>NC_083243.1:25404574-28318904 GCF_032191835.1 Heteronotia binoei
GAGCCTGCAAAAGGGATATACGTCACATCACCTAAAGGAGACAGGGACCACGACACAACACTGAAGACTTCATTCCACTGAGACACTAGGAGCAAAACAAAGTTCAAGTCAAGGGGCACCTTGAAGACTGAAAAAGTCTGCACCCTTCTCAATTGTGGAATGCTGACAGTAGTTAACTGAGACTCTGCTGTTGTGCTCCATCCATCTCCATCTGTTACCTCCATGCTTGAGAAGAAACAGATGGAGCGTAACAACAAGGTCTCAGTTAACTATGTTGGAACTCCCTGTCTGAGGCAGTGATGTTCTGTATTCTTGGTGCTTAAGGTAGGCACAGGGTTCTAGTGTCCTGGCCCAACTGATGGGCCTCCTGATGGTACCTGGGGTTTTTGGCCACTGTTTGACACAGAGTGTTGGACTGGATGGGCCATTGGCATGATCCAACATGGCTTCTCTTATGTTCTTAACTACTTTCAGCAGTCAGCATTCTACAATTAAGAAAGCTGCATCTCCTTATCTCTTTCCAATTTTGATATATTTATTTCCTTCCCTATGTTTTCCCCTGCAATTAAATCAAAACAAATGGTGACCTTATAAAACTATGCTTGTTAATCCAATCTGCATCTGTTAAACGCCTTTTATTATGCTTATGCTAACTTGCTGCTCACCTTCTACCTATCTGTATGGACTGCCAACTTCCACTGAAATGTATCTGAAGAAGTGTGTGTGAGCACATGAAAGCTTACGCCTGGAATAAAACTTTGCTGGTCTTAAAGGTGCCACTGGACTCGAACTTTGTCCTGCTGCTTCAGACCAACATGGCCGCCCACCTGAATCTAATCAGGAACAAGTCCACCAGAAAACACAGACTTCCCAAACTCTTCATTTTAAATAACGTTACCTAAACTTATTAACAGCTCATTCATTAATAGCAGATTGATATTAATCTGATTAATGATCAGATTGATATTAATCTGAATAATGATCAGACTGACCCCATGCTCTTTAGTATCCTTCCCTGAATAGTGCTATTGTGGGATCATATCAGAATCAATTTAAATATGTTCGAAATGTGGATTCTTCTGAAAGTAACTTCGCCAAAGGGGTCAATACACTCCTCCCTGTGTGTCATGATCCCAGTCTAAATTCTTGAGAACTGAACAGGAAACTGGGTGTATTTCTGCCCTAAATGAGTAATATTTGTTCACATTTTTCTTCCCACGTTATCTCTTCTTTCTTGAATTCTGCTCTTCCCCCTTTTTGTACAGTGTAAACATAGCCTTCTTTCCCATCATTTGAAGAAAAATCCCATGACATTTTTGTTTTTGCATTCTGTTCCAAGATGAAGTTGTTCCTTCCAATGCACTTTGTTGTTTTTCAAGGTTTCCTGGGCAGAGACCCGTCATGCCACACCCCAGTTCCTAAATGTCTGATTCCAAGACACAGCTCTCCTCCAAAGTTTCTAATCAGCATGAACCCATCTTGGGGTTCCAAAAGACTCTAAGCTAAGCCAGGGATCCAGTCTAAGCCAGAGCTATGCTACAACATACCCCCAGAGGAATAGATTTGACAACTCAGATTCCTTACATGGGGACTTTTAATCTGGCTTCACCATCTCACCATCCAAGTGGGGCACTTTTAACCTCCAGTGAAGACAACAGGACATAGCTGAAGGCTACCAGTGATACCAGAGCACAACACCTCCAGTGCAGACTTTGAGCCTTTAAATTTCTATTGTCTATAGATCCAAGTGGGCAGCCGTGTTGGTCTGAAGCAGTAGAACAAAGTAGGAGTCAAGTGGTACCTTTAAGATCAACAAAGATCAGAATGTACGGTTTCGTGCTTTCCAAGCATCAGACGAGGAATCAGGAATGAGAAAGAAATGCCCTTTTTTTGGCCCAGGCTTATAACAATAGAGTGATTAACAGACATTCTCACATTTTGACATATTACTGTTTTATTGCTTTCTCATACTCATGCTACCCAGATCAAAGGTTTGCTCAATTTGTTAAGTTTACTATTCTGTCACTGGATCTTAAATTTGTGCCATTTTGCATTCTAAACCACTGCCTACCAGCTATATGTAGCTCTGCTCACTGTACCTGATTCCTCGTCTGATGAAGTGAATAAAACTTTATTGGTCTTAAAGGTGCACTAGACTCCTACTTTGTTCTATTTCTATTGTCTGTAAGCAAATATGTAGGGCTTGAAGCTGAGCGAGCACACGTACATATCAAGCAACCTCAGTCTTGCCTGAGATCTCTCACTGAGAGGTCTTCCAGCAGAACCTGAAGTCTTCCTGCTCTGTGGATTCCAATATCTGTTATCAAATACACACCGCTCCACTCTGAGAGGACTAGTATTAAATAGTGGGTTCAATGCATGAAGAGGTGAGTTTGCAGTGATCAAAGCTCTTTATTGTAATAACAGCATGGCGGTAAAGGTAGTCCCCTGTGCAAGCACCAATCGTTTCTGACTCTGGGGTGACGTTGCATCACACCGTTTTCACGGCAGACTTTTTATGGGGTGGTTGGCCATTGCCTTCCCCAGTCATCTACACTTCCCCCACAGCAAGCTAGGTACTCATTTTACCGACCTCGGAAGGGTGGAAGGCTGAGTCAACCTTGAGCCGGCTACCTGAACCCAGCTTCTGCCGGGATCAAACTCAGCTAGAAGGAGCAATACCTTCTTCTGTGCTCCTGAGTCATGCACAGAAGCTTAGAATGCAGCCAAAATGAAAGCAAAACAAAGAGTCACAGTGACACAAGCGGATCTACTCAGGGGTGTCAAACTCATGAGGGCCGAATCTGACATAAATGAGATCTTGTTGGGCCAGGCCAGGTTGGGCCAAGCCATGTGTGTACCTATTTAAGATTAGGTAGCAATGATATAAACTTTTTAAAAGACACAGACAAACATGATTAAAGATTTAAAAAAAAAAACCTTTAAAATAAAACATAAAACACTAGCGCTCGTTGGTCTTAATGGTGCTTTCTTTGTATTTCTCCAATGGGATCCAGGGAACTGGGCAAAGGACGCTCTGGCTCTTTCCCTCCCTTCCCAGGTGACCAGGAGGGGGAGGGAAAGATGAAAATTGAGGTTTTGCTCTGTAGCTCTTGTGTGATTGAGCAAGCCTTGCAAAGCAAGCTCTTACGCAAAAGGAAGCAAAATATAAGGAGAAGGAAGCAGATGACAGCCAGTTGCTTGGGGGCCTGATTCGGCCCCCGGGCTGCATGTTTGACACCCCTGGCTTACATCATTCAAAACGTATTTCCCAAGAAGGGTGTAACGGTAACCAAATGCAAATGTGGACTTCCAATTTCAACACTGGGGAATTTTTGATCTGCAAATATAGAACACAGCATGCACTCGCCCTCTCAGCTTCCTTTGGAGCCAAAACAGAACAAGTGAGTCAGCTAAGAATGGACAGCATTGTGGTAACGGAAAGTGAAGCTGAATCCAGGCAAGAGGTAATGCTGATTGGGAAGGCTAAATCAGCTTGTCCTGAGATGAAGTAAATGTTCACATAGTCAGAGCAGGTTAAGAGCTTAGGGGTGTTCATGGACCCAGCCTTGCTGCTGAAAAAGCAGGCTGGCACAATGGCCAGAAACAGGGCTTTTTTTGTAGCAGGAACTTCTTTGCATATTAGGCCACACACCCCTGATGTAGCCAATCCTCCTGGAGCTTACAGTAGGCCCTGTACTAAGAGTCCTGTAAGCTCTTGGAGGATTGGCCACATCAGGGGTGTGTGACCTAATAGGCAAAGGAGTTCCTGCTACAAAAAAAGCCCTGACCAGAAGTACCTTATGAACATATGAAGCTGCCTTATACTGAATCAGACCCTTGGTCCATCAAAGTCAGTATTGTCTTCTCAGACTGGCAGCAGCTCTCCAGGGTCTCAAGCTGAGGTTTTTCACATCTTTTTGCCTGGACCCTTTTTTGGAGATGCCGGGGATTGAACCTGGGACCTTCTGCTTCCCAAGCAGATGCTCTACCACTGAGCCACCGTCCCTCCCACCTTCTATCAGCTGTATCTGGTTTGCCAACTTTCTCATTACCTAGTCTCAGCTGGTCTGGTCGCACTGATCCATGCTTGAGTGACCTCAGGGTTGGATTACTGCAAAGTGCTCTATGTGGGGCTGCCCTTGAGGAAAACCCGAAAACTACTACTGGTCCAGAATGCAGCAACCCGACGGCGGTCAGTGGCTAGCTGCAAGAAACGTCTGCTGTCCATTTTGAAACAGCTTCACTGATTGCCAGTCTGTTTCCAAGTTCAATTCAAGGTGCTGGTTATGACCTTTAAAGCCCTTCATGACCTGAGACCAGGGGTGGAATTCTAGCAGGAGCTCCTTTGCATATTAGGCCACACACCCCTGATGTAGCCAATCCTCCTAGAGCTTACAAGGCTCTATTTTGATAGATCTAAATGGGCAGCTGTATTGGTCTGAAGCAATAGAACAAAGCAGTAGACAAGTCACACCTTTAAGACCAACTAAGTTTGATTCAGAATGTAAGCTTTCGTATGTTCTACGCAGACTTCAGCAGACAAAACTGGAATGTCAAGCCATCCTTAAATTTTTTTTCTCATGGCAAACTATAATGATGTTATAACCTCTTGAGATACTAATGCCCTTCATTTAAACCCACAATTAAAGCCAGAATGACACCCAGATTTATGGCACTTCACAGCTATGACATCAATCTGCTTTTTATCACCCTCCACTGTTGTTTCAGCCCAGTTAACAACACTAACTAACAAACACAGACCCCAATTTGTGATTCTTTTAATCTGCTAAAAACATTCCCATGACTCTTCATACCAGCTCACTGCCCACTTTCTCTATATTGAAGGATGGCTTGCCATTCCAATTTTGTCTGATGAAGTCTGCTTAGAGCATACGAAAGCTTACATTCTGAATAAAACTTAGTTGGTTTTAAAGGTGCCACTTGTCTACTGCTTTGTTCTAAGGCTCTATTTTGTAAGCCCCAGGAGGATCGGCTACATCAGGGATGTGTGGCCTAATATGCAAAGGAGGTCCTGCTAGAATTCCACCCCTGCCTGAGACCCATATAGTGGAAGGGCTGCCTCCTTCCATTTGTCCCTGTGCAAAAACTACAGTCATCAGGCAGCCCTTAGGGTGGCCCATCTGGCAATGACCAGAGCCTGGGCCTTTTCCATCGTGGCTCCAGCTCCATGAAGAGGTGAAAGAGACCCCCTCCTTGGAGATCTTTAGGAGGCACTGCAAGCCCTGCCTGTTTGAACAACAGGCATCTTTTAAGGGGGGGAGGGATTTAAAGCTTGTTATTTTGTTTTTGGTTTCAGCTGGGGATGCTTAAACTATCATTGTAAGTTGCCTTGAACCAAGGGGAAAGGGAGGAGAGAAATGTTATAATTAAAAAAAAAATGAAAAAAGTTCCAAAGAAATAAAAAAAAAATTAGACTCTTTCTCACAGGCAAAGCTTGGTCCGTGCATTCTTTAGCTCTTCACTAGAAAGGTGAGCTCCTGCTTCCCGGAGGAGCTGTATTACTTCCATGTGCCTTTACGGGAAAAAGGAATAAAGTTTCAGAAAACTCAGATTCAAAGTCCAGAGGTTCTCTTGCTTAATAAGGCAATCGGAGATGTGACTTGACCCTGATCCACATTCAAAGGGAAGCAAGCCAGGATCTCCTTCTTGATGAGGAAGGAGTCCTGTGCTCAAGGGACACTTGTCACAGACTGTTTACTCAGCTGAAAATAATGGTACCAACAACTCAGCAATGTTAACTCAGCAATGTTAAAGATTGTAGATCTTCCCTCCTTTCCCTCTCATTCACAACCATCAGTGCCTTCTGCTGAGGACCACTGAATCTAGCCCTATCTGTCAATTTATCAATTCCTATGGAAGGGATAAACCATACCTGTAAACTGTGCATTGAAGGTATGATTGGATTACAAATACAGTTAAAAAGATCAAGTATTCAGTAGCTGAACATACAATGATGACCGAAGATGCCCCTCATCTCAGGAAATTTTTAGTTCTAGGGCTAGCCCTGAGTTGTCCAGTGAACTCTCCATTTGCCCTTCTTCATTATCCCATTATGTTATAATGTTAAAGATGATGATGATGATGATGATGATGATGATGAAGAAGATAGATAGATAGATAGATAGATAGATAGATAGATAGATAGATAGATAGATAGATAGATAGATGATAGATAGATAGATGATAGATAGATAGATAGATAGATAGATAGATAGATAGATAGATAGATAGATAGATAGATAGATAGATAGATAGATAAGAACATAAGAACATAAGAGAAGCCATGTTAGATCAGGCCAATGGCCCATCCAGTCCAACATTCTGTGTCACACAGCGGCCATACACACACACACACACACACACACGCTGTGGCTAATAGCCACTGATGGACCTCTGCTCCATATTTTTATCTAACCCCCTCTTGAAGGTGGCCATGCTTGTGGCCGCCACCACCTCCTGTGGCAGTGAATTCCACATGTTAATCACCCTTTGGGTGAAGAAGTACTTCCTTTTATCCGTTTTAACCTGTCTGCTCAGCAATTTCATCGAATGCCCACGAGTTCTTGTATTGTGAGAAAGGGAGAAAAGTACTTCTTTCTCTACTTTCTCCATCCCATGCATTATCTTGTAAACCTCTATCATGTCACCCCGCAGTCGACGTTTCTCCAAGCTAAAGAGCCCTAGGCGTTTCAACCTTTCTTCATAGGGAAGGTGTTCCAGCCCTTTAATCATTCTAGTTGCCCTTTTCTGAACTTTCTCCAATGCTATAATATCCTTTTTGAGGTGCGGCGACCAGAACTGCACACAGTACTCCAAATGAGACCGCGCCATCGATTTATAGAGGGGCATTATGATACTGGCTGATTTGTTTTCAATTCCCTTCCTAATAATTCCCAGCATGGCGTTGGCCTTTTTTATTGCAAACGCACACTGTCTCGACATTTTCAGTGAATTATCTACCACAACCCCAAGATCTCTCTCATGGCCAGTCTCTGCCAGTTCACACCCCATCAACTTGTATTTGTAGCTGGGATTCTTGGCCCCAATGTGCATTACTTTGCACTTGGCCACATTGAACCGCATCTGCCACGTTGACGCCCACTCACCCAGCCTCAACAGATCCCTTTGGAGTTCCTCACAATCCTCTCTGGTTCTCACCACCCTGAACAATTTAGTGTCATCCGCAGATTTGGCTACTTCACTGCTCACTCCCAATTCTAAATCATTTATGAACAAGTTAAAGAGCATGGGACCCAGTACCGAGCCCTGCGGCACCCCACTGCTTACCGTCCTCCACTGCGAAGACTGCCAATTTATACTCACTCTCTGCTTCCTATTACTCAGCCAGTTTTTGATCCACAAGAGGACCTGTCCTTTTACTCCATGACTTTCTAAGGAGCCTTTGATGAGGAACTTTATCAAAAGCTTTCTGGAAGTCAAGGTAAACAACATCTATCGGGTCTCCTTTGTCCACATGTTTGTTCACCCCCTCAGAGAAATGTAACAGGTTAGTGAGGCAAGATCTTCCCCTACAGAACCCATGCTGAGTCTTCCTCAATAACCCGCGTTCATCAATGATGAATAGATAGATAGATGATGGACAGATGGACAGATAGACAGACAGACAGACAGACAGACAGACAGACAGACAGACAGACAGACAGACAGACAGACAGACAGATAGATAGATAGATAGATAGATAGATAGATAGATAGATAGATAGATAGATAGATAGATAGATAGATAGATAAACTGGATTCACAATAAGAGTATTTTCAAGGCAGCTTGTAACGTCCATTAAAAGAATTGTAATGTCCATTAAAATGTCCATTAAAAGAGTTGGGATAAAAAGTTTAAAAACAGTAGCATAAAAATACATAAAACAGAAATAAAAGCATTGATAACAGAGAAGGTGGATCAAAATATACAAAGGTAGAAGTACCCTAGAAACACTAGCAATAAAAATAGCAGGAAAAACCATGAGAGAGAAAACATGGCAATATTGCAGTTTGTATGCAGTTCATATATAGTTTTTAATAATAAATAGTATAAATAAAAATAATAATGATAATTTTATAAAGTGAAGCCAATGTATGATAAGTAGGGGGGATTTTTTAAAAGTTCGTTTGAACATCGAGCAGTGTTGTGTTTCCCTTTTTTTCTACCTGAATTCAATGGCATTCATCAAGGGGGTTGCTCTGTACCTGTCTTTGGCATAAACACTTGCCCCTGTCTTTAACAAGTACTCAACTAGTTGTATGCGCCCCTCACTTGATGCGTTAAGTGGGGTGCGGCCATCATAATCTTCACAGCTCAGGTTTGCACCCTGAAAAAGGGATATACGTCACATCACCTGAAGGAGACAGAGACCACGATACAACACTGAAGACTTCATTCCACTGAAACACTAGGAACAAAAGAAGTCTGTACCCTTCTCACGTGGAATGCTGACGGTAGTTAACTGAACAAAAGAGGAGTCAAGTTGCACCTTTAAGACCAATTTAGTTTTATTTAGAACGTAAGCTTTCGTGTGCTCTCTAAGCACACTTCATCACAGAATGGAATCCGGTACAGTGAGCAAAGCCACACATAGCTGGTAGTCAGTGGCTCAGAATGCAAACTGGTACAAATTTAAGATCCAATGACGGTATAGAAGAAGAAGAAGAAGATATTGGATTTATATCCCGCCACTCCGAAGAGTCTCAGAGCGGAGTAAAATTATCTGGTAGGGAGTGGTTTAGAATGCAAAATGGTACAAATTTAAGATTCTTAAATTTGTACCATTTTGCATTCTAAACCATTCCAACAGTGATGGAATCAGTGGAAATTCCATATCTAGTTTTGGATGAGCAGCCTGGATAGCTGGGAAGACACTTGACAGTAGCTGACAGATGTAAGAGTCCTGCAATTTGTCTTATCTTGTTGATAGAAACAGTCTCCCCCAGTGTGTGGAGAAATCACCTGAAGGCTTGGAAATGCCCGGAAACTGTTGTGTAATGTTGGGGCTTTATCAACACTGACTAATTACAGTTATTTGACTTCTTGCCTCCCCTCCTCCCTCTGATTGTTTCTAGGAACTACTAAATAAAGAAGAAGAAGAAGAAGAAGAAGAAGAAGAAGAAGAAGAAGAAGAAGAAGAAGAAGAAGAAGAAGAAGAAGAAGAAGAAGAAGAAGAAGAAGAAGAAGAAGAAGAAGAAGAAGAAGAAGAAGAAGACGACGACGACGACGACGACATTGGATTTATATTCCTCCCTCCACTTAAGAGTCTCAGAGCGGCTCACAATCTCCTTTATCTTCCTCCCCCACAACAAACATCCTGTGAGGTGGGTGGGGCTGAAAAGACTCTCACAGCAGCTGCCCTTTCAAGGACAACCTCTGCCAGAGCTACGGCTGCCCCAAGGCCATTCCAGCAGGTGCAAGTGGAGGAGTGGGGAATCAAACCCGGTTCTCCCAGATAAGAGTCCGCACACTTAACCACTACGCCAAACTGTTTGTTTAATTGAATGATGAGTCTCCTTTTTGTGCAGCAAATAGCCCTTAGCCCATAGCCGGATTGAAGAGCTTTATTGGAGTGGGTTCCTGGAGTGGCAACCTTCTTTACAGTTGGATCCCAAATAACGTGTCCACATGCATGCACTACTGGAAGCTTTAGGACAGGGGTGTCCAACTTTTTGGCTTCCCAGGGCCACATTGGAAGAAGAATTGTCTTGGGCCACACATAAAATATACAAACACTAACGATAGCTGATGACGAGCTAAACCGGGTTTGATCCCCCACTCCACCACTCACACCTGCTGGAATGGCCTTGGGTTAGCCATAGCTATTTCAGGACTTGTCCTTGAAAGGGCAGCTGCTGTGAGAGCCCTCTCAGCCCCACCCACCTCACAGGGTGTCTGTTGTGGGGGGAGAAGACATAGGAGATTGTAAACCGCTCTGAGTCTCTGATTCAGGGAGAAGGGCAGGGTATAAATCTGCAATTCTTCTTCTTCTAAAAAATGTCCATGCATAATTTCTGTAATATCCGCCACCACATATAAACAGAAGGGGGGGGGGGAAATCAGTAAAAAAAACCACAAGGAGGGGGGGGATCCTTTGCCTGATCCCAAATTCTGTAGCTGCATGCTTCTCTCTGCACTGTGTTTGTTTCTTTCAAATAGGTGAGGGTGGGTTCCTTACACAAAGTATCAGTGGGCACTTAGGTTAGCAGGAACAAAGGGAAGAGCATACTGCCTATTTGAAGGTGTGAGGCAGTCTGTGAGAGGCTCTGCTCCTCCCTCTTCCTGATTTGTCATCCTCCCTGCAGCCTGTCCCAGCCCAATTTAATCCAGCATTCAGTCTGCTTAGCACCAACAGGTGATACAAATCAGGGGTCCAGAGGGGGCTGGGGGAACTGAGGCTGCAAGGGGGCCTATGAAAACTGCCAGGCAGGAAGGCTCCTTGGTAGCTATGGGGCTGGGTGGAAGAGACGTTTGTTTTGCTCCATTCCCAAACCATGTCTCTAAATTTCCAACAAAGGGGGGAGGGAAATCATTGCTCCCTCTCCATACCCTCTCTCAGAAGCCTGGAGCAGAGGAGGGGGGAGGTAGTAGGCAGATTTTTTTTTCACACCAGCCCCTGCTTCCCAACTGAAGCTGGCTTTTTGCTGACAGACACAGGCCTACTTTTAAAGCTGTCCTGAGTGCAGAAGACTCACTGTCAGGAGCAAAGGGGAAAAAAAGGAGGTGGGAGTGTCCTTGATTTGTTTTTAAAGCAGGAGACCTGTTTTTTCTACATGCTTTTTTAAAAACCCAAAATAGTCCAGAGGATCTCTTGCTTAATAAGACAGTCGGAGATGTGACTTGACCCTGATCCACATTCAAAGGGAAGCAAGCCAGGATCTTGCCTGGGGTGTAGGTCTTGATGAGGAAGGAGTCCTGTGCTCAAGGGACACTTGTCACAGACTGTTTACTCAGCTGAAAATCAACAGTTGAAAACAATGGTACCAACGACTCAGCAATCTCAGCAATCGTAGCATATGGAAGACTGCAGATCTTCCGCTTTTCCCTCCCATTCACAACCATCAGTGCCTTCTGCTGAGGACCACTGGATCCAAACCTTCCTGTCAATTTATCACTTTCTATGAAATGGATGAACCATATCTGTAAACTGTGCATTGAAGTTATGAATGGGTTACAAATCAGAACATAAGAGAAATCATGTTGGATCAGGCCAATGGCCCATCCAGTCCAACACTCTGTGTCACACAGTGGCTAAAAAACCCAGATGCCATTAGGAGGTCCACCAGTGGGGCCAGGACACTAGAAGCCCTCCCACTGTTGCCCCAACAGGAACCAAGAATTCAGAGCCTCACTGCCTCAGACAGAGAGTCCCATCAATATGCCGTGGCTAATAGCCACTAATGGACCTCTCCTCCATGTTTATCCAATCCCCTATTGAAGCTGTCAGCACCACTTCCTGTGGCAGTGAATTCCATGTGTTAATCACCCTTTGAATGAAGAAGTACTTCCTTGTATCAGTTAATACAATTAAAAAGATCAAGTATTCAGAAGCTGAATATACAATGATGACAGAAGATGCCTCTCATCTCAGGAAATGTTTAGTTCTAGGGCCAGACCTGAGTTGCCCAGTGAACTTTCCATTTCCCCTTCTTCATCATCATCCCCACAATGGTTATTATGTTGTAATGAGATAGATAGACAGACAGATGATAGACAGACAAATAGATATAAATTAGATAGATTAGACACATGGACGGATGACAGACAGACAGACAGACAGACAGACAGACAGACAGACAGACAGACAGACAGACAGACAGATAGATAGATAGATAGATAGATAGATAGATAGATAGATAGATAGATAGATAGATAGATAGATAGATGGATAGCTAGATGGATGGATGGATGGATGGATGGATGGATGGAGGGAGGGAGGGAGGGAGGGAGGGACGGTGGCTCAGTGGTAGAGCAATTGCTTGGTAAGCAGAAGGTCCAAGGTTCAATCCCTGGCATCTCCAACTAAAAAGGGTCCAGGCAAGCAGGCGTGAAAAACCTCAGCTTGAGACTCTGGAGAGCCGCTCTGGTGGCTCAGTGGTAGAGCAATTGCTTGGTAAGCAGAAGGTCCAAGGTTCAATCCCTGGCATCTCCAACTAAAAAGGGTCCAGGCAAGCAGGCGTGAAAAACCTCAGCTTGAGACTCTGGAGAGCCGCTGCCAATCTGAGTAGACAATACTGACTTTGATGGACTGAGGGTCTGATTCAGTATAAAGCAACTTCATAGATAGATAGATAGATAGATAGATAGATAGATAGATAGATAGATAGATAGATAGATAGATAGATAGATAGATATACTGTATTTACAATAAGAGTATTTTCAAGGTTAATCAGTTAGGATAAAAAGTTTAAAAATAGCAGCATAAAAATACATAAAACAGGAATAAAAACACTGAGAACAGAAAAGATGGATCAAAATATACAAAAGTACCCTAGGAACACTAGCAATAAATATAGCAGAAGAACCATGAGAGAGAAAACATGGCAATATTGCAGTTCGTATGCAGGGCATATATAGTTTAATAAAAAATAATATCAATATAAATAATAATGATAATTTTATAAAGCGAAGCCAACGTATGATAAGTGGAGAAAAGTTTTTAAAGTTCGTTTGAACATCGAGCAGTGTTGTGTTCCCCTTTTTCCCTACCTGAATTCAATGGCATTCATCAAGGGGGTTGCTCCGTATCTGTCTTTGGCATAAACACTTGCCCCTGTCTTCAATAAATACTCCACTAGTTGTATGCGCCCCTCACTTGATGCAACGTGAAGTGGGGTGCGGCCATCATAATCTTCACAGCTCAAGTTTCCACCCTGCAAAAGGGAAATACGTCACATCAGCTAAAGGAGACAGGGACCACGACACAACACTGAAGACTTCATCCCACTGAGACACGAGGAGCAAAACAAAGTTCAAGTCAAGGGGCACCTTGAAGACTGACAAAGTCTGCACCCTTCTCAATTGTGGAATGCTGACAGTAGTCAACTGAGACTCTGCTGTTGTGCTCCATCCATCTCCATCTGTTACCTCCATGCTTGAGAAGAAACAGATGGAGCGTAACAACAAGGCCTCAGTTAACTGTTGTTGGAACTCCCTGTCTGAGGCAGTGATGTTCTGTATTCTTGGTGCTTAAGGTGGGCACAGGGTTCTAGTGATGGACCTCCTGATGGCACCTGGTATTTTGGCCACAGTGTGACACAGAGTGTTGGACTGGATGGGCCATTGGCATGATCCAACATGGCTTCTCTTCTTAACTACTTTCAGCAGTCAGCATTCTACAATTAAGGAAGTTGCATCTCCTTATCTCTTTCCAATTTTGATATATTTATTTCCTTCCCTATGTTTTCCCCTGCAATGAAATCAAAACAAATGGTGACCTTATAAAACTATGCTCGTTAATCCAATCTGCATCTGTCAAACGCCTTTTATTATGCTTATGCTAACTTGCTGCTCACCTTCTACCTATCTGTATGGACTGCCAACTTCCACTGAAATGTATCTGGAGAAGTGTGTGTGAGCACATGAAAGCTTACGCCTGGAATAAAACTTTGCTGGTCTTAAAGGTGCCACTGGACTCGAACTTGGTCCTGCTGCTTCAGACCAACATGGCCGCCCACCTGAATCTAATCAGGAACAAGTCCACCAGAAAACACAGACTTCCCAAACTCTTCATTTTAAATAACGTTACCTAAACTTATTAACAGCTCATTCATTAATAGCAGATTGATATTAATCTGATTAATGATCAGATTGATATTAATCTGAATAATGATCAGACTGACCCCATGCTCTTTAGTATCCTTCCCTGAATAGTGCTATTGTGGGATCATATCAGAATCAATTTAAATATGTTCGAAATGTGGATTCTTCTGAAAGTAACTTCGCCAAAGGGGTCAACACACTCCTCCCTGTGTTTCATGATCCCAGTCTAAATTCTTGAGAACTGAACAGGAACCTGGGTGTATTTGTTCACATTTTTCTGCCCACGTTATCTCTTCTTTCTTGAATTCTGCTCTTCCCCCTTTTTGTACAGTGTAAAAATAGCCTTTTTTCCCATCATTTGAAGAAAAATCCCATGAAATGTTTGTTTTTGCATTCTGTTACATTGGGTTGCCAAGTCCCTCCTAGCAACTGGGGGGTAGGGGTGGGGGGGGGGGCTTACCACGAGTGACAGGGAGGCCCAGCTAATGCACAGCGACATGTCTCCATCACGGCCAACATGACTCAGAAGTGACATCATCTAGGAGACGCTCTGGTATTCGGGTGAAAACTCTATGGTGAATCTGGCTTCTACCATAGAGTTTTTGCCCAAATACCAAAGTGTCGCCCTGATGTCCCAGATGTCATTACATCACTTCCAGATCACCGGGGCAGTGATGTAGACACATCACTGCACACGGGATGGATCTCCCTCTTTTCCAGGGTAAGTTCCCCCCTCTCCTGCCAGCCAGCTCAGCAGCAGCAGGGAGGTGGGTCTTCGCCATACAGGAAGGTCACAATTACAGGTCTGGGCTTTACCCTGAATAGGCTTCATAACTTATATTTACCACTTCTTCAATGGCTTTCAAGGCATCCAGATCACCAGTTTTAGCTGCAGCGCATGCCAAAGACGGAATTAACGCTCCAAGCTCCTACAAAATCAAAAAGGGGTTAAAAACAGATCATTTAGTGTATACTAAACATCAGAATGACCCCAGAACTATCAAGTGAGTGAAGTGTACCTGGAAAACATACGTGCAATTTTCTCTTTTGTCATATAATTTTTTTAAAAAAATACTAGATGTGCATTGAAAGGAACACAGGCATATAGAGCATAAATCCCTCCAAAACCCAATAGGTTGGTGTAAAGAATGAGGAAACTCGTGTGTATGATTTTGGGTTGTGACAGCAGGTGCAAGCCTTCCTTGATTTCCTTGAGGGAGTTAAGTTAGTCTGAATCTTCACCCTTGCAGGATAGAGCTGGCAGCTGTAGCGAATTAAGTGGGGGGTGGCTTAATAGGCAGGTTTGAGGTGGGGAGACTCAGAGTCACAGCAGAACTCAGGGAAGGAGAGCTGGGAGGACACTCTTGGCAACCAGGTAAGAGTCCTGGAATTTGTCTTATCTTGTTGATAGAAACAGTCTCCCCCGGTGTGTGGAGAAATCACCTGAAGGCTTGGAAATGCCCAGAAATTGCTGGGGCTTTATTGACACTGACTAATTACTGTTATTTGACTTCTTGCCTCCCTTCCTCCCTCTGCTTGGTTCTGAAGAACTGTTTGTTGAATTGAATGAAGAGACTCCTTTTTGTGCAGCAATCAGCCCCCAGCCCACAGCTGGATTGAAGAGCTTTACTGGAGTGGGATCCTGGAGTGGCAATCTTCTTTACAGTTGGACCCAAAAAAACGTGTCCGCATGCACGCACTAGTGGAAACTCTAGTATTACTCCTTGTTCTCTGCTTGTGCTAATTGAGAGCAATTTGTACCCCTGTTACCCTTTCTCCATGCACAAGATAGAGTACAAGGTAGCCCCATTACCCTTTCTCCATAAAAAGATACCCTTTCCCCATGCACAAGATAGTTACCCCGTTACCATTTCTCCGTGCACAAGATAGAGTACAAGGTACCCTCATTACCCTTTCTCCACACACAAGATACCCTTTCCCCATGCACAAGATAGTTACCCCTGTTCCCATTTCTCCATGCACAAGATAAAGTACAAGGTACCCTCATTACCCTTTCTCCACGTACAAGATACACTTTCTCCATGCACAAGATAGAGTACAAGGTCCCCCGTTACCCTTTTTCCATGCACAAGATACCCTTTCTCCATCCACAAGATAGTTACCCCTGTTATCCTTTCTCCATGCATAAGATAGAGTACAAGGTACCTCATTACCCTTTCTCCGTGCAGAAGATACCCTTTCTCCATGCATGAGATAGTTACCCCAGTTACCATTTCCCCATGCACAAGATACACTTTCTCCATGCACAAGATAGTTACCCCCGTTACTTTTCTCCATGCACAAGATAGAGTACAAGGTATCCCGTTATCCTTTCTCTATGCACAAGATAGAGTATAAGGTACCCTGTTACCCTTTCTCCATGCATAAGATAGAGTACAAGGTATCCCGTTATCCTTTCTCTATGCACAAGATAGAGTACAAGGTACTTTGTTACCCTTTCTCCATGCACAAGATACCCTTTCTCCGTGCACAAGATAGTTACTCCCGTTACCTTTCTCCATGCACAAGATAGTTACCCCCCCTTACCATTTCTCCATGCACAAGATAGAGTACAAGGTACCCCCCTTACCCTTTCTCCATGCACAAGATAGAGTACAAGATACCCTCATTATCCTTTATCCATGCACAAGATAGTTACTCCCGTTACCTTTCTCCATGCACAAGATAGTTACCCCATTACCGTTTCTCCATGCATAAGATAGAGTACAGGGTACCCCGTTACCCTTTCTCCAGGCAGAAGATACCCTTTCTCCATGCACAAGATAGTTACCCCCTCTTACTATTTCTCCATGCACAAGATAGTGTACAAGGTACCCCCATTACCCTCTCTCCATGCACAAGACAGTTACCCTGTTACTCTTTCTCCATGCACAAGATAGAGTGCAAGGTATTTCTCCCAACACAATCTCAAAAGCAAGCTGAACAGAATAATTGGAACTACCGCTTGTATTTTCCATGGGTGGAAAATGCTATCAAGTTGCAGCTGACTTATGGTTTTCAAAACAAGGAGAGGAACAGAGGTGGTTTGCCATCGTCTGCTTCTGTTAGGCAGCCCTGGACTTCCTTGGTGGTCTCCCAACCAAGTACTAACCAGGGCTGACCCTGCTTAGCTTCCAAGATCTGATGAGATCAGGCTAGCCTGGGCTGCCCAGGTCAGGGCATATCCCATTGCACATTGTTCTTTTAACTGCAAAGCTAGCAAAGCACTATATGTTACTTCATCCATCGTGCCAAAGTTTGCACAAGCAGAACTGTGCGATGTGCATTTTGTTTTTGGCTCACACATTGTATATGTGACAGATACAGCACCTATCCTACCCAAGAGTGATTATAAGATTCAATACCCTTATTGCAGTTATTAGAACCACAGAAACGTACACCTTCCACATTTAGTGAACTCAGGCTACAGGGACAAACCTGTCAATCATCCTGTAGAAATGCTAACACCTTTGTCAGTACATCTTCCTGTAGTTTAGGAAGGAAAGGTCCCCTGTGCAGGCACCAGTCGTTTCCGACTCTGGGGTGACGTTGCTTTCATAACGTTTTCATGGCAGACTTTTTACGGGGTGGTTTGCCATTGCCTTCCCCAGTCATCTACGCTTTCCCCCCAGCAATCTGGGTACTCATTTTACTGACCTCGGAAGGATGGAAGGCTGAGTCAACCTCGAGCCGGCTACCTGAACCAGCTTTCGCTGGGATCGAACTCAAGTCATGAGGAGAGCTTAGGACTGTAGTACTGCAGCTTTAGCACTCTGTGCCACAGGACTCTTATTCCTGTAGTTTGAGCCTACTCCAATGCAGTAGAAAAGAGCAAGAGTCCAGGAGCACGTTAAAGACTAACAAAATTTGGATCTGGAGATGAGCTTTCGGGAGTTGCTTCTGACTTCTTCAGATACAGCAAGAATGTGAGTCCATTTGTCCTATACATTGGAAAGCAAAGTGTTCAGATGCCGAATAAAAATAGCAGGTGAATGACAATAGCGGGCATGATTGGCTTAGATGTGATATGCAGAGAGGTAGTAGGTGTGCAGAAATCAGCATTAGTCATGAGACAGGAAACCCAGGTCTTGATTCAGTCCAGGAGGATGCATTGTCTTGATCTTCATTATCAATTGCAGTTCAGAGCCTCTCTAATCTCCCTTTGAAATTACTTTGTAAGAAAACTGCTATTCTTAGGTCAGCAACTGAATGTCCTGGAAGATTTTTGAATGTTGTGATTTCTAATGCCAGACTCCTGTCCATATATTCATCGCCATAGAGACTGGCCTGTTTGTCCATTGTAGAGGGTGGAAAGACATTAATGACAGCAGATGGCATAAATCACAATAGAGGATGAGCAGGAGTAGGAACCTGAGATGGTATGGCTGATGTTGCTGAATCCACTGATGGTGTTACTAGGATCTAGAAGGCAACGTTGGCATATTGGTTTGCAGCAGGTCTTGGTGCCAGAGTCCATGTTACTGTTAAGTAGTTTATCATTGTGGGTGAGAAGTTGTTTTAGGTTAGAAGGCTGTCCGGAAGCAAGAAAAGGTCGGAGCCCCAGTGCCTGTGTGAGGGAGGTGTCACTATTACTATCCAGCATGGGTTGTATGCCATTAATAACTCGCTTGAGTTGTTGTGAGCTGTATGCAAGCACATATGTACGCTGGACTCCCACTCTTTTCTACTACTATAGACATACTAACACAGCTATCCATCTTGACCTACTCCAACAGTGAATAAATTCTCCACATACCAGTCCAAACAAATCCAAGCCCATCCAAAATTAGAAGAACATGCCATTGAGGAGCAATCATCTCACGGTGGCCCCATCCACAAGGCATTCCAGGAAAGAGGAGCAGAGGTGGCTTGCTATTGCCTTCCTTTGTGTCTTCTTTGGTGGTCTTCCATCCAGGGCTTTTTTTGTAGCAGGAACTCCTTTGCATATTAGGCCACACCTCCCTGATGCAGCCAATCCTCCAAGAGCTTACAGGGCTCTTAGTACAGGGCCTACTGTACGCTACAGGAAGATTAGCTACATCAGGGGTGCGTGGCCTAATATGCAAAGGAGTTCCTGCTACAAAAAAAGCCCTGCTCCCATCCAAGTACTGACCATGGCTGATCCTGCTTAGCTCCCAAGCTCTCCCGAACTTGCTTTGTTGGGCTAACCAAGTTGCTCATCCACAGGGGTCATTTTGTAGGGGAAAAGGTGGTGGAGCTCATCCAGGGATTGTTATGCAGCTGTACCTGCTATTCAATGGACAAAATGGGAAGAAGGAGGTGGGGCTGTCAGAAAGGTTCAGGAGCTCTGCTCCTGTGGGCTTCCAATGAATCCGAGACCAGTGATTCCGCCACTATTGGAATTGCCTGGTTTGACAACCAGACTTATGCTTGCATAAGTCCACACGATCTATTTACCTCTTTGCAGTTAAGACTTAAAAACTTGGTGATTACTTTAATGAAGTGGCTATTTTTTAAGGAGCTTTGGGCTCCTGTGAGCGTGGAGGACATTTCTCCCCTAAGATTGTCAGCCAGCATCTGAGGGAAAAACAAATAAACAAAATATACATTTTTTAAAAAATCAGGAGAAGAAATAATTTCCCTTAAGCCTTGTGTTAATAACCCCAGCGTACAACTTACTAATTTGTACGCTGCTGATGTTCTTCTACTGAGGCTTTGCAAAAGTTCACTGAATTATCCACCTCCTTTAAAATTAATCTATCAACAGAATACAGTTATCCAGCGAAGTCAGAAGCTAGTTCAGTTGGAAGGGACCTTCATTAACTCTTTCTGTGCAGAAGGACTTGCTCAGCAACAAGAGCAATCGGCCTTTGCTTGGATGTTTCCTGCACTGTTTGAGTCCAAATGGACTAGCCCCATGCTCCTGGACCATTTGACCTTCCTAATTTGCCCCTGCCTTTTCTGTGCCTTTTCCTGTTCTTTGCTATCCTTCTGAGATGGGGCAACTGGAACTGTTCAGAGTGTTCTAAATGGGGCCAGGGCCAGCTCGCCCACTAGGCAAATTAGGCATTTGCCTAGGGCACCAGCAGGGCGGGGGACGCCAAATTGGCCCTTTCCCCCTCTCCATGCCCTAGACAAATCCCTATTTTTTATTTATTTATTTATTTATTTATTTATTTATTCGGGATTTGTATCCCGCCCTTCCCACGAGTGGCTCAGGGCGGCTTCCAACAATAACAATTTAACAATTTAAATATAAACAATTAAATACTTCACATTTAAACATTAAAACCAATACATTTCAATTCATAAAAACAATGCAGCTTAAAACCAATAACATATCATTTTATATAAACAGATGGACGGCCAGTTACGTCAGGTTCCATCCCGGCTAGGTGTATTTTGCATCTTCCTCCACCCTGAGGGAGGCAGCGGGCCATGAGTCTGCCTGGGGCACCATGCACCCTAGGGCCCGCCCTGTATGGGGCACATTTTTCTATATTGGCATTGCAGGTGTGTTTTCTAATGAATTCAGACAATGAATCTGCCCTTTTCTCCATCGCTGTATGAATGTTATCAGAGAACTATATACCAGGTCCCCTGAGATCATTCTGCTGCATGGCTCCTGTCCCGACATGGTCCTGACTTTAAAAGTCATATATATATGGGCATCCCTAGAGTCCTGATTCTATCTTCCTTTGACAAGTATCAGCAGGGCTTTTTTGGTAGAAAAGGCCCAGCAGGGACTCATTTGCATATAAGACCACACCCCTGATGTCACCATTGCTTCACATAGGGCTTTTCTGTAGAAAAAGCCCAGCAGGAATTCATTTGCATATCAGGCCACACCCTCTGACACCAAGCCAGCCAGAACTGCATTCCTGTGTGTTCCTGCTCAAGAAAGCCTTGAGTATCAGGGCTTTTTTTTGTAACAGGGACTTATTTGCATATTCGACCACACCCCCTGTTGCAGCCAATCCTCCAAGAGCTTACGGGGCTCTTAGTACAGGGCCAACTGCAAGCTCCTGGTGGATTGGCTACATCAGGAGGGTGTGGCCTAATATGCAAAGGAGTTCCTGCTACAAGAAAAGCCCTGACTTGATCTTGCAAGCCAACAATCCAGTTCATTGGGGTTTGCCATTTTATTTTTGGTTTAATTGCCTCATTATTGTTAGCCATGAGGAAAAGATGGTGTGTAAATGTTTTAGGAAATAAATACATTTTCCATGAAACCCAAGTTGCAGCATTTTCAGGACGATGAAGTCAAAATCAAAAGAGAAGAAATAAATTGATAATGTATTGTTGACCTTCTTCTTCTCCTTCCAACTAAGATGCTTCTTTCCGAGCACGTAAGACAGTTTTGCTAAGGATGCTTCAGGCATCATGTCGCCTCCTGAAATTACTCCAACTTGTGCAAGATCCTAGAAGCAACAACAAATGAGAGTCTAATATAGCGGGTTCTATGCATGGCAGAGTCTCAGAGTAAGTGATAACAAGCTCTTTAATAGGAATCACACAGTAAAAGGTCACAGTACAAGACTGGTGTTGGGGCCCATGGGCCGAACTTATATACATGTCTGAATTCCCGCGCAAGCACGTTATTGGGTCATTCAAACCAGTGGGGGCTTGTGATTGGTCCTGGGATGCAGGGATTTGAATCCTACAGCTCTTTGTTCCCAAGTCCCCAAGCTCAGTCCGTGTGGCTCCAATGAGCCAGGCGGAAACACCCAAAGTCTTCCCTTGAGTCCACATACATAACAGAGAGCTACAGTATAGGTAAGATGATTAACATGGTTGGGTACACGTGAAATAGAGACAATACAGTAGCCATGGTTATATACCTAAGGATGATCTGGAAGAACCCCTCTTCAGTCAGACCCAACAACAAAGCACAAAGATTGCTATGTCTCCCACACACAAAAGGGGCTGAATCTTTCCTATGGTCCCTCACCACAGCAGTCCTCGGGATGCCAGCCTCTAGGTGGGACCCCCAGAATTACAGCTCATCTCCAGACTACAGAGATAAGTTGTGTTATATATTTGCTGTGTTATGTATTTGCTGTGCTCACTGTTAGTAGGCCTGAGTTTAAGGCAGGCACTCTTTGCAAACCAGGATCCTGAAGCCTGCAAGAATTGGCCAGTCAGCATGTAACAACTTGTAACAAACAGATGCGAATGAAGGATTCTGGAGTGAGCCAATAGGAGTAACTGTTGCCTGCTAGGGGGGCATGGCTAGCCATGGCCAGACTGTATATAGTTCTCCCTGAGCCTGTGTTTCCTCTTGCAATAAAGTGTTCTTGATTAATTCAGAGCTGGCTGAACTCACTTTACAATAAGTTGCCTTGGAGAAAATGGATGCTTTTGTGTGTGGACTCTGGCACTGTACCCCACTGAGGTCCCAGACTGTTCTCCTCAGGTTCCATCCCCAAATCTCCAGGAGCTTCCCAACTAGATCTGGCAGTCCTACCTCCTATCTCTTGCCAGTGGCCAGAGAGGACCTGCGTTAAATACTGGGTTCAATGCATCTGAGTAAAACAGGAGCCATACTTTATTGAGAACTACATACTAAGACAACATGGCAGGGCTCTGACCCCGCTTATATACGTGCACCAAGAACCACCCCCCAGATCCCCATACCCAGGGCTCTTTTTCTAGCAGGAGCTCCTCTGCATATTAGGCCACACACCCCTGATGTAGCCAACTCCAAGAGAAGAAGAAGACATTGGATTTATATTCTGCCCTCCACTCAAGAGTCTCAGAGCGGCTCACAATCTCCTTTATCTCCCTCCCCCTCAACAACACCCTGTGAGGTGGGTGGAGCTGAGAGGACTCTCACAGCAGCTGCCCTTTCAAGGACAACCTCTGCCAGAGCTATGGCTGACCCAAGGCCATTCCAGCAGGTGCAAGTGGAGGAGTGGGGAATCAAACCTGGTTCTCCCAGATAAGAGTCCACGTACTTAACACTGCACCAAACTGGCTCTCTTAGAGGAATCTTAATATAGGGCCTACTGTAAGCTCCAGGATGACTGGCTACATCAGTGGGGTGTGGCCTAGTATGCAGAGGAGCTCCTGCTAGAAAAAGAGCCCTGTATACCAAATCATGGCAGTCAAGCTTCGCGCCGTAACTGTTCATTGGTTCCAAACTCATCAGGTATCCCAGAGTCCCAAGCGTTCCCACAGTAGCCCACGCAAAAACTACCTGCCAAACATCAAGTCCAGTACCTAACAACCTGGCAACTCTAATGCACCCCAGCCCTGGGAAAGTCAATTCCTTTGGTTAAGGAACTGCCATGCAAGTTGGGAAGGGGGCCATGGTGAGGCGGGCGAAGCAGGCCAAAATGGTACTCCCCTCCCTCTTTTGCAAGTGCCAGCTCCACCAGTACAAAAGACAGGAGAACGATGTGTTCCCCTCCCCCAGTTGCGCAGCTTCAGTTCTTTATTCCCGGTACCTGTCCAGTTGCATAGGTCAACGCCACAGAACCCCGCAGACACTGAGTGCAATTAAGGATCACCACATTCCTCTCTGTGGCCTGCCTCAACTCTTCCAGCAAATCAGGGCGGTTGTTTGGAGCATTTCCACAGCCATAAGTTTCCAGGACGATCCCTTCCATTGGCGGCTGAAGAAATGCCTTCACCTGTTCAGATGGAGATAAGAAACAGGGGCATGAAAAATAAAACTCACATTAAGGAATCTTCAAAAATGTTTTGCAAAAAAATACAGCTAATGTGTATCTGGCCTGACCTGGATGGCGCAGGCTAGCCCAGTCTCGTTAGATTTAGGAAGCTAAGCAGGACTGGCCCCAGTTAATGCTTGAATGGGAGACCACCAAGCAAGCCCAGGGATGCCACACAGAGGCCAGCAATGGAAAACCACCTCTGTTTGTCTCTCCAGGGCCAGCTCTAAACTGTCTGGCATCCTAGGCATGGTTAACTTCTGGCGCCTAGGATCCCCAAGTTACTTTGGGGGCACCCAATTTGGTGCCCCCCAGAAGGCCAGCGCCCTACGCAATCACCTAGTTTGCCAAATGGCAGGACCAGCCCTGTGTCTCTTACCTTGAGAAGAAGATGATATTGGATTTATATCCCGCTCTATACTCTGAATCTCAGAGTGGTCACAATCTCTTTTACCTTCCCCCTACCCACAACAGACACCCTGTGAGGTGGGTGGGGCTAAGAGAGCTCTTACAGCAGCTGCCCTTTCGAGGACAACTCCTACAAGAGCTATGGCTGACCCAAGGCCATTCCAGCAGCTGCAAGTGGAGGAGTGGGGAATCAAACCCAATTCTCCCAGATAAGAGTCTGCGCACTTAACCACTACACCAGCACTTAACCACTACACCAACCCCTCCAGGGTTGCCAAAAGTCATCCGTTACTTAACACCACTTTCCACCAATGTGTATATAGCGTGGTGGATCTTACCCCTATCTTCCCACTCCATTGAGCAAAGTTTGAAGCCTCCACCTAGTAGCTTAAACAATTTGCCTTTCTACAAATTAAGTCACTCTTCCTCCTTAGTCTGGAGACGAATCATAAGTCAGTAGCAAGGTGTTTGTGCGCAGATGGTCCCTGTAGGATTCCAGGGCGTTTTCAAGACAGTAGCTGCCTTTCCAGTGAGCAGGCTATCATGCTTTTTTTGCATGTGTTTGTTGTTCACGTGCGCTGAGGCACTGCAAACAGGAGATGATCACACTGAAGGAAGTTCTGGATTCCCCTTTCCACTCACAGTAGGTTCCCTTTTCCCCCTTTGCATCTGAAGATATTCTGCCCCTCTTCTGATGAAATGGCTCCAAGGGGTTTTTTTTTGCTATTGAATAAGAATCTGTGATTATCAGTGGTTTCAGTGAGGATTAACTGAGTTGCCTAGCCAGGCATGCCTTTTAATTTGACCCTACACCTTCAAACCATCTGCGCTACATATGCTCATCAGATTTACCCGATCTTGCTGAGAAAGACTAAAGAGTGATACTAAGATGTATTTGAAGATTGCACCCAGGGACATGCGATAATTTGCTCCGGAGTTTGAATTAAATAAAGAGGGCAAAGATTGGTTGTTGGTGCCAGCCCTCCTAATGGGGATGATTGCTTGTTTCAGGTGCCTTCCAACCAGGCCTCAGATTCAGCGGGAGCTCACAGGAGCACAGCTCCTGAACCTTTCTAAGAGTTCCACCTCCTCCCCACCTACCTTGTCCATTGAATAGTAGGTGCAGCTGCATAACAATCCCTGGTTGAGCTCCACCACCTATTTTTCTACAAAACGATCCCTGTTTCCAACACTAAAATGTTTTGCTGCTGGCATGCAATTTTTTTTAAAAAAAACTCACCCAAATCCACCCTTTTTAGGGGTTTGGGCAACAATCTTCAAGGCAGGGGGGGAAATGTTCAGATTTTGAGGACAAGACTTTCTTGTAAATTAATTTCACAATGAAAATAAAAAGTGCAGGAGAAACCAGTTTTAAAGGGAATGGGAAGGGGTTGAAATGGAGAAGAACTGGGACAGTAGTGGGATGTTTACAAAGTTGTCTAACCCAAGGGAAAAAATGGTAACATCAGGAAATGAAAATGGAACTTTAAGGCAGTCTGGAAAGTGCCCAGGTCATTGAGAAATCTGGATTTTAGGGAAAGGCGATGCAGTGCAGATGATGAAGTGAAGAGCACAGGCACAGGCACAGGCACACATGAACGGAAAACAGTGCCAACCAGAGAAATTCTGCTCACATTAAAAGTGGACAAATCTCAATGTTATTTGGAGTTTCCCAACACTTCTTCAAGATGATGAAATGATGCATCCAATATAGTTTGAGGTGGACCCTATCTGTACAGAAACTAAACTCCTGGGAATGTCTATGGATTATTACAGCCTTTACCAGTGGTTGATGTAACAGTTTAGTAAGTAATCTATTTGTTGGTTTTTCATCAAGATTTTCAAAGCCACTAGTAAATGGCCAATGCGTGGGAGTAGGCCAAGTAGACGGCCGCCTAAGGTACCATCTGGTTTAGCGGCGCCCTTTCCTCATGAGCAGCGTGTGCACTCCTTGGAGTCTGCCTTCCCCAATGGAAAGCAGGGTCCATGGAGTGCAGACGCTGCCCCGCTGGTTTTGCAAAACGGCGCCTATGCAGTGGGCTCATTGGAGCCCAGCAAGGATAAATGAACCAATTGTAAAAGCTGAAGAAAAACCAATTACAGATTCTAAAAACTGGCTCCTGATGAAGTTGTCTGCTGCCACTCATCCTTCCTAGTCTACTTGAACAGAGCCCTGGGGTGGGAGCCATAGCTCAGTGGTAGAGCATCCCTCTCGCATGCACAAGGTCTTGTCCCTGGCACCTCCAACTAAAAGGCTCAAGTAGTATTCTCACAATTTTTATTGCTTAATCTCACAATTTTTCTAAAAAAAATTAAAATTTAACATAAAAAAATTGTAATTAAAAGTGTAATTAGTTTCAAGTTTCTTCATTTCTCCTACAATTCTGGGTTTTTTTGTTGTTGTTTTTTTGGGGGGGGGGACTGGTGGGCAGCTCAGCTAGGGCATCAAAAACCCTAGCACCAGCCCTGCACTGGTATGTATAAAGATATTTGAAACTTGTGAACCTCTATCCTTTAAGATGACCTTCTGGAAATTATAGAAATTTTCCTTCAGCAGCACCTGCTGGAATGGCCTTGGGTCACCCATAGCTCTGGCAAAAGTTGTCCTTGAAAGGGCAGCTGCTGGGACAGCCCTCTCCAGCCCCACCCACCTCACAGGGCGTCTGTTGTGGGGGAGGGGAAGGTAAAGGAGATTGTGAGCCGCTCTGAGACTCCGGAGTGGAGGGCGGGATATAAATCCAATATCTTCTTATATTTGAGGCAGTAATCGATCTCAATTTGCCTGCTCAAAACTTTACAATACATCTGTCTTTTGGAATGTAATTATATTTCAGTAAAATCTTATTTTAAAAGATGATGAAATGATTACTGGCATAGATGCTGTAAAAAATTTAGACAGATCCACAGGTGTCTGCATCAATGCCCTCACTAGGCATAATTTTCCTTTAGCAGCACTACATAAAAGTGGAAGAGTGGGACCCAAGGACCCTGTTTTTTATTTGTTTGTTTTCATTTCGTTTTTGCTCTTGACTGCAACTTGGCCATGTGCCTAGGTCACATTTGGGGAGGGAGGCACGCACGGTGGCAGCTGTAATCCCTGGGAAGATCCTCAGCAACCCCACGTTCCTATTCATATCAGTGTGGACCTCAAACTTTTTCATGGTATTGGCTCGCCATACGATTCCCCAGTCAACTGTTAGAAAGAAAATAAATGGGGAAGAAGGAAGATGAAACATTACGGAGTACCAGAGAGTACCAGCACTGCAAAGAAAAAAGAAAAAATCCATACACAGTGTCTAATTAGAGCAAAACACCCCTTGTTTGAACGGGAAGGAGTTGCAAAGGCCTCCAGATGTTAAGTTTCAGTGGAGGCTACTGGATCACCCAGAGGTACAAAAGGGCTTTTCTGCACGAGGTTTTCTCATCAGTTTTGGCCCCTCATTGCTACAGTTTATCAGATTGAATGCTGGGGTTTCCTGCAATCATATCATGTGAGCATCTGTGATTACCTGCTGGTTTCTGATTAAGCTCATGGTTCAGGTCTCCTTTGCAGACCTTTATGATTTAGGAATTTTGAGGCAATTTTTTTTGCTCATATATACCTTCCCATTCCTTGAGATCTAGTACAAAGTACCCCCATACTCCAGAAACCCTGGCTCTTTTGTTCAGTGATAAGGATCCTAGGAACACTCTCTAGCAATCGCAAAATTTGTCCCAGTCCTTTTAGCTCATAGAAAAGAAAGAAAGAAAGAAAGAAAGAAAGAAAGAAAGAAAGAAAGAAAGAAAGAAAGAAAGAAAGAAAGAAAGAAAGAAAGAAAGAAAGAAAGAAAGATCTGCTGCTCAAGATTTGTGAATCCATGAGCTTCTAAGGACACAGAAGGACAAAGGATCTGCAATGGCTGAGTATTTGATGTTTCCATAATTTATTAGTATTGTAACCAAAATGGTCAGGGCATTCTCAGTGTTGGCCACCAAATCAGGTGCATAGCTGTCTCTTAAGAAGTAGCTGACTCCTGAGAAGTTCAGATCTTGTCTTATTAAATTCTTATTGTCCAGTTTCAAATCTTGTCTTATTAAATGGGTTTCAGAGACTCTGCTTCTGTGGTTTTCTGTGGATAACATGCCTGCTAGGTTGAATTTATTAGATCTGTATCCTATTTTGTACTAGAGTCCCAAAAAGCAACTTGCAACATTTATAAAATACTAGCAAATCTATTTCATTTTTTTTCAGTTTTAAGATTAAAACTATAAAATAGACTGACTCCTCGAAAAAGATGTGCATGGGGAGAGAAGACCACCAATTGGAAATACATATTCTAAAAGGCTGAATGTAAAAAAAAAAAATAAACCTCTTGGGGAAACTAAATCTATCAAAAGTAAATTTTTTAAAAATCCTAAATATGGAGAAAATTTAGTTCCTCTAAACCAGGAGTCCCCAGCCTTTTAAGATCGTAGACAATGTTGTGACAAATCTGCACAGTCAATCAGGACTCCGGTGGCCAATCAGAAGCTGAACTGAGCAAAAGCTCACCTGGCCCCACCCACTTTCTAGTGCCATTTGGCAGCCACAAGAAAAGGTATCAACACACACCAACGTGCCCCCGGGCCTCATGTTGGGGTCCTCTGCTTTAAACTCTGTGGAGTGTCAAAGGAGAAGATAGAGGAACAAGCAGGCCCTTTTTTTGTAGAAAAAGCCCTGCAGGAACTCATTTGCATATTAGGCCACACCCCTGACATCACCATTGTTTTACACTCAGCTTTTTTATAGAAAAGGCCCATCAGGAACTCATTTGCATATTTGGCCACACCCCCTGATGCCAAGCCAGCCAGAACTACATTCCTGTGCATTCCTGCTCAAAAAACGCCATGGAAACAAGCAAAGCGACAGTATCTTCACTAGCCTTCTGCCCTCTTCTGTCTCTTATTTGCCACAGAATTGTTTCTGCTTATAGTTGTGTTCTGATCAATTTTATTGATTCTTTACTTGCTGCTCCCCACTTTCAGACAAAACATGGTAAAATAGTTTTTCTGAATGAACAAAAGATAAAAGGACTCTAGACAAGGCCTCAGATAAATCTACCCGACACTAAAACCACACAAAAATTAAGAATTGTCCTTTCAGTGAGGTCCACCATCTCACTTACTTTTGATATCCACTTCAGCATTTGCAAGGGGAGGCAAGTTGGGTGAGGAAAAGGCATCAAAACTCCCAGTGTCCACCTTGGTTACCCGGTTTCCCCGGTACAGTTTATGGTGAAAATAGAGGCACACCTGCATGGAACATTTAAAAAAATAGCCTTGAGGAGGCTTTTTTGGGTTGCCATCTGACAAGGAAGGATGGAAGGAAGGAGCCCAAATGCTAAAACATTAGTCAAAAATTGTGAGGGGTTGGATCCCAAAGGAGTGATTTTTGGATGCCCTAGGAGGCTCCTTCTGCCACTAGCTCACCCCTGATGCCACCCTACTTCCCACCTTGAACCCAGGGCACGCTCTCTCCCTCTTTCCTTGTGACAATCCAGGAAGTCCTATTGGGCAGGCAGAGCTTGCCAGCCTCAAAGTAGGGCCTAGAGATTTTCCAGAAATACAACTGATCTCCAGATGACAGAGGCATCAGTTTCCCTGGAGAAAACTGCTGCTTTGGTGAATGGACTCTGTGGCATTCTATCCTGCTGAGGTCCCTCTTCTCTCTCCTCTGCCTTGCCCAGGCTCTGCCCCTAAATCTCCTGGTAGAAAAAGCCCAGGCTGAACTCGTTTGCATATTAAGCCACACCCCCTGACACCAAGCCAACTGGAACCATGTTCCTGTGCGTTCCTGCTCAAAAAAAGCAAAAACTCTGATCTTTTGGATTTCCCAATCCAGATTTGCCAACCCTTCTCTAAGAAAAGAGAGAGAAGGAGCGTTAAATAATCTTGTTCCTAGAGGGTGGAGTGGGCAGGGCTTTTTTGTGGCAGGAACTCATTTGCATTTTAACCCGCACCCCCCCTGGTGTAGCCAGTCCTCCTAGAGCTAACAGTAGGTCCTGTACTAAGAGCCCTGTAAGCTCTTGGAGGATTGGCTACACCAGGGGGTGTGGCCTAAAATGCAAAGGAGTTCCTGCTACAAAAAAAGCCCTGGCAGTGGGAAAGGAGGGAAGTGACTATGGATGACAGCCCCTTCTGGAGTTGCTGCTGGCCTTCTTTTCATTCTTCACTTGTCCTTCATTTATTTTCTCAGCCTTCAGCTTTTGGTCTGACCTAAACCTGTAAGGCATCCTATAGGATAACACTGAATAAACTAATATGGGGAGCTGTTTTAGTCTGTCTGGAGCAGGAGAAAAGAGCAAGAGTTCACCACCTGAAGAAGTGAGGTACCTGAAGATCCCTGAAGAAATGAGCAGTGACTCACAAAATCAAATATACGAATAGTACGATAAATACAGCCACTATTTTAAAAAAGAAGAAGCAAGCGATCATGTGAAACAAGCAGCACAGAACATGATCAACAACTGACCCATCCCTGTCTTATAATCTTATGTCAGAAATGCCCGGGCTTCAGTTGCCTCTGAAAAGGACAAATAATTAGGCCTGGTTTACTTGTCCGACACAAGATGTACAGCCTCAAAATGCAGGTAGGTAAAGTTGCATTTTTAATGCTTCCTTATGTAGAAAAATATCCCTTCAAATTAAAAATTACTACCTAATGGAGGAAGGTTATAGCCAACTTCCTCAAAGCTGTGCTAGTTTTCCACTCCCACTTCTGACTTACTCCATGCTGTATTGGGGGTCTCTTAGGAGCAGCATGAGGGGAAAAGTGAGGAAGCTGCACTCCCTTTTGTGAGAATTAACCAGTGGCTCCAATCTAGGGTTGCCAGATCCCCCCCTGGCAACTGGCTGGGAGTGGAGGAGGATTTACCAGGAGAAAAGAAAGGCCCAGGCCACATCACTGGTGTTTCACAGGAAGTGACATCATCATGCCAGTGTGATGTTCTGGTATTTGGGCAAAAACTCTATCATAAAACCAGCTTCTACCATAGAGTTCTTGCCCAAACACCAGAGTATCACCTGAAAGAGTATCACCTGTGATGATGTCACTTCCTGTTCAATGCCAGCAAGGTGGCCTAGGCCTTCCTTTTTCTACTGGCAAATCCCTCCCACCAGCCAGCTGATTGGCAGCTGGGGGACAGGACCTGGTAATGGTGGACCCCCTCCTCCATTGGGGGGGGGGGAGTCTGGCCACCCTACTCCAACCCCGTGGTAGAGCAGGCCTAAGGTATACCACAGACCGTATCACTAAATCCTGCATTGTGACTCCATTCCTTCTCATTTAACAAGCCATAGCAATAGAAGTGCCAGCTCTGAGTTGGGAAATCCTGGAGATTTTGGGGGGTTGGAACCTGGGGAGGAAGGGGTTGGGGAATGGTGGGCCTCAGTGGGCTATAAGGCCATAGAGTTCACTCTCCAAAGCAGCCATTTTCTCCAGGGGGACTGATCTCTGTCACCAGGAATTCAGTTCTAATTCTGGGAGATCTCCAGGCCCCACTTGGAGCTTGGCAGCCCTACCTAGTTCTCCTTTCGAGAAGAGAAAGCTGTAAGATACAACAGACCTCAGGGATGATGAACTGTCCAGCAATCAGCAGCGCCCCCAGCAGGTTGGAACGCCCATCGTTCCTCAGTTCATAAATAGGAACCTAGAAAGCAAAAAATGAAAAAATGCCTCACAGACAGCAAAATATACTTTTTAAAATGTAACGATTTTAAGCCTCCAGACTGGGAAAACAAAGCTCCAATTCATGGAGGAAGAGTGCAGCAGTTTTATAGGAGGACTCATCGTGATCCTAACCAAGCATTGTAACAGGAAAAACAAACCCATGGCATACTGGGCCCGTTACCTGAGATCCTGTCAGGACAATGGTTTTACCAACGTTCTCACACATGAAAGATAAAGCAGCAGCTGTGTAGGCCATCGTGTCTGTCCCATGAAGAATCACAAAACCATCGTATTGTTCGTAGTAAGTCTAGCAAGTCAAATACACCGACATAAACCATCTTTTAAAAAATAATAATAATTAAGAATTTGGCTTTTGAATAAACAGACACATTACTATACAAAATGGCTCGATCGTGACTCTGTTCATTAAAATGTTGAAAATTTAATATTTTAAAAAAATAGTGTATAACTTTCATGACCCTTACGATAGAATGGAATTTAAAAAAAAAAAAAAGATCAAAACTGGATAAATTTATAATCTAAACAACCACACCTGCTGTACTAAGGGTGCCAAAAGGAAATTCTAATATATTTATCAAAGATTTGATAAGTAAAACCAACAAAACAATATATTAAATACCGATAACATTTTACAAAACATAATAAAATACAAAAAGGCAGGGGACAGGATGGAATCCTGACTATGTAGTATGATACCTCAAGATCTTTGGCAATTTTAGCCCAGTCTTCAGTTGTCATGTTACAGGAATCAAGCAACGGTGAATATTCCAGAATTCTGTAGATAATTCTTTTCTTTCTTTTAGATAGACTGAATAAGGCAAAACATAAATAAATAACAAACACACAAACCTGAATACACACAACTTCTTCATTCTCGTAATCACACAGTTGCACCTCCAGCTCTGGAAGCATCTACATTCTTGGACAGGTTCACACTGGAGTTGCCAACCTCCAGGTGAGGGAATAAAGGTTATTAAACCTCTGCAAAAACCAGCCTCCAAAGATAGCCTGCTTCGGCGGGGAGGGCGGGATATAAATAAAAGTTTATTATTATTATTATTATAATATACAAAGTTATTTACTGAAATTGTTGTGATACGCTACGCAGTTGTACTTAGTCCGTTTCGTATTTGCTTTGACAAGCTGTACACAAATAAATAACAGTAACCATACACGACGTATGTCATGTAGGGTTACTGTTATTTATTTGCGTACAGCTTGTACAGCTAAGTACAACCGCGTAGCGTATCACTTCTTGTGCCTTGCTGTACGGAGAAATATCGTCTGGAGCGTTGGTCTCCATGGAAAACTTCTCCATTGGAATTTCTACCTGCACCCATTGGATATTAGAGTTGGACATTAGTTTGTTTTTTGAGTGACTTTGGGTGAAGGGGTGATGTTCCTTTAGTGTCTCTTTTCGTATATTTAACATGCCAGGAAATGTTAAAAGCATTTTTATATGCGACAATTTTAGTAAATAACTGTATATCATTGGAGGCTGGTTTTCGCGGAGGTTTAATAACCTTTATTCCTGCTCCATTATCCGCATTGCTCTTTGTTGGTTGTACAACCTCCAGGTGAGGCCAAGAGATCTCCCAGAATTAGAAAATCCCCAGGCAACAGAGATCAGTTCTCCCTGGCAACTTTGGATGCTGGCCTCCATTGCATTATGCCCTGCTGATATGCTTCTCCTCCCCAAACCTGTCCAAATCTTCCAGGTATTTCCCCACCCAGAGCTGGCAACCCTAAATTAGTCCTTCAACATGCACAGGGCTGATGCTTTTACTTACGGAAGCACCAAGGTGCTGTCTGCAAACTCACAGGAATCATAGAGTTTTGTTTCCTTTGCATACTCTTCATCATGTAACATGGGCATTTTTTTCAAGGCTTTGACTAATTTATTAGCCTCAGGAGCAAGCCCTGGAAACAACATACAATGAGAAAGCCATTGGCTCAATACCTGGTTTTACTTTTTCATAGAATAGTGTTTCCCAGACAGAGGAGGAAGAGGAGTTTGAATTTATACCCTGGTCTTCGCTCGAAGTCACCTTACAATCTCCCTGCCCTTCCCCTCCCCACAACAGACACCCTGTGAGGTAGGTGGGACTGAGAAGGCTCTTTCAGGAACTGTTCTTGAGAGAACAGCTCTGTTGAGTACTGTGACTGGCCCAAGGTCACTCCAGCAGCTGCATAGGGAGGAGTGGGGAATCAAACCTGGTTTTCCCAGATTAGAGTCTGCACACTTAACCACTGCACCAAACAGGCCTTTAGCTGCACTGGCCATAGTGGAAACTGAACATCAGTCTGGACCATATCAGAGCAGTTGCTCGACAGACCGATGCAAATGACTGATAAACTTGGGAAGAGACAGATCCCGGAGAAAGAAGGCATACCCAAGAGAGAAAATGGAATCATCAGAGAATCTGGTTAGTGGAATACTAACACTAATTTATTTTTTTAGGAATGAGAGGGCTAATCAGGATTATTCCAAAAGTGTATTTCCTGTCCCTCATTTCTCCCCACATGAAAGGGTATTGGGGGATTCTCAGGGATTCTTATAGAATGGGTGAAGATCAGTATTCCCTCTAAGCTGTGTTGGTGTGAGCTAGCTGACAGATTTTTAGCCTCCAGCTCACACATTTTTGTCTTAGCTCAAGAAGGATAACCCCAGAGTGAAGTAGCTCACCACTTTAATGCCAGTAACTCACAAAGTAGAATTTTTGCTCACAAGACTCTGCAGCTTAGAGGGAACATTGGTGAAGATGTATAGAACCCAGTGGGGTCAGTCAACAGAAAAGGGAGGGGGAAACCAAGCTGCACAATAAACCATGCTTTATTGCAGGGACTTCCTGTTATCTAAACCTGAGGCATTCTGCTATTCAGAACACATTTCAGCACTTAGCAACGACATTGAGTCATGTCCTCTCTGCAAGATCAACACCACCTGCTAGCTTTAGAAGCAAGGGTATTCTGCCAAAGGGTTAAAGTTACCCAGGATCTCTCTTCCCCACAGGCTTCCAGCAGTTGTCCACTCACCTCCACCGCACTCTGTGCCCCCCATGCCAATGGTGCCCCCAGTGCTGAGCACCAGCACCCAGGCTCGGCCTTCTTCTGCGGTGGGCCCAGTCTCTGGCGAGCCCCACAAGCTCTCATGGCTCAAAGAAGAGCTCCTCAATCGCTGGAGCCGGGGGGTAGGGGTTGCGGCCATATTCTCTGCCCACGGGAGAATCCACCTGCACAGTGGATCCCCCCCCCCGCCTCCTTTCTAATATATCTGTGCCCTTTTCTATTTTTATCCCAAACACATCCGTCTCTCATCTGACATTTAAGCTTAGGCTGTGATTTCATTCTGGACTTGTTGCTGCCGCAAAGGGTTGGCAGACGATTTGCCGTTATGTGAACTCTCAGCCCGCAAACCTGTGCAATAGAGCTGTAATGGGAAACTCCAAGAAGGAAAGTCCCCGAGGGGCTGGAGAAAGGACTCCGTTTTAATAAATTATCCCAAAACACTGGATCATGTATTTCAGGCCTTGCCAGCTAAAAAAGAACCAATAGTTTTCACCATCACAAAGTCATTTCACATGGTATTAAAACACATTGCAATACTCCACAGATTGCTTTCCAGTTAAGAAGTGCTGTATCTGTGGCTGTCTCTGTTGTCTGCAAAGAAAACATGGGCCAGCAGTGTTCCCTCTAAGCTGCAGGGTCTTGTGAGCAAAAATTCTACTTTGTGAGCTATTGGCATTAAAGTTGTGAGCTAGTGCATAAATTATTGTGCTCTGGAGCTATTTTTCCTGAGCTAAGACAAAAATGTGTGAGCCAGAGGCTAAAAATCTGTGAGCTAGCTCACGCTAACTAAGCTTAGAGGGAACACTGGGGTCAAGTAAACCCAGTCAGCACAAACTAACAATCACCAGACCCCAACTTGTGATTCTTTCAATCTGCTAAAAAACATTTCCATGCTTTTGCATATTAACTCACTGTCCACTTTCTCTATATTCAGGACTGCTTGCCGTTCCATCCTATAGTCTGATGAAGTGTGCTTCTAGCACACGAAAGCTTACACTCTGAATTAAACGTTGTTGGTCTTAAAGGCGCAACTGGACTCCTGCTGTGTTCTGTGAGCCAAGTAAGCATCTTGTGAATCATCTGCTACGATTCTAACTCTTTAACTGTCAGATATTTTAGGATGAATGTTGCATGTTGAGATTTTTACATGCACAGTTAGAATCACAGAGTTGGAAGGGGCTATACAGGCCATCGAGTCCAACCCCCTGCTCAATGCAGGATCAGCCAAAAGTATCCCTTTAATTTTTAAATAGTGCATTCTTTTTGCTGCTGTGTACAGACTGACTTTTACCAGAACTCTCCTACTAAAAATAACAAGCAAGCAACAAGAGGAAGCCATGGGAAACACACGTGCACACACAGAGCCAAAAGGCTCATGGCTGAAAATTATCGGCAAGAAATCATTAAACAATGTAAAGAGTATAATCATTCAAAGATTCCTAAATACATACTAACAGGGCTTTTTGAGCAGGAACGCAGTTCCGGCTGGCTTGGTGTCAGGGGATCTAATATGCAAATGAATTCCTGCTGGGCTTTTTCTACAAAAAGCCCTATGTCCGGGGTGGCCAATGGTAGCTCTCCTGATGTTTTTTGCCTACAACTCCCATCAGCCCCAGCCAGCATGGCCAATGGCTGGGGCTGATGGGAGTTGTAGGCAAAAAAACATCTGGAGAGCTACCGTTGGCCACCCCTGCCCTATGTGAAACAGTGGTGACTTCAGGGGGTGTGGCCTAATATTCAAAGGAGTTCCTGCTGGGCTTTTTCTATCAAAAAAGCCCTGCATACTAATAATTTCATCATGTGGTTTGTTCCTATGGTTTTCACTTTGACCCAATAAACTCCCGGTGAGCCCGGGAGTCCACAAACCAGCCGTTCAAAACCAATTCAGTCCACTGCAATAATTCCAATCATTCTGAGGCAAAGTCCAGTGCCATTCTTCAGCGATTGTCAGTGGCATCAAAGCTAAACCCCAAATCCATGAGTTGATCACAGGGCTGCAAGCTGGAGACAGCCGTTTCACACGGAGGCTTCATCAGACATTCTTATAGGGGTTGTGCAAAGTTTCATATTTGAGGTCATTTCTTGGCTGAATGGGGATTCGAACCCTCACTCCTAGCTGGCCACTCTGACCACTGCTCCACAGTGCTTGTCTGTGGGAGACACTAACAAGCCACCACTGCTAAAAAAACATGCAAAAGAGCTCCTGCTAGAATTCCACCCCTGGCAAAAGCTTCAGAGAAAATAAGAAAATAGGGTTGCTCCCTGGCCGTCAGTGACAATGCGGGTGTGGGTAGGGTTGCCAGATCCATGGTGGGAAACTCCTAGAGATTTGAGGGTGGAGCAGGGACCTCAGTGAGGTTTAATGCCACCCTAGTCCAAAGCATCCATCTCCTCCAGGGGAACTGATCTCTGTAGTCTGGAGATGAGCTGTAAATCCAGGGGATCCCCAGGTCCCACCCGGAAGGTGGCATCCCTATTAGACTAAGCTCCATGTTTCAAATCAACAGAACATAAGTACATAAGGGGAGCCATGTTGGATCAAGCCAATGGCCCATCCAGTCCAACACTGTCACACAGTGGCCAAAAAACCCAAGTGTCATCAGGAGGTCCACCAGTGGGGCTAGAAGCCCTCCCACTGTGCTCCCCGCCCCCTGCCACAGGCACCAAGACTACAGAGCATCACTGCCCCAGACAAAGAGTTCCAACAATACGCTGTGGCTAATAGCCACTGATGGACCTCTGCTCCATATGCTTATCCAATCCCCTCTTGAAGCTGGCTATGCCTGTAGCTGCCACCACCTCCTGTGGCAGTGAATTCCACGGGTTAATCACCCTTTGGGTGAAGAAGTACTTCCTTTTATCCATTCTAACCCGACTGCTCAGCAATTTCATTGAACGCCCACGAGTTCTCATATTGTGAGAAAGGGAGAAAAGTACGTCTTTCTCTACCTTCTCCAAAACAGAACAAAAATAACTACAATGAAAGTAAAAGCAGAAATTTTCTTTGGCAATACAACAGTACAGTACTAGGCAGAGTTACACCTTTCTGTTGAAGTCAATAGGCTTAGAAGGGTATAGCTCTGTTTAGGATTACACTGTTACTTAGGAATTAGTACCATTGAACTCAATAGAAATATCAAGGGGATTTTTATCTTTCCTTTTGGTTCAAGGCAGCTTACAACAGTAAGGCTGCATATAATATTTGTTGTTATTTAGACCTGTTAATTGCCCCATCCCAGCTCACACTGGGCTCTCTGAGCGATATACAGCATATATCATAAAAACATCTAGTCTAGTTGGACTAAATGACTCTGTAATTCTATGATATACAAATTAAAACCTGCATAACAAATTAATTTTAAAAATCTTCCAAAAATTGCAGTTGGCGCCCTATGAGGTTTTTGTTTGTATTCTGGACTACCAGGGCGTCATACTGGGGTAGGGTAGGGGAGAAAAACTTACAAAGTGTCTGGGAGTCAAGTAGAAAAGGGGAGGTGCTAGCCGATGACAAATGGTTGCTGTCCTCAACCAAAGGCTTGGTGGAACATCTCTGCCTTACAGGTCATGCAGAATTGTATAAGATGATGATGAAGAAGATATTGGATTTATATCCTGCCCTCCATTCTGACTCTCAGAGCGGCTCACAATCTCCTTTATCTTCCTCCCCCACAAGAGACACTCTGTGAGGTGGGTGGGGCTGAGAGAACTCTTACAGCAGTTGCCTTTTCAAGGACAACTCCTACAAGAGTTATGGCTGACCCAAGGCCATTCCAGTAGCTGCAAGTGGAGGAGTGGGTAATCAAACCTGATTCTCCCAGATAAGAGTCCGCACACTTAACCACTACACCAAACTGGCTCTCTTTCAATTTAAAACCAAAAACAAAAGAACTAGCTGCACAGAGGATTTTTTGTGCAAATATATTGTGTTAAGGTCTTTTTTAAAAGGAATAATTAAAAAATGATTACATATCCCCAATCAAACGTGATGGGCAGGTGAGCTATTGAGGTCTAGATACCTAGCTGTATCTCATTTTTTGTGGTTTCCGAAAATCTGCCCGGCATACTATGGATTCCCACTTGATACATGTGCTTGGAACTTAGATCCAACTCACGTACTTAAGAATTATTCATGTTTATGCGTTCAGTGCAGGGAATCCCAGTGTTCCATATTGCTGCTTCAGCGATTAACCTCAGGGTGAGGCCTAGAGTTCTCCCATAATTCCAGCTGATCTCCAGGGCACATAGATTGGTTCCCTTGGAAGAAACAGCAGCTTTGGAAGGCGGGCTGTATGACATCACATCCACAGTGGACAGCTTGCCCTCCCTCAATACAATTGTAGAGTATCGGACTCAGCGCAAGCGCCGCGCGACCTGAGGGCGCACTCAGGTCGCCGTGCGCTGCGCGGGAAAAGCCCCGCCAATCCAGACCAAGGGCGGGAAGTTTAACTGGCCAGGATTGGGCTGGCCAGCGAAGGGGATGTTCCGGGATGCATGTATAAATTAGCGGACCCGGCTGCATGTATAAATTAGCGGACCCGGCCGCCAACCGTCAGCGTCCCCTGTTCTGTAATGTACCAGCGAATAAAGAATAAGCTTCCACCACGGCTCGTCTCCCAGTACATTACACTGGCGACGAGGATGGGATCTAGCTAGGTCCGGCCGCCCGAGGGGAACCAGACCTGGCCGGAGACGAGGAAGGTGGGGACCGCAGGACCGCACAGCCCGCCGCCACCATGGCGAACCCGAGTGTAACGACGGGCCATCTTGCGGAATTCAACCCGGAGCACCCCGAGAGATGGGAGACCTATACGGAACGAGTCGCGTGCTACCTGCGGGCGAACCTGATCGACGACGACGACCGAAAGAGAGACGTCCTGCTGAGCGTCTGTGGAGAAGAAACTTTCGAGATCGCACGCGGTCTCTCCGCTCCGGCGAAGCTGACCGAGAGGACCTACGGAGAGGTCGTGAGGCTCCTCACGGGCCACTTTTCGCCCCAACCGTCCATCGTCGCCCGCCGGTTCCTCTTCCACAAGAGGGACCAGAAGGCGGGGGAGACAGCGGCGGTCTACCTGGCGGCCCTTCGGCAGATCGCCGGAAACTGCAGTTTCGACAAGAGGGACGAAGCCCTGAGGGACCGATTTGTCTGGGGCCTCCGGGACGAGCGACTACAGCAGAAGCTCTTCGCAAAAGAGGAGCTCACCCTACAACAAGCCTTCAACGAGGCGACGGCGTTCGAAAGGGCCACCAAGGCGTACGGCCAGCCACGTGGGGAGGCAGTCCACCAGGGAGAAACGGAGCCGGAGGACCGAGCAGAGGAAGAAGCGTTCCAGCTCCGGCGGCCTCAAAGAGCGGACACACGGGCCCCCGCGAGACAACGAGCGACGGAGAGGGCCACCGCCACCACCGGTTCCCGGTGCGCCAGCTGCGGCGACCCCCACGAGCGGAGGGACTGCCCGTACCGAAACCTGGACTGCCGCAGCTGCGGAAAGACAGGCCACATCGCCCGGGCTTGCCGGGCCAAGAACAGCCGCCGCCAACCGTCAGCGCATCACGACTCCATGGACACACACACGACGGCATCCACCAGTCTGCAGGTATTGAGCTTGCCCCTCTCGGCCCCAGACAAGGTCAAAATGTCAGTCCTAATCGAGGGCGCCCCCTGCATCATGGAAGTAGACTCGGGGTCCTCCATCTCTATCATTTCGGAGGAAACCCTCAAGAGACTATGTCCCAGCCGCCGCCTCCAAACGAGGCCAGTGGACTTCGTACTGAGGGACTTTCAGAAGAACCCAGTACACATCGTGGGGTGGGCCCGGGTGCATGTAGAAAGAGGGGGTTTTAAGGGGCCCCTAGACATCCTAGTGGTCAAGCGCCAACTGACCACACTCCTCGGATTGGCTTGGTTCAAACCACTGGGGATCCAGCTGGTGGGGGTGGACCACGTGCAGACCAGCCATTTCGACGGGGTCTGCCGGGAGTTCCCAGAGGTTTTCGACGGGTCCCTGGGGAGCTACAAGGGCCCGCCCATCACCCTACCGATCGACCCTATGGTCAGGCCCATAAGGCTCAAAGCGAGGCGCGTTCCGTTCGCCCTCAAACAAAAAATAGAGGCAGAGCTGGACCGCCTCACAGCCCAGGGCGTCCTAGAACCGGTAACGTATGCAGAATGGGAGACCCCCATAGTAACGCCGGTCAAGCCCAACGGGGAAGTAAGGATCTGCGCTGACTACAAGTGCACGATAAATAAGGCACTGCAAGACAACCCCTATCCAGTCCCGGTAGTCAGCCATGTCCTGGCAGCACTAGCCGGGGCGAGGGTTTTTGGGAAGCTGGACTTAGCACAAGCATACCAGCAACTGTCGGTCGACGCTAAGACAGCGGAGGCACAGACGATAGTGACCCACAGGGGTGCGTTCAGGGTTAAACGGCTGCAGTTCGGGGTTAGCGTAGCTCCGGGGATATTCCAGAGCATAATGGACTCTCTTCTCAAAGGGATCCCCGGAGTTCAACCCTTCTTTGACGACGTTTTAATCGCCGCCCCCACCGATGGAGAGTTCGGCTGCCGCCTGCGAGAGGTCCTCAGACGGTTCCAAGCGGCGGGGCTGAAAGTCAAAAAGGAGAAATGTTTGTTGGGAGTTCCGCGGGTGGAGTTCCTGGGGTTCGCCGTGGACGCGGCTGGAATTCACCCAACGGCAGACAAGACCAGGGCCATAGTTCAAGCCCCTGCCCCCAAATGCAAAGCAGAACTACAGAGTTTTTTAGGTTTATTGAACTTTTACCACGCATTCTTGCCCCACAAGGCCGCCGTGGCGGAGCCGTTACACCGTTTGCTAGATAAACAAGCCCCGTGGGTCTGGGGTAAACACCAAGCAGCGGCGTTCCAGGCGGTGAAAGACCTCCTGGTCTCTAACGCGGTACTTCATCACTACGATGAAAACTTACCCCTGATCCTGGCTTGCGACGCCTCTCCCTACGGAGTGGGAGCGGTCTTAGGGCACCAACTCCCGGGCGGGGGAGAGGTGCCAATCGCTTACTACTCCAGGACTCTGTCCGCGGCAGAGAGGAACTACGCCCAGATCGATAAGGAGGCCCTGGCGATCGTGGCGGGGGTGCATAAGTTCAACGACTACCTCTACGGTAGGCGCTTCACCATCGCTACTGACCACAAGCCGCTCCTCGGCCTCCTAGCCCCCGATCGTCAGACCCCCCAAATTCTGTCTCAAAGGGTTTTAAGGTGGAACCTGTTCCTGAATTCTTACACGTATACGCTGATACACCGCCCCGGTAAAGCAATGGGTCACGCAGACGCCCTCAGCCGCCTCCCGCTACCCGCGACGGACCCAGATCCCGCCCCGGCACACGGAGTGATGCTCATAGAGTCGCTCCCCGAGCGCCCCCTGCACGCGAGCGAGGTGGCTCGGGCGACCGGGAGAGACCGCGTCCTCGCACGGGTCAGGGACTGGGTGGGAAGGGGGTGGCCCTCGGGCAAAGCGGAAGAAGCCTTCCGGCCGTTCGCGTCCAGGAAGGACGAGCTATCGACACACAAGGGGTGCATACTCTGGGGTAGCAGGGTGGTGGTCCCCCCCCTTGCGCAGGCAGGTATTGGAGGATCTCCACGAGACCCACCCGGGCATCGTGAGAATGAAAGCCCTGGCACGGAGCTACGTGTGGTGGCCAGGCATGGATGAGGAAATAGAAGGGTGGGTAAGAAGGTGCCAACCATGCCAGGAGTCCAGACCCAACCCGCCGTCCGCCCCGACCCACAGGTGGGAATCGAACGGGCGGCCATGGTCCCGCCTCCATGTGGATTTCGCGGGGCCGCATCAGGGCCAGATCTTCTTTATACTGGTGGACGCATACACGAAATGGTTGGAGGTAATTCCGGTGGCCTCGACCTCCACCGCAGCAGCAGTCCGGGCGCTCAGAAGGGTCCTCTGCACACACGGGATCCCCGACACACTAGTAACGGACAACGGCACGGCATTCACCTCCCGGGAATTCCGGGAGTTCACCGACAGATACCTTATAAGGCACATAAGGTCCGCCCCATTCCATCCAGCCACCAACGGCCAGGCGGAGAGGATGGTGCGGACCACCAAGGAAGCCCTGGGCCGTATAGTACAAGGGGAATGGGACTACCGCCTCTCAGCCTTCCTGTTCCACAACAGGATCACCCCAAACCCCATAACCGGTTTCAGCCCCGCAGAACTGCTCATGGGGAGGAAACTGACCACTCGTTTAGATAGGCTACACCCGGACAGGGCGCCAGAGGTCCGCGGGACCCCCGAGGTCAGGGAGGCAGTGAGAGGGTTCTTCCCGGGCGATCCAGTGTATGCGAAAAACTTTTCAAGCGGCCCCGAGTGGTTAGCGGGAAGGGTTTTGAGGGTGACAGGCTCCCGGTCCTACGAGGTAACCACCGCCGGAGGCCAGGTGCTGAGACGGCACATCGACCAGCTGCGCCGCCGCACCCCACCCGAGGAGTCAGCAGAGGGAGAAAGCAGGGAACCGCCGGTCACGGTACCGCCAGAAGAGGCGCCGCCAATACAGGAGCTACCAACGTATGATGCCCCCGGAGCCGCGGAACCAGAACCGGAGCCAGTACCCGACGCGGGCGGGCAACAGCCAGAAACGGCGCCTCCCACATCGGGATCGGGCCCCCCACCGACGGCAACCCCGAGGAGATCAACACGGGAGCGCCGAACACCAGGGTACCTAAAGGACTATGTCGTTTAAACTAGGAGGGGAGGAGTGTAGAGTATCGGACTCAGCGCAAGCGCCGCGCGACCTGAGGGCGCACTCAGGTCGCCGTGCGCTGCGCGGGAAAAGCCCCGCCAATCCAGACCAAGGGCGGGAAGTTTAACTGGCCAGGATTGGGCTGGCCAGCGAAGGGGATGTTCCGGGATGCATGTATAAATTAGCGGACCCGGCCGCGTCTCCCCTGTTCTGTAATGTACCAGCGAATAAAGAATAAGCTTCCACCACGGCTCGTCTCCCAGTACATTACAACAATATAGTGGGTTTCATGCATCGAAGAGGCGAGGTGGTAGTGAACATCAGCTTTTTATTGAGTACAGCATAAGGTAGGACTGCACTTCAAGCCTGAGGAACTTGGTCAATGGGGCCAACTATATACAACTCAGGGTTCCCGTGCAAGCACGCTATTGGATCATTCAAACCAGCAGGGGGCCTGTGATTGGAGCAGGGCAGCAGGGATTTGGATCCTGCTGCCCATTGTTCCCAAGTCCCCAAGCTCCGTTCATCTGGCTCCAATGAGCCAGGCAGGAACACCCGTTTCAGTCTCCCCTTGAGTCCGCATACACAACACTCAAACTCCTCCCTCCCCAGGAACCGCCTCCCAATCTCTAAGAATTTCCCAAGCCAGAGTTGAACAGCTCTAATAGGACTATCAAGCATGGAGCTATTTTTTGCAAAAGAACTGATAAGGGCCTGAATTGGCTCTAAGGGTTCAGCCAATCCAACCTGTGCAGATTTGGATGTGTTCCCTGCTCGTTGTGGGTCACTGTTGTTGCTAATAACGGTGGGAAGAAAAATGTTTCCACATCTGTCCTGCACCCACTTTCCTGACGGTGTTTGTGGGATTTGTTTCATAGCTCCGATAGGGGAAGGCACCGACAGTGTGAATGCCTTCAGACCGTTCACAATGGCATTAAAGGTGACCTGCTGTATGGCAGGCTGCAGGGACGCAAGCAAAGCAAACGAGGGCAGCGTCCAACTCAATCAGAAGGAAGCAGAGAAATAAGGAGAGACAGAGGCCCACAGGGAAAGGGCTCACTTTCAAAAGGAAGGCTCCCCAACCCCAACCCCCCTCCATGCTTCATAATGGCAGAAAGGAAACAGAGTGGAAAAAGGACTTGAGTTACCTCATCCTCCCACACCTTCACCTCTAAGGCTCAAGACGGATGTGAGATTTCTAGAACCGTAGGGCTGGTTTAAGATTGCATCTATGGATGGCATTTTGGTGCAGGCCTCCAGATGACTTCTCTAAGCAGTTTCGTGAAAGCATGAAAACAGTGAAGCCGGCAAACTGCCTGTCACACACAGTGACATTTCCCTGCGTAAGATATAACGTAAGAGATACCTGCTGGATCAGGCCACTGGATTATTGAGCTCAGCATCCTGTTCCACACACTGGCCTGCCACTTTAAGAACATAAGAGCCCTGCTGGATCAGACCAGTGGTGCATCTAGTCTAGCATCCTGTCTCACACAGTGGCCAACCAGTTCCTCTGGAGGGCCAACAAAAGGGCATATAGACCGAGGCACTCCCTTGATGTTGCCTCCTGGCTCTGGGATTCAGAAGTTGTGTCTCTGAATGTGGAAGTTCCCTTTAGTCACCGTGGCTAGTAGCCACTGACAGACCTCTCCTCCATGAACCTAATTCCCTTTTAAAGCTTGTCTATGCCTGTGGCCATCACTGCATTCTCTCACAGTGAAATTCCACATTTTAATCACCGGCTGTGTAAATATTTCCTATTGTTTATTCTGAATCTACTGCCATCAGCTTCATTGGGTGCCCATGGGTTCTAGTCTTTGGGAAGAGGGAGAAAAAGCTGTCTTTGTCAAGGAGAGCCAGTTTGGCATAGTGGTTGAGTGTGTGGACTCTTATCTGGGAGAACCGGGTTTGATTCCCCACTCCTCCACTTGTACCTGCTAGCATGGCCTTGGGTCAGCCATAGCTCTGTTGGAGAGCCAGTTTGGTGTAGTGGTTAAGTGTGTGGACTCTTATCTGGGAGAACCAGGTTTGATTCCCCACTCCTCCATTTGCACCTGCTAGCATGGCCTTGGGTCAGCCATAGCTCTGGCAGAGGTTGTCCTTGAATGGGCAGCTGCTGTGAGAGCCCTCTCCAGCCCCACCCACCTCACAGGGTGTCTGTTGTGGGGGAGGAAGGTAAAGGAGATTGTGAGCCGCTCTGAGACTCTTCGGAGTGGAGGGCGGGATATAAATCCAATATCGTCGTCGTCTTTTTCTCTGGCAGAGGTTGTCCTTGAAAGCGCAGCTGCTGTGAGAGCCCTCTCCAGCCCCACCCACCTCACAGGGTGTCTGTTGTGGGGGAGAAAGGTAAAGGAGATTGTGAGCTGCTCTGACTCTTCGGAGTGGAGGGCAGGATATAAATCCAATATTTTCTTCTTCTACTCTGTGCACAATTTTATAAACATCTATCATGTCTGCCCTTAGTCATCTTTTTTCTCAACTAAAAAGTCTCAGACTCTTCAACATTACCTCATAGGGATCATCTTTAAGTTTAAAGAACAAAGTTTGATTCAAGTGGCACCTTTAAGATCAACGAAGTTTAATTCTGGGTATAAGCATCCATGTGCATGCACACTTCTTCAGATACTTGGTTGTATCTGAAGAAGTGTGCATGCACATGGATGCTTATAACCAGAATTAAACTTTGTTGGAATTAAAGGTGCCACTGAAATCAAACTTTATTCTGTGGTAGCAATAGTAAGATTATCATTCTACTCTGGAGCATGTGTGGAACAGCAAGACAATAAAATTACTAAGTAAACCCACAAAGCCCACCAGGGGGCAGCAGATTTCCAGAAATGAGGTACAGTAGGATGACGGTATGTGATTGGTCTGGGAGGATATAGGGCTTTCCTGCCTTGTTTTTTCTTCCCGGAATGATTTAAATAAAGAAGATTGAGATTGCGCTTATCCATCTCATTTTTTAGCTATTTTATGCGGGGTCTATGTTTTTATAGTTACCAATTAGCTTTCAGAGTGGGAAATGGGTTTCACATACTTTTAAGTTTTATAGATAAGGAGATTTCTTCTCTCATTATGTCTGTTTTATTGACTTTTGTTGTATTGTATCCTGTTTAGTACACATTGGTACCCTGATATATGTATTCGTTTTTGAAACTTTTTTTTTTAAGTCCCAAAATACAGATTCCCTCCAGAGCCAACAGCTATTGTGAACCTTGATGAATCTGAAACTTAAAAAAGTACTTAAATCTGAAATTTAAAGACTGAAAAGAGATTTCCAGGTAGGTGGACCGTGTTGTATCGAAGTATGGATGTATTTCCTTGTCAAAACTCTAACAAGCAGGGCTTTTTTTGAGGAGGAACACATAAGAACTCAGTTCCAGCTGGCTTGGCAGTAGAGGGTGTGGCTTAATATACAAATGAGTTCCTGCCGGGCCTTTTTACAAAAAGCCTTGCGTGAAACAATGTCAGGGGTGTGGCCTAATATGCAAATGAGTTCCTGCTGGGCTTTTTCTACAAATAAAAGCCCTGCTGACAAGTGACTTGAAGAGCCAGTTTGGTGTAGTGGTTAAGTGTGCGGACTCTTATCTGGGAGAACCAGCTTGATTCCCTGCTCGTCCACAACTGCTGGAATGGTCTTGGGTCAGCCATAGCTCTCGTAGGAGTTGTCCTTGCTGTGAGGGAGGAAGATAAAGGCGATTGTGATCCGCTCTGAGATTCGGAGTGAAGGGCGGGATATAAATCCAATATCTTCTTCACAAACTCTTGCCAGATTCTAAAAAGTCCTGTGTAACAATACTTAATATATCAGAACAAGTCCTTAAGCCAAGTCAGCTTCTCTGGAAGTCCGACTACTTAACTTTAAATAAGAGAAAGATCCTCTGCACACGCTACACAAAGATTTTGGGAATCAAGGGACATTTTACACTTGGACATAAGTTTTTCAACCACATACATGGCAGGAGGCTGTGACCAAAACCAGGCTCTTAAGCCTGGTCTAATTCAAGCACCCAAACTTTTTTTTGGTTACATAGTTATATAGAAAATTCATCTTCTGTCTTTGCAGACCGCCTCAAGGCAGCTCAAAGCAATCAAACAAAACCCAACAGGCAAAAAAAGAGAAAAGAACATATCAATAAAACAAACCAAGGTAACATTATAACTAGAATGCAAGCGTAACATTTTAGACATATTTGGAAGTATAGTTCAAGATGGGTAGCCGCGTTTGTCTGAAGCAGCAGAAAACTACCAGAGTCCAGTCGCACCTCAGAGACTAACAAGGATGTGTCAGGGGGGGAGGAGCTTTCAAGAGTCCCTGCTCTGAAGAAGTGAGCAGAGACTCACAAAAGGATCTACTCTCCCAAAAACTTTGTAAGTCTTTAATTGGTCTCTTGCTCTTGTCTACTGCACCAACATAGAGAAAAGACCCTGAGACTTAATAGAATGTAGCCCCCTCATCTTCAACGCCACTATGGGGGTCAAAAGCATCCGTGCTCAGCAGTCAAGGAGTTTGTCCAGCAGAGCTCCATCCCACAGCATTTGGTTTCATCGAAAAGCCCCACCCAATCGCCCCCAGTCACACACATGGCATTGTTAACACAGAGTCAGATGGCAACAAGCTTAAGACTTCTGGGGGCACATGTGAGAAGTGCCTGTATCACCCCAGCAGCAGTGAGGGTAACTTGAACACATGCAGCTGCCTTATACTGAATCAGACCCTTGGTCCACCCATCAAAATCAGTATTGGCCAGGGCTTTTTTCTTTTTTTTTTTTAGAAAAAGCCCAAGAGGAATTCGTTTGCAAATTAGGCCACACCCGACATCCCCATTGTTTCACGTGGATTTTTATAGAAAAAGCCCAGCCAGAACTTACTTGCATACTAGGCCGCCCCCCCTGACATCCCCATTGTTTCGCACAGGAATTTTTTTGGTAGAAAAAGCCCAACAGGAATTCATTTGCATTAGGCCACACCCCCTGACACCAAGGCAGCTGGAACTGTGTTCCTGCTCAAAAAAAGCTCTGGTATCGTCCACTCAGATTGCCAGTGGCTCTCTGGCAGGGGTCTTTCATATCCCCTATTGCCAAACCCTTTCACGGGCAGAGCCGGATTATCCATTAGGCAAGGGAGGCAATTGCCTATGGGCCCCGCCCACTTAAAGGGCCCCATGCAAATGACACAAATCTATCCCCTCTCCACTCCCCAGGCTTGGCTGCTGTGCTGCTGTACAAGACAAGGGAAAGCAAGGCAACAGTTTGTAACCACAGTTAGGGGCCCTGCCTCCACGCACAATGTCAGCCTATACCCAGGGTGCTACGCCAGCATGGCCCTCCTCTTCCCACTCAGCCCGGTGCCTGACTCACCAGGCTGTGCAGCCTCCTGGCTGGTCTCGTGAGGTCTGGTGCCAGCGGGCAAGCAGGCCGCACACGTGGCGTGCGAGAGGAGGCACAAGGCAAATCAACGACGCTCACACCCGCTGTGCAGTCACAAAAGCCGGGAGCCTCCTGCCCCTGGCCTCGTAAGCTCTTGGAGGACTGGCTGCATCAAGGGTGTGTGGCCTAATAGGCAAAGGAGCTCCCGCTAGAATTCCACCCGTGGATCACAACTAATTTAAGGTGCCCCAGGACCAAAGGATGTTCAAGGCAAGAGATGAGCGGCGGTGATGGGCCATTGCCTTCCTCTGCAAAGCAACCTGCTTTCCTAGGCAATCATTCATCCGAGTGCTGATTGGGACCAACCATGCTTAGGCTCCCAAGCTCTAGCAAGCTAGTTTGGGTTATTCCAGTGGCTACTAAGCTCTAACTGCCCCAACCGACGCTAGCCTGATCTCATCAGATCTCAGTAGCTAAGCAGGGCCATCCCAAGTTAGCATCTGGATGGGAGACCACCATGGATGGGAGACCATCCCAAGTTAGCATCTGGATGGGAGACCACCAAGGAAGTCTAGGGTCACGACACAGTGACAGGCAATGGCAAACCATCTCTGAATGTCTCCTGCTTTGAAAACCCCAGGAAGGGTCACCGTACGTTGGCTGCTACTTGACGGTGCTTTCCACACACACCCTCCGCTAACTCCCCTGCTCCAAAACCTTGTATTGCATCATGTGAAGTGATGGTATCGCTTTACTCTGCTCTGGTAAGACCTCACCTGGAGTACTGTGTTCAGTTTTGGGCACCACATTTTAAGAAGGATATAGACAAGCTGGAACAGGTCCAGAGGAGAGCGATGAAGATGGTGAGGGGTCTGGAGACCATGAGGAAAGGTTGAAGGTTGAAGGGATGTTTAGCCTGGAAAGGAGGCGGCTGAGAGGTGATACGATCACCATCTTCAAGTGCTTGAAGGGCTGTCCTATAGAGGATGGTGTGGAACTGTTTTCTGTGGCCCCAGAAGGTAGGACCAGAACCAGCAGGTTGAAATTAAATCAAAAGAGTTTCCGGCTCAACATTAGGAAGAACTTCCTGACTGTTAGAGCGGTTCCTCAGTGGAACAGGCTTCCTCTGGAGATTGTAGGCTCTCCTTCCTTGGAGGTTTTTAAACAGAGACTAGATGGCCATCTGACAGCAATGAAGATCCTGTGAATTTAGGGGGAGGTGTTTGTGAGTTTCCTGCATTGTACAGGGTGTTGGATGAGATGACCCTGGAGGTCCCTTCCAACTCTATGATTCTAGGTTGTTGATTTCCGATGAAGATAAAACAAGCCTGAAAGCAGCTTTATTAGATCAAACTGTGAATGCTGGAGTTTAGTAACAAATGGTATTTTCAAAAGGCTTTTCCAGAGGGCTAGGAAAAGGCTACACGATTTTCCACTTTACCGTGTGGATGGAAAACAGCAAGACAAAACTGATTCAATCTAAGTGGATATTTTGCTAGGGAAAAGTACATATAATTTTCAACACAAAATCACCAAGGCACAGCTTATGATGTCTGTTTACTTTATTTTTGTAAACAAAACTAGAAGTTGTTATACATCTGGTAACAGGAAAACAAATAGTGTAAACGTCACACTTGATCAACTGGCATATGTTAATTGAAAGGCAAAACAGCCAGACCGAAAGACAGAGACTTAAAAACACAAACTCCTTAGCTGGATTTGTCAGTTTGATCATTTGAAGAACAGTTAAGCAGAATCTTCTTAGCTACAGCCAAATGTGCATCTTCTTAAACCTTTAAGGAGAAAACCAAAGGCCAAACTAAGCAAGGCAGTGTGGGTAAAATCACCCATCTCTTTAGATTTTGTTAAAAGTCAGTAGTGCGTCTGTGCAGGGTGGGGGGGGGGCAAGGGGACAGAAGATGAATGATTTTGGACTGATCTAAGGCAGTTCAACACATTTCCAGAGGTGCCATTTGCCCCAGTAGAAGCATAAATTTCCCCCTTACTGGATAACAGTGCTTCAAGGGGGCCAAATTCACAGAAGGGCCAAATCCTCTTTTCTCCCAGGACCACCATTCCTAACAAATCTCTCTTCTCTCCCCCCCCAGGCCCTCCCCCCAGCTATTTAGAAAAGTTTCAAGAAAAAGGAAATGAAAGAAGATATTGGCAGATCCAGCTTTTGCCCCAAGTAATCCCAAATTCAGGTACAGTGCACATACTTGGGTTTTTAAGATCAAAAAGATGAAAGGGGGGGGAGGGGAGAAGATACAAACTAAGAACTTCAGATGGATCTCTTAAAACATTTCTTGCATTCCTTTCGTCTTGCTCTTGAACAAAGATGACTTCAAAACCAGTCAACGTTCTGAACTTAAAAATGCATTTATTAGGAAATAAATCCTGCCAATTTCAATGGGACTTCCCTCCAGTAAGTGTACCTGGGAAGCAGAGACTCAGGCATTCAACAGAATCAAGTTATGCAACTGGTAAAGCAACGTGTTGGTTCGTCTTGTGTCCTGCACTTCAGACTGGTCAATGACAAACTCTGTCTTCAGCTGATGAAAAAAAAAATTGGAAAGATTATTAACCAAATGCCCAAGTGTTAAAAAGGTCATAGCAAGCAGTGAAGATCTTTAAGTTCTGAGAAAGAAAGCCCATGGTGAGGAGGACTGCGATATCAGGAAGAGATCATAGCTTTATGCAGGGCTTTCTTTGTATCAGGGACTCCTTTGAATATTAGGCTACACTCCCCTGATGTAGCCAATCCTCCAAGAGCGTACAGTAGGCCCTGGAAGAAGAACCCTGGAAGCTTTTGGAGGATTGGCTAGATCAGGGGGCGTGTAGCTCACAACTTTAATGCCATTATCTCACAAAGTAGAATTTTTGCTCAGCAAGCCTTGAATTCGGCAGGAGCTCACAGGACCGCAGCTCCTGAACCTTTCTGAGGGTTCCCCCTCCTCTTCCCCACCTACCTCCCCACCACCCTTTCTCCACTCCTTATGTGATTTTGAGTGGTGCGTGGCTTGCTGGCCTTTTGACTGGGGAGGGGAGGCCCAGAAAAGCCCCAGGTGAGTGAAGCCTGCTTGGGCTGGCTGGATCTCTAGCCAGTCCAAGCAGGTCTCGCTTGCCTGGGGCTCTCCTTTCTTGCATTGGGTTGCTTTAGGCTGGTGGGGGGACAGCATATGCTAATGAGCTCCACCACCTATTTTCCTACAAAACAACCCCTGCACCACAGCTTAGAGCATTGGATGCAAACCGTTCGACAGGCATTCAAGGCTGCTTGGCATGAACCGGGCAGACTTTGTGCACAGTTGCCACCTTTGAGCACAGTCGATTCAACCACGGAACATGTTCACAGCAAAACCTGCAGCATCCCTAATCGCAGTGTCATGTTACTTTTAAAAGTCATTAATTGTTTTGGCAAATCTTACCTGGCCCCACTCATATGGCTTTGCATACCACTTAGGAGGAATTACTTCCCGAGGCTTAGATTTGCAAATCAAGCTGGGGGAATACAAAAATAACGAGTAAGAAACACACAAATAAAAGCCCTCTCCTTATTCAGAGAACCCATTATAGCTACCAAATGCTGAGTGAATGAGACCCAATGGCATTGTATTTCAGGATCAATGTTTACAAGAATCATGGCACAGAGCTTTCCTTCTGCAGATGAGATCTGGGCTGCATCCATGCATTGCACTATTTGCTGAAAGTAAGACTATGCAATGTCTCTTTATACAAAGCACACTCAGACTTCCAGAAGGGACGGTAGAGCTAACACTTGGATAAGGGCTTTCTGCAGACTTCTTTTGGTCACTTGTGTGCCCATATGGCTTCATTTTGCTCTTTTTCCTCCCATGTTTTGCTCCCTCTAGTGGTCACTTAAATATTACATCTCTGTAGCTCCAGAGAATTTCCCAGCACGTTGATGGAGGGAAACACACCAGAAATACAGGAATGTAATATCTTAGCTGGAGATGGAGAAGACTCTTGAGAGTCCCTTGGACTGCAAGAAGATCAAATCAGTCAGTCCTAAGGGAAATCAACCCAGACTGTTCCCTGGAAAGTCCGATGATGAAGCTGAAGCTCAAATACTTTGGCCACCGAATGAGAAGGGAGCACTCACTGGAGAAGATCCTGATGCTGGAAAAGACAGAAGGCAAAAAAAGAAGGGGACGGCAAAAGATGAGATGGCTGGACAGCGTTACTGATGTAACAAACACGGATTTGAGCAGACTTCGGAGGATGGTGAAAGACAGGAGGGCCTGGCGTGACTTCGTCCATGGGGTTGCAAAGAGTCGCACTCGACTGTGCGACTGAACAACAACATCTTAGCTATCACTAAAGGGAGCAACACATGAGCAGAAGAGGGAGGGAAAAAGAAAGCAATATGGGCATACAAGTGATGAAGAACAGAGAATGCAGAAAGCCACGGTCAGACCATTGATCCACCTGGCTCCAGTACACTCTACTCTGACAATTCTCCCAGGCATCAGGCTGAGAAAGCTTTCCCAGCACCTGACATTTAGATGCTTTCAAGTGCAGACTGCATAGGGATTGATTCTGCAAGTGATCTTGGGTTTGAATCCCTTGGAGAGCCAGTCTGGCGTAGTGGTTCAGTGTGCAGACTCTAATCTGGGAGAACCAGGTTTGATTCCCCATCCCCTCCACTTGCAGCTGCTGGAATGGCCTTGGGTCAGCCATAGCTCTCGTAGGAGTTGTCCTTGAAAGGGCAACTGCTGTAAGAGCTCTCTCAGCCCCACCTACCTCACAAGGTGTCTGTTGTGTGTGTGTGGGAGAAGTTAAAGGAGACTGTGACCGTTCTGAGATTCAGAGTGTAGGGTGGGATATAAATCCAATTTCTTCTTCTTCCTTATGCCATGGAAGCTCGCTGGGTGATCCTGGACCAATCACACACTGTCAACTTACCTCACAGGGTTGTTGTGAGGATAAACAGATGAGAGGAGGAGGTAAACTGCTTTGGGTCCCCATTGGAGTGAAAGTAAATAAATAAATTAAATATATGTTCTACCATTACAGGAGGGAAGGATTATGCATACTTTAAGGTAAAATACAGGGAGGAAGAAGTGGACTCTCTACCCCGCCCCTTCAGCACTTGGGGCAGACCCAGGTTCAAAGTATTTACTTTGGGTGTGTGACCCCTTTGAATGTGAACCCACAACACGAAAGAAAAGTGGCTGAGATGCAGGAGGAATGAGGAAGGGAGGGAGAAGAAGAAGAAGAGGAGGAGGAGGAGGAGACTGGATTTATACTATGCCCTTCACTACCCAAAGGACTCTCAGAGCGGCTTATGATCTCCTTTCCCTTCTCCTCCCCACAACAAACACCCTGTGAGGTAGGTGGGGCTGAGAGAGTTCTGACAGACACTGTCCTTAAGCAGAACAGATTCTGACAGAGTTATGACTGACCCAAGGCCATTCCAGCAGCTGCAAGTGGGGAAGTGGGGAATCAAACCTGGTTCTCCCAGATAAGCTCTGCACACTTAACCACCACACCAAACTGAGTGAGGCTACACACGGGGACTGTATGAAAGTACCTATGGTTTGGATTAAGCTGTTGGGCCCACCAGTGGCCTAATCTGCAGTATCGTGGCTCTGTTGAGAGAGCAGCATCACACTGACATTATCTATTCAGGCCATCCTTGACCTCCAGTGCTAATGTTTGTACAAAGCATGGAATGCACATGGATGGGCATTCATTCCACTACAGATATACATCCTAGCTATTTTTAGAAATGCCTCGACAAGTCGATTCCTACAGACTCGCTGCCTGCCATCTCCTGTCTCCCCGAACTCCACAAAATGCAGCAGGGATATATTTTAATTCATTCTGTCCAGAGCTGTTTTTCAAAACGCACATTCTCCTCTTAAGTAGTGGCGACATATGGTAAATACAATTAATTTAAAACACTGCAGAAAAGGACGAGACAGATTTGCCCTGCATGCATAATGATGTATTATGTATTCAAGTATTTTGTTTTTCCATTACTGTATTTGGCAAAAAAAACAAACAACTGCTTTGGCTTTTTAAAAAACACAGCATCGGAGTGAGTGGAAACATTTAAGATCAAGTTTTTTAAAAAGGGTGTGTGTGTCAGAGAGGACCACAACTGATCATTGTCTGTTGTGGGGGGTGTCTGTTGTGGGAGAAGATATAAGAGATTGTAAGCTGCTCTGAGTCTCTGATTCAGAGAGAAGGGCGGGGTATAAATCTGCAATTCTTATTATCAGAACAATAATTCATCAAAAGATCCAGCGTTACAGAAGGATATCAGAGACTTGGAGTTTAAAAGATAAGGAAGTGACCTCTGAGAACACCTCCTGGTCTATAGCCTCACTTCTCATACTTAGGGCATAAAGTAGCGGTTCTTGACCTTTTCAGTATGGTGGCCCACAAGTCCAAATTTACTCGGTACAGTGACTCATCCAAGGCTGATCCATGAGTTTTTAGCGCCCCAAGCAAACTATGACCTTGGCACCCGTCTAGCTCAGCATTCCATTTTCTAGCGGCTTAACCAGATGTTTTGAGAAACCAACAAACACCACACAAAGGGCACAGCTGCCCTCAATATGAACCCCAAGCAAGTGGCATTCTGACACACGCAAGCTTTGACATATGGAAGTTAGATTCCAGCCTCTGACTACCCCCCTCCTTCTCCACTACTGTCTCTAATAAGATTTGGAGAAACTCAATCTAGTAACTGACAGGACCCATTTTACCTGATCAACGTGTATATGCAGTGAAGGAAAAAACACCAACTAGTATATGATAGGGATGGCAGATCCCACTAGCTTGCCGGTGGGGCGATCCTGATGCTGCCCCAGAAGTCTTCTGGAAGTGACATCATCACGTCGCCAATGTTGCATGTGTCACTCTAGGTTTTGGGTAAAAACTCTATAGTTTTTTTTGCTGCAAAACTATAAAGTAAAAACCAGAGTGTTGTCTTGCAATGTCCCCATGCAATGACATCACTTCAAGGTGACATCATCATGTCAGGGACGTTGCATGACAACATTGCTGCTCAGGTGTTGAGTTTCTCCCACCAGCCAGGTGGGGGCCTGGGGATTGGAGTCCCCCCAAAGCAGGGGAATCCCTGCTGGGAACTGGGGGTTAGCAACCCTAGTATATGACATGGAAGATACTATTTCAAGAGTCTGATCTTGGTTTCCAAAATACAGAAGAGAGCAATGGAAAGGACAGGGGCAATCATTAGGAAGGGCTGGCCCGCAACCCACTTTCAGAGGCTTCATGACCCACTTCTGGGCCCTGACCACAGTCTGGGAAACACAGGCATAAAAAGGCACTGCCAAGAGCATAGCAGGCTTTTCCACACTGGGTTTTTATTCCAGCTTGGCTTCTGTAACTGCATCAGGATTCAAGAGAAGACCCCCTGTGCTCTCAACGAACGATCACTGTCAGGGCTCATTTTGTAGCAAGAGCTCCTTTGCATAGTAGACCACACCCCTCTGATGTAGCTAATCCTCCAGCAGCTTACAGTAGGCCTTGTAAGAAGAGCCCTGTAAGCTCCAGGAGGATTGGCTACATCAGGGTGTGTGTGGCCTAATATGCAAAGGAACTCCTGCTACAAAATAAGCCCTGACCAACGTTAGCAAAGTGGAATCTGCAGAACATAACCCACAGTCACGAAAACTAAAAGTGGTCCAACAAATGGGAAAAAGGCTAAGGCAAAAAAGCTTACCTTAACAGGTTCTGGCGAGCCTTGTTCTGTAAATCAGCAATTCTCTCTTGACCCAAATGTAACAAGCCGTTAGGGCCATCAGAGACTAACTTGTTAATGGACTTTCTTAGGATGTTTATCTGTGAACAGAGAGGAGCTGCGTTTGAGAACACTTAGACTGACAGCCAAATAGAGAAATGTTAAAAAATGAATTTATTGTCGAAGAAGACTGCAGATTTATACCCCACCCTTCTCTATGAATCAGAGGCTCAGAGTGGCTTACGATCTCCTTTATCTTCCTCCCCCACAACAGACACCCTGTGAGGTGGTGGGGCTGAGAGAGCTCTCTCAGAAGCTGCCCTTTCAAGGACAACTCTGTGAGAACTATGGCTGACCCAAGGCCATTCCAGCAGCTGCAAGTGGGGGAGTGGGGAATCAAACCCGATTCTTCCTGTTAAGAGTCCACACACTTAACCACTACACCAAACTGACTCTCCCAGCAAGTTACGCGGAGGAACAGTGGCTCAGTGGTAGAGCATCTGCTTGGTAAGCAGAAGGTCCCAGGTTCAATCCCTGGAATCTCCAACTAAAAAGAGTCCAGGAAAATAGGCGTGAAAAACCTCAGCTTGAGACCCTGGAGAGCCGCTGCCAGTCTGAGCAGACAACACTGACTTTGATGGACCGAGGATCTGATTCAGTATAAGGCAGCTTCATATGTTCATGTTCAATGGTTAGTGTATCCAACTACAATCCTAGTTCTGCTTCCACTGACTCCATGCTGGGCTATTCCCCTGGCATGTGCCACTAGTGGGATATTTGCCAGGTTGTTCATTTTTAAAAAAAATCAGTTAGTGTGTTGCTATTGCAGAAACCACCTTCACTGCTGAAACCGGCCATCAGCTATAGCTGATATTGTGTGGTGTTAAGAAGAAGAAACTGGATTTATATCCCGCCCTATACTCTGAATCTCAGAGTCTCAGAGCAGTCACAATCTCCTTTACCTCCTCCCCCCCATCCCCGCCCACAGACACCCTGTGAGGTTGGTGGGGCTGAGAGAGCTCTCACAGCATCTGCCCTTTCAAGGACAACTCCTGCGAGAGCATAAGAACATAAGAACATAAGAGAAGCCATGTTAGATCAGGCCAATGGCCCATCCAGTCCAACATTCTGTGTCACACAGCGACCAAATATATATATATATATATATATATATATATATATATATATATATATATATATATATATATATATATATATATATATACACACACACACACACACACACACACACTGTGGCTAATAGCCACTGATGGACCTCTGCTCCATATTTTTATCTAACCCCTTCTTGAAGGTGGCTATGCTTGTGGACGCCACCACCTCCTGTGGCAGTGAATTCCACATGTTAATCACCCTTTGGGTGAAAAAGTACTTTCTTTTATCCGTTTTAACCTGTCTGCTCAGCAATTTCATCGAATGCCCACGAGTTCTTGTATTGTGAGAAAGGGAGAAAAGTACTTCTTTCTCTACTTTCTCCATCCCATGCATTATCTTGTAAACTTCTATCATGTCACCCCTCAGTCGACGTTTCTCCAAGCTAAAGAGCCCTAAGCGTTTCAACCTTTCTTCATAGGGAAGGTGTTCCAGCCCTTTAATCATTTTAGTTGCCCTTTTCTGAACTTTCTCCAATGCTGACCCAAGGCCATTCCAGCAGCTGCAAGTGGAGGAGTGGGGAATCAAATCCGGTTCTCCCAGATAAGAGTCCGCACACTTAGCCACTACACCAAACTGATTCTCTGTTTGGGCCAGAATCTGGCAGAGCCAGGTTTGAATTCCCAGTCATGCCATGGAAGGTGAGTGACCCTGGGCCAACCACTCTCTTTCAAGCCTAACCTACCTCACAAGGTTGTTGTGAGTATAAAATGGGAGGGGGGAGATTGATGTATTAGCCACAAGGTATAGATGGAACTCTCCTTCTGGGGCAAGTGATGCTCTGTATTCTTGGTGCTGGGGGGGGGGGCAACAGTGGTAGGGCTTCAAGTGCCCTGGCCCTACTAGTAGACCTCTTGATGGCACTTGGTTTTTTTGGCCACAGTGTGACAGAGTGTTGGACTGGATGGGCCATTGGCCTGATCCAACATGGCTTCTCTTATGTTCTTACGATATAAGCTACCTTGGGGGTCTCCACTGGGGAAAAAGAGAATGTTTAAGTGAATTCAATAACTACATAAATCTGCCAATCTGTTACAATCCAAAAAATTAATGCATTGTTGGGTTGTTTTTTTTACCTGCGTTATATCATCAGCGTTAATCTGCACATCAAATGCAAGTTCCATGTCATGTTCTGGAAAGACTGGGGTGCCCAGAGAATGGTTCCATCCCAGGCCACAAAGGACACCAACATACCTCCTCCTGGTCTCATCAACCCTAAGCAAAGTACATCACATTTAAAGATGATGATGACGATATTGGATTTATATCCCACCCTATACTCTGAATCTCAGAGTCTCAGAGCGGTCACAATCTCTTCTACCTCCCCCCCCCCACAACAGACACCCTCTGTGAGGTAGGTGGAGCTGAGAGAGCTTTTAACAGCAGCTGCCCTTTCAAGAAGAACCTCTGCCAGAGCTATGGCTGACCCAAGGCCGTTCCAACCGCTGCAAGTGGGGAATCAAACCCGGTTCTCCCAGATAAAGAGTCTGCACACTTCACCACTACACCAAACTGTCTCCCAGTTTGGCCAGCCGTACAGAAAATACATCTACTTTTTGAGCCGATAATCTGGGCAAACCTAATGCTTAACCCTAGCCTAGGGCTTTCCTCCTAACCAAGGCTAAACACGAGGGCGACGGGAAAGACGAGAGGTGCCCCATTGCTGCTTTGGTATGTTCAATAAGGTTTCTCGAAGACCAGGAAAGGAAGTTGTCCGAGCGATTCATTTGTTATGTTGATGACTGGGTTAACGCACAGAAGCAAGAACATACCTAAGATTGATCACGGGAGCAAACAGCATGCTAACCAAAGCCGGTAGTCCTGGGATACGAGGCATGATCGAAGTCTCCCTCAGAAACATGGTAGATCCTGTTATCGACAAGAACACATAAGCCTGACGAAGGTAAACCAACGACACGAAATGGAATTATAAAACAAACGAGTGATTGTTTTATCACCAAGCTTGCTCAAAGCCGCTTTTAAAATATCTACCTGTGGCGTTTACGGAGATGGATGCAGCAACCAACATTTGCTGAAATGAATCCTCGGGAGCATCATCGACGATCACGGAGTTGATGCTCTTTTTCTCTGCCAAGACAGTTCTAGGCGGAGGGGAAATAATAATGACAACAGCAACGACGATGATAACAATGTGTCTTCAAATGGCAGGGGACCCCCAGCGACCCCAGGACCGTAGGGTTTTCAAGACAAAACATAAGCAGAGGCGGTGTATTGCCCATAGTTCTAGTGATTCCTACGAGCGATAAATTGTGGCCAAAGAAATGCAGCTTTATTCAGCTTTAACGATGATAACAAAAGCTCTCAAAATCCTCTGGCTGTCCCTGGGTTAAAATGAGGCTAGGCTTAATTCCACCAGAGCAGGAGCCTTCTCGGTTGTGGCCCCAATACTTCGGAACACCCTCCCAGGAGCCGTCAGGGTCCTGCGGGATTTATCGCGCTTCCGCAGGGCCTGCAAGACTGAACTGTTTCGGATGGCATAATACATCTAATGGGAGAGGGCTGCCGCCACATCTGGATCTATTGCGCTTCAGTACTAACTGCCTAGGATCTGTGCGCGTGAGAAAGAAAATATTACACGATCCGCCTAAAGTAGCACCATTGCCATTTATCTGATCATTTTATTGTCTCAATATTGCTTTTGTTTACCGTCTATTTTATGTTGTTAGCCGCCTTGAGTCTGTATAGAATGGGCGGGATATAAATATAACGTAAATAAAATAAATAACAGCGAAAATATCTCCCACCCAAGTGAGCTTTATAAGGAGAAAGAAAAGTCTACTTCACAAGGCTAGCAGTCTGTCCTGGAAACTAGGCTGGAGTGCAGAGTTTCTCTACAGCTCGCACACAGCTTACATGGGGCTGCCCCTGTGCCGGACCCGGACGTTGCAGCTAGTGCAGAACGCCTCCGCCCGGCTGTTATTAGGGCTCCCTAGACGGGAGCACATTCAGCCGGGCCTTCGGGGACTGCACTGGCTGCCAATAATATACCGAGTCCGGTACAAGGTGCTGGTTATTACCTTTAAAGCCCTATATGGTCTAGGACCTGCCTACCTTAGGGACCGTCTCTTCCCATATGTTCCCCAGAGAGCACTGCGATCTGGTTCCCAAAATCTGCTCGTAATCCCTGGGCCAAAGGAGGCCCGGTTGAAGTCAACCAGGGACAGGGCCTTCTCAATAACAGCCCCTTGCTGGTGGAACCAGTTACCAGAAGAGGTCAGGGCCCTGCGGGATATTGGACAATTGGTTGGCCTATAACTGACCGGTCCCAAGCCACCAAACTACCAAAATACCGAAGGAAGTGTATAGATGGTATGTTGTGGGACTGATGCACTGTTTTTAATGTTTTAATGTTTTAACTTAACTATGTAAACTGCTACTATATTTAAAATGTGAATTCTATGTTAGAATCTCTGTATTGTAAGCCGCCCTGAGCCCGCTTCGGTGGGGTAGGGCGGGATATAAATCAAATAAATAAATAAATAAATAAATTTGTCCTCCCTAGCTGAGGCCTCTTCTCTCCCAAGCTGTCTTCTGTGCTTGAAGCCATTCTCCCTCTGCCACCTGAAGCTGCCGCTGAAGCCGCTGCCCTCTCTCTAAAGTTGCCTGCTTCTTATCTACACAGCTCTCTCATCCCAGGTGTTCTTCATTTACAGTGCTGTGTAGGATTTAACTCCCTGCTGCCCTGGGACTGCCATTCACATACAGAAGGGCTGTATGGCTCATCACTTATCTCCTCATGTAATTTCCACTACAGCTGGTTAGCCACTGTCTTCCTCTGAGTAGCAACTACAGTCTTCCTTGGTGGGTCGCCTGTCCAAGTATTGACCGCAGCCAACCCTGCTTAGCTCCAAGTCCTGAGACGGTACCGTAAGAGTTGCCAAATGAACGAATGAATCTCTTCAATCCCATGGCAGCCCTAATAAAGAGGTTACAACGATCCAGCAGAAGTTTGGATTCGGTCTTGCTAGACCTGGTTGCAAACTCCAAGCTTGGCCCTGAATGAGGCACGCTTCTTCAGCTGAGCTCGAGGATTCCTCCTTAACAGGTGTGGGTTTCCAGAACTTCATTCTGGAAAACTATCTAGAGCTGAAAGAAGGGCAACTGGGGCCATGGAGAGTTCGCACAAGAGCTCTGTTACTAATATAAATGAAGACGATCTCATCTGGACCATCTCAAAAATTCAACTCCACGCTCACGTGAGCTTCACATTCAATATTCCAGTGCTCTTTGAACATAGGCTCTTCCCCAGGGCTTTCTTTGTAGCAGGAACTCCTATTCCACGTGTTCCTCAGAGAGTACTTAGATTCGGAACACAAAACTTGTTATCGATCCCTGGGTGAGGGAAGCAAGACTGAAAATGATGTGAGAAAGAACCTTCTCAATTGCCGCCCCTCATTGGTGGAACCAACTGCCTGATGAGGTCAGAGCCGTGTGGGACCTGGCCCAGTTCCGCAAGGCTTGTAAGACGACACTGTTTCAGTTAGCGTTTAACTGAAATGCTGACCACCACCAAGACGCTACACCCAATGGATGCTAAGACCATTGAACGCCATCTTAAATTTGTATCGAAATCAGCACCAAATTATTTTAAACTGTTTAACGCGTTTAATGTGTTGTGAGCCGCCCTGAGCCTGCTTCGGCAGGGAGGGTGGGATATAAATCCAATAAAATAAAATATCAGGCCACACACCCCTGATGTAGCCAATCCTCCTGGAGCTTACAGTAGGCCCTGTAAGAAGAGCCCTGTAAGCTCTTGGAGGATTAGCTACGTCAGAAGGTGTGGCCTAATATGCAAAGGAGTTCCTGCTACAAAAAACCCCTGCTCTTCCCCACTGCTCCATAGTACAGAAATGGTGGCCTTTCATGTACCAATTATTTTTCCAGCAGAGACAGTTTAGTCATTAAGGGCACAGGGGAAATTAACTTGTCACTTCTGAAACAGGCACACAAACCACAGGCAGGCCCATTCTTTCGAGGCAGGAACCCGACAGGCACAATCCTTTGTGTGCAGAGATCAGGATTCCCCTGTTGAAAGCGAAAGACTATCTCTTGCTGACAGAGAAGCTCCAGAGACACACAGCCATCCTCCATATCCAGAAATAATCACTGGCTGAACAAAGTGTATGTTTTTGCTGCCATGGGCAAAACCCCCATATTTCTAGCTGCATCTCAAAGAGTCAGGGATGGCCATTCCCAGAGGCGGAACAGGAAAGCCCCACGTTTTCCCACGAGACATGCCGGGACGCCATCCTACCTGAAACGGGAGATCCTGGTCATGCTGCTGACCTTCAAGAAGTACGGATTGAATGGGCCAAGCAGGACCGCCTTTGGGAACAAGAGAAGGAGGCACGAATCAAATCAACGTCTGAATGTGTCTTAGTAAAAGTATTAGCAGTGAAGTCTAGAGGACTGTCTGTGGAAAGGCTGGGAGGGGTCAGGGAACAGTGGAGCTTCTATCCTTGTGGAAAAACTGGAGGGGGGGGGGCCTTAAAAAAACTTGCCCTTTCCTAAATCCTTTAACCTGGATCCGATTACAGGTGATCCACGTACATTCCGCCGTTACTGCTGGGAAATATGTTTGGCAGCAGAGTACCGAGTATAATGAGAGAGGAGGACTGGTTCTTCACGAATTGCTCCACCCCGTTCTGCTCCTGCTTTCCCTGGCTCAGTCAATAAATTCCCACCAGTTGCCGCGATGGCGCATCTTGACACCCAGCTCCCTCCAATATCTCTCACAGCTTTCAAAGCTCTATAAAAACAAGAGCAGGAAGCCACAAGGAAAATTGGAGAGAGCTGTGGATCAAAATGCACCAGTGTGGCATCTGGGTGAGGAATTTATCACTTGAGCTGGGGAAAGCAGAAGCCTGGGGTCAGTTCTGAGCTGGAGTCAGTTCTGCTCATGAGCATGGATGAGGGGGAGGGACTTCAGCCTTCCCTCCTATGCTGTTTTCTCAAGTCAAAGTCGAGGAAGCAGCTTGGGAGGGAAGGCTGAAGCCCTGCCCACCCCCCACCCCCGTCCTCCCTATGCCAAACTCGCAAAAACTGGCCTTGCAACGCTTGGAAACAGCAAGGGAACAGCTGACCCAACCCGCATTATACATAATATTTAGTTTAGCTCCCAGCAGTCACCTTGAGACGAAGGGAGGCTGACTGAACCTCCCCTTCTAACTGTTTTCTTTAGAGGAGAAGGAAGGCTTCCTTTTGTCACTATGGAAAGAACCTCCACGCCAACCAACCCCCACATACAGACACTTCACTTCTCAGAGCCAGTCTGGGCCATGGTCACACTCACCATTAAATCCATCCCTAACCCGTTGCTATTATACCCCGCAGCTTTTTTACAACGAATTTCCTGATCAGACATCCCTCCATCCTTCAGTTCTAAGCAGCGCTGGTCCCGTCACTGGTTGATCAGAGGTCTCAACCGGACTTCATTTTTTGAGATGGCATTCCATTTAAACACCCAGAAAAGAAGGGGAAGCCCAGGAGCTCTCTTTGCTGTGGAGTTTAAATGGGGGGGGGGGCACGGCAACTCTCTTTCTGTCTCTCCGCCTGGCGGGGAGACAGCAAAGGTGGGTGATCTTCCTCCCCCCCCATTTCAACACCCCACCGTGGTGTTTAAATGGGGGGGGAGCACGGCAACTCTCTTTGCTGTCTCTCCGCCTGGTGGGGAGATGGCAAAGGTGGGTCATCTTCCTCCCCTGGCAGGGAGACAGCAAAGGTGGGCGATCTGCCTCCCCCCTCCCCCATTTAAGAAAGCACCAGTCGTTTTCGACTCTGGGGTGACGCTGCTTTCACGAAGAACATAAGAACATAAGAGAAGCCATGTTGGATCAGGCCAACGGCCCATCCAGTCCAACACTCTGTGTCACACAGTGGCAAAAATTTTTATATATACACACACACTGTGGCTAATAGCCACTGATGGACCTGTGCTCCATATTTTTATCTAAACCCCTCTTAAAGGTGGCTATACTTGTGGCCGCCACCACCTCCTGTGGCAGTGAATTCCACATGTTAATCACCCTTTGGGTGAAGAAGTACTTCCTTTTATCCATTTTAACCTGCCTGCTCAGCAATTTCATCGAATGCCCACGAGTTCTTGTATTGTGAGAAAGGGAGAAAAGTACTTCTTTCTCTACTTTCTCCATCCCATGCATTATCTTGTAAACCTCTATCATGTCACCCCGCAGTCGACGTTTCTCCAAGCTAAAGAGTCCCAAGCGTTTCAACCTTTCTTCATAGGGAAAGTGCTCCAGCCCTTTAATCATTCTAGTTGCCCTTCTCTGGACTTTCTCCAATGCTATAATATCCTTTTTGAGGTGCGGCAACCAGAACTGCACACAGTACTCCAAATGAGACCGCACCATCGATTTATACAGGGGCATTATGATACTGGCTGATTTGTTTTCAATTCCCTTCCTAATAATTCCCAGCATGGCGTTGGCCTTTTTTATTGCAAACGCACACTGTCTTGACATTTTCATGGCAGACCTTGAAGTTTTCATGGCAGACCTTTTACGGGGTGGTTTGCCATTGCCTTCCCCAGTCATCTATACTTTCCGCCTCAGCAAACTGGGTACATATTTTACCCACCTCGGAAGGTTAGAAGGCTGAGTCAACAATTGCTGGCGCAATGATATCATTTGGAGTGGGCTCTTGTAGGGAAGCGCATGTGCGCTTGCAAGGAGTCGGCTACAACAGAGTGTTCAAACATAGAAAGTTGGAAGCATTCTTATTCCGGATTTAATGTACTATCAAAAAAGTCCGCGTCTCAGTCATGGCAGTTCGGGACATGAACGAGCCAACGACCATTGCCAGATGCTGATGTTCGGACAACCGCATAAAATCCGACATGCATCTGGCTTTCATCCATGCCCATCTCAGTTTATGTGTGTCTGACCTGGGCCCTGGTGTAGTGGTTAAGTGCGCAGACTCTTATCTGGGAGCACCAGGTTTGATTCCCCACTCCTCCACTTGCAGCTGCTGGAATGGCCTTGGGTTTTCAAGGCAAAGTTCTTCCAGAGGCGGTTTCCCATTGCCTGCCTTTGTGTAGCGACCCTAGATTTCCTTGGTGGTCTCCCATCCAAGCAGGAAGGACAGGTTTCTTACCTGTAACTGATGATCTTCGAGTGGTCATCTGTACAGTCACACATATGGGTAATCCGCAGGATCGGGCCCGACCTCGGAGAATTCAAAGCAATCTTTAAGCGTTAAATTTGGCGCGCCTTCTCCTCGTCCTGGGGAGGAGGCACCGTCTGCGCATACCTGGACGAGGGGGAGGCGCTAGCCCACTCAATTTCTTGCCGCCGCCGAAAAGGTGGAAAATTAAAGTTGAGGAGTGTCCAGCAGTGGGGAAGGCTGGGTGGGTATGTGTGACTGCACAGATGACCACTCGAAGATCATCAGTTACAGGTAAGAAACCTGTCCATCTTCATCGTGGTCTCTGTGCAGTCCCACATATGGGTGATTAGCGATCTATTCCATCAGGAGGAGGGTGCTGGATCTGCAAGAGTAAATCTGGTTAAGAAAGGTAATAGAGAGTGAGGTACTCACGGTAAAGAGTGGAGAACCATTCAGTCAAAGATGGAACGTAGTACAGCCTGCCCGAAAGATGAGTCACGCCTGGCACGAACATCAAGTGTGTAGTGCGAGGCGAAGGTAGATGGGGAGGACCAAACTGCAGCAGCACAGATGTCCTCTATTGGGACGCCTCTCAGGAAGGCTGACGAGGTAGCGACGGCTCTGGTGGAGTGAGCTCTTATGTGCTCCGGGACTGGCTGTTTCGCTAATTAATAGCATAATTCAATGGCAGCGACAACCCACTTCGAAAGTCTTTGGGTAGAGATTTTACTGCCCTTGTTATGAGTTGCATAAGCAACAAAGAGTCTTGGATCTTTACGAAATTGTCTAGTCCTGTCTATATAAAAGGCAAGGGCTCTACGTGCGTCCAGGTTGTGTAACACCCGTTGACCTGCATCCGAAGGATTTTGGAAGAAAGCCGGAAGGGTTGAGGGTTTCCCTAGATGAAAGGGTGAGACGACTTTAGGCAGGAAGGTGGGATCAGGGCGGAGAACCACTCTGTCATGATGGAAAGTGGTGTACGGTGGATCTGCCCTGAGTGCACAGATGTCACTGGCTCTCTTGCCTGTAGTGAGTGCAGTTAACAGTGCCGTTTTCCAAGATAGCAGATGAAGAGGGATAGATGCCATAGGCTCGAAAGGAGGCTTCATGAGTTGGCTTAATACGAGAGAAAGGCTCCAAGTCGGCAGGAATTGTCGAGTTGGGGGGTGTAGGCGAATAATGCCCTTGAGGAAAGCTCTTGTAGCATGGTGGGAAAAAACTGTCACGCCTTCGATGCGAGGATGGAAAGCAGATATTGCTGCAAGATGGACCTTCAGAGAGGAGTAGGAAAGTCCAGCCTTTGAAAGCTCTAGAGTGTAGGATAGAACCTGAGAGATGGTAGCTCGGGCAGGGTCAAAGTTATTCTTGGAAGCATAGACAGAGAAACGTTTCCACTTTAATGAGTAGGATTTTCTGGTGGAAGGCTTCCTGGAATTCACTAGGATGTGACGGACATCGTGAGGAAAGTCTAAAAACTGATTTTCCAGGCCGTCAGTTTCAGCGGAGCTGGGTTGTGGTGCCAGACTTTGCCGTGTTGCTGGGATAACAGGTCCTGTACTTGAGGGAGCTGAAGGAATGTGTTGTTGGACAGAAGCAAGAGGGTGGTGAACCAGGGTTGACGTGGCCACCAGGGAGTTATTAGGATACAGTTGGTGTGGTCCACTTGTATCTTCTGCAGGACTCTGGTTATGAGAGGAATGGGAGGAAAGAGATAGTGAATTGCTCCTTTCCAGGATTGGAGAAAGGCGTCCCCTAAGGAGAGGTGGGACGGGGGCCCTCTCATGTAGAAGCGGGTGCACTGGGCATTGGACGGGGATGCAAACGCATCTATCTCCGGGGTGCCGAAGACCTTGAAGACCAGTAGGAGGTACTGTTTGCTGATTGACCACTCGTGGTCGTTGACCAGTTGACGGCTCAGGGCATCTGCCTGTACGTTCTCGATTCCTGGTAGATGGACTGCTGTGAGAAAGATGCCCTGGCTGATGCACCAGTGCCATAGGGTCAGTGCTCTCTTGCATAGCCTGGTGGAGGCGGTGCCGCCCTGTCGATGTAAAAGACAGTGGCTATGTTGTCCGAGGTTACATGGACATGGGAGTTCTGTAGAGATGGAAGGAATGACCTCAGAGCTCTGTGGACTGCTAGAAGGTCTAGGCAGTTGATATGGAGCGAGCTTTCGTAGTTCGTCCATTGGCCTTGAACTGTGAGGGCTCCCAAGTGGGCTCCCCATCCCCACTTGGAAGCGTCGGTGGTGACGATCACGGAGGGAGGTGCCTGTTTGAATGGCATTCCCACAGAGAGGTGATGTTGTATCGTCCACCATCTTAAGGATGGGATGATGTGAGACGGAAGAGTCAGTAATATGGACTGATGCTGCCTCTGAGGGTGGAAGGTCCTGATAAACCATAGTTGTAGAGGGCGCATGTGGAGCTTTGCAAAGCAGAGGACTGCAGTGGTAGCTGCCATTAGACCTAGCATTTTCTGGTAGATGAGTGCTGTTTGGGAGCGGTGAGCGATAATTGTGTTGGCTAGAGACTGGATGCTGTGTATTCTGTCTTGAGGCAGAGAAGCTGTTTGGGAGACCGTAGAAATATTTGCTCCTATGAACTGTATTGACTGAGTTGGGATTAACTTGGACTTTGATGTGTTGACTTGGAGGCCGAGAGTGGCTAGAAGAGAGAGAGTGGTGGAGACGTCCAGTTGGAGTTGTTCTCTCGTGGGGGAGACGATCAGCCAGTCCTCTATGTACGGAAAAATTGATATTTTTCGTTGACGCAGAGCTGCGGCCACCACCGCCATACATTTGGTGAAAACTCTCGGCGCCATCGAGAGACCGAAAGGGAGAGAGCGGAATTGGAAATGTTGGTCCCCGATGGCGAACCTCAGAAACCTTCTGTGGTGGTGAGTGATGGTTATATGGAAATAGGCATCCTGTAAGTCTATTGATACCATCCAGGCTTGTTCTGGGATAAGAGGCAGGATTGACTGAAGAGTAATCATGCGGAATTTCTTGTAGGTGATATGGAGATTGAGCTTGCGGAGATCGAGGATAGGGCGGAGTCCCCCATCTCTTTTCGGCACCAGAAAGTAACGGGAGTAGAATCCGGTACGATGATACTGAGGTGGTACCGGTTCTATCGCACCCTTGTCCAGCAAGGATGAGATTTCCGTTTGGAGAGGTATGGAAGGTGGTGTGGTGATGAATCTGTGATGTTTCGGGGTGGATCTGAATTCTATTGTGTAACCCCTGTGGATGATCGCCAGGACTCATGAGTCCGATGTTATGGACTCCCATTTGGGGTAAAAGGGTAGGAGACGGATGTCTGAGTGATGGTGTGGCTGAAACAGAATATCTGGACGTCTTAGGGGGGTAGGGGAGTCAAAGAGACTGTTTGGTGGTAGGAGTAGTCTTCTTTGATGTTTGTGGGTGAGCCCTTTGTTGATATGGCTGTTTGGATTGAGGAGGCTTACGTTTCCATCCTTCTGGTTGTCTAGGAGATCTTGAGTTTTTATAATTGTATGGTCTCCAATTTCTTTGCTTGGCAGGTTGAGGTTGAGTGACTCCTAGTCTCTTGGCTCTCTTACAACTATCGTCTACGTTGGTGAGGATGTCATCTGTGGTGGCATTAAACAGTCCAAGACCATCGAAGGGGAGATCCTCGATCTTGAACTTAATATCTGGTTGGAGCGAAGAGGATCTGAGCCAGGCATGCCTACGTAGAGCTATGGCTGAGGCGAGAGTTCTTGAGGAACATTGGGCAGCGTGGCGTGCTGTATTAATTTGTTGCTTGCACACTCTGGCAATCTCTTGTAGGGCGTTGGCAGCTGGTTTCTGTGTCGCCTCCGGTAAGGAGGGGATCAGGCTGTTCAGATAAGATGTCAGGTTAAATGTATAGGCTGAAAAATATGCCATGTAATTGTGGATTTTAGTCGTGGCAGTGGTGAGAGAGTAAATCTTCCTCCCGATGGTGTCTAGTTTCTTGCCTTCTTTCTCCGGAGGCACAGGGTGTCTGGTTTGTTTAGATTTAGAGGAGGAATGAACTATCATAGAGTTCGGTGCAGGGTGGTTAAACAGAAACTTAGATTCTGGAGCATGGACCTTGTAGAGTGCTTCGACCTTTTTGGAGGTTGGTGGTACCGATGCCGGCTTGTCCCAGGCTTCCTTGAGAGTTTCGAGATGAACGGGAAGCATGGGAAAGGATGAGCCAGCAGGAAGGTCAGCATTCACCAGGTCATACACAACGTCAGAGACTCTGGGGGCATCAGAGGCGAGTTTGATATTAAGCGAGTTGGCCATATTAGCCAAAAGGTCCAAGTAGGATTTAGGACCTTCAGAAGGCGATAATTCTGCCGGTTTAGCTATGTCAGAGAGTGGAGAGTGTGGGTCCGAAGTCGAAGAGTGAGAGGAGTCGGATTGCTCAGCTTCGGAGTCGATATCGGGTTCGTCCCGAGGTTTGGGCGGAGGAAGGGTAGGAGGCTGTTTCTTTGAAGCCGAAGAAGTGGACCTCGCTGGAGAAACCGGTTTGGGCTTAGAGATGTAATGAGCCAGTTCTTCTCTGTATCGAGGTCGATCCTCATAACAGGGGTAGCGTCTGTGTGGAGAGGATTCGTAATATCGAGCTCGATGATTTCTGTAGGCTCGATCATGGTGTCGAGGAGAGTCTTGTCCGAAATCCTCACAGTACCTAGGCTCTGCCGGACGATAAGAGTCTAGAGAGGGAGATCTTCGATGTCTCCGACGGTCCCGGGGAGACGGCGATCTGGACCTCGAAGGGGAATAGTAATAGTAACGTTCCCTATGACGGCTTCGGGATCATTGTGTTCTAAGACGGAGTGGTACCTCTTTAGGAGTCGAAGGTTCCCTGGCCAGGGAAAGAGCCAGCGGTTGTGGAGGTACTTCGCGAACGGAACGTACGTCGAGAGTATTGAGACGCTGGCTTTTAGGTGAGATGGGTGAGTCAATGTCCAGTATTTTCTCCGGTGGAGAGCCCTGAATCGAAGGTGATTTAGATGAAATACGAACTATCTCGAGCGGCGTAATGGCTGGGGTCGAAGTCGATCTCGAGCCTGGCGAAATAGGGATCGAGGCGGTGGAGGTCGTCATCGGGTTCGAAGTCGAAGGTCTAGATTCAGAAGACTTATGACCGATCTTAGGCTTCTTCAAAGTTTTAAGGCCGGTCGAGTCCGTATGAGTCGAGTCGGATCGATGGCGCTTTTTGGCGTCATCAGATTTTTTAGAACGTTTTCCGGTCTTAAGCTTACAGGGAGCCCGTGCCACGGAAGCTGCCGGCTGCGCCACTCCCGTAGTAGTTAGGGAAGCTGGCGTAGATTGTTGGGCCGCGTGAGACATATCTGGTCGGAGAGAGGATTCCAGAAGATGGCTCTTGAGCTGCGCGGCGCGGTTTTTACGGGCCTGCTTGCCGAACGGAATACAGTGATGGCAGGTATCCGTACGATGCGCCTCAAGGCACAAGGAATGTCCGTCAGAAGACGGGATTTTAGCAGAGCAGCGAATGCAGCGTTTGAAGGTGATTTTGTCTCTTCCTTCCATCCGCCCGGAGGGGAAGGGGGAAGGGGGGGTAGAGAAGGGAAAGATCAAAAATAGCAAGAGTTTTTTTTTTTATAAACGATACCAGAAGAAGGTGTAAAGTGGTGAAGAAGTTGAAGGAAGCTGGAGAAAAACGTTGAAGGTAGATTGCGATGAAGAAGTAGGAGACTCAACGAGGTAGGTATGATCCGGACGGCGGTAAAAAAGAAACTGAGTGGGCTAGCGCCTCCCCCTCGTCCAGGCATGCGCAGACGGTGCCTCCTCCCCAGGACGAGGAGAAGGCCGCCAAATTTAACGCTTAAAGATTGCTTTGAATTCTCCGAGGTCAGGCCCGATCCTGCGGATTACCCATATGTGGGACTGCACAGAGACCACGATGAAGATCTAGGGCTAACCCTCTTTAGCTTCTGAGATCTGACAAGGTTAGGCTAGTCTAGACCATCCAGGTCAGGGCTGCCTTTAAAAGGGGATTGTACAGATTCATGCAAAAGATGTTCACCCATGGTTTCTAGTCCTGGTGACTAAAGATAATCTCCACATCCAGAGGCAGTAAAACTCCAAAGACCCATGTCAAGAAGGCAACATTGGGGAAAGGCCTTGAGCTGTTACCTTGTTGTTGGCCCCCTCAGAGTAACTGGTTGGCCTCTGTATGGAACAGAATGCTGGTCTACATGGACCACTGGTCTGATCCTGCACAGCACTTCTTATGTTGATGCGTATGCACAAGTTCCATTTTCATTGGACCCTCCCATGTATCGGATAAACAAAGTCTTGCTTAAGCAAGCTCCTGTGGCAACAACATATTAAGCTGTGGCATTTTGTGTGTCTTCCCCAAGAACTTCAGACAATCTTAAAAAGGCATAAAAGGTAAAGGTAGTCACCTGTGCAAGCACCAGTCATTTCCGACTCTGGGGTGACATCGCATCACATTTTCACGTCGGACTTTTTATGGGGTGGTTTGCCGTTGCCTTCCCCAGTCATCTACACTTTCTCCCCAGCAAGCTGAGTACTCATTTTACTGACCTCGGAAGGATGGAAAGCTGAGTCAACCTTGAGACGGCTACCTGAACCCAGCTTCCGCTGGGATCGAACTCAGATCGTGAGCAGAGAGCTCGGACTGCAGTACTGCAGCTTTACCACTGCACCATGGGGTTGGTAAAGGCATAGCTAGATTCAAGCCCTGTAGTACCTTACAGAAGCAACAAAATTTTGGGGGTAGAAGCTTTCAATGCTCAATGCTGATCTGATGAAGGGGAGCTTTGACACTTGAAATGCTGTTCATCACTTTGGGGCCAGGCAGCAATGTTTCTCCAGGCCAGTTTGGCCAGGGATCCTGGCGGGGTTTTTTGCCATCTTCTGGGCATGGAGCAGAGGTTACTGGGTGTGTGTGTGGGGGGGAGGTATCTTTGAATTTCCTGCCATTGTGCCGGGGGTTGGACTAGATGACCCTGAAAGTTCCTTCCAACTCTATGATCCTATGAAAAATTATAATCTGAAAATCTTGTTGACCTTTAATGTGCTACTGGACTCAAATCTAGGCTGTTTTCCTGCAGACCAACATGGCAACCTGACTGTCAGGAACAAGTTCCTGACAGTTATGGCCTCAGTGTCTTACTGCTGTTTGTATTGCTGGTATTATTATCCTTGCTCGTTAATGGTTTACAATTATTTCACTGTATCTTAGCCTTCGTGATTTACTAACCACATACTGTAATTTTAATCACGAGTACTAACACCCATTAATTTTCTTTAGGGATTTAGTCTTTCATGTGTAGTGGGCCTGCAGGTGGAAGAGGACTGTGGGGAAACAGCTCTAATCTGGTCTCCCTGGGCAACGCTGATGTGGACCGACCGGAAAGGGAAGAGTACTTGAAATGTGACTTTGATGGGAGATAGCCAAAGAATAGACTTTATATTAATTCAAATAGCCACAGCTTATCGTTAGAACTCTCTGTCTGGGGCAGTGATGCTCTGTATTCTGGTGCTTGGGGGGGGGGGGATAGTGGGAGGGCTTCTAGCTTCACTGGTGGACCTCTTGATGGCACTTGGTTTTTCTGGCCACTGTGTGACACAGAGTGTTGGACTGGATGGGCCGCTGGCCTGATCCAACATGGCTTCTCTTATGCCTGATAACTTTTGATCCATTTCAGTCTGGCAAGACCTGGTCTTGTGAATGCTTGCCATTAACGTTTGCTGCAAGCCTCATCATTAAAAGCTTCTTTCAATCCAACCTAAGAGGCCTCGTGATTGAACTTGGGCAAAGCCTTAACTAAAAGGCATCAGCACTGCACAAACGCTGACTAACGGCTAACCAGACTCGCTGCTCCATTACAGATCATGCAAGCACAGTGCATTTCATTCAGATGCCATTTCTGTTCCCATATTTCTATGAAGGTAGAGGAGGCCAAGTTTCGACAAAGTCAGAAGTTGCCAGCTTTCAATGCTGATCCTATTAACGGATTTGGATGGAAGCACAGCCTATGTCCTGCAATACTAACTTTATCACACGGTTCTGAAACTGAAAAAAAAAAAAAGCCCTATCTCCTCAACTCACCTTGCAGTTCGGCGCCCCGAGCCTGCCGATGGTGCAGCTATCCAACAGCGCTCTAATCAGGCGCTCCTCTTCTTCCTCCCTTGAGTTAGTCTCAGCACTTGTGACGCTATTTCCCTTGTTCGTATCCGGCTTCGCAAACAGCTCCTTGAGAGTTTCATTGCTTAGCTAAAGAGAAAAATTAAGACAGGTACATGCGGGAAGAGAAAGAATGTCGAAGGCACCATTAGAAGTTTTCCCTCTTTGTGGAGGAACCGAGGCCAACCTGGAGTTGGCCATTCCGAAAGGGGGCCTGGAAACTTCTCTCCCCAAACCACTGCTAAGAAGCCCTCCTCCACCTACTGGTAAGAAGCCCTCCTACTGGTAAGAAGCCCTCCTCCACCATCCCTCCCCAGTTCAGGATAATGACAATGACATGAGGGGAGAAATAGCCTGTTGCGAAAGATCGAGAAAAGCAAGATTCAAGCCCAGTAGCGTCTTAGAGACAAACAAGATGTTCGGGGTATAAGCTTTCAAAAGTCAAAGCTCCTTTCGTTAATATCTGACAAAGGGAGCTTTGACTCTGGACAGCTTATACCGTGAAAATCTTTTTCGCTTCTAAGGCACCACTGGACTCAAATCTAGGGCGCTTGGCCCTTTTACGACCATCGTCAACGGAAGACAAGACCTCATCAGTGGAAGCATGAAAGAGGCCCAGGCCGTCGAAGGGAAGATCCTCTATCTTCTGCTTGATGTCGGGTTGAAGATTGGTGGATCTTAGCCAAGCATGACGACGCAAGGCAACTGAGGAAGCGAAGACGCGGGAGGAACAGGAGACCGCATGGCGAATTGAATTAATCTGTTGTTTGGAAACCCTGGAGAGCTCAGAAACCAGGGCTGATGCTGTTCTCTGAGAGGAATCAGGAAGCGAAGGTATCAGTGGTGTGAATTGGTTCGCCAGATTAAAAGTATAAGCAGCGAAATAAGCTAGGTAATTGTTAAGCTTCGAGTTGGTGGAAGCAAGTGTGAAGATTTTCCGTGCCAAGGTGTCTAATTTCCTCCCTTCACGATCTGGAGGCGTGGGATGTCTGGAGGGCTTGGTCTTCATGGCAGAATGAACAATAATAGAGTTCGGAGCCGGATGTGAGGCGAGGAACTTAGCGTCGGGGGCATGGACTCGATAGAGGGAGTCCAGCCTCTTTGAAGTGGGGGGTACTGAGGCAGGCTTGTCCCAAGTCTCCTGAAGACCCTCCAAGTGCACCGGTAACATAGGAAGCAAGGACCCGGGCGGAAAGTCTGACTGCACCAAGTCATGTACCATGTCCGACACTTTGGGGGAGTCCGCCTGGAGAGGTATTTTCAGTGCCTCCGCCATCGAAGTAATTAGGTTGAGGTACGCCTTGGATGCATCCGACGGAGAGAGCCGGAGCTGTTGCGCAGGGTCGGAAGGGATAGATGGAGAGTGGTCTTCCGAATCCGAAGAGGCTGGGGACTCCCTGCCCGAGGAAGAGCCCGCCGTGGAGGGGGAGGGTGGATGAACGATCGGTTCCGAGATGGGAGCTGCAGGCTCCGAGGTCTTGGGAGGAGACCGAAGTCGAGAATCCGGGGCCACGGATACAGTGGCAGAAGCAGTGCGGGGTTTGGTCACGTCTCGGTACCGAGGGTGCTCCCGGTGTTGACGCGAGGAGCCAGCCTCTTGCTCAGATGATAGGAGGCGGTTAAGGAGTCTGGGTGAGTACTCGAAATGGCTTCGAGGGTCACGAAGTCGAGAAGGGCGGTCGAAGTGGAGTTGAGGTGAGTCCTCGCGTCGGGTTGAGCGTGCGTAACGAGGCCGAGGCGAACCGCCATAACGGATCCTTGGAGTAGCGGGATCACGATGGTAGTAAGAGCCTGACTCCTGATATCTATGATGGACGTCCCAATCGGAGTGCGAACCGGAATGGTGACGAGACCGACCCTGTCGAGGTGAGGGCGATCTGGAGAGAGGAGAGTATTCATATCGCCGTCTGGAGTAGTAATCTTGCTGTTCAAAGTAGACAGAGGAACCGGAGTCGTGGCGGCTACGCGGAGAGCGTGATCGGATTCGAATCCGATGGGAGGAGACTTGAGTTGCCGATTCACGGTACAGCGGAGAGAGTGCAACGTCGTGGAAGGAGTCAGGTCGCAAAGATGGGCGTAGGTAGGTCTGTGTCGGGTCGGTGGTACGGTCGGGTTCAAGGATCTCAGAAGGAACCACGCTATGTACTGAAGGTGATCGAGATCGAATCGGAATCACCTCCACGGCCGTGGAGGTGTGAGGTGTAAGCCGAGGCATGTCGGTGATGACGTCAGCCGGGGTCGACAATTCGGACGGCAGAAGTGGTTGAGTCGGAGTCGATTGAGCAGTCGAGGCCATGGTGTTACGGGGCTTTATGGGCGCCGAGTCCGCCGATTCGGAATGGCGAGCCGATTCGGAATGGTGAGGTTTCTTCGGCGCCGAATCCGAGTGTCGAGGCTTCTTAGGCGCCGACTCCGATTCGGAATGACGCAGTTTCTTCAAAGACTTGCGGCCGGTTTCGGCGTGCTTCGAAGGTCGTTTCCCGGACTTGTGCGTCTTTTGAGACTGAGGCGCGGCCGGGGAAGCCGAATCTCCCGCTCGAGGTGGGGGAGGCGGCGAGTCGGAGGTGGGCATAGCCCGCAAGGACCGTTCTAAGAGGAAAGCCTGTAGTCGTGCAGCGCGGTTTTTGCGTGCCTGCTTGCCAAAGTTCGCACAATGCGGGCAAGCGTCGACTCGATGGCCTTCCCCGAGGCAGAAAAGGCAGTGACTGTGGCCGTCTGTGGTGGGGATTTTAGCCCCACAGTGCCTACACTTTTTGAAGGTAACCTTCCCTTCCATACGCCCCGGACGGTGGGGGGGGGGGGAAGGGAGGGAGGGAACGGTAGGAAAAGGAAAAGAAAAGCGCAGAAACGGTGTTTTTTTTTTTTTTCGTTTTTTCAGGACGAAAAAAAGGGGGAAGAGAAAACGATACCAGATAAAGCGGAGAGTGAAGGCCAAGAAGGAGATGAGCTGAGGAGAAGACGAGCTAAGGAAGAGCGCAGCGAGGAAGGTGTTGTCCGGGCGGCGGAAAGGAAGAAACTGAGTGGAATGGGCACTCCCCCCCCCGCTCCAGGCATGCGCTGTCGCTGCCTGCTCCCCAGGGCGGGAGGGGAGCGCGCCAAAAGCGCTATAGGCGAGCTATTGGAACTCCGAGGAATGGATTCATTGCCTGCGGCAAGACCCATGTGTGGGACTGCACAGAGACCACGAAGAAGATCTAGCTGTTCTATTGCAGACCAGCATGGCTACCCCTCTGGAAGTATCAAGAAAAGCAGGAGACTCCAGCCACAAATGAACTACTTCTTTACATGGAGAGTGATTAAAATGTGAGATTTGCTGCCAGAGGATGTAATGATGGCCACAGGAATAGACAGCTTTAAAGGGGGATTAGATAGATTCATGGAAAGTAAGTCTAGCAATGGTTACTAGCCATGGTGACTGAGAGGAACCTCTGCATTCAGAGGCTCTGAATCCCAGAGCCAAGAGGCAACAGGATGGGAAGGTCTCAGCCTCTATGTCCTGCTGTTGGCCCTCCAGAGGAACTCAGCCCCAGTGTGAGAGAAGATGGTGGACTAGATGGACCACAGATCTGATCCAGCAGGGCTCTCCTTATGTCCTTAAATGAACCAAAAGGACAAAAAAAGAGCTTTGTAAGCTCTTGGAGGATGGGCTACATCAGGGGTGTGTGGCCTAATATGCAAAGGAGCTCCTGCTAGAATTCCACCCCTGCAAATAACTATTCTCTGGGAAGTTTGGACTTTGGAAAATGGCACAGTGGAAAGGCAGAAGCTCCTCCTCCTCCAAAGCTGCAATTCTCAGCTGAACCAGTCTCCTGCAGAGTTTCAAAATGACATTCTGCTAGACCTGACTCACCAATAAAAGCACTGTATCATTTGGCCTTACAACAAAACACAGCCTGCCCTTCTTGGTTAACTCTTCCCTCCTTCTGGTTCCACATTAAAAATAATAATAACAAAAAAATTTAAAAACCACCTAGCTGTAGTAAAAGTTAAAGAAGGTAAGGCATACTTTTGATTCGTAGGAGTCTTCCGACAATTCTGCATAGCATTCTTGAATCAGCACGTCTCGGATATTCACAACATCCATAATCCCAGAATGCCGGTATACATCCACATGCAAGATACCGTGCACGACTGAAAAGACTTTCACCATCAGTGCATAGTGGTTAACCAACGAAGCAAACCTTTGGCTCGCTGCATAGCTCCACTGCTCTCCACATACCAGAGATTGTGCAGAAGGACGCATTCTGCGCACCTTAAATTCCAAAGCCTAAGGTGCACAAAAAGACAAAAATGTTTAATTTCCCACCCTGGAAAATGGGGGCGGGGGGGGGGGGGAATATGCAATTTAAATGATTAAAGAACTTGATTTTTTTCCTGCTTTTTAAAGAACTCATCAATTACGAAGAAAGGGCGGAACTGCTCAATTCCTACTTTTCCTCAGTCTTCTCTTCTGAGGGGAACGGTGCTCAACATGGCAAAAACAGAACATATAAGGAGGGTATGAAGTTCCAACCAAGGATCAGCGTAGGGGTAGTACATAAACACCTAGTTTCTTTAAACGAAACTAAGTCCTCAGGGCCAGATGAGTTGCATCCAAGGGTTCTAAAAAAGCTTGTGGATGTAATTTCTGAGCCTCTGGCTATTTTTGAGAATTCCTGGAGAACAGAGGTGCTGGAAGATTGGAGGCAGGCAAATGTCGTCCCCAACTTCAAGAAGGGGAAAACGACCCTTGGCACTTACCATGAGGGGTCCTTCTCCTAAGAGGACAGGAGGACATCTTGGGTGTTTTCCCACCGTCCAATCAGGGAGGCAGGAATCAAAAAGATCTTCCCCTTCCTGTGACTGTGGGAACCACCCCTCAGTTCGGGTGACTCCGAGAAGCAGTACGAAAAACCTAACATCTAATAAAAGAAAGAACTTCTCATGCGAACAGTTAACAGTATGTCAGCCACAACTGCCTTAACGCGGCAGGCTGACAGTCAAGGTAAACCCTAAAAAGGTAACGAAAGAGGAAAACAGGTCAATGTCAATGAGCATAAGTGGTAGACAGTACCAGTATTAGGGTGTAGTATGAAAGAATAGGAACAGGCTGCCCCAAGGTAGGGCAATAGATGGGAGGGCAAGATGTCCTCCTGTCCTCTTAGGAGAAGGACCCCTCACGGTAAGTGCCAAGGGTCGTTCTCCCTAAGAGGCGGAGGACATCTTGGGTGCTCCCAGAGCAGTATGTTAAGCAGGGTGGGGTCGCCCTACTCGGGCAGAACGTGCTGAAGGATTCGCCTGCCGAAGGCCGCGTCTGCTGATGCGTAGGCGTTCAGTTTATAGTGTCGAATAAAGGTGGATATAGATGACCACGTAGCTGCCTTGCACACCTCCTCGACAGAGGTGTTCTTATCAAAGGCTGCATTGGCAGCTGAGCTTCTGGTCGAGTGTGCCGTGATTCCTTGTGGAACCTTGAGGTGTAACGCCTTGTACGCCTCCGTTATGCACTGTTTGATGGCATAACTGATGGCAGACTTGGACATTTTCTGTCCCATTCTGGGCTCTGCCACGTTGACAAACATGGCGTCAGATTTACGGAATGTCTCTGTCCTTACCAAGTGGATCTTGATTGCCCTGCGTACGACCAAGGTATGCCACGTGCGCTCCTTCGGGTGCTTAGGATCTGGGCAAAAGGATGGTAGGTTAATCTCCTGGCTCTGGTGGAACCTAGAAGAAATCTTCGGGCGGAAGGTAGGGTCCGGATAAAGAACGACCTTGTCCTTGTGAAACACGCAAAGCTCCTTCTTGACCGACAGTGCACCGATTTCAGAGACCCTCCTGGCCGAGGTTATTGCCACTAGGAAAATCGTCTTCATGCGCATTATCCTTAATGGCACGGACATTAACGGTTCGAAGGGTGGATTGGTTAGGGCCGAGAGCACCGTATTCAGTCTCCAAGTGGGAAAGCGGTGCGATTGTGGTGGAGAGCTCAAGGAAGCCCCTCTAAGGAACCGCCGGAGATGTGGGTGAGATGGTAGATGTACGCCATCTACCTGCTGGAGCACTGATGCCAGGGCCGCAACCTGTCGTCTGAGTGTAGCTGGTTTCAGCCCGGACTGAAGGCCGTCCTGAAGAAATTGAAGGATCCTAGGGACAGTAGGCTGTAGCGGGTCCACTTGCTTTCTCCTACACCACCTGTGGAAGGCCTTCCAAGACGCGTTATAGATCCGTGTGGTGGATTCTCTTCTGGAAGCTAGAATTGTATTGGTCACGTCGCTAGAATAGCCTAGATCTAGCAGTGATCTCCTCTCAACTTCCACACGGTCAGACTCAGCCATTCGGGATGGGGTTGCCATACTGGTCCCTGCGATAGCATGTCTGGTTGAACTGGCAGGTGGAGAGGTTCTTCTACCGACATCTGCTGAATTGAAGAAAACCAAGGACGACGCGGCCACCAAGGTGCAACTAGTATGACCTCGGCCCCCAGCAGCTGATCTTCCTGAGCAGCTTCGGGATGACTGGTATCGGGGGAAAAGCGTATAGGAGGTCCTGCGGCCATGGAGATGTTAAGGCGTCTGTGGCCTCCGCCCGACTGTGGTAGTACCTCGTGAAGAACCGAGGGAGTTGGTGATTCTGGTGAGACGCAAAGAGATCTAGTGCTGGTGGGCCGAAGTGGTCCACTATCTTCAGAAACAGAGCCCTGTTGAGAGACCACTCCCCTGCCTGGATGCTCTCCCGACTGAGCCAGTCTGCTTGAACATTGCAGGACCCTTTGATGTGCTCCGCTCTTATTGATTTTAGATGGAGTTCCGCCCATTCGAATAACTTCGCGGCCTCCTTGTGGAGGGGACTGGACCTGGACCCCCCTTGATTGTTTAAGTAGGCTTTCGCCACTATATTGTCCGTTCTCACTAGCACGTGTTGCCCCGAAACTTGGACCTGAAAGTAGAGTAGTGCCAATCGTATGGCCCAGAGCTCCAGAAGGTTGATTGGAAGGGTCGACTCCTTGGTTGACCACTGGCCCTGTGTGGGAACCTCGTTGAGAGTTGCCCCCCAACCTGAGAGGCTGGCGTCTGAGAACAGTTGTAATTCTCTCTCTGCGGCGTAGATTCTTCCCTGCCGAAGGTTGGTGGTCTTGGTCCACCACAGAAGACTCTCCTTGACCTTGATAGGTACCGTCAGTGAGATGGAACGTCTCTCCATGATGTGGAGTTGATAGGGTCGTAGAAACATCTGTAACTGCCTGGTGTGAAAACGACCCCACTGTATCGCTTCGAGATTCGAGATCAGGAGGCCCATGAGCCTTGCTAGCGTCAGGAGCGTCGATGATGATCCCTGAATCACCTGTTGCACCAGCGTCCTGGTCTTTGAAACCTTGTCCTCCGGAAGGAATATGGAGTTCAAGTTGGTGTCGATTATCATGCCCAAATGTTCCAGTCTCTGAGTCGGATGCAGTTGGCTTTTGGATAGATTTATTAAGAACCCATGCTGTTGAAGGCAATTGACAGTGCGCTGGACGTCCAATTCTGCATCCCTTCTCGACGAAGATCTTATCAACAGGTCGTCGAGATAGGGGTACACGTGGATTCGGCTATCGGGTTCACCAGGAGCTTGGTGAACACCCGCGGCGCCGGCGCCAGGCCGAATGGGAGGGCTTTGAATTGGTAGTGTGATCTGTTCACGCAAAACCGAAGGAATCTGCAATGCGCGGGGAGTTTCGGAATATGCAAATAGGCCTCTGTTAGATCCAGTGATGCCATGTAGTCTTGATGACGTAGAGCTTCTGTAAAGGATCTGATGAACTCCATTCTGAAGTGCCGAAGTTTGATGTTCTTGTTCAGGAATTTTAAGTCCAGGATCGCCCTCCAGTCCCCATTCCTTTTGGGCACTGTGAAGAAAATCGAGTAAACACCTTGATATCTCTGATTCAAGGGAACTTGTTCTATAGCTGCGATCTCTAGGAGGTGGTCTATAGCCCTGAGGGTAACATCCCTCCGACCCGGGTTCGAGCGAAGAGGAGAAATAATGAAGCGGTCTGGGGGTGAGCGCTTGAATTCTATCGGGTAGCCCTGAGAAACAATGTCCAGAGTCCACGAGTCCGCCCGCGACTCCCTCCAGGCTTGATGGAAGTGAAGCAAGCGGCCCCCTACTGGGATGTGCTCCCAGTCATGCCTTACTGGGCTTGGGGCCCTTCTCAAACTTGTCCGATCGGTTGGGCTGGTTCCTCTGGAATCGGGGGTTGGAGAAGTTTTTGCGGAAAGTTTGTTTGGGTTGACTCCAGGATTGTCTTCTGTATTCTTGTTTAGGCTTGGAGAAGCTGGTTGAGGAACGAAAGGAGCTAGGGCCGAACCCCCGTCTGTCGGAGCGTCTCAGAAACTTTGGCATTGCCTTCTTTTTATCTCGCGTCTCCACTAGGATCTTATCCAGTGAGTCCCTGAATAGCTTCTCTCCTTGAAAGGGATAGCCGGACACAATCGACTTTGAGTGGGTGTCAGCTGGCCAAGCTCTTAGCCATAGGCCCCTTCTCGCGACGGTGTTGGCTGCCATAGCCCTGGCTGAGAAAGAAAGGGAGTCTAGGGAGGCGTCCGCTGTGAACTCTGCCGCCCGCATGAGTCTGCTGGTGCCTTCTAGAACCCTCTTATCCGTGTCTGGTACTAGTTGTGTTAAGCGTCTGACCCACACTATTGCTGCCCTAGCCACAATAGAAGTAGCGGCAGCTGCCTTGATGGCCAGGGCTGTAGCCTCGTGGCTCCTCCTCAAGGCCAGGTCAATTTTCCTGTCCCAAGAGTCACGGACTGAACCCTGACCGTCCTCAGCTAGTAACCCTTGGGACTGTAGGGCTGCAACAGGAGCATCCACCAGGGGTACCTGTAACATGTCGTTAGCAAAGGGGGGAAGTTCATACAATTTCTTGACAGAATTGGGAACCTGCTTGCTGACGCTTGGCTTAGCCCATTCTGCTTTGAATTGACGTTCAAAGAATTCTGGAAAGGGGAAGACATTGTCCGAAGAGCGGTACCTCGGAAAGAACTCTGTGTTCCCCTTGGGCTTGTTTTTGGGATTAGCCAAGGGACTAGTTGTCTCCTGTTCATCGGGAGACCCCTGAAGGTCCAGTGCAGCTAGCACTTTGGGGAGAAGAGTTTGGAACTCCTCTGGTTTGAAAAAACGTGAGGAGGGTTCTGGCACCGTAGTGCTCTCTATTTCTTCATCTGAGAGGAATTCGCCCTCCTCCCGTTCTCCCTCATAAGACTCCTCCGATAGAGCCTCATATTGTGGCCTCTCACCCTCCAGGAACTCGCTGGCAGAGGAACCCCTTGGAACCTTAGAATGCCCCCTGGATCTCTTGGGAGATGGGGATCTGGAGGAGGAAGCATGGCTAGGGGACCTTGGTCTCTTGTGGGTGGCTGCTAGAACTGCAGCACCTACAGTCTGCTTTATAGTCTCTAAAAATTCTGTAAGTGAAGAAGGTCCCATGGTGGGTACGTTACCAGAGCCCCTCTGGGGCTGGTAGGTCTGCGGAGCTTCCTGGGTTGGCTGGTCATTGAAGGCGTTGGGGTCTCCCGCCTGGAGATTGGCATCCGTCGTCCCCCGCCACTGGAGGCTGCCGGCCTGCCAGTCCACTTCTTTTCGCGCCTTTTTGTGGCGCTCAAAATGGCCGTCGTGGTCGGGACGCAGCTCTGAGGAAGCCTCCTCGGCTGCAGAAGAAGACCAGCGCCACTTCCTTTCACTCTTTCTGCCCCTACAGGGCACGTTGCCGGCAGCCGAGGCAAGCCCCAAGGTCATGCCGGCTCCGGGAAGAGGCCTTTCGGCCCCGCGCGATGCGTCGGGCGGCGAGTCGTCATATAGGAAAGGATCTCTCCCCCGACGTGCCATCTGGCCCCTCTTCGCGCCGCGGCTTGCACTTCACTCGCGGTTTCCGCGGCGCCGCTCCTCTTGCAGAGGGAGAATAGGAAAGGGGGTCGGGGAGGAACAGAGAAGACGAGAAAAGCTGGTGAGTGAAGAGTAGAAGGCTGTAGGCTTCAGATGAAGAACGGAAAAAAGGTAGCTTAAGTAGATTAGGATAGGAAGGAGAAGGAATGGATCTGAGGAAAGATTTTTTTTTTTAAAGGAGAATAGTCCACTCTCAAAAAAGAATAGGAGCCTATTCTAAATGCTAGCTCTCCCTGTTGAGGCAGGAACAGAACTGAGGGGTGGTTCCCACAGTCACAGGAAGGGGAAGATCTTTTTGATTCCTGCCTCCCTGATTGGACGGTGGGAAAACACCCAAGATGTCCTCTGCCTCTTAGGGAGAAAAGAGGATCCGGGTAACTACCGACCCATCAGCTTGACGTCTATACCTGGAAAAGTTTTAAAACAAATCATCCAACAGTCGGTCCTGAAACATTTAGAAAGAATGGATGTGATTACTAAGAACCAGCATGGGTTTCTCAAGAACAAGTCATGTCAGACTAACCTGATCTCTTTTTTTGAGAAAGTGACTACCTTGTTGGATTGGGGGAATGCTGTAGACATCGTTTATCTTGATTTCAGTAAGGCTTTTGATAAGGTTCCACATACTATCCTTGTTGACAAGTTGGTAAAATGTGGTTTGGATCCTGTTACCATTAGGTGGATCTGTAACTGGTTGACAGATCGCACCCAAAGAGTGCTTGTGAATGGTTCCTCAACCTCTTGGAGAGGAGTAACAAGTGGTGTACCTCAGGGATCTGCCTGGGGCCTGTTTTGTTCAACATCTTTATCAATGATTTGGATGAAGGAATAGAGAGAATGCTTATTAAATTTGCAGGTGATACTAAATTGAGAGGGGTTGCAAACACAGAAGAAGACAGAAACAGGATACAGGATGACCTTGACAGGCTGGAAAACTGGGCTAAAACCAATAAAAAGAATTTTAGCATGGATAAATGTAAAGTTCTGCATTTAGGTAGGAAAAATCCAAAGCATGGTTATAGGATGGGAGAGACTTGTCTTAGCAGTAGTATGTGCGAAAAGGATCTAGGGGTCTTAGTGGATCATATGCTGAACATGAGTCAACAGTGTGATGCAGTGGCTAAAAAGGCAAATGCAATTTTGGGCTGTATCAACAGAAGTATAGTGTCCAGATCACGTGATGTGATGGTATCGCTTTACTCTGCTCTGGTAAAACATCACCTGGAGTATTGTGTTCAGTTTGGGGCACCACATTTTAAGAAAGATATAGACAGGCTGAAACAAGTCCAGAGGAGGGCGATGAAGACGGTGAGGGGTCTGGAGACCATGAGGAAAGGTTGAAGGAGCTGGGGATGTTTAGCCTGGAAAGGAGGTGGCTGAGAGGTGATACGATCACCATCTTCAAGTACTTGAAGGGCTGTCATATAGAGGATGGTGTGGAACTGTTTCTGAGGCCCCAGAAGGTAGGACCAGAACCAACGAGTTAAAATTAAATCAAAAGAGCTTCCAGCTCAACATTAGGAAGAACCGTTAGAGCGATTCCTCAGTGGAACAGTCTTTCTCAGGAGGTGGTAGGCTCTCCTTCCTTGGAGGTTTTTAAACAGAGGCTAGGTGGTCATCTGACAGCAATGAAGATCCTGTGAATTTAGGGGAAGGTGTTTGTGAGTTTACTGCATTGTGCAGGGGGTTGGACTAGATGACCCTAGAGGTCCATTCCAATTCTATGATTCTAATTAAAATTTGTTAATTAATAAAATAAGTTCCAATTCCAATAACCTTTAATGGTGTAACAATAGCTTACAGAAAGGAATGAGCATACGATCTGCCCAGTTTGGTGCAGTGGTTAATTGCAGTGTTCCCTCTAAGATGAGTTAGTGTGAGCTAGTGCACATATTTTTTGCTTCCAGCTCACACATTTTTCTTAGCTCAGGAAGGATGAACCCAGAGCACAATAATTTCTGCAGTAACTCACAACTTTAATGCCAGTAACTCAAAACTTTAATACCAGTAGCTCACGAAATAGAATTTTTGCTCACAAGACTACAGCTTAGAGGGAACATTGGTTAAGTGTGCAGACTCTTATCTGGGGGAACCGGGTTTGATTCCCCACTCCTCCATGTGCAGCTACTGGAATGGCCTTGGGTCAGCCATCACTCTCGTAGGAGTTGTCCTTGAAAGGGCAGCTGCTGTAAGAGCTCTCTCAGCCCCACCAACCTCACAGGGTGTCTGTTGTGGGGGGGGGGAGGAGGTAAAGGAGATTATGACTGCTCTGAGACTCTGAAATTCGGAGTGGAGGGCAGGATATAAATCCAGTATCATCATCTTCTTCCATATGTCAAGATAAAACAATACAGATACATCGAATTGTAATGCCAATTGATAATAATAATAGGGATAAAAAGGACAATAATCTTAACCTTGAGTATCAACATACAACAAAAAATGAAATTTTGCAGTAAAAGGGCTTAACAGGGGACATGATTAAACATTAAAAAATAAGTTGCTTTTTAATCAAAGTGGCACAGCGAAAAAAAGGTTAAAATATAAAACATCAACACCGAGAAAAATAAAGCATCATTCATCTCAAAAACAAAACCAAATGAAAAACTGACAGAACAAACGATAAGAAAAAATTAACCTATTTCAGATTTCTGCAATCCAATCCCTATTGCTCTGTTTAAGTTATGCTATAATCCACTTTTTTAACTACTTGCAAAACTCTTATAAACACAAAGCAAACCCACAGTCTCAAGGAAAAGGCATCACAGGGCAACCACCAAAAAGGACCTGCTGAATGTTTTTGGCCAATTATGACCTTCCCGTAACTTGGAAGGCGGGCCTCTCCGTCTGAAATTAAACTTCAGGGAAGGGCAGTTCAAGGAAAAGAAAAAAAAAACACTACCTGGAAAGGAAGCTTTCGAAGGTGATCCGGAATCTCTCGTAGGTGGTCCAGCGCCACTTTGGATCTATTGCCATAGTCTACATAGAAAACCTGTGCAATAAGGCAATAGCAGCTTAAAGACTGACACATCTTTCAAAACACAAAAGGAAACGGTCATGTGGCAAATGCAAGACAGCAACCTCACACCTAATAATAAGAATTAAGTGCTGTCAAGTCATAACTAATTTAAGGTAACCTCTCCTGGGACCTTCAAGGCAAGGCACGGCACAGAAGTTTGCCATTGACTTCCTCTGCATAGCAACCCTGGTCTTTCTTGGTGGTCTCCTAAATACCAACCATGGGAGACCTTTACTTAGCTTCCAAGCTCTGACTAGCCTGGGCTATTCAGGCTCCTACAAATCTTTCCAAGGAAGCCTGTTCCACTGAGGAACTGCTCTAACTGTGAGGAAGTTCTTCCTAATGTTGAGCCGGAAACTCTTCTGATTTAATTTCAACCCACTGGTTCTGGTCTGACCTTCTAGGGCCACAGAAAACAATTCCGCACCATCCTCTATATCAGGGGTCCCCAACCCCCAGGCCATGGCCTGGTACTGGTCCGTGGAGCGAGGCAGAGGCGCCGCCCTTTCACCCGGCCAGAATCTCAGAGCGAGGCAGAGCAGCCCTGCCGCCTCTTCCACCCTCCTGGGACCTGGACAGATGAAAGAGGCAGTGTGGCCTCACTCCGAAGCACCACCTCTTTCATCTGCCCGGGTCCTGGGCGGATGGAAGGGTCAGTGCGGTAGTGAACTCTGCCTACCCCTCATTTAAAGATCCCCATTAGGGGTAGGGATGGGGCATAGGTGGTGGCAGCAAAACCCCCAGCACCGGTCAGTGAAAAAATTGTCTTCCACAAAACCAGTCCCTGGTGCCGAAAAGGTTGGGAGCCACTGCTCTATACGACAGCCCTTCAAGTCCTTGAAGATCATGATCCTATCACCTCTCAGCTGCCTCCGCTCCAGGCTAAACATGCTCAGCTTCTTCAGCCTTTCCTCATAGAACTTGGTCTCCAGACCCCTCACCATCTTCGTTGTCCTCCTTTTGTCTATATCCTTCTTAAATTGTCTATATCCTTTTAAAATTCTTCCTTCTTTATAAAGTTTATGATTTGATCGCAAGTTATATTTATTGTAGTTTAAGAACCCAGATCAATTAAAACATACAGGCACACCAGCATTAAGAATGAAAAGGATACCTCGACACTCTCCCCAGACACATACAAGATCTGGGCTCTGTAGAATTTCTCATTTTCCCAGTCTTTAAATGGCGCCATACAAACCAAGTCCGGATAGGGACTGATCGACAGAGGCTTCAGGTTTAGCTGGTTAATTTCTGCAGACAGGTTTTTTAATAAAGTCATATTTTTTTCATCGATTCTGTAACCCCAGAAGTGTCCAACCTCCACCACCTGAAAGAAAAATAAGTACTCTGTAACCAGGCTTCAGATTCAGTGGGAGCACACAGAAGCGCAGCTCCTGAACCTTTCTGAGAGTTCCACCTCCTTGTCCACTGAATAGTAGGTGCAGCTGCATAACAATCCCTGGATGAGCTCCACCACCTATTTTTCTACAAAATGACCCCTGCTTGTAACAATATGACTTTGAAACATTCAAGTACCAGAAATGAGACAATTCTAGAAGTCTCCTAAGGAGGAGAGAACCTGGCAGGATTCAAGACACAGCTCCAATATGCCTTTGGTTACGTTCACACATCCCACAGTTGTAAAAGAAGAGTCTCGGAGCAGCTTACAATCGCCTTTATCTTCTCCCCCCACAACAGACACCCTGTGAGGTGGGTGGGGCTGAGAGAGCTCTCACAGAAGCTGCCCTTTCAAGGACAGCTCTGTGAGAGCTATGGCTGACCCAAGGCCATTGCAACGCTGCAAGTGGAGGAGTGGGGAATCAAACCCAGTTCTCCCAAATAAGAGGCCAACACTTAACCACTACACCAAACTGGGTTGCCAGCTCCAGGTTGGTAAATTCTGGTAGATATAGAAGGTGTAGCTTGAGGAGGGTGGGGTTTGGAGAAGAAAGGGACTTCCGCAGGTTGTAATGCCATAGACTCCACCCATCAAAGCAGCCTCCAGGGGAGGCTGATACATGTCATCGAAAAATTAACTGCAATTCTGAGAGATCCTCAGGCCCCACCCGGAAGTTATATCAAGAAAAGCGGTGGAAATTACCTAACTGAAGTCAACAAAAATTACAAATTGTGCAAACTCTATTTCTCAGTACAATACAAACTGCAATAGTCGATCATACAAAATTTTAATCAATGCATATCCATCCCATAAATAAAAAGGTAAAGGTTGTTCCCTGTGCAAGCACCAGTCATTTCCGACTCTGGGATGACGTCGCATCACGACGTTTTCACGGCAGACTTTTTAATGGGGTGGTTTGCCATTGCCTTCCCCAGTCATCTACACTTCTCCCACCCCAGCAAGCTGGGTACTCATTTTACCGACCTTGGAAGGATGGAAGGCTGAGTCAACCTTGAGCCGACTACCTGAACCCAGCTTCTGCCGGGATCGAACTCAGGTTGTGAGCAGAGAGTTTGGCTGCAGTACTTGAGCTTTACCACTCTGTGCTGTGCGGCTCCTATTCCATAAACCCAAAGGTCCATATTCAGTTCATTTAAATATAGGCCCACCTTTCCATTTCTGATCTTCCTTTTCCTTCTCTTTAATAGAGCAGAGTGCTTGTGTGATCCCCATTCTCAATAAAGATGATTTATAAATCCAAACGTAGTCTTATCTCCTTACTATTTATGGTGCCCAAACAGGCACCATAATTCCTTGCAGATTTGCAAACCCAGAAGCCAGCAAAGACAAGGCAGAAGGAGCTGAGAATGTTGTAGGCAACCTCAGAGCTTCAAAGGGTGAGGACAGGAGGGGGAGGAGGGGGGACAGAAGAGCCCTGGGCAGGCTGGGTGTGGCCCCCAGGCCGTGTTTGACAGCCCAGAGTTTGATCTGAAACAGAAGGGACTGACCCATTCCCAAACGCTGAAGCCCAAACCTCCTATTTTCAAGCCGCAGAAGTATAGTTTTTAATATAAAGACATCCCTACCTCTGTGACATTGATCGACAAATCAAGGCTTGCAATGGTCTGCATTTTTTCTGAAATGCTGCAAAATTTTTGCATGGGAGCCACTGTGTGCTTCTGAAAGTCCACCTTCACACTAGTCAAGGAGAAACAAGCACAACAACAAATACATCAGGGTTTTGTTTTGTTTTTTACCAGGAACACAATTCCGGCTGGCTTGGCATCAGGGGGAGTGGCCTAATATGCAAGTGAGTTCCTGTTGGGCTTTTTCTATACAAAATCAGCCCTGACAAACATAACATGCTCCTTCTTTGTGTGTATGGGGAAGACAGAGGGAGGGAGGAATTCCTTAACAGCATCAGTCTACACATCAAAAGGACAGAGGGAGAAGAATAAACAGGGAGGAAACCCCCTCCCTCCTGGGCACTGAGGTTAAGAGACAGCATGTGGTCCTTCTCTTCCAACAGTGTGTTCACAGTGGAGACTATATATGGGATTGTACATTCTCATTTTCTTTGCTTGAATGTTTCTGCAGCTTCAGGAGATGGGAAAGGTTCCGTTCTGCATGTGTTTTGTGCCCTCTAGTGGTTGATTCAATATTACATCGGTTTACATCCGGCAAATCTCCCTACAGGTTTTTATGCAGGAAGATGAAAATGCACAAAACCGCTATTATCTAGCATACGTGGAACTCATTCACAGAGTCCAATCCTGTGTTTCACTGCATTCACTTGAAGTGTAATTCAAATAATGAATTATTTTTTAAAAACCTGTCTTGGCATTTGGATACTGTACAACCTCATTCAAGCAAAATTCAGTGTTCACAGTATATAATTCAGCACACCCTTCTCTTTCATTTTTTAAAAAGATGTTTCTAGTCCTTATTACTATAATTGCCTCAAAGGGTATGGATGGTGTCTAACAAAAACCTCCAAAGCCACATGGTGAGCCAAAAAGAATTTTCAGTGGGCAAGGCTCCAGTACTACACTTAACCTCATACAACTAGCAGAACAAATTATGCAAACTAAGGCACTATAAGGACGCTTTTGGTTCATTTGCAATACTGGTTGCAAAACCCAGGCTTGTCTTGGGAACACACACCCCCAGCTGTGAACTGTTCACTAAACACAACTAAAACTGAAACACAAATCACTGCTCGTTCTTTCCAGAACCCAACCCATTTACATGATACCATACCGTGCGCCCCTAACTATCACACTTGATTCCATGTCCATTTTCTCTTCAATCTCTTCTGAAAAATGTATATTAAGTTCAAACCGATTACGTAGTTGTGCCATCTTCAAGGCTATGTACACAGCAGGAAGTGTCTTAAAGTGTTCGGTTGGATTCCGGGAAAACTCAACAAAAGCTCTGTTTAAAAACAAGAATTTGGGAGAGGTGTGTGATCAGAACTGACGAAATAGTGTGACAGTCCCCATAATGCTTCTAGAAATGAAATATAATTCCAAAACAAAAATTCTGCTGGGAAAATTTCAGGACTTTTCCACTTTAGAACATTGCACCGTTATTATCTGAAGCATAGAATTTGTAAGCAAAGAACAGCTTATGACTATCCACTTTATCTACAAATGTAGTCATCTTCAGGTACTTCTAAGTATCCCTTGAAGAACTGAAGGTGGCTTATGTAAAACATTTCTTATATTCATATCACTGGCTGAAGAAAGTTGTGATATGCCTATTTAAATTTTTTAGTACCGTAATGTAGTTTAATGTAGTTAATAGATTTTAATCATTTAAGTGTTATTGTTTTACATTTGTAACCCAAAATCGTAATTTTAAATGATTGTTAGCTGCCCTGAGTCCACTTGTGGAGAGGGCGGGATAAAAAAATCCAAGGTAAATTATAAATATCATTGTAAAACAGCCCAGAAGTTATCACCAATCTTTAAATATGTTAAAACCTTATTTTGACAGGGGTAATTTGGTTTTAATTGCAAAGAAGGGAGAGTGTGCGGGAACTAAGTGTCAACTAGATTGGCTAGTTGACACTTAGATGCTTTGATGGTGAGACCCGCATCTTTCACTCATTGTAACACAATGGCCACATGCTGCAAGTGTTCCTTCCATGTAGCACTGTAAATAGAAATATCGTCAATATATGCAAGAGCAAATTCTTTCAGTCCCACTAACATCTTATCAATTACTCTCTGAAATGTGGAGGGAGCATTCCTTAACCCAAATGGTAACACAGTAAACTCAAAGAGTCCCTCTTTGGTTACAAACGCTGTTTTCTGCTGATCCTTAGGATCCATAGCTACCTGCCAATAACCTTTTGTCAAATCTAAGGTGGTAATAAAATTGGCAGCTCCAATTGTCTCGACCAACTCGTCTATGCGAGGCATTGGATACACATCCGGTACTGTGATCTTATTCAGTCTTCTGTAGTCCACACAAAACCTCATGGTTTGTCCGGTTTGGGTACTAGGACTACAGGTGAGGCCCACGGACTTTCTGATGGTACAATCAAACCTAATTTCAACATTTCTTCTACCTCCTGCTGTACATACTTGGCATTCGGGCCGGCCACTCTATATGGTTGGAGTGCTACACGCCTCGAATCCCCTGTGTCAATCTTGTGACACGCTAAGTTTGTCTTCCCTGGTACATCTGAAAAAATTGTTTTGTACCTTCCCAATATTGTTTGTAATTGGCCTCTTTGTTCTCCAGTAAGAGAAGGGGCGAACTGAACCTCATTAATGGTCTCTTCCTGGGATATTTTCCCCCAACCCGACAATTCAGTTCCCGCACACTCTCCCTTCTTTGCAATTAAAACCAAATTACCCCTGTCAAAATAAGGTTTTAACATATTTACATGGAACACTTTACATTGTTCACCATCTTCACTTAAATTCACTACATAGTTCACGTTGGAGACCTTATGGGCGATGGTATAAGGTCCCTCCCAGGCCACATCTAACTTGTTCTTCTTCCTGGGCTTTAAAACCAGTACTCTATCTCCTGGCTTGAACTCTCTGTCTCTGGACTTGGAGTCGTACCACTGCTTCTGCCGTCGTTGCGATCTTCTCATGTTGTCTGCAGCAGCCGTCCTCACCTCCTGCAGATGCTGTTGTAGTTCGTGTAGGTAAGAGATGACATCTGTCTCCTGGATGTCCTCGTTCCCGGACCACGCCTCTTTCAGAACATCAAGGGGTCCTCTGGCTTGCCTTCCATACAACAGTTCAAATGGACTGAACCCGGAACTTTCTTGGGGTACCTCCCTGTACCCGAAGAGCAGGTGTTGCAACCTCTGGTCCCAATCGTTGGGATGCTTGTATGCGTAAGTCTTTAGCATATGGTTCAGGGTGCCATTAAACCTTTCATTGAGCCTATTTGCTTGTGGGTGGTATGCTGTAGTGGTCACATGCCGGATTCCACAATATCGATGCCAGCACTCTAAAACCAGCAAGCAAGCAAACCTGATATTCGTGTACTATCAATCTTAGTAGACTATAAAAGTTGACTTACTTGGTTCCGTCATAGGAAATAGATTTTACTTGGCCACACTGTCGAAACAGCGACTGCAGTTGTTTATAGTAGAGGAAGCCATAGGGGGGCACGCTCTTTAACTGTTTAAAACAAAAAGAGATGACTATAGATAGGTACCATGTTGGCATTTCAGAACATGTGAATCTCTGGGTATGCCAATATATATGCACAGCTTCAGAACCTCACCATTTAATTGACACTGGTGAGTGAGTGGTGATAAAAAATTTGGATGGGCTATGGAAGATCCAACTCTTCCCTTCCCTACGTAGGAAGATCTGACTCCCTGGTATATAGTCCACTAGCACCCAAGACTGCTACAGACTTACAGAAGCCATGCTTCCCCCAAGTGCAGAAAAGGGCAACTAGAATGATTAAAGGGTTAGAACACCTTCCCTATGAAGAAAGGTTAAAGTGCTTAGGGCTCTTTAGCTTGGAGAAACGTCGACTGAGGGGTGACTTGCTAGAGGTTTACAAGATTATGCATGGGATAGAGAAGACAGAGAAAGAAGTACTTTTCTCCCTTTCTCACAATACAAGAACTCGTCAGCACTCCATGAAATTGCTGACCAGTCGAGTTAGAACATATAAGAGGAAATACTTCTTCACCCCAAAGGTGATTAAGACATGGAATTCACTGCCACAGAAGGTGGTGGCAGCTACAAGCATAGACAGTTTCATGAGGGTACTGGATAAACATATGGAGCAGAGGTCCGTCAGTGGCTATTAGCCACAGCATATTGTTGGAACCTCTGTCTGGGGCAGTGATGCTCTGTATTCTTGATACTTGGGGAGAGCACAGTGGGAGGGCTTCTAGTGTCCTGGCCCCACTGATGGAACTCCTGACAGCGCTTGGGGTTTTTTGGCCACTGTGTGACAGCCACTGGACTGATCCAACATGGCTTCTCTTATGTGCTTATATTTAATCAGATGCATTCTGGGAGTTTCCCCACTTAGAAATTTAATTTCCACATGCCATAGTCCCAACCTAAGTCAGGCTCCCGAGTGCCTGGAAAAGGAGTTCCCAGCATGGAATTCCAGAGACAATGCTGATCCAAAGTCCTTGTGAGGGTCACGTGGACTTGTAAACATTGACAGCAGTCCCTAAGTCTTCCATCTACTGAGTTTTCCCATCTCATCTGTCCATGGGTTCTGTGTAAGCTTTCTCTTCATCTCCTTTTTGGCTTTTCTGCAGCTTCCTATCTCCTTGTAAGCTACTGAGGAAGAGTATCTCAAACCAACGATCTCAACAATCAACCTCTACCGTGTTACCATCTGTGCCGCTCATCATCTGTAGCCTCTACAAGCCTGGTGCTTAGTTTCTTAGATCCCACCTTAACTACAGTTTCAGCTGTACAGATAAGATTAGAATTTCTATAGTCAATCCATATACAAAAGAACCCCCTTAGGTAAGCTCCTCCATTAGCATGTCACAGCCTAGGAAGCTCCCATAAGATAATGACTCGGCCCTACCCCACCTGACTGGATAGATATAAATTACCTGCCTACCAACTTCTTCTCAATTTGACCCAGAGAGAACTCCAGTTTCTGGGTGACACCTCTGAGGATGCCAGTCACAGTTGCTGGCGAAATGTCAGGTCTCACAATACCAAGACCATGGCCACACACACAGCCCAGAAAATCTACAACAACCAGTTTCAGCTCTGTCTCTAAAACTCTGAGGCAAACGACATGTTATCTTTTCTAACATGCAGTCTCTGGATTCCCTGATCCCACTTTGACTGAGATAGTCAGGCATCAGGTGGGAAGGAACTCATTTCCCAAGCACAAGGAAGAAGCCGTGTGAGAGAAAAGATTGAACACCACCCCCCGCACCCAATCCCATAATCCTACATGGAGCTTCACAGCAGGGAAAATATGTCCACTTGCGGCAGTTTCAACTTGGTAAATGGCATGGGAGGAAAGGGTGAGGAGGTTCCTTCTTCCATTTTATGCTCTTAAGGTGAATCAGGCCTCGACACATTTGGGAATGTTAGTTCCTCCACATCACAACTGTCTGTACACGGTCCCCTTTTGCACCATATGTAATATTAAGTGGTATCTGACTTGTTCCTAGGCAGAAGAAGAAGACTGTAGATTTATACCCTGCCCTTCTCTCTGAATCAGAGACTCAGAGCGGCTTACAATCTCCTATATCTTCTCCCCTCACAACAGACACCTTGTGAGTGGGGTGGGCCTGAGAGGACTCTCACAGCAGCTGCCCTTTCAACTTCTGCGATAGCTATGGCTAACCCAAGGCCATTCCAGCAGGTGCAAGTGGAGGAGTGGGGAATCAAACCCGGTTCTCCCAGATAAGAGTCCGCACACTTAACCACTACACCAAACTGGCTCTCCCAGGCAGTATTTCCTGAGCTTCCAGTTATAGAAGTCACCATCTAAACAAGCACTGAGCAATCCCATTAACAAGATAACAGGGGGGGGGGGGGAAGGAACCCTCCTCAAGAAGCAGACAAACTGTCAAGCTTGAAGACCAAGTCCCAGATTCTAAAGTTTACTGAATGAGATCGCACCGATCTACCTTACAAGGGTTACTGGGAGGACAAAGCAGAAAATGAGTCACATCTGCCAACCTGAGCTCCTTGGTGAAAAAGGAAGATTAAACTAAAGGCCAAAATAAACGATATGTACAGCCCAACTCACAGTCAGATGAACACTGAGGGAATTCACCTTAAATTTGAAGTTTTTATCATTGTACCTCATGGGTGATCACCAGAGCTTTTTTTGAGCAGGAACGCAGTTCCAGCTGGCTTGGTGTGAGGGTCTGTGGTCAAATATGCAAATGAGTTTCTGCTGGGCTTTTTCTACAAAAAAGCTGTATGACACAATGGTGACATCACAGCCTGATATGTAAATGAGTTCCTGCTAGGCTTTTTCTACAAAAAAAGCTCTGGCGATCATGTAGTAGTAATGCTTGTTTGCTCAGTGTTGCAAACAGGGGAGAGAGTGCTTCCAGTTTCCTTCCTGTGCCATTTTTGTCAGTGGAAACAGCAGCAACAACATGGGGCAAAAAGCCCCCCTCCCGTGTCCCTGTTTCCTTTGGCAAAAAATGGCTCAGGAAGGAAACTGGAAGCTCTTCCTCCCCCTTCACAGTGTTCCTGTACAGCACCCAGCGAACCAGTGCTGTCTAAGGTGAGTTTCCCTGATCTAAATCTGTGAGTTAGGTTGTATACCAGAGACCCAGCTCACAAACACACATGAACCTGCCCTATACTGAAACAGACCATCTGTCTACCAAGGTGAACATTGTCTACTCAGACTGTCAGCAGCTCTCCAGGGTCTCAGGTAGAAATCTTCCACATGATTGATTGCCCTTTTGACTGGAGATGCTGGGGTTTGAACCCAGGGCCTCCTGCGTGCCAAGCCACAGCCCTTTCTACTTGTGTTAGGCATATTGTGTATTTTGGCCCTGAAGCACAAAAGAGTGCAAGCCATAGCAGTGGTTATCACATGCAGACTGGGTTGCTCAAACGAAATTAACCTACCATTACTGTCGTTTTGGGATCTTTGCCTGACAGCTCCCTGGCAGCAACTTCTTCATCACATTGCCCCAAAGCAAAATAATTTGGGTAGAAAGCACCAGCGATGATAACCTGAGGAATCAGAGAAAACAAACTGCTGGAGTCACAATTCCCTCTTACAAGCCCATTTTCTCCACTGCGGGGATGTACAATTGATTGGGAATCAGAGCAGGCGGAAAAAGCAACCCCATTAAACTGCATTTTTATTATCTCACCTAAGCCACCCAGGGGATTCTTCTAAACAGGAGGACAGCGTAGAAATCAATTAAAAAAAAACTACATCAACCAAATGATCCCACACTAGTTTCTCTTGATGTTTTGTGGTTCTCTGAGGCACCCTGCACAAAAAAATGTATCCCCCTGGACCACATGGGCCCACAGTAAAGCAGCACTGACAGAAATGATATTGTGCTTTTCCTTATTTCTCTAGTAATTGGGATGGGGCTCTGCGGAAACAAGCACACCAGGCCCAGGATAAAAATAAGAGACATTTTCAAGTTCTTGTATCCTTAATTACAAAAGCGCATGGACACCAAATGCTCATTAGATTAACATAAAAGCTACCCAGAGGAGCACTGAAGGGTTGTTGTTGTTTTTTAACTGTAAAGTCTTACGGATCTTTAGCAGACACTGGCTTTCTGCGAGTTGCAGTCCGTACAGCTAAGTGCGCCCGATACCTGCAAAATGAAGCGCTGTTTGTACACGTAGTCGCGGTCCATGGCAGGGGGTTGCGGATTAACATGCATGTTGAATTCGCTGATTCTCCTTTTTAACTCCTCATACAGTTCAGCCACCTAAAAGAAGTTTTCACTCTAGCATTAGCCATAATTTTGCAGGTTACCAAAGTACACATATGAAAGATTGCTTGGTTAAAGAGAAAAAAGGAGAAAGCACTTTGCATTTACCAGCAGTCAGGCCCTCTCTTGCCTTCCAACGAATGTGCCCCACCTGCCTATACATTATTCTTCTGCCCACCACCCACAGTCACAGCTGCTCATGCTGCCTCCATGCCCTTTTCCTGATGGTGCCAGGTGGTGGGTGCCGCTAGGAGTGCTTTCTGCACCACCCACATTTTGAAATTCTGTGAACTTGAGGACCAGGTGATAGAAAACTGGACATTTATTTGGGACTCTAATTACTTACACCAAGGTTCTCTCTTATTGTTCCATTGTGTTAGGGTATGTTTATGAGTGTGTAATTTGATGAGAGTGTGATATTCTATTTGATATATTTGTAGAATTTTGGTGACACTGATTCATTTGTTTGAGGCTGGTTTTCACAGAAATCCTTGGTTAATCTCTAGTCACTCTCTGCTGTGATTCTCTATTGTGGTTGCACATGCTGAACAGGAGCAAGCAGCCAGGCCTAGTTAAGTCATGCTAGTCAGGTGGCATCAAGTCACCCCGCCAAGGGTGCTGCCAGGCCTAGGGTAGCCAATCTCCAGGCAGAGGCTAAAGAACTCTTGGTATCACAACTGAACTCCAGACAACAGATCTCTCTCCCCATCCTAGAGAAAAGAACTGCTTTGGAAGGTAGACTCTATGGCATTATATTCAGCCAAGGCCTCTCTCCTCCCCGAAGTCTGGTTTTCATAGATTCCACCACAAAATATCCAGGAATTTCCTGCCAACCTGCAGTTGGCAATTGTAGTCAGGACTGGGCCCAATGAGTTCTCCCTCAAAAGCCAAAATAGGCCTGGGAAGGGCCTCCTTCCCTGTCTTTTACTGAGAGAACCAAGCTTGGTTGCATTTTACTGACAGAAGCAACAGCTTCTGTTGGTTGCCTAGCAACAGCTATTGCCTACTAGCTTCCATAGTGGCTCAATGCTCATCTGCCCTGGGTCCGGCAGTGGGTGGGGGACAGGGGAGTCAGCCACTAGGAACACAGAGGTGGTGGCTGGTGCACGATGGGCCAATGGTTTCTTGAGTGCACTGGTTTCAGTGCACCTATCAGTCAATGTGAGCACTCCATTTGGTCACCACTACATGGAATTACTAAGTAATAATGATAATCATTGTATAGCAGTGTGTGTAGTAGAAAAGAATAAGCGATTGGATCTATACCCTGCCCTTCACTCAGAGTCTCAAAGCAGCTTACAATCTCCTTCCCTTTCTCTCCCTACAACAGACACCCTGTGAGGTAGGTGGGGCTGAGAGAGCTCTCAGAGAACTGCTCTTGAAAGAACATCTGAGAGAACTGTGACTCACCCAAGGTCACACCAGCAGCTGCATGTAAAGGAGTAGGGAATCAAACCCGATTCTCCAGATTAGAGTCCATTAATCCTAACCACTACACCATATGAGCTCTCAGTTTAGCTAGAGAGCCTACAATTGTCTTGGCAGCCAGAAGTTCTTTTTATATATTAAAAAAATCCCTGACCTGATTCTTTCCTTCCTTTCCCTCCTTCCCTCCCTTCCCCACCTACCTACCTACCTACCTTCCCCTGGCCCAGGATAGGCCAATCTTGTCAGATCTCAAAAGCTAAGCAGGACAGGCCCTGGTTAGTCCTTAGATGGGATACCACCAAGGAAGTCCAGGAGTGCTACACAGAAGCAGGCACTGACAAAACCTCCTCTGTTCATCCCTCTCACCTTTAAACCCACACGAGTTGTCGTAAATCAGCTGTGTGAGATAAATGGGGGGGGAGGGGAGAACACGGGAACGGAGCTGGAGGGAGAGACACAAGACACCTGGTTAGCTTACCTCTCGAATTCTTTTTATATGAATATACTTGGAACGGCCCCAATCAAGTTCATCCTGGGGGGAAAAAACCCTGGCAATTATTTTTTTAAAAAATGCTTCTTGTAGTTCACACACACAAAAAAACCCTATAGCAACCCTCCCTCTCCAGAGAGCCCTTCTGGGATCTATCCAAGAATAGATTCATATGCCTCCACCACTATTAGAAGTGTTGCAGTATTCTGGCATCAGGAAGTAAGCCAGCTAACTGTGGTGTGCCACTGCTCCCTCCATACTGCGGAGATTCTCCCTGCCCCGGCCGCAAGATCATCTCTGCCCACAGACCGATACATGGAGGAAATTTCTACATGGTCACCCCGTCTTACAGGACAGCCCAGGCCTCATAAGAAGAACCTACTTAGAAGGAATCAATCTGTCTTCCTAACCTTTAACTTTAAAAAAAAATGTCAGGGAAAGAAGGTAGGTGGGAGAGAGTCACCACTAAAAATCAACTTTCTGGTCTCACAATTAAACAGACCATGCTGAGCCCTAAATCGTAAAGCAGAGCTAACCTTGGGATGTCTGAGCTTTCCTTTTTGCCTGCTTTCCTGCCACTCCTGAAATTAACAGAGAGAGAAAGGATTTAATGTATACACAGTGATTTGTACTTGAGAACAGAGACTCTAAAGCAGCGGTCCCCAACCTTTTTGGCACCAGGGACTGGTTTTATGGAAAACAATTTTTCCATGGACTGGGGAGGGGGGTGGATGGTTTCACGATGATACAATTGTGCACTTTATTTCTATTATTACATTGTAATATATAATGAAGTAATTATACAACTCACGGCCCGGTTGCTAACAGGCCACGGATCGGTACCAGTCCACGGCCAGGGGGGGGCGGGTTTGGGGACCCGTGCTCTAAAGTGCAAGGAACACATCAGCACAGGATTTTTACAAACAATCCTCTATACAAAAGCCAGTCATCCAGTTCAGTTTTGCGCATGCACAGTCCTTACAAATGCAGTCGTTTCCCATGTCCCAGCTTGCCCTCTTGCTCCAGCAGAATCTCGTTGATCGGACACGCAAACACACACATAACGCGGAGCAAGCCAGTGCTGTTTAAATATTAGCAACTATCTGCCACAATCTGCAACAACCATATCTCCCTCCCAGTTATCAGCCAGATGGCAACACAATGTGAAAACCTTTAGGCTTGTTTAACCTTCCCTGGCATCCCTGCTAGAGGTGGGAGGGTGGAGGGGTGAGATTACCTTAAATGCCATGACGAGCGCAATGCAATCGCTCTTGCTGTTCCCAGAAAAATGCATTTTATTCCTGCAAATCAAGAATTGGTCACAAGAGCTTTTAAAAAGGTGGTGCGTCGCCTAGTTGTTGTTTAAAACATTATTGCTTTTAAGTATTTGCTAACATACTTTTTTCAAAAAAATGAAAGAGTAAGGTGTCAATCACGCTATAAGACACAAGGGAGTCAAGTCACATTTCCAATATTTTTTTTCCGCCAAAGAAAAAAGAATCAACCTTGGCAGCAGGCAGAAAAGATTAGCATGTACTCTGAAAGTTAAAAATATTACTGCTGCCCTCAAAGTTAACTGGGCAAAAAGTTTTAAAAGTTGCAAATCAAAGCACACGAGGTGACCCTGGCCCACTTAATTTCAGAGGGGAAGCCATGTTAGACTTTTGCTGGCAAAATTAACACGAACCTTGTGGTGCCTTAAAGACTAACAAGATTTTATCCCAGCACAGCCATGACCTGGATAGCCCAGGCAAGCCTGATCTCATCGGGTCTTGGAAGCTAAGCAGGGTTGACTCTGGCAAGTACTTGGATGGGAGACTTCCTTAGAATACCAGAGACAGGAGACAGTGGCAGGCTTTATTCAGTCACCTCTGAATTTTCTCCATGCCACCAGTAGGGGTCAGTCACCAGAACTTCCAGGTGCATGAACATAAAAATACAAAAAGAGGGGGGGGGGTTATTCCATAATAAACTTTTGTGAACTAGAGCCCACTTTGTCAGATATGTGTAAAGGTAAAGCCAGTCCCCTGTGCAAGCACCAGTCGTTTTCGACTTTGTGGTGACGTTGCTTTCACAATGTTTTCACGGCAGATTTTTTACGGGGTGGTTTGCCATTGCCTTCCCCAGTCATCTACACTCCCCCCTCAGCAAGCTGGGTACTCATTTTACCGACATTGGAAGGATGGAAGGCTGAGTCAACCTCGAGCCAGCTACCTGAACCAGCTTCCGCTGGGATCAAACTCAGGTCGTGAGCAGAGGGCTCCGACTGCAGTCTTGCAGCTTTACCACTCTGCGCCACAGGGTTCTTCAGATATGTGTAGTGAATCCTTACTGTCAGAAAAAAGTCCCTGACAGTTATTTCTTTGCTGTTTGTATTGCTGGTGTTATTATCCCTGCTCATTAACGGTTCACTATCATGTCATTTTATTTCAACTTTCATAATTTACTAACCATATATTGTAATTTTAAGCACAAGTACTAACACCCATTGATATTCTTTAGGCAGTTTATATTTTATATGTAGTGGGTTGTTTTGGGCCTGCAGGTGGGCTGCAGGGAGACAGCTCTAATCTGGTCTCCCTGGGCAATGCTGATATGGAACAAGTGAAAATGGAAGAGCACTTGGAACGTGACCTCGGTGGGAGGTAACACTGAGGCCTGAGAAAGGACTTTATATTAACTCAAAAGACTTCTGGCGGGCATGGGAAAGAGGGGAGCCATTATGTTGTAACCTACAATTGCTTGATGACTTTTGATTCATTTCAGTCTGGCAAGACCTGGTCTTGCAAATGAAGAAGAATTGCAGATTTATATCCCACCCTTCTCTCTGAGTCAGAGACTCAGAGCGGCTTACAATCTCCTATATCTTCTCCTCTCACAACATCCTGTGAGGTGGGTGGGGTTGACAGGGCTCTCGCAGCAGCTGCCCTTTCAAGGACAACTCTTGCGAGAGCTATGGCTAACCCAAGGCCATTCCAAGTGAAGGAGTGGTGAATCAAACCCGGTTCTCTCAGATAAGAGCCCACACACTTAACCACTACACCAAACTGGCTCAAAATGCATGCCACTAATGTTTGCTTCAAGTCTTATAATTAAAATCTTCCTTTGAACCAACCTAAGGTGCCTTGTGATTGAACTTAGTATATAACAGGCGTGGTGGAAACTGCTGTCAAGTCACAGCTGACATGGCAACCCCATAGGGCAGGGGTGGCCAACGGTAGCTCTCCAGATGCTTTTTTGCCTACAACTCCCATCAGCCCCAGCCAGAATGGCCAATGGGTGGGGCTGATGGGAGTTGTAGGCAAAAAAACATCTGGAGAGCTACTGTTGGCCACCCCTGCCATAGGGTTTTCAAGGCATGAGAACATTGAGAGGTTGTTTGCCCTTGGCTGCCTCTGTGTAGCAACACTGGTTTTCCTTGGTGGTCAAGTACTAACCAGGACCAACCCAGCTTAGCTTTCAAGCTGTGATAGGATTGGGCTAGCCTGGGCTATCTAGGTCAAGGCATATATCTGTGTTGTTGTTCAGTTGCACAATCAAGTCCAACTCTTTGCAACCCCATGGACAAAGTCACGCCAGGCCCTCCTATCTTCCACCATCCTCCAAAGTCTGCTCAAATCCGTGTTAGTTACATCAGTAACGCTGTCCAGCCATCTCATCTTTTGCCGCCCCCTTCTTCTTTTGCCTTCTGCCTTTCCCAGCATCAGGATCTTCTCCAGTGAGTGCTCCCTTCTCATTCGGTGGCCAAAGTATTTGAGCTTCAGCTTCAGCATCTGACCTTCCAGGGAACAGTCTGGGTTGATTTCCCTTAGGACTGACTAATCAACCCAGACTGTTCCCTGGAGGGTCAAATATATATATATAGGTCATATATCTGTAAACATCATTAAAAATATGTGCGTGTATAATACAGGTGCAAACATAATTTTAATATCCTGGTTAACACTGGAGAGGAAAGACTGGCATATCCCCATCACTCCTCTCTTAGCCTAATTTAGTAGGTTTAGTAATTCAGTAGGTTAGAGAGAGGTTGTTGTGAGGAAAAGTGGAGGAAGGAGAAGACTGTAAGCAAACCTTGGCCAGACAGCGCATGGACTCTAATCTTGGAGAGCTGGAGTTGATTCCCAACTCCTGCACTTTGGGTCAGCCACAAGTGCTCAGCAGAGCTATTCTCTCTCGCAGTCCCACCTACCTCACAGGGTGTCTGTTGTGAGGAGGGGAAGGGAAAGGAGATTGTAAGCCGCTCTAAGACTCTGAGTGAAGGGCAGGATATAAATCCAATCTCTTCTTCTTGGAGGGAAGGTCAGGATAAAATGAGACAGCCAGCCAGTATTTTTTAAAAAAACAAAACTGAAGGGGGTGCCAGTAAGAAGAGGCACTCTCCTTCTCTCACACACAAGTGGGAATACGTCTTCTAAGATCATGCTCACTGTGATACACGAAGTTATGCCACTGCCCACAGTACTACTGTTTTTATTAATGTGCACATTTAGTCAATTCACAGGAATAATCCATTCTCTTTAAACAAGGGACAATCTAAGCAAAACTACCTGTATCCATCCAGATGTTGTCTGAAAGGTATTGCAAAGAAGTTGTTCAACGAAAGGGCTGCAGCTGTTGAAGAGGAACAGAAGTTTAGTTCTGAGCTTATGGATCTTGTTTCCCTTTCACAAAAAGGACCCACCAGACCACTTACAGATATTAATCGGACAATAGCTAAATCATGTAAGTTATCAGAGAAACAAATATAATGATTTTTAGTGTAACATATGGGGCAAATCGTCAAGGAAAAACCCTGAAAACACAACTTATTTGGATATTTGTCACAAAATAAACTTTATAGGAGTTGGTCATTAGCTCTTCAGCCTCAGTCCTAAATTTCTTCCCAGAATACAGCAGAGCTACTGGAGGGCAGCACTCAAAATGTTGAATTGCAGAGAAAATGCATCGTTCCCCCTGCAGCTGGTATGCTGTTTGTTACAACTATAAATACTGTATGGAAGGTGCCCATGAAGATGTCTCAGTCCATACTGGACAGGGCCTATGATGTCACTCGTGATTGTCAGGTTTCCTGACAAATTGTTCTATTGGTCAGGTTTGCATTGCATTGCCCTGTATTGATCATTCAGTTGCATTGCCCTGTATTCAATGTATTGATCATTCACTGCATTCGCTCCCTTGGTCATATACTCATCGTATTGTCTTGCTGTGTATTTACACATTCATTCTGCACTGTAGCGTCTGCTTGTTTGCAATGTTTTCCTAAGTGTTTCAGGAGGGCGGCTATCGGAGTGGACTGGCAATCTAGTAGTTATGGCAATGCCTGGAATTAGCAGAGTAACCTTGAGCACCCAGGAAAGACGTTCACATCAAAGCCTAGGAATTGTAACGGACTTTGGGGGGAGCTTAACTTTTGCGCGCCTTTTTGTTTCCTATATTACTTGACTTGTTTGTACGTAAGCCAAACTCAGCAACGGCCTCTTGGCAGAAGGTCATTGCTCTGTAACTGATTTCCATTCAAACTTAACCATCTTCATATGTGCTTGGCTATCTTGGGTCAGTAACTGGCCAATAAGCAGACAGTAACTGGACAATAAGCAGACAGATTAATTACACTTACGCTCAACCTTGTCGGCTTGCTTACCTATTATGAGACATTCTTCCAGACACCCAAAGACATTGCCAAGGACTATCAGTTTGCCAAGGTGCTGGTCTACAGGTAATTGTGCCAACACTCTTCCCAGGAAGGTCAGCTCTCCATCGTAAGGATTGGTGTCGTCAGAAGGGGCACCAACTGCAAGGGCTCCTATCTAAAAACGAAAGCGAAGGAGGATACTGATTTATCAACAGCCAAGAGGGCTGAAATTAACTTTTTTGCTTAGAAAAATAAATATTCAAACATTACTCCCACAAGCTAATACTAAGCCTAGACAGCTTGTAAGCTACCAAGCTAACCAGGAAGCTATTCAAGTTGTGATCATGTGGAACATCTCAGTTTCCAGTGCGTTATGTGGCCTTACTCCCCAGAAACGCTGTTGAAATGTATTTTGTGCTTCTCTTGTTTTGTTTTTTATGGCATGGCAGGTATTGTAGGTGTTTCTGGCTATGGACCCTACTTGAAGTTCACCAATACAGTCACACCATTTTTTCCTTCAAGGGCTCCTATCTGCTTTGGCGATTGCCCAGTTAAAACAAGACCACCTGGTAAGACTAATTACAGCTGTCTTAGCTGACAAAGGTCATCTCCAGGGACATTATTTCCAGTGCTCCCACCAGCTGAAGCTAAGTGCATGGCACTGCCAAAAATTTGAGACTCTCTCCCCATGGAGATTCTGTCTCCCTTTGTCATTGTCTTCTGTCGGCAGGTGAAGACTTTTTTTGTTTGGCATACTTCTCCAACCCAGGTAAGATTTTATTGTCCCTTAATCCGAACAAGCTGGGTTTGATTCCCCACTCCTCCTCCACATGAAGCTTGCTGGGTGACCTTGGGCCAGTTACAGCTCTCTCAGAACTCTCTCACCTGTCTGACGTGTCTGTTGTGGGGAGAGGAAGGGAAGGCAATTGTAAGCTGCTTTGAGACTCCTTCGGGTAGAGAAAAGCAGAGTATAAAAACCTCTTCTTCTTCTTCCCTTCTGCCTGCTTGTGTTGTGCTTGTATGTTTTTATTGGCACTGATATATATCTTTATCCCTCTCTCTCTCTCCCTTTAATGCTTGGCTGTTTAAAGACTTTGAAACCTTATCTGGGCAGAAAGGCATCACATAAGTGTCTGAAGTAACAATGTCAAGGGCCCTGTGGTGCAGAATGGTAAAGCTGTAGTACTGCAGTCCTAAGCATTGCTCTGCTCACGACCTGAGTTCAATCCAGGTGGAAGCTGGGTTCAGGTAGCCGGCTCAAGGTTGACTCAGCCTTCCATCCTTCCGAGGTCAGTAAAAAGAGTACCCAGCTTGCTGGGGGTAAAGTGTAGATGACTGGGGAAGGCAATGGCAAACCACCCCGTAAAAAGTCTGCCATGAAAATGTTGTGAAAGCAACGTCACCCCAGAGGCAGAAACGACAGGTGTTTGTATGGGGGACTACCTTTACCTCTTTTTTTTTTTTAACAGTGTCAAGGAGAAGTGCCTACCTCCTTGAGCAGTAGAACAGTGCGTTCAATATCACCGATAGTGGGTGGAGTAAGGGCTGTCGCCAGCAAAGCTCTGGGCTCCCCCATGTCAAGCAGCTTTACCTTCAGCACAGTATTCTCCAATGGGCAGCGCTGACAAGATGAAACAAAATGGTAACCAGCTGACAAAATCCAGTTTAAAAAAAATTAAGCGCATCAGGCTTTTGTTAAGAGTAGGGATGGGCACAATCCACGTTTTTGTGGTTTGGCTCAGTTAGTGGTTGAACAACGAACCAAACCACAAACTGATATGCCAATTCTGGAACTGAATTGGTTCATGAACCGTTTAAACCGAACAGCTGAGCAGCAGGGAGCTCCCTGACGCTCAGCTGTTTTTCATGAAGAGCAGAAAGGAGGGGTTTAAATGTCTGAGTAATTTAAACTACTGCTTTCTGCTCTTCACGAACTGCATAAAAATTCATGGAAATTCATGGCGGCTCTTCAGTTCATGAACAATGCTTCGCAAACCACAGACCAGTCAAAATTCATGATGAATTTTAGTTCATGAGCCACTTCATGCCCATCCCTAATTAAGAGACTCTCCACAGTCAAGCAGATGGTGGGGATTGCCAAATGCTGTCTACACCAAAGTATACAATACATGAAATGTGCATCAGTATTAGTTCAATGATTGATTTCTCTCTTTCAATAAAAAGCATCAAAGGCTGAAACAAGAAGCAGAAGAACAAAAACGGCTGAACTCTTTCCTTCTTGTAATTAATTAATATAATTAACTATGCTTCACTATAAGTACTTTTCCAACTAACAGGGGGGCTTATTTGGGCTCTTTGTACCCCAAAGAGCTTTTCTTTCCTGGAAAGAGAGGTGCCAGAACTCTCAAGAAGGAAATGAAGGAGGAACACATGGGTGCCCCTCATGAACTTTTGAACATTTTTTGAGAAGTTTATTTAAGTTTATTTGATTTATATCCTGCTCTTCCTGCCGAAGCAGACTCAGTCAGGGCGGCTCTTTGTTTCCACAATGAGGTTCTGGAACTCAATTCCACTGCATTCCCCCAGAGGGAAATGCCCTGTTTATACCTTTTTCCATGTAAGGAGAAAAAAGTACAAGGTAAGAAATTCTGAGCAGACAGGAAAAGAGAAAAATGCCATCTTCCTTGCCCCTCAGTTCTTCCCTTGAAACTACAGTGTTCCACAACTCCTTTTTGGGGGCAGGGGAAGACTTTCCATTTCCTGGTTATCATTTCATCTGGCCCTGTGAACTGAAAGAAAGACTGTTGCAAAACTCTGTTATCTAGAAGGCACACAGACGTGGGACCTTTCTTATTTTAAGAGTTCACGAGTGGAATAAAAATTCAGATAGTGATCTGAACTAATACGAAGTGAAACGTGTAAACAAATAAGAAGCTTTACACGGCATGTTTGTATGTTTCCGTGACATATAATTCTGCCTGGTTATTAATTAAGCCAATATAACAAAAGGTATCAGGATCAGATATGAACATATGAAGCTGCCTTATACTGAATCAGACCCTTGGTCCATCAAAGTCAGTATTGTCTGCTCAGACTGGCAACGGCTCTCCAGGATCTCAAGCTGAGATTTTTCACGCCTATTTGCCTAGACCCTTTTTGGAGATGCCAGGGATTGAACCTGGGACCTTCTGCTTACCAAGCAGATGCTCTACCACTGAGCCACCGTCCCTCCCCTCCTTCCTCCTGCATCATCACCAACTTTATTGCCACGGGTCACTTCCCCGTACACAGAGGTTACTTTTTTGTCATCAAGTAGCAGCCAACTTATAACAACCCTGACTGGGTGTCAAGGCAAGAGGCAGGTAGCAATAGCTTGCCTCTGTGTAGCAACCCTAGACTTCCATGGTAGTCTCCCATCCAAATATTAACCAGGGCTGACCTTGCTTAGTTTCCAAGATTTGACTAGCCTGGGCTATTCAGGTCAGTTGTTACTAACCCATTAAAACTATGGAGCTAGCCCTGAGAGAATGGTCCCAAAGCAATTTGGCTGTTGCAGGTAAGCTACAATCCTAATTATTGGTTGCACCTTTCTAAGTGCACTGAAGTCAATGGCTCAGAAAGACGAGGATTTGCTTAGGATTGCACCATTGGTACCCCAACATCTTGGACAGGAGGTTAACTGGGAGGCAAATACAGGCTCCTCTGCTTGCTCCTTGCATACGGAAAAACTGGAAAGGTTTTCTGAGAGCTGGAGGTCATAATGATAGCACATTATGTACACTCTTTTTTCAGCATCGTCTCTGAACAAACAGCATTCATAGACTTTTGAAGCATGACCAAAACCTCCAAAACCTGGTTGACCAGGAATGATAGCGGGATATGGGGGAGGGGGGGGTGAGAGGGAGATGAGCATTCTCATCATTAGCAATAATGGTTGCATTATACCACCTCATACAAAAAACTACACATCCGTTCTCAAATACACAAACACTACAGGTAACATTTACCGCCATCTCAGGAACAGAGCTCTCGGGTATGCAGTCTGCCCAGAAGTCTCTGGATACTAGCCTGTAGCAATATCCTTTCGAAACACGACCTGCACGACCTTTGAAGAACAGAAGCAGAATATGCAATTTGTAGGTTGCTTTTACCGCTTAAACTGGCATCCATGCATTTGCCTATAGAAAAATAGATCTCTGACAGGCTAATTATTACTTCCAATGTGCTATTAAAACTAAGGACGGGCATGAACTGAATTATAAACCAAAGTCTGTCACGAACGGGACCAGGTTTGTAAGTCTACTTGGTTCAGTGACACATCCAAGGCTCGCCAAAGGTTTTTAAATGCCCTAGGCCAAGGGTGGCCAATGGTAGCTCTCCAGATGTTTTTTGCCTACAACTCCCATCAGCCCCAGCCAGCATGGCCAATGGCTGGGGCTGATGGGAGTTGCAGACAAAAAACATCTAGAGAGCTACCGTTGGCCACCTCTGCCCTAGGCAAATTATCACTTCGGCATCTATCTAGTTCAGCATTCCATTTTCTACAGCGGCCAACTAGGTACTTCTGAGAAACCAACAACCACCACCCAAAAGGTGCCAGTTCCTCCCACCAGTGTTCCCTCTAAGCTGAGTTAGTGTGAGCTAGCTCACAGTTTTTAAGCCTCTGGCTCACACATTTTCGTCTTAGCTCAGGAAAAACGGCCCCAGAGTACAATAATTTATGCAGTAGCTCACAACTTTAATGCCAGTAGTTCAACTAAGTAGAATTTTTGCTCACAAGACTCCACAGTTTAGAGGGAGTATTGGCCCCCACTACGAACGTCAAGCAAGAGGCATTCAGACTTTGCAAATGGAGGTTACATTCTGGCCTCTAACCGCTCTTCTCCTCCTCCATTACTTCCTTTAATCTCCCCCCCCCTAAAATTCTCAAAAACTCACTCTACCTACTTGATCAACATGTACATGAAGTGAAGAAAGAATGCCAACTAATGTATCAGGAGGAAGTTGCTGTTTCCAGGGTCACATCATTGTTTCCAAAAAACAAAAGAGAATAGAAAGGGCAGAGGCGGCTGTATATATGTGTGTTCCTTTAATTGTTATATACAGGGCTCTTTTTTTGAGCAGGAATGCTGGTTTGGCATCAGAGGGTGTGGCTTAATATATAAATGAGTTCCTGCTGGGCTTTTTCTACAAAAAAGCCCTGGCTATGTATGCACATTCCTTTATCAGTTTCGCAGGGCTTGCAAAACCACCCTCTATCAACTCACGTTTAAGATGGAACCCGGAAATGACACCTAGCCATCTTATACATATATTGAACTGTGGCACTTTATTTTGTAGCTGTTAATAATCTTAATTGTTTATTTAATTTAATTGAATGTATTTAACTATTTTAATTGTCTTTTATTGTAATGACTGGATCTTAGTGTAATCATGGTGTAAACCATGTCATGTAAGCCGCCCTGAGCCCGCTTTGGCGGGGGAGGGCGGGATATAAGAATAAAATTATTATTATTATTATTATATTATTAATTGCTGGTAAGCTACAGTAGAGAAAGGGGGGTGGAAAGAAGGGGATAAGTGAGTGAGGTGATTGGCTGGTGACTGAAAGAGTCTGAGCAGAGCTAAGAAGTGTGTGTGGAGAGAGGGGGAGAGAGAGAAGTCAGTCAGCAGTTAACTCTCAGCAGAGTGTCAGCAGTTTTGACCGTCAGCCGTGGTCAAACAGCAGTCTGTAGAGTCTGAAACCACAGCCTCCTGGTTAGAAACCCAGTTCATGCTGTGATATGCATTAAAGTTTCTAAAGTAGAGATTGATAATACTAAGAGGACGTATTAATGGCTAAAGAGAGTCAACCGTAATACTGTCAAAGTAGCATAAGAGTATGAGTGAAAGAAGGAACTGAGAGTGAGAAGTGTTAGTGAAATGAACGAGTGTGACACCTCAGTTAGTAGTTATTCATTTTATCCACTGAAAATATAAGTAGATGTATATCCTGAAACCGATATGATTTCTGCACAAATGAGGTTTTATTTTGTTTTCATGAAGTGTCAAACTTATTTGTTATTCATCCTCTCATCCTCAGGGCCACAATGTTCAACAAAGAAGCCTTAGGGCAGGGGTGTCTTTGCCAGGCTTGCTCAACTGCACAGGAGCTACAGAGCAAAGTTCCTCCCTTGAGGAGGAAGTGGGGGAAGGAGAGCTTGCTTTCCCAGGCTCTCTCAATTGTACAGCAGAGATACTGAGCCAAGTTTCTCTTTCTTCTGTTAAGAGAAGCCATGTTGGATCAGGCCAATGGCCCGTCCAGTCCAACACTCTGGTCGTTTTCGCACTTAGCATTTGCTCCCCTTATTCCACGGCGCAATTATGTCCGGCTCATTTTCCTCGTTTTCGCACATGGACTCATTTGCGGAGTCGCTTTCCATGAAGCCCCGGCTCAAATCGTTTTCCCACTGGCATCGACTTGAGTTCGACGCCCTGTCAATCATTTTTTTTTTTAAGCGCAAGTCTGGTTGCGTAAGGACATAATAACGTAACATCGAGCAGTCACAGCTGTTCCTTCCCCTTCTTTTCGTGGACAAACCGCATCACGTGTGCTGCTTCTGCTTATGGATTGGCTGCAGCTGTAGTATCCTCCACAGCCCTTTATGTATTAACAGAAGCATTCACATTGGAGAATCCTAGCACTAGATTCCCCCCCCCAAATTCTGAAGTTGCGAAATATCGCAATAACGAAGAGAGAGAAATCGAGGGGGTTGTGTGTGTATGTGTGTGTGGCAGCTTCTTCCTTTCCCAGCCTCGCTCCCTCCCGGGTGGCGAAGCTGGGATTTCCTCCGCGCTCTTCCCCCTCCCCGGCTGGCGCTTGCAACGGGGACCTGACTGATTCCTGCCGCCAGAGCTCCCCCTCCGCCCCATTCTCTCCTTCCCCTTCTGTGGCGCGTGTGAAGAGCGAGCTCGCGTCTATTTTCTAACCGAGTGGAATGTAGCCAGGGAGAAGAATGCAGGACTCCAACTTCCCATTTTATACATGGCGATTTTGTGCAGGTCCAGAAATCCTGGTGGCACAGCTGAGGGAGGCATTGCCTTTTTAAAACACACACACATGAACGCTTTGGCCCGTGCCGGCACTAGATTCCCCCCCCCCAACAATGTATAATGTAGTTGCGAGATAACGCAACAGCGAAATAACGCAACTAAAGTCAATAATAATAAAAAAAATTCTAACGAAACCAATTGAAGTGGCAATTGAGGCTATTCCAGGAGGGTTTTTTTTTCTATTTGTTAATTTCGAACTATCGCTATTACGCAAGAAATATGAAGTTTAAAAAAAAATGGCCGTGCGGGCACTTTTGGGAAGCGCCGCGAACGGCTGATGATTGGCCAAGGGGGTGGATGGGGTGGGAGGACGGAAAGGGAGAGGGTGACGCCCACAAAGCAGTCGATCCGGCATGGATGGATTTCCCACAGCAAACTCCGAGGAGTGGATCCGGAGGTTTTCAAAAACTCCGGAAGCATGTTGAAAAACATACTCCGGCGTGAAACCCCTGAAGCGCTGGAGCAAACCGCAGCGCCGGAGCAACAGGTGCGAAAACCAGGAAAAGATCCGGAGGTAAATGGGGTGCTACGCCGGAGTAAACGCTAGTGCAAAAACGCTCTCTGTGTCACACAGTGGCAAAAAATTTTATGCATACACACACACTGTGGCTAAGGCTCAACAAGCCAGTGAGGTAGATTAGGCTGATTGTGTTTGTCTGTGTTCTTTATAAAGTTTATATCTGCCCTACCTGGCATTACATTTTGTGACGCACATGGCCCAGCCCAACACAGTCACGATACAGCCCTCATAACAAATGAGTCTGACACCCTTGCCTTTGGGCTTGGGCACAATTCCATGGAGAACATTAAATAAAGGGTTTGGAATTAAATTCCTGGTGGGAGCATTACATACGTTAAGAGGAAAGTCATGCCAGAAGCCATTAAGGAGGGCTAGCCAGTGACCCACTTTCAGAGGCTTTGCAGTTCACCTCTGGGTCCTGACTAGAGGTGTGCAAAACAAAAACAAAACAATCAGGAAAAAATCAGATTTGGGGTTATTTGGGGCTTTAAATTTCAGTGGGCAGAATATCTCCGAAAAGCAAATTTGATAGCCAAATCTGATTTGGTAGATATTCGGCTATTCCCAAATATACGACCCCATTACACCCTATGGGCCATTGAGGTCAATGGCAAAATAGGGTAAACTGAATGCCAGCTGGGGTGGAGGGGGTTTGAGGTAGAGGCTCAAACTTTGAAAAGCAGCTGCAGGAGCCTCTCCCTCACAGAACCCCCAAGTTTCAAAAAGATTGGTCCAGGGGTTCCCATTCTATGGGGCCCCAAAGTGGTTGCCCCCCTTTCCTATTGTCTCCTATGACGGGAAAAACTAACACAGGCAGCAGTCAGATTCTCCTAGGGCATCTCTGCAATGGAAATCAACCGTGATGAGGATGCTTATTTGCAATAACCATAGCAGTGCTATGTGCCCAGCAGACAAAGTGCCGCTGTGGCAGTGCCAGTGCCACACACAAGACCTTAGTTCAAATCTGAGAATCTCTCTGAATTACAAACCTGGGGGGGGGGGAGGGTTCCTGCAAGAACTGCAGCACAGAAACACTGCACTGAACGCAGCAGAGCCCTGTGCCAACCTACCAGTGAGCAGCCCAGTGGCACAACCTACCAACCACTGCCCAGCATCTGAACTCAAGTGCACTTGTGACCTGGGGTATACTGAAAATTAAATGGGCACAAATCTGAAATCAAGATTCACAAAACTAAGCAACCTGTTTTACTGCAACATCATTTTAGAAACAGACTGGAATTTCCTCACTTCTATTAACCCTGCCCTCCACTCCTGTTCCAGTCTGTTTCTGAAATGACGTCGTAGCAAAACAAGTTGCTCAGCTTTGATCTTTGTACTATCTGTTTTCAACAACTGTTTTAGGTATTTATACATAATTGCTTAATGGTCTTGGGAAATTGTTGTCTGTGACCTGCCCTGAGTCTGCTTATGTGGAGGATGGGATACAAATCAAAATAAACAAATAAATCATTCAAATCCAAATTTGCATAGGCCTGCCTTTTGAGTGAGCATGTGGGGTACAGAACTGCTGGATAGCATTTTGGGGGGAGGGGAGCCCAATATCTGAAATCTCCCATCAACAAATATCTTACCTCTCCTCTGATTACAGCTGTTTTTAGAAGTCCAGCACAGCCGCAGGCTTTGATAGTTGGTGTCTTCATCACAAACCAGCATTCTGGTTAGGCAGAAATCTATGACTGCGGTGGGTTGGGGGGGGGGGGTTTAAAAAAAAAAAAGGAGAGGGGAAAAGAGATGTTTCCACATCACAACTAAAATGTTTATCAGTTTTATATAATTTAAACAGCTATCAAACTTTTAAAGGACTACAAGCAACAAAGGAAATTCTAAACACAAACCCGAAATGGGATGTTCTCAGTAATCGGCACGGGCTTGGAAACAAGCTTTGGAGTTTATCTTCCCCCTGAAAACACAACTTAAACTCTCCGATTATTGGAACAGAAAGACCAGGTTTTTTGCATTCATGATAAGAGAAAAGTGAGTAAATGGAAGAAGAAGAAGATATTGGATTTATATCCTGCCCTCCACTCCGAAGAGTCTCAGAGCGGCTCACAATCTCCTTTACCTTCCCCTCCCCCACAACAGACACCCTGTGAGGTGGGTGGGGCTGGAGAGGGCTCTCACAGCAGCTGCCCTTTCAAGGACAACCTCTGCCAGAGCTATGGCTGACCCAAGGCCATGCCAGCAGGTGCAAGTGGAGGAGTGGGGAATCAAACCCGGTTCTCCCAGACAAGAGTCCGCACACTTAACCACTACACCAAACCGGAATAAGGCTAAGCTAGACCTTTCTCCATGATGGGCTTGTTTACTACATGCAGGGATTTTAAGGGGGAACCACTAATAAGTCTGGACTTCCCAACTGCAGCCTGAAAGTTCAGTCCATTTCAGACAAATGAAGCTGTCTCCACCCTTTTTGAGCCTGTGGGCACCTCTGGAATTTCAGAGGGGGTGATTAGCATCATCCCAAAATGGCTGCCACGGAAGGAAGAGCCAAACCCGAAATGGCTAGTACAGGAGGCTGAACAAAATGGAATATGTTCCTGGTCTCTTTGCAAAAGAACTGCAGGGCAATCACACTAAATGCATTAAGTTGTCTTATTCAGAGACTATGTTTTCATACACTATGCTTCTCCTTGTTATGTTTTAATCAGAATCTGGTCGTTGGTCCTAAAACATTAGTATTGTCTGTACTCTGTCTGGAAGCATGGTCCAGCTACTGGGAAGACAGCAAGCCCAGAGAAGGAAGCAGATAGGTTGATATTCCTGAACATATATCTCCACTCATGCAATCGCCCAGTTCTATGGACTCTAAGACTAGAACAAATTTTCCTCTCTGCTTCACCATCAAAACTGAAATGGGGATGGAACCACACACTAGGTAAGGGAAACCAGGTCCCTGCTCCTCATCTTTATCCTCTATGGACTGCAGCTGCTATTACAGCTCTGAAAAACTCTTTCATTAGAATGAGGACAGCCAATTAGAAGACCTGCCTTATGGAGACCTCACAGGTGTTCTGAAAAGTCTGGCACACATCATGATGGGGAAACGAGTTAGAATCCAGGGGTGATGGAATGTGGACTATATCACTTTAGGACAGGATGGGGGGGGGGGTGAAATTTTTTGATTGTACCCAGTATTTTACAAAAAGACTCCTTGCTAGTAAAACAAATCAGGATCAACAAATGGGATACTAGCCCAACCCACTCCCTTTTGTATTAAGTCTATTTGTAGAATGCTATTTAATTATTACAAAATGTGACATCTGAGTCTGAAGTGGTACAGTCCGTTCTAACACCTCATTTCACTTCATGAGGAGAAGCAGCTAACATCTCAAATATTTATTCAATTTAGATCCTCAATTTGCAACCATAAGGCCCTCAACACAGCTTACATTTTAAAACAATATTTGTACTACTTCCTCTACCCAGTATAATTATCTTCTTTTGGCTGATTCGGGGAGCTCTCTGTTTCTCCACCGCAGATGCCTTCAAAATGGCAGTTGCTGGGTAATGTAAGCTCTAGACTCTTCCTCCCAAGACTAGAACGACTGCGAGTAGATCTCAAATGTTCTGGAGAACGAAAGCAGATCTAAAACCTCACAGGAAGTATGTCCTTGAGAGCCTTTCTGAAACCCAAATGGCTCCTGCTGATGCCACCCCAAATAAATTGTGGCGGAAAACAATGTGATTGAGGTGACATTCTCTCTCATCCCTGGGCCATGCCTCACCAAGAACCAGAATTACCACAAGGGTCAGGAACTGGTAACCCTGAAGCGACAATCAGAGAGCACCAGCAAGGGCCCCCTGGAACAACCCATGTCAAAGCCTAGGTGACAAGATCAGGCAGGACAAATTGTGTGTGGGAAGGGGTGGAAAGGCCTCAAAGGTCAATCTAGACGTCTATTATTGTTCAAACTCATTAAGGACAATGTAAAGAAGGAGTGGGTGGCTACCCCAGGAGAATAAAGCACAAACTGAAGAGACTAGGGAGGGCTGAATCTGATGTCTGCGTAATGAACAACTCTGGAATAATGGTGGTAGAAAGTGCCGTCAAGTCGAAGCTACTAGACTTCACTGTTGGAATATAAGATTACCAAGCGGATACAGTCACAGCAGTGAAGGAAGCAATCGCCTATACTTATTTTTCACCTATGGCAGGGGTGGCCAAACTGTGGCTCGGAAGCCACATGTGGCTCTTTCACACATTGTGTAGCTTTCGAAGCCTTCACTGCCCCATCCACTGCTCCACTCCCACATGAGAGCAAGTTTGGTGTAGATGAGAGCCGGTTTGGTGTAGTGGTTAAGTTTGCGGACTCTTATCTGGGAGAACCAGGTTTGATTCCCCACTCCTCCGCTTGCAGCTGCTGGAATGGCCTTGGGTCAGCCACAGCTCTGGCAGAGGTTGTCCTTGAAAGGGCAGCTGCTGTGCGAGTCCTCTCAGTGCCACCCACCTCACAGGGTGTTTGTTGAGGGGAGGGAGATAAAGGAGATTGTAAGCCGCTCTGAGTGGAGGGCGGAATATAAATCCAATGCCGTCGTCTTCTTCAGCTGACTTGGAGAAGGCATTTCTCTCTTTAAATCTCTTTTCCACACCAAGCCAGCCAGTGGCTTGGAGAATGCATTTCAAGTTAAAAGTTGCTTTCTTTCCATCCATCTCTTCTTCCCCAACTTCCTTCCTTCCTCCCTCCCTTCAAGTCTTGAGGCTCTCAAACATCTGATGATCATGTCTTGCAGCTCTCAAACATCTGATGTTTATTCTATGTGGCGCTTAGGTTAAGCAAGTTTGACCACCCTGGACCTATAGGCACATTAACTTCATTTTATTGCACCTTAGTTTACTACAGAGAGGTGCTCATTGGATCAAAGCGAAAGAAACAGGTGCTTGAAAAGAGTAGGCCATATTCTGATACAACACGGAATATTCACAGAGACTTCACAATTCCTCCGCTTTGAGTCCTGCTGAACGGGAGCAAAGCGCAACACAAGTAGTTTTTAAGAAATAAATAAGTACAGATCTCCTAGTTCAGCCTGCAGCCAGTGTGGTATAGTGATTAGACTGTTAAGTCTAGGATCAGGAAACCAATACTCAAAGCTGACCTTTTTATGAAACCATGGGTGACCTTGGGCCAACAGTTATTCAACCTCACCAGGAGAAAGAAAACCATGTTTGTTAATTAATTAACCGATTTCACGTGATTTGTATTCCATCCTCCACCACAAGGGCTCAGGGCAGATCACAACAGAACAATAAAATGATCGAACAGTTTCCATAAAATCTGAACCAGTTTAATATTCAATGATGGCAGCCCAATAAGATCCCCAGGCACTGGGTTTATAACTGTCTGTGAACTTAAAGGTTGAGATATTAATAAGAACATAAAAGAAGCCATGTTGGATCAGGCCAGTGGCCCATCCAGTCCAACACTCTGTGTCACACAGTGGCCAAAAAAAACAGGTGCCATCAGGAGGTCCACCAGTGGGGCCAGGACACTAGAAACCCTCCCACTGTTGCCCCCCCCCCCCAAGCACCAAGAATACAGAGCATCACTGCCCCAGACACAGAGTTCCAACAATACATTGTGGCTAATAGCCACTGATGGACCTCTGCTCCATGTTTATTCAATCCCTGTGAGACTACGTAACATTGAGACCAGACCACACCCATAGAACAGATGGTAACACAGAAGATATGACGACCAGCCACAGTGGGTTAGAGCAGGGGAGGCCAACAGAATTTGACACCTGCAGCTTCAATTGAAGGCGTGGCAGAACAGCTCCATTTTACAGGCCCTGTGAAATTGTAGTAAGTCCTACAGGGCCCTCATCTCACTAGAGAGCATGTCTGGAACTTCTTTGAAGGGTGGAATACAAAACATACTAAACGCATAAGGAGGAAAACGGGGACGGCAGTTTGTGAATCAAGAAAGTCTGGTTTTATTTACTACCCTCAGAAACTAGGTATCTGCACCTTCTTGCGGGCTACATTTTCCAGCCATTGAAAATGGACTCGATGCAGAGCTGTTCTTCTGAGGATAAGCTCTTGAGGAGAAAGAAGCTTCTGTCCGCCAAAGCGCCTGTTACGCTGTAATGCTGCAGCTGAGAATTGATCGGGACAAGGGCATGCAACTTTTGCCTCACGGCTGCTGTGACAGAGGTCACAGGAACACTGCGAACAAGGCCTGGGGCTTCTGCCAACGCAAAGGTCAACCCTGATACTCAACCAACAGGCAAGCGCCTGTGAGCGGGAAAATGTGAAAAGAAGCGCCTTCCCTTCCTCTGAGGGACAGAGAGCTCCCTTTGCCACGCCAACCCAAAGGTCTTCATCTTAGATTTGTATCTCTTTGCATAATTGTTTAGATGCTTTGTGCCTGATGCAGCTGCTTAACCCCGAGTTTGCCCCTCCTCAGGCTCAGAGACCAAATATCTGCTCTGCAGCCCTCAGAAGTTGGTTTTGTTTCAAAAAAACCCTTTGCTTTAAATTTTTTATTTGAAAGGAACGTCATGTTAAAAAAAATAAGTATAAGTTGGTCCTCAAAACAGGCTTCTAGTTTTGAGGGCTATGAACACCTATTCCTAAGTATTGAAAAGGCATTCCCAAATCATTTTTTGACTGTTTTAATTATTGAATGTGAAATTTTATAATATTGTATGGATTTTAATTGTTTGCTGTGGTTTTATGCTGTGAGCCGCCCTGAGCCTGCCTTGGCGGGGAGGGCTGGATATATAAATCAAATAAAGTAAGTATGTATGTATGTAAAAGCAGCAAGTCTGTAAAAGCCTTCTCCAACTCACAGTGGATTTAGGATTATTTATTCTCTTCACTTGTACCTCACCTTTCTACCCAATGGGGACTCGAAGTGGCTTACATCATTCTCCTTTTTCCTCACAACAATCCTGTGAGGTAGGTGAGGCCTAGCAAGTATGCGACTGGCCCAAGGTCACCCAGTGAGCTTCCACTGCAAAATGGGGATTTGAACCTGGATCTCCCAGATTCTAGTCTGACCACTATAACCAGGGCTTTTTTTGTAGCTGGAACTCCTTTGCATATTAAGCCACACACCCCTAATGTAGCCAATCCTCCAAGAGCTTACAGTAGGCCCTGTACTAAGAGCCCTGTAAGCTCCAGGAGGATTGGCTACATAAGCGGGGTGTGGCCTAATATGCAAAAGAATTCCTGCTACAAAAAAAGCGCTGACTATAACCACTGCGGCACACTGGCTTTCTTACCGTAGTGACAAGATATACGAGATGGGTGAAGATTTACACATGCTAACTTTTGTCAAAGGGTCCATAACTGTTGCCTATCATTCCTGACATTTCTCCTTTTCTGACTTCTACGCCTTCAGTATCTGCAGAAGTAGAGCCCCCAAGGATGGCATTGGGAATTATGCAGATTGCAAGAATCACAGCAAATTAAAAGACTATGCGTGGTTTAATCTGAACCGTTATTGCTAAAAGCCATAACACTCTCTCAGCACAGTATATGAGTTTTCTTGGGGCAATATATATTTTTCAACGATATATATATTTTGCACAAGGTACATGCTGTTCTAGCTCTGAACAGGACTAAGGAGAGAGTTATGAGAAAAATTCAATCTGTATCGCAGCTGGCCTCTGCAATAGAGAGGACCCCAGGAACCTTATGTTTGAAAATTACTACTAGTAAAAATTGTGCAATTTATTTATTTATTACGTTAAGCTTATATCCTGCCCTCTCCACAAGCGGACTCAGGGAGGCTCACAACATCACATCACAATGGAAGGATTTTAAATGCTGGAATATCAATACATGATAATATGAAAGCAGAGGAAGCAAAGAAAATAAAGTATTTTCATGAACATTAAACGCTCACCATATTTGACATCGGGAACAGTTACAGAACTCTCAGCTATGTTTGTAGACAGAAGGATCTACAAGGATTTAGAAAAAAATTAAATATTCAAAGAAAGAAAAGTTTTTTAGTTGTAGAGTCTGGTAAGTGTTGTCTGAGTGATTAATGCCAACAGAGGCGCACAAACTGATTGAAGTGTAGAGAAAGATTTATTCAGGAATTAGCATACTTGATAGTGCAGAGCAGGGTTTTTTAGCAGGAATGCAATTCTGGCTGGATTGGCATCGGCGGGTGTGACCTAATATGCAAATGAGTTCCTGCTGAGGTTTTTCTACAAAACAGCCCTATGTGAAACAATGGTGATATCAGGGGATGTGGCCTAATATTCAAATGAGTTCCTGCTGGGCTTCTGGGCTTTTCCTACCAAAAAAGCCCTGGGGGAGATGGAGGTGAGTTTCTAGCTACATCACGAGCTGAGAGAAATGGAGATAGAGACCTATGGAGCTTCTGAGAAGAAGCGGGATACTGCCCGAAGAATAGCAATCTGAGTGATGATTATCAGGTAGGATAGTGCTGACCTCACTATCTTATCTCCAGGGAAGAAGGCAGTGGATGAAGTTCCACTTGTATCCTACTGCCATCTGTAAAGTGCCAAGCAAACATAAGCACTTACTATTTAAAAGGTTTTTTGCATCTCGAAAGGGGTGGGGAGAGAATGTAGGAGTCTGGTGCACAGTCTTCTGTTTATTTTTTTTACTGCTTTTCTCTACATAACTGTTGCTGGTTTTGCCCATTGCACCGTCCATCCCCCAACCAACATGCTGCATGCACTACTCCACTCCACCCACCCACTCCCCATTGCCCCTAGCCCACCTACCCACCACAGTGCCACCTGAACAGTTTTTAGGAACTCACTTTCCGGTAACCAGGAACTGGAGCCAAAAACACATTACTCTGTTCTTCCAGCGTGACACTGGAATGGAGTGGGTAGACTTGTAATCTAAGAAAAGACAGTTGAGAAAACTCTTGTCTTTAATTCAGCTCAGTAAGTTGAAAGGCATTCCCAAAGCACCTGGCTGAAAAAAAATTGAAAACTACAGCCCTAAAAATAATAAGACAGTAACAGGTAAATAAACCTTTAAAAATGTTAAAATAAAACATCTGATTGAAGGCCATCTGGAAAAGACAACGTAAGCAGGGCACTGCTGGATCAGACCAGTGGTCCATCCAGGGGTGGAATTCTAGCAGGAACTCCTTTGTATATTAGGCCACACACCCCTGATGTAGCCAATCCTCCAAGAGCTTACAGGGCTCTTTTTTGTAAGCTCATGGAGGATTGGCTATAGGAGGGTGTGGCCTAATAAGCAAAGGAGCTCCTGCTACAATTCCACCCCTGGGTCCATCTAGTCCAGCATCCTGTCTCAGATGCTGGCCAACCAGTTCCTCTGGATATGCAACAGCAGGGTCTTCCCTTGATGTTGCCTCCCAGCAATGGTATTCAGAGGTTGATTGCCTCTGAATGTGGAGGTTCCTCGTAGTCAACACGCATGGGAAGGCAAGCATATTTACAGAAGAAACTCAGAACCTGGAAAGTGACGCCACTTCAATGTTCCCTCTATTTTTTTTTTCTCTTTTGAGCAAAGCATTTTACATTCTGAGCAGAATGTAACGGCTCTAATCTTAAAATGGGCAGTGGGCAGTGCAAGACCCTGCGGGGCCGCTACTAAGTAGGGCTTTCTGTGTCAACGAGTGGCCGCTCACCCACGCAGCTTAGAGGGTGTGTTCAATGTATGGGTTTTTTAAAACAAAATTATACCACTGTTCAAAATAATTTCATTTAAATGTCTGCAGGAATGCAGCCTGCAAATTATTATGTAAGGCAAATTATCATGAGCAGTTCTGGGAATAATGGCTGTGGCCTTTTAAAACAGAACACATTCAACAAGTAGAACTAAATTCATGGCTCGAATTCAGCAGGAGCTCACAGGAGTGCAGCTCCTGAACCTCCAAGCCAGGGTCTGCATGCAGTGGGGAGGTCTCTCCCCGCTGCACACAGATCCCAGAGCATATGCAAATGAGATATGCTATTGAGCTCCTGCACTTTTTTTTTTTTTTAAACAAAACAACCCCTTGACTAAACTGATAACAGAAAGTCTGTGAGAGGCCAAAATGAGCAACAGGAAGAAAAAAAAGAAAGAAAGCTGTTTATTTGTTCATTTTGTGGAATGTCTAAAGGTACAGCCTGTACTAGTTTTTGAAGAGGGAATGTTTAAAGTTTAGAGAAATGTACCGACACAATAGCTGCATATTACCTTCATATATGCTTTTTTAAGTGCCGGAAGGTCTACAGAGAGTGGGTCAAAATGAATGTCCTGGGGAAGGGAGCTGTGCAGTTTGGAGGCAAAAGGATTTCAAAAAGGCCTTCACCTGAGTCCCCACTAAGTGTACTTGAAACAACATGGGTTTATGCAGGGGAGGAATCCTAGCAGGAGCTCATTTGCATATTAGGCCACACACCCCTGATGTAGCCAATCCTCCAAGAGCTTACAAGGCTCTTTTTTTGTAAGCTCTTGGAGGACTGGCTATCAGGAGGTTGCGGCCTAATATGGAAAGGCGTTCCTGCTAGAATTCCACCCGAGTTTCTGTAACAAAACCTCCTTGGGAGGATTAGAGCTGCCATACTCCTGGTGACACTTGATCTTCCACTATTGTAACTGATCTCCAGACAACTAAGATCAGTTCCCTTGGAGAAAATGGCTGCTTTGGAGAATGGACCCTATGGCATTATACAGTGCTGAGTTCCCTCCCTTCCCCAAACTCCGCCCTCCCAAGGCTCCACCCCTAAAACTTCCAGGTATTTCCCAACTCAGAGCTGGTAACCCTGATGATACTGATGATACAGTCAGGAATATATCAGTGGAAGTGGCTTTTCAGGTATAATTTGAACACAAGAGCTTTATATCTTAGAACCAGCATTCCAAATTGAGCTTGGAAACAAATGACAACAGAGCCTTGACCCCTCCCAAAATTGGTTCTGTAAAATTGTAATAAAACTATATTAATAATAATATTTTATTTATATCCCGCCCTCCCCGCCGGAGCAGGCTCAGGGCGGCTCACAACATATAACAAATACAAATTACAATATAAAACATTGTCTCAGTACAATATATATAATTTGCTAATTAAAACCATTATAATTAAAACCATCAAATTACAATTAAAACTAACATTTACAGTGCTACGTTCTAGATGTTCTCCTCAGTAGTTTATGATGGCCGTATATAGTAGACTAAAATCCACATTAAGCGAAGGCCAGTTGGAAAAGGGTAGTCTTCCTTCCCCCTCTTCCTCCAATTTCAACCCTCCCCCTCCCCACTTGAGCAAGGAAAGAGAGAACCTGCTCTAGTTCTACCGAGTTAGAAACACCGCCCCTGTGGATTTCTATGTCAAGCCTGAAACAGATTGCAACCCACCTTTTATGGACCATGTTTGTAAGCAGTTCATGCATGTAGTTTATTTCTGCCAAACCTAGAGGATAAAAAAAAAGCAGCAACAATTTATTTGAATTGCTAAACACTGATGAAGGAAAACTAGGCTGCACCCTGCAATGTGCCAACAGAACAAAAAAGGAAAAAATACCAGGTGATAGATGAACATATGAAGCTGCGTTATACTGAATCAGATCCTCAGTCCATCGAAGTAAGTAACCGTTTTCGCACACAGTTCACCTCGCAGTCACAATCATGTTCCCTCCACAGCGTCTGGTCAGATTTCCCACCATCTGCGCCGAAGTTACAGGAAGTGCCGCAGCTTTTGCATAGCAAACGTAAACCGCTAAAACCCAGTTTACGTTTGCTACGCAAAAGCCGCGGCACTTCCTGTAACTCCGGCGCAGATGGTGGGCAATCCGACAGACGCTGCGGAGGGAACAGGATTGTGACTGCGAGGTAAGCTGTGTGGGAAAACGGTCAGTATTGTCTACTCAGACTGGCAGCGGGTCTTCAGGGTCTCAAGCTAAGTTTTTTCACACCTATTTGCCTGGACCCTTTTAGTTGGAGATGCCAGGGATTGAACCTGGGACCTTCTGCTTACCAAGCAGATGCTCTACCACTGAGCCACCGCCCCTCCCCATGACTGATTTATTATACAAAGTCCCTACATGTTTTGCCATGCAGACTTCGTCAGGGGGAATTTGAACATCCACCTAGTGGTGGAACTATAAATATTCTGATTCCCACTGACAAAGCCTGCACGGCAAAACGGGTAGGGACTTTGTATAACAAATCAGTCATCTGTCACCTGGCATTTTTTCCTTTTTGTTCTGTTAGTTAAACACTGCACATTTATTCTGAGCTATTAAAGAAGAAGACGTTTTCACAGTCATCCAGGAGGTCCTTTATGTGCAAGCAATTCTCCTACTACAAACATTCAGTTGTCTCCTAGTTGGTTCCACAGAAATTGTTGCTTTGATGCTCCAACAAAGTGCCTGAATTGTGGCTTATATCTGTATTTCCCATCTTGGCTATCAGGATTGTGTTACCTCCATTTTCTTCAGTTCTCACACAACTGGCGTAGGTCAATTATTCACTAAACCTTAAGGGAGAGAGGAGAAGCCAGGGATGCGGACAGATATATTTAAATTTAGATGAAGGGAGAGGATACACACACACATAAGAAAGTTTACAAAATTATATAAGGAACGTCAAATGTGATCCCTCCCCATGACTCACAAGAAACCTCTTGAGAAGCCATATACAATATAAACAACTGATCTTGCCTGATGGGGAGAAAATGGATAGACAACTCCCTCCTCACCAAAAAATACTAGAACCCGCGGGCACCCAATAAAGTTCATGGGCAGTAGATCTGGGATAGGTGAAAGGACTTTCCCCACAAACTAGTTTCAAGTCTGATCAAACCTTAGAGACCAGCAAGCTTTTTGGGGTATAAACTTTTGAGAGTCAAATCTCCCTTCCTCAGATACAAGAACTTTGATTCTTGAAAGCTTATACCCAAAAAAAAATCTTGTTGGCTTCTAAACTGCTACTGGACTCAAATCTAGCTGTTCTACTGCAGACCAACATGGCTACCCTCTGAAACTTTCCACACACTGTTTGATAAACTTGTAAAACTCGATGAGAGAACGCAGTGATGACTGTTATCTTAGGTATTCTAAAAGAGGGACCAGACATGCACATGGAGAATAGGTCTATCAATGGTTAGCAGCTGTGATGGATCAATGGGACCTCGATGTTCAGAGGCAGTATACTTCTGAATACTAGTGCCGGGGGACAACAGAGGAGTGGAATACAAGAGGAAAAACAAGATGATAAGCCAGTTGATTTATATCCAGCAGGACTCTTCCTATATGGGAGCGAGAGGTTATCTGAAGTTTTATTTTATATGTCTTAGATTGCAATTTTTTTATTGATTTTGTAAGCCACCCTGAGCAGCATGGAAAGGTGGCATAGAAATATTTAAATGCATAAATAAGGCTTTTAAAAATGTATCTAGGCCTGAGAAGCTTTTTTCCCCTAATCCACGAAGCCAAACAGCTGCCAGCAAAAGATCCATCTACTGTTTTATGCAGGCTTGGCTAACCCGGAAGCATTCTATCAATCACAGGGACTGATAATTCACATCACTTCCTCCAAGGCCTAAGCATGTGCAAACCATGACAGCTTAACCAGATTCTCAGTCTGAAACTTTCTGCTTCCTGTTTCAAGTCCTAAAGTGTACCTAGGAGCAGGACTTTTTCTGAGCAGGAACACACAGGAACGCAGTTCCGGTTGGCTTGGCATCAGGGGGTGTGGCCTAATATGCAAATTTCCCACTTCCTGCTCCGCAGGGCCCCTCTGGAGGTGCCTGGAGCAAGCAGCACCTGGGACAAATGTCCCCTCTGCCCCCTCCCCAGATCCAGCCCTGGGTACGAGCTTTCGCGAGGCACTGCTCACTTCTTCAGATACCTGTATTTGAAGAAGTGAAGTGTGAGCAGTGATGCATGAAAGCTCATACCCTGCCACAAATTTTGTTAGTCCAGTACTACTGGACTCTTGCTCTTTTCTATACTGAAGTAGACATTTTAATAAAGGCAAATGGCTGGTTGTCAGAAAAAAAAATTCAGAACTTACCTGGTAAGAACACCAACACACTGCCACGATCTGACATAAGATCCAAACAGTGTTGATCCATCCTGATATTCAAAAGGTACAACTTGGATTAATTTCACACTACATGGCTTAGAAAATAGATAGACTGGCCACTAGAAAACAGTTATTCATTAATTTTTTTTAGTTGCCACTCACCCAAAGGGACTTGTGGTAACTTACAACATTAAAACCAATAAGGTATTAAAGCAACATAAAAAACAAACAGCAAATATAAAATATTAACATTAAAATATTAAAATACATGGCTATCACTATACTGTTGCTGTTATTCAGTTAATTGAACAAATGTGTTTTTATCAGAAACACTGCTTTTAAAGATCACATGCACAAACACTAAAAAAACTAGAAGCCTCCTACAACCATGCCGGTAGGAAAAGTGTACTTACTCTACTGTGCAGAGTTACGAGCGTTCACTAAACATCATTTGTTCTCCTGTATCTACTTACTATATGACCACTTACGCTTGGTCCAAACTAGAAAAAACTCTGTACATGACAAAGAGGAAGGTAGAATAGTACCAATTCCACGGGATCAATTCTAACAGACTTTTAAAAACATACTCACACAGAGTAAACTTTCAAACTGAGTTCCCATAAGATAATGTTTTAGATACATAAATAAGTTTTCAAAAAGTAAAGGTAGTCCCCTGTGCAAGCACCAGTCATTTCTGACTCTGGGGTGACATTGCTTTCACAACGTTTTCACAGCAGACTTTTTTTACGGGGTGGTTTGCCATTGCCTTCCCCAGTCTTTTACACTTTCCCCCCAGCAAGTTGGGTACTCATTTTACCGACCTTGGTGTAGGACGCAGATTCAGATTTGCATTAGAGGATGGACAGAATGCCAAAGAGAAATGCACTAATCCAGATCACAGAACTCATTATTATTATTTGCTCTAACTACCTTGCACTACCGTTGCATTTGAACTGTTACCTTCAAAGTATTATATTTGCAGGGCTTTCTTTAAAAGTACATAGTGCTTTATCTCGCTCTATCCCAGGCCTGAAGTGGTCTGGAACAATGGACAATAGGCCTCTCTATTAATAGCCCTTGCTAAGCATAATATATATAGGAAAGAAAACACATTTCCCTAGCAAGAGAACATTATCAGAAGTCTGTTAGCATCCTTTGATAAGGGAAGCGTTCCTCCCTGCCTCAAGGAAGGCCCTCCTAGTCTGAAAGGAGCCATCTCGCCCACGCAGTAGAGATTGGGAGTACTGACACATTCTCTGGAACGAAACCAGAAACCGGGAGGATGCTGGATGCCTGGAAGACGGGAGATTGGAAGTAGAGAACAAAGACCTCCCTAAGGAATTATCTTACCCTGGTAGAGACGGGTTTCTTTAAGCCAATGGGACACCATAAAAGGCCAAGAGTGAGGATTTGTAACCAATCAACGAGACCTGCTTCGTTATCAGAAACTGTATAAATATGAATTATATGCGCAAATGTGGAAACAAGACAAAATACCAGAAGTAATGGAATGGACTCTGAAAGTCATGCACTGGAGTGAAATGGACAAACTTACAAGAATCTTAAAAGAACAAGATTTAGAGAAATTTAAAAACCACTGAGGAAAGTTTCAAAAATACATTAAAAAAACAATGGAACGTTAAAGGACATTTGGTGACCTTTGACAAGGGTTAATTTTTAAAGAAACGATATATGGATTACAGTTTAAAAAATATGATTACTGAATTATAACTTTTTCTTTTTTTTCCAATGATTAAGAAGAAATACTATGAAGATGGATTATAATTATACCTTTGGGTTTTTCGGAGAAAGATTCTTTGATAAGAGTTTATTACCTTATAACTAATTAGACTAAATAGTAATACAGGGACGTTTGCTAAGGGGGCATGCACTGTTGGGGGGTCACAAAAGGGGGGGTGGAGAAAATGTTATATATGTGTACTAAAATTTAATGACAAATGATGACACGTTATTACAATATATTACATTACCATAAATTGTTTTAAACAGAAACTGTATAAATATGCTATGTTTTGTGAAGATGAGTTTGAGGAGAGACGCAGGAAAGATGGTGGTTGTCACGGCTGGGGCCGGGTCAGGCAAAGTCCAGAGGCAGTCCAAGGTCTGTAGCCAGCAAGCAGGAGTGTCCAAGGTGCCAAATCCAAATCACTGTGCAAGTATCGCAGGTCCAAGGTCCAGAAGCCGAGGTCAGGGAGTCCAGAAGTCAAAAGCCAAAGTCAGGGAGTCAGGAACCAAAGTCAAGCCGGAGTGGATGCTATAACGTCAGGGAGATGACTAGTTGCTTCCACAAAGCCTCCTCCCAAAGCCCACAGCTATATAGCCCTCTGCTGGCTGTTGCCCATTTGGGCTAATTGCTGGCTCTGGGAGGCAGCCAGGATCCTGTTACAACTCAAGCATCCTTGCTCTTAAGAGGGCCAGAATCCTCTCAAAACTCAGGACTCAGGGAGCGTCTTGCTTGTGAGCGTGCCGCCCTCCTCCGATCCCTGAGGTCCTGACGGAGGCAGTCACGCACACGAGCCACCCGAGAGGGCGAGGCAGGGGGGCTGGGATCTTCTTCAGCAGGAGGCAGGGGTACTGGTGCAGGTGGCAGGGGCACAGTTTCCTCGGCAGACTCGTCTTCCTCTGCAGGGTCCCCAGCACCCATGACAGTGGTATAGAGAGATCTGGGTCTTTCCTCCTGCCACTAGTGGTAATAAAGGAATCTCTGGATCAACTCACTTGAAACTCTGGCTGTTGAGTCTCTTAATTTGGGCTGCAGGGACTCAACTCTTGGCACAGATGGTGTGTGCAACATCGGAAGGATGGAAGACTGAGTGAACCTTGAGCCGGCTACCTGAGCCCAGCTTCCGCCAGGATCGAACTCAGGTAGTGAGCAGAGTTTAGGGCTGCAGTGCTGCAGCTTAACTTTCTACAGTCAGGTACAGAATTACTCTCGGCCCTGATTAACAGATCGGGAGTGCAGTGTAAAATTTGACACATTCCCCTGTGAAAGAACGAAGTAAGAGTCCGGTGGCACCTGTAAGACCAACAAAGTTTTATTCAAAGTGTGAGCTTTTGTGCGCAAGCACACTTTGTTGGATAATGAAATGGAACTAGAAATATCAGGTGGACATATAGAGGGTGGGTAGCAAACCAGCATGCAAAACAGTGAAGGTGTTTTAACAGATTCCTCTCCCCACAACAGACACCCTGTGCGGGAGGTGGAGCTGAAAGAGCTCTGAGAGAACATGTGACTGACCCAAGGTCACCCAGGAGGCTTCTTGTGGAGGAGTGGGGAATCAAACCAGGTTCTCCAGACTAGAGTCCACCACTCTTAACCACTATACCACATTGGCTCTCCTGTGAGGATTAACAGCCATGCCGGGTCCCTATTAGGGAGAAACATGTGGTATAAATGGTTAGGCCTCCTATTGCAGACCCCCTGTTCCTCAAGGGTCCACTAACTCAAGGGGGGGGGGGGATTTGGCAGGCAAAGCAGGCGACAAGAGGAGGAGGGAGGCCAGAAAGTTGCTTTCAGGAGTGTGGTTGCACTTGCACAGTTTTATTTTATTCATTCGTTTACTTCATTCATACATCCAGCTTTTCCCCCCACTGGGGACCCACCATTCACCTCTTTACCATTTTATCCTAACAATCAGCTGAGAGAGTGACTGGCCCAGGGTCGCCTAACAAGCTTCCATGGCAGAGCAGGGATTTGAAACTTGGATTCCCAGGTCCTAGTCTGACACTCTAACCCAGGGGTGGCCAAACTGCAGTTCAGGAGCCACATGTGGCTCTTTCACACATATTATGTGGCTCTTGAAGCCCCCACTGTCCCATTGGCTGGCTTGGAAAATGCATTTAAAGTTGCTTTCTTTCCATCTCTCCCTCCCCCCTCCCCATCTGTTTGCCTCCCTCCCTGTCTTTCAGCTCTCAAACATGTAACATTTATTCTACATGTCTCTTATAGAATCATAGAGTTGGAAGGGATCTCCACAGGGCCATCTAGTCCACCCTCCTGCACAATGCAGGAAACTCACAAATACTTCCCCCTAAATTCACAGGATCTTCATGGCTGTTCCACTGAGGAATCACTCTAATGGTCAGGAAGTTCTTCCTAATGTTGAGCCGGAAACTCTTTTGATTTAATTTCAACCCACTGGTTCTGATCCTACCTTAAGTTAAGCTAGTTTGGCTACCTCTGCTCTAACCACTACACCACACTAGTTCTTGATAATGTAGGAGCCAAGCCACTGCATCCATGTCAGAGTCTGTTAGAATGGCTGCTTTCCACCCCTCAAAAGGAGCTACCAGCAAATTAATTTTTGCATCAGGAACTGAGGTTTTAAAAAAAGAAAAAGTACAGCATTTGTTCTAATTTCCACATTCCGGAAAGTTTAGTGTTATAAAACCCCATCCTCAGTCAATGGAAAACAGTATTTAAAATTATTATTTTAATTAGAAGTATTGGTTTGGATACTATTTTATTCCTTTCACAAGCCACCCAGAGTGCTTTGTAAGCAGGGCAGGGGGATATATGTCTTCCGAATACATCATCTGATCCTTTTTGCTGGTTTTTAAATAGGACACAGAACTCCATTCTGACAAATTATGAAGATAAATCCCTCTGACAAAAGACATTTCCCAATTACGATCCTTACTGAGAATTTCTTGAAGAACTACCGCTGGCTGGCCTCATTATACCAGAGTACAAAATAAATCAGTTTTAGAGAACAGCAAACAGAGTCCCTTCACTTCTGAGGAACTATTAAAGCATGACATAAAATGCCATTGATATTATCTCACTTATGTGTTAATTGATGGCAGTCCAGAAGCAATGATGTCTAATGTAATGTATAAACTTTACACTTCACAGCACAGGCATAGAGTTAGAATAAATGCTACATTTAAAAAAAAATACTATCGGAATGGGGGAAGTAAGGCTTGATAAATATAAACTACTGGAGGTGGTTTTTTATTGGTAAAAATAGAAAATGTGATCAGGGAAGATACATATTGGAAACAAAAGCACAAAGACTTCAAAAAGCTACAGACCAGACTGAAAAATAGCAAGGGCATTACTCTGGAAATCAGAATAGTACAAACGTGTTCAGTCCAGATGTGGAGGTCCAGGTTCAAATGCCCATTAGGCCACAAAAACCCCTGGGCAAGTTCAGGATACTGACCTTTTCTCAGACTAATATACCACACAGGATTATTCTAAGATGATGATAACAAGCTAGAGCATCACGCAGCATCCTAAATGCCTTGGGTAAAAACTATGACACAGCGTCCACAATGTATTCAAATGGAAGTTTTAACTACATTTAAAGTAAAGTTTCAGGAGGTTTTAGCTCCTGATGGGTGACCTTACAAGCAATAGCCTGTACAGAAGTGCTAGAACAGCAGCCTTCAAAAGGGCCACAGAGTCCTTTCAGCTCTGACCATTTGCTCTGGAACCCCCATACTTGTTGCAGAGGATTCTGGGACACATAATAGGGCACAAGTTCACATGAGGCACTCACCAGGCCTACTGGGTTTCTCACAAATCCCCAATAGGCATCAGGGTTTCCTTGAGCATAGCTTAGAAAATCACCATGTTAGATGGGGTTGCCTGCTCTGGGTTAAGAAATATGTGGAGATTTGGGGGGGTGGGGCATGAGGTAGGAAGATCCTGGGTAGGGGAGGGACCTTGGCAGGTTATAATGCCATAGAGTCCACCTGCCAAAGCTGCCATTTTCTCCAGGGCAGCTGATCTCTGGAGATCAGTTGTAGAGATCGCCAGGCCCCAAACAAAGGTCAGCAAGCCTATTCACACAAGTAAACAGACAGTGAATGGAAAATACTTACAGCAGCTGTTGAAAATCTAGAAAATTGATCAGCTTTAGGATGGCTCTAAGGTTTAGGGTGGTTCTATGCTTTGGGGTATGCAGTCCCAGATAAAGAACTACATTAAGACCATTTTCACGGCTGTAATCTGAATGCTATTAATCTCATTTACATATTCTCTTGTCTCCATGACACTAACGGGAGGGGGGAAAGCTAGTTCAGAGATACCAGTTCATCCTAACCTATTATCATTATCACCACCATCATTATGGCTTTTTTTGTAGCAGGAACTCCTTTATATATTAGGCCACGCACCCCTGATGTAGCCAATCCTCCAAGAGCTTACAAAAAAGAGCCTTGTAAGCTCTTGGAGGATTGGCTACATCAGGGGGTGTGGCCTAATATGCAAGTATGATGATGACTGCGGATGATTGATGATGATGATTTCCCACCCTCCCCACAACCATGCTCAGGGCAGGTAACAACAATTGAAACATACAAGTTAATAAATATATAACATACAAGTTTTAAAAGATTTAAAACCAACATCACAAAACTCCATTTCCAGCACCCACAAATGCCTCTGACAAGAGCAGGGCATATGATGATTAGAATGAGATCTCTTTAAAGAGGGCAGTTCTCCCAGGGAGTATAGGCAGGTATAAGCCGTAGCTATTTTATACAGTATTTTGTTCTGACAAAATTAAGTCAGAGATATATGGGCATGGGGGGAGAGTTAGGGGGAGAGAGAAAGCACATCAAACATTTTCATGATACAAAGTGATTGTTTGTGTATGAGGGCTTTTGTCTCTGTTTGCTGTTCTGTGTCATGGCGCAGCTCAGGCACACAACCATCAACATTACTACAATTTTTTTAAAAAATACACAAAGTCCTTCCAACATTTGAACTGCTTGTAATTATAAGACAGTCCACCCCTCCTTTTTACCAAGTTATCTTCTCCCTGATGCATATTTTTATTACCAGCCTAGTGAATATGATTTCTACTTGGGAGCCGTCATGATTGAAAATTCCTTTAATATTATGCTCTAAATTTCTGTGCATGCCTACCCAGATGAGAAACTATGCTGCAAAATGCTACAGCACGAAACAAAATCAAATTGCTTTAATCTGTTCTGCACTCTGAACTAAAACGGACATTGAGCATAAAAGCCAGATCAGAGAAACAAGAGAAGCTCCAACAGCAAGACTTTCTGTGCTGCATCTCTTTAAAATGGCTCTTAGTCCATTATGATTATTTCATACTACACATACAGAGTTTTGCCCTGCCGTAATGTAACACTACACTTTCATCCAGTATGGCTTGGAGAGTCACCCAAGCTGTCCTTGAGAATCTTTTAAATATCAAAAACAATTTTTTAAAGAATAGTCAAATCCAGCTGCAGATTCATCCAAGCAGAATTCAAAGAAGTTATGCAGAACCAAAACCGAGCACAGAACAAATATCGCAACATGTCTTGGAATGGAAACAGTAGGACTGTAAAGATCTGTGTTGCTTGATTTGGACTTTAGTGTCATAGTAAGATGATTTCTTAATGCATAGAAGAGGAATATATTTCAGGGGCCACATGCCGAACAAAGACCTCTCTTCCTAATTTCTTGCACTCGCCCTTGATCAGTATGGTTTTTAAAAAAAAAAAAATCAAATGGAAGGTTCTTCCTAAATAAATATTACTATAAAAATTACACATAAAGCCGCAGTGTTGTGTACTGGACTTTATGTTTGGTGGGAAGCTTTTGCACGCACCCGGGCAGCAGCGGGAAATGCTAGTGACATTTTGATTCATCTCAGGATTTGGACGCTAGCAGTAACCAATGAGCAGTCATTGTGCGAAACTTGACTGCCGTGATGTTCTTATTTGAACTCCAATGCATCAAATCCAGTATTTAACACTGGCGACCAGGATACACAAACCTACTTGTCCAGAATGGGAACTGAATGGAACAGGTCATTTAGCTTTGAATAAAGCCAAACCTAAGAAGAGACGTTTTGGAGCAGGCTAGGAAGGAATTCTTAATGGGTTTCTGGCTAGAGAAAGATGACACTGGCCACAACACTACTGATTACAGATTCCTCAGGTCCTGGCACCTCATAGGCCAACTATTGTCCCCAACCCGCTTGTTGGGGTAACCAAGGGCAGAGGGGTCGTATTCCTGGAAGCGCTGTCAGTCCTGAGGATGGCTGTCCTGTGCCCCGGAGCCCCTGATGGGACTCCCCGTTTAGTCATGCAAGCAGACCACCCTGTGCATGTTCCTAAACTCCGCAAGAGGCAGGAAACTTAGCTTGTCTGGCTCCACCACTAAACCAAACCAAAGGAACCTGCAATACTTGCACCAATACAGTTGAGAATCCACAAGTCATATGTCATTGCCCTCTGTGGGGCGGTATACTCCATCCAGGTGGTCTGTAAAGATCACCTGCATTGTGGGAAAATTCCAGGCACTCAATCAGCACAAACCATGGGCTAGAACAAGGCCGAGAGTGCCCTAAAGAGGCGCACTCCATCCAGCTGACTTAGGGCAAAAGTCCTGGATGTTCTCTAAGCTGCAGAGTCTTGTGAGCAAAAATTCTACTTTGTGAGCTCCTGGCATTAAAGTTGTGAGCTACTGCATACATTACTGTGAGCCGGAGGCTAAAAATCTGTGAGCTAGCTCACACTAACTCAGGTTAGACTGGCTCACACAAAGCAAAAGTCTGTGTACCCCACCCATTCCATGATGGGCTGACCTCTGGGGAGGGCTGCAGGAAGCTGCTTGAGAGCTGACTGGCTGACAACGAGTGCTGAGTCCAAATGTCCCAAATCATCCTTGCTTCCCCCCCACCCACGCACAAATGGCCCCTCTGGCCTGTGGCTGGAAGTCTGTGTAATAAATTGCAAAATGCACAGGTATACACTGGTGCACCCCATTCCGGGTAACAACTAGTTTAGACTTCCAGCTTCTCCTCAATCCCACATATATGCTGTTCAGTTTGGGTCAGCATATGTAGGGGCTCAGCCTTACCTGGGAACCATTTTCCTGATCTGAAATTATTGGGGGGGTGGGGGTCAACGTTAGAGATACCCATATTTATCCTAGGGGTGCTGGTCAGACATTGCAGCAGCTCTGGATCTGCCAGTCCCATGCCTGAGCCTGCCTCAGCGGGGAGGGCGGGGTATAAATAAAATTATTATTATTATTATTATTATTATTATTATTAATTATTATTATTATTATTATTGATTTCAGCCTGATCAACCTGTATATTTGCTTACTGATTGCATTGTCTTCTTACAAGATCCTAGCACGAATACACAGGTATGTGGGGTGAAAAAACCAAACCAGGGATCACTCCATTCTTTAGAGCTGTGGAGAAAAGCCATTTTGGCTGGTCTTTCACTGGGAGTTGGCTGAAGGAGTCTATTAAATTCTAAGCAGGCTTTGGGCCTAGTCTCTTCCTCCTCCCCTCCCCCTCCTGTCTGGAACCAGCAATTCTGGGGGGAGCCTCCTAGAGAGACAGAAAGTCCTTGAGGCTTGCCTCCCAGAATGCTGCAAGAGAGGAACTGGATTTTATATTGGAGATTTTGGGCGGGAAAACAGACAGCAGTCAGTCAGTTCAGTCTTGGAGTTCAGTTAGCTCAGAAGGTATGGTCAAGCTTGCAACAGTCCAAGTAAGGTGTTCTGCCCTGCATGTCATCTAGTTACGGCAAGTATTATAACGGAGAGAATGAGTGGTTTTTTCCCTGATTTGTTTCTTCTGTTCACTATTTTAAAATACATGTACATAGTTATATCCTGTACATAAATATTTTGTGTAAAGTGGAGTCCTCTGTGCCACATAGTTGCCCCAACCACTTGGAATGCTAGGAGTGGGTTGGGAAATCCGTAGTGTGGAGAGAAGTGGTGAAGCAGATGGTTGCCAACTCTCCAGGGGAGCCCCAAATATTCACAGGAAGGTGAGTTCAAAGGGAGGTTTGGAGGCTGTCCCACCTAACTAGCACCCTGGACAGGGACAGTGGTGGCAGCGAATACCCTGAGGCAGTAAAGTGAAAAAGCAGGTTAGGAGGCTGTCCCACTTAACTAGCACCCTGGATAGGGACAGTGGCGGCAGCGAATACTCTGAGGCAGCAAAGTGCAAAGGCAGGGCCGGGGGCAGCTAGCCGACGCAGGACTGGTCCACCACGAGAGCTATCTCTCTATTCAACTGGGCAGGAAATGACCTATCTTAAACTAGAAGCTCTGTCCCTTTTCTTCAGCGAACATCCCACTCCTTGCCACCTTCCCAGTCCTCAATCGGTGCTAAAGCAAATTCTCTTCAGCAGTCAGTTCCCAACTCTTTTTCTCAACTGACGCTAGCCAATAAAAGCCTTTGGAGCAGCCTGTCACTCAAAGGCATTAATCCTCCACAGGCATTAATCCTTCACAGTCCGTCACATGTTTATACAGCTCTTATGAGCTTTCAAAGCACAGTCCGTCATGCACACAAAATTAGCGTTCTCCTGCTATATGAGCTTCTTGCTTGCAAGCACTTTTTCCATCTGAAGAAGTTTCCTACCTGAACTGAACAATCTAAAACCAGGATTTCTACTTGACTGCTGTCTGTGATTAAACTAGTCCCCAATTTCCATTCAGCACGTTGCACGAGTCTGCAACGTGCCATCAAGACTATATAAAGCACGGACCATCCTGAAAAGGGTGGAGCAGCTTGGTAATACAAGCCTTGGCTTAGCTCTGCTCTCATTTTATTGAAATAAATTTTATTTTCTTCCTCCTTAACCAGACTTTGCTGAGTGTTTCTATTGGGCTTGAGGATCTGAGGAATCTGAGGAACAAGCACTTGTACAGAACTCTAATCTGCCAGCATCCAAATTCCATTCGTTTACCAAGGAAACAGGCAGTATTTAACAGCATCTTACTTGTTCTCCTTCATTTCCAGCTCGTCAAACCACTGGATCAGGGCGACAGCAACTTTGTACATCTCATTTCGTATCAGTGGCTCCTCGACAACCAGTTGAGGAATCTAGGGAGAGAAAACAGTTTAACTGCTGGGTTATTCACAGCACTTTACCAGCATGATGCACAGAACCAGGGCTTTTTTTTGCAGCAGGAACTCCTTTGCCTATTAGGTCACACACCCCTGAGGTAGCCAATCCCCCTGGAGCTTACAGTAAGCCCTGTACTAAGAGCCCTTTAAGCTCTTGGAGGATTGGCTGCATCAGGGGTGTGTGGCCTAATAGGCAAAGAGTTCCTGCTACAAAAAAACCCCCTACAAAGACCACAGAAGTGACTGGCAAAGAACAACAGAGATGGATGAATGGAATCGGGCAAGAAAATGGAAGTAAGATGAAGAAGAAAGTTAAGGAAAAGCTTTGGTAACGGACATAATAAAAGGTGGGTTTTTAGAAAAAAGATAAGCCTCCAGGGAGGAAAGGGAATAAAAAATGGATTTACAAACTACTGCGGCAGCATGGAAGGGTCTGCAGTGCTTCTCCTGCGGGGATGGGGAGGAGGACGAGATTGAATTTTGTTATGTGTGTGGACTCAAGGGAAGACTTTGGGTGTTCCTGCCAGGCTCATTAGAGACATACGAACTGAGCTTGGGGACTTGGGAACAATGGGCTGCAGGATACAAATCTCTGCAGCCCTGGACCAATCACAAGCTCCGCCAGTTTGAATGACCCAATAACATGCTTGCGCGGGAACCCAGGGATGTGTGTAAGTTTGGGCCCATTGGCCTAGTTCTAAGTCTTGATTATGCAGCCTATACTATGCTGTAACAAATAAAGAGCTTGTTATCACTCATACCATGGCTCATCGATGCACAGAACCCACTATATAATAGATATATACCCCCACCCCTCACCACCTGAAGGAGTCTCAGAGTGGCTTACAATCTCCTTTCTCCTTCCCTCCCCACAGCAGACACCCTGTGAGCAATGTTCCCTCTAAGCTGTGGAGTCTTGTGAACAAAAATTCTACTTGCGTTAAATTGCTACTGGCATTAAAGGTGTGAGCTACTGCATAAATTAGTTTGCTCTGGGACCATTTTCCCTGAGCTAAGACAAAAAATGTGTGAGCCAGAGGCTAAAAAACTGAGTTGGCTCACACTAACGTAGCTTAGAGGGAACACCGCCTGTGAGGTAGGTGGAGCTGAGAGAGCTTTGACAAAAACTGCTCAAGAGGAACAGCTCTGTGAAAACTTGCGACTGACTCAAGATCACATCAGCAGCTGCAAGTGGAGGAGTGGGGACTCGAACCTGGTTCTCCCAGATAAGAGTCAGCACACTGAACACTACACCAAACTGGCTTGAGTTGACTTAAAAGGTGCCTTCGAAGAAGAGGCCACCCAGCCACCCGGCAGGACATTCCCACATTGACAGCGTTCTTCAGAATCATGGGTGGCACTGGCTTGGGAAGGGGGCTCCCATGGCTTTCCCCATTACCCTGGAAATTACCCCATTACAAAGGAAAGAGCAATACTACACCAAGTCCTACTCTGCTGGCACAGCATGATAACCCAGTCTAACGGTGGAAGCAACTGCGTGCATAGCAGGGCAGAGATATGAGGGGGAGGACAGTAACTCAGGGTCAAGAAGCACGGAGATGCCAGCAAACAGAGGAAATTGCATACTTAGCTCACAGGATATGATATCCTGTAAAGTAGAAGCCAGAAAGGTTAGCGGGAGACGGGATACAGGGAGGACAAAGGGCAAAACTAGACACATGCAGGGGTTTTTAGCAGCAGGAACTCCTTTTCGTATTAGGCACACACCCCTGATGTAGCCAGTCCTCCAAGAGATTACATTAGGCCCCGTACTAAGAGTCCTGTAAACTCTTGGAGGACTGGCTACATTAGGGGGTGTGGCCTAATATGCAAAGGAGTTCCTGCTACCACAAAAACCTCTGGGCACAAGTGATGCAAGTTGGGTTGGGTGGCACATGTCAGATTGAGGAACTAATGTTCCTCAGGGCACCAAAGCCCGAATTGGTATGGGAGTGAAGTAGAGGTGCAAAGGGGGAGCCTCCAGCTATTCCTCCTGCACCATGTTCACAAGCCAACACGGTCACAGAGGAGGGGTTGAACCACTGTGTGACTCCGTGTAGAGTGACTGAAGCACGACATCCCACAGCAGGCAAAAAGGGCCCTCCCTGACCATTCCATCTCAGGAAAATGGCGCAGAAAGGAAGACTGAAGTCCCACCTTCCCTCTCCGTGTCCAAAGCCAAAGCAGGCGCTGGGGTACTTGGGAACTTTAATCCTCTGATGTTTGCAAGTCAGGACAGGGGATGCCTGACCAGACTTGTGTTACAGATATCATCAACTTTGGCCCTTTAAAGAAGTTGACGCAGGCCCAGATGTTTCTCATTAGTGAAATTCTATTAGCTAATGCTTGCTCCGCTTCTCTGAGTGCTGAGAAGCTCCAGAGGTAGCATCAATCCAGGTTGGTCCCCTCTAGAGTAGAGCAGGCTGGAGACATTGTTGTACTGTTTGCTTTAATAACAGATATACAGGTAAAGCAAAGGTAGAGGTATATCCAGAAGCAACGGAACTGTTCCAGTGTCAGATCCCAGAAAGAAACTGCGTACCCTTCAAGGTGCTTTATCTAACTTACAGCAGATTCCGTCTCTTCCAGCCTATCAATTGCATTTGCTTTCCGTACAAAGACACACCTGCCCTCCAGCCAGGTGGGAAGCTCACCTCTTCCAAGCCCCTCATGGACACCTGAACAACCCATTTACTGAAGTTTCTTACGGAATACGGTGAGCCATGCTCTCACTGTGTCACAACATGTCAAAAACCAGAAAGTTACAGTGATTTCACATCACTTCAATGTGGCTGTTTGAGGTGACAAAGCAAATTTTTCCACCCATGCGCAGAAGACAGAACAGCTGCAAAGTATATTTTATTACCAATTAAATTCCTGACACTATCCAAATTCAGTGCTTCTTCCAGGGGGATGCTGGTGCGATGGCATGGTTAGAGTGTCAGACAAGGATTTGTGAGATCCAGGTTCGAGTCCCCCCTTCAGCCATGAACCTGGGGCCACGCATCTGCTTCTTAAGTCTATTCCACTTCACAGCATTATTGTAAAAATACCATGAGGACAGAGAACCATACAGCCTTCCCTTGGAGGAAAGGCAAGATAAAAATGTACCAGAAGATGGAGAGACACCCATTACTATGATTTTACTCTCATCCAAAGTTCCAAAAGTGATTAACTGTTTCAGCAACACAAAGAGAAAAACTCTAGTCAACAACAAAAATAAGCAAACTAGGGTTTAAAGGATCCTCATTGATTCCATTCCTTTGTTAATGTTACAATGCTGAGATACCACAGTAAAACAAATTCACACTGATTTATCTGTATGTTCACCCTTCACATCCCTTTACAATGGCCATCATCTTGAAAAGCTGATGTGCACATTCATCAGAACAAAGTGAAAGCCCTGTGCAGCACACTCCAAAGAGATATGAAAATAAGGTAGACTGCATTTCCACCAACTACAAAGCTCATACTGCAGCTCTCATTAACCCCAACTACAAAGCTCATATTGCAGCTCTCATTAACCCCAACTACAAAGTCCATGTTGCAGCTCTCATTAATGTGTGTGTACTCATTCTTCCATTAAGCTTGTTCTTCCTTTAAACAGTACACGTTTATCTCGAAGCAGCAAGAGCATTAGCCTATGGCTCTTTGTATAAAGCCTGCAGGATCATCTTCTTCAAGCAATTTTCCACTCTTCAGAGTAAAGTCATCAGCTGAAGTTCCTCGGCTTTGAGAGCTTTCAGATCTCATCTTCTCACCTGGCTGAAGTGCCTCTGCTGTCCTCCTTTGCCATCCCTTAACATGATAGAGCTGCCACACTGCTTTATGAAGGAAGGCTGCGTTCTGACAAAAACGAAAGTCCACAAGTTTTAACACAACTGTCTGAAGCGAACCCATCCAAGTCACAACTGCTCCTGATGAACTCCGTTTCACCCTTTATGCAGCTTTTGTACTGATACAGTAGAAAAATCGAGGGAGTGGATGACAAGGAAACAGAGTGAAACTGAGCAAAACTCTCCTACCTCCCAAGATACCCCAAAATATAGTTGCTGTCCAAACCAGCCACTGAATTCCCAGATGAGATCACAGTCAATTAATGTATATAGAACTGGGGTGAGTCCTACTCCATTCTTCCACTCCACAGAGCAAAATGTATTAATAAAAATATTTATACCCCACTTTCCCTTTTGGTTGCATTTGAAGCCTTCCTTCAACTTAAGTTGGAGGAAGACTCATAGGAAAACTGCTGGATCCCCCCACTATGTAGTCTACTGGCATGTGCTTCCCAGAACAAGCCATGCATATACTGTATTGTCCAAATCCTTAAACCAGGGGTCCTCAAACTACGGTCCGCAGGCCAGATGCAGCCCGCTGAGGACGTTTATGCGGCCCGCCGGGTTATGGCAAAATTAGACCGGAAGTGACATTCGACCTAAACTCGCGTTAGCAATGCACACTTCCGGCACTGGGCTGAGGCGGCGGAGACAGAGTGTGAGGTGATACCGAGGTGAGGTGAGTTCCCAGGCCGGGGTGTGTGGTGTGGGGAAGGGAGAGAGATGCAGAAGACGGAGAACTGACGGCCCACGGCCTTGTACAGTAATGGCAGTCCGGCCCTCCAACAGTCTGAGGGACAGTGAACTGGCCCCCTATTTAAAAAGTTTGAGGACCCCTGCCTTAAACCAAAGCATTTCGCATGCACTATTAAAACGAGTTAAGACGCCACACACATAACTACAGTTGAAAATGGCAGCTGTGCATCTAGTCCCTCCTCCCTAAAATTCAATTCACATTGTCCTTTTCTGTATTTCTGCGCTCCCTCCCGATATCCTTTATTGTTTGCTGATAAAATGATATATGGTAAATTCTTCTAGATAGAAGCTAATCAAACTGCAGTTTTCAGCAGCAAGTCATGCATTTTCCATTCGCAGCGCGACTAAACCCCAGGTGAATTCATGATTCGAACCAGGGGTGCTCTCCAGCTGAAACTCTTAGCTGCTGTGCTATACAAGTCAACAAGGAGAAAAATAGATTTCAAGGACAGCACCTTGCAAGTAGCTTAAACACACAGCCACACGCTTAAAGCTGCAACTGTCTTAAGAAAAAGAAGAAGACTGAAGGTTTATACCCCACCCTTCTCTCTGAATTAGAGATTCAGAGCGGCTTACAATCTCCTATATCTTCTCCCCCCACGACACCCTGTGAGGTGGGTGGGGCTGAGAGAACTCTCACAGCAGCTGCCCTTTCAAGGACAACTCCTGCGATAGCTATGGCTAACCCAAGGCCATTCCAGCAGCTGCAAGTGGAGGAGTGGGGAATCAAACCCGGTTCTCCCAGATAAGAATCTGCACACTTAACCACTACACCAAACAGAAGGAAGGGAAGGGAAGGGAAGGGAAGGGAAGGGAAGGGAGGAAAGAAAGAAAGAAAGAAAGAAAGAAAGAAAGAAAGAAAGAAAGAAAGAAAGAAAGAAAGAAAGAAAGAAAGAAAGAAAGAAAGAAAGAAAGAAAGAAAGAAAGAAAGAAAGAAAGAAAGAAAGAAAGAAAGAAAGAAAGAAAGAAAGAAAGAAAGAAAGAAAGAAAGAAAGAAAGAAAGAAAGAAAGGCAGTACAACAAACAAAGGTGCTCATCATCCAAGGAGGAATAGATGAGAATGTTTAGAGCAGCGGTATCAAACATGCAACCCAAGGGCAGCTCAGGTCCCCAGAAGACTCCTATCAGGCCCACCAGCAACTCACTGTCATCTACTTCCTTCTCTCAATCTTCCTTCCTTCTGCATCACAGCTTGCTTTGCTAGGCTTGCTCAATCACATAGGAACTACAGAGCAAAGCCTCCATTTTTTTTCCATTGGCTGACCAGCACATGAAGCAACTTCTGTACAAAAGCTCGTAATGCCCAGCCATTCCATATTTTCCCCTGGGTCTTAGGTGAAAAGCATTGACCATGAGATTTCTGTAATGAATGTCAATAAATCAAAAGTAGGTTTGCAACTAACAGATACACAACTGAACAACACCCGAACAGCATACTCAAGGCTGCTACAGCACAGACATCGTCTCCAAATTTTGATGCAATAATTCAGAGCAAGAGGTGTCAGTTATCAGAAACTGTTACATAAACAAAATGTTGAAAGAGTGCTAATCTTTTAAGCACATTTTTATTTTTATTTTAAAACAAATCTTTCTGCTTGCCTGTGTCCTTTATAAAGTTTACGTCTTCACTACCAGGCGTTACATTTTCTGACACGCATGGTCCGGGCCCCACAAAGTCCCATTTGTGTAAGATCCGGCAAATGAGTTTGACACCCTTGGTTTTAATGAATAAATAATCCAACTTTAAGATGCCACCATTCAACACTGGTGTAACAGATGAACATGGCTACTCCTCTGGAGTCTACTGAACTTACCCAACAAGGATCATAGAATACGCATTACTGCGCATTGTCCTTTGGAACATATGAAGCTGCCTTATACTGAATCAGACCCTCGGTCCATCAAAGTCAGTATTGTCTACTCAGACTGGCAGCGGCTCTCCAGGGTCTCAAGCTGAGGTTTTTCACACCTACTTGCCTGGACCCTTTTTAGTTGGAGATGCCGGGGATTGAACCTGGGACCTTCTGCTTACCAAGCAGTTGCTCTACCACTGAGCCACCGTCCCTCCCCAAGAGGAAGAGAAAAGGCCTTCTGAGTACTGGTGAGAATGCCATCTATTTTAAACACTTTTACACTATCTACAAATCTGGGTGCAGAAACCAAAGACATATACCATAGCTGTGGTGGTGGACAGTGCTGCCATGTTGCAGCCCAGTTATGGTGACCCAAAGGCTTTTCAAAGCAAGAGACACTCAGAGGTCATTTGCCACTGCTTGCCTCTATGCCACAATCCTGGACTTTTTTGGTGGCCTCCCATCCAAGTACTATGCAGGCTGACCCTGCTTCGCTTCCAAAGATCTGAATACTTTCTTAATACTTTCAACACCCTATATGGAGCTACTACTTCACACTCAAATCTGATTAGTTAGTGCAGCATCTCTTTCTCTTTGTAGTACAGCAATGGTCCCCTGCTAGCTTTCTGGAATTCAGCTTGTTTAATGTACTTTACTCCCTGACCCAGATAGTCCAGGCTGGCCTGATCGCATCAGATCTCAGAAGCTAGGGGCAGAATTCTAGCAGGAGCTTCTTTGCATATTAGGCCACACACCCCTGGTGTGGCCAGTCCTCCAAGAGCTTACAAAAAAGAGCCTTGAAGGATTGGCTACATCAGGGGGTGTGGCCTAATATGCAAATGAGCTCCTGCTAGAATTCCACCCCTGTCAGAAGCTAAGTAGGGTCAGCTTAACTTGTATGCAGGGGCAGGCAATGGCAAGTCACCTCTGTACGTCTCTTGTCCTGGAAACCACAGAAGGGGTCACTGTAAGTTGGCTGCAACTTGACAGAGCTTTCCATCACGACCAATGGACTTTAATAATGTTCATTTCACTGTTCTGATGATCCACAAGGACTGACTCGGCTTAGCGGTGGTGGCCTTACTGCACCTGTGCCCGCCCATCCATGGGACCTGGCTGCTGGCATCATGTGACCTGGTGTCATGTGACCCGGGGGGGGGGGTGACTGTGCTACCACAGGCACAGTGAGGCCACTGCTGTCAAGCCAATATAGTTCTCGTGGACTGCTTCCTGCTGGTTGTGGAGGCAGCTCCAGGGTGGGCTGTCCAGCTCCACGTTCCTCCAACAATGCCACTGCTATGGTCAAAGAGGAGATGCATTTCAGTTGAAGAACAGACAAGGTCACTTTATGTTGTTGGGGGGGGGCAGGAAGCAGCTGCACGCTGAGTCACTTCCCTCTTGCCTTTCTGAATGGGAAAGTGGGCCCTCTAGTCCTCCAGCCCAGGCTGAGGAACGGAAAAAAGGCAGCGGCTACAGGCAACCTGACAGGTTCTTTTATTTTAATTTTTCAAGATTTTTGTGACATCAGAAGTGACATCATGCCAACTGGTCTCCCCCCCACCACCACCACCTGAAAAAAATTCTCTAGCTACAGGCCTTCTTAGCCTTCTGTTTTGCTAGGCTCAGGTTTTGTCAGAGAGAGATCTTGGGGCCGTGGTAGATAACTCACTGAAAATGTCAAGAGTGTGCGACTGCAATAAAAAAGGCTAACATCATCCTGAAAATTATTAGGAAGGGAATTGAAAACAAATCAGCCAGTATCATAACGCCCCTGTATAAATTGATGGTGCGACCTCATTTGGAGTACTGTGTTCAATTCTGGTCACCGCACCTCAAAAAAGATATTATAGCATTGGGAAAAGGTTTAAAAGATTATGCATGGGATAGAGAAGGTAGAGAAAGAAGTACTTTTCTCCCTTTCTCACAATACAAGAACTCGTGGGCACTCCATGAAATTGCTGAGCAGTCGAGTTAGAACGGATAAAAGGAAGTCCTTCTTCACTCAAAGGGTGATGAACACATGGAATTCACTGCCACAGGAAGTGATGGCAGCTACAAGTATAGCCAGCTTCAAGAGGGGATTGGATAAACATATGGAACAGAGGTCCATCAGTGGCTATTAGCCACAGCATATTGTTAGAACTCTCCGTCAGGGGCAGTGATGCTCTGTATTCTTGGTGCTTGGGAGGGGCAACAGTGGGAGGGCTTCTAGTGTCCTGGTCCCACTGATGGATCTCCTGATGGCACCTAGGATTTTTGTTTGTTTGTTTTGGCCACTGTGTGATACAGAGTGTTGGACTGGATGGGCCATTGGCCTGATCCAACATGGCTTCTCTTATGTTCTTAATCTTTCCGTAGAACATCAAATTAACATGACCTCTTGGCACAGAGAATAGGATCGTTCTGTGGTTCTGGAGAAAAACAATTCTGGAGAAAAACAACTCTAAAAGGGAGGTAAATGCTTTCAAGAACCACTGCCGATAGCATTTTATGCAAACCTTGAGCTTGAATCCGAACCCACTGTGATGCATCAGCAATAGACGAGTCTGAATTAGAACAACAGGACTTAATTACGTAAACAATAGGATTTTTAAAACTGGAAAATGAGATCTTACAATAAGGAGCTATTTGACCTGTACCAGATGGCTCAGCACCAGATCTGGTGGCCCCTTTTCATTAACATAGTACCGGATTTGTCCCCTAAGTCTTTGAGGACAATTTTTTTTAAAGTTATCAACCCTTTAGTTAGTTCCCTAATCATCAAAGCCATTCTCTACCTGACTTTCAAAACATTCTGCCACAGGAGCTGATCCAGTGCTGTTCAAAATGCATGACTTTGATGCATGACTGCAAAAAAAAAACCCCTCTCCGCCTCCTTTTTCTCAGGAATTCCAAGGGTTTTTTCCGCTCCCCCCTTCAATGTATTTCACTGTTCCTGAATTGCCCTAAGGTACAAACACAACAGCCTGTACCTTCGCATTTGCTCTTCCCTGCTAAACAAGCAAAAAGGATGTACAGCCACAGGAAGGGTGAGAGAGGGATGAAAATACAGCGGGAAGATTTAAAAAAAAACAACAACCAACAACCCACCCTTAGAGGATTAACAGTTAAATATGTGTGATCTTGAAGAAAAATAAAATCTGAAGGATCAAAACTCTTGTGCACTTTCACGATGTTGGAGGGGATGTCACAAGGTAGGGCAAGCTACTGACTGCAGAAACAGAAGTGCAAACGACAGATCTAACCTGAAAGTAAGAAAACTTCCTGGCTCTCTTTTAGTGCCCACCCCCCATCATCAAGAACCTTTCACAGACATCACATATTATATAATCTCTCCCTCCATGCCGTACATGGGAGTTGACATACCACTAGCACTTATATGAACACTGACAGGCAATTGTTATAACAAGAGTATTCCTTGAGGTTTTTTAAAAAACATATCTCAGGACTTCAGCAGCTGTATTCCTTTGATCGTCACTGCGTGTGTAAGCTAATGCATCTCCTGATGCCCCTTCCGATAAATTATCGATTCACTTATAAATCTGCATTAAACTGACAGTCTAGATTTTTAAACCCAAACTGAGAGAATTTTCTTTTAAAAAAAAAGGGGGGTTAAGAGAGGGAAATCCCTAATTTGCACCTCATTGTGATGACACAGCACTACGAGCAGGACACGCTTCTAGGAAACAGATGGTTTGTGTTTTGTTAAGGATGAGAATCTGTCCGGTTGCAGATAACCAACAGCCATTTCAAGCATTAAAAGCATCTGTAACCCCTCCTTCTTAGAAGGCCCTCAAAAAAAAAATACTCTGTGCATGACGAACACACATATGAATACATGCAGATGCTTTATAATGAATCAGACCCTTTGGCCCATCAAGGTCAGTTTTATCTACCCAGATCAGCAGCGTCTCCAGGGTCTCAGGCAAAGCTCTTTCCAAGGGTTTTTCCCCCTCCCCCCTTCAATGTATTTCACCGTTCCTGAGTTGCCTTAAGATACAAACACAACCGCCTGTACCGTCGCATTTGTTCTTCCCTGCAACTCCTCCCTGCAAACTGAGAGCCAGTTTAGGTGTAGTGGTTAAGTGCGCGGACTCTTATCTGGGAGAACCGGGTTTGATTCCCCACTCCTCCACTTGCACCTGCCTTGGGTTAGCCATAGCTATCGCAGGAGTTGTCCTTGAAAGGGCAGCTGCCATGAGAGCCCTCTCAGCCCCACCCACCTCACAGGGTGTCTGTTGTGGGCAGAGAAGATACAGGAGATTGTAAGCTGCTCTGATTCAGAGAGAAGGGCGGGGTATAAATCTGCAGTCGTCTTCTTCTTCTACATCACCAATTGCCTGATCCTTTTCACTGGAGATGGCAGGGACTGAACTCGGGGGCCTTCTACATGCAAAACAGATATGCTTCCACTGAGTCACGTCTCCTCCAGACCATTTCACAAATTGTGCTTGACAGTCTGGAAGCCTTTATTTTTGCAAATAAAATAAAACCACCAAAAAAGAGAGAAAGGCTTCTGAAAAACTGGTTTGCTCCTTTTGAACAGGTTCTCAGTTCAGGCAATGCACTTGAAAGCGTTTCCTAGAATCATAGAGTTGGAAGAGGCCTCCAAGGCCATCTAGCCCAACTCCCTGCACAATGCAGGAAACTCACAAAAAAAAAAAAGGTAAAGGTAGTCCCCTGTGCGAGCTTCCACAATGTTTTCATGGCAGACTTTTTACAGGATGGTTTGCCATTGCCTTCCCCTAAATTCACAGGATCCTCATTGCTGTCAGGTGGTCATCTAGCCTCTGTTTAAAAACCTCCAAGGAAGCCCACCTGAGCAACTCCAGACATCAAGCCAAACAAATCTTTTAAGGTCATGAGAAGCCATCGTGAATCAGGCCAAGGGCCCATCCAGCCCAACCCTCTGTGTCAATGGGTGGCCAAAACCCAGGAGCCCTCAGGAAGCCCACCAGTGGAACCATTTGTTTCTGATCGGAATGATCCAAAGCAGGGCTTTTTCCCTGCAGGAATCCTCAGCAGCGGAGCTCCACCTGGACCAGTCAGGGCTCCAGCTGGCCCGACCCGCCATGCCACATGCTCCCATGCCAAGTGGTGTGGTCTAATACGCAAATGAGTTCCTGCTGGGCTTTGTCTACCAAAAAAAAAGGACTGATCTAAAGTAGAGGGAGACTTGATGGAATTGAGATTGAATTTTGGTTTAGAATCCCAGTTCGTAAGCAGGAAACAAAAGAGCAATTTGTTCAAGCGCCCAGATCTGGATGTCACAACAAATTGTGGCTTACTGCATTCCTGGTTTGCTGTTTTAGCACTTTGTGCATAAGAGCAGCAGAGGGAGCATCTGAAGGCAGCCAATATGTTGTAACTGCCGGCTGGGAGGATAAAGAAAAATGCTGGGAGGGATGGCCGTTAAAAGAGAATGAAGTATTTATTTAGGAAGCTACATTACCAGAGGTGGGGAGGAGGAGGAAAAGGAAGAGTTGGTTTCTATATTTCACTTTTCTCTACCTTACGGAGTCTCAAAATGCCTCACAATTGCCTTCCCTTCCTCTCCCCACAACGGTCACCTTGTGAGGCAGTGAAACTGAGAGAAGGAAGAATTGATTTCTATATTTCATTTTTCTCTACCTTAAGGACTCTCAAAATTCCTCACAATCCCCTTCCCCTCCTCTCCCCACAACAGTTACTTTGTGAGGCAGTGGGACTAAGAGTTCTGCGAGAGCTGTGACTGGCTCAAGGTCACCCCAGTAGGTTTCATGTGGAGGAGGAGTGGGGACCCAAACCTGGTTCTCCATATTTAGAATCCATTGCTCTTAACCATTACTATAAGCCACAGTGTGTGTGTGTGTGTGTGTGTGTGTGTATATGTGTTTGTGTGTGTGTTTGTGTGTGTGTATATGGATGTATGTGTGTGTGTGTGTATATATACACACACACACACATATTGGCCACTGTGTGACACAGAGTTTTGGACTGGATGGGCCATTGGCCTGATCCAACATGGCTTCTCTTACGTTCTTATCATGCTGGCTCTCAGGAAGACTGGGATGAAGCAAACAGGCATTTTAAGGACAAACAAAATACCTGGCCCTGCTCACTTTTTAAAAACACTTGGTGGGCCCCAAGAAATGTATTAGTGGGTGCTATGGCACCCATGGGCTACCTTCTAAGACAATTATCACTGTGTCCTGAGAGATGCTACACATAGGTTATGCATATAATGTATTCAAAGGACAGGAGAAACAGGTAAATCATTAAAAAGTTCCAAATACTGAACAGACTCCTCTGTAAGGTGTTGTCCTGGTGAAGCAGGTTCTACAGTCCAAATCACAATGTACTCAAAAAAGCAACGTACAGCTTTCCTTGTGGCTCAAGTCTCCACACTCATATCATAAAGACAAAAATACAATGTGATTATTTGCCAGAGCCCTTTGTCAGGTAGGTTTGCTTTCCAAAGGGGCAAGCCTCTCATTAAAAAGCCCCTTGCTCCAATAAATGTTACACACAGAAAGAATTTTTCTTAAGGGGATCCCAATGAGAAATTTCCAGCAGCACAGCTCACTTGATTCAATGTCTTGAGTGTTGTCCCCAACACAATGAGGACCTCTGATCAGGGCTGGCCCTAGACTGTCTGGAACCTTCGGCAAAGCTAACTTCTACCTCCTCCCTCCACCCCTGCACAGATAACGTCACCAAGTCACATGGGGGGGTACCCAATTTGGTGCCCCCAGAAGGCCAGCACCCTAGGCAATTGCCTAGTTTGCCTAGTGGCAGAGCCAGCCCTGCCCGATATCATAAAATATAATAGTCAAGCCCTATTCAGGCAACAAACAAGATGCAGCACTATTCAGGAGACCCTGTACAGAAGAATAATGTCTTTAATCCTTTCTCTGCCTGCCAGACACAACACCACTTCTCTGCTCCCAGTCAATACCGACCCCTCCGCCAAAAGCGGATTTAAAAAGAGAGAGAGAGAGAGGTGGCTGGGAATTAAAGCCATGCAATTTGCACGCTACACCTAGATGCACCGAAAGCATGAAAGAAAGGACACAAAATAATACAGACTACGCAAAAGGACAGAGAACACAAAAGGAAGCACCCAGAGCTTTTTTTTTTTAGCAAGAATGCACAGGAAGGCAGTTCCAGTTGGCTTGGTATCAGGGGTGTGTGGCCTAATATGCAAATGAGTTCCTGTTGGGCTTTGTCTACAAAAAAGCTTTGTGTGAAACAATGGTGATGTGGGGGGGTGTAGCCTAACATGCAAATGAGTTCCCGCTGGGCTTTGCCTACAAAAAAAGCCTTGGAAGCACCCAATACAATTTGGCAGTCAATGACCAAGGGGGCAGGGAAGCAGAACTCCATGTTAACTCTTTGCCATACCCTGATGTGACGGAAGATCGGCTTCAATTCATCCAGATAGTATTCTTCAATTGCGTGGGGCTTGCCTTCCACTTCGAACATGTAGGCAGGACATAGTTTGTTGCGAACTGGAATAGCAAAATAGTCAGCAAACTCCTGGCAGTTGATGGTTGCAGACATTAGAATCACCTAAAAAAGAAAAAAAAAACGGGAAACCAGCAAACCCGATTTATGATCCACAGAACTCCCAAGATGAGGTTTAATTCACTGGGGAAGAAAACCTGAACTGTCTTCTTGGTTTTCGATTACAAAGTCCAAGTTAATACAAGAAAAACTTAGTAAGCATCTTCTGGATTCATAAGGGAATACAGTGCGCAGCCTATGTTTCTGGAAGCAACCAAATACGGCCCTTTAAAAAAAGAGAATGCTGTATTTCAGTTCTGGAGGGACTGGTGGGACTCTAGAATAAGCAGCATGTGAAGGGAATGGCAGGCAAAAGATTTTTAGAAATGCTTTACAGAAAGGAAAAGACAGTCTATTTATTTACAGCATTTATAGCCCACCTTCGTGCCCAATCAGTATCATCAACACCAGGGCCAGCTTGCCCACTAGGCATTTGCCTAGGGCACCAACAAGGTTGTGGTGCCAAATTCGGCCCTCCCCATGCCCTCTAGACAAATCCCGTTTGTCTCCTCTGTCTCCGGCATGTCTTCTTCTCTTCCATCCGCCTGCCCCTTCCTCTGTCCCCTCCTCCGTCACCCACCCCTTTCCCACCTCCATTCCCACACCCCTTACCCACATCTTCCCTGTCACTTGCCCACCTGCCTCTTCCTCCACCAGCCCCCCCCCCACCTCTGCAGCTTGCCCGCCCACCTCGTCCCCGTCACTTGTCCGCCTGCCTCTTCCCCAGCCTCCTCCTCCCTCCCTCCCTCCCCCACTATTTCAATGCCCAGGAAGGGACGGTGGAGTGGCCATGGATTCTTGGGCTACTTTAAGCCCCCCTGCCGATCAGCTGATCAGCAGGTAAAATGGTGCCAGAGGCTCACGGCTCCTATGCCAGCCCTCCGGCATGATTGCTATTCAGTGCGGGGTGAGGGGGCAGCAAGCAGTGGGAAGGACAAGCTGCCGAAATAGTGGCCACGGCCACCATCTCCCCCCACCCTTTCTTCCTGGATTGCATGGGATGGAAGGAGGCAGGAGATGGAGGCAGCAGTGACCACTCTTTTGGTGGCTTGTACTTTCCACTGCTTGCTGCCCCCTCACCCCACACTGACAGTGATTGCACCAGAGAGCTGGCATAGAAGCTACAAGCCTCCAGCACCATTTTTCCCGCCGATCAGCTGATCAAAGGGGGGGGGTGGCTTTCTCAAGTTCACAAATTGGTCCAGACACAATACACACACACAAGCTGAGGTGACATCTTGATGTTACAAAACGATGAGTTGAAGCGCTTTGATTTTCACATCTGGTTTTGCATAGCTGCTCCAGAGGATCAGACTGAGGATCAACCCAGATGAGCTGAAGCGCTCTGATTTTCACATTTGGTTTTGCACAGCTGCTCTAGAGGATCAGACTGAGGGATCAACCCAGTTAAAAATCCATTTCCCGCTCACCTTCACAAATCGTGAATTGGTGCGCAACAGTTTACGAACCACTAATAGCAAGAAATCCATCTCTTCTGTGCGCTCGTGCACCTAAAATGAAAGAAAGAGAACACAAGTAGAAAGTCAGCTTGCTTTAATTCTCAGAGCCCAATTTAATATACAGTGTTTACAATTTTCCTAACCACCGTCTGCACCTACCTTAATGCTAACCATGGTTAGCTTTAAACCAGTGTTATTGGGGCTGGAACTCGCCTGAAGGTTCTACCAAACACTTTGCTGAGCTTCAGGCTCCATAATAATAGCCACCTGGATTCTGGGAGGAGGCCAATCAGGAGTCATTGGGGCAGCCCTTGTACCTATAGTTATGTGTGTTGGGTTTTGGGTGAGGTTATTTGCATGTATATAACCAGGGCCATTGACCCTTCCTGTCAGATCAGTTTCTCTATTGCAATGCTGTAATCACTGACTAAAGAGCTGAAATCACTCTCTCATGAGCGTCCTCCTGCATCGAACCCAGTACTTTTCACAAAGCTTGCAAATAATTAAAGGTCACCTGAAACCCTGAGTTAGAAAACCAACTGTGATGAGTGTACCACAGCAACTGTAACTTTTTACTTTGGTGACCTTCAGATGGCCCATTTATACATGCTCACTTATGTGCAGGAGAGGAGGGAGCTTTCAGGATCTTCTGTAAATCTGCTTAATAATAATTCAAGTTTGCAAGACAGTAGTTGTTACATTCTATTTGTTACACACAGGGAACTCATAACAAATGAGTTCAACATCCCTGGTGTAACCCACCCCAAACAGCTGTTTCCAAGACAAGAGGAAAAATACAAACGCTTTCTAATAATCAACCTGTAATTTCAAATATGTAAATTTCCAGTGCCTAGAAGACTGGCTAACAAACACAAATGATCTGGAAGATACCTGGTACCTGTGGTCAACCCATTTTTTAAAAAAGAAATGCACATGTAACACCTCCCCCCCCCCATAATACATTTTCCTTCTTCACACTGGAAGTTGGGTTTCCCACCGCACACCCAGAGGTAACATAACCTCTCACGTTAGAAAGTGATGGCCATTTGCTTTTTAAGAGCATTAAGGTTTGAGGATCCAAGTATTTATCAGAGTGAAGCCCTTTTGGGCAGTACAGCAAAGAGATGAATTTTAAGCATCTCCTAAGGAGAAAACAAACAAACAGCCAGACTTAATCTGATCTTTTTTTCCCTTTACCCCCCAAAACTTACCTCGTCTATGAAGATGTGAGTGAACTCTGCAAGGCTTTTGGCCGCAACTATTTTCCGAAGGAGAACTCCGGTCGTCATGTAAATCAATCTTGTGTCATTTGATGCCACTTTTTCTAAACCAACCTAGAAGAACATCAGAGACCACGCTTGATTTCAAAAGTCTTTAGAAGCTAACGTGGGGGAAAAGTGAACATGCGCAATATTCCCGTTGCTCACATTTCAAAGTGTTAAATAGAGCCAGTTTGGTGTAGTGGTTAAGTGTGCGGACTCTTATCTGGGCGAACTGGGTTTGATTCCCCACTCCTCCACTTGCACCTGCTGGCATGGCCTTGGGTCAGCCATAGCCCTGGCAGAGGTTGTCCTTGAAAGGGCAGCTGGTGTGAGAGCCCTCTCCAGCCCCACCCACCTCACAGGGTGTCTGTTGTGGGGGAGGAAGGTAAAGGAGATTGTGAGCTGCTCTGAGACCCTTCGGAGTGGAGGGCGGGATATAAATCCAATATCATCTTCTTCTTAAATATGAATCCAGGTAGCAGGAAGGGTGGTTTGAAAGACAACACAGTCTCAGGAGTCATGTTATGTCAGGGGTGGCCAAACTGTGGCTCGGGATCCACATGTGGCTCTTTCACACATTTCAATTCAATAATTTTTATTGGCATGATATCGAACATAACAGGGAACCAATCCATCCATCAAACGGCAATTTGCAAATACATTAAGTGCCTCCTAGATGATAGATATAAAAAATTTGCAACACTTTCAATTACCAATTGGTTCCGAGTTGACAACAAGAAGAAAATTTTATATTTGTCAGGCTTCGCTGTTTGCTCACTCAAACAGGGATCAATGAGTATGGAGCGCAGGTCAGAGTAAAAAGTACAGTTTAAGAATACATGTTCTAAAGTTTCTATCTCTGGACACGCACCAGTGCACAGTCTGTTGGCATAGGGAGTTTTATGGAATCTTCCAAGAGGTATTGCAGATAGTAGCACATTGAACCTGTCTTTCACACATACTGTGTGGCTCTCAAAGCCCCACCTCCCCGTCAGCCAGCTTGGAGAAGTCATTTCTCTCTTTAAATCACTTCTCCAAGTCAAACCAGCTGGCAGCTTGGAGAATGAATTTAAAGTTGTTTTCTTTCTACCTCTCTCTCCCTCTTCCCTCCCCCCCCAGTCTATTTTCCTTCCTTCCTACTCTCAAACAGCTGACATTTATTTTCTATGTGGCTCTTGCATTAAACAAGTTTGGCCACCCCTGAGTTATATAGTTTGAATTGGTAACATATGATTTTTATTAATAATCTCCTCTTGTTTACTGCCAGGAACCCCGTGGCACAGAGTGATAAGTTGCAGTACTGCAGTCCAAGCTATGCTCACAACCTGTGTTTGATTCTAGCAGAAGCTGGGTTCAGGTAGCCGGCTCAAGGTTGACTCAGCCTTCCATCCTTCCAAGGTCAGTAAAATGAGTACCCAGCTTGCTGGGGGTAAAATGTAGATGACTGGGGAGGGCAATGGAAAACCACTTTGTAAAAAGTCTGCCAAGAAAGTGCTGTGATGTGATATCATCCCATGGGTCGGTGATGACTCGGTGCTTGCACAGGGGACTACCTTTTACATCTATTGTTTACTACAGTGGTATATGATTGCAGGTACTACCAATGCAAAAAAGCAACTAAAAGGTTTAGAAACAACAAGATTTCTTGAGATTAAAGAGAAGCTTTGGTTCACAGGCTGTCAGCTTCCAAATATCAGTGCCAGGAGGAAACATCAAAGCAAAAACCAGTGCCAGAAAGAAGGCCTCAGCCTCTATGCCTTATTGTTTGGCAACTAGTAGGCCAATGTGTGAAACAGGATGCTGCATCAGGCAGACCACTGGCAATACTCCCTCTAAGCATGCAAATAACCCCACCCAAAACTCATCGCACACAACTATAGTTTCACAGCTGGCCTAACGACCCCCTGATTGGCCACCTCAGTTTCCTTTATTCTGAAAGGAATCCCACAGCATGGTCTTCTTTTCCTCTTAGGGAGTCAGTCCAGTTTCTATCTTGCTATGCTGAATTCTCTGAACAAAGAGCTGAATTCACTATCTCCTGAGCGTCCTCATGCTTCGAACCCAGTACATTATACAAACTTTCAGTGCCACTACCAAGATGGTCCTTTCTTAGGTTGCCACCCATGTAGCCTCAGATCACAGGACGTGGCTGAACATGTAGCACAGAGGTCCCCAACCTTTTTGAATCTGTGGATACCTTTGGAGTTTGGACACAGGGTGATGGATGCTAGTATAAAACAGCAGCCGCTTTAGGCAGAGCCCATCACAACATTTCAGGGAGTGAGGTTATGGAGAACTCTAATAGTTAACTCTTTTAGTATTTCAGGCAGAAGCTCTGCTTAGCGAGACGCCTTTTTAAAATGAACATATTGTTCATTTGCTTATGCAAAGCCTACCTTCAGTTAGACTGAACACCTTAATGCTGTGGTGGCGGCGGCTGCCAAAGCAACAATTGTCCCAGTGCAAGGAATGAGAAAGGGAAAGGGAGGCGAGGAGAGATGCATTTTCCATCTCAGGGTCCCTGAAAACTTCAAATTGTGTACACTGCACAACCGTACCTGGTATCCTACAAGCTCCCCCAGAGGCCATGACCGTTGCTTGCTGATCCACCTTGCGATGCTGCTGGCACCAATCTTCCTGGGCTGAGTAACCACAACGTTGCAGTAGAGAGAGCGTTGCGCACAGCGATCCAAGACAAACTGAGGAAGCTGAGTGCTTTTGCCGCTGCCAGTAGCTCCGCGCACAATTACCACAGAGTTGCTTTCAATCAAGGAAATGATCTGAATAAATCAAAAATTTTAGAAGATTAAAACTTACCGACACATCAAAAAGTTCACAGACCACATCTAAAAAACAGTTCCTAGTCCATTTTTGTCCTCTTTTCTACATTTGAACACCACCTCAGTTTCCTTTATTGTGAAAGGAATCCCACAGCATGGTCTTCTTTTCCTCTTGGGGAGTGATTAATAGTGATGGGCAGGGCTTTTTTTGTAGCAGGAACTCCTTTGCATATTAGGCCACACACCCCCTGCTGTACCCAATCCTTTTGGAGCTTACAGTAGGCCCTGTAAGAAAAGCCCTGTAAGCTCTTGGAGGATTGGCTACATCAGGGGTGTGTGGCCTATTATGCAAAGGAGTTCCTGCTAGAAAAAAAACCCCTGGTGACGAGTAAGAAAGGAATATTTCCAATGCTTCCGAGTGTGTACTGAACTGGCTATTTCTTTGGAGACTCAATTTATCCTACATGATAAAAGGAATTTGTAACATTTCTTAACTATGACAAATATCTTTTCAACAGCTGTGGTTCAAGAAGGAGGCGATTTCACTCTTTAGCTGAAGGGAGGAGGTGAATGTGAGTCTCCATGAAAAAAAAGTACAGGTTAGATTGGGGTCTCCAATGTGGTGCCCAGGAGCCTGCCAGCATGATTTCTGGACCACAGCAAATGTTTTCAGAAAGAAGATGAAGCCAGATGGTTCTCCTCCCAACAGAACTTGTGACTGGCTATTGGAGATCTGATCAGCTGTGCAGATTAAAATCATGTTGTTTTTGGTGGCGATTGCCACCAGTGTTGGTTTTATTCGCTCTCTCACTCCTCATTCCTACCATATTTTTTAAAGTTACTCCTCTTGTCTCCTCACTTAGGCTTTCTCTATGTGTCTTTGCACACACATGCAGGTTTAGAACAGATAAAAGGAAGTACCTCTTCACCCAAAGAGTAATTAACACGTGAAATTCACTGCCACAGGAAGTGGTGGCGGCTACAAACAGACAGCTTCAAGAGGGGATTGCGTAAACATATGGAGCAGAGGTCCATTAGTGGCTATTAGCCACAAGGTACACTATATCTGGGGCAGTGATGCTCTATATCCTTGATGCTTGGGAGGCCACAGTGGAAGGGCTTCTGGAGTTCTGGCTCCATTGGGGGACCTCCTAATTTTCATGTTCACGCACACTTCCTCAGATACATTGAAATGGAAGTTAAAAGTTCCATTTCAACGTACCTTAGGAAATGTGCGTGCATGCAAAAGCTCATACCTTGAATAAACATTTGTTGGTCTTAAAGGTGCCACAGGACTCAAAATTTATTCTACTGCTTCAGACCAACATGGCTGCCCACCTAGGTCTATCTTTATAGGTGAGGAAAGTTATACATTTTTCTATGGGAAAAGCCCAACAGGAACTCATTTGCATATTAGGCCACACACCCCGATGCCAAGCCAGCCAGAACTGCGTTCCTGCTAAAAAAAAAAGCCTCAAGACACATTTTTTTCCCCAAATTCCTATCACAGATAATCAATACATTGGGGAGCGGGAGAGACAATGGGGAGAATGGTCACAGTTCAAATTTACAACATCAAGATTCGAACCGGACAAACACTATTTACCTCTTCCTTGCACTTTAATATGGGTAAATTGGGGTATGTGTAATTGTCAACTGGTTTGCACATCACGGCGTTGGATTCACTCTGGGATGGCTGAAGTGGAGCTGAAAATAGACACACAAAAACATAACCCCTCCCAAGTATTATTATTATTATTATTATTTATTAGATTTATTTATCGTCTCATTCTGGCCAGCGCCAAGCTCTAGGTGATGTACAACGGCATAAAATACATATAAAACCATAATGCTCTTCCAGGGACATAATGTCAGAGTCAGACTCAAGTTTTCAAGATGGACACAACAATTCAGAGAAAACAATTCCCAAGAAGGCAACCAATGGTCACTGGGAATAAGCCAGCACACAGAGATGAAAGGACACATGACAATGCCTAAATTAAGTAGCCCTGTTCCTGTTGGATATTGTAACTCTGAATGCAAGAGGAACTGGGGAGGAGGGGGTAAGAGAATTCTCTCACTCAGGTACACTTGGCTGTTGGCCCCACCCTCTCATCAGGTAGATGTTGAGCCCTTTGGCCACTGATTGCCTTCTGTTGCCTCTTATATCGGACCTCACCTCTCTCTTACCTGGGCTTGCAGCTACAGCAAGTTAAATTTTTTGAAGTTAATCTGTTCACAATATGTTAGAAGTACATACTTCATGTAAGACGTGCTTCTATTTTTGTACGTAAAATTTCTTTCTCTTCTAACCACTGGAGTCAGATCACCTTTGTAATTTGTTTGTACAGCATTGTTCCCTTAACCAGGAAGCATGCAGAATTGGGGATACTGTGAAAAAGCTTTTGTGCTTCCAAGACAAATGACTTTTTTTAGCAGTTAACCTGAGAGTCTAAACACTACAGTAATTGGAAGAAGTGAGCAGTGACTCACAAAAGCTCCTGCCCTGTCACAAATTTTGTTAGTCTTTAAGGCGCCACTGGACTCTTGCTCTTTTCAAATGAGGAGGAGGAGGATAAGAAGACTGGATTCTTGCTCTTTGCTACCAACGACGATGGATTTATACCTCACCCTCCACTCTGAATCTCAGAGTGGCTTACAATCTCCTTTACCTTTCTCTCCCACAAAAGACACCCTGAGAGGTAGGTGAGGCTGAGAGAGCTCTCACAGCAGCTGCCCTTTCAAGGACAACTCTGCAAGTGCTATGGCTGACCCAAGGCCATTCCAGCAGCTGCAAGTGGAGAAGTGGGGAATCAAACCCGGTTCTCCCAGATAAGAGTCTGCACACAGCCACAGGGGAGCCCCCAGAGGGCTCCGATCAGGTCCCCAAGCAACTGCCTCATGTCTGCTTCCTTTTCCCTCTCTCTTGCTTCCTTTTGCATCTCAACTTGCTTTGCAAGGCCTGCTCAATTGTACAGGAGCTACAGAGCAAAACTTCTATTGGTTTTTTCTATTTTTTCTATTGGTTGAGGCTCCTCTCCCTCCTGGTCCCCTGGGGAGGGAGGGAAAGAGCCAGAGCTTCCTTTGCCCAGTTCCCTGGATTCCACGAGAGAAACGCAAAGAAAGTACCTTTAAGAACAAATGCTAATGTTTTAAGCATGTTTTAAGTTTCTTTAAAAATCTTTGTGTTTATCTGTGTCCTTTAAAAGTTTCTCTCTCTGCTACCTAATATTAAATAGGTACACACATGGCCCTGCCCGACACGGCCCAGCCCAACAAGGTCTCATTTATGTCAGATTCGGCCCTCCTGAGAAATGAGTTTGACACCCTTGCACTACAGCAAACAAGTGACATCATGATGTCAGGGGAAGCACTCCAGGATTTGCAAATCCTAGAGCACCCCTCCTTCCAACTTCATGACAACGCTGGTGTACGCCCTTATTTCTTCTGGCACTAATGGGCAACTAACACATTTTTTCTGAGAGGTCTTCTGTTATAATAGAAGACCTTGCAATTATTCTCACATACCCATCATAATGAAGTCTTGCTCTATCTATAAAGCATCTGAAATTATCAGTTGCTTATCATTGGTAGCAAATATTGTTCAGATAAGATAGCCAAGACAGCATTTTGCCAAAAAGAGTCAACAAGCACATTCTGTTTTCACACTGATGTCTTCCTGTTCTGTACAGAGAATCTAATGAGACTGGGAAATAATGGTTGCACCTTCTGTTCACTGTATGGCATGCATTGTTCAGAGTTGAGCTTGCACAAGGTTTGGGGATTTTTACTAAAATCAGATCCTTCACACAATGTATTTTGCTTATCCTGGTTTAGAGGAAACTATAATCTGGATCTGTTTCTATTTGATGCATGTTTTCATATACAGATGCAGGAAAAAAAACCTTCACTTTGAACTGGGATTTAATTGGACTGGCGCCTCCTTGCCGAATGCTTAACATTCACCGTTTTCTCCACAATTCCAGCGCTCTGCCAGCAAAATGTGGACTTTATGCAAGCTTCACCCACACACACAGCCTCAAAATCTTTTACCCCTGCTGATATAACGCTCTACTGCTTCAATTATTTCAGAATACAGATAGGATTAGACAGCAGAAACGGTTGGTGGACTTGGCCAGCTATTTTTACAGCCCCTCTCTTGTAGACAGAATTTCTCATTTGAAACGTGAAACACCAAAGATCGGCTTTCATTTAGGCACTCGAGTTTTCAGGGCTGTTATCCTCACTTATACATAACAACTACAATGCAGACTGACCCTCAGTCATGTGACAAACTAAAGGCATGTAAAGTTATAGGGTTTTTTTAAGGCAGTCATATATAGATGAAGCTGTCATACTGAAAAGTACTGGGTTCAATGCATGGGGAGACTCGGGTAGAGTTGATCAAAGCTCTTTATTAGTTATTAAACATATGAACATATGAAGCTGCCTTATACTGAATCAGACCCTCGGTCAATCAAAGTCAGTATTGTCTACTCAGACTGCAACAGCTCTCCAGGGTCTCAAGCTGAGGTTTTTCACGCCTATTTGCCTGGACCCTTTTTAGTTGGAGATGCCAGGGATTGAACCTGGGACCTTCTGTATTATGTATTGAACATAACTGATCAGGCCGCATGGCGAGCGCTATGGACGGCAACCCCTGGGTCCCTGGATGTAGCTCGCCAGTCGCCCCGCCCATCAAGTTCTGTGGCGGGAAGTCTGACCGACCAGGATTGGCCTGGTCAGAGGAGGGGGCTGTTCCGGGTAATGTATATAAGCGGGGCCCGGCCTGCGTGTTGGCTCTCTTGTAATGGGCTACTGAATAAACTATGTTGCCTTCACACCGTCTCGGTTCTCAGTACATTACATTCTGCTTACAAAACAGATGCTCTACCACTGAACCACCATCCCTTCCTATTACAGCATGGCAACGGTTAAACTAAGACTGGAGAACTGGGCCAATGGGGCCAACTATACACACTACAAGTTCCCACCTTAAAACATCATTGGATCATTTGAACCAGCAGGGGGCTAGTGATTGGTCCAGGGAAGCAGAGATTTGAATCCTGCTTCCTATTGTTCCAATGTCCCCAAGCTCAGTCCTAAAGGCTCCAGTGAGCCAGGCAGAAACTAGCAACCCACATTAGACGCAGAAACACATACACAACACATACTGAATCAGATCCCCTGGTCCATCGGTTAGAGATAGGCACAAATCAAATTACAAACCAAATTTTGTCACGAATCAGGCCAGTTCACTGGACTGTGAACCACCCATGAACTGACCCGGTTATTGGCAGGGATGGAGCCAGGATTTTTTCTCCTTTGGGGGGCATTTAAATATGTCAGGGGACAGGCGATAGGGCAGTAGGCAGGTGAGCAAGGAGTCTGCTGTGCTGCTTGTCTGCATTGCTTCAGACCAAAATGGCTGCCCACCTGCATATGGTTGATGATCATCATTATTATGAGACCTGCCTGGTACCAATCCTAAAGAGGAGCCTGCAGGGTTTGATTTAGCATGGCTGGAGCCGTCCTTACCTTCATTTAGCAGAGTGCTCCTTTTGAGCTTCAGCACAGCAGCGTGGCCTAGTGTAATGGTTACCACACTCTCTCACAAACTGCACAGGGAGCCTTTGCTTTAAGTAAAGAAACCAATACTGGGGATTTATTTAAAGAAACATAAAATACAAGTGTGGTGGAGAGAAAGAGTGACTATCTATTCTAGCTAACGATGGATGGCTTTGGATTGATAGTAGCAGGCCCGGGGCTATTTATTTTATTTAAAATATAAAATCTAAGATTACAAAGATTAAAATGGCAGATTCTGCCTCACAGATGTGACCTATTGTCCAAGTCCAACAGATCTTGTAGCGCTGAGATGGAATGAGGGGGGGAGGCCGGTAACAAGTGACGCTCACTGTCTCAGCTGAAAGCCTGGCAAAAGAGCTCTGTTTTACAGGCCCTGCGGAATTGAAGCAGATCCCGCAGGGTCCGGATCTCCAGGGGGAGCTCATTCCACCAGGCAGGGGCCAAGGCCAAAAAGGCCCTGGCCCTCGTTGAGGCCAGATGGACGGCTCTGGAGACGGGTATTACCAGAAGTTGTTGGTTTGCTGACTGTAAGGACCTATGGGGCTCATACAGGGAGAGGCAGTTCTAAAGGTATGCTGGCCCCTGGCCGTATAGGACTTTAAAGGTAAGTACCAACACCTTGTTCCGGTACTCAATGGGTAGCCAGTGCAGTTCACGCAGCACAGGATGGATCCATGCCCATATAGGCAACCAAGTCAGCATCCGTGCAGCAGCGTTCTGCACCAGCTGGAGTTTCCGGAGGAGGGTCAAGGGCAGCCCCACATAGAGAGAGTTACAATAATCTAGCCTGGAAGTAACCATTGCATGGGTTACTGTGGCCAAGTTGTGGGGGTCGAGATACGAGACCAATTGCCTGACCTGCCTCAGATGGAAAAAGGCCGATCTGGTAGTGGTGGTAACTTGGGCCTCCATAGTTAGAGAGGCATCCAGAAATACCCCCAAGCTCTTCACCCTCGATGTGGGCATCAATGGAGCCCCATCTAAGGATGGGAGCCTGATTCCTGATCGCAGCCCCCTATAACCTAGACACAGCACCTCCATCTTTGATGGATTCAGTTTCAGCCGGCTCTGTTGCAACCAACCAGCCACGGCTTGCAATGCCGTACCCAATTCCTGTGGGGCTGAATCCGGGTGGTGATCCATTAGCAGATAGAGCTGGGTATCATCTGCATATTGATGACACCCCAGCCCATACCTCCGGACGATCTGGGCAAGGGGGCGCATATAGATGTTGAATAACGTTGGGGATAGAGTTGCTCCCTGCAGCACACCACATTGTAATGAGTGCCGCCGGGATAGTTCACCCCCAAGCGCCACCCTCTGTCCCTGACCTTGGAGAAAGAAGACCATCCATTGTAGAGCCAGCCCCTGTATCCCTGCATCAGCGAGGCAGTCACTTCATGGTCAACCATATCAAACGCTGCTGACAGATCAAGAAGAATCAGCAGCGCTGAACCGCCTCGATCCAGATGCCTCCGGAGATCATCCACCAAGGCGACCAACACTGTCTCCGTCCCATGGGCAGGGCGGAAGCCGGACTGGAAGGGATCCAGGACAACAGCATCCTCCAAGAAAGCCTGAAGCTGCGTTGCCACCGCCTTTTCCACTACCTTGCCCAGGGATGGCAAGTTTGAAAGTGAGCGGTAGTTTGCTAGGACCGTAGGGTCCAGAGACGGTTTCTTCTGGAGAGGACGGACCACTGCCTCCTTCAAGGCCCCTGGGAATGCCCCTGTTGAGAGGGACAAGTTGATGATCTCCCTCAGGGGGGTTCGTATGCGTCAGCTCCAGGCTTTAATCAGCCATGACGGACAAGGATCAAGGGGACAAGTGATAGGTTTCACAGCAGCCAGTGTCTTGTCAACTTCATCCTGGGAGAGCAGGCTGAAATGGTCCAAAACTGGACCTGAAGACGGGCAAGGGGCTTCCAGTTCCATTATTGTATCAATCGTGGCTGGAAGGTCGCGGTGGAGTGACAAGACTTTATCTGCAAAATAATCCATGAAAGTCACACAGCCTATATCCAATTCCCTAGCATTTGGCATGCCCTTAGGCAAAGATGCTAAAGACCAAATTAATCTAAATAATTGAGCTGGGAGCCATTTTGCAGAAGTGATGGAGGCAGCATAGAACTCCTTCTTTGCTGACTTCGTCGCCATCTCATAGGTCTTCATAAACGATCTATAAGATGTTCTGCGCCCCTAGGTGGAACCCCACTCTTCTGTCCTCCTGTCGGTATTTTCACACGCGCAAAGCATGCCGCCAATGACGTCACAATGACATCACTGTCACACACACACCCCAATTTTGCCGAGGCAAAGTCCGGAAGGGCAGCAGGCATGTTTAGAGCCAGGCTCTCAGTGCACTCACTACCATACCCCTCCCAACTTTGCTGAGACCTCCCGAGCCTTGGGAAGTCTCGGCAAACTCAAGATGCAGGGCGTGGGGAGAGGGGTTGCCTCGCAGTGCCCCTAGGCCAGGTGGTGCCCTAAGCAGTCGCCTACTAGGCCTACTCCCACGCCCCGGCCCTGGATAGTAGGTCATCTGCTTAGTTCAGTTCCGGAGGAGAAGGAAGAAGAGGAGGAGAACAAAGAGGAAGGGAGTTCCCTGAGTAACATTCTACTGGTTAAGGAGGATGAGTGAAAGCAAAGCAGACAGGAAGGAAACTGATATTGTCCTAGCTATTTAGCTTGTTCTATGGTGTTTGTAGTCTTGGAGGACTAAGCAAGAGACATCGCCAGTCTGTTCTTCTAACAGAGCTGAACCCAGCTCACTATGTTGGTAGAAAGATTTTTTTTAAGTGGGGGGGACAGGGCAAAGAACCATAGGAACCCTGAGCTCCTCCTTGTAGTCTGGAGTTCCTGCAGCCATTGTAGACGTTATTTGAGATTCCTCTTAGTTGCTCCCCCCCCACTCTTTAATAAGAAGAAAGTACAAAACATAACATCCTCAGGACCACTTCTTCCCGTATGAACCCCTCCAGGCTCTGAGGTCTGCTGCTCAACAACTCCTCATAGTCCCTGGTCCTAAGGACACCAGGCTGGCTTCAACGAGGGCCAGGGCCTTTTCAGTCCAGACCCCTACCTGGTGAAATGAAATGAGCTCCCTCTGCAGATCCTGGCCCTGCGGGACTTATCAAGGTTCTGCAGGGCCAGTAAGACTGAGCTCTTCTGCCAGGCTTTTTTTTTTTTTTTTATGTCCAAAAACTTTTTTATTGAATTTAGTAAACATACAAATAAAGCAATCAATGACTGTATCTGCAATCATTCTTTGTGTATAAGCATAGCATACCAGTAGAAAACAGAATATATATATATACACAAAATACAAACAAAACAACACATACATACATTCACACATACATACATACTTGGCAGCTGAATTAAAAAATAAGTACTCTGTCCATATGTTAATTACATCAAATTAATAATGTCATAATATCTACCAGGAATACATGTACGCATCTGATCTACAGGACTAAAAGAAAATTTAAGAAATGGAAGCCACTTGTACATCAGAGAATCATTACCTTCTGAATTATTTATATTGCATAAACTATCTGCTATCTTGTCCATAGCATAGACCTCCCAGATTTTAGCATACCAGGCTTTAACTGGAGGAATATTGGGAGATTTCCAAAATTGGGCTAACACCATTTTAGCAGCAGCTAGTAAAAGGGATATCAGGGATTTATTGAGAGAAGTAATAGAAATACCTTTCCAACAGTCAAGCAAAATGAGTTCCAATCTTAAGGGTAAACTATAGCCCGTGATATCCTTGATTTTTACCACAATTACTGCCCAAAACGACTGCACCCTCGGGCAAGACCACCAGCAGTGTATAAATGTGCCCACCTCTCCACAATTTTTCCAACATTTGGAGGATTGATTTATCGCCATATGGCTTAATCTCTGAGGTGTTAAATACCACCGGAACAAAATTTTTTGAGTTTGTAATTGTATATTCAATGATTTTGAAACAAACGAAGGAGATGACCAGATTTGTTGCCAAACATCCTCCTGAAAATTAATTGAACTATTCCTTTGCCAAATTTCTTGATAGGATAACAAATCAACAGCATCAATGTCTAGCAAACCCTTATAGATAAATGAAATCAGTCCCTTCCGCTTTAAAAAAGGAGATTGTAGCAAGGATTCAAAGAAAGTAAGAGATCGATTGAAATTGTATTTCTTTGAGAGTGATGTCACCAAGTTGTTAATTTGCAAGTATTCAAACCATGGGATTTTTGTCCCACCAGTTTTCTCTTCTAAAGATTTTTTGTCGAGCACTTTTCCATTGGACAAAATATCCACAAACCTATAAAGATTATATTTTTTCCAAATTGGAAAAGACTTGTAAAAAAAACCCGGTTGAAACCAAGAAACATCCATAAAATGAGATAGTGGAGACATAGGAGGGGCTAAAAAGAGGCGGCGTTTGTCCCAAATCTGAAAAATCTGCCAGGCTTTTAATTAATCCAGCAGGCATCCTTTGAAAGTCATCACTTCCCCCAGCATTTCACCATTATGGTGTTATGCTGTTAGCCATCAGCCGCATGCTGTTTACCGCCTATGTCTGAAAGTTTACTGTGCTGCTTCTGTTTTGTAATATTATTCTGTTTTATGATATTATTTTAACTCTGTTTGTTGTAAGCTGCCCTAAGCCCGCTTGCGGGATAGAGTGGGATATAAATCTAAAAATTAAATTAGATTAAATCAAAATACCATTCAAATTAGAAGAAATTACATCAGAAAATCACCCAGCTAAAATGAAATAGTCCAGTGACTTATGTAGTACTCCAACCCATTTAAAATTTCTATTTTACACCAATATCTTTGACCAGAAGATCAAGCTGTCCCGTGGCGCAGAGTGGTAAAGCAGCAGTACTGCAGTACTGTAGTCTGAACTCTCTGCTCACAACCTGAGTTCGATTCCGGCGGAAGCTGGATTCAGGTAGCCGGCCCAAGGTTGACTCAGCCTTCCATCCTTCCGAGGTCGGTAAAATGAGTCCCCAGCTTGCTGGGGAGAAAGTGTAGATGACTGGGGAAGGCAATGGCAAATCACCCCGTAAAAAAAGTCTGCCGTGAAAACGTTGTGAAAGCAACGTCACCCCAGAGTCGGAAACGACTGGTGCTTGCACAGGGGACCTTTCCTTTCCTTGGGGAGGGACGGTAGCTCAGTGGCAGAGCATCTGCTTGGTAAGCAGAAGGTCCCAGGTTCAATCCCCAGCATCTCCAACTCAAAAGGGTCCAGGCAAATAGGAGTGAAAAGCCTCCGCTGGAGACCGTGAAGAGCTGCTGCCGGTCTGAGTAGACCAGACTGACTTGGATGGACGCAGGGGGGTCTGATTCAGTAGAAGGCAGCTTCAGAGGTTCTTTGGGTCACTGCTGTGAGGGAAGCTTTGTGTTGAGCTGAAGAGGACAGAGATCATGGAAAGGGGGTGGGGGGTGAGAAAAAAAGAAGGAAGATTTATTCATATTGCACAGGAAGCTGCTCCACAAAACAACAAATGAGCAAAGAAATTGTAGGGGAGGGACGGTAGCTCAGTGGTAGAGCATCTGCTTGGTAAGCAGAAGGTCCCAGGTTCAATCCCTGGCATCTCCAAAAAGGGTCCAGGCAAATTGGTGTGAAAAATCTCAGCTTGAGACCCTTGAGAGCTGCTGCCAGTCTGAGTAGACAATACTGACTTTGATGGACCAAGGGTCTGATTCAGTATAAGGCAGCTTCATATGTTCGTATGTTCAGGAGGGATAGAGATATCCTTTAACTGTAAATGAGCCATCCAAGTTGTAGAGAAAGAAAATTTCAGCAGTGAAGGGAGGCAGCTCCTCCCAATAAACGGACAGGCAGAAATGAGGAAGAAATATATGTTCAAAACTTTGTACCTTTTGCCTCACTGTCCCCCTTCAGCTCCATAGCCTGTTCATGCCGGTTGCCAAGCAACCAGCAACTCTAAGATTTCTGGGAAATGTAGTTCCAAATTTTACCCCGGATTTACACATACTTCAGACATGGAAAGGAAAGAACTTACAGAAGCAATGTTGAACTCTCTATGGCGGACTGGGCTGAAATTGCAGTGCATACTCAGTTGGGAGGAAATCTCACTGAATGCAATAGCACTTTCTTCCAGAGTACAAGGAATGTATGTAATAGCCTAGCAACAGGTCAGAAGTAGGGTAGGGTGTCACCATGCAAGCACAACGAAAGGATTACTGGGAAGGCGAAGTTGTGAGGTGTAGACAGTTAAGCTGGGGGCATGGCCACGTGGGATAGGGCGGCTGCCCACCTGCATATGCCCATCATTGCTACAGGCTATGTTATTGGTTTGTTTGGTTTGGGTTCATGGGCCAGACATGCTGGCACTCAAGACAATGGTAGGTTGCAGCAGCACGACTCTCTAGTAAGCTCAGAAGAATGCCTTCTGAGTTCACTTACAAGAGTGCCATGACTTCCGGAGGGGGGGGGAGTTTGATGCAGAGGAAGGAAGCTGTCAACAAGAAAAAGGGGATAAAGTGGTTGCAGAAGTCATGCTGGCTGGCAGATCATTGGAAGTGGTAGGGGAAGGCCAGGAGATGCAAGCAGTGAAAGAACGGGGTCTCTAGCACCCCTATAAGGTGCTTTTGCAGGGGAAAAAAGGGGAACGGGGGGGGCTTGCTCATGGTAGCAGCAAAGGGAGGGTCAGGAAGTGGACTCCTGAATATTGGAGAGGGTCACAGAATCATAGAGTTGGAAGGGACCCTCCAGGGTCATCTAGTCCAACCCCCTGCACAATGCAGGAAACTCACAAATACCTCCCCCTAAATTTACAGGATATTCATTCATCCTGGTGCCCAGGAGCATCTTTTGGATACTCAGTTTGGAAAACCGAAAAGCATGTGGAGGTTCACAAACCATGGTTCATAGTTTCTCACGAACCGTCGCTTTCCCAGTTCATGCCCATCCTTAATCAAGATCAGTATTGTCTACTCAGACTGGCTGCTGCTCTCAGGCAAAGGTATTTCACATCATCTACTACCTGGTCCTTTTAACTGGAGCTGCTCGGGATTGAACTGGGACCTTCTGTACGCCAAGCAGAAACTCTACCACTGAGCCATGGCCCCTCCCCTAAATGCTTTCATCCCATCTAGTGTAGGGGCTAAACACACTATTTTGAAAAAATGGCGTGCATACCACTTAACATACAGGGAATGTGGTGTTGTAGCTGGACCTATGGACCAGCATGTTATCTGGCTTGGAAGCCTCTGCCAGCAAAGGCATTACAAAGAGGTCATCAAGGAAACTGCCTCACAGCTCTGGCCCCACTGGTGGGCCTCCTGATGGCACCTGGGTTTTGGCCACAGTATGACACAGAGTGTTGGACTGGACGGGCCATTGGCCTGATACAACAAGGCTTCTCTTATGTTCTTCTGTCGTTGAGGGGCAAAAATCCACTCCAGTCTTATGCATCATCAGTGACAAGCCTGAATTGCATCCCTAGACTGTCTGGCACCCTAGGCAAGGCTAACTTCTGGCACACACACCTCACTGATAACCAATTCTCAAAAACAGATGAATTGTAGTGCCAAATTTGGCGCCCCCAAAAGGCCGGTGCCCAAGGCAATCACCTAGTTTGCCTAGTGGCAGGCCCAGCTCTGATTGAATCTGAGCTGGTCTAGGATCCATCCCTTCTAAGACTTAGAAGTATGTTGTAGGATAAAAGAGAAAAGGAAGGAATGTTTAAGCTCCTCAGTATCTCCTTTGGGAAGAAGTGGAGTAGAAATGAAGTAAATAGAAATCCGCTAAATCAGGGGTGGCCAAACTGTGGCTTTTCAAGGGACCTTCTAAGATACAGTACCTATGTTACATGGGCAAGCAAAGCAAGATACTTAGTCATCCAAGTGGAACCTGAACAACCAAGTATTATACTCGGAATGAAGGGAATTTGTAAATATTAATGCAAACACTTTGGAATGTCTTTTTTTCTTTTCTTTTTGAAGCTAAGACAGAAAGTCTAGGGAGATATTTTGACTGTTTCAGATGATTTAAGTCCCAGTTTTATGAGCTGGGGGAAATGGCACAAGTCACTGCAAGAAGGGCAACAGGCATTCTCTTGCTCTAAAGCTTTTTTAATTTGGGTATATTAGTTTAATTCTGAATTAGATCTTTACACAAATTAACCACCCTGAAGGTAAAAAGGGTATAAATTGCATACAGAAACACACACACACCACTGCTGTAACTGAATCATTTAGTCCTCGGGCAGCCAAACTCACTTAACATAAGGGCCACAGTCACTGGGGTGGTGGGGGCTTCAAGAGCCACACAATATGTGTGAAAGAGCCACATGTGGCTCCCGAGCCACAGTTTGGCCACCCCTGATTTAGCGGATTTCTATTTACTTCATTTCTACTCCATTTCTTCCCAAAGGAGATACAGAGGAGCTTAAACATTCCTTCCTTCTCTCTTTTATCATACACTTTTCTTCAGGGAGTTCAGGGCTGTGCGCCTCATTCTCTCATCCAGTATACTGTCTTCACAACAACCTTGTGAGGCACATTCAAATAAGAATGAACGACTGGTCCAATGCCACCAAGAGAGCTTTCACGATGAGTGGAGAGTTGAACTTAAGTCTCTCCCCCCGCCACAGGTGCAGCCCAACATTCTAACAATGAATACTGGACTGGCTGTCTAATATGAAAAAGGGAAACAAGATTGTTAAGAACTCCTGAGATGCCCTGACCTGGATAGTCCAGGCAAGCTCAATCTCATCAGATCTTGGAAGCTAAGTAGAGCCAACCCAAGTACTTGGACAGGAAGTCTCCAAGGAATACCAGGGCCAGGACACAGAGGCAGGCAATAGAGCTCTCTGAAAATCCAAGTGCCACCAGAGGTCACCAGAAGTCAATCATAGCTTCAAGGCACGCACACACACAAACAAACAAAATAGTCACACACAACCCCCCACAAGAAGTAGAGAAAGAAGTATGTACTTTTCTCCCTTTCTCACAATATAAGAACTCGTGGGCATTCAATGAAATTGCTGAGCAGTTGGGTTAGAACAGATAAAAGGAAGTACTTCTTCACCCAAAGGATGATTAACATGTGGAATTCACTGCCACAGGAGGTGGCGGCGGCTACAAGCACAGACAGCTTCAAGAGGGGACTGGATAAAAATATGGAGCAGAGGTCCATCAGCGGCTATTAGCCACAGTATATTATTGGAGCTGTCTGGGGCAGTGATGCTCTGTATTCTTTGTGCTTGAGAGCGGGCAAAGTGGAATAGATATTTAAAGGTGCTTCTCTTTGGCTGGACTGTACCCTTAAGAGAGCAATATTCAGTTTTACAAGAATTTCTTGCCAGGTTTCTGAATATATTCCTTGGGAAAGCTCATGCACACGACGGTGCTCTGTCACCACATGGCATTGCTGGCTGTCTAGCTACCCTCTGGCAAGTGCAGAGATGTCAGTACGGAGACATCAACAGCTCTGCATGATCTGACCAACGCTAGAGGAGATTTCAAGATGCTGGGGAGGAAATAAGTTTCTGGCAGAGTTGAAAAAAATTCCCAGGAGCCTTAATGCCAGGTGCTGGGAAGTTTGTCTGAAGCACCTTGGAATCTGAAAAAAAGAAAAATCTTCTTTGCACTGAACAAGACCAGTGCTAATAATTTAGACATTTGAAATTCTTGGCAAGGTAACCCTTTTTCTACTGCCTTTTTACAAGATAACCCTTTTTCTACTGCCTTTTTGCAAGGACATTACATGGTCTGTTCATTTCACTGGCTGCTCATCATTTATCATGCTCAATTTAAAGTGTTGGCTATCAAACACAAAGCCCACCATGGCCTTGGAACCTCATCTTGTGAGTTCGCCTCTCCTCCAATGCCCCATCAAGACAGCTTCACTCACCCAAGCACGGCCTTCTGTAGGCACCAATCCACAAATGGGCAAAATCAACAACTGCCTATTACACGTGCCTTCTCCGCTGTGGCCCCTACCTTGCAGAATGGCTTACTGGAAGAGAAGTGTGGATTTATACCCTGCCCTTCCCTACCTAAAGGAGTCTCAGAGCAACTTACTATCTCCTTTCCCTTCGCCTCCCCACAACAGACATCCTGTGATGTAGGTGGGGCTGAGAGAGCTCTGACAGAAACTGCCCTTCTGAGGACAGCTCTGTGAGAGCCATGGCTTACCCAAGGCCATTCCATCAGCTGCAAGTGGAGGAGTGGGGGAATCAAACCCGGTTCTCCCAGATAAGAGTCCGTGCACTTAACCACCACACCAAACTGGCTCTCACTCTCCTGGCTTTCCGCAAACTATGCAAAACTAAATTAATCAAGAGGGCTTTTCTATGTAGGCATTAGGGTAGCACTGTACAAAAGGATTAATGAAGTTACTTGGATAGATTATTAGGGACTATAGTACTGTGGGCTGTTTGCTGTACACTGGATCCTACTATGTACTTTTGCATCATGTTAACACTCTTTGCCTCTGAAAGCCAATTTAGTGTAGTGGTTAAGTGCATGGACTCTATTCTGGGAGAACCAAGTTTGATTTCCTACTCCTCCACATGTACCTAAGTGACCCTGGGTCAGTCACAAGTTCTTGCAAAGCTATTCTCCCAAGAGCTGTTCTCTCAGAGCTCTCCCAGCCCTACCTACCTCACAGGGTGTCTGTTGTGGAGAGAGGAAGGGAAGGAAATTGTAAACTGCTCTGAGACTCTGAGTGAAATCAAAATCCAATCTCCTCCTCCTCCTCCTCTTAGTTCTGTTTTTTAAATTTCTGGCTGGTTTTACAGCCAAAATACTACTTCACTGTTTACTGAATGTCTCATCCTGTTAACTGTACTGATTCACTCTGCTTACTCCACCATAACTCCCAGTGACAAAGGAGGTCTATACAAAACACAAGAAAATATTAAAATCCACCTCAAGAACCATAAATCATAGTGTTAAAATAATTTTAAAAATATATGCTACTGTAGTTATTTTTATATAAAAGAACAGACATAGTTATGACATTTTGTAAAAGGATCACTGAGAAAGACATGAAGCACATTTTCATCTTGTATAGTTTACAACACAAATGTTCTGCAGATCATACACCTGTCATTAATTTACTGAAAGAAATTTATTTAGATTGTATTGATATATAGTAATGGGGTTGTTTTTTATCAATGTGTTGGTTTAAAGGAAAACCACACATAAAGGAACAACTTTTTAAGAAGATTGGAAAAGTAAACCTGTAACCAATGCATAAACCCAACCAGAAAATTATGAGGGAACAGACACTCTGAGGTAAAGATTTTACCTCAGAAAGCTGAGATAAAAGTTGGCTTAGGAGTACTGCGCATCAGATCTCCAAGTCTATCCCTCCCTGCTTTCTGGTCCTTCAGCAGTTTTTTCCTGCCTTGACAAAGGAAAATGCCTCTTATTAGCTGTCACAGGAAGCTGTACTGGGCACCATCTCTCGTTCCACTGTGGGGAATCACCCCACAGTCAAGGATGCCTTTTTTTCCCAGTGAAAAAGTTCTGCATGCCCCATTTTAGTTAAATTTCATCTTTGGACCCAGAACAGGAATGCCCCATTCTCCAGCCCCCACTCTCAGCCAAATACAAAATTGAGACTTCTTTCTTCCTTGCATCTCTTCAAACTGTACTCTCTCTTGCCAGACAACAGGAGAACATTAGCACTGGTCCCACCATAACTGATAGGGAGGTCCTGGCTGACAGCTGCTTTGAGCCACTGAAGAACCATCTTCTGATTGTTTTGGGTTCATTAGTAGGACATTGACTGATCGGACCATTAGCAAGTCATGGAAATAAGAACAGAAAAAGGAAACGGATGGAAGTGCTGTCTACTATCCAGCATTGCTTACAAGTATCTAGCTTTTGCAGAAGTGTATGTAAGGCGTGAGGATTTCTAATTGGTGTCCCAAACCATCCCTGAAATTCTATGTTTCCTAGAAAGGCATATTCTCCTCTCTGCCCAAACCACTTAAATGGGCAGAGAGGGACTGGACTGCCCAAGCCCTCTGCTGGCCCCTGCTTCTAAGGTTACCTTTGGAAGTTCCAACTGACTAGAACTGGAGGGGAAGGAACGTTCCTTCCCTTCCCTCCCACCCACAGTATTCCTGTTCTGGGTCCAAAGATGAAATTTAACTAAACTGGTGGGATGGGCAGAGTGAAGCAGGACAGGTCTTTCATGTGTGTATGTGTGATTTTTTTTTTTGGCCCGCCCTTCCCATAGGACAGGCTCAGGGCGGGTTACATCATAAAAACAACCAACACTAAAAAACAATAAAAGACCAATTTAAAATATATAAAATCTAAAACTGCCGAGTGACAATAGAGACTAAAACGGCAGGTTCTGCCTCACAGACATGGCCTATTGTCCAGGTCCAGCAGATCTTATATAGCATTGGGATGGAATGAAGCGAGGGAGGCCAGTATCAAGTGACGTCCACTGCCTCAGCTGAAAGCCTGGCGAAAGAGCTCTGTTTTTAGTCTATACCAATGTTTACAGTTTACTTACAGAATAAAGGCAAAAGGTGCCACTGGACTCAAACTTTGTCCCATTGCTTCAGATCAACACAGCTACCCCTCTGAATATGTATTTCCCTACCCATACTTTCACCCTGACCTGGATGACCCAGTCTAGCTGGATCTTGTCAGATCTCAGAAACGAAGTAGCATCAGCCCTGGTTAGTATCTGGATGGGAGAACACAAAGGAAACCCAGGATTGCTACACAGATGCCGGCAATAGCAAACCACCTCTGAACTTCTCTTGCTTTGAAAAATCTATGGGGTCACTATAAGTCAGCTGCAACGTGCCAGCACTTTCCAGCACCACTTATACTTTCACTGTGATCATCTATGATATTTCATGATCCATTCTTAGAATGTATGCAAGACTGCACTGATAAAATTTACCTGGTTCACATGGAGGACAATTGTTGTCTGATGCACCAAGTTCATTGGCCTCCAGCTGTCTGTATCTCTCCACATATTCTGTGCCAGTACTCAGCTCAGGCTGTATGCTAAAGGGGAGGGAAGAAACAAAATCTTACTCTCTCTCAAAAAAAGTACACATCCTTAAGAACCTCCCAAAAAATGAACCAAAAAGCTTTCTCCTGACCCACGGCACCAAGCCTTTCCCTCTGCCACGAAAAACAGAACCAAAACTGAAAACAGACAGCCCATCTCTTAAGCAACAGAATGCTCCAGGTCTCAAGCACACCAGAATTACTTACCGAGTACAAAACTTTAGGAGATTAAACATTTCTTTACATCAATATTTATTAATAGCAAGCTTGAAGTCTGGCAACAATCCCAGCGACGTGACGCATGCCAATTCCTGTTCACCCCTGTCCACTTGCCTTCACAGGTTAATCATAATGTTCCCACCCCCTGGGTCTGCTTTTCCACCTGCAAAAGCAGAACTGCTATGGCAATACTATTCTGACACATCTCAGAGGAGACCGAGGTGTGACCTACAGTGCCACTTTCATACCATCATCGTGAAGATGTGATAGTCCTTAAGGAAGCATGAGAGCTGGGACAGGCTACAGTGTAGGGTTTTCAAAGCAAAAGACTTCTGGAGGTAATTTGCCATTGCCTGCCTCTGTGTAGCAACTCTGGACTTCCTTGGTGGGACTCCCATCGAAGTACCGGCCAGTGTTCCCTTTAACCTGAGTTAACGTGAGCTAGCTCACAGATTTTTAGCCTCCAGTTCACACATTTTTGTCTTAGCTCAGGAAGGATGGCCCCAGAGCACACTGATTTATGCAATAGCTCGCAACATTAAGGCCAGTAGCTCACAAAGTAGAATTTTTGCTCACAAGACACTGCAGCTTAGAGGGAACATTGGTACTGGCCATGACTGATTCTGTTTAGGAATACTGACCATGACCAATTCTGCTTAGGAATTCTTAAAGGAGTTTTTTTCCAACTACTTCATGTTTGTTTATTTAAATATTTACATAACGTCTTTCTCTTCAGGAGTGGACTTATTTATTTGATTTGATGGGATTTCTATCCCACCGATCCTGCCAAGGTATGTAAATGAAAAAACCACCAAGAGACACCATAAATTTTAAACAAGACAGTGTAATGTAAAGGTCAGTGGTGTTCTGACAAAGCTTGCACACAGAACTTCAAATAGAAAACAGCATGTAGCAAAAAAAAAAAACATTAACAGAAGACAGTTCAAAAGCAGTCTTTCCAATCACAAAGGAGTGACAATAGTCCAGTATTTAGTTCATGGAACTAAAAGAAGCCCTTCCAAAGTCATCTGTTCTAGATATCAAGACATTTCATCCGTCTTTCTTCAGTTTGGAGACTTATTTATCACTGGAATCCAATCTTTACAATACATTCACAGGAGACTAACAAGGTAGGCTCAGGGCAGGTTACAGACATAATACAATATAATATTACAGTAAAATCATAAAAACCTCTATTAAAAACAATGTGTAACATACAAGTTGTAGAACAAACAGATGGCAGTATCTCCACATCTGCTCACTGTCATCCAGTTTCCAGATTTAAAGCATAGTACTATGAATAGTGTGAGTAGATGAGAATAGGTCTGGGCTGATTTACAACAGGGTTACAGTCAGAGGTTTGAGCAGATTTCAGAGGATGGTAGAAGATAAGAGGGCCTGGCGTGACTTTGTCCATGGGGTCGCAAAGAGTCAGACTCGACTTTGCGACTGTACAACAACAAACAGTAGGAGCGTTGATCATATTCTATGTTCATGGCTTTAATCCAGGGTCGTTTTGTAGAAAAATAGGTGACAGAGCTCATTAGCATACCTCATTAGCAAATGCCGCCCCCTCACCAGCCAAAAGCAACCCGATGCAAGAAAGGAGAGCCCCAGGCAAGTGAGGCCTGCTTGCGCTAGCTAGAGACCCAGGCAGCCCAGGCAGCCCTCGCTCACCTGGGGCTCTCCATAGCCGTCCTTTCCCCAGTCAAAAGGGCAGAAAGCCACCCACCACCCAAAAAAACATAAGAAATGGAGAAAGGGTAGCGTGGGCTTCTCAGGGGTTAATGAGGGCTGCTGGGGTGTGGCAAAGCTCCTAGTGACTGGCTGGCTGCCTGCTCTCCTAATCCAGGGATTGTTATGCAGTTGCACCTATGGCCAAGGTAGGTGGGGAGAAGGAGGGGGAACCCTCAGAAAGGTTCAGGAGCTGCACTCCTGTGAGCTCCTGCTAAATTCAAGGCCCGGCTTTAATTAAAAGCCTGGCGGAAGAACTCCATCTTACAAACCTATGTATGTCAGAGATCTGCTAAGACTGCAGATCTTTTAAAAACTGATCGAGTGAACACCTATTTCAGACTAATAACTTTCAGAACCTTAAATAAACACCACATACTTAAATAAACCAAACATACCAGATTAGCCCTTCTACAACACGCAAGATACTGATCTTCACTTATAACTGTCTGAGAAACATAAAGTGACAGGGTGTTAAGAATGACAAGCGAACGATGAGTGTTTAAGTGGAAAAAATAAGATGTACCAAAACCATGGGAAATCACTCTCCAAACACAAGCGCTTGTGACAGTGTGCCCTCTTTTCACAAGCCCAGCTTATTTCCCAGGCCTTTATTTTTCCACTTTAATACCCGATTTGCCATTCCTTCTTAAACGTGCTTGTTAGTGATGAGAAGGCAGCTTCACTTAAAAGCCAATTGTGTAACCCAGAAGGCAGGCTCTCATCTGTACGAATGCTTGCACAAACCCCATCACACCCTCCTTGGCCAAGGAGCAATGTCTCTCTTTTGTCTCAGCTCTAACAACCCCATGTCATGTTATGACGCATGCTGCGCCCCACACAGCACTGCTGCGGAAAGCAGAAGCCCCATGCCAAGTCCTCTCGTTTCCTCATTCTGTAATATGTATATGCGCTCTTAACTAGGTCATTGCTTCTATCAGTGATGCTCATTCAGTGATTCAGGAGCTCCATGTGGCTTTGACACAGCACTGCTTTATGCTGAGGAGACAGTAGGAAGGCGGATAGGGCAGCCTCTCCTCTCACTCCAGACCAGGGCTTTTTTTGTAGCAGGAATTCCTTTGCATATTAGGCCACATTCCCCACTGCTGTAGCCAATCCTCCAAAAGCTTACAGGGCTCTTCTTACAGGGCCTACTGTAAGCTCTTGGAGGATTGGCTACATCAGGGGTGTGTGACCTAATATGCAAAGGAGTTCCTGCTACAACAAAAGCCCTGCTCCAGACACACATGAGACTGGCTAAGGCTCAACACTGGTGGAAAGGACAACCCTCCATGCTCACAAGTTTACTGGTAGCTTAAAATGTAGATGACTGGGGAAGGCAGTGGCAAACCACCCCGTAAAAAGTCTGCTAAGAAAATGTCATAATGTGACATCACCCCATAGGTAGGTAACGACTCAGTGCTTGCACAGGGGACTGCCTTTACCTTTAAAATGTTATAGTCAGGGCTTTTTAATAGCAGGAACTCCGTTGCATATTAGGCTCCACCCCACCCTGATGTAGCCAATCCTCCAAGAGCTTACCATAGGCCCTGTAAGCTCTTAGAATATTGGCTACATCAGGGGGTGTAGCATAATATGCTAAGGAGTTCCTGCTACAAAAAAAGCCCTAATATATTTAATAAGAGTTATAGCTTATTATTTTATGTGTGTACTTGATCAGGTGGCACACAAAGCAGTCACGTCACTCTTTTGGTTGATGGTAAAATGCTAATGTAGGTCTCACATAAGCCACAGAGTTAGTACTACATTGGCTAACCTGTGGCCAAGAAAAGGAAACTCCATGACATCACAGCTCAAGTACAATGGGAAATCTTCAACACGTGGAATGCCATTTTTAGCAGCAGCCTATTGTTGAGCATAAGTATCAATAGAACAAGTTAGATGTGTGTCTAAAGACACATATATAAAAGAGTACAAGCTCATCGATGAGCTACACATACCACAAAGACCTACACATACCACAACCACTTCGAGAACACCTGATACTCTCTTAGATCAGTCTCTGTATTCTAAATCCCATTCTGGGATTATAAAATTCTTTCATCATGGATCTAAACTCACGACAAAGTACATATGCCTGTAGCCCAATGACTCCATGGCTTCCCCCATTGCATTTGAGACACAACTTTTAAGCTACTGACCTGCAAAATCTTGAACAAAATCTTGAACTCTATAAAATTATACAAAATCTTGAATTCCATATGCCATACACAACATCTATATACCATACACTACATCTCTCAATATTAAGACCACCATTTTATGGTGTCTTTGCACCACATTCAAAATAAGGGGCTTTGACAAAGGAATTTATGCTTTTCCCTGTCAAGCATGCATATTTCTGAGTGCCATTATAGTCCACAAGACAAAGAGCAAAATACCAGGCTCTCCTGCTCCCCCCTCATTTACAATCTAAGGGCAATAATAAATCCATCTGGCCCAAGGATGTTTAGGTTAGCCTTGCTGGTAACAGTGCGATGTGCCTCACCCCCAGATTCACACAGACAGGTCTTATCTACTCACAGAGAAAGTGCGAGAAAGGGAGATGTTTTTATTAACCTACATTCCTTAGTAATAAAAGAGATACAGTACTTTGTAGTAACCTTTGAACCCATGACTCAAATTGCATCTGTATGTTATCCTTTGACGCTATCTTATAAAGTAACTATGTAAGTCTGTATACGTCATTACTTCCAAGGATTTTGTCCTTGGTAAAGCTATGGAGTTTCTACAATAAAGCAACTTTGATTCAATAACAAAAGACTGATTATTGGGAAATATCGATGCTTGACATTCCCAAAGGATCATGAACAAGTTGTACGCCTTGCCCACCCCTCTTCCCTCCCCCCATCTATTTTCCTTCCTTCCCTCCTTCCTGCAGATAAACATCTGATGTTCATGTCTCGCGGCTCTCAAACATCTGACGTTTATTCTATCTGGCTCTTAATCAAGTTTGGCCACCCTGGCTTATCCAGACCCTCCTTGGGAAACTGATTCCTCATCAGCAATTCTGCCAGTTTTTCATATTCCCCAGGAACTATACATTTCAGATCTGCTCTTAGAAACTTAGAATCATCTTAGAAACCAGACACGCTCCATCACAGCAAGTTTCTGCAAGCAGAAAACCTGATACAGCAGAGAGAAGCAAGGTTGAGCTACTTTTCTGCTTGCAGGCAATTTAACACAGCAATGCAATACCACAAGCAGCATTTCTTTCCTCCTGAGACTTAATGATAGCCTAGCCTTTTCCCCACCATGCAACTTCTACATTTATGGAGGAAAGTAACATCAAGTCACAGGCAACTTATGGCAACCCTGTGTAGGGCTTTCAAGGCAAGAGATCCCTTTCTCTCTATCAGGTCTACATAGAGCTAGTAAAGTAACACAGACAAATCCACAGACAGCCAAAAAGAGAGAAAAAATTCAAACAACAGGTCTGCCTCTAGCAACATGGCATAATTATTTTCCTCCAGCTTCTAATTTACTTATATGAGAACACAGGATCATTTCTCTCCAACATTCTGAAACATCCAAAAACCACCCAGAAAGCCTTGGTTTAAAACTGAAATGAACATAACATAAGAGAAGCCATGTTAGATCAGGCCAATGGCCCATCCAGTCCAACACTCTGGCCACTGATGGACCTCTCTCTGCTCCATATTTTTTATCTAAACCCCTCTTGAAGGTGGCTATGCTTGTGGCCGCCACCACCACCTATGGCAGTGAATTCCACATGTTAATCACTCTTTGGGTGAAGAAGTACTTCCTTTTATCCGTTTTAACCTGCCTGCTCAGCAATTTCATCGAATGCCCACGAGTTCTTGTATTGTGAGAAAGGGAGAAAAGTACCTCTTTCTCTACTTTCTCCATCCCATGCATTATCTTGTAAACCTCTATCATGTCACCCCACAGGCGACGTTTCTCCAAGCTAAAGAGTCCCAAGCGTTTCAACCTTTCTACATAGGGAAAGTGTTCCAGCCCTTTAATCATTCTAGTTGCCCTTTTCTGGACTTTCTCCAATGCTATAATATCCTTTTTGAGGTGCGGCGACCAGAATTGCACACAGTACTCCAAATGAGACCGCACCATCGATTTATACAGGGGCATTATGATACTGGCTGATTTGTTTTCAATTCCCTTCCTAATAATTCCCAGCATGGCATTGGCCTTTTTTAATGCAAACGCACACTGTCTTGACATTTTCAGTGAGTTATCTAGTCAGTCAGTCAGTCACATTTTATTTGTATCCCGCCCTCCCCGACCAAGCGGCTCAGGGCGGCTAACAGCAAAAAAACCTCAATAATACATTATACAATAAATAAGGACAGGTTTCTTACCTGTAACTGGTGATCTTCGAGTGGTCATCTGTGCAATCACACATATGGGTAATCCGCAGGATTGGCCCTGACCTCGGAGAGTTCAAAGCAATCTTGATCGTAGATCTGGCGCGCCTCCCACTCGTCCCGGGGAGGAGGCATCCACTGCGCATGCCTGGACGAGGGGGAGGTGCTTAGCCACTCAGTTTCTTCCCGCCGCCGGACAGGTGGAGACAAATGTGCTAGATGAGCGTCCAGCAGCGGGGAAGGCTGGGTGGGTCTGTGTGATTGCACAGATGACCACTCGAAGATCACCAGTTACAGGTAAGAAACCTGTCCATCTTCTTCGTGGTCTCTGTGCATTCACACATATGGGTGATTAGCGAGCTATTCCTTCGGAGGCGGGTGCTGGATCTGCAAGAATATGTATGGTTAGAACAGAAAGGTAATGAGCGCAGTACTCACAGTAGTTAGTCAAAGATGGAGCGCAGCACAGCTTGTCCGAAGGAGGCATCACGCCGGGCACGGACGTCAAGAGCGTAGTGCGAGGCGAAGGTAGACGTAGAGGACCAGACGGCGGCGGCGCAGATGTCCTCTATAGGGATACCCCTCATGAAAGCCGATGAGGCAGCAACGGCTCTGGTCGAGTGAGCTCGTATGTGTTGAGGGACTGGCTGCTTCGCCAGTTGGTAGCAGAGTTCAATGGCGGCAACAAGCCACTTGGAAAGTCTCTGAGTAGATATTTTGCTGTCCTTATTGTGGGCGGCGTAGGTGACAAAGAGTCTTGGGTCCTTACGGAATTGGCGGGTTCTGTCTATGTAGAAGGCTAGGGCCCTGCGTGCGTCCAAGTTGTGGAGCGCCCTTTGTCCTGCATCCGCGGGGTGCTGGAAGAAGGCTGGTATGGTGGATTGTCTTCCCAGATGAAAGGGAGAGACGACCTTGGGTAGGAAGGTCGGGTCGGAGGATCACCCTGTTGTTATGAAAGATCGTATATGGTGGGTCCGCCCTGAGTGCACAGATGTCGCTGGCCCTCTTACCTGTGGTGAGAGCCGTGAGTAGCGCTGTCTTCCATGATAGCAGGTGTAGTGGAATAGAAGCCATGGGCTCAAAGGGTGGTTTCATGAGCTGGCTTAGGACGAGAGAAAGACTCCAAGTAGGTACAATTTGTTTGATTGGTGGGTGTAGGCGAATGATGCCCTTGAGGAAGGCTTTGGTAGCATGGTGAGAGAAAACTGTCGTGCCCCCGATGCGGGGGTGAAAGGCAGAGATGGCTGCCAGGTGTACCTTTAGCGAAGAGTGTGAGAGTCCTGCCCTAGAGAGTGTTAGGGTGGAAGCTAGCACCTGGGATATGGTGGCGCAGCTGGGGTCGAAATTGTGTTGTGAGGCATAGTGAGTGAAGCGCTTCCACTTAAGTAGACAGGATTTTCTAGTGGATGGCTTTCTGGAGTTCACTAGGACCTGACGGACATCAGGGGGAAACTCTAGAAACTGATCTTCCAGGCTGTCAATTTGAATGATGCCGGATTGTGATGAAGAACCCTGCCGTCCTGTTGGGAGAGGAGGTCCTGTGCTTGAGGAAGTTGGAGGAATGTATTGTTGGACAGAAGCAGCAAGGTTGTAAACCAGGGTTGGCGCGGCCACCATGGGGTTATTAGGATGCAGTTCGTGCGGTCTACCTGAATCTTCTGTAGAACTCTGGTGATAAGTGGAACGGGGGGAAAGAGGTAGTGTAGTGCCCCGTTCCAAGTTTGGAGGAAAGCGTCCCCTCTGGAGAGTTGGGATGGTGGGCCTCTCATGTAGAAGTGGATGCATTGGGCATTTGATGGTGAAGCAAATACATCTATCTTCGGGGTTCCGAAGATGCTGAAGATCTGTCGGATGTACCGGCTGTTGATGGACCACTTGTGGTTGTTGGTCGAGTGGCGGCTCAAGGCATCTGCCTGGGTGTTTTCGGCTCCTGGTAGGTGAACGGCCGTGAGGAAGTTGCCCTGGCTTATGCTCCAATGCCACAACGCCAGGGCCCTCTTGCAGAGTCTGATGGAGGCGGTGCCTCCCTGCCTGTTGATGTAGAAGACCGTGGCGATGTTGTCGGAGGTGACCTGGACATGCTGGTTCCTCAGCGATGGAAGGAAGGACCGTAGAGCCTTGTGCACTGCGAGGAGCTCTAGGCAGTTTATGTGGAGGGAGCGTTCGTAGTCTGACCATTGGCCCTGCACCGTGAGGGCTCCCAAGTGGGCTCCCCATCCCCACTTGGAGGCATCTGTGGTGACGATCACCGAGGGGGGTGCCTGTTTGAACGGCATGCCCCTGTGGAGGTGATGTTTCATTGTCCACCATTTGAGGGATGTCACGATGTGTAGCGGAAGGGTGAGTATTGTGGACTGGTGCTGTGTGTGAGGATGGAAGGTCCTGACGAACCACATTTGCAGGGGTCGCATGTGCAGCTTCGCGAAACATAGGACTGCTGTGGTTGCTGCCATTAGGCCTAGCATTCTCTGAAATGTGAGAGCTGTTTGGGAGCGTTGGGCGATGATGGTGTTGGCCAGAGACCGTATGCTGAGTACTCTGTCCTGAGGTAGGGAAGCTGTTTGAGAGACTGTGGAGATGTCTGCTCCTATGAACTGAATTCTCTGGGTAGGAGCTAGTTTGGACTTTGATAGGTTGACTTGGAGGCCTAGGGTGGCCAGGAGAGAGAGGGTAGTGGAGACGTCCAGTTGCAGTTGTTCCTTTGAATGGGCGACGATCAGCCAGTCGTCTATGTATGGGTAAATTGATATCTGTTGCTGACGTAGTGAGGCGGCTACCACTGCCATACACTTGGTGAAGACTCTTGGGGCTGTGGAGAGGCCGAATGGGAGGGAACAGAACTGGAAGTGTTGTTCCCCGATGGCGAACCTGAGAAACCTTCTGTGATGATGATTGATTGTAATGTGGAAATAGGCATCCTGAAGGTCTATGGACGCCATCCATGATTGTTCTGGGATGAGCGGAAGAATTGCCTGGAGTGTGATCATACGGAATTTCTTGTAGGTAATGTGAAGGTTGAATTTGCGGAGGTCGAGGATGGGACGGAGTCCTCCGTCCTTTTTCGGCACCAGGAAGTAGCGGGAATGAAACCCGGTGCGATGGTATTGAGGTGGAACTGGTTCTATCGCGCCCTTGTCCAGCAAGGACGCGATTTCCGCCTGCAGGGGTGTGGACGGAGGTGTGGTGAGGAATCTGTGGTGTCTCGGAGTGGATGTAAACTCTATTAGGTAGCCCCTTTGTATGACGGCAAGGACCCAGGAGTCCGATGTTATGGCTCTCCAGGCATGGTAGAACGGTTGCAGTCGAGTGTGTGTGTAAGGGTTTGGCTGAGGGGGGGAGACTGGACGGCTCGGGGCAGGGTGGTCAAAGAGACGGCTTGGAGGTAGCTGCGGGTTTCTTGGTTGTCTGAGGGCGTGATCTGTGTTGAAAGGACGGTTTGGACTGTGGTGGTTTACGTCTCCATGGTTCCTGCTGTCTTGGAGACCTGGTTCCCTTGTAGTGGCTGGACCTCCAATTCCTCTGTCTACTGAATTGGGGTTGATGTTGGGAGACCCCCAGTCGTTTTGCCCTTTTTCTGCCATCGTCTACTGATGTGAGTATGTCATCCGTAGTTGTGTTAAATAAACCAAGGCCATCGAAGGGCAGATCCTCAACCTTGTACTTGATGTCAGGTTGGAGGGATGAGGATCTAAGCCACGCGTGTCTGCGTAGGGCTATGGCTGAGGCCAAGGTTCTGGAGGAGCACTGTGCAGCGTGACGAGCTGTATTGATTTGTTGTTTGCTCACTCTGGCCAGCTCCTGCAGGGCATTGGTCGCCGATTTCTGGGATGCCTCAGGTAAAGAGGGGATCAATGTGTTGAGAAAGGTCGTCAAGTTATAGGCGTATGCTGAGAAGCACGCCATGTAATTGTGTATCTTAGTCGTGGCCGTTGTGAGGGAGTATATCTTCCTCCCAATAGTGTCGAGCTTTTTGCCCTCCCGCTCCGGAGGCACTGGGTGTCTGGTTTGCTTCGACTTCGAGGAGGAATGGACGATGATCGAGTTCGGAGCCGGGTGGGTGAATAGAAACTTCGAATCAGGTGCGTGTATTTTGTAAAGGGCTTCAACCCTCTTGGATGTTGGCGGTACCGATGCCGGTTTGTCCCATGCTTCTTTGAGCGTTTCAAGGAGGACGGGGAGCATGGGGAGGGATGAGCTCGGTGGAAGATCTGCATGCACTAGGTCGAATACGACGTCCGAAACTCTGGGTGCGTCGGTATTTAGTTTAAGGTTCAGTGAGTTTGCCATATTCGAGACGAGGTCGAGGTAGGACCTTGGGCTCTCTGACGGTGATAGGTCTGCTGGCTTGGCTATATCGGACTCCGGAGATTGTAGGTCCGAACCCGAAGAGTGGTCGGAGTCGGAGAGTTCCGCTTCGGAGTCGTCATCGGTTCCTTGGTGCGGTTCAGGCTGGGGTTGGAGGGGTGCTGGCTGTTTGTCGGGTGCAGCGTGTACGGGCCCGGGTGGCGAAGGGGGTTTCGGTTCGGCGCTGAGGCGAGTGGAGTCGTCACGGTGCCGAAGAGGTCTCTCGAGATCGGGGTGGTGTCTGCGCGGAGACACGTCACGGTATCGAATTCGGTCGGGTCTGTCGATGCGATATCGGTACCGAGGAGATTCATGATAGCTGCGGTAGTGGCGGTCTCTCGGGTCCAAGTAGTAGGCGTCGAAGGAAGGCGATCGTCGGTGCCTTCTTCGGTCCCATGGAGACGGAGACCTGGACCTCGACGGGGAGTAGTAATAGTATCTCTCCCTGCGGCGGCTGTGGGACCGGCAGCAACTGCGGGACCTTGGTCTGGTTGGGAGAACCCTCGAGGTCGAGGGTTCCCTGGTCAGAGAATGGGCATCCAGCGGTTGCGAGAGGTCTATGAATTGACGGGGGTCGAGAGGACGGTGGCTCGTAACGGATATAGGAGAGTGGGTCTCCAGTATCTGGTCAGGTGGAGAGTTCGGGATCGACGGAGACTTGGACGAGATGCGCACGATTTCTATTGGTGTAATAGATGGTGTTGCTGTCGTCTTCGATGTCGGTGTTTTCGGGATCGAGCCGGAGCCGCCTGCGGTCGGGTTCAGTGTCTTCGGTTTGGTTGTGGTCGAGCCCGTGGTCGGGTTCGAACTCGTGTGTTGCCCGGTTTGGTCTGAGGGTCGATGTCTGGTCTTAGGCTTCTTTGAGCTGGCATTGCCCGTCGGGTCCGCGTGGGCGGAATCGGAGCAGTGGCGCTTTTTGGTGTCGTCCGACTTCTTGGTGTGCTTGCCGGACTTAGGCTTGCAGGGACCCTGAGCCACGGAAGCTGCCGGCTGCGTCTCTCCCGCGAGAAGTGGGGAAGATGGCGCGAGCTGTTGTTGTCCGCCATGCGGCATGGTCGGCCGGAGGGAGGTTTCCATAAGGTGGCTCCTGAGCCTCGCGGCGCGATTCTTGCGGGCCTGTTTGCCGAATTGGCTGCAGTGCACGCAGGAGTCTGTACGGTGGGTCTCTCCGAGGCAAAACAGGCAAAGAGAGTGACCGTCGGACGAAGGGATTTTGGAGGAGCAGCGGGTGCAGCGTTTAAATGTTATTTTGTCCCTTCCTTCCATCCGCCCGGGGGGGGGGGAGGGAAAAGTCCGGGAAAATAGTAAAGAGAGGTTTTTTGGGGGTTTTTTATACGATACCAGGAGAAGTGTTGAAGATGAAGTGAAGAAAAGGTGGATTGTGAAGATTGCAGTGAAGAAGTTGGAGATCAACGAGAGAGGTGCGATCCGGTTGGCGGTAAGGAAGAAACTGAGTGGCTAAGCACCTCCCCCTCGTCCAGGCATGCGCAGTGGATGCCTCCTCCCCGGGACGAGTGGGAGGCGCGCCAGATCTACGGTCAAGATTGCTTTGAACTCTCCGAGGTCAGGGCCAATCCTGCGGATTACCCATATGTGTGAATGCACAGAGACCACGAAGAAGATCATTTAACTACAATTAATTAAAATCCATTAAAATTCTAAAAAACATTAGTGCATTTAGTGCTATATTCGCTGGCAAGTTTACTTGGTAGTTTAGTAGTTTCAGCTGGTGAAGGCTGTTTGGAACAAGATGGTTTTGCAGGCCCTGCGGAACTGTTCAAAGTCCCGCAGGGCCCGCATTTCTTCTGGGAGCTGATTCCACAGCTGTGGGGCCATAACAGAGAAAGCCCGAGTACGGGTACTCTGGAGTCTTACCTCCTTTGGCCCGGGGATAGTCAGCAGGTTCTTCCCTGCTGACCTCAGTGCTCTCTGGGGTTCATACGGGGAGAGACGGTCCCTAAGGTAGGCAGGTCCTTGGCCATATAGGGCTTTAAAGGTAATAACCAGCACTTTGTAACGAATCCGGTATATAACTGGAAGCCAGTGCAGTTCACGCAGCCCCGGCTGTACGTGCTCCCGCTTTGGGAGCCCCAGCAACAGTCTGACAGCCGCGTTCTGCACTAGCTGCAGTTTCCGGGTTTGGCACAAAGGCAGCCCCATGTAGAGGGCATTACAGTAATCCAGTCTCGAGGTGACCGTTGCGTGAATCACTGTTGCCAGGTCCCGACGCTCTAGGAAGGGGGCCAACTGCCTTGCCGCCTCAGATGAAAAAAGGCTGACTTAGCAGCGGCTGCTATCTGGGCCTCCATTGATAATGAAGGCTCCAGTAGAACTCCCAGGCTTCCGACCCGGCGCGCCGCTTTCAGTGGCGCCCCGTCAAAGACCGGGAGAGGTATTTCCCCTCCCAGAGCGCCCCGACCTAAGCAAAGGACCTCTGTCTTCGCCGGATTCAGTTTCAGCCCGCTCTACCACGACCCCAAGATCTCTCCCTTGGTCAGTCTCTGCCAGTTCACATCCCATCAACTTGTATTTGTAGCTGGGATTCATAGCCCCAATGTGCATTACTTTGCACTTGGCCACATTGAACCTCATCTGCCATGTTGACGTCCACTCACCCAGCCTCAACAGATCCCTTTGGGGTTCCTCACAATCCTCTCTGGTTCTCACCACCCTGAACAATTTAGTGTCATCCGCAAACTTGGCCACTTCACTGCTCACTCCCAACTCTAAATCATTTATGAACAAGTTAAAGAGCATGGGACCCAGTACCAAGCCCTGCGGCACCCCACTGCTTACCGTCCTCCACTGCGAAGACTGCCCATTTATACTCACTCTCTGCTTCCTATTACTCAGCCAGTTTTTGATCCACAAGAGGACCTGTCCTTTTACTCCATGACTCTCAAGCTTTCTAAGGAGCCTTTGATGAGGAACTTTATCAAAAGCTTTCTGGAAGTCAAGGTAAACAACATCTATCGGGTCTCCTTTGTCCATGTCACGAGCTGGGGCCAGGCCAGGCGAAGTCTAGGGGCAGTCCAAGGTCTGTAGCTGGTGAGCAAAGAGGGTTCAAAGTGCTGAAACCAAATCACAGTTCAGGTATCGCAGGTCAGAGGTTCAGAAGCCGAAGTCAGGGGGTCCAGAAGTCAAAGCCAACGTCAAGGGGTCCAGAAGCCAAAGTCAGAAGCCGAAGTGGATGCTAGAACGTCAGGTAAGTGACTAGTTGCTTCCACAAAGCCTTCTCCCAAAGCCCACAGCTATATAGCCCTCTGCTGTCTGATGCCCATTTGGACTAATTGCTGACTCAGTGGGTGGCCAGGATCCTGCTGAGACTCAAGCATCCTCACTCCTAGAGGGGCCAGAGATCCTTTTAGAACTCAGGGCTCAGGGAGCGTCTTGCTCGTGAGCGTGCCACCCTCCTCCGATCCCTGAGGTCCTGACGAAGGCGGTCACGCACACGAGCCACCCGAGAGGGCGAGGCAGGGGAACTTGGATCTTCTCCAGTAGGAGGCAGGGGCACTGGTGCCGGTGGCAGAGGCACTGGTGCAGGTGGCAGGGGCACAGTTTCTTCTACAGGCTCAGCTTCTTCTGCAGGGTCCCCAGCACCCATGACAGTCAACATGTTTGTTCACCCCCTCAAAGAAATGTAACAGGTTAGTGAGGCAAGATCTTCCCTTACAGAACCCATGCTGAGTCTTCCTCAATAACCCGTGTTCATCAATGTGCCTACTCATTCTGTCCTTGATAATGCTTTCTACCAACTTTCCCGGTATTGAAGTCAGACTGACTGGCCTGTAATTTCCCAGATCTCCTCTGGAACCCTTTTTAAAGATGAGCGTGACATTTGCTACCTTTCAGTCCTCAGGAACGGAGGCAGATTTCAATGAAAGATTACAGATTTTTGTTAGAAGATCCACAAGTTCAACTTTGAGTTCTTTCAGAACTCTCGGATGTATGCCATCCAGACCTGGTGACTTATTAGTTTTTAATTCGTCCATCAGTTGTAGGACCTCTTCTTTTGTCACCTCAATCTGACTCGGGTCTTTCAACACCCCCTCCAAAATTAGTAGTTCTGGGGCGGGCAAAAAGTTCTCATCTTCCACAGTGAAGACGGAGGCAAAAAATTCATTCAGCTTCTCAGCCATTTCCCTATCCTCCTTCAGTAATCCTTTTATCCCATGGTCATCCAAGGGCCCCACTGCCTCCCTGGCTGGTTTCCTACTTCTAATATATTTGAAGAACTTTTTATTGTTGGTCTTTATGTTTTTTGCAATATGCTCCTTCAATGCCATTCAAATTATATACTGTCACTAAGTATCTGAACAAGGGAGTGTGAAATTCATTCATCACCAGGGGCAAGATGCTAAATGAATTTACATACTTCAGATGCAAGTAATTAACATACTTTACATGAATTTGAAAGCTGGTGAAAAGATGAAGTCAACCATTTCTAAATAAGATGACTTGTTTACTTAACTTCATTAATACATACCCACTTTCTCTCGGGTAGGAACCCGAAGTACCTTATAACCATCTCCTCTTTTATCCAGTTTGGAGAGCCAGTTTGGTGTTGTGGTTAAGTTTGCAGACTCTTATCTGGGAGAACCGGGTTTGATTCCCCACTCCTCCACTGCACCTGCTAGCATGGCCTTGGGTCAGCCATAGCTCTGGCAGAGGCTGTCCTTGAAAGGGCAGCTGCTGTGAGAGCCCTCTCCAGCCCCACCCACCTCACAGGGTGTCTGTTGTGGGGGAGGAAGGTAAAGGAGATTGTGAGTCGCTCTGAGACTCTTCTGAGTGGAGGGCAGGATATAAATCCAGTATCATCTTCATCTTCTTATTATTATCCTTATCACAACCTTGTGAGGTAGGTCAGGCTAAGAAAATGTGACCAGCCCACAAAATCACCCAGCAAGCTTCCACAGCAGAGCAGTAATTCAAACCTGGCCCAACACTCTAACCCAGGGGGGTGTTGAACTCATTTCCAATGAGGGCCAAATCCGACATAAATGAGACCTTGTTAGGCCAAGCCATGTGTGTCGTACAATGTAATGCCAAGTAGCAGAGATATAAACTTTATAAAGGCAAACGACGTTTTTATTTAAAAAAAAAACAACCTTAACATAAAACAAGCTTAGAACATTAGCTCTCAGTCTTAAAGACGCATTCATTGTATCTCTCCCATAAGACCCAGGGAACTGGGCAAAGGAAGCTCTGGCTCTTTCCTTCTTCCTCCAGGAGACCAGGAGGGGAGGAGCCTCAGCCAACAGAAGGAAGAGAGGCTTGGCTCAGTAGCTCTGCTGTGCTATTGAGAAAGCCTGGCAACGGGTACGAAATATGGAAGAGATGTAATCGAAATAAAAAGAAGCTGGACTATAAGAAAGATACAATATGGAATAATAATGAGGATGGAATGCGTTGGAACGAATTTGTTATGCCCCCTTTACACTGATATTTTCTTTCTATTGTTCGTCTTTTTCTTTTGATGTTTATTTTCTCAATAAAATATATAAATTGTGAAAAAAGAGAAAGCCTGGCAAAGCAAGCTCTCCCTCCCCCCGCTTCCTCCCCAAGAGAAGAGCCAATGGTGAAAATAGAGGTTTTGCTCTATAGTTCCTGTGAAATTGAGCAAGCCTTGCAAAGTAAGCTGAGATGCAGAAGGAAGCAAGAGAGAGGGGGAGAAGAAAGCAGATGCAAAGCAAGTTGTTATGTACAAGGAAGCAAGACAGGGGGAGAAGTTAGCAGATGACAGTCCTCCAGGGGCCTCATCTGGCCCCCCGGCCACATGTTTGACCCCCCTGCTTTAACCAGTACATCACAGGCTCTCATTAATGGAAACTGGGTTCCACTCAAATGCATATTGGAGCTCACAGGCAGGCAGAGTACTCATAGATCAGAACTACAGCATAGATACCAACTGGTACCAGTCTTCTCAATTTTAAATGGCTTTGACAAGACAGTTATGGCTATTGCACACAATAAGCTGCCAAAGGCCAGAAACCTAGTATGAAAAGCTGGGGAATACCTCTCTTTCCTCAAGTTCAATTTGCACTGCAGTGGTTAATGGGATTTTAAAAGGGCAACGATGTCTGTTCCAGATTTCTAAATGTGAAAAATATAATAACGGCCCCTGGCAAAACACAATCCTCTTGAAGGACTGGGTCTCATCTGCAGTTTTAAAAAGAAGAAGAAAAGGTTTACAGCCCCCTCCCCATCAAAACAAGATGACCATCAACTTAACCTTGTCAGTCAGTTGTCATGTCCAAGCCATCACAGGGATGCCCAGAGACAGTACCCAACCAACGTATGCCAATCACAAGCCCCATTCAGGGTCATCACAGCATACCAGTGTACTGGAAGGTTGTGACATCGGCTGAAATAATTTGTCCATGGATTAGAGGTGAAGAACTACACCAGGGACAGGTGAAACCACAGCAAAAAGAGAACAAAACGTTTTATTGACAAAACACACAGAGACTGCTTGCCCGAGCTCCTTCTGCACTCCGATGCAGCTGCACAGCAGAAACAGAACAAAATATCTCATTGACAAAACACAGAAGACTGCTTGCCCAAGCTCCTTCTGCACTCCGATGCAACTGAACAGCCAAAAAAGAACAAAATGTCTTATTGACAAAACAGACTGCTTGCCCAAGCTCCTTCTGAACTCCAATGCAGCTGCACTGAAAGACATTAATCTTAAATGGCAGCAGGCAATGTAGGATGCAGGGGAGGGAATGTTTTATTTTGGCAGCTTTTCAAGTATCTTGGCATGCTGCACCTGTAGTGTAAGCAGGGGTGGAATTCTATCAGGAGCTCCTTTGCATATTAAGCCACACACCCCTGATGTAGCCAATCCTCCAAGAGCTTACAAAAAAGAGCCTTGTAAACTCTTGGGAGGATTGGCTACATCAGGGGTGTGTGGCCTAATATGAAATGGAGCTCCTACTAGAATTCCATCCCTGAGTGCAAGAAAGCACACTCCTGAATACCAAAATTAGAAGTTGGGTTCAGAGGGAGAATGAACCCTTAGAAATTTATCATGAGTGGGCCCCCTCCTTTGAGGAAAGGAGGACATCTTGCCCTCCCATCGTCATCAGGTTTCTTTCCTTCTATGTCACTGTCTCTTGTATCAATATATTCTATATCAGGGGTGTTGAACTCATTTGTTACAAGGGCTGGATTTGACATAAATGAGACCTCCTCAGGCTGGGCCGGGCCATGTGTATCATAAAATGTAATGCCAGGTAGCGGACATATAAACTTTATAAAGGGCACAGACACACAATTAAATAATTTTTTAAACTGAAAATATTAGCATGCTAGCAATATTTTGTTTTACAGTCTCTGATAAATGTCACCTCTTGCTATGAATTATTGAATCAAAAACTGCAGACAATGTCTGTGATGTACCAGTCTTGAATATGTTGGCAGCTTGAATATGTTCAGGTGTGCACATCTGTAAATTGCAAACCTACTTTTGATTCATTGACATTCATTACAGACATCTCATGGTCAATGCTTTGAGCCTAAGACCCAGAGGAACATGTAGCAGCTGGGCATTGTAAGCTTCTGTACACAAGTTCCTTCATGTGCTGGTCAAGAAAATGTGAAGGCACCATGGCACAGACTGAGGGCTATGTACTTGTCTACAAAACTATAATCTTCCCCAGAAAAATGACTACAACTAAAAAAAAAAATACAACTTCCCCCAAAAAACAACTACAAGAACTACAAGAAGCCATGTTCAGTGGTCAGTGTCAGCCTACTATCTGGGAAGTCTACATTCAAGACCCCCAATCAAAGGAAAATGTGAAAGAAAAATTAGGGAAAATTTGCTGGGTAAACCTGGGGTGGAACACACTCTCAGTCTAATGCTGATATTTCTCTTCTAAATAATTCACATGCTTTCCTATTGAGAAAGACTGGAGGGCATGAGTACAGTGAAAAAGAGGAGGGGAACCCAGTTACACCCATAACAAGCCCAACAAATCTCTCTCTTTCTCTCTGTAGCAAGCTCATACCTTCACTAAATCATTGCTAGTCTTAAAAGCACTCTTTGTAGCTCTCATGATGGTGGGGACTGGCAAAGGAAGCTCTGGCTCTTTCTTTCCTTCTCCAGGGCATGAGGAGGGGGAGGCGCCTCAGCCATTCATTAGAAGGAAGAGAGGCTTGTCTCAGTAGCTCTGCAGGGTGATTAATTGAGCCTGGCAAACAATCACCCAGCAGAGCTATAGAGCCAAGCTCCCTCAATGGCTGAGACTGCTCCTCCCTCCTCCTCCCTTTGGGAAAAGGGAGGGGGGAGAGGGAAAGGCGGCTTTGCTGCTCTGACTTATCCGGGGAGAAACACAAAATGGCCACTGAAAAAAGCAGGCAAGGGAAAATTAAGCAGACAGCAGACAGTTGCTGGAGGGCCTGATTGGAGCCCTCTGTGGGCCTGATTCAGCCCGTGGGCCACATGTTTAACACCACTGTTCTATATATTCTATGTGTTCTTATCTGTTTTCTTGTTTACTGTTAACTGTTCAGCGTTTAATAATTCACTATGAGAGGGTAGGAGTCATACTTACTGCTAGCTAAAAACTGCCTTTCAGTTTGAGGCAGGGACAGAAGAAATGGGTGGCTCCCACATAACAGGAAGAAATGAGTTCCAGCCTCTCTGATGCATCAGTGGGAACCACCCAAGATGTCCTCTACCTCAGAGGGAGAATGCCCCAGAACACAGAAAAGGGGGCTGCTAAAAAAAGAACACCAAAAAGGGGGCACATTCCTGCTCACTGTCAGACCCAGAGAACAGATGCCAAATGGACAGCGGAAGCAGCAGCTTTGACAGATTCAAGAGGTAAACAGCCAACACCAATTAAAATGCAAAACAAGATTTTCAGGGACCCTTTTGCAAGGATGTTCCTCTTAAAAGCAGGGAAGGACGAACTCTGGTGCAGGTGTTGGAAAGCGCCATCAAACTGACACCAACTTATGGCAACTCAATAAGGTTTTTGAGGCAAGAGACGTTTACAGGTAGCTTGCCATTGCCTCCCTCTGCGTAGCCCCTCTAGACTTCTTTGGCAGTCTCTCATCCAAGTACTAACCAAGACTGACCCTGCTTAGCTTCCACAATCTAACAATATTGGGTTAGGCAGGGTAGGACAAAGTTACAGAATTCAAAAGGGAATAAAGAATGTGGAATAAAGAAACTCCCAAAATTGGGTACTTTACCACTGAGGAAGGCGGCTCTGTGAGGATCCTGCTCCATCTAGTATGAACAGGCACCTCTGTCACTGTCAGCCATTGCCAGGGCCAGTCAATGCAGAGGGAATGGAGTAGATGCAGACGCCGAGCCTCCAAAATGGCCACCACCAGCTACTGACAGCCCTGAAGGACTGGGCATGCTCTACCAGCAAGCGGCGCTTCTGGGCCTGTCATTCGGCTCCTGCTGCCGCTGACTGCTGGGCTCTGTTGAGACGGACAGCACAAACAAGCCACAAAGGCATGTTGGCCCCACCTGAAAGTAAATGGCACTTCTTGGCCTGTCATTTGGCCACCACTGTCGCTGACTGCTGGGCTCCATCGAGACGGACAGCACGAACAAGCCACGAAGGCATGTCGGCCTCGCCTAAAAGGTATGCAGCAATCACAGCTGCGGACGCCTCTGACTCCTTGTCAGTCAGAAAAGCCTCTGAGTGTTCTGCCTCCACCATTTGGTGAAAGAAAAAAAATATTACACAGGAGCACTTAAAAAGTGCAAAAAAAGTATCGATCCTCTGTAGGCCTCTGAAGAGATAGGGGGAGGGAGGCAGAGGAGAAAAGTGGTAAGATATAGAAAGGAAACACAGAACTTGAAGGAACATTCTCCTGTGAGGGAGAATGCAGCAGATATAATTTATTAGTCTTCACCAAAACGAGTTAGAATATAAGGCAGAACAGTGAAGGAATTAAAGGAAGTATATAAAGGTAGTTATGAGGGAAAATATGTAAGAAAAATCTAGAGTTTAAGAGTTAGATAAAGGCAAGGCCTGATCTAAGCTGCTCTCCCTGTAGAGGCAGGAAAAGAACTGAAGGGCGGATCATTCCGAAGGCGCCAAGAGGAAGTAGAAAAAAGTATTTCCTGCCTCCCTGAAGGATGGATGGGAATAACCCAGAGATAGCCTCTGCCTCAGAGGGAGAAAAGGAAGTTTAAGACAATGGGTGCATTCACACAGACTAATTAACATGGCTTGCAACTGAATTTTTGCTGTGTAAGCAGGGCTGGCTCGACCACTAGGCAAACTAGGCATTTGCCTAGGGCACCGGGAGGGGAGTGCTGAATTGGGTTCCCCCCCTCCTGGTGCCCAAAACAAATGCCCAAATTTGCCTATCCCCGCCGCCACCACCACCACCACCCCTCCCCTTCCACAGCATAGTGCTCCATCCCCCCAAAACTCTGCCACTGAGACTGCACATGCACTTCATAGCTATGACCATATCTCCCCCTTTCTTAATCTCTTCCCTTTTCTTACACTATGCTCCCTGAGCCCTTCCTCCTCATTGTTTTGACAATGTTCCTGGCATTTATCTTTTCTCTCCCAAAGCCCCTCTTCAGACCCTGTAGTTCTACAGCTCCTGCCAGCCTCCGCCCTATTTCTCCGTGTCCCCCGTGTCCCCAGCATAACTCCCCCTCCCCAAGAAAACCTCTTCCTTACATTCTTTTCTTCTCATATCTAGCCCTCCTTGTTTCCACAATCAGGTATGACATTTTTATCTCATCCTTTTTGGGGGTGAATCAGGACATGGTTGTCTCCCATCAATTCTACCCTAACAGTCCCATCGGGAAGATTAGGTTAAAAAGGGCCCAAGATAGAAGACAACAACAAAGGCAATGAAGAGGATATTCGAGTTACGCCCTGCCCTTCACTACCCGAAGAAGTCTGAGCGGCTTACAATCTCCTTTCTCTTCCCTTCCTCACAACAGACACACTTGTAAGGTAGGTAGGGCTGAGAGAACCCTTTCAATAAACTATTCTTGAGAGGAACAGCTCTGCAAGAACTTATGACTGACTCAAGGCCAAATCAGCAGGTTCATGTGGAGAAGTGAGGAATCAAACCCAGTTCTCCCAGATAAGAGTCCGCACACTTAACCACTACACCAGTTTTGAAAGTTTTGAAAACTTTATAGCCAAGAAAGACAGGTTGCTTACCTGTAACTGTAGATCTTCGAGTGGTCATCTGTGCATTCACACTCATGGGATAGTGCGCCTGCGCCGATCCCCGAATCGGTAACTGAAAAAGCCCGGGATTTTTTCGCGCTCGGCACCAGTGAGCATGCGCACGCGACCCACTGCGCATGCCCACCAGCGCCCGCGCGACAATCCCGCCAGTTCCTTCCTGACCGCCGAGAGCCCCTTGTTGGAAGGAGACCGTCAGCAGCGGGGAAGGAGGGCGGGTAGTGTGAATGCACAGATGACCACTCGAAGAACTACAGTTACAGGTAAGCAACCTGTCTATCTTCTTCGTGGTCTCTGTGCTTCACACTCATGGGAGATTAGCAAGCAAGCATACCTGGAGGTGGGAAGACGGTCAGCCCGAAGAAACAGCTTGTAGCACCACAGCTCCCAACCGAGTCCTCTGCTGAGCATGCACGTCCAGCGCGTAGTGCTTCATGAAGGCATGCGGAGAAGACCAGGTAGCCGCCTTGCAGACATCAGACAGGGACACGCCCTTCAGGAATGCCACCGACGTGGCCATCGCCCTTGTGGAGTGTCCACGAACAGGTCCAGGTAAAGGCTTCTTAGCCAACAAATAACAAAGTTTGATCGTCTCAGTGAGCCACTTGGAAAGTCTTTGAGACGAAATCTTGGACCCTAACTTGGGGGCAGAGTAGGAGACAAAAAGCTGATTATCCTTACGAAACCCCCGTGAACGATTCAAATAAAACAGGAGGGCACGCTTAACATCCAACGCATGCAGCCTGCGTTCCTCATCCGAGGAAGGGTTAGGGAAAAAGGTAGGCAACCAGACTTCTAAGTCAAGGTGAAACTGGGAAACCACTTTAGGGAGGAATGTAATGTCCGGAGCCAAAGAAACCCCAGCCTCCCGAAAGGCAAGGTATGGGTAGTCACACCTCATTGCCATGAGCTCCCCCGCACGACGTGCTGAAGTGATTGCAACCAAAAATGCAGTCTTCCAAGACAAAAGTTGCAGGGAACACGTTGCCATAGGTTCAAAGGGACGGCGAGTCAACTTGTCCAGAACCAAAGTCAAGTCCCACAACTGTGGAGGGGATCTAGAAGGGGGATGGAGGCGAAACAGCCCCTTCATGAATCTTTTTGACTGCGGGTGAGCAAAAACGGTGTAACCCTCAACCGAACCATGGAAAGCAGAAATAGCTGCTAGGTAGACCTTGATGGAGGAGAAAACCAGTCCCTCGTCCACCAAAGACAAAAGAAACTCAAAGATTGCCGACAGCCCGACCGAGGCGGGCGGCAACGGGGAGTCAGCTACAAATTTGCTAAACTTCTTCCACTTCCTCTCATAAGAGGCGCGGGTGGAAGGTTTCCTGCTGCTTTGAAGCACCTGCTGGACCCTAGAGGAAAAGTCTAGAGATCGATGAACCACGCTGTCAGTTTCAGGTGAGGCACGTTGTGATGGAGCACGTGCCCGCCCTGGGCCGACAACAGGTCCGGTTCTGCCGGGAACTGGTAAAAGGTCCCCCTCGACTGCTGGAGCAGAATCGAGAACCAGCTCTGACGGGGCCACCACGGAGTCACTAGGATGCAGCGTGGCTTCTCCTGCACTAGCTTGTGAACCACCCTCGTCAGCAAAGGTAAGGGCGGGAACATGTACAGGAACCAGCCCTCCCACCAAAGTAGGAGTCCGTCTCCCAAGGACGCCGGATCCGCACCTCCCCTTGCACAGAACAAGGGGCACTTCTTGTTCTGCGCTGTGGCAAAAACATCCAACTGCGGGTAGCCCCAAAGTTGGAACACTGGCTCTAGGAACCTCCAATGCAGTTCCCATTCGTGTGGGGAGGCTCCCCCCCTGCTGAGAGAGTCCGCCTGTATGTTGAGGACCCCCGGCAGATGTGTGGCCTTTACAAAAATGTCCCACTGGAGGCACTCCTCCCAGAGATCTATCGCCAGCGAGCATAGCCTGCGAGACACAGTCCCCCCCTGTCTGTTTATATAGCACAGGGCAGTGGTGTTGTCCGTAAGCAATGCCACAGTCTTTCCCGCTAACAGTAGACGGAAAGATCGAAGGGCGAAGTGAACCGCCAGCAGTTCTAGATAGTTTATATGGCACCGACTCAGTTTTGGTGTCCACTTGCCTCCCACACATAGATCTTCCAGATGAGCTCCCCACCCCCACATGGAAGCATCGGTAGCGATGGTCACTGTAGGAGTCGGCAGATGAAAAGGAGCCCCTTGGCAGATGTTGCTCTCTACTCCCCACCATTGCAGTGAGCGGAGAGTCCCCAGTGGAATGGTGAACCTCTTTCGAGGTGAGTCTCTGAGAGGTCGAAAATGGCGCAAGAACCATAACTGTAGGCCTCTCATGTGCAGTCTTGCGAAGCGTAGCACGCTTGTCGTCGCAGCCATCAACCCCAACATCCGCTGGAGCTGCTGGGCTGTGCCCCACCGCCGTCTTCGAAGAAGTCGTACCAGATCGATGATGTCCTTCGCTCTCTGCGAAGGAAGAAATGCTCGATGCTGCTGTGTGTCCAATAGAGCCCCTATGAATTGGACTGTCCTTGAAGGAGTGAGATGGGACTTCTCCAGGTTGATCTGCAGCCCCAGGGTGCCGAGAAGACGCAGAGTGATAGCAATGTGAGTTGTTAGACTCTCCCTCGACCTCGCCACAAGAAGCCAGTCGTCGATGTATGGGAAGACGACGACTCCCTGCAGACGAAGATGGGCAGCCACCACACTCATCAGCTTCGTGAACACCCGAGGGGCAGTAGACAGTCCAAAAGGCAGGGCCCTGAATTGGAAATGCCGAGCACCCACTGCAAACCTTAGGAAACGCCTGAACGCAGGATGAATGCTGACATGAAAATAGGCATCCTTGAGATCCAGGGTCGCCATCCAGTCCCCTTGATTGATGAGGGGCAGGATTGTTTGCAGCGTGGCCATTCTGAACTTCTGGTACCGAATAAATTTGTTCAGACTCCGAAGGTCCATGATAGGCCTCAGGCCCCCGTCCCGTTTGGGGACCAGGAAGTAGCGGGAGTAAAAACCTCCTGTCCTGGCCTCCAATGGAACTTCCTCTATGGCTTGTTTCTGTAGGAGGTTGTTCACCTCCGCCAGCAGAGGTGGGGAAGGGGGAGTGGTAACTACCACGGACTGGTCTGGGGTCTGAATAAATTCTATTGTGTAGCCCTCTTTCACGATGGACAGAGCCCACCTGTCTGTGGAGATCAACTCCCAGGCAGGCAGGAAAGGGCGTAGACGGATGGAGGAGTCGACAGTGGGAGCGATGACGCGTGCCAGCGGGAAGTCAAACCCCCTGCTTCTGTGGCCGGGCCCCTTTAGACTTATTAGAAGGCTGGCCCCCGTAACGGTTTCTGCCGTTACCGGAGTAGGATGGTCTTTCGGGCTGTTGAGAACGAGGACGCCACTGCTCCGGGGAGAACTTTTGGTACGGTTTTTTGGACCAGGGTTTGGACCATTGCTTGGATTTAGGGGACTTGGAGGACGACTGGACACCCAAGTTCCTAGACGTCTTGACACTCTTGTCAAACTCTTGCAGCGCCGTGTCAGTTGTGGCGCTGAAAAGTCCATCACCCTCAAAGGGTAAGTCCTCAATAAAGGTCTTGGGTGTCCTGATGGAGTGCCGTTGACCTGAGCCAGGAGTGCCGGCGGATGCAAACTGCCGAAGTAATAGCCTTGGCTGAAGCCTCAACCATATGTTTCGCCGCGGCCAGCTGCTGTCTGGCCACAACGAGGCCTTCCTTCTGCAATTTCATTGCCGCCGTCTTCTTATCCTCGCTTAAAGAGGAGAGGAAGGGGGAGAGCTGTTCCCACACTGCATACTGATATCTGGCCATGCATGCAGCGTAGTTGGCCACCTTAATGCCGAGTGCCCCCGCCGAATAGACCTTGCGGCCCATTACATCAATCTTCCTGCCCTCCTTGTCCTGCGGGGAGGAATGCACCTTCCTGGCCTTCGACGAGGATGAGACCACCACCGAGTTCGGACGTGGGTGGGTAAATAAGAATTCGGCCCCTGCCTCCTGGACCCTGTACATATGGTCCAGCCGTTTGGAAGAAACCGGTGTCGAAGAAGGCTTCTTCCAAGGTTCCTTGATGGCCTGAAGGATCACCTTGGTGACCGGCAGGGCCACTGCAGTGGACGTGTTGCGTTGCATGATGTCAAACACGTTGTCATCCACTACAGGCTCCGGCTGAGTTACAGGCAGTTTGAGGGTAGCAGCAATCCGCCTCACGAGGTCTCCGTAAGACTTAAGATCCTCCGACGGCGAAATCGGGAGATCTTCCGCCGTTTGGGGACCCGGTGAGGGTTCCAACTCCTGCTCTTCAGTTTCCGACTCCGACGAAGAGGAGTCTCGCTGGGTAGAGTGCTCCGAGAACATCGGGGTCGATTCTCGAGGTGGAAGCTGAGTCAGCGGTGGTCTTAGCGGGGTCTCGATCGGAACCAGCTGACGGTCTGGGGGAACCGAAACCGATGCCAACGCCTTTCGGGATCGATGCGAAACCCTCGACATCGAAGAAAACTCCGACGCTTGCTCCCAGTCTGGATACTCGTCGGGGTACCAACGAACGGATTCATATCTGGAGTAGGGAGGCTGCCACCTGCGCTGTTCCCATGGTGGTATCGGGAAGCGCTGGAGAACGGGAAATCGCTCTCGCCTCTGTCGGGGCTTGAACGGCGGGTCTACGACCGGTGCCAAAGCATCCACCTCCGACGCCGAATCACTGATCGACCGCCGACGGGAGCCGGAAGATGAGGACCGTTGTGTGAGGTCGATCTCAGGCTCGTGCTCCGACGCCGACAGCCGACGGACTGATGGACTCCGAATCGGAGAGACCCGCGCCGACTTTGACGGTTTTGTCGAAGTCGATGCATCGCCCGACGGGGAAGGAGTGCAGGGTCGCTTGCGCTTCTCCTTCGACTTCGCCTTCTTAGGAGCTCGGGTCCCCGAGTCCTCTCGGCGTTTCTCAGCGGGCGTACTCGAACCCTCGTGGGAACGGTTTGTAGCGCCACGCTCCTCCGGCAGATCCAAAGTCAATATCGGAGCGGCATCGGCCGATGCGAGCTCCTGTGCCGGGGTGTCGGTCGACTTCGGTGCCGATGACTCCATCGGTCGATGAGGCCGAAGCGCCGATTCAGTCAGTGCCGCCGATAATCGAGCCGCGCGGTTCTTTCTAGTCTGTTTAGAGAACCGAAGGCAATGCGGACACGACTCTACCCTGTGCGTTTCTCCAAGGCACAGCAGGCAAAGGGAATGGCCGTCCAGAGGGGCGATCTTCTTGCCGCAAGCACGACAGCGCTTGAAAAACCCCCAGCGACTTTCCATAAGCAGCCGCCCGAGAAAAAACTCTCAGTTAAAAATGACTGAGAGAAAAATGGGGGAAAGCGAAAGCGGAGCGCCCCAAGGGGCAAGGCCGCCAGACAAACGGAAAAAACGCTTTTTTTTTTTTTTTTTTTTACTAAACACTATCTAACTATCTAACTATACACTATGACTAACTAAGGAACTATCTACACAGCGAAACGGGCAAAAAACGAGAGAAGAAAAATCTCACCGACCGGGAAAGCAGAAAGTGAATCTCTCTAGCGCGGCGGTCAGAAAGGAACTGGCGGGATTGTCGCGCGGGCGCTGGTGGGCATGCGCAGTGGGTCGCGTGCGCATGCTCACTGGTGCCGAGCGCGAAAAAATCCCGGGCTTTTTCAGTTACCGATTCGGGGATCGGCGCAGGCGCACTATCCCATGAGTGTGAAGCACAGAGACCACGAAGAAGATCATGGGTCTCTCCCATACCTTTTCTGATTTCCAATTGGTTATAAAAACTCACTGGACGATCCTGGGACAGTCCCTTAGCCAAACCTACTACTCTTTGCCTAGCCTACTGCACAGTAGTGAAGATAAAATGGAAGGGAGGGGGAATTATGTATGCTATCCAGAGCTTCCTGAAGAAAGGACACGATAAAAATTTACCAACTAACATGCAGAGAAGTGTTTCATTCTCTCATATAGCAATCACCTTCTCTGCTATGATTTCAAGAATTTACTGTTATTTGACCAAAGAATATGGTTAACTGATCCCTGATTTTGTTAAATGCTTATCAATAGAAAGCTTCAATTTGCCATAAAGTGCAAACCAGCACATATCTTTAAAAGGTGACAGATACGGACACGAATGATACGTACAGAGGCCAGGTCTACTTAGTGCTCTTGGATAAAAAATTTTTAAATCTTCCAATACACTTCAGGCCATGAGTCATTTGCCAGCTAAGAGCTAGCAGAAGTATTTTTGTCCAAAATGTGCTATTGAGAGTATCATTTTTTAAAAATCTGGAAAAGGGTGAGGGGGGATATAATTTTTATATGCACCAGATTTGACATATCTTGCTTTACACCCAACTACAGAATCCAAAGAGAGCTAGTGTGATATAGAGGTTGTGTGTGGGGTCTTATCTGGGAGAACCGGGTTTGAAGAAGAAGAAGAAGATATTGGATTTATATCCCGCCCTCCACTCCGAAGAGTCTCAGAGCGGCTCACAATCTCCTTTACCTTCCTCCCCTACAACAGACACCCTGTGAGGTGGGTGGGGCTGGAGAGGGCTCTCACAGCAGCTGCCCTTTCAAGGACAACCTCTGCCAGAGCGATGGCTGACCCAAGGCCATTCCAGCAGGTGCAAGTGGAGGAGTGGGGAATCAAACCCAGTTCTCCCAGATAAGAGTCCGCACACTTAACCACTACACCAAACTGGCTCTCTGATTCCCCACTCCTCCACTTGCACTTGCTGGAATGGCCTTGGGTTAGCCATAGCTCTTGCAGAGGTTGTCCTTGAAAGGGTAGCTGCTGTGAGAGCCTTTTCAGCCCCACCCACCTCACAGGGTGTCTGTTGTGGGGGGGAAGATATGGGAGATTGTAAGCTGCTCAGAGACTGATTCAGAGAGAAGGGCGGGGTATAAATCTGCAGTCTTCTTCTTACATAATTCTCCTCTCCTCCATTTTATCCTCTCAACATCCCTTTGAGGTACACGTCAGGCTTAGACTGTGTGACTGGCCCAAGGACACTCAAGCAAGCTTTCACGGCAGAAGGGGGATTCAAGCCTGGACCTCCCAGATCCTAGCCTTCCGTTCTAACCACCGCACCACACTTCGCTCAGCCTCATCTTCACTCAGGGGGCATGCTTATCAAACAGCGGACATTTGGGGACTCTCATTGACCATAAGAAGCACTGATTTATCAAAGAAGAAGACAATTATGAAGATATTGGATTTATATCCCACTCTATACTCTGAATCTCAGAGCGGTGACAATCTCCTTTACCTTCCTCCTCCCCCACAGCATACACCCTGTGAGGTAGGTGGGGCTGAGAGAGCTCTTACAGCAGCTGTCCTTTCAAGGACAACTCCCACAAGAGCTATGGCTGACCCAAGGCCATTCCAACAGTTGCAAGTTGGCATTGTCTACTCTGGTTGGCAGCAGCTCTACAGGGTCACAGGTCACCTGACCCTTCTAACTGGAGATGCCAGGGACTGAACCTAGAACCTTCCACATACAAAGCAGCCATTCAATTCAGCCACAGCCCCTTCCCCCAGTTGTCTCACACATATATGGTCAGGTCACTAGTCCGTCTAAGTCAGGGCCCGTTCAGCTGATACAAAATTCTTATGGCCGCCATGAGGACTTTATAAGCAGATGGTCTACCATAAAACTATACCCCCCCCCCATCTCAATGGTACTGTTAAGACCACACATAGTGACAATCTAACTTTAAAACAGTGCCACTTGTAAGGTCTTCTTCCTACTTAGAGCAACATACTAGGCTATTACTAGACAAGTTCACTCAAATAACAGGTTTGGGGAATGGCGATCACATCAGCCATGATGTCTAAGTAGAAACTCCCTGTACAATGGGAATAAAACCTCTAAATGCCTGGGACAAACGACAGCAGAAGAATATCATTCTCATGCTATTTTCTGCAAGCATCCCAAAACCTCTGGCTAATTATCACTGAAAACAGAACACAGGATTTTTGATTGATCCAGCAAAGCTATTTTTACATTCACGTGCACAGAAAGAGCCAGTTTGGTGTAGTGGTTAAGTGTGTGGACTCTTATCTGGGAGAACTGGGTTTGATTCCCCACTCCTCCACTTGCAGCTGCTGGAATGGCCTTGGGTCAGCCATAGCTCTTGCAGGAGTTGTCCTGATGTAGCCAATCCTCTTGGAGCTTACAGTAGGCCCTGTACTAAGAGACCTGTAAGCTCTTGGAGGATTGGTTACACCATGGGGTTGTGGCCTAATATGCAAATAAGTTCCTGCTACAAAAAAAGCCCTGGTTGGACACACCCCAACAACAGTTATTGGCTCTCTCCCTGGTTTTGATACTGTATGGTTATGTGTTTTTATTCATTTTTTAAAATAATTTTAAAATCTGTTTAATTGTTCAAATGTTTTAAGGTCTGCCACCTTGAGGTGCCTGAACAGATGGAAAGGCAGCATAAAAATGCTTTCAATAATAAATCAGAAGATGCTGCCAAGTTTTATTCTGCAGTGATCTGTCTGTCATCACCCTCCTGTTTACCTACTTAGGAAAATGTGGCTAGGGAGAAGAAAGGCCGTGACTGGGATGGCCCAGGCTAGCCTGACTTCATCAAATCTCAGAAGCTAAGTAGAGTCGGCACTTGACAGTATGAGGGTAAGGGACTGCCAAGGAAGTCCTAGGTTGCTATACAGAAGAAAACTATGACCAACCACCTCAGAAAGACTTGCCTTGAAAACCCTATGGGGCCACCATAGGTTGGATGCAATTTGACTGGGGGAGGGGGGGAAGAGAGGAGAAAGGAAAACCAAAATCAAAGAGTTCCTTGCATTGCCATCACAAATACAACAGCACAGCAATTCTGCCAGTCCAATCTCTTACCTGAGATTACTGACTTATTTACAGAGAGAAAAGCAGACATTTACCATTCACGTTTTCAAAGCTGAGCAAAATGAGGGATTGCAGACCTGGCATTTATCCCCAGTTTTCTCACTGCATGCTTAACATTCCAGAATTAACCTACTTGATCCTTTTGCAAGCTGTCATCCAAGGAATTATGGAACAGTTTTATTTTGATGCACTAGGGGGTTGTAAATACAATAGAAAGGTGCAGCGACCCAGAATCTGCCCTAGACAAAAGGTGGCATGAATCTCTTTAATTTCATCAGAGATCCTGTGACAGCGGTTCTGTCATTGGAAGTCCAGCTATGTCCCCCCTCCTACCTATTTTCAAGCACCATATACAATGCAACATGAAAACCTCGCAAGTGAGAATTATTAATACTGAAACCTGAATTTTCCCAACATATAAGTAATATCAGCTTTAATAACAACCACACACGTCATCTCTTTACATCTCATGACATCTAGACCAGATCTGCACAACCTCTTCTTCTGCCATGATTCAATGCAACAGTCAAGAGTGGGAGGGGCACTGTTGGATGGGGGCTGACTTAGAGAGGCCAATACATATAAGAGAATATTGTCTCTGAAAATAACAGGCGGGCAAGAAGACCTGAACACATAAAAATGGATCTTAAAGCAGATATTCCTCATCTGACTCATCAGCCTCAAATCAACCAGCCAGCAAAAGCAGATTAAAGAAATGCCAACACTGCAATGAAGGAGGACAAGTCTATGGTAAGATATTAATATTCTATTTCTCAACTGAGTGGAGATCTAGTTTTATATTTACTACCCTGTTTGGGCACCAATTAGGATTTTATTGCAAAAAAAACCCCACACACCTCTGGGGAGAAAAACCTCAAGTGTTTCCCCCCCCCCTCCCATGGAGATCTTACAGGCTGCTTCTTTAAATACCTGCAAAATGGGAAAAAAATGTGTTAACAGCTGCGGACTATAAATAAGACCTGCGCAAATATTAAGAGATTAATTTAATCAGGGAAAGTATAGGCTAAGAATCTCTCTCTGTACAGTGCCTTCTAAGCAGGTAGAATTCGACTGGCACAAATCCACATCGCTTTCGCAAGGCGCTGCCTGGTACCCAAAGAAAAAAAATTATTGGTACAGCTGTGAAGAGGTAAACAAAGCATCCTGAACCAATTTCTCCCCACACCCCAAGGAGAGAGAAAAAAATTCCAGCATCAAAAGACCCTGAAAGTTTAGTTCGACAACCAAAGCGACGTGGTTATTTTTAGAGCACTACAGGAACAAAAATACAGCACTAAACTGTGACCTCCAGCTATGCACATCCAAGCGACGCATCACCCAACAGTCTTAACTTTAGCCAGAAGCCTATCTGGCGTGACTTCAGACTATCATTATTAACCCAGCCACCAACAATACTTTTGTATGCACAGAGCAGCTACAACCGAGCATCTGAAACTGTTATCTTTTCTGTTCTTTTTTTCTAAACCCACCACACAGGGACTACTACTAAAAGGCAAGAACTCTGGAAGAGAGAAGCCTTCACTGGAGTACCTGGAAATATTCTGGGGAGAATCCACGCTCAAGCATACAGGATTTCTGTTATTATAAAGATGTGAATTCAGCAACCCGAGAAGCTGGAAAAGATCGAAAGCTGTAAGCGTGCAGTCTACAACGTTCGAGTGGGTAAAAAAGAGCAATACATCTCTCTCTGTCTTTTGACAAATGTGAGACAAGTACGCAAAACAGAACATGCTGGGATAAACCAACCATCCAAAGTCAAGCAAGCCTTTGGTCACAATCACACTTTTCAAGAAGTACAGTAAGTAAACCAACCATTTCATTCAAAAAGAAACTTATGAAATCATGTTTGCAGAAACTGAGTAGACTAACCACAAAGAACCATTGTTACTTATCCCAACAAACTAGATACCTTGCATGAGAAATTTGGGGACTGCAACAATGTGGGTATTAAAAAGAAAGTTGAAATCCCTGTGTTTCAAATGGACTTTACTGGATTATGCACTGCGGTGTGGATTTTATGGAACGTATTCAGATGTAGTTAACAATATTTCCTAACATTCCAAGACTTAATACCTTAAAAATAAAGACAGAAAAGTGTTTCTGTTACAGATAAATTATCCCATTTTTATTTTTAACTGTCTCATTATTGCATGTGGACATACACACTATGTTTAACTGACAGAATCAGTATTTCTCACAGAGATAAAAATTTGAAGAGATTATGCTCTAAACATGTAGGATTTTATGGTAAATTGATGCAGCAGTCATGAACTGAATTTGAAAGGAAGTTAGAAAAGTTTAGAATGACTTTTCAATTGATCTTAGTAGCATCAGTAGTTTAACGGTCTTTTCCTCTCCCTCCCCCCCCCCCAGTTGTCAAAATGCCATTCTTTGGCTGGATGAAATGGCCAAAAAACTATTCTTATAAAACGGGACAATTCCCAGGCTCAGAAATTGTGACGAAGACTCTCTTGAGGGAACTGAAATGGCATCTGAAAGAGCGTGAGCGACTGGTACAAGAGATAGAAAGTGACCACAGAGTTCAGAAGACCAGCACGGATTACAACTGGCTGAAGAGCTACCAGAACCCTCAGATTACTATCCCGGCTACCGAACAAAAACAGCTTGAAGTTCTTTGCTCCCAAATCCAACCTTGCCAAACCGGAATCATTCTCAGCAGGTAACACTGCTTTTATTGTTCTATGACTGTGTAGGTAAGCTGCCATCAAGTCACAATCGATTTAGGGAAAGGTGTAGGTAAGCTGCCATCTAGTCACAGTCGACTTATGGTAACCCTGTAGGGCTTTCAAGGCTACAAAGGCTCAGAGGAGGTCTGCCATCACCTACCTCTGCACAGCAACCCTGGACTTCCTTGTCGGTTGCTAGGGTTGCCAAGTCCAATTCAAGAAATATCTGGGGACTTTGAGGGTGAAGTCAGGAGAATTTGGGGATGGAGCCAGGAGCAAGGTTGTGACAAGCCTAATTGAACTCCAAAGGGTATTCTGGCCATCACATTTAAAGCGACTGCACACCTTTTAAATGCCTTCCCTCTGCTGGAAATAATTAAGGAAAGGGGCAACTTCTTTTGGGGCTCATAGAATTGGACGCCCTGGTCCAATCCTTTTGAAACTTGGAGAGTGTTTTGAGGAGAGGCATTGGATGCTATACTGCAAATTTGGTGCATATACCTAAAAAAAACAGGGGACCCCTCCCCGCCACAGAAACCCACAGATCAATTCTCCATTAAACCCAATGGAATCAGTCTCCATAAGGAATGGAGTGCCCAACAGACATTTCCCCCCCCCTCTCCTTTTTGATGACTCTGAAGCGGGTGGGGGGGCTTCCAAACCAGGGAATCCCCTGCCCCTACCTGGGGATTGGCAACCCTAGTGTTCACCATCCAAGTACTAACAGGTCATCCTAGCCTGGGTTTTCCAGGTCAAGGCTGTATGACAAAACCATTCTTTTGCAGCTTAAGCAGATTTACCAAAAAAGCAAAACCCACTACATAAGAATGTGAAGAAGAGCCCTTCCTTAGAACTAATGCTGCAATGTTCGATATCTTGGAACAAAGAGATTAAGGCGCTTTATGGTCTTCCAAGGAAATTTAAGAATAGCAACCTTGGATTACAACCTCATGAAGTTCCACTAAGTTCAATAAGGTTTACTTCCAAGCAGGCCTCAGATTCAGTGGGAGCTCACAGGAGAGCAGTTCCTGAATCTTTCTGAGAGTTCCACCTCCTTGTCCATTGAATAGTATTGCAGCTCCACCACCTATTTGTCTACAAAATGATCGCTGCTTCCAACTAATTGCTCACAGAACTGCAGCCTGTATTTTACTAATCAGTGCTGTTGAACAGTGGCGTAACTTTCAAAAAATGTGTTTCCAGAGTATGATAGAAAGACTGCCTCCCAGTAATATTCAGCTTTTGAAAGAGACCATTTTCAGTGACATGCTAAGGAGAGTCACACCTTTCTAAGCCTAATGACTTCAACAGACGTAAAAGGCTGTAGCTTCACTCAAGACTGCAACCTTAGTTTTGCAATTTAATACAATGCATACTGACCAAGGGTCTAGTACAGGGGAGGCCAAATTTGCTTAACATAAGAGCCACATAGAAAAAATGTCAGATGTTTGAGAGCGAGCAGGCAGGCAGGCAAATAGGTGGGAAAGAGGGGAGGAAGAGGTGAAAAGAAAGCAACTTTAAATTTAAATGCATTCTCCAAGCTGGCCAGTGGGGCAGTGGAGGCATCAAGAGCCACACATGTGTGAAAGAGCCACAAGTGGCTCCCAAGCCAGTTTGGCCACCCTGGTCTAGTATGTTCATTTCATAGTCTTAATTGTTCAAGAACTTTGGTATGATGCCTGCATTAAGGAAGCAATCCTACATACACTTACTAGAGAGTAATCCCCACTGAGTTCCAACACCTAGGTTTGCACTATAATTATATTAAACATTAATGCCCCGGCATATCAGTGAATTGCAATTTTACTCTGTGTGTAGAACTCCTCAATACAATTCCCACAGTGAAGTTAATGGCTCAGACCTGCTTCACAATACATTCTGTAATGGATGAAGCTTATACCATAATAAATCTAGCAGTAGAAAAAGAGCAAGAGTCCAATAACACCTTAAAGACTACCAAAATTTGTGACAGGTTACAGAACCATAGAGTAAGAAGGGACCTCAGGGTCATCTAGTCCAACCCCCTGGACAATGCAGGAAACTCATAAATACCTCCCCCCCACACACACACCCAATAACACCTGATCCATCCCCTGAAGATGGCAAAAAAAACCCTCCAGGATCCCTGCTCAAACTGGGCTGGAGACCAATTGCTGCCTGACCCCAAAGTGGCAATAAGCATTTCCCTGGGTGTGTAAGAAGAGGTCACAAGAACTAAACACTGATTCAACCCTTCCTGCCCTCCTTCCCACGATAAGAGGCTATTTTACAAAGATGAGAAAAAGGCTGGTATTTATTATTTATTATTCATAATAAATCTGTTAGCATTCAGGGTGCCCCAAGATTTTTTTGTACTTTGTTGTAACAAATTAACATGGCCACCCTCTCTGGAATTCTGTAAGAATGGCTGTTTTTAAAAAGAATGACTCTTTCTGTAAAATCTCCAGTAAATTTATTTTTCCACGTACCAATTTTTTTCCAAAGGGCAGAATAAAGAAAACAGAACAAACCTATGCTCTCTTTGTGAGCCCAGAAAGAAACTCGAGGGCAACTGTCAGTTCAAATCAACCTTCTCTGATGGCTCAGTACAGGGGGGAGGAAATAGCTTCCATCGTTGTGTAGTGTCTAAACGTATTTTTAAGCGCCTTCCCCCACCCATTTTTCAGTCTTGATTATGCTTTCTAAAAGAAAAAAAGAGAAGATATTCTGCTTCTCCCAACCAAAAGGGTGCATGTGTGGGGGGGGATGCACTGATAATTAAATGCCATTCTTTATTTCCCCCACTCTTTCTAGATTTCGAGAAGTGTTGGCTGAAAATGATGTTTTACCTTGGGAAATCGTTTACATATTCAAGCAAGTTTTAAAGGAGTTCCTAGCCAATCTTGAGAAGGATGCTCCACAGGACAAACTGGATGACGCCTGGAATACAAACTGCTCTGTGAACTTGACAGCGAACGAAGAAGGCGCAAGCGACAAAGAAGAGATCCCGACCGTGTCCAGTTATGTTGACAAACACACTCAAGGCATGTTCCCGACTTTCTCCCACAGAATTTGGAACCTTCCCTATTACTATCCATCAACTTAAGTTCTCCCCTTTGCTCTGTTTCCCAGTTATTTATTGCACCTTTCCTTGCTTACAGTCGTACTTTAAAGATCTGAAACTCCAAAGAAATACATAATTGCCCGCTCCCTTCTCCTCTTTATTGTGAGTTCTGAATTTTAAACCAATTATAGCTTGCATATAATTTACAGTCCTTAGGTACTTAGAATAATGACCTCTTTCTACTGTTTCTCTAGCTTATATTATTGTAAGAGAACCTTCTAACCAAATATATAGTTTTAGATCTTTATAAGATGATATTTAAAGTATGCTATTTATATGACTCCTAAAAGCATGCAGTAAAAAAAAACCCTCAGTTTGCAATACCTTAAAATACAATCACCATGAAAAGCAAAAATGATGGATTTTTTGTTCTGCAATCTGCACACACGCCATCTTTTCCCCCTAAAAGAAGTCGCCAACTATCTGGAATGAAGATTCAACAGCTATCTGTAAAAAGTTAACTTGTCGTGGTTATTTGTAGCACCATTCTACACAGCACTGGCACAGAGTTTCATGAGCAAAAACACAAGTACCTGTCTCAAATAGCTTACATTTGCAAGTACTGACAATGGAAACCATGCCACAAAGAAAGGAATGACAAAGGAAGAGGTAAACAGTAACAAATACAAGCAAACTCTACACCAGGGGTGGCCAAACTTGCTTAACGTAAGGGCCATGTATGATAAACATCAGATGTTTGAGAGTCACAAGACATGAACATCAGATATTTGAGGGAGGAAAGGAGGAAGGGGAGGGAGAGGTGGAAAGAAAGCAACTTTAAATGTGTTCTGAAGTATTTTAAAGAGATAAATGCCTTCTCCAAGCTGGTCGATGAGGCGGTGGAGGCTTTGAGAGCCACACCGTAAGTGTGAAGAAGAAGATATTGAATTTATATCCCGCCCTCCACTCCAAAGAGTCTCAGAGTGGCTCACAATCTCCTTTACCTTCCTCCCCCACAACAGACACCGTGTGAGGTGGGTGGGGCTGCAGAGGGCTGTCACAGCAGCTGCCCTTTCAAGGACAACCTCTGCCAGAGCTATGGCTGACCCAAGGCCATGGTAGCAGGTGCAAGTGGAGGAGTGGGGAATCAAACTCGGTTCTCCCAGATAAGAGTCCGCACACTTAACCACTACACCAAACTGGCTCTCCCGAGCCACAGTTTGGCCACCTCTGCTCTACACATGTGAAGATAGATTCAGCTTGGTAGCCGCGTTGGTCTAAAGCAACAGAAAAAAGTTTTGAGTTCAGCAGCACCTTTACTTCAGGGCACAGAGCCAGTTTGGTGTAGTGGTTAAGCGTGCAGACTCTTAACTGGGAGAACCAAGTTTGATTCCCCACTCCTCCACTTACAAGGCTGGAATGGCCTTGGGTTAGCCCATAGCTATCGCAGGAGTTGTCCTTGAAAGGGCAACTGTTGTGAGAGCCCTCTCAGCCCCACCCACCTCACAGGGTGTCCGTTGTGGGGGGAGAAGATATAGGACAGGGGTGGCCAACAGTAACTCTCCAGATGTTTTTTTGCCTACAACTCCCATCAGCCCCAGCCATTGGCCACGCTGGAGTTGTAGGCAAAAAACATCTGGAGAGCTACCGTTGGCCACCCCTGATATAGATCATAAGCCGCTCTGAGTTGCTGATTCAGTGAGAAGGGTGGGGTATAATTCTACAGTCTTCTTTGAGTTTTTGTGTGCAATGCACAAAAGCTTACACCTAGAATCAAACTTCGTTGGTCTTAAAGGTACCAGTGGACTCAAATGTTGTTCTACAACATGCTTAGCCATGGCTGCAGGATGTATGTGTGTGTATAGATCCAGAAGCGCAGCCATGTTTGTCCAAAGCAACAGAACAAAGTTGGAAGTCCAGTAGCACCTTCAAAACCAACCAAGTTTTATTCAGAATGTAAGCTTTCGTGTGCTAAAAGCACACTTCATCAGACAATAGTATGGGATGGAATTAGCAGTCCTGCATATAGAGAGCGCGGGCCATGAACTAGCATGCAAAATAGTGAAAATTGTTTTAGCAAGTTACTTTTCATGCTAAGGAGGACTGGTGATGTGGACACCAATCTCCAAATCTGACATTTATTGCCTCTGTTGTTTTTTCTACCCAGTCAACTCAAGGTGACAATTGCCAGACTCCCAACTTGCTATTCCTTTAATCTGCTAAAACAGTTTTCACTATTTTGCATACTAGTTCACTTCCCCAACATGTAGGACTGCTAATTCCATCCTGCACTGTTGTCTGATGAAGTGTGCTTTTGGCACACAAAAGCTTACATTATGAATAAGGCTGGAGAGCAAGTTTGGTGTATTGGTTAAGTGTGCGGACTCTTATCTGGGAGAACCAGGTTTGATTCCCCACTCCTCCACTTACAGCTGCTGGAATGGCCTTGGGTCAGCCATAGCTCTTGTAGGAGTTGTCCTTGAAAGGGCAGCTACTGTGAGAACCCTCTCAGCCCCACCCACCTCACAGGGTGTCTGTTGCGGGGAGAAGATATAGGAGATTGTAAGTCGCTCTGAGTCTCTGATTCACAGAGAAGGCCGGGTATACATCTACGGTCTTTTTCTTCTTCACACTGAATGCAATAGGATACATGCATATTGAAGGAGCTCACAGATCTGGGACCATAGACCCTGTGAGCAGTTACAGTCACATGACATTTTTGTATTCACAATTCTCACACATGCTCTTCCTGCTCCAGACTGGGTCCAGGGCAGCATGCTGAAGGAATTTCTACTCCCCACCCCCACGCCATGCTGTTACCCCAAACAGAAACTATCTGGGAAGGGAGATATTTGTCCTGCTGCAGAGGGCTACATGACATCACGTGACTATGTAAACCAGGGGCGTGAAACTCATTTGTCATGAAGGCCAGATCTGACATAAATGAGACCTTGTTGGGCTGAATCATGTCGGGCTGGGCCATGTGTGCACCTATTTAAGATTAGATAGCAGAGATGTAAACTTTATAAAGGACACAAACACAATTTTTTAAAAAAAAAAACCTTAAAGCATGCTTAAAACATTAGCACTCATTGGTCTTAAAGGTGCTTTCTTTGTATCTCTCCCCTGGGATCTAGGGAACTGGACAAAAGAAGCTCAGGCACTTTCCTTCCTTCCTCAGGGGGCCAGGAGGGGGAGGAGCCTCAGTGAATAGAAGGAAGAGAGGTTTGGCTCAGTAGCTCTGCTGTGCAATTGAGAGAGCCTGGAAAGCAAGCTCTACCTCCCCACTTCCTCCCCAAAGGAGGAATCTCAGCAAATGGAGAAAATACAGGTTTTGCTCTGTAGCTCCTGTGCGATTGAGCAAGGCTTGCAAAGTAAGCTGTTATGCAGAAGGAAGCAAGAGAGAAGGACGCAAGTAACAGTCAGTTGCTTGGCAGCCTAATAGGAGCCCTCCAAGGGTCTGATTCGGCCCTCAGGCCGCATGTTTGACATCCCTGAAACTGTTTACAGGATGAGTCCATTCCCTCCCTTGTGAATTTTGTTCACTGCCTTCCCCAGGAACTTTGATTCATGCAAGTTAAGCCTTAGAGTTATGCTTTTAAGGCGCCTTTCAACAGGGCTGTAATCACCACCAGCACTTTAAAATCTTGGAGGTTTTTAAACAGAGGCTAGATGGCCATCTGACAGCAATGTGGATTCTGTTAATTTAGGGGGAGATATTTGTGAGTTTCTTACATTGTGCAGGGGGTTGGACTAGATGACTCTGGGGATCCCTTCCAACTCTATGATTCTCTGATTCTATGAACACTGGAATGTAGGAAGCTCAAATGCTTCTACATCTTGGTGCACACCTAACACCTGTTTGCATTTATTATTTAAATCCTGCTTTGCCCTTTGGTTGGAACTCAACGCAGTTTAGACTATCATTCTCCATATTCTAGAGCCAGTTTGGTGTAGTGGTTAAGAGCGGCAGACTCTACTCTGGAGAATCACGTTTGATTTCCCCACTCCTCCAACATGCAGCTGCTGGGTGACCTTGTTTCATTCCCAGTTCTCTCAGAGCAGTTCTCAAAAGAGCTCTCCCATTTCCACTGTGGGAGAGGAAGGGAAGGAGATTCTAAGCTGCTCTAAGACTCCAAGTGAAGGGCAGGGTACAAATCCAATCTCTTCTTCTTTTAACAGCCACCCTATGAAGGTAGGCCAGGCTATGAGTTTGTGACATGCCCAAGGTCACTCAGCGACCTTCAACAGTAGAAGCAGAGAATCAAACTCAGGTCTTCCAGGATCCAAGCCCAGCACTCTATCCATTGTACCATGTCAGTTTGAGCAGCTAGGAAGGTAGTCCTAACCAGGGCTCTTTTTTGTAGCAGGAACTCCTTTGTATATTAGGCCACACCTCCCTGATGTAGCCAATCCTCCAAGAGCTTACAGGGCTCTCAGTACAGGGCTTACTGTAAGCTCCCGGAAGATTGGCTACATCAGGGTTGTGTGGCCTAATATGCAAAGCAGTTCCTGCTACAAAAAAAGCCCTGGCTAACTCATCTGATGCTGGCACCTGGAAGATTTCAACTATTTTTCCATCTCTATCTTAAATTGTAAAAGGCTTCTGCTTGGAGACAATCCAAGCCAGGGTTCATATTTTTGTTGTGATGATTCAAACAGACTTTCATAACCTTAACGGTCAGGGTCAGGTTTTTCCTAACACAGAATTATTTACATTTTAAAAATCTGCTCTCTATGCAAACACCTGATTAGATAGAAAAGAACAGGGTTGGAATATTCATGCAGCATAATAATACAAATATGTTTTTGCCCCAAGCATCCACTACGAAGGCCATACGGAAGATTTTTTTAAAGCAGTTTTCAAATTGACATGTAGGAACAGTGGCCACAACTGACATAAGTAGAGCAGAAAATCAATGAAAATAGTTGCTAGAATTGACTTTCTGCAAACACATCCAAGCTAAATTTAACTCGTACCATTAGAGAACAAAAACTGTACCCTGTCACGGACTACATTTTGAATTACTCGTCCTAAGGTCACATCACCAGGCAGCAGGGAGATGTATGCGTGTGTATATAAAGGAAGGTTTGACATGGTCTTTACTAAGGTGAATTTTACCAGGATTAAAACCTTGCTTTTAATACTCGGGGTGGGGGGGAGAACTAGATAGCCTTCCAATTTGAAGCATGACTGGGATCCTAACTAAAGTTTCCACAGATGAAAGGATTTCCACCTGCGCACTATGATTTTTCTCCCACTGCAACCCAAAGAGGGGACCCAGAAATGGAGGGTGGGGGCAGATGTCTACCATGGAAACCAGCAAAAACCACCCCTTCCTTTCCTCCACTTTCAGGATGGATCCAAACTCTTGGCCACATCCAGACCTTACAACAGACCTCCATCTGTTTGCAATTGGCAGAAGTCAGGCTTGCTACTGTGTCTCTGTGTTTCCCACCCTCCAGCCCTCCTTCACGCTCAGAGCACAATTAAAGGGACCTGGTTTTGGAAGACTTGAAACTAGGATAGACAGAACAGAGGGAAATCAGATTCAGTGGGCACATTCATAGAATCATAAGAGTTGGACGGAGCCATACGGACCATCTAGTCCAGGGGTCCTCAAACTACGGCCCGCGGGCCAGATGCGGCCCGCTGAGGACATTTATGCGGCCCGCCGGGTTATGGCAAAATCAGACCGGAAGTGACGTTCGACCTAAACTCGTGTTAGCAACGCACACTTCCGGCACTGGGCTGAGGCGGCCGAGACAGAGTGTGAGGCGATACCGAGGTGAGGTGAGTTCCCAGGCCGGGGTGTGTGGTGTGAGGAAGGGAGAGAGATGCAGAAGACGGAGAACTGACGGCCCACGGCCTTGTACAGTAACGGCAGTCCGGCCCTCCAACAGTCTGAGGGACAGTGAACTGGCCCCCTATTTAAAAAGTTTGAGGACCCCTGATCTAGTCCAACCCCCTGCTCCATGCAGGATCAGCCTAAAGCATCTCCGACAAATAATCACCCAGCTGCGTTTTGAAGTTTGAAGACACGATCCAAGGTTTTTGAAGAAGGAATCACACTCCATCTTCAATTTGCTGTGCATAAGTATTGAGTGGCAGGATTGCCAGCTTTTTTACTCATCTCTGCAGCTATGCCTTTAACAGCAACCACTGTACCTGTGTAAAGGTGCCATCAACTGGCAGCCAACTTATGATGACACGACAGGGTTTTCAAGGCAAAGCAAGAGACATTCAGAGGCAGTCTGCCACTGCCTTTGTCTGCATACCAACTCTGGAATTCCTTGGTGATCTCCCATCCAAAAACGTAGCAGGGCCAACCCTGGTTGGTTTCCAAGCTCTAACAAGATATGATGATGATGATATTGGATTTATATCCCGCCCTCCACTCCGAAGAGTCTCAGAGCGGCTCACAATCTCCTTTACCTTCCTCCCCCACAACAAACACCCTGTGAGGTGGGTGGGGCTGGAGAGGGCTCTCACAGCAGCTGCCCTTTCAAGGACAACCTCTGTGATAACTATGGCTGACCCAAGGCCATTCCAGCAGGTGCAAGTGGAGGAGTGGGGAATCAAACCCGGTTCTCCCAGATAAGAGTCCGCACACTCAACCACTACACCAAACTGGCTAACTAGGGCTAACATGGGCTATCCAAGTCAAGCGATAATGTTTTTACCCTCCTAATAGGGGAAAAAAACTGATTTCTGCAAATCAATCTACAATTAAACATACATGGTCATGCCCAGGGCGCTTTTTTGTAGAAAAAGCCCAGCAGGAACTCATTTGCCTATTAGGCCACACACCCCCTGACAGCAAGCCAGCCAGAACTGCATTCCTGCTCAAGAAAAGCCCTGGTCATGCCTGTATTTCCACCCCCACCCCTATTATCAGGATGTACTTGCTACACCTGAGCAAGGTTGTTAACGATAGGACCTCTTGGAAATCATTAATACACTGGGTCACTGGAACTCAGAACAACTAGATGGCACTTCACACACATGCTGTGCAAACTTGAGTCAGATTCTAAGGCTAGACATAGATAACAGTTGTTAAGAGTTGAAAAGTGGTTTAAGAGGGGAGGGGGGGGGCAAGTCCCCTTTCCACTGTTACCCCTGGACACACTGCAGTTTTTGAAGCAATAAAAAACATGCCAAATGTGCTCACCAGTGCCAGAAAGATGAACATACCACCAACTGAGACCCATTTTAAAATATTCTGTTTGAAAAGGCTACGGTGGTATCTCTCCACCAGTTCCCTCTAAGCTGTGTTAGTGTGAGCTAGTTCACAGTTTTTTAACCTCTAGCTCACACATTTTTGTCTCAACTCAGGAAAAACAGCCCCTGGGCAAGCTAATTTATGCAGCAACTCACAACTTTAATGCCAGTAGCTCACAAAGTAGAATTTTTGCTCACAAGCTAAGAGGGCATATTGCTCTCTCCATCTTTGCCCCTTCTTCATCTGACCTGTACTTCAGTTTGGATTTTCTATGTAGTTTCCACAACTGTGAGACTTCAGCATCTTTCTCAAGTGAACTGTAGAGAGTCAAAACCATCTTCTGTTTTCCCTCATGCTAGGATTGCCATGTCCAATTCAGGAAATATCTGGAGATTTTGGGGTGGAGTCAGAAGACTTTGAGGGTGGAGTCAGGAGCAAGGTTGTGACAAGCACAACAGAACTCTGAAAGGAGTTCTGGCAATCACATTTAAAGGGAGCTTGCTCCTTTTAAATACTTTCCCCTCACTGAAAATAATGGAGGATGGGGGCACCTTCTTTTAAGGCTCATAGAATTGGACCCCCTGGTCCAATCTTTTTGAAACTTGAGGGGTGTTTTGAGGAGAGGCACCAGATGCTATGCTGAAAATTTGGTGCCCCCCCTGAGCCCCAGATACCCAAGGATCGATTCTTCATTATACCCTATGGGGACCAGTCTCCATAGGGTATAATGGAGAGCTCAATAGACATTCTGATAAACCTGAAGTGGGGGAAGGGCCTCCAAACCGGGGATCCCCTGCCCCAAATGGGGATTGGCAAGTCTACCTCATGCTCAAGCAAGCTCATAAATGTTATCATTAAGAATGGCAAACAAGATATCACCAGAAGACATTTGTGACCATCAGGCAGCAAAAAGGATTAAGGGTCCACTTCTAAATTACATGCAAATGCATTACATCAAATCACACTGACTTTTCATTTCCCTTTCAGGGTAGGATAATTTAGAAAACAGGGTGGGTGGGAGATTTTCAGCCATCCCCAGTCAAAACCACATCTTTCAGCACAAGATTTCATATATATGTCTACCCTCAGAAACCTAGAGCAGGGCTATAGAACTTATTTGTTATGAAGGGCAGATCAGACAAAAATGAGACCTTGTTGGGCCACGCAACACCCAGGCCAGGTAGCGGAGATAAACTTTATAAAGGACACAGACAAACACAATTTAAAGATTTTGTATATCTCCTGGGTGGTCGAGGGAACTGGGCAAAGGAAGCTCTGGCTCTTTCCCTCCCTTCCCAGTGGATGAAGAGGGGATGGAGCCTCATCCAATAGCTCTGCTGGACGATTGAGAGAGCCTGGCAAAGCAAGCTATCCCCCCCAAGGGAGGAGCCTCAGTCAATGGCGAAAATAGAGGCTTTGCTCTGTAGCTCCTGTGCGATTGAGCAAGCTGGCAAAGCAAGCTGTGACAAAGAAGGAAACGAGAGAGAGAGAAGAAAGCAGACTTGCTTGTGGTCCTGACAGGAAACCTCCAGGGGCCTGGTAAGTCCACACTAAGCAGGCATTGTTTGTTCGCTTCAGGCTCCCTTCCTCCTTGTCTGGTCCTTGGGCCGCACATTTGACGCCCCTGCCCTAGAACAAGGATTTCTTGCATCTGTGGGCATCTGAAATTTTGACACAAGGTAGTGGGCACAAACACAAAATGGCTGCCACATAACTCTATCAGTAAATCTTCAGCATTTCAGACAGAAGCTCTGAAGTTTTGAAACGAAGGTACTTTTTAAAAAATTTCTCTCATACACACACCTTGCCTTCAATAGCACTGTGAAGATGCTTATGCTGTGGTGCCAGCTGCTGCCAAAGCACATCTGTATGGCCAGTCAGATCTCCAATGGCCATTCAAAAGGTCCTCTGGGCAAAAGCCCCATCTGGCCGGCTCCCTTTCTAAAAATACCAGGCATGCACCTGCAAAGGTGTCGCTAGGCATCACGGTGCGCCACGCTGGCGACCCTTGCCTTAGAAGGCTGTTGAAACAATCTCAAATTGAAAGTCAAGTGATAAAGTTTATTTCTCTGCCCCATAGTTGGCAAAATCAAACACTAAGGACTGAATGGAATCAGTCTTGTCAGATGTCTGACAATTCTCAAAGTACAAAAAGAGCCTCCATACAAGGCACCGGAGTTCAGAGTTGCTCAGTGAAGCAACTAGCTTGAGTGGGAGCTAAGTCGACATGTCTAGGTCACTGCTGCCTGAGGTAGAAAAGAGAAATTATCGCTAAGCCTGGCAGCCGCGCTGCTCCCAGGCATTTCTTGCGGTGAAACGGTTTATCACAGCGGATCTCAAAGTTCAGCATCCTGAGGAATTCTGTTTTGATCTTTTGTCTTAAAATGTATAGACCCCACAAGCCTTCCTCTCCCCCCTTGCTGGTAGCTAACACCATGCCCCTGGAGGAGCGCATCCTTTCACACTCTCAAAACAATACAACCAGACGCTTATCGGAAACACTTTAAAACCAAGCTGAAGTAAAACGTTTACACTGTCTCCACACAGCCTACAGAAGTCAGAACTCAGAGGGCAGTATCTACCCTGAAGATACTTAGCACAGGAAACAAAAAATGTCCTTACTCATTAATAACTTTTGGATAGAAGCCAGAGGTGGGAAAGGGTCTGAGAAAATTTTTCAGAGTGGCTGACAGAAACATTAAAAGATTAAAGTTTGAATCCAGTGGCACCTTTAAGACTAACGAAACTTAATTATGGGAATAATCTTTTATGTGCATACAGACTTTATTGTTGTCTTAAAGGAGCCACTGGACTCAAACTTTGTTCTGTTGCTTCAGACTAACATGGCTACCTGCCTGAATAAAAAGACAATAACTGAATTTTTGGCACAAAGTTAAAGTCCAATGGCACTTTTATGACTAACAAAATTTCATTCAAGGTGTGAGCTTTTTTGGTATTCAGCTGAAAATAGGATTATGATCCCCAGTTTGGGGGCGGAGGATCCCCTTGTTTGAAGGCCTTCCCCCCCACTTCAGGACTAGCAGAAAGCGGCGGGGGAAGGGGGAATTGAACATCAGCTGGGCACTCAATTATACTCTGTGGCAGAGGTGTCAAACATACGGCCCGGGGGCCAAATCAGCCCCCCCCCCCCGCAACTGGCTGTTATCTGCTTCCTTCTCCCTCTCTCGCTCCCTTCTGCATCACAGCTAGCTTTGCAAGGCTTGCTCGATCACATAGCAGCTACAGAACAAAGTCTCTATTTTCTCCATTGGCTGAGGCTCCTCCCTTGGGGAGGAAAGGGTGGAGGGAGAGCTTGCTTTGCCAGGTTTCCTCAATCGCACAGCACAGCTACTGAGCCAAGCCTCTCTTCCTTCTGTTGGCTGAGGCTTCTCCCCCTCCTGGTCCCCTGGGGAAAGGAGGAAAGAGCCAGAGCTTCCTTTGCCCAGTTCCCTCGATCCCATGGGAGAAATACAAAGAAAACACCTTTAAGACCTGCAAGTGCTAATGTTTTAAGCATGTTTTAAGTTTAAAAAAAAAAACGTTTTGTGTTTTCTATGTCCTTTATAAAGTTTATATCTCTGCTACCTCATCTTAAATAGGTACACACATGGCCCAGCCCAACATGGTCCAGTCCCACATGGTCTCATTTATGTCAGATCCAGCACTCATAACAAATTAGTTTAACGCCCCTGGCCTATGGAGACCAGTTGCCATAGGGTATAATGGAAAATCAATCTGTGAGCATCCAGGGCTCAGGGGGGGGGGGTCTGTTTTTTGAGGTAGAGGCACCAAATTTTCAGCATAGCATCCAGTACCTCTCCTAAAAAAAAAAAAAAACAAGTTTAAAAAAGACTGGACCAATTCCATGAGCCCCAAAGGGATCCAATTCTATGAGCTCCAAAAGAAGGTGCCCCCATCTTCCATTATTTCCAATGAAGGGAAGGAATTTTAAAAGAATACGGTCCTTTTAAATGTAGCAGCCAGAACTCCCTTCAGAGTTCAATTATGCTTGTCACAACCTTGCTCCTAGCTCAACAAACACCCCAAAGTCCCCAGATATTTCCTGAGCCGGACCTGGTAACCTAGCTGAAAACCAGGACCGGATTTACATGTCTTTTGAGGAAGGGGGATTAAAAAAATGACGCCCCTTATGGGCATTCTGCCTTATGGTCCCATAGAATACAATGGACTCCATACCAAATTTGGCGCCCCCCCCCCCCGTCGGCACCTGGGACAAGCATCCCCCTCTGCCCCCCCTAGATCTGGCCCTGCTGAAAACCACCATTGGAAATTGTTATTTATGGAATTAGAGACCGATGTCCCCCTAGCCTTCTTCCGGTCTCATTGCTCCTTTTCCCACCGGCACTTCTGCTGGATTTTGCACAAGCTGCACCAGGGTAGCGAGTTGCCCCACTTCTCTTCAAGTTCCCTTCACAGCAGGCAGGATCCTCTGTAAACCAGTTTCTGCCTGCCGCGGAGGGAACTTGAAAAGAGGCGGGGCAACTCACCAACCTGGGACAGCTTGCGTGAAATCCAGCAGAAGCGCCTCGAGGAAAGGAACAACAAGACCAGAACAAGGCTGGTGGGGAATTGATCATAGAGGCGTTTATGCATTGCTAATATCTTTTGCAAAATCGGGAAATCAGACTCGCATGCAACAGCCCCACAGCGATTGGGAGCCAAACGCCAAGTGCAGAATCAGCCACAGTCAAATCCAGTTGCAAAGTGCATTGAAAGTGGATTGAAAGTGTGTTATTTAAGGCACTTTCACACACACTAAATAACACATTTTCAATCCACTTTCAACACACTTTGCAACTGGATCTGACTCGTGAAATGGCAAAATCCACTTGTAAACGGATGCTGAAGTGGATTGAAACGGCAATATTTAGCATGTGTGAAAGCACCCTTACTGAGAGCTGTTATCCATTCACAGATCTCCTGATAGGTTGAGGGGAAAGGGAACTGGAACTTGTTATCTTATCTTTGGTTTTAGCTGGGGATGTTTTAACTATTATTGTAAGCCACCCTGAGCCAAGAGGAAAGGCAGAAGATAAATGTTCTAATAAATAAACAAACAACATGACTTAAACTTGACCTTTACTTGCAAGGAGGTTTGGGCAGCAGCCCAAATTAATATGCACAAGATCACGCCATAATTTTTTAACCTCATCTAAGGCAGTTTACAATACTTTTATGGGGTTTGACAAGTACTGGAAAAAGAAAGTCTATTTTTGTTTGCTGAAAAAGGGGATTAGAGAGACACAGAGGGAAGGTCCATCAGCTGCTACTAAAGGTGACTAAAAGGAACCTCCACATTCAGTGGCAGTCAACCTCTGAATCCCAGAACCAGGAGGCAACATCAAGGGAAGGCCTCTAGGCCCTGTTGTTGGCCTTCCAGAGGAACTGGCTGGCCACTGTGTAAGACAAGATGTTAGAGTAAAGGAACCAATGGTCTGATTTTGGAGGGTGGTTATGCTCTCCACCAGACTTCACCCCACCCCTGCACCTTAAACCAGAGAAACCAAATTTCTTGAGAAACATGCCCAGCATTTTAATATTAACCAGTCCAGCCACAGAGACTTCATTTGATCTCCATGCCTGGGTGTGAAAGCTTCATCATCACAGGCCACGCTATATATCCAGTACAGAACTTAAGAGTGCTATCCTAAGCACATTTACACCGTATTGAATCCATTGACTTCAATAAACTTAGAAGAGTGCAACTCAGTTTAAGATCACACAGTTAATGTAAACCTGTTGTGCATGGGTTTTTTTTTTTAAAAGTAGATTTTACTCCTGACTTTCTTTTTTTTATTATTATTATTATTTGTATCCCGCCCTCCCCGCACAAGCAGGCTCAGGGCGGCTCACAACATCTAAATACAATATAAAAAAATCATATAAAACAATAAAATCAGTACAATTACATTAAAATTAACATTAAGGTGCTAAAATAGATCTTAGATTCAGTAGATGAGAAGAAACATACACAGCAACGTTATCTTGGCTCGGCATGGGCGAAGGCTATTTTGAAGAGGTATGTCTTACAAGCCCTGCGAAATTGATTTACACATCGCAGGGCCCGTACCTCCTCCGGGAGTTGGTTCCAGAGTAGTGGGGCCGCAACGGAGAAGGCCCGATCCCGGGTGGTCTTTAACCTGGCCTCTCTTGGCCCAGGGATGTTCAGCTGGTGCTTACCAGCTGACCTCAGTGCTCTCTGGGGCTCATATGGGGAGAGACGGTCCCTCAGGTAGACAGGCCCTCGGCCATATAGGGCTTTAAAGGTCATGACCAGCACCTTGTAACGAACTCGGTAGATCACTGGCAGCCAGTGCAGTTCGCGCAACCCTGGCTGTATGTGCTCCCATCTTGGAAGCCCCAATAGCAGCCTAGCCGCCGCGTTCTGCACTAGCTGCAACCGCCGAGTTCGGCACAAGGGCAGCCCCATGTAGAGGGCGTTGCAGTAATCTAGTCTGGAGGTGACCGTAGCATGAATCACCGTTGCCAGGTCCCGGCGCTCCAGGAAGGGGGCCAGCTGCTTTGCCCGCCGAAGATGAAAGAACGCGGACTTGGCAGTGGCCGCTATCTGTGCCTCCATAGATAGTGAAGGCTCCAGAAGAACCCCCAAGCTCCTGACCCTGTGGGCCACTTTCAGTGGCACACCGTCAAGGGCTGGCAAGGGAATTTCCCCTCCCGGGGCACCGCGACCCAAACAAAGGACCTCCGTCTTTACCGGGTTCAGCTTCAGCCCACTCAGCCTGAGCCAGCCAGCCACGGCCTGCAATGCAAGGTCCAGGTTTTCTGGGACGCAGTCAGTTCGGCCATCCATTAGTAGATAGAGCTGGGTGTCATCTGCATATTGATGGCACCCAAGCCCAAACCTCTGGGCAATCTGGGCATGGGGGCGCATATAGATGTTAAACAACATCGGAGAGAGGACTGCCCCTTGTGGCACTCCACACACTAGTGGGTGCCTCCGGGACAGCTCTCCCCCAATTGCCACCCTTTGTCCCCGACCATCAAGGAAGGAGGAGAGCCACTGTAAGGCCAGCCCCCTAATCCCTGCGTCGGCGAGCCGGCGGGTCAGTAACCGATCGTCGACCGTGTCGAACGCAGCCGACATCAGCACCACCACGCCGCCTCAGTCCAGATGCCGCTGGAGGTCATCCACTAAGGCGACCAGCACTGTCTCCGTCCCATGGCCTGGGCGAAAGCCGGACTGGCAAGGGTCTAAGGCAGAAGTGTCATACAAAAAACTCTGTAACTGTAGCGCCACTGCCCTCTCAATAACTTTACCTAAAAATGGTAAGTTCGAGACTGGTCGGTAGTTCACCAATTCGGCCGGGTCTGCTGTACTTTTTTTGAGGAGGGGGCGGACCATAGCCTCTTTCAATGCTGTTGGAAATTGCCCTTCCAAGAGGGATCTATTTATGATATCCCGTATAGGATATCTAAGTTCCCTCTGGCAAGATTTAATTAGCCAGGAGGGACATGGGTCAAGATCGCAAGTTGTAGGGCGCACAGTAGAGAGAATTCCGTCGACTTCCCCTAGGCTGAGTGTGTCAAAGTGGTCCAAGGCAAGACCAGAGGACAGGCACGGAGCCTCGGGTTCTTGTACTGCATCTAATGTGGCAGGAAAGTCCTGGCGGAGCGACGAGATTTTATCTGCAAAAAATTTCGCAAAAGCCTCACAGCCTATTTCCAATTCCCTCATATTTGGTCTGCCTTGAGGCAGAGTGGTCAAATTCTCAACTATCTTAAATAATTGTGCTGGGCACGAGTTTGCAGATGCAATCCTAGTCACAAAGTAGTCTTTCTTTGCGGCTTTGACTGCCATCTCATAAGACTTCATAAACGTTCTGTAGGATGTTCTCGTCGCTTCGTCATGAGTATGCCACCACCGCCTCTCTAGTCGTCTGAGTCCCTGTTTCAGCTGGCGCAACTCCGAGGTGTACCACGGAGCCAGCCTATTATGGGGGCGCAGAGGGCGCCGGGGGGCGATTTCGTTGATTGCCCCAGATAGCCTGTCGTTCCAGGCCTCTACTAGGTCATCAAGGGAATCGCTAGGGGGCCAGGGATCCCGCAGAGCCATTTGGAACCGCTCAGGGTCCATCAGGCTCCGCGGGCGAGCCAAAATAGGCTCGCCGCCCATACAGGGTCAGGGCGGCGCATTCACACGGGCCTTGAGGGCCAGGTGATCCGACCATGGTACCGCTTCTACAGCGATATCGTCCACCAAAATCCCGGACACAAAGATCAGGTCTAATGTATGGCCGGCCTGATGCGTGGGAGTGGTAACAAGTTGGGAGAGTCCCAGTGTCGCCATGGAAGACACTAGATCCAGCGTCCGATTCGAGGCCATGTCATCCGCATGGACATTGAAGTCACCCAAGACCATAAGCCTTGGGAACTCCAATGCCCACCCTGCCACGGCCTCCATCAGAGCTGGTAAGGCGCTGGCCGGTGCGTTAGGCGGACGGTACACCAGCCAGATCGCCAACCCCTCCCCCACATCCCATGCCAGACCGGCGCATTCCAGACCATCGATCGTTGCGGCCGGGAGGGCCCTGAAGGAGTAACCCTCCCGTATGAATAGCGCCACCCCTCCCCCTTCAACTAAGATTGGGAAGTTCGATAGAACTTCTTTCCTCACAGATAGATCCAAGTCTGTTGGTCTGAAGCAATAGAATAAAGCAGTAGACAAGTTGCACCTTTAAGACCAACTAAGTTTTATTCAAAATGTAAGCTTTCGTATGCTCTAAGCAGACTTCATCAGATGAAAGCTTACATTCTGAATAAAACTTAGTTGGTCTTAAAGGTGCCACTTGTCTACTGCTTTGTTCTTTCCTCGCAAATATACATAGCATTACAGCTAAAGTCTGCTCTGACAATTAGTTACTGAGGCTTTCCTGACTGGCTAAGCCTGTGTGTGACTTTACTTGGCAACAAGCATCAGTTGTTCCTTTTAATTGGCTGTCAAGTGCTTGCCGCAAGTTAAAGAACTTCCACATCTGTTGATTAGTTTACAATATTTATAATCCATCTTTCTCACTAGAACAGATAACATAGGAGTCAATGCTACCAAAAAGATAGGACATTCGATAAATTAAATACGGGCATGTAATAGCTATAGTACAAAAGAAAAAATCCAGAATCCAGTTGTTGGGTAGAATTTGGGTTGTTATAACTTCTGTAACTAGGGAGATCCTATAGAAGGCATGAGCACTCACCAATGGCAAACACATACCCAATGAATACAGTGTTCTCTGGAGAATACAAAAATTCACACTCATTAATTTGTGGAATTTTTCTTGGTCATAATAAAAAGGAAATATAGTACCACAGTAACTGACTTTAAAAATGCCTATTAGTGTGATCCAAGTTGTGTTACAGCCTTTTAAACTCATTTACTGTAGTGTCCTTGGAAGGTATAAGTCTGTTTAGGATTGCAGAGAGAAAGCTTCTTTGTTAAGCACACGTCTCAGATTCGCTTTCTCTCTCACACACACACACAGTAGAGAGAAATAAAGATTGGCGTACCCCCACCCCCAAATACTTGTTCTTTTTAGTACTCTCTGCAGTCCACATACATTTTTAAAATTATATTTATATCCCGCCCTCCCCTGACGTGTAGGCATACATCTACAGCTCCCTAATGTTTTTGTTTCCTGGCAAGATATTGTATTTAGCAGGTTTACAGGGCAAAAATTCAACAGCTACAAATTTTCCTCAGTTACAAGAAAAGCTTCACATCCTGTCATGCCGGTATTATAAAAAAAAGTTAAGCAATCCCACCCACCCACAAGCCATTCTACATATTTCTGCTGTTACAGGCTATGTTCCTCTCAAACCTTTAAAAAGAAGACCTGAGAAATCTATTCCGGCAGGAAGTCTGCAAGATTATGTTGTTAGACCCTATCTCAAAAGTCTGCCAAGAAAACATCATGATGTGACGTCGCCCTGTGGGTCAGTAACAACTCAGTGCTTGCACAGGGGACTGTCTTTAAACTTTCCTTTAGTTAAGCATGTCGGAGTCCAGCCCCGACAATATAATGGTGTGAAAAAGAAAGGTAGACAGGAGACAGATTTAAAGATTGCAAAGCATGCTTGAGTACAGCTGCACAGGGAATGAAAGATTCCTCAGCCTCTCCAGCACCTCCTTTTATTTCCTCATACACGTCATACCCCTTAACCAATAAGGCGTCGAGTGCAATCTGCTCAACAACAAGGAGCACATGCATTCTGTACTTCTAGTTACATAGTATCCAATTATACCAACTGCCAAACCTTACACATAACTTCCCACAAAGCATACACGGCTCTCCCCCTCACCCACCATTTTGTCTTTACAACTCTCTGAGTGTATGCAACCAGGCCTCATCTTGGGCAGGAGCTCACAGGAACAGAGCTCCGGAACCTCTAAATTTTATTGTGCTCTTTCTTATTCCCTCCCTCCAATATTTGCTTCTGGGCTCCATTGCGCAAACCTCCAGTAAGAATTTTGCTGAACTCTAAGATCTAACACTTTCTAATATTTTCCCCCCACAAAAAAATGGAAAATAACTAAAACACATGAACAGATAGAAATCTTCATTATGCCACTATGGCCACATAGGAAAAAGTGATCTTAAAAGTATGATGGGAGTAAGGTTTTATTATGACAATTATAATTCAAGAAGCATTTTAAGATAGATGCTGAGCTGATATAATTTAATACACCTTCTGGTGATGTCAAGGGTGTGTGGCATATGCAAATGAGTTGTGCTAATGAGCTCTGGCACTTCTTTCTCTACAAAATGACCCGTGTGCAACTGTCCCCCAAAATTCTGTTTCGCACAATCTGTGTATGGAATCGAAAGACATGGGGGAGCCTTCCCTGACCTCCTCAGGTAAGCCATCCACAAAATGGAGGGCCACCACAGAAAAGGCATTGTGATGGGCCATTATCAACCTCAGTCACAGGGTGACACCTTCAGAAAACTTTCCTCCGATAAGCCAAAGGATCAAACGCTATGAAGGATTATGTATACAACAATAAAACACTGAATTTGTGGGGAGGGGCTATGGCTCAGTGGAAGAGCCTCTTCTTTGCACACAGAAGGTCCCAGGCTCAATCCCTGGCATCTCCAGTTAAAAGGATCAGGCAGCAGCTGATGTAAAAGACCTTTCTCAGCCTGAGGCTCTGGAGATCTGCTGCCAGTCTCAGTACACAATACTGACTTTGATGGACCATGGATAATTCAATATAAAACAGCTTCATGTGTGTACCCAGTAACACAATAATCAATCACACATAGTCTGGCTAAAAGAGATGAACAAAGAGACTCAATAAACCACCTTCCCTATGAAGAAAGGTTGAAACGCTTAGGGCTCTTTAGCTTGGAGAAACGTCGACTGAGGGGTGACATGATAGAAGTTTACAAGATAATGCATGGGATGGAGAAAGTAGAGAAAGAAGTACTTTTCTCCCTTTCTCACAATACAAGAACTCGTGGGCATTCGATGAAATTGCTGAGCAGACAGGTTAAGACGGATAAAAGGAAGTACTTCTTCACCCAAAGGGTGATTAACATGTGGAATTCACTGCCACAGGAGGTGGTGGCGTCCACAAGCATAGCCACCTTCAAGAAGGGGTTAGATAAAAATATGGAGCAGAGGTCCATCAGTGGCTATTAGCCACAGTGTGTGTGTGTGTGTATATATATATATATATTTGGCCGCTGTGTGACACAGAATGTTGGACTGGATGGGCCATTGGCCTGATCTAACATGGCTTCTCTTATGTTCTTATGTTCTTAACCAGTTTTGTGGGCTATTGGATGAAGGCTGATGCTACCACAGAATACCAGTGATTACTCAACCATCTCTGGAGATGTATTTGAAAAATTATTTGGCACTTTTATCATGTTATCTCAGGAACCAATCTCATTCCTTGTGTATGGGGGTTGGGGGAAGGTCCACAATAGCTTTTCTGTGTTTCCAACCAGAAGCCACTACCAACTACAGCTTCAACTGATTTTAGGCTACTAAAGAACAGAAAAATGTCATATATGACTTGGCTGACTTACATGAGCCACCAAGATTTACTTAACACATAAGCTAGAGAGAGAAAAGGCAGATTTTTTGGGAGAAGGGGCAACATTGTAATCCAAGGGAGTAAAATCCAAGCCATTTATTGGCAGTATAAAATCCATTATTCCTTAAAATGTACATCCTTCTTCAGAAACGTTATGGTTGCCAACCTCCAAGTGGGGACTGGAGATCCCCAGATTTACAACTCATCTCTAGACTATATAGTTTATCGACATACTCAAAATAAGGATATTGGCTGTTCATCTAATTACATATACTTTACCCATTTTTACTATATTTTATTGTATTCTTTTTTTTTCTATCGCAAACCAGAATGATGATTACATGTTAAAAAGTAAATTAGGTGGACTAGAACATCACTATCCAATGTATTTCTCTTTTAGTTGTATTGACACACTCAAACAGGGATATTGGTTGTTTATCCCAATACATATATTGAACCCATCTCCCACTAAATTGTAATGTATTTTTCTCCCAATGACAAACTATATGTATGTTGCATGTTTAAAGGTGGGTTAGTTGGATGGGAAAACATAATAATTCCTTCCTTTTGGCCCAGGTTCATAGCAATAGAGTAATTGACAGACACGCTCACATTTTGACATACTACTGTTTTGTTGCCTTCACATGCTCATGCTATTCAGATCAAAGGTTTGCTCAATTTGTTAATTTTACTGTCATTGAATCTTATATTTGTACCTTTACATTCTAAATCACTGCCTACCAGATAATTTTACTTCACTGTCACTGGTTCTTAAATCTGTACCATTTTGCATTCCGGGCCACTGCCTACCAGCTATGTATGGCTCTGTTCACTGTGCCAGATTCCTCGTCTGATAAAGTGTGCTTAGAGAGCACACGAAAGCTGATGTTCTGAATAAAACTAAGTTGGTCTTAAAGGTGCAATCGACCCCTATTTTGTTTTACTACTGCAGACCAACAAGGCTGCCTACTTGGATCTACCTTATATTTGTTATTTATTTAAAACATTTATTCCATTTCTCCTGAAATGTGTCATCTCTCTACGACACGCTATTACACCCTCCTGAGGTCCTTTTCCCTTCTTAAAGCCCACTCCCCAGGCTGCGCCCACAAACTCTCCGGGAATTTCCTCATCGGAAGTTGGCAACCCTAAAAGCCGTCCCATACTTACACCCTGGCAGGGAGCGGCTGCTGTTTTGCGGATCGGAGGTCGCCCCCCAAAAACTCCACCCCAGAGACTGTCTTGCCAATGGTGAACCAGTCATTGATCTGCTCCACGGTGAGTTTTCGCAACATGGCGAAGTCCCTCACGAAGCACGAGCCTCCTTCCAAAAGCAGCTCCCAAACCCAGACTAATTGGCGCCACGTGCCAAACTCTCGCGAGCTCCTGCAATATGGCGAAGCCCCTCACGAAGCACGAGCCTCCTTCCAAAAGCAGCTCCCAAACCCAGACTAATTGCCGCCACGTGCCAAACTCTCGCGAGCTCCTGCAATCTGGCGCGCTTTTGGGGGTTTGTTTTAAACTGACTCCGCCTGCCAGTGTCCCCGGGAGAAGTTTTAAATTCCTCACGGTCCTAGCTTTGCTTATGTTAGAGATTGTTGGTAAATCTGCACTGTCTTCTTGCATAATTTTTTTTTCTCCAGCATTTACGCCGTGAAAGCTTTGCAATAATAACCGGGCGGTGATCGGATGCATCTGGTTATTTTGGAAAGTATATTTTATGTTTGTTCAGCACTGGCCTTCTTCGTCTTTCCTTGGCTGCAATATTTATTTAAGAAAATCACCTGCGCTGAAGAAGCTGGGATTTACTTCTGCGTAGGATTTAGGAGGAAGCAGTTTGGAGTTGCAATTTGACGGCGTGTAATTCACAATTCTGTAAATGTGGGGGTACTATGGGTGGTACTAACGTAATCCAAACCTGCTAAAGAGAGAGGGGGGGGATCAAATTAACACAAAACCGTCACATGTGAGTTTACTGCTAAAAAAAGGAGTACAACCACACGTGGCTTCTCTTCTGAAACTAACTCCACGCAATGCAGGCTAACACGTATTCAGAAAGTATGTTTTAACAGAAAAAAAAGGTAGCCCAGGGTAGCTAAGGTCTGGAACCTGTGATCCGGAAAGTATCAGGTTCAAATTGCGGTTTTGGTAGAAGTTTAACACGTGATTATGTCAAGTTTCTTTCCCAATCTTGCCCTTTCAAGAGAGCCCAAGCCTTAAGAAAAAAGCCATTGGGGTGCAGTAAAGTGCTGGATTAGAGATCAGGGTTCAAATCCCTGCTTGCCGTGAAACATAGGTTACAACCTGCCACACGGGGTTGTTGGGAGTATAAAACTGAAAAGAGGAGCGTATGCGCTGCCCTAAACTCTTTAGGTAGGGAAGGGTTTTTTAAATGCACGAAATAAATAAGGCTCAAAGGGGTGTGGATGTATCTCATTTCGATAGTACCAGAGCCATCATGAGCGATGGCAAATTGCTAGAGTAATTCGAATTGCGGTCTCAGCAGCGAAAAACGCACACACAAAACTCCCATTTCTGTTAATCCATCCTGCTTTTGGTTCCGGAGCTGCTCATTTGAACTCCGAGGATTAGAAGAAAGAATTAATCTGTTTTTAATATTGGGAGGCTACTTCCTCGGAGGTAAATACCGCCGAGGCTAACTTCCGAGTAAACATGCCTAACATCGGGCTGCATTAGTTGATGGGAGGAGGATTTCCACCTGGTGCTAGTTTCCTAATCCTTGCAATGAAGAAGCTGCAGCCGCCAAAAACAGCTCTTGAATACGTCCTAGGAAAGGCAGCGGAGCGCCCCCCCCCCCCCCTCCTCACTTTCTCGCTGGGTCCCAGTCAATGTTCTCTCTAAGCTGTGGAGTCTTGTGAGCAAAAATTGTACTTTGTGAGCTACTGGCATTATAATTGTGAGCTACTAAATAAATTAGTTTGCTCTGGGGCCATTTTTCCTGAGCTAAGACAAAAAAAAATGTGTGAGCCAGAGGCTAAAAAACTGAGCAAGCTCACACGAACTCAGTTTAGCGGGAACCCTGGTCCCTGTGGGATGGGCGCAGAGTGTGGTGGCTCCGCACAGATCGTAGCAGCGTAACTTGCAAAGTCTGTTTGCAGAGATCCTCCTGTTCATGCCTGTTTGCAAATAAGTGGCATGCCTCATCGAACACTGTAGGTTTTACTTTCGACCAATGAGCAAAGACCAACGCTTTTTTTTAAAGGAGGACCTTTTTAAAAACCACTTCAAACTTGTTTTTGTATAAAAGTGCATTTCCCAAGCAGAATTAAGGCCTGCAGGATTCTAAGGCGGGGAGGGGGTATAGAGATGGGATCGCAGCCTTTCCTTGATGGTGTTGCCAACTCTGGATTGGAAAAGTGGAGATGGGGGGGCCGGGCTGGGAAAATCGGAGGAGTTTGGGTACGGGAAGAGAGCCGAGCAGTGATATCATACCATGGGGTCCATTCATCTCCAAAGCTGCCGTTTGCTTCAGAACTGATTCCTGAAGGCTTGAGATTACGGGAGAACTCCAGGCCCCGCCTGGGGTTTGGTAACCGTGCCAGTTGGGATGAGCCCCGCCCGACAATCAGTTGACTTTATTTCCGAATTTGTTCCTTTAATGTATAGAAAAGGACCTGAGCTAATTCCAAAGGCGATAGCCATGCTGGGCTACAATCCTCATGCATTTACCAGGGAGTAAGCTCCATTTAATAAAATTAGATTTATTATTCCAGCATGAGCTCCTCTGCATATTAGGCCGCACCCCCTGATGTAACCAATCATCTAAGAGCTTACAAGGTTCTTTTTTGTAAGCTCTTGGAGGATTGGCTACATCAGGGGTGTGTGGCCTAATATGTAAAGGAGCTCCTGATAGAATTTTACCCCTGTGCATAAGATTACATTGGAACGAAGTTTGAGTCCAGTGACAGCTTTAAGACAAACAAAGTAATTCTGGGTATAAAGTTCCGTGCGCCCACCTTGTCAAATATCAGATGAACGCACACAAAAGTTTATACCCAAAATTAAGGTGCCACTGGACTCAAACTTTGTTCTCCTGCTTCAGACCAACATGTTTATAAGGTTTGAGTCTAGTGGCGCCTTTAAGACCAACAAAGTTTTAATTCAAAGTATAAACCAGGGGTGGCCAAACTGTGGCTCGGGAGCCACATGTGGCTCTTTCACACGTATTGTGTGGCTCTCGAGGCCACCACCACCAAAGAGGCACTTGTCTCTTTAAATCACTTCTCCAAGCCAGCAGTTTAGAGAATGCATTTAAAGTTAAAGTTAAAGTTGCTTTCTTTCCACCTCTCTCTCTCTCCCATCCAATTGCAGCTCTCAAACATCTGACATTTGCGTCTTGTGGCTCTCAAACACCTGATGTTAATGTCTTGTGGCTCTCAAACATCTGATGTTTATTCTTTGTGGCTCTTACGTTAAGCAAGTGTGGCCACCCCTGGTATAAGTTTTTCGTGCACATGCACTTCTTCAGATAGCGCCTGAATAAGAGTACACGGCTCGTCAGGCAATTCTCGTTTATTCCGGTAAAATAAACTTTCGTGAATCGGAGCTCACTTCGTCAGATGCATCTGGAATAAATAATGAAATGAATAAACTTAGTTTTAGCCATCGAGGTGCCACCCGGACTCCTGCATAATTTCACACGCCCAAAGCAAAAGAGCAATCTGTATTGAAGGCGAGATCCTCCACTGCAGAGGGCGCTGCAACCGGGGAGGAAACGTTGTGGATGGACGCTCTGGGCCGCGCTAACGTTGCTCTCCCGGCAAGCTTTGCGGCGAGGACGTCGGTTGAGCTGGTTGAGACGGCGGTTCTGTGACCTTCGCCGGCGGTTCCCGGGTTTGATTGTCTCCGGTTTCAAGGTGAGGCTGGCCGTTTGGGGCTAGGGGGCCGTGCTTGGCGACAGGCTTTCTTTTTCTGATGTGGTAGTTGAGCCTGGTAGGGAGCTCGGCCTTTGAGGCCTGTGGAAGGAAAGGGGGCCTGAGAGTTTGAAAGGGAAACGTGTTGCCTTGGATACTGCGGAGAGTCGAAGTCAATCTCTGAAGTAGGTAAGGTTGCCAATCCCCAGGTGGGAGCAGGGGATTCCCCGGTTTGGAGGCTCTCCCCCCCTTCAGGGTCATCAGAAGAGGTGGGGAAGGGAAATGTCTGCTGGGCACTCCATTATTCCCTGTAAAGACCGATTCCCATAGGGTATAATGCAGAATTGATCTGCGGTTACCTGGGGCTGGTGGGGGCTGTTTTTTGATGTAGAAGCACCAGATTTTTGGCATAGCATCCACTGCCTCTCCTCAAAATACCTTGCAGGTTTCAAAAGGATTGGGCCAGGGGGTCCAATTCTTTGAGGCCCCCCCCCAAAAAAGGTGCCCATATCCTTCATTATTTCCAATGGAGGGAAGGCATGCAGTCCCTTTAAATGTGATGGCCAGAATTCCCTTTGGAGTTCAGGCTGTGTATTACGAGATCCAGGGCTTTTTCGGTGGCAGCACCAGAACTTTGGAACACCCTCCCAGAAGCCATAAGGGCCCTGCGGGATTTGTCTGCGTTCCGCAGGGCCTGTAAGTCCGAATTGTTTAAATAGGCTTTTGCGGTTTGATTGAAAAACGGCTGCCACCAGACATCCTACAGAATGCTGGCGATCATAGTCGAGAAGTCAATACCGCCTATATTGGACTGAAATAGCGCTATAGAATGGTTTTAAAGTTGATATATGTAAATTATGGTTTTATATGTTTTATTGGATTGATTGTATTTTATGATGTTTTAAGCCGCTCTGAGTCCGCTTGCGGAGAGGGCGGGATATAAATGGAAAGTAATAAATAAATAACAACCTTGCTTCTGGCTCCACCCCCAAAGTCCCCAAATATTTTTTAATTGGACTTGGCAACCCTAGAAGTAGGGGTTTTTTTGAGGGGAGGGCAATGTGGTGCAAGATTGGATTCTTGGGAGGCGTTTTTCTCCTTAACTGGGAGTAAGCCTAGCTGTACATGGGGCTTATTTCCTAACAGGTATGCATATGATTGCTTTTTAAGTTTTTGTCCCCCACCCGTTAGCAGTTTTCAGCTGTAAGTGAGAATGGTGGGAAGCATGTTGTTTTTTCCCCAACTCTGGATTGGGAAATTCAGGGGGATGTAGGGGTGGAGCCTAGGTGAGCAGAGTTTTTGGGAGGGATAGACCTTAGTGTAGTATAATACCATAGAATCCAAAGCAGCCATCATCTTCAGGTGAAATTGAGATCAATTGTAATTCCAGGAGATTTCCAGGTTTCACCTGAAGATTGGCAACCCTAGTTGCTGAACTATCATGTCCTAATTTTTTCATCCTAATAGGATTTGTTTCTAGTTGTGAGATATGCACACACCCAGCTTCTGGCTTCCAGCACGGTGGCCAATGAACAGTGCACAGAAAGCAGCCAGCCACCTATCCCTGTAACCAAATACAGCTTAAGCCTGCTCCCTGGGGAACATGTCTTAGTTAACTGTGATAGATGTTCACGGCTTTGAATTCAGTGAGCTTGTGTGTATGCTACTGTTTCCCTGGAAAGCAGAATATTGTAGGGGTTAAGAGCTCGACAGATCCGGGAAGCCAGGTTGCGGTGGGACCATGACACTTTTAAGCAGTGATTTTGTTGTAATATTTCTCAGTTCTTACTGGAAGTACAAAACAGTTTAGGATTAGGTTTTGAGTAACAATCTTTAAATGAAATGATCATTCATACAAAGCCCTGAAGGATGAAAAATGAGGCTGGCTCTTATAGCTGAACAAAATCTGTCAAGGCCTGGGTTTGACTCGGTGGTACTTGAGAGTTCTCGTTCATACTTGAAGCTTGGGGGGAAGGGGTGATCAGTTATTTTCTCCTGGCCTAACATACTGTGCAGGGTTGTTGTGATAATGAAATACAAAAAGAGAACAGTGAGTGCTGCCTATATCAGATAGTCCATGGAAATAGATGAAAATCATCACAAGTTGTAGAGATTTTGTCTACTAATGTAGAAACAGCCACTAGCTCAGACAGCTTGCCTCCCCCAACAAAAAAATTGTTAATGTATCTTTGAAGTATTGACCTACTTACAAATTTGTTCCACTTCAATAAAATAGGTCTTTGTTGATAATGCGTTTTCTGTTCAGGGTCTTTTTGAGGTAGAAGCACCAAATTTTTCTTTCAGTGACTTTCAGTCAACAGATTTCCAGGGATGGATAATAAAATTAAAAAGAGTAGCAGTGAATTGATGCAAAATAACAGCTGGTTTCATCTCTGCCCTGTTTCCCAGTTATCTGCCTGGCTGCTGTTTGAACAACATTTAAGACTACATGGCTCTTTGGTCCAACAGAACAGATTGTAGTAACAATAAGTTTTCCTCACAGTTCTGTTGGTGGCGAGACTTTCCACATGCATTTGCATTAAAAGTAACATTTTGAAAGTGGACAAATGAAATAGAATCTTGATTAGGGTTATGAATGTTTTTTTTGAGCTAATTTGTAATGGGGCTTAACTATTGGGAGAGTTGGGAACTTGATTTTTTTTTTTCCAGTCAAGCACTACAGTTATTCAAGAGCCCCGTGGCACAGAGTGTTAAAGCTGCAGTACAGCAGTCCTAAGCTCTGCTCATGACCTGAGTTCGATCCCCGGCAGAAGCTAGGTTTTCAGGTGGCCAGCTCGAGGTTGACTCAGCCTTCCATCCTTCCGAGGTCGGTAAAATGAGTACCCAGCTTGCTTGGGGGGGTGGGGGAAGTGTAGATGACTGGGGAAGGCGATGGCAAACAACCCCGTAAAAAGTCTGCCGTGAAAACATTGTAAAAGCAGCAGCATCCCAGAGTCGGAAACAACTGGTGCTTGCACAGGGGACCTTTTCTTTTCCCCTACAGTTATTAATGGATGTGTTCTAATTTAACAGATGTGGAGAGCAGCACTTGCAAAATGGTGGGAACCCCAGAGGATTTACTACACTAAACTTTACCAGGAACTCTATGTTGGACTTGCTTTAACCGGCTACGTCTTTTACAAAATTTCTTACGGGGGTAAGTTTTATGTCTGTTATTTCTCAGACAGGCCCTACGAGAGTGGATTAAAGGAACCACAGTCGTTGAACTGCCAAATCAAGGTTGGCCTAAATTTCTGATCCTGTGTAAATAATTTCAGTTCAGAACCAAGCCCTGCAAGGTTTTTAGTGTTAGCCTTAGAATATTGTTTGACTAAATGGAGACTTGTTTCAGCTATTGGAATGAAATCAGGTTATAGGAGTTGCCCTGACCAAGACAGCTGAGGCAGGCCTGATCTCATCAGATCTCGGAAGCTAAGCAGAGCCGGCCCTGGCTAGTATTTGGATGGGAGACCTCCAGGGAATAGCAGGGTAGTGTCACAGAGTCCAGCAATGGTGACCTCTGAACGTCCCTTGCCAAGCCCCACTGGGGTCCCCAGAAGTCAACTTGACTTGATGGCTAAAACATAATAATAAAAAATCCCAGGTTATAGGAGTTTAACTCATAATCTCTGGGAGAGGCTATGCATGTTGTATATTTGGTGTCAAGTGTCTGAAATGCTGACTTCTGAAAGCAAAAAAAGAAGAAATTGCACCTTATGACAGAATAACATTAAATTACAACTTCAAGGTGATGCAAATTGCATTGCATTATTCTTTATTTACAAAATTTATACCCCACATTTTGGTCCCTATCAGGGCCACCGAGACGGCTAATGGGTTAAAGCCAGACGTAATGAAAACACACCTTTAAAAATCAAAGCTAGAATAAATGTGCAAAAACATAAAGGGAACAATTAAAACATAGGGCATGAAGGAGGGATCATTGAGGGAATGCCAGGTAGAACAAGGAAGTCTTCATTTGCTGGCAGACAATGGCAGCAGAAGTGGACAAATGAGTCTCCTTGGGGAGAGCATTCAAGTTTTGGTGCCACACACTGAAAAAGCCCTCTCTCACATTGGCACCTGCCTGATCTCAGAAAACAGGGGGATCCAAAGCAGGGCCTCAGAAAAAACATAAGAGCCTCGCTGGATCAGATCATTGGTCCATCTAGTCCAGTATTCTATCTCAGTTCCTCTGGAGAGCCAACAACAGGGCATAGAGGCTGAGGCTTCCTCTGATGTTGCCTACTGGCTCTGGGATTCAGAGGTTTAGTGCCTCTGAATGCGGAGGTTCACCTCAGTCACCATGGTTAGTAGTCACTGATAGGCCTATCCTCCATAAATCTGTCTAATCCCCTTTTAAAGTTGTTTTTTTTCCTGTGGCCATCACCACATCCTCTGGCAGCGAATTCCACATTTTGATCAGTCTGTAAAGAAGTAAGTGGTGAGAAGCAGAGTTAAAGTATGTATTGTTGAGGAAATGTTAATGGATATTAATTTTTCAGGGCCTGAAAAACCTCTTTTCTTCACCCCCACCCTGGTAACTTTTAAACATGTAGCTTGAAGAAAAGGTCTAAAAAAAATCAAAAGCCTGTACAATGCCTCTTGTTTCTTTTGGTACAAATCCTAATGGAAGGTACTATATGGCTGTTTATTTTATACTGTTGCCAAGTCTTAGTAATAAACTGTGGCAGAATTCTTAGTGTTGGTAATGATCAGGAAAGGGTAAATTGCTATGAGGAATATAGACCTGGATCTTACACAAGTGCAGCATTTTTTGAAGGAGGGAAATTCCTGATGCTGCTTCCCCCTTGTGTAGCCTATCTTGCCCTCAGCTCCCAGCAGTTACTAGATCCCTAGGAACAGTGTGGAGGCAAAGGTCTGCATTGGGATATGACGGTGTAATTTGGCAAAAAAATCCTTTCTTCTGCAGGCAGAATTTTCATTTGGAAGTGGAGAAGGAAGCCAGAATTATTTTAAACTATGCTAATCTCATTTAAATTATGGCTTTAGTCTGGGGTTTCAGTGTGTTCAAGCTGATTGAAAAAGGTTAATGAGTGCTGTTTTTAATTAAATCTGTTTTGCTTCTTTTTAGGAAAAAAGAAAGTGGCAGACAGTAAGTATTGACAGCACTTGTAACATGAAATACACTTTAATCAAGATGGATTTTTTAAAGGAAACTGGGGAAAAAATAGTTCCTTGTCAGGGCCTCTTAAGTAGCGCATATGGTTCTCCAAAGATTCAGCTATTCCTTCGGAAGGCAATCTTAAAAGACCGAGTGTAAATTGTTTTTGTTTTTTTTTGCAGGACCTAGATCAGTTATATTTTAATTTTTCTATATGATGGCTTGTTTTGTTATCTGGCTACAGTCTCATTTGTATAGAAAGGTAAAGGTTTTGACTATCACTGTTTGTGCATTATATTTCTTCAGAACTTGAGTCACAAAACCATTGCACCACTAACCTCTGAGTCCTAATAATCACCCAGGGCATACCTGGAGTCCAGATGCTGCAGAAACCAGAGCCTGGGCAACTGTTCCCCATGCTGTTGTGACTTGTTGAATTAGTCACTCACGAGAAGCCTTAATCCCACAGACCTCTGTTACATCTCTTTAAGCTAAAAACCATGGAATCCTTCTCAGAAGGCTACCTGGCATTTGCCTTAGGCTTAGCTAGAGAATGGAAAATTTCTGGAAATTGTGAAACCAAAGGGGAAACTTATTAATTAAAAAAAAAATAGAAATTTGGAGGGGGGATTGAAATACATGCAACCCGACTGTTCCTAGCAAATCTAAACTAATTTTATCACTCCATCAACTCAAAATGCATTATTTATAGCTTTCATAGCCAGTGAAATTGCAATATTTGCCCCTTATGGAGTTTTATAGTTATGGATGCCTTAGTTTCCTGCAAGCAGAATTGCAAGTACTCCCAATACTTCTTTGCATTATAGCTTTCAGATCTACCTAAATGCTGTCTTCTTACTTCTGTGGCTAGTGGTTAGAAAGAACTCAGTCTTCAGGGAAACTTTCAGGGTTTTTCTCTGAGGCTTTGATGCAGTCTCTGCCATACATCATTCTGGTCTTTTTTCCCCCTCTTCAGCAAGTTAGGGCAATAAGCTACTTGTTACCCACTTTGTGAGCATATGAGCTAGATATGAGCCCAGTAGCACCTTAAGACACAACAAGATTTCCAGAGTATGAGCTTTTGAGAGTCAAAACTCCCTTCATTGGATACAAGAAGCATAAGCTGTATGTATCTTTGTGGATGAAGGGAGAGATGAAACAGTCAACCACAAGGGAAGTGTTGAGGCAGGAACAACAGAAGGCTGAGAATCAATTAAAGCCCTGCAGGCTCCCCTAATGAAGATTAGGTATCCTTTGTTCTGAAATGCATAGATTTAGGAGCTGTGTACGTCTTCAGTATTCCCACTTTGTCTTTTGAAAGCATTTCATTCCTCATAAGAGACAATATTTCATAAGAGATTCCCCCCCCCCCCCAATTTCTAAATTTCACATTTTTTCCAATTTCTACATTTTTCCAGGTTTTTCCCCAGGTCTTCACATCTTTAGACTTAGCTGCCTGTGTTAGTGGTGGAAAGTGGCTGTGTCAATGCCACAGAACAGTGAATGAAGATTGAGCTTATTCCTGACAAGAAATATAGTTAATGACATAAGGGGTTGGAGCCAGACTTAAGTTTTCCACTAAGAGAACACAGTTCTGTCAGTGGAGCAGAAATTTCCTTCCTCTCCCCTCCCTTTACATCCCATTGATCTCCTTAACCAGCTGCTCCTGGGATTGGTAATTGGGACAAATTGGAAGGTCTTCAACAAGAAGGGAGAATTGCCAGAAACTATACCTCCCTTTCCATCAGCGGAAAACTTAGCCTGGATCTCACCCAAGTATTGACTCCTCTTAGATACATCTGTCAAAAGAAAAACTCTGCTAGAGAAGATTCACAATTAGACTGGACTTAAAAATTCAGAAGTGTTGTCAGACTTTGCATTTATTCCTATTGCAGTAGATAACAGCAGAATGTGCTTCATTGTATTTGATGGACTAACTTGCACAATGTCCCAGTTCTTATAAACTGCTAAATCTTAGCTGTACAGAGTTCCAGGGGCAAACATCTTGCTGTATTGATTAACTGCCTGTGTGTGTTGTTTCAGAATGCGCCCCTGGCCATCATTAAATGGCTTGTTCTTCGCTCTGAAGGTTCGGTGAAGCTGTCATCTTGACTGTAGGCAAAGCAAGCTGCCACCCTGGGAAGTTAATTGTACTGTAAGCAGTGTACGACACCAGCTCAGCGATAATCTGCCATCTGTCATGGACTGAATAAACACGTTGTTCAGAAATTGTGCAGAGTATGTTACTGGTACAACTCCCCTTACTCCTTCTAGGTGTTTTTATCATTTTTAATACATTTCATTCTATTATTTCCTGAAATTATAGTACCGCATTAACAGCACATAGTTTTGACCTCTTGGTAAAACAGTTACTTTTTGCTGTGCAACTCGGGGTGGTTGATATGAGGGGAGGCTAATACCATAATGCCTGATGCATTGATGTAAAATAGAGCTCTGTGTCCACAAAACATTTTAACGTCTGAACTTGTGGAAATGCACTGCTCAGTTTAAATGCTTCCATGTTTTGCTGATTTGTTCATTTGGTAGAGTTGAATGGTAGCCCAATTTTTGCTAATTGTGTACTTTTTGCCCCCTGAGTTGCCAAAGGAAGCAAGAGAAAGTTGATGCAAACCTATGTGGGAAACTGTCACTGGAGTGTCCTCATTGGAGAACCATTTATTGAGATTGTTTCACAAATAACTCAAGCCCCTTTCAGCTTCCTGTGTTTGGAATCTTTTGATAATTTGTTGCCTGACTGATCATTCTGTTCCTTTCCCTCCTCCATTTCTTTTTAAAGATATATTTTGCCATTTGTTCCCATGATAAAAGAAAAACGCCAGTTTTCTTAGCTGGTACCTGTGGGGTGAAAGGGAAGGGAGAAAGGTATAGCATGATCTTGAAAGCTAGGTGGGGTTGGTAATTGGATGGGAGACCACCAAGGAAGACACTGCAAATGATGGCAATGACAAGCCACCCCTGCTTCACATTTGCCTTGAAAGCCCCTTTACTGGGGTTGCCATAAGTTGGCTGCAACTTGACAGCGTTGATGGATGTGTTCGGTGTCTCCTGTGGTTTGAAAGGCTAAATTGGGTGTCAAACTCATTTACTATGAAGGACGGATCTCATATAAATGAGACCTTTCTGGAGCAGGCCACATGTGTCATAAAATATACTTCCAAGTAGCAGAGAGGTAAACTATATGAAGGACACAGACAAACACACAGATTTTTTTAAAAGCTTAAAAATAAAACACAATTAAAACATTAGCGATCATTGGTCTTAAAGGTGTTTTCTTTGTATCTCTCCCATGCAATCCAGGGAACTGGGCAAAGGAAGCTCTGGCTCTTTCCTTCCTTCCCCAGGGGACCAGGAGGGGGAGAACCTCAGCCAATGGAAGAGAGGCTTGGCTCAGTAACTGCTGTGTGATTGAGCAAGCCTGGCAAAGCAAACTGATGCAGAAGGAAGCAAGAGGAGAAGGAAGCAGATGACAGCCAGTAACTCTGCTGTTAAACCTGGCAAAGCAAGATATCCCTTCCTCCCTAAGTGGAGAGAATAGAGGTTTTGCTCCGTAGCTCCTGTGGAATTGAGCAATCTGTGATGCAGAAGGAAGCAAGAAAGAGGGAGAAGGAAGCAGATGACAGCCTATTGCTCCAGGGCCTGATAGGAGCCCTCCAAGGGCCAAGTTTGGCCCCGGGGCACATGTTTGACACCCCTGGGCTAAATATTTTCTACAGATACACAGCAGTTGATTGAAAAGTAGTCCATTTTCACCTAGAAAAGTACATACAAAGAGATCCTTGGAATTTACTTGGGGAAGTGGAGGACTGCAGTTTCTTAAATTATCCCCTTCAAGAGTACAAGTAAAGAGAGAAGTATTACAAGGGTCATGTGCTGATCTGTGGATGTTAAGATCTGGGATGCTCAGATTAGAATCCCCTCTCTGCTATGGAAGCTTCCTGTTCACTCACTGTCCAGTTTGGTGTAGTGGTTAAGTGCGTGGACGGTAATCCGGGAGAACTGGGTTTGACTCGCCACTCCCTCCACATGCACCTGCTGAGTGACCTTGGGTTAGTCACAGTTCTTGAAACAGCTGGTTTCTCAAGAGCAGTTCTTGAAAGAGCTCTCAGCCCCACCTAGCTCACAGGGTCTTAATTGCGGGGAGGGGAAGGGAAAGGAGATGGTAAACTGCTCTGAGATTCCAAGTGAAGGGCAGGGTATAAATTGAATCTCTCCTTGCCCTAACCTTCCTGACAGGGTTATTATGAACGGAAAAGAACAGAATGTGTGTGTGGGGGGGTGAGTGTGTGTGCAAGAGAAGAAATGGTGACTTTCCAGGTTTGGAAACCCCTTAGTCTGAGAGTTCTCTTCCAACACAGTACTAAAGTAATATCAAAATGACATGGTGTGCATGATGATGATGTAAATAAATGCATGAAGGCTGCGTGGCTCAACTTCAAGTGCTATTTCAGGCTAATCAAGGTTTTACCCTGTGAAATATTTTATTCCCACCCCCACCCAAGTTCCATATAATTATACCGTCAGTTTCAAAAGATTTCTCCCCCCCACACACAAACACCATATGGCTGGAAGGAAGGAAATGGATTGTGACTCAAGAGGTTCTTCGATTCAAAAAGTCCTCAAGGCTATTGGATCTTGTTGAGCAGATTTTGGGGCCCTCCCTAGTATTTAAATTTGAGTCCATGCCACATAGGTTATGTGGTATGTCATTCTTGATTGTTTCGATTCCTGTTTGCTAGGATTCTGCCTCGCTAGGTTAGTGGGTGTCAGACAGAAATGTCATCACTCTTTGAGCTAATAACACATAATGCCTGTAGTAAAAAAATGACAAACGTGAGGAAGTCTGCTTATATCACCTCTATTGTTTCAGTCCTGGAAGTTTGCAAATCTTTTTCAGAAGGAAGCTAGTGAGATTGGAGATTTCCCTCTAAGCCTTGATTTGTTGATTACCGAGTTGGCAGATGGAGGAAACTAAATATTAGCAGTTAATCCCCTGGAAACCTCTACATGCAAAGCTTCTAACTGTTAGCAAACTTTGTTTTTAAAGCATTCCTATTTTTTTTTCTTTTTTTTTTACATTTTAATTGTTTTTATTATTTCAGCACATAGAAAAAAAAATCTCTTTTAACAAACAAAATAAGAACATCAACAAACCACCACCACTACAAGAGACATAAAATAGAAAAACATATCCAATAGAGAGTGATTGAGCACATTAAAGTTACATTCAAATAATAAATTGAATATTAACTTATATTAATCTATCAATATATTTTATTTATACAAAACCAATAATTATCACACCTCACTTAGATAAACAATTATTTTCAACCCAAAAATAAAATTTCTCCCATTTTTTTGCAGCATCACATTTCGATAAGCCTTTCACCATATTTGAAAGAATGTCCATTTCTGCTACGCTCCTTATTTTTTGGATTAAATCTTCCCTTTGTGGCACATTGTCCTGTCTCCAGACCGAGGCATAAAGGATTCTAGCCGCCGTCACAATATATATTGTTATATACTCATCTTCCCGTGGGAGCTCATCTCGAACCATCGAGAGTAACATTACTTCTGGTTTCAAAATAAAATTAACTCTTAGTACCTCAGTTATTAGTTTATGTACCATTATCCAATACCTTCTGGCCTGCTCACAACTCCACCATAAATGAAAAAACGATCCTATCCGAGTCTTACACTTCCAACAGTTTTTAAAGCATTCCTAGAAGAGGTTTTATAATGGAGGTTGGCTCTGTAAACCAGAAATTCAGGAATTCTAATTGGAGCCGGTTCAGCCATTTCTGCTTTGAGTGAAGTCACCGGACTGGAATTCTCTTTCCACGTTTCCTTTCTTTCTAGTTTACACCTGAATGTTCATGAGCTGACCCGATGTTACCTAACCCTGGACAGCATGTCCTTACCCAAAGATTTGAATTTACTGTAGCTACCAGCATTCTGTAGCTACTGAAGAAGACGACTGCAGATTTATACCCCACCCTTCTCTCTGAATCAGACTCAGAGTGGCTTATAATCGCCCATATCTTCTCCCCCCACAACAGACACCCTGTGAGGTGGGTGGGGCTGAAAGGGCTCTCACAGCTGCTGCCCTTTCAAGGACAACTGCAATAGCTATCGCTAACCCAAGGCCATTCCAGCAGGTGCAAGTGGAGGAGTAGGGAATCAAGCCCAGTTCTCCTAGATAAGAGTCCGCACACTTAACCACTACACCAGACTGGCTCTGGGGTAGGTGTGAAATTATTTATCCATTACTTGATTTAGGTCAAGGAAGAATTGTAATGAAGATGCAAACTTTTTTTTTTTTAATAAAAGGAGAAACTCTATATAAATACATTAGGAGGAACTAAGGGAATTGAAGATAAGCTTCGCACAGCCTTTCATCTGGCTTTAATTAAAATGAATACACTCCTGGTAATCCAAAACAAAGCTGGTTCATGCACGAATTAATAGCACTTTCGTTGTGACTCTAAAGCTGAGGTCCTCAACCTCCTTGAGCCCTTTTAAAAAGAGTGTTTGCATTTTGAAGTCTCAACTGTGGAAAGGGACTTTTGTATAATATGCTCAGTATGGTGGTTTCGGTCATACTCAAGACCAGGGCTGGTCAAATTGTGGCTCAGGAGTCATATGTGCCTCTTTCACACATACTGTGAGGATCCCAAAGCCCCCCACTGCCCCTTTGGCTAGCTTGGAGAAGGCATTTGTCTTTTTAAATCACTTCTCCAAGCCAGCCAACAGCTTGGAGAGTGCATTAAAAATTAGTTTCCATCTTTCCACCACTCCCTGCCTACTCCATCTTTTTGCCTTCTTTGCGGCTCTCAAACATCTGACATTCATGTTGTGTGGCTCTCAAGCATCTGATGTCTAATCTGTGTGGCCCTTGCCTTAAGCAAGTTTGGTCACCCCTGTTCAAGACTTTTCTGAAGGAACTAGAAAGCAGCAGCATCGCTGAGGTGATTTGGCTAAAAGAACTGAAATATACTGGGTTATTCTATTTTGTATCTTTACTGGATTTATTCTATCTTGACCTTTGTAAAGGTGCTAGATCTTGCTTTACTTGATCTGGAAACTGGCCTAAAATGGGGTGTGTGCCACAAACCCTGAGAGTTCCACTGCAACTGCATTAATATACTCTTGGGATGAGGCCAAACATTTAAAACAGGTCACTTAGTTAAGCATCTTTAAAATGTCATCCAATCAGAATGCAGTAACAGTAGACAAAGGCTCAGAGCCTATAGCTTGTTTCCGTTTGCACACCTCTTTGCTCCAGAGACTGTAGAATACGTTCCTCGCACTGAGCGTGTTTAAAGGACATCTATCTTGCATGTTCAAAAGAGTCTAGCCCCAGAGAAGTATGCTCCACAGCAGAGGACTTCCTCCACAGCACATGAAGAGCAGCATAAACAGAAACCTTGGTCACTATATAGCACAGGGGTGGCCAAACTGCAGCTCGGGAGCCATACGTGGCCCTTTCACACATATTGTGTGGCTCTTCAAAGCCCCCACCACCCCATCAGCTGGCTTGGAGAAGTCATATCACTTCTCCAACCAGCTGTCAGCTTGGAGAATGCATTTAAAGTTAAAGTTGCTTTCTTTCTGCCTCCCCCTCCCCCATCTATTTGCCTACCTTCCTTCCTGGTTTGCGGCTCTTGAACATCTGATGTTTATTCTATATGGCTCTTTTGTTAAGCAAGTTTGGCCACCCCTGCTATAGCAAATAAAATTGAAGCATGAAATAAAGTAAAATAATGAGATCCAACAGTGGTAGTGTGTGAAGAAAAAGCCTTGCTTGCTAGCCTAAAATCTAATCAGTAAATCTGTTTATTTATTGGCCCGATTTATGAGACCTTTTCTACTATTTGCCATTTTAAACTTTAAAAGAGAGCTGTTCCTTGGGTTTTGTGAACATCAGACACTGGTTTTTTAAAAGTAAGGTGGATTATGAGAGACTTGCTACCAGTGTTCTCTCTAAGCTGAATTAGTGTGAGCTACCTCAAAGCTTTTTAGCCTCCAGCTCACACATTTTTGTCTTAGCTCAGGAAGGATGGCCCGAGAGCACATTAATTTATGCAGCAGCTCACAACTTTAATGCCAGTAGTTCGCAATCTTAACGCCAGTAGCTCACAAAGTAGTATTTTTACTCACAAGACTGCACAGCTTAGAGGGAACATTGCTGTCTACCTTGATTACCATAAATAGCGCACGTTAAGGGCAGCATGGTACAAGTGAGGATTTCAGTTCTGATTCAGAAACAGGCATGAATATTAATGGGCACAGTGAACAAAAATAAAATTGGTGCATCTTCTATCCTGGGAAAAGTTTCTTGGATACCACTTAAACTTCATTTCTAGGTTTCTGTTGTTCTGTTAACGGTGAGGTCCCCAAACTTTTTGAGCGCATTTGGAATTCTGACACAGCATGGCAGCTCCCGCCACAAAGTAGCTAATGTAAAATGGCTGCTGCAGGAGTTGGGGGGAGGGGGGGGAATCACAAAATGGTTTCAGTCACCCAGTGAAGATCCTTTATGAACTGAACAAATCAATCAATTGCTTTTATTGAAATTCTTGGAATGTTTACTTATTGATATGTTAGCATTTGTTGACCGCTGCCCTGAGCCCTCCATGGGAGGGCAGTTTATAATTTGAGTCAATCAGTCAAATCAGTCCTCCTGCTGTTGTGGCAGCTGCTGCCAAAGCAGCATTAAATCTGCACAGCCAATCAAATCTCCAGTGGCCAATCAAAAGCCTTGCTGGCCCCACCCACTGTAACAGGTGCTGGCAAAGGTGTCGGTAGGTGCCCTGACACCCACAGACACCACTATGAGGACCCCTAAATTAAGGCATCCTTGACCTATGTGGAGTTAACTGCTGTAATAGGAAACATTAGGCAACACACACCTATTGATATGAAATATCATATTAATAGTTAAACATAAGAGAAGCCATGTTGGATCAGGCCAATGGCCCATCTAGTCCAACACTCTGTGTCATACAGTGGCCAAAAAAACAAGCGTCATCAGGAGGTCCATCAGTGGGTCCAGGACACTAGAAGCCCTCCCACTGTGCCCCCCCCAGCACCAAGAATACAGAACATTACTTGCCCCGGACAGAGATGTCATACAGTGCGTTGAGCTTTGTCTTCTGTCATTAGCAGTGTTGTTCCGGTAACTAATGCCTCCCCCCTACATTCCTGTGTGCAATTTCTTTACCGTGGTTGTAGTTATCTGAGTTCGGTGTAGGAACTTAGTCATCTTGGGTGGTTTTTCACGTTGGAACTGCGCACGTTAAATCACATCTAGCAAGAAACCACATTCCTGAAATCGCTGTGTGACATGGCTCCAGCATGACTGAGAGGCAATTTCTATCCGTGGACTTTCTGAAGGCTTCAGTGAAGAAGTGTTAAGTCATGGGAAGAGCCTGTTCTTCTCCCAAGGATACTTCTAAGCAATGAGCAACAGGTGGCAACAGTTCATCAGACTAGCCCTACTCATCCTTTGCTCTGCTACACACAGCAACGGACTGGCTCTTTGCACTCCTTTGGTCAGAAGCATCATAGTACAGTCAGTACCAGGGGTGCTTAATGTAAGAGCTACACAGAATAAATGTTAGATGTCTGAGAGCCACAAGGCATGAATGTCAGCAGTTTGAGAGCAGCAAGAAAGGGAGGGAGGGAAATAGATGCAGGAAGGAGGGAGAGGTAGAAAGAAGGCAACTTTAAATGCATTCTCCAAGCTGCTGGCTGGCTTGACTAGGCAAAGTGATTAAAAGCAGGGGTCCCCAACCCCTGGGCCATGGACCAGTACTGGTCCGTGGCCTGTTAGCAACCGGGCTGTGAGTTGTATAATTATTTCATTATATATTACAATATAGTAATAACAATAAAAGAAAACATTGGATTTAGTTCCTGCCCTCCACTCTGAATCTCAGAGCAGCTCACAATCTCCTTTATCTTCTTCCCCCACAACAGACACCCTGTGAGGTAGGTGGGGCTGAGAGAGCTCTTCCAGAAGCTGCCCTTTCAAGGACAACTGTGAGAGCTATGGCTGACCCAAGGCCATTCCAGCAGCTGCAAATGGAGGAGTTGGGAATCAAACCTGGTTCTCCCAGATAAGAGTCCGCACACTTAACCACTACACCAAACTGAAATTAAATTCATGGCAATAAACTGAAATTAAACACTAGGCAATGAAAGAAGACGACCACAGATTTATATCCCGCCCTTCTCTCTGAATCAGAGACTCAGAGCAGCTTACAACCTCCTTTATCTCCTTCCCCCACAACAGACATCCTGTGAGGAGGGTGGGGCTGCGAGAGCTCTCACGGCAGCTGCCCTTTCAAGGACAACTCCTACGAGACCTATGGCTGACCCAAGGCCGTTCCAGCAGCTGCAAGTGAAGGAGTGGGGAATCAAACCCGGTTCTCCCAGATCGCGCACTTAACCACCACGCCAAAATAAAGTGCACAACTGTTTCATCCTGAAACCATTGCGTGCCCCCCCCCCCCCCCCCAAATTCCCAGTCCATGGAAAAATTACCTTCCAAAAAACCGGGCCCTGGTGCCAAAAAGGTTGGGGACCAGTAATTTAAAGAACAAATGCCTTCTCTGTGCAGTAGTGAGGGCTTCAAAAACCACACAGCATGTATGAAAGAACCACATAAGAACATAAGAGAAGCCATGTTGGATCAGGCCAATGGCCCATCCAGTCCAACACTCTGTGTCACACAGTGGCAAAAAAATTTATATATACACACACACTGTGGCTAATAGCCACTGATGGACCTGTGCTCCATATTTTTATCTAAACCCCTCTTGAAGGTGGCTATACTTGTGGCCGCCACCACCTCCTGTGGCAGTGAATTCCACATGTTAATCACCCTTTGGGTGAAGAAGTACTTCCTTTTATCCATTTTAACCTGTCTGCTCAGCAATTTCATCGAATGCCCACGAGTTCTTGTATTGTGAGAAGGGGAGAAAAGTACTTCTTTCTGTACTTTCTCCATCCCATGCATAATCTTGTAAACCTCTATCATGTCACCCCACAGTCGACGTTTCTCCAAGCTAAAGAGCCCCAAGCGTTTCAACCTTTCTTCATAGGGAAAGTGCTCCAGCCCTTTAATCATTCAAGTTGCCCTTCTCTGGACTTTCTCCAATGCTATAATATCCTTTTTGAGGTGCGGCGACCAGAACTGCACACAGTACTCCAAATGAGACCGCACCATCGATTTATACAGGGGCATTATGATACAGGCTGATTTGTTTTCAATTCCCTTCCTAATAATTCCCCGCATGGCGTTGGCCTTTTTTATTGCAAACGCACACTGTCTTGACAAGAGACAAAACGCACACATGAGCTGCAGCTCGGCAACCCCTGGTCAATACTGTGGATCTATACAACAAAGCAAGTGAGTCCTGTTCTTCCTAACTCGACTATAAAGATGGGTGCACCAGTAGTTCAAAAATATTTTTAAGAAGAGCAGCCAACAGGATTTCAGCTGTGATATTTCCCACAATGTAGGGACTTGGGTTATGCTTGGTTGAATGCTCACTTGCCAGGCAATCTCCATGAAGCTCTCCAGGCTCACTGGTGAGTCCTACGTTATCACTTTGGAATTACAGGCTTCACAGTGATAGTCTCCAGCCCTATGGCTCAGTATGAAACCAACTTGCAGTGAAAAGTGCCATCAAGTCACAGCCAATTTATGGTAAACAGATGGCTTGCCATTGCACTGTTTTGTGTAGAAACCCTGGATTTCCTTGGTGCTCTCTCAACCCAGAGCTGCCCTGCTTAGCTTCTAAGATCTGACATGAACAGGCCAGCTTGGGCCATCCAGCATGGTGTCATAGTTAAGTGTGGCAGTCTAATCTGAGGACCTGGGCTTGATTCCCCACCCCTCCGCATGAAGTCTGCTGGGCAGCCTTAAGCCGGTCACCATTCTTTCAGAACTCAGTTCCATCTACCTCGCAAGGTGCCTGTCATGGGGAGGAAGAAGAAAATATTGGATTTGTATCCCACCCTCCACTCTCTCAGAGCGGCTCACAATCTCCTTTATCTTCCTCCCCCACAACAGACACCCTGTGAGGTGGGTGGGGCTGAGAGGGTTCTCACAGCAGCTGCCCTTTCAAGGACAAGAGCTATGGCTGACCCAAGGCCATTTGAGCAGCTGCAAGTGAAGGAGTGGGGAATCAAACCCGGTTCTCCCAAATAAGAGTCCACACACTGAACCACTACACCAAACTGGCTCTCTGGGAGACAAAGAGGAGGCAATTGTAAGCCACTCTGAGACTCCTCAAGGTAGAGAGAATTGGAATATAGAAACCTATTCTTCAGATCAGCGTGGAGTCATGGCTGTTCTAAAAAAAATCTCATATTGGAAGAGCAGAAGGAGTGCTAGAATAACAACCAGCATGTGAAGGGGACTGGTAGGCAGATAGGACTTGGCTTCTTAAAGATGCTTTACAGAAAGGGAAACCGGTGAAGAACTGCCAATAATCCAAGTGTGAACCATGTGCAGAGTTATGCCAGTGCACTAAAACAGACATAGGAGCAGCCTGTGTGATTATTTAGTATTGTGAGACCTTGTGTGTGCCATTTTCTAATAAAGGCCTCTTAATGACAGGTGTTCGCACTGTGGAACCTATATGGATTATTAATCAACATGTCGATTATCAATAACGTTCAACTGTGTATTTGCCATTACGCAAATGCCCTTTCTTGCAGTGGCTCTTTGTTGATCTCCTGCTCTGAATTTTGACGTAGTTGGCCCTTTAAACGTAGAAGGTTGCTAACCCCCATTCGAGTAACAGACCAAAACCTGTCTGTTGTTCCGGGAGTGTATTGTCTCAGAACAGATGCCCCTTGTTCCTGAAACAAAATATTCAGCTTGAAAAAAAACAACACTGAGAGCAAGATTGTAGAAAAGTGCGGTTTCGTGTTCTATTAATCATTACAGGAGAACTTAGGGAGCGAATTTACTGTGCCTGTTTAGCTTAACAAACAGGTTTGACCTTCAGCTGTTTGGCAGCCGTGTTAACCTCTTCTGTCTCCTTGCAACAGAAGCGCATTTAACAAAAGCTCTGCTCCAATCATTACATAAGTTGCATGCTAGTTAAAAACACACACACACACACACAACCTTATTGTTGATTCTGTTAGTGATTCTCCCCCACCCCCTTTCTGATTTAGCATTATGCTGTGGTTGTGTAACATGTCACATGACTGCAGGGTTGTGTCTCTTGTCTTGAATGGGGCAGGGGACTAAGTTGAATTTCTGATCTTACATTTTGTCAACGTGGAAGGTTTCTTTGAGTATTACAATATTCTGGGTTCAACTCCCCCCTCCTGATGTCAACTTGACCAAGTAGACTTAATTTCTTGCCCTGAGGCTGTTTAGGTGTATTTTGGGCTGCTATTAAGAACTTCTCATTCAGATATGAATCCCTGCACATTTCAGCATGTGAAGAGCCATCGTACAAACAAATTGCCAAAAGAGTGTAATGAGTAGTGATAAATCCCTTACGCTGTACGAAGCATTAATGCCTGCATACCTTGAGGGATAATTGGGCTGCCACATAGCTGCTGATGTTTAGGGCTCTCAAGGGCTCAGTGTTGTCACCAGAACTATTTAATACCTAAATTAATCAAGGGCAGGGGGATTATCTAGAGCACAACTCAATAGTTCTGTGCCAAAACAGCTTGCTGTGTCTGAGCTGAGCTAGTGTTTGAATGCCACGGTCAGGCAGATGTAGTGCTGGTAGTGTGGTGTAGACAGAGTTTCCAACTCCTGCTTGAGGAATACCTGGAGATCTGGAGGTAGATCCTGTGGAAGGTGGGGTTTGAGAAGGGGAGAGACCACAGTGGGATGCAATGCCACGGAATGCATCCTCCAGAGCAGCCACTCCACACACACACACACACACCAGGAGAACTAATTTCTGTCATCTGGAGATCGGTTGTAATTCCAAGAGGTCTCCAGCTCCCACCAGGAGGTCAGCAATCCTAGATATGGACTTCCCAGTTAAAGACTGGGATGCAATTCGAATGTAAGAGGAACCCTGCTGGATCAGACTAGTGGTGGTCTATCTAGTCCTGCGTCTTGACATAGTGGCCAACCAGTAGCTCTGTATTGCCAACATCAGGGCATGGAGGCTGAAGTCTTCGCCTTGACATAGCCTCCTGATACTGTGATTCAGGGGCTTACTGCCTCTAAATCTGAAGTTTCCCTTTAGTCACCAGGACTAGTAGCTACTGATAGGCCTGTCCCCCATGAATCTGTCTAATCTCTTTTTAAAGCCATCTATGCTTGTGACCACCACTACGTCCTCTGGTAGCAAATTCCGCATTTTAATCTCATTGAGTAAAGAAGTATTTCCTTTTGGTTCATCCAGAATCTACTGCCCACCAACTTCACCAGGTGTCCCAGAGTTCCAGTATCTTGGGAGAGGGATAAAAATATGCTCTGACCACTCTCAATCCCAGTTGTACCATCAGATCAGGCATGAAGAAGGCTAGAGGTTGCCTCTTCATCTGGGACTAAGAACAAATGAAATGCCATGTTGAATCAGGACAATGGCCCATCCAGTCCAACACTGTCACACAGTGGCCAAAAAAACAGGTGCCATCAGGAGGTCCACCAGTGGGGTCAGGACACTAGATGCCTTCCCACTGTTGCCCCCTCCAAGCACCAAGAGCATCACTGCCCTAGACAGAGAGTTCCATCTGTACCCTGTGGTTAATAGCCACTGATAGACCTCTACTCCATATGTTTATCCAGTCCCCTTTTGAAGCTGTCCATGCTTGTAGCCACCAGCACCTCCTGTGTCAGTAAATTCTTAATCAATCTGTTGTGTCCTAGGCTCAAATGGGAGAACTGTTACTTTTGGAGGGAACTGTTACTTTTGGAGGGAAGCCGAACAAGCCAGAGCTTGAACTCCACACCAGGGTTCCAGAGAAGGCCTAAGCGTGCCCAATCAGGGGAAGGATTGAAACATAAGTGGCCAATCAACATCCAGGCTCATACTGTACCCTGATAGGCCCTTAGGGCCCTGTAAATAGCCAATCCGTGTAGATAGTTAAGGACCAATCAGAAGGGGGGTGTGTGTGTGTGTGTGTGTCCCACAACAGACACCCTGTGAGGTGGGTGGGGCTGAGAGGACTCTTACAGCAGCTGCCCTTTCCAGGACAACCTCTGCCAGAGCAATGGCTGACCCAAGGCCATTCCAGCAGCTGCAAGTGGAAGAGTGAGGAATCAAACCCGGTTCTCCCAGATAAGAGTCCCCACACTTAACCACTACACCAAATCGGCTATGAAGAACTACTGCAGCTGGATGCACCTTTTGCCAGTTGTTAAGTACTGGATTCGGAGACGTTCAGCCACTAACATCCTTTATTAACGAACACACAACAACAAGAGAGCATGGCAGGCCCGGGTTTCCGCTTATATGCATGCACCTGGAACAACCCACTCCCAAGGCCAGTCTAATCCTGGCTAGTTAAAGTTCACACCACAGATCTTAATTGGCAGTCAGTCAGTCCCTAGTCAGGTGACTCGTGGTTCCCAGTGGTTCCCCTGTTTGCACTAGGCAGCGCAGTGTTGGAAATTCAGAGACGGTAATGCAGTACACAACACCAGTTATATCTGTAACATCAATTGTACCCTGTCTGAAGACAAGGGATCTTACCACTGTTTATGCCTTTGTAACTTTGCAGGTAGAACCTATTACTATAGTAAATGTAGGCTGCCTTTGAAGCAGGCCTGGAAACTGAAGGGTCTCCTAGGTAGGGCTGGGAGATGAGAACTTGGACATCCAGCTGTGTGATGCTTGCTGGTTTTGACCTTCAAAGCCCTGCATAGGCTGGAACACAGTGTCCTGGACGCCCACACTCTCACTATAATCCGCTTCACCGATCAAGATCTTGCAGAAGAGATCTGCCGCAGCGCCCCTTTGCTTGAGAAATGAAATCAGCAAGATTTGAAACAGTTCTGTTGTGGCTTTGAGACTCTAGAACAGGGGTCCTCAAACTTTTTAAATAGGGGGCCAGTTCACTGTCCCTCAGACTGTTGGAGGGCCGGACTGCCGTTACTGTACAAGGCCGCGGGCCGTCAGTTCTCCGTCTTCTGCATCTCTCTCCCTTCCCCACACCACACACCCCGGCCTAGGAACTCACCTCACCTCAGTATCACCTCACACTCTGTCTCCGCCGCCTCAGCCCAGTGCTGGAAGTGTGCGTTGCTAACGCGAGTTTAGGTCGAACGTCACTTCCGGTCTGATTTTGCCATAACCCAGGGGGTCGCATAAACGCCTTCAGCGGGCCGCATCTGGCCCGCGGGCCGTAGTTTGAGGACCCCTGCTCTAGAATGAACTCTTTTGGAAGGTGCAACCCCCCCCCCCTTTCATGGACAGCATGTGGTACTTTTTTGAAGCAGGCGATTGCTTCTATGCTTGCTTTAGTTAGTACATTTTTATCATCTGTAGTCTGGAGCTCAGGACAGTGTGCATCATTCTTCCCACCTCTGTATCATCCTTACAACAGCCCTATGAGGTTGGTTAGGCTGAGAGAGACCCAAAATTACGCATCAAGCTTCATGACAAAAGCAGGGATTTCAGCTTGAATTTTCCAGAGCTTTGTCTGACATCCCCACTGCAATATAGTGCTCTTTAATCTTGATACAAGTATTGGTGTATTTTTGTATTGACAGTAGAATAGGAATCACTGTTAACGGGTCATTTTGTTGAAAAATAAGTGTTGGAGCTCGTTAGCACAACCAATTTGCATATGCCACTCACCCTTGACATCACCGGAAGGTGTACTACATTAGCTCAGCATCTACCTTAAAATGCTTCTTGAATTATAATTGTCATAATAAGGCGAAAGATTTATGCGATCTGAAGAGAAACCAGAGTATATAATTGTCATAATAAAACCTCACTCCCCATCATACTTTTTCCGTTACTTTTCAAGTTTCAAGTTTAATTTGATATATACTCTGCCCTCCCCGCCACGGTGGGCTCAGGGCAGCTTACAGCAGATCATAGAACAATTATCGGAATCATAAAATAAATAAAATAATTAAACAATATAAATTAAAAACAGTATACAGTTGGTGCTAGATTAGATGTTACTCATTCTCACGATGACAGTTGTTCCAGGATTCTTCCATGATTCTCCTACAGTCAACTGAAGGCGTGCCGGAAGAGAATGTACTTACAGGCCTTGCGGAACTGAGCAATGTCCCGCAAGGCCCTAACCTCTTCTGGCAATTGGTTCCACCGGGAGGGGGTGGCCATTTTCTCCTATGTGGCCACAGTGGCATGATGATTTCCATTTGTCTGCTTTATATGTTTTAGTTTTCCCCCCATTTTTTTGTGGGGGAAAATAATATAAAGTTTGTCAACTCTTCAGAGTTCAGCAAAATTCTCACAGGAGGTTTGAACCATGGAGCCCCAGATGCAAGTATTTTTTTGGGGGGGGGGGGTGGGGAGGAGAGAAAGAAAGAGCACAATGAAATGTAGAGGCTCCAAAGCTCTGCTCCTGTGAGCTCCTGCCCAAAACAAGGCCTGACTGTTATACCTGACAGCAGGTATAAATAAATACAGAATTAGGTGGTCGAAGAGATCTTGAATGGTTTGTAAAGATTATAAATACTATCTCCTAAAAAAATGTCTCACATAAAAGTTGTGGTTTGGAAGTAGGTTTTCTTAATTCCTTTCCCCCACTCTTCAATAGCATTTATTTTTGTGCCGCTGAACACTTTAAATGCATTATATCGTATCCTTTACACAACAACTCTGTGAGGTAAGTCCAGTGTTATCCTGATATGGGCAACATGGATCGGGGAGGTTACAACTGAGAGAGAAGCCGTTTGATAATTTCATGGCAGTGGTGAGATTCAGGGACTTTTTGTAACATTTATTTGTTTTACAAAATTTATATCCTGCCTTTCTGCCCTCATAAGAGCTAACATCAGCTAACAAAAGATAAATAACAAAATGGAATTTTAAAACCATTAGAACCAAACCCTCCCCATCCCACCCCAAAACACAGATTGTTAAAACCAGAGCTAAAATGCAAAGACATAAGAACAACAAAACACTAGTCTGGAAGTGTAGGCTTCAGTCAGAAGAGTACTTTCCTGGGAGTAAGCCCTACTGAATGAAATTACTTACTTTTTGAGTAGGTCTGTTTAGGATTGCTTCCTCTGTCTCTTACTCTGCATCAGATTGCATGCTTTAAACTAAATTACAGGGATTTAAAGCAAGCAGGCTTTACACAGTAGAGTTGGTCACTCGGGGAATTTGTATTTCCTTCCATTTTCCAGCTCAACTTATTTAAATAATAGAGATGGGCTCAGCCTCCCCACAGCACTTTCAATCAATTTGGTCCTAGTGAATAATCCTGCAGGAGAAGTTTAACTAAATTAAGGTCAAGTAGGACTCTCCAAATGGCACGTTCTTTAGGCCATTTGAACATGTCCTTGAACACAATCTGGTACTTTAAACAGTTGTTCATTTATGGCCGAAAAGCTGTAAAAATAGAAAAGAAAAACAAGTTTATGGAAGGAGAGCGTATGTGCTAGTTTTGATTTGATCCTTTCCCCCTTCTTTATCTGGTGCTTGGAATGACACTAAATTTGCCTTTCTATTGAATTGGATCACATTCTTCCAACCCAACACCATCTTTTATAGCAGGCATTGACTTACTGTAGATTTCCTCAACTGATACCTTTCCTGGTGCTTGCCATGTGCTTTTAGAAGGTGGATGGGACTTTTGCCCAGAGGGGCTTCTAGTTACAGTTTAAAAGGCATCCTATTAAACAGAGCTTCCACCTAGGGTTGCCAAGTCCAATTCAAGAAATATCTGGGGACTTTGGGGGTGGAGCCAGGAGACATTAGGGGTGGAGCCAAGATCAAGGCTGTGACAAGCATAATTGAACTCCAAAGGGAGTTCTGGCCATCACATTTAAAGGGATGGCACACTTTTTCAATGCCTTCCTTCCATAGGAAATAATGAAGGATAGGGGTACCTTCTTTTGGGGCTCATAGAATTGGAACCCCTGGTCCAATCGTTTTGAAACTTGGGGGGTATTTTGGAGAGAGGCACTAGATGCTATACTGAAAATTTGGTGTCTCTACCCCAAAAAACAGCCTCCCCAGAGCCCCAGATACCCGCGGATCAATTCTCCATGATTTTCTATGGGAATAACTCTCCATAGGGAATAATAGAGTTCCCAGAAGACATTTCCCTCTCCTTCCCCCCGCTTTCTGACGACCCTGAAGCGGGGGGAGGGCCTCCAAACCGGGGGATCTCCTGCCTCCACCTGGGGATTGGCAACCCTACTTCCACCTGAAATACTGACTTACTGTGATAGCAATGCATAATTTCACTCCCTAAAATTCCATGCTTGGCTCTGCCTCCTGCAGCTGCCATTTTGTGATTGTGCCCACCATCCTCTGTCTGAATTCCAAAACTGCCCAATGGCTTGAAAATGTTGGAAACCCTGTGCTGTGGTTTCTGAGAGACCCAGCCCTGTTTCTAGAGATTGATCTTCTAAGAACTTGGCTTACATTGTCCCATTTCTAAAACTCCATTTTGGCAGCCATTAAAAAAAAAAGGCTAAGGCTTATTGGTATTCATTATGCATCACTATGGCAGTTCTTCCCCACCCCATCCTTCATCCCCAATTAACCTTTTTTGGAGGGAAATAAACCTGTAACTACTGCCTTTCAATTTCTTCAACACTCCATTGATATGCTAATAATTTTGTTCCCAGACAGAGGTGTGAACTATAAATGTGCCCTTTGGTAGCACATAGTGTACAAATCTCATGCCGGCATAGGTGTCTTTCACAAGCCTTGTGCTGGGCTCTGATTTGAAAGATATTGATTGGTTCCAATCAGGGCTTTTTTTGAGCAGGAAAGCAGTTCCGGCTGGCTTGGCATCAGAGGGTGTGGCCTAATATGCAAATGAGGTCCTGCTGGGCTTTTTCTACAACAACAAAAAGCCCTGGTTGTCATATTGCCAGCTGCCCAATCCTGCTATGTTTGGTTTATGTGAAGAGGTAGGCCAATAAAACCCTTTCTTCCCTTGACCTGGAGAGCCCAGGAAAGCCTGATCTTGATCTCTGCAAGCTAAGCAGGATCGACACTGGTAAGTACTTGGATGGGAGACCTCCAAGGAATGCCAGCAGTTGAGAGGACAGAGGCAGGCTTTATTCCGCCACGTCTCTGAATATCCTCCAGGCTCCCAGTAAGTGTCAGTCAACAGGGGTCACCATGACTAGGTGTGCACCCACCCACATATGCACACACCCACACACATATATATAAAAGCAACCCTGGCCCTGTCCCATCCTTTCTTGTTGAATGTTCTTAATGCTTGGATGGGAATATATTGGCAAGGCTTCAAATGTGTGCTTTACATCATTCTTTCTTACTTTGCATTGAATTGGCATGGTGTTGTGGGGGACTTTTTAAAAACATGTGTAGGTTCTCAGCCTTGTTCGATGATCTCATTTTAGCTAAGCAGTAAGGAAAGTAATCTGCTTAAATAAGCTTGCTTTTGATTAAGTTTGTATGTTTCTTTTTTTCATTCCACTTAAATTAATTCCTTGTGATAAATTCAGGTGGGTAGATGTGTTGGTCTGAAGCCCAGGACGAAGTTTGATTCCAGTGGCACCTTTAGGACCTGCAAAGTTTAATCCTGGGTATAAGCTTTAAGGTGCTTCAGATACTTTGAAAGAGCATGCTCAGAATTAAAGTTCTTTGGTCTTCAAGGTGCCACTGGATTCAAACTTTGTTTGAGCCAGTTTGGTGTAGTGGTTAAGTGTGCGGACTCTTATCTGGGAGAACTGGGTTTGAGTCCCCACTCCTCCACTTGCAGCTGCTCGAATGGCCTTGGGTTAGCCATAGCACTCGCAGAGGTTGTCTTTGAAAGGGCAGCTGCTGTCAGAGCTCCACCTACCTCCCAAGATGTCTGTTGTGGGGGGAGAAGATATAGGAGTCTGTAAACCGGTCTGAGGATTGAGATTCAGAGGGGGGGGGATTATAAATCTGCAGTCGTCGTCTTCTTCTTCTTCCTTATGAATAAATCTTTTTTATATGTCACATGAATATTCCTGTGGAAATGAACTTGTACACCTAAACATTGTGCCCCTGACAACTGGATATTTTAGCTTCCATATGAAAATGGTGTTGGTGGGCATCGCGATGTCTGAGGGCATCATGTTGGGGATCCCTGGGAGCATGATAGGATCCAAGTGAAGCTTCAGCTCCACTCCAGAGAGCAAGAAATTTATTTATGTAGCAAATTTCTATTTCCCACGAAGGACTCAGGGCAGAGTACAACATACTAATAGGAACAATAGTAAATCATAATAATTAGCTAATAAAAGTAACCATTAAAACAATAAAATCCATTAACAATAAACTATATCATTCCAGCAAGAGGCAGCTCTGGTGCTACAAATTAAATCAACACTATAGCAGTGGGCTCGAAAGAGGATGGAGAACACAACAAGGGAGGCCAGATTAGATGTATTATGGACACCTGTTACCTCAACCAAAGGCCTGGTGAAACAGCTCCATTATACAGGCCCTACAAAAAGATAGTAACTCGGGTAGGGCCTGAATCTCGGCTGGGAGCTTGTTCTACCAGGCTGGAGCTAGAGCAGAAAAGGCCCTGGTCCTGGTCAAGGCAGGACGGACAAGGGAGAGCAACAGGCAGGGCATTTTTTTAGCTGGAATGCACAGAAATGCAGTTCCGGCTAGCTTGGTGTGAGGGGGTGTGGCCTAATATGCAAACGAGTTCCTGCTGGGCTTTCCCCACAAGTCCCATGTGAAACAATGGCACCATCAGGGGGCATGGCCTAATATGTAAATGAGTTCCTGCTAGGCTTTTTCTACCAAAAAAGCCCTGGGAACAGGACAGGTACTAACAGTTTCTCAAAAGTACCTCAGGAACCTCTGAGCTGTCACCAGGAATGAAAGGGCAACAAATGTTTCCTGTATGACTGAGATAGAACAAGACTCCTTTGAAAGGGGGGGTGGGGCAAGGGACAAACATTGGACGGTATTGATATCATCATACAAGGCAAAATGAAAGCACTTATTTAAATCCCGCAGCAGAAGAAACCCTGTGAGTGTCAGATGATAAAGACTTCCAGTGGTAAGAAGCGGCATAAAGGATAAAGCATGTAGCTGAGGAATGAAGAGTGCAATTTTGGGCTTATAGACTAGAACAGGAGTGGCCAAACTGATGCTCGAGATCCGCATGTGGCTCTTTCATACATATTGTGTGGCTCTCAAAGCCCTCACCACCCCATCGGCTGGCTTGGAGAAGGCAGTTCTCTCTTTAAATCACTTTTCCAAGCCAAACCAACTTTAAAGTTAAAATTGCTTTCTTTCTACCTCTCTCTCCTTCCTCCATCTATTTTGATTCCTTCCTTCCTTCCTTCCTGTCTTGCGGCCCTCAAACATTTGGTGTCCATGTTTTGCAGCTCTCAAACATCTGACATTTATTTTACGCAGCTCCTATGTTAAGCAATTTAGGCCACCTCTGGTCTAGAATAACAGACCAAGAAAAGGGCATAGAGAGAAGAGTAGCCAGGTAAGCGGAAACAAAGACATTGGGAAGATGATAAAGCAGATCTACTTTCCTATCTTCCGCATATAGAGACATGACCAGAATCCTACTGTGCATCATCAAAGAACATTGTGAAGGTCAACAGCAAGGATGTAGAGCTTAATTTCTGCCAGCATATATATAGAAACTAGCACTTAATTGATGCAAAGTGGATAGTGTACCATTCCGTGTGTGGTTACTTCCAGTTGGAGCCCAATTACTTTATGCAATGTTTAGCTGTTTAATTCGTCTGTATTAAAGGGGGATTAGTCAATTTGTATTCAGTCCACCTGCTGTGACTTATATGGAATACCTTTTTGTCTGTGTTCCTAACGCAATCAGGCTTATTTGGAAGGGAAAATCCTTTTCTCTACCACAGGGTGTTGGGCTGTAAGCCAAGTGATAGAATTTTTTTTGGCTCCTTTTAAAAATCAGTATGAGTTTGCCAATTAACTTTAATGAAGGCAAGCTTTCACATTCAGCAAAAAGAGGATTGGGTTTTTTTTTAACTTGGCATTTACTTCTGAGTTACGATGTTCAGTCTTTTTACTCCATGACCTCATAAGAAAAGATGGAGTAGGATTTTAAAAAGGTGTTTATGTAACTGCTCCTGTATTCCTTCTATGCAGTCCACCTACTGAATTTGGATCACTTTTCCATCAGGCTAAGTATCTTACTAGACTTGAAGTAAAATAGGACTGCCCATTGTTCTGAGCATGTGTTTTCAACATCATATGTCCTGGATTATTAAGCATACAGTTGACCTCATTATTTGCAGGAATATTCTATCATCACTGGAATCAGAAAAATTACTGCGCCGCTCTCATGTTTTCTAAGTAGTGAGATATTTTCCTGGAACAGAACTTAACCTGGTTCATTTTGGAGGAAAGAGCATGTGAGATTTAGGTCTTTAAAATATTTTTCTTTCTTTATAAGTAGAGCGGGGTGGAGGTGACGGGGTGCTTCTATAGGGCAGTAAATCCACTGACCCACATAACATTTTCAAAGAGGAACACTGCAAGGTGTTTCAGCTAACTGACAACTCTGTTGGTGTGAGGAGGAGGAGGAGGAGAATTGCAGATTTATACCCCACCCTTCTCTCTGAATCAGAGACTGGAGTGGCTCACAATCTCTTATATCTTCTCCCCCCACAACAAACACCCTGTGAGGTGGGTGGGGCTGAGAGGGCTCTCACAGCAGCTGCCCTTTCAAGGACAACTCCTGCGATAGCTATGGCTGACCCAAGGTAATTCCAGCAGCTGCAAGTGGAGGAGTGGGGAATCAAACCCAGTTCTCCCAGATAAGAATCCATGCATTTAACCACTACACCAAACTGGCTTGAGTAGTAACCCTTTCTTACACACCTAGGGAGTGCTGTTCACCGCTTTGGGGTCAGGCAGCAATTTTCCTGCAGGCCAATTTGGCCAGGGATCCTGGAGGGTTTTTTTGCTATCTTCTGGCCATGGAGCAGGGGTCACTGGGGGTGTGGTGGGGTAGGTATTTGTGTGTTTCCCGTGTTGTTCAGGGGTTGGACTAGATGACCTCGGAGGTGATTTCCAACTCTATGATTCCATTATTTTAAGTAGCTTCCAACTTATGGTTACCCTATGAATTAATGACCTCCAAAACATCCTATTGATAACAGCCTCTTTCAGGTCTTGCACACGGGTTGTTATTTTACCTGTCCCTGCCTTAGCTAGGAGGGGTCACCTCCTCCAAGATTTAGGTACTTCAACAAACCCTCCTGGGAACAAATCTCCTACTGTGTAGGGCAGGGGTGTCAAACATGCAGTCCGGGGGCTGAATTAGGCCCTTGGAGGGCTCCTATCAGGCCCCTGAGCAACTGGCTGTCATCTGCTTCCTTCTCCCTCTCTCTCGCTTCCTTCTGCATAACAGCATGCTTTGCAAGGTTTGCTCAGTCGCACAGGAACTACAGAACAAAACCTCTATTTTCTCCATTGTCTGAGGGAGGAAGTGGGGGGGGCAGAGTTTGTTTTTCCAGGCTCTTTCAATCACACAGCAGAGCTACTGAGCCAAGCATCTATTCCTTCTGTTGGCTGAGGCTCCTCTCCCAGTCCCCTGGGGAAGGAAGGAAAGAGCCAGAGCTTCCTTTGCCCAGTTCCCTGGATCCCATGGGCGCTATACAAAGAAAGCACCTTTAAGACAAATGAGTGCTAACGTTTTAAGCATGTTCTAAGTTAAAAAAACATATTTAATTGTGTTTGTCTGTGTCCTTTATAAAGTTTATATCTCTGCTATCTAATCTTAAATAGGTACACACATGGCCTGGGCCGACATGGCCTAGCCCAACAAGGTCTCATATATGTCAGATCCAGCCCTCATAATAAATAAATTTGATACCCCTGGCGTAGGGCCTCTTGAAGAAATAGTAATAGTTCTAAATGGAAATCAGCATTATTTGGACGGAAGCTCTGCTTGCAGGGCCTGTGGCTTAGTGGAAGAACCTCTGCTCAGCATGCAGAAGGTCCCAGGTTCAATCCCCAGCATCTCCAGTTGAAAGGATCATGGAATCATAGGAGGTGGTAGGGACCATAAAGGCTATCTAGTCCAACCCCCCCTGCTGAATGCAGGATCAGCCTAAAGCTGGAGTGACCAAACTCGCTTAACATAAGAGCCACATAGAATAAACATCAGATGCCTGAGGGCCACGAGACATGAACTTCAGGTGTTTGGGAGCTGGAAGGCAGGCAGGCAAATAGATGGCAGAGGAAGAGATGGGATGAAAGAAACTTTAAATGCATTCTCCAAGCCACCAGTTGACTTTACTTGGAGAAGTGATTTAAAGAGACAAATGCCTTTTCCAAGACTGCTGACAGGGTGGGGGTGGGGCTTTAAGAGCCGCACAATATGTGTGAAAGAACCATATGTGGCTCCAAAGACACAGTTTGGCAACTCCTGGCCTAAAGCATTCCTGACAATTGTTCATCCAACCACTGCTTGAAGGCTGCCAGTGATGCAAGCAGGTAGCGAGTGATGTGAAAGACCCTAGACGCTGCCAGCCTGAGCAGACAATACTGGCCTTAATGGACCAATTCAATATAAGACACCTTTGTGCGTGTTCTGCTGCATTTGCATTGATAGATGGCAGACTTGTAATAATATTATAAGCTGTGGTTACCAGGTTGGCCCATAGGATACTTTGGGGAGGGGGACTAGATAACTTACATATGTACCTAGGGTTTGGAACAAGCCCTGGGAGGGTGCAAAAGGCCTGCAATTAAAACTTGAGAGTTGCATCTCTAGGAACTGTCAGCAGCTGGAAGAACAGCAGCAGCTGGAGATAGGGTTGCCAATCCCCAGGTGGGGGCAGGGGATCCCCTGGGTTGGAGGTCCTCCATCGGCTTCAGGATTCTCAGAAAGCAAGGGGGGAGGGAAATGTTTGCTGGGCACCCCATTGCACCCTATGAAGACAGATTCCCGTTGGATATAGTGGAGAATTGATCTGCAGGTATCTGGGCCTCTAGGTGGGCTGTTTTTTTTTTAAGTAGAAGCACCAAATTATCAGCATAGCATCCAGCGTCTCTCCTCAAAACACCCCCCAAGTTTCAAAAAGATTGGACCAGGGAGTCCAATTCTAGGAGCCCCAGAAGAAGGTGCCCCATATCCTTCATTATTTCCAAGTGGAAGGAAGGCATTTAAAGGGCATGTGATCCCTTTAAATGTGAACACCAGAACTGCCTTTGGGGTTCAACCATTCTTGTCACACCCTCGCTCTTGGCTCCACCCCAAGTGTCTCCTGGCTCTACCCCCAAATTCCTTAGATATTTCTTGAATCAGACCTGGCAACCCTAGCTGGATAGGGTTGCCAAGTCCAATTAAAGAAAAATCTGGGGACTTTGGGGGCGGAGCCAGGAGACTTTGAAGGTGGAGCCAGGAGACATTGGGGGTGGAGCCAGGAACAAGGATGTGACAAGCATAATTGAACTCCAAGGGAGTTCTGGCCATCACATTAAAAGGGACAGCACGCCTTTTTAAATGCCTTTCTTCCATAGGAAATAATTAAGGATAGGGGCACCATCTTTTGGGGCTCATAGAATTGGACCCTCTGGTCCAACATTTTTGAAACTTGGGGGTTATTTTGGGGAGAGGCACTAGCTGCTATACTAAAAATCTGGTGCCTCTACCTCAAAAAATAGCCCCCCCAGAGCCCCCAATACCCATGGATCAATTCCCTATTATTCTCTATGGGAATCATTCTCCATAGGGAATAATAGACTGCCTAGTAGACATTTCCCTCCCCCCCACGCTTTCTAAAGGGGGGGGCCTCCATACCAGGGAATCCCCCCTCCCTGCCCCCTCCCTCTCTCACACACACACACAAATACTTACCGTACTTGGTCTTCTTCCAGCAGAATTTGCTCGCTGTGAAAACGAAAGCAAGCTGCCCAGGAAAAGAAAGGGAGGGGCCGTTCCTGTTTCCTGTGCAGACTTAAAGGGACACATTTTAAAAAACGGATCCCAAGCTGTAAAACAACATGATGCCTACAGGTATGTTCTCTCTCCCCCCGCCCCCAGATTTTTTAAGAGTGGGGGAGGAGGCTGAAAATTTGGGGGTCCCCTGCCAGGGTGGGAGGGTTGGGAAGCCTAGCTGGAGGTGACTTTGATGGGAACTTTTTCTGTATCTTCTCTCAAAGGCCAGAGCAGGAAGACTGGAACTACAGGAAGGGGTTTCTCACTTCCTGTCCCTATCATGAATGCTAACAGCTGACAGGAACATCTGGTCCATTACAAGCATCTAATTTTTTGCTTTGCCACTTGGATTGTAATCGCCTAGGGTTGCCAATTTTTGTAATCTCCTAGGGTTGCCTTTTCTGCCCCTTTAGTAGTAGTTTGATCTGCAGCAAAATATCCGTTGTCATTTAGCTCCATGACATTAAAAGGTTCAATGGTCCAGTTCCATTAACGAAGCCTCCAATCAGGGCTTTTTTTGTAACAGGAACTCCTTTGCATATTAGGCCACATTCCTATGACGTAGCCAATCCTCCTGGAGCTTACTGGGCCTACTGTACAGGGCCTATTGTAAGCTCTTGGCTACATCTGGGGGGGGGGGGTGTCCTAATATGCAAAGGAGTTCCTGCCACAAAAAAAGCCCTGCCTCCAATTAAAGGGCCAGTTTCAGAGGTTAGGTGTTGGTCTGCTAGATTTGAGCCCAGTGGCACCTTGGAGAGCCAAGAAGATTTTGGGGATATGCGTTTTCAAGAGTCAAAGCTCCCTTCATCAGAAAGAACTAAGAATGGAAATCTCTGAGCCTTTATATACCAATCAGAAGGTGGGAGAGGTGTTGTTAAGAAGGAACTCCAGCTGCAACAGTACCCTGCATTTTGTAAGCAGCTTGATTAGCTGAGAGGGGAAATGCTTGCAGGCAGAAAGTTAGCATCTGTAGCAAGAAAACTATCCAATGTCCCTATTCAGCCCTGGGGAGACCGTTGTTTTGAACTTGTGAATGAACTCAAGGACAGCACATTTTTTCCCTTGGCCCTTTGGCAACCATGTTCCAAGGTTTTAATTTATTTACACTCTGCCTTTCTCACAGAGACTCAAGGTAGATTACACAGTGTAAACCAATACTCTTTCATTCTTCCACCTTGCTATATGGTTGGTTACCAACTGACAGGGCTTTTTTTGTAGCAGGAACTCCTTTGCATATTAGGCTACACGCTCTCCTTGATGTAGCCAATCCTCCAAGAGCTTACAGAGCTCTATTTACAGGGCCTACTATAAGCTTTTGGAGGATTGGCTACATCGGTAGTGTGTGGGGGGGGTGTTGAAGCCTAATATGCAAAAGAGTTCCGGCTACAAAAAAAGCCCTGCCGACTGTTATGTAGAAACGGTCTCTTTAACAGAGGATACCTAGAAGTTATTAAGAGTTGTTTTTATACACCACTTTTCTCTACCCTAAGGAGTCTCAAAATGGCTTAAAATTGCTTTCCCTCCCTCTCCCCAAGACAGCACCTTGTGAGGCAGATGGGGCTGAGAAGGTTCTGAGGGAACTGTGACTGGCCCATGGTCACCCAGCAGGCTTCATGGGAAGGATCAGGGAACTAAACCCAGTTCTCCAGGTTAGAGTCTGCTCCTCTTAACCACTACCCCATATTGACTTCCTCAGAACAGGCACCTTGTGAGGCTGGTGGGGCTGAGAACTGTGACTGGCCCAAAGTCACCCAGCAGGCTTCAAGTGGAGGAGAAGTGGGGAATCAAACCTGGTTCTCTAGTTCGCCACACTTAGCCACTACACCATACTGGCTCTCAAGCCTAGTAAGCCCATTAAGGGGACAGCCTTAAACCTAGCCAGTTCCCTTCTTCCTCCCCTCTGTAGACATCCAATGCATAACAGGTACAACATAGGTCACACATGAAGTTTTGTTATACTGAACCATGCCATAAGTCCACAAAGGTCAGTATTATCTACTCAGTCTGGCAGTAGCTCTCCAGGGTCTCAGGTCAGTGCCAGATTAAACCCCATGGAGGCCACTAGGCAGTCAAAATCTCAGGAGCCCCCATGCAAATTACCTCAGAGTTGGAGTGCCCACCCCACCACCTGTAGCCCCCACTGCAGCCTGCAGGCACTTTTCCCTTTGACAAAACTGTGGGGGAGAGGCAGAGAGAAGCGAACTTGGCAATGAAGCCAGCAGCAGCCACACCAAGCAAGTTTGGTAAAGAGTGGCTCAGCTGCTGGCTTCATGTGGAGGCTGGGAGGGCTGCAAGCAGGAGGAAAACTGGGGTGGGGGGAAGAAGCTAGCCCGGGGCCGCTAAAGATATGGGGGCCCATAGGCCAGTGCCTACTTGGCCTAATTGTTAATCCAGCCGTCTCAGGTCAAAGTCATTCTCCCTCCCCTCCCTCTGTAACCCACCAATAAAAATAATCAGGGCTTTTTTTTTTCTGGAAAAACATGATGGAACAGAGTTCCAGAACCTCTTTGTGGAAACAAAGTTCTAAAAAAATGTTTAAAATTCATGAGAGGGCACCGGTGAGTTTCTCCATTTCCCCTCTGAGAGTTCCGGCACCTCTTTTGCCAGAGGGGGGAAAAAAAACCCTGACAATAATTGTTTAAAAGGTTGCATGTGAAGCTGTCTTATGCTGAATCAGTTAATGAAAGTCAGTATTAAAGTTTACACCAGGGGTGTCAAACATGCAGCTGGGGGGGGGGCGAATCAGGCCCCTGGAGGGCTCCTATCAGGCCCTTGAGCTGTCATCTGCTTCCTTCTCCCTCTCTCTTGCTTCCTTCCGCATAACAGCTTGCTTTCCAAGTCTTGCTCAATTGCACAGGAGCTACAGAGCAAAACCTCATTTTTTTCCATTGGTTGAGGCTCTTCCCTTCAGGAGGAAGGGGGGAGGCAGAGCTTGCTTTACCAGGCTCTCTCAATCGCACAGCAGAGCTACTGAGCCAAGCCTCTCTTCCTTCTATTGGCTGAGGTTCCTCCCCCTCCTGGTCCCCTGGGGAAGGAAGAAAAGAGCCGGAGCTTCCTTTGTCCAGATCCCTGGATCCATGGGAGAAATACAAAGAAAGCACCTTTAAGACCAACAAATGCTAATGTTTTAAGTTTTTTTTAAAACAACCTTTATGTCATGGGTGCTGGGGATCCTGCAGAGGAAGTTGAGCCTGCAGGAGAAACTGTGCCCCTGCCACCTGCACCAGTGCCCCTGCCTCCTGCTGGAGAAGATCCCAGCCCCCCTGCCTCGCCCTCTCTGGTGGCGCGTGTGCGTGACCGCCTTCGTCAGGACCTCAGGGATTGGAGGAGGGAGGCACGCTCGCAAGCAAGACGCTCCCTGAGCCCTGAGTTTTGAGAGGATTCTGGCCCTTCTAGGAGTGAGGGTGCTTGAGTCTCAGCAGGATCCTGGCTGCCCTCTGAGTCAGCAATTAGCCCAAATGGGCAACAGACAGCAGAGGGCTATATAGCTGTGGGCTTTGAGAGAAGGCTTTGTGGAAGCAACTAGTCACTTACCTGACGTTCTAGCATCCGCGTCGGCTTCTGACTTCAGCTTCTGGACCCCCTGACTCTGGCATTGACTTCTGGACCCCCTGACTTCGGCTTCTGAACCTCTGACCTACGATACCTGGACTGTGATTTGGGTTTGGCACTTTGGATCCTCCTTGCTACCCAGCTACAGACCTTGGACTGCCCCTGGACTTTGCCTGACCCGGCCCCAGCCGTGACACTTTAATTGTTTTTGTCCTTTAAAAAGTTTATATTTCTGCTACCTAATCTTAAATAGGTACACACATGGCCCGGCCCAACATCTAATTTATGTCAGATCTGGCCCTCATAACAAATTAGTTCAACACCCCTGTTCTACACAGACTGGCAGCAGCTCTCCGGGATCTTTCACATCACTTAGGGCCTGGTCCTTTTAACTGGAGATGCCAGTTGAATCTGGGACCCTCTGCATGCAAAGCAGAGGCTCTTCCACCAAGCCACAAGACTCTCTCCCTAGGAGGTCTCATTGTCTGCTCCCTTACTACCTTTTTACCTTTGTCTCAGAAGGCAGGAATGAGATTGGTGATTCAGCAGAAACCACAGCAATGACACCTGTAGATGCCCTTCGTCTTACATAAGAGTCAGTTGTTGCAACTTCCAAAAACTGAAACCACGCATTACCTTTCATTAGAACGAACCAAAACGTCAGAAGACATGAGTGGGAGCCTGTGAGTTCTCCAGAACGCTATCGCTCACCTTTAACACGTGGGAAGGTGGATTCCCAAGAAATGAGTAAAATGATGCAGAAGTATAAAAAAACCCCCAACAACTCATGAACTGTGGCTTGATTTTTGTTGTTGTTTGCTTCCCCTGGTGAAATGAGCCTGGCTTCGTCTACAATTTGAAATGCAAATAGCATGTTTTTAATCTGTGGATCTGTAGGCCTATCTAGGTTCACACAAAGGTCTTGTTTCCGCCCTGTGGAATTTCTCCACTCCTTCCCCCTCCCCATGAACTTTCTGCCCTTGCCCCCATGCCATGTTATAAATTGCTTTTGAAACTGGTTGTAGCTTCAAACACAGTGTTATTATGTGGTAGGCTTGGGTGGGGGAGACTGCCGAAGCCCCCTACCATTCCTGGAATGATAACACACTTTGATGTAAGAGGTATCTGTTCTTTAGAAGTCATATTACTTTATTTCAGCTTTGCTTAACACCTACTAGTAAATCTGAACTTCTTCCTAGAGCTCCCTGTACTTTATGTTTTCCTGCAAGCGTGTTCTAAAAGTGTGAGCCCTGAGTTTACTTTTCCGTAGCATTATTGTTATCTTGTGGAATGTATTGGCTGGGATCCAAAAAGCTACTTTAGGTGGAACCACCAGTTGAGCCCTGCCCTGCAGAATTGTTGACATTTTTTCATTTCAACTGCAGCAGACACTCCTACCATATTCTTTTTTCCCTCCTAGCAGGGGAAAAAAACCGCTTGGAGAGGATTTTCAGCTGAAATTGGCAGAGGAGGGGAAATAAAGCCATCCCTTCCCCGGTTAATTTCTCCATTCAAACTGTGGCAACCTCTTGAGATTGTTTGGGTTTGAATAGAGTTGCCAATCACCTGGGGGGGGGCAGGGGATCCCCTGGTTTGGAGACCCTCCCCCTGCTTCAGGGTCATCAGAAAGCACGGGGGGGGGGGAGAATGCCAGGCACTCTATTATTCCCTATGGAGACCAATTCCCATAGTATATAATAGAGAATTGATCTGCAGGTATCTGGGGCTCTGGGGGGGGGGCTGTTTTTTGATGTAGAGGCACCAAATTTGCAGCATAGCATCTGATGCCTCTCCTCAAAACACCCTTCAAATTTCAAAAGGGGATCAATTATATGAGCTCCAAAAGAAGATGCTCCTTCCTTCATTCCATCCATCCAATGGAGGGAAGGCATTTAAAAGGTGTGGTGTCCTGATGGTGCTTGGGGTTTTTTTGGCCACTGTGTGACTGGATGGGCCACTGGCCTGTTCCAACATAGTTTCTCTTATGTTCTTAACTAACATCTGTCGTCTGGAGATCAATTGTAAAAGCAGGACATCTCTGAGCCACACCCGGTGGTTGGCATCCCTAGAATTGCCCAAGGTCTTTTAGTGACTGTCACAGCAGAGTGGGGATTTGAACCTGGGTCCCCTGTATCCTAATCTGACACTCAAATTCACTTAAACTTCATTTAAATAGTATATTTTAATCTTGCTTTTAGTGAAATGACCTGTTGTGATCTGTCCTGAGACCGTTTGCTGGGGAGGGCAAGATAGAAGTATAAATAAATAAACCAACATTATTTTTATTCTTTAACCTGGTCTCTCCAAAAAAGGAAACACAGAAGTTTCATAATAGGTCCTTCCAAGTACTACTGGCAATTCCCCATTAGATCCATGCGCCACTAATGAGAAATAGCGGCAGTTCTGAGTCAGCAATCTAACAATGAAGGAAGATCTGTAGAAGACAAAGGTTTCATTGAACAAATATGTTGCAATGCCCATTGTTTCTCTTTTGTTCTTGTGCTACTTTAGTATTTAAAAAGTAATAATGGAATGTTTTTATTGTAATTGTATTTTATTGGTTTTAAACTGTACATTATAAATGTCTGAACTGACTGTTAGCCGCCCTGAGTCCACTTGTGGAGAGGGGTGAGATAGAAATTTAAGGTAATATGTAATAAATAAATAAATAAATAAATAAATCACAGCCAATCTCCACAGCCAGTGGTAACCTTATCTTGTACTTGAGATCCTTGCTGGCTGTGGAGCGTAGCTCTGGTTGGGGTGGTCAAACTTGCTTAACATAAGAGCCACATAGAATAAACATCAGATGTTTGAAAGCAAGGAAGGAAGGCAAGCCAACAGATGGTGGGAGAGCGAAGAGGGAAGAAAGCAACTTTAAATGCATTCTCTAAGCCGTTCACTGGCTTGGCTTGGATAAGTGATTTAAAGAGAGAAATGCCTTTTCCAAGTCATAAGGTGGTGGGGGCCAACGGCTCCAGCCAACATACAAATCTGGAAGCTGAAAAGAGAGCTCTACCCAATAGGACCACACTAAATCACACAGATATTTATTTCTTTATTATTTACTTATTTTATTGGATTTATATCCTGCCCTCCCCGCTGAAGCAGGCTCAGGGTGGCTCACAATATTAGGAGAGGAGCAGACTGTTCCATTACAAACATACACAAAATAAATATACCACGAAACCAGGGATTTTTTTGAGCAGGAATGCACAGGAACGCAGTCCCAACTGGCTTGACCAGGGCTCCGGCTAAAAAAAAAAAGGTCTCCAGCAAAGGGAAGGCACTAGGCAGCCACATGCTTCGAGACCCCGCGCTCCATCCTCTCTGCCATCTCCAGGCTCTAACGGGCTTGTGAAGAGAGCGAGAGATACGGAGCTGCCCATAAGCGTCCATTCCCAGAAGAAGCTGGGCCTGTCGCTGCCTGCTCCACCAGACATGGCTTTTTCTCTCCACCCATGTTGGGGGGGTGGAAACAAGGTATCTGATTGGACTGCGTGAGAACACACACCCATGAAATACAGCTGATGGCACTGTACTGAACAGCTGATGTCATTTCCAGTGATGTCAGGGGGTGTGGCCTAATATGCAAATTGTTTCCTGCTGGGCTTTTTCTTAAAAAAAAAAAGCCCTGCATAAGACTGTCCTCATGGACTGATCATCACTTATGGCAGCATAGAGAGTGTAAGGTAGACCTTTTAAGCTTTTAAAAGTAGACTGTGACGGAACCGGCCCGATTCTGCCTTCAGACCCGGTCCCGTCAGCTCCCTATTGAGTCGCCAACTCCTGGAGGGAGCAATTTCTCCTCCTGCCCCTTGGGCTCGCTGCCACCACCTGCTCAGTCTAGGGGTTCAGATTGAGAGGAACAGGACTCCCAATCCCCCTCTCCAGCTATGAGGCCCAGCCTCAAGGTCCTCTGCCACCCTGCACTTGGGTTTCACAGAGACCTCAGCACTTCTTTGGGGCACCCCTGGAGGATTGGCACCTTATCCAACTGCATGCCTTCCCCCTTCCCCAGGGCCCCCTTCTCAACACAGCGTGGTCTGAGCGGTCGGGGATCTATGTGGTACAGAGTTTGACTGCCAGCATTCAAAACAGAAAAAATATTTATTTACAAGAGAAAAAGAAAGGGAAAGAAAAACAAAACAAAAACAGTTGCATTTTAAAAAGTTAGCACAGCACAGCACCCGTACAGCAAACAGCATGACAAACAAAATGTGGTTTTAAACGCGTCCTACTGTCCCTGGTCTAAACACGCCCTGCCTTTTTGGATGACTTACTTGGTCTTACTGCCTGGGGGCCTTTTCCTCTTGAATAGGCCGCATGCACAAGCAGGAGCCCCCACACTGGCAACCTCTTCCTTCGAGCTGCAGCTGAGAACTGGTTTCTCTTCCTGCCTAACACATGCCAAGAACAAAAGAACTTCCTGCCTCTCTAGGAGGCTTTCCCCCTAGTGTTGTTGGTTTGGCTCTGGAAGGGAGGGGGGGTTTGGAGGGAGGCTAGGCCCAAGCCTGCTTAGGAGTTTCATGTTTTCCCTCCCAATGAAGCACCAACACTGACTAAGATGGCGTTTCTCCACATAGACCTTTTAAGCTTTTATGCACTGATCCCTCAGATGTTTACGTTGCTTGCTTCCTAGTCAGGTTGAGTTCTATCGTGTCGTTTTCCTGCCTGTCGCAATCACTTCTGAAGCTGAAGTTTAGGTTTGGGGTGGCTGACCATTCCCAAATTGAAAAACAAGCAAATCCAGCCACACACGGGAGCCGGAAACCACAGCAGAAATCCAGAGCAGGCTTTGATGTAGTGACGCTGAGAAAGGAATAAAAGACTTGAGAAAGTTTACTCCCGATTGTGATAGTGTTTGTTCAGTAATATTGATGGTATTTTAAACTTGTAAAATGGCCTTCGGTCTCATCCCACAATATTAAGAGCTCTGAAAAATCAAACACAAGTTCAGCAGCACCTTGAAGACCAACAAAACTGAGTTCAGTTTATGCTGGAATGCTGTGTTAGGTTTGAAGGGCCCACTGGACTTCTGACTTGTTTTACTGCATTTGAGCGATCCTAAACAGATTTATTCTGGATCCTACTCAGGCCTATTCAATGGGGCTTACTATAAGGAAAGTGTTTTTAGGACTGCATTGTAACACAGCTACCACTGTGGAATCATGAGCTATGAAAGGATCATTTATTTTTAAATGACACCAATAATCCCTATCTTGTGCTCAGTGAGTTGCATTTCTGAAGCTTGATGGCACCAGGAAATAGGCTTGCCAATCCCCAGATCCCAGTGGGGGATCTCCAGGTTTAACAGGCTCTTTCTCATCCCCCGTTAGCTGGCTGACAGGGAAGCCCTGCCCCCATAGTTACCATGTGCTTTTCCACCTTGGAAGGCTTAGAAGACTTGGGAAGGGCTTGCTTTTTGAAACATGTGTGTGCCTTTAAATCTCTGGAGGAAGGCTGAATGGGGGCGGGGCAAGCCTGCAGTGTGGCTGTTGTGAGAAAAGGAAGGGAAGCAGCCAGCTCCCTCCATTTGTTTTGCAGCCCCTTCAGAAGTCATTTTCAAAGTGAAATAGAGAGAACTTCTGGTTTCCCTGTCTGAAGAATTTGGTTGAGTATAAAGAATTAAACAACTCCCATGGTGAGCAAATTGCCCCAGTGAGACCACAAAGTGGGTGCTTCCAAACTGTGTTTATTTTGGCTGCTGTGTGTGTGTGTGAGAGAGAGGAAGTGGAAGTGCAATCAGCTGCCAGGGGTCGAGGGAATGAAGACTGTATTCAGGGGAACTGCACTGGTGCGCTGGTTCTACCCCACAGGTAATGAGTTTGGCACCTTTGTCAAACATGTTACACTCAGTGCAATACATTGGATAGTCCCCAACCCTCTTTTGCTATTCTACCTTAATATTTTTAATCCCCCCTATTTACATATTTAAACCTATTTTTTAATTCCCCCCTTTTTACATTTTTACCTATTTATGTGGACTTGCTTATGGAAAATCTGCTTACCCTATTAGGGAAGTGGAAAGAATAGTGCCCTGGCTTCCTTACCCTGCTGATGAAGTCTCACGTCTTCGAAACTTACCTGTTTATTCTCTCCTTCCATACACTTTGTCACTGGAGTGTCTCTTAATTTGAAAACCCAACAGAGTTGCCTTAAGTCAGTTGGAACTTGATTGCAAAAAAGAAGAAGTCATGTACAGCTTCCTTAACATATTTTGCTTAATCCTTATGTTTCACATTTCTGTGATCCTAGTCCTATCACACTGCTTATTAGATGTTTCCATTTTACTAATTACATTGATTTATAATCTGTATTGAGTCTCAGTGCAAACACTGGACTATAGATAGCGTAATTAAGAAACATGATGACCATCACAGCCATAGGAGGTGGTGGCAGCTGCAAGCATAGCCAGCTTCAAGAGGGGATTTGATAAAAATATGGAGCAGAGGTTCATCAGTGCCTATTAGCTACAGGGTTTGATGGAACTCTCTGTCTGGGGGCAGTGGTGCTCTGTATTCTTGGTGCTTGGGAGGGCAACAGTGGGAGGGCTTCTAGTGTCCTGGCCCCACTGATGGACCCCCTGATGGCACCTGTGTTTTTTTGGCCATTGTGTGACACACAGTGTTGGATTGGATGGACCATTGGCCTGATCCAACATGGCTTCTCTTATGTTCTAACCTGAATAGCCCGGGTTAGCCTGATCGTGTCAGATCTTGGAAGCTAAGCAGGGTTGGCCCTGCTTGGTTTTCGAACAGGAGACTGCCAAGGTCATGACGTGGAAGCAGGCAATGGCAAACCACCTCTGAAGGTCTCTTTCCTTGAAAACCCTATGGGGTTGCCATAAGTCAGCTGTGACTCGATGGCGACATCCACCACAATGAAATATGTTAGTGGGCTCATGGACCATGCTCCCACCATCTTAGATTTCTGGGCTCCAGAAAAGTGTACTTCTTTCCTCGGGCTTGGGCCTTGCCTGTGGGAGCTTAACATTTCAAGAGCTCTTAATTTGAGAAAAAAACACAGCCTGAATGTAGTAGGTGTAGAACTCACTTTTGGTAAACACAGATCGGAATCAGCTTTAAAATATGCTTTGCTCTGCAGCCTGACTGAACTTGCAGACAGAAGAGCAAACTATCCCCTGCCATGCATGCGGAGAGGTTTGTTTTACCAGATTTTGAGGGTTGGGTTCTCTCTGGGTTGCACCAACCATTTGTCCGATGTGACAGTCCTGTAGGGCAAAAGACGGAATGGAATGTGCTGGAGTTGCCTTGTCCAATGGGCAGCACCCGCAGCTATTTGGGGAGGGAGACAGGCATGGAAGGGGGAGGTAGCCACCTGAGGAAACCTCCCAAGAGCCACAAGCCCCTCCCTTGCCTTTCTTCATTCCAGCTCCCTTTCCTTGCTCTGTGCAAATGAATGGCACTCCATTCACTTCTGTGGAATGGGTGAATGAGGAACGTGATCAGCTAGGGCAGGGGTGTCGAACTCATTTGTTATGAGGGCTGGATCTGACATAAATGAGACCTTGTCGGGCCAGCCCTTGGGCCAAGCCATGTTGGGCCGGGCCATAAGTGTACCTATTTAAGATTAGGCAGCAGAGATATAAACTTTATAAAGGACACAGACAAACATAATTAAAGATTTTTAAAAAACCAACTTAAAACATTGGACTTAAAGATGCTTTCTTTGTATATCTCCCATGGGATCCACGGAACTGGACAAAAGAAGCTCTGGCTCTTTCCTTCCCCAGGAGACCAGGAGGGGGAGGAGCCTCAGCCAATGGAGAAAATAGAGGCTATGCTCTGTGAGATTGAGCAAGCCTGGCAAAGCAAGCTGTGATGCAGAAGGAAAACAAGAGAGAGGGAGAAGGAAGCAGATGACAGCTGGTTGCATGGGGGCCTGATAGGAGCCATCCAGGGGGCTGATTTGGCCCCCGGGCCACATGTTTGACACCCCAGAGCTAGGGGAGTGTTTCCTGATTATGTCCAATCACAGCCCCATTCTTCTATCAGTAAGATTCTCAAGCAGGAATACCAGCTGCACCACTCAACAGGGGAGTGCTAGAATTGCCAACCTCCAGGTGGCAGTAAGTTTGTCAGGTCCCCTCTGGCCACTGTAGGGGGATGGAAGGGTAGGGTTGCCAAATCTAGGCTGGAGAACTCCTGGAGATTTGGGGTTGGGGAGGGCAGGGACCTCAGTGGGTTATGATGCCACAGAGTCCACCAGTTTTGTAGAAAAATAGATGGTGGAGTTTATTAGCATAACTAATTAGCATATGCCCCCCCAGCCAAAAGCAACCCGATGCAAGAATGGAGAGCCCTGGGTGAACAAGGCTAAAGATCCAGCCAGCCCAAGCAGGCCTTGCTCGCCTGGGGCTCTCCTGGACTGCCCCCCCCCCACAGTCAAAAGGCCAGCAAGCAACCCGCCACCCAAAATCATATAAGAAGTGGAGAAAGGGTGGTGTGGGCTTCTCCAGGAGTTAATGAGGGCTGCTGGGGGCGTGGCAAAGCCCCTGGTGGCTGTCTGGCTGCCCCCTCTACTAATCCAGGGATTGTTATGCAGCTGCACCTCCTATTCAATGGATAAGGTAGGTGGGGAGGAAGAGGGGCAACCCTCAGAAAGGTTCAGGAGCTGTACTCCTGTGAGCTTCTGCTGAATTTGAGGCCTGGAGTTCACCCTCCCAAGCATCCATTGCCTCCAGGGGAACTGATCTCTGTAGTCCATAGATGAACTGTAATTCCAGAGGATCCCCAGTTCCCACCTGGAGGCTGGCATCTCTCTGTGGGAGCTGGAACTATCCTGGAATTGTGCCTGGTTTCCAGACTACATCCATCATTTATTGATTAGTTATTTCTCCTGGTGGAAATGACTGCTTTGGATGGTGGCTGCACAGCACTGTACCCTATTACAATCCTTCCCCTCCCATTTCTAAACGTCACTCTCTCCTGGCTCCACCCTCAATTCTCCAGCTGTGGCAAGAACCTGGAGGTGGCAATTCTAGGGCAGGCAAAGTTATATATATATTTTTTTGCATAGTGCAAAAATTCCACACTCACCCATAAGGTGAGTTAAGAGTTGCTTAATGCACATTATGCATCTTAAGAACAGCCCTGTGGGATCAGACCAGTGGTGCATCCAGGGCCGACCCTAGATATCTGGCACCCAAGGCAAGGCTAACTTCTGGCGCGCGCCCCCCCCCCCACTGATGTCACCGAGTCACATGGAAGGGTGCCCAATTTGGTGCCCCCAGAAGGCCGGCGCCCTAGACAATTGCCTAGTTTTAGTGGCAGGGCCAGCCTTGGATCTATCTACCCCAGCATCCTGTTTCGTACAGTGACCAATCAGGTCCTCTGGATGGCCAACAACAGGGCATAGAAGCCAAGACCTTCCCCTTATGTTATCTCCCGACTCTGGGATTCAGAAGTTGACTGCGTCTGAATGTGGAGGTTCCCCCTCAGTCACCATGGCTAGTAGCCAATGACAGGCTCATCCTCCATGAAACTATCTAATCCTTCCAGGGTGTCTTGACAGCAGAGGTGGGCTGGCCATTTGACCCCACAAGCAATTTCCTGGCGGGCCACTGCTCTAGAGATCAATTTGAGGACGGGAAGCAAGCCCCAGTAACTTCGCCATGTGTCTCTGGCCCTTCAACGGCAATGAGAATTGGTCTTAGTGGCCATCACCACTTCCTCTGGCAGCCAATTCCACATTTGAATCACTTGCTGTGCAAAGAAGTAACACATCATTTGCTCAAGGTGGCCAGTGGGGGGGGGCGGGGGTGGGTGGATAAGTCATGGGAAAGGGAAGGAGGGAAAAGCCATCACAGGGGTGGCCAAACTTGCTTAATGTAGGAAAGGAAAGATCCCCTGTGCAAGCACCAGTCGTTTCTGACTCTGGGGTGACGTTGCTTTCATGTTTTCACGGCAGATATTTTACGGGGTGGTTTGCCATTGCCTTCCCCAGTCATCTACGCTTCCCCCCTCCAGCAAGCTGGGTACTCATTTTACCGACCTCGGAAGGATGGACGGCTGAGTCAACCTCGACCCGGCTACCTGAAAACCCAACTTCTGATGAGGATCGAACTCAGGTTGTGAGCAGAGTTTGGACTGCAGTACTGCTGCTTTACCACTCTGCGCCATGGGGCTCTTTGCTTAATGTAAGAGCCACATAAAATATATGTCAGACCTTTGAGAGCCACAAAGGAGGGAGGGAAGAAGGAAGGAAGGAAGGCCAATAGATTGGGGGGGGGGGGGGAAGGAGAGGTGGAAAGAAAGCAACTTTAAATGCATTCTCCAAGCTGCTGGCCGACTCGGTGGTGGGTGCTTCAAGAGCCGCACAATATGTGTGAAAGAGTCACATGTGGCTCCTGAGCCACAGTTTGGCCACCCCTGACCCAGTAGGACATCAGAACTCTATAAGGCGAAGAAGCATCAGCGAGGATAGCGTGGTGAACACGCCCCCCTCCCCAACCAGGTCTCTTTCTTAAAGGAATGTTGCCTCTCTCTACAAACATTCCCCGCTCGCCGCCTCTGGTCCTGCCTGCGGGGGGTCCTTTCCACCAAATCGTTTTTCTGAATGCGCAAGAGGGGAGTTTTTACTCGGGAATAAGCCTCACCCCAGACACCGCGCTTCCGAGGCAGACATTCCCCTAACCGGGATCATTGCACGAAGAGCAGTGCCCAGAGAAATCTCTGCAACCGACCCCGTCCCGGACCCGGTTCGTGCTGAAGCCGGTTTCACCACCGGCACCACTAAAAGCATCCGGTAAGGGGGAAATGGAGGGGGTGGGTGGGGAAATAATTACATTTATATTTCCTCTTTCCTAAAAGGGAAATGCCAAACCACCAGATGGACTATGCTATACCTTACATTATTATTACAATATATTATTAGCATACTATACAATGCGTATTGTTAAATTATACAAGCAGTTACATTACAAACAAATGAATAATAATAATAATAGATCCAAGTGGGCAGTCGTGTTGGTCTGAAGCAGAACAAAGAAGGATAATAAATAATAATAATAACAATAATAACAACAACAACGGGAGAGAGGGAAAATGTAATTGCTATACGCTGGGAGAGGGGAAAAACATATAATAAATCACAAATATATAATAAATAATAACTACAATAAAATATGAATCATGCAGAAACGCGGTGATTCATCCATGCGGGCGCCAAGGCACGAGCCGCCGCCTCCCCCGCCCCCTTTAAAAAAAAATCCCGTGGCGTGTATACATGTGTATGTGCGTCACGTGGTTTCCGAAGGCCCGGCGCGCGCCCCGCTCGGCTTCGGCTCGCTCCGTTCCCCTCCCTCCTTTTTCCTCATTCCAACACGCTCGGCCAGTCACCGCCCCTTTTACTCCGTCTCGGCCAATGGCGAGGCGCGGTCGTTAACCCCTGGCGGGGCGGTGCGGAGCTGTGAGGAAAAACTCTTGAGAGGGAAAAGAAGGGGCGGGTGAGGGCGACGAGGAGGCCGTGGCTCGGCTGCCGCTGCCGGTCGAAGTGGCGAGAAGGAAAAGAGACGGCTTGGCCGGGAAAGCGAGAAGAAGGGCCAAAGAAAACAGAGCCGCCCCTTTTCTCCGGTCCCGTGAGCAGAAGGCGGGTGGGGAGGAGCGGCCAGGCCTCGGCCGGTGACCGTGTGTGTGTGTTGGTGCGCGCGCACGGGCGCGCGCGTCCCCCCACCTTTCCTCACAGCGGCGGCGGCGGCCCTGGCTTGAGCGGCAGCCCCGGAGATGATGCCGGTGAGTGGGGCTTGGGGGGAGGGGGGCGATCTTATTTTTTTTTTGGGGGGGGAGAGAAGGTAGACGAAAGGCCTCCCTCATCATCCCTGTCACGACTGGCGGGGAGACGGCGCTTCTCCACCCCCCCTCCTCCCCGTGGCAGGTGGCTGAAGGGATCCCTCTTTGCCTCTGGGGCAGGTCCCTAGATAACAGGGCCAGGTTGCAGAGGCTTCCCCAATGGCTGACAAGGGGGAGCTGCCTCCTCATCCTTCCACCCCTTTTTGACATGCAGGTGAGTAAACCCCCATGATGGGTTAGAGACTGAAGAGGAGGAGGAAGAAGAAGAACTGCAGATTTATACCCCACCTTTCTCTCTGAATCAGAGACGCAGAGCGGCTCACAATCTCCTATATCTTCTCCCCCCACAACAGACACCCTGTGAGGTGGGTGGGGCTGAGAGGGCTCTCACAGCAGCTGCCCTTTCAAGGACAACCTCTGCTAGAGCTATGGCTGACCCAAGGCCATTCCAGCAGGTGCAAGTGGAAGAGTGGGGAATCAAACCCATATAAGAGTCCACTGCACTTAACCACTACACCAAACTGGCTCTCCTGTCAGGAATCCTGTCAGGCTTTCTCTGCTGCCTTTCTCTAACCCCCCCCCCCCCCCCCCCAAAGCTTTGCTAGAGATGACATGGCCAGGTTGCAGAGGCTTCCCCAGTGGCTGACAAGGGAAAGCTGCTTCCTCTTTCTTTCCACCCCTTTTTGACATGCAGGTGAGTAACCCCCATGATGGGTTAGAGACTGAAGAGGAGGAGGATCTGAGCAGCTGTTGCGGAGGGGAAATCCTCCCCACTAATCTGTGATTATGAGTGGGGTTTTAAAAAATATATAGTTGTCACTGACAGGTTGTTTCATCTGTTGTTGAACGATTTTTTTTTAAAGGCTGGTTGTTATTGTGGAATAGTCAAAGGAGGAAACTGGGAGGTGTGTATGCTTTTCTGGCCCTTCATCAGGGTACAGTCATGTGCGTTGTCTGTCTCTGAATATGCACCAAGGAGACACCCGAAATGCATGATGAGAGGCCACAGCTAGACTGGCTAAGGCTGCAATCCTATGCATGCTTTCCTCATGAGTAAGCCTCATTGAATCTAGATGGACTTGAATAAGAAGGCTTGTTACCCCTTTCTCTGTCTTGGTAGAAATGTATGACTGTCCCCCCGTTTTGGAAATACACATCTCTTGCTGTATATATTTCTTCCCTGTATATATTTTTTTAAAAGAATGCAGCTTTGCTTGGAGTTTTTCCTCATCTGACAGACATTTATTTACAGGCAGTGGTTTCTCTGGCAACGTGCTGGTCTGCGTTACTTGGGGTGGATTTTCTTTTAATGTCGGGGAGGGAGTGGGTGGGAGAATGTGCTGCTTCATGGTCATTCGTGGCTTTATAACTGACTCTTGCAGTTGGTGAATCATTCAGTTGTTTGGTTCTGAAGGTTTTCTTGAACCTCTTCCCTTTTTTAATTTGTAAGAGAGATATTTAGCAAGAAATATAGTTAACAAATGGATATTTTTTTTTAAAAAAAATCTCCCTTCTAAAAATAGAAGAGAGGAGGGGGAGATTCCCTGCAGTACCTGCATTTATAGGTAAGCGCTGGAATGCTTGAACAGGAGGAGGTGACCAAAATCAAACGAGTACACCATAAACGAGCATTTATTTTATGGTTCAGAGGAGGCAGTATGAATGAGATCTGGCTGTAGTGTAAGACAAGAGCTTTACGAAGCAGGCTTTTCAGCATGGATCCCAAGGCAAAGTGACTCTAATGTATTAAATTTTAAGGTATGGGGGGAAGGTCTTAAATATGACTGTGTTAGAATTGCCAGAATGCAGAATTGATATATTAAACTATCTTATGGTTTAGGTCTCTGAACTGCAAAATATTTATATCTTGGTACTCTTACCGACTAACTGCAGTCCATTAAATACTTCCTCCAGAGTATCTCCAGTGGCTTAACTGGAACTGTTCCAATAGGAATTTTCTGAAGAGGTGAATGTTGGACATAGCATTATTGAAAATGTGCCTCTATAAGAGTTGTTGTCAAGGCCTATGCTTATAAATTGAAGATGATTATATTTGTTGTTAGGAGATGGCTGTAAAACAGGCACAGGGAGTTTTTGTGATGTGTGATCTGATTTATGTCTTACATCTTCCGAACGCTGTTCTGTGAGCTGTATTCACGCTATAACTGTGATTAAAGATCTCTTCTCCCCATTACCTTGAATGATTTTCTTCATTTTATTATTTGCTTTGAAAAATACTGAGCATTAATTTCTGTTTTCAGTGGCTTTCATTCTTGTGTTAAATTCTGCTCTTTGTGGCCATGTGAGATCTCAGTTACATAAAGTATTTTTAATGTTGCTTACAGAATATTTTAGCAGCACTAATCAGTTTTTATGTAAAAACCAGCAGCTACTTATGTAAACTGCATTTGAAGTTATATTTTGTTTAATCCCAAGCGTTAGATTGTGTTTCTTTTTCTTGGAGAACATGCTTTACTTGTAGTAAAGCCATATCCTTTATTCTGTCATAATGCAGAAAACCGTGCATAGAAAGCTTGAAACAGTTACCATGAATTTCAGTTCTGACCTTCAGCATCATGATACTCCATTTCTGGACATCAGCATGAATGGTACATGTTCAGAATTATGTCCAGTTGTTTCATGGCCTCCCTCTATGGATGGGGAAGTTGATACAGCTGGGGTTATTTTTTTTTCTTTGACCACATTCATTTTGTGTCTATGGCAGCAGGCCACAAACCACATAAAATGATTTAATCTAACCGAAGTCTCTATAGCAAAGCTTCGTTAAGTGCTTATTGCTTATATTCAGCTGTAAAAAGGCCAAGGACCATCAGGTATCACTCATTTACGGTTTATCCACATATATGCTAGGAAGAGTGGATTTAAAGTGCTGTAGCACTATATGCAAATACTACGTAGGGAAAGAAATAAGTACTTTGAAAGAATATCCCGTGTAGTCCAGCTCCGCTCTTTTCCCTGGAACCTACATTCTCATTTCAGCATGCTGCTTTATTACCAGCAGTACTGGTAGTTGTAGCTGTTCCCAGTCCATTGCCTACGCAGTACTTCAGGGACAGAGGATTAACAGAGGGCAGAAACCAGAGGTGTGGGTGTTGGAGGGGAAGGCTGAAACAGTAGTCCAGCTTTTAAAGGAATGAAAACTCTAATAGACGCTGAGATGGGAGCTCACAGCAAAGAGAAGTGATATCCTAGGGAATGAGAAAAATCCAGATGTGTTTTAGTTCTTCCTCATGTATGTACACTTCTTTCTGAGAACAGAGTTTGAGTCCAGTGGCACCTTTAAGTCCAACAGAGTTTTATTCTGTGTATGAGCTTTCATGTGCACACACACTTCAGATACATTGAAACAGAAGTCACCAACATTTACATACAGATAATGGGTGAATAGGATGTTTGCCAGGGAAGGCCATCAAGATACATAAGTAACAGAGAAGTAAAGACATTATAGAACTTAAAGGTGCCAGTGGACTCAAACTTTGTTCTGCTTTAGACCAACATGGCTGGACCCACCTGAATCTACTTCTTCCCCAGGGCAAAGCAGGCTGAATGGCAGAATAGTGGAACTGACTGATTCCCTTCCCCCTTCAGCTTCCTTCCACCACAGTTGAATGGCTTATGAACAGCTGTTGGTGGTGGCATGGTGTTTTCAGAATCTCCTTCAGTGTAATGCCACCCTCCCCCCCACGCCTTATCTAATGTTAACAAGATTGGGGAAGCCGGCCTTGAATGTGCTGCAGGAAAATAAGGTCTGAATGCTTTTGTTCTGAATGTTTTCATTCTGAAGTCAGTCTGGACTAGAGTTACGTTTTCATTGTGAATTCAGTCTGGACTTGAGTTATGTTCAGCAAATTCAAGTGGTTGCAGAACAAAACAAAATCTCATGTGACCGAAGCCATGAGACTGCAGAAATCAATTCCATGGAGAATTCTTTTGGCATGTTAATGTGAATATAGTAGAGATTGTGTGGTGATAATGTGGCTGCATGGGAAAAAATGGAGTGGCAGTTAATGAATAGGCATTTGCATTCTGGGCATATTTTGGGCACAAGGGTTAATTCATTGTAACTTTTCTTGGATAGAAAGTAGGGTTCCTTGATTTAGAAAAAAAAGACCCTGTTAACAGCACTCTCCCCCAAGACTCACACTTAGAATTGTTTTCCTGATGCTGTAACCCAGGGATGGCCAAACTTGTTTACGATAAGAGCCACATAGAATAGATGTCAGATGGTTGAGAGCCGCAAGACATGAATGTCAGAGTTTGAGGGAGGGAAGGAAGGAAGGAAAAAAATAGATGGGGGAGGATTGAGGTGGAAAGAAAGCAACTTTAACTTTAAATGCATTCTCCAAGCCCCTGGCTGGCTTGGAGAAGTGATTTAAAGAGACAAACACCTTTTCCAAGTTGACTGATGGCATGGTGGGAGCTTTGAGAGCCACACAATATGTGTGAAACAGCCACATGTGACTCCTGAACCACAGTTCGGTCACCCCTGCTCTAACCCATTGCAGTAGGGATGGCATCTTGTAGGTTCTAATGGCTTATCATGTGGTAAATAGCTTAGATAATGAGTCCGAAAGAGCTGCTGGCCAGTTCTGTAAAGCTAGTTACTGCCAGACAGTTCACTTGTTTTCCATAGCCTTCAAAGTAATGGTCATTGCAAAAAATGTTTGTCGTGCTTTTTTTAAAATCTGCATGGGAGGAGCCATGTTCAGGATCAGGTATGAGAATATTACTGGGCAACAGGTTACATTTAATGGCCATTTAGCGCATGCAAAACCCACTTTTGCTGTAAGTCTTCCCAAAGCTTCCACTCCCTCTCCCTTGGCCGTATGACCCACTTTTGGGCCTTAACTCACAGTTTAAGAACCATTGTCTTAGTAGCCATAAACTGAAAACACTGCATGAGTCTTTTTTCAAAGATTGCAAGACCGAGCCAGAGTTTCCTAAGTGTCCCACTAACAGTGCTTATATTTACCCAAACACTTCAGAGTAAAAGATGACATGTACAATCGTAGTTCAAGGCTTCTAAGGAGGCAAGAAATCTGATAAAAAGGCAGCTGTCCCCATTGTGTCCCCAGCACCTTTTAATTAATGGATGCTTGCCTTGCATCTTAATGGAGCAGTGGTGAGCAACAGCATATTGTTTTCCTGCTTACTTAACAACTCAAAATTGCGTAGGACTGGTTGTGGAGGAGATTGTCTGTTTCATAGTCTAAAATATATCCTGCCTGTTGCTGCCAATTTGTTTGTTGGGATTCCTGGCTGAACATTAACCTGAGTCCAACTTGCTTGTGTCTTTAATAATGACTTGATACGTAGAAATTGGCAAGTGAAGTTTTTCATATCATGGAAATATATTATCACCTCCTAATGGTTTCATGTCAAGTTGCTGCTAAAGACACCATTACAGTGACTAGTTGAAAAATTGGCAAGCATATTTGCAATGACTTCGGAGGAGGGGGAAACATTCTTGTACAGCTGATTGAAAAGTAACAATTGGTATTTTATGCTTGCATATAAAATCTTTGTAGGGAGAAAAATGGGCATTAGTTAGCTCAGGGGTCCCCGACACCATGTGGTACCTATGCATGCTATAGCACCTGGTGCCTGCCAAGTGCTTTTAGAATATGGGAGGGACTAGGTGGATGGATGTTTGCTCAACAGGGCATCTGATTCGCTGTACAGATTAAAGGCATCCTGTTAAACAGAGATTTTGCCTGAAATGTCAAGGAGTTTCCATTACAGTTATATATAACCTTGCTCCTTGACATTTTGTGGTTGGCTCCACCTCCTGTGGTAGCCATTTTGTGATTGTGCTCCTGCCCTGTGTCAGAATTTGGAAGTGCCTGCAGTGACTGTGCAGTCTCAAAAAGGTTGGGGACTTCTGAGTTAGCTTGTGACTTGTCAAGAGAACAAAATTAGGTGTGTAATATGGAAAATAGTGTCAGTTAATTATAGCTATAATTACTAATGCCTGAGTCTTTGGACTGAATAAGTGTATCTTTGCACATAATGAAAATGAAGAATCACTGGCTTTGCCAGGGATCTTGAGGAGCCCTTGAACTTATGGTTGGGGTATTACATAGAAATGGACTCTTCAGAATTGATTCATTAGCAGGCTACAGTAGTTTTAAAGCTGAGGTGGTAAGCAGGTTACAGCTAGATAAGCAGGGGCAAAACTAGGTATTTGACTAAGCAAAGAGAGCCAATTTGGTGTAGTGGTTAAGAACGGTGGACTCTAGGGTTTGATTCCCCATTCTTCCACATAAAACCAGCCGGGTGATCTTGGGTCAGCCACAGTTCTCTTAGAGCTGTTCTCTTAGTAGCAGTTCTCGAAATAGCTTTCTCATCCCCACCTACCTAATAGGATGTCTGTTATAGGGAGAGAAAGGGAAGATGATTGTAAAGCCACACTCAGACTCCAAGTGAAGAGCAGGGTATAAATCCAGCTCTTTTCTGAAGGCCAAGGTTTAACCTGGAACATTTATACTAAGGTGCAAACTAGAAGTGATGAATTGTAATGCATCACATTGTGGTTTTCCTGACCACCCATCTTATTCTGCTCAGACACATGGCAGCTGCTGGGAACTAAGTTCCCAGTTGTCTCAGGGGCTTACTTCAAAAGAGGGCTGTGGTGCAGGGGGAAAGGGAGCCTTCAGCCTTCCATTTGTGCTATTTTCCCAACCTAGAACAGCCCAGGGATGGTGGGAGGCATTATTTTGCCCCACTGGGGAGCTGCATGTGCTCTGAATATTGCTTGTGCAGATCCCACCTTCACAGGGCAAGTAACCTCTCCGGTCTCCGCACTGGGAAACCCAAGTCCAACTTGAATCATTCTGGAGCCTAAAGTGGAGAGTGTTGCCACTTTGCGCATCCACACAGCTCTCAAAGAATTGCAAGGGGTGTCAGCAAGTAAACCAGAGTATTTCTGGCCTTTTCTAACACCCCTTCCCCCTTCTGATTATAATTATTCCTTTATTCAAGGGCACAATACTTGTTCTCATGCCCCAGCAGTTACCCTGAGATAAAAGCCATTTATTTTGTTTCACTTGGTAACTTGTGTACAGTAGCAAACAGTGAAGTACAGAGAGAGAGAGTTTAATCTCTGATTAACTGACACCAGGTATGCAGAGGCAAATAGAATTTACAGTGACCTGGGTCTCAGAGTGAGCAAGGGTATGCGGTTAAAATGCCACTCACCTTCTGCCTTGGTAGGCCCAGGACTGTTGATTCACAATAACAGATCTGAATTAAGTCATTGCAGTAGCTCTGGCTGTCCCTTTTAGAGTTGACAAGAGAGTCCTATGGTTGATTTTAGCCTAAGTAATTTTAAACAAGTTCTTTTACAAATAATACTTGAATTCTAAGTGATAGCTCAACAAATACCTTTCATGCTTGCCCGAGAAGAGTACCAAGGGGAATTCAGGATTTCTGTGTTGCATATTTATGTTTTGCATTAATTATATAAAATGAATTTGAGCTGTGGCACGATTATATGGAGATTTTATGTTTAAAATATGCTTCTCCATGGTTACCAGTTCTCATTCTGCACATTGTTGCAACATTCTGCGGATTGTTGCAACTAGAATTTGGACTCAAAGCCAATAACATTTTTCATTTACTGTGACTTGCCGTCATGCTGTGTTGAAGGTACTAATATAAGTGACTTGAACTGTTGCTTAAATAAAGCATGAAATCCGTCTCCACGTGTATCGCTAAATGTCTCAGCAAATTTGCAGCTTCGTTTGTTTGTTCATCTGCTGTTACATTTTTTTAAAAAGTGTTGAGGTAAGCACAATTTTATATTCCTTGATGCAGAATGGAGTTTCTCCCTAGAAAGCTGGCTAAACTGACACTGTTATACTTTCTTCACATCACGAGAAGACAGGACTCACTGGAAAGGACAATAATGCCAGAAAAAGTTGAAGGCAGTCAGAAAAGAGAGAAAACCAACATGAGATGGATTGACTCAATAAAGGAAGCCACTGCGTTCAGTTTGCAAGATCTGAGCAATGCTGTTAATGATAGGAAGTTTTAGAGGTAGCGTTGCCAGTTGGGGGCAAGAGATATCCTGGTCTGGAGTCCCTCCCCCTGCTTCAGGGCTATTGGTGGTAAGCACAGCAGTGGTAGGTGGCATGGCACTGAGTGCCTCCGAGCGCACCCGCTGTCCCTGCTGCCCCCGCTCAGCCTTTCTGCCTGGGAAGACTGAGCAGGGGTGGTGGGTGCGCTTGGAGGTGCTCAGAGCCTGGCTTTGACTGCACCCAGTGCCCCTTACCCGCCCCCCCACTGCCTGCTTGCAGGTAGGTGTTGAGGTGGAGGAGGGCAGAGGAGAGGTGGGCAGCAAAGCTGAGCGTGGTGGTGACAGGTAAGGGGCACTGGGGGTGGCAGGGTGCACGGGGGAGGCTGGCCTCCCCTGAGAGCAAGAAGCACCCTAAGTGTGGGGAATACTTGCTGGGTGCTCCATAATACCCTATGGAGATCAGTCCCCATAGGGTATAATGGAAAATCAATCTGTGGGTATCTGGGGGTGGTGTTTTTTGAGGTAGAGGCATTAGATTTTCAGTGTAGCTGGTGATGCTTCTCTTTAAACACCCCCCCCCCGGCAGGTTTCAATAAGATTGGATCAGGGGGTCCAATTCTTTGAGCCCCAAAAGAATGTACCCCCATCCTCCATTTCTAATTGGAAGGAAAGCATTTAAAAGGAATGCGTCCCTTTAAATAGCAGATTAACCAGAATTTGCTTTGTAGTTTCCTTTTCTCGAGCCTCTCTCCTCCTTCCCGAAATCTCCTGGTAAGTCCCCCACCTACTTGTCAGCCTCACCTGGCAACCCTATTTGGAGGTCATTAATTCATAGGGTTGCCATTATTTGGAAGTGATTTGACAGCACATAACGTGCACAATGAGCAGTAACTTGCGTTCTTTGTCCTAATGGTAACAAATGAAGTGGACTGAATATCAAGTAGGTTTTTTATTTTCCTAGCACATATTGGATATGATCCAACTCTGGCCACACATAAATAAGCTGTTAACATGAGACTAGTTGAACAGGAATGTGAATGTGGAATGTCAATCCCATTCAGTGTAGTGCAGCATGGATTAACTGCCTCCGTTTCTGAAAGTGCATCAGAACAAGCATACAGTTCATGTATTGGTTAAAGTAGGGGTGTTGAACTCATTTGTTAGGAGGGCCGGATCTGACACAAATGGGAACTTGTGGGGACAGACCATGTGTATCATAAAATGTAATGTGAGGTAGCAGAGATATAAATTTTATAAAGGACACAGACAAACACAAAGATATTTTTTAACTTAAAACGCAAACATACTTAAAACATTTGCAGTGTTTTGTTTAAAATGGATAGGTGGGGGAATAGTGGGATTTGGCAATGCAATTTTTCAAATAAAACATGAAGAAAAAACACAAGGGTCAAAGTAGAAATTAAAAATATAAAATGCTCTGAACTTGGGAAAACAATGAAATGGCATTGCAAGCTTCTCTCCCCTACCCCCCCCCCGGGGTCTGCTCAGATTGACAGTGGTTCTCCAGTGTAATATCCCCCTTTGACTGTGGGTTCCCAGGTTAAATCAGGTCCCTTGAACAGAGACAAGTTGGCTCAAAGCATCAACCCTTTATTTGCAAGACACAACTCCAGGAAACCTGAGCTTTGGCTGTCTATATAGGAACTGAAAGCACACTGCAGCACAGATAAAGCTGCAAGAAAAACAAGGGATCGATTTTCTATCAAGGTCCCTGGGCCCTATCTATCTGAGCACAGAGACCTTAACGGAAGATCCACTCCACGTTCTCCCCGCAGCTTTGATGGAGAGTCCATTCCATGTTTTCCTTGCAGCTTTGTCTGTGCTGCAGCCTGCAAAGACAAGGCAGGGAACTGAAAGAGCAGGGAACTTCATAGGAGCTTCTAAGGGTGAGGATGGGAGTGGGGAGGGAAGAGCCCTGGGGGCCTGATTCAAGCCCTGGGTGGGTCAGTTCTGGCCTGCAGACCGACTTTTGACAGCCCTGGGTTAAAGTCTTTCTGTCCCACCTTTCCAACTCAGTCCGAGGCAACTCATAACAATAACTGATATAGAATAAAAGCAACAAATAACATTACAGACAGCAGGAGAGAAGTGTCAGCCGGCTCAGCAACAGCAAGCAAAGCCAGAGAAAAGCACGAGGATAAAGCCGAGTTCAAGAGGCCATACCAGATACCATCCAATATAATCACAGCCCAACCAAAACAACAATGCTACTATTTTTATAACATCGGTGCAGATCTGTTTCTGATTGAGATCTGTACTTACTTCAAACCTAACCAATAAAAAGCACATCAAAATCTATTTCTAAAACAGTAGATTTTTACAAACTTGCTTGGATTTCCTTAAGGATCTGTAATGCAAAATGGAGAACCATAAGCCCTTTTGATTACTGTAATGTGCTCTACATGGGACTGCATCAAACCATTCAGAAATTCCAGTTGGGCCAAAATGTGGTAGCCAGGCTATTGTTGGGACACAGATACAGGATTTCTATCATTCTTATGCTGGAAGATCTTCCCATACTGTCCCAAATCCTGTTCCCTCCTCTGTTTCTGCCTGCCAAAGTAAGTCAGGTGGTAACCAGAGACAGCCCCCCAGCCCCAGTAGTAACAGGCCCACCTGGTAGTACCCTTCCCCTTGATGCTTTCCTGGCACCTATCTTGCTGTCCTTTGGATGCTAGGTCAAAAGACTTTGCTCTCTGCAGGCTTTTAAATGAAGTACTCCCATCTTTTAAAAACAGTATTTAACTACTGTTTTCTTTTCAAAAGCTGTTGCATGAGGAATGTTTTATGAATATCATCCACGGATGCTATGTCCATGGATACTATGTTAATACTGAGAATCATATGCTTTTAATGTTTCTGTTGTTTTTACCAGGGCCGGATCTAGGGGAGAGCAGAGGGGGAGCTTGCCCTGGGCACTGCCGGGGCGGGGGGCCCATGCCAAATTGGTTATGGAGGGACGGTGGCTCAGTGGTAGAGCATCTGCTTGGTAAGCAGAAGGTCCCAGGTTCAATCTCTGGCATCCCCAAAAAAGTGTCCAGGCAAATAGGTGTGAAACACCTCAGCTTGAGACCCCGGAGAGCCGCTGCCAGTCTGAGAAGACAATACTGACTTTGATGGACCAAAGGTCTGATTCAGTATAAGGCAGCTTCATATGTTCATATGAGTCCATTTGATTCTATGGGCCCATAAGGGGGCGTCATTTTTTAATTTTGCCCCCCCCCCTCAAAAAACATGTAGATCAGGTCCTGGTTTTTAGAATGGTAGCTTATGAATTTTCTTGAATGAATGGATTGACCCCATTTTTTTTACTGAAGTGATGCATATTAATTGATACTGAATCACAGGAGCAAGACTCTCAAAAATAAGACTGAAATGAAAATTTTACATTCCTTTAAAAAGGCTAAAATCTTGAAATCTAGTCAGCTAAAAATCAAAAGCTGTTGTTTAGATATCAGAGTTTCTCCTTGGATGGTTCACTTTTTAAAAATGCAGTTTTCCTAATCTTTTAATGATTTTTTTCTGCTAATTTTGATATAGCATATATTCAGAAAGGAAAATGGAATTTATAAAAGTGAACTATGCAAGGCAACAGGGAGGGCAGCATGGTGTAGTCCAGTCTTGTCAGATTTTGAAAGCTAAGCAGGGTTGATACTTGCATGGGAGACCACCAAGGAAGAGGAAGACAATGGCAGACAACTTCCGCTTTTCACTTGTCTTGAAATCCCTTTACTGGGGTCGCTATAAGACCTTGGCAACTTGGTAGCAAATACATACACAAACATAACAATCTTAAAATTATGTCTGACTACATGTAATACGGTTGTATAAAGAAAAGGTGCAACTGTGAATCCAATTAATCCTAAAATTGCACTGCTGTCAGAAGAACCATTATGTGACTGCATTAGCCATTTACAGATCACTTTAGCCTTCTGTTGTCTTCATTGTGTGTGGTAAACCAATTCCAGTTTTTGCAAATAGTTCCTCTTTTCTTGAAATCTTTATTTGGGAGAAGCAGGCCTCCCGGTGAGTGTGTAGCTAAACTGAGATTTAAACCTAGCCCTTGCAGCTCTGCCCTTAACCTTGCTGTTTGTCAGCTTCTTTCTCTGTAGTGTATTCATTAAGGTAACAGTTAGAACCAAAGTGAAGAGGGTAGATAACATGTGCCAACAAGCTTAAAATCCTGCAGATTATGGTTATGAATAGATACAGGGGCTGTACTTAAGCATGCTCACTATGCAGTTTGCTCGGTCTGGATTGTCTAAATGTTGATATTTCGCTTGCAGCAGCAGCTTCTGCAGTGATTTGCATGGGAAAGGGATTACCAGCTGCTTGCATGGGTTCAGGGGTCTGGTAGGCTCTGTTCCTAAAATACAGCAGCCTAGCAGCACTGACTTTCACTGGTCTTAAAAGTGCCACTGGGCTCAAAATCTGTTCTAAGGATATTGTAGAAGTAGACCCAAATATACTTCAGAGAAATGGTTGTGTGTATCTCCCCCCCCCCCGCAAGAGGAAAGTTTCCTCCCCCCCCCCCCCAAGCTAACAGATGCACAATAAACTGGCTGTTAAATTTGACCATTGTTTTGATGGCAGTGCTTCCTAAACTGAAGCAGAGGTTAGCACACTGCACATGTGCCGTTGTGAACTCCTAGTTTAAGTTTGCCTAATTAGGTGAAACTTGATCAGCCATATCTCTCTGCTGTCACGGCTATGGCCTGTCTTGTTTCATTAGAATGTCTTATCATAGCACGTCATTGCCTCTTTTATTTGATATGTCACCAGCCCAGAAGATTGGCCATTTTAGTAGATTTTCACTGTAGCTGGTACACGGAGAACTATTTCTGATTCTAGCTTTCGCTTGTTAATTTAAAAAAAAAATCTTTAAAAAAAATTGTGCTGTTTGTTTGTGGCTTTACTCATGAGGAACATTTTAAGAATGATTTTTCAAAGCATTTTAAACACCTCAAAAGAGAAGATTTGGCAACCAGAGAGGACTGGCCTGAAGCAGAGAAGTAGGAAAATAGGCAGGATACTGAAAAAAAAGGTGAGAATGAATTGGTGCTTGTCCTGTTTTTGCACCCTTCTCTTATAGGGTTTAATGGTCTTACTGTTTTGCTTTCACCTTTAGAGGTTTACTGTCTAATGTGATCTTTGTGTAACTTTGAAAAAGTTACTTTGCTTGCATGTTTGCATTATACATTTTTGAACTTTGAAATAGAATTAATTTGTTATTTGCTTACGGCAAAATCTTAGTTGGTCTGTTGCAGAATTATTTTACAGATATTAATAATGTCCCCAAGAGGTTAGTGAGAACTAGCCACTCTCAGCATATCTCTATACACTTTTCCTAGTCATAGTGCCCTATAAGCAAAAACATTCTTCTAACAAAATGTTTTATATGTTTGTGTTTGTGTATAAATAAATTTTGGTTATCTCTCAATCTTGCTGCTGTTCATAAAAGAGAATTGCTGACGCTAATCATTTTAATACTGGTGAATAAATGTCTGGGGAAAATTCCATTTCATAGTATATTAGAGTCCTTCATTTATTGCAGTGAAATTGTAGTTTATTTGGAGAATTCAGAAGTGACCTTAGCAGTAGTGTCCCAAATGTAATGGCTTTATAATTGTCTGATAGTATTTTATAAATGAGAGAATGCTCAAGAGGCTACTTAGCATTTTTTATCAAATAATTGTAGGTAGGAAAAGTAATTGTGTGTGGCACAGGCACAGCAAACTAGATACAGTCTAGCTGAGGGCTGGATCCACAAGGCTAGTTTGTGTAATTTTAACCTTGCAGCAGTGATTTGCAAGGTTCTTAGGCTGTATCCGTTTATTTTACTTTCCATCCTGTCTTTCTTCCCAGAAACCCAAGAGTGGCATTTGTTTTCTATATTTTACCCTCAAAACAGTCCTATTTTAAATTGGGTTATTTTTGTGCTTCCTATGTCTGTAAATGGAATAAAACCAGTGTTGCCTAGAATATTCAATTTTAAAATGGCTGCCTTGCATTCCTTTATAACATGGACAGCAATAAGTGACACGTACCAAATGGTAAGTTGTTCTCCGTGTGCTTGAGGGAAAACTTGTAGGAGTTTATTGTATTTATTTTAGATATTCATACACTGCTTTTCTCTCCAGTGGGAACCCAAAGCATGGTTAACAAAGTTATGGAAGCTGTAAAAGATAAGAAGGATTCCTTTAAGTAGTGGAAAGCTAGTCTAAGTGAGGTTAATAGAAGAGAACTCAGGCTGTGGCAAATCAAATGCAAGGCTGTGATCAGGCGGGCAAAAAGGGACCATGACATAAAGACCAACAATAAAAATTTCTCCAAATATATTAGAAGCAGGAAACCAGCCAGGGAGGCAGTGGGGCCCTTGGATGACCAGGGGGTAAAAGGATTACTGAAGGAGGATAGGGAAATGGCTGAGAAGCTGAATGCATTTTTTGCCTCCGTCTTCACTGTGGAAGTGTTTGCCCACTCTAGAACCGCTAATTTTGGAAGGGGTGTTGAAGACCTGAGTCAGATTGAGGTGACGAGAGGAGGTCCTACAACTGATAGACGAATAAACTAATAAGTCACCAGGTCCGGATGGTATATATCCAAGAGTTCTGAAAGAACTCAAAGGTGAACTTGTGGATCTCCTGACAAAAATATGTAATCTTTCATTGAAATCTGCCTCCGTTCCTGGAAGGTAGCAAATGTCACCCCCATCTTTAAAAAGGGTTCCAGAGGAGATCTGGGAAATTACAGGCCAGTCAGTCTGACTTCAATACCGGGAAAGTTGGTAGAAACCATTATCAAGGACAGAATGAGTAGGCACATTGATGAACACAAGTTATTGAGGAAGACTCAGCATGGGTTCTGTAAGGTAAGATCTTGCCTCACTAACCTGTTACATTTCTTTGAGGGGGTGAACAAACATGTGGACAAAGGGGACCCAATAGATGTTGTTTACCTTGACTTCCAGAAAGCTTTTGATAAAGTTCCTCATTAAAGGCTCCTTAGTCAAGACTGTGTGCGATTGCAATAAAAAAGGCCAACGCCATGCTGGGAATTATTAGAAAGGAAATTGAAAACAAATCAGCCAGTATCATAATGCCCCTGTATAAATGGATGGTGCGGTCTCATTTGGAATACTGTGTAGAATTCTGGTCACCGCACCTCAAAAAGGATATTATAGCATTGGGAAAAGTCCAGAAAAGGGCAACTGGAATGATTAAAGGTTTGGAACACCTTCCCTATGAAGAAAAGTTAAAATGCTTGGGGCTCTTTAGCTTGGAGAAACATCGACTGCGGGGTGACATTAGATGTTTACAAGATTGTGCATGGGATGGAGAAAGTAGGGAAAGAAGTACTTTTCTCCCTTTCTCCCAATACAAGAACTCGTGGGCATTCAATGAAATTGCTGAGCAGTAGGGTTAGAACAGATAAAAGGAAGTACTTCTTCACCCAAAGGGTGATTAACATGTGGAATTCACTGCCACAGAAGGTGGTGGCAGCTACAAGCATAGCCAGCTTCAAGAGGGGTTTGGATGAAAATATGGAGCAGAGGTCCATCAGTGCCTATTAGCCACAGCATAATGTTGGAACTGTCTGGGGCAGTGATGCTCTGTATTCTTGATGCTTGGGGGGGGGGGGCAAAGTGGAAGGACTTCTAGCCCCACTTGTGAACCTCCTTTTTTTTTTTTTGCTACTGTGTGACACAGAGTGTTGGACTGGATGGGCCATTGGCCTGATCCAACATGGCTTCTCTTATGTTCTTAAGGCAACATACAATGATCTTTTTCCTCCGTTTTATTCTTAGCTGAACTAGCAAAAGTTCACTGAGAGATCTTCCATGGCAGCTTGGGGACTTGAACTTGGGGATCCTAGTTTTACAGTCTGAGCACTATACCACCCTTGCTTCTAATTAAATGCTGGTGGTTTTGAACATTTTTCAGTTATCTGTTAGCTGTGAGTGTTCAGTGCTATCCTTTGTACAGGTGGAAACAGCTGTAATCTTGAACCTCTATACTTTAGCTGGCAAAAAGGTGAAAAATAAAATACTTTGTGGGTTTACTTCCTTGGGTTTGATTTGGAAAATATGCATTTTAGATGAGTTAACCAGGGCTTAATTTGATTATCACCCAAATTTAAGGCCTTTTTAGGAACCCTTAAATCTGTAGCTTTTCACAAGACACCTTTCCTTTCCCAAAACGTACCTGATAGTAGACCTCCAGTAGGCTTTCATTGCCATGGTATCTTCACAGATAAAATAACCTATAGTAGGTGTAGTTTCTTAGGTAAGGTTGTCTAAATCAATGTGAAATAGACCTCCTGTGGATGTTGGGAGTTGTCATGAGCATATATATGCAGCAGTGTTGTCTCCCCCCCCCCCCCCCGCCGCATACAAGGAAATGTGAATCCTAACATCTTAGTAAGGTCACCATATTCATGGGAACTTCATCCCCCATGGACCCCTGTGCTTGCATCACTGCTGTGGCAATGCTGAAGATGCCCCAGAATGCAGCTTTTTTCCTGTAGACATCTGGTAGGGTATAGGCCAGTACAAACTTTTATGAGCCAGACCTTGGCATCCTAATTAGTTTGAGCTTGGTTTGTAATGAACTCAGATATTTCTGAATTGTGGAGGTTATTTTTGAAGCCCACAATTCCAAACTTGTGCACCTTTGGGCATGAAAATATGGCCAGAGAGGCAGCTTCTGAAAGCCCAATGAGTGACAGCCCCAACATCCCTTCTTGTTTAATTCGATTTATACCCTGCCCTCCCCTCCGTGGTGGGCTCATTGTCATAATTCTTGAACAGAACAGAACTGTCTTTCTTTCCCTTGCCTCATGCTTCCTTGTTTTCTCTTTTCCTTTGACTACTTCTTCATATCCTCTTCTCTTCCATTTTATTTACTTGTAGATCACCCTGTGGCCATGATAAACTCAGCTGTCTTTAACCCCTGCTTAAATTGGGAGATATATTATTTGCATGCTTAGTGAAAAACCCCATGGCTAGGGTAGGGTTTGGAATAATAGCTTCTGTTGGCATAAAAACATTGATGTCCCACTGAAGCAGAGGAGTAAATTTCCCCAGAGAATTTTAGAAAGGAACATTTAAACTGTAGAAAAACTTTTTGGTTTCTGAAATATAATTTTTGTGTTCCCCTTCCTTCCCAGATTTTCCGTAGTGATATTTTCTCCTTGTGCCAACAGATTAGGTCAGGTGGAGAAGGCAGAGAGACCAGCAGAGGCATGGAACCATATAATAGATCCTACAACAGCTTATAACTGCTTAACATATCTTTTATTTTTAAGTGCTGCATTGGCTTCTGTAAGCAATATATGTTTGAATTTAACTGGAAAAAAATTTAACTGGGAAACCATAAAATATACACATACACTTCTGAACATTTTAAAATCCATTGTGCGTTAAAGTATAAGACAAGCAAAATATAAGGAAGAGGTAAAACTCTGGTAACATACATTAAGATTTAGGCTTTTAGATTTTTTTTTTACTGCATTCTTGTGAAAGTACTGAATTTTTCTATTTATTTTGTCTATAGTCTTTTTATGCTGATTTTGGCCATTTCTGGCATTAACTGATAAAAGTCTATGATCAGAGAATGTATCTTTTCTGCTTAGGAGCTTTTCTCTATCTTTGGAGATAAAAGATTGGCAACAATGCACAGTTTGAGCCACCAACTGCTGATTACACAAACAAAACTTAGATATGGTAAAACTTGCATAAAGTTTGCATAAAATAACCTTTTATGAGAAGAATGGTGATTTCTTTTAAATTAAATGAATGTAAAGTTTGCACAAAAATATGTGTGGGTGAGCCGTGTAGCCTTAAAATACCACTGAAGCGGCCCATCTTGAGCCGAGATATCTCTAGGGCAGGGGTCCCCAACCTTTTTGAGCCTGTGAGCATCTTTGGGGGTTTTTTTGTTTATATACTTTTTCAGTTTACAAGCACAGACATAAAGCATGAACCACTATCATTGATAATCATCTAAATCATAAACAATAATCTACAACTGCAGTCAACTGCATCTTTGGGTTTTTGACATGGGGGCCTTGGACATAAGAACAGAAAGGCTGCTGGAAGAGGTGAGGCCAACCATAAAATGGCTGTCAGAAGAGGAGGAGCCAACCACCAAACCATACTTATTTTTACAGGTGACTGGCTTGAAGGGAGGAGGCCTTTCCTCTTCCCTGTCTTCAAGCCAGTGAGTCTCCTTTCCTGCTGGGCAGAAAAAGAAGTGACTGGTGGCAGTGGTGGGTGTTCTTCTCCCTTTCCCTTCAAGGGAGTCTTCTTTCCTCCTGGGCAGTGCTGCTCAGAGGAAAAGACACTGACTGGTGAGTGGGGTTTTCCTTCTCCCTCCGGCCAAGCCAGTGAGTCTCTTCTCCTCCCATTGTTGTCCAGGAGAAAAGAAAAGGGAAGTGGTGTGTTTGGGGGTGGGGAGAGAATGGCTTTACTGAACCCTCAAGTTAGCCAGGCTCTTGCTATCTCCAGCTAGCTGCAGCAGTGCAGGAACAAGAGGACGCCAAGACATTTGAGCAGGAATACCTGTTCTTGCATGTGCTCACTGTTCTCACCTGCAGAACCCACTGGAGGTGGCAGGTTTGGGAATAGGAAGAAAGGATTTAATCTCCTAACCCTGCCCCCCTCCTCCAGCATAACAACCAGGGCAGTTTACCTTCCACAAAGATGATTTGTTGTGCTGTGGCTGCCCTGCTGCAGCATTTCCCCCCCAGTCAGAGCAAGCCTCACCCAGACCCGCCTACTTCCTGCGAATGCTCAATAGGTGCAAGAAAATATGTTTGCAGGTGCCTTAGCACCCATGGGCTACATGTGGGGGACCCTGCTCTAGAGTTTTTGTGGTTTTTTTAACAGTTTAGTCAGGAATCTGTCATCAGCTTTCCCCACCAGCAGATATCCCTTTAGACTTCAGAATGATTTCTTTTCCATTTAAGGAGTGAGGGGAAGGAGCACCTAGATTTGTGGAGTCCAAGTATAGTGCTAGAGCACTATTAGGTATTGAAAGGAGCCAGAAGCAAAGGGAGCAGGAACAAGTCTTGTACGGATGTCATGATAAAATTTGTTTTTCAAAACTAACTCTGCTTAGTCTGTATAGCTAATAAATGTTGCTTGGATGCAAAGCCTAGCTTTCCTGCTCCCGCTAGAGATGATATCCTCTTTGTGTTGGCTGTGGTTAGATAGTTGCAAGGGCCAGCATTCCACTGAGCAAACTGACAATCACTGCAGATACATACTGTGGTTTATAAAACTTAGCTTAAAATCCTGGTTGGGTGCCAACCAACAAACCCTGGTTTTTGAACTCTCTGCATTCAGATGTCATAACTACTTGTGGTTTAAGATATCCTTTTGTCATGATGCCTGAGTGGAGCTGCAGTAAAAAGTGCCTTGGTTCCCACATCTACCTCAGCATTCCCCACCAGCACAGCTAGTGCTGGGAGGAGAGAGACTGGATAAAGTGGTTTTATGAGCAGTATCAGGAAGAATTGAAATCTGCGTTGCTTTATCCAAATAGCCAACTTAATTTTATCAGGTGTTGCATATGTGATCAGAAATACCTGTGGTGGACCTGTCTTTATGGTCCTCTACCTAACCTTTTCTGAAGTCTTATATACCTTAATTTGTCTTAGGAGGGGTGGCAATTTCCAGCATCTCTGCCTCTCTACTTAGACCCATTAAAGTGACAGTCTGTTGATTCCCCCCAGGAGCAGAATGGTTCAGTGGATTGCAGTGAAAGGGGAAGTTAGTGGAAATCACTATTGCTTCTTACAAAAACTTAAGGGCACTTAAGAATATACTTAAATGTGATTGGATACTGTTCTTATAAGGATCCTAGGCTTCAGCGAGAATTGGCTCGAAACATGATGCCTTATGAAAATGTCTCTTAATAGACAAGGAAATCTGTTAAAAATTGGAGCAAGACCAGGTTTTTACTCTAGCCCTGTTTAAAATAGTTGTATTTCAAAACTCTATCTTTCATTTTGACAGCTTGCTCAAAAAGAATCCATTTTTTTTGATGGCAGGACATTGTAAAGGAGGTATTTGGAATGAAAGGCAACAGAGGGAATTATTACAGAGGGAATATATTTTTGGGGGGTGAGAATTAAGCAAAGAGAGGCTTGGTGTCATAGATTAGGTGTGATTCTCTGTGTCAGGGAATTAATGGCTATTTTGGCCTGCACTGAAGTGCTCCTGTGAAACAAGATTTAGCAGGTAGTTCAGTCATGTTGACAGGGATCCAAAGATGTGGTTTCAGGTATGCCCAAAGGTGTGTAAGTGCCAGGTGGATTTTTAATTTTTTTTTTTTTTGAGTTTCAAACCACATCACAGACTTTTTAAAAAGCTCCTCAAGTTTCAAAAGAAACTTTTGCTGTGTGGTGTTTGATGCTGTCGCTTGAGGTACACAAGACCCAGCCTCCCCTTAGGGTATGGAGAACAAGTTGAGCAGTTCTTTGGATCCTAGCCAATCTCTTCTTTATCCTAATTAGTAGCAATAAAGGTGACTTTTATTTCATTACTACTGTGAGATTTCATGTTTGTGCACATTCTTGGTCTGTTTTAGGAAAATATGCCACCCATCAACAATATTTTGTTTCCTGCCTCTCTGAGATTTCCTAGTAAACAGTTCCACTGGACTGCATTAGCAGATGTAACTTTTATGCTAGGTCTGTGTAGGTTAAAATATCTCATTGTGTAAGGTTAACTGTAGTGTGATGATGTGATGGTTATGAGCATGAACTATGGGCTGGAAGCCCTCATTCAAGCCTCAGCACAGTCGTGAATTTGGTGGGTGGCTTAGGTGGTCTAACTGCTGGAATAGCCTAGTTTAGCCAGAAGCTCATCAGAAGTAAGCAGGGATCGGCCACACTTGGATGGAGATCACCAAGGAGGACTGGGGTTGCTGCACAATGGAAGGCAATAGCTAACCACCTCTGCTTCTCTTTTACTTGGAATGTCACATGGGTGGAGTGGCCATGAGTCACTTGTGACTCAGTGGCACGTTCTTCTTCTTCTTAGGCAGCTTACTGCCCTGCTCAGTCTCTAATATGATGGGTGCTACTGTCCTGTTATTGTAAATATTGCTGAGAGCAAATTCCAATATAAATGAGGAGACATGTTTTGTTCTCTAATAAGTTGTGCTACTCAAGATGGCATGGTTTTGTTACAGAAAAACCAAGAACAGCAGAATCCAGTAGAAACCAAACATAGATTTTGGCATAAGAGAAGTTGAAGGGAGGGAGGGATGGTGGCTTAGTGGTAGAGCATCTGCTTGGTAAGCAGAAGGTCCCAGGTTCAATCCCTAGCATCTCCAACTAAAAAGGGTCCAGGCAAGTAGGCGTGAAAAACCTCAGCTTGAGACTCTGGAGAGCCACTGCCAGTCTGAGTAGACAATACTGACTGTGATGGACTGAGGGTCTGATTCAGTAGAAGGCAGCTTCATATGTTCATATGTCCTCTTTGCTCCTGCAGAAGCTGTTGCCAGAATTAATACTACTTCCATATATAACTTCTTTGCTTGGCAGATTTTACATTAAGGTACAAAATTAGCTGCATGCCTGGGCTATGCTAGTTCAACAACAAATACTTAGCTCTCTACTGTGGAAACAGCTGCTTTGACAGGGCACAGGGCTTTGTTCCCACTGAGTCATCTGCATATAATCATGTTTGCTTCACGTTTTAATACTGAAGTAGCGTCTGCAATATTTAATCATTGGTAGAGGATGCATTCAGCCTCATGTATTACAGACAAAAACCAGCTCTTCGATATTATTGCTCTAACTCAGGTCTGCACAAGTTTTGATCCACCTAACCTAATACAGACTATCTGCATACAGCTTGATAAAGCGTGCTCTCTAACGTTTTGCTATTTGGGAATGCACAAACAGGATGCTGTTAGGGACCTGGCAGGCCGAAATGCATGGCTAGTAGGCTATGTGTGGCTTAGTGGGTAAGAAGTGATACGAGTTTGGCTAGTCCTTTAAATGCGTCAACATTGGAATACGAGATGTGCAAGATTGTGCTTCTTCAAATGCCCCTATACTTTTGAGAGACTACAAACTTATTAGTGTGTGCTGAAGAGTTGTAAAAAATTAACAGAAAGCATTACACATTGAAAAGTATTATCAATCCGTATTAGTAGCTGTCTTGTTAGGACCAATTAGCAGTGGGACCTCTTCAGTCTCCTGAGCTCTATTTGACAAGGCATTAGGATGCTTTCCCCTTCCAGAATGTTCTCTGTGGTTCACTGAGGCAGGAAAAATATTTTTGGATATAATTTCTGACTTCATCTTTACTAAGGCTTGGTGTGTTTGTAGTTATGGAATGTTGCCAGACCATGAGCATTTACACAAAATGTGTTTTCTTTGATTGGTCTCTGGGCGGAGTTTAAAAGGCAGTCATTCTGGTTTTGTATTTCTAAGGGGATTTTTTAGTTTTGCTTGCTTCTTAAAGTCCTGCGTATTGAAAATAATTGCGTAAAGACAAAGTATCAAGCTATATTTAAGCCTTTTCTGCCAACCAAAAATCTCTTTGTCGTTTAAAAAAAAAGGTGGTTAAAGGTTGGTTTTTATGTTGTTGTTTTTCAGATGATATTAACTGTGTTCCTGAGCAACAATGAACAGATTTTGACTGAAGTGCCAATTACACCTGAAACAACATGTCGAGATGTGGTGGAATTCTGCAAAGAACCTGGTGAAGGCAGTTGCCATCTTTCTGAAGTGTGGCGTGGGAATGGTAAGCGGTCCCTTAGTATTCCGAAATACTTTTCTTCTGAGGAAACATCACTACAGTCCTGCTTTGGTTTTCGCCAGCTCCAGTACCTTCAAGCTTAATGAACATTTCTACTGCTTTTACACAGTCATATCTCTTGTGGGCTTAAAATGGCTACTAGCCATTGATTGCTGCTCACCATGGTGGCTGAAGGGAACTTTCATATATGGAGGTAGCAAACCTCTGAATGCCAGTTTCTAGGTGACAGCACTCCAGGGCAACTAGTTGGCCTGAAACAATACTAGATGGACTGCTGGTCTGATCCAGCAGGCTTTTTTGTGTGTGTGTGTGTGTGTGTGCAGTCATCAATGTGGAAGAGGCACTTTGTCTAAAGCTAGTTTAATGGCATGGGTTGTGAAGATAGCTACAGGCAAGTTCATGGTATTTGCACAAAAATATGCTTATTAGCCCTGAACTGATTGCTTGTTATATAGTTGGGATGAAGTTCTCAGAACTGAACTGAACCTACTTTTGGCAGAATATAAAGCCCTCATATGACTTCCTTAATGACAATAAATTAGTGCTTACTAAGGGAATATGTGGTAGACTGGCATGGTTTCAGAGAATTGTTGAAGAAAGAAGTATAGCGTTTGGCATTAAAAAATGGGTCCAAAGAATTCAGGATCAGCGTGTCTAGGGAAATAACATTATTTATTAAAAATAATTGCACACTGCTTTTCCTTCTAAAATGGGGCCCCAAAGCTATACACTGCCTCTAAAATAGGGCCCAAATATATACATTTAAAAGATTTATAAACCCACCTACCTCCTGCCCTGAACTGGCATTATATAAAGACATTTGTCTAAAAACAGGGATATTAATAAAAACAATGGCACCTTCCAGAACTGCTTGCCAGGCATCAAAGCTAAGCAAAAACTTCAGGTGTCTTATCAGCAGCAGTTCACTAAAGAACGGACAGTTCAGCACCCAGTGCAATGGAGAGCCTTTTGAAAGAAATGTTTGAAGGCAGTTCCTGAAAGGTGATAGAGTAGGTGGTGCTTTTCTCACCTCCTCCAGCATTTGACAGGATTGCTACCATGATAGAAAGGGCATGCAGTCTGGCTGAGGACAATTGATATAGCGAGTAAAAACTGGTGAGGAGAGTGGTGTGTAGGTTCATGTGAGGAGATTTGGTTCCTTATCCATTCATGGTAGAACAGAAAATCCGTCAGAGAGCAGCTTGTAACCAAGAGAGGCTAAGAAAACTGTGGAGTCTTATACCTTCTTCCTCTAACTGGGATCAAGTGATAGGTTGACTGGCACTGCAGTGAAGGATGACTAGGCACACTCCTTAATGAGGTTTCTGGCTAAAGCACAGCATCAACCCCTTGCTAAAAATCTTAGTTAAGTGGGGAGCCTGGTTAGCTTTAACCCCCATCCTATCCTGTGCTGCAGCTGTGTTCTGGTGGGAACAAGGAATTAATCTGAGGAGGCTCTTTGGAATGTTACCTGTCTTCAGTTGTCATCTGAAGGTCATTGAAAAAAAGGGTCAGACAAAATTTCTCTGTAAAGGGAGTTCCATAATTTCACTGCCGCCGCTGAGCAGTCTTTTTAGAATCACTAAGATGGTAGAAGCAGTTTCAACAGAACACCAAGGAAGATCTTAAACACTTTGGCAGCTACGGCATGAGAATACAATCCTTGATGTGTCCTGGACTCAAACTGTTTTGTGTTTAGGTCAAAACCAGTACTTTGTTTTGGGGCTCAGAAATAAACTGGAAACCGGTTCAAATATTGTAACGGTAGCGTGATGCGATCTGTGCAGCCGACACTAACAGTGATCTGGTAGCACATTATAATGACATTCTACAAAGGCTGTTTAAAGTGATATCGTTTAGCAGGGCTTTTTGGATAGAAGAAACCCAGCAGGAACTCATTTGTATATTAGGCTACACCCCCTGACAACACCATTTGATTAATGCAATGGTTTTTTGTAGAAAAGGCCAGCAGGGACTCATTTGCATATTAAACCACACCCCTTGACACCAAGCCAGCTGGAACTGCGTTTCTGTGCATTCCTGCTCAAAAAAAGCCCTGTTGTTTAGTATCTTCGTCAGTGACTTGGATGAAATGTGCCTGCATAACTTGTGACCCGCTGTGACAAATGCAGCTCACAAGCCATGGATTAACAGTCTGTCAGGAGTCTGACATGCCCTGTGTTTTTTGTAGCCCTCAGATGGCAGCAAAAATAGGAGGCTTAGTGAACTCCTGGAGGGCCACATACATCTAGGTGAAGGCCTGGATTAGAATGATGATAATCAGATTCATATTTTTGCTCTGTAAGACTGCAGAATTAAAATGGGAGGCAAACATGGTGATATGCAGATAACTCAGTGGCAAGAAAGACTGTCCTGTCAAAAGTATAGACCTACGTTAACACTAAGATCTTGCAGACTTCAGAAGATTGTGGAAACTTGTTCTTTGAGTTTAAAAAACACATATTGGGGGAACTATTAAGGATATGTTCTGGGATTTGTTTTTTGCTTTCTATTTTTGAAGAGGGGGATTAGGTTGTCCATTTGAGCACAGTAACTTTGCAGTTTTTTCCAGGAAAATTACCAAATTACTGAATAATAAAACAAGCAGTTACACTTTGTTTTATTTACTTTGCCTACTCATGCGAACATGTGTCAGATGAATTGCTCAGATAAGAAACCTGTGATTTTTCTACATTCAGAACGGCCCATTCCCTTTGATCACATGATGTATGACCATCTACAAAAGTGGGGACCTCGCAGGGAGGAAGTGAAATTTTTTCTTCGACATGAAGAATCGCCAACAGAAAGCAGTGAACAGGGTATGTATATTTCGCTAAAGTTTGTTGCTACACCATTGATTAACCCTCTCCAACAATTTGTAAAATTCAGCTAAAATATAAAGCAAGTATTAATTACACAAAGGATTGGTAGAATCCCAGTCCTATACGAACACTTCTCTGATTATGTACGTTATGCCCTTGTCCCAAAGAAACCCCTTTTATTTTGCCATTGTCCACCCTTCACATTCCTTTCTCATTTTTATCCTTACAATTTCCTTTCGCTACTTGCTATTGCCAGCCCGCACTATGATGTTATCGGTTCTTCTTTTACCTTAATTATCACCCATTCATCAGGAGTCTTTATTTCCCCCCCTTCCTTTCAGGCAGTGTCTTAGGTATCTACTATCTTGTTAGCTTTTTTCCATCTTCTCCTTCTCTTCCCAAGTTCCTTCCCCAAATGCTGATCTTGATGGGTTGCAAGTCAGCTGTCAGTTATGGTTACAGAGTAAATTTAAAAAATAATTATAGCAGATTAAAAGCAAACAGTCCTTCATCCTGTATTAGCAGTTTTAAAGCCATGTCAGTTTTAGTGGGTCTTGATTATTTGAGTTGGCAGAGGCTAGTGCAAAAATATGCTCCGAAACTTACAGCCTTCCAAGCAAAATCTGTACAGTCTTTTTTCCTCCTCTGCTATGATCTGGTTGGCACTTCCAGCTCTCACGTAGAAAGAAAAGGATTTAAACACGTCTCTCCTGCTTGGAATCCTTCTTTTTGCTACCTGATGCCCTTTGCCTACAATCTAATTATAGATCATTCACAGACACTTCACAAAATCTTAAAATTTACCTAGCTTGCAGTTGTCAGCATGCGCACTTGGAAAAAATTGTTGATTTGTCAATTTTCTCGTGCCACTTGGGGTCTCAGACATTCATTTTTATACGAAATATTTAGGAAATAGACCAAAATCTAATTTAAGAACAGCAACTGTTTTTTAGGATTCTTGGTATACTATTGTCTTTTTCAGTCTTGCTGGCAGTCTGCCGTATTGTAATTAGCCAGCTTCAAGGCAAGGGCAGCTCATGATTTTTAGCTGTCCAGGCCTAGATGGGATATTACTGAGCAAAATGAAATGGGTGCCTTCAAACACACTGAATAATATGTTTTCAGTCCACTTCCCCTGCACTTTAGTGATCATTTGGGTTTTGCTGTTTTTCACAGTAAAATACAGTTGCAAAGTTCATTGAAAGTGCACTATTCTGTGTGTGTGTGTGTGTGTGTGTGTGTGTGTGTGTGTAAAAGCAATGAAAGAACTGAATTCCGTTATTTGATGCTTCACGTGCAGGACAGGATGTGCTTGGCTTTCTGTGCTGGCTCAGGTGGCAACCTTGCTGGTGTGATGACTGCCAGGCCCCATGAACGGTGTTTTGGAGGCCCAAGACAGAGTGGCTTTGTACACCAAGGACTAATAAATAAAAAAGAGAGAGCCAACACATAATGCATTTTTTTTGGGAGGGGGGGGATTGTGCTTCTGGTAAAATATCTGACGCTTTCACCCTTGCTCTGTAGGGAAAATATACAGTTCATACATAACTCCACAGTGGATATGCCAGATATCTCTCTTAACATATTATTCTAGAAGTCCAAAAAGCAGGTACAGAAGTCAGGGCTTTTTTTGTAGGAAAAGCCCAGCAGCTCATTTGCATATTAGGCCACACCCCTTGGTGGCACTATTGTTTCACATAGGGCTTTTTCTTCAAAAAGCAGTGACTCAAATTCATTTGCATATTAGGCCACACCCCCTGGCACCAAGCCAGCCGGAACTGCGTTCCTGTGCGTTCTTGCACACACGCAAAAGCCCTGACAAATGTGATCCATCTGGCATCTGCTATCTGGCATCAATAACATACAGAGTCACTCTTGGACTTTGCTCTGAGCCAAATAGTTTATCTCCTTATTCCTCCCCTTCGATGTATTTATATGTTCGTGTTGCCTTTTCAAGCTTGCAGACTCTTCTGCAGAAGCTTGTAAGCTCATGTTCTTAGGCTCCCAATCTACTTACGACAAACTTGCCTGTTTCCAAATTGCACTTTCCTCCTTCCACCCAGCCTCTGCTTTTAAATTTCATTACAGTGTCAATCAATCCTAGCATTATTATAGAGTAAGAGACTGCATCACAAGCAGCTTGTTAGCCTGCGTGTCGTGATTGCAGTAAACCAAGTGAAGGTCCTTTCACAGTCATGGTGATGGTAAAATTAAGTTCTGCCAAGTAATAGTGGTCATATGTTTGATAGGTAGAAAGTTTGTAATATATATAAGATCTATGCTTACTGTCCATCTGCCCAGGCATTGACTCCTCAACTTATATGTAACATAAGGTTGGGTGACCTTGGGCCAGTCACACACTTTTAGTCTGACCTACCTAACAGGGCTGTTGTGTGGATAAAATGGGGGAGACGAGAGTGATGCAAGGCACTTTGAGTTCCGATTGGGAGAAAAGCATGATATAAGTGAAGTTAAATATAAAATGAATAAAACCAGTTCTTAAGTGACAGTACTGACAATTATGTCCCTCGGTTTTACATGAAAATAAACTCTCTCAAAATTAAACGTAAACGCAAGGTTGCTGCAGAATATATACTCCATGAGGATATGCACTGAAGAACCATGTCTTGTCTGGGAGTGTAATATTGTGGTGGACAAATGCAAACATCTATTTGTCACATTCACAGTTTGCATGTTGTAGGCATACACTGAAAAATACCAAATCAGGTCTGAACTCTCCCTCAAAGCTGAAATTGAAGCTATCATAATTTGGCCACATTGTGAGAAGACAAGAGTCACTGGAAAAGACAATCATGCTAGGAAATTTTGAAGGCCACAGGAAAAAAGGAAAGACTAATACAAGATGGGTGGATTCAGTGAAGGAATCCACAGCCCTCAGTTTGCAAGATTTGAGCAAGGCTTGTTGGAGAGCCAGTTTGGTGTAGTGGACTCTTATCTGGGAGAACCGGGTTTAATTCCCCACTCCTCCACCTGCAGCTGCTGGAATGGCCTTGGGTCGGCCATAGCTCTGAAAGAGGTTGTCCTTAAAACAGCAGCTGCTGTTAGAGCTCTCACAGCCCCACCTACCTCACAGGGTGTCTGTTGTGGGTGGAGGGGAGGTAGAGGAGATTGTGACTACTCTGAGATTCTGATGTTCAGAGTATAGGGTGGGATATAAATCCAATATCTTCATCTTATTATTATTAACGATAGGGCATTTTGGAGGTGATTAGTTCATAGGGTGGCTGTAATTTGGAAGTGACGTGATAGCACTTAACACACACACATGCATCTAAAAATGTAAGTTGGAAAGTGTCCCTTTCAATAAGAGCTTGGACCAGACCGGACTCTCTTCATCTGAGCAGACCAGGTCTTGCTTGCTTTCTAGCAGACAGAAGACAGCAGTTAGCAGTGGTTTTTTTCTGTGAAAAATATATAATGGTTTGGTACTGCTATATCAGGTTGGGAAAATGCAAGACTTGGAACACTTAACTTCAAACAAATGTGCTGTGTCCTTAGTTGATCACAACAAAAGTAGATGAGGTTTGATAACCAGTGATTCCTCATGTATTTGTTTTGATGCTTTGTTGCTCATCCTTTTGAGTTAAAGATGCAGTATTGAAAGGTAAAAATAAACTTTGTATACCAGAAATTTTTAAACATAGCCAGCCTTCAGGTTTGTGGCAGTTTCACTCTAAACTACTTTCCTTCTAAACTAAGCAGAGTTAACTCTTTAAAATAAAAACCTGGGAAGAGAATGACTCACAGTTGTATTGGGAAGTTTTATGAGGCTTCGGTGAAATGGCCTCTCATATAGTTTTTTACAGAGAGTTCAGCTGGAACTGCTGTTTCTTTCAGGGCACAAAGATGAAAACGTGTCACCCCAACCATGATAACATGATGTTCAGTTCATTAGTTTGCACAGCCATACTATGTTTCCTGGTTCTGTGTTAATGAAATCTGTTTACCATTAAAAAAAATAGGTAAACTTTGACATGAGGAAGTTGTGAACGCAAACTTAGGCAAAGCTGCACCATTTAAATCCTACTAATTATGACCAGTGCCATTTTAGCATGCATTTATGTCCCTAATTGAAATATTTGAGCCTGAATATTTCTTAACTTAGGCGGGATCATTTTCTTAGGCTTTTTTTTTTAATGGGTGGGGAATTGATAAGGTTTTCCTCCCCACTGTGGGATTAGGTCTGCTAAGGTTTTAAGGTGAAAAATGAGGTGAAATTAGCAAATCTTGCTTCAATTTAAATTTATTTACCTTCTCCCTCCAGGGAGCCATCCCAACAGTAGAGAGGCTCTTCAGGTCTGCAGGGTAAGCTTTAGTTAAGGAGCGATGTCCAGACAAATGCAGAATAGAGGATCCATTACTTTTAGCAGGGATAATCAAGGACCAACATTATTTGATCTCCATGATAAAAAGTTGCAGCAGCCAAGGGCAAAACTCACCCCTTATTTGCTCCTGTGATCATCAGATTGGAGTGGGCAGAACTCCTCTCAAGCTTGAGGGCAATTTTGCTAAGGAGGCAAAAAAAATTCTACTTGGGACCCTTCAAGAAGTGGCCAGTCTGTGCCCTTTTTGTAAGCTGGGAGGGAGAATTGGAGGTTTGTGTGGAGCTGGGTTGAAAGCTCCTTGCAGTCTCCTCCTATGTGCCCCTCCAGGCTGTACATGCACCCTCCATGGCGTGCACTTGTCCACAGGCTGCTTTCCATGGGCCACCGGCAAACCCTGTCTCCTTGCAGTGAAGGGGATTGAATGGCATTCCTCCACTTTCTCCTAAAGAAGCATCAGCAGTGATGGTAATGAAGGCCCTTTATTAGGGAAACAGTGTCTGACTTATTAGGGTTTGTAGAATCTTTCGGGATCAAGTGCCGTGTTCTACTGGAGAAAGTTTTCCTTCCAGACGTTTCGTTCTCAGCTGCGGAGAACATCCTCAGTGGCGTTGCAGCCGGAGCAGGCGCTCAGACCTTCTTGGCTGCTGTGCATTGAGTGGAGCCAGGGCTGCTGGAGAGCTGCTATTTCTAGGCTGGAGGGGGTGTGATGAAAGGGCAATTGGTTTGTGGATGTGCCCATTGTTTGGTGGGGCTTCCTGGAAGGGTTGTGATAAGGAAACTGGCTGTTGAATGTGACCATTGTTCTGTGTTAATTGCTGGGAGGGTTGGAAGGGGTGTGAAGATAAGGAAGATGGTTGTTGACTGTGCTGATTGTTCTGTGGAATTTGCTGGTTGTTCTGAGACTTTATGCAATTTATAGTCTATAGGGTGTTTTGCAGAGCTGGGTACCAAGACTGGTGGATGAAAAGTGTCTGACTGGAATTCCTGCAACATGAGCTGTGCCATTAGGTACAGTTTGGTGTAGTGGTTAAGTGCATGGACTCTTATCTGAGAGAACTGGGTTTGATTCTCCACTCCTCCACTTGCACCTGCTGGAATGGCCTTGGGTCAGCCATAGCTTTTGTAGGAGTTGTCCTTGAAAGGGCAGCTTCTGGGAGAGTTCTCTCAGCCCCATCTACCTCACAGGGTGTCTGTTGTGGGGGGAGAAGGTAAAGGAGATTGTCACCACTCTGAGATTCAGAGTGTAGGGCGGGATGTAAATCCAATGTCGTTGTCTTCTTCTTTGTCAGTTGGCACAAAGTTTTCCCAGCATCAGCAGTCTTTCTTTTCTTACACATGTGCAGAACAAGAGGGTAGCAAAATGCGATATTTACACTATAGCACTACTGATCCTTTGGTAATGTCTGTTGCAGTGGTCAGTGTGAGTTTCAAATAGATGAAGAAAAACAAATTCCAGTCCCACCACAAAGATGAAAAACACTCACTCATATCTGCTGTTTAGCATAATAAACTATGGTTTACTAATACAAGTTTGATCCTGTTTTGAATTTTTTAAAAAAGTAGCTATTACACACCCAGGCAATATGTGTAAATTGTGTAACTGTGTTGTTCCTAGGTCGCCCGACTCAAAATCAGAAGAACGGAGTTAATATGCCTGTGGAGAAACGTACTGAAAATGGGGTATGTTGAACGAACTAATATGCTACACAACATGACATACTGTATTAATTTAGTTTGTGTATCTAAATACATACTTAGAAATGTATAAACTGAAATTTTTGTGAAGCACTGCTAATGGCTGACTGCACATTGATTTGCTGTCTCCTTTTCACTAATTTCCAGCTTAAACTTAATTTATTTCGGTTTCTATGTTGACCTTTCCCAAGGGCTTAGTGCAGATAGCAGCATAAAAGCAGAAATATAATATAAAGAACTCAGCATTAAAAAAATATAGCTGCAACCTGCTGTTGCTGCTGTTAAAGTACCTAGTATTGTTTATGGGGCAGTCTGAAAACTATAGACTTGGGCACTGGTTTATCTGTTTTAATTATCTGTATTAATGATGAATTCTAATGGTTTTCAGTGAATGATTGTATTTTGTGCTGTATGTATCATGAAGTACCATGGGTCCTGAGTGCTGGAAGGATAGAGTAGATAAATAAATAAATAAATATACTGCACATTTTGCCATACAAAAGTATTGCACCATATAAATAAATATGAATTAACACTGGTGGTCATCATAACTTCTTTCCCTTAGGGTAAAGAGGTTCCCCAGTTGTGGACATGAAATCTTTTTGCTTTATTTTGGGGAAAGTGCAGTGGCAATCCTGTTTAAATATCTTTAAACTAAAGGGTCTGTGTGGCTGCTTATTATTGTTTTCATATCTGTAAACTAGCAATAACCATAATTTGTTATGTCTTCTGTTTGTGAGAGATTAAGTTTTGGTAGGTGAAGACTCAAGGGTGGGGTTGTTCTCTGCTGGGCATGCCTTCTTAATTGGTTTTCATAACACTTGTAATAGCTGAAATCTGCTTTTGACAAAAATATTTTCAACACTTTGGGAAAAAAAGTTGCCTGAACCTTCAGTAATTTGCGTCGGTCACAATTCCAAGTTTCCGAGTTTGTGGATCCCTGAATCAAACTCCAGTTTGCCATAGATCCATGTGGGCAGCCGTGTTGGTCTGAAGCAGTAGAACAAAGCAGGAGTTAAGTTGCACATTTAAGACCAACAAAGTTTTATTCAGAATGTAAGCTTTCGTGTGCTAGAAGCACACTTCATCAGACAATAGTTTGCCATGATGCATCTTCATATGGATACCTGCGCAAACTGGACTTGGTTTCCTCTCCATGATCTGTGATTCTAAACTTCAGTTTAACCCCACTTTAGAGTTCCTTTGGGTGGAAGGGGTGAGATGGAACAAACTGGGATTGAACTCAGGTTTAGAATACTGGTTTGTGGGGAGGAGAGAAACTCCAGCTTGCATAAATGCTGCAGTAAGATGTCCTGGCAAACTGGAACTTGATCCAGGTCTTCCCAAATCAGGAAGCCTTCTATTGTCCAATAATATAATTAGATAACTTGTTCCAGTGCACCAAAAAGCAGGCAGACACGTGCCAGTTAGACAAATAATACCAGTCTAATAGATCCATGTTCATTTTTGGCAGGGCACAGAAGAGTGGATTTATGAACTCAAGTTTACTGTTACATAATGGGAGTTTGCCTGTGATCACTAGGGTTTTTTTTTAATGTGAAGGGTAACCAGTTTGTCCCCGCAGCTGTGAAAGTTTTCAATGCTTAAAATTGTGTCCCAGTTGCTTTATAGTATCTTTACTTGGATCAATTTGTTTAATTCACATGTTGAGCAGATTCAGGCCATGTGCCTGGAGACAGGGCAGGGTCTTCTGATGACTAGAGCTTGGCTCTTGATGCTGAAATTTTGGTTATGCCTCCATTACAGGGCAGGGTCTAGTAGTTACATCTTCATTATACTCTTGGATTCGTTTTCATCTAGCTGGTTCCACTGATCCTTGAGGAAAATACAGTCAATCAGTGTACCTCTGGACTCTCTTTTTTTGTTAGATGAATTGCAAGTATTTAGATCCCTGAAACAGAGGCTCCTTGACATTGAGAAACAAACCTTCTGGTCTCTTGGCAGGTAAAACGTGTTCCCCTCTGCAGTTTACTATGACATCAAGACAAGGGCTTTCAGCTGCCTGTTTTACACAGCTTGAGCTCCACAACTATGTTGTGCTTTTACGCTCGCCACAATTTAATATCTTCCCATCAACGATTCTCTATGGGAGATCTGTGAACTTGCCTTACCATGGAAAAATCTACCCATGTAATTGTAGGGAATTGCTCATATTTTGCTTCAGTGTGAATTTTGCATCCAAATACAGGATGTTCTAATTAGCCGTATTTTGCATAACAGGCATAACCTCCCAGAGGTGAGGCTTGTTTTCCTTCTTTTATCATATCAGTGTTCCCATATCACCCATGCAGTAGCAAGGTTTCTTCTGATTACTTTGAGAATCAGGGACTATAAGATTAAAGTTCTGGAGAGATGATGAATTTCTGATTGTACTTGTATATTTTAATATTGGCTTTGTTTAGTTTTAATTTATGTCGACAGAGGTACTGACTGACTGCTGATTTCACTCATCCAGTTATTCTTGGAGAAGGGTGTCTCCTATGCCTCAGGAGCAACATTTTGGACTGCAGCTAGAAGAGGAATATGGGGAATTCATACTTGCATACTTGCATGGACTTGAACGTTTTAGGCGGAATCCAAGCTTGTGTTTCCTAAAATGTGGAAATGCTTGACAAATGATGTAATAGATATTGGATTTATATCCCACTCTATGCTCTGAATCTCAAAGTGGTCACACTCTCCTCTACCTCCCTGCCCCACAACAGACACCCTGTCAGGTAGGTAGAACTTTTACAGCAGCTGCCCTTTCAAGGACAACCTCTGTGATAACTATGGCTGACCCAAGCCCATTCCAGCAGGTGCAAGTGGAGGAGTGGGGAATCGAATTCGGTTCTCCCAGATAAGAGTCCACACCCTTAATCACTACACCAAACTGACTATCAGTTACCATATCTCATACCATATCTCAGCATGCTAGACTTGTTCACATGTGACATCTCTAGGTGCAATAATATTGTATGTCTTTACATGGATGTACAGTGCCCTGTCCTGCGTGAAGGACAGGAGCTCGTGGTTAACTAAAGATTCCCTGGTGTTTGTATGTTGAAGAATGAAACTCTGAACTACTGCAAGATCCAGACTGAATAGTAGAACAGGGTACTTATTGAATGTTTGAAAATGCCATTTGGTTCCAGATTCGTCAAGATGCACTGGCTTTCTTTGTGATTTTATTTTTGGAATTTTCTGCTGGTTTTGTTTTTCTTCTATGTAAGCTACCTTGAATGCTTTGGAAAAGTGGCCTATGGAATGTCTTAAATGTAGACACCAATCCTTGGAAAGAATTTCTAAGCTAATTGGAAGTAGTTATTGCACTGTGTTAATGTCTAGTTCTGTTGATTAGTAATCCTTTAGGAGAATGAGGATAGTGGTCTGGCATATGTTGGGACAGCAGATACATTGTGTATCTAGTAGCCCTAATAAACTGTCTCTATGTAATGGATGGGGGTGGGGGCTGCTGGTAGTGAGACCCGAGTCCAAATCCTCGTGTGGCAGTGAATTGCACTGGGTGACGTTAGGCAACTTGCTCTCTCTCAGCCAAACCTACCTCACAGGGGATCAACTGGATTGGTGGCAGGAACCATGTATGTCACCTTGTGATCTTTGGAGGAAATAGTAAGTTAAAAATACAATAGACTGCAATTCTAAGGAGGTAGTAGATAATAGGTTTTTATTGCTCTTTTTGCAATTAACAAGGCAGTAAAACACAAATATTGCCCACATGAATGCTAATTTTGCACATGGTGTTGTTGTTAATATTAAACATATTTTATTTCATCCTGCCCTTCCTCCAAAGAACTGGGAGGTGGCTGAAGCTATGAGATGTTTGATTGGTCATATGATACTCCACGAGTTCATTTATATGAGGGTTTGAACGTAGATATCCCCAGCCCTAATATGATATTCAGTCTTTTACACAGCACTGACAGTCACTACAAATTTCAAACACACATTACAAATATAAGCAAAAACAATCCCCCCACCCCATTTCATCTTAACACCACCATTACAATCAGCCAGCAGTTATAGAGGGGACTGAAACTGGTGGTATGACAGCAGGTGAAGGACCTGAACGGGCAAGAGTGGGGAGAAGTGTTTTGAAGACTCCTAAACACCTGAAAAACATTCTAGGAAGGATGCCCATATTGGTTCATTTTTCCCCCTAATGTGTGTCTTGTTAATCTTTTTGCCTTTTGGCAGGGGGGAATAGCTGTTCATTATGGGTAATGGTGACGACAATACAGTTCCCCTCTGTTGAAATCTAAGGGTAGGCTAATAAATCATGCAGGCTCCATACTTGGAAGGGATTTATTTACCAGGTTTTTTTAAAAAATAAAGAGAACTGGATGACCCTGCCGGTGCTGGCTTTGATTACTGCAGTACATGCTGATCATAATTTGGTTCCATTGTTCACTGAACCTTCCATAGTGCTTGAGGCATTTAGCATGGCAGTGAAACTTGGGTCATTTTGCCTTTAAAACGAATAGGAACTATTACATTGAGTATTATATCTACAGTGAGAGCTGCTGAAACAAAAAATGTGTTCAGCCAAGGGTAGAATTGTATCTGCAACATTAACAATGCAATTAAAAATATTAGAAATGTTAATTATTACTGCACACTGGGGTCCCATCCACATAATACTTTTAGTAACCACAGAGGAGGCTGAATGAATGCAGTCTGCTCTCTGGTACGCAGTCCTGCAATTGCTTCACCTCCCTCTGAGATTCCACTGCGAAGCTACTGGAATGGAAGAACATGGCTCTGGTGGGAAAAACAGCAGCATCTGAGTGACATGTCAAATGCCCAGGAGAGGAGAACTTAAACTGCAATTTTCAAGCCATCTTTGCAGGGCCAGTTAACTTCCATCAACAGAACTGATCACTAAAGGTTTTCTTGAATGGTTAACACTTTTCAGTGTGTGTGTGTGTGTGTGTGTGAGAGAGAGAGAGAGACTGAGGAAGTTTGAACATATGTTCCCCTACAAAAAACCCCCAACAACAACCCCCCCCCCCTTACAAATCAGTTCCAGATAATAAGCATATTGGGGAGTTGGCTGGGCTAAACCTTTCCCCCTAAACATGTGGATTTTATTTGGGCAGAAGGGGTCCCCCCCCATGGAGGAAGTATTAAAAAATAGTCCATTCCCTTTGCATGCAGTGCAGTCTGTAGTATTATTATCTGTGGAAGTCTACATGAACTAACTGTCAAGTAAGATTCTGGAGCTTGAACCTTTGGCCCTATGCATACAAAGACTTAAGTTGTGCCACTGAGCTGCCCATCCCTATTCTGATGTCATAAGCCTTAAAAACAATATATCTGTAACCTGTCATTCTGATGGATGCAGTGGTATAAACACATGAAATGTTTGTTTGAGGGAGGAGGTAGATTCTCCAAACAGTCTGGGTATGTGAGGGGAAAAGGTTTCTATTTTTAATGTTGTTTAAATGATTGCATATTCTTTCCTACCTTCACTGTTTGATACCCGAAGGCCTTTCCAAGCACTAAAAATGGGTGTTTTTCCAGTAATGTTATGCTGCTGGCTCAGTTTCCATAGCAGCACAAACATATCAGTCCCTGCATAAGATAACAGGGACACCAACTTAATGCGTAAGAGATAGTGGTACTTCTTGGTCACTTTAAAAAGGTGTTTAGGGGTGAACTGAGAAGTTAAAATGCACCCTGAGCAGCCAAGCTGAGTGATCCTTGCTGAGCAGCAAACTAGTTCTGTGGGGCTGTTCAGTTCAGTGGCACCAATAATTAGCATCTTCCTACAAACTTGGTGTTGCCAACCTCCAGGCAGGGCTTGGAGGTCTCCTGGAATTATGACTGATCCCCAGACAACAGAGTTCAGTTCCCCTAGAGAAAACAGTTGGTTTGGAAGGTGGACTCCATGGTATAACCTGCTGAGGCCCCTCCCCTCCACAAGCCCTGTTTCCTTAGGCACCTCAAGAAATCTCTAGGAATTTCCCAAACTGCAGTTGGCAATCCTGTGCAAACTGGTGACAGTGCAGGAAGAAGCACCTGTTGAGCTGACACCGGTCATCATGGCCACTGAAGGGTCTGAGCCTAGCAGCCACCAAGGTGCTAATAAAATTGCTAGGTTCTGGTTTTGCTTGCCCCTGTGCCAGTGGCCCCTCAGGAAAGTATACTTCAAGTCAAGTATACTTTCAAGCCCTTGAAAGTTCTGGAGGAAGAGGAGCTGACAGCCCTCAGTGGCTAAAATAACACACAATATATGCAGAGGACTAGTGCAGAGGTGTGGTGTTATATGGAACCAGTGTGGCATAGTGAATGGAGCGTTGTCCTAGGATCTCGAAGACTCAGATACCTGGAACAAAGTCTGGGGGAGTGTCACTGGACTTCTGTTACATACGCCAATCTGTGTCATAATCACAATGGCAGTGTATTAGCAGGGGAATTGTGAGTGGATCCTAAGGTGCTCACAGTGCTCTCAGAATGGCTGTTTTAGACTACAGTTAATGAATGCTGGCTGAGAAAAATTAAGCAAAAATTAATCCTGGAGCCGGTCTGCCTTTTGAGCCCATGTGTGGGGTAGGGCGGGATATAAGTTAAATAGTAATGAGTCCAACACAACAAATGTGCATACTGGTCATATGAAAAAATGATTATCTGAAAAGCGCATTTGTACTTGCCACTATAATACACTTCATAGTTCATACAAAGTGACTTGGATGTAGATAACCACAAACAGAGTGGAACTGCTTTTTGTAGATTTCCTGTTCCTAAGTGCTCCTTTCCCCTAAAAAACACCCCTCTGCTGTGGATGTGTAGTAAAGAATTGGAGGCTATGTAAACATAGCAAGAACTTGTCCAAGGTGGGTGGGTGGGAGTAGCTTCTGCTAATTACCACTTTTAACTGTAGACCCACAAGCTGAATGTATTTCATGTCATTCCTTACAGTCATCAGTCTCGAGAGAGTTTTTCATTGGGAGGGGATACATCTGCCTGTTTTTGGAACTTCTGTCATGGCTCTCTGAAACAATTCCTCTGTTTCCGGTTTCCAGTGTACAGGTTCAAGCAACTTGATTAAAACAAAAAACAGTTTCATATCATGAGGGCTTTGAATTAATGAGCAAAGTGGAGTCTTGGGTTTAAATGAATTAAGTCCTACAATATTCTGTCATTGTGAGCAACAGCATAAAAAAATTGTAAAATCTTGGTACAAATAAAATTAATTATTAGAAGTAACTTCAGCAGCAGCTTTCAGGGGGCATAGCAAAATGAAATGAAAACTATTTGAATGTTTTAGTGACTTCAGCACAGAAGGTTTTCTTTTTAAAAACAAAAGACCTGGAATAAAGATGGAAATAACATCTGAAAGGTTAATGTTGGTGACATTTTTGAAGTCAGAAAAACAAAAATCAGTTGAGCCTTCTTTCAGGAGGAAAAATACGAGGATAGCTCTTGACTGGGGAATTTAAATATAACATTCACAAAAACATTTGGAAAAATGGGCCAAGGATAAGCTGAGAAACGGAGTAATTTCTGTTTTCACTGTGCTTTACACAAGTTTTAACAGTAATTGTTACAACAGCCCTGTAAGGGCAGGTCGGTGCTATCACCTTATTGCAGACGAGAGACTTACTATCTGTAAAGAATATACTTTATTCAGTTGCTTTTATTCTACTGCAGTCATCCTCACTCCATTTTTTCCTTCCTGTAAAGTAGGTTAGACCAGGGGTTCCCATGAGTGGAACCAGGTTGGGCTTTTGCCCAACAAGACTTCTGACTTGAGTACTGGAGGTTTGGTTTGCTCTGCAAATTTTTAAAAGCATCGCTTTGGCAACAGCTGCCACCACAGCACAAAAATTTTCATGATGTGACTGAAGGTAAGCTGTGGCAGTCATTTTGTGGCTGAGCTAGGGTTGCCAGTTTCATGGTGGGAAATGCCTGGAGATTTGGAGGGTGGAACCTGAGGAGGGGGTGGGTTTGGGGAGGGGAGGATCTTCAATTTGGGTTATAATGCGATATATTCCACCTTCCAAATAATCCATTTTCCACAGGTGAACTTATCTATGTGGTATGGAGATCAGACGTTAATCCCATAAGATCTTCAGCCCCCACCAGAGGTTGGCAACCCTAGGCTGCCCTCACCACACTGTATTAGAATTCCAAAGGTGCCCGCAGGCTCAAAAAGATCAGGGACCTCTGGGTTAGACTGAGAGAGACTAGCCCAGTGTCACTCATTGAGCTTCATGGTAGAGTGAGGGCTTGAATCAGGGTCTCCCTGGTCCTCATCCAGCTGTGTATCCACCACAACACAGTGGCTTGCCAGTGGCTGCCTAGTGGTTTCATAGCTGCCACTTGTCCTGGCAGAAGGGTTGCTAACTCTGGGTTGGAAAATTTCTGGCGACTTGGGGGTAGAGCCTAGAGACAGTGGGGGTTGGCGAGAAGCAGGGAATAATGTCACAGAGTCCACTTGCGAGAGCAGCCATTTCCCTTGGGAGAACTGATCTCTGTAGACTGGAGATGAATTGCAATTCCAGGAGATCTCCACGCCCCACCTGGAGGTTGGCAGCACTACCCAGCAGCCAATAGGCTACAGCAGCTCACAATAACTACATATTTTGGTAGTCTTGCCTTAATTGACACCCAGTATCCTCCTTGACTGCATTCTCTCCCTCTTCCTCCCAGGGGAGGACTGAGAATGCTATGAGTCATTCCAGAGTGGCATTAAAATCTACCAAAGCCTTTAAAAATTTGTTTTTTCTCATTTGTTGTTTAAAAACAGATTATTCTCACAGTGTGAGCAAGTGAATTTTACTATTTTGATTTGGGGTTTGGGATGGGATGGGATGGGTGAGAAACGAATTTATTAATGCTGGCTGGTACTTCTGGTGCATTGTATTTCAGCTATGACACATCCCTCTGGTTTTAATATTGCTGCTTGTGTGGTATGTTGTTATGCTGTTCCCCCCCCCTTCATTTTAGTCTATAGATGATGAGAGCTTCACATGGGCTGCTGTGAAGGTTCCTTCCCCACCTTTTTTTGGGGTGGGGTGGGGTGCAAGTGGCCTGTTTATCTTGTCTTGTTCAGTCTGCATCTGGCAATAAGATAGCAAATTTCAGTGTGTGCCGGTCAACACAGCACCTGGTTATGTCGAACAATAAAGACCGCTGCAGTGTGAAGGAGGGGCATCCTAACGATCTCCCACTTGGTTTTGACATGCCATTTTTCTACAGCTTGCTAACCCTGCAAACTTTCTGCATTGAACAAAATAAATAAATACATTTTGAACTCCAAACCCATCATCTGTGGCAAAAGGAGAACTTGTTCAGCGTTCGCAACGGAATACGAAAAAGTAGAGGGCATCAGACTGATGAGACCTGACAGCTGGCTTGCTCTTGTCACGATCAGGTCTTTCACTGCTGGCAAAAATCCACTAGCCTTTTCCATTCCCTGATTGCTGATGGATGCAGAAAGACAGCTTTCCATATTGATAAAGGATTTGGAGGGGGGGCGGGCTCTGTACCTGACAGAAAAGATACAGAACTCAAACTTGGTATTGATCAGCTCTTTGCAAACTGAGATTTGAAGCTTATCTTTTATAAGATTTTTTGGGGGTGTGGGTAGCGTTTGCCAGCTCAGCTTGTTGACAGAATTAACAGAATAGTTGTAATGAGGGAAACCCTGGGTGAAACTGCAGTTGAAGCCTGATGAAGTATTGAAAAAGTTTGCTGCTTTGTCCATCAGCTGCTAAAGTACTTTTAAACAATTGCACATCAGAAAGTAATTACTTTTTTTTGTAAGCAGTGATTTCCCTCCCTTTACACATTATTTTGCAAGCGTTATTTCCGGTTACATGTTTAACAGAAATGGCTTGTTTTTAATAAGCGCACTTGACTCTGGAAATGTGTGCTGAAGTACAGGAGCTGGATCATGCTGGTTGCTCTCAAAAGGAGTGTTGCAAACTGTTGAAAAAGAGTGCAGAGCTGGGCAAACCTGAAGATGTTATGGGGTCTCACAGTTCACTCCAAGGCTATTTTCAATGTTTGTTTTTCTGAAATATGGCTTTCATGTATTGCATCATCTGTGTAAACACTGCTTACAAAGCATTACCTCAGGAAAATCCATAATAATATAATCATCGTGTTATTTAAGAGTCTTGCAGTGAGTCTTAACCATAGTAGGCTGAAGCATATCAAAATAAAGTTGTTTCCCCACCCCCAGAAAAATCCAGATTTAAAGGTCTATTTTTAAAGAAACACTGTTTACAACGCTTAATGAGGTATTACAGTTACTTACAACTGCTCTTGAGGGAAAATATATTGTAAACAAGTTGACCTGTGCTTTGCCTAAGAATGGAGAATGAAGACCACATCATTATTTAGCAGTCCCTGATTCTCTACACCTTTTAATTATTATACACAAGAGAGCTCACCTGTAGTTTCTCCTTAGCTGTTTGGGAGATTCTGTGTTTGACAGTTGTTGGAACAGGTTAGAAATAATTATGCCACAGTGTGTGTGTGTATGTATATATATATATATATATATATATATATATATATATATATATATATATATATATTTGGCCGCTGTGTGACACAGAATGTTGGACTGGATGGGCCATTGGCCTGATCTAACATGGCTTCTCTTATGTTCTTATGTTCTTATAATTTGACTTTGTCTTGTCAATGGGCAGTTATCAAAAAAAACCCAAAATGCACTGCAGGTTTTTTCCCCAGGGAGCCAGTATCTAGCCACCTTTCCCTGCCTAGTGTCGTATTGCCAAGTACCCTTGCAGGCATTACTGTCCTGCTGAAAGAGCAAGGAGAACATGATATAAAAGTTATCAAATGGTAGGATTTCTGAAGATAGCTTCCAAAGGCTTCGTTTTGTTTCTGAGTTACTTACGTAAGTCTTTATGGTGTAGACTGGCCTGATTGTTTCAGCACGTGTTGGGTGGTGCAAAGGGAATGGCCGCTCTTCATTAAGGAGCAGTGATTGAATTCTCCATGTAGTCAAAGTGTCCCACTGTCTGCAGATTGTAATCTAATATAAGCAGAAATGGGACAATTTTTATTTTGATTGCTAACATTTCCCATTTAACTAGAACAAGTTAAAATAGTTGCATACTCTTTAATTGCAGCTTTCTTGACAGCAACGGTTGTAATGAGAGCACAGTTTATCAGTTAGTGAACCATGTGTGTATTCTTTTGATTTTTAATTATAGAAAAAATTACATTTTGATTTATCTGGGATTTGATCTGCATGTTCTTTTCCATGAAGCTACAAGAGGATTGATGGGTATTATTACTGGATTTCCAAATGGATTCTGCTGCTGGCAGTTTCTGACCTAATTAAAAAAATGTGTGATGGAGATATGGATGAAACCATTACACTGGCAATAATGCCATATACACTGAATCCAGAAAATGTTCAGTTTTATTTAGTTCAGACAGTATTAGGTGTTCCTCCCCTAAGATTTATATCTGGGACTGCTTCATACTGCAGCAGGATGTGCGTGCTGTATGAAAAGGCAGCTGGGGAATTGCAGAAGACAGAAAATTCTAGGTTTTGACCAGAGAAGTGGTGCTGCCCACTCCTTTCATTTTGAAGCATGGCTTAATTTTTTTTCTTCTTTTAACCTAGGTCTCATAGTGTGGGTTCTAGCACTGGTTATAGCAATGCACAGAAAAATTTCTGCACTTCCAAATAAACCACAGGTGGGCTTCATACTTTAGAAGTCTTGAGGGGAACACATGAGTTTTTGATGTACTTGAAGCACAAGTAAACCTCGTAGTGCTTAACATTCTGCCAAAGATGTAACTTTTCAAAAGAATTTGAGCATTGAAATCCTTATTTTCCAAAAACCAGTCTCTGTGGGCGGGTTTCCTTATTGAATGTTCTTAATGTGCTTGGAGAGAATACCTACAAGGTGGAGGCTAAAGATGCCAGCCTCCAGGTGGGGCCTAGGGATCCCCTGGAATTACAGCTCGTCTGCAGACTATGGAGATCAGTTCCCCTGGAGAACATGGGTGCTTTGGATAGCGGACTCTGTAGCATTGTACCCCGCTGAGGTTCATGTCCTCTCCAGGCTCCATCCCCAAATCTCCAGAGGTTTCCCAACCTGGATCTGGCAGCCCTGCCCCCCATCTTACACCAGTGGTCGAGGGGACCCAGCAACCCTAGTGGGAGTTCTGCAACATTGGCACAGAATGGAGAGTTCTGAAGGGAATGGTCGAAATGACCTGCTGTGTTGTTAACTGTTCCAAGTAAAACAAGCATATGCAAGTTTGAAGTTTTCCCCTTTCCAGCAACTTCAGGTTGTTCTCAGGCAAGAGGATCTTGTAATTTGCTTGACCAGGCTCTCTGAAGTTTTATGCTGGTTTGCTAATAATGAGTAATACTTTTACAGATCTGTTTAACCGTGGTTATTAAATAATGCATTGAGAGTAAAAAATTTTAAAAGCCTTTACAGAATTTCTTCCACCTCTTCATAGATGAAGCTACTTGCTGTGTAGGGTTAAGTATCTGGAAAAAGTCAGATTTGAAGGGCTGTCATATAGAGGATGGTGCAGAATTGTTTTCTGTGGCCCCAGAATGTAGGACCAGAACCAACAGGTTGAAATTAAATCAAAAGTTTCCAGCTCAATATTAGGAAGAACTTTCTTACTGTTAGAGCGGTTCCTCAGTGCAACAGGCTTTCTCAGGAGGTGGTGGGCTCTCCTTCTTTGGAGGTTTTGAAACAGAGGCCAGATGACCATCTGACAGCAATGTGGATCTTGTGAATTTACGGGGAGGTATTTGTGAATTTCCTGCATTGTACAGGGAGTTGGACTAGATGACCGTGGAGGTCCCTTCCAACTCTTATGATTCTATGTTGTTGTTTTTTTACTATAGAAGGTAGATCTTGCACCTTTGTGATTGCAGAGTGAACTCAAACCAGAGAGGGGATGGGCTTTCAGTGGGCATGACAACAATAGCTGGTCATGCAAGGATATTGATACCCATCTCCTGTTATTAATGTGTCCTCTTTCCTTTATTCTTTGTATCACTATTTTCCTTCTTATCTTCTATAACTCTCAGTTATTGAAACAAAATGGTGGGCTGCTGGTATATATAGTATAGCACTGTATTTTTGAGGAGTTAAGTTTTCTTCAGGTTCCCCGTTCCTTACCCCAGAATGTGTTCCTACACAATAACATGGTGCGATGAACTGCACTTTTAAAAGAGGCTTAAAAGTGCTGTGCATACAACTACAGGACTGTGAAGGGTTAATTCTTCATAAAGTCTTGACAGGCTTCTCCAGGCAATCTGATTGGTCAGTATCAGCTGAGCAGAAAAATAAAAATAAAAGGTCTTGTGAAAGCTGTATGCTGAGGAGATCCAGTCAGATTCCTGCCTTAAATGAGGAGAGATGTATACTGAGACTGTCTTGAAAATAGTCCTGACAGGGAAATCAGATTTTAGTTGTGACTGAATACAGTCTGAATTCAGCATTAACTGAGAGCAGTTTGAACACAGACAGAGAACTTGAGGAAAGTTTGGCAAGGAGGTTTGGGTAGTAGAGTGGCCTCCCATTCAGGCCAAAAGAAAGGGGATAGAATTTCTATGGAGAGAAGAAGAATCCCTACCCAGTCAGACAGGGAAAGCTATCTCTGAGGAGTGCAAAGATCCTGGTCTGGTTTGATTAGAAACTGCCTCTAGAGACCTAAAAGTCTGTTAACCATTCAAGAAGAGTACTGGTGTTCCAAGAGAAGGGATTTGGGTATTGGGAAGCAGGTGCCAGCCTTCTGGGCACCAAAAGGGTCAGCAATTATACAGATAAAGTGTATTAGAGCAGGGGTGGCCAACGGTAGCTCTCCAGATGTTTTTTGCCTACAACTCCCATTAGCCCCAGCCATTGGCCATGCTGACTGGGGCTGATGGGAGTTGTAGGCAAAAAACATCTGGAGAGCTACTGTTGGCCACCCCTGTATTAGAGTGTTTGGGGAAACTCTGGAGCAAAAGCCTGTCAATATAAAGATCTAAGTAACTGTGAAATCATTTAAGAGCCTCTTTTTAGCCTGATACATAAGAACAAACATCTGTGCATATACTGTTTTTACCTCAGTAATTTCCACCCCTGATTTCACCTTTCCCCTTGATGTTAAATAAATTATTTTGTTATTTTTGAATTTTAATAGGGTCTCAAGTGCCATTTTCTGTGGTTTAAGGGCAACCCTACCCCCCCCCCCCTTAGGCTCCATGGATGAGCAGATAGCCATTATATCTTAACTGACACAGGGTGGGTCAGCCAAAGTTTCTTCAGAGGAGAAGTAAACACGTTACCAGGGCCAGTGAAGGGACACAGAAATAGAGGGGAAATCGAGTCCGTGAGGGAGGGAAGTAGATAGGGTCCATTATACATGATCTGCTGTGGTCCATATATTAGGCTGAGCAGACATCACCATCTTTTTCCAAAGTCCTTGCCTGAGGGATTCCGTCAGAGATTCTCTTCACATTTGTCTATTGGGAAGCATTTGAGAGTTTGTGTTTGTAGAGGCTGTGTAGGTGGTTCTCATTCTTTTTCTTCTCCCTGCCTCCCATCTGATGACGCAGGAGGGATGCTATCCAGATGACTCTTTTTGTCTCGGGAACTCCATCTGTTCTTCAAGTGCACAGATTGGTGACATTGTGTGTGCAGTGAGGTGCATCTAGTATATGGGTCAGTTGAATACCCGCTGTGATTAGCACTGCAGATAGGTATGAATTTTGTATTTATGTTTGCTCTTTAGTCATGAGGTGCACTGTCTGTTATTTAGAAATGGATTATTCCTCTCTAAATGAGTACATTTTGTCATGAGGTGTATGCATGGGATAGAGAAGGTAGAGAAAGAAGTACTTTTCTCCCTTTCTCACAATATGAGAACTCGTGGACATTCAATTAAATTGCTGAGCAGTTGGGTTAGAACTGATAAAAGGAAGTACTTGTTCACCCAGAGGGTGATTAATACATGGAATTCATTGCCACAGGAGGTGACGGTGGATACAGGCATAGACAGGTTCAAGAGGGGATTGGATAAGCATATGGAGTAGAGGTCCATCAGTGGCTATTAGCCACAGCGTATTATTGGAACTCTCTGTCTGGGGCAGTGATGCTCTGTATTCTTGGTGCTTGTGGGGGGGACACAGTGGGAGGGCTTCTAGTGTCCTGACCCCACTGGTTGACCTCCTGATGCCACTTGATTTTTTTGGCCACTGTGTAACACAGAGTGTTGGACTGGATGGGCCATTGGCCTGATCCAACATGGCTTCTCTTATGTTCTTATGCCCATCAGTTATCGGCTGGTCAGTATTTGGATGGGAGAAAACCAAAGAAGTCCAGGGTCGATATGCAGAGGCAGGCACTGGCAAACCACCTCTGAATGTCTCTTGCCTTGAAAACCCCAAGGGGTTGCCATAATTTTGTGACTTGACAGCAAACAACAATGAAAGCCGGCATGAAGATTTGTTAGGAAGCGATGTGTGTACAGACATACATTTCTACTTTATGGTGTTTCCATCTCCTGTATTAATTTCTGTACAGCACAGTGTAAGTTAATTCTTAATAAATTAGTTCTTGCTTTAAGAAAATAAAGTATGCAGGCAATGGAAGCGCAGCAGACCAGCATACAGTTGGGGCAACAGGCCAGTATACATAAGAAAGGTTTCATCATTTCCATAGCAAGCGTCACTGTGCCAAATGCTTCTTTTTTGAGAATCTGATGGAATGTGGCGGGTGAGGTTCCACTGACAGCATCCAAAAAGCCATTTTAGAAAAAGGTCTTGTACACAGTATATTAACCAAAATGAATTTTCAGCAGTTAGCGACTGGGAGTTGTGCTGCTGAGCAAGATTCCTCCAGGTCCTTACACAGAAATGTTCAAGTCATCAGAATGTTCCCCCGAGAGTGAATTTGTGGAATGTGTGGGAGTAGATATTTGCAGAAGGCTTTTTTGTTTGTTTTTAAAGTATATATTTAAAAGTAGGAGTTCCATTGTTCCCGTTGGTGGAGCAAGGAGGATGTTTTTGGTCTTACATGCAATAGGCTGAGGTTTGTTTTGAAAGGTGAATGATGTCATGTAGAGAATTAATAATAATGTGAGCGGAGAGCAAAAGTTAGTTATCAAGGCACAGAGAAACCATCAACATTCAGAATTTAGTCAGGTTTTCCTTGAGCACAACCTTCTGACATGGAGCATTTCTTGGATTTGCAGGCTTTTCCTGTGTTTCTTCAGCCATTTTGTCTGAATTTTAGCAGCGAATGATAATGAATGAAATTAATAGGCTTGAGCCTCTGTGATTAACAAGACCTCTCAAGGAAGAGCTGTCGTCTGGAGGGTGTTTTTATTACTGAAATCTCTGTTCAGAGGCTGGCTGCCTTACTTTGGAGGCCAAGAGCATCGGTTCTGATCTTGGAAGATCACAGTTTTGAGGCTGAAGAGCTCTTCCCAAGTCATGTGGATGAAAAGGAAGCAACTGCGAGTAAAGCTACAGGTCTCAATCTGTTTTATGTCTTTTCCCTTCCTTGTTTTTATTCCCCCATGCTAGATCATTAAATTCTTTACAGAAGCTGCGGATGGTAAAGATCTCTCCCCCCCCCCCCATCTAAAACCAGCAGAGTTAGAGAAGGTATGCTTGTAACTAAGATTGCAGTCCTAAACAGTTTTCTGGGAGTAAGCCCTACTGAAAAAAACAGGAGTTCTGCTTTGGATTGCTCCCTAAAAGCAGTTTGTCATGGTATTCTGTTGTTATTTGATTTCAGAATTCTGAAATCACTTCCTTTGAAAACTGTGCATTTGATCATAGTATTAATTTAGATTTTTTTTTTAAATTGTAAAATTGATTCATGTACAAATGCCTTGAAGATTTGATTGAAAGAGATTTGCTAATCTGCAGGCTTGTTGAGCGTAATGCAATCTATGCCATGTAAATGTTTGGTTTAGATGGTATTTCTCAGTCATAGCAATATGGATCAGGATTGGTTAATTTATCCTACAAATTTTTCTGGCTTAAGCCTGCATTGGAGGCCAGACTTTTCTTTTAAAGCATACATTCTTAAAGTTAAGAGGGTTGCTTTTGCTTTGCTGTATGAATTGAGGATAATTTAGTCCACTGAGATTTTCCTGAAGAAAATGCTTTGATACAAATGAGGACTCTAATTCAGTATTTTAATTTTAAAAAACGGAATTACATTAATTTAAAAAGGCATAATTCTTAATTTTCAAAGGTAGCCATGACACTCCATCTACTGTGTCTTGCTCTGATACAATCATTTCAGTGTTTCTTAATCTGTCAGTACTCCAGACTCAGTCAATGCATACTGAGGGCCCAATTAGCACTCCAATGGTATCTAAGTTGAAGGAAATCAGTAGTCCCTCGAGTTCATCTAATCAACTGGTGGAATGATAGTTGAGCTTGAATGTGGCAGTGTAATGCAGCATGCCAGTCTCATAGGCTGCACAACTTGCTAGAAATTATTTGTTTTAGATGTTGGAATCCCATATCCAGTTTGTGGGTGCGGTTTAATTCCATTCTTTAAATTAAGATCTGGTTATCATATGAATACAAGATGCGGCACTTATAGTGGTGGTGGAGGAAAGTGCCATCAAGTAGCAGCTGATGTTATGGTGACCCCAGAGGGGTTTTATGGCAGAAGACAAACAGGAGGTTAACGGTGTCTGAAGACAATTGCGTGTCAGAGAAAATACTGGCTTTCAAGCATTTTCTCAGACAAAACAAAGTATTATTTATTTCACCCAAAGCGTATTTCAAACAGCTTTCTCCTCAAGTAAAGATAGGTGGTGAAGTCCACTTCAAGGCATTTCTGTGTGAGCAGCCATCTGTCAAGAATAGACTCAGCTGCAGTCCTATGCAAAATTTATTTTTTAAAAAGTTTTATTTACCTCTTTTCTCTCTGATTGAAACCCAGAGGAACTTGTCACATCATTTCCCCCTTCATCACTTTGTCTTCACAAGAAAAAGAATACTGCAGATTTATACTCTGCCCTTCTCTCTGAATCAGAGACTTATAGCGGTTTACAATCTCCTATATCTTCTCCCCCACAACAGACACCTGTGAGGTGGGTGTGGCTGAGAGGACTCTCACAGCATCTGCCCTTTCAAGGACAACACCTGCAATAGCTATGGCTAATCCAAGGCCATTCCAGAAGCTGCAAGTGGAGGAGTGGGGAATCAAACCCGGTTCTCCCAGATAAGAGTCCACACACTTAACCACTACACCAAACTGACTCTCAAGAGCCTCTTAGGTGGAGAGATTAGACTGACAGGCCCAGGGTCACCCCTTCCATCGCAGAGCAAGGATTTGAACCAGGTCCTCTCAGATCCTAGACTGACACTCTAACCACTATGCCACACTGAGTGTAATAGAACTTTACTGAGTGTAATAGAAGAAAGTTTGAGTGCAGTGGCACCTTTAAGACCAACAGAGTTTAATTCTGGAAATAAGATTTTGTTTGCATACACACTTCTTTAGGAACCATGCACACAAAAACTTATACCCAGAATTAAACTCTGTTGATTTTAACGGTGCCATTGGACTCAAACTTTGTCCCGCTCCTTCAGGCTAACATGGCCGCCCATGTGAATCTTTACTAAGAGAAAGTTTTGTTTAATGGGACTTGCTTCTAAGTAAACATGGATGATCTTGGGGTGCACACGGACAGACTCAGTGTCCAAGTAAATACATATAAAATCACACTACACATAATAATATTAAGACTAAAACAATAGAACGCCAGAAACCTGAGTGCTGCACAATTATGATCTTGTACCATACCGTTTAATTTCAGCAGAGTTCACCAATAAGGCTTTTTTTTAAATTGAAGTGTAACAGGCATATATAGAATAGACTGAAAATACTGCTGTAAAGGGCATTTAAGCAGCAGGATGAATGAGTCAGACATAGAATAAAAATGTGTGTGTGTGTGTGTCACAAATGGAATGGAAGTGAGATCATTATCAGACCCTGGCAGCGTGGTCAGCTCCGATTTAAGAGAAATGCTGAGGCTTTTAACCTGTGGCATTGTCATTTATCTGGTGCTAAGCATTATGAGTTGCTTCCTCTTTCTGTTTTTGCCACTCCTTTTGTGAGATTGGAAAGCTGCTTCAGCATACTGCAGCATGCCCCCAAGCATCAGCACTAGTGCTCTGCTTCTGCGACATTGCTATATGAGTGCGCATCGTTACTGAATACTGGTAGATTAAGGGCTTCTGGAAGAGATGAGCTGCAGGTCTATTGATTTATGCAACTGTTCCTTCCTCTGAGAAAAGTTTTATTTTTCAAAAGCAGTTCAGTAATCCACGACAAGCAAATTGGAGGGGGGGGGAATCTTTTGTGCAATTTGTATTAGCATTTCCTCCATCTAGTTCCCTCATTAGGGTACAAATTGGGAGAATTTTTAGAATTCCAGTGATAGAGCATCAGCTTGCTAAGCAGAAGGTCCCAGGTTCAGTCTCTAGCATCTCCAACTAAAAAGGGTCCAGGCAAATAGGCGTGAATAACCTCAGCTTGAGACCCTGGAGAGCCACTGCCAGTCTGAGTTGACAGTACTGACTTTGAGGGTCTGATTCAGTATAAGGCAGCGTCATATGTTCAAACCCAGATTTACCGCTACCTGGACTGTATTTGGTTGAAGCACACCAGATAAACTCCAGGTAACTAAACTAGAATACTGTAGTAGACTGTACATTGGTCTGTCCTCAGAATCAACTTTGAACTCCAGTTGGTGCAGAATGCCGTGGCTTGGTTATGATTGGAGGCTAGGTGGCACATGCATATTACTTCCATTCTGTAGTCACTCCACTGGTTGCCCATCTGTATCTGGGCTTAATTTAAAGGGCTAGTTATTGCATACAAAGCACTTCATGGCCGTGGATCTGCATATTGGCAAGACTGTCTCCCCCCCCCCCCCCCCCCATGCTCTATCATGTCTGCTTTGCTCATCTGATCAGGGCTTTTTGCAAGTGCCATCCTGTAAATAGGCAAAATCAGCAACTGCCTGTATGTGTGCCTTCCCAGTTGTGGTCCCCCACTAGTGGAGCGGCCTGCCTGAGCAAGAAGGCTCCCGCTCTCCTGGCTTTCCACACCCTGATTTCATCATTCATTGAATGCCCCATCTGTTAATTTTATTAACTCCCTCTCTGTAATCAACCTGGAACCCCAGTGAGAAAAGCAGACTATAAACAATGTAAATAAATAAGTGCTGTAGTCTCTCCAGGAGCTCTGTGGTGTTCAGGGCCAGCCCTACGGCACATGGCACCTTAGGCAGGCCCACTGCCCTCTTCTGCAGTGCTGCTCCCCTCCGCGGTGCTGCACCCCACCCCCTATACAGCAAGGGAGAAGAAATGGAGGCGGGGAAGGTGGCAGAGTGGGGAAGCCAGAATGAGAGCGGGGAAGGCAGCAGGAGAATGAAAAAGCTGGCACAAGAGTGGGGAATGTGGCAGGAGAGTGAGGAAGCCGGCGAGAGAGTGCAGAAGGCAGCGCGAGAGCAAAAAAGGTGACAGGAGAGTGGGGGAAGGCGGCGTGAGAATGAGGAAGGCCTCTGCGAGTCACATGGGTGGCACCCTAGGCAAATGCCTAATTTGCCTAGTGGAAGGGCCAGCCCTGATGGTGGTACTTTCTTTTTGTCTCTGATCTCCAGTCCGTGTCTTATTTTCTCATGCAGCCTTCCTTTTTTCCCAGACAAAGTAAAGCTACCGCATCCTTTGTGTTTTTCTGACATGCCATGAGGCTAACAAGGTTTCAGCTGTGTACAGGACTTTCCTGAGTGGCCTTTTCTACTCACAGTTTGTTTTTTGATATGGTCAACTGACTTTTGCAACAGGTTGAACTTTGAGTAGGCCTGGAAAATCAGGAGAAAAATTCCCTGTCCCATTATCAGAGACTAAGTAGGTAGAAATGGGCAGCTGTGAAACTTTTCATGGCATGAAGGTAGACAACATCATCTGGTAAGTGGTATCCCTTGAAGCTCTGGCATTGAGTATCATCAGGGCAGTTATTTTATCCTCTAGTGCTGCAACTGCTGGGTCAACTGTTCCTGCAATTGCTATGCTAGGGATGGAAGAGGCAGTGCCTTTCAGCAGCAGAGCCATGACTAAGTAGTAGAGCACACATTTTGCATACAGAAGGTCCAGTGTTCAGTCCTTAAGAACGTCAGTTGAAGGATTTAGGTAGCAGGTGTGGGAATGACCTGTTTCTGCTGGAGACCTGCTGACAGTCAAAAGTAGATTGGAGTCTTCCAGATCTTGAATTCACTGAGCATGGTATCCACCGAACTGCAAAGAAGCAAGAGGAAATCAGGTGGTATCTGAATGACATGCCTGGAGAAGGAAGAATGAGAGGTGTGGTCTCACTGGGGTCAAGGCTAAGACTGTAGGCAAGTACTGTAGGAAGTATTGGGTCGTGAAGAACAAGCCAAAGGTTAACTATGTAGGAATCCTCTCCCCTGTGTGACTTCACCTCACTATACAGCTGTTCCTCTCAGTGTACATGGGGAGAGAAGCAAGAGGACATTATTCCATTGTTCCCTGCGCATATGCAGTAGCTGCAGGTCCAAAAGCCAACTGAAAATGGCTATATAGAAGCTTGTAATGGGACTCATTAGGAGGGAGGGTCCTGATGCCTGGGTTGAAGTCTGATGGAGTAAACAGTACTGAGTTAGACCAACACTGTGTAAGACTTCTGCGTATATGACTGCCCATTGGCTCTCTAAGAAATGCATTTCTCTGCATTGTTTTTGCTGTTGTGCACTTAGGGCCAAACTAGATACATTTGATGTGCATCACTTGTGTCATCGAGGAACATGATGTTCTCAAGCACGCTGGAACCCAGTCTGGCTTGGGAGCATGGCACAGGAGGAGGAGGGGTTTCAGTCATCCCTCATGCACCAAGGCAGTAAACAAGTTTACCTGACTTGTACCCTAACCTGGGAGCCAGTGGGGCTTCATGGCTGCCCTTCCCAGTCTCTGGCATCTGGATCGGGGCGGTGTGGCGGTGCTGATCTTGTTGGACCTGTCGGCCGCGTTCGACACGGTCGACCATCGGCTTCTGACCCGCTGCCTCGCCGATGTAGGGGTGAGGGGTCTGCCTTACAATGGCTCTCCTCCTTCCTCGAGGATCGGGGACAAAGGGTGGCAATTGGGGGCGAGCGGTCCCAGAGGCGCACACTGGATTGTGGAGTGCCTCAGGGGGCAGTTCTCTCACCAATTTTATTTAATATCTATATGCGCCCCCTTGCCCATATTGCCAGGAGACATGGACTTGGGTGCCATCAATATGCAGATGACACCCAACTCTATCTGCTAATGGACGGTCGGCCTGACTGCGTCCCAGAGAACTTAGACCGGGCCCTGCAGGATTTGGCAACCTGGTTGAGGAGGAGCGAGCTGAAACTGAATCCAGCGAAGACAGAAGTCCTCTGTCTGGGTCGGGGCGCTCGGGGAGGGAAAATACCTCTCCCGATCTTCGACGGGGCGCCGCTGAAGGCGGCGCACCGGGTTAGGAGCATGGGAGTTTTACTGGAGCCTGCATTATCAATGGAGGCCCAGATTGCAGCCACTGCCAAGTCAGCCTTTTTCCATCTAAGGCGGGCAAAGCAGTTGGCTCCCTTCCTAGAGCGCCAAGATCTGGCAATGGTGCTTCATGCAACGGTCACCTCGAGACTGGATTACTGTAATGCCCTCTACATGGGGCTGCCTCTGTACCGAACCCGGAAGCTGCAGCTGGTGCAGAATGCAGCAGCTAGACTGTTGTTAGGGCTTCCTAAATGGGAGCACATACAGCCTGGGCTGCGCGAACTGCACTGGCTGCCAGTCATATACCGGGTTCGTTACAAAGTGCTGGTCATTACCTTTAAAGCCCTATATGGTCGAGGACCTGTCTACCTTAGGGACCGTCTCTCCCCACATGAACCCCAGAGAGCACTGAGGTCAGCCGGGAAAAACTTGCTGACTATCCCCGGACCGAGAGAGGTGAAGCTGCGAAGTACCCGTAACCGGGCCTTCTCCTCTATAGCCCCGAGCCTATGGAACCAACTTCCAGAGGAAATGCGGGCCCTGCGGGACCTTGAACAGTTCCGCAGGGCCTGCAAGACCTTCCTCTTCCGACTGGCTTTCGCTGATGAAAACGGATATTGCTAAGGAAACCGCCATCATAAACATAAACAGCAAACATAGCATTAGCACTTATTAATTTTAATTTAATCAACTTTTAAAGCCTACGTAGAATTTTAATTAAAATGTTTACAATGTTTAAATGTATTTTTATTGTGTTGTTAGCCGCCCTGAGCCTGCTTCGGCGGGGAGGGCGGGATACAAATAAAATTTTGTTGTTGTTGTTTGTTGTTGTTGTTGTACCCTAATCTGGGAGCCAGTGGGGCTTCATGGCTGCCCTTCCCAGTCTCAGTTTCCTCCCGATTTCTCGATTGCAGTCTCCCTTTTGGTTGATGATGAAGCCAAGTGATACTATTTCAGTTTCTTCATCGTCAACCTTAAAGCTGTGTAATTACCAAGAAGTTTGTTGTCTTGATGTTCTTGATGCTGTAATCCTGCTTTGGCACTTTCTGCTTTAGCCTTCATCAAGAGTCATTTCAGGTCTTCACCGTTTTCTGCCAGTAATGTGGTGTCATCCACATATTTCAAATGGTTAATGTTCCTTCCACCAATTTTCACTCCACCTTAATCTAGTTTTCCCTATGATGTGTACTATAGAGATAGAAGAGACAGGAAGATAAAATACACCCTTGCCTGACATCTTTGCTAACTGGGAACCCTTCTTTTTCTCTATATTCTGTTGGAGCACAGGTTGGACATCAAAACAATCATATATTGTGACACTCCCATTTCTTTTAAAACCAACCACAGCTTTTCATGATCCACAAAGTCAAAAGCTTTTGCTGTAATTTGTGAAACACAGGCTGATTTTCTTCTGAAATTCTCTTGTATGCTTGGGCTTGTCAGAAACATGTCTAAGTTCATGGGACTCCTGGGGAAGAAAAACCATAATGGTTGCTTTTAATTTTTTATTTAATTGCTATTTTTTTTACTATTCCGAATAGAAAGTATAGTATTTTAGTAAAGCGACGAGTGAGTCCACCTTTATTATTTTGTTGAGAAAGTAGAGAAATGCTGAACTATATCCTACAGCTCCACTCAACTAATGGCAACTCTTTGTGGTGCAAGAAACCTTACACTGACTCAAGAGGCTGTTTCCGTAATGTCAAGTGTACTCTGTTTCTGCTTTGTACTGCTCTCATTAACATCATGCGCTGTCCTGTTGTCTAAATTCTATTCACTCTTTTCCCCCTTTAACTCTTGTGTTTTTCAACCTCATCCAGCTTGTGTCTTCTGCTGATGTATTTACTCTCCTCACATTTTCTCAACAGGTTTCTGCTCTGTCTTGAGACCTTGCGTGCCCTCTCTCATACCCTCTCTCTCATATTAGGGATCTTTTGGGGTGGGAAGAGCAAGCCTTCTATAACGATCGTGTTTTCTGTAGTAGAGCAAGACGTACTTTGGACCTCTGTGGAATGTACTTGAAAATAAAAGAACTGCTGACTCAGTAATGTGCAGAACAGTATAAATGGCATGTTTTATGAAAGCCCTAGTGCCTCTCTGACAGATTCAGATCAGTAATAATTTTCCCAGCTGGGGAGCCATGGGTGCCAACATTGAGGATTTCTGTGTCCTTTCTAGGAATCATGGGAGCTGAGCAGAGAGACGGGATTTTTACAAGATGCTGTATATTGAATGCCCTGACCTGAGTGGCCCAGGCTAGCCTAAAGGTAGAGAAAGAAGTACTTTTCTCCCTTTCTCACAATACAAGAACTTGTGGGCACTCAATGAAATTGCTGAGCAGTCAGGTTAGAACAGATAAAAGGAAGTACTTCCTCACCCAAAGGGTAATTAACACATGGAATTCACTGTCACAGGAGGTGGTGGCAGCTATAAGTATAGACAGCTTCAAGAGGGGATTGGGTAAATATATGGAGCAGAGGTCCATCAGTGGCTGTTAGCCACAAGGTATAGGTGGAACTCTCTGTCTGGGTCACGTGATGCTCTTTATTCTTGGTGCTTGGGGGGCAGTAGTGGGATGGCGTCTAGTGTCCTGGCCCCACTGGTGGACCTCCTGATGGCACCTGATTTTTTTGGTTACTTTGTGACAGAGTGTTGGACTGGATGGGCCATTGGCCTGATCCAACATGGCTTCTCTTATGTTTTTATGTGATATTGTCAGATCTCAGAAGCTAAGCAGGATCAGCAGACCCCCAAGAAGAAGAAGATATTGGATTTATATCCCGCCCTCCACTCCGAAGAGTCTCAGAGCGGCTCACAATTTCCTTTACCTTCTTCCCCCACAACAGACACCCTGTGAGGTGGGTGGGGCTGGAGAGGGCTCTCACAGCAGCTGCCCTTTTAAGGACAACCTGTGCCAGAGCTATGGCTGACCCAAGGCCATGCCAGCAGGTACAAGTGGAGGAGTGGGGAATCAAACCCGGTTCTGCCAGATAAGAGTCCGCACACTTAACCACTACACCAAACTGGCTCTCCAGGGTTGCAGAGGCAGGTAGTGGCAAACCACTTGTGATTGTTTCTTGCCTTAAAAACTGTATGGGGTCACTGTGACTTGATGGCCATTGACACCACCCCATATTGCAAGTTAATGCCTGAGGAGCTAAATAGCCCCCAGAAGAGGTATGTACTTTTAGAACAAAGGGGGGAAATGTACTTACATTTAAAAACAAAAACGCTAAGATCCTGTCCATTGTATTCCTTGGCAACCAGTGAAATGGGTTACAGTTTGAAATGTCAATCTTGCCAGGACCTCCTAATGCTTGTTCAGTGGCTTTTGTGCTTTCTGTGCTCTAGTCCTCTAGAGCAGTGTTTCTCAACCTGTATGTCAGGCTCCAAAAGTAGGATTGCAAAGCATCTGCAAGTGTGTCACAGGCCAGCACTCCCCAATGGCCACCCTTGCCCTTTCCATTGCCGCCTTTTGTATTTTGGGAACCAAGCTCTGACCCTGGAAATGATGCCTTCCTTTTGATATATTAGTTGGTATTTTTCTTTGCTGCATATACATATTGGTTAAGTAAAAATTGTCCTGATGGTCACTGGAGCGAGTGAGAATCTTGGGGGAGATTAGAGGGAGTGATTAAAAAAGAGGATGGTCAGAGATTGGAATATAACCTTCGTATGCAAAGACTGTACATGTTGGAACGCCACTTGCTTGGGGTTCACAGTGGTGGCAGCTGCACCTTTTGTACAGTGTTTGTTGGTTTCTCAGGAAACATCTGTGTAGCCACTGTAGAAAATGGAATGCTAAACTAGATGGGTGCCAAGGTCATAGTTTGCCTGGGGTGCCAAAAACCGTCCAGCCAGCCATGGATTGGTCACTATGCCAAATAAATTTGGACTTGGGGGTTGCCATACTGAACAGGTTTGGTGCTCAAGAGATGAAAATACTATTCTTATTCTGCTTTACTTTTTTCTCACTTTTGCAGTAAATGATATCGGTTCACTTTGGCGGCCAAATATAAAATACAGTATTTGAGGGCTTTATTGTAGTGGGGGGATGCTTCTACCTAACCCTTTATACCCTTGATCTGAATGTCAGGAGAAGGGGTGGGTATTAGCCCCTCACAAGTGTCCCTGAGATCAGTGCTTCAGTTTCTTCTGTGTAACATGACTCAGCTGGCATTTAAACAAAGCATTTCCCTTCAGGGCATCTTTGTTGTAGGAGCAGCAGTGTCTGGGGTTGGGTGCAAGTTTTTTCCTGCTCCATTTGTTCCCAGGGACCGAGATCAGAGATAGAAGTGTGCTACAACTTTGGTGTCCATGAGAGTAGTGCGGAGCAGAGCTTGGCTTCGGTAGACAAAAACTCAACCAAGGAGCAGAGAAGCTGTGTGCCTTCCTTTCCCGGCAAGGTTCCTGTAATCATGGCTCCTTTGAGATATTCATCTTCTACATAATGGCAGAGATTTTACTGGTGTGAAGTGTGCAAGTTTTTTTACCACTGGGGCATTTCTGAATTGAGATAGAGACACTTCACTCTACAGCTGCGGATTGATCCAGCTCGTTGCTGTTTCCTGCCTTCCTGACTCACCATCCTATCTTGCAGGACTGTCTGTTTCCCCCGCCCCCTTCCTCACCGTAACAACTTTGTTTATCTATTGGGGCTTTTTGCAGGTACCACCCTGCAAACGGATGAGATCACTTTGTGACATGGCCTCCCTGCGAAGGAATGAAAGGCTCCCCACACTCTGCAAACTGTGCAAAACAGGATTGTTCAGGGGGAGGCATTTTTATAAATCAACAGGACTATATTGTGGCATAGTGGTTCAAGAAGGCGATTTAACTGAGAGAGTAGGACTTCGGGCTACACTATGGTACATACTGTCTGTTGTATAGATTTTCTTGCAGTCATTGCATTATGTAATTCCGCTTTCTGGTAGTGTTAACACACATGTCTAATAATTATGCTTTGTTTTCAGTTTCCTATAATCCTAATCCTATTACTTTAATTATCAGATATTTTATTCTGTTGATTCTATAACAGCACATATGGCCAATGACTGTCAACTCTATACAAACATCATGAGTGTAAAATGGTGGGGGGAAGTGATGACATTACGTAAACAAATCGATATTTGGCCCAGTTAGCCAAGGTTCAAAGCCTGTACTATCTGGGCAATGATATCGTTTCTGGGATTTATACACAGCATGGCCTGGATCCTTTTCTTCCCTCAGTGTGGTATTACTGCTGATGTATTCACAGAGAGGGTAGGGTCAGTGCTGCATGGAGCACTCCTGCTCTGAGAGGCATAGAGAGAGAAAGGTATATGCATTCAACATGGTGGCTTTCAAGGAACTGCGTCTCTTATAGCACACTAGTGTGCCCCACCGTGCCTTTACAAATCTGAATGTTTGAAAACCAAACAGACCTGGAAAAGGGCAGAGAGTATACTGCTTATTAACTGTGTTTAAATAACATGGACGACTTTCAGTAACTGTCTCAAATACGGAAAGATTCCGAGAGTTCACAATATACAGTGACACTCTTAACATTGCTTTTCTGTTCATTCCCCAGGTTGGGAATCCACGTGTTGAGCTCACACTTTCTGAACTTCAGGAAATGGCTGCCAGGCAACAGCAGCAGATTGAAAATCAGCAGCAAATGTTGGTTGCCAAGGTAAACAGAACTTCCGGGGGGGTGGGCGGGGACTGAAAATATGCTGCCTCTAAATACCAATTTCCAGCAACATGGAAAACTTGATGATCAAAGACTAACATAATATTAATCCAGTGTAGGTGACGAGGCATCCCGGGGCGTGACACTGTTTTGGGTTAGATTTGCTTCATCAAACAAAGGGAGGCAGTCTGATTGTTCTCCTGTTCCCGTTTTTGAAAAGCATTCTGGTCACCGCGTGATCAGCCTGATTTTCTTTCTAACATGCAAGTCAAAGCAAAAAGCAGACAGGATGCACTGCACAGGATCTTGCTCTAGTCAAGTGCTGTGTTTTTACAATGCTGCAGCAATGCATTAAATGTTTGCACTGTCGCTGCACGGACGCATCAGTTCAAGACCACAGGGCAGTTCAGCTAGTTTTCTGATAGAAGATCGGCCGTTGGTGAGAACCCGTAAGACTGGCCGGGTGCTCTTTCGAAATGTATGTGCAGACCAGGGGTCCCCAACCTTTTCAAGCCCGTGGGCATTTTTTGAATTCTGATACAGCACGGTGGGTGCAGGAGGCAGAGCCCTCCACAAAATGGCTCCTGCACTTCAGTCCCACAGTGAAGATGTTTGTGCTTTGGCGGCAGCTGCTGCCAAAGCAGTGTTTTTTTAAAAAAAAATCTGCGCAGCCATCCAAAGCCTTGCCAGGCAAAATCCCCACCTGGCTCCATCCACTTTCTAGAAACACTTTGCGGGTACCAGGAAAAGTTGGGGACTGCTGATGTCGACAATGAATATTTGATCTGGACTTTTTCAGGAAGGTTGGTCTGCAGTAGAAGTACCTTAGAGTCCAGGAGTATCTTAGAGACCGACAGGATTGTTGGGGTGTAAGCAGGCCTCAGATTCAGTGGGAGCTCACAGGAGCACAGCTCCTGAACCTTTCTGAGAGTTCCTCCTCCTCCTGAGTTCCACCTCCTTGTCCATTGAATAGTATTGCAGCTGCATAACAATCCCTGGATGAGCTCCACCGCCTATTTTTCTGCAAAACGATCCCTGGGTGTAAGCTTTGGCTCTTGGAAAGCTTAAACCACAAAAACTTTGTTGATCTTTAGGGTGCTACGGGACTCGAATCTAGCTGCTCTAGACTTGTGGTATCCATAGGTGACCCAGGTTTTAGAGCCTTCAGCAAAATATCACCTATTGACTTAAGCAGACTTGACATTTCAGTGCATTTCTGTGGCAAAAGGAATTTCATAATTTTGATAATACAAAAATGTTCAACAGCCTTTTATGAAACTTGCAAAGTGAAGCTTGTGTTGAATTAGATAACAGAAATGAAGTGAGTACCAGCTGTGTAAAGAGAATGCTACAGGCAGAAAAAAAGGAAACATTTCCTGGATTTGTTCTGTCCATAGGCTGTCTTTCTAAAGAAGTGCCGCTTATCTTGCTGCCGATCTCCTTATCTTTGCCATTTTGTAGTCCTCTGCTGGTCACTGTTTCCGCTGGGAAATTGTGTAATGGAGGGTTAGGAGCCATTTTGGTGTGGGAGGAAGCATGTTTGAGCAGCAGGAAATACACGTTGCAGGAAGCCTCACAGATGTGTGGGAATGAATATTTCATCTGGAATTGTTTTTGTATCCATGAGAGATTTGAGCCTCTAGCCTGAGAACTGAAATGTGCTTAGTATCTTTTGGAAAAATTAGAAATGCAGTCTGGTTAGACAAAAAATCTTCATGTAGAAGGGATATTTAACTTTTTAAAAATTCATTTGACCTTAATTTAAGTACGTACCTTTATTCTCTGATGGAAAGCTCAGCAGTCAAGAAAACTGTTATTTACTTTAACTACTGGGTTTATCTCAAAATGAATTTTAGTGGCTGGTAAAGTGTTTCTAAAAATAACATGATTACATGTTCGCCTCCTTTTGATAGGAACAACGTTTACGTTATCTCAAGCAGCAAGAACGGCGTCAGCAACAGTCTGTTTCCGAGACTGAAAAGCTTCAAAAACTGAAAGAGCGAGTGGAGACCCAGGAGACGAAGCTGAAAAAAATCCGTGCCATGAGAGGGCAGGTGGACTACAGCAAGATCATGAACGGCAATTTGTGTATGGATGGTTTCTTCCCCTTTCTAAACATACATCACTTGGTGCAGTCTGAGCAGGGTCTTCTGCGGGTGCCAACCTGCAAATGGGCAAATGCTCATACACCTGCCTTCTCCATTGTGGCGCCCCTACCTTGTGGAATGGTCTGGTTTAGGAGGTTGGGAAGGCTCTTACTTTCTTGGCTTTCTGCAAACTGTACAAAACTGAATTATTCAAGAGGGCAAGACAGGCAATAGAGTAGCTGTGCACAAAATGATTCGCAAAGCTGCTTTGACAAATTATTAGGGACTGTGGTCTATATTTCAATGTATAGTTTGCTGTCTGCTGGAGCCTGGTGTGTGACTTACATTGTTTACTGAGTCCTGTTAACTCTTATGCTTTGCTTCTGTCTTCTGGGTCTCTGGCTTGTTCAGCAACCCAAATCCTATTTTGTTGTTTGTTGAACGTCCCACCCTATATTGACTCACTCTCTGTAATCTGCCTTGAGTGCCAATGAGAAAGGCAGACTAAAAACAACATAAACAGTTGACTTGGGCTGGGCAACATAATTAGATGCCCCTAAATGGGGACCTATTATAGTGCCAGTGTGGGATGTTGAAATGTTAATGTGAGCTTTTCTGAACATGGAAACACCTAGAAGCTGTTTCTGCTCTTGTGATGGCACATTCCCTGGATGTTGTGAAGAAAGGGGACAGCTGCAGCTGTATACATGCACAGTCCAGTTCATTCTAGCATTTTCCCATGTCATTGGGAACACGTTTGATCAAGGAAAGGACATGACTGCTCATGCATAGGGGAAACTGTATGAGTGAACTGGCTCACAATAGTAACAAATTGGTTGTAAGATGAAATTCCTTAATTTTTTAAACGACAACAGAAGCTGGAAATCACTCATTTTTATATACAGCTTAGATTTATTTACAAATGTCCCGATGAATCCTATGGAAGTCTTCACCGCAAATGGGATTTTGGAAATTAATGAATGACCCGTGCTAGTACATGGAGCAGAGTCATGTGACCATTTCATATTTCATTGCAACTTCCCAGCCTCCCACATTTGCCCCTTATAATGTATTTATGATGTTTTTAGCCTAATTTTCTCCTCATAGGGACTCAAGGCAGGAACTAATGTAGTGTGTATGATGCTGAGTTGATCCTAGGGAGCAGGAATTCAATGGTCCCATCCTTCAGGTAGTCAGCGGTATGAATTTGGAATCTCCTGGCATGAGACTGGGGCTTAGTTTAGTGAGCATTCTGAGATTCTGTGCACCAGGCTTTGGAACACAGAACTGGTGCTGCTAGCCATAGCATTTCCCTGATACAGTTGTCACCGGACACATTTTCTCTTTAATTCTTTCTTGCCCTTAAATTCTGCTGAGCATATAAATGCAGAAACAGCAAGAAAAATATTTGCACAGTATCTCTGGTGGCTGCTCAATTAATTTGTGTATGATTTTACATTTTAATCCCAGCTACTGAGATAGAGCATATCAGTGCCATGTTCCAAGAAAAGCAACAGGAGTTACAAGCAGCAGTGTTAAAAGTAGACCAGCTTACTCAGCAGCTAGAAGACCTGAGAAAAGGGAAGTTGAATGGATTCCAGTCGTACAATGGACAGATGACGGGGCCTGCAGCCGTAGAATTAAAGAAATTGTACCAAGAGCTACAGGTAAACATTGAAGGAATAAATTTAGTGCTTGTTAAATTTAAGAAAAGTGAGTTTTCCCCTGTCTTCATAGCATCTTGGATACACTGTACCTTGTAAAAATGTCAGCCATTTCCCTGGGTCAGTATAACAAAGACTGAGTCCGGTGGCACCTTTAAAACCAAGGAGGTTTTGTTCTTAGTTTAAGCTTTTGAGTGCGTGCACACCTCTTCACATACAGATGTGTGCATGCACATGAAAACTTATTTTAAAAACTTGGTTTTTAAAACCTGGTTGGTTGGTCTTGGGTGCCATGGGACTCAAACTTTATTCTTCTGCTTCAGACTAACACGGCTGCCCACCTGAATCTGTCCGGGTCATTATGTTTATGCGCACACTGAGTGAGACCAGGGCTGCACACCAACTTGGACCACAGCCTGCGTACCACATGTGGTAGCCTTGCTGGGTCACGGGTGGCGGAAATGAGTTCTTGAACACACATGAGCACATGAAACAAACTTATCCTGAATCAGACCCTAGGTCCATCAGAGTCAGTATTGTCTACACTGACTAGTAGCATCTCTCGAGGGCCTCAGGTGGAGCTCTTTCTCATCACCTACTGCCTGATCCCTTTAGTTGGAGATGCCAGGGATTGAACCTATGACTTTCTGCATGACAAGCAGAGGCTCTTCCTCTGAGCTACATGTTGCTGATGGATCATGTCCAGTTAGTAGAGCACAGCTGCGCAACCTGATGCAGGTGGTGATATAAGTTAAATCTTCAGTGATACGTTGAAAAATACTAGTGGGTTTCCAATACTGGATTACGGGGCCACTAGCAGAAAGTACTGGAGACCTGAGTACATAAGAAAGCAGGGGGATATGAAGCACAGTGGTGAGGAGGGTCAGCTTGTGCAGGCTTACGGAACAGCTGATTATCCTTAAGGTATCCTAGTTCCAGAGAGTCCAGAAATTTGAAATTTAAATCCAGAACTTTTAGGTAGAGTTTGGGAATGAGCAGGAGGCCATTGAAGTTTTGTAAGCATTGCCAGGATCTATCAACATCTAACAGCAGCTGCATTTTGAACAAGATGAAGTTCCCAAACAGTTTTCAGAGTCATTCCCATGTAAATCCCCCTGGCTCAGTATTCTCACTGAGACACGACTGTGGCTGAATCCCACTTTTTCAGGAAGGTCTGCAGCTGCTGAATGAGCCAAAAGCTGATATTTAAAAAATTGGTGAAATTTGAATACCCATCTTGAGGTACGAATATAAAAGCATCCCCCAAATGCAAACCTGCTCCTTAAGGGAGAGGTCAGTCCCATCCAAAGTGGGCTGAATCTGCATGTCTGAATTAGCAAAACCACCAACCAACAGCTCCTCAGCCTTTCCTAGATTGAGCTTCAGTTTGGCCTGCCTCTGGCCTGTTACTGTCTCCAGACTCTGGTTCAGAATGTCCATTTTCTCCCCTGATTTAGATTGAAATTCAGTTCTAGGCCTTTGAGGCGGAAAGGGGTGGACTATATGATTGGGATTGGATACAAAGGTGATTTTCTGCAAGCTTGAAGGTGTGTGTGTGTGTGATCTTCACTGATTTCTCCCATCACATTGTGAGGGTCCCCTCTCCCCTGGGAGCAGAATTTTGGAGAGTTCAGTAGGCTTCAATGGAAGTGAGGAAGTTCAGTTCTGCTTAGGAAAGGGAAGTGCATTTAACTGGCTACACAGAACTTTCTGACCTAGCTTGGAGGAATGCGCCATTGCAGTAAATTAGACTTACTTGCATATAAGGTTTCAGATGTTAGTCTCCATATATCTGGAGCCAGAAAGCTGCATAAATAGTTCTGTGCACCCAAGGGGAACTTTAAATCTTTATTTCTTTTTTAACCTTTAAACTCCCAGAAATATTGTGATACAGCATGGGGGTCAGCTGCTCAAAAGTTTAAAAATCCATAGAACACATTTGAGCCCTTGGTGAAAAGTACCATCCAGTAGCAGCTAACTTGTGGTATTTCAAGGCAAGAGACAAACAGAGGTGGCTGGTCACTGCCTACCTGAGTCCTGGACTTCCTTGGTGGTCTCTCATTCAAGTATTAACTGGGGCCAGCCCAGCTTAGCTTCCAAGATCCAAGAAGTAAGGGCCAACCTGGTCCATTCAAGTCCATATACTTTAAACTCTTGGGTTCCTTCTTGAATCCAGCCAGAGATCAGTATGTTGTGGGGTTTTTTAACCTCCACAACTGGAAGTGATATGGTGTCAACTTTAAATGATAACCACTGTGGTCTTTAAAGATTCGTAACAGGCTTAACCAGGAGCAGAACACCAAGCTTCAGCAGCAGAAGGAGCTTCTGAACAAACGCAACATGGAGGTGGCCATGATGGACAAGCGCATCAGTGAGCTACGCGAGCGCCTGTACAAGAAAAAAGTTGAGGCACGTCAAAAAGAAAACATCCCTGTAAGATAAACTATTAAAAGGGCCACATTTCAGTGACTTCTGCAAAGTTCATCATTTTTTTTTAATGTCCTTTTTGTCCAGCCTCCAAAAGCTGTTCGTTGCAAATTATTTCCATCTCTTGAACTTGTCTAAAAATGAAAAACGTTTAAAGAATGTCTATAATCTTTTTTAAAAACTGGGAACATGTTATTTATGGGATCCTTGAGAGTATAAATTGAATGTGGCATCACACAGTGAGTTCCACATAAGTCAAAACTGATGCAGAAATACAGTTTTCTGCATGGGGTACTATAGTCACCAAACCAGAAACAATACAATAGTCTTGGTGAGGTGACTTTTAAGTGCCCGTAGAACGGCCTTAATCCTCATAAGTATTCCCATGAGTTTCATATTGTGTTAGCTGTTCCTTGGTGGCAGGGAGCCAGTGGGACAAGATGGTATCCGAATGAGAGAAGTTTGGGATTCCAACTGAGATGGATGGAGCACTGAGCAATACATGCTTTCTGGCACTGGAGATAACCTCAGTAGCTGGAGAAGGAAAGTGGGACCTTCATAAAATCATTGGGAAAAGCTGATTTCTGGTTCAAGTAGAGGCATGAGCCAGCAGGTCCAGTACCAGATGAAGATCTGAAAGACCCAGGATTCAGTGCTCACTTGTGTCAGGGTGACCTGGGGCCATTCATATACTCTTAGCCTAACCTACCTTGCAGGGTTGTTATTGATGGAGGAGAGTAATATAAGCTGTTTGGGTCCCCACTGTGAAGAAAGGTAGGGTATAAATGAAGTAAATAAGCAAACTCTGCTAATGGCACTTCCCTCCTTCAAAGAGGGCCTTCCTTCAATGCAAGAGCCATTAGCTTGAGTGGAGTTGTAGGAAGCAACTCAAAATACCTGGGGCAAGAAGTGACTGGGTTTTTGAGCTGGGTTGAAATGCACTGCATTCTCCCATGCTCTTTGCAACAAATCACCCGTGTGTAGATAGGTAGATGTTCACACAGTTTTTGATTTGTCCTCTTTTAGTTGAATCGGATAAACGGGACGTCGTCTCCTCAGTCTTCCTTGAGCACTTCAGGCAGAGTTGCGGCGGTGGGACCCTACATCCAGGTTCCTAGTCCCAGCAGTTACACGGTGCCAGTGGACCCCGTGAAGCCGCAGTCTCTCACCATCACTACCAGCGGGACTCACGGGAGATCCAAATCTGGTAAGCGGCTCAACGTCATGGATGCCAACTGTCGTTTGTGTTAAGGGAGGTGACAGAGGAGATGTCCTCTGCTCCCTCTGTCAGACTGGAACGGGTTAGGGCCTCCCCCTCCTACTTTTCTGCATCAAACAAGTTTGGATACTTAATATATTAAACATGGCTTTGAATAGAAGTTTATATGAAGTTTTCAGAAGTGTAAAAAAAAAGAAGAGGTATCATTTTTGGCTATGTAAAACTACCATATGTTCAGGCCTCAGATTCAGTGGGAGCTCACAGGAGCACAGCTCCTTAATGTTTCTGAGAATTCCATCTCCTTGCCCATTGAATAGTATGTGCAGCTGCATAACAATCCCTGGATGAGCTCCACCACCTGTTTTTCTACAAAATGACTCCTGGTTATATGTATTTATGATGGTTATTTCTCCAGCCTGTTGTTTCCTTTTGCGTAGTTTTATCGTTGCATTTAGCAGTCCACTTCAAGCAGGTAGACAGTTCAGCCTTATGTCTAACTGGAACTATGCTTGGCTGAATAACCAACCATACAATCCTATATAGAATTACTCCACTCTAAGCCTACTGAAAGCAGTTCGCTTAGACTGGAGTAACTTGGTACAGGATTGCATTGTAAGCCTGGTTAATGTCATAATTCAAACATTTAGGATAATTACAGAAGCTGAAAAATGACTTGTACCCAGATTCTATTTGAGACACTGTATAAAGGCTCTTCTTTAGTCTGTCAAATATCATACTTCTACACCTGTATTTTCCTGTTCTTTTTTTTGTTTTTCATTTTAATCTCTCTTTTTTGTCATTATGTTGTAATTTTCCTCCACTTTTTCTTTTCTCTGCGTGACTGGTTCTCCCTGGTCGTCTTCTGTAGATACAGACTTTGGGTGTGTGAAAAAATCTCCAGCTCCCTGGAAGATTTCTGATTTAGACATTATAGTGGATCCTATTTTGTCACCTCCCTCTCTTCAGTCTGCTGCTCACAGTATCATCCATTCAGCATCTACTCTTTCTGAGATTCTGCACTGTGAGTCTGTAGAAGATCTTTAGTAAGCTAAGAGATCCCATTTTTAAAATATGGCCATCTGAGCTCCGGCATGCCAGATGCATATTAAATGGGAATGTTTTGACATTTTGTCATGCCCTGCTGTATGCTTTCGATACTTGTGTCCATGCGTACATATCTGCGTGTGAGTGTCATGCTCATATATACTGCTGAAATCCTCAGAGTACAATGAAACAGATTTCCTACTGAATTTTTTCATTGTTCCCACGTGTCTAAAGAATCTAAACGCTTAGCTAATATTAGTTACACTAGTATCTTGAGTCTTACCAATCTACCAGGTTTTCAAATTAATGATTTCACCACGTTGCTGTTGTACACATTTCAGCCTAAAGCAATATTGATTGTATATAACTTGAATCTTGGGGTTTTTAGGTGGTTTATGTTAGGTAGTTTACTTTAGGGGCTATGGACAATTCACTTTAATATCTTATTCATTTCTCTCTCCCTCCCTGTCTCCCCCCAAAAAGAAATTGGACTTCTATTCCATGACATCTAGTTTTCAGATGTTTAGAGATTTATAAGTCTTTGAAGCCCCAAGTAACATTGGTTGAAGTGTCCATTTTACAGAATTTGGCTTTCATTGCAGTGGCCTATGAAACATAGCCTCTGATTCGTTGAGATACAGTTCTATGTGCCCATGCGTGGCGCTGGACATTTTTGTCTGGTCAAAATTATTCTTCCTGTTTTAAACACAATTTGCAGTTTACTGGATGGTGGTGCATTGAATGTAGTAAAAGAAACATAGGGATCAGAGTCCATTCATCTTCTGGTGATGGGTCTCTCTCTCTCTCTCTCCTCCCTCCCTCCTCTCCCCCCTTTAAAGGCTACAGTCCAAGTGCTAATATTCAAGTTGCTCCTGAATTTTGAACTCAGGGTAGTTTAAAGATCAGATTTTTGAAAGGGAAAGTACTGATCTGAATCCAAGAAATTGTCCCAAGTATTTCTGGATGCAGCTTTAGGCTTGTCTATTTTGAACAGCAGACCCTCTGTGCTATGAGAGTTTCAAAATCACTTTGTGATATGGGAGCAGAGTGGGTGGGGAGAGAGGTGTGCTTTGTTACTTAAAGAAAAAAAATCAGACATAACCTAACCCTGGCCAGTGTAGCAACATGCAAGGAAAAGAAGAGTGGCTTTTCAGATATTTGTTTTCAGTATAAACAGGTTTTTTTCCTGTTAGCAGCTAAACTACAGAGACCTTCTTTTAACACAGGGCTTCTTGTTGTGTTTAAAATGATGCAGATAAACATGTATAATAGGGGAGGAAAACTGTCACAAAACAATCACCCTCCATATATACAGCAGTTTCTCATTGTGCATAATCATTATTTTAAACAGCAATTTTGTTAAAGTGTAAAAGCAGAAAGAAGTTGGCACTCTCTCAGATACATGTTTCCTTCAGAAAGAAAGAAAAAAAAATGATTTGACTTTCTGAACTCTTTTGCAGAATGCATTGGCTTCTCTTGTTCAAAGAGTGTTTTTGTACTCCTAAACACTTAGAAAGTTCCTAAGTAGGGCAAAATTTCGCACCAGCATCTTACTTGAGAACACTCTTGTTTGTCGTAAGGTGTGTAAGCGAACATATCACAGCTGCTTCTGCAGCCCCCATACCTTGGCTTTGATCCAGACAACAGGAGCAGAATTACCAGTTGCTCCTTTCCCACTGCAGCCCCTTGCACCCCATGAAAAGGCTCAGGAACAGTGTAGGATCTGGCACAGGAAGATATAGTTGGAAAGGGAAATGTACATAGAATCTTGCATTGTTCTCAAGAGTTCTGTGACTCTCTGAAATAGAGGAAGGTGATGATATTGAATTTATATCCCACCCTCCACTCTGAATCTCAGAGGCCTCACAATCTCCTTTATCTTCATTCCCCACAACAGACACCCTTTGAGATGGGTGGAGCTGAAAGAGCTCTCACAGCAGCTGCCCTTTCAAGGACAACTCTGTTGAGGGCTATGGCTGACACAAGGCCATTCCAGCAGCTGCAAGTGGAGGAGTGGGGAATCAAACCCGGTTCTCCCAGATAAGAGTCCGCAGTAGTGGGGATGTGGAGTAGGGGTGCAGTGGTAAGGGAGATTCTGTGAAGATCAATTTTACAAATACTGTTGCATTTGCAGTTTTGTAGATCCGGCCCATTATCCTGCTTTGAAACAGGGAAAAACTGCAGCTTGTTGTACTGAGCTGTTGACCTAAATATACCTTCTGAAATTAAGCGGGGAAAGAAGGTTCCATGCAGTGATTTGTGATCTGGGAGATTGATGTGACTCTTTTAGATCTTCAAGTGTAAGAGCAAGCCTCTTGATGCAAATGAGAGAACCTCTGTATGTGGCATGGACACTTGTTCCCACATGTGGACTATATTTACTGGGTTAGTATACACTGGTACAAACAGTAGTATACACTGGTACAAACAGTAGTATACACTGGTACAAACAGTTCATATTTAGAAAATTTCCCTCATTTTCAGGTGGTTATGACATTTGGGAGGAATGTTTTCACTTGACTTTCTGGATTTTTTTTTGTAATACCCCAGGTGATGGTGTAAAAAAAGCTTGGACAGTGTCAGACCTTGATATTGGGCCTGAAGCCGGCTCTTCGTGGCACTCAGAAAGCACAAAACAGCAGTTTTTGAACTGTATGTTGCACAAAACTACAAGATATTCACAATGATCTTTGCTGTCAAATCAGAAATCAAAAGACATTTAATTTTTGACTGATTACCTTTCAGTATGAAATAAAACCTACTGTGGAATCAGGGCTGCTTATGTCAATTTATGCATTAATTCAGCAATGATTTCTAATATAGATGTGTAGAGAGAGAGAGAGTCTACGATCACTGGAAGGCTGCAGTCCAACCTGAATTTCGTCTTTAGCAGAATATTCTTTCAATTCATGAAATAATTATCTTGTAAATTTCAGAGGGTGGTTGCACTTTGGCTCTGTGTTTAAGGATCAAACCTTTAATGTCTGCCTCAGGCACTAGCCTAGTTGTGGAATGCACTTGTGATGTGCACATTAGTTGTAAAACAAGTCAGAAAGACTGTTTGTTGAGATTCCATTAAAGCTAAGCTAGAGTCTGTTTTTTCTATAAAGGTGAAGACAAAAGAGATCTTTTCAGGGATACTATAAATGTAAGGTATGGATTGGTGTTAGCTAGCCTATAAATTCCTCCTAGGTTATTATAAAACGGAAGGATCTGCTTCTAGATATCACTGCCACTCCTGATCAAAGTACATCTCTCCATAGTTCTTGTTCTCCCTCTAAGTTTTTACATTTCTAGTCAAGGGATGTAATAGTCATAGGAATGGGCATGATATGGAGCAGAAGTCCATCAGTGACTATTAGCCACAGCATATTATTGGAACTGTCTGGGGAAGTGATGCTCTGTATTCTTGGTGCTTTGGGGGGTGGTAAAGTGGAAGGGCTTCTAGCCCCACTTGTGAACCTCCTTTTTTTTGGCCACTGTGTGACACAGAGTGTTAGACTGGATGGGCCATTGGCTTGATCCAACATGGCTTTTCTTATGTTCTTATGTTTAACTGGCTCATGAACCTTTGTTCATGACAAATTTTGGCCGGTTTGTAGTTTGCAACCTGAACTGCAGCTCAGCCACAAACCTCCATGAATTTTTAAGACAGTTTGTGGAGAGCAAAAAGCAAGGGTTTAAACCCCTGTTTTCTCCTCCCTGCGAAAGCTGCCAGAACAGCTGAGCAGAAGGAACAGGCTGTTTCTGGCCGCTCAGCTCTTTTGGGCTCTAAACAACTGAGCCTGCTCTTGCACTCAGCTGTTTAAAAAGCGGGCTTTCTTGGGCAGCCAGTCCCTGGGGCTCACTGCTTAAGAAAACTTCTTTAAACAGCTGAGCCACATGGGAGCAAACAGGCACTTCATCACTCAGCTGTTTGGTTTAAATGGCAGGGAGCTATTTAACTCCCTGCTTTCTGCTCCCCACAGAAAGCAGTGGGGAGCAGAAAGCAAGGGCCACAAACCCATATGAATCAGTTTGTGAACCATGAACTAAACTATCATGCCCACCCTTACACAATCATGTAACTCCATGACTTTTACAGCTGTTTATTTACTTTATTTATTTATTCGATTTATATCCTGCCCTCCCCACCGAAGCAGGCTCAGGGCAACTCACATTAAGAGGTCATAAGACCAATATTAATAGACAAAAGATAAAAATACAAGTACATCATAAATAAAACATATAAAACAGTTAAATAAAACAACGGTAAGTGCTGTTTAATCAAATATATTGAGGTATTAATGATGGCAGATACTACCAACTCCAGCGATGTTAAGATTTTATTGATTCAAGTGTTTCTGCTGGATGTCCTATAAAATACATGTTAAGCTATTAAAGAATAATAAATATTAAATAAAAAGTCACTTTCTTGTCAGAATGCTAAAAAAAGTGTTACTGTTGTGATTCAAGTTGCCCACTCCTACCCAGAAGAAAGTTCTATTAAGTTCAAGGATACTTTCTTCCAAGTAAGGTTTCTTAGTTATTTCCACCTTTGAAATGACACAAGGTTGTTCACATGGCTGGCCAAAAGCAGAAATTCCTGATACTTTCTGGTATGGAAGAACGTAGATTTATGCCCCACCCTCCTTTCTGAATCAGAGTCTCAGAGTGGCTTCCAGTCTCCCCCCACAACAGACACCCTGTGAGGTGGGTGGGGCTGAGAGAGCTCTCTGGGAAGCTGCCCTTTCAAGGACAACCTCTGCGATAGCTATGGCTGACCCAAGGCCATTCCAGCAGCTGCAAGTGGAGGAGTGGGGAATCAAACCCGGTTCTCCCAGATAAGAGTCCACGTACTTAACCACTACACCAAACTGGAACAGGTGTTTAAAAGCCATTTAATTTTTTAAAAAAATATTTTTAAATTGTGTTTGGAAAGCAGAAATGCATAATTGCAAATGAAGAATAGCTGTGCCTTTGAGATGTAGTCTTAAAACTATTCTAAGATTAGCCTTTAGAGGAAAAATCCTAGATCGAGAATACATTGTTGGAGGACCAGAATACTAACAATGATTTTCTGATTTCAGTAAATTAACAATTTTACTGGATGTAGTGTGTATTTATACTGCAAGTATGCCTAGGGGGTTTTCATAGTCAGTCCTCTAGTTCTGTAGCTTTGAAAAAATGTGTATTCCCCAACCCGAAACTGCAAATAAAGCTTACGTTTTTGCACTCTCCCATAAAAGTATAAAAACATGAAGGATACTGCAGCATTTCCGTTACACTGGGGGAGGGGGCTTTTTCTGGAGTTGTGAGAAATTTGCAGACATCTCCCCACCATTAATGAAGCCTGGACCCACTTTTAATAGTGTTCGGAGCAACAGCGTATTATAGCCAGCTTGCTTTGCCTGCGGGTTAAGCATGTGACCCCTGGATGCCACCTCCTCACACTGCTGATTTGTGGTATCTTGAAATCATCCTCTGATGTCACTGATCTGAATAACTGATTCTGTCTCACTTTCTGTTCTTCTGTTGGGAATTGATTCTTGACAGGTTTGCGAGTCACTAACTCTTAAGTAAAACTCTTTTCCCTCTGTTTAAAGCAAATGATGGAAACTGGCCACCGCTTAAACAGAACTCGGCTCCTGTGGTAAAGCCCCCACAAATCTCCAACGCAGACTGGAAGGAATCAAACATGGATGCGGCTTTAAAACAAGGAACAATTTCCAGTCAACCCGTGTCGTCTTCAGTATTAGGGAGTACTGATAAGCTGGTGGGTTATTATCTGTTCCCTTTTTTTGGGGGGGGGGGTGGCCTTCATAACATAATTAATAATTTCATTCTTTTCCAGGGCTCCCCCAATTTTAGTGTATGTGCTGTGTTCCTTATTATGTACATTTGATGTTTCCTGAAATTTCTGACCATGCTTTGGGCTTCTCTCGTAAGATTCTGTAGATCTCATATCTTGGCATTGCAGAAGCATTGCTGCAAAAATCTTCTGTTGTTCCTCTTAACCTTCTTGATATTTCTCCACACGTTCATTTGTCCAGATCACCTGTTAATACTCTGATAGCTTTTTAAATGCCACAAATTCTTTCCCCTCTTTGCTTTTACTCCTTTTTTACCAACTACAAACCATGTTTTCCCCCCTTTCCTTTCATGTCTTACCTTCTAGAAAAAGAATTGTTGACTCATGTCTGGCTGTGGAGGTACCACCCTTCACTCTTGGAAACTTTTCCCTGAGTTCCTGTAGCATGGAGACTCTGTAGATACTTGGTGGGAAAGGAAATGCATTGTGCATGTATTCTGTGCCCTTTCATTTGTTCCCATATGCCACAGTTGAGCTGAAATTCTGCTCTAAAAACAGATGCAGGAGCATGCCTGCTTGTTCATCCTTGCTTTGAATGGAACATTAGTCCCTTCTCTTCTGGTCTTTGTTGCACTGTTCAGACAATTTGTATTTAATTTAGATTGTAAATATATATGTGTCTGAGAAAGATTGCTAAAGAAAAAAAGGAAAATGTATGGACTTGGATTGTCATGTAAAGTTACTTTACATTGTCATTTAAGTATACTTTACTGTTTTTAAAAATGTTATTTTTTCTTTCTTGGAATTGTTGTATAGTACACACTTTGTGCTTCTTCCCTTTAAGCAGTAGGCGGGATTACATTTTTGGTGTAGCCCAGGGAAACCCAAGTTCCTATGGGAATCCTCTTCCTTCTGGTGTTATTCTTTGTCCTGACTACTTCTCTGAGGGTGGCAGCACAGTGGAAATGGAAAAAGAATAAAATCCAGTGGTAAAAGGGAAGGTATAAATGTTATTAGCAAGCAGTAGAAAAATAAATCCTTATGCCAGTGGTGGCCAACGGTAGCTCTCCAGATGTTTTTTGCCTACAACTCCCATCAGCCCCAGCCAGCATGGCCAATGGTTGGGGCTGATGGGAGTTGTAGGCAAAAAACATCTGGAGAGCTACCGTTGGCCACCCCTGCCTTATGGAGATAATATGATATAATCTGAATTGACCAAACCATATGAAGAATCTGGAGGTGGGGGTGGAAATGTGAAGGAATTGCTTCTTTTCCCAGTATGGCACTACCTGGAAATGGACATGATGGTTTCAGGGAACTAAATTTTGGATGCTGCTGTTAAGAAAACGAGCTGTCCCATATAAACCTACGTACTTGGGCATTTGGAGCAGTCCTACCTGTTGCTCACCTTCTTCTGGATCCCTTTTGGAGGTGGCTTTAGTGTGCATAAAAAGCTGCTTCCCTTTGTGAGCATCCACTCGGATCCTTGTGGCTCAGTAACGTTGAACCAAAAACTTTTAACTCATTGGGTTTATGGTCACAGATACATTCCTGGTTTAATTGTATGTGAAAGAACAGCTTTCTTTGGAAAAAAGCTAACACATCTTCTTTTTTAAAAAAAATCCAGAGCCTCGATATGGGGAAGGTGCCGCCAACTGTCTCTGGTGTAAGCAAGCAGGTGCCTCAAAACTACGGGACCTATCCAAGCACTGTTCCTTTAGGCACAGGTTCCACCAATTCCTTAGAACGGCGCAAGGACGGCAGCCTACCGAGACCTGGTTCTACAGCAGCAGCAAACAGGCAAAGGCCTGTCCCGTTACCACCAGCAAGCGGCACTCATCAACCGAGCTCTTCCCAGCAAATACAGCAGAGGATATCCGTGCCTCCCAGCCCCACGTATCAACCTTCCGGTGCCCCCTTGTTTCCAGGCGGAGATGGAAGGCCTGACCTCCCCTTAACTGTGGCCATCAGGCCTTTCTTGGCCGACAAAGGCTCGAGGCCCCAGTCTCCCAGGAAAGGGCCACAGACTGTGAACTCTAGCTCCATCTACTCCATGTACCTTCAGCAAGCCACGCCACCAAAGAACTACCAGCAGGCCGTATACAGCACTCTCAACAAATCCGTTAAAGCAGGTAGGCTGATTTGGTGTTGCCTTTCTCTTCTGTAAATGATTTAACTACTTAGTACATAGCAAGTTTGGTGTAGTGGTTAAGTGTGCGGACTCTTATCTGGGAGAACCGGGTTTGATTCCCCACTCCTCCACTTGCACCTGCTGGACTGGCCTTGGGTCAGCCATAGCTCTGGCAGAGGTTATCCTTGAAAGGGCAGCTGCTGTGAGAGCTCTCTCAGCCCCACCCACCTCACCGGGTGTTTGGTGTGTGTGGGGGGGGGGGAAGGTAAAGGAGATTGTGAGCCGCTCTGAGACTGAGATTTGGAGTGGAGGGCGGGATATGAATCCAATATCATCATCATCATCATCATCATCATCATCATCATCATCATCTACTTTTAAGGTACTTTTCATTTCAAGAGGTTGAGGGGAGCGTGTTATGTGCTGTGAGCAGAGGCCTTGATTAGTCTAGGATTCTTCAGCATGTATTACATGCAGCATTAAATGCTACAATGGCAGGGAATGACTCTCAGGAGTGGGACTGCGATTTATTGAAAATCTGAAATTAGGTTTCATGATTAAGAACCAGTTTTGAATGCATTTCTTCCCTGCCCCTGCTCTCCCAGTAGTCAGAGGTGGTGAAGGATACATACTTACCTTAAAATAATAATAATAATAATAATAATAATAATAATAATAATAATAATAATAATAATGATAATAATGATGATGATGTAAATTGTTGGTGTAATGTCAGGCATGAATATTAGGACCTGCTTTATTCAATATTTTCATGAGTGACTGTGGAGCTGAGAAGAAAACGGTGGTGTATTTTGCAGTTCATTTCTCTGATAGAAGAGAAACAATATTTGGTGAGGTGTCATTTAGTTGACTTTAAAGGAGGGGGAATACCAAGAGGAACAACTAAAAGTATTGCAGAACTAGGAAAATTAAAACTCACTTGGGCTAGCTTGACCTCAGAGAATGCAAGGGATTGGGAGGTCGGTGGTAGGGTTTAGGTAGCAAGGCACTTTATGTTTCTTGCATTCAGGAATAGAAGAATAGGGCTACTAGGAAAGGAAAGGTCCCCTGTGCAGGCACCAGTCGTTTCCGACTCTGGGGTGATGTTGCTTTCACAACATTTTCATGGTAGACTTTTTACGGGGTGGTTTGCCATTGCCTTCCCCAATCTTTTACACTTTCCCCCCAGCAAGCTGGGTACTCATTTTACTGACCTCGGAAGGATGGAAGGCTGAGTCAACCTTGGGCCAGCTATCTGAATCCAGCTTCTGCCGAAATCGAACTCAGGTCGTGAACAGAGAGTTTAGACTGCAGTACTGCTGCTTTACCACTCTGCGCCACGGGGCACTTTATGTTCATTGCATTCAGGAATAGAAGAATAGGGCTATTAACTGGCCATTAATAAATTCAGGTGGGAAGTCAGAGCCATTGTGATGGTTGAAGATGTCAGATTATGCAATAGGAACTCTGACCAAGCTGAGGCAGCAAAGGACACGGCTTGGGTCGAAGATGGATTTAGAGGAGGACTGTAATTTTAATTATGTAAACTTGTTTTTATGGCTAGTGTTGTGGCTTGCATCAGGAAAAGCTGCCACTCCCACACTTTACCGTATGATACTTTCTGTGGCCACTACTGAGATGAGCCCCAGCAAAAAGGTTCCAGATCTGTCTGTATTAGCCAAAACCTACGCAAGATGGGTAGCTCTGTTTGTACCAGTAGAAAAGAGTAAGAGTCCTGTAGCACCTTAAAGACTAACAACATGTGTGGTGTATGGTAGAAACTTCCATGAAGAAGTGAGCCATGACTCACAAAAGCTCCAACCCTACCACAAATTTTAATAGTCTTTAGGGTGCTACCAGACTCTTACTCTGTTCTACACCAAAAGGGGCAAGTCACTGTTTCTCCCCCTGGCTCACAGCCCCTCATGCCACATCACTTCCTATTCCAGCAATTCCTGACCTTCAGGAGAGAAGGGGGAGCAAAGCCCCCTGGTGTACGCGAAGAAGAGTGTTTTTGGACCCAAGCCTTGATATGAATAGATTTTTGATCAGTCTGATTACTGTATTTGTGAAGGGGGGGGAGTTTGTGTGTATGTGGGTTTTTTGTTTGTTTTGATTTCCCTGTAGCGTAAGCCTTGATTTAGCTGTCATCTAAAGCTACATTGGTTTGGCAGACACCTTGGCATCCTGTCCCTTTCTAACACACTGTGGACTATATACGACAGGTTACTTCACAGGGAACATGGTACCGGTAGTGTGGAGATTTTTTGTCCGCATTAATCCTTCCTAGTCCTATCCCAGATTTTTATTTTTTTGTAATCTGGCATAGATCCCTAATAAAAGTGGACTTGTTCTCTCTCCTTAATCATATCCACTTTTGCTTCCTGACCACAAATGATAGCTCTATCAAAATTATTGTAACAGCGCCGGGAAGGGGGGGTGGAATTGGTTGTTTTTTGTAGTTTCATCATGCACTAGGAAGGGTTTTTAAATCAGCCATTGCTTATTTTTATTATGACTTTGGAAAGAGACCATGGTGCTGACACCAGAGTGATTCCATGTTGCTTTAGAACTGTTCCTCATGGCTTCTTCTCTCCCTTCAGTTTACGGGAAGCCTGTTGTACAATCTGGTTCGACTTCTCCTTCGCCGTTGCCATTCCTTCATGGATTTTTACCAGCCAACGCATCACAGCCTCAGCCCCCGAGCGACTGTAGTGAAAAGGAGCAGGAGGTGGAAAATGCCCCGCCCTCTGGGGATAACAGCAATGTGGAAAACATTCCCCGCCCCCTCAGCCCCACAAAACTGACACCCATTGTCCATTCCCCCCTGCGCTACCAAAGCGACGCTGACCTGGAGGCTCTGAGGAGGAAACTGGCCAATGCCCCCAGGCCTCTGAAAAAGCGAAGCTCCATCACTGAGCCAGAAGGCCCCAGCGGACCCAACATACAGAAGCTCCTGTATCAGCGTTTTAACACCCTGGCAGGGGGAATCGAAGGGGCCCCTTTTTATCAGCCGGGCAGCTCGCAGGACTTCATAGGCACGCTGGCAGACGTCGACAACGGAAATGCCAACACCAACGGCAACATCGAGGAGCCCATTCCTGCGCCACCCACGGCTCCCCTCCCTGACGAGCCTTCGTCCGATGCCAATGACAACGAGCTTCCTTGTCCTGCAACGGAGGAACTGATCAGTGCAGAAACCACGACGCAGTCGCCCGAAACGACGGAAGATGATAACAACAACAATCTTGCCGTGGTCCCCCCCGTGGAGCGCCCCCCAAGTCCCACCCCCGAAGGCAACACCCCAGTAGAAGAGGAAGTGCAGCTACCCCCTGCTCCTCCTCCTCCTCCTCCACTTCCTGTGGTAAGTTACTTCTGAGAGCAGGTGGAGGTTTTGATTAGAAAGGCAGCTGAATGGGTTCCACACTTTACTGAGCACTCTGGCAAAGTCTCAGTTCCTCTTTGGCATGTATGCTTTAGTCCAGGGGTGTTAAACATGCGGCCCGAGGACTGAACCAGGCCCCCGAGGAACTGGCTGTCATCTGCTTCATTCTCTCTCTCTCTTGCTGTCTTCTGCATCACAGCTTGCTTTGCCAGGCTTGCTCAATCACACAGGAGCTATAGAGCAAAACCTCTATTTTCTCCATTGGCTGAGGCTCCTCCCTTGAGGAGGAAGGGGGCAGCGATCGATCTTGCTTTGCCAGGCTCTCTCAATCACACAGCAGAGCTACTGTGCCAAGCCTCTTTTCCTTCTATTAGCTACGAAGGAAAGAACATAAGAGAACATAAGAGAAGCCATGTTGGATCAGGCCAACGGCCCATCAAGTCCAACACTCTGTGTCACACAGTGGCAAAAAATGTTATATACACACATACACTGTGGCTAATAGCCACTGATGGACCTGTGCTCCATACACTGTGGCTAATAGCCACTGATGGACCTGTGCTCCATACACTGTGGCTAATAGCCACTGATGGACCTGTGCTCCATATTTTTATCTAAACCCCTCTTGAAGGTGGCTATACTTGTGGCCGCCACCACCTCCTGTGGCAGTGAATTCCACATGTTAATCACCCTTTGGGTGAAGAAGTACTTCCTTTTATCCGTCTTAACCTGTCTGCTCAGCAATTTCATCGAATGCCCACGAGTTCTTTTAAGACCAACAAGTGCTGATGTTTTATGCATGTTTTAAGCTATTTTAAAAAAAAATTATTGTGTTTTTCTGTGTCCTCTGCAACCTAATCTTAAATAGGTACACACACGGCCTGGCCCAACATGGCCCGGCCTGTCAAGGTCTCATTTATGTCAGATGCGGCCCTCATAACAAATGAGTTTGACACCCCTGCTTTAATCCCTTTATACAGCAGTATCCCATACACAGCCCTTAGTACTCACCCATGCCCGGTCAAGCTGTGTGTAGGACAGAAGTATTACTGAGGCCAAGCCTTGGAGACAGGCAAGCATGGAATGGAAGAGGTCTGGAGAGCCTCACTCTTGGGAGGAGACGCAGCTGCTGGAAGGGCTGCACAGCTGAAGACAGCCCTGTGTGGCTGCCTGCCCGGTGCTTGGCAGTCTGCCATATTTCAGCATGTTCCTAGACAGACAGATGAAACAGGAAGCCTCTGAAGCTGCTTGAGAGCCCTGTTTGGCTCACAGGTTGTGCAGATCCACCTTCAAAAGCTTTGGTCTTGGGTTGTGCTTTGATCTGGGTGGGTGACTCCAGCAGTACTTGCATTAAGTCACTGAAGCAACAGGAGAGTAAGGAGGAAGAAAGGAGACGTTGGTGTGTATGGAAAAGAGTCACTCCAAGTACAGGAGAAATCCCCACTCTATATTTGTTTTGCCACTTATTTATATCCTCGTCTTTCTTTCCAACGGGAACCCAAAGTAGCTTAAATCAGTCTCCTCGCCTCAATTTTACCCCCCCAACAACCCTTTGAGGCAGGTTAGGCTGAGAGTGTGTGACTGGCCCAAGGTCACCGAGGAAGTTTCCATGGTAGAGTGGGGGATTTGAACACGGATCTCCCAGATTCTAGTGCAGTGCTTTAACCACTACATCATGCAGCCTCTCACACTGTTGCAGGTTGCAGTCAGAGTTCAGTTCTGGGTCTGAAAAGGTTGATGCTTGCTGCCATAACCCACTAGAACAGACCCTTTCAGTTGCGTTGAGGGAGTTGGGTGGAGGACTGGATGTGCCATGCCGTGAAGAAAAGCAGAAAACGGAGTTAGGCAGTGCTGATTTCCAATTATTATTGATTTTAGTTCCAGACAATAAGGCTTTAACCATCCTCACTTGCACTGAAACCTTGAGGCTATTATGCCACTGAAAAAAAAAAAATCTCTCCCCTTATTACTCAGGCCAAACGGACCAACCTGAAGAAACCCAACTCTGAGAGAACCGGTCACAGTTTGAGGGTCAAGTTCAACCCGCTGGCCCTCTTGCTGGATGCCTCCCTGGAAGGAGAGTTTGACTTGGTGCAAAGGATCATCTACGAGGTAGACTGACCGGTCTAGCTAGACTCTTGGGCTCTGTTGTAACCAGAAGGAAAGATTTAAGCTGAAGAAGCCCCTGTTGTTGTTGTTTGTTTGGCTTCAGGTGGACGACCCCAGCAAGCCCAATGATGAAGGAATCACCCCACTGCACAATGCGGTGTGTGCCGGCCATCACCACATAGTGAAGTTTCTGTTGGATTTTGGGGTCAATGTGAATGCAGCTGACAGTGACGGATGGTGAGAGCCCAGCGTACAGTGTTTTGTGTTGCAGTGGACACTTATATCCATGTTCTGCAACAAAAACTAGAGCCCTCATTATAGTATTTAGTGGTTGTGTTGGACGTGAGAACAAAGCCCTGTCCTATGCAGAGGGCTGGTTTTAAGCAGAGTGGTAAAACTGCAGTACTTTAGTCCAAGCTCTCTGCTCACAACCTGAGTTTGATCCCAGTGGAAGCTGTGTTCTGGTAGCTGGCTCAAGGTTGACTCAGCCTTCCACCCTTCCGAGGTTGGTAAAACGAGTACCCAGCTTGCTGGGGGGAAAGTGTAGATGACTGGGGAAGGCAATAGCAAACCACCCCATAAAAAAGTCTGCTGTGAAAACGTCGGATGTGATGTCACCCCAGAGTTGGAAACGACTGGTGCTTGCACAGGGGAATACCTTTACCTTTTTGTGGCTCTCCCCAGCCAATCAAACAGCTGCTTTTAGAAAAGCACTCCCATCTTGCAGACTAATGACAGTGCTTCCAGAAACAGCAAGAATTCACCCGTTGGCTTGCCCTTCACGCCACCGAGAGTGAAAATATCCCGCCTTGCGTTGAGCCTTATGTATCTGATTTATTTCAGGACTCCATTACACTGTGCAGCATCTTGCAACAGCGTCCACCTCTGTAAGCTCCTTGTTGAGTCTGGAGCAGCCATTTTTGCTTCCACTATAAGCGACATAGAAACGGCGGCAGACAAATGCGAGGAGATGGAAGAGGGTTACATCCAGTGCTCCCAGTTTCTGTATGGTAAGTTACAAGAGCAGATACAGGTTTGGGTCAAAGTTTCAGATCTTGGGTTTTGAACACAGCTATCTCAAGTGACTTGCGGGGTCTACACAGTGTTTTTGGCAGCTGTTTCAGACTTACAAATTTCGACATGCGACACTATGGTTGTAGAGGCACACGGTGGAAAATGCTGTCAAGTCACATCTGACTTAGGGCATCCCCTGGTGGGGTTTTCAAGGCTAGAGACATTCAGAGGTGGCTTGCCATTGCCTGCCTCTGCGTCGTGACCATGGTATTCCTTGGAGGTCTCCCATCCACATACTGGCCGGGGCTGACCCTGCTTAGCTTCCAAGTTCAGGCAAGCCTGGGCTAAGAGGTACATGAGGGCATTAAAGCGCAGAATTGGAAGAGGAATAAGACGGAGCTCTTCCACCAAGCTTTTAATCTACTGGGTGTCCTCTAAAACCTTCCCCCGGCCCTTTACTCTCCATGTGCTTGAGCTGGGTCAAGGGGTCTGAGTGACAGCCTTAAGTGGTGTCAGTGACCTGAAGCTGTGCTAAATGGTGTTAATTAGCTGAAGTTGTACCAACTGCTGAACTATGTGTGGCCTCAGGCTGCACCATTGTTGGAGTTATGGTTTTCTTATTTTAATCAGTACGTATTATGTTTATGAGATACCTTAGATTTATTAGGGTTTGTAGAATCTTTCGGGCTCAAGTGCCGTGTTCTACTGGAGAAAGTTTTCCTTCCAGACGTTTCGTTCTCAGCTGCGGAGAACATCCTCAGTGGCGTTGCAGCCGGAGCAGGTGCTCTGACCTTGGCTGCTGTGCATTGAGTGAGGCCAGGGCTGCTGGAGAGCTGCTATTTCTAGGCTGGAGGGGGTGTGGTGAAAGGGCAATTGGTTTGTGGATGTGCCCATTGTTTGGTGGGGCTTCCTGGAAGGGTAGTGATAAGGAAACTGGCTGTTGAATGTGACCATTGTTCTGTGTTAATTGCTGGGAGGGTTGGAAGGGGTGTGAAGATAAGGAAGATGGTTGTTGACTGTGCTGATTGTTCTGTGGAATGTGCTGGGTATTCAGAGACTTTCTGCAATTTCATCACACGCCCTCCAGCCTAGAAATAACAGCTCTCCAGCAGCCCTGGCCCCACTCAATGCACAGCAGCCAAGAAGGTCAGAGCGCCTGCTCTGGCTGCAACGCCACTGAGGATGTTCTCCGCAGCTGAGAACGAAACGTCTGGAAGGAAAACTTTCTCCAGTAGAACACAGCACTTGAGCCCGAAAGATTCTACAAACCCTAATGATGTTACCAGTCATGAAAACCTGAAATCTTTGATACCTTAAATTTGTTGTTTTATTTATTGTTATTGCAATGTTGTAAGCCGCCCCGAGCCTGCTTGCAGAATAGAGCGGGGTATAAATCCCAAATTAAAAATGAATTATTTTGCCCAATTATGTAATAGTGAAAAAAAGGGGATTAACCCCCCCCCCCAAGTGACTGCAGATTGCAGTTTCGGGAACCTCCATAGCTGTTGACTCTTAAGAGCTCTGGCTGTCATGACTCCAGCTACTCAGAAGTTTTACAAAAGCTGTCAGCTTGTGAGGCTTAGGGATAGATTGTTGTTGGTTCAGCAGAGCAGGTTTGGTCACTGTTTGTGGATATCAACGTTGGGCGTATATAGGAGAAACAATCAGTGGGAGAAAGTGGACACATGACAAAATATTTCACTGTCCACTGTTCTCCAATTTAACCTTTTCTACCTTGGACCAGAGAAACAGCAGTTGACGTAATGGTGAAAGCCCCGTCACTAGACTTAGGGGAGAGTGAATTCTTCTCATCAGCAACAATGGGAGTAATTTCTAGGCCCCAAAAGTACACTTTGGCTACCTTGGAAGGGTGCTTTCCATTCGAGTGAAGTTGCATGTACCATTTCTAGTGGTCAAGGAGGTCACGGCCTCTGGAACAAGGGCCAAGCTCACACCACTATAGTGTAGATGGATTTTTCCAACTGGGGCACCAGCTTCTGAACCTAAATGACTGCACAGAGCCGGTTGCTTCCAGGAGACAAGGACATCTTCACTTGTTTCAGTTTCTTCCTATGTACTATCAAAAAAAAAAGTCTACTTCATATTATTACTTGAGCAGAGAGCTCACGGTGGGTTTATAGCTGGGCGTAGCAAACATACATGCCAGCATGCTCTGTTAGTCACATATTAGTCACATGAAGGGCGGGAAAACAAGAGACTGCCTTCATCTACCTGAACCCAGCTCTCACAGAACCCATTCTGATTACTGTGGTTGGATTTAATGGGATTTCATAAGCTTTATATGGCCTGCCTTTGGAAATGAACCCCCAGTCACACGAGATAGCTCAAGCTGCTGTGTTGTGCTCCCAACTGATGGTTATTGTTTAGCTGTCATCTTGGGGAAAAAAGCTTGCCTTCCCACTTTCTTTTTGGAAACAGGTGTACAAGAGAAGCTGGGAGTGATGAACAAAGGGGTAGTGTACGCGTTGTGGGATTACGACGCTCAGAACAACGACGAGCTGTCCTTCCACGAAGGAGATGCCATTACCATTCTAAGACGCAAAGACGATAACGAGACAGACTGGTGGTGGGCTCGGCTCAATGACAAAGAAGGCTATGTGCCTAAAAATATCTTGGGGGTAAGTGTAACAGCACTTGTATATTGTGCTCTGGCTAAATGAAACGCTTTTCAGAAAGTGTCAGCTAACAATAGGAATCTCTGGGAATTTTTTTGCTTTTAAACAGAGGAAGTTACTAATAGCCCCCTGTCCTTTGCCTCTCCCTCTGATAGCCAAGAGCACTCCCCTCCCCCCTCCTCACAAAGAGAGAGTTGAAACTGTAAGTCCCAGGATTTAAGTAGTTCAGTGTACATCTAGGTTCACTTCCTGACCATATTGGTCACAGGCAGGTCTTCTCCCACAGACAATGGAATAGATCAGCATGGTTTCCCTCCTACCCCTCCTACCCCTCTCCCCATCAGATTGAAGCAGTACAATATTGGGAGAACTGTACCATGTTGCTTTTCCTGCACCTTTGAAGATGCATGGGATGATAATGGGTGCATTTTTTAAAAAAATGTGCTGCTTTTCTTACGTTTTTACTTGTACTAAGTGGTAGTGTCTATAACAATTGCCATGCACTTTCAGAGACAAGTGCAGTTTTCAAATCGTTCATCGTTTTCCTCTCATCTGCAATAAGAAATAACACCCAGAAACAAAAAAATATCTTTTTGAATGTAGAAGTGAGGAAACTGCAGGATCATATTTATGATGATGATATTGGATTTATATCCCGCCCTCCGCTCCGAAGAGTCTCAGAGTGGCTCACAATCTCCTTCACCTTCCTCCCCCACAACAGACACCCTGTGAGGTGGGTGGGGCTGGAGAGGACTCTCACAGCAGCTGCCCTTTCAAGGACAACCTCTGCCAGAGCTATGGCTGACCCAAGGCCATGCTAGCAGGTGCAAGTGGAGGAGTGGGGAATCAAACCCGGTTCTCCCAGATAAGAGTCCGCACACTTAACCACTACACCAAACTGGCTCTCCACTTGGGGTTAAGATAAGCATGCAAGCTTTCCTTTTTTCACTGTACAAAAAAAAAATATTGGAACGCTTTTGAAAAATATAACTGGTTGAGGGAGGTTTGGGAAGGAAGTGGCTCTGTGGTAGAGCATCTACTTGGTAAGCAGAAGGTCCCAGGTTCAATCACTTTCCTAAGATCCAAAGACTTGTTATTTTTTAAAAAGCAATTGGACCTTGTCTGCATTAGGTTTTAATTGAGGCTTGGAATAGATTAAAACAGGGGCAGCATCCATCTGCTTTGGAATTTCCTGGGCTAGGAGCTTCAAGCCTTCAGGCCCTTGAAAGTGAGCTGGTAGCTGTTATGCGAAGTAGCCTGCTAAAATCAGTCCTGCATTTTTTTTTTTATAGCAAGACTGATTTGATTTCCCTGCTGTTAGACAGTCGGGCAACAAATATGTTATCCAGTGCATCTGTAACTACTGCTTGGGTACAGGAACTAGGCTGTCTTAGCTCTAAAGCACAACACTCTTGACCAGAGGCTTGCCAAAGGCTAGGTTTGCAAAGTAAAGACTCCTGCTTTATCAAGTATTGTAGCTTGTTACCGCCTTAGACTTAAGTGATTCTTAGTTGAAGCTTTAAGCTAGCCTCAAGACAGGAGTTATCAGAAGAGAGCCAGTTTTGCCCCATTTCCACTGCAACCCTGTCCCCTTCTTGTCCACAAAGTTCTCTTTAACTATATCTTTTTTTGAAAACAAGTGGGAAGTTTCTGCTTCAAACAAATCCAACATAGTATCTCACATACATTTCCATAATGAAGGGGTTAAGGTAGAAAAAATTAGTCCTGTTTGGTGTAGAGCAAGTTCGGTGTAGTGGTTAAGTGTGCGGACTCTTATCTGGGAGAAGCAGGTTTGATTTCCCACTCCTCCACTTACAGCTTCTGGAATGGCCTTGGGTTAGCCATAGCTCTCCTAGAGGTTGTCCTTGAAAGGGCAGCTGGTGTGAGAGCCCCCTCAGCCCCACCCATTTCACAGGGTGTCTGTTGTGGGGGGGAGAAGATGTAGGAGATTGTAAGCCACTCTGAGTCTCTGATTCAGAGAGAAGGGCGGGGTATAAATCTGCAGACTTCTTCCTGTACACCAGCCTACTGTACCATCCATTCGTCTGTTTTCTATGAAATAAACTAGTTCCAGTATAAAGCCTGAATTTAACTTTCGGTTTCATTTTATTGCAGTTATATCCAAGAATAAAGCCTAGGCAACGAACCCTTGCCTGAATTCTACCTTTGGCAGTGCAATATCTTGTTGGCAACTGGAAGACAGAAAGTATACACTGGAGACCTTTTCAGTCACATTTCACCAGGACAAAATAAAGCTATAGTTTTTAAAATGGTGCTCTTGTTCATATACTGGACAGCATTTGAGGTTTTCAATCTGCCGTTTGTAAGTGAGGTGTCTGCTCTATGTTAACTCACCCACTCCTTAGGGGAGGTACTCAGCACAGCCTGCAGCATTTCTTTTTGCCAGTCAAATTAAAGAGAACAAACTTACTTGTGCTAAATGTTAGAAAGGGGGGGGGGAACCTTTTGCGAAATGCAGATATGCTGTCTGATCTGTTCTAGTCCACAGTAACTATCCTGACATGTCAAGACCTTTTGCTATTAAAGTTGTCAGCTGAATGTTGAGTTTACTGTGTTTAAAATCCTTAAAAGAGCTTGGGGTGAGAGTTGACCACTGGGAGTCGCCCTCTAGTATCAAGAACTTATTGACAAAACAAAAGAAAGCATCAAAGCTGAATGGATTTTTCGTACACTACTCAAAACGGCACTTCTTCCTTCACCTGGATGGTTTTTTCCCCTTGATACTCCTGCTTATAAGCACCAATTTAAATTCCCCCGTATCCTGTTTTATACTTCTTTAACCCGCCACACCCTGAATTGCGTCTTCTGAACAAACCCACATTCAGATTTGAGGGACTTGTATGTTTATATGGAAGAAAAAGTGCAATAGTTGAAAAGGGGGTCAAGAGTAAGGTTATTTTTTAAAGAAAAAAATGCTAAAAAGGTTCGATTTAAGGACCTTTCGGTTTTAGGGAGGAGGTGAGCGAAGGGCAGGATAAAGGCCAGGCTGGTTGCGCAGCAGGCAGGGAAGGAGGAGGAGGAGGAGAGACTTGCAATGGTTAAAAGACAGCTTGCCGCTTGGGCTGGGACGGTGCCTGTGGTTCTTGGCAGCCCTGCATCTTAGTGCTAGGGTGAGTTATGCAATAACTTAAAAATCCACAATGTAGTTTCAAACGAGAGAGAGAGAAAAAAAGCACTTCATTGGAATATCAATTGTACATGCTTTTCTACACAGAAGTCTATTTTGAATTTCCCATTCAGCTGTAGCCACACGTTTTATAATTTCCTCCCAGTTCAACCAACGGTAGGGCCAATGGGCTGTATTTTCATGTCCATGTTGTGCATAATTTATATATCCACGGATGCAGTGCTGTAAGTTGCTTTATACCACTGTTTAGCATTAATTGTATATATTGTGGTGACGAGAAGTGAAAAAAGGGTATTATTGTAAAAGAATATTTGCTAAATGAATGTGAGCCTATGATACACTGCTTATCCAGTGTGCACAATAAACTACTGCTATGGTATGGTGGCGCTTGCGTGTGTGTGTTTTTAAATTCTTTGCAAGAGAGCGTTTGCAGAAGTGAGCCTGGGAAAGTGTATTTTGCAGATTTACACTGTGTTTCCTTAGAGGTCAACTTGCTAAAATTCTTCAGAAGTTCTGTGATATCAAGCACTGTTGGGGGCCATTTGAAGAGGGAGAGTTTGAAACTTTAAAGCAGCAAAATTCTTCCTGTCTTTAAAAGAAGGGTGAGATTCCCTGGAAGATGATGGTCCTTGGAAGATTTCCAAGATAATAAGTAGCCTACTGTGACCACAGTGAGACCCTACTGGATTGGCCCACCCAGTCCAGCATCCTGTCTCATAAAGTGGCCAATCAGTTCCTCTGGATGTCCAACAACAGGACATAGAGGCTGAGGCCTTCCCCTGATGTTGCTTCCTGGCTCTGGGATTCAGAGGTCGACTGCCTCTGAATGTGGAGGTTCAGTTCCCTTCTGTCACCATGGCTAGCAGGCACTGATATATCCTCTCTGAATCTAATTCCCTTTTGTGGCCCTCTCTGCATCCTCTGGCAGCAAATTCCGCATTGTAATCACTTGCCGTGTAAAAAAAAATCCTTTTATTTGTTCTGAATTTAGTGCCGTTCAGTTTCATTGAAAGCTCTCAAATGCTCGTATTTTGGGAGAGGGAGAAAAGTTGTCAATCCTGTTTATCCCGAACATAAATTTACAGACCTCTATCCTGTCCCCTCTTAGTCATCTCTTCTAAACTTGAAACTTGGGTGTGAGCACAATCTTCAACAGAGTGGCACAGTGCAAGATGCATTGCTCAGTAGAAAGTGTCTGGGGAATGTAATATGTTCGGAACATAGTGCATTACGTGATGTAACAGTATTTTATAATACTGTATGGATTTTAATTGTTTGTTGTGGTTTTATGCTGTGAGGCACCCTGAGCCTGCCTCACGGGGAGGGTGGGATATAAATCAAATAAAGTATAACATAAGAGAAGCCATGTTGGATCAGGCAAATTGCCCATCCAGTCCAACACTCACTGTCACACATCAGGAGGTCCATCAGTGGGGCCAGGACACTAGAAGCCTTCACCCTGTTTGCCCCCCCCCCCCAGCACCAAGAATACAGAGCATCATTGCCCCAGACAGAGTTCCAACAATACGCTGTGGCTAATAGCCACTGATGGACCTCTGCTCTATACGTTTATCCAACATATATAGTACCTGCATAAGGGTAACTACTGCTTTTAGCTTTCAGAGTCGAAGCTGTTGATTAGCACTCAGTGTGAAACCTAACGGCAGCTCCAGTTGGGTGATTAAACACGCTTAGCATTCACAACTTTAAATAGTTATTTAATCAGGTTTTATTAGCCAAACCTAGAATTACCACAAAAAGCATGAATATAAAACTTCAAAAAAATCAGTCTTGCTGGAAGCTTCATTCAAAAAGGTCAACTTTCACAGGACAATTTGTGGCATTTGGTTAAATCTTTTTTTTTTTTTAACAAGAGAAGTGTTTAATATGATACAAATCCCCCACCACAAGAAAGAGTGGCTTCTATAAAAGGACAACCTAAGGCAAGATTTCATAGATCATTTGGATGGGGGGGGGGGGGGAGAGAAACCTGAGATCTACACACCTGAAAAGCTATTCTTGGGAGCATCAACACATGAGTGTGTTTCCTTTTTATAATGAATTATACAGTATACATAATATGTACTACAAAAGTTGTGCTATACATTTAGCAGTAGTGCAGGTCACACTTCATTATACATATTAAGTGCAGACACGATTTTAACAAAATATAAAGTCATCGAGGCAAGGCTATATTTTAAAGCATTAATGAACTGTATACATATTGCACACTAAATAAGTGAATACTTATGGGTCGAATACTCACATTGTTATTGGCCAGGGCTCACATTAATGAACCACATTTAACAGGTAAGAACAGGGCAGAGTGGTTCCCTCTATTGCCAAGTGTTTATTACCATGTGAACTAGCGAGAAGTGAGATGTTTATTCTGAGAGCTCATCTTTTCCCCCCTCAAATTGAAAGTTGTTATTGGTCCCGAGACTCATAAAGAAGTTTTGCCGCCTGCAAGACCAAAAAAGGAGGGGGGGGGGGATGGAGAGAAAAAGAAAATGCAGTTCATTGAGTGATGGTGGTGCTTTAAGAATGCTTCAAAGGCAAAACTCCCCCCCCCCCGAATTTCTGATTACACTGAGCATTTCTTATATCCTCGATGCGCTAAATCTGCTAAGGAATGAAAGCAATCGGGATGTCTTCAAGGCAAGCCTATTATTGGCAAGCATTGCTAGAATAGTTTGACCTTAGACAAAAACAATCGTGATTTGTGGCTATATTCCTGGTACCCCAAAAACTAAAGTGCATACAGTACCAGGGATGTCAAACTCATTTGTTATGAGGGCTGTATCTGACATAAATGAGACCTTGTTGGGCCAGGCCATGTGTGTACCTATTTAAGATAAGGTAGCAGAGATATACATTTTATAAAGAACACAAACACAAATATATATTTTTTAAAAACTTAAAACGTTAGCACTCATTGGTCTTAAAGATGCTTTCTTTGTATTTCTCCCATGGGATCCAGGAAGCTGGGTAAAGGAAGCTCTGGCTCTTTCCTTCCTTCCCCAGGGGACGGGAGGGGTGGGGGGAGAAGAGCTTCAGCCAATAGGAAGAAGAGAGGCTCAGCTCTGCTGTGCAATTCAGAGAACCTGGCAAAGCAAGCTATTACTCTCCCCTTCCTCCCCAAGGGAGGAGCCTCAACCAATGGATAAGATAGAGCTTTTGCTCTGTAGCTCCTGTGCAATTGAGCATGCCTTGCTAAGCAAGCTGTTTTGTAGAAGGAAGCAAGATATAGGGAGAAGGAAGCAGGTGACAGCCAGTTGCTCGGGGGGGCTGGTAGGAGCCCTCCAGGGGCCTGATTCGGCCCCAAACTGCATGTTTAACACCTCTGGCATACACTATACCCACCCAACCCTGAGCTCTCAAGTAAGGGAGTTAATTTCCTGCCATTTTCTCTTTGCTCATCTTGCTACTTGGACAACTGGGGGCCGAACCATATGATACCATGTCCACCACAGGGACCTTGAGCCATCTGAAAACATTGGGGGGGGGAGTCTTTCATCCACCCACGCTGTAGTCTCCAGGAACTGGGTCCTTGTGGCAGTCTCAGGGGGAGGGAAGGGGACACAGTACTGTCTAGCTTGGCCCATGGAAGTTAACTGCAAGAAGGAATTATTCTATTTGTATTCAGACGTGGGGACTTTAGTTTTAGTTTCACCTAGTTTACCTTGTGCATGGCTGCCAGCCAGGTTGCTGATAGTTTCTTGTTAGAGTTGAAGTCTTCTCCAGCAGTGAATTTCAACTGTTTGAGTTCCTCTGATCCCGGCGCCTTGTACTGAAGGAGCATACCTATAGCACGAGTATTGCCTCCTACGGGAGAAATGTAATGAAAATAAAAGGGCTTAATGGTTTTGCTGGAACACTCACCACCAAGTTTAGTGTCCACGCTCTATGAGAGGATTCCAAGATCTTTATCATAATTTCTAGGTGAGCCCCAACACTTCCTTCCCAACCTCTGTCAGTAAGATAATCATGGGACACTGGATGTTTTATTAACCTGGCAGATAGAGTGAGGTTGAGTAGTGGTTATGGAGAAAACCACACTCAAGCAAGGATGCTATCTGATCTCCCAGCTCTAGCCACTTTCTACCTGTAGGCAATGGACTTCATGCCCTACAGAAAACATATCTTGCATTCTCATACCCCCATGAAAACACACTGGGGAAAGTATGTAGTGAAAAAAATTACACACTATATATCTCAATTTTTCTTATTTGTGCTTGGAATCTAGGGCCCTTACACCTGTTTGTGGTTTGGAAACACCACCACTCTATTCCACAGTAATAACAAAATGCCTAATTCCATACTAAGTGTGACATTTTCCGCAAGAGTTGAGACATTAGGAGGAGCTGGGCTCCCTAAGGACTGATTGGGGAAAGGCGCCATGCAAACAGTCCTATCCTACTGTCCTTCAGAGGCCTCGACCAGACCTCTGGTTCAAAACAACTGTGGCATTCTCAAACTGCCCCCCCTGCACCTGCCCCCAGACCAGAAATGTGAAATTCAGAATCTTGCAGATTTGAAGTCCTTAAAAAAACACTCTGCAAGTGGCAGTGAATTGCAAGAAGGCACTCTGTCAGACCAAGTAAACCAGATCTACACTGTTGAATCTCTCATTCCAAAGGCAGTGCTGTTTCAATAAGAAATGGAGGCCTTAGGAACTGTGAACTGCTGTGCAAGTGACAGTTTTCCCAAAACAACACATAATATGCAATGAATTACGCGAATTGTCCAATATACAATCATTAGACACTTCGTTTTCAGAGTTCTGAGTAGGGACGGACACGACCCTAAAAAAGGCGGTTCGGTTTGGAGCAGCCCCCGAACTCAGCAGGCCCAAACTGAAAAGTTTGATTCTCTTTCTCTCAACTCACCCTGGAAAGGGTGGGGATCACACAGGGAGGGGCTTCATTTAACACTTCCATTTTACTCACCCCCTTCGAGGCAGAAGGGAGCAAATCTGAAGGGTTAAATGGCCAGCTCCGTACAGCTGAACTGAACCAGCCAAAAGTCTGGCAAATATTCGGGGAATGTACCCTTCCCTGAACATTGGCTCCCGGGATCCGAATCAGCCCAAGTTCAGCCCGAATTCTGGTTTGTGAACCAGTTTGTGCCCATCCCTAGTTCCGAGTTCCCAGGGTGTGGGGCTGAAGCTCCCACCTGAAGTTCCCAGGGTGTGGGAACAGGCTGGAACTGAAAGATGAGACCCAAGAATAAACTGCACCTGTTGGATGCTACCACCGAACATCACATTCTGTGGGCCAAGACTATGGCCGCAGATCGTTTACAGGACACCAGTCTCAGAAGAACCACCATGCAGAGATCCAGCCCCAGAAGATAGATAAGCGCTGCATCTTTCTTTTTTGTCTTTAATAATAATAAAATTTTATTTATACCCCGCCCTCCCCACCGAGGCAGGCTCAGGGCGGCTTACAGGCGGCTTTATCAACTGATTAATTCAAACAGAAAACATTTGAATGAATTTTATCATCTTCCAAGTGGGTGGTGCTGGGAACACTGACAGTCCCAAGGCCTTCCTCGGTTTGCCTGTTGCTGAATATGAAGGCCTCATCTGACAGCAAGCAAAAGCAGGGGAAGGGCAGATTACGCAAGGCACACTGAACCAGAAAGACCAACGGGCGGGGAGGAAAGAGCAGATGGCATTTCCCACTGTCTGGTTTGCTTAGCAAGGAGAAAACGTTTGCAGAGTTTGGCCTGGTGAGAGCTCCTGAAAGCTGGAGTTGCATAATGCTTCCCAGTCTCTCTTGCAACTACCTGACACAGGGCTGGCTGCATTTGTGAAGGCCACATCAACAAGATGACCCAAGGTCATGGTTTCTTTCACTTCTCAATACCCTGCCGTGAAGCTCTGCTGCTTTCTGATAGCATTTCTCAAACTACAAACCTGCCAGAGCCAGCTTCTCAGGTGTGAATAAAAGTTAATTTACTACATGCCTGGCACATGTCAACAATTTTCTCCTGGCTCTAGGGCCTTCCGGTTATTTATCTATCATCCCACTTCCACACCCAGCTCCCTGCAGTATTTGCATTCCTTTGAGAGTGGCACGCACGGCTCTTCTCTTCCTCATTTTCTCCTCACAACCTGCAAGGAGGAAATCTACTGGCTCGAGGTTGCCCAGTGACTTTCATGATGGCCTTGGGATCTCAGCCAGCTCTCCTGGAGCCTAGTCAACCTTCACAACTGCTCTACGCCAATTCTGGAGAGGAGCAGCCACAAGCTACTGAGCACCATGAAATATGGGTTGGATAATGAGGCCCACAGCTTTAAGAACATAAAAGAAGCCATGCTGCATCAGGCCAATGGCCCATCCAGTCCAACACTGTCACACAGTGACCAAAAAACCCAGGTGCCATCAGGAGGTCCACCAGCAGGGCCAGAACTCCAGAAGCCCTCCCAGTTGCCCCCCAAGCGCCAAGAAAACAGAGCATCACTGTCCCAACTCTCTGAACTGCAAAATTTATGCTACTCATTTTAATCATCTTAAAGTGACCTTTGACTCTCGAAAGCTTATACCACAAAAATCTTGTTGGATTCTGAGGTGCTACTAGAATGGAAATCCAGCTGCTCTACTGCAGGCTAACATAGTTACCCTCTGAAACTAACTGTAATCATTTAGATGGAACCATGGAAGTTCTACTTTGTGAAAGTGCGAGGTGCTAGAACCCCCATTTTGTAACCCTTCGATAATACTGCTCTAGCCCCCTTTTGTAACTCTAATCTCACTGGCACCCCCGTTGGGGTATTTTACACATCCTTGGTTGTCTTTCCCCACCTGACTCCAGCCAGACAGCTTCCTACCATATACTCATTTCCAGAGCTTTTTTTGTAGCAGGAACTCCTTTGCATACTAGGGCACACGCCTCTGATACAGCCAATCCTCCCGGTGCTTACAGTAGGACCTGAATGAAGAGCCCTGTAAGCTTTTGGAGAATTGGCTACATCAGCGGGGTGTGGCCTAGTATGCAAAGGAGTTACTGCTACAAAAAAAGCCCTGCTCATTTCCACATACAGTGCTTCTCTTATCTCTAACCCAGCCTCAAGCCCTAATGTCCTAGAGGTCTCCAAGGTCCATGGTCTGCCGCTGCCTTGATCATGCACGCCAGCTTCCTCTAATTTGAGTGAGCCAAGACTGAATGTAGAAAATTGGCAGCTACTAGCACTAGTATCTTCTGTATGGCCTCTTACAACAGATGGAGGAGTGCCTCACATCGTGGGAAGGCCTCTTGCCCTAAAGGAAAGACTCCCCGCTAGCAGAACACATCTATGGAATTCAACCCAGCCTTCCCCTGAATCTTTCACTTTACTCCATGCCACCACTCAACGTCACATAAAGCTGCTTATACTGCATCAGACCACTGGTCATCAAGGTCAGTGCTGTCTGCTCAGACTGGCAGCGGCTCTCCGGGGTTTTTTCACATCATGGTACTACCCAGTCCTTTCAGCTGGAGATGCCGAGGATTGAACCTGGGACCTTCTGCATGCCCGGAACGTGCTGTACCACTGATCTATAGCCCCCTCCCCTCATCATTTGCAAACACAGACTGGTAGAATTTTATTCTTATCCAAGCAGAAGACAAACTTCTCTGGCAAGCTACACAGTCCACTTTCACAACAAATCAGAAATTTAATCTTTTCTACAGGCACATGGAGACTCCGCTTTGGATGAACACTTGAGAATGGGGAGGCTGCTTAGGGGAAACTGCCCTGACCTGGGTAGCCCAGGGAAGCCTGACCTCATCAGATTTTGGAAGCTACGGTAGTTAGTACTTGGATGGGAAGCCTCCTTGGAACACCCAGTCAGGAGGACAGGAGCAGGCTCTATTCAGCCACCTCTCTGAACATCCTCCAGGGCCTCAGTAGGGGTCAGTCACCAGAGTCAACATGACTTCCAAGTACACACGCAAATACACAACAACACAAAGCAACAACAACAAAGATGACTGAAATTCTTGACCCATACGGTGCTTCTGTTAAACCAATCTAAAGAGGTCCAGAAAGACTGCCCACTCCTTCTGTAGAGAAGGAGCTGTGGTTCAGTGATAGAGCATCTCCATGGCATGCAGAAGGTGCCAGGTTAAACCCCAGCATCACTAGGTAAAGGATCTGACAGCAGATGATGTGAAAGACCTTTGCCTGTGACCTTGGAGAGCCACAGCCAGCAGTCTTAGTCGGTAATATTGACCATAATGGACCAACAGACATAAGAACATAAGAGAAGCCATGTTGAATTAGGCCAATGGCCCATCCAGTCCAACACTCTGTGTCACACAGTGGTCAAAAAGCCCAGGAGCCATCAGGAGGTCCATCAGTGGGGCCAGAACACTAGAAGCCCTCCCAATGTTGCCCTCCCCAGCACCAAGAATACAGAGCATCACTGCCCCAGACAGAGAGTTCCAACAGTGCCCTGTGGCTAATAGCCACTGATGGACCTCTGCTCCATATGCTTATCCAATCCCCTCTTGAAGCTCTCTATGCTTGTAGCTGCCACCACCTACTGTGGCAGTGAATCCCATGTGTTAATCACCCTTTGGGTGAAGAAGTACTTCCTTTTATCCGTTCTAACCCGGCTTCTTCAGGCTAAGGCAGCTTCATGTGCTCACTCTTTGTGCCCCACCTTCATCCATCCCAGGCCACACCCCTTTACTTCCTCAGATGGGTCCTCTCTGATCAGGCTGACCTTCCTCGTGCCAAAGGAAAGGGAGAGAAGTTTGCTGGTTGCTAGCTGAAGTGGAGCATTGTCAGGTTCAAATTAAATATAAAAGTGAGCCCAGTCTCTCTCTAGCAAGGTCACAGAAAACTCAAGGGACACAAAGCTAATCACTATGCAAACTGCCTCGCCCCAGGTAATTTTCTGCAGGAAGCAACATGCATGGAACAGGAGCTATACAAAGCATGCTTAGGAGAACGGAGCTTGAGTGCTGACCTTCCGTAATGTGTTCGCTTTCCCAGAGGCTGGTGTAAGTGTGAATGTCTTTTTCTACGTCAAGGAGGCAGGAAAGCAACGGGGAGAAAGAGCAATCAAGAGAAACGAAGAAGAAATGAAGGTTCAGTTTACAGCCATAGAAATATCGCAGGGCTAGGTTACGGACAGGAGTTAAGTTGGTGGGCAGAAATTATACAGCAAGCTACAGGTCAGCGATATTCATGAACACAATGAAATTTCAGCGAGAGAAATGGTAGCTTCAAACTCCCAATTTTAGCCACTCTTGCCCTTGGTCCACTGCTTCAGTTTTAAGTACAGCCTGGCCATAGCGCAAACACTCTGGTACCAAAGAAGATCGTATATTTTTACCCCGCCTTTCTCTCTGAATCAGAGTCTCAGAGCGGCTCACAATCTCCTTTATCTTCTTCCCCCACAACAGACACCCTGTGAGGTAGGCGGGGCTGAGAAAGTTCTCCCAGAAGCTGCCCTTTTAAGGACAACTTCTGTGAAAGCTATGGCTGACCCAAGGCCATTCCAGCAGCTGCAAGTGGAGGAGTGGGGAATCAAACCCGGTTCTCCATGCACTTAACCACTACACCAAACTGGCTCAAAGAGTCTAAGCCTCCCACAAAGGCTGCATTTTTTCAGAACATGGACATATTTTATGGTAGCATGGCCAATGGTTACTTTAAATAAAATAAATGGTAACTGCCCTCATTCAGAGACCTCATAAATGAGGCTTACGTACATTTATTTATTTGATTTATATCCCGCCCTCCCCACTGAAGCAGGCTAAATTTACCATTTAGAGTTTGCTAAAAGCAGCTGACCATTCTTATTTGCTGCATCTAGATCAGGGGTGGACAAACTTCAGCTCAAGAGCCACATGTGACTTTTTCACACATATTGTGTGGCTCTCAAAACCCCCACCATTCCATCAGCTGGCTTGGAGAAGGCATTTTTTTCTTTACAGCACTTCTCCAAGCCAACTTGGCTGACACCTTGGAGAATGCATTTAAAGTTAAAGCTGCTTTCTTTCCACCTCTCCATCCTCCCTCTTCCCTCCTCCATCCATTTGCATGCTCACCTTCCTTCCAGCTCTCAAAACATCTGACCTTCATGTCTTGTGGCTCTCAAACATCTGCCGTTTATTCTATGTGGCTCTTACGTTAAGCAAGTCTGGCCACCCCTGGTCTAGATAGTTACCATTATGTTAGTCCATGAACAGATACAAGATTCCCTTCCTAGAGTCACAACATTGGGAACAGCCTATGAGCTAGACAGCTGCAGCTATACATAACCAACACTGAGAGGTTTGTGATTTTTTTTTTTAAAAAATCACCTGGTCACCACCGGCAAATTGAAATCCTCCCAGATGTGCAAGACCTGGTGCTTGTGTTGCCAACTGGCTTGAAGAAAAGTGTCCTGTTCCTTTAATACAGGCTTAATAGGTTGTTATTTACTTCCTTCACCTACCTATTTCCGTATGTTCAGACTCTATTAAAGGGACAGGACATTTTTATCCAGACCAGCCAATATCCCTGCTTGGATCCCCTAACTTTGCAGTCCCCAAAGAGTCACAGGGACAGGAGAATGAGAGATTAGCCACAAGACTCCGTGCTGACAAAACATCTCTTGAATCTCGGATGTACAAAACCCAATAGTCTTTATAATAATACAATTTTCCTGACAAATTTTCGGTTCTTTCACTTGCAAATCAGTTGCACGTAGATATGAAAGGCACTGGACCATACAGTCAGATACAGGATGCAATCCACAATCTTCAATGGCAACTCCACCGGGTCCTCGTGCCAAGGGTTTCAGAGTATATGTATTCCATGTCCCCTATTTATATGCACAGCAACAGTATATGAAAGCTGTAGAGGGCTTATGTTGGGGGATGTCTGAAATTAGCAGTCAGCAAAACAGGACCTGAATACCACTTTTCCTGTTGTTTTATAAGACTGCATGGTCCAGTGGCTTACATAACCATGTGAACTGATATGCAAGTGAAAGAACTGGAAAATACATTGTTATTTGTCAGGAAAACTTTATTACAAAGACTTGGATTTTGTACATCAGAGATTGAAGAAGAGTTTTGTCAGCATGGAGCCTTGTGGCTTCTCTCTCATGGATCTCCAAACATGCAACACGTTTCCTGCCATAAGGTTAGTCCTTCAATGGGTTTTTTTTTTAAAAAAGAAATATGTTTAGACTTGCTTCAATTCCAAACCAATTATTGAACCAGTGCTTCTATGCCAGAAAACATCTACTTTGTTTTGAAAAGATCGTATGATACAGATGAAAAAGGAAAGGTCCCCTGTGCAAGCACCAGTCGTTTTCGACTCTGGGGTGATGCTGCTTTCACGTTTTCACAGCAGACCTTTTTAAGGGGTGGTTTGCCATTGCCTTCCCCGGTCATTACACTTCCCCCCCAGCAAGCTGGGTACTCATTTGACCGACCTCGGAAGGATGGAAGGCTGAGTCAACCTCAAGCCAGCTACCTGAACCAGCTTCCGCTGGAATTGAACTCAGGTCAGGAGTAGAGGGCTCCGACTGCAGTACTGCAGCATTACCACTCTGCGCCATGGGGCTCTCAGATGATAAAAAAACCCCAGTAAATAAGGTAAGGATTCCCTTGACTGCTGTGGGCTTTGTCTTCCAAGGAGATCTTATCACCTCTTTTGTTTGTCCTGAAGAGGAGACAAAGGTGTGAAGCAACCACTAATTTCGCTATTTGATTTTTGCAGCGAAGGCTGCAGCTGCATTGATGGAAAACATCTGGGAAACTGCTTGTCTACTGAATTGGAGGGCGTATACAAGGTTCTGGATATCTAGAGAGTAAAAAGGGCACTTATTTTCAGCAACTGTTTATTCCATCATACATACTTTGGCTGAATCCTTACAAGGAAAACAAATTTGGACTCAAGCTTCAGCAAACCCCTGGTTCACACTGATGGGAGAATGGGGAGGTAAGAGCCCTACAAAGCCCGTCACATTTAAGAAACAGTCCTTAATCTGTCAGCATCGCAGAGAAACATGCCCTGGAAGGCTCCCATGCAACTGTAGCCATGATTTTTCATCAAGTTCTTTTCAAACTACATCGATGTAAACAAAACAAAAATCTTTTAGTAAGTTAACAACAGACATTATTTGTAGGCTAGTAGTCTGTGAACTTATCTGCAAGGCTGAACATGGAAGGTGTCAAACAGTTGATAGACTATTTCTTTCAGAACCACTGTTCTAGAGGCCCAGCAGCTTAGCTCAGTCTTTAAAGCGCTGTTTCCAGATGTGGCCAACTCACGCAAAGACACTTGTAGAACTTTTACAGACTTTATTGACATCGCAAGCATTTTACAGGCTACTCACTGCGCTCCTGTCATAAAGTGGGGAAATGCATGCTGAAAGAGCTCTTACAAATGACGAATGTGAGGTGGAAAAAGAGATAAGTGTCTCTGGGCTTGTAAAACACACCAGAAGAGGACAATAAAAACAACTTTCCCTGGTCCGCAGAGGGGCCGGAACCTTTCACAATTAGCCAATTAAGGGGAACGCAAAGAAGCAGGAGGAGCTGGATTTATATCCTGCCCTTCACTTGGAGTCTCAGAGTGGCTTCTAATCTCCTTCCTTTCCTCTCCCCAGAACAGACGCCGTGTGAGGTAGGTGGGGCTGAGAGAGCTCTGAGAGAACTGCTTTTGAGAGAACAGCTTTTTGAAAACTGATTGACCCAAGGTGCATGTGGAGGAGTGGGGAAACAAACCTGAATAATCTGGAAAGATCTCTTAGAAGATACACAGAAATCTGTAACCTGTTTGGTAGCAAAGTTCTATGCTGAAGCAATTAAAAAGCACAAATGGTTGGAATTGCCAAAATAGATTTTTAGAGCTCTATGAACGCAAGAAGGTTTTAAGAGATGTGAATTTTGGCTGATCGTTGTCCATAATAAATATAGACCTGCCTTGAATAAAACCTGGTTCTCCCAGATTAGAGCCCATGCTCCTAACCACTATACCAAACAGGCTCTCCAAGTAGATGGTTTTCCCTTGACAGCCCCAAGTGGATAGTTTTCCCTTGATAAACAGGCCCAACCCATAAGCCCTGAATAAAGATTTTAGGTTTCCCAACCATTTGTTGCCTTCTTGCTAAAACTTTGCAGAACCAACAACTAGAATAATTTCTTGTTTAGCTAAGCAAAAACGACAGGTTTCAGCTGCAGCAAGATCTCCATTGACTGTCAATCTGAAGTCATTTTCAGTTCACACAAGGAATGGCTGCAGACTGGGAAGAGGTTCCAATAGATAGAGAGGGGAGTACTAGGAGGGGGGGGGGCAGCTGAAAAGCAGGACCCCGAGGAAACAGTGAACTAGGAAGACATGGAGGGGAACACCATGGGAGTCAAGGTGAAAGGAAGATGAGAGCCATGCACAATTGGCAGAAAGGATGTGGGTGGATGAGAGTTGTTTGGCAGGTCAGGGACTACTGGCCAAGGGCTCCAGAGCTGCTAGGGACAGAGGGACACAGGGCCTGGACAGAGATTTTATTCTCTGAAGCAGATTACAGAATTCGTCACTCACTTCTACACAGAAAAAAAAAAGGGCGTCAGGCTTCCTAAAGCAGTCATTCTCAAAGCACCGCATGTCCCAGAATAACTCCAAACGTTGCCAGCTGCTTCACACGCAGCAATTAACTCACAGCTAAAATAAATTGCAAGGTTTACCTCCAGGAGTAAATCCCTCTGTAAGGATCTGGACAGTTGTAATATGTGCAACTTCAATTTCGTAATGGCTGTCTCCATCCAGAAACAGATATCTGTGTAAAAAAAAAGAGAGCACGGCTTCTTTCAGACTTGAGGCTGAGAGTCGTGTAACACCAAGACCCTCACCTGAAAGGAAAATGCGTTACAATAGGGGTGGCCAAACAGCAGCTCAGGACATATTGTGCGGCTCTTGAAGCCCCCACCTCCCTGTCAGCTGACTTGGAAAAGGCATAACTTTTTTTTAAATCACATCCCCAACCCAAGCCATCTGGAATGCATTTAAAGTTGCTTTCCTTCCACTTCTTCCTCCCTCCCCCATCTATTTGCCTTCCTCCCTGCCCTCAAACATCTGATGTTCATGTCTTGTGGCTCTCAAACATCTGACATTTATTCTATGTGGCTCTTACATTAAGCAAGTTTGGCCACCCCTGTGCTACAACAATAATGCAACACACACACAAAAGAGCTAAGTCATGATGCATCAGGCGTATACCTGGACCTTACAGCTTCACACTGCAGGTGGTGGGCTTACATAACTCACTGTTTCTCAGTTTAAATGTACACATTTAAAGGCACACCTGTACAGTTTAAAGGTACACATGCACGCACAAAGCTGCCTTTGACTGAATTAGAGCACTGGTCCATCAAGGTCAGTATTGTCTGCATTGTCTACTAAGCAGGGGTGGAATTCTAGCAGAAGCCCCTTTGCATATTAGGCCACACCTCCCTTATGTAGTCTATCCTCCAAGAGCTTACAAAAAAGACCCTTGTAAGCTCTTGGAGGATTGGCTACATCAGGGGTGTGTGGCCTAATACGCAAAGGAGCTCCTGCTAGAATTCCACCCCTGCTAATAAGACTGGCAGCATCTCTCCAGGATTTGAGGCAAAGATCCTTCTCATCACCTACTGCCTGCTCCTTTTCAGCTGGAGAAGCCGGGGACTGTACCTGGGACATTCTGCGTGCCAAGCAGGTGCTCTACTGCTGAGTCAAAGCCCTTCCCTTACACGTTACAGCAAAGGGAATTATTCTGAACTGGAAACAGAGCAGGGAGTTATGTGAGTCCTTGTTTGCAGCGCAAGATGGGACAGCCGGTCCAGACACGGGTTTGCTGCCCCTGTGAGAAAAGGCCTATAGTCAGTGCACAAAATGCTTTGGTTAAAGCTGGATGGAAATCTTTAAGAAATACAGCCAAGCTCTTAACTGTTCTTTCAAGCAGAAACGCCCAGGCGTTCTGCCTAAGATGACCCCTGCTGCATGAAAACCTTCCAATATCAAGCTGATCAGTTCCCCAAACATCTGGAAACAGCGATGATAAATTCTGCTACCTAGCATGAGTCATTCTCTCCCCCCCAAGTCAACTACCTAATCCCTAGGAAAAAACACTTCCAATGCTTTTGTAAACTTGCTACCAAGAACAATTTTCCCCAAAACTCCACACAGTAACCATCTGCTTCCAAACAACTCCCCGCCGTAAGCCGGCCCATCGTAAGGCTGTTTGCCAGTTCTGGGCTTGATCAGAGCAGTAAGTACTGAGTGTGCCCTGATTAGCTTCTGATGAGTCAAAATACCAGCCATTGAGAGTTTTCAACAACCACAATTCTCTCTACTTTGCAACGCTTGTCAGTTCTTGAATTAAAAACCAAACCTGCTTGGGCAAGTCAACTGCTAGTCTAGTAGGCTGTCTTTGCCTAGCTGGCAAACTTCCAGGCTGCGTTCACATGTCAAAAAAACAAACCCAGGTTCCTTCTCTATTGTCACACCTGCAATTTAGAAAGCCTCCAGTAAGCCCCAAATTTGTTGAGATGCCAAAGCAGGCACTTCAAAACTGTCACCTGTTTCTTGCTTACAAGCAGGAAGTTGTATTAACTCTGCAGAAGAAGAAAGAAGAAGACGGCTGCAGATTTATACCCAGCCCTTCTCTCTGAATTAGAGACTCAGAGCGGCTTACAATCTCCTATATCTTCTCCCCCCACCACAGACACCCTGTGAGGTGGGTGGGGCTGAGAGGGCTCTCCCACAAGCTGCCCTTTCAAGGACAACTCCTGCAATAGCTGCTGACCCAAGGCTGCTCCAGCAGGTGCAAGTGGAGGAGTGGGGAATCAAACCCGGTTCTCCCAGATAAGAGTCTGCACACTTAACCACTACACCAAACTGGCTCTCTTCAATAAATTCAAACCAAGTACGGTACAATCAGGATGCGAACATTTCAGGCACATGAAATTCACTTAGTTTGCAAGCGTGCTTCTTACCTCTGGTTGTTGGAAAGCCGACAAACCATCATCTCTGACTTCTCAGATGTCCCTGGAGTTACAAAAAACGTAGCACCTTGGTGGAGACGGAGAAGAGGAGAGAAGATGAGTTGGACAGGCCCAGTGTGAGCAGGTGTATGTACCCCCACCGGGACAGGCCAAGCTAGCCCTGTCTCATCAGGTCTCAGAAGCTAAGCAGGGTCGACCCTGGTGAGTATTTAGATGGGAGGCCACCAAAGAAGTCCTGGGCTGCTGTGATGCAGAGGCAAGCAATGGCAAACGGCCTCTTAACATCTCTTCCCTTAAAAACCCTAAGAAGTTGCCATAAGTCAGCTGAAACTTGCTGGCACTTTCCACCAGCACTAGGGAACCATGAATTAAGAGCTTCTTTAGCTCTCTTGCACCTATTTAAGTTTTGAGGAAAAAGAACTGTCATAGCCTATCATGATAAGGCAAACTGAAGAACTCCGATTTGTACATTGACAGAAAAGGGATGATGCAGTTTACTCCTCTGACACCCATGAGCTACATACAGAACAAATGCTAAGTAAACAAAAACCAACAGTCTATCATAGAGTTGGAAGGGACCTCCAGGGTCAACTAGTCCAACCCTCTGCACAATGCAGGAAACTCAGAAATACCTCCCCCTAAGTTCATAGGATCTTCATTGTGGTCAGATGGCCATCTAGCCTCTGTTTAAAAACCTCCAAGGAAGGGGAGCCCACCACCTCCCGAGGAAGGGCTATTATTATAGGCTGCACATTACAACCAGAAGTCAGAAAAGCTCCTCTGAACGCACTTCTGCAACTTTTTCTGCTCAGCAGACACAAATTCTTTCCCAAGGAATGTTTTACAACAGTCACATGCAGCTTCCCCTTTCTTGGTGAGACGGAACTGTGTTTCCTTGCAGAAGTAGGTCCCATGTTCAGGCAAGGAAACAGGGTTCTCACCAAGAGAAGCTGTGTGCATTTGTTCCTTTGGCTGTACAGTGGGCACACTATTGATGCATGATGTGCAGCTTACAATAAAGACCAAGCATGGAACTCCAAAGAACAGCAGCCCCACATCTCTTGTCATGGAGCAATGCTAACAAAACAAACGTGCATCAACCACCACAATTTCCCCTACTTTGCTTCACTGACAGTGGTGGTGGGTGCACAATAACAGCACACAATTTTTTACTTACTAAATTGGGGGGGGGGAGACACAGAGCTACTGTTTAGGCAACAGCCAACTGTTTAATACTCAAGGCCACCCTAATTTTTTTGGTAGAATGTGGGGACGATTAAGCTCTTAACCACAAATTTAAGAAGACTGCAGATTTATACCCCACCCTTCTCTCTGAATCAGAGACTCAAGAGTGGCTAACAATCTCTTACATCTTCTCCCCCCACAACAGACACCCTGTGGGGTGGGTGGGGCTGAAAGGACAACTCCTGCGAGAGCTATGGCTGACCCAAGGTCATTCCAGCAGGTGCAAGTGGAGGAGTGGGGAATCAAACCCGGTTCTCCCAGAGAAAAGTCCACGCACTTAACCACTACACCAAACTGGCTCTCGCCAAAGCAGCAATACTAACTAGAATACAGTTTCCTGAATGCTGAGAGAGCATAAAATAGCAGGAATGTTGAGAATTCACTGCCACAGGAGGTGGTGGCAGCTACAAGCATAGTCAGCTTCAAGAGGGGACTGGATAAGCATATGGAGCAGAGGTCCATCAGTGGCTATTAGCCACAGCTTATCGTTGGAGCTCTCTGTCTGGGAAGTGATGCTCTGTATTCTGGTGCTTGGGAGGGGCACAGTGGAAGGGCTTCTAGCCCCACTGGTGGACCTCTAGATGGCACTTTTTTTTTTGCCAGTGTGACACAGAGTGCTGGACTGGATGGGCCATTGGTCTGATCCAACATGGCTTCTCTTATGTTCTATGTTCTTATGTTCTATGTTCTTATGCAGAGATGTGAACTCCTGCATTGCAGTCTTCAATGCAGTTGGGTCTAAGCCTGTTGACTTCAATGCACTTTGAAGGGCTTGATTCTGTTTAGGACAGCACTGTTTAGACACACAAAATGGTTATAAAGGTATGGCTACCCTAAAACCTAGAGTATACACCATGACACACATGAAGCTCTCTCAAGTGAAGATGTCTTTCAGCCAAGGCTTCCACATATTACTTTCTGGTCACCAAAGGGAATCTTCTTTCAGCATCCACAATAACCTCATTGACTTCTCCATACGATGTGTTACCTTTTGCTTTCCCGTATCCAGAACCAAAATTTGTGACACTGAGATTCTTATTTTTAAAGTAAAATTTTGAAGAAGTGCCAAGACGAGCGCCTGCTCAAATTGAACCAAGTGTGCCCAATTCCACGGTGCTCTTAAGCAATGTGCCCTCTATGCCGAGTTAGCGTGAGCTAGCTCAGTTTTTTAGCCTTTGGCTCACACATTTTTATCTTAGCTCAGGAAAAATGACCCTTCAGCCAGCTAATTTAAGCGAGTAGCTCACAACTTTAATGCCGGTAGCTCACAAAGCAGAATTTTTGCTCACAAGACTCCACAGCTTAGAGGAAGAATCACTTTTAAGTGCTGCTGCCCTTGTTAGAGTCGGGCAAGTTATTTATTTCAATTTTTTTCTTTCTGCAATTCTGTTATTTTCATTTTTTTTTAATTAAAAACAAGTTTTATTTGATCTTTAATATAACAATGCCAAGAATGTAATAAAACAAACAGAAAAAAGCCAATATAAAAAAAAATTGAGCAAACATAAAAATATAGCTATCTTAAGTGGGCAGGAGAAGAATATTGACATTAAAATTAATGTGAAAGCCTATAGAAGAAAATAGGACAAGGAAGAAAGAATGTGTGTATATCCATTGATCTAACTAAGGTACCTTAAGTATAGTTACAAACCTAATAATAATAATCATAATAAAAAAGGACCATGTACTCAGTGGGAGTTCCTAAGCCAAGGGAGGGGAAGAAATAGGGAGAAAGAAAGGGGAAAGAGCAAATAAATAAATAAAATAGAAGAAGATATTGGATTTATATCCCGCCTTCCACTCCGAAGAGTCTCAGAGCAGCTCACAATCTCCTTTACCTTTCTCCCCCACAACAGACACCCTGTGAGGTGGGTGGCACTAAGAGGACTTGCACAGCAGCTGCCCTTTCAAGGACAACCTCTGCCAGAGCTATGGCTGACCCAAGGCCATTCCAGCAGGTGCAAGTGGAGGAGTAAGGAATCAAACCCGGTTCTCCCAGATAAAAGTCCGCACACTTAACCACTACCCCAAACTGGCTCTCCAAAATAGCAAATAAAAATGTAATCAAAAGTGATATACCTAGTTTGATGGAAGAAAATTGTGTCTGGACATAAAATCTAAGACTGGAGCTCATGCTGAGACAAATCTGTTGTGAGGAAAGTTATTTATTTCAGAAAGGACCTGCTGGTTACTGCAAATCTCAACATTTCCTCCAACTATATTCATAAGCAGCACAGGGGGATTTGTGCATGCTGTATACAGGAATGCAAACGGGTGTAGAAAGGTCATCTATAAATCCTTCTGTCACAGAAAGAAATGCTATTGTTCCTTACCGCTTCCTTCGGCTTGGAATGGTTTACTGAATATCAAATCATGCCAAACAACGGGACAAAGAGAACATGATAGCTAGAAGAATGCTTCAAGGAAAAAAAACTTGGACACAACAGGGCAGTTTCAACTACAGATCTGTGATCTATTGGTTTGATCTGGCATCAGAGACAAACTACTCTCAAAAAAACCAGCCGTGGAGGGGTTATACTATTGCTTTTAAAAGTTATTAAAAGTAAAACATGCAACAGATCCGTTCCCTATTTCCCCATATCCCTTACAATCCCTTATTACGGAAGTCCATTCATGCTTGCTCAGTTAAATTCTCTGCCCTCAGCCATAATGGAAGGCCGATTTGTAGGCACAGCATATTCAGACAGAAGTTGTAAATGTGGATCTGATTGGCTTGAGTCATCAGAACATATTTTACTGGAGTGTGAAAGCTCGTCTGATTTGATAGAAAGGTTATCTGTCCTCCCTCTTAATAGGCTTTGTGAATTTATCGTCTCAAAAGAATTGTCCTGTTTTCACTTGTAGATGAGAATTGGAAAACTACCCTAGCAGTTTCTAAAAGTTTAGCTGCAGTGATTGAGATCCAACCCCCTTCCAACTTGTTCAAGATCCTCGAGTCAAAAGAACAGTAAGATAAGACGGAGTTCCCCGCATGGTCCTGCAGACAAGCCAAAGAATTCCAGAAGATCAAATTGGGAGTTATTCGTTCTCTCATGCCCATGACACGGGCAAAAAATCTGGCCCATAGGTGCCTCATGCTCTGCACTTACCATTCATGAGCACTTTGAGCTGCTTGTCATAGAACTCTGTTTCTTTCAGGGAAACGAGGGCGCATTCGGCACACTGGCGCACGGGGTCCACAAAGCACATTCGCGGCAGAGGCACTTTTTTGCTGCAGCATTTGTCGCAAAAGCACTTTCCGCATCTCCTGCAGTGATGCTGGGGTGGGGGGTGGGGGAGAAGGGAAAACAAAGAAAAAACTGTTTCAGCACAGTTGGAGCTTTGTGGCGAAAAACCGATGACTGCAGTTATATGAGTAGGGTCACGTAACGAGAGCTGAAGCCGATAAGTGATCAGCCAGACATAGAAAACAGCCTGGAGATGCCTGATTAGGAAGCACCCACAGAGATGTAACGACGGCTGAAATAAAAACTCTGGGAGAGAGAGAATTTTTATCCAGAAAAGTGCTTCCACTGTGGCTCTTCTATATAGAAGACTGCAGATTTATACCCTGCCCTTCTCTCTGAATCAAGAGACTCAGAGTGGCTTACAATCTCCTATAGCTTCTCCCCCAACAGACACCCTGTGAGGTAGATGGGGCTGTGAGGTAGATGGGGCTGCATAAGAACATAAGAGAAGCCATGTTGGATCAGGCTAATGGCCCATCCAGTCCAACACTCTGTGTCACACAGTGGCCAAAAAAATTATATATATATACACACACACATATATATATATACACACACACTGTGGCTAATAGCCACTGATGTGGCTATGGCTAACCCAAGGTGCAAGTGGAGGAGTGGAGAGTCAAACCTGATTCTCCCAGATAAGAGTCCGCGCACTTAACCACTACACCAAACTGACTCGAGGAAGCCCCACCTTCTCAATTTAGGATGACAGATTATAACTCACTACTCTAGGTCTCTACTTCCCAAGGAGGCAGAACGATCATGTCAGCTTCATCAACGCTGGAACCACTGAAAGTAGTTTCCATTTTAGCCACAGTTAAGTAGTTGCTCTTCATTTTAGGCATCCCCCTTTTCTGTTTTGCGGAAGCATTCAAGGTATTTACATTTTCAACACTGCAGAAATGAAATGATGTTTAGGCACTCAACCTTGCGACATAAGGAAATGTGATCTGATTGATGATTCCCGCCCCCCCCCCTTCTAGTTAATGTATGTAGGACTTCTGAAGTCACAGCCTATAACTTTGCAGAAACAGTTTTATTAATTGTAGTATGGAACTGCTGTGGTCTGGATAGCCCAGGCTAGCCCAGTCTCACCAGATCTTGCAAGCTAAACAGGGTCAGCCCTAGTTGGTGCTTGGATGGGAGATCACCAAGAAAGTCCATGGTTACGATCAGGGCTTTTTTTGCAGCAGGAACTCCTTTGCATATTAGGCCACACACCCCTGATGTAGCCAATCCTCCAAGAGCTTACAGGACTCTTAGTACAGGGTCTATTGTAAGCTCCAGGAGGATTGGCTACATCAGTGGTGTGTGGTCTAATATGCAAAGGAGTTCCTGCTGCAAAAAAAGCCCTGGTCACAATGCAGAGGCGGGCAATGGCAAGCCACCAAATTCAGACTCTTGCCTTGAAACCCCCATGGAGTCACTGTTACATCAGCTGCGGCTTGGGCTTCACATGCATCAAGTGTAATCAACTGCCACACACACAAATGTGCACACACACAAAGCGCGGCCTAAAGAGAAAAAAGCAAGCAGCGGGATCAAAAGGCCATAAAATGCTGAAGGTACAGTTTGTTATATTTCTACGTAAAATTCAAATGCATAGAAGATAAGTGCTGGCACTGCATTATCAATTAGAACCAGGGCTTTTTTTTGTAGGAAAAAGCCAATCAGGAACTTATTTGCATATTAGGCCACACCCCCTAACACCACCATTGTTTCATACAGAGCATTTTTTGTAGAAAAGCCCATCAGGAACTCATTCACATATTAAGCCACACCCTCTGACACCAAGCCGACTGGAACTACATTCCGGCTTAAAAAAAGAAGCCCTGACTATAACTATTAACAGTTTCCTAAGTTTTGTTGAACTAGTTTAAGAACAAACTTGCCCCATCATCTTGTGTGTGCTTTTGCTCTGTTCAAAGAGCTCACTCCACTCACACAAGTGTTCTGTGTGTGTAATTCCAGCTGATCCCCCCCCCCCCCCCCTTATTGCTACAGCATTCAGTAGCAGCTTGGGGAAACACTCTTTGAGGGAAGACTGCAGAAGTCTATCCCAGCAACTTGCTGCGTTCACAGACGCCTTTGATCCACCCCATTTGCTGTACCAAAACGAGCAATTCAAGCACACATGACATGACTGTGCGTAGGAACAAGGCCCTACCTGTCACTTTCTCTGCAGCTGCTCTAACAAGCAGGTTAGACAAAGTCATGTTTGAATTAAGGCTATTTTTTTAAACCCTATTTTTTAAAAAAAAAACTAGCTGTGTTTCTTTTCTTACCTTTCGGGTTATGAAGTCAAACTTTGTATTGCACTGCATGCATCTGGGACACTAGAAAGACAGTAAGGCAAAAAGAGGTGAAGATTCTTGGTCACTTGATTCAAAAAGTGAAAGCATGAGTAAATGCATATAGTGTGCAATCCCCCAGCCCCACTAAAATGTTTCACTGGTGTACTCTATACATTTTTCTTCTCAAACTATTCCATCCCGGCCTCTGCTTCCCACAGGGAATTGTGTACATCAGCAGAGGCTACAAAGGGAAACTAGTAGAAGAAAAACAACTGCTTGGGAGAGAATCCAGAGTTACTCCAAACTTCCTTTGCAAGAACTATGCATTCCAGGCCGAGAATTCTCCCCCAAGGGCACATCTAAAATACAAATTAAAAACACATTCGAAAGCAATAATAGTTATGGTGTCTTTCAAAGGACGGGGGTGATTGTGTGGTGTCAGCTGGATAAAAATAATTTTTTCCACAACTGCAAAATCTCTCTCTCTCTCTCTCTCTTTTGGCAACAGGACTCTTGGGAAAGACTTGCAAAGATAAGAAATCCACAAGGCAGCAGCAGCTAGGTACCCAGGCGTGGGAGGGAAAGTATAAAACAGGCACAAGCAGGACTAAAGAGGGAACACTGTGAGAAGAAAAAGAGAAGCTAACATGGGTACCAAAATATATTCTCTCTTTTCTAGTTTACTAGGAAGACTACATTTTGCAAGATCCTTAAATATCAAGGCTATTGTTATGTGCCTTAAGGAGATGGTACTGCCACCAGTTTTGCTTTTCCCAGGGACCCTCTCTTTTGGCAACAGGACTCTTGGGAAACAGAATTAATATCCCCTGCTGGGTAACCAACAAGTTTGAAACTAATTCAGCTATAGGCACAACTGACATACAATGACTCGGGATTCATTTCTGTCCAGATGTGATCTACTAATCACTAGTAACACTCCCGTTGGCTCCTGCAGCAAAGCCAAAACACAGTGGAGTTAAAACTGGTACTGTCAAAATAGTTAAACAAAAGCAGGGTAGCTTTCAGAAGATGCCAGAGTACATTGACCATGGGAGATAAATCCCGCGTCTGTCAGCACTGTAAACACTAAGCACTTGATAAGACAGTCTCCGACACCAAGGCTAAACCGCAAAACATTTGCCAAACACACACAGTTAACTGCAGCATATCCTGAATTACTGCACACACCCCCTTCAATATTTAAGATACTGGATCTGTATCCCGCCCTCCACTCTGAATCTCAGAGTTTCAGAGTGGCTCACAATCTCCTTTACCTTCCTCCCCCGCAACAGACACCCTGTTAGGTAGGTGGACTCAGAGAGCTCTCCCAGAAGTTGCCCTTTCGAGGACAACCTCTGCGAGAGTGATGGCTGACCCAAGGCTATTCCAGCAGCTGCAAGTGGAGGAGCGGGGAATCAAACCCGGTTCCCCCAGATAAGAGTCCGTGCACTTAACCACTACACCAAACTGGCTTTAGTGCCTTAATCCTGCAGATAAGATAGACCACCAGGAGCAGAATCAAAATCAGGTACCTAGATAAATGGAAACATTAACCAAAGACAAAGGTTAGTCTGGGGCAGAGGAACTTCAGGAAATATGGGCCTTCTTTGGGAAATGGTATGCCTGAGGAGGCCCGAAGCTTCCCCCCCCCCTCCTACCATTACACCAGCTATGAAAACTGAATTAGTAAGGAGGATGTTTTTGGACAGGTAAACAGTTACATAAAGAAGAAGAAGAATTGCAGATTTATACCTCGCCCTTCTCTCTGAATCAGAGTCTCAGAGTGGCTTACAATCTCCTATATCTTCTCCTCCCACAACAGACACCCTGTGAGGTAGGTGGGGCTGAGAGTGCTCTCACAGAAGCTGCCCTTTCAAGGATAGCTCTGCCAGGGCTATTGGCTGACTCAAGGCCATTCCAGCAGGTGCAAGTGAAGGAGTGGGGAATCAAACCCGGTTCTCCCAGATAAGAGTCCGCACACTTAACCACTACACCAAACTGGCTCAGCTCGCTGTACTGTAATGGAATGCTTGGGAAAGATACTGTGGGCAGGGGCTGTGGACCACACTATTGTGCATAGCGCATACTCTCTGTGACTCTAAGTATGATCCTCCTAGGTAATTCCTGCATCATTTAATGTGTCATGTTAACAGTCATGTCTCAGATTTCTGAAATCCTATTCCTATTACATTGCTTGTTGGAGGGCCCATCCTGCCGACTGTACTGATCTACACTGTGTCATCCCACCTTGAGTCTTGGTGAAAAGGCAGGCTGTAAATAACACAAACTATCTCATTTCATACTGACATTTGTTCTTCAAGCCTCAGATATATTTCTGTGGCTGCAAAGGCTGATTCAGGGGGATTTCTGACAGAAAACTATCATGGTGGGAAGAGCTGGTCACAAAAGCAGAAATATGAGGTGCTGACCAGATCTTAAGGAGCTGGCTGTGCTGCAAGCAAAGCAAGCGACTAAAAGCATTTCCTTATGGAGCTCAATCTAACCGCGGCTTGCTGCAGAGGTTAAAAAACCTTCTCCTGAAACACAATGCACACAATGCACACTGGCCGATTCATAACTAGCTGTGCTGCTTCAAGACCAAGAAAAGATTCCCCACCATAAGCCACTAGGAGCAGGTGGCTCAGTTCACAATTTCTCACTTTGGACTCAAAGCAGGTTATGCAGAGTGAGTCCATGCAATTGATGGGATGGGATATTCAATAAACACAGCACAGCAGAATTAGGGTTGAAGAACCAATCAGAAATATAAGAACCAAACCAGGGTGGATAGAAATCAATGATTTTTTTCAAAAACAACAACAAAAAATCGGATTTTTTTTATTTAAATCGGATTTTTTAAATAAAATGCTTTTTGAGGAAAATATATTATCATCCAAAGGTTATTCCATCATGAAATAAAGATTAGTTTTTAATTCTGAAGCATTGCATATTCATGCAATGTTTAAATTTTTTGGTAATAAATTCTAAATCCATGCACAATGTCATGCTTTTCCAGAGGTTTCTGTAAAGATTACTGGGCAGTTTCTCTGTCTACAAGATATTATCACAGAACACAGATGCTTGGTTTTGCAGTTCTCAAAACTGTATTTGTGCCTGCAGAGATCACATGCCTCTTCTACGCAGCAAAAATGTTATAAAATGAACAGAGTTGAGAAAAAGACCTTAATCTCATTGCTCTACAAACCTATGTACACAGAATCAACCCCTTAAGTGCTAAGTTTCAAAAAGTTCAATGAATAGAAAAAGATTGCTTGGAGTGGAATAGATCTGCACAAGAAGAAACTTAAGCGTGAGGAGGGAAGAAGATGATATTGGATTTATATCCCAACCTCCACTCCGAAGAGTCTCAGAGCGGCTCACAATCTCCTTTACCTTCCTCCCCCACAACAGACACCCTGTGAGGTAGGTGGGGCTGAGAGGGCTCTCACAGCAGCTGCCCTTTCAAGGACAACCTCTGCCAGAGCTATGGCTGACCAAGGCCATGCCAGCAGGTGCAAGTGGAGGAGTGGGGAATCAAACCTGGTTTTCCCAGATAAGACCCCACACACTTAACCACTACACCAAACTGGGAGGGGCAAGCAGTAAAAATGAAAGTGGAACTTTTTGAGCAGAATACTCCACAAGACTTTGGATCTTTCATGTGTATAACCCAAGGTTTATCACATTATTCTTTCCCTGGAGGAGACAACCTATAATGGCAGCAGGCCGTAAAAGAGACCCAGTTTGGGAATATTTTAATGAAGTTCCTCTACCTATTGGTAAGGCAGTCATGCGTGCAAAATGCAAACACTGCAACAAAGAAATGCAAGGCTTGGTGGCCTGAATGAGGCAATATGAGAAGTGCTATGATGAAGATGATAAAAGAAACATGTTTGAACAGGCAGGATCTTCAGGTTGGTAAACATTTTTATTTAATCGTATTTCTTAAAGAGTGCCTTGAGCATGTTTGAGCAAAATTATATTTCTTATTATTACTGCATGTTACTGTCATTTTGATACAGTTATGAAGAAAAGCAAATATTCCTTTTTGGGCAGTGCTGCATGGCCATGAATACAATAAGCAGAAATTGTATAAATAATAAAATAATAGCATTGATTTTTTTTTTTAGGGGAATTCATCATCAACACTAAGGATTCTGGAAACTATCCACCTTCAAGATCACCATCCTCCTGTTCTACAGTTTCAGAGTTATCTATCCAGGATAGTGTTTCCGTTGCACCATATACATCATCATCATCAGACACCCACAGTATATCACCTAAAAGAAAGAAAAAACCCTTCCCTCCTGGAACCACCATAGATACGCTTTTGATAAAAACCAGCAGATTAGAAAAAGAGTTAATTGACAAAAAAAATTGCCCAGCTTGTTTATGCAACAAACTCTTCTTTCCGTCTGACTGAGAACCCACACTTCATTAATATGGTTCAGTCACTGAGACCAGGATACAGTCCACCCAGCAGAGTAGATGTTGCAGGGAAACTGCTGGATAAAGTGTATGAAAGAGAAATGGAGCAATGTGCAAAAGCTCTGGAGGGTAAAATTGTTAACCTAAGTCTTGATGGTTGGAGTCATGTCCACAATGATCCACTTGTATGTGCTTCTATAACAGAAGAAGGGAAAGTCTTTCTTGCACAAACAACTGATACGTCAGGAAATGCACACACAGCAGAATACTTACAAGAAGTGGCAGCAAAAGCTATAATAACGTGAACAAAAATTCAAATGTCTAGTATGCAGTTTGGTCACAGACAATGCTGCAAATGTATCCAAGATAAGAAGAAATCTAGAAGAGCAGGAAGGGAATACAAAGCTAATAACATATGGTTGCAGTGCTCATCTGCTGCACCTCCTAGTCCTATTTTTCTCCTTCCAATAAAGTACAGCTGAATAATTGTCCAAATATGAATGATTAATCTATTAAATGAGATAATTCACCTCACAATTCACAATTACCTATCTATAATGTGTTTCTAATAGTATTAAAAACCAATATTTTTATATAACTGTAAAACTAATATGAACAGTGTCAGAACTTCAAGCGAGGCCCAAGACTTAGTTACAAAAGTATAGGCGTTTATTGAGAACTACAGTACTGAAGGCACAGAATAACACTGATAACGGAGTTAGCATTGGTTACATTTTTATGTGCTTGTGGCAACAACAATAAAACGATCTTTCACACGGCCAGAGACAACTGTCTGTTTCCCAGGGTCTGTTATCAGCAAGGGAGGATGGAGTCTTGCTGAGATGTCCTGGCCGCCCGGCTTCAAAGGGCACCTGCAGATGTTGGCCAGAGGCTATCTGTTACCCTTCAGTGATCACAGTTTGTTTGAAATGCATAGCGGTTTGGTTAGTGGCCTGGCTGAGAGCACATTGAGTTAGTATCTGGTTACAATATGGAGTCAGTTAGGCTAACAGCATATAGAAAAGTTACAAGTTCTGACAAACAGTTGTTATTCTAAAAATGAAATCTTCATCTAATTGTGAATATTAAGGTTATACCAGCAAAAATGAGTCTTTATGTAGAAAACTATGATTTAAATCAAGTCTTACTGACTAGTGATTTAAATCAAATCCACCCTGAACAACAACAACAACAACAACTTTTATTTGTATCTCGCCCTCCCCGCCGGAGCAGGCTCAGGGCGGCTAACAGCATTATTTCATACATTAGTCATACAATCAATAAAACTACATTAACAGTTTAATTAAAATTCTAAAATTAATAAAATTAATAAAATATATACTGGTGCTATGATTACGTTTACATTTATGATGGCGAGTTCTTTAGCAGTTTCCCTCTTAATCGGTGAAGGCCAACCGGAAGAGGGTAGTCTTGCAGGCCCTGCGGAACTGTTCAAGGTCCCGCAGGGCCCGCATTTCCTCTGGAAGTTGGTTCCACAGGCGTGGAGCCATGGTAGAGAAAGCTCGGTTGCAGGTGCTTTGCAACTTCACCTCTTTCGGCCCGGGAACGTTCAGCAGGTTTTTCCCAGCTGAACTCAGTGCTCTCTGGGGTTCATACGGGGAGAGACGGTCCCTAAGGTAGGCAGGTCCTCGACCAAACTGAAGCAAAGCCTAAGTCTTATCATGACGTGGTAAATAACAGTTACATAGCGGGGCCCTAATTTCAGCAAGCTACACCAAGAGGTATAGTCTCTAACAGTTTATTTAAATATAATCTGATGAGTCATTTAGTACAGTACAATTCTATTGCTTGGGTTGAAAAGCTCTCTTGAATAATTCATTTTTGCATGGTTTGGTGTAATTTCATTAGCGTGCCGCATACATGGTAACACAAAGCAGGAGTCAAGTATCACCTTTAAGACCAACAAACTTTTTTCCCGAATGTAAGCTTTCGTGTGCATGCACACTTCTTCAGACGAGGAATGAAGTACAGTAAGCAGAGCTACATATAGCTGGTGGGGTTTAGAATGAAAAGTGGTACAAAGTTAAAATCCAATTGCAGAACAGTAACCTGTTTTGTTCTACTCCTTCAGACCAACATGACTGCCCGCTTGGATCTATCTACATGGTAACACATGAGAACATAAAAAGAGCCTTGCTGAATCAGACCGCTGGTCCATCTAGTGCAGTATCCTGTCTCACACAATGGCCAACCAGTTCCTGTGACAGGGCAACAACAGGGCATAGAGGCCGAGGCCTTCCCCTGATGTTGCCTCCTGGCTCTGGTATTCAGAGGTTCCCCTCAGTCACCACTGCTGGTAGCCACAGATTTGACTTATGCTCCGTGAATCTATCTAAATCCCTCTTTAATGCTGTCCATTCCTGCCGCCATCACTACATCCTTTGACAGGAAATTCCATATCTTAATCATTCTCCTCACAAAGAAGTATTCCTTATTGCCCATCCGCTTCTCAAGAGAAGCTGGCTAGCAACGACAAAGGTCGAATGAAGTTTTATCTTGTCCTCAAGCAAATGTAGATATTCATGATGATGATTCTAGCATGCTCCTGACAGTTCCAAAGCCTTCTTTTTACACACCCACTGGTTCTGCTCAATTCACTGAGCACGAACATTTTGTCAGCGTGAACATTTCGTCAACATACTAATGGAATCCCTATTCAAACACAGCATTGCATTCTTTCTAAAAATACCTTCTAGTTCTCCCTATTCTGTAATCATTTTGACAAACCTGTCATGTGAAACCAAAATCCTGGGGAAGTTTTAGATCTGGAAAAAAAACAAATGCAACAGAGCTTTTATGTTTGTCTGGTTTTGATATGAGCCAAGCTGTGTTTCCAGCACTTTGATCCACAGATAAACAGTATAGAGCAGTGAACTCTACTGAGGACATCGGCAAAGGAAGAGGCCTGCCGCATATTTCATCAACCATTTATAAGAATTTAGGCTTATGCACATGATCCAAATTCTCCTGGGGAAGCAATGAGCTCTGTTCCAACATTTGCTTTATTTAAACAGCAGGGCACTTAAACTGGTAGGATGTGTGTGGTACCCAGGGGTGGAATTCCAGCAGGAGCTCCTTTGCATATTAGGCCACACACCCCTGATGTAGCCAATCTTCCAAGAGCTTGCAAAAAAGAACCCTGTAAGCTTTTGGGAGGATTGGCTACATCGGGGTGTGTGGCCTAATATGCAAAGGAGCTCCCACTAGAATTCTAACCTGTGGTACCCATACCCACTGGGATCCCCACATCATGCAGGAAGTCCCCTAAACCCCAGCATGAAGGCACTGAAGAAAGCAGAGTTCCACAAGTGGTGCATTGGATCCTGACCATTATGTACAGTGGTATTACTTCAGCGCACTGTGCATGAGGATATTCCACTTTTAGGTTTTAAAAGAACCCATGAAATTCAAATAATTTGGAAGAAATAGAGAACATACCAAGAAATATGAAGTGAAAGTCACCTATAACCTTTTCACCTAGACTCCCCATTTTTTTTGACTTTGCTGTTATGTACTCTGACCCAAAAGGGACGTCAAGGGGCAAAGAGCCAGTACTACACCACCTGACCATCAAGATGTCAACACCGATATTATCTGCCATGTCAACAGAGTACCATAATATAAATTTTGGATACAAATACCATAGTGCATAATTCTGGATACAAATATATTCATTAATCTAGAAGATTATAAAGACTAATACAGAGTTGAAACCAAAGGTTTTTCCTATTGAGCCTAATGGACAGGCAGCTAGAAAAAAGTCATGGAATTTTGTTTCTATATGACAATGGCAGCGAGACTGTTATATGCACAAAAATGGAAAGGTTTAGCATCCCCAACAGAGGAATGGTTGATGAAGATGATGAACTTGCAGAGATAGCTAAACTTACTTCTTCGATTAGATAAAAACCCTTATCTACATTTTATTGTTAACTGGGAACCCCTTATAGACATTTTGCATGAAATGGAAAAAAAATGAAATGATGATTTGCAGATTTGATGATTAAGGGGGGGGGGGGAGGAAATTAGATAATAGAAAAAAAGTTATTTTCTGTACTTACAGAATAAGTGTAATTTGTAACTGTACTTATATTTGTCATGGAGAAAATCATAAGAACATCAGAGCAGCCATGTTGAATCAGGCCAATGGCCCATCCAGTCCAACACACTCACACAGTGGCAAAACAAACAAACAGGTGCCATCAGGAGGTCCACTAGTGGGGCCAGGACATTAAAAGCCCTCCCACTGTCCTCCCCCCACAAGCACCAAGAATACAGAGCATCACTGCCCCAGATAGAAAGTTCCATCTATACCCTGTGGCCGATAGCCATTGATGGACCTCTGCTCTGTATGCTTATCCAATCCCCTATTGAAGCGTGTAGCTGCCACCACCTCTTGTGGAAGTTAATTCCGTGTATTAATCACCCTTTGGTGTTGAACCTCATTTGCCACATTGACGCCCACTCACCCAGCCTCAACAGATCCCTTTGGAGTGCCTCACAATCCTCCCTGGTTCTCACCACCATGAACAATTTAGTGTTATCTGCAAACTTAGCCACTTCACTGCTTACTCCCAACTCCAAATCATTAATGAACAAGTTAAAGACCATGGGGCCCAGTCAATGTTCCCTCTAAGCTGTGGAGTCTTGTGAGCAAAAATTCTATTTTGTGAGCTATTAGCTTGCTCTAGGGCCATTTTTCCTGAGACAAAAAATTTGTGAGCTGGAGGCTAAAAAACTGAGCTAGCTCACACTAACTCAGCTTAGAGGGAACACTGGACCCAGTACTGAGCCCTGCGGTACCCCACTGCTTACCACCCTCCACTGTGAAAATTGCCCATTTATGCTCACCGTCTGTTTCCTATTAATTAGCCAGTTTTTGATCCATGAGGATTTGTCCTTTTACCCTATGACTATTGAGCTTACTTAGGAGCCTTTGATGAGGAACTATCAAAAACTTTCTGGAAGTCAAAGTAAGCAACATCTCTTGGGTCCCCTTTGTCCACATGTTTGTTCATCCTCCTCAAAGAACTCTAACATGTTAGTGAGACAAGATTTTCCGTTACAGAACCCATAAGAACATAAGAGAAGCCATGTTGGATCAGGCCAACGGCCCATCCAGTCCAACACTCTGTGTCACACAGTGGCAAAAAAATTTATATACACACATACACTGTGGCTAATAGCCACTGATGGACCTGTGCTCCATATTTTTATCTAAACCCCTCTTGAAGGTGGCTATACTTGTGGCCGCCACCACCTCCTGTGGCAGTGAATTCCACATGTTAATCACCCTTTGGGTGAAGAAGTACTTCCTTTTATCCGTTTTAACCTGTCTGCTCAGCAATTTCATCGAATGCCCATGAGATTTCATCGAATGCCCATGCGGAGTCTTCCTCAATAACTTTTGTTCATTAATGTGCCTTCTAGTTCTCCCTTTAATAACAGTTTCCACCAACAGAGAGCGCCAGTTTGGTGTAGTGGTTGACTCTTATTTGGAAGAGCCGGGTTTGACTCTGCACTCCCATCACTTGCAGCTTGCTGGAAAGGCCTTAGGTCAGCCATAGCTCTCACAGAGCTGTCCTTGAAAGGGCAACTTCTGTGAAAGCTTTCTCAGCCCCACCTACCTAACAGGGTGTCTGTTGTGGGGGAGGAAGGTAAAGGAGATTATGAGCCACTCTGAGACTCAGAGTGAAGGGCGGGGTATAAATCAGTACTTTCTTTTTCTTCAACTTTCCTGATACTGACATCAGAATGACTGGCCTGTAATTTCCTGGATCTCCTCTGGAACCCTTTTAAAATCAGAAGTCACTTTATTTCCCCCCCCCCTCTCTCTCATCTCTTCTTTATTTCCTCTTTTTTTGTTTGCTTTAGCTTTGTATTTCTTTTTAAAATATCTGTTGTGAAAATTCTCAGTAAAAATCTTTTAAAATGAGAAAACCCTATGGAGTCACCATTAGTTGGCGGTGACTTGATGGCACTTTCCACCACTATTTTAGGTAGTACTGTCTGTGCTAATAGCAAAGAAAGGATTAAGCACTGCTGGCATTGCATACAGTACCAAATCAAGGTATATAGATCCAGGTGGGCAGCCGCGTTGGTCTGAAGCAGTAGAACAAAGCAGGAGTCCAGTGCACCTTTAAGACCAACAACGTTTTATTCAGAACGTAAGCTTTCGTGTGCTCTAAGCACACTTCATCAGACGAAGAATCAGGTACAGTGAGCAGAGCTACATATAGCTGGTAGGCAGTGGTTTAGAATGCAAAATGGTACAAATTTAAAATCCCACGACAGAATAGTAAAATTAAGAAATTGAGCAAACCTTTGATCTGGGTAGCATGAGCATGAGAAACCAATAAAACATGTCAAAATGTGAGAATGTCTGTTAATCACTCTATTGATTATAAGCCTGGGTCAAAATAAGGGCATTTCTTTCTCAGAAGTTTTTTCCATCCAACTAATTTACCTTTTAACACGTAACATACATATAGTTTGCCATTAGAAGAAAAATCCATTAAAATATATTGGAAGATGGGTTTAGTATATGTAATGAGATATGCTACTTTTGATATTACTGCTGCTTGGGAACAAAGGTGTGTTCACACTCCTACAATATTCCTTGGGGACTGTACAAAAAGTACTGCAAACTTCCCTCTAGGCAACAACTACTAATAACTCAACCTAGGCTTAACTGACTTGAAAAAGTGTTATGCCTACGGCAGCTTAATTTGGGGGCTGATACTGGAGTCAGACTTAAGAAACCTGGGACAATCCCCACTTCTTCTGTAGGGCTGTTTCTATCCGAGGTAACACTTCCTGGTTTCTTGCCAAGAAAGCTGGGATTTCATGAAACAAGCACAGCATTGCGTAAGGGCCCTCAGTGTCCTCATCCATTTCACTGCTCAGCACCTCTTCTGCTAGCAGAAATCTCTTGCTTTGTGTGCCCAATCCTTACCTGCTGACAAACACATTCGGCCTTTCTAAAGGCGGAAGCTTCCTGCTGGATTTCCTCAGGTTCTCTATATATTCTATTCCTTGGTAACCTCAGCAAGTCCCATGCCTTTTCATTCCCATCCTCTATATACAGAGGACAAGCCAAGCTCTACTGCCACACTGCGATCTTGCACCAAACATCTCACTTCCCTGCTCAAGTCTTCTTTTATGCATCTATTGACAAACTGACTGTCTACCTTGCTACTATGAGAAATTTTTTTGAATCCCCTTCTCTGTATAAGAGGTGGTTTGTCTGACAAGGTTCAGTGGTTACTCTCTAGTCATAATTCTTCACTGTTAATGTTCCTACTTTCTCCAGTTTGCCATTTAAACCAGGGAAGTCATTATTTGATGTATTTTGTCCGGTTTTGTACTGCTTTTATAGTAGTTTGTATCTTTTGATATGCCAATAAAGGTTGTCTGTCTACGTTGCTACTAAGGCACAAAAAGCCTCTATTCTGATCCCTTCTGCTCCTTCATTCCCCATAGTTAGTCCACCTGTCATCTGTTCACGCGGCTCTATACTAACAGGTAACCCTTCCCTCTACTGCCTTATGCTGAAAATTCTGATGAATGTCCCAGTCATCTCACATCTTGACCTGGTACCTTTTCTTGCCATCTGAACCCATCTAGAACTCTGCTACCAAAATAACTCACCCTTCTTGCTGCCCAAACCAGGACTTTTTAAATAGCAGGAACTCCTTTGCATATTAGGCCCTGATGTAGCCAATCCTTCTGGAGCTTACAGTAGGCCCTGTCCTGAGAGCCCTGTAAGCTCTTGGAGGATTGGATACACCAGGGGGTGTGGCCTAATATGCAAAGGAGTTCCTGCTACAAAAAAGGCCTGGCCCAAACTATACAACACTCTGCCTTAACTCCATTCACACACAACCCAAAAGCCTTTATCCTGTCCTTCAGAAGCTTTCATGGATTCTTCCTCCCGATTACCTCCTCAACCACTGTCTCAATTATCTCTCCTTCTTAGCCAGTATCTTGTATGCATTTTAACTGTCTTGTATGTGTTTTAATTCTGGGGTTTTTTTAAAGTTCTTTTCGACATTGTTTTAATGATATAGGTTTGGGAGAGGGGATTGATTTTAATGGTTTTACTTTGTAATTTTATAAAGTACATTTTAAGTTGTTAGCCACCTTGGTAGGGCTTGCAAGGGCAGAAAAGATATAAATTCTGTAAATAAGCCACAGTATCTCCCTCTCTAATCCTGCACGCAAGCGTTTGGTGTTCCAGCCACACCACTACCTACGACCAACAAGCCCTTGCTACCAGTGTTCCCTCTAAGTGGAGTTAGTGTAAGTTAGCTCACGGTTTCTTAGCCTCCGGCTCACACATTTTTGTCTTAGCTTTAGAAAAATGGCCCCAGAGCAAAATAATGCATGCAGTAGCTCACAAGTTTAGTGCCAGTAGCTCACAAAGTAGAATTTTTGCTCATAAGATGCCACAGCTTAGAGCAGGGGTGCTGAATTCATTTGTTATGAGGGCCGGATCTGACATAAACGAGACCTTGTTGGGCTGGGCCATGTCGAGGCAGGCTGGGCCGTGTGTACCTATTTAAGATTTGGTGGCAGAGATATAAACTTTTTAAGGGACACAAACTCAACTAAATATTTTTTTAAAAAAAACTTAAAACATGCTTAAAACATTAGGACTTGTTGGTCTTAAAGGTGCTTTCTTTGTATTTCTCCCATGGGATCCGGGGAACTGGGCAAAGGAAGCTCTGGCTCTTTCCCTCCCTCCCCAGGGGACCAGGAGGGGGAGGCACTTCAAGCAATGCAGAAAATCAAGGTTTTGCTCTGTACTGTAGCTCCTGTGTTGAGCAAAGAAAGCTGAGATGCAGAAGGAAGCAAGAGAGAGGGAGAAGGAAACAGACAAGAGCCAGTTGCTTGGGGGCCTGATAGGAGTCCTCCACCAGCTTTTAACACCCTCCACCGCCTTTTCTTTGACACCCCTGGCTTAGAAGGAGTACTGCTTGCTACCCCTTATGCCTCAGCTCCCCCGCCCCCAGAAGACTTTTGCGATCCTACCTCTCTTCTCCTGTGGAATTCTTTTCAGCTATTAGCAAATGAACTCTTAGGTGTACAAAACAACAACCCACAGCTATTTCCCCACCGCCATCACTTCCATTTTCCTACCATTCCTTTGTTGCTTCCACACACTGATAGAGATCCTGAATGCATTTTTTGCATTATTATTTTTTAAAAACCCTCTCTGCAATCAGCACTACCCGCTTCTCCCTGAAGCACTAGTTTTCTACTTGCAGGGAGATTTCTTTTTTGCATGCAAAGGCACAGCCAGCATTCTGCGAAAGAGAGCCCGGGGAGAACAGGAGGCCCACGGGAGAGCGAGGCAGAGCCGTCCTGAGGGAGAAGCCCCGGGTGAGACCTCTTTGGACGGGGAGGCAGCCCAACCACCCACCGGAGCTGAGGGGAGGGAAGCGGGAGAGGCTGCCCGTGCGCCGTTACCTCCTTATCGGGCACCCACGGCGGCTCTTCCAGACCGAAGGGGCTCCTCCCGGCCCGGCTCTCAGGCACCATCCGGAGCCCGCTGGACGAGCGGACCAACTTCTTGCCATCGCGCGACATTTTCCCCTCACAGCCGCCACACGGCGACGCGCCCCAGCCACTAGCCCACCACGGCTCGCCCAATCAGCGGCGCCCCCTTCGGAGATGGGCAGCGCAAGGCGCCAATGAAAGCGGAGGACATTCCACTGGGGGAAGGAGGAGGAGGTGGTTGTTTTTCCGCCCCGCGCACAACGGGACCGACAGGGGGCCCCTCCCCTCGAGGTGGGCCTCAGCCAATCGTTGGCACCAAAAAGTGCAACGCGACGGGAGGGTGGGGGAAAGCGCATGCGCAATCAGGTTGCCGCCCTGGTCTAAGGCTGGAGCGGAGTCCGCTGGTGAGAAAAGGGAGGGCCTGCTTCGCGTGAGAACAGCTTTCTCGCAGCTGATTGGATGGGTGTTGCTCTCCGCGCTCCGTGATTGGATAATATCTTGCGCGGGCCAGCTCATTCGTAGCCAAATGGTTTGGTTTTTTTTTTTTTTTATGGATTCTCTGTTAGGAGGTTGATTCGGGGACCTGAGATTTTGCTTCCTGCCGACGTCGTATCTACTTGTGGAGCAAACGATTTAGTGGTGTATGGCAAAGTGGTAAGGAAAACATTAAGGTAACTGAAAAATGCAAATAATGCACGGGGTAGACCCAGAGGAGCTAGCCGTATTAGTTTGTTGCTGCAAAATAGTAGAGTCCAGTAGCATCTTTAAGAATTAACAAATTCTTATTATAGCATAAGCTTTCGAGAAACACAGCTCTCTTCGTCAAATTCAGGCGGTTAGCCCTGTTGGTGTGAAACAACAGAACAATGTTTGAGTTCAGTGGCCCCTTTAGGACCAAAGAGTTTAATTCTGGATATAAGCTTTGGTGTGCAATGCACACTTCTTCAGATACAGCGAAAATGACTTTCTCAGGTCTTGCATATAGATAGATAGAAAGAGGGGGGGTTAGTTACCTGAAAGCAGGGCCAACCCTGCCACTAGGAAAACTAGGAGACTGCCTAGGGTGTCGGCATTCTGGGTGTACTGAATTGGGCACCCCTCCCCATGTGACTTAGTGATGTTATTGGTGTGTGTGTGTATGTTAAAAGCAGGTCTCACAGAAGCACAGATCCTGAACCTTTCTGAGAGTTCCCCCTCTTCCTCCCCACCTACCTTATCCATTGAATAGTAGGTGCAACTGCATAACAATCCCTGGATTAGGAGACCAAGCGGCCAGCCATCCCCCAGGAGCTTTGCCACACCCCCAGCAGCCCTCATTAACCCCTGGAGAATCCTGCACCACCCTTTCTCTACTACTTATGTGATTTTGGGTGGCGGATGGCTTGCTGGCCTTTTGACTGTGGGGGGGCGGCGGTCCAGAAAGGCCCCACGTGAGCGAGGCCTGCTTGGGCTGGCTGGATCTCTAGCCAGCCCGGGCAGGCCTTGCTTGCCTGGGGCTCTCCTTTCTTGCATAGGGTTGTTTCCAACTCTGGGGTGACGTCACATCATGACGTCTTCACGGCAGACTTTTTACCAGGTGGTTTGCCATTGCCTTCCCCAGTCATCTACACTTTCCCCCCAGCAATCTGGACCACCCTGTAAAAAGTCTGCCATGAAAACGTCATGATGCGACGTCACCCCAGAGTCGGAAACAACTGGTGCTTGCACAGGGAATTACCTTTAGCGCCTTCAAGACTAACAAATTTAATTGTAGCATAAGATTTTGAGAAACACAGCTCTCTTTGTCAGATGCATGGCAGGTATGTAGAAACTGGACAGAGTTGTAAGAGGAGGGGGGAGTGGCTGCAGGAAGTGAGTGCCATATAAATGCAAAGCAGTTGTAAAGTCATGAAAAAGGTAGAATGGGTGTGACCACTTCCTTCTACTGATGAATCTGAATGAAATACCTGAAAGGGAAAGGCAGGGACTTCTGGTAATGAGATGACCATCTAAAGTCCCTATGCAGTCCAATTCTGACTGAGTCAGATTTGCATATGAATTCCCAATTCTGCAACTTCCCATTGGATTTTGCTTTTGAAATGTTTCTGTTGAACTATGGTGACCTTTAATTCCTTGATGGAATGGCCTGGTAGATTGATTTGTTCTACTGGTTTCTGGTTACTGCCATTTTTGATGTCAGGTTTGTGTCCATTTATTCTTTAGAGCAGGGGTCCCCAACCCCTGGGCCAGGGACTGGTACCGGGCCACGACCTGTTTGCAACGGGCCGTGGAGCCTTGCCGCCACCCCCGCTGCGCCTCCTCCACCCCCCCCCCCCATTTTTACCATTTCAAGGCCAGGGAAGGGAAGGAGGCAAGGGCAGTGTCACTCGCTGCTGCGACAGTTTTTCTGCTGATCAGCTAATCAGCCGGGGGGGGGGGGGGTCAGATTGGGAGGTCCTGCATGGTCCCTTCCCCAGCCTTAAAATGGTGAAAACGGGGGGAGGAAGAGACGACAAAGGAGGGAGGAAGAAGTGGGAGAAGAAAACGGGGGGAGGAGGCGGCGGAGAGATTGTGCAGGGGGGCAGCGAAGAAGGGAGGAGGAAATCGGGGGGGGGGGGTGGCAGCGGCGAGGTTGCACGGGAGGCAGTGAAGGAAGGAGGAGGCGCTGCGGGGGGTGGGGGGAGGCCAAATTGGGTGCCTCCATCCTGCCGGCCCTGGGGCTGTGATCGGTGGGGACCACTGCTTTGGAGCCCATGGTGCAGGGTGGTAAAGCTGCAGTACTGCAGTCAAACTCTCTGCTGACAACCTGAGTTCGATCCCGGTGGAAGCTGGGTTCAGGTAGCCGGCTCAAGGTTGACTCAGCCCTCCATTCTTCTGAGGTCAGTAAAATGAATACCCAGCTTGCTGTGGGGGGAAGTGTAGATGGCTGGGGAAGGCAATGGCAAACCACCCTGTAAAAACTCTGCTGTGAAAAACGTCGTGATACGACGTCACCCCAGAGTCGGAAACGACTGGTGCTTGCACAGGGGACTACCTTTTTTACTACTCTTTTGTGCAGAGGTGGGCTGGTTTGTCCTATGTACAGAGCAGAGGGGCACTGTTGGCACATGAGAGCATATATCACATTGGGGGATGAGCAGTGTAAGAGCCAGAGATCATGCACTGTGGCATCTGCCAACAACCTTTCATGGTGCCCACCAACAATAGTCCCTTTAAGCTGTGGAGTCTTGTGAGCAAAAATTCTACTTTGTGAGAATACTGGCCATTAAAGTTGTGAGCTACTGCATAAAATTACTAGTTTTCTCTTGGGCCATTTTACCTGAGCTAAGACAAAAATGTTTCCCTTTTTTAAGCTTCTGGCTCACACATTTTTGTTTTAGCTCAAGAAGGATGGCCCCAAAGCAACTGGGTAGATTGATGAGTTAGGGGCGCTCTTGTCAGCTGACAATGGATATAAAGAAAAAAGTATAAACAGCGGTGATTAAAGGCCATAAAATGCAAAAGGTGCATTTATTTTATCTATACCCTGTGTTTCTCCTGATTTCTCCTTAAAAGAGTGACTTTTAGGAAATTGTTCTTTCCGCTTCCATTTTCCCACAACTGTGTGAGGTAGGCCGGGCTGACAGTTTCTGACAGGCCTAAGTCACCCAGCAAACTTTCACAATAGGAGTGGTGATTTGAACCCAGGTCACCTGCATCCTAGTCTGCCGTTCAGTCCACTACACTGGCTCTGCTCGCTGCACGTGGAAAAGAATATTTTGAAAAATCGAAACGATCAGTGGGTTCAATCACCTTTACTAAAAGAACAGGCCTTTAAATCAGCAGAAATGCGTGTGTTGGTGGGGGGGGGCGGTCATAGAGATTTCTATGAACATATGAAGCTGCCTTATACTGAATCAGATCCTCGGTCTATCAAAAATACTGACTACTCAGACTGGCAGCAGCTCTCCAGGGTCTCAAGCTGAGGTCTTTCACGCCTATTTGCCTGGACCCTTTTTAGTTGGAGATGCCAGGGTTTGAACCTGGGACCTTCTGCTTACCAAGCAGATGCTCTACCACTGAGCCACCGTCCCTCCCCAAAATTATTCTTGCGCAGAAAATGGATAGGGGAGTGGATAGAGGTAACTTTGTTTTCCTTTTCTATAAGGTTAGGCTATTTCCACATGGATGCTTTTCTTCATTTTGGCTTCCTTACAGCAGCACTGTTTTCATCCACAGATGTTGTCTCCTGATTGTCCGCTTCTGGTGTGTTCAGTGCTGGTGTTTTCCTCTGCGTTGCTGTCTGGTAGGATCTTTTGAGAAAGAGTGAGCCTTTGTACATTGTGTGAATGGAAAGGTGTGCATTTTTGCAAGTCTGGTCAACATTGGCACCATATTCCTTGCCTCAGCCCTTGTGGCTGCTATTTCTCACACACATACATATATACTCCGGAGGACTTTTCCTGGATAAAAAACCAGGCATTGCTCGATTTACAGTGTTACACTGCTAGTGTTACAACCTATTTAAGCAATCAATTAGTGCACAATTTAACATTTTTATAAAAAGTATGTCTCTAGGCCTTTTCAATGCTGAATTATAAGGGGAAAGGTGCAAATTTCCCCCTTACAACTCTGCAGTTAAAAGCAGTGGAAACCTTTTAAAAAATGATGGCTAGGAACCAGTATTGTGCATTCAGATCAGGCAGTTGCTCATATTGATGTTTTCCCTTTCATCTGGGCAGATTAGGTCATAAAAACAGGTCAGGACAAGTGGAAAGGGGTATTTAGGTTAGACTAGGCTAGTGCTAGTGGCAACGCAGAAGGAGATTATGGGTGAGATATTGTTGCTGTTGAATACCATCCAAAAGGAACTTTCCTATTACGCTAAAGGCTCGGTCTTCCTTTCTGATCTACGTTTTATTTCTGTCTGCCCTACTGCAGGACATTGTGTGGCTCAGCAATTTTCAAGAAATGGACTGGGATCAGCTCGACATGGACCCCAGAGTGATTGCAGCTATTAAAAAGGGTAATTTGTTGCATCTTAATAAAATTGTAAAAAGATAACATCTCTTGAGTCCTCTTCCCATATTTGCACACCTGGTGATTGTGGGTTTAAACTTGAGTTTTGCGGCTTTCTCTTTTTGCTTGGGGAAGTTATCATCTGAATTCACGGCTGAGTAGGCTGCAATTACTGCCTGATAAATGTTCATTTCCCATTCCAGTCTGAACCTATTATGTTTACTGAAAAATAAAGCACACACATTTCAGCAGAACGTCCTTTTCAGTACATCTGCAGAGAGGCTGGCTGTTGACTTCTGTGCAAAATTGTGTGCGTGTATGCAAGGTGCTGTCAGGAAGTCCCATGGCGCAGGGGGGGCAGCTGCAGTACTGCAGTCCAAGTTCTGCCCACGACCTGAGTTTGATCCCGGTGGAAACTGGGTTCAGGTAGCTGGCTCAAGGCTGACTCAGTCTCCCATCCTTACGAGGTCGGTAAAATGAGTACCCAGGTTGCTGGGGGTAAAGTGTAGATGACTGGGGAAGGAATGGCAAAGCACCCCGTAACAAAAAGTCTGCCAAGAAAACATCGTGATGTGACGTCACCCCATGGATCGGTAACAACTCAGTACTTGCACAGGAAACTACCTTACTTTAAGGTGCAGCTGATTTATGACAACCCTTAGAGTTTTCAAGGCAAGAGAAGTTCAGAGGTGGTTGGCCATTGTCTGCCTCTGTGTAGCAGCCCTGGACTTCCTTGGTGGTCTCCCATCCAAACAGTGGACCAGGGCTGATCCTGCTTATCTTCCAAGATCTGATGAGATTGGGCTATCCAAGTCAGGACCAGTGAGGCTTATGCTGCAATCTTAAGAACATTTTCCTGGGAGTAACTCTGTGATCCTAAGTAGAGTTAAAAGGTAAAGGTAGTCCCCTGTGCAAGCACCAGTCGTTTCCGACTCTGGAGCGACGTCACATCACGATGTTTTCATGGCAGACTTTTATGGGGTGGTTTGCCATTGCCTTCCCCAGTCATCTACACTTTCCCCCCAGCAAGCTGGGTACTCATTTTACCGACCTCAGAAGGATGGAAGGCTGAGTCAACCTTGAGCTGACTTCCTGAACCCAGCTTTCACTCTTCAAAATCCATTGAAGTCAATAGACAAAGAAGAACATAAATGCTTAACATTGCGCTGTAAGTCTTACAACCAGTGTTCCCTCTAAGTTGAGTTAGTGTGAGCCAGCTCACTTTTTTTAGCTTCTGGCTCACACATTTTTGTCGTAGCTCAAAAAGGATGGCCCCAGAGCAAATTAATTTATGCAGCAGCCAAATTTGCTGGCTCACAACTGGCTCACAAAGTAGAAATTCTGCTCACCCCACACCTTAGAGGGAGCATTGCTTACGACCCTTTGTGCACTTCCTCAAGTGTAAGCTCAGTGAAATTCCCACAGCACCTCTTCAGCAAAGCATGCAAAAAATTAAACTGCAGCTTGAGCTGTAATGCTTTGAACGAGATCTGCATCAATTGAGAAATAAACGCAGTGACTTTCTCCGGCAACAACGGTTAAAAGGGCTGAACATCTTATAGATTATCTTATAGATTGTGAAAGAAATTAAACCGGTTCTCTCTAATCGCTTTTCTCATTCTAGCTAACCTAAGATCCATCAAAGAGGTTTTGAATCTTTCAGGAGCAGATTTGCAAAGGTTGACCAAACTGTCCAGTGCAGATGTGCAGTACCTCTTAAAAGCTGTTTCTGGTGCACTGAGAAAGAACTCAGTCCTTACAGGTAAGAGTTTCCTTGTTTGGGAGAAAACATGTACCTTTGTCTGTTAACTGTGATGGAAAAGGATGTCTGTAGAATTTTGATGTAAGTAGGCTTGAAATGGAGTAAGTCTGTCTAGGTTTTCAGCGCAAGTTTTATGGCATGGAAATACTTAGACCAGGGGTGTCAAAACTCATTTGTTATGCGGGCCGGATCTGACATAAATGAGACTTTGTTGGGCTGGGTCATGTCAGGCCAAGTCATGTGTGTTCCTATTTAAGATTAGGTAGCAGAGATATAAACTTCATAAAGGATAAAGACAAGTAAAGATCTTTCTTTAAAAGTAAGTTAAAACATGTTTAAAACATTAGCAGTCGTTGGTCTTAAAGGTGCTTTCTTTGTATCTCTCCCACGGGATCCAGGGAACTGGGCAAAGGAAACTCTGGCTCTTTCCTTCCTTTCCTAGGGGATTAGGAGGAGGAACCTCAGCCAGTGGAGAAAATAGAGGTTTTGCTCTGTAGTTCCTGTGCAGTTGAGCAAGCCTAGCAAAGCAGGCTGTGATGGAGAAGGAAGCAAGAGAGGGAGAAGGAAGCAGGCAACAGCTAGTTGCTTGGGGGCTTGAGAGGAGCCCTCCAGGGGCCTGATTCGGCCCCCGGGCTGCATGTTTGACACCCCTGACTTAGACTGGAGATGCTTTTCCTAGAATGGTCTGTGGGTTACTTGCAATCTAGCCCTATGCAATCTAGCCCTGGTCTGTGGGTTACTTGCAATCTAGCCCACCAAAACTCACCAACTTCAACTCTGTTTAGGATTGCACTGTCAGTTAGTTATCCTAAAAAAAGGCAGATCGCTTGTTTTCAGGTTCCGACTTGCTGATACAAGTTTAAAAGGATTAATTTTAGTTTGCAGCAGGTTGAAAGCTAAGACAAAAAATTATTAAGCAAGGACTCTTAACTGCTTTAACGTTGGGCACTGTCTTCTCCCTTGGTAATCCGCTCTCTGCATCTTTTATAGTGTGATCTTTTAGACAGTTTTCTGTTTTTGTTTTCTAATTCTGTAATTCTGGTCTTGATTTTATTTATTTATTTTATTTATTTAATTCGATTTATATCCCACCCTACCCCACCGAAGCGGGCTTTTGTCAGATAGCTCATGCTGTCTGAATTTCTTTTTAAGTATTTTGTAATCTGCCTTGATCCATGGTGAGAAAGGTGGATTAGAAATGACATAAATCAGAGGTTCTCACCCTTTTTGACCCTGTGGGCACCTTTGAAATTCTGACATAGTGTGGTGGCTGCAGCCACAAAATGGATGCCATGAAACAGTTGGCCCAGAGATTCAGAGCCGACCACAAAATGGCTGCCATAGCAAAGATCCCTGTGCTGTGGTGGCAGCAACTGCCAGAGCATCGTTTTTTAAAAATCTGCACAGCTATTTGAATCTCTGGGGGGCCAATCAGAACCTTTGCTGGGCAAAAGGCCTGCTTGGCCCCAACTGCTTTCTAAAAATACTGGGCAGGCACTACATTGGAACCTCTAACATAAAGAGAGAGAAAACTATTTTATACATTCATCTATGATGGCCCAGAACTTGTTGAAAAGAATGAAGTAGCCTGTATATACTGAGAAAATTAAGCGTAGCTGGAACAATTCTGAACTTCCTGTAGACAAATGGTTGTGATTCCAGAATAGGCACCAACAGCAATAGCAGCATTTTCGTAAAGTGAAAGAAATTGGTTTGATAACTGAAAGCCATTCATCCTGGAGTTTATACTTGCCTGCCCCAGCTACAATGAGTGCTTCGATTCCCCCCACCTCTTGGACTCAGAGAGAAGCTGTTCAGACAACCTAAGATAATATTGGTTGGGTTGGGGATTCTGCCGTGGGTATCTCCGGATAAGGATCTTCAAGTAAAAGTCCCAAGATCTTGATTCCAAGGTTATAGACAAGTTGGATTCTGTGAACCAGGAACCCAAGAGTGTTCATGAGAACATAAGAGCCCTGCTGGATCAGACCAGGGGTCTGTCTAGTCCAGCATCCCATCTCACGCAGTGGCCAACCACTTCCTTAGAAGGCCAACAACACGGCAGTTCCTTGGAAGGCCAAGGCCTTCTCCTGATGTTGCCTCCTGGCACTGAGATTCAGAGGCTGACTACCTCTAAATGCAGAGGAGTTTTGTGGAAGTGGATCTTCTCCCAGCAGAGCCCTGAGACCCCCTCACCCCCTTTTCAGCTGGTAAAGGTGCAGACAAAAAAGGACAGTGGGCCGTTCTGCCTGATTCTACTGGCATTTCCTCCTCCTCAGGCTTCCCAGCTTCCAGCTGTTGGGGGGGACATGGAGGACTGCTGACAGAAAAGTGCCCTATGCTTGTTGACTGGGGAACCCAGACTGTTTGTAAGGAGTGGCCTGAACTTTGCCTGCATTAGGAAAGAATAGCCATTGTTGCCCTCTTAGCAGTTGCCCTGGACCTCCCACCCTTGATCAAATTTGTCCCAGAGTCCTTGGTTTGGGTCTGATGCAAAGAAGATGATTATATTGGATTTATATCCTGCCCTGTACTCTGAATCTCAGAGCGGCCACAATCTCCTCTACCTTCCCTCCCCACAACAGACACCCTGTGAGGTAGGTGGGGCTGAGAGAACTTTTTACAGCAGCTGCCCTTTCAAGGACAACTCCTGCAAGAGCTACGGCTGACCCAAGGCCATTCCAGCAGCTGCAAGTGGAGGAGTGGGGAATCAAACCCGGTTCTCTCAGGTAAGAGTCTGAGCACTTAACCACTGCACCAAACTGGCTCACCAAGGTGAGGAGAGAGTCCAAATTAGAGAAACATCACATATGTCACCTCCCAAACAGGTGCGGTGGTTCTATTCAGCGCTTTCTCTCAGGTAATCACTCCATGCTGCCTTTACCCCTTTCCCATCTGTCTGTAGCGCTGCAGCTCTTCCGAGATGAAAACCTCAGCACCTCCCAACGCCAGAAGCTAAGCCTGGGCTGCCCCGTTCTAGATGGTTTGCTGAGAGGCGGCATTCCTCTGACGGGGATCACCGAAATTGCTGGCGAGAGCTCGGCTGGGAAGACACAGATCGGTTTGCAGCTCTGCCTTTCTGTGCAATATCCACGTGAACACGGTGGACTGGGATCAGGTAAGAAATGTTCTGCCTGCCTGCGACTTTGTCACGTTTGTGCCTGGGATCTCGTCTCTTAAGAGCCACTGGGGTGTAGCAGTCGAAGTGTCAGACTAGGACCTGGGAGATCCAGGTGTGAATCCCTGGTCTGCCATGGGTGACCTTCGGCCAGTCACACTCTCTCAGCCTCACCTTGTCTCACTGTGTTGTTTTTGAGAGGATAAAATGGTTGTAAGTCACTCTGCGTTCCCACTGGGAAAAAGAGCAACAACAAGGTGTCTGCAGGCACCGTGACACCTGTCAACAACCTTCCATGGTGCCCATCAACAATAGTCCCTTTAAGCTGTGGAGTCTCGTGAGCAAAAATTCTACTTTGTGGGCTACTGGCCTTACACTTGTGAGCTACTGCATAAAATTAGTTTTCTCCCGGGCCATTTTACCTGAGCGAAGACAAAAACGTGTGAGCTGAAGGCTGAAGAAGACTGCAGATTTATACCCAGCCCTTCCCTCTGAATCAGAGATCCAGAGTGGCTTACAATCTCCTATATCGTCTCCCCCCACAACAGGCACCCTGTGAGGTGGGTGGGGCTGGAGAGGGCTCTCACAGCAGCTGCCCTTTCAAGGACAACCTCTGCCAGAGTTATGGCTGACCCAAGCCCATTCCAGCAGCTGTAAGTGGAGGAGTGAGGAATCAAACCCGGTTCTCCCAGATAAGAGTCCACGAACTTAACCACTACACCAAACTGGCTCTCCTCTAATTCAGCTTACAGGGAACACTGCTCACCAAGTGTTTCTTGAAACAGGTGGGGCCAAATGGTGCTCCTGCCGAATTGGCCGTTAGAGATCTAACTGGCTGTACAGATTGTAAAAACCACAGGGTTTCTGTTCTCTCACTCTTCCCCAGTGGGTTTTTTAAAAACTTAGTCCTCTTTTCTCCCATGCTTGGGCTTTCTCTTTGTGCATGAGCGTGGGTTGGCGCCACCCCCTGTGATGATCATTGTGGTGGCGCTCACCACACTGTGTCAATGGTGCCAACAGACTTGGAAAGGTTAGGGACTCTTGGTATAACAAAGGAGAGATGGAAAGTTTCGTTGGGGCTCTGCGTACTTTTGCACTAGAAGAACAAGTTACCATTCTGCACCCTGAAAACATGGATAATGCGCTGATAAAACTAAATTTCTACATGCAGTATGAAGGGTGCGAATTTGCATTTCCACCACCCTAGAATAGATTCCACATCTCATATCATAGTCGGTAGTAAAGAATAGGACAGGGGTGGCCAACAGTAGCTCTCAGATGTTTTTTTTGCCTACAACTCCCATCAGCCCCAGCCAGCATGGCTGATGGCTGGGGCTGATGGGAGTTGTAGGCAAAAAAAAAATCTGGAGAGCTACCATTGGTCACCCCTGGAATAGGACTATAATGGGTTTAAGTTAAGGGCGGGAAGGTACTGGCTGGACATTAGGAAAAACATTTTTACAGTAAGAGCTGTTCAATAGTGGAATCAGCTCCCAGGAAGGTGGCACTGACTGCATATTAGGAAAAACCTTTTTATGGTAAGAGTTGTTCAATAGTGGAATCAGCTACTGAGGGAGGTGGTGACCTCCCCCTCACGGGCAGTCTCTAAGGAGTTGCTGGATGAAAACTTATCAGGGATGCTCTAGGCTGATCCTGCATTGAGCAGGGGGTTGGACAAGATGGCCCGTATCGTCCCTTCCATCTCTGTGGTTCTATGATTCGACAGGTCACGCTTTCCCTCCATTTTCCATTATTGTGGCACACACACAATTCTAATCTTAGCGCCCCAACAATAGCTAAGGTCAGACAAGCTTAACAGTATAAACCAAAGCAGAATTACACCCTTTTAAACCCACTGGCTTAAGCAGACTTAGAAGTGTATAGCTTTGTTTAGGGTTGTACCGTTAGAGTCTTCCTTCCAATCTGACGAAACCTCTCAGTGGCTGCTGCAGCCTAAGCACTCAGGGCAGACTATGGGATGGCAAGGGTCGGGGGGAGAATCTGTTGTGAAACCTTTCTGCAGTAGTGCCACGAAAACCACACAATAGCAGCCTTTCTGAGACTGACTGCAGCAAAAAGAGAAGTGTCCCCAAAGTTTCATTCCATCACAGGAGCTGTTTACATTTGCACGGAAGACATTTTCCCCCATAAGCGCCTCCAGCAGCTGATCGAACGCCAGTCCCAGCTGAGAGTCGATGTTCCACACGATGTCGTGCAGAAGATAAAATTTGGAAATAGCATTTTTGTCGAACACGTGGCCGACATCGTAAGTACCCAGCCAACTCTTGGGCGTCCTGTGTGGAATCCGGCACTGTGTTGGGTGTGGGGAGGGAGTACTTCAACATGCAAAGAACGACTTTTTCACTTCCTTCCCCTGCAGCCAGAAATGCCCCCAATCCCCATGCTAGTCGTGGAGGAGCAGAATTGCGGGGGACCATTTCAAGCTGCAGCAAGAAAGAGGAGGTGAGAAAATGGTGTGCTGTGGGTGGAAGTCCTTCTGCCTGCATTGTTGGACCCAAGCCATCAAGCCCTGTGGCGCAGAGTGGTAAAGCTGCAGTACTGCAGTCCAAGCTCTCTGCTCACGACCTGAGTTCGACCCCGGCAGAAGCTGGGTTCAGGTAGCCGGCTCAAGGCTGACTCAGCCTTCCATCCTTCCGAGGTCAGTAAAATGAGTACCCAGCTTGCTGGGGGGGAAGCGTAGATGACTGGGGAAGGCAATGGCAAACCACCCCGTAAAAAGTCTGCCGTGAAGACGTCGTGATGCGATGTCATCCCAGAGTCGGAAACAACTGGTGCTTGCACAGGGGACTACCTTTACCTTTTAAAATAAATGTTGTAGGGGCAAGATTGGAGTCCAGTAGCACTTTAAAGACCCATAAGATTTCCAGGGTTTAAGCTTTCAAGAGTCATCTGACAAATGGGATCTTTGACTCTCAAATGCTTATACCAGGGGAGGCCAGGCTGTGGCTTGGGAGCCACATTTGGCTCTTTCACACATATTGTGTGGCCCCACCCCCTGCCCCATTGACTGGCTTGGCCACCCCATCTCTTTAAATCACTTCGCTAAGCCAAGCCAGCTGGCAGCTTGGAGAATTCATTTAAACTTCCTTCCTTCCTTCCTTCCTTCCTTCCTTCCTTCCTTCCTTCCTTCCTTCCTTCCTTCCTTCCTTCCTTCCTTCCTTCCTTCCTTCCTTCCTTCCTTCCTTCCTTCCTTCCTTCCTTCCCTCCCTCCCTCCCTCATCTGATGTTCACGTCTTGGAGCTCTCAAACATCTGACGTTTATTCTGTGTGGCTCTTACATTAAGCAAGTTTGGCCACCCCGGCTGCTACAGTGGAGGTCTTCTCAGCTTCTAAAGTGCTGCAGGATTTGAATCTTGCTTTTCTACTGCAGACCAGCACAGGTGCCTGCCTGGAATGGTGGAGGGGGACTCTTGCCATAGTAGAAAATGCTACTGATAAAATAATCAGTATTCATGTTGAAAGCTCATGTTTCAAGACTGACTCATTTCCATGGCTGTCATGTTGCTGTAAATAACAGCCAAAAAGGTCAGAAAATTGTTACAGAATATAAAGTGAGCCTTTTCCTAAATTTCAGCAGAGGAATTCTAGCGTATGAAGGGAAATAGCAGTCAAGGAGTGTCAAGAATATATGGAGACGCTCTGCAGAATGTTCAGAATAAGAGAAAAAGACAATGACATTGGATTTATATTCTGCCCTCCACCCTGAATCTGAGTGGCTCACAATTGCCTTTATCTTCCTCCCCCACAACAGACATCCTGTGAGGTGGGTGGGGCTGGAGAGGGCTCTCACATCAGCTGCCCTTTCAAGGACAACCTCTGCCAGAGCTATGGCTGATCCAATGCCATTCCAGCAGGTGCAAGTGGAGGAGTGGGGAATCAAACCCGGTTCTCCCAGATAAGAATCCACTACACCAAACTGGCTCCTTAGAGGGCTCACATGCATGCCAAATGCTAATTCATTACAACTGAGGCAAAGGATGTGACTCAGTGGTAGAGCATCTGCTTTGCCTGCAGAAGGTCCCAGGTTCAATCCCCAGCATCTCCAGTTTAAAGGACCAGGTAGTAGGCGATGGGAAAGACCATCCCAAGACCCTGGAGAGCTGCTGCCAGTTAGAGTAGACTATACTGGCCTCTTGATAGGGCCTCTTGCTTCATAATAAGGTAGCTTCATATGTTGAACTGGAATGGACCAAAATGATTTGATATGATGAGCTGTCATTCCAGAGCCCTTAGGCTTTAGTCTGGATGACCTGTGTGCTTCAGTGCCATGAAAACTCCCCCTTCACCAGTTTGGTGTAGTGGTTAAGAGCAGCGGACTCTAATCTGGAGAACTGGGTTTGATTCCCCACTCCTCCACTTGCAGCCAGCTCAGTGATCTTGGGTTAGCCCCAGTTCTCTCAGAGCTGATCCAGCAGCACTCTTCTTATATTTTTATCAAGGGAAGTCCTCGGCCTTAATGGCCTACTGTTGGCCCTCCAGAGGAACTGCTTGGCTACTGGATGGGACAGGATGCTGGACCAGATGGACTGCTGGTTTGATCCACCAGGGCTTTTCTTCATCGCCCTTAATGACTAAATAAATGTATGGAAGAGACAAGACTAGGAACTTGAATTTGGGCTCACTGGGCTCAAATTCCCACTCCTCTGTGAAGCTTGGGGAGGCGCTCTTTCTGTGTCTAGCTGAGCCTGCAGGCTTGCTTTGAGGCTCACATGGTGGGATAAAAAAAGATTGATAAAAAATGTGTGGGATGTGCTGCCAAAACCTTCAAAGGCAGGGAGTGGTCAAATGTCAAGGTTTCCAGAACTCTGCATAGCTCCTTCTGCTTCCCTATGACTTAAGCAAATGGCGCAAAACACTTCTGAGTGTGTTTTCTCAACCGCAATGGTTCAGAGTGTGAATGAGCTTATTATGAAATGGGGAGGCGCATGGTTCAGTGGTACTTGGCATGCCGAAGGTCCCAAGTTCATTTTCTGCCATCTCCAGTTAAAAGATCTGGCAGTGAAAGTCCTCTGACCAAGACCCTGGAGAGCTGCAGTTTATCTGAGTAGATAACACTGACAGACCAAAAAGGAGGTAGAGAGCCAGTTTGGTGTAGTAGTTAAGTGCATAGACTCTTATCTTGGAGAATCGGGTTTGATTTTCCACTCCTCCACTTGCAGCTGCTGGAATGGCCTTGGGTCAGCCATAGCTTTTGCAGGAGTCCTCCTTGAAAGGGCCTCTGCTGTAAGAGCCCTCTCAGCCCCACCCATCTCACAGGGTGTCTGTTGTGGGGGAAGAAGATAAAGGAGATTGTAAACCGCTTGGAGACTCTAATTCAGAGAGAAGGGCTGGGTATAAATCTACAGTCTTCTTAGTATAAGGCAGCTTCATGTGCATGAACAGAATCCAGTGCTAGAAAAACTGGGTTTCCACACCCAGCATTGCCCTTCTGCAAAACTGCAGCATCCCTTCCCTTCCCCCCTCCCTGCTGCAGTAATAAACACAACTTTTGTACTGAATTGTTCTGCTTTGTGAAAGATAGATTGACCTTGCGTAATCAATTGCTTTGCAAAAGCCATCCTGTTTTCCCTTTGGCATTTCTGGTATTGTTATCCATCATCACAACAAAAGAAATCAATTTGATTTTCCAACAATGCTTAAGCTTCGTGCCTAGGCTTCTTTGCTTGCGTTTTCTGCTGCTTTCTTTTCTAAGTGAATTATGCCCTGCTGTTTACACTTCTGATATAAAATCTACTAAATAGGGCAGGATTTTTATTTTTTTAACAGTCGTTTGTCTGCAAGATGAGTTTACAATTATTAAAAAGATGGGTGTGAGAGAGAAAAAAAAAACACATTCGTGGTCAAAGGTTGCGGGCCTAGCTTGCCTGGGAAATTATAGATGTTTGTATGCAAATGCTAGAAGTGTTCGAAGTAAAATTGGTGAATTGGAATGTTTAGTGTTGGGAGAAAACATAGATATTGTGGGAATTTCAGAAACTTGGTGGAATGAGGAGAATCAGTGGGACACGGTGATTCCTGGATATAAGTTATATCGGAAGGATAGGGAGGGAAGGGTTGGAGGTGGGGTGGCTCTGTATGTCAGAGAGAATATACAGTCCAGTAAGACTGAGGTCAGAGAATTAGATTCCCTTCTAGAAATGCTTTGGGTTGAAATAGAGGGCCCAAAAGGAAATTCAACTATGGGAGTTTGTTATCGCCCACCAAATCAAGATATTAGGGTTTGTAGAATCTTTCGGGCTGAAGTGCCGTGTTCTACTGGAGAAAGTTTTCCTTCCAGACATTTCATTCTCGGCTGCGGAGAACATCCTCAGTGGCGTTGCAGCCAGAGCAGGCGCTCTGACCTTCTTGGCTGCTGTCATTGAGACTCAATGACTCAATGCACAGCAGCCAAGAAGGTCAGAGCGCCTGCTCCGGCTGCAACGCCACTGAGGATGTTCTCCCCAGCTGAGAACAAAACGTCTGGAAGGAGAAATTTCTCCAGTAGAACATGGCACTTCAGCCCAAAAGATTCTACAAACCCTAATGATGTTACCAGTCGTGAAAACCTGAAATCTTTGATAAAATCAAAAGATAGATTATAATATGATGGAAGGATTAAAGATAGCGGCTAAACATGAAAACTGTGTCATAATAGGTGATTTTAACTACCCACAGATTGATTGGGTCAATATGTATTCTGGTCGAGAGAAAGAGATTGAGTTTCTTGATGCTCTCAATGACTGTGCTATGGAGCAGATGGTCTCAGAACCTACCAGGGGTGGGGCGATCCTGGATCTGGTCCTAAGTAATGCCCAAGACTTGGTGAGAGATGTAAAAGTGATCACACCACTTGGGAGCAGTGACCATAACGTTATTGATTTCACCATTTGTATAAATAGAGAGTGCCCCAAAAGACCGGCACAACCACGTTGAGAACCAGAGAGGATTGTGAGGAACTCCAAAGGGATCTGTTGAGGCTGGGTGAGTGGGCGTCAACGTGGCAGATGCGGTTCAATGTGGCCAAGTGCAAAGTAATGCACATTGGGGCCAAGAATCCCAGCTACAAATACAAGTTGATGGGGTGTGAACTGGCAGAGACTGACCAAGAGGGAGATCTTGGGGTCGTGGTAGATAACTCACTGAAAGTGTCAAGACAGTGTGCGTTTGCAATAAAAAAGGCCAATGCCATGCTGGGAATTATTAGGAAGGGAATTGATAACAAATCAGCCGGTATCATAATGCCCCTGTATAAATCGATGGTGCGGTCTCATTTGGAGTACTATGTGCAGTTCTGGTCGCCGCACCTCAAAAAGGATATTATAGCATTGGAGAAAGTCCAGAAAATGGCAACTAGAATGATTAAAGGGCTGGAACACCTTCCCTATGAAGAAAGGTTGACATGCTAGATAGATAGATAGATAGATAGATAGATAGATAGATAGATAGATAGATAGATAGATAGATAGATAGATAGATAGATAGATAGATAGATAATTTTTTTTGGCCCCTGTGTGAACACAGAGTGTTGGACTGGATGGGCCATTGACCTGATCCAACATGGCTTCTCTTATGTTCTTATGCTTTGGAGTAGATTGTCCTGTAAATGTAATCAGAGTTTCCTCTAAGTCTAAGCAAGGTTAGCATGAGCTAGCTCATAGAATTTTAGTCTCCAGCTCACACATTTTTATCTTAGCTCAGGAAAATTGACCCCAGAGCTGGGTAATAAAGGAAAATGAAGAAAGGAGAATTAAGGGAAATAAAGAAATGGGGGGAAAAGAAAAGAAAGTGAAATAAAGAAATATGGGGAAGAAAGGAAAATAAAGAAATAGGGACAATTGTAATAAAGGGAAAAGACATTGTAATAAAGGGAAAATCAGAAAGATGTGGAAGAAATGGAAATAAATGTGAGAAAGAAAGGGTAATAAAGGGGGAAAAGGGGGGAAGAAAGGAAAATAAAGGGTAATTAAGTGAAACAAAGAAATGGGGAGAAGAAATAGAAGGAAAGGGAAATAAAGAAATGAGGGGGAAACTTACCTGAACAATGACGGTGACTTTTCCAGGCCCCGCAGCAATCCTGGCCAGCCAGCCAGGCTCCAGGGAGGTTGCCAAGCAGTGTGGCTGGGCCCCATGGTATCTGCTGGCCAGCTAGACCCTGGGGAGGCTGCTGCACTGTGTGGCTGCGCCTCATGATCCTCACCAGCCAGCTGGGCCCCAGGGAGGCCACCATGTGACTCAGCTCGGCCCAGCAATCTCCCAAGGGCCAGACCAAGTATTCGGGATGGACATTCCCCACCCCTGTCTTTACCCAAAGTCCTATAAGGTGTTTGTGCAGAACAACAAAAGACAAGAATAAAATCACACATTAAACACCCTGTTCCATCCAAAGGAGATAATGTAATTGTCAGCCAGATCTGTGATGAACATGTGACGTATCTGATAAAACCTAACCCCTATCATACAGCAAGGCATGAACTTTGACTTTGTCAAAACAATAGTATTTTAAGATCAGATTATTCTGGGATCTTTTTTCAAGTATATTATCTGTACCGGTGGGTGAGGAAGCTTTTGGACAAATACTATGTCATGGGCTCCTGATCTAATGTTTAGGCTTTGAAGCTAGTACCACTGAGACTGAACTTTCAGTTTAATCCTTGTTGTGTGACTTGCTGAGTTTTTAAGCTGCAGCTTGAGGCATGCTGGGCTGGCCATCAGTTTCTGACCTCGGACTAGCCCAGGGGTGGGGAACAGTGGCTCTCCAGATGTTTTTTGCCTTCAACTCCATCAGTCCCAGCCATTGGCCATGCTGGCTGGGGCTGATGGGAGTTGTAGGCAGAAAACATCTGAAGAGCCACTGTTCCCCACCCCTGGGCTAGCCTCAGAGGCATTAGCCAAGTGGTGGCTTTAAAGCAGTGGTCCCCAACCTTTTTGGCACTAGGGACTGGCACCAGGGACAATTTTTCCATGAATGGGGGGCGTGGATGGTTTCAGGATGATACAATTGTGCACTTTATTTCTAAAGTGTTTGGTGTGGTGGTTAAGTGTGCGGACTCTTATCTGGGAGAACCAGGTTTGATTCCCCACTCCTCCACTTGCAGCTGCTGCAATGGCGGTTCAGCCATAGCTCTCGCAGAGCTGTCCTGGAAAGGGCAGCTTCCGGGCAGAGCTCTCAGCCTCACCCACCTCACAGGGTGTCTGTTGTGGGGGAGGAAGATAAAGAAGATTGTGAGTCACTCTGAGATTCGGAGTGGAGGGTGGGATATAAATCCATTGTGGTGGTGTTGTTGTTATTTATTTATTTACATTGTCATATATAATGGAATAATTACGCAACTCACGGCCTGGTTGCTAAAAGGCCAACGACTGGTACCGATCCACAGACTGGGTGTTGTGGACCCCTGCTTTAAAGAGTACCAAAGGCCACATTCTTGGCTTGCATGTGGACACACACACGGCTTATTCCCTGCGGTTCTCTCCAGTGAGGCTATAGAACATTCTCTTACACGGCATAGCTCTTGGACTTAAGTCTGGTGTTTGAAGCTTCCTGGCCTTTGCAGGAGACTTTCCATGACTGCATCGCCAAGAGGATTAATGTGCTGCTTGCGCGAGGCATGGTGCGCCTGGTCATCATCGATTCCATTGCAGCCTTATTCCGGTGCGAGTTCACAGCTAAGGACTCCGTACGCAAAGCCAAGTACTTGCAGATCTTCGGAGCAAAACTTCACCGCTTAAGCAGCATGTTCCAGGCACCAGTAGTGTGCATTAATCAGGTAAGATGGCCTTCACTATTGACCTTTGATATTGATTCCCACAGGGTCAGCTGTGCTGTAGGTTTAGGCTCCGTTCAGATATAGGCAGGACTTTTTTGGTAGAAAAAGCCCAGGAGGAGCTCATTTGCATATTAAGCCACACCCCCTGACATCACCACTGTTTCACACAGGGCTTTTTGGTAGAACAATCTGTCACACAGTGGCCAAAAAACCCAAGGTGCCATCAGGAGGTCCATCAGTGGGGCCAGGACACCAGAAGCCCTCACCCTGTTGCCCCTCCCAGTCACCAAGAATACAGAGCATCACTTGCCCCAGACAGAGAGTTCCAACAATACTCTGTGGCTAATAGCCACTGATGGACCTCTGCTCCATATGCTTATCCAATCCCCTCTTGAAGCTGGTTATGCTTGTAGCTGCCACCACCTCCTGTGGCAGTGAATTCCATTTGTTAGTCACCCTTTGGGTGAAGAAGTACTTCCTTTTATCCATTCTAACCCGACTGCTCAGCAATTTCATTGTGTCCACGAGTTCTCGTATGGTGAGAAAGGGAGAAAAATACTTCTTTCTCTACCTTCTCTATTGCATATTAGGTTACACCCCTGACTTTTTCTACAGGGCTTTTTCTGTCATAGGACTGCATTAATAAATGCTTGCAATATTATCATGATATTGACATAAACTGCACTTGTCCAGAATACTCCAGAGTCAACCTCCTCCCAGGCACGTAAGTTTCTAATGGGCTTTCTGTAGAAAAAGCAGGAACTCATTTGCATATTAAGCCACAACCTTTCACACCAAGCCCACTGGAACTGCGTCTCTGCTCAAAAAAAGCCCCAGATATAGGACAAAACCAAGGTTTAATTGAACTAGCTATGGTTCCTGTGACTGTTTCAGTACCGGCCACTCCACTGGGTATTGCTCGAGTCCATCAAGACAGGATCCAAAATCATGATTTGAAGTTGGGGGTTTTAACCAGGGTCTTAATTATGGGGGGGCTGAATGACATACAGTCATGGATGATCTGGCTTAATTCTGACATCGCTTTCATTGACACCCCAGCCACAGCGATGCTTGGCTAGAGCAAGGGCAAAAAAACCCCCCTTAGGATTCGTTAAAGCAAACCAAGGTTTGAATGATCACCTACAAACCAAATCCTTGTTTCACGACCTACCCATGGTTAAAATGTATTTATAATATCAACATGCCTCCTTTCTCCTGCTTGACCAACTGTGGTTCTGTGTTATGGTAGAACTGATCCATAGCGTAAAAGAATGCTGGTGAGGAATGGTCAACTATTTTTTTTTTACTCTTGAAAGCCATGGGGCTTAAACAGTGCATCTTTCAAAGACACTTGGAAAAGGGTTCCAGGTGGGAAGTCATGAGCATCAGCAGAAGTGTAAGATACAAGCCTGCTGGCTCCTTAAAAGACCAACAAGATTTTCGAGGTGAGGTGGGTAGCCATGTTGGTCTGAAGCAACAGTGCAAAATTGAGTCCTATGGTGCCTTGAAGACCAACGGTTTTTATTCAAGGTCAAAGCTTTCGCATGCACGTGTATCTGAACAAGTGTGCTGTGCATGCATACAAAAGTTTCTACCTTGAACAAAACTTGGTCTTCAAGGTGCCACTGGACTCCTCCACGTTCACCTGTTGGGACCTTGAGTCAGTCAGTTCTTGGAAGAGCTGCTCTCTCAAGAGCAGTTCTCTCAGAGCTCTCCCAGCTCCACTTCCCTCACAGGGTGCCTGTTGTGGGGAGAGGGAGGGAAGGAGATTGTCAGTAGCTCTGAGACTCCAAGTGAAGGGCAGGGTATAAATCCAATCTCCTCCTCTTCTTCTTAGGATTTTCAGGGTATAAGTTTTGGGTGGGGAGTATCTGACGAAGAGAGCTTTGATTCCTGAAAGCTTATACTCTGGAAATCTTATTGGTCTATAAGGTATGACTGGACCTGCTGAATCTTGCACTTGAAAGATGGCCAGTGAAGGGAAAGGATCCCCTAGCAGTTCAAGTGTCAGCAATGTTTTCTTGTCCAGAGCAGAGGAATAGTGTACAACTGTTCTGGTTTTATTGTATTGTTTTAAATTTGAACTCTAGGTTTTATTGTCTAATTCATGCTGTGATCCGCCTTGAGCCCATTATAGGAAAGGTATTTGCATCTCTAGGAGTTGTTAGGATCCATTCCCAATAGATATCCACATGCCTTTGCCCCATTGTTTGAATGCAGGGGCCATGCACAAGTGTCTTGCCTATAGGCATTCTCTCACTGTTCTTTTAGAGGCTGCCTACCACTTAAACTGGGGAAGGGGGTTCTTCTGAACAATTCTATCAAGCCTACAGCTCTGGGTCAACAGCAAGGAAGACTGAAACGAATCCTTTGCCTTCCCTCAGAACCTGACTTGTGCATGGCTTTGGAGTCCAGTCACCCACCCCACCACGGCCCCAGACCCCATCAAATTTGCCAGGTCATACGGGAGGGAGGGGATTAGGCTTCTCTGTGAACTTCTGCTGCTTACCCCGGCAACCTGCCGCACTTTATTCCACCTCTTTTCTTCTCTCCCTGACCTAAGATCACTGTATCCACTTCCTGTGAGCTCCAGCTGTATTAAAGGACTAATGTTTTTGTGTGTGGAGTAGGGAACTTTGTACAACCTGTTATCCTTTTGTACCAAGGAGTATATCAGAGTCCCCAACCTTTTTTGAGTCTCCAGACACCTTTGGAATTTTGACACTGTGTGGTGGACACAAAATGGCTGCCGTAAAATGGCTGTTGTAGAAAGTAGAACCAGCTGGCCATATCCACTTTCTAAATACAGCACCAGGTTGGGGACCCCTGTAGTCTGTCTCTTCTCTAGCACCACCATGAAAAACATGTCCCTTCTAAACCTTCCATCTTTTTTAATAACCCAGGTAACTGATACGATGGATGAGAGCCGCAGTGGCGATCGCTGCAGTCCTTGGTGAGTACGACAGGAGAGTACGCAGAAGGATGCAAATCCTGCTCAAAGTCAAAAGAGAGGCTTCAGCTGTCACTCTCATTGAAATAGCTCTTGTACCAAGGGAAAAGCCAGTTGCCACTGACAAGAGACGTGTCTTTTGAGACGTGTGCTGCAAACACCAAAACACATTGGATTAGGAACCTGATCAGAGGCTACGAGATTTCATAATCTGTAGGGGGATAAATCTGGCTCTCCAGCACACAGCCTTGAGGTTATGATGAAAACGAAGGTTAGCAGCCGTTACAGAGATGTTGCGTAAAAAATAAATGGCTATACAGTGTTAAATGGTATGTAAATTCTGGAAAAGCACTGTAGTAATGGAATGTACACAAAAAAATCCACTAATAATTACAAAAAATCTTGCTATTATTAATTAATCTTAGAATTACGGCTTGACGAAGGGTCAAAATAGAGATTTACCTGGGACATCCGTTGCTGTGGTTATTGCTGCGTGTTTAAATCTAAATTCTGTGGTTCAACATTGCATATGCATGTACTGCATCCTTTAAGAATAATTAATAACGGCAAGTTTTTTTTTAATTATTAGTGGATTTTTTTGTGTACATTCCATTACCAGTGCTTTTTCAGAAATTACAGAGATATTAGCTGATTAAGGGAGATGATAGAATTGAATTTTCCATACCACCAAAAGATCTAGGGAGTGTTACCTTGACTGTTAAGCAGTTTTTAATATTTGTTTTTTTCTTCCATTCCTTATTGCTCACTAGTACAAAAATTTCTAACCCAAAAGCATGCCCTTATGGTATTAGTTCAGAGTAAGTTCAGATCAAGATTGGTCTTCGCTGATCAAGCAGCTGAAGCTTCGAATAATTGGCTTGTTCAAACTTTGTCCCAATGAAAACCCTACTGAAACACTGTAGTGGTTCGTGCTAAAGACTAGTGAGACCTGGGCTCAAATCCCTGCTCAGCCATGAAGCTCACTGGGTGACTTTGGGCCAGTGATTCCTGCTCAGTCTCACCTACCTTTTCAGGGTTATTTGTGGAGAGGGACTAAAATGGAGATGGTGGGTCATGCTGCCCTGAACTCCCTAGAGCAGTGTTTCCCATTTGAAGGGTCGTGTGACCCGGTACTGAGCCACGGAAGCCTCACTACCGGGTCACAAGAAAAGCCAAAGCTAGCTCAGCCCTATCTGTGATGTGCAGAGAGGAGCTGGGCTGCCTCTCTTCCTTCTCCCTCACTCTCAGTGTTTGAGAGAAAAGCTGGCATCCATTGGCACTTTAGACCCATGAACTGTTCTTCAAGGTATGAGCTTTCATGTGCCTTGCAGTATGTTCTTTTGGGGAGATTTCTCTGGGAGGCCTGGGTGGCAAAGAAGGCTGTGTTTTTTTCAGCTGGGAGGGGTGGGGAGTGAGCATTCCAGTAGCTATTTTTTTTACCAAACAACCCTGGGCAGAATTTTTGCTGGCTGGGGTCATCTGATGGTGAAGGCTTTTTTCTTCTTCGTCCTCCCTTCTCTCTTTTTTTCTTTCTCTGCAAGTGATGCTCTGTCTGTATTCTTGGTGCTGGGAGGGAGGAAGCAACAGTGGGAGGGCTTCTAGTGCCCTGGCCCCACTGGTGGACATTCTGGTGCTTTCTGGGCATTGTATGAGGGAATTTTGGACTGGATAGTCCACTGGCCTGATCCAACATGGCTCCTCTTATGTTTATGTTTTTTCTTTCCATGTCTTTCTTTTCTTTTCCTTTCCTTCCATTTCATTCTTTCCCTTTTTCTCTTTCTTTCCTTCCATTTTTACTGGATGAAACTTTTCTGTTCATCATCATAAGAAGAAGATGAAGAAGATATTGGATTTATATCCCGCCCTCCACTCCGAAGAGTCTCAGAGCGACTCACAATCTCCTTTACCTTCCTCCCCCACAACAAACACCCTGTGAGGTGGGTGGGGCTGGAGAGGGCTCTCACAGCAGCTGCCCTTTCAAGGACAACCTCTGCCAGAGCTATGGCTGACCCAAGGCCATTCCAGCAGGTGCAAGTGGAGGAGTGGGGAATCAAACCCAGTTCTCCCAGATAAGAGTCCGCACACTTAACCACTACACCAAACTGGCTCTCATACTGTTGCAGGAGCTCTGCCAATGAAAAGTTGGCACCCCCAGTTGTAGCCAGGTGGCCTTCTATGAGATTTCTGTGAAAGTAAGAGGTGTGGGGCAGAAAGAGATTATTGGAGATTACTGCGATATATCTCAGCAGCACTGGAAAAGATGGTAATATGAACCTGGCACCATTTTATTGGTCTTGCTTTTAACAGCTGGCTGACACCAAAATTAAACTCCTCCTGTAGATATTAAAAAGGATGAAAGTAGTTCACTGGCCAAGTATCTGAACAACAGGTTGCTTTTAAAGGCATGGGAAACACAGCCAGTAAAAAGCTGCAAGCCCCTCATAAATATCCTTTTTGAGATAACTGCAGAAAAGCTTGTATGAACTTCATATAACTTGAAAGTCTCCTGGCTTTAGTGGGCCACAAAGGAGAAGTATAAAAATAACTGGACCACAGGAAAGAAAAGTTTGGGAAACCCTGCCCTAGAGGAAGGATTGGGGTAAAAATTAAATAACTTTGCATTTCTATATACCATTTTTCAGCTGTACGGGCAAGAGTGTTGTTCCAGCACTCGGAATCACTTGGTCCAACCAACTGCTGATGAGACTGATGGTAAGCCGCACGGGCCATCTAGTGCAACCTGCTGGAGATGCACCCCATAGAAGCACGTTACGGACAATGAGAGTGGTTTTTGCGCCTCACCTGCCTCAGTCTTCTTGTTGTTACACAGTGAACTTGGAAGGAGTGAAAGGAATGAGGATGGAGACTCCAACATGATGTGAAGCAAAGCTGGGAAGGTACAGGTCTTCTCCCTCCTTTTGTTTTTATAAAGGGAGAGGTTTGAAATTCCCAAGATGAATAAAGAAGCCACGTTTACATACCAGTAAGGTTTGTTTCAATATTTTATTTTTTTATACTTTGAAAATGCCAAAGAAGCTTTTACATGTCAACATTTTTAGAATGAATCATAGTTCTGTAACAGGCTTTAAAAAAATAAACAGGAGTCATTTAATGGAAATGTGCTATGCACTTGTGGAATCACATTGGTGTTTTAAAGAAGCAGAACAGGCATTTTTTGTCCCTCTGCTCTAAAGTCTAGTGCTGCCTTTTGTGGATAAAAATGTATTTGGAGAGCTGAACTGGCAAGCTGAAAGTACAGTTGGTTTACTGGAAAAATCAACACATTGGGCTTTTTAAAAAAATAGTGATTTATGGTTATTTGGTGCTGAACTGAAAACTGTATTTCTTTTGGGAATGGCATCTAGGGAGTTCTTTTTAACATTCAAGTTTGGCTTAACACGGTTTTTTTAAACTTTTTTCCAAAATTTAAATGTTTTGGGTTTTGGCTTTAGACTCTTTCCAATGCAAAGCTAGAAGGTAATTCTAATACATCCCAATGGGCAAAGATTTTCCTCCTCTTTATCAACCCTACTCCCTCATCAAACCTTCCCTGACCCAAGTAGCCTCAGTGCTTTGAAGTGAATTTCAGCGATGCTTTTAAAAAGAAAATTCAGTTAAAAAAAGACTTTTCTCCTGTCCGTTGGATAGCTTAAGCATCCCCATAGGTAAAGGAGCTAACATTTCAGCTTCAGTTCAGTGGTTTCTTAACTTACATATAACTCTGCTCTGTAATACTTAAATCTCTAGGGGCAGAAGTCCACATTACCAAAAACACACAGTTGCCACCAAAATTAGCAGCCTTGTGTCAATTTTCCTGCCCTCGCCTGTAGAACTTATTTTCATTCCCAGCATGCTGTGCATTTCCTTAGCCCCGCAAGCTGCAGCCAATGCTGTGAAGTGGGTGTAGAGGGAAGAACTCACAGCTAAAATGGCAGCATGCCAAGGAAGCTGTGGACACCTTAGAGAAGGGAGAAGAGAACTCTACCTGAAGCTCCCGTTTTCAGCAGCAGCTTCATGTTTCTCATACAGATACAGCTCCAATCCTGAGTTTAGTGTTAACAAAGTCTCTCCTGTGCAAGGTTTAATTTGGAGTAAAAAGGGAGTAGAATGGAATAAAAATCTGGATTCTTACAGAGCAGTACATGGGGGCTTTAGGTAAAGGATGCACATGATAGTGTGGTCAGGTGTAACACAACTAAACTTGCTCACCAGCAAGTGTCTATTTCGTTACTTTTAACACAACATAGCAGCTTTCAAGAAAACAAATGGTCTAGCACTTTTGTGCATTTCAACTCAACATTTGTAAACATTTGCAGTCAAGCACTACACATTTCATTTTCAGCTTATATGTACAACACAACCGGACTTCATATCCAAAAAATCAGTGGAATCTTTTACAGTTTTAACTCCAACATTCCTACAGTTTTCCAGCCTTAATGTGTTAGTATTAACAGGAAAAAAACCTGAACACTATCTACAAAGTTAACATATTGATCTGTCCACTGTTTAAAATTACATCCTGCAGACACTAGCAGAAATTCAGTGCTTCATCTGTACGCTTTTTGAGTTTAACTAGTTGAAACGTTATTTTAACACATCATGGAGGGTATGTTGGAAGGTGCGCTTAACTCTTGGCCTTTTCAGACTGAACCTCTGCCTTTATAGAAGTACTTTTCTAGAAGATGCTTTTAGGGAGAGGAGGGAGGAACTATTCCAGAAGTCTTTATCTGTACTAAGAAACAAGACAGATGTCTTTAAAGGTGTGCTTAAGGAATGACCCTACAAATCCAAGTGGACACAACTAATTACAGATGATATCTGAATGCTTCAGCTAGAGTCTTTCCCAAAGGGGCAAGACGGCAGTTCTGAAATAAGTCATTCCACAACTGTATTGAAAATGAAAGGGAAGCAATACATGGCAAACTGGGACCATTTTTAAGACCGCCCAGAGTGCTGGTAAGCAGGGGCCAAGAGGCAAATTAAGTGTTGCCAAGATGTTTATTGTGGGAAAAGCAACGATGCAGCGTATTACTTATGATCGGGGTGGAATTCTAGCAGGAGCTCCTTTGCATATTAGGCCACACACCTCTGATGTAGCCATTCCTCTAAGAGTTTAAAAAGCTCTTTTTTGTAAGCTCTTGGAGGATTGGCTACATCAGGGGTGGGGGTGGCCTAATATGCAAAGGAGCTCCTGCAAGAATTCCACTCCTGCTTATGATTCATGCCATGCTGGCTGCAATTAATGTGCTTGCTTTTCAGAAAAGCTAAGATCAACGGCAGCTTTCCTCTCAACAGGGAGGACATTTTAATCCCATTTCCAGGAGGTGTGATCCATTGAAATGGGGGGGGGGGGCTTTGGGGGATCCACACCTTGTGTCGGAGTTAACAGGACACGATAAAAAGGTTGTTGCTCAATGTTCTGTTTTATAGCAGAGGGAGCCCGATAGCCACGTTTTGGAAGGGGCTGCAATTCATCAGGTACTGGAGCTACATCAGACTAGGGACTGCTTCCACCCCACCCAAAGCCACATTGAAATGTAGGTCGTGCTGCATTTGGGAAAAGAGGCACCCCTTATGGCTTTCTGCACTAAGGGAAAGACTTCAAGACTGAGCATATGTACCATGGAACGAACAGGCTCCAAGAGTGTGTGTGTGTGTAGGGAGTGTGTGCTCTCAGCTTTTACAGTACTTGTATCCCAGTTGTACAGTTAGTCTGGGTAGGTGCAAAATGAGATCCATCTGTGATAGCATGTGCTTATCAAGCTATCTCACTCTTACTTGAAGAGAGAGAGAGAGAGAGACACACACAATCTGCTCACCTGCGTGCTTTAAAGTTTGGGGTTTTTGCAAGGCTCTTAATTGAATCTCATGCAGCGTAATTTCTCTGCCACTCCCACCCTGCCCAAAAGGGCTGGTCTTGCCCCAAGGACATCTTGCTGGGGGGGGGCGGGCATTATGGACTGCAGCTGGGTATTGCAGAATGGTTTCCATCAGCTCATAGGCTTGAAAGAGAAGATGGGAGCAGTTTAGCATGCAGCATAACAACGAAGTGGCTTACGCAAGACGCAGCTGTAACTGCTTTGGTTCCTGCAGCTCTTAACTGCACCTACTGGGGTTTCCTTTCCTGTCTTGACTTCTAATGAACGAAGCCTAACCGCAGTCCTATACTGGTTTTTCTCACAGGTAGGCACACTTTTCCTTTGGAAGACAAAGGAGCCTAGAGATACAGGACAACTACATTAACTGGCAGGGAGGAACAAAGCAGTATTGCCTTCACTTGAAATGATGTTCCTGTGTGTCTTCCTTTCATCAAAACTAATTAGTCATGCAGAATTAGGGAGATAAGCAGGTACAAGGCCTACAGGAAAAAAATGTATCTTGCTGCTTAAAGACTTGCAGTTCTGAGTATCATCCCTTCTGTTGAAAGTCTTAAAACATAGCGCTGTAGTCTTGCATTCTGAAAAATGGCTAGTATATTTGCTTAACTTCCCCCCCCCCATCCAGTTTTAAAAAAAACACTTGAGAAACAGAATATATATCCACATCACAAAGACCATCTTTTCTATAAAACTATTCCAAAGTGACCGTGTGTGACATTTCTACTACTGTACAAAAACACCTAAACTGGGACTTTGAAACAGGGAAACAGAGATGGATGGGAACGTGTGTCCTTTGCCAAGCAAGAATGCCAAATGGAGAAATGACTGAGGGGGTAAAAGCCTGGTTGCTACCATCCAGGGAGGGTACCTGAATATTTCTTAGACTTATTTGTAGTTCATGGATGTAACAGTTTGTCCCTGAGGCAGATTCTGTTTTTACACTCCATCTCCAAGGTTTGTTTAGACTGTGCACAGAACTGCATACATTTAAGATGGCGGAGAACCTTATTTTAAACATCTCTGTTATGTAAATCCAGGTAAAGTTCTCTTAAATTCAAGGCTTGCCAAACTATGCCCCTAAAACCAATTTTAATGTCCTCATCAGAGCATTACCTCAGTCAGCAGCTGCTGGTTTAGAGAGCTGACCCATGTACCTCCACACTAAGACATCCATGTGTTTTATGGGCGGACGTTTGGGTTTTTAAAAGATTTTGAAAGCCTAAGTAGTTTTTAGATAGTGTTCTCAGCTATCTGATAGCCAATCTTGTTTAGAAGTGGTACGCTTCTTATGCTGTAACAGATAATGCTAATTTTGTTTCTGGTTGCCAGTGCGTTCTTTTCTACCACCTTGTAACAGTGATTAGGAAACATGATCTTTCAACCAAGAACTGCGATGTAGTATAATTTTTGCTTTATAAGCAAGTTTATCTTTAAACCTATCTGCATTGGAAGCACGGCGTAACAGTCAAATATATGAAGTCCCTGCTTCATTTTTTCTTGCTTCCATTCCGAACAGAGGAAAAAGTTAAGAGGCAACCAGCTTTTTTTTTGGGGGGGGGGGGAGAGGAGATGCAGAGCTGTCATCATCAGGACCCAGGTAAAGAGTCCTACACCTGTGCCTTGCCCCTCCATCATTGGTTAAGTGAATCACACTGCTTCCATTTATTTTCTTTAGGCCTATGAAAGCCACATGTGGGTAACAAGTGCTGTGTGCCGAAGTGGCATCTAAACCTTAAGCATCTTGCTTCACTGCTTATGGAAACCGAATCACACATCAGACACAAACTGTGGTAGCCAATGATGCAGTGCTGTAACAATGCACAGCCTTGGTTTTTACAACAGTGCCCCCAATGTGGGGTCTTCTCATCCCACAGTTCTTACAGTTTACAAACACGCAACCCTGTTTTAACAGTTTCTTTTAAAAGCTGCTTTAGCCTTTCGATTTCAGTGTGTGTGTGTTCTTCTCAGGGCTGCTATCCGTAACCTATCAGTAACAGAATTCCTATCAATAACAGAATTCCATTCAGCAAGCAGACGACGTAACAAACACTCCATGTTGTTTCCTCACAAGGAAGCTATCCATGTAACTAGGGAGTTCCTATAGAAATGCCACCTTTTGAGGCAGTCTAGGAACAGCAGTCCACAGCCTCTAGACTAGACGGGTCCTAGAAAGACAGTGATGGGGGAGGGGGGCAGAAACCCAGGACTTTTGAAACTCAGTGCTCCGCAATTCACAAGGGAATTTTTAGCTAGCGTCTGTCCCAGAATCTCAGTGAGCCAAATCAGTCTGACTGGCACTCAGACAATTATTTCGTCCCTGCATGGGGAGGAAAAGAATGCAAAAAGTTTAAACACAGTTCCAAATAATTCCAACATTTAAAAAAAAAAACAAACACAAGAAAAACTAGTAAATGTTAACAGAGCTGAGCAATAAAAACAAGCAAGTATTGGCTTACCTACCATGTGATGCTTAGAAAATTTTAAATCCATAAAAACCTTATTATGACAAGCCTATGGGTAAGTGGGTTTTGAGCAGACTTCGGAGGATGGTGGAAGACAGGAGGGCCTGGCGTGACTTTGTCCATGGGGTCGCAAAGAGTTGGACTCGACTGTGCAACTGAACAAGTGGATTTTGCTTCAGGTTTATAATGAAGCTATTCTTACCGTCTCTGTTAACCACTATTATATTCCTATTACATAGATGCTTAGTCTGGGTGTGAGTGGAAAGTTCTATATATTGACTGTGGCCAATGTTCTCTCTGGCCTGCAGACCAGCCGCCTCTGCTGCACTGCCTCCAACGCAGCCTGGAGCTCTCAGCTTTCCCAAAGGGATGAAGCACAAGCATCCAACGCATATACAGCCTTTGGATTCATGATTTATAAACAATTCCTGACCACAGAATACCTTGCAGCTGGTTAACGTTTGAACATCCCTAAGTCCAACTTCACATTTTTTGCATCCCGTAGCAGCATCAGGGAGACGTGCCACCATTAGCTGAGCAAAAGGACACAGCCCAAGATGTCTGATTGCATTATTTCCATTCATGGGGGACAATTCTCATCGGTTCTTCCTTCCTGCAAGGGGGGCAGATTGGGGGTGGGGGGCAGGTAAAGGACTGTGTTCCACTAACCTATTTCCAGTGGAGATTTTTGAAGAAATCTAAGCTATAGTGCAATGCCGGACAACTGTGTGTTAGGTATTTAAGAACCGGGATGGGATTTAGGACTATTTCATAAATTCAAGCAGTGGTCCCCAATCTTTTGAGCCCGTGAGCACATCTGGAATTCTGATACAGTGTGGTAGGTGCCACAGCTTACTTTCAATCACACAATGAAGGTTCTTGTGCTGTGGTGGCAGCTGCTGCCAAAGCAGTGTTTTTAAATATCTGCACAGCCAACCATATCTCCAGTGGCCAATCAGAAGCCTTGCTAAGCCAAAGCACTACCTGGCCCCACCCACTTAAAAAAAACCACTTGGCTGGTACTAAGGCTGCAGGAACCCCTTTCCTCTTCACATTTTAGGTGTATATGCAAGATGGTTGGAACATTTAAATGCTTCTCACGTGCCAACAGCTCAGGAGCCAAATGGGGCTCTTTTGGACAGTTTCCCAATATAACACCTGCCCTGTGTTTCGGGAAAGCAGGCGAAAGCCTTGTTGGGTGCAGCTCGTGATTGGCAGGTGGTTTCTATCTTGAAACAGCCACTGCTGGGGGAACAGATAAGCAGTGAGCCTCCCTGAGCCCAGACTCTCATCATGGCCCCTTTGGATCGACAGTAATTGCAAAAGTGGCTCTCCCTGAGCCACAGAGTGAACACTACCACTACAATACAGCTGTTAAGAAACCCTTTCCATGATCTAGAGCCAGTTTGGCGTAGTGGTTAAGTGTGCGGACTCTTATCTGGGAGAACCGGGTTTGATTCCCCACTCCTCCACTTGCACCTGCTGGAATGGCCTTGGGTCAGCCATAGCTCTGGCAGAGGTTGTCCTTGAAAGGGCAGCTGCTGTGAGAGCCCTCTCCAGCCCCACCCACCTCACAGGGTGTCTGTTGTGGGGGAGGAAGGTAAAGGAGATTGTGAGCCGCTCTGAGACTCTTCGGAGTGGAGGGCGGGATATAAATCCAGTATCATCTTCTTCATCTACACGCCTCACCCCATGTACTTATCTTCTGCCACCTCTTTCTTAACCACAGGACATTACCCAAAAGTCTTAGTCTCACTCCAAACCTCTGAGCTGTCGGGGGGGGGGGGGGCGCAGTGTGCTCAGGTTTTAAAAGTCAAGAGTACCTTAATGTGGGGAGGGGGCTGGACCAAGTTTCACCTATTAATGCAAGAATATTTTTAGCCAACTGGAAATGCTGTTAAAACTGTGCATTTTTTCTTGTAGGCCTTTCTGACAGACAAATTAAGTACGCGTTAGTACAGAAGCAGTTGCTACTTTTACACACAAGTTAGTTGTGGTTACGCATTAGTTAACAGGCGCAACGCAGGACACTGGTGATTTAGGTAACTGTTACAGGAAATGCAGAGATGGAGTTTGAGAGGTTTTATTTCCAAACAAATCTGCAGTCTCAGCTGATGCTGCCAGACACTGTCCCTTTGGTGATCAAACAGTCAGCAAGTGAACATTTAAAAGCATTTAATTTTAAAAAATGCTCAGCGTTTCCTGGAGACCTGTGTCAGTATGGCATCACTCAGAGAGGTACCTAGTTCCTTGACCCAGTTCGAATCCTACTCTGGAAGTTCTCGTCCCACCCCGACCTTCAAAAGAAGCTCTTTGATGAATGCAAGAGATTGCAGTAGGAAAAGGAGGCTGGTTGGATCCAGCACAAAGTGTCCCGAGCAGAAATCCAAGGGGGGGGTGTGTGTGTGGGGGGGGGGAGACAGTGGTAGTCACTTGCACCAAGTCAAACTTATCACACCCCCGCTTGCGTTTCATCTTGTGCAAAGCCTTGTGCAATCAATTTCTGGGTACTATAATATACAGAGAGGAAAGCGCTAACTCTTGCACGTGGTCTTGCTGCAAGCGTAACAGCACTAAGGCAGTTTATGTTTCCGCATCACCGGATGCAACTCATGGGATCCCGCTCACTGTCATTTTAGAATTCTAGCCGCTTTCACGGTCAAACTAAAATCCCTACCAAAACAGGACAGACTTGCTCCCCTTCGCAAAAGTGGGGAAGCTCATCTCCTAAACCGAGAGGAGGTACCACCCCCTCAAATGCTTCAGCAGTGCAAAATATTCTTCTGCCTCATCTGAATGAGGACAAAAATAGTATTCCAATGGACATCCCTGACTCATCTTAAATGCCAAAGGTGTGAAATGTGCAGTGGTGGTGTTTCAGGCAAGTGAGACTCAAACTCTGGAGAGCTTTATTAGCATTTTGAATGCATAAGATGTCACTGGACACTTCCTAACACTGCTAGGAGGTATGTTCTGCCTGCCATTATGTGTGCGGTGGCAGATTCTGCCCCAGCAGCTGCATCCCTTATCAAAGGCAGCTCTGTGAAGCACACTATCTGTCCTTTTAGTGATTTCAGACAGATTCCTGCATGGACAACTGTCAGAAATGCAGGACGCATCGGATTCTACAATCCTTCTAATTCAGTCAAGCTTTGCTACATCTGTCTAGCATCCACTATGAAGAAGCAATCCCAGCAACTGCTGTGTTCTAGAGCTGCCAAGGACAAAGCAAGGAGCCAGTATGAAGTACCTGCACCGTCTCTACATAAAACTCAATCAGTTCACACAGGCAAGCAGATGTGTGGGTGGCTATTTCAAAGGGAGTCAAGTTTATGAGGCGGTGAATGTGTGAAGGGACTCCCCATTTTAGCAAAAGGTGGGCCATGTGCATGGGGGAAAGAAAAGGTAGAGAAAGAAATACTTTTATCCCACTGCAAGAACTCATGGGCACTCAATGAAATTGCTGTGCAGTCAGGTTAGAACGGATAAAAGGAAGTTGTCCACCCAAAGGGTGATTAAAATATGGGATTCACTTCCACAGGAGGTGGTGGCAGCTACAAACTTAGACAGCTTCAAGAGGGGATTGGATAAACATGGAGCAGAAGTCCCATCAGTGGCTATTAGCCACAGGGTACTGTTGGAACTCTGGGGCAGTGATGCTTTGTATTTTGGTGCTGGGGGGGGGGCAACAGTGGGAGAGCTTCTAGTGTCCTGGCCCCACTAGTGGACCTCCTGATGGCACCTGGTGTGACACAAGACTGTAGGACTGCATGGGCCACTGGCCTGATCCAACATGGCTTCTCTTATGCCTCCACACAACTGAGTACATGCTTGAATGCCCCCCACACACACCCCATTCCTGCTATTTTAAAATCAACAAATATAGAACTCAGATCCAGGCCCTAACTATTACCATCTATGTGCATAAAAATATTATAGGGCTTCTTACTTGAAAGCGGTCTTCAGCAGCTTTGCCACCCATGTTAAGAACATTCAGTGAGCTGGCACGCTTCATGCTGGACAGTGAACATGCAAGGATAAACCGATAAGAAGGGCTGAAAACTGAGAGCTTTGAACACACAAACGCATAAAGAATTCTGCTGCAGCGTGCTTTTTAAAGACGTTACTACCAGACATGTATTCAGGGTCTCAAAACCGTCACCAAGACATCCCGTTTGATTGTGTTTGCCCAGGGAACGGTAAATGTAATTTCGTTTACGTGATGTCAGTTCAGAAGCTATGCTACACGACATCCTGTGTTGAAGAATCTCCAGACCTCCAATACAACATGCTGTTCTGACGTGCAACATCACCATAAACTGCGCTTAACTGTATGAGGAGGTCTCCACAGATCTGGAGTTCTAAAATGAAAGCTGCATGCGATTATTTGGTTCTGCACGATTTAGAACAGGGGTGGCCAAAATGGCTCGGGAGGCATATGTGGCTCTTCACACATATTGTGTGGCTCTGGAAGCCCCCACTGCCCCATCTGCCAGTTTAAATCACTTCTCCAAGGCAGCTGGCAGCTTGGAAAATGCATTTAAAGTTGCTTTCTTGCTACCTCTCCCTCCCTCATCTAGTTTTTCCTTCCTTCCTTCCTTCCTGCATAGACAGCTTCAAGAGGGGATTGGATAAACATATGGAGCAGAGGTCCATTAGCCATAGCATATTGCTGGAACTCTCTGTCTGGCTTTTTTGGCCACTGTGTGACACAGTGTGTTGGACTGGATGGGCCATTGGCCTGATCCAACATGGCTTCTCTTATGTTCTTAGTCCTTATGCTCTCAAACATCTGACATTCATATCCTGCGGCTCTCGAACATCTGATATTTATTCTATGTAACTTATATTAAGCTAGTTTAGCCATTCCTGATTTAGAAGAACATGAGCCAGATGACACTGTCCCTCTCAACTGGATTGTGTGTGCGTGCATGTGTATAAAGTGCTGTCGAGTCACAGCCAACACTACAGGGTCTCCAAGGCAAGAGACATTCAGAAGTGGTTTGCTATTGACCGCCTCTGCACAGCAACCCTGGACTTCCTCAATGATCTCCCATCCCAAATATTAACCTTGCTTAGCTGCTAAGATCTGACCAGATTGCACTAGCCTGGGTAATCCAAGTCAGACCAGGTTATGAGATAAACAGACCAAGCTTTCCCTTGCTATTCTAGTCCTCAGAAGGCCTTAACTGCTGATTAATAAACTACTATCATTTTAACTCTGCAGTATCCTTATATAAGTGAAATTGCTACCACAATTTTAAAAGATCACCCAACAGTCAACCCATCTACAAATCAAGAACATGCTTTTAAAAAACTCAGTGGTGTTCATGGCCAGATTTGCAAACAGTGCACAACCAATTACTATCTTCTATGTGCTTCTTCAACATCTCACTTAATCATGTTCTGTTTGCAGATGTTCGATTAACAATAACGGGTATTGAAAAATCAAACAATGTAGTTGCTGTACAGCTAATTGTCGACAGCTCAGCCCCAGGAGTTTCTTCTCCTTGAATGTAAAGACCACCGCCTTGTTAGCCAGCTGTCCAGGCTGAAAACCTTAGGGAGCTGGACAGCTTTCTCCATCACGTTTTCGCACTGAACTGACCATTTTGTAAGGGAAAAGGCAGGGAAGCCTCTTGCAAAACCTCAGACACCCTCCCTGCCACTGATGAAGCGGCAGACCATGTGGTGAGCCAGGAAAGGTCCCCTGTGCAAGCGCCAGTCATTTCCGACTCTGAGGTGACGTTGCTTTCACAATGTTTTCACAGCAGACTTTTTACGGGGTGGTTTGCCATTGCCTTCCCCAGTCATCTATGCTTTCTCCCCAGCAAGCTGGGTACTCATTTTACCAACCTCGGAAGGATGGAAGGCTGAGTCAACCTCGAGCCAGCTACCTGAAAACCCAGCTTCTGCCGGGGATAGAACTTAGATCATGAGCAGAGTTTAGGACTGCAGTACTGCAGCTTTAACATTCTGTGCCACGGGGCTCTTTTGTGGTGAGCCAACTGTCTTACAATTATAGGGGGAAAGGCACATGTACATACAGAGTAACACCAATGTGGAATTCGCTGCCAGAAGATGTAGTGATGGCCACAGGAACAGACAGCGTTAAAAGAGGGTTAGATAGATTCATGGGGGATAGGTATGTCAGCGGCTACTAGCCATGGTGGCTGAGGGGAATCTCCACATTCGGGGGCACTAAACTTCTGAATCCCAGAGTTAGGAGGCAACATCAGGGGAAGGCCTCAGCCTCTATGCCCTGTTCGCCATCCAGAGGAACTGGCCGGCCACTGTGCAAGACGGAATCCTACACTAGATGGACCACCGGTCTGATCCAGAAGACAAGAAAGTCAGTTTGGTATAGTGGTTAAGTGTGCGGACTCTTATCTAGGAGGACCAGATTTGATTCCCCCCTCTTCCACTTGCAGCTGCTGGAATGGCCTTGGGTCAACCATAGCTCTTGCAGAGTTGTCCTTGAAAGGGCAGCTTCTGGGAGAGCTCTCTCAGCCCCACCTACCTCACGGGGTGTTTTGTATGGGGAAGGAGGGTAAAAGGAGATTGTGAGCCGCCCTGAGATTCAGAGTGAAGGACCGGGGTATAAATCCAATATCTTATGTTCTTAAAAACCTCTGATCCCAAAGAACTGTGCAGGCAGTTACACACATACCTGCAGAGCTCTGGGAAGACCTCTATGCCACTTGGAAAACCAGTCTTTATAGAGAGGTACTATTCATTATGCAAAGAGGATCGCACTTGGTATCACTAAAGTAGTTGTCTAGACCCCAGCCAATGTGGCTTAAGCACAATGCTGGATTCAGTGGGCTTTCTTATCCTTAAATATCAGAGAAACAATTGACTGCAGCAACTCTGGCATTTGGACATCAAAACTGTGAACAAAAGGCACAGCTTCAGAACTCTTACAACCATTTTTAAGCACTATGTTTTTAAAAGCCTCCACAAAAACTACACTGCGTGCGCAGACACTAAAACACAGGTGTTAGCAACACAAAGAAAGTGGTAAATCATGCAGCATTGACACCTCAGTGTTATTTATTGGTACAAAATATACAGTAAAGCAGTCATGTGTTAATCTAAGAATACAGGGACACACAAAACGAAAATGTTCAAAGCACATAAATGCAAAACTCAAAATTCTAAGCACATTTAAGGAAAAACTGAAAATCAAGGTCCATTTTTAAAAAAATTTACAACAGAGAAGGGTAAAATAATATAAACAAAATATGCATATCAAAGCCCTTTATTTATCTTATAAAATAATTTTAGAACAAAAGTGATCTAGCAATGTATTTGAACATTAAGTTTGGCAAGCGAATTGGCAAATGTTTCACTTTTGAGGAAGGATTATAGAAAACCACTCGTTTTCAGCATTTCCCTTTGCATTGCAGCCTGCAGCCGGTTAATAGCACTGCTATTCTTGCATCTTAAAATCCCCTTCAAGGAGATATCAATGAGGTAGGAAATAATAGTTCTATGAGACTTAATTGGTAATGCAGTCTACTGGATGAAGGAAGTCAAGTTGATTTTCTAAAATAATTTAAGTAGAACGCAAGTTCTTAACTTTCAAGTTTCAAAGTCACCAGTTAATCTAAACATAATCTCCATTAACTAATGGGGGGGGAAATCATCTGAGGATGACAAGAGATCTGAGGATACATGTGAATAGATTCAATCCACTTTTCAAGAGAAAAGGGACAATCTCTCTCAACCCCATCTTCCCTGTGGTCCCTATCCTGTGTGGCCCATGATCCCCAGCCTAGCCTTTTTGGTTACTCTTGTTTGCATCAGCAGAAGAGCTGATAGGATCAAGCCCATGGGAAGTTACAAATCTGCTAGTCTGCCTGCTCTCTCAACTTGGGGGTCCATCTTCAAAGATGATATGTGGGCTGCATCCATAGAAGCATACGATCGCTTCTATGTACCCACAGGAACTTGGGGTATACTTCTCAAAATGGCAGCAAGATTCTGCAAATAAGAAGCATTTCAAAAAGTGTTTCTGATGTATCACAGGGTTGGGGGGGAGGCTTGGTTTAAGTCACACTTGGGATACCCAAGTAGCTCTGTGGATTCCTACCTATGATTGAGCATATTTAGAAGTGTGTGCAAGATTCCAGCTTTAAAATAGTTAAGCTTTGGGATGTGGGGCAAGAAACACTAATTATGTTAATTATAATTTTCATAGCTCTATTAATATACAATTGCACAAGTTCAGGGAAAGGCCACTTATCAAGCCCTAGCCAAAGTTCACAGTACAGTATGCCAAGTTTCACATTACATGCTGAAAAATACTCAAGCGTCTGAACTGTTTTCTTCACTCAACAGATAATTACATTATGCAATTCACTGGCAGGGGACATAGTGTGGACCACCAGCACAAAGGTATTGGTAAGGGGAACAGACATGATGGGTAAGTCCATCAATGGCTGCTAGATACGATGAATAAAGGGAACCTCTACTTTGAGAGCCAGTTTGGTGTAGTGGTTAAGTGTGCGGACTCTTATCTGGGAGAACCGGGTTTGATTCCCCACTCCTCCACTTGCACCTGCTAGCATGGCCTTGGGTCAGCCATAGCTCTGGCAGAGGTTGTCCTTGAAAGGGCAGCTGCTGTGACAGCCCTCTCAGCCCCACCCACCCCACAGGATGTCTGTTGTGGGGGAGGAAGATACAGGAGATTGTGAGCCGCTCTGAGATTCGGAGAGGAGGGTGGGATATAAATCCAATACCATCATCTTCTAAACCTCAGAAGACCAGTGCCAGGTGGTTTGCTGACCATCCAGGGCAACTGGTTGGCCGCTGTGCGAAATATGACGCTAGACTAGATTGACCGGTGGTCAGATCCAGCAGGGCTCTTCTTATGCTCTTATCTAAATTGGATATTCTAGGCATAGAGCAGCAATCAATGGCGGGGGCGGGGGGGGGGGGTAGTTGTACATTTCATGAATTGTAAAGGGGATTAGACTAGATGACCCTTGAGGTCACTGAAGAATAAAAATGTGAAGCAGTATCCTAAATCTAACTTTATAAGTTAGACAGATCCAGGTGAGCAGCCGTGTTGGTCTGAATCAACAGAACATAGTTGGGAGTCCAGTAGCGCCTTTAAGACCAACAAAATTTTATTGAGAACGTAAGCTTTTGTGTGCTAGAAGCACATGAAACACTCAATAAAACTTTGTTGGTCTTAAAGGCGCTACTGGACTGTGTTCTAAATAAATGGGAATTCTTCTGAGTAGGCAATACTGTATAGCACCTGGATGAATCCAGTTTTTCAGTGTAAGAACAACTATGTTTTGCTTTATTAACTTTCCAGTCTGCCTTACAACATGGCCAACATGGCCTGGTCAGCATGAGAAGCAGACTCTGATTTTATGTTTTCAAAGGGAGCTTCCTCCATCACTGAGACCGAAACAACCTGCCAATAAGGATTCGATATGGTGACGGATGCAAGAATCTATTCTCCCCCTTTAAAAGAGTCACCACATCTGCTGAAAGAATTCTGCATAACTCTTAACACTAACGTACTCCCATTACAGAAGAGAAAGGATCTGAGTAGCAGCTCAAAAGGCGAGGAAGGGGAAGGGCAGCAGCTTCAGGAGCAGCTCGTAGCACAGGAGCAGACAGAACAGCTTCCCAGCACTCAACGGATAATTACATTATGTCATTCACTGGCAGGGGACACAGTGTTTGACCACTAACACAAAGGTTTCGGTAAGGGGATCAGACTAGCTGGCAGTGTACTGAGTAGCACAACCCAAATGGCTGGCACTGGTGGAGGCCAACAAGAGGGGATAGCTATTTAAATGGCCAGAAGTGGAGATGGTGCCACCAGTCATACAGAGGACTAGAGGACTTCCTTGACAAGAGGGGCCTACTGCTCTGCTTCTGTGGAGGGGCCAGGGCAGCATGTTGGGGAAATGGCAAAGCTGGCCTCTGTTAAGAGCCAGGCACTGTGCCGAGAACCTGGAACTCCTGCACCCACTTAGCTCTCCCTTTTCCAGCTTCTCAGTCAGAGACAGATGAGCTCTGGGCACCTTACAGCTTTTAATCAATGGAACTTTTGACCCACAAACAGCTGGCCAGCTCACATGCAGGGAATGGCGCAAAAGTCTAAGGGAACATTGGGTCAATAATGTGGCCCCTTTCTTACAAAAGTTTTTCACTGGATAAGCAGCAGGAGCCTAACGCCTTCACAGCAGCCAGCCAGCTCCACCACGGCCACCCTCGGCTTCATAAATACTGATAGGCCCTGTTAATTTTGTTATAAGCAGCCAATGCTGCTAACCTGTACATTAGAACTGCACCTGACATCTGCACTGCTCATAGTGAAATACTATTGGCAAGCTTTCTCAAATAAAGCTGGTGTTAATACTGTCACGTCTCCATTTAAAACTGATTTTGGAAAACACTTTAAAAAAAACCCAAAAAACAAAAACCCTCTAACAGCCACTCTTCTGAAATTAGCCTCTGCTTAGTCACTCAGGGATAATAAAAGTGAATAGCCTGTGCTTTTGTGCAACAAATCCCAACACAATATCCACAAGTGACAATCAGCAGAGGTTTCATAAGAAGGGCCAAAGTGGTTCCTCATAACTAAACTACCTACTGTGTGCTGCAAGGACTGGTGCGATGGGTTTTGTTTCATTAATAATTCCTTTAAAGTGTTATCTTCGATAAAAACCAATCATTAGGGCAGCCAATTTAAGTACTATATAGAAACATCTTTAATAATGAAAAAGTGCAAATGGGTATCCACAGTTTGTTAATTTAGAGTTTGTAACCTAACGCCATATGCTAGAAATATCTGTCTATGTTATTTCAAACTACAATATCACCTTCGTTATCCTCAACCTATTTAGAAGAAATTAAGGGGAAACTGCTGAAATTCTATCACTGCTATTCCTGCGGCCTAAGACAGGAAGACAGAATAGCTAATTATGAACTCATCCTGTGGTTTATATGGTATCAAAAAGTTTTACTTTTACAAAGCCCTGAAAATTTTACAATCAAACTTAAGTACAGAGCTCAGATTTTCCCAGCTGTTTGGACCAACTTTCAACAAGTGCAGGTAACATTTTCTCTGTTACATTTGTAAGAACTACCGTCAGATTATTTGTGTGTGTGTCTGTGTGTTTTAAAGTTTCACACATCAGATGGTTACAGAAGGAGGAACCTATTACACAGTGTGATGTGTACAAGAGGAACATTCTGTCACATCTAGAAAAAAATAATTACCCAGGATTCTTTGGTTCACTCTCTCGTGAACTTCCTCCCTTCAGCTTCCTAACCAGCTTCTCACTGCTGCGTCTAATGGAAGCACGAAGTTTACTAAAGGAGCCGCTGCGCTTTAGGGATCCAGTGCCATCCTGGTGGGGAAAAAATGAGCACATTGAAAAGCACAAGAAAAGCTTTTGGCCTTTGTCGCCGGTGAGCATTTACTTACAATGGCAGACTTCACACTGCGCAAGCCCCTCCCCTACTAAAGCTTACCCACCTCAATGTCACATAATGGAAGCGTGTTTGCTTCTTATATTATTAGCTTCTCTAATATTCTTGAATTAGCAGAACCATGTATCCTGGGCAAACACACTGGACATTGTTCTCCCATGCCAGCTTCACCAAGTTGAGAAATTGTGCAATTCACATGTGTTTAGCTGAAGCTTGCTCATGGAAAGCTTCCCTGCCCTCTTTTTCGAAAAGGCAAGACTTCAGAGATCTGGTACGCAATTCACAAATGTATACAAAAATGTTACAGGGAGGTGTGGTTCCTTAGAGAATGCATTTCAAAAGCAACCAATCGCAGGGTACAGAAAGATACTGCAAATCGCTCCATGCTAACCAAGATGCAGTCAGGTGAATACAGTAACAGCCCAACACCAAGCAGAAGAATGGCATCGAGATTCGTTTGAGCATTTTTTTTTAATGTCCTATCTATTTGGGCTTTATGCAGCACACTGTTACGCAGGATATCTACCAGCAGAAGCATATGCCGGGCACACTTCTCTATTCAAGTTCTTGTGCTTTACACTTAAGTACTGTTTTCCATAGACATGATGAAAATTTACAGTTTTCTTCATGTTATATCAATATTTAGCAGCATGGTATTGGAATACTTTTTTAAAAAAAAATCTTGATTTTCCATTACAGTAGATCCCTCACCACTTGCAGGGGATCACCATGAATGGCAAAACCTGCAAACAGCGGGTGGCAGAACAGCAAAACCGCCATGTTTCCCACAGATTTAATGATGGAACAAACATGATGGGTGTGATGGAGGGTCAATACAGGCTGTGACTGGACCACGAATAAGTAAATAAAATTCACAAATCGGCCAATGGTGAGAATCTACAATACCAGATTTGCGTGGCAGAGACCTACATACCTCGATTTTGGAAGGGGGGGGGGAATCCACAGATACTTAACTACAAGCCTATTTCTAGAAATCCTACGTAGCTACTGTAGAAAATGGGAGAAAGCAGCACTCAGTAGACAGAGACAGACATCAGTTGGAGTGAGTTTATTAGAAGTTAGAAAGACAAATACACAAAGTCACCAAGATTAGTAGAGAAAAGCATAACTGTTGAAGTTCCACACCAAGACTAAACAGTGCTGCTACTTTAGTGTAAGCAATAAGCACAAGACACCCAGAGTTCCGTATTGATGTTAAACCATGTTATAAGGTCTCTAAATACACTTTAAAGCACTGTGAGCACATGCCTTACTTTTATTTTTTTATAAATAATTATTATTTCTTAATAAACAGTTTGTTCTTGTAAAGGTCACCATCATGCTATTTTTAAGAATACCTTGTAGGATACTTTTTTTTTTTTTTAACTACCTTTCATCAGAGAGAAAACAGCTACTTATGAACTTCATTCTTAAATCCGTCAACTCTCCTCTGCTGTACACAGCAAATGGTTATTAACACCACATTTTGTAAGACTAGGTAACAGTATCTGGCAAAGCTACACGTGTACAAGAAAGAAAGAGGAATCCCCCCCACTCACACACACACACCCCGGTCCCACCAAAAAAGACACCAGCACTGAAGGAGTGGCCATTTTGTTTTGTTTCAAAACAAGAAGTGTAGCTCTGACAAGAATCTTAAAGGGTTGCTAAATACACAGCAGTCAGCAGTGGAGAGAAGTTAGAGCTTGAAGATGGTGCACGCCCGGCCATGCAGAAGACAGGGTAAGAATCAGAAAAGGCATCTAGGCCTGTCGGACAGAAATGGAGAGAAAGAGAGAGAGAAAACCTGAATCAAACTGTTGGGGGGGGGAGGGGAGAGAGACGGTCAACGGTTTTCAGTTCTGGGAATTAACAGTATTTCTAGGTCATACAATATAATGGGGGGTCTCTGCTTTTTTTTCTCTGAAGTCTGCAAGAGTAATTCCTCTGACATTCATAATACAATTGACAACCAATGAGACCATAAAAATCATACATCTGCTGGCAGAAATCTTGATTTTTGATCTAGCCTTAATATTGCAGAGCTGTTGCGGGTGCTTGGGGGGGGGGGGAGTCTCTTCTTTTAATAAGATTGGTTTTTTAAAATGATGCCTGTACATAAAACAGGGAAGTAAAATAAATTTTGACTTAAAAGGATGGCACACGATGAGTGAGTTTTCAACTAAACAAACAAACAAAAAGTGCACAAGCCACAATAAAGTGATAAGAAAAAGAACCGGAACAGGGTGTGTTGTTTTATCTTCCGTGAAAAGCGCTAAGTAGTAAGAAGAAGAGCCATGGCTCAGGGACAGAGCCTCTGCCTGGCATGCTGCAACAGGTCCCTTGTTCAAGCCCTGGCATCTTCAGTCAAAGAATCTTTGCCTGGGACCCTGGAGAGCTGCAGCCAATCCGAGTATACAGTACTGGCCTTGATGGACCAAAGGTCCAATTCAGTATAAGGTAGCTTCATGTGAGATGGGTCCCTGAAAAATTTCCACCAACCAGCTTATTTTATTGCTATCATTTCATTTGAGCAATGAGTTTCTAACTGTATTCCATTAAACCCTGGCCTTACTCAGCAGCTCATCAGGAATTCCTTAATGTCAAGATCACCTTCCTTGGAGGTTTTTAAACAGAGGCTAGATGGCCATCTGACAGCAATGCAGATCCTGTGAATTTAGGGGGAGGTGTATGTGAATTTCCTGCATTGTGCAGGGGGTTGGACTAGATGACCCTGGAAGTCCCTTCCAACTCTATGATTCTATGACTGACTGAGAACAAGCTTCCCTGAAAGACAATCTGCATACCACTACAAACATCTCCCTGAAACATATAGATAACAGTTGAGCATAGAGTGTATTCACAATGGGCACCAACAGGCCTAGCTAGTGTGCCGTACTAATTGAGCATACACCCCAGAACATGCACCAAAGTCCTCCACAGATGTTGCACCACAGATGTTGCACAGTAGGCACCTAGAGATTCTTCAGGGGAGAACAGGTTGTGGAAAAGCTTTGTTGGGAAGAGAAAAACTTTGAAAGCCGCTGCATGTTAAGGATGTTATAAGTCATGCTGAGATGAGCTCAGACATCCACAAAGCAGAGTAAAGAACTGTTATCCATAGCCAGGATAACAGAAGCCTGCTGCCCGCTGCTAAGACACTTTAAGTGCACATATCAAGAGGCTCTGTGCAGTAGGTATTGAAGCAATGTTGCAATACCTATAAGCTGAAACACCCTGAATAAAAGGTGATATTAGCTCATTATCTATGTTTGCTTAGAATTCTATCAGAAATAGTCTGAGATCAGTGGTTGACGCAACAGTGAACCTTGCAGGAAAAAGCAGGCTTTTCTAAGAACGCAGGCTCACTGACTAGTTTGAGTCCGAATCAACAAGAGTTTGATTTATTAATTAAAACATTTATACCCAGCCTTTCCTCTTAACTCAGTTTTGCAGTGACAGAGGCACCCAAGACATGAGTCCTAAACTAAACTAATTCCTTTGGGTCAACCTAGAAACGGCTACAGGAGCCTAGCCAGACAGTGGAGGATATAATCCCACCCTGTAAAGTTAGGTGCGCTGGCCCAACCTCTGGGACTGTTAAATGTTGAGCTCCAATACAATATCTGCGTATCATTTATGCATGCACACCATAGTGTGCACAAGGCCCTATGCACAGGGCAAGCCCTGCCACTAGGCAAACGAGGCGATTGCCTAGGGCACTGGCCTTCTGGGGGTGCCGAACTGGGCGCCCCCCCATGTGACTCAGTAATGTTATCAGTGCAGGGGAGGGGCACCACAAGTTAGCCTTGCCTAGGGTGCCAGGCAGCAGTGGGCCAGCCCTTCCTACACAAACATTTTCTCTACTGGGCCCAGAAGCAGAACATGTGTGCCCTAGGTACGATCATCTTTGCTGTTTGTTACACATTATGGACAGCCATCTTTATGTATTTTCCTCTTTCACATTTTCAGCGTTCTACTCCAATTATGATCAAATTCTGACTGTGAAAAAATGAGGCAGGAGGACACTTCATCTTTGGAAACTCACTTCAGTCACTGGAATGGAAGGGGGAATTGTAGTCAACAGCATCTGAAAGCTAACTGAAAACTGAGTCAAATTCTTGTGGGAAGGCATTTCTGCTGCCACCACATAAAAAAAAATACAATAAATATTGGATCTTAGATTCCATGGAAAATCTCCACTAACAGGAAGTACTTCCTCATTTCTCACTGCTTGCTCCAGACCAAAATTAATCCTGAAATGCTACTCCTGAGGAACCCAGGAACAGCATGAGCTCCATGGAGGAAAAGTGGGTTTCAAATATGATATGCAAATACATTTCTACTTAATACCAAGGAGTAGATTGCTATTATGGTGAAGAAAAGAACAGAGTGAATATCTACGTAATTAGCAAAGAAAGGCAACATGAAATTGGCGGCGGGGGGGGGGGGGGGGGGGGGAACGGAAAGGCAAAATCAACCGCAAATCAGAACACGAACATAAAAATGTTCCGTAAAGAAATTGGATGAGAACCCAAAGTCACTTAGAAATAAAAACATACCAGTGCCACATCCTTCTGAAAGTGGACGATTCTACTCTAGAAAAAGATTTTTTTAAAATTTGAATATTTTTGGTAAGAGTCACCGACCTAGAAATACTGTTTAGTCATTTCCTTGAGTGCCTGTTATCAATCCCAAACCTGCATGCTTTTAAAATTAAAAGGGATTTTTTTTTAAAAGGTTTTTTCTCAAACTTGGGAAACGTGAAGGCATGCCAAGTGTAGAAGAAAATGAGGGAAGAGTACAGTACACAGTTCTATGTGGACAACTGAAGGGGCTAATTAAGGTGGCGATATTTTTGCATTATATGCTGATTGACTGTCTTAGCACTGCTAACACCAGAACTGTTCTGATACAGAAACATATCCTGTATCAAAAGAGCAAGAGAAAAAATAATAAAGCGGTTTAGAGCACCTATTGGGATCTCCTTAACAGATCCAGCAAGCGTCAACAGAACTTGTAATGACAGAGGTTTCCAAAGTGAATCAATAGCCAGGACGTTTGAAAGCAAGAGAACTTCGAAAACCCTATAACTACTGCAGTCTAAACATATCTATAAAGCTGAAGTAATGCAGAGGCAGGCAAGGTGATCCTGGACAGCTAAAAACATGTAGCTATAACCCAGTTTAAGAGAAAACTATCCTAGTATCACTGAAAGCTTTAACTGACTTTACTTGTAAGACCACAAATAAGCAGAAGAAAGTCAGCTGCATGTTAATGCAATGACAGCAGTCTAAAGGAAGAGCGTGTTGTTATTGCCACTCACATGACACATCTTTTACATTTAAAGCAATGAGAACTAGACACCACAAGGTAGAAATTGAGGATTTGGCAGGCCTCCCTGGGTAACGGGGAATTGATGCTTATCATGTACACACTGGTGAATGTTGTTTTTGCTCTACCACAATGTCATGAAACAGCAAGAGCATTGCACACAATCGCCAAATTTGGCAACACCATTCATGACACCTGGGAAATAAGCCAAGGTGACAGTACAGGTGTGGTGGTTATTGACCCTCTTGCCCAGAAGCATTCTCCTTAACAAGAAATATTGGGCTACCCTTCCATACCAGTTCTGTTCTATTTCCAGCGGCTCTTGCCATTATGCCAGTGTAAAAGGAAACCTTTTGAAACATTGGGGCGGGGGGGGGGGGGAGGGAGTAAACAAGTAAAGCAATTGCAGTCCTTGTGCTACAACCAGCAAACATACCACTATCGAGGATTAGGTCCTAGACATTAACCAGGACATTCAATCAGCATTCTAGCACCAAAGTTTTAATTCCTAGGTAAGTTTTTCCTCTGTTGGAAAAGGAGTTACTCAATCGTAAGGAAATTACAAGGAAGATCTTGTTTCTTTTGCTCAAATCTGGGTAAGTATATGAACCTAAACACATGACAGAATCACAACCTAACTGCCAGGTTGGTATATCAGCCTAGATTATTTTCTTACACTGTGTACTGTACTTACCCCATTCCATTCTACGCTCATACTCACTTCCTCTCCTCCGTCAGGGCCGCTCTCATACTTTACCACGTCGACATTGAGGCTCTCGCGGCTTCGCCTTCTCTCTATACTTTCTGGGTCATTCAGCACTTCAGCAACTCTCTGTTTGTGAACATTGTCAAGACCCTGTGAGCCAGGGAAATGGACATTTTACTTTACTTTGAATCCAGGCAAATAACAGAGATTTTTACTTCACTCATTGAACACTACAGAACTGCACAATATGTTGCATCAACTTGCAAGAAAGGCACATAATGCAGTATACAACAAAACAGTATGCAGAATGCAATTACAAAAAGCAAGTGTAATCCAGGGACAAATTCAGACCAAGAGGTAACGTTGTAGTCAACTTAAAACTCCAAAAAGCCTCTTCTCTCAATAAAATCTTATGTACTTTTTTTTAATCAGAGGAATCGCCCTTTTCATATCTAAATAACCCAAAGTACCTTAAATCTACACCAGGGGTGGCCAAACTTGCTTAACACAAGAGCCACGTAAAATAAATGTCAGATGTTTGAGAACCACAAGATATGAACATCAGATATTTGAGAGTTACAAGAGGCAGGCAGGCAAATAGCTGGAAGAGAGGTAAAAAGAAAGCAACTTTAAATGCATTCTCCAAGCCACTGGCTGGTTTGGCTTGGAGAAGTGATTGAAAGAGACAAATGCCTTCTTCCAAGCCAGCCGACAGGGCAGTAGGGGCTTCAAGAGCCACACAATATGTGTAAAAGAGCCACAGTTTGGCCACCCCGATCTATACCATGGTTGTGTTCACCAACATGTGAAATGTTTGTGTATAAATGACTTCGGGATGCATTCTTGGATTGTGTCTTTAAGATGTGGTTAGCGAGTGTCACACACCGGGTGTTATTAATTAAGATTATTAAGTGCATCATGCTAAGCGAGAAGGACCATTCGTATGTTAATGAGTAAGGTTGTCAAAACTTTGCAACATGACGTTGTTCCTTAACTTCTGATTTTTTTTAAGCCTGTATTCACTATTGGTAAGTGATGCTATGTCATTTCCATCACTGCTGCTCAAGTTTCTGATTATGATTATAACACTGTGTTATGTTTTCCCAGCATAACATTATGCTGAAAATTTGTTATAATCTTACTGTTCCAACATGGGTAAAACAAGGATGAAATGGGCCCTTTAAGCTAGCTGCATGTTCACACGTGGTGAAAGGAAGCTGAACTATGAACATATGAAGCTGTCTTATACTGAATCAGACCCTCTGTCCATCAAAGTCAGTATTGTCTACTCAGGCTGGCAGCGGCTCTCCAGAGTCTCAAGCTGAGGTTTTTCACACCTACTTGCCTGGACCCTTTTTAGTTGGAGATGTCGGGGATTGAACCTGGGACCTCCTGCTTACCAAGCAGATGCTCTACCACTGAGCCACCGTCCCTCCCCAACAGGCTTTCCTGTTGTCCCAAGGGGAAGATTCACCTGTCAATCAGGATGTCCTCTTCCTCTGACTGAAAAGAAACTATCACACGAAGAACATTACTTCTGCATTGGGCCTATGTGGATCCCTACCAAGAGGTTTGCACTGGGTGAACAAGGATGTAGCAGCTGGCAATGCCTGTCTTCATACCAGCAGCCTGGGGTTGGCTTTTTAATTTTTTTCAAAATGATTGTATAAAGTAAGAGTACCTGTTGAAGCAGATGCTAATTCTTTGTAACAGCACACCCCCCCCCCCCCCACCGGGCAGAAATTGGAAGCAGGACAAATCACAAACAATTTTAATGAAAGCGATTTGACTCTTGCCTGTTTGCGGGACCTCATTGCTGCTTCTTCTAATGTTTCAGCTGCCTCGAACTTGCCTTGGCGTCTGTAAAGTGCTCCAAGATTCTTTAAGGTAGTTGTGACTGTCGGACTATTAAAAAAAATAAGCACTGTGATTAATTTCGGACAGCAGAAACCCAAACTTGAAAATAATAAATGTTTCAGAACATAATATAAGAGAAAGGCTGGATCTAGCCAATGGCTGACCTAGTCCAACACTGTGCCACACAGTGGCCAAAACCCAGATGCCATCAGGAGGTCTACTGAGGCCAACTCTAGAAGCCCTCCCACTGTTGCCCCCCAAGCACCAAGAATACAGAGCATCACTGCCCCAGACATAGCATTCCATCACAACCACTGATGGACCTCTGCTCCATGTTTTATCCATTTCCCTCTTGAAGCTGTCTATGTTTGTAGCTGCTACCACTTCCTTACTGGAGTCTGAGTCTCTCTTGCAAACAGTGCGATGCGTTTCAGTTTGGGCTGGCTGATGGTGGCCAGTTTTAAGCAGTTTTCACTTGATAATTCATGAGCTGGATCCTGCCGTTCCTTCCTGCTGTTGCCAGTGTGCTCGGCAGCACAAGAAGCCTTCCATTGTGGCATCAGTGGAAGAGTCTTTGAGCCAAAGTATTAGGCCTACGCCAGCAGAAAGAATGGCAGCCCTTACCTCGATGTGTATTATTTAGCATCATTTTAAAATAGAACGTTTCAGGGTTTTTTTTTTTAAAGTATAAAGGTTCAAAGTTACAACATCCTCAATGTTTTAATTAAACCTCTTGAGAAACTAATGGCCTCATTTTAAACCCAGAGCTAACATTACAAAAGACTCTTATTTATGGCACTTCACACCTAATGGCATCAATCTGCTTTATATTACCCTTCATTGTTGTTTCAGCCCAGTTAACACTAACAAACACGGACTCCAACTTGGGATTCTTTTCATCTGCTAAAAAACATTTCCATTACTCTGCATACTAAGTCACTGCCCACTTTCTCTATATTTAGGGCTGCTTGCCATCCCATACTATTGTCTGATGAAGTGTGCTTAGAGCACACGAAAGCTTACATTCTGAATAAAACTTTGTTAGTCTTAAAGGTGAAACTTGACTCCTACTTTGTTCTACACGGCTGCCCACTTGGATCTATCATATGGTTGGTTTTGTTTTTTTGAGAAGCCATGTTGGATCAGGCCAATGGCCCATCCAGTCCAACACTTTGTGTCACACAGAGGCCAAAAAAAAACAGGCGCCATCAGGAGATCCATCAGTGGGGCCAGGACACTAGGAGCCCTCCCACTGTGCCCCCCCCCCCCGGAAGCACCAGGAATACAGAGCATCACTTGCCTCAGGCAGAGAATTCGATCTATACCCTGTGGCTAATAGCCATTGACGGACCTCTGCTCCATATGTTTATCTAATCCTCTCTTGAAGCCATCTATGCTTATAACTGCCACCACTTCCTGCGGCAGTGAATTCCATGTGCTAATCACCCTTTGGGTGAAGAAGTACTTCCTTTTATCTGTTCTAACCCGACTACTCAGCAATTTCATGGAATGCCCCATGAATTCTTGTACTGTGGGAAATGGAGAAAAGTACTTCTTTCTCTACCTTCTCTATCCCTTGTTCAGTTTTTAGCATGCAGTGGAGAGAAGAGTCTCTGGTACATCAAACAGCAGCAGAATGTCCCAGATTTAGTGAACTATATTAAAAACGGTTTTTCTAATCAGGACTGTCAGAGCCCACTGTCTGACTCACTCATGGGAATATCAAAACTGTATTACTTCCCGATAGGCTAATATCCTGAATGTTCCAATATGATTAAATGGTAATTCTGAAATCTCAGAGAATGCAAGGGAAAGCTATCTTTTTCAAGTCTGTGACTATCTTAAACGTCCAGGGCTACTGCAGTAAGAAGATTTCTTCACAGCCTTTAAGGGAAAAAAGCATGTCAACTAAATAGAACATGCTCGGTGCAGGAAACATCAAAGAGCCTGGTTCAATTTTAAGTACACTTTCAAAAAGGGATCTATTTACACAGCTACTTGTACCAGGTGAACACATATCCTGCTTACATTTATAGCTCCTAATCCAACAAGTAACAGCAATGTGGAAGTTTGTTTAAACACAATCTCCTTAGCTGGATTGGAACTTGATATTTATATCATTCTATTTTACAATTATATTTATATCATGCTATTTTACAACCCCTTTCCCCCCTTCAGTCATCATCTAGGGGCTTTCTGCAGATGCCTGGCCCCAGGATGACACAGCTGTCACCAAGGGGAAAGACCTTCTCAGCTGTGGCCCCCTACTTTGTGGAACGCACTTTCAGATGACGAAGAAAAGAAGAGACTGGATTTATACCCTGCCCTTCACTACCCGAAGGAGTCTCAGAGTGATTTACAATCTCCTTTTCCTCCCCCCTGCCATAACAGATACCCTGTGATGTAGGTGGGGCTGAGAGAGCTCTGACTGAGAACTGCTCTTCAGCAGAATAGCTCTGAGAGAACTTGTGGCTGACCCAAGGTCACATCAGCAGCTGCAAGTGGAGCGGGGAATCAAACCCGGTTCTCCCAGATAAGAGTCCGCGCACTTTAACCACTACACCAATCTGGTTCTTATGACACCCAAGCCTTGTCAGCCTTGCTTACTTCCTGCAGGGTATGCAAAGCTGAATTAGTTAGGTTGGTCTTTAGAGGGTAACCACATGTTCAAACTGTTTTAAAAGTGGTATGGTAACAGCCACATATTTTAATGTTAATATTTTATATTTTGTTATTTGTTTTTATGGGGTTTTTTTACCTTATTGGTTTAAATGTTGTCAGTTGTTACGATACTCTTCAGATGAGTGGCAACCAAAAAGAAATCTAATAAATAAATATTTAAATGCTTTCAGACACTATACCTACCTATCAACTTTGCATGCTTTGTACCAGCCTCCATATTCACCAAATGTAGTGCCATCTTTCTGCTTTCCCTAAATTGAGAAAAGGGGACATTAAAGCTTATCTTTAGTGCTAAAAGCCCGTCTGGGAAAGGGTGGGATATAAGTGAACCAAATAAATAAATAAACCAGAAGGAATTTTTTTGCTCCAGATTGCCTCTTACTTTGCATTCTTCTCGTTCTTCAGCATGCATCCAGATGGGTTTGTTTTCATCTGCATAAAAACATGACATTGAACACTATGTGAAATATAAAAATTACCACATTTGGCCAGACCAGCAATTTTATTTTTTTCAAATGCCTGAGCGTGCCTGTACAGATCAAAATGCACAGTTCTAGGGGTATCTTGTCTACTCTCAGGTAGCCACTCATATTCCTCTTTCTTGTGGGCAAAGTTCTGACTTTTTGAAACAAGCTGAAAACTCACAACAGAAGCAGACAGTCATGTTATCATATTGGATAAGAACCAGGACATATTAACAAGCAAATGTCTGTTCTGTGCAGACTGCAACACTGGGGAAAAAACCTACCCAAAATTCACAGTTACAAAACTGTTAACATGAAATTTCTAAGTGGCTTTTATGTCAACCAGGCTGCACATATCACGCCCTGACAGAAGCTTAGCTGTCTGCCAGAATATAGTCACAATTTGCTTTTATCTCTGGGAGAGTTTTGACATCTTATACGTGCTACTTGCATAATTAATTCAGCACAATGAAACCACTGCACTCCAATTACTGGCAGTTACAGAGCTCTGAAGTATTCCACTTTCCCTGTCACCCCCCCCCCCCCCATTTTGACCTCCCCAAAAGCTGATGCTGAAGGTTGCAGGATCCATACAGACAAAAGATTGCTTTGGTTGGAAATCTGCAATGAGGTAAGCTACAAATAAGTCAAATCATAATGAAGCCATGCAGCAATTTTGTCTCATTTCTCTTCCTCAGTGCAGGCCCCTGATTCGAGTAGCTGAGAGGGAAAAGGAACATCAGCCTTAGTTGACACATTGACAGACAGTAAGATACGACACAACACTAAGAGCCAGTGCAGTGTAGGACTTAGAATGTCAGACCAGAACCACTGAAATTAAATCAAAAGAGGTTTTGACTAAACATTAGGAAGAACTTCCTGATAGTTAGAGCGATTCCTGAGTAGAACAGGCTTCCTCGGAAGGTGGTGGGCTCTCCTTCTTTGGAGGTTTTCAAACAGAGGCTAGATGGCCATCTGACAGCATTGCTGATTCTGTGAACTTAGGCAGATCATGAGAAGGAAGGCAGGAAGGGTTGCATCACTGTATAGTTCTTGTGACCCTTTCTTACACACCGAGGGAAATGCTGATCACCACTTTGAGGTCAAGCAGCCATTTTTCTCCAGGCCAGTTTTGCCAGGGATTGAAGAGGCAGATGTTTTGCCATCCAACTCCATGATCCTACATGATCTGGGAGTCCCAGGTTCAAATCCTCACTCTGCCAAGGAAGCTCACTTGGTGACCTTGGGCCGGTTACTCTCTCTAAGTCTAACCTATCTTCCAGAGTTGTTCTGAGGGTAAAGTGGAGGGCAAAAGAATTACATAAGCTGGTTTGAGTCCCCACTGGGGGAAAAGGTGGGGTATAAAGAAAGCAGATTAATAAACACAACACTTGCATACTATATTCACAGGGCTTTCTTTGTAGCAGGAACTCCTTTGCATATTAGGCCACACACCCCTGATGTAGCCAATCCTCCTGGAGTTCAAGAACGAAAAGCCAACTGTAAGCATGTTCAGTGGGATGTGGCCTTCCCCCCTTAGCCTTTCCTTTTCCATTACTGAGTCAACATTGTTTTTTAATCTCTCCTCAGTGGCAAAAGTGGTTGGCCATAAAGTTCCCCACAGGGAATTGACAGATGCATATCTTGTAGGGCACATATGAGTGCCCCAGTTCTCCAGAACCTGACCAAATGATTTCCAAATGCATGGAAGTCATTACCTGAGAAATCCTTATGCAAGTTACACTTTGCGGCTCAGTAAGTGTTTTTAAACAGCAATATCTGACTCTATCCTACTTATTAGGGACCTCTCAAAAGTTTTCAGTTGTACAATGCACAATATTTACCATCCACAGAGCCAAATTCCCTTTCGTGGGCACGAGTAAGGATCTCTTTGTATAAAGTTTCTGCTTGTTTAAATTTGCCCTGTTTCAGGTAGCAGGATGCCTGAAAAAGACAACATGAACCTAGTAAGTTTTTTAAAAAAATTTTTTCTCAGTATTCAGATATCTGAAAGATTTATAGTAGGGGTGGCCAAACTGCAGCTCAAGAGTGACACGTGGCTCTTTCACACCTATTGCATGGCTCTCGAAGCCCCCACCACACCGTCAACCGTCTTAGAGAAGGCATTTTCCCCTTTAAATCACTTCTTCAAGCCAAGCCAGCCAGCAGCTTGGAGAATGCATATAAAGTTGTTTTCTTTCCACCTCTCCTCCCCCCCATCTATTTGCCTGCCTTCCTTCTGTCTTGCAGCTTTCAGACATCTAACGTTTATTCTATGTGGCTCTTACATTAAGCAAGTTTGGCCGCCCCTGATCTATAGGTTAAATTGAGCAAAGAAAAACGGATTGGATCCAAAGCCACCTTTCATCTCACAGGAGGGCTATTTTACAATTTGGCGGCAGAGAAAGGGTGGAGCCCATGGGTACCATGGCACCGGCTGACATCCTTCTTGGTGCACACCAAGTGTTTTTAAGGAAAAGGGAGGGGAGCTCTTGCCCTGCAGGGCTTCTGATTTGCCACTGAATATCTGATTGGCAGTGCACATTAAAACAATATTGTTTCAGTACCAGTTGCCACCACAGTGCTTGTTTTATTTTTCACTCTTTTTTCCCAGTGTATTTTTAAATTACTTCTCCTCCCCCCCCCCCTGCACTTGGGCTGCCTGTGTGTGTGCGCGTGGCTCCGCCTCTTGCAGCAGCCACTTTGTGGTCACTCCCACTACCTTGCGTCAGAATTCCAAAGATGCCTAAAGACTTGAAAGGGCTGGGGACCCTCATACTAGAGTGCTGTGCAAGAAAGGTGAAAGTGAAGCCAGTGATTTACTTCCTTTCTTGCTCCAGTACTGCAAAAAGCTCTTCTTCTACTGTTTGTTCAGTAGTATTAGCAGCTGTTCCCCATTCTTTGGCTCTAGCCCCCATATTTGCAGCAAATGAGAGTTATCTACATCAGCCTGCTTCTCATTTTTTTAGGAAAAACCATATGGTGCAAACATACCAAATTGTTCTTTGTTTTTGCTACATTTGGATCATCTGGCCCAAGTTTTGTTTGGTAGATCTCCAGCGCCCGCTGGTAGTAGTATTCCACTTCTTCGTATTTGCCCTGGTTCTGGCATAGCAAGGCCAGATTATTTAGCTGTTTGGCAACATCTGGATGATCTTTTCCTAGAACCTAGAAACAAAAGGCACATATGTTTAACACTTGCCTAACATGCCCTTTTAAAAGACAGCAGAGGCTATAAGATTCACACTAGTATTGCTTAGCATGTTTGGCAGCAAAGTTGTGTATTTACATGGTTAGGATAATGGTCCCGAATACAGATGTCCACACAAGAAGTCTCTCCCACATGACTGTGATTAACCCACATGTGAACGTGGCTGGCAGCCTCTAATCGAGGACGTCTAGAAAACTCAAAAGGCCGCAGCAGTTCTGATCGAGCCCTTTCAGGTCAAGTTAACTGCTGAGCAGGTTGGACATTCTCTGTTTTGAACTGGGCTGCTCATTCTAATTGTATTCCACCCAGGAGTGCTTGATGTAGATATTTCTCTGAGGAAGGGAACATTTATTTTATTCAATTTATATCCCGCCCTCCCGCAAAAGCAGGCTCAGGGCGGCTTACATACTCATGTAAATACATGGAACATAAAACCACATTAAGATATTACAAATACGAAAACATAAAACCGTTTCAAGTGCTATAATGATCTTTGAGTTTTTCTATTTGTTGTTCCAGCTGGTGTTCTATAGAAAGATCGCTCTTAGGTTCATGTTCAAGGTGATCCAGTTGTGTCGAAGTCTGTTGTAGCCTTTGATCTTAATTTACAAATGCCTGGTGGAAGAGCACCATCTCACAGGCCCTGCAGAACTGTGCAAGCATTCGCAGGGCTCTAACCTCTTCAGGGAGCTCATTCTACCAGCTTGGGGCTACAACAGAAAAGGCCCTGGCTCTAGCTGTCATGAGCCTGGCCTCTTTAAGGGCAGGGATTGAGAGCAGATTTTGTGACTCTGACTGAAGTGCTCTCTGGGCAACATGTGGGGAAAGGCGATCCCTAAGGTACGCAAGTCCTTGGCCATATAGGGCTTTAAAGTCAAGAACCAGCCCCTTGAAACAAACCCGGTATGTGATGGGCAACCAGTGTAAGCACTGAGCTTCATTGGCAAGCGTCATAGAGAAGGGGGCCACCACCTAGTTCTTTCTCCTCTGAGTTTCCTGGCTGCTCTCAACTATGGACAAGTCTAGGGCACCTTCCTCCTTTGCCTCCTTGGTCTTTTGATTTGCAGCTTTTCAGCCATGTTAATTTCCTGGATCCCCCTGCCTCATGGTTTTATTTATGAAGACGTTTATTTATGAAGAGAGTTAGTTTGGTGTAGTGGTTAAGTGTGCGGACTCTTATCTGGGAGAACCGGGTTTGATTCCCCGCTCCTCCACTTGCACCTGCTGGAATGGTTTTGGGTCAGCCATAGCTCTGGCAGAGGTTGTCCTTGAAAGGGCAGCTGCTGTGAGAGCCCTCTCAGCCCCACTCACCTCACAGGGTGTGTGTTGTGGGGGGAGAAGATATAGGAGATTGTAAGCCGCTCTGAGTCTCTGATTCAGAGAGAAGGACGGGGTATAAATCTGCAATTCTTCTTAAGTGCAACTAGTTCTGAAGACCAGGATTGGCTTAAAGAGGTTTGGATCTACTAACAGTGGAGATCTTAAATGGTGAAAGGAGCCTTTATCCAATGGAACACGCCTGTTCCAGTGAAGGAAGCATCCACAGTTAGTGACCCTGACCGAAGTGCTCTCCGGGGAACATGTGGGGAAAGGCGATCCCTAAGGTATGCAAGACCCTGGCCATATAGGGCTTTAAAGTTCTTTTTATCGACCTGAAGACATTAGAATGCACTACAGAAAAGCTCTACAGGAGAATTTGCTGTAAAAGTTAGTGTTACTACCATTTGTGGAGTCTGCTGGAAAATACAAATCTTGTCTGAAGGGTCTCTTGTCATCTCAAATTCTTGTCATGTTACAAAAACAAATTAATTTTCCTGTCCTTCAACAAAGTTATTGCATATCTTCAAGACATATCTGCAGGATTTTGTCAAAATAAGTTAGATGTTGAAGACATATGCATGCATATGATAGTTTGTACCCAGAATTAAAATTTATTGGTCTTAAAATTGGACTCAAAACTTTGTTCAGTTTTAACACACACACACACACACACACAGCTGGTGTGAAAACAGTGCACCTCGGGAGAGCAAACTGCAGAAATAAAACCATGCAATGGTATTGTTACCTTCTCTCTAATCTCCAAAGCTCTCTTGCATAAAGGCTCAGCTTCCTTGTACTTCCCTCTTTTTCCATAAAGCACTGCAAGGTTGTTTAAAGTTGCTGCAACCTGCAAAAAGAAAAAAAAAGTCAAACTTATTATGCTGCTGAAGGAATGAGGAAAGCAATCAGTTTCTCACATACAGTCTATTCATTTGTTGAGGGTTCCAATATATAGGGTTGGAGCTTATGCATCATTTCCCCCCATAAGAGGAGCCTTTCTCAGGTGCAAGAGCTAGAAGGGTTAATTCCAACCAATTCCTTCTCACTGCTGCAGCCAGTTGCAGTGATTGGCTTTTATCCCACCTAGGGATAAAAGCCACAATATCTCCATGCCACAATATCACTTTTTGGGAAATTCACAGGCGGTGATGGGGAAAGGGAAGGTGGGGGAGGACTTGGGTCCACCAGTGCCTTCCACTGGTGCTACATATTCTAAATTCCTTTCATTTTTTGACCTATGTGCAGACCCACTGAGGAAGAGCTCAGTGTAAAATGCGTAGGATTTATTAACATATTGCAATAATTTTTTTCTCCCTGCTGTACTGTTGGTTTGTCTTTGTCTTCTTGCTACACAAACTGCAGTACCCTTGAGCAGATTAGTTAAGAAAAAAATTGAATTACAAGCGATTGTCATAAAATGTGTTTAACTAGAAGAAGAAGAAGAAGATGATATTGGATTTATATCCCGCCCTCCACTCCGAAGAGTCTCAGAGCGGCTCACAATCTCCTTTACCTTCCTCCCCCACAACAGACACCCTGTGAGGTAGATGAAGATATTGGATTTATATCCCGCCCTCCACTCCGAAGAGTCTCAGAGCGGCTCACAATCTCCTTTCCCTTCCTCCCCCACAACAGACACCCTGTGAGGTAGATGAAGATATTGGATTTCTATCCCGCCCTCCACTCCGAAGAGTCTCAGAGCGGCTCACAATCTCCTTTCCCTTCCTCCCCCACAACAGACACCCTGTGAGGTAGATGAAGATATTGGATTTCTATCCCGCCCTCCACTCCGAAGAGTCTCAGAGCGGCTCACAATCTCCTTTCCCTTCCTCCCCCACAACAGACACCCTGTGAGGTAGATGAAGATATTGGATTTCTATCCCGCCCTCCACTCCGAAGAGTCTCAGAGCGGCTCACAATCTCCTTTCCCTTCCTCCCCCACAACAGACACCCTGTGAGGTAGATGAAGATATTGGATTTCTATCCCGCCCTCCACTCTGAAGAGTCTCAGAGCGGCTCACAATCTCCTTTACCTTCCTCCCCCACAACAGACACCCTGTGAGGTAGATGAAGATATTGGATTTATATCCCACCCTCCACTCCGAAGAGTCTCAGAGCGGCTCACAATCTCCTTTCCCTTCCTCCCCCACAACAGACACCCTGTGAGGTAGATGAAGATATTGGATTTATATCCCACCCTCCACTCCGAAGAGTCTCAGAGCGGCTCACAATCTCCTTTCCCTTCCTCCCCCACAACAGACACCCTGTGAGGTGGGTGGGGCTGGAGAGGGCTCTCACAGCAGCTGCCCTTTCAAGGACAACCTCTGCCAGAGCTATGGCTGACCCAAGGCCATTCTAGCAGGTGCAAGTGGAGGAGTGGGGAATCAAACCCGGTTCTCCCAGATAAGAGTCCGCACACTTAACCACTACACCAAACTGGCTCTCCCAAACTAGCACAATGATGCCCAACCTTTGGCATCTGCACATATCAGCAGTAAAGATAATTCTCATTTTTCATTCTAATAAACAAAAAGGCTCAGAGTATCAGCCTATGATCAGAAATTCTATCTCCTTCTGCTTACTTCACAGATTGCAGCAAGTGTGGATTAAGACTTTCTAGAAAGAGGACCTGCGCTATTTGCTCAAGAAGGTTGATCCAGAAACTGAGAAACTTATCAAGATAACCTTCTGGTCAACACGTAAGCCATCAGCTACAGGATGGTGAGCACTGGGCTAGTCCCTTAAAAGATTGAATGCGCAGGTTTGCTGAACATGCAGAACAACACTATTTGTGGGGCTTAACAACAGCAGGAAACCAACTGAAGCAATTTCCAAATCTCCTTCCAAATCTGCAATATATAGCATGATGACATTTATCACTGGATTAGAGGTGACTTGAGAGCAAGCCACTTAAGTCGCATAAATGTTTCATTATTATTTATAAATGAGCGGCTGCATCAGGGATTCAGCAGCACTTGTGACCTATGCCTTGGAAATCTGGAGCACGCTCAAATCGTGCAAACTAATTCAGAATTAGACAAGTATTATGTAATTTATGTGCATAAAATTTGTTTGGGAGATCTGTAATTATTTTAAAAATGCAAAGCATTTTATTGCAGCTCCCTAACTGAACGGTGTTAAACGATAAGCTGGGGCTTAAAAAAACGCCTTCTTGTTAAGTCCAATATTAAAATGAGCTTCAAAGAAAAGAAGTTAGTACTAGAGAAAGGAAGGGGGAGGTCAAAAACGAAAGTGACAGATATACAAACCGCTGGATGATCTTTGCCCAAGGTCTTCTCACGAATAGCCAAGGCATCATTCAATAAATTTGCGGCATCTTTGTATTTATTCTGATCCCTAAATTAGGGGAAAAGAGAGAGTTGTGAGAAAGACCTTGTTTTATAAAATTGTTACTCGTCGTTTAACTTTAAAGTAATTATTAACAGGCAGAACTAACTTCAGCATACCAAAAACACTACCCAGGATTCAGTGCAGAGTCTGCTCTTGTCAAAACTGTACCCAAGAAACTCCTTTATTTAATGAACCTACAGAACAGTGGCTGCTGGCAACTAAAGTGAACAGCACAAAGCTAGAAAACAGATTTAGGAGACAGGCCAAAACTGTCCATCACCTCTCTATGAAGCACAAAGTACAGGCTACTGTGAGGTATCATAAATATTTTGCCCATTTCTTCACCAGCCTGTGCCAAGCCACAAAATGAACGTCTACAGCTTGGATTGTGTTCATGGGCCCCTAACTGCCAATCACAGCTCAGGCCAAAACAACCTGCCGCTCAACTCAAAATGCCCATGTATGTTATTTGAGGGATGACTGAAACCAACGCCCACAGAAGGGAAGATGAAAGTTTTTAAAAGAGGGGCAGAAATACATCTCGAAACTGTATAAATATCATTAGCTAATAAATAACTGAAGCCACATCGATGTTTTATTTAATAGTGGCTGTGACAAAGGTCTTTAGACAAAGGAAAAGAAAACAGAATCCTAACCTGTACACCAGTGCAAGTATGTTCAACATAGTGGCAACATCAGGGTGATCGTGGCCTGAAGTCTTCTCCAAGTCTTCAAGTGCTTGCTTACAGAGGGGTACGGCAACCTCGTATCTGCCTTGGGATGCGTACTGGATGACAAGGTTATGAAGGGTCCTTAATCTTGCAGGAATCTCATAGCCGCCCTGCTGGGCGGCAGCTGCCGCACTGCTATGTGGCTGCTGCACTGTGTGGGGAGGGAGAGCAATAAGATAGGATTTTAAAAATTCATTACCAAGAGATACATAAATGTTTAAGTGGGATTAGCACAAAAGAAACGAACTTCATTAAGAAGTGAATTTTAAATATGTTCGATCAAAGGTATTATTGAATTCCATAAGCCCATTAAAGCCAGTGACGCTATTCTTGTTTGAGAACACACCACCTCATGTATGTCGTAATTCATATTCTGTAGGCAAAGTTCAGGGTTCTCTCCCCCTCCGGCCCCCGTTGATCACAAAACAAGAATTGTGGAGGATGACACAGGATCTCTTCCTCTTCATGGAAAACCAAAGATTGGCAAATTTACTTAGAATCATAGAATCACAGAGTTGAAAGGGTCCACACAGGCCTTCTAGTCCAACCCCTTGCTCAATATATATATAATTTTTTTGGCCACTGTGTGACACAGAGTGTTGGACTGGATGGGCCACTGGCCTGATCCAACATGGCTTCTCTTATGTTCTTATGTTCAATGCCAGATCACTCAGACCATCCCTGACAAGTGTTCGTCTGGCTGCTGCTTAAAGGCTGGCGGTGAGGGGGAGCTCACCATTTCCCTAGGGAGCTGATTCTACTGTTGAACTACTCTTACTGTAAAAAAGTTTCCCCCAATATCCAGCCAGCACCTTTCCACTCTTAATTTATACCATTTAATTTAATTTAATTTGCGATTTATACCCTGCCCGCAAGGCGGGCTCAAGGCGGCTTACAACGTTAAAATATTGCAATAACAATAAATAAATGATTGCAAGTCCTAACCACTGTCAAGAGGAACAGCTCCTTGCCCTCCTCTAAGTGACAGCCCTTCAAACACTTCTAGAGAGCAATCATGTCCACTCTCAGCCTCCCCTTCTCAAAACTGAACATTCCCAAGTCCCTTGGCCTTTCCTCACAGGGCTTGGTCTCCGGGCCCCTGATCATCCTCGCTGCTCATAGCAAGTGTCCATATCACCCCACCTCAGACAGTCCCAAGAACAAGTCTATTCACTCTGTACTCCAGCACTGAGCAGGGGTGGAGTGCAAGGACTTACCCTGCCATAATCAGCTTTTAAGGCAAATGACGGTTTCAGCATCTTTCATGAGATAAAACTATGGTCAGTGGAAACCATGATGAGATGCCCCTTCTCCACTCACACAGAGTGCTTACCACTCTCAGTAGTCCCTGTCTCTCATATGAACATATGAAGCTGTCTTATACTGAATCAGACCCTTGGTCCATCAAAGTCAGTATTGTCTTCTCAGACTGGCAGTGGCTCTCCAGGGTCTCAAGCTGAGGTTTTTCACCCCTACTTGCCTGGACCCTTTTTGGAGATGCCAGGGATTGAACCTGGGACCTTCTGCTTACCAAGCAGATGCTCTGCCACTGAGCCACCATCCCTCCCTCTCAGGTTCAGAGGTATCAGTAGGTCAAGACACCACAAGCTACCCTTCTTGTCTCTATTAAAATATACAGAGAGCCATGGCCATCTCACACCTCAAGTCCTCTCCCTCACTCCCAGAGACATCCATAGACAGGGTAGCTGAGCCCTCTTTAATAAGCCCTCACTCACACAGAGCTATTGGGACTGGGGGTCAAACACTGTTCCAATCACTCACTGCCACTATTTGTTCATATCCTATAATATATATACAGACCAAGATATAGAATTGTGTGTGTGTGTCCTTTTTTCCCTTAGGCATACAGCTCACAGAGTTGGTCAAAACAAGAAAACTTTTATTTACGATATGAACAAAACACTGAGGATAGTAAGTTATAAGTAACAACACTGCAACTGAACTTTTGAACTAAGGTCCCATGCCTACAACTAGGATCCTTGCAGAACTGGGCAAGGTCAGAGTCCTATGACTCTGGAAATCCCTGGGCCAAAAGAAACCAAACTAAAAACTACCAGAGAACAGGCGTTCTCTACAAAGGCTCCCCAATGGTGGAATCAACTGCCGGAAGAGGTGCAGGCCCTACGGGATCTTAACCAGTTCCGTAGGGCCTGCAAAACTGCCCTCTTCCAATTAGCTTTTAAAGACGGAACTCCTGATAATATCAATAACATCGAGCCATCTTGCACATATTCTGATTGTACTATAGTGTTATACTGTTTTATTGGGTTTTACTGTTTAAATTATTAATTATTGTATTCTGTTTATTGTATCATGGTTTACCATGTCTTATTAGCCGCCCTGAGCCTGCCTAGGCAGGGAGGGAGGGGTATAAATAAAAGTTATTATTATTATTATTATTGCAAGACAATGTTATTTCAGTTAGCTTTTAACTGAATGATGACCACGGCTGCAAAATTAGATCCAATTGGATGTCCAAGAACACTGAATGCCATCCTAAATCATATGAAATTAGCACCAAGTTGTTTAAACTGTTTTAAATTGTTTATTTTAATGCTTAATGTAACCATTTTTATTATTATTCTATTATGTTTGTGAGCCACCCTGAGCCTGCTTCAGCAGGGAGAGCAGGATATAAATAAACTAAACTAAACACAAATTTATTATTTTCATGTCAGACATCCTCTTTTTTCTCCTCAGCGTCTAAGTTACCAGCTCCTCTGCTACTGATGGCTACCAGAGATCCCACCTTCTCAGTAGCAGCCCCCTACTGGTGGAACCAGCTGCCGGAGGAGGTTAGGGCCTTGCGGGACCTCGCCCAATTCCACAAGGCCTGTAGGACCTTACTCTTCCGGCTCGCTTTCAGCTGACTTTGAGACTTGTAACAGAGAGAGGAATCCAGGGAATACTGATGTCATCAAACTTGAATAATATCAGAATTAGCACCCACTGTTTTTAAATTGTTTTAAATTTAATTGATTTTATTATGATGATGCACTGCTTTATGATGATTGTTGTAAGCCGCCCTGAGACTTCCTTGGTGGAGAGGGCGGGGTATAAATTTAATAAAACCTAAACTAACTCCTCCTGTTTTCAACTGCTGTTTTTCAATTTTCCCTCTCTCAACGTTCCATCAACTCTCATTGGTTATTCTTTGAGAGAGGCGGAACCTAGCTTGTCCATCACACATGACTGAGCCCACTGAAACACCACAACAAACCTGAAGTTACTGATGGCCAGAGGCATTGGAGGGGGGAGGCTGGGGGAGAGAGGAGTACAAGCCAGTGGGGTGCCTTGCTAAACTACGGCCACCCATTAACATTATTTTTAAAAATTTCATAACAATGAAGTAGAGTTTTGAAATGCTCACTAGAAATTTCTGCTAGTCAAAATCCTGTCCACTGTCTTTTTTTGTTTGTCTGTTTACTCTTTTAGGCAAGTCAACTGTGCCCTGATGATGTAGCTGTCTTTTTATGCTAGGGCGCAGTGCACAATGTCTTACGGCAGTCTAGGAATCCTAGCAGAAACGCCTTTGCATATTAGGCCACACCCCTCTTATGCAGCCAATCCTCCAAGAGCTTATAGGGGTCTTCTTGCAGGGCCTACTGTAAGCTCTTAGAGGACTGGCTACATCAGGAGTGTGTAGCCTAATATGCAAAGGAGTTCCTGCTACAAAAAAGCCCTGTTAGGAATTAAAACTCAACCAGTACTTTCAATATACTTTACGTTAAATAATTTAAAATTCACTTACTTCCTTGTCCTTGGTCATCTTCGTCATTGGGAAACAAATCATCCAAAGGTTCTTTGGTCGAGTCTGAGTCTTTATCCTCCTAAACAAACCCCCCCCAGAAATCACAAACCAAATTATACATGTGTGGATTACTACAAAAGAAAATATTTGTTATGTGTCAAGTTAACAGATGGCCAGGTGTGCATACATTTTGGCCTCTCTATTTCCCTTTCCACCTGTGGAACCCAAGACTGCCACTAAGGGAGAATTTTACACATTATTTCCTGGAATGTAATCATGAAGGACATAAGATCCAAGCACCTTGCTCATTTTATGATTAAAAGTTTTTCTTTTATCTGGAAAAAAAAGTAAGACACGTCATCAAAATACTAATTTGCTTTTATTTGGCAGTAGAAAAATTCCAGTCTCTTTCATATACACAAAACATGATTGTGTCACAGTACAGGGTGGGATTCTGAACTTGGTACTGCATGCCTTGACAAATTCTCTTTGGCTTTATGAGCCACCCTGAAAATTTAGCAGCCAGACATTTTTCAGCCCTCAGGACTTTATACGCTAATGGACCATACTTTCTAATTATTGCTACCAGAGACCCTAGGTCTTTTTTTTTTTGTAAAGCTACAACAAAAGCATAGTAGCATATAAACACATATGGAGAAACCCTGACTGTCATCAGAATAAAACTAACCTTTATCCCTCATCTAAATTAGCTTTGTACTTCTACTGAGAATAACCAAGAGCCACTTAAAATAAAGGGGCTGGCTAGAAATACCAGGTGTTCCAGTGAAATCCCTAGACAACTTAGTGACTGGGATTTATTGTACCCAGTAATGATACTGTGATGATACGAAACAGAAAGAGCAATTAACATGCGTTGATCCATGTTGTTAAATGTTGTACTGAGGCTCTAGGATAAAACACTGAGAGAGAAAGGTTGATGAAGGTCTGAAACTGTGAGGAATCCCGGGCTGTGGTCCCTTACTCTCTCAGAGACAAGCTGTGCTGGAGATTTGAGAACTCCACCCAAGTTGCTGAACATAAGGGAGAACAGCAGGAAGGCAATTGCCTCTGAGAAACTGTACCTTATTATTTTCATACAGCAGACAGTGTGGGGGAGTGAAAAGAACTCTTTTTCCAGCTGCGTTTGTATTACGAGCGTTGGTGAATTTAGTATCAGGAGTGGTTTATAAGTTACTAATGATGACTATTGCTATGCATGAACCACTGCCTACCAGATAATTTTACTTCACTGTCATTGGTTCTTAAATCTGTACCATGTTGCATTCTGGGCCACTGCCTACCAGCTATGTATGGCTCTGCTCAGCTATGTGTGGCTTTGCTCACTGTGCTGGATTCCTCGTCTGATGAAGTGTGCTTAAGAGCACACGAAAGCTTACGTTCTAAATAAAAATTGGTTGGTCTTAAAGGTGAAACTTGACTTCTGCTTTGTTCAACTGCTTCAGACCAACACAGCTGCCCGCTTGGATCTATTGCTATGCATGTATTTTGATAAATATAGATTGCATATACACTATATTGTGTAAAAGTGTTATTGTTATTCCAGTGTTTTTTGACTTTATTATTCACTTCCATCAGAACCTGTTGATATTTATCACTTAAACTAAAGGGGCTGGCTACAACAAAAGCATAGTAGAATATAAATAAATATGGAGAAACCCTGACCATCATCACAACAAAGCTCACCTTTATCCCTCATCTAAATAAGCTTTGTACTTCTGCTGAGAATAATCAAGAGCCACTTAAAATAAAGGAGCTGGCTAGAAATACCAGGTGCTTCAATGAAATCCCTAGACAACCTAGTGCCTGGTATTTCTTGCACCCAGTGATGATACTGTGATATGAGGTTTGTCTGTTACTGAATAGTAACAGTAATAATAATAGTGATAACAAACAAAGCCGCCTTGAGCCAAGTGGAAAGGTAGGGTACAAATATTTTAATAAATAATCACTTGTTCTGTACTCCTTTCCAGGTAACTACCAGGGTGATGGTGTCAAGCATTGTATATCCCTTCTATATTACAGAAGTCAGACCTCAGAATTATTAATTTTATATTATAGAATTCAGATTGTAGAGTTGTTACTAACCCAAAGTTAAAATGTGAGCACATCAAAGTAGCAACCCCCACCTTTCTTCTTTCCGCTTTACTAACAAATGCAGGAATGTCCTCTTTGAAGATAAGACCTCCTGGGACTTGTTTCCAGGCCTAGTAAGGCCTGAACCCAGGATGTACTAGCCGCAATATAGATAAGGAATCCAGAGTGTGAATTTCACATGTGAATGTAGAATTGTTTATAGAACCTTTGATGTGACATTTTAAAGCTTGTATTCTAGTGTTACAAAGTATCAGTCCCAATCTTCACCTCAAAGGAGCCACAATGATTATCAATACACCTAACTTTGTTTCAAAATCCAAGGACTGGTTATTTTGAAATCTCATGCTTGACAGATGGCATCAACTATCCGTAATGTCTGTCTAAGAAGAAGAAGAGTAATTAATACCCCGCCCTTCACTCGGAGTCTCAGAGCAGCTTACAATCTCCTTTTCCTTCCCCCTCCCTACAACGGACCCCCTGTGAGGGAGGTGGGGCTGAGAGAGCTCTTTGAGAGCTGCTTTTGAGCAAAATAGCTCTGAGAGAACTTGTGATTGACTCAAGGTCACATCAGCAAGTATGTGTGGAGGAGTGAGGAATCAAACCCAGTTCTCCCAGATTAGAGTCTGCACTCCTAACCACTATACAAAACTGTGAGGAACTGATCACAGAAAAAGTAGACTTATGAAGGATTTATTCATGAAAGAACAATCCTGACATATATCATTGGGAGTTGATCTGGATTAGGAATAGGTCCTATCCAGTTAGCAATGGAAAACTGACAGGTAGGAGTAAGGAGCAAGGTTGCTTGAAACTACAAGGATGCCATTTAATTTTCCAAGCTCCTCACTCCTAAGAACACATTAATGGAGAGTGCTTACTTGACACTGGGTTCTCAAACCAATTGAGAATACCAGTTTGGCACTTCTCTTCAATATCCAGCAGATCCCTAACTAAGGTGGTATCTGGTGTTTAACAGTCTAGCCCAAAGTATTAGTCCTGAGGGAGTCCTATATCCATGCTAAGACATAAGAAGGACAGGTTTCTTACCTGTAACTGGTGATCTTCGAGTGGTCATCTGTGCAATCACACATATGGGTAATCCGCAGGATTGGTCCCAACCTCGGAGAATTCAAAGCAATCTTGATCGCAGATCTGGCGCGCCTCCCACTCGTCCTGGGGAGGAGGCAGGCACTGTGCATGCCTGGACGAGGGGGAGGCGCTTAGCCACTCAGTTTCTTCCCGCCGCCGGATAGGTGGAAACGAATGTGCTAGATGAGCGTCCAGCAGCGGGGAAGGCTGGGTGGGTCTGTGTGATTGCACAGATGACCACTCGAAGATCACCAGTTACAGGTAAGAAACCTGTCCATCTTCTTCGTGGTCTCTGTGCATTCACACATATGGGTGATTAGCGAGCTATTTCTTCGGAGGTGGGTGCTGGATCTGTAAGAATATGCATGGTTAGGACAAAAACGTAAAGAGTATAGTACTCACGGTGGTTAGTCGAAGATGGAGCGCAGCACTGCTTGTCCGAAGGAGGCATCACGCCGGGCACGGACGTCAAGAGCGTAGTGCGAGGCGAAGGTAGATGTAGAGGACCAGACGGCTGCAGCGCAGATGTCCTCTATAGGGATGCCCCTCATGAAGGCTGACGAGGTAGCCACGGCTCTGGTCGAGTGGGCTCGTATGTGTTGGGGAACTGGCTGTTTCGCCAGTTGGTAGCAGAGTTCAATAGCGGCAACGAGCCACTTGGAAAGTCTCTGAGTAGATATTTTGCTGCCCTTGTTGTGGGCGGCGTACGCGACGAAGAGTCTAGGGTCTCTACGGAATTGGCGGGTTCTGTCTATGTAAAAGGCTAGGGCCCTACATGCGTCCAGGTTATGGAGCGCCCTTTGCCCTGCATCCGTGGGGTGCTGAAAGAAGGCTGGTATGGTTGATTGTCTCCCCAGATGAAAGGGAGAGACGACCTTTGGCAGGAATGTCGGGTCGGGTCTGAGGACCACCGTGCTATTGTGAAAGGTCGTATATGGTGGGTCCGCCCTGAGTGCACAGATGTCGCTGGCCCTCTTGCCTGTGGTGAGAGCCGTGAGTAAGGCTGTCTTCCATGACAGCAGGTGTAGTGGAATAGAAGCCATGGGCTCAAAAGGTGGTTTCATGAGCTGGCTTAGGACGAGAGAAAGGCTCCAGGTAGGAAGAATTTGTTTGACTGGTGGGTGTAGGCGGATGATGCCCTTGAGGAAGGCTCTGGTAGCATGGTGAGAGAAGACAGTCGTGCCCCCAATGCGGGGGTGGAAGGCTGAGATGGCTGCCAGGTGTACCTTCAGTGAAGAATATGAGAGCCCCGCCCTGGAGAGCGTTAGGGTATAGGTTAGCACCTGGGATATGGTGGCGCAGCTGGGGTCGAAGTTATGTTGTGAGGCATAGTGAGAGAAACGCTTCCACTTAAGTAGATAGGATTTTCTAGTGGATGGCTTTCTGGAATTCACTAGGACCTGGCGGACCTCAGGGGGAAACTCTAGAAACTGATCCTCCAAGCTGTCAATTTGAGTGATGCTGGGTTGTGATGCAGGACCTTGCCGTCCTGTTGGGAGAGGAGGTCCTGCGCTTGAGGAAGTAGGAGGAATGTATTGTTGGACAGAAGCAGCAAGGTTGTAAACCATGGCTGGCGGGGCCACCATGGGGTTATTAGGATGCAATTCGTGCGGTCTACTTGAATTTTCTGTAGAACTCTGGTGATAAGTGGAATGGGGGGAAAGAGGTAGTGGAGTGCTCCCTTCCACGTTTGGAGAAAGGCGTCCCCCTTGGAGAGATGAGACGGAGGACCCCTCATGTAGAAGTGGATGCATAGGGCATTTGACGGTGAAGCAAATACATCTACTTTCGGGGTCCCGAAGATGCTGAAGATCTGTCGGATGTATTTGCTGTTGATGGACCACTCGTGGTTGTTGGTCGAGTGGCGGCTCAGGGCATCTGCCTGGGTGTTTTCGGTTCCTGGTAGGTGAACAGCCGTGAGGAAGATGCCCTGGCTTATGCTCCAGTGCCACAACGCCAGGGCCCTCTTGCAGAGTCTGATGGAGGCGGTGCCTCCCTGTCTGTTGATGTAGAAGACCGTGGCGATGTTGTCGGAGGTGACCTGGACGTGCTGGTTCCTCAGCGATGGGAGGAAGGACCGTAAGGCCTTGTGCACTGCGAGGAGCTCTAGGCAGTTTATGTGGAGAGAGCGTTCGTGGTCTGACCACTGGCCCTGTACTGTGAGGGTTCCCAAGTGGGCTCCCCATCCCCACTTGGAGGCGTCTGTGGTGACAATCACCGAGGGGGGTGCCTGTTTGAACGGCATGCCCTTGCGGAGGTGACGTTCTATTGTCCACCACTTGAGGGATGTTATGATGTGTGGCGGTAGGGTGAGTAGCGTGGACTGGTGCTGTGTGTGCGGATGGAAGGTCCTGACGAACCACATCTGCAGGGGTCGCATGTGCAGCTTCGCGAAGCACAAGACTGCGGTGGTTGCTGCCATGAGGCCTAACATTCTCTGGAATGTGAGGGCTGTTTGTGATCGCTGGGCGATGATGGTGGTGGCCAGAGCCTGTATACTGAGTACTCTGTCTTGAGGTAGGGAGGCCGTTTGAGAGACTGTGGAGATGTCTGCTCCTATAAACTGGATTCGCTGGGTAGGAGCCAGTTTGGACTTTGATAGGTTGACTTGGAGGCCTAGGGTGGCCAGGAGAGAGAGGGTAGCAGAGACGTCCAGTTGCAGCTGTTCCTTCGAGTGTGCGACGATCAGCCAGTCGTCTATGTACGGGTAAATTGATATGTGTTGCTGACGTAGTGTGGCTGCTACCACTGCCATACACTTGGTGAAAACCCTCGGGGCTGTGGATAGGCCGAACGGGAGGGAGCAGAACTGGAAGTGCTGTTCCCCGATGGCGAACCTGAGAAACCTTCTGTGACGGTGATTGATTGTGATGTGGAAATAGGCATCCTGAAGGTCTATGGACGCCATCCATGCTTGTTCTGGGATGAGCGGGAGGATTGCCTGGAGTGTGATCATACGGAATCTCTTGTAGGTTATGTGCAGGTTGAGTTTGCGGAGGTCGAGGATGGGGCGGAGTCCACCGTCCTTCTTTGGCACCAGGAAGTAGCGGGAATAAAATCCGGTGCGATGGTATTGAGGTGGAACTGGTTCTATCGCGCCTTTGTCCAGCAGAGACGCGATTTCCGCTTGCAGGGGAGTGGACGGAGGTGTGGTGAGGAATCTGTGGTGTTTCGGAGTGGATGCGAATTCTATTAGGTAGCCCCTTTGAATGATGGCGAGGACCCAGGAGTCCGAAGTGATGTCTCTCCAGGCAGGGTAGAATGGTTGCAGACGGGTGTGTGTGGAAGGCTGCGGCTGATGGGGGGAAACTGGACGGCTCGGGGCAGGGTGGTCAAAGAGACGGTTTGGAGGTAGCTGCAGGTTTTTTGGCTGTTTGAGGGCGTCGGTGCTGAAAGGGTTTAGATTGTGGTGGTTTGCGTCGCCATGGCTCCTGTTGTCTCGGGGACCTGGTTCCCTTATAATGGCTGGGCCTCCAGTTCCTGTGCTTGCCAAATTGGGCTGGATGTTGCGAGACTCCCAGTCGTTTCGCCCTCTTCCTGCCGTCGTCTACTGATGTGAGAATGTCATCCGTAGTTGCATTGAATAAACCAAGGCCATCGAAGGGCAAATCCTCAACCTTGTACTTGATGTCAGGTTGGAGGGACGAGGATCTAAGCCACGCGTGTCTGCGAAGGGCTATGGCTGAGGCCAAGGTTTTGGAGGAACACTGTGCAGCATGGCGAGCAGTGTTGATCTGCTGTTTGCTTACTCTGGCTAGCTCTTGCAAGGCATTGGTCGCTGATTTCTGGGATGCCTCAGGTAGAGATGGGATCAGTGTGTTAAGGAAGGTAGTCAAGTTGTAGGCATATGCTGAGAAGCATGCCATGTAATTATGGATTTTAGTCGTGGCCGTTGTGAGGGAGTATATCTTTCTCCCGATGGTGTCGAGCTTTTTGCCTTCCCGTTCTGGGGGCACTGGGTGCCTGGTTTGTTTGGACTTGGACGAGGAATGGACAATGATCGAGTTCGGGGCCGGGTGTGTGAATAGAAACTTCGAGTCCGGTGCGTGTATCTTATAAAGGGCTTCAACCCTTTTGGATGTTGGCGGTACCGATGCCGGTTTGTCCCATGCTTCCTTAAGCGTTTCCAGAAGGACAGGGAGCATAGGGAGAGAAGAACTTGATGGCAGATCCGCATGAACTAGGTCGAATACGACGTCCGAAACTCTGGGCGCGTCGGTGTTGAGCTTCAGGTTCAGTGAGTTCGCCATATTCGAGACAAGGTCGAGGTATGACTTTGGGCCCTCTGACGGCGATAGTTCCGCTGGCTTTGCTATGTCGGAGTCAGGAGACTGTAAGTCCGAGCCCGAAGAGTGGTCGGAGTCGGAGAGTTCCTGCTCGGAGTCGTCCTCGGTTTCTTGGTGCGGGTCAGGCTGGAGTTGGAGGGGTGCCGGCTGTTTGTCAGGAACAGTGCGCACGGATCCGTGTGGTGAAGGGAGTTTCGGTTCGGCGCTACGACGCGTGGGGTCGTCACGATGCCGAAGCGATGTGTCCAAATCAGGGTGATGTCTGCGTGGAGACACATCTCGGTAACGGGTTCGGTCTGGTCTGTCCATGCGGTCCCGGTACCGAGGAGAGTCATGATAGGTGCGGTAGTGACGGTCTCTCGGGTCTGTGCGGTAGACCTCGTAGGACGGAGATCTTCGGTGCCGTCTTCGGTCCCGAGGGGACGGGGACCTGGATCTCGACGGGGAGTAATAATAGTATCTCTCCCTGCGGCGGCTGTGTGACCGTCGGCGACTGCGGGATCTTGGTCTGGTTGGAAGGACTCTAGGAGTCGAAGGCTCTCGGGTTAGAGCGTGGGCGTCCAGCGGCTGTGAGAGGTCCACGAATTTACGAGGGTCGAGAGGACGGTGACTGCTGACGGATATAGGAGAGTGGGTCTCCAGTATCTGGTCCGGTGGAGAGTTCGATATCGATGGGGACTTAGATGAGATGCGCACGATTTCTAACGGTGTGACGGACGGTGTTGCCGTCGACTTCGATGTCGGAGTTTTCGGGATCGAGCCCGAGCCATGTGCGGTCGGGTTCGATGCCTTCTGTTTAGTTGCGGTCGAGCTCGTGGTCGGATTCGAACCCGAGTGTTGTCCGGTTTGATCTGATGGCCGGGTCTTAGGCTTCTTAGAGCTTAGCTTGCCCGTCGGGTCCGCGTGGGCAGAATCGGAGCGGCGGCGCTTTCTGGTGTCATCCGACTTTTTGGTGTGCTTGCCAGACTTGGGCTTGCAGGGACCTTGAGTCGCAGAAGCTGCCGACTGCGTCTCTCCCGCGAGAAGTGGGGAAGATGGCGCGAGTTGTTGTTGTTCGCCATGCGGCGTGGTCGGTCGGAGGGAGGTCTCCATAAGATGGCTCCTGAGCCTCGCGGCACGATTTTTGCGGGCCTGTTTGCCAAACTGGCTGCAGTGGACGCAGGAGTCCGTACGGTGAGCTTCTCCGAGGCAAAAAAGGCAAAGAGAGTGACCGTCGGACGAAGGGATTTTGGAAGCGCAGCGGGTGCAACGTTTAAAAGTTATTTTGTCCCTTCCTTCCATCCGCCCGGGGGGGGGGGGGAGGGAGAAGTCCGGAAAGATAGTAGAAGAGAGGTGTTTTTTTTTTTATACGATACCAAGGAGAAGGTGAAGATTGAAGCGAAGAATTGAAGCGAAGAGAAGGTGAACGTTGAAGATTGCAATGAAGAGTTGGAGATCAGCGAGGAAGGTGCGATCCGGTCGGCGGTAAGGAAGAAACTGAGTGGCTAAGCGCCTCCCCCTCGTCCAGGCATGCGCAGTGCCTGCCTCCTCCCCAGGACGAGTGGGAGGCGCGCCAGATCTGCGATCAAGATTGCTTTGAATTCTCCGAGGTTGGGACCAATCCTGCGGATTACCCATATGTGTGAATGCACAGAGACCACGAAGAAGATTGTAAGAATATAAGAGAAGTCATGTTGGATCAGGTCAATGGCCTATCCAGTCCAACACTCTGTGTCACAGAGTGGCCAAAAAACCCCAGGTGCCATCAGGAGGTCCATCAGTGGGGCCAGGACACTAAAAGCCCTCCCACTGTTGCCCACCCCCCAAGCACCCAGAATACAGGGCATCACTGCCCCAGACAGAGAATTCCAGCTATACCCTGTGGCTAACAGCCACTGATGGACCTCTGCTCCACATGTTTATCCAATCCCCTCTTGAAGCTGGCTATGCTTGCAGCTGCCACCACCTCCTGTGGCAGTGAATTCCATGTGTTAATCATTCTTTGAGTGTAGAAGTACTTCCTTTTATCCACTCTAACTACAGTGCTCAGCAATTCTGTTGAGTGTCCACGAGTTCTCGTATTGTGAGAAAGAGAGAAAAGTACTTCTTTCTCAACCTTCTCTATCCCATGCATAATCTTGTAAACCTCTGTCATATCACCCCTCAGTCGATGTTTCTCCAAGCTAAAGAGCCCCAACCTTTCTTCATAGGGAAATTGTTCCAACCCTGTAATCATTCAAGTTGCCTTTTTCTGCATTTTTTCCCAGTGCTATAATATCTCTTCTGAAGTGTGGTGACCACAATTGAACACAGTACCACTCCTTCTGGTGTAACTGGGGAGCTGGTAGCTACTATGAAAGCATTGGAGTATATGCGCAAGCTAGGGGTCATGCTCTCAAATCTGGTGTTCTATTTAGACTAGACAGATCATTATTGGGAGAAATTCAGAATGTTGACAGCTTTCAAACTGCATGAGGGGTGGGAGGCATTCGGATGGTCCATTCTTGTCAGCTGGCTGATCCAATTTGTGTTCAAACTGTCCTTAAGGGTTTAACAGTTGCTACTTCTGATTGTCATAGCCCAAGCCTAGCTTTTAAAATAAAGGGATGATCAATCCAGCTGACAAATAGTCTAAAAAGGTCTTCAATGCTTGCTACAGCTCATGCTGCTCCACAGTGTAAAAAACAGACTGCAAGCAATGAAGCAGCAGAGGAGGAGGAGGAGGTGGTGGTGATGATGATGATGATGATATTGGATTTATATCCTGCCCTATACTCTGAAAGAGCGGTCACAATCTCCTTTACCTCTTCCCCTGCACAACAGACATCCTATGAGGTAGGTGGGTAGGGTGGCCATAATATCTGCAGGCCAGCCAGGGACACCTTGAGGGGGGAAGGAATGTGTGTGCGCGCGTGCAGAGTGCGCGTGCCGCCGGAAACAGGCACTTCCGGCGATGTCATGCCACTGCCGGAAACAGGAAGTGACATCACTTCCGGCGACGGCACTTTCGGTGATGTCATGCCACCGCCGGAAACAGGAAGTGACATCACTTCCTGTGACATCATTTCCCCTGCGCCACCTGCCGGAAACAGGAAGTGACATCACTTCCTGTGACATCATTTCCCCCAAATGCCACTGCCGGAAACAGGAAGTGACTTCACAGCACTTCCTGTGACGTCCCCAAAAATCCCCCAAATATCACCGCCGGAAACACCAAGATTATTTATAGAGAGGGAAAGGGGGAAATAAAGTTAAATAAAACTCTTTTTTTACTTTTTTCAAAGTGAGAAGACTAGAGAAAACGGGTTCCATGCTGAGAAGCCAGTCAGATTCCAGTGAGATTCCAGTGAGATTCCAGTGAGACTGTGCTGCATAATGCAGCCTATTTATTTTGTCCTGTTGGCTCTGTTGGCTCTATCTGCGCCACCTTCATCACTTTCGGGGTGTGGATCCCCCAGTGGGGTGGTCTCCCGACTCCCTCCGCCGGCTGTTTCTGATAGCCCTACGCCCCCTCTTTCATTTGATATGTGTCCCGTGCGGGTGCCACCCTCCCGCCGGGAGATGCCGCAAAATGAGCCCCCTTGAGGCTTATGGCGGCAGGGCTCGGGGGAAGCGATCTAGACTGCTGTTCTTTTGAGGGGTTATAGAGTGTTTCGAGCCCGTCCCTGTGGCATCGGTCCCATCGTTGTGGGACCCAGGGGGCCGGCGCAGCGGCCCGCTGAAGCAGCCTGTCAGTCACTTCCGGGTTCCTGTCCTGCATCTCGACCTGTGTTATTAGTGACAGAGAAATGCCTTCTCCAAGACAGCTAATGGGGCAGTATGGGCTTCGAGAGCCACACAATATGTGTGAAAGAGCCACATGCAGCTCTCAAGCCACAGTTTGGCCACCCATGATCTAAAATATTTCATTCAGGAGCAAGATGACGAACAAGCTAGCTGCAACTTGTCTTGAAGAAAGTGAATTATTTGGACTCATTTCATTCTTGCTTCAGATCTACATCTGGGACAAACTACTTTGTTTGTTCTGGTTATGACCTTTAGGAGGAGAAAGAAGTATATCCCCTGTTAATTCTCTTGGAAATCTATTTTGAGCATGATAGGTCAGTTTCAGAGTATTCCAAAAAGAATACCAAATATGTTCAGGGGAAACCCACAGACACTATATTGCTTACCTGTCACTGTTCTTCAATTTAAAAAAAGCTTCAAAAGAAAACTCCAGTGTGAAAGGACTGAACTGGAGTTCAAAAAGTTTTACTTCTGAAGAAGAACCTGGAATCCTTAGTCACTATAGGTGTTAACTATCTTGACAAATCCCAGGACTCCTCCACCATTACAGGAATCAACTAGCTTAACATAACTACATAAATGGTCTCTGTATTTTTTGGGTTTTAGTCAGTCACACTCCAAACTGTACTTTCTGCATTTCACAATTCCTTGACCCACTGTTTATTCCCCCACTCCCCTTTTGGTCTACCTACGAGGATCCAATACGGTGAACCTGAAGTTAGTGGCCACAAACACCCATGCTGGAATAAAAATGTGTCAGTCAGGAAAAGTCTTATTTATTTTTACCACAACAGGCTAACATGGCTACCTCCATAAACAATAACCACATAATCTCTGTCTCTATGGTCAAAACTTCCAAAGTAGCTGCCACTTTAGGAGTCCCGTGGTGCCAGGAATTTCTCACCCGCTACAGGAGAGAAGCAGCTTAGCAGAACTAGTCAATTTTTAAGTGCCAAATACTATTGTTTGTGAATGGTCACGATGCTGATCTTGAATACATCTGGAGTTCACATAAATATCAAATGCTGTACTTCTCGCATTTCATGACCCTTTGATCTTGCTGGGCATACTGCTGGAAAGCAGTAAAAACGCATTCGACTGATCATGCATCCGATGAACCGAGCTATAGTCCTCAAAAAGGGTGTGTCACAAATACTCCTATTTGGTTTTTTTGCTACTAATGAAACATTAAGTAGCAAGTGTTAAAAATCTGCAACTTCTTTAGCTGTGCACGAGTCAGAAAGAACAGATTTCAAAATACAGCTACTTACTGAAGGGGAAATATCATCGTCGTATTTCTTTAACTGGTTCATGAATTCTAAGTGCTTCTTTTCTTCCTCCAGCTGAGCCACAGACTGCTCGCTCTTCTGCAGTTTCTGTTGAGTGTTGGCCAGCTCATCTCTCAGCCACTGATTTTCCTGGCAGAGCCTGCGAACCTGAGCCCGTAATTTCTGCTTCTCTGACTCTACTGCGTTCAAGTGATTCGACAAGGCCATCATTACCTAAAAAAGGTACAAGATATCACTCAGTTATTACCTTATTTGTAATTGAACATCAACTGCCTTTCTGCTTTACAACAAAACTATTTTCCCCAAAATTCTATTGCTAGAAGGTAATAGTAATAACCTACACTGAAAATGCAAGGAGCCCCGTGGTGCAGCGTAGTAAGCTGCAGTACTGCACTCCAAGCTCTGCTCACAACCTGAGTTCGATCCTAGAGGAAGCTGGGTTCGGGTAGCCGGCTCCAGGTTGCCTCAGCCTTCCATCCTTCCGAGGTCGGAAAAATGAGTATCCAGATTGCTGGGAGTAAAGTGGGGAAGGCAAACCACTCCGTAAAAAAAGTCTGCCATGAAAATGTTGTGATGCAATGTCATCCCAGAGACAGAAATGACCGGTGTTTGCACAGGGGGCTACCTTTATCTTTTCACTGAAAATAAGGGTTGCTTTTGTGCTTTGTTTTTACCTGTGCTTCACTAAGTCCAAGTTCCAGCATCTCCAGAGACTTGCGAATCATGTTTGATTTTTCTTCCACCAGATTGGTCTCATCATCTTTCTTCAAACACTTAAGTGTCTCAAGTAAACTCTGTAAAATGGAATTGTGCTCATTCTTCAGTGCTTCTAATCCCTGAATCACTTGTTTCGTCTTAGAAATAATTTCATCCTGGGTGAGCTTCTCCAACTTGTCTTCCTTTAGATACACCATTGTGGACATGTTGTCATACATTCTGAGGAAGGAAAAACAAAAAAACAACAATTTTTAGAAGTTTATCCTTTCAATAATGGAGCTTCATTTTAATAATAATTGAACACCATCAAGCCACAACCCCTCAAGGGTTTTTTTCAATGCAAGAGATGAGCAGAGGTGGTTGGTCATTGCCTGACTCAGCATAGCAACCCTGGTCTCCCTCCTTCCAAACTTGGTCTTCCCCACTTCTTTACTGAGAGAGTGATTAAAATGTGGAATTCGCTACCAGAGGATGTAGTGATGACCATGGGAATAAACAGCTTTAAAAAGGGATTAGACAGATTCATGGAGGATAGGTCTATCATGGCTACTAGCCATGGTGACTGAGGGGAGCCTCCGTGTTCAGACAGGCTAAACCTCTGAATTCCCAAACCAGAAGGTAACATCAGGGGAAGGCCCTGGCCTCTGTGCCCTGTTGTTGGCTCTCCAAAGGAACTGGTTGGCCACTGTGTGAGTCTGGATGCTGGACTAGATAGACTACTGGTCTGATCCAGCAGGGCTCTTCTGATGTTCCTTGGTGGTCTCCCATCCAAGCCAACCTAGCTTTGCTTCCAGGCACAGATGAGTTTAGGCTAATTTGGGCTATTTTAATGCCTTATCATTCAATTTTTTTGTCTATGAATATATGCACAACATTTCATTCCAGTGCTTATAGTACTGTTGCCAAAATAATTGGAATATACCAGCATAAGCTCAACAAAATGTCATAAACTAATTGCACAGTGGAAATAAAATCTTTTAACTATTTATTTATCTAACTTCATCTACATCCTGTCACATATCACATCGCACAACCTTTATTGGCATAACAAGACAAGACAGCATATGGATAAACATATGGAGCAGAGGTCCATCAGCGGCTATTAGTTCCAGCTTATTGTTGGAACTTTCTGTTTGGGGCAGTGATGCTCTGTATTCTTGGTGCTGGGGGGGTGGGCAACAGTGGGAAGGCTTCTAGTGCCCTGGCCCCACTGGTGGACTTCCTGATGGCACCTGGTTTTTTGGTCACTGTATGACATAGAGTGTTGGACTAGATGGGCCATTAGCCTGATTCAACATGGCTTCTCTTACGTTCTAAACACTATATGGATAACAATAGAGTCCGTGGCCAAAAAGAACATCTCCTGGAAGCATGGTAAAAAGAATCTTGCTGCAGATTCAATGGTTTCACTCTTGTTTGAGGCTAATAGTGAAAAGATCTTATGGTACTCAGATTGACCCTGGAGGGCCTACATCCTGTCTTTCTCCCCAGTGGTAACCTGAATTGGCTGACATTGGTCTCTTATCCTTCCTTTTAATCCCTACAACAATCACTCTGTGAGATGGTGAAACTGAATGTGCGTGACTGGTCACCCACCAAACTTCCATAGCAAAGAGGGGGTTAAAACTTGGAAGTCTCTCAGATCCTTGCCTTACACTGCACTAGCTCTCACTAGGAACCCCATGCTGATACTCTCCTGGATCTTCTACATGCAAAGCAGCAACTATATCGCTTAGCCAGCTGTAGCTATACTAATATAATGATCTCAGTCTAGTACTAACAGATTATGCCTAACCACAGCGACTTCTTCCTGCTGAAGCAGCGTGAAGCCTTATACCAATGCCATAATGCAGGGGGCCCCAATTGTTTTGCGCCTGCTGCCACCTTTGGGATTCTGACACATCATGATGGGGGCACAGCCACAAAATGGCTAGTTTGGTGTAGTGGTTAAGTGTGCAGACTCTTATCTGGGAGAACTGGCTTTGATTCCCCACTCCTCCACTTGCACCTACTGAATGGCCTTGGGTTAGCCATAGCTCTGGCAGAGGTTGTCCTTGAAAGGGCAGCTGCTGTGAGAGCCCTCTCCAGCCCCACCCACCTCACAGGGTGTCTGTTGTGGGGGAAGAAGATAAAGGAGATTGTGAGCCGCTCTGAGTCTCTGATTCAGAGAGAAGGGCGGGGTATAAATCTGAAATTCTTCTTCTCTTGTTCCCAAGTATTTAGCAGAATTTGTTCCCACACATTGGGGTACCAAACCTCTGGAACTCTCCCCAGGGAGATTTGTCTGTCCCTTACTGCTGCCATGTTCTGCTAGCATGTGAAGGGTTTTTTTGTTTGTTTCGCTTGGCATTCCCTCAGTAATCCTTACTTCCTGCCCAATATTTTGGGGTTTTTAAAAAATGTATTTGTATGTTTTTCAGCTGTGGTTTTAATTATATTAATGATTTATTCCTGCTGCTTTGGGTCAGTTGTAATGACTTTAACATGTGATTTTATTATATGTGTTTTAATTTGTTAGCGGCTCCAAAGGTCCTTTTGAGGACTGAAAATATAACTTGTGTTAAATAAAACAGATTAGTTTTTCTTTAAAACCACAAGCACTAAAAACATGTTTTTCAGAGTTCAAATTTCTCAAACAAGTACAGGAAAACTACTAGATTCAGTTTGGGGGCACACTCCATCCTCAACCACATTGTCTCAATTACCCCCCACAACCAGGAGAGTTTACAGTTTAAACTCAGTCCACTAAATGCCAATACACATCTGGATCCTCTTCTTCTCCAGAAATAAAGGAGAACAAATGCTTGCTCTTTAGAGAGCAAGTCTGGTGTAGTGGTTAAGTGCATGGACTCTTATCTGGGAGAACTGGGTTTGTTTCCCCACTCCTCCACTTGCAGCTGCTGGAATGGCCTTGGGTCAGCCATAGCTTTCCTAGGAGTTGTCCTTGAAAAGGCAGCTGCTGTAAGAGCTCTCTTAGCCTCACATACCGCACAGGGTGTCTGTTTGGGGGTGGGGGGGAAGGTAAAGGAGATTGTGACCACTCTGAGATTCAGAGAATAGGGTGGGATATGAATCCAATATCATCGTCTTCGAAAAGGGAGGTGGGGTAAGCAATGCTATACTGCAGGAGTGGCCAACGGTAGCTCTCCAGATGTTTTTGTCTGCAACTCCCATCAGCCCCAGCCATTGGCATGCTGGCTGGGACTGATGGGAGTTGTAGACAAAAAAAATCTGGAGAGCTACCGTTGGCCACCTCTGCTATAATGAACTAGTAACTGTAGCACCTATGTTGATGTGTTATATATTTAAAATTGGACAGGGGAGGGTTTGTGGCTCTGTGGCAAAGCATAGACTTGGCATGCAGAAGGTCCCAAATTCAATCCCTGGCATCTCCAGTTACAGGATCTGACAGTAGGTGATGAGTCTGTATAAGACCTTGGAGGCGCACTGCCAGTCTGAGTCAACAATGCTGCCTTGAATGGACCAAGGGCCTGATTCAGTAGAAGGCAATTTCATGTGTTCATGGGATTCATGTGACCCCCTTCTGTAAAGCATGACACTGCCTTAGATTGTCAGACACTGATCTCTCGAGATCAGTTTTGTCTAGCCTTACTGGCAATGGCTCACCAAGGTCTCAGGGAGGGGACCTTCCACATCAGTTTCAACCCGATCCTTTTAGCAGCAGATGCTGGATCCAGGATCTTTTACATGCAAAGCAGCAACTATACCGCTTAGCCAGCTGTAGCTATACTAATATAATGATCATGCTTAACCACAGCGACTTCTTCCTGCTGAAGTAGTGTGAAGCTTTATGCCAATGCCATAATGCAGGGGGCCCCAATTGTTTTGAGCCTGCTGGCACCTTTGGAATTCTGGCACATCACGATGAGGGCAAAGACACAAAATGGCCACCACAAAATGGCTGCTGCACGAGGTGGAATCAGCTACAAAGCTGTTGCCCCAAGGGACCTTCAGTCACACAGTGAAGATCCTTGTGCTGTGGTGGCAGCTGCTTCCAAAGCAATGTTTTTGCACAGACAAACAAATCTCACCAGTTGCCAATCAGAAGCCTTCTGGGGCAAGAGCCTCACCTGGCCCAAATCAGTTTCTAAAAACACTCCGCATGTGCCAGAAAAGGTATTGGTGGGCAATATGGTGCCCATGAGCACTGTGTTGGAGACCCCTGCCAAAATGACTAGCTCAGCTCCTAAGAGTCTTCTTGTCAAAAACTGAGTATCACTTATTTTTGAGTACCTGTTTTACAGATTTTATGTTTCTAAGTGATGCCACACAGAAAAAACAATATTCAAGCTGACATATGGCTATGCCTCTAACTCCCTCCATGCAAATGATTCTGTAGTGGAATTACAGGCGACACGGGACAGTTCTGTACAGCAGCCTGAATTTGCTTAGGCTTCTCCGTTTGGTTCTCTCCCATAAGGCCTTGCAGCAGGCTCTTGAAACCTGACAACACCCCCTGCACTCTGCTCTAAAAGAATTGCTCACATTTCTGAGTTCCAGCCTCTAAGTCAAAATATCTAGATATGAGGACCTGTGGCTCCAAGCTCTTGCCTTGACAGGGATGTTTTTAACCTAGTGACACAAGGACTCTGGTCAGAGGTCTTCTAGTCAGAAATAGGAAGGGTTTTGTGCCGTCAGGACCATCCAGTTTCTTAATTGACAGTCTGGAGTCTAAAGGTATTTGGGGCTAAGTATTTGAGATGCTAACAGCCCCTCTGCCAACACTTTGGTTAGGTCTTGCCTGAAGCAGCCAGAATGCATTCCTAACTAGTTAATAAGTGCACTATTTGTTTATAAGTACTGGTTTGTCTTTTCCCTTCTGTAAGATGAATACTGAAATTGCTTCTTGCTTTTTGTTTTCTTTCAATTAATCATGAATACTTTGGAACAGGTTTCTCTCTCTCAAATGATGGGATTTCTGGCTATTTCAAACCCCACCCCTTGTCCAGCCAAGTGAGATGGGAGTCCTAGGAAAGGTTCCTATAGTCCTAAATTCCCTAACAGGTTCTCCTAACTCTTCCTGCATTCAGATACGCATCGGGTCTCTCTGCGGGGCATCGGGTCTCTCTGCGGGGAAATGATTCTGCACCATTAAGTGCATGTGAATCAAAAGGCTAATAAACTTAAGTTCTAATCATTACAATGTATGGCTTGGCATAACAATATTTTTCAGACGTTTAGAAACATTTTGCATTGGTAGGGACTTTGAAAAGCACCACAGAACAATATAATTATGTTTCTTCAAGGAGTTTATTCCCCAAAACAATGAGTTACTTTAAGAGTTGCTTCTTCCTTCTTTTTGCCCTGACCTAGATAGCCCAGGTGAGCCCTATCTCATCAGATCTCAGACACTAAGCAGGGTCAGCCTTGGCTAGTATTTGGAAGGGCGACCTCTAAGGAATAACAGGGTCATGATGCAGACTCAGGAAATTGTAAACCAGCTCTTGCCTTTATGCACAACCTAACAGTGCATAACACCAAAAGAGAACTTGGCTGCCAGACAATCTTAGGATTTCCTGGCTATAGTACATACAATGTCATACAATAATAGCAATAACAACAATCCTTTTTTTTGGTACTGCTCGTGCAGGCTTGAACTATACTTTTATGAACCTAGCAGGTCTCACTGTATTAAAGTTAAAGGGGAAAAAACTTTCTAAATAGAGTAACTGGATCGCAAAATTCTACCCACAAACAGTAATATGTTCACATCAATGAATGTCAACAAAGCAATCACTATTTGGCTTTTTAGTTGCTGGTTTGTTTTGCGTGCCAAAAAAATGATCACAGGACATGAAAGCTGTAACAATTATGTCAAGAAAAGACAAAATTGAGAGGCTGAAACAAAAAGAAATCCAGGCCTTCCATGTTAGGCACAGAATTAAATAAACTAGAAACATGGTCAGAGAGCGACCCTTGGCACTTACTGTAAGGGGTCCTTCTCCTAAGAGAACAGGAGGACATCTTGGGTGTTTCCCACCGTCCAATCAGGGAGGCAGGATTCTAAAGTCTTCCTCTTCCTGTTGTCTGTGGGAACCACCCTCTTGCTCAGTTCGGGTGACTCCGAGCAGCAGTGTAGAAAAAAATGATCTATATAAACTCAGTAACTGACAACTTAGAAAAAATTGTGCTATGAAACCTTAATGCATTGAAAAAATAGGTAACGGCACCTGAAATATCTAACATTGGAAACAGATGTCAGAAGAAAAGGAGAAAGAACCTCCAAATAGATAGATAGATAGATAGGGCGACAGGAGGGCAAGATGTCCTCCTGTCCTCTTAGGAGAAGGACCCCTCACGGCCACCAAGGAGCAACCAGTAGGACTTCGGCTCTCAGTAGGTTGATTCTTCTGAGCAGTTTTGGAATGACTGGAATAGGAGGGAAGGCGTAAAGAAGACTTTGTGGCCACAGAGATGTCAGAGCGTCTGTAGACTCTGCCTGCCTGCGAAAGAATCTTGTGAAGAACCTTGGGAGATGGTGATTCTGAGGCGATGCAAATAGGTCCAGGGTCAGTAGACTGAAATGATCCACGATTTTCTGAAACAACGATTTCTTGAGTGACCACTCCCCTGACTGAATGCTCTCTTGGCGGAGCCAGTCTGCCTTGATGTTGCAGACTCCCCTGATGTGTTCTGGCCTGACTGATTTCATGTGCTCCTCCGCCCAGCTGAACAATTTCACAGCCTCCTTGTGGAGGGAAGTGGACCTGGATCCCCCTTGATTGTTTAGATAAGCCTTTGCTGTTATGTTGTCCATTCAGACTAAAATGTGCTGATTGCTCACTTGATCCCTGAAATGCAGTAATGCCAATTGAATGGCCCGAAGTTCTAGTAGGTTGATCGGGAGAGCTGCTTCTCTGGAAGACCACTGGCACTGCGTGGGTTTCTCGTTGAGAGTCGCCCCCCAACCTGAAAGACTGGCATAGGAGAAAAGTTGTATTTCTGTCTCCACACAGTAAATCTTCCTTTGGCACAGGTTGGTGTCTATTGTCCACCAAGCCAGGTTCTACTTGACCTCCATAGGTACCGTAAGGGACATGACACGCTTCTCCATGATCTGAAACTGGTAAGGGCAGAGAAACATCTGTAACGACATGGTACGAAAACGTCCCCACTGAACCACTTCGAGGTTCGAAACTAGTAGACCCATAAGTTTTGCCAGGGTCTGGAGAGACGACGATCTCTCCCTGATCACCTGTTGTACCAAGGTCTTGGTCCTCAATACCTTGTTCTCTGGAAGAAAAAGGGAATTCAGGTTCGTGTCTATGACCATACCCAGGTGTTCCAACCTCTGTGTCAGTTGTAAGTGACTCTTTGAGAGGTTGACTATGAAGCCGTGCTGCTGAAGGCAACTGATGATGTGCTGGACATCCTGCTTGGCGCTCCTCCTCGACGTCGACCTTATCAACAATCGTCGAGGTACAGATGCACATGAATCCCCATAAGTCTGAGATGCGCTATCAGGTTCACCAATACCTTGGTGAACACCCTTGGAGCAGTTGCCAGACCGAAGGGTAGGGCTCTGAACTGGAAATGAGATCTGCCCACACAAAAACGAAGATATTTGCGGTGTGCCAGCAGAATCGGAATGTGAAGATATTCTTCTGTTAAGTCCAGAGATGTCATGTAATCCTGATGATGAAGAGCCTCCGTTATGGTTTTGATGGACTCCATTCGAAAATGACGAAGTTTGATGGATCTGTTCAAAAACTTTAAATCCAAAATTGCTCTCCAGTCCCCGTTCTTCTTGGGAACCGTGAAAAAAATAGACACCTTGACATCTCTGATTCTGTGGTACAGGTACTATTGCTGCGATCTCCAATAGATGGCGAATTGCTTTGAAGGTGATTTCCCTCCGGGCTGGGTTTGAACGAAGAGGAGATATAAAGAAACGATCCAGAGGGGCTCTTTTGAACTCTATTGCATAACCCTGAGATACAGTTTCTAGAGTCCAAGAATCGGCTTGCGAGGTTGCCCAAGCCTGATGAAAATGTAGCAGGCGACCCCCTACCGGCATGGAATCCCAGTCAGGCTTTATTAGGCTTGGGGTCCCTCTCGGATTTGTCCGATCTGTCGGGCTGATGCCTCTGGAATCTCGGGTTGGCAAAATTCTTGCGGAAGTTTTGTCTGGGCTGCCCCCAGGATGATTTTCTAAATTCTTGTTTTGGTTTAGAGTTGCTGTTTGAAACACAAAAGGAACTGGATCCGAAGCCCTTTCTATTTGAACGCCTGAGATACTTAGGCATAGCCTTCTTTTAGTCTCATGTCTCCACCAGGATCTTGTCCAGAGCGTCTCCGAACAACTTCTCACCCTGAAAAGGATAGGACGAAACTATAGACTTTGAATGAATGTCCGCCGGCCAGGCGCAAAGCCATAACCCCCTTCTTGCTACTGCAGATGAAGCCATTGCTCTGGCAGAGAAAGTAAGAGTATCTAAGGAAGCATCTGCAGAAAATTCGGCCGCTCTAAGGAGCCTGTTGGTGCCTTCGAGAATCCTCCTGTCTGCATTGGGCAGCAGTTGGGTTAGGCGCCAAATCCATACGATTGCTGCACGAGACACTATAGAATTCGTAGCTGCTGCCTTAATAGCTAAGGCCGTGGCCTCATGGCTCCTCTTCAGAGCCAGGTCGATCTTTCTGTCCCAGTTGTCTCGAATCAATCTGTGTCCATCCTCAGCTAGAAGGCCATGCCACTGTAGAGCTGCAACATGTCATTAGCAAAGGAAGGCAATGCATACAACCTCTTAATAAAATTCGGAACTTGACGATTAGCACTTGGCTTCGCCCACTCAGCCTTCAATTGGCGCTTGAAAAACTCAGAAAAAAGAAAAACCTTATCCGTAGAACGGTACCGAGGGAAGAACTCCGTGTTCCCCTTTGGCTTATTCTTTGGGTTAGAGGGCTGTTGGCCTCCTGCTCTGCAGGTGATTCATAAAGGTCTAGCGCTGCCAGTACCTTAGCTAAGAGAGGCTGGTACTCCTCTGCTTTGAAAAACCTTAAGGAAGGTTCTGGAACTGTAATGCTTTCTATTTCCTCATCAGATATAAACTTGCCCTCCTCTCAGTCCTCTCTCTTTGAGTTTTCTGATTGATCCCCCTCCGGTGATCTCTCACCCCCTAGGCGATCACTTGCTATGGCCTTCTTCTGTGCCTTAGTGAGCCAGGCACGGCTCTTGGGTCTCTTAGGAGAGGGTGACCTAGACGATGACCGAGAGCTTGGGGCTTACGGTCTCTTATAAAAAGAAGCTGCTCTAACTGCATTGCTTACAGTTTGCTTAATTGATTCTAGAAATTCATAAACAAAAGAAGAAGATCCCATAGTGGATACGTTACCCGGCCCCCCATGGGGCAGAGACCGTGCATTCTCTTGTTCGGGTTGAAAAGCGCCCTGCCCGAAGTCTCCTGGCTGGAGGTTAGCATCTGGGAGCCCTTGCCACTCAGGAAAGGACCGCCGCCACTCGGCCCCACTTCGTGCCAAATTTGGCACCTCAAAATGGCCGTCAGGAGGGATAAATGAAGCTTGCGCCTCTTCCATGGCCGAGGAAGACCAGCGCCGCCTTCTGCCGCTCGCCTGAGATTTGCCCCTACAGGGCACGTTGCCAGCAGCAACCGCAAGCCCTAGGGTCATGCTGGCTCTGGAAGACCTTCGATCTTCAGCCTCACGCCAGGCATCTGACACGGGATCGTCCAGAAAGTCATCCCTTGGTCGACGCGCCATCCCGCCTTCTCTTTGCGCTGTGGCTGCCTCTTAAAGGGCCCTAGCCGTGCCAGCGCTATCCCCTCAGCAGTTGAGGGTGAAAGAAAAAGTCAAAGAGAAGGGCGAATGGAAGAAAAGGGTTAGTTGAAAGACTAAAAGGAAGAGAAATATATATATATATATATATATATATATATATATATATATATATATATATATATATATATATTAAACAGATACAGGAAGAAAGGTTAAGGTTATGGTTAGGAGCCTATCCTAAAACTTGCTCTCCCTGTCGAGGCAGGAAATGAACTGAGCAAGAGGGTGGTTCCCACAGACAACAGGAAGAGGAAGACTTTAGATTCCTGCCTCCCTGATTGGACGGTGGGAAACAGCCAAGATGTCCTCCGCCTCTTAGGGAGAAGTGCCTTCACATGTGCCAATGCAAAATAACAGAGATGCTAGTGAGCAAAAATCATTTTCTATTTAACAGGCCAGGGAACTGACCCAGCAGAAATCTATAGCTATAGGAAGAGCTTTCAATGACAATGCTATATGCATAAGAAGATCAGTTCTTTTTTTAATACATGGAATGCAACTACAGTTTTGATTGCGCTCTCTCTCTTTTCTTTTTTGGAGTACATTTGACCAGACACCATCAAACAACACATCAGGCGAGCTGTTACTTCCCCTGACATATGGAATAAAGAGAGGGAGGCCCAAAAGAAGCCAGTCAGCAAATGATGCGCATCTATCAAGCACATATTAGAAAAGATATGGAAATGAGACTGAACTGCTTTTTAGCTCAAGGGATTATTTTGCCTTCATAGAATCACAGCTGTATCAACAGAGTCAATATTTTTACTCCCCTGTTTAAGCTAGACGGCGAGAAAAAGATCCCCGTGCTCTGAAGTCAATTTATAGAGGCATTTTTAGCCTACTGAAGCAAGTGTCAGTACATTTCACTTCCTAATAAGAGTGCTTATCACCGTATTTTTGGAAGGCTGCAGAATGACTACATGCAGCCACAAGGCAACCTCAAGCTAGCATAAACTGCACACAAACCAATACTGGTGATCTGAAGAATTAAACACAACCTAGTTGTATTACTTTGCAATTCCCCAGATGCAAACCTTAATAGTTCCCCAGAAGATTTCAGTAGGACTTTACTGAAATTAATCCAGGCTGCAAGCTTTATTTTACTTTCATGACTGCTGCATTCAATAATGACTGCAAACAGTTAACCATAAACACCACACATAAACCAGTGTGGTGTAGTGGTTAGAGCAGGGATGTCAAACATGTAGCCCAAGGGCTAGATCAGGCCACCGGAGGACTCCTATCAGGCCTGTGGAGCAACCAACTGTCATCTGCTTCCTTCTCTCTCTTTTGCTTCCTTCTGCATCACAGCTTACTTTGTCATGCTTGCTCAATCAAGCTACAGAGCAAAACCTCTATTTTCTCCACTGGCTGCCCAAGCACATGAAGCAATTTATGTACGAAAGTTCACAAGTTTATATCTCTGCTACCTGGCATTACATTTCATGACACATGGCCCAGCCTGCCAAGGACTCATTTATTTCAGATCCTCATAACGAATGAGTTCAACTCCCCTGCATGAGAGCGTTGGTCTAGGAGTCTGAGGTCCCAATACCCACTCTGCCATGGAAGCTTGCTAGGTGACCTTGGGCCACACACACAGCCTAGCCTACCCCACAGGGTTGTTGTGAGGATAGCATGGAAAAGGCCAATGCAGGCCGCTTTGGGTCACCATTGAGGACAAAGAATAAATTGTAAAATGAATAAATTAAAAATAGATATTTTCCTCCCCACAATAGCAATCATCGGTACATGCGATTATTTGTCAGTCTGTAACTTTAAATAAATACTTTCATGGCCAACACTGAATGCTAGACATGAAATGGTGCATTCCAGCCTATGCTGTCACCTTCACTTCACTAGCATTTCACAGAACATGACTGGGCAACCTGCAGGGTTGCCAGCTCTGGGTTGGAAAGCCCTGGGGATTTTGTAGGTGGAGCCTGGGGAGGAGAGGCGCCTCAGCATGGTATAATGCCATACAGTCCCACCCCTCAAAACAGCCATTTTCTCGACAGGAACTGATCTTTGTCATCTGGAGAGCAACTGTAACAGTGGGAGATCTCCAGGTGCTACCTAGAGGTTGGTGAGCCCAACAGCCTATCGTGGAGACAGCAGAGAATAACAGAATGCCCACTGAGGAATTGAAGGCCAGTGTGGTGTTGGCTGCCTAGCACAGTATCAGACTCACGTTCCTATCTTTCCAGAGTCATGGCCTGTTCCCTAACTCAATATACAATATCCAAATTATACTAAGGAAGCAGAGGAAAGAGATAGAAAGGAATGCTGCTTGTGCACTGCTGTTTCATCACGTTTCAGATTTGACTTGCAGCATGCTTGCCCCAAATGAACAAGCATCACTGTCATAGCAATTGGGACCATCCTCCTCCTCCTTAATTAGTTTTCATGACAGAAGTCAAAAGCAGGGAGTCATCAGACACTAAAAGGGAAGATTTGCTACCTGAGTTACAATGTGGACAATAGTGTGAAATGTGGTATTGATTTTAAATTGCTATCATGTAATGGGCGGGGACCGGATCCTTCTGAGGACGGGAGGGAGCTCTTATGGCTCTCGTCTGGATTAGAACAGCTCAGCTCCCAGCCTCTCTAGTTGTGGGGCTGCGAGAGACTGGGCCAGGCAGATCCAAGTTAGAGGACGGTGCGGAGCTGTTTTCTGTGGTCCCAGAAGGTCGGACCAGAACCAACGGGTGGAAATTAAATCAGAAGAGTTTTCAACTAAACATTAGTAAGAACTTCCTGACCGTTAGAGCGGTTCCTCAGTGGAAGAGTCTTCCTCCTTGGGAGGTGGTGGGCTCTCCTTCCTTGGAGGTTTTCAAAGAGAGGCTAGATGGCCCTCTGACAGCGATGAAGATCCTGTGAACTTGGGCAGATCATGAGAAGGAGGGCGGGAAGGGTCGCCTCAGGGCTTAGTTCTTGGTGCCCTTTATTACAAGCCCAAGAAATGGTGCTTACCACTTTGTGGTCAGGCAGCAATTTTTCTCCAGGACAGTTTGGCCAGGAATCCTGGAGGGTTTGGTCATCTTCTGGGCATGGAATGGAAGCCACTGAGTGTGTGTTGGGAGTGGGGAGGTATTTGTGAATTCCTGGCATGGTTCCGGGGGTTGGACTAGATGACCCTGGAGGTCCCTTCTGACTCCATGATTCATTCATGTTTTAATTGGTATATGTATGCTTATGCTGTTGTAAGCCACCTTGAGCCTGGTTGTTGAGGAGGGTGGGTGAAAAGCCTAATAAATTAAAATGTGATTTCACTACAGCTGCCAAAAATGAAGCCATATGCAAAGCTACTCGTTTATCTCCATCTCTTAGAAACCAAGAAGACTTTAGCTTCTAAATAGAGAATCCTGCTTAAAGCAATGGAAAATCAATTCAGCTCTCAAATCTGAAAATCTGGGACCATTTTCAGTATGATAGCCTTCTGAGCACTTTTAAATAAAATGTAAGGCTTAAAATTAACACTACTGAAAGATATTTAGGAAACCACATATAGATAAGGATGACAAAGCCCAATTTAATAGTTATTAGGCATGTTGCTCCAGCATCATATGGGCTTACTGGTGACTGCAGCTGCCCAAAAATATGGCTAAACACAAAAAGTATTTTTAGCAACAAAACAGATAAACAGAGCCAAGCTGAAGATATTAATTGCATATGTTGAGTCACTTTAGGGGGCAAAGTTTCCTACTCAGGCCAATTATAACACTTTACTTCTGAATTTTCAGTTTATCCTGGAGAACAAAGGATGCCAAGAATCCATTCTAGCTGGTACATCAAGGTATTTTTCACTGTACCCATTGTCTCATAGACGTGATCACGTGTACAAAATAGGCTCTTGTTACCAACACAGCATTTATGGACTTACCGTAATTCCTGAGAGACCTCTTCCATGCACATTCCAGAAAACAATTAAAGCCCTTACTGCTAGGAATCAGTTGTTTTCCAGTGTTCAATAATTTCAAGAGCCTGGATTATCAGAACAGCAATACTTCTACCATGCTTCTATCATTCACCAGTAAGCCTAGCCATACAGCTTCCCTCCAGAACTTTATTATCATTTCATAACACATCAAACTAAGACTTAAAGTTGCTGAGTTGTCTAGCAGCTGGACTTCCAAATGGCTTCCATGTGACAAAACTAGCTTTCCGCACAATCAGTAACCTGAACAGCCGGCTTGGCTGCTGAACTTCAATCTCATTTAGCTTGTATGCCCACAATTTTTTTCCAGAAAGACAGTTGAACTTCAGCAGTTTTCAACAGCACTGGAAACACCAGAAAAAGATGATGAGTCTCCCTCCCAAAGAAAACCATCAAGTATGCCCTCCTGGGCATGTCACTGTCAAGATAGAAAATTGTCCTGTTCAGGATAATATTTTTGGCTCCTTGCGTAAACACTTGGCTGTATTTTTCCTTTTTTTAGTTATTGGTCTGTCTTGAAGATCTAAGATTAACATGTATTAAACTGCTTACTGTCCTTTCTATAATCCATTTTCGCTTACGTCTGTTGTACTTTATTGGTTTAATTTGTCCAGTCATTAAGAAACTTTCACTGGCTAAAGGGATCCAGGCCAGTTTCAAATCTGCCTTCAGGAAGAAATTAATTGAACATGTGGTGGCAAAGCAACCTCAGGAGTTTCTGGATGTCTCATCTGCCCTTGACCCTTTTCAGTCTGGCTTCAGTCCTGAGCATGGCACAGAGATAGCTCCGGTGGATGATTTCCATATTCAGATAGACAGAGACAATGCTTCTTCGTTAATCCTGCTGGATTTATTAGCCACTGCCAATACTATAGACCAGGGGTCCCCAATCTTTTTTGAGCCTGCAGGCATTTTTGGAATTTTGAAACAGGGTGTTGGGCACCACCACAACAGGGTGGCTGCCACAGCAGGCGAAGCCAACAACAAAATGCAAGAGAGTGAGGTTATGCACAATATACCAGTAATTATTCAGTATTCCAGACAGAAACTCGACTTTACCGGATGCCTTTTAAAATGAACATATTAGTTTAAAATATTTTCTTGCATACACACAGCTGACCTTTAGTCAGGCAGCAAAGATATTTATGCTATAATGGCAGCTGCTGCTGAACTGATTTTTTTTTTTTAAAAAAAAAACACAGATAATCAGATCTCCACCTGGACTTGCCCACTTTCTAAAAACTCTTGGTGGGCATCATGATGCCAATGAGCACCATGCTGGGGACCCCTGCTATAAACCATGCAATTCTTTCAAAAGGCCTAGAGAGCATGGCAATAATGTTAGAGGTGTGGGTCTAAAATAATGCCCGCATTTTCTTATCCGACCATATGCAGGAAGTGGTTACTGATAATCATGGAATCAATGAGTTGAAAAGGACCTCCAGAGCCATCTACTCCAACCCCCTGCACAATGCAGAAAATTCACAAATGCCCCTAAGTTCACAGGATCAGCATCGCTAGCCTCTGGTTAAAAACCTCCAAGGAAGGAGAGCCCACCACTTCCTGAGGAAGCCTGTTCCACTGAGGAATCGCTCCGTCAGGAAGTTCTTCCTAATGTTGAGCCAGAAACTCTTGATTTAATTTCAACCAGTTGGTTCTGGTCCGACCTTCCATGACCACAGAACACAATTCTGTACCATCCTCTATATGACAGTCCTCCAAATACTTGAAAATGGTGATCATATCACCTCTCAGCTGCCTCCTCTCCAGGCTAAACATCCCCAACTCCTTCAACTTTTCTTCATAGGACATGGTCTCCAAGTCCTTCATAATCTTTGTCACCTTCCTCTGGACCCATTCCAGCTTGTCTATATCCTTCTTTAAATGTAGCTTATAATGCAGCCTCTGCTGCATGGGAGGTCTCTTGCAAAATTCCACAGGGCTCATTATTGTCATTGATGGATATTTAACATCTGTGTAAGATTACTGACCAAGAACATCCAAAGTCCTGGAGTGGGGTGATGTAAAAATGCCGATGATCACCCAGCTATACATCACTCCAGAAGCAACTGAATCCATTTACATATTCTGAACAGTATGACATACCCTGGATGGTGTGGTTGTACTGGTTGAGACTGTCAGACTGGTAACTGGGAGATCTGGGTTCAAATCCCCACTCACGCCATGGAAGTTTTGCTGGGTGACCTTGGGACAGTCATACTCTCTCAGCCTAACCCTATCCCACAGGGTTGCTCTGAGGGTAAAATGGAGGAGATATGAATATTGCATAAACTGCTTTGAATCCCCATCGGGGAGAAAGGAAGGGTACAGAAATTTAAATAACATAAATAAAATTATTGTTGCCAGATTCAGTCAAGAGAATGGGAGTTCTGTCAGATCCAGCCCTTCTACCAGGAAAGCCTAGTGGCAAAAAGAGCCTCTTTCCCACCCCGCAACTTAATATGGCAAGGAAATTGTCTGTTTCTTAAGATTCACACAAACTAGTAATACTTGTGGTTCCTTTGAGGCCAGGCTATGACCTTGAAGATTGTACTGAATCTACAACTGGTGCAGATTGTGACAGCTAAACTGTTGATAGGGTGAAGCATTTTGTGAACATTACCCCAAGTTTAAGTTCACTGTATTGGCTTCCAATCTGCTTTAGTGTTTAATTCAAGGCCTTTCACAACATGGGGTCCTCGTATTTGCAGGGCTGCCTCCATCCATGTGCACCTATAAGGCAGCTCAGAATGGGGGCTGTTAGTTCCAAATTAGAGCCAGCGTGGTATAACGGTTAAGAGAGGCAGACTCTAATTTGAAGAGCTGGGTTTGATTCCCCATTCCTTCGCATCAATCCTCTTTGGTGACCTTGTTCCAGTCACAGAACTCTCCCCGCCCCACCTACCTCACAAGGTTCCTCTTATGGGGAGAGGAAGGGAAGGTTATTGAAAGCCACTTTAAGTTCGAGAAAAGCAGGGTATTTAAAAAAAAACAAGTTCCTCCACTCAGGTCAGTGAGAACTATTTCTTCTTGGGTTTTTTAGCGGATGCTCGTGTTGTATGGAGCAGCCTTCCCAAGAATTCAGGAAGGCTCCAACTTGGCAAAGATCTCTGAAGCATTTTTAAGCCTCAGCTTTTTTCCAGCGTGCCTTTGGTGTCTGGGAGTGGCAGGCAATGTTCCCTCTAAGCTGTGTTAGTGTGAGCTAGTTCACAGTTTTTTAGCTTCCAGCTCACACATTTTTGTCTTAGCTCAGAAAGGATGGCTCCAGAGCAAACTAATTTATGCAGTTGCCAAATCGCTTGCTCACAACTTTATTGCCAGTAGCTCACTAAGTAGAATTTTTGCTCACAAGACTCCACAGCTTAGAGGAAGTATTGGCAGTCAGTTACGATGGCTTGCTTTCTTCTTTTTCTTTGTATTGCATGTTTGTGAGCTGAAATTTCAACTACTTTTTATAATGTCAGCACCTTGAATCTTACTGATTGGGAGAAAAGCAGGATATAAACGTTTTAATGTAAATAGCTGTTTTAAAGTTTTCTTCTTTGTTAGCTACATCTGAGTCTTATATTAGCCCAAACGCTAACTATTTGAAAGTTCAACACATTATTTGGAAGCAACTTTGGAACTGAATGTGGGAAAGATCTGTCAAATGAAGGATTTGTAGGGAAAATATAAAATCAGCCAGTATCATAATGCCCCTGTATAAATCGATGGTGCGGTCTCATTTGGAATACTGTGTGCAATTCTTGTCACTGCACCTCAAAAAGGATATAGCATTGCATTGGAAAAAGTCCAGACAAGGGCAACTAGAATGATTAAAGGGTTGGAACACTTTCCCTATGAAGAAAGGTTGGGGCTCTTTAGCTTGGAGAAACGTCAACTGCGGGGAGACGTGATAGATGTTTACAAGATAATGCATGGGATGGAGAAAGCAGAGAAAGAAGTACTTTTCTCCCTTTCTTACAATACAAGAACTAGTGGGCATTCGATGAAATTGCTGAGCAGTCGGGTTAAAACGGAAGTACTTCTTCACCCCAAGGGTGATTAACTTGTGGAATTCACTGCCACGGGAGGTGGTGGCAGCTACAAGCATAGCCAGCTTCAAGAGGGGGTTAGATAAAAATATGGAGCAGTGGTCCATCAGTGGCTATTAGCCACAGTGTGTATATATGTGTGTGTGTATATAATTTTTTTTTGCCAATGTGTGACACAGTGTCTTGGACTGGATGGGCCATTGGCCTGATCCAACATGGCTTCTCTTATGTTCTTAAATAGGCAGTAACTCATTGCAACATCACTAACAGTAAGCAAGTACCAAATCCTTTACATTTCTCTCTAATCTAGATAATACTAGATGTTAACTCTCTGCTGTACGTTCCCAACCCACAGAAAGGACAAGTTCTGCATCTCTACTATCTATGTCCAACATTCGCAGACATGGGATACAATGAGCTGCAAGCACATGACATCCCAGCCATCTGTGACAAAGGGGGACCCAGAATTACAACATCATCTGTGCCAAAGCAAAGAACATAAGAACATAAGAGAAGCCATGTTGGATCAGGCCAACGGCCCATCAAGTCCAACACTCTGTGTCACACAGTGGCAAAAAATGTTATATACACACATACACTGTGGCTAATAGCCACTGGTGGACCTGTGCTCCATACACTGTGGCTAATAGCCACTGATGGACCTGTGCTCCATATTTTTATCTAAACCCCTCTTGAAGGTGGCTATACTTGTGGCCGCCACCACCTCCTGTGGCAGTGAATTCCACATGTTAATCACCCTTTGGGTGAAGAAGTACTTCCTTTTATCCGTCTTAACCTGTCTGCTCAGCAATTTCATCGAATGCCCACGAGTTCTTGTATTGTGAGAAAGGGAGAAAAGTACTTCTTTCTCTACTTTCTCCATTCCATGCATTATCTTGTAAACCTCTATCATGTCACCCCGCAGTCGACGTTTCTCCAAGCTAAAGAGTCCCAAGCGTTTCAACCTTTCTTCATAGGGAAAGTGCTCCAGCCCTTTAATCATTCTAGTTGCCCTTCTCTGCACCTTCTCTAAAGCTATAATATCCTTTTTGAGGTGCGGCGACCAGAACTGCACACAGTACTCCAAATGAGACCGCACCATCGATTTATACAGGGGCATTATGATACTGGCTGATTTGTTTTCAATTCCCTTCCTAATAATTCCCAGCATGGCATTGGCCTTTTTTATTGCAAACGCACACTGTCTTGACACTTTCAGTGAGTTATCTATCATGACCCCAAGATCTCTCTCTTGATCAGTCTCTGCCAGTTCACACCCCATCAACTTGTATTTGTAGCTGGGATTCTTAGCCCCAATGTGCATTACTTTGCACTTGGCCACATTGAACCGCATCTGCCACGTTGACGCAAGACTGAGGGCAACAGGCCAAGGGCTCAGTCCAGTCACCTTTTCTCCTGGTGAAAAGGGGAGGAGGTGTCCCTTTTGACCATCAAAATGGTGTGCTGAAGATCATGAGACCTGCCTAGAGAAAAAAAAAAAACATGTACAATGCGGAGCAGGAGAGAAAGCAAGGAGTGGGATCAGATAAGTCTGAGTGAAAAAGCTGAGTGGATCTAGCTCCTATGAGAATTAGGGACAGAAAACACAAACCCAACAACAGAAGATATTCCATAATGAGGAACACACCTAAGGTCAAGAAAGGCGTTATTGCCTAAGGTGTGTTCCTCATTCTCCAGGAGAAGTGAGACTTACCACACTTCCCTTATCTGTCAAAAACTATTTCCTAAAAATAAATTCTCACATAGGACGCAGAGACCAGCCATGGACAAATTTTCTCCACTCTTCAGTAGCCTCTCCATACTGACCGATGTCTCTTAATGTGCGTCAAGAAATATGAAGGTGTAGCTCCCTTGCTCTAGTGAACACTATATAGCAGGTCCTTCCAAGAGGTGACAAAAAGTAACAGCTCTAGAGATGCCTGCAACTGAGTGGGTGGGATGCCACAACCGACCTGAGGATCCTAACCAATGGGTTAGTCCTGTGGTATGTAGAGGTCAGGAAAGGCGTTCTTGCCTGTGGGACAGCACAGCATATTCACAATGGCTCATTCTGCTTAGAACTACCCAGAAAAGAATCTGGTTCTCCAGCTGGAAAAGCAAGAGAAGGGAGTGAATTTCAGATTTGTTCTTTAATTAGAAATACCAAGATACTTGGTCATCCCCCACTGATCTGAAAGTCTCGGATGACTGATAAACCAAGGAAGAGAAGTGAGACTTACCACACTTCCCTTATCTGCCAAAAACTATTTCCTGAAAATAAATCCTCATGAAGGGCACAGAGTCCAACATACAAGACTCATGATAAAAGGGTAAAAAAATAATAGTTGATTTTTAAAAGCTACAGCAAAAGCAGATTACTGTGAAATGCTATGCCTCACTTCCAAAGGACCATATCTCTATCACTAGCGTCAGGAATTTTTTCTCTTTTAAGACATAGATGGCTACTTCAGTCTCACACCAGAAATACACTAAGTGGTGTTACAGGAGTCTCGCACATCCAACAGTCATGTCTGGCATACACTATCTTTCAAGTTTCTCACTGTGTTCATTATGTAAAATCCCATCAACAGCTCCACCTGACATTTCTAAATTTTGACTAAACCCCCAAGTATGTACCAGTAATAGAGCCAGCAAAAGAAACCAACCTATTATGTACGCTAAATAAAAAAGTTTTTAAATTGTCAAGTGACTATTTGTAGCATCTCTCTACTAAGAAAGAGCAGGAAAACAGCAGCTAGTTTAAGCCCGCCAATGTTTTGCTAAGATTATTTAAACCAGTATTTCAACATCTTAACCCACTTTTACAAATACAGATTTCCAAGAACCTGTAAAGTTACCTAGCTTTATGTTTAGTCTTAATTTTAAGACACTGAATACTTGTTTTAAAACCTTTATCATGTCGAGAAAAAGCCTACTGCAGAGTATATGCTAGTAATATTGTGCATGTCGTACAATACAAAATTGTTAATTTCGCTGCCATTTTTATTACACAGATGATTAACATATATAAGTCAGTATAAATATTCTTTGTGTAGATCAATCTTCAATCTGAAGAAGTGGGCATGCACACAAAAGTTTATACCCAGAATCAATATTCCCTCTAAGCTTTGATGTCTTGTGAGCAAAAATTCTACTTTGTGAGCTAATGGCATTAAAGTTGTGAGCTACTGCATAAATTAGTTTGTCCTGGGGCCATTTTTCCTGAGCTAAGACAGAAGTGTGTGACCCAGAGGCTAAAACACTGTGAGCTAGCTCACATTAACTCAGCTTAGAAGGAACACTGCCCGGAATTAAACTTTGTTGGTCTTAAGGTGCAACAGGACTCAAAACATTATTCTGTTGCTTCAGACCAACATGGCTACCCATCTGGATCTATTATGTGTGTAGTTAGCTGATATCCTGACCTGGATGGTCCATGCTAGCCTGAACTTATCATATCTCAGAAGCTAACTGGGATCTGCCCTGGTTACTATTTGGATGGGAGACCACAGACGAAGTCCAGGGGCTGTGACGCAGAAGCAGGCCATGGAGAAACAACCTCTGAATGTCTCTTGCCTTGAAAACCCTATGGAGTTGCTCTAAGTCAGCTGCGACCTGAGGACACTTTCCACTACCACTTAGCTGACAAGAAACCTATGGCACAATCCAGCTCTTGTTACACAAAACAGCTAGCAGTCCCAGATGGGCATGTAAATCTCCATCCACACTAAAAGATGTGCACAATGAGAATGCTCAGTGGGGCCAAATAAGCCTTGCTCTGCAGGTGGGAACTGTAGCAGCTGAGCAACCAGAAGCCTCCGTCCACATGCAGCTGTCCCTTGTCGCATCAAGGCATACATATATAATATAATGAAATACTTCAGGTACTTAATAATGTGCCTTAAAATGGACAATGCTTCCATGCATTATACTTCTGTGCGTCAGTGAAGTCTACTGGCATCACACAAATTGGCAGCACACAAATGAGTACTTTCAAATTCATAGGTATTGCCTGTGCAAAGCTGTTCCACATCATGAAAAAGTATCTTTCTAGAAAACAGGTCTCAGAGGCACCCTTGTGACCCGTCAACAACACTAGTCAAGAAAGGACAACTGTACCTGAATGGCCCAGGCTAGCCCAACCTTGTAAGATCTCAGAAGCTAAGCAGGGGCAGCCTTGGTTAGCAGGGCTTTTTTTTAGCAGAAATGCACAGGAACACAGCTCTGGCTGGCTTGGCATCAGGGGACATGGCCTCATATGCAAATGAGTTCCTGTGGGGCTTTTTCTGCCAAAAAGTCCTGTGCAAAACAAGGGTGGCATCAGGGGTGTGGCCTAATATGCAAATGAGTTCCTGCTGGGCTTTTCTGCAAAACAAAGCCCTGTTGGCTAGTACTTGGATGGAAGACCACCAAGGAAGTTCAGCATTGCTATATAGGCAATGGCAAACCACCTTCGTTCATCTCTTGCTCTGAAAAACCTACAGGGTTGCCATTAAGTCAGCTGTGACTTGGCAGCACTTTCCACCACCGTGGACTCTGGACATTTTTATAATCAGCTATACTTGAAAGTGCTACTTCAATAGTATGACCCTATAAGACACTTAAGTATTTTTAAGTCTCAAGTATGCTCTGTGCAGGATGCTTTACCCCCTTCAGCTTATTTAATGCCGTTATTTCCTTCCTTCCTTCCTTCCCCTCCCCGCCCCCAATCATTCACTGAGACTAGGCAAAAGCAGAGAAGGATTTCCAGGGGGAGACAATCACAGACAATAACAACAGTAGCACCCAAAGAGCTAGCAGTCCGACAAACAGTGTATAATCTCTTTTTTTAAAGCAAGACCCTAGCCCTTAATGTTGCTGAGATATATTTTCACCATGCCAGTTTGTGCCTGCAAAAAAGTACAAGCGATCAGGATGTGCAACTGATGTTTTTGCAGGAAAGTCCTCACTCATTACCTTCAGCCAGTTTCCTTATCCATTTGTCCCTACTGCCTATTACTTGCTCATTTCCTGCTGAGAGAAAACGTGGATGTGCAGATTTGTGCACATTTAACTGATTTCATAGTTTATTCTCTACAGAAGCAGAAAACAATGCAAAACTACAAATGCAACTAGTGAGGAAATGTTGACCATCTAGATCAGGGGTCCCCAACCCCCGGTCCATGGACCGGTCCCGGTCTGTGGCCTGTTAGCAACTGGGCCGTGAGTTGTATAATTATTTCATTATATAATACAATGTAGTAATAATAATAAGATGACATTGGATTTATATCCTGCCCTCCACTCCGAACGGCTCACAATCTCCTTTACCTTCCTCCCCCACAACAGACACCCTGTGAGGTGGGTGGGGCTGAGAGAGCTCTCCCAGAAGCTGCCCTTTCAAGGACAATTTCTACGAGAGCTATGGCTGACCCAAGGGCATTCCAGCAGCTGCAAGTGAAGGAGTGGTAAATCAAACCCAGTTCTTCAAGATAAGAGTCCACACACTTAACCACCACACCAAACTAATAAAAATGAAGCGCACAATTGTATCATTCCGAAACCATCACATACACACACCAGTCCCTAGAAAAACTGTCTTCCACAAAACTGGTCCCTGGTGCTAAAAAGGTTGGGGACCACTGATCTAGATGCAGAATCGAGTAAGTGAAAAGCATGCCTGGCCCTCCATATCCCCAGCCTCTGTATTTCCCCTTCTGCACAAAGTGCAAATTCCCAGAAGTGTGTAGAATGACAGTAAGACCACTCCAAGATTTTAGTCACTGTTGAACAATGTTAAATCCAAGTACAATACCTTTTGAGTCATCATTTTGTAGTTGCTGAACTGCCTTTATGCTCCCCCAACCAATTCCATGAGCTGATTTTACACCACCTGCTGTTTTTAAAATCCCCTTTAGACATTCTGATGTTTTTATGTAACAGAATTTCAAATGACTAAGTGGCTGAATTCATGCATCAAGACCAAACTACAGTTTGTTAGTGAGAAGAACGAGTGGAAAAGTCCTCTGGCTCACGTGCTCTCTCTCTTCCTGGCATACAACTAGGAAACTGAAGATGTTTCAGTTCCAAACAAGCCGTGGTTTGTTTTAAGGTCAGAACCACAGCAAAACAACAAACTGGGATTCGTTCTATTGACTATAAACCAGAAAGTTTATATCTGAGGGCATTTTTTTGCTTAAGCCTTTGGAGCAAACCATAAATTGGATCCAGCCAACTTTTCCACTCAATCTCACCTAAATCCCTTCCTTACAACACCTGTCATTCCTCATTGCTTTTGATCATGTATTTCCACTGAACACTAGCAAAGCCTTGATGGAGGTCAAAAGCGACCTCCATATACTTGCGTTTTTTACCAGTGAAGTGTAAAAAACATAAGAACCCTCCAGGATCAGATCATTGGGTCCATCTAGTCTAGCATCCTGTCTCACAAGGCGCCCAACCAATTTCTCTGGAGGGCCAACAACAGGGCATAGAGACTGAGGCCTCCCCCTAATGTTGCCTCCTGACTCGGGGATTCAGAGGTTGACTGCCTCTGAATGTGGAGATTCCCTACAGTCACCATGGCTAGTATCCAATGATAGAGCTCATCCTCCATAAATCTGCCTAATTCTCTTTTAAAGCTGTCTATGCTTGCGGCCATCACTATATCTTCTGGCAGCAAAGTCCATTTTAATCACATGCTGAGTAAGGAAGTAATTCCTTTTGCCTGTTCTGAATCTACTATCCATCAGCTTCATTGGCTGCCCTCAAGTTCTAGTATTTGGGGTGAGGGAGAAAAAGTTACCTTTCTCAACTCTCGGTACCCTGTGCATAAAGTCCGGTTGGATCCACTTCCATATATATTTGTACACAAATTGTAAACTGCATCTGAAGATTTTTTAAAAAATGTATAAATGATCTTTTTCAAAAATGTTCAGTATAAATAGTGCATGCCAACAGAAACAATACTAGTTAAAAAGAAACTATTTTTGGTACAGACATCTGACACCATATAGATCCAATACACAATATAGATTGATCAAGGTTCTATTGGTGAGGAGTATGATTGCTTAAGGCAAAACCTTCATGTAGCATTCAATTTGTCACCTAATTGCTATTTTTATCTTTAACTGTAATTTTTTATAAGGTGAGACATCTAATAAGCACTGCAACAGGACTAGGACTATAGAAATCTGGACCTTACACAATATATTATGGGGTATTTCTCTGTAACACATCTTTATCATTAGATCTTTCTACTATACAGAACATTTTTATTTTGCCTAAGAAACTGAATACTTTTTTTAAAGTTTTGTTTTACTACTTAGTATTCATAGAGCACATTACTGAACATTCAAAAGGCTTCACATACTTTCTCACTAATCTTTAAAACAACCCTATAAGGTAAGTTATTATCATCAACATATAACAGATGGGAACTAAGGACAAGACAGTAGGTCCTTGCCATGGGTTCATAGCTGAAAAACCATTTGGACCAGAAGTTTTCCATCTAGACACTATGTAAGCTTCAGTTGTGCTTCAATTTCAACATTGAAGTGGCTCCCAACCTTTTTGGCACCAGGGACTGGTTTCATGGAAGACAATTTTTCCACAAACCGGTAGAGGGGGTGGTGCTGGGGTTTTTGCTGCCCCAAGCTGTGCCCCCCCCCGTCCCTGTTCCCCATGGAGGTCTTTAGGAGGGGGAGACTGGGGCTGTTTCTGCAGCCTACCAGCTGGGTGGCCAGGCAGCAGAAGGCCAGTCTACCTCCCCCTCCCATTTAAAGACCCTGCCAATCAGCTGATTGGTGGAGGTCTATAAATGAGGGGTAGGCTAAGGTCACAGCAGCACTGCCCCTTCCTCTGGCCCAGGACCTAGGCAGACGGAAGGAGTGGTGGGGCTGCTCTGTCTCACTTCAAGGCTACTTAGCCTACTCCCCTGCAAGGAGTGAGGCCACGCTGCCTCTTTCATTCCAGGTCCAAGGCTGGTGGGGGCAGTGCCTCTGCCTCACTCCGCAGCCTGGTTGTTAGCAGGTCACGGACCGGTACTGGTCCACGGTCCGGTGGTTGAGGACCCCTGGTTTAAAGAATGGCCAGCAGTAAGTGATTTCTGATAAGAGGTTATTTTCCAAAGCAGCCCACAAAAAATAGCATCACTCCAACACAGGTCAAAAATAGAGAGAAATTATGTTGCAAAAAAACCTCTTTCAGTGTCACAATGCTGTTTAGAGAAATTTGCCAGAAGAATTCCTTTTCTAATTTGTGATCTGAAAGAAAAATCATCCAGCCAACCATCTGAAAACCAATGAATTATGCATGCACATTAGCAACACAATATAGAAAAAGCAGTCTGGTAATAAAGGCAAACTCCCTCTGGGAATTGCATTGCTTATGGTGTTGTGTACAAGAGCCAAAACTCGGTCCTTCCTCCTCACATCCCTCAATGAATTACAACTGTGGGAATGCCACACATTTCATGAGGGTTGTGAAAACTGGAGCTTGGATTACCACTTCAAGAAAATGTCAGGATCCTAAGTGCAGGAAACCTACAAGCTTTTTTTTAGAGATTTGATTCATATTGCTACACACAGAAGAGAAGATTTTATATGTTGAAAATGGTTGTAAGATATATAGGAGCTGTGGTATCATAAAGATGGTGCTATAATAAAGATTCACAATGAAAACAAGATTCAAGTCCAGTTGCACCTTGAAAACCAACAAGATTTTCTGGGGTATAAGCTTTCAGGGGTCAAAGCTTGCTTCATCATTCCCCTTGACTCAAAACCTTATACCATGTAAAATCTTGTTGGTCTCTTGAGGTGCCCCTGAACTCAAATCTTGCTATTTTACTGTAGACCAACACAGCTACCCACCAGAAACACGCTAACTGTGCCTCAAAGGCAAATCAGAAAGGTGGAGACTGAACAGTAGCTGCACTAATCCTCATGTCCAAAGGGAATCTGGCCTGCAGTAAAAAGCCAGAGACTGCATTACAGGAGACAATAAAACACCCCAAGGGCACCCAACTAAGCAAGAGAAGCCAATATATAAAGAACAAAAGAAGAGAGACAGGTAAGGATTTTGTCAGACCCTTATGGAAAAAGCTCCTGGGATGTAAAGCTAGCAGCAACCGCTCCCTTATTTTGAAAAGCATATACCGCATTACCCCGTTTTCATATTATAACCCGCTTCATCTTTTTAAAACGTTCACCAGATATTGTTCTATGCTCTTGTTAAATATTTAGATGCTTCCTTTGAAGCTGCAAGTACCGATAGCCTTATGCCAGTGACCTAGATTTCTGTTTTAACCTCTTCCTTCTAAAATAGCTCTGCTGTTCATTTCACCTTAATAAAAAAGCAAGCGTGAATCGTGTACAATGTGTTAATATTTTACAACTGCTAGAAGTCTTTCACCCTTTATAGCAGTAGTATTAGAAAATATATATTTTAATACCATGGAAGATTCTACTGATTAGTTCTACTGTCATGTTTCTATGGAACACAGGCACTAGTGAAGCCGTCGGTTCTGAAAAACAAACCATTTCAACTTCAGTTTCTAAACTGGTCTTCATTATTAAGATACAGTTCCTGGCTTCTTCAAATTTGAAGTCATTTCAGCACAGTTTCCTGTTAAGCAATATGTTTGCCATAAAACAGTTGTGCTGGCTTAGTGTACGCTATGACTTTGCCTAATGGATCTCCTTTAATTTTGTTGGTGATGAACACTGAATTTATTATTCCAGATGCCTTTAAGTCCTATGCCTCTAATATCTTTAGTCATCCTGCTGCCTAGCATTGGCAGTTATTAGAATAAAGATTTAGCTTCCAAACGAGATTTATGGAATCAAAGCTAAATTCAAACATTTACATCACATTTTTAAACACAGATGGGGAGGGGAATTAGAAGACACTGATCTAATTTGAACGTGCTTTGATGTTTCCTTTGTAAACATCACAGCACACAACCTGACATTTATTTCATTTACTGTTCGTTTTAAATTTAATGTCACCATTACACATGGATTGCTAGCACCATGTGTGAAATCCAGAAAAACTGTTTTTAGAAGTTCTCTGCCCTAACTATTTTTGTATTTTCATCCAATACATTAATGAGGGTTGGTCCCAGATGGATCTAACGAGGGACTCAGCAGTCAAGGCCTTTACGTGTTTTGACATTAATAGTCCAAAAACTGAGTATCCCAGTTTATGTGAAATGTCACATAAAATTAAGGCCACATGAAGGAGTTACACAGTTAATCTTACACCTGATATCACAGCTTTCCTTCTCAAGTAATTTAGAGAACAAAGTTTTATGCTGGGGGAGGGATGTTTTCACATTTTCAAAATCTTGTAAAGCTTTTTTAAAAAAGGAAAGAGAAGGCAGCAGGCTGATGACCCTGCCTCTTTAAACAAACAAAAAAAGAGAAATTAGCCCCCCTCCCCACTCTTCCTTCCTCATTTCACCAGAATACAACAAACAATCTAGAAGAAAGCTGTCCACACAGCAACTAAAAAAATAATGGGGGTTGGGGCTCATTCCTAGGTTTTCATTGGATTTCCTCATCCCTGGGTATGACCAGGTATCAGACTGGAAATTAAATGTGAAAAGGGCAAGAACAGAGATAACTCCAGATGGGTTAGTACAGTTCAGTTTAAATACTAACAAAATAAGATGCATTTCTCTTTAACCTTTATTTACTTAGAAAACTTATAGGCCACTTCTCCAGAGGTATTCCCGAGTCCCTGTCACTGGACTCCTGCTTGATTCTATCAGGAAAAGAGATGAACAAAGTCCAAGCCCTCCATGCAAACCAGAGGCCCCCAACTTTTTTGGCACCAAGGACCAGTTTTGTGGAAGGAAAGGTGGAGGTACTGGGGTTTTTCCTGTCTCAGGCTGCCCCCACACCCACACCCCGTCCCTGCCCTCCCATGGGCATCTTTAAATGAGGAGTAGGCAAAGGTCTCTGCCTCACTCCACAGCCTGGTTGCTAACAGGCCACGGACCGGTACCAGTCCATGCCCTGGTATCAGTCCATGGCCCGGGGATTGGGGACCCCTGCTAGATCAAATCCCTCCTTCCTCCCCTGCATCCCTTATGTAGAGCAGCGACCCGCTAGGAATCAAACATCAGTGACATTACAGGACCATTTTGTCAGTCCGCAGCAGCCAAGGCCAGCTAACAGGAGCCTGCTGAAGCCTTTTATTGAGAATGAGTAATTGACGATGGGGAAAAGGAGACGCAACAAGGAAAGGGGGGGGGAGGAGAGAGACACAAAGCCCAGTGGCTATCAGCCTGCCAATGACCTCCTTCCTAGCCAACACCTCTCCTTCCCTCCCCCCCACTGTTACACCCAACCTTTCTCACCAACCCCCACAATTTCCCCTCCCCATCCACACATCCTCCCCTCTCCCTGAATGCAGGCCCTCTCTCCTGGTCAGAACCTGCACTGCATTCCCTCCCCATAGGGGGCACACTTGCTCACAACCTTTCTCCCCACATCTAGCCCTCCTCATCCAGACATTCTTGCCTCTCCCTGAATGCAAGCCCTCTCCCTTGGTCAGAACCTGCATTGCATACCCTCCCCACAGGGGGTGCCCTTGCCCACAGTACCCCCCAGTTGCCCACCCACGCACCCCTCCCCCCACCCTGTCACACCCACCCTCTCCCCACAATCACCCCTCCCCATCCACACATCCTCGCCTCTCCCTGAACGCGAGCCCCTTCCCCTGCTCAGAGACTGCACTGCATACCCTCCCCACAGGAGGCACCCTTGCTCATGGTACCCCCTGCCAAACTGCCCAACTATGCACCCCTCCCCCACCCTGTCATACCCCACCCTCTCCCCACAGCTAGCCCCCCCCCATCCACACATCCTCACCTCCTACTGAAGGCAAGCCCCCTCCCCTGCTCAGAACCTGCACTCCATATCCTCCCCATAGGGGGCGCCCTTGCTCACGGTACCCTCCAAGCTTGCACCTATGCACCCCTCCCCCCTCCGTGTCACACCCACCCTCTCCCCACAATTACCCCTCCCCATCCAAACATCCTCGACTCTCCCTGAATGCAAGTCCCCCCCTTCCCCGCTCAGAGCCGGCATTGCATACCCTCCCTACAGGGGGCGTCCTTGCTCACAGTACCCCCCCCAAAACTGATCACCCACGCACCCCTTCCCCCACACCGTCACACCCACCGTGACCCCTTCCCCTCCACACGCTAGCAACTCCCCTCTCCCCTCAGACTGCTCCCCAGCACACCCTCCCCATAGGGGGCGCCCTTGCTCACGGTACCCCCCCAAGCTGCCCAGCCACGCACCCCTCCCCCCTCTCTGTCACACCCACCCTCTCCCCACAATTACCCCTCCCTATCCTCACCTCTTACTGAATGCAAGCCCCCTCCCCTGCTCAGAACCTGCACTGCATACCCTCCCCATAGGGGGCGCCCTTGCTCACGGTACCCCCCAAGCTTGCACCTATGCACCCCTCCCCCCTCCCTGTCACACCCACCCTCTCCCCCACAATTACCCCTCCCCATCCACACATCTTCATCTCTCCCTGAATGCAAGCCCTCTCCCCTGACCAGAACCTGCATTGCATACCCTCCCCAAAGGGGGCGCCCTTGTTCACGGTACCTCTCCCCGAGCTGCCCACCCACGCACCCCTCCCCCACACTGTCACACCCACCGTGACCCCTCCCCCTCCACACGCTAGCAACTCCCCTCTCCCCTCAGACTGCTCCCCAGCACACCCTCCCCATAGGGGGCGCCCTTGCTCATGGTACCCCCCCCAAGCTGCCCAGCCACGCACCCCTCCCCCCTCTCTGTCACACCCATCCTCTCCCCACAATTACCCCTCCTTATCCTCACCTCTCACTGAATGCAAGCCCCCTCCCCTGCTCAGAACCTGCATTGCATACCCTCCCCATAGGGGGTGCCTTTGCTCACAGTACCCCCCCCCCAAGCTTGCACCTATGCACCCCTCCCTGTCACACCCACCCTCTCCCCACAATTACCCCTCCCCATCCACACATCTTCGTCTCTCCCTGAATGCAAGCCCTCTCAGAACCTGCATTGCATACCCTCCCCACTGGGGGCGCCCTTGCTCACGGTACCCCTCCCCCACACTGTCACACCCACCGTGACCCCTCCCCCTCCACACGCTAGCAACTCCCCTCCCCCCCCAGACTGCTCCCAGCACACCCTCCCCATCGGGGGCGCCCCTGCTCACAGCTTCCCCACACCCGGGGCCGCCCACCCTCTCCACTCGTTTCCATCAGGCAACGCTCGAGGGACGCCCGGCGGGGCAGACGATGCTCTATGAGAGATGGGCGGCTTCGCTGAAGGGGAGGGAGGGGGGACGAGACGGACCGGCTGTCAGGGAGGGAGGGACGCCCGCCGTGCCAAGCACTCACCCCGGCTATCACCACTCCGCCGTGGCCGGAAGAGCCGGCTGTCAGTCGCGGCGCGGGGGCTGGCCTCGCCACCGCCGCTATTACTACGGCCGCCGCCACAGCCGAGAAGAGGAGGAGGGGGGGAAAAAATCCTTCCCCGGCTTCCCTCAGCGCTGTCTTAGCTCCGCCTCTCTCTCTCTCTCTCCCTCACCGAAAATGGCGGCCCCTCCCGGCCCACAATGCCCCGCTCGGCCAAAGCTATGATGTCACCGCTGTCAGAAAGGAGGGTGCGAAGAGACGGGGAAAGAGCGGCGGGGAGCATGCGCCAGCCTCCTTGTGCCGTTTTCCTGGCCGTTGGTCTTTTGGAACGCGTCACGACGACTTCGCGTAGGGATAAATAAAGAGAAATAGATCAGAGGAATCTTTTATGCTAATGAATAAACAACACAGTCACTCGGTCTCTTAAATCGTGCAAAAAACGATGTCTTATTCCTGATGTATAGCTTTTTCCAGCTCTTCATTAGCGATCTTATACGTCAGGAATAAGACATAGGATATAATCCAGAAATTTTCTGGATTGAAGCGTATGGCGTTTTTACCCGATGTATAAAATTGCTTATAAAGAGCTGGAAAAAGCTAAAGCGAAACGAGGGCACCAGTACGACCTTGTAGCTGTATTGAACTGCTGGCTGCTTTCCCTGAAGACTTTTGGACAAAGTGGATTTATTTAAAGATTTCACCAGGACCGTCCCTAAAGAAGAATTGCAGATATATTACCCACCCTTCACTCAGAGCGGCTTACAATCTCCTATATCTTCTCTCTCCACAACAGATATTTCTCTTATTTGCTTTTCTTGTTTGATGTTTTGAGGCTGGTAGCTTTGTACCACCACCTGGAGGATGGCAACCTTATCAAGTGCCTTCAAAAGCTGTTTTTTTAAAAGTCCTCTTTTGCAGACTTTCCTGAAAGCTGGAAAGATCAGAACTTCTTCAGTATAATCTTTTAGATTGTTCCACAGTGATGGAGCAGCCACCGAAAAAAACTCCAAACAAACTGTGGCAAACAACCACAAGGAGGAAGATTGGGTTTGAAATAGAATATTTGTTCATGAACCTGCACTGCATACCCTCCCCCGAGCTGCCCACCCACGCACCCCCTCCCCCACACTGTCACACCCATCGTGACCCCTCCCCCTCCACATGCTAGCAACTCCCCTCCCCAGGAGATTACAAATAGGAAGGGGAAACATATTACAAATATGTACAAGGCCCAAGTATGTGATGTTCAGGACCTGGATACAGTCTATGACCCCAGGATTTATTTAAATGCTTCAGTCACATTAAATTCAGTGGGATTTGTTTTCAAATTATGCCTGGGATTTGCAGGCCTAATCTTTGTAATCTAAAATCCTCACCAAAGCCCGCGTGGTGTAATGGTTAAGAACGGTGGCCTCTAATACGGAGAGCTGGGTTTGATTTCGCCACTCCTTCCTATTAAACCTGCTGGGTAACCTTGGGCCAGTCTAAGTTCTCAGCCCCACCTATCCCACAAGGTGTCTGTTGTGGGGAGAGGAAGGGAAGGAGATTGTAAACTGCTTTGGGACTTCTTGAGGCAGAGAAAAGCAGGGTATAAAAACCATCTCTTCTTCTCATTTTACCTAACTCTGCTTGCCAAGGGGATTTTTCTCAAAAGTATTTTTGAGGTCTCCGTTGCAATTCTACACACACTTTCTTCAGGGACTAAGCCCCACTGAGCTCACAGAGATATTTCTAAGGAAACATGAATAGGGTCGGGGTGCTGGATAGTCTTCCTGCTTTGATTTGTCTTTTCCCAAGTAAAATGGGAAGCATACTAATGAGGTGGGAGTTTATCTTGCAGCAGGAAATCCCAGAGCCAAGACTTATTATCCAAACGTGCCTTGGCTATGTAACACTGGCTCTTCCTCATTTCCATTGCTGAGTGTGTGAATCTGTATTTATTCAGAAATGAATGGATTAGCAAGGATATGCCTCTCATTTCCTACCAGGTACCATAAACATATCAAACAGAATTGTTCAGTGACATCCCACTCCCCTATATGCATACAAGAAGAGGCATATAATTTGTTTTTTTTGGTTTTTTAAAAGATCTGTGTTCTATCAAATCCTGGAATACCTGAAAGGATTTTCTCAATGGCATTAGCAATAGTAGACAAACTTCCCTTAAAGACTACTTACTTGTTTCTTATATGACCTATAGCCTGTTATAAGCAGCTGGTGTTTTTTTGAGGTAGAGGCACCAAACTTTCAGCATAGCATCTGGTACCTCTCCTCAAAACAACCTCCAAGTTTCAAAAAGATTGGACTACGGGGTCCAATTCTATGAGCCCCAAATGTAGGTGCCCCATCCCTCATTATTTCCAATGGAGGGAAGGCATTTAAAAGTAGTGTGGTCCCTTTTAATGTGATAGCCAGAACTCCCTTTGGAGTTCATTTATGCTTGTCACAATTTTGCTCCTGGCTCCACCCCCAAAGTCTCCTGACTCCACCCCCAGACATTTCTTGAATTGGACGTGGCAATCCAAAGGGAAAGGGACTAACACCCTTAGTCTTCCTCCTCTCTTCTTACTGCCCTCTCCTATAACCAGTCAGCTGGCAGGAAAGTTAACATGTCCCCACAGGCCTGAGCCCCTGACTATTATGAGGGAGACTCCCAGGAGTATGACCGGCCCTTCCTCATCCTGCTTCCCTGAGGGGTGCCTACCCTCTTGGGTTGATTGGCAGGAGCTACGGCCAATCAAGTGTGACTGGGCCAGGCCAGCCTCCAGCCTCACCCTCCATCTCCTGCCATCCAGCTGGTGCTGGTATGTTATGGCTCTGGGCCATCCTTTGCAGTGGCTCTTCCTCCCTTGCCCAGTTCTGCTGGGTTGGGTGTGTTGCTGGTTCATGGATAGGCCTTGTTTCAATGGCCCTACCATTGTCTTGGGGCTGAATTCTGCTGTATGCAGATAGTTGCCACATGGTCTACTGGCTTCTGTCTCCTTCTCCTCTGGTAAGTATGGGTGTGCAGGGGCTACTCCGGGACACCTGCCTTCCATCTTGGCTCAGGGATGTAAAGTGTTGGCCCTCCAATACTGCTCTGTTCCTACAGCGTGAATTTGCAAGTCAGTATTTGCTGTTTTTGAGGGAGCGAACTCGAAGGATGCAAGAAGATTCTGATGCGCTACATGTGTTTGCCCTAGAGCATACAACAAGCAGAGGTTCCATGGCAGATGATGGAGGCCTCGTTAGAAGAAAAAAATCAATGTGAAAAGTGTTCCTGGAATTAGAAAGTTTAAACATATTATTAAAATTCTGTTTGCAAGAAAGCCACATAGGGAAAAAAAAATCCACTTCAAAGTGAATTATTCATGTTGGGTAGCCTAGTGACCCAAAAAAACCTGACTTCCAGTGATGCTCTTAATTTACATTTATATGAGAGATATGCAAGTGATATGACACATCGGCAAACAAATAAAAAAGGAAAGAATAAGCCCTCCGTGTTGCTGTTCAAATCCACGGGTTCAGCAATTTACCAGCCAAAGCCTTGCATCTGCCAGAGCATCTTTGTAGAAAGAAGGATTTCCACCTGTGGACTGTGATTTTCTTGTCTTTCCCCTTCCCAGTGCAATCCCAGCTGCCCCAGAAATGCTGTCCCCAGGAGTCCCGTTCCCTAAGAGCACTATTTGGGGCAGGGGGTGAAGAAGAAAGGGGAAAGGCAAGAAAGTTGCAATTGGTGGGTGGGAATCCTTGTCCATATAAACACATCACCTTGTTAGAGACTTGCACCCCCAAACTCTGTTTGGGCCACTTCCATATTTCCCTGTTCTGCTTCATGGTCTCCTGGACTTCATCTGGAAAGGGCTGGGCCTTCACAGTGGGTGGAGCTACATATAGCTACATATACATGTACCTGATTCTTCGTCTGATGAAGTGTGCTTGGAGCCCACAAAAGCTTATGTTTTGAATAAAACTTTGTTGGACTTAAAGGTGCACTTGACTTCTACTTTGTTCTATGAGTTAATCCAATGGCTCACAGAGAAAAATGGAAGGCAGGGGGGAAAGGAACGAAACCATCACTTGGATTCAGTGAACAAGACCCATCCTAGATAGTTTTGCTAGGGAGAGCACTTCCTTTTCTGTTGAAAGTTCAGTTTGCACAAAGGTCCACTAAAAACCACTGATTTTGCATAAATGTAGTAGAAGCGCGGTCCTCTGTAGAGAGTAGAGTGCGCAGAAATCATTCATAGGATCCAAGCAAATGTATCTATCGTAAGTTCACCTTCTTCTTGCTTCACTAGCTGCAGTTTTATATCTGTCGCTACCTCTAACTAGCTGAGCATTCCTAATCATGCCGGGGTCTAGATGGCAATCTTGAAAGACTTGTTATACTAGCAACTTCTAAATCCCCACTGAAGGTTTAAATACCGTGAGACTCCACCTTTTCCAAGCCTTGTTTGACAGTCTGAGTCTGGCAGAACTCCAGGAGCCTCAAGGGAGAAAATAGAAGATATTGGATTTATATCCCGCCCTATACTCTGAATTTCGGAGTCTCAGAGCAGTCACAGTCTCCTTTACCTTCCCCCTCCCCCCACAACAGACACCCTGTAAGGTAGGTGGGGCTGAGAGAGGTTTTACAGCAGCTGCCCTTTCAAGGAGAACTCCTACGAGAAATATGGGTGACCCAAGACCATTTCAGCAGCTGCAAGTGGATGAGTGGGGAATCAAATCCAGTTCTCCCATATAAGGGTCTGCACACTTAACCACTACACCAGACTAGCTCTGCTTTCTTAAACAGGCACATGCTCTTAACCTGACTTACTGGAACCAACATTCTGGAGTTAGCAAGAGAAGCTTTTAGTGAAGGGTTGCCTACCTCCCGGTGATGATAAGAGATGTCCTGGGATGGCTACTGATCCTTAGGGGACAGAGATCAAGTCACTTGGAGAAAATGGCTGCTTTGGAAGGTAGAGTCTATGACATTCTACCCTACTGAAGTCCCTCCCCTCCCCAAACCCCTCCCTCCTCAGGCTCCACCCCCAACATCTCCAAGTATTTCCCAACCTGGAGATGGCAACCTTTATTCAGTGGCACTTTGCTTGTGGCAAGATCAGAACTCAGCTTGTTGGTTGTCACAGTCAGTACCCTTCTCTAGATTCATACATGCTTCTTGGGTAGGTGCAGGGCCTAGGGCCCACAGCACCCCAGGCAGCCTTGCCGCCTGCTGCCCCCTTCCGCCCCCACTCTCCCTGCCACGGGGAGAAGCAGTGGCAAGGCAATGGGGGGAAGAAGCAGTGATCGGGGCTGGGAGGGAGGGGAAGGAGGCGGGGTGAAGCAGCGGCAAGGCAAGGGGGGGAAGGCAGCAGCAATTCAGGGAGGCAGGGGAAGGAATTTTTTAAAACAAAAAGGTGGGAGTGCCCCTCCAGGGCCAGGGCCCTAGGCAAATGCCTAGTGGATGAGCTGGCCCTGGGTAGGTGGGGCCTGGAATGATAACTGATCTCCACTATTGGCTACAATCAGTTCCCCTGGAGAAAATGGCTGTGTTGGAGGGTGGACTCTATAGCATTGTACCATGCTGAGGCCCCTCCCCTCCCCAAACCCTGACCTCTCCCAGGCCACTGCAACTTAGGCACAGGACCTCTGTCTTCACTGGATTCAATTTCAGTCTGACTCTGTCTGAGCCATTTCACTATGGCTTGCAATGCCAGGTCCATTCTTCCAGGGCACAGCTGCACTGGCCACCCATCAATAGATAGAGCTGTGTGTCATCCACATACTGGTGACAACCCAGCCCATATCTCTGGACAATCTGGGCAAGGAGGCGCATGTAGATGTTAAACCATCAATCAATCAATGTAGATGTTACATTGGGGAGAGAACTGCCCCCTGAGGCATGCCACATACAAGTGGGTGCCTCTGGGACAATTTCTCCCCGATAGCCACCCTTTGTCCCCGGCCTTGGAGAAAAGAGATAAGCCATTGAAGGGAAGACCCCTGAATCCCTGCATCGGCGAGGCGGTGGGACAGTAGCTGGTGGTCGACTGTATCAAATGCAGCCAACAGATCTAACAACAGGAGCACTGCCGAGCCACCCTGATGCAGATGTCTCAAGAGATTATCCATGAGGGCAACCAGTACCGTCTCCGTCCCATGGCCTGGATGGAAGCTGGACTGAAATGGGTCTAAGACAGCAGCATCATCCAAATATCCCTGTAACTGTACTGCCACTGCCCTCTCAATGACTTTATCTAAAAAGGGCAAGTTCGACACCGGCCGGTAATTTGCCAGTACGTCCAGGTGCAAGGATGGTTTTTTGAGGAGAGGTCATACCACCACCTCCTTGTGGGAAAGGTTCCTTTGATCAAGAACCTGTTGATAATCTCCTGCCGCAATTCCATCCGGCAAGCACGTATCAACCAGGATGGGCACGGGTCCAAATCGCAGGTAGTGGGAAGTACAGTACGGAGGACCTTGTTGACTTCCCTCCAAGCTGAGTGGAGTGAAATTATCCAGGATCGACCCAGAAGATGCACTTGGGGCCTCGAGTTAGCTTACTGTATCAAAATTGACAAGGAGGATGTGGCAGAGCGACAGGACCTTATCTGTAGTGCTCTGGGCAGAAGCTGATAGGCTCAGAGAAGCATCACTTTCCTATGAAGACCTTCCTACTTCTCTAAAGTTAACCTTGTTGCTCCCTGGTTCCTTTTCAGAGGTCAGTGGCTATTGGGGAAAACAAGGCCAGAACATTTTAATTGTTCTGGGTTGTGCCGCATTTTTTGGTATAGCTGTCATGTGGCAAAATTCCAGATACCATCTTGTACTGTAGTAAAAAATTAAGGGGAAGTTTTGTTCGCCAGTGATTCTTATTTTTCTAGGTGTCCTGGGAGCATTCTTTACATCTGAAACAGTGCCACCTCCTGGTTAGGTCAATCTTGTTATTTGACCATGGAGAGCAGATCTCTATTCGCCTAGGCCGGCCCTGTCATGTGGGCAGGACACATGGTTTCTGTAGAGGGCCTCGCAACTCTGCCTTTAAAAAGAAATACTTTAATTCAGCCTAATTTTTCAACTCCCTGTGGCCCTTGTGAGGTAAAATCTGGAGAAAAAAGCCATGCAGACTGCCTCTGACATTAGCAGGGGGGCAGCCATGTTAGTCTGTTGTCGCAAAGTAAAACAGTCCATTAAAAAAATGAACATCTATTTCAATATGAGCGTTCATGAGCCACAGCTTACTTCTTTAGATGCGAGGTAAGAAAATAAATTTGGGGATTCTTATAGGGAAACACTGCTTGTCCTTCCCCATGGACTTAAACGGCTCAGGAACTGAGGCACTTTTGGCTGTTTTAACCCAGTTCTCCCTCATGTCCTCGCTATAAAAAGCAGTGAAGAGCTCTGGAAAGCCTGCTGAAGGCAGAATATTGGGAAGCTAGCTCTACAACACTTCCTGCTATAACATCAGGGCCAGCCTGAGTGGGTAGGGAGCTTTTCTGTCCATCCCTACTTCTGTCCATCTAAGTTTTATCCTACCTTTCCTCCAAAAACTTTAGAGGAGTGTTCATGGTCCTCTTTTTTTCCCTAGTTTCTCCTCACAACACCCCTGTGAGGTAGAGAAGAGGCTGAAAAAGAGAGAAAGTGACTGACGAGGGTTGTCAGGTCTGTGTTGAAAAATACCTGGAGACTTTGGGGGTGGAACCAGGAGAGGTCAGGGTTTGGGGTGGGGAAGGGCCTCAGCACGGTACACTGCCATAGAGTCCACCCTTCAAATAAGCCATTTTCTGCAGGAGAGCTGACGTCTGCCAACTGGAGATCAGTTGTAAGAGCGGGAGATCTCCAGACCCCATCTGGAGACTGGCAACCCTATGAGTGACCCAAAGTGAAAGTTGTTAGCAGCCCAAAATACAGTATTTTTTGCACCATAAGACTCATATCAGAACATAGTCAGAACACAGTCTTCATATGGTGACCCAGTGAGATTTGTGGCAGAGTAGAAATGTGAACTCCATCATTTTGGAGTGTAGTCTTAACACTTTTCATCTGCAATGAAATATTGCAGCTGTTTAGGAATATTCTGGTCCTCTGAACACCAGATTCAGCTGTCTCCTCAATTTCTGTTTTATTATTGCACTCTACCTTGGCAGCATATCATATCCTATCCACTTTATTGACAGCATTTTCTTGCCAAACTCAGAAGGTATTAATATTTCACAAAGCAGCTTTGGGAGGTGCACTTCAAAGTTTGTAGTTCAGTTCAGACTCTCCTACTCGTTCAGCCTCCCTTGCTTTTATTTATGTTAGAAAAATCACTTCTCAGTTACACCCAGCGATGTACTGTTATCACTGAGGTCAGGACCCTGGGAACAGGAAAACAGGATTTAGCCCGCATGAGAATTCCTGTCTCGTGAAAGCCACCAAAAATATTGGCAGGAATTTGTTTCACAATGATAGAGAGCTTTAAAGAAAATAGACAGTCCTTCTTTAAAGCCAGTATTTCTGTCTGATGACTAAATTTGTACATTATCCTATTCATCTTCAAGGAAAACTAGATTTGTTCTCCCCACATAATGTAAGAAAAAACTGTCTTAAATTCAACCACTCTCTGGATAATGTACTTAATGCTTCCAGCAGGAAAGACAGCATGGTATAGTGGTTGGAATTGTGGTCCCCAGCATGGTGCCTGCTGATGTGTTTCCTGGCACCCACTTCCTTCTTCCTGAAATCATCTCTTCACTAACGTCAAGAGCCAATCCTGACTTTTCTCCACATCATTGGAGTAGGATGTGCTTCAGAATCCATGAGGCATCCCTTCCATGTCTGCAGGGCGCATCAGTTGGGAAACAGCTTCTTACTGTGTGGGACCTCCCATCGTTGTGTGATTAGACCCACCCCCCTATGGCAGCCATTTTGTTGTGGTGCCAAATATCTATTCTCAGAGTTCCAAAAAAAAAAAAAATGCCTTTTCGTTCAACAAGATTGAGGACCTCTGGGTCAGCATGTCAGACTAGACCTGAAGAGACCCAAGTTCAAATTCTCCACTCTGTCATGAATCTTCCTAGGTGATCTTTGGCCAAGTCCTCTCTTACAGCTTCACATCTCTCATAGGGTTGCTACGAAGATAAAGTGTAGTTAAAAAAGAAAGAGGCAGAACTAGTTTAGTCCTTACACCAGTGGTGTTCCTCACACATGATACATACAGCAGATATTAACATAGGCTCATGTAGGGTTGCCACCTTTCAAGTAGGGCCTGGACATCTCCCAGAATAATAATTCATCTCCAGACAACAGAGATCAGTTCCCCCTGGAAAAGATGGCTGCTTCAGAAAGTGGAGTCTAAGGCAATATAGCCTGGTGAGGTCCCTTCCCACCTGAAACCCCATCCTCCCCAGGCTCCACCCCAAAATCTCAAACATAGAATTGGGAACTCTCTTTCAGGTGCTTTTTGAACGACAAAGTTAGCAGCATGTCTAGAGAAGAAGACCATAGATTTCTACCCCACCCTTCTCTCTGAATCAGAGTCTCAGAGTGGCTTACAATCTCCTTTATCTCCCTCCCCCACAACAGACACCCTGTGAGGTGGGTGGGGCTGAGAGAGCTCTCCCAGAAGCTGTCCTTTCAAGGTCAACTTCTGCCAGAGCTATGGCTGACCCAAGGCCATCCCAGCAGCTGCAGGTGGAGGAGTGGGGAATCAAACCCGGTTCTCCCAAATAAAAGTCCATGCACTTAACCACTACACCAAACTGGCAGCACTTCTGCTCACATAAAGGAGGGATCTGCTACTTCTACAGATTTTCCATTCCAGCTGTTTCCCCTCCATCGCTATTCCCTCTGGCCCCCTGAGTAGTTTTGTGGGTGGCACAGGAGGTGAGGGGGGGGGGCTAGAGATGACAGGCAGGAGTAGGGTAGGTCTGTTTGGTGATCAAATCTTCATCTGGAATGTTTGGGATTGAACCCAAAGGGTTGTGAGAGCAGTGGGACTGTAGAATCTTTGAGAGTAGATGGAGATGGAGATGGAGATATTGGATTTATATCCCGCCCTCCACTCCGAAGAGTCTCAGAGCGGCTCACAATCTCCTTTCCCTTCCTCCCCCACAACAGGCACCCTGTGAGGTAGATGAAGATATTGGATTTATATCCCGCCCTCCACTCCGAAGAGTCTCAAGAGCGGCTCACAATCTCCTTTACCTTCCTCCCCCACAACAGACACCCTGTGAGGTAGATGAAGATATTGGATTTATATCCCGCCCTCCACTCCGAAGAGTCTCAAGAGCGGCTCACAATCTCCTTTACCTTCCTCCCCCACAACAGACACCCTGTGAGGTAGATGAAGATACTGGATTTATATCCCGCCCTCCACTCCGAAGAGTCTCAGAGCGGCTCACAATCTCCTTTACCTTCCTCCCCCACAACAGACACCCTGTGAGGTAGATGAAGATATTGGATTTATATCCCGCCCTCCACTCCGAAGAGTCTCAGAGCGGCTCACAATCTCCTTTACCTTCCCTCCCCCCACAACAGGCACCCTGTGAGGTAGATGGAGATATTGGATTTATATCCCGCCCTCCACTCCGAAGAGTCTCAGAGCGGCTCACAATCTCCTTTCCCTTCCTCCCCCACAACAGGCACCCTGTGAGGTAGATGAAGATATTGGATTTATATCCCGGCCTCCACTCCGAAGAGTCTCAGAGCGGCTCACAATCTCCTTCACCTTCCTCCCCCACAACAGACACCCTGTGAGGTAGATGAAGATATTGGATTTATATCCCGCCCTCCACTCCGAAGAGTCTCAGAGCGGCTCACAATCTCCTTTACCTTCCTCCCCCACAACAGACACCCTGTGAGGTGGGTGGGGCTGGAGAGGGCTCTCACAGCAGCTGCCCTTTCAAGGACAACTCCTACCAAAGCTCTGGCTGACCCAAGGCCATTCCAGCAGGTGCAAGTGGAGGAGTGGGGAATCAAACCCGGTTCTCCCAGATAAGAGTCTGCGCACTTAACCACTATACCAAACAAGGTCTCATTTATGTCAGATCCGGCCCTCATAACAAATGAGTTCAACACCCCTGCCTTAGATTTTACCCCCCGGCACGACGCATACTGCTGTAGACATCTTGCCGTGCCCTTTACACCAGCCGTGAAAGGAAAGAGCACAGACCTCGTGGGTCAATTGAAGCCTCCATTTCTAATACGACCTTCGCTTACAGCGTAATTAATCTCACAGCGTTTTCTAGGCAAGCAAATGTGTTACAAGGGCGCTTTATAAGCCAGAGATGACTACAAAATATGACAGAATAGGGGAGGTTAGCACTATATGTTCATATATATTCTGGGGCAACAACGCTCTGTATTCTTCGTGCTTGGGGGCAACAGCAGGAGGGCTTCTAGTGTCCTGGCCCTACTGGTGGACCTCCCGATGGCCCTTGAGGTTTTTTTAGCCACTGTGAGACACAGACGGTTGGACTGGATGGGCCACTGGCCTGATCCAACATGGCCTCTCTTATATTCTTATGTGACACAGAGTGTTGGACTGGACAGGCCATTGGCATGATCCAACATGGTTTCTCTTATGTTCTTCTGTGACACAGAGTGTTGGAGTGGATAGAGTGACACAGAGTGTTGGAGTAGTAGGGCAACAGTAGTAGCAGTACTACTACGAGTATTGGACTCCAGAATGGAGAACCAGGTGTGATTTCCCACTTCTCCACATAAAGCCTGCTGGGTAATCTGAGGCCTGTCACAGTTCTCTCAGAACTCTCTCAGCCCCAGCTATCTCACAAGGGGGAGAGGAAAGAAAGGCAATTGTAAGCCACTTTGAGAGTCCTTAGGGTAGAGAAAAGCACGGTATAAAAGCCTGCTTTTCTTCCATTTATTTATTTAGCCTTTCTCCCCAATGGGGTCCCAAAGAGTCTTATGTTGTTCTCCTGTCCTCTGTTTTATCCCCACAAGAACCCTGTGAGGTAGGTTAGGCTGAGAGTGCATGACTGGCCCAAGGTCACCCTGCAAGCTTCCATGGCAGAGTGGGGATTTGAACTTAAGTGTCTCAGATCCTAGCCTAACACTCATCTGCCCCAATGAAGAGGGTCTCAGCCAGTTTGGTGTAGTGGTTAACTGCACGGACTCTTATCTGGGAGAACCAGGTTTGATTCCCCACTCCTCCACTTGCAGCTGCTGGAATGGCCTTGGGTCAGCCATAGCTCTCGCACAGCTGTCCTTGAAAGGGTGGCTTCTGTGAGAGCTCTTTCAGCCCCACCTACCTCACAGGGTGTCTGTTGTGAGGGGAGGGGAGGTAAAGCAGATTGTGAACCGCTCTGAGAGTCTGAGATTCAGAGTGGAGGGCGGGATATAAATCCAATATCATCATCATCTTCTGTTAAGATAATTGTGACACATCGTTCATCAATTTTTCTTCTTTTTTGTACCTCACTGACAGGCTTGGGTTAATGCCTGCCACACTGAAGTGGCTGGTGTTGCATCTTATTAGCAACCAGAGATGCACGAGGGATTTATTTTCTGTTGCCTGGGAATATGAACCTGGGACTGTTACAAATAGGAAAGTCAGAAAGAGCAGAAATATAAACAGGAAGCACAGAACTCCCAAAGAACTAGGGGCGTTTTGTAGGCAGACAGACTAAATCATAAAGGGCATAGCAGTGACAGGAAAGTGCTTTTTCTCTTTTAAAAGACTGGATCAGAACACATTTGGGACATAGAGCATATCCGCAGCTCAGCTGCAATCTAGCAAACAACACACAGCGGATTCTAGCAAAAACAAAGAGAGAAATCCTTCCGGAGCCAGACGTTCCCAACAAGAAAGAAAGGGCTGTTTGTGAGCTATTGTCCAACAGGAGGATGGGGAAAAAAATACCCAGCTGAATGGGCGGCATGCACATCAGATCAGATACACAAACCTCCCTGTCCTTTACAGCCTTTTGAAAAGGCTCTTCTTGCTGCCATTTCTGCTCTCCATCCATCCCCGGCTCTGCTTCTTCCGTATCTAAGCTTGTCAGCAATCCTGCAGGGAGGCTTTGCTGACTCATTACCACTTTGCCGACAGCAACGCAAGTGAAGCTGCATCCCTCTGGGATGCTGGCGGAGGTTGCAGGTGTGTGTCACCTTTTCTTTCGAAGGGGGTTCTTCTCATTGCAAGTGCTTGCTACCTCCCCAGGCTGTTACCAAGAGGATTTATCTGGTTTCCACCCCCCACCCCCCCATCTGTTTCTTCTTTATGTGTTCATAACTATACTAATCGATGCTCCCTCGAAGCAACAGAGTCTTGTGAGCAAAAATTCTACTTTGTGAGCTACTGGCATTTAAGCTGTAAGCGAGCAATTTGGCTGCTGCGTAAATTAGTTTGCTCTGGGGGCATTTTTCCTGAGAGGAGGAGGAGGAGAAGGAGATGTTGGACTTGTATCCTGCCCTATACTCTGAATCTCAGAGCGGTCACAATCTCCTTTTACCTTCCCCCTCCCTCCACAACAGACACCCTGTGAGGTAGGTGGGGTTGAGAGAGCTCTTACGGCAGCTGCCCTTTCAAGGACAACTCCTACAAGAGCCATGGCTGACCCAAGGCCATTCCAGCAGCTGCAAGTGGAGGTGTGGGGAATTAAACCTGGTTCTCCCAGATAAGAGTCAGCACACCTAACCACTACACCAAACTGACTCTAAGACAAAAAGGTGTGAGCCAGAGACTAAAACACTGTGAGCTAGCTCACACTAACTCAGCTTAGAGAGAACTCTGGTACTAATGTTTTTTTTCCCCCCTTGCTGTTAAATCACAGCTGACTAACGGAGACCCGTAGAGCTTCCCAAGCAAGAGACGACCAGAGGTGGTTTGCCACTGCTTCCCTCTGTGTAATTACTCTGGTATTCCTTGGTGGTCTTCAATCCAAGTACTGACTAGGGCTGACCCTGCTTAGCTTCCACGATCTGGCAAGACTGGGCTGGCCTGAGCTATCCAGGTCAAGGCAGTGCTGATTTAGATTACAGTTTATACCAGTCTAGATCTAGAATGGGGCTCCCAGAATTTGCTGCAGATCTTTCTTTCTTTCTTTTTTTAATTTTCTGTCTTTTGCATTCAGAAAGCTTCATGTCATGTGACTGTCTGAGAAACAGGAGGTTGCTGCATTTCTCCGTAGTGGTTAAGTGTGCGGACTCTTATCTGGGAGAACCGGGTTTGATTCCCCACTCCTCCACTTGCACCTGCTGATGTGACCTGGAGTCAGTCACAAGTTCTTGCAAAGCTGTTTCTCTCAAGAGCAGTTTCTGTTAGAGCTCTCTCAGCTCCACCTACCTCACAGGGTGTCTATTGCGGGGAGGGAAAGGAGATTGTAAGCCACTACCTTCAGGTAGTAAATGACAGGTTATACATCCAATTATTTCTTTTTCTTCCTCCTCCTCTTCCTCTTCTTCCTCTTCTTCCTCTTCTTCCTCTTTTTCCTCTTCTTCCTCTTCCTTCTCTTCATCTTCTTCCTATGTGAAGCTAATACATGAAACAAGGAAAGAGACATGGTTCCCTACCAATGTTCCCTCTAATTTTTCCCACCCTATTGAGTGGAGCAGTTCAGATTCAGAGCAGAATATAACTGCTTAATCTTGAAATGAGCAATGAGCAGTGAAAGATCCTGTGTGGCTCCAGATCGCTGCTGAGCAGGGCTTCCTGTCTTAATGAACAGCCACTTCCATGCACAGCATAGAGGGATCACTGTTTCCCCACCCTCCAACCCTGTCACAGGCAAAGAATTTGATCCATTTTGATGGGTGGAGGGGAATCTCCATGTACATGTAAGCCTCCAGATTGCTGGGAGCCAGGTATGCATGTTGCCAAGTGTCTAGCATTAGGAACACTATCTGTGCAGAAACTGCAACATATTATTATTACTGTTCTAGGACAGGTGCAACACTATGCACCAAGATGAAGGTCTCAAAGGGAACCTTGTTTACCACCAGAATCCTTTAAAGCAGAGGTCACCAACAGAATCCTTTAAAGCAGGGGTGCCATGGAACTCATTGACACCTTTCCTGGTGCTCGCCATATGTTTTTTTAAGAAAGTGAATGGGACAGGTGGGGCTTTTGCCTAACAGGACTTCTGATTGGCCATTAGAGATCTGAAAGGCTGGGCAGATATTTAAACACATTGCTTTAGCCACAGCTGCTACCACAGCACAATTATCACTGTGTGACTGAAGGTGCTGCATGTATGTAAGAAAAATATTTTACTGCCATGTGTTCACTTTAAAAGGCACTCTATTAATCAGAGCTTTGGTTGAAAAGTTACTATTGGCCTTAAGCATAATGCTGCTCCCTGACATTTTGTGGTTGGCTCTGCTTCCTGTGGCAGCCATTTTGTGATTGCCTCCACAACGGGTCAGAATTCCAAAGGTGTCCCCAAACTCAAAAAACCTCAGGGATTCCTGCTTTAAAGTCCGAATGTGGTCCCACCTCACTATATCAGAACAATCACTTGATTGCTTAAGATTACCGTTGTCATTTCTGTTATTGAAATAAGCCGAGGAGGGCATGTAAAACAGGGACTTTTCTGTAACGGCCCCTTGAGTATGGAGCACCTTCCCTTGGCTGTGGCTGGTGTCTAGCTCCACCAACAGATGGCTTTCTGTAGGGCCAGCCTGGTGCAGTGCAGGGCTTGTGGCTCAGTGGTAGAACATCTGCCCAGCATGCAGAAGGTCCCAGGGTTCAATCCCTGCCATCTCCAGTTAAAAGGACGAGGCAGTAGGTGACATGAAAGACCTCAGCCTGAGACCTTGAAGAGCTGCAGCCAGTCTGAGTAGACATTATTGACACTGATGGACCATTCAGTAGAATGCAGCTTTACGTGTTCATATGGTAAGGAACTCGGTCAGGCTTCGGTGTAAATGATAATGGAAACAGAAACATCGAAAAGCAATACAAAATGGGTAATATATTATATAAAGTGATATATCATCTAACCTCTAAGAACAATAAACAATTAGTAAATACATGAATCGCAATCACAATAGCCAGATTCCCAGGGGTCTGTATAGACAACATCTCTTTAAAGTCCTCCTGCAGCAAAGCTCCTTTAGTGTCAATTTCAATGTGCTTCATCCAAAGCTCATAACAGTCAACAGATATCTGGAGCTGTCCGTTTAGGAGAATATCACAGAAGCCCAAATAGATAGATCCAAGTGGGCAGCCGTGTTGGTCTGAAGCAGTAGAACAAAGATTTTGCAGCGTCGGGGGCTATGTAAAGTGGGAGGGATTCAGATCAATTCCATGAAGAATCTTTTCACACAGAGGTTTTCCCATGGTTTGGGTTACTCAGGAACACCCATGAAGCTGCCTTATACTGAATCACACCATCACTCCATCAAGATTGGTACTGTCTGCTCAGAGTGGCAGCAACTCTTCAGGGTCTCGGGTAATTTAATTTAATTTTTCAATTTATACCCTGCCCTATCCCGCCAGCGGGCTCAGGGCAGCTTACGACATTGAAACAACATTAAAACAAATCACTTGAAAACATCACCGCAAAAATATTGATTAGATTCGGGAGCAGTAGTCAGTACAACAAACCACACCACATCGTGTAGGCTGGAAGCTTTCTTTTTTTTTTTAATGTATATATTTTTATTATTCATTATCCATTTCTCTACATGCTTTCTGGTATCCATTTACATTTCCCCCCCAACCCACCCCCCTTAGTCTATACGTCCTCTTCTTCTTCCAGCCAGGGACAAAGGACTTGTAGCTTCCACTGAATGTCCCCTCTCCTTTCTTCCTTCGCCCACTTCAGGTAGGTCCACCACTTTTCTTTGATTCTTGATCTTCTTTCCTCCCATGATTCTTCTTGCGACATTACAGCAGCTATATCTGACTGGATAAAATCGAAGAGATAGTTATACCAAGTCCTTTCCTTCCATTTACTTTTATCCTTCCATCCTGCCGCTATTACCGCTTTACCCGCTGATATCATTGCTTTTAGTAAATCTTGATTATTCTTCCCTATTATCTCATTCCCTAATATACTCATCTGCATTAATTCAAAGTTAATTCTCAACTCTACCTGAAAGAATTTCTTTATCATTCCCGCTACCATTTCCCATAATTTCTTGGCCTCAAGGCACTCCCACCACATGTGGGTGTACCATCCCTTCTCTTTCTTACAGTGCCAACACTGGAAGCTTTCAACACAGCTTGCGCACCTTGATGGTAAGGTGCTGGATGCCGGGGGAACGATGGCTTCATAGGACGACCGCTGGATCGAGTAAAAGCCTTGCGGAAGAGCTCCGTCTTACAGGCCCTGCGGAACTTGGATAGGCCTAGGTAGAGGTCTTTCATCTGCTGCCTTTTCCTTCTAACTGGAGATGCTGTGGATTGAACCTGAGACCAGGAGTGTCAAACTCATTTGTTATGAGGGCCAAATTTCACATAAATGAGACCTTGTTGGGCCAGGCCATGTCAGACCGGGCCATGCATGTATCTATTTAAGATTTGGTAGCAGAGATATAAACTTTATAAAGGACACAAATGCAATTAAATATTTTTCCCCCTAAAAACCCTTAAAACATGCTTAAAACATTAGCACTCATTGGTCTCGAAGGTGCTTTCTTTGTATATCTCCCATGGGGTCCAGGGAACTGGGCAAAGGAAGCTGTGGATCTTTCCTTTCTTCCCCAGGGGACCAGGAGGGGGAGGAGCATCAGCCAATAGAAGGAAGAGAAGCTTGGCTCAGTAGCTCTGCTGTGCAATTGAGAGAGCCTGACAAAGCAAGCTATCCCTTCTCCACTCCCTTCCCAAGGGAGCAGCCTCAGCCAACGGAGAAAACAGAGGCTTTACTCTGTAGCTCTTGTGCAATTGAGCAAGCCTTGCAAAGCAAGCTGTGATGAAGAAGGAAGCAAGAGTGAGGGAGAAAGAAGCAGGAAACAGCCAGTTGCTTGGGGGCCTGATAGGAGTCCTCTGGGGGCCTGATTCAGCCCCCAGGCTGCATATTTGATACCCCTGTTCTACATGCAGAGCAAAAGTTTTCCCATAGAGCCACAGCCCCTCTCTTGAGGGGTGCTCACCTGCAGGGGTTCCCACCTTCAAGCTTCCTTGGGTCCTTATTTTCACATCTTATTTTCACATGTTTTCCTCATCACTTCTCTGCACTTTCACTTTTGATCTGATGTGAGAAAGCACAGGCAAACAACAAAGAAACCTCAGGAGGACAAAAAAGAAAAAGGAAAGTGAGGATGTGAGGAGGGTTAGAGAAGAAACAGCTGCAGGTTGATACCCAACCTACAGGGAGAATCTCAGCTCCACACAAATAATCCTCTACTGTTGGCTGTGTACCAGAGGTGGCGTGTGGATATTTAAAAATGGTTTGCAGCATGTATAGTGAAAATGTTGAATGGTAATGCCAGCTATTCAGTTTCCCTGATGCCATTTAGTGACCAGGCTAGCTCACAAATGCCACAAAAACAGGCAGCTGGAGTATATGTCTTACTTGGATAGAAGAAGATGATATTGGATTTATATCGCCCCTATACTCTGAATCTTAGAGCAAGCATAATGTCCTTTACCTTCCCCCCCCCCACACACACACAATAGACACCCTGTGAGGTAGGTGGGGCTGAGAGAGCTCTCACAGAAGCTGCCCTTTCAAGGACAACTCTGAGATAGCGATGGCTGACCCAAGGCCATTCCAGCAGGTACAAGTGGAGGAATGGGGAATCAAACCCGGTTCTCCCAGGTAAGAATCCGTGCGCTTAACCACTACACCAAACTGGCTCTCAGGATAGGAGTAGGAGGAGCCGGGAGGCTTGATTATCTCATAAAGTCACGCCCACACTAGCTCAACAGACGAGAAGTCATCTATGTAATTCTGTGGTAGAATCTGTGTAGCCAGTAGTTTGGTGACTATTACTTTTCTTTGTATATTTGATTTATGTGAAAAATAAGAATTAATTTAAAACAGACTAGAAGCTGTGCAAGATAGGTGAGGCTGCATATGTTTCTTAAAGTGCCCAAGATAGGATTGCCTGCTGTTACTAGAATTGCTGGGGTCTCCTCTTTTTATGAGGGAATTAGCAGAGGTAGACTGTAGGTAGAGGTATTTTAGAGGGGGTCTCTTACGGTTACATACCAAGGTCCAGTTTCAGAAAGAAGACTCCAAGGTAGCTATGTGGAGACAGGCAGTGGCAAACCACCTCTGCTCAATCTCTTGCTGTGAAAACCCCATAGTCCTGGGGTCGGTGTGAGTCTATTGCCACTTGATGGCACCCAATTGTCATTATTAAGGTACTTGTGACAAGAAGAAGAAGAAGAAGATATTGGATTTATATCCCGCCCTCCACTCCGAAGAGTCTCAGAGCGGCTCACAATCTCCTTTACCTTCCTCCCCCACAGCAGACACCCTGTGAGGTGGGTGGGGCTGAGAGAGCTCTCACAGCAGCTGCCCTTTCAAGGACAACCTCTGCCAGAGCTATGGCTGACCCAAGGCCATTCCAGCAGCTGCAAGTGGAGGAGTGGGGAATTAAACCTGGTTCTCCCAGATAAGAGTCCGCACACTTAACCACTACACCAAACTGGCTCTCCGAAAATTTATGAGCCTTTTTTTGACCAGCTTTCTTACACCCTTGTTAAAACTTCAGCACCATTTACACCACTTCCTTTTGTACTGAAATTTTTATTGAATTGAATTCTGCGGCAAACATTAACACTAGTTATTAACCACCTTTTCCCCATCAATCTACTATAACATTCATCCATATTTTACAATAGAAAACATTCTTCAATTAATCCACATACAAATGATACACCTATACTAACCAAGACTCGTTTTCTATTCTGAATCTTACTATCTTGTGTCACCCGTTAATTACCATTCAGTTCCCCCTATTTCATTTTATACTAATCATTTTAATAACAATAATATCAATCTAATTACCTTCAGCTTAAGAGCCCGTGGCGCAGAGTGGTAATGCTGCAGTACTGAAGTCCTAAGCTCTGCTCATGACCTGAGTTCGATCCCGGCGGAAGCTGAGTTCAGGTAGCCGGCTCGAGGTTGGCTCAGCCTTCCATTCTTCTGAGGTTGGGAAAATTAGTACCCAGCTTGCTGGGGGGAAAGTGTAGATGACTGGGGAAGGCAATTGCAAAATCACTTCATAAAAAGTCTGCCATTAAAACGTTGTGAAAGCAATGTCACCCCAGAGTTGGAAGCAACTGGTGCTTGCACAGGGGACTACCTTTACTTTTTAATTACATTCATATCATTCTAGATTAAACTTTCTCCCACGGTTATCACATTTTCCCTCCCTTCTGTTTGCCTTCTTAGAAGTCAGCTTCACCTAGATGAAAAGTAATTTTCAGGTAACGTTGTCCATGGACACCCACAAAGGACAAAAGGGACTGTGCAGAGTGATTTCCCACTAATACAAGCTGCAACCCAGCAAAGAGGGAGGCCAGACAAAGTGGCACAGGAGGCGTGAATGACTGCAGTGTTGAAGCCGCCTGAAGCTTAGACCCTCGGTCCATCAGGTTCAGTCATGTCTACTCCAACTATGGGCAGCTCTCCAGGGTCTCAGACTGAAGTCTTTCACATTAGAACAGATAAAAGGACGTACTTCTTCACCCAAAGGATGATTAACACATGGGGTTCACTGCCACAGGAGGTGGTGGCGGCTACAAGTATAGATGGTTTCAAAAGGGGATTGGATAAACATATGGAGCAGAAGTCCATCAGTGGCTATTAGCCACAGGGTATAGATGGAACTCTCTGTCTGAGGCAGTGATGGTCTGTATTCTTGGTGCTTGGGGGAGCAACAGTGGGAGGGCTTCTAGTGTCCTGGCCCCACTTGTGGACCTCCTGATGGCACCTGGTTTTTTTTGGCCACTGTGCAACAGTGTTGGACTGGATGGGCTATTGGCCTGATCCAACATGGCTTCTCTTATGTTCTTATCACCCACTGCGAGGTTCTTTTAACTATGGGGGGAGGGAGGGGGCTGGGGATTGAACATAGGACCTTCTACATGCCAAGCAGATGCTCAGCCACTGAGACACAGTCCCCTCCAACTTTGTACCTCTTGGAGATATCTCTTTCCACGCCCTCATGCACTAGATCATAAATAGGAGGCTTATGCTAAGCACACGCAGACCCATGGCGCAGAGTGGTAAAGCAGCAGTACTGCAGTACTGTGGTCTGAACTCTCTGCTCATGACCTGGGTTCGATTCCGGCGGAAGCTGGTTCAGGTAGCCGGCCCAAGTTTGACTCAGTCTTCCATCCTTCTGAGGTTGGTAAAATGAGTACCCAGCTTGCTGGGGGTAAAGTGTAAAAGACTGGGGAAGGCAATGGAAAGCCACCCCGTAAAAAGTCTGCCGTGAAAACGTTGTGAAAGCAATGTCACCCCAGAGTCGGAAACGACTGGTGCTTGCACAGGGGACCTTTCCTTTCCTATGCTAAGCACCCAAACTAACAGAGAAAATAGAACTGATGTAAAAATATCCTATTAAAAAAAGTAAAATTAGACCCATAGCTGAGAATAACAGTATGCTAGGAATGCTTAGTTTGTATTTTAAATGCTCTGATTTATAAACAAGCTTTCACTAGTAAGGGTGTTGTGATCAAACAGAGGCAGTTATAAGAGGCCTTAATAACCCTCTTCATTCCACTTCCTCTTCTTTCATTGCAGGGAAACAAATACCTCAACGGAGATCCACTGAATAGTAAGAATTTTTAAAAAACATTTAGGAATGCTATAAACATTTCCCATTGCAGTGGAAGCCCTCTGCAATTACAAACAATTTAAGCATTACTAAAACAACTGCTTTATTATACCCTTGCACTACATTCATAATCTTATTGAGCAGGCATTAGAAAGATAATTGGTCCCCCTCCCCCACGGGGTATTTAAATCCCACTGGAAATGCAGGTTTGTGGTTTTGTTATCTCTCTGAAAAGTGGCTGTGGAAGCTGTAATTTCCCCCACTTGGTTGATACAAGAGAGCTGTTCCAACTCTAGAGCAGCTGCAAAAATTATTTGGAAAACCCCATAGGAAAGTCTGTGTTCTCGAATGCCTTGATGTATGATTTGTAGTCAGCAATTATAATGCAGAAGTCAGTAACTTCTCATTGGACTCTGATGCCCATAAAAAATAAACTATAAAGACATGGCAGTTTGTAGCTGCTCAGATGAGAATTATATTTATAAATGAATATGGGCTTCATGAGTCATCATTCTAAAAGAGATTATTTTAATAACGTCTTTTATGGCAGCATTTCTGCATGTCCTGATTGAAAGACGGGACGTTCGACCGGTTTGCAATAAATGATGCAGGCAGTGTTCCCTCTAAGCTGAGCTAGTGTGAGCTAGCTCACAGATTTTTAGCATCCAGCTCACACATTTTTGTCTTAGCTCAGGAAAAATGGCACCAGAGCACAATAATTTATGCATTAGCTCCCAACTTTAATGCCAGTAGCTCACAACTCCAAATTTAATACCAGTAGCTCACAAAGTAGAATTTTTGCTCATAACACTCTGCTGCTTAGAGGGAACATTGGATGCAGGATCCATGCTGCACAGAAAGGATGTAGAAATCTCCACGCAAAAAATGTATCAGTTGGCATATGCAGTACCTGCTTGCATAGGGGATTACCTTTACCTTTTTAACATGGATACACTCTTATCAGAAAGCTATGTTTGGTAAAATCTAAATTTCAGTCTGGATTCCTCAGTACTGCAAACCTATGATACGATCCAGCTAAAGCTGAATACTTTGAAAGCCTATTGATTCGAGCAGGCAAGTAAAACATATACTTGAATGTCTCCCATTGAAACGACTGGGATTTCAAAGCACTTAGCTTTGGCTGGAGTTTAAAAACAGGACGATGAGCCAGGTTTCCTTTTCTTCTCTTCAGCTACCACAGGGGTTCTCAATAGGCTCGTCTTTGACGCTTGCTGGGAGTTTTCATTCTGTACAGACGGCACCAGCCTGCCTCACAGTGGCTGTGGATTATTATTTAAGATGCATGAATCACCTTCATGAAAACACCCCTCTCCCTCTCCCCCCAAAAGAATTGTCCAGAGATTTTAAAATTCTCTCTGTGTGCATCAGTCTTAATTGATGTTTTGTCTTCATTCGTGGCTGGAAGGTTAACCGAAAGGCAAGATATAAATATTTCAAGTAATAGCATTTCCATAAGCTCATCCAAACAAGAAAATTCTTGTCGAGCTGCCTGAAGTCGGCCTAAAAGGCCAGTTAACATTCCTCGCCGTGGGGAAGGATTTCCAGAACTCTGGCACTACTATCAAGAGAGCCTTACCTCCTGCAAACAATTGAGCCTAGAATAATCTTTCCTGAAGATCTGAGCTGCCGGAAAGGCTTGTGTGGGAGGAATTGTTGCTGATAATGACACTTGCTTAGTGTCCTACAGACTATTGGGTGCAATTCCAGCTCCTTAGTGTGGTTTGAAGGCCTGCATGAAAAGCTTGTATAAACTGAGGTGTGTGCAAACCCTATGTCAAGCGCCGATATTTCTCAATAACCAGTTCTTTGTTTTAAATCAAAGTAGTTTTACTGTTAGAAACTCAGGAGCTGTACCAAGGACACAAGCCTTGGGAGTAAGGACGTACACACAGTTACACAGTTGCTATATAGGATATCATCAAAGGTTACCATACAGATGCATACTTGAGTCACGGGTTCAAAGGTTACTAAACCACTATCTAGGGTATTTTATTACTAAGGAATTTAGGCTATTGGAAACATCAAACATTCTCACACTACTCCGGGAGAAGATAAGGGTTGTCTGTGTGAAACTGGGAGAGACGACTTGAAGGTAATGCCAGCCAGGCTGTAGCATAAACATCCTAGGGCCAGATGGATTTATTACTTGCTCACTGGCGGTAAATAAGGGGGGAGCAATAGAGAGCTGGTGACCTGCTCTTTCTTTCTCTAGAAAAAATACATTACAGAAATGAGCCCGCTTGACACCCGACCATTGAAGGGGATAGCCTCATTTCTCCTGCTTTCTCCTTTGGTGCTCAGACAAGCAAGTATGATTAGATGTGACACAAAATCATCATTAAGGGAAACAGGAAGACTGGGCTAAAACCAATAAAATGAGTTTTAACAACAAAATGTATTTTAACAGGGATAAATGTAAAGTTATATATTTAGGTAGGGAAAATCCAAAGCATGGCTATAGGATGGGGGAGACTTGTCTTAGCAGTAGTATGTGCGAAAAGGATCTCGGGGTCTTAGTGGACCATATGCTGAACATGAGTCAAAAGTGTGATGAAGTGGCTAAAAAGGCAAATGCAGTTTATGCTGTATCAACAGAAGTATAGTGTCCAGATCACATGAAGTGATATAATTTTACTCTGCTCTGGTAAGACCTCACCTGGAGTATTGTGTTCAGTTTTCGGCACCACATTTTAAGAAGGATATGGATAAGCTGGAACAGGTCCAGAGTAGGGCGACGAAGATGGTGTGGGGTGTGGAGACCAAGTCCTATGAAGAAAGGTTGAAGGAGCTGAGCAGGTTTAGCCTGGAGAGGAGGCGGCTGAGAGGTGATATGATCACCATCTTCAAGTACTTGAAGGGCTGTCATATAGAGGATGGTGTGAAATTGTTTTCTGTGACCCCAGAAGGTAGGACCGGAACCAATGGGTTGAAATTAAAAGAGTTTACGGCTTACATTAGGAAGAACTTCCTGACCATTAGAGTGGTTCCTCAGTGGAACAGGCTTCCTCAGGAGGAGGTGGGCTCTCCTTCCTTGGAGGTTTTTAAACAGAGGCTAAATAGGAATCTGACAGCATTGCAATGCGGATCCTGTGAATTTAGGGGGAGGTATTCATGAGTTTCCTGCATTGTGCAGGACGTTGGACTAGATGACCCTTTCAACTCTATGATTCTATGAATCTAAGTACAGCAGGGGGGTATGAGAAGTATGCAATCCCACAGCACACTCCTGGGCACTAAATTTGTTGTTGCCGCCACAGTTGACTTACAGCAACATGGGGTTTTCAAGGCAAGAGACGTTCAGAGGTACCGTAGTTTGCCATTTCCTGCCTCCACCTCATAACCCTGATATTCCTTGATAGTCTCTCTTCCAAATACTGACCGGGGCCAACCCTGCTGAGTTTCTGAGATCTGATGAGATTGGGCTAGCATGAGCTATCCACGTCAGGGCAAATGCTGCTTAGCAGTCAATAAATGTTAGATTTGCCCTAGCTGCCAGGACTATTCTTGGGCAATACACCCTAAATTCTGCAATCCACTTCTTGAGAGTTCGATTAGCAAAAGTATCCTAGACACAAGGCTAGGAAAATGCAATTTCTTGTCATATATTTTTTCTATGTAGCGCAAAGAAAAATTGAAACATAGCAAAAAATCTAGGAAAACCAGTTTTGGAAAGTAGCTCCTTCATTCTGCCTTTAACTAAGTTAGCATTAACTTATTTCCTCTTCCTAAATTGTTCACTTCCTTTCATATATATCTTGACCTTGTAACAGTTGCTATATAGCTTTGGTTTTTACTATGTATTTTAATTGCTCTGGTGGTTTCATTGTTAAATGTACTTTGTGATGTCATTTTAATAAGTTTATAAATGGCTTTGAACACTAGTAAAACTGATGTAAGTGCAACATACACTTGATTTCCCAACCAATTAAAAACATTATATTTCCTAAAAATGTATAACAACTGGAGGAAAAAAATCATTTGAGGCATGCAGAATAATATCGAGCCATATGGAATCAATCAACAAGACTGCCATGTTTCTAAGATGGAAGCTAGAAGCAAATTTCTGGAGTCATAGTTTTCCATAAATTGAAGGGAAGTAACTGGGAAGGTGCCATTAGCAAGGCTTTTTTGTAGAAAAAGCTCAGCAGGAACTCACTTGCATATTAGGCCACACCCCTAACACCACCATTGTTGCACACAGCTCATTTGCATGTTAGGCCACACCCCCTGACATCACACCTGCCAGAACTGTGTTCTGGCTCAAAAAAAGCGCTGGCCATTAGCAAATCTTTTATCTGCAAGACATGGTATACATTTTATGTGTGGTTTAGAATACATACCTTTAGGGATGTCTCTTTAGGGAAGAGAGCCAGTTTGGTGTAGTGGTTAAGTGTGCGGACTCTTATCTGGGAGAACCAGGTTTGATTCCCCACTCCTCCACTTGAAGCTGCTGGAATGGCCTTGGGTCAGCCAAAACTCTGGCAGAGATTGTCCTTAAAAGGGCAGCTGCTGTGAGAGTCCTCTCACCCCCACCCACCTCACAGGGTGTCTGTTGTGGGGGAGGGAGATAAAGGAGATTATGAGCCGCTCTGAGACTCTTGAGTGGAGGGCGGAATATAAATCCAGTGTCTTCTTCTGCTGCGAGGCAGATGAAATCTATCCATTGGATGTGTTAATTGGTTCACTGAGATAATATTAATCTAAGACTGGATTGGAATACCCGTGTGATGTACTGTAGTGTGACTGACTAGAAGTGTCAGCACACTAACAACATATTTTTTCAGTCTTGGCCTTTGTAAAACTTTCCTGAATTCCTACAAATATCACTCGCCCTATAGCCCATATTTAATAAAGTAACTGATTGCTGTGGAAATTATAAACGTCTCCTCTTCATGTTCTCTTACATGCCACGGGGCGAAGAAAAACACAAGATTTTGGGATATGTATATGGTATTCTCCCAACCATGTCCTAACACAGATTATTAGTATGAAGCCCTAGTTTTGGAGAAAGGCAGCATATAAATAGCATTAATAACGCCAATTTGGTGTAGTGGTTAAGTGCACAGACTCTAATCTGGGAGAATGGGGTTTGATTCCCCACTCCTCCACTCGCAGCTGCTGGAATGGCCTTAAGTCAGTCACAGCTCTCACAGAGTTGTCTTTGAAAGGGCAGCTTCTGTGAGAGCTCTCTCAGCCTCACCTACCTCACAGGTTGTCTGTTGTGGTTGAAGAAGATAAAGGAGATTGTAAGCCATTCTGAGACTCTGATTCAGAGAGAAGGGTGGGGTATAAATCTATGGTCTTCTTCTAAATTTAGTGCTGCAATCGCAGAACACCCAACTTTAAGTAATTTCAGTTCCATCTGGTTCTCTGTGCTTCTCAACAACTCTATCAACCCTCTGGGTGAGATCATCCAGAGACTGTCACCAATATGCAGATGTCAGTCAACCCTATCTCACACTTGGTTGGTCTCAGAGAGGCTGTAGAAATCCTGAACTGTTTCCTGTAGGCAGTTGTGGAGGGGATGCAGTCTAATAAACTGAAGCTTAATCTTGGTAAGATGGAAGTGTTATTAATGAGTGGAAAATCTGGTCCAGGCCTTGAAGTCTCACACATTATAGGTGCACTCCCCCTTGAAAGAACAGCCCCCCATTTTTTTTTAAGGGGGTGCTCTTGGACCCAGTCTTACTGCAGGATAAACAGCTGGCAGCTGTGGCCAAGGGTGCCTTCTACCAGCTTTGACTTGTTAGCCCACTGCAACCTTTCCTGGGCAGAAGATATCTGGGCATTGCGGTGTATGTATGCCCTGGTTACATCTAAATTAAATTACTACTGTGCAGTCTGTATGGCCTGCTCTGAGAAGTGTTTGGAAACTTCTGATGACGCAGAATGCTGCAGCCAGTATATTGACTGGAATAGGTTGTAGGGATCATATCACTTTGCTCATCTGCACTGGCTTCCAGTCTGTTTCCAGGGAGGTGCTGGAATTGATCTTTAAAGCTCTACATAGTTTGATACCAGCATAGCTGAAGGACCACTAGTGCCTTACCAACCTACTCAAGTGCTATAGTCATCAGCTGGGATCCTGCTTTGGGTGCTCCCACCTTCTGAGATTAGGTGAGTAGCTATCTGGGAAAGGGCCTTCCAGATCATACCATCAAAACTCTGGGACCCTTGCCAAGAAACTCACCTGTTCCCTTCTGTTACCATCTTCCACCTGTAGGCAAAGACTTTTTTTTTTTTTTACTTCGCTTGGCATTAGCACAAGCCCTCATTTTTTGCTGCTTTAAATTTTTGTTACCTATTTGTTGTACCATATGTGTATTTTACCTTTGTTTTAATTGTTTGCATGACATGTTTTTGTTTTATTTTAATGGTTTTAAAGATGTGTTTTTACTACGTGTGTTTTTAATCAGTTAGCTGCCTGGGTCACTTTAAGGAGGCCAGAAAAGGTAGAGTATAAATAAATCAATAAAATAATTATTTCCTATTCAAAGGCCTGTTACTTCCAAGCCTAGTATCACACTTGCCCAATGACTGTGCCAACAGAGAAAGAGTTGATTTTTCTGAATATATTTTATTGAGGCTGGACACTTCCATCATTTATAAGTTAAGGACTAAACACAGAGAAGTCAAAGTTGTTTAAATTAAGCATTTTATTAACTACAGTAGAAATTCCTTCCAAAGTTCCCTCAAATTTTCATTACTTTACAATGTTGTTGTAACTAGTACATTTGATAACTGAGTATGAAAAGACATTACATTCCTTATGATTCTCACAGTAATTATCTATTTTAAAATATCATTTTTTTCTTGCAAAAGAAAAACCATTCTCCTGAATAATGCATCTCACCGGAAAATACATTCAATGACCAGTTGTATCAAAAATAATACACAATGAAATTTAAACAACTGCAGGCTGTTGATCATGTGCAAAATGAAAGCAGCAGGGGATCTCTGGTCTGGATCAAGAATAATTCAAAAACAGCAATGTGTCCAGAGACGCTGTGCCACTTTGGGAGTTGCAGCTCTCAGCAGCCCCATCCCCGCTGTCAGAGAGCCAAGCAGTCTCCCAGGTGACAACATGGGGCCTTTACCTGCCACCATGGCTCCAGATGCAGGCAGAAAAACTAGCTGGGGCCCAACAATGGAGCAGCCCAGAGAGTGCAGCAGCCTCCACAGCCAGGGCAGGGCCAGAGAGGCCTGCACAAAGGTAAGCCAGATGAGAAGCCAGGATGGGTCCGGAGAATCCTGCACAATAACCAGGTATGCCCAACAGCAGCCCAAGGCCAGAAGCATGGGCTTGTAAGGGCCAGGGAAGAGGCAGGGTTGGGGAACAGTGGGCAGGCCGCCTACCCCAGCCAACAGGGCTGGAGAAAGGGCAGATGGCAAGAGAAGCCAACCAGCAGCCCAGTACGAGAGCCCTCAGAGAGAAGACAGCTATGGCCACTGCCCAGATAAGGGGCAGTGCTATTTCGATCTTTAAAGGCAGGTTCCTGGAAAAGGCTGGAGAGGAGGCTGATGAAAGGAGAAGGAATATGGCCTAGGGAGACCTGTTGGAGACACCCAGGAAGATGGACAAGGGCAAATCATCAGAGCTGGAGAGGGAGGAGCCTAAAGCTGTATATGAAAGTTGAATGGGTATGCGGAAAGATCCACAAAATGCATTTGATCAAGAGCGTCTGCACAAAAAAAATGTCATACAAAAACGTTCTTTGGTTTTAAAATCTTCCAACAAACAATAAGTTCTTTAAGGCCCTAACTGGCTGAACCAAACAGTTCAGATTGACATATTAACCCCTCTGCTAACGAACTCACGAAGGTAAGTGTAGTGAAACAATAACACATTAGAATCCTTTTGTTTGGTTTATGCAGCCAACACACTGTTAAATGACAATCCTACTGCATGGGGCCATGAAGTGAGTGCAGAATCATAACAGGATCCCACTTAGAGGGACAACAGGGACTTTTAAAGTAAAGTCAGGTTGTCCTACATAGCTTCAATCACCCTTAATTAAAACAAGCACACAGAGCTAGTCTATGCCCTTCTGAAAGAAGACCAGCACACTTATCACCACCTTCTGCTAAAGGACAGGTGTTGTCCTTCAGGTCTCACAGATGCCTTATGATAAATGGACATGACTTCATCCCAATAACAAATTTCAGCAGGGTTATTAAATTGCTCCCTTCAACACTTCTGAAGAGGCTTAGGGCTCCCGAAAAGACTTATCTAGATTACGATTATATTTAGAAAGAGGGAGCCTTCCTTCAAGCTTATACGCGGAGGGATAAATACACCAAGTCAATTAACTGTAGTTTCATGATTTTGATCAATGGCAGAGGAACACAATGTTGGTTTCCTTGAAAAATCATGATTGGGACATGACCAGATCTGACATCAGAGATGCTGAGGTAGCTGCAAGGGACTACTGTTCTCATGAACAGCAAAGGACAGTATTTGCAGTTGGTTGGTTAACAAGAGGAACATCACCACCGTATCGAGGCACAGCCAAATAGACATGCCATACACAATTCCGGCTCGATACACAATGTTCATTTAGACTAGATGACTGTTAAATAAGGTGACAGATCATTAATACCCAGAAACCCCTCAAAGATGAAACAGACTTTTGGCGCTTTGGTTCTCAAGGAATGCAGAAATTAAGCACCTACAGTAACTGAAGGGTGATCAAAAGACAATTGGCAAAAAAGAAGTGGTGTCTGCAAGCGCTTTGTAGCTCAGTCCGGATTTACAATCACTTTCTTCCTGGAAGCTGAGTAACTAACAAGGCAGTCCTAAGCACAATTACACCTCCCCAAAACAGAAGTCAATGGACTTAGAAAGGTGTAACTCAGCTTAGGATTGCATCATAACAGATGCACTATGAGGAAATTAAAAAATGGTACATTTATCAAGCTCTTTAGAATTTATTTTGTATTATGTTATGAAACCTGTTTTTAAGCACTGAGGATCGTCACGTGTTTTCACTGATGTGGAGTGCAAGGGCCAGGCCACAGACAAAGAAGGCATGAAAAACTGATGTGTGAAACCATAAATTGGGATCTAATGAGCCCTTTTTTCTATTAATAAGGTACAATTTTGATGTTTCAACTAATGGGAGGGATATTTGGTGCTATAATGAGTAGCAGAGAAAGAACAAACAACTTCATTTGTATCTGAAGCTACCTCAAGACCTGAAAACAGCCACCATTGCAATTCAGTTTCTAAGAAATGACCATCTTCCCAAGGTACCTGGTGATGTGACGTATTAGCCCTCAGTTCTTATTTTTTTAAACCTAAGTCTTCTCCATGCTCTCTGAAATGCCACTCGACCCATGAGGAACGTGATGGTAAAATTCCGTTTGTACCAATCCCTACATTTCAGAAACAAGGGAACACATCAGCAAAAATACACAATCAGGGTATTTCTAAAATGACAGGAAGATGATGTGAAAAATTTTGGTTTGTTGCACACTGTTTTTACTGTCCTTCCTTAAAGCAGAACATTCTACAAACACTTCTGCTTTTAATTTGCTAAAGTGCTAAGTCAAAAAGAGCACCGCCTGGGTGTCTAATACAACATACCCCCAGGCGAGGAGAGTTACATTCTGCAGATACCAGTGTAATGACTAATAATATAAACAAAGATAATTTATTCCAATACCAATGCAGCCTGGAAATATTTAGCTTTCAGGGCATCGTACAAAGAGGGGGGAGAATTTTTTACTGTATAAAAAAATTGAACAAAAAGATAAACAGATGCCTTGTGGCACCTCTTAAAGCCACAAGTTTTCATTCTAGTTTTTGTGCACTAGAACAAAAAATGTGATCATTTTTAAGGGACCTTAAACGGGTTTACTTTTTAATTGATTTTTAAAATTAACTTTTTAATCAATTCTAACAATCACTTATGTGGAACTATTAAATAGGAAAGGACATTTTTTAAAAGTCAGATGTTTGGTCCAACAGATCAAATCCTTTGCTGTAAAAGTTAACACATCTGTCCGCAGTGGATTTCTTAAGAACAACCAACATCTGTTCTTTAGAAACAGATGGCAATTAGAAAAGATTTTTATTTACATTGCTCTATCACCCCTGCAGGGTTCTTTACGAATCCAGCCAGATGAAATGAGTTTTCTTGTCTCTCGGTACACAAGATATTCCTACTGTTCCATCCCAGAATAACAGAGTGGTATGTAGGAAACAGAAGAGAACACAAAAGGTACTACTGAGTACTGGAAGCCACAGAAATGAAAGAAAAAGAGCAATTCTCCTGAACTATGTAAAAACAAATTGTTATTATATACCGTGGAAACAATCTCAAAAAATGGCACATGATTTCTTAATACACGAGGATGAGGCGAAAGAAGAACCTCCATTATCTGCAAATAAGGAAGTACTTTGCTTTCTCAGCATCACTTGAAGCAGAAAGCTGTTGCCATTGTGCCATGATAATGTCTCCAAACCAAAAGGAAAAAGAGAAAAAGAGGAAAAATTTCTGCAAGAAAATACAAAAGGGATAAAAAGAAAAAAAAAGAACAATTGTCCTTAACTATGTAAAAACAAATCATTGGAAGGTACTTCCTCTGTTATTTGGAGTGACTATGAGCAGCTATAAGAAGCAATACATGAAATAGGGCCTTCAAGCATCTTCTGTTATTGAATATGGCCATAATGATTATATTTCTGAAGGTCTGTGTATTAATTAACCATGTGACATGCTTGGGCCAGGGCAGGGAGGCAAAGAGGGAGCCCAGCGACAGCAGAGGGAGGGGCCGGCAGGCCAAGCCACAGCAGCTGGCACCGCAGCGCCCCGACGCTCCACTGGGGCCATGGATGCCTCCCCACCCCGGCGTCCGGGCTTATGAACAGGGGCGGAGCCAGAAGGGGGTGGGACCTGGGGAGCGAACTGGCAGAGGAATAAAAGGAGGAGGGACAAGAGGTCGGGGAGGAAGCTGGCTGAGGCAAAAAGGGGCTGCCAACTGAGAGAGGAGCCCATACCCAGCCAGAGGGCAAAGGGGGCCTGAGGTGCAGTAACCTGGCTCCCTCCCCTAATTCTGAGACCTCAGGGGAACACCCACACGGGTCCCAAAAGGGAGTAGTCCAAGCAGAGGGGCGACGGCCGCACCAGGGGCTCACGAGGGGCGTCCAGGGCACGACAAGCACAAAACACAAAAACATCCCAGTCCCCACATCACGTACTTCCAATCTCCATTAAACAGGACTGGGTGGGGAAGTGAGAAAGACAACAGGCCATTGGGATAAATTTATGAAGCACCCAAGAGACATTACCATGGTTCAGAAAAGGGCTTGTTAAAGTAGTGGTTTTAAGGGAAACTGAAGAAGACTGGAGAGACTTGATAGTTAAGGAGGAAAGAATATTCTTTATATGCTGGAATCAGATTCTCCTCACCTGTTATACATTAGATGCTTTTCAAAGTTTTTATTGAAGAAATTTTTGTAAAATTCAGCCATTTCTTCAGCATTCAGTGTTACCTTCTTCCCTAAAAATAAAATTTCACAACACTTAGGTCAGAAAACATTTTAAGCATGCTGGAACATACATTTAAATGCAAGCCCCAGGAAAAGTTTGGCACAGGATACAGTACAAGGCTGGAATGTGGGAGACCTGCGTTCTAGTCTTACTGTTGTGTGGCCCTGAGCAAGTCATAATTTCACAGCTACTTTCATGATATACAAGAAGTGAAAAATGGTGATCTGCTTTAGGGGACTACCACAAAGGTACATTCAGGAAAGATTTCATGTGTTTCACAAATTAAAGAATAAGCAGAAATATTGGTAATAATAATTAGTTACGCTGAACAGATCAGTATGGGGTGGGTGGAATCTAAAAACTAAGTAGACGAAGCTTAACAGTAAACCAAAAAATGACTTAGATGTCACCTCAGCATTCAGGCTTCTGAGAAAGAAAGTGCTTTTCATAATATTCTTCTGGCACTAGAGTTCTCTTCCCACCCTCCCCTTAGAATCATCATACCCCAAAAGAATATAATGTTTCAAGCAGAAACTGGACAGCTGCTTGCATGTTTCTTGCAGGTAGTAAGGGAGGATAGCAAATACTTGAAGGTATGGATTACCAAAATCATACCATATATTACCTAAAATGTATTCTGTTCCAAAAAGGCAGGCTTATGCCTCATTCACTACTGATCAAGAGCAATCATTTAATCAAGTGCAATAGTTCATAAGATTAAAATCCAGGAAACAATCAGAACCTTCTCTTTAATGAACCACATGATTACAGAAACAATGATTTGACTAACCTTGTTCATCTCTCAATTCTAGACCTTTAGCTTTCAATCTGGACTGAATAAACTCTTCTTTTTCCTGAAATACCATCATTTAAAGATATCAGTTAATATAATTTCATTTTTTTCATAAGTGCTAAACAACGCTGGAACCCATTCTACCAAGTACATTAACTGGTGACTGCGTCTTGTTCAGGAAACATTCAGTGGCCATTGTGCAAACCATCAGCCTGTAACATAGGAAGCTTCATAACGTCCAAGTTGTCTGTTTAGCTGAATACAGGACTGTAAGAGGTCCATACTAAGACTAACTTTAAAGAAAGGTTTGTACAGAAACATTTTGGCCACCGTGTGACACAGAGTGTTGGACTGGATGGGCCACTGGCTTCTCTTATGTTCTTATGTGTGACACAGAGTGTTGGACTGGATGGGCCATTGGCCTGATCCAACATGGTTTCTCTTATGTTCTTATTTTCTTCAGCAACAGAGGAAGTAGCATTGACTTTTTTTAAATAGTGAAACTTTATAATGTGCATTATTTTGGGTATTTACGGTAGGAATGAAAAAAGATATACTCTTCATTATTTCACTGTTAGGAGTTGAGAACCAGCATAGTGGAGTGGTTAAAAGTGTCAGACTAGCATCTGGAGGCTCAGATCTGAGCTCCCACTCCAGCTGTGGATTCTCGCTGGGTGACCTTGGGCCAGTTAACATTCTCTCAGCCTAACCCGCCTCACAGGGGTATTGCTATAAAAAAGAAAGTGGAAGAGAATGATGTAAGCGGATTTGGGTCCCCAACTTTGGGGGAGAAAGGTATGATATAAATTAATTAAATAAGTAAATATGAGTTACAAAAAACAAAGACCAGCCTTTACACTGCAAGATATGGCAACAGCAGAAAAACTCTGTTTGAGTCTCTTGGCAGTCCACACTGCAAGATTCCCAGCACCACAAAGTGGCTTTGCATTTTTGCTGTGTCCTCACCTTTCTAAATGATACATTCTGGTTCGCCCAGAATTGCTGATTCCAAGCCTGAGTTTCTTGTCTAAGTTCTCTAAGTCTGCGTTCCAGCGGAGATTCATGTTTAGGAATATAAAATATTATGGGTCGGATGTTTGAATTCGGGTCGGGAGGCCCAATCCAATCGTGGCAAGAATGTGAAGGAGGCTGAAAACCTGAAGTCTTAAACAAATAAACGAGAGGGATTAGACTTTTGCAGAACTTCTTGTCTTTTCCTTCAGAAGCATCACAAATTGCTTCAGCACTGCTTTGTGAACATTTGTTAGATATGGCATAAGTTATCTACACATACATTTGTTGGAAAGCATGTGTGTCCAGCTCCCATTACTAAAAGTTTCTATTTACCAAATCCAAAGAAAAAATCTTATCACGTTTCTAATAGCCAAGTATGACTGCTGTGTGGATCAAAAAATTCACTAGATTGCAAGCAGTGCGAAGGAGTGGGAGAACTCTCACACAGCCAATGGAGGGAAGGAAATGGTGACAGGAGGAAACAAACATAGCAAAGGATTAGGCAGATGTGTGTGTGTGGGGGGGGGAAGGAAAGTCGATAGGAGAGGGTGGGATCAAAATGAAAGAAAGCAAGGTAAGTAAAACGGAGCCAAAAAAGAGTGGTAGAGCAGAAGGAATGGGGTTTCCCTTCCCCTACAAGTCTTCTAATCTTGTAATAATTTCTAATGCCATAATTACATTTTCATAAAGATTTTTTTCCTTTTGAGATCAACAGTTTTTCTATTTGAGACAACAGTTTCAAAAGGACAGAGTCCAAAACATATTTATTTGGAAGAAACTTGCACTGAAAAGGCTTCACTTCCAAGAAAGATTTTGTTAGAAGTGGGCTGCAAGAAATTCCCTGCATCCACCACCACCAGATTAAAATGCCTTTAAGAAGCAAAGTGCCAATGCTTATAAAGTTGCAAGCGACTCCAGCCCTTCAGTTCATGATCTATTGGTATGAGGTCCTCATGTACTGGCAAGTCCCATCATCATTAACCTTTGGGGTACCACCATTTGCATTTCACAAAATTAATTATAATGTATCACACATCACAGGTAATTCTGGCTTGCAGTCTTATAATTAGTAATTAGGGTTTTTTTTCCTTCTGAGAACGCTGAAAAGGACAGGACTACGTTCTTCTTCTCCTTCAGCTTTTCCTCCATGTTTGGCTTTGATGGCATTTGTGCCTATTGTGCTAAAGCAGATACTTGCTAAGGATTTCACAGTCTCCCTCAGACCTCTTCCACTTGAACTGCTGTGAAATAAGCAATGCATACAAAGCTACCCATAAGGATTCCTCATGATCTTATATGGAAGTTGCGTCTCTGTATACACACAAAGCAGCACACACATTGTGCATTCTTTTCTATTTAAATAAATGAAGAAATCCATTACAGTGGCACCGTTCTGTGCACAATGCAATACAAGGAGTTCAGGATTCAGCTGACAGATACTGTATACTCATTGTGACATTTGCCAGACAAAAAAAAACAACTAGCTCTTAGTTATCTGCAGGCTTTTTTTCTCCTGGCATGGACCAAGTGGCTGCTGTGATGTCATGGAATGCAGACAAGCTTCCCGCCTCCTTTTTGTTATAAAGACCATAAAATGCTTTCAAATTGTGAAGCTTTGATGAGGCAAGTAAAAGGCCACATTGACTGGGGGGGGGGGGGGAAACTTCAAAAAGAGCTTAGGGGATGTGTGCTATTAAGGAACAGGTTGGGACACCTACATGCACCAATGTAAGTCAGACTTCTGTTCTTTCAAACTCAGTACTGTCTGCTCCGGTCTGGCAGCAGTGATAAAGACTCACTTCACTCACTACCTAATCCTTTTAATTGGAGATTTCAGAACCTGGGGCCTTGTGTCAGAAGACTGGAGGTTCTCCTACCCACCATGTCTTCTCAAAGATGAGTTGATTCTCCACACCCAAGACTCTGGAACAAATCCCCTTCCAACAGTTCAACTGAGACTGGGTTTGGACTTTCACACACTCAGTAGAACATATCAATAAAAGCAGCATGCTTCATTGAAACAAGTTAAAAAGTGGCTAAGGCTTAAATACAAGCAAGAATGAGCAGGTGCAATAAAATACCAAGACCAGCTTCCTACATACACATACATAGGTGAGGACAGGCAGGTTACAGTATCTTTAGAGCAGCATAAGAGATGCTGCAATGGTCATTGTCGCCTAATAGTAATACTGGGCCGGGGCTTGAAACTTGTAAAGCTGCTAACGTGTAAACACTTGTAAAGCCTGTTAACTTGTAATTCATTGCTAGTAACTTGTCCTGAATGGGTGTGAACTAACTTTATAGGAAAATCAAACCTCTGACCTCCCTGACCACTATAAGCCAAATGAGAATGTGATCCAAAAGATGATTCTTGAAGAAGAGCAGGATTTTACCCTCCCAGCTGAGTGTAGTTAAGTCAGATCACTTTGATATTAAAAGGTGGAACAGTAAAAGCATGGTTGACGTTTGCATGGAGCTCTTCCCAGCATTATTCTATATGCTTGGATGGCACACTGAAAAACAGCCTATTCCCTCAAATTTATAACAGGGCCAAATGCTGATGTTTAAACTGTCAGGTTGACAGACACAGAGGTCACCGTCTCTCTTGACCCCAAGCGCAAGCAAAGCCACTGAGTTACAGTCAGGACTCTCCAGTGAGAGAGATGTGATGGACAGCTAGGGAAACAGAGAAGAGAGAATCCAAGAGGCAATGAAGATAAGGAAAGGGAGCCTTGTCGGAGTCCAGCCCCGACAATATAATGGTGTGAAGAAGAAAGGTAGACAGGAGACAGATTTAAAGATTGCAAAGCATGCTCAAGTACAGCTGCACAGGGAATGATCCCTCAGCCTCTCCAGCACCTCCTTTTATTTCCTCATACACGTCATACCCCTTAACCAATAAGGCGTCGAGTACAATCTGCTCAACAACAAGGAGCACATGCATTCTGTACTTCTATATACCAACTGCCAAACCTTACACATAACTTCCCACAAGCCTTGCAACCTGGCTGTAAAAAAAAATCACAAGACAAGGCAGCAGGCTAAGATGAAGAAACCTAAGGAAGAACTGGCGGAATAGGCAGACGACAAGGGAAGGATCAGTGGAGAGCCAAGTTAAGAGAAGGGGTTCAAGTTTTGGAAAAGCTTCACTTAGTGTCTAGCGACAACAAAAGGAGTATACTGTTGGTGAGAATATAAAGAACTTGAAAGGCATTCTGAAACAAACAGACCCTCAGACATTCCACAAATAGCTCTAGAGGGTGGTGAAGTCATGCACACTCTGGAGCTGCAAAACAGGCAGAGGGCCTATAGCAGCTGTGGCCAAACTTGCTTAGTATAAGAGCCACACAGATGAAATGTCAGATGTTTGAGAGCTGCAAGACATGGACATCAGATGTCTGAGAGCCTCAAGGAAGGAATGCAATAGATGGGGGGGAGGGAGAGATGGAAAGAAAGCAACTTTAAATACATTATCCAAACTGCCAGCTGGTTTGGTTTGGAGAAGTGATTTAAAGAAACAAATGCCTTCTCCAAGCTGGCCAATGGGGTGGTGGGGGCTTTGAGAGCCACACAATATTTGTGAAAGAGCCACATGTGGCTCCTGAGCCACAGTTTGGCCAGCCCTGGCCTATAGCATCATATTCATTTACAATAAATCAAAACCAGCAGTTTGTTCTCTAACTTGCTCGCCCTTTCAGGCCAAAAAAAGATCCACTCAGTGCATCCTTCCTATGGACTCCACCAACAAGACCATCCTGACGCCAGTACTGGCTCTTGTGTTTTGCTGGACCATGAACCTGGCAAAAGGGTTATAAGAAATACAGTCATTTTTATAGTACATCTAAAAGGACATCAGAAATAGCTGGTAATCATCAGTAGCAACCTTTTAAAAAAAATATTAGGACTTTGATTTTTGCTTTATGGCTCACTGAAAAGAACCCCAACAACTGAGTTCTCATTGGAGTGACAGCAGAGGCTGGGAGTAACTCATGACATAGTCATATCTCTTGCCAGCTGCCGTTCTGCCAGCGGTTGATATGTTGGGACGGTCAGCTGCTTTGCAGGCACTTCTGAGCCAAAGAGAAAAAAAACAAAAAATGAGAATCTGAATAAAGGAGTCGCCACAAGTGCAAATTATCAGGATGTAACTCTTCATATAGTACATGACATAAACCAGCAATTTGCACTCAGGGTAAACAATTCAGTCAATTGGCTTAGCGCTGAATCCACAGAGGTGAAAAACAAACAAACGTGGGTGAATCAGCCCTGTGCCTGCCTGTCATCAACATTCCCCTGGAACTCCCTTTTACCCAACTCAGCCTACTCCTTGAATGCCGATAGAACAGCAGCACTACAGAAATGCACCTCCCCCCTCCCCAAAAATGTGGGAAACATATCTTTAAAACAACCCTGTGATTCTAAAGACATTTACTAGAGAATATGTTCCGCTGAACACAGTGAAGCATACGTTGAGGACACATGTTTAGGATTGCTCAGCAGGGCAACGACGTTTAGGGACCCAGGTTGTGGCTATAAGGCACGTGGCTGGATTGGGAAACTTCTGTAGGCTTCCCTAAATTTCACAATGGAAAAAGGCAGCTTATAAATGTAAGGAACAACAGCTGATTAATAGTTTCAATTAACAGATTAGATACTTTTGAAACTTATCAGATAAACTTTTTGAAGTGCTTGGCATATTGGACTACTAGAATCTGGAAGACCCAGGTTTGAATCCCCACTCTGCGGAAGCTGGGTGCCCTTGTTCCAGTCACACATTCCCAGCCTAGTCTACCCCAAAGGGATAGATCCTTCCCTTGTCATGATGATAAAATAGAGGGAAAGACAACAAAGTAAGCTGCTTTGGATCCCCATTGGGGAGAAAGGCAAAGTATAAATAAAATGACTTAAACCCCTCCCCCCACAAATTGAAGGTGCCACCTTTAAAAAGGTATTCTTTCTTCTCTTGCACAATACAGAACGCCTTTTCTTTGGCCTAGTTCACACATGGTAGTGATGCGAACGAAGTGTCAAAGCCCCAAGGTGGTAGAAAAGATTGTACTTCCTCGGACTGCAGGTGGTGCCTTATATTTTGGAATACTTTTGTCATAAACCATCTTCAAAACATTTCTTGCAAGCCATCCTGAGCTTATTGGAAGGGTGGGGACATAAATATTTTAAGCAACCAAACATAAACAAAACTGACACAGCAAGACACGAGACAGGGCAGAACTTTTCTCAATGCTGCACTAGTTTTCCATTTGCACCTATTTATTTTTTTTAATTCATTTAGGTTTATTATTTATTTAATTAATTTATATCTCGCCCTCCCTGCCAAGGCAGGCTCAGGGTGGCTAACAACATGAGGGATGCCACCTTTACCCCTACCATGGGGACCCAAAGCAGCTTACATCATTCTCCTCTCCTCTATCTAGTCCTTTCATCAACCCTGCAAGGTAGGTTAAGTGGAGAGAGTGTGACTGACTGGCCCAAGATCACTAAGCAAGCTTGCATAGTACAAGTGGGATTCAAACCTGGGTATGCCAGATCCTAATCCGATGCTCTTAACCATGACACCATGGTGGCTCCCTGACTACATGGAACATTTTGTGCAAAGGAACGTTCCAACACTTGTGTTCTAGAGAGATGCCATCCATTCCATCACTTTCTACTCCTGTGCATATGAACAATGGCTAGGATAGTGCCTAAAACACCTAATGTGTACCAGCTGAAAATGAAAGGCTGCTGTAAAGCCGTGGGTCCCAACCCAAATGAAAGATGCTCTAAAGCAGCGTGGGCCCCAAAACTGGGTTGAAAAGCCTGTGAAAATGGGTCCCAGGCTTTGACAGTTGTATTGGTTTGTACTTGCTCTTAAAAAAAAAAAAAATGGGTCGCTATGCCAAGTAAATCTGAATTTGTGATCACTATACCCCCAAAGTGAGCACTCAGTGTCCTAAAGGGGGGGAAGTGATTACAACCAACTTGCATGCAGATTTATCAGACAAACACCATTCCTACAACTCATGAACGTGAGAAAGTGCTTTGCACTGAGTCAGATCATATCAAGGCCTTACATACATGTAGAAATGCTAACTGATTCTCCGTAAATGTTGCTTATGAGTTGGTGGACCCAGCCAACTCATGAACACATGAAGCTGCCTTAGATCACTGACCTACCAAGGTTTTGACTCACAAGCAACATGTATGCAGACCCACTCCGGTGTAACTCTGTCAGTCACATGGCTCATGAACACATGAAGTTACATCACACCAAGGCCCTACCAAGGTTTTGACTCATAAGCAACATGTATGAAGCCCCAATTAGTGCCCACGACCACATGAGAACCACTACACACTGAGTCAGACCCACTGGCCTAGTAAGATCAGAACTCTCACTGGCTCTCCAGGGGTCTTTCACGTGACCTCATACTACCTGACCCCGTTTTAAATGGAGACACCAACAAAGGACTACTACAGGACTTCCTACACGTCGCAGATTGTCCAGACAACTGAGCCATCAGCTGTCCGTCGCTACTCAGGTAAGAGCTCTTCCATCTGTTGTCAACTCAAGAAGGCCTGATCTCTATGCACGTTTACTGAGAAGTAAAGCCCCACTATAAGCTGTGGCCTTACTTCGAAGTAAGCTAGGGTTGTCAGGTTTGTGTCTAGGGAGGGGAGGGGAGGGGGGCTCAGCATGGTGCAATGCCACCGAGGCCACCCTTCCAAGCAGCCATTTTCTCCAGGGGAGCTAATCTCTACCAGCTGGAGATCTGCTGCAAAAGCGGGAGATCTCCAGCCCCCACCTGGAGGCTGGCAACCCTAACTGCGTGCCCAGGGCGACAGTTCTAGGTCCGTTTTTCGTTTTAATAGACCGCGTCTGCCGCCGCAACCTCCTCAGAAGTTTCTTCTTCTAGCCATCTCCGTTACCCTGTTTTCGGGAGGCGGCGGCTGCGAGGCCTCCTCCTTCTGCGGCCCCTCAGCGGACGTTGAAAAAAAGCGGCCGCGCGAGCCAACTGCCGCGCGACCTCCCTTCCAACGGCCCCCCAAACCCCAGATCCTGACCGCTGTTGCCATCCGCGAGCTCGCGCAGGCGCAAAGCGGACGAGGCGACACTTGGCGAACTAACGCGGCGGCCGATGGACTTGCTTTACGGCAAGGTCGTCAAACAAATAGTGGAAGTCCCCCCCCCGTTTCAAAAAAAAAAAAAAAAGCTAGGGGCTCAGCGTCAAGCGATAGTGCGCACGCGCGTCAGGGGTGGTAGAAGCCGGCAGGTTGGGATCAGGAGCGCGGCTCGCTCCGCCCGTGGTAAGTCTGGAGGCGAAAGGGGAAGAGAAGTGGAGGGAGGGATGCTTGTCTGCCTGGTTGCCGGGATTGGGGGAGAAAAGCTCCTGCTGCAAAGTGCCGATGGTGGTAACTCTCCCGGGGTAAAGTGCTGAGGTAGGCTGATGGAGGAGGGGGGAGGTGCATTTTGTATATTTAGTGGCAGGGGCTGCTGCGAGGGTGGGCCTGGAGAAGCGGGGACATGGGGTCGTGGAGGCTGGAGACCCAGGCAGGCTGTGCGTTGTCACTGCGACGGAGGTGCTTCCAAAACCGGAGTAGAAATGCAGAGCGAGAAGAGGGTGTGGAGTGCAGGAAGCGTGAGGGGTTTCAGGCTTGCGGGGGGCGCTAAGAGTTTTGCAGCTGGCAGCTTCCTCCCGGGGTGTAGAAGTATAAAAGCAAGGGGGGGGGGGGAAACCCGAAAAGTGTGCGGATTAATTTGGAGGATTAACACGAGGGCTCTTAGTGTAATTATGGGGGACGGATTTAACTTCGATTTAGGCAGAAGCCAGAGCGGATTCCCGCTGTCCCCAAATTGTTTAATCTCCAGCCGTGGCTTGGCGCTGATCTGCTTCACTCCTTCCCCTCCACCCCCTTGCATATAGACCTATATGGGCTTTGGAAGTGTTCGTTGGGGGGGGACGGTGCTGATGCCGGGGTAGCCACTTCCGGGCAGCCCCAGAACCCACCCCCGGGCGCCTTTGGAGAGGGACACCAATGCAGCGCCAGCCCTCAGCTGGGCTGAGTCAGAGAGCTCATTTTGCAGCCCATCGCTGATGTGGGATGTCCACGCCGATGCGCCCGACGAAGGCGGCAGCTCTGACTCACCCGGACTGGGGCTGGAAGAAAGCTTGTTAGTCCTTCACGGCCGCCGCCGGACTCCTCTTCTCTTAGGTGCGTGGGCCGGGGGGGAGAGACCTGAAGGACCTTTTCGGGCTTTGTGTGTGGGCAGGGGGAGCTAATGGGGCTCAGCAGGGCGAGAAGCTTCTGCCCCCCCCCTCCAAAAAGAGGGGCAGGAGAAAAGGACGGGCTGTGGTGTGCGCCCAGAAGAGAAGCGGGGGGGGGGGGGCATAGTGGGGTCTTTCTGGCATAGGGGTGTGTGCGGGGGTTGTCAGACTCTCCCGGAATTAAAAGTGACTCCAGATCAGGGGTGGCTAAACTGTAGCTCACACGTATTGTATGGCTCTTGAAGCCCCCATCACCCCAATTGGCCAGCTTGGAGAAGGCATTTCTCTCTTTAAATCACTTCCAGGCGAAGCCGGCAGCTCAAAGAAGGCACTTAAAGTTGCTTTCTTTCCCCTTCTACCTCCCCCATCTATTTGCCTTCTTTTGTTCTTTCCTTCCCCTTTTCCTCTCTCCCTCCCTCTCGCTTTGTTGTGGCTCTCCAGCATCCGATGTTCATGTCTTGCGGCTCTCTGACATCTGATGTTTATTCTGTGTGGCTCTTACATTAAGCAAGTTTGGCCACCCCTGCTCCAGATCCAGAGGAGTTAGTGGTGTTAGTCTTTTGCTGCGAAATAGGAAAGAGTCCAGTAACACCTTGAAGAGGAACACATTTTTTTCTATTGTAGCAGGAGCATCTGAGGAAGAGAGCTGTGTTTCTGGAAAACTTATGCTGCAATAAAATTTGTTAGTCTTAAAGGTGCCACTGGACTCTTTCCTATTTTCCGAGTGACTACAGGGATCAAGATCCCCTGGACAACACGACTGCTTTGGAGAATGGATTCTTGCGCGGGGGGGGGGGGGTGTCGGAGTCCAGCCCCGACAATATAATGGTGTGAAGAAGAAAGGTAGACAGGAGACAGATTTAAAGATTGCAAAGCATGCGCTCGAGTACAGCTGCACAGGGAATGAATGATCCCTCACCCTTTCCAGCACCTCCTTTTATTTCCTCATACACGATATACCCCTTAACCAATAAGGCGTCGAGTGCAATCTGCTCAACAACAAGGAGCACATGCATTCTGTACTTCTAGTTACATAGTATCCAATTATACCAACTGCCAAACCTTACACATAACTTCCCACAGGGGGGAGAGGGAAATCCCTGCCCAAGCTGTTTTCTCTCCCTCCCCCCCTTCTTCAGCCACCACAGCTCAAATTCTCCAGGAATTTCTGAGCCAGAGTTGGCAAGCCTAGCTCCCCGGGTTTTACTGTATGAGGGGCAAAGGTAGGACTGGCCGGACCACGGCTGTGGGGCGCGTCAAGATTGGGGCCATGAAGGCTCGTTGGGGGACAATGTGGGGTGGGGAGGCTATTGGGAGCCAAGCGGGGTGATTTTGGGCCTCGGGTCTGCATTGAAATAAAGGCGCGCGCGCAACCATGGTTCCGCTTTGGGGCCGGGAATTCCCGATTTGGAGCTGGGCGAGGGAGCAGCCGGGCCTAGGCCTGAAAAAGAAGGCTCCGGCTTTCCTTAGCAACCTTGCCGAGGCCTGCGGCTCGGCCCCCGGCCTCTCCACTCCACTCCCCTCCGCGGTGGGAGAAGCGGCTCCGCGGGTCCGGGAAGGGCGGAATTGGATTGCCCGGGCATTGTGAAGTCACCGGCGGCGGGAGAGAGAGAGAGAGAGAGCCGGCGGCCGAGGACAGGCTTTGCTGGCGCGCTCCGCTGGGGGAAGCGACCCGAGCTCGGGGCTGGTTCCCGGCCTTCCTTCCTACAGGGATGTAGGGTCGTTATAGGGGGCGGGGGATTAAGCTCTGCGCACCGGGACTCGCTTCCCCCGAGGGGCTTCTCGCTTGGGGTAAGGGCACTGAAGAGGGGGCGAGGGAAGGGATTCCCCAGATGTGAGGCTGGGGGTTGGACGGAGCGGCAGGTGCTATGGGGCGAGGGTGTTGGGGAGGGCTGCCAGGTCCAGCTTGAGAAATTCCTGGAGACTTGGGGGGGAGGGAGGATGAGGGGCAGGGTTTGGGGAGGGTCCTCAGTGGGGTATAATGCCACAGACCAGGGGTGGCCAAACTGTGGCTCTTTCACACATATTGTGTGGCTCTTGAAGTTCCCACTGCCCCATTGGCTGGGTTGGAGAAGGCATTTGTCTCTTTAAAGTTTAAACCACTTCTCCAAGCCAAGCCAGTTGGCAGCTTGGAGTATGCATTTAGAGTTAAAGTTGCTTTCTTTCTACCTCTCTCTCCCTTCTCCCACCCCATCTGTTTGCCTTCCTTCCTTGTCTCACAGCTCTCAAAAATCTGATGTTCATGCCTTGTAACTCTCAACATCTGAGATTTATTCTATGAGGCTCTTATGTTAAGCAAGTATGGTCAACAGACAGCCCACTTTCCAAAACAGCCACTTCCCCCAGGGGACCTGACCTATATAATCTGGAGCTCTGTTGTAATTCTGAAGAGATCTCCAGGCCTCATAGGGTTGCCAGGTTTGTGTTGGAAAAATACCTGGAGACTTTGAGGGTGGATCTGAGAGAGGGGAGGGGAGGGGCCTCAGCATGGTACAATGCCATAGAGCAGGGGTGGCCAAATTTGCTTCATGTAAGAGCCACACAGAATAAACATCAGATGTTTGAGAGCCACAAAACATGAATGGCGGATTTTTGAGAGTCGTAAAGAAGGCAAATAGATGAGGGAGGGGGAGAGGTGGAAAGAAAGCAACTTTAAATGCATTCTCCAAGCTGCTGGCTGGCTTGGTTTGGAGAAGAGATTTAAAGAGAGAAATGCCTTTTCCAAGCCAGCTGACAGGGCAGTAGGGGTTTCAAGAGCCACACAATATTTGTGAAAGAGCCACATGTGGTTCCTGAGCCACAGTCCGGCCACCCCTGCCATAGAGTCTACCCTTCAAAGCAGCTGTTTTCTCCTGGGGAGCTGATCTCTGTCTGCTGGAGCTCATGTTGTAAAAGTGGGAGTTCTCCAGGCTCTACCTGGAGGCTGGCAACCCTGGGCCTTCACCTGGTGGACAAAGTACCTAGAGAGATCACAGGAATTAGTAAATGAAAATTAGACAATAACAACCTGAAAAAACATTTAATTATTTCACGAGTTTGGTAAATATGAATGCAGTTCTGTGGATTCACATGGGCATAAATATCACCCAGCAGTATTTAACAAGCACGGTCCAATTGTGGCTCCTTATGCAACTTGAATACAAGAGTTAGAAAGACATGAAGAATGTTTTCTTGTATTTTTGCACTTTAATGGCATTGGAGGAGGCTTGAAGTCAAGAGGGCCAGGCATTCTCCAGCAATAGAGAAGAGCATCGTGTTATTGGACTGTGCTTGTTAAATACTGTTGTTGAGTGATATTTCTGTTCGTGTGAATTTATAGAATTGTATTAATATTTATCAAACACTTGAAAGAATGAATGGTTTTTATAAATATATCATGTTATTGTCTAATTTTTGCTCACGTGGAGGTTCGCAGCCCTGGCTGGCTGATGGGAGACCCAGGGAAGGGACTTGCTTGCCATGGGTGGTCAGGAGGCTTAACTTCACGTGTAGCTCAAGGATGTAGTTTCATTTTGCTTTCGCTGGAGGCAGCTGGAGAGAGAAGGGAAGGGGGAAAGAGAGCAGATGCCAAATGAGGATAGTACGCGGAGCCCTGGTTCTATTTTCCTGTGTGTGTGATCTCTATCCTGAGGGGGGCAAGCAATGGAGAATGAGAAAGTGCCTTCTGCTTCCCTTGCAGCGCTTGCCTCTTTCTGGCACCACAAGAAAAGTAACCGAGGAAAGCAGATGGCAACATCGCCTTTCATTTTCCTCACTGGTGCATCAGCCGCTCTGCTGTATTTTGCTTGTGATGTCGAAAAGAAAGTGTCTGCCTTGAACGTTAGGCCTGCTGAGGAACTTACTTCCGAGTAAGCACACAGAGGGCCAGCCTGTTTAGCATGTGCCACTGGTTATAGACCAGGGGTGGCCAAACTGTGGCTCAGGAGCCGCATGTGGCTCTTTCACAGTTATTGTGTGGCTCTCAAAGTCCCCATCAGCTGGCTTGGAGCAGGCATTTGTCTCCTGAAGTCATTTCTCCAAGCCAAGCCAGCCGGCATCTTGGACAATATATTTAAAGTTAAAGTTGCTTTCTTTCAATCTCTCCCTCCCCCATCTATTTGCCTTCCTTCCTTCCTGTCTTGTGGCACTCAAACATCTAACATTTATTCTATATGGCTCTTGCATTAAGCAAGTTTGGCCACCTCTGTTATAGACTCTACCCAATTTGTTTGCAGCAAAATAAGAGTGGGAGTCCAGTGGCACCTGAAAGATCAACAAAACTTATTCCAGTATAAGTGTTCCTGAGTCAGAGCTCAATTTGTCGGGAGCTGCCTCAGAGTTTTATTTAAATTAATTCCTGTGTGTGCTTCTCCTTTACTCTGTAGAATGATTAGATGCAAGGGAGGACATTGGGGTTACTACGTTCCAACAATTTATGTAGAAGAGGGAATTTTGGCAGGCGGGGCTTGCCGTACAGGAATGAGAAAAGGTGCATCTTCCCAAACTGCCATCTACACAGCTATTAAAGGCAAAGAGGCCTTTGCTCTCCTTTGCTTCTGCTGATCCTTTCCTTTTTAGGTTTTCTTTTGACTGAAAACCCATGTGAAGAAAATGGTGGTACAATTGGTGTGAGTCATTTGAAGTTAGACTGCAGCCCAGTTGCGTGGGTCTGAATCCACAAGTTGGACTAGCACTTTCAAGTTCTTTCCCTGGAAGGTCAGAAATGTTGTGCTGTTCTAAACTCTTGCCTTGTGAAGTTAACAGACTGTCCTTAAAAGTGAGCCAATGCAGAATGGTGGTTAGAGTGTCAAACTATGGTTGGAGTGACTTGGATTCAAAGTTCCACTGTGCCATGAAGTTCCTTGAGTGTTTTTTAAGCCACTCATCCATTCTCAGCCTAATGTATTTCACAGTATTGCTGTGAGGATACAGAAGAGAAGGTTTTTATACTCCACTTTCCTCTACCTTAAGGAGTCTCAAAGCAGCTTACAATCACCTTCCTTTCTGCCCTGCAGTCATTTGGTGAGGCAGGTGGGGCTGAGAGAACTGTAACTGGTCCAAGGTCACCCAGCAGGCTTCTTATGGGGAAATCGAACCTGGTTCTTCAGATTAGAGTCCACCACTTTTAACCACTACACCACACTGGCTCAGAGGGTTGAACCATATATACTTCCCTTAGCTAGCTCTTTAACCGAGAGGTGTGGTAAAAATGCAGTCATTGTTCTAAGAAAATACCTATCTGACACCCTAGGGACAGATATTTCTGAGATTTATGCCATGGTTATTTGTTAAAAACCCACAAAATGTTAAAAAAATTTTACAACAGAAGAGTTTTAAAAACATTGCCTAGCAGTTCGATGTGCATTTGAAACTTCATCAGCTCTTTGTTTTCCATTATTTTTAGCTCTGCTGAAACTGGATGAAGAAGAATGGATATGGGTAACCAACATCCCTCCATTAAGCGGTTACAAGAAATACAGAAGGAAATCAAAGAGTTTGAACCACAAGTAGCAGCCTTCAGTGGTTTGTCTGGTGACAGAGCTTACAAGAAACTAGAGAGGACTTTGACTAAGCAACTTTTTGAAATAGATTCAGTGGACACAGAAGGCCGAGGGGATGTTCAGCAAGCCAGAAAGCGAGCTGCCCAGGAAATTGAGAGGCTGCTTAGAGAGCTGGAGCAGAATGCGAATCACCCCCAGAGGCTGGAGTTAGAGTCCATATTTAAGGAAGCACAAGCACTGGTGGAGCACGAAATCACAGGTTTTTACAAAGGAGGCAATTGCATCACTGAGGAATTTGATGAGGGTATTCAGGATATCATCTTTAGGCTCACTCAGGTGAAAACTGGAGGGAAACCCTCCCTACGGAAAGCCAGGTACCGCACGCTGACCAAAGTCTGTGCCGTTCAAGAGATCATAGATAACTGTGCGAAGCAGCAGCCTTCTTTGCCGCTGTCCGCTGACGCACATCCTTCTGTCGCTAAGATTAACTCTGTCTTGTGTGATGTCAACAAAGCGAGGGGGACTCTGATTGCTGTTCTGATGGGAGTGAACAGCAATGAGACCTGCAGGCATCTGTCTTGCGTGCTGACAGGCCTGATCGCTGATCTAGATGCCTTAGACGTCTGCGGCCACCCGGAAATAAGGAACTATCGCAAAGAAGTTGTGGAAGAGATCAACAAGCTGCAAAGATACCTAGATCTGGACGAAGAAGCCGATTCCACTTACGCCTACGACCTGGCGCAAAACAGGTGCATCATAAAGATCGAGGAGATCCGCAAGAAGATGAAAGAGGTATATTCTTCATTTTTGAAAGGAGAGAGAGCCGCAGACTTGTATTTGAAGTCGAAGACGGAGCTGCAGGGGCTGATCGCCCAACTGGATGAACTGAGCCCAGGCAAAAACCCCTGCATCCGGGAAGCCAGGAGGCGAGCGGTGATCGAAGTGCAGACCCTCATCACGTATGTCGACCTGAAGGAAGCGCTCGTCCGGCGTCAGGTGTTTGTGCAGGACACGGAAGTAGAGCCTCCATCGCACAGAGCAGTTTGGAACATTCTCGAGACCCTCTCCCAGATACTCCAGGAGGTGCTGTCCTTCGACGGGAACAGGACGGACAAGAACTACATGAGGCTGGAGGAGCTGCTCACGAAACAGCTCCTGGCCCTCGACGCTATAGACCCACAAGGAGACGAGCGCTCCAAAGCGGCCAGGAAACAGGCGGTGAAGCTGGCGCAAAATATTCTATACTACCTGGACATGAAAACGGATGAGTGGGAGTACTAAATTGGCTGAGATCTTGTGCTAGACGCTGCCGCTTTTTTTTTTGCACATGCCAGTTGATCTCCCGACAAAATCCAAAGTTATGTGGTTTGCTTTTGTCCTTGTGGCTGAGGAAGTGTCGGATTGGGCTACGCGGCAGCCGTGTCCCTTGCTGTCCCAAGCTAGGCAACGACAGCAGTCCGCATGCTATTTGTGTTATGATTTTGGTCACAGCTGACTCTCTGTATCTCCCCTGGGATCTCTAGCTCTCATCTTCTGTCATGAAGAGCGGCCACACTTGCCCTGCTCTGGTAGCTAGCCAAAACCAGCCCTTCCGTACAGTGAGAGAACGCAGCTTGTCAGAAGTGTTTTCTTACCTTTCACTCAAGGTGACAGAGAAGATAACCAGGAGGTAAATTTGTTAGCTGTAAGCCAGCGTAGACCTTGCTGTTGGTTTGACAGAACGTGGGGGAGGCTTCAGATGCACTGTCGCGATCCAAAGGATTAAATGCAAATTACTCATGGTTCATTATCCCCCTCCCCTCTATGTGTTTTGGTTTAATCTTGCTCATCTCTCACCTGAGGGTTTAGAGGTTTTCTAAAGAGCTGTAGGACTGCATGGTACAAACAGTGGTGCGGGGAGATAAGTTGCAGCTCGCCTGCATACCTCGTACCCTGAAGTAGTCCACCAGGGTAGTTCAGGGTTTGTGCTTAATGTTAATTTCAGGTTGGCCGTTCAGAAAGGAGTCCTCCTTTATAACACAGGAATGAAGGAGCTGCTGTACTTCAAAAATGGACTATCATAGCTTAGAATGGGAGGGGGAAGTTGTTACTGTTGAAGGGTTGTGTTGAATTCTTCAGTGGCTGAGAGCCTCCAAAAATGAAGATAGTGTGCACAAAGTCATTGTGGCTAAAGCTTTTTTTTTTCTTAAAGCTTATTTAAAAGTGAAACATCTTCTACAACATAATACATACAGGTAGATGTTAAGGGGTTTTAAAAAAAAATGAGCAGGAAAGGTTACAGAAAAGACACTAATGGTGAAGCGTTCAGTAAACTGGCCTAGACAAAGACTGAATCCGTAATTCTGACAAGAGATTTGCCAGGCAGATACAAGGCAAGAGAATTTTTAGTGCCAGTGTTCTGAACGAGCTCTTTGCTGGGCAACCTCAAAGAAAAATGAACAGAGGGCACACTTTTCTTCCAGCAGAAGAAAGTGAGGCATGGGAACAGTGCAAGTAACTGAACAAGGTTAGTCTCTCCGCGTCAGAGGCCAACAGAACTCTGGCTTCTTGCATCTTCTCCACTTTTTGCCTGAAATTGACCTCAGTTGCTTCCTAATATGGGAATGAATTTATTCTGAAAAATAAAACCCAAAAGGTAACATTCTTCTGATCTATACTATCGTTGAAGAATAAGTAGTAATCCGATGTATGGGAGACACTTAACAAAAAAAAGCAGCATAAGGATAGCAGCTGGAGTTATAGATGTGCCATCAACTTATGTATCACTTAAAAAGGCACTTGTTTACTAAAGAGAGTCATGTTTTGTCTAATTGTATGTTAATACGCAGATACAAACACAATATCTGAATGCAGCTGTGTTGTTAATCCTCTAGAAACCAATTCTCCTTCCATATTAAATTGACTATCAAACAAGCTTTTTAAAACAATTTATGTCTATGTCGTGCAGATTTCTGCAGGCCACTAACAACGCATTCTGCAAAACTAAGCTGGATGGTGGTTTCTGCTTTCCTGAACCTGTTAAGTAAGAAGGAAACAGAGAAATTCAACTGAACTCCAGTGTATTCTATTCACCTGGATGGGAACAATTAATAAGCTGCAGGGCTCTATTAAAAGAAGAGAAGGGGAGGGTGGAAAATAACACAAGTTTCTTTGCCCACTATGCAATGGTACATGTGACCTACTTGAGGGTGGTAACACAACAGACAGCAATGCTTCAATGAAAAGAGAAGCATTTGCTGTCTGGGCTCCTTGAAAGATCAAGAACTGCTGAGGGAATAGTGGATTCAGCACATCTTGATGCACAAAAAGCAGCACATATAGCCTCCATACATCTTCAAGGGAATGTTCAAAGGAACTTTTAAACTGAAAAAGGACTTGGAGCCTTGGAGCAACACTGCGAGACCTTTACCCAACACCAATGAGTCTGGATTAAGTTAGGGTGTGGAAGCACTTTCATGAGTTTCCACTGTCAGAAACGGTTATCTGCTCCAGGTGGGTAGGTGGGGAATACTGCCAAAAGGACAAGGTACCAAACAGCAAGTGATTTCACAGGCCAAAAAAACACACAAAAAACAATAACTCTACAGCCAACAGAATATGGACCATATGCAGTTTTTGTGTAACTTGGACTCCCCTGTTGGTTTAATTTCTAGAGCAGTGTGCTGTGTGTTTCCCTCCATCCTTGCATACTGTGTCCTTTTGACTTCATATTCAGCAGGGAAGCTCTTGTTCAGAGAGTTCCCTGTGTAGATGCCAGCTTTTGCATTGCATCAGAAATCCCTAGATCTGTTTGGTGTGTGTGAGAGAATGACACTAATATAAAGCCAGCGTTTCAGTAACACTTCTCCCCAGCAGTTTCATCTTTCTGTTTTCATATAAACCCCTGCAAAAATGTTCATCTATTCTACTTGTCAAAGAAAGGTTGCCATTTCTAGAGCAGTTATTTCAGAAGTTTGTTTCTCAACCTTCCATGTCTGTTAGAGCTACACATTTAACAGGGCAAACATATAAGGGTGGTGTGCTAAGTGCTGTTGCTATAACTTTTTCAAAAAAATATTCTGCTCATAAGAATAAATGTTCAATGCTTAAAATTTGTCCTGAGATCCTTGGTACAGTTTCAAGTCAATGCATGAATGAAAATGCTAAAGTCAATTAAATAAGCTAAACCAGAAAAAAAATAAAAAAGGATCTGGTATGTGGATTTGAAGAAATCCTTGTTTTGTGTGTGTGTGTGTTTTTTTAAAAAGAATGTATTTTTCTATTTAATATGCAAATAGGCCAGGACACATAGTCCTCTCTAGCTTTCCATTGCAGTAGGCTGAAAACATTTTTTGCTGTTGATTTACTCAACGCTGGACCATTTCAGAGTCTGCATTTTGTCCAAAGTGGGGTTTTTCCCCTTTTGTGCAGTGTCAAGGCAATGTAAGAAGAGAAATAAAATGGATGTAACTTTGCTGAATCTTGAGCATCATGATATTCATGGGTGGTTTTTTTTCCTGATTATGATTGTATTGCTTTAGGAGCAGGGTTGATCCAAAGCAGCAGCCTTGTTCTGATACTCTTGCCAGCAACCGTGATAAAATGTTCTCTCCTCTGATCTGTCTGGTTTAACTGTCCTGTGATCTGCAAACCATCAAAGAGAGGCTCTCCCCACCCCCTGCACTTAAGTGCCAGCGCTCAAAAGCGGTAGAGATTGTGCTGTTTATGTTTTGTTGAATTTTGATGGAAATGAATCTTCCTTTTCAGAATGTGTGTCGACTTAAATTTTGTGTATGCCGTTGGCTTGGTGTATACAACTTCAAAGTGAAGTGTTTAATAAAGCGTTTTCATGCTTTCTTCTTGATAATTTAATTTGATGTTAAGTTTTCTTCGTTTTTTTTACCTTAAACATTAAAGTGCACATTATTGGAGTGAAAGTTTTGTTAACATACATCTCTTTTCCTAGAAGCACAGGAAACTCATATCAGAATACTAGCAGTAGCATTGCAGAAACTAATTGAAACGAAGCCATGTAGCTAACTGGGTTGTACCAGTTGCTGGTTTTAGGTTTACATTCATTTCCAAGGAATGGGCACAAGCAAAACTAGAACTTTGAAACAGAGGCTGGTTGAAACAGACCATTTCTCCCTAGTGCTTGGCTTGCACTCTTTCACAGAGAGTGGTAAACTTTTTAACACTTCCAGCTGGGAGGGTTCCTTCTTTGAAGTGGGGTTGGATTCCACATGCTCCTGCTGTTCTCTCTACCCAATCATAATCATGATCAGCTCCTTGATGGTAGATCCAGGTGGACAGCTGTGTTGGTCTGAAGCAGTAGAACTAGTAGTAGTTCTACAGCACTTTGATGGTTCTACAGCAGAATATTACAAAAGCAGTCCATCTTCTCCACAAAGGGGGACCAGTTCACCTCAGTCTGAAACCTGAGGATTTAATTGCTTGGTTCCAGCATGTCCTCCGAGGTTAGGAGCTTCTCCAGGGTGTAAATTGAGGCATCCTTTATTTCTCACTTGTAATAGAACTCACCACCCTCTCAAAAGTCCCTGCAGTTTCAAAAAGGTAAGGGACCCCAGGGATATCTTAAGAGGCTCAAATGAGAAATAGATTGATGGTGTGGATTGCTTACTATCGGGGGTCGTTTTGTAGAAAAATAGGTGATGGAGCTCATCCAGGGATTGTTATGCAGCTGCACATACTATTCAATGGACAAGGAGGTGGAGCTCTCAGGTTCAGGAGCTGCACTCCTGTGAGCTCCCACTGAATCAAAGGCCGCCTTACTATAATAATACAGCACTGTAGGTCAGTATGGACATTAAGCAGTTGATAGGTAACAAAAGCTTAATACATTCTGGGATGGCCTGGCAAACAGAAATTATCCTTTGGAAAGACTCCATGCAACAAATGATAAAAGTGAAATGCTAAAGCAAGCTTTAGCTTATGCATGCACATGGAAGTAAGTCACAGGGATTTAAATGAAACTGAATCTCATCTGTACAGCCTCAAGGCCAAACAACATGCTAAGTCAGGACACTATTTACACCCAAAAAAGAGCAAGCAGAGAAGACCTCTGGTCAATTTATTTCATTTGTATTCATCTTTTCTCTCATGGGGGTGCAGGGGGCAATGTGGCTTACCTCATTCTCCGTTTTATCCTCACAACAATCCTATGAGGTATGTTAGGCTGAGAAAGTCTGACTGGCCCAGGGTCACCCATCCAAAGTTTGAGTGGGAATTCAAATCCAGATCTCCCAGATCCGTTCAACCCTCTTAACCATTACACCACACTGCACTTCTTTCATGGGGTGATGGGGGTAAAAAGGGCAGGGAGGAAGGAATAAGCAGCACTTCACTTTCCACCCCCTCTCTAGCTCATCTTTTTAAAATTGCTTTAGCAAATTTACTTGTCTGCTGTGGGGAAATGACCCGAGAGGGTGGTTACAGGTATTTTGATGTAACATATTAGACTTCAGTGTTTGTGTTAAAGCATCATGTGGTGGTTTCAAACAACATTCACTGCCACAGGAGGTGGTTGGAATTCGCAGTGTTGGACTGGATGGGCCATTGGCCTGATCCAACATGGCTTCTCTTATGTTCTTAACAGACTTTCAAGGTATTTTCAATAAGGAAGTTTTGCTGGTCTTCCCCTCTTCAGACCCCAAACAGCAGTGGTTTTTCAACAGGCTTCCACACAGTATTGTTTGTTCATCAGCAGCTTCTTCAATTTTTGTCTGGCCTCAGACCTGTTTTGCACTGATGTTTTTCTCGACAATGCCCATAAATCAAGTGGGTGTTTGTGTGTCTTGTTTGCTTTGCTTTCTCTGATGTCTCGCTTTCCCGCCATTTTAATGTTTCCCTGTGGTGCAGTCATTTCCCTTGGCAGCTCCTGCGGGCCTTTAATTTTTTAGAATAAATGTTATAGAGACATTGCTAATGCTATATCAACATATGTAAGTGTGCCTGTTCAGAATATGAATTTAGCTTTTACTGTATTTTCAGAGTTTTTATTCTGAAAAGGGACAGACACTGAAATCTTCAGGATGCGTGCACCAAAAAATGTAAGCAACATTGCCACCTGGACAGTAATGAGGTGTCCTCGTGAGGCAGCGTGGAAGGGAAATAATGAGGCACAGGTGGGGGTGAAAGCACTGTAAAATGGCTGCATGGAAGCTTATTGGCCAAGTTGCATCTGTGGGAACATAAAAAGCACTGGTGTGAGTTGCTGTTCTGAAATACCCTCAGTGGCAGATGAGTGGCAAAGTGCCAGTTATCCAAATTTTTGTTTGTTAGTTTCAGGAAGATTTCCTGCCTTAGGCCATATAGTTTCTGTTTGCATATTTACAAAGACCACTCCTCCATGAATATGTTGGTTATGAACAAACAGAAATAAAGGTGCTTTTCCAGAGCATAGGCTGGTCCATTGTGTCATGTGCATATTTTTAAAGAATAATGTTTCCTAAGGAGCAAGATTTCAGGAGGATAAGTTGGTGTAGTGGCTAAGAACAGCAGACTCTAATTTGGAGAACTGGGTTTGATTTCCCACCTTCACATGAAGCCTGCTGGGTGACCTTGGGTAAGTCACAGTTCTCTCAGAGCTCTCTCAGCCCCTCTTACCTCACCTGAATTGCGGCTATAGAGGATGCACCCTGCAAATTAGAAGTTCTAATCCATACCTATAGGCTAGTGATGGTGGCTCAGTGTGATGGAAACATACTATATGTGCTTAAAATCATCCAGAATTTTCAGGTTATCTCCAAACAGATTCTGAGGCTGACCCCAAGTTAAACTAGCAACCTGAAGAAGAAGACTTGCAGATTTATGCCCTGCCCTTCTCCCTGAATCAGAGACTCAGAGCGGCTTACAATCTCCTATGTCTTCTCCCCCCACAACAGACACCCCGTGAGATGGGTGGGGCTGAGAGGGCTCTCACAGCAGCTGCCCTTTCAAGGACAGCTCCTGCAATAGCTATGGCTAACCCAAGGCCATTCCATCCACACACTTAACCACTACACCAAACTGCAGCTTTGGGGGAGGATAGTTTAATGTTGGATACTGTGGTATGAAATACTACACGCTGAGATTGATTTTACTGTTATGATTCACCTCTGCTTGGGTTCCCTTTGAGTACAAGACGGGACATAAGAGCCCTGCTGGACTGGACCAATGGTCTATCTAATCCAGCATCCTGTCTCACACAGTGGCTAACCAATTCCTCTGGAGGCCAAACAACAGGGCGTAGAGGCTAAGACCCTCACCTGACGTTGCCTCCCGGCTCTGGGATTCAGAAGTTAAGTACCTCTGAATGTGTAGGTTCCCCTCAGTCACCGTGGCTAGTAACCACTGATAGCCCTACCCTCCATGAATCTATCTAGTTTCTAAACAGTCTTTGGGGATGGGGAAGGGAGAGAGAGAGAACCTCAAAACCATAATAGGCGCATAGCTGTGTTTATTGTTAGAAGCTTAATTAAGCCAAACTGGAACAGAAGGATTTATGTTTGTGCAGCTCCCTAAGAAAAACCTGCCTTTCAAGAGGCTAATCAGAAAGCTTCAGAAGAAAGCAAGACGTGACTCTCTGCTATATCCTTATTACAGTTTGCCCTGCATTCCTGCCTTAATTATTCACAGACTCATTGGTTAAACATAAGCCAACAAAGCAAAGGTGTTCCAAGGTACTCTTTAGCATGCATCGAAATTCATGCAGGTGTCTCCTGACACTAGCATACACAACGTGCTTCCATCTTTTTATGTGGCAGCTGCTTGGGGGAGTGTGGGAGCTCATGGGGGAATGGATGAGAGAAAGTGAAAATGATATATGCAGAGAGAATATCTGAAGTGTAGGATGTGTACGTGAGAGACAGGGAACAAAGCAGTAGCTTGAGCACTGTAAAAACAAAAAATTCAAGAGCTGGGCAGGTTCTGAATTAATCAGATCACCACAAGGAAGGTTTCAACATCCAAAGGTTTTTTTTTGGGGGGGGGGGTAGTCAGTTTATTGTTTATTTTATAATGATGTTAGAGGGGAAACCTCAACTAGTGTTTGGAATAGGATTGCCAAATCCAATTCAATTCTGGGGACTTTGGGGGTGAAGCCAGGAGCAAGGTTGTCACAAGCAACATTGAACTCCAAAGGGAGTTCTGGCCATCCCATTTCGAGGGGCTGCACACCTTTTAAATACCTTCCCTCCATTGGAAATAATGAAGGATAGGGGCACCTTCTTTGGGGGCTCATAGAATTGGACCCCCTGGTCCAATCCTTTTGAAACTAGGAGGGTATTTTGGGGAGAGGCATTGGATGCTATGCTGAAAATTGGGTGCCTCTACCTCAAAACACAGCTCCCCCAGAGCCCCAGATCAATTCTCCATTATACCCTATGGGAATCGATCTTCATAGGGAATAATGGAGTATCCAGCATATATTTCTCTCCCCCACCCCTTGCTTTCTGATGACCCTGAAGTGGGGGGAGGGCTTCCAAACTGGGGGATTCCCTGCCCCCACCTGGGGATTGGCAACCCTAGTTTGGAAGTAGAAATAATGCCAGTGCTGGGGGGACCCATGGCTCAGTGCTAGAGCAGCTGTTTTGTATGTAGAAGATCTCAGGTTCAGTCCCCTGCATCTCCACTTAAAAGGACCAGGTAGTAGCTGATGTGAAAGATGTCAGCCTGAGACCCTGGAGAGCAGCTGCCAAATGGAGCAGACAATACAAGCCTGAGTAAGAGCCAGTTTGGTAAAGTGGTTAAGTGCGTGGACTCTTATCTGGGAGAATCGGGTTTGATTCCCCACTCCTCCACTTGCACCTGCTGGAATGGCCTTGGGTCAGCCATAGCTCTGGCAGAGGTTGTCCTTGAAAGGGCAGCTGCTGGGTGAGCCCTCTCAGCCCCACCCACCTCACAGGGTGTCTGTTGTGGTGGGGGGAGAAGATATAGGCGATTGTAAGCGGCTCTGAATCTCTGGTTCAGGGAGAAGGGTGGGATATAAATTTGCAATTCTTCTTCTTCTTCTAAGTGCAATTGGTCTGACTCAGTATAAAGCAGTTTCATGGCACGTGATTGCTGATGTGGTGTAATAGGATGACAAAATCCCAAAATGTAGCAAGGTGCCGAATTCTTCCCCTGCTAAAACTTCAATGGTTTGTGACAGCAGCTTGGTGTCCCTTATTGTCAGTCCTCCAGTGATCGCCTCCACAAGTTTGTGCTCTGGATGGGTGCATTTCCAGTGATATTTCAAGTGTGTACCTGTCTGTTCTATGGAATAAAATGTTCTGTTTCAGTTTTGTGGGGTGGTTTAATCTCTTGATGCTGCCTGCAGCAGTTTCTTAATAAGCATAAGCATGAACTGAGCTACGTCACCTCTATTAGTTGAAGTCTAGTTTGTTCTCTTTTTTTTAAATAGTCGTCTTTAGTTTGATGTTGGCTGTTCCATCCAGATGCAATGTTATGTAGTGGCTGGAAGGTCTGGGAAAATGGGCCTGAGCTAGCAGGTGGTTGCATAAAATCCAGTGATCAAGACATGAGATTTTCTGGATGCTACCAACAAAACGAACATCAACATATCTATGCTGGGAACCAGAGTCATAGAATTGGAAGGGACCTCCAGGGTCATCTAGTCCAACCCCCTGCACAATGCAGGAAACTCACAAATGCCTCCCCCTAAATTCACAGGATCTTCATTGCTGTCAGATGGCCATCTAGCCTCTGTTTAAAAACCTCCAAGGAAGGAGAGCCCACCACCTCCCAAGGAAGCCTGTTCCAATGAGGAACTCATCAACAAAACAAAAAACCAGTCCTGACTTTCTTCCATGTCGTTGAAGCAGGAGGTTCTTCAGAAGAACCCAGGAGGCCTCCTCTTTGTGTCAGTAGGGAACACCCATTCTGTAACAGCGGCCTCCCAACATTTTGTGGTTGGTCACATCACAGCACAGATCTCAGCAACAAAGCTGGGTTGGTCCTGGGTAGTACTTGGATGGGAGACCACCAAGGAAGTCTGGAGTTGCTAGCAGAGGAAGGCAATGGCAAACTGCTGCTGTTTGTTTTTACCTTGAAAATCCTATAGGGTTACCATAAGCTGTCTGTGACTTGACAGCACTTTCTGTCATTATCCACAGCATCCCACAGCAGCCATTTTGTTATTCCCATCCATGGTAGCCATTTTGTGGTGGTGCTAACTCTAAACATGCCCACAGGCTTGATGTGATTGTGCATTCCGGTTCCAGAGCCTAAAGTAAAATGAGTACAATTTAGGATTCAGCTGAGAAGAGATTTCTCGGATCTTGGGAATTGGGGGTCTAGAAGGGCAGAGGTAGCCAACACCAAAGATGTTTCCAAGTGTACCTCTTTATTTTCTCCCATAGAAATATATGGTTTTGTCCCCATGATCTCCGTAATGTCCAGACCTTTCCTCAACACACTAGCCCAGGGGTGTCATGCTCATTTGTCACTTGAGGGTGGTTAAGTACAGGGGAGGGACAGTGGCTCAGTAGTAGAGCATCTGCTTGGGAAGCAGAAGGTCCCAGGTTCAATCCCTAGCATCTTCAAAAAAGAGTCCAGGCAAATAGGTGTGAAAAACCTCAGCTTGAGACCCTGGAGAGCCGCTGCCAGTCTGAGAAGACAATACTGACTTTGATGGACCAAGTGTCTGATTCAGTATAAGGCAGCTTCATATGTTCATATGTTCAACTGCTCTAACAATCTGGAAGTTCTTCCTAATGTTGAGCCAGAAACTCTTCTGATTTAATTTCAACCCATTGGTTCTGGTCCTACCTTCTGGGGCCACAGAAAACAATTCCACACCATCTTCTCTAGGACAGCCCTTCAAGTACTTGAAGATGGTGATCATATCACCTCTCAGCCGCCTCCTCTCCAGTCTTGGGAAGCCAATGGAAATTATCAAGGCCTGAGCTCACTGTGGTGTGGTGTCAGCTCTCTGCAAGTATGCATGCACAAACACACAAGAAATTGCCTTATACTGAATCAGACCATTCAGTCCATTCAGACACCAGAGTCTCAGGCAGAGTCATTCACATCACCTACTGCCTGGTCCTTTTCTAATGGAGATGCCAGGGATTGAACCTGGGACCTTCTGCATGCCAGCCAGGAGGTTGTCCCTCCTGGCAATGGGTGGAGAATGGGGAGGACTCGCCAGGAACAGGAGCAAGGCCCACGTCATGTCACTAGTGACATGCCAACATCACTTCTGATACATACCGGAAGCAACAGCATGTTGGAATGTCCCAGCAATGCTCTGTCATTTGGACAAAAACTCTATGGTAAAAAATGGCTTCTATCACAGTTTCTGCCTAAATAACACAGCATTGCCTGGATGTTATCAATGTGACGACATCACTTCCAGTACACTCAGGAAGTGACATTGCCAGCAATATAGCCTGGACCTCCTTTAGGGTTGCCAAGTCCCCCGTGTCCTCTGGTGGGGGAAATTTTGTGTGTGCACTGTGCATGCATGGCATGATGATGTCACTCTCAAGTGATGTCATTGTGCTGGTGATGACACGCGCCGGCCACTCTAGGAGCTTCTGGGAAAACTCTATGGTTTTCCCGGAAGCTCTTGCAATTTTTGAGGGAAACTCATAGATGTTGCAGTGACGTTGCATGCCAGCCGCTTTAGGAGCCTTCAGGAAAACTCATAGAGTTTTTCTCCCAAATTGCTAGAGCATCCGGGAAAACCATAGAGTTTTCCTGGAAGCTCTTACAGCAGCCAGCGTGCGATGTTGCCGGCGTGATGATGTCACTTGCAAGTAGCCCTAGCCTCCTTTATGCTCCTGCTAAATCCCCCAGCTGGCCAGCAGATCATCAGCAGAAGATGGGGCCCAGGGGTGAGGGGGGATTCACCTTTTGTGGGGGCTGGCAACCCTATATGTGTCATGTGGAAGACCAAATGCATCATATTCAAAGTATCAGCTTATTGGGCTAAAGTCAAATTTTGTTTGGAGCCGATGGCGTGCCATGCCACTGTCCTCTCTACTAACTTTTTATTTGTTGTGGCTTCTCTTGTTTCCTTTCCCCAGTAGGCTCGCCAGCAGCCTGGAGGGAGGAAATGTCCTGTCCTTTTAATAGAGGCTTAATGTGTAGAAATGAACAGCTAAAATTTTCCTGGCATGGAGGTTAAGTAACATCACCTGGTAAATAACACCCCATTCATTAAAGGAGCAGGACATTTTTACCTCCAGGCTGTTCAGGCATCCCTAATTGTTAAAGGTCAGTAAATAATAGGATTCATTTAGACAGCCACGACAACCAACCCCTGTTCATTCTGGACTACAAAAACATTTAAATACTTACAATTCCATCCCTTCAATAACACATATTATTAGAAGCAGAGGGCAACTACAAATTGTTACGCATTGGAAAGAATCCTGAGTGCAATCTGAAACAGGGAAACAACACATTTTTATGCTGGGCATGTGCAAAGTGTAAAGTTAATGTGGAGAACAAATTGGCCATGCAGCCCCAAAGAGAATTATATCCTTGTAAGGCCATGGATTGCTGCCTTGATGTGGTGAGAGCGCTTGCGAGATTCAGTGAGGCTGTGGGCAATGCCATGCAGGGCCACCCAAGATGGACAGGACGTAGCTGCGAACTCAGACAAAATGCCATCCATTGGAGAAGGAAATGGCAACCCACTCCAGTATCCTTGCCAAGAAAACCCCATGGACAGTAAAAAAAAGGCTCAGGGAGCACTCACTGGAGAAGATCCTGATGCTGGGAAAGGCAGAAGGCAAAAGAAGAAGGGGACGGCAAAAGATGAGATGGCTGGACAGCATTACTGATGTAACTAACACGAATCTGAGCAGACTTCAGAGGATGGTGGAAGACAGGAAGGCCTGGCGTGACTTTGTCCATGGGGTCGCAAAGAGTCAGACTCGACTGTGCGACTGAACAACAAGGCCATTGATTGCAACTGGTTTAGAAGGGTGTAACTCTGTTTAGGACTGCTCTGTGAAGGAGGAAGAAAATGCTTTGTTGGTGTGGTCGAGGTATTCTTGAGCTAAGGTTAATTCCTTTCCTGCCATTGTTGAAACTATTAACTATTTTAGAAATTGTTTCCTTCCTCATAATGACCAAAGGCTGCCCCCAGGGTAGACAAGAATATCTTTAATTGGGGGGGAGTCAAATGCTCCATTATAAAGCATGTTATGCTCTTTCTCAGGGAAGATTTTTATTATTTTCTTCATTTCATTTATTGCCGTCCTTTCTTCCTAATGGGGATCCAAAATGGGTTTATTTTATTTAAAAAATTTCAAACAGAGAAAAATACTACAATAACATAAGGAAAAAAAGCTATTTTATTTCACAAAATTACACAGGTTTCCAGGCCAACTCAGTCTGCTGTGCATCTTTCCCTTTCTTTCAAGCAGTCGATTTTGTCGATAATGTTTTTGTGCCCTTTTGTGCTCCAAACGTTTTTGTGCCCTTTCTTGAATTGATGGGGCTGTTTCTTGCTTCCGGGGTCTCGCACACAAAATTCCAGCTGCTGTGATAGGGTTGGCTGGTCTGACTCAAGAAATATCTGGGGACTTTAGGGGTGGAACCAGGAGACTTTGGGGGTGGAGCCAGGAGCAAGGGTGGAGACTTTGGGGGTGGAGCCAGGACAAGCATGATTGAACTCCAAAGGGTGTTCTGGCCATCACATTTAAATGGACTGCACACCTTTAAAATGCCTTCCCTCCATTTGGAAATAATGGAGGATGGGGGTACCTTCTTTTCAGGCTCACAGAATTGGACCTCCTGGTCCAATTTTTTTGAAACTTCGGGGGTGTTGCCTAAGGTTGCCAGTTTTGGGTTAGGAAATACCTGGAGATTTGGGGGGTGGGTAGAGCCTGGGAAGGGCAGGGTTCAGGGAGGGAGGGAACTTCAGCAGGCTATAATGCCATATGGTCCACCCTCCAAAGAAACCATTTTCTCATGGGGAACTGATCTCTGTTGTCTGGAAATCAATTGTAATATGGGAGCTCTCCAGGCCCCACCTGGAGATTGGTGACCCTAGCTTCCACTAGGGCCATCATGCCTAAGGTCTGATCTGGGGTTGCCCTGGGATACTTTAGGGGAGCTGCCAGTGTGCCTGCCACAAGGGAAAAATATATATGTATTTATTGTATTGTGGCTGTGATGCTGAGGCTTCTGGCATTGATGGGCCAAACTCCTGTGATGGGTCAGAATGTTCAGTTGCGACTGGCAGTCCAATTTCTGTGAGTGAAGAGAAAGTTGTCAGTTTGGGAGGAGTTAAAATTTGATGCGGGAGATGACTGAGGACTGGGAGGAAGTCTCAGAGACACTGTTTCCCTCACAGGCTCCTTTTGTTACCTCAGAATTAATGCTCTGGGCGTTTTAACTGCTGACTTCAGTTATCCTTAGGCATTTTGGCAGTGATTACTTTTTTAAAAATGGCAGCTGTTCAGGGAAGGCATAAGACTTCCTGGGATATAAGAGCTTCTGACCTGATCTCTGAGGGAGACTGGTTGGCTTCATTCAGTGCTCTGGGAAAGGCTGTCAGCGTACCTTCTAAATGAAGCGTGTTCTTTTTAATATTACCTTACCAGAACCAGATTTTGGGGCTGAGTCCCATCAATTAAACCCTGCTGCTTGTTCTTTCTCACTGCCACTGGGTTCCTCTGTTGGCTGCCTGCTGTTTATAAGAGAACCCAGTTGTTGTTTGTTCCCTGAAGTTCCAAAGCAGGAGAGATATGATTGGCACCAAAGAGCAAGGTAGAGCTCTTAATAATGGGGTGGAAGAATGATAGCTGAAAGAGAATGACTAGGCCCTGGCAATGCGAAAGTCATTGTTGAGCCTGCTCGCTCCACCTCCACCACAAAGGTGCATGATATGTGTCCTCCAGTTAGAAAGATCTCTAGGGTTGCATTCCGCCAGGCAGTTAATTGCATCTGGTGCTTCAACACTCTACTCTGTCTGTGTGTGTGTAAAGGCCCTGTCAAGTTGCTGCAGACTTATGGCAAGCCCGGCAAGGAGCGGTCAAGGCAAATGATTAAGCAGAAGTGGTTTGCCATTGCCTTCCTCTGAGAAGTCTACCTTGGTGGGCTCTCATTAAAATACTGGCCCTACTTAGCTTCCTGGATCTGATGAGATCAGGCTATACTGGGGGTGGCCAAACTGTGGCCTGGAAGCCACATGTGACTCCTTAACACATGTTGTGTGGCCAGCTTGGAGAAGGCTTTTCTCTCTTTAAATCACTTCTCCAAGCCAAGCTAGCTGGCAGCTTGGAGAATGTATTCAAAGTTAAAGTTGCTTTCTTTCCACCTCCCTCCGCCTCCCCCATTTTCCTTCCTTCCTCCCTTCCTTCAATATAGGGGGTTTAATGCAGGGAGGAGACATGGTTGCAGTGATCATAATTCTCTTTATTAGTTTATTTATTTTATGATTTATATCCCGCCCTTCCCACCAAGTGGCTCAGGGCGACTTACAACATAAAATCCCACATAAATTAAGTTTAGGTATTTAAACAGTTAAAATAATTAAGAACATTTAAAACATTAAGAGCAGCAGAAATCTAATAGAACCACACTTAGCTTCTTGTGCCGGTTAGTCATAGGCCAGCCGGAAGAGGGTTGTCTTACAGGCCCTGCGGAACTGAGCAAGGTCCCGCAGGGCCCTCACCTCTTCCGGCAGCTGGTTCCACCAGGAAGGGGCCATAACAGAGAAGGCCCTGTCCCTGGTAGATTTTAAGCGGGCTTCTTTTGGCCCGGGGATAACGAGGAGGTTTTGTTACAACATGGTAACAGCTGAGCTAAAAGACTGCTTTACTGGGCCAATGGGGCCAATTATATACAGTTCATCACTGGATCATTCAAACCAGCAGGGGGCCCGTGATTGGAGCAGGGCAGCAGGGATTTGTGTCCTACTGCCCATTGTTCCTGAGTCCCCAAGCTCCGATCTAAAAGCTCCAATGAGCCATTCAGGAACCTGGTTAATAGCAACATTAGTCCACGTACACAACACTTCCGGCTCTCTAACATCTGACATTCACATCTTGCAGCTCTCAAACATCTGACGTTTATTCAGTGTGGCTCTTACGTTAAGCAGGTTTGGCTACCCCTGGGCTATACTATACCTTTCCACATCCCCAACACTCTTACAGGTTTCATTTATTTGCATTTGCTGCTTTGTTTAATTTAACACATTGATAAAGCCTGCTTTTTGGCCAGATAACTGGGACCCTGGGTTTTTTTTTCCCCACCAGAGCAAAACACAGTTCCCTGGGAACATTTCAAGGCAGAAAAATGGCAAGGTGGGGGAGCAGAAGCCCCTTGTCCCTGTATGCCACAGTTCCGATCTGAACTGGGCCAGTGCATGCCTGGCTGGGGAGCAAGATCATTCCGAGCATGACCTTGCAATGCACATCTGATTGACAGAACTGGGGCAGGCACGGGTGGGTGGAGGGAAGCATCAAGACAAGGGCTGTGTATAGTTAAGCCCTTTACTTATTGACATGCATACACACATCCAAACCCCTCTTTTGTCTTTCCTTCCTTCCTTATCCCTCCACTCCCATTTCAGTATCAAACAACAACCTTACATTTTCTCTGTGCACATTCTAAAATTAGGGTTGCCAATCCCCAGGTGGGCAGAGGAAAACAAAGCAAAAGCTCCCGTGAAATCCAGCCTCCAATAAATCAAAGAATTCCGTTCACTGTGACAAATACAAATGTATAATATATTCAAGTTTCATAGAATAATACATTCAGTCCTTTATACCAGGGGTCTCCAACCTCCAATCCGTGGACCAGTATTGGTCCGTGGCCAGTTAGCAACCGGGATGTGAGTTGTATAATTATTTTATTATATATTAAAATGTAATAATAATAATATGACATTGGATTTATATCCTACCCTCCACTCCGAATTTCAGAGTCTCAGAGCAGCTCACAATCTCCTTTCCCTTCCACCCCCACTGCAGACACCCTGTGAGGTGGGTGGGGCTGGGAGAGCTCTCCCAGAAGCTGCCCTTTCAAGGACAACTCTGTGAGAAGCTATGGCTGACCTAAGGCCATTTCAGAAGCTGCAAGTGGGATTGGGGAATCAAACCTGGTTCTCCCAGATAAGAGTCCACACACTTCACCACCACACCAAACACTTTAGAAATAAAGTGCACAATTGAATCATCCCAAAACCATCATCCTGCCCCCCCCCGTCTGTGGAAAAATTGTCTTCCACAAAACTGGTCCCTGGTGCCAAAAAGGTTGGGGACCACTGCTTTATACAGTCCAGGGAACAAACCAGTCAGAACACCAGTCCCTCCTCTTTCAGCAAATCAATGCTACAGCTTCTTTGGGAAAGTTCCAATGAAAATAATAGATGTTCAATCAGTTCAATTCATAAACAAGTGCAGCCAGCAATCCATAAGGCAACAGGTTTGTACTAGTGCCCCTGTTTTGCATTAGCTTCTTCAAACTTCTAATAAAGATTCTTATACATTGGGTAAGAACGCCAACAATTTCCAGCAGTAAAAAACCCTGTAGGTGTTATAGGGTGGATTTCATGAGAGCTTTTGCTTTATTTTCCTCTGCCTTTCTTTGCTGTGATTCTCTTTTTTGGTTGCACAATCTTCAGATGGGGGCAGGGGATCCCCCAGTTTGGAGGCCCTCCCCCCCACTTCAGGGTCATCAGAAAAGTGGGGGGAGGGGAGGGAAATGTCTGCTGGGCACTCCAATATTACCTATGGAGACCAATTCCCATAAGGCATAAAGGAGAATTGATCTGCAGGTGTCTTCCTCTCAATTACAGAGTCTCCTTAAAGTAATTAGACAACGATGTCCATGGTATCCCCAGAGTGGCTCCTTAAAACTAAAGGACAGGGAGAGAATTGGCAATACTCTTTATATGGAGCCACGATCTCCTGTTAAGATTCTTCAAACCTGGCATAAATGCCAATAGAGAAATTTATGCCCGTTTTTAACCCAAGCCACCTCTCTAAAGATTGTTCCCTAAAAGACACGGGTGTTCAACTTGTGCCCCCCGCTCCTCCTTCTCCTCTTCTTCCTCCTCCTTTTCCCCCTCCTCCACCAATACATCCACCCATGGGCTCACTATCTAACGCCCAGGGACGCATGGTCTGTGAAGTTTTAGAGAAGGAACTTGATCAGACTAAATTGGAAAATGTCCCAGAATTGGTAGAAATGTTGTCTGTTTGCCCTGTAGATTTGACAGGGGAAGAGTTGTCTGACTCTTTATCGGTATGCCCAGTAGCATCTGTACAGAATGAAAATAGGCAACACGCTGTTAACTATACTGTGTTGCCCCACTCTGTCTTGAGTGAAACTCAAAAGGCTGTCAGAGATATTGCCACAGAGGGAACCAATATACCAAATCTTTTAGAAGGACTCTGATGGCCACAATGTGAAATGTGCTTTACAGGACTTTGCTAAGGTAGCTACAGAAGAGAAGCCAGCCCATATTTTTGCAACGGTTTGTTACAAGCCACAACAGCTCTATTTGAATTTTCTCAACTGTCTTCAGGCAGCAATCAGCAGACAGATTGATAATCCTGATGCAGCAGGAAAATTGATGATGCAATTGGCCAAAGAAAATAATAATTTGGATTCAAAAAGAGACCCGTGGTGCAGAACAATGGCTTTAAAGCTACAGTACTGCAGTCTTGAGGTCTGCTTACACCCTAAGTTTGATCCTGGTGGAAGCTGGATTCAGATAGCTGCCTCAAGGTTACTCAGCCTTCCATTTTTCTGAGATTGTTGTCAGAGCAATGGCTTTTCAGTTCTATTCACACAGGCTTTCAACTTAAAAATTGATACCTTATATACACTTAATTTGATTCATTAAATTTCCTGGTACATGTATTTTTCCAAATTGACCTTAATTTGATTGGCTATATTTTTAATCTTGCAGGTTTTAAATTTTTGTTCTTACTTTTCTCATTGCTCACTATTTAAAGTCATTTTTAATCCTCCTGGTGTGATTGCTCAGGGCAATACATTTGATGACAAGATTTTGAAAGATGTCACTTCTCTATTTTTTCTTTCAGTCATGGCTATTTTTAACTAAAATGCCAAAACAACCAGTTCTTGTTGCTTTTGATCAGATTTAGCACATTGGAACTTTACTAATTATCTCCTGATTATGCTATTAACCGGTGTAGTTTGCAAACTAACGTAAGAACATAAAAAAGGCTGTGTTGGATCATACCAACAGCCCATCCAGTCTAGTACTCTGTGTCATTCAGCCACCAATATATGTGTCAGTTTGGCATAGTGATTAAATGTGTGTAAGTCTTATTTGAAAGAGCCAGGTTTGATTCCCCACTCCTCCACTTACAACTATTGGAGTGACTTTGGGCAGTCATAGCCGTCTCAGAGGTTGTTCTGGTTAAGAACAGTTTCTGTCAGTGCTCTCTCAGCCCCACCCACCTCTATTGTGAGGGAGAGAGATAAAGAAAATTGTGAGTTGCTCCAAGAGGGCAGAATATTTGAGTGGAGGGCAGAATATTAATCCAAGATCTTTTTTTACACATGCCTATATATATGTATATCTATACTGTGGCTAACAGCTGCTGATGGACCTCTGCTCTATATTTTTATCTAGCCCCTTCTTGGGACTGGCTATGTTTGTAGCCGCCACCACCTCCTGTAACAATAAATTCTACATGTTGATCATCCTTCGGGTGAAAAAGTACTTCCTTTTTTCTATTTTAACCTGCCTGCTTAGTAATTTCATTGCATGCTTAGTAGGAACAAAAAGCCATTGACACACGTACCTATTATTTTTTTTTCTCTCATTGCTAACAACTCTGCTCTGAATTTGCACACCAGCCCTGCAAGGTGGGCCAAGTGCAAACAACAGGCTTGTGCAATGAAGACAGAAAAAACAGCAGCAACAAACAATGGTTCCAGACATACATTCTCCCTGCTGCAAGAGCACGATTAATCATAACAGATTTTACTATGTGCCTGTTAGCTTTCTATATGCTAAACAAGGCTTTTATCTCTCTTTCTGTATTTCTTTTGTTAAATCCCATTTTTTTACCTGTTTTTCTAAATTTGTTGATTTTTGTATTCAAAGAAACATTTAATTCCAGCATGGCATTTCATGTAATTCCACAGATCAAGTTATTGTAAAAAATGTTAATCCTACATTAAAAACCACTTTTCAAACACAATTAAAAGGAGTGAAAATGTGGGTTTAAATTGAATTTTGTCCTATTAACTTGACATGATCCAGTTCCCCCTTACCTGGGGGCGCAGGCATGCTGCTGTGTTTTCTCTTGCAGGTCCTATTTGCTTGGCTAAAGATGACATGGCATTAGAGTCTTTTAAATCTGATTCTTAATTTCAATCTCAGCCTCAAATGTTGGAAGAAGCTGGGCAAGAGCCTTCTCCAGAGAATTTGGTGGCTGCTGTGTTTATAATTTACAATGAAATCCATGACTAGTTTTTATTGTTTCTATTTATGTATTTTGTTTCCTGTTAAGGCTATTAGTTTTACATTTATCACAATTTTTCATCTTATTTTGAATTGCTTCACAATTTTTATTCATTTAAATCTAAAAATTCTTTTTATTGTTGTAATAAATCTTTATTTTCTGCAAAGATCAATGTTTTAAAATTCTACCTCACCAATTTTGGTTACCTTTTTCATTTAAAGTTATAGAATGTGTTATAGAAAAACATCTGTACCCTTCTTTGGATAAAACTACTCTCTCATTACTTTGTTTGATCAGTGACCCAATTATTCTCAGTATCATGTTTCTCATAAAAATACCTTTTCTAGATTTATTGGTGATTCATTAGGCAGAATTATTGAAAACTCTTGGTCTTCATTAGAAATCTGGACTTTAATAATGTTCTACATTCCTTAAATGTATATCTTCATTTGTTCTCTTATAGTTATTTCCATCTATAAACTATACATATCAATCTTCCTATTTAACTATCTAGTGGACCTCTTACTTGTGAAAAGAGACATCTACATACTTATCTATTTAGTTTTATACCTCTACAGTATCTTGTTAGAGTCTGACTTTTTCTGAGTGTTCTGTTTAGAAAATCCTTTAAATATTTCATGTTCTTACCATGGTAGAGGTCCATTTTTGCTTGATCTTGTGTTTTAATTCAGTCTGCAGCCCTGGCCAGGCTTGCTACTGGATAACACATTTCCATTTGTTTGTTTTAAGTTTCAGCCTATTATTTCAACCATTTTTTCATCAAGGTGCATGTTTTTGCATCCTGCTTTATACATCAGTTCTAAATTCTATCTTTGCACTGCCACACACATCTTCTTTGCTGTGCGAGCTCTTTACTAGGTTTTCTCTTAAGTTTATATATATATATTGCGTGTTTATTATACATAGATTTAAGAATTGTTTTGTGTTTTTGACCAGATATTATATCCTGTGCAGGAAATCTAGACCTGCAAGTCAAGTTTAACTGCATGTTCATTATGATAGTTTTAAGAATTGCTGGTATGTCTGTTAAGAATTGTTTGTTTAAGGATTAATTATTATTTGCTTTTAGGATTTTGTTATTTGTTGAAACCTACTCTCACACCTATGTGAGACCCACAAAACAAATTTTAAATGGGCTGGCACAGAGAAAAATGGGGTTCAGTGGGACTTGATCAACCCACTGATTTCCAATGGTTTAAATTCTCTGATCCAGTTCTCTAATCATTTTGGATCTGATCCTTCACATACATGTATAATTAAAGCTAGCATTGTTTTAATGAGGCCTCAGTTTTATTTTGTTTGTTTTTAAAGTTTTTTTCTTATTTTTAACAATTTCATATGTTCCAAAGCTATAGCAAAAGTTTTTTTTCTTTCTTCTTTTTTGTGACCATTTTCCTAATCCAGGGATAATTCAAATTTTTTGGAGCTCCAATTTTATATACAATTTCATGTTTTCTTTTTTAAATTCACATCTATTGCAACAAGGTAAAAAGCCTCTCATGAATCTCTAGGTGCATGTTTTATTTTATATGGATGTGCACTAGCCTGAATCATGAGAAGTGATACATAGGTTTATATTATAAGGGCAGAGACATTGTCAAACTAAAACTTCATGTGAGGAGAAGAAAGTCTCCAGTCCAAAACAAATATAATAATTTAGTTACAGCAACTTATAGACAGCCAAGAAGAGCTTTAAAAGAAAAGGAAAAAAATCTATTATTGTTATTTGGTTTGTTTGTTTCTCCAAGTATGTTTTCCAGGCTCTTCCATATTTACCTAGAAGTCCTAAAATTTGCTTAATCATGCCTCATTGATGTTGAAAGAAGGGCCTCCCCCCAAAGCCCCATCCAAACTGAGTTATGGAAACCACTTCTTTCCAGGAAAATTCCTCTGCCTAGCAAAAGGCTAGACGCCCCAGCAAGATGACAACAGCAGCCCCACTGAATTCCTTTTGGCTGCAATAAAAACACATTTCCCTGTGAAAAGATTGTTATGCATAAAGCACACCAACTTTCCATGATTTCAAGAAATAAGACCTTTTGTTAGACTAAGGGGAGAGGAAAACAAAAATGAACATTGAAATGGTTTTTATATTGTAATAATGGCCAGTATGGAGTGCCCATTTCTGGCCATACATTCACCTATGTCTGAATGTGTGTATTTTGATCACCTAGGCTACAATATGTTACTTGCCATAAAGGTGCATGAATTGATTCAGTTTATAACATGTCACTTGTAGATGTCCCTTATTACTGCTCATCTCTCTCTCTCTCTCTCGGCTTGACTTTGCGAACAAAGATTTCCCTGGGGGGGCAGGGCACCCAGAGGGAGCCCACCCCCCCTCCCCCCCACTGCTCATGTATCTAAAAGCTAAAATGAGTTTTGTATTCTTATTATTGTTTATGTATATTCATCTTGTATTTTTTTTTAATAACACAGCTAGTAGTGATAATTGATAAAGAATTCCCCAATACCAAGACACATAGCTTTCCCTCATACATATAGAGCTTACTTTTTGGTACTTGACATTTCCATTCCCCTTTTGTCTCAACTATGGTTTTTAACCTTGAGTGTTTGAAGCCTAAATGAGAGCACATCATACAATTTGGCCTACATTCTCCAGAAACTGTACAATGCAGGAGGAAGGAGAACTGATATCAAGAGTGCTAATATACAAAGAGAGTAGCCTATTTTCAAAAGAGACCTAGTGGGCCCTCTCACGCCAGAGGGGGTCTCTCTCTCTCTCTCTCGGCTTGACTTCGCGAACGAAGATTTAAGAAGGGTGCAGTAGTCCACGTCTGCTGCAGGCTCGCTGGTGGCTGACAAGACCAATGCGGGACAGGCAGATCCGGCCACAGTGGCTGCAGGGAAAAGTCTGATTTGGGGTTGGTGCTGTAGCAGTGCGATTCTTCCTCAATCTCCTTTTGTCCTCAAGACCAGCTATGCGTGCGTTCTCAAAGGAAGAGACAGCCTGGTGGATGGTGTGCCTCCATGCTTTGTGATCTGAGGCAAGGTCAGACCACTGGTGATGGTTGATACGACAGGTGCCAAGGGATTTCTTCAAGGAGTCCTTGTACCTCTTCTTTGGTGCCCCTCTATTTCGATGGCCGGTGGAAAGTTCGCCATACAGGGCAATCTTGGGAAGGCAGTGGTTTTCCATCCTAGAAATATGCCCTGCCCAGCGCAGCTGTGTCTTCAACAGCAGTGCCTCGATGCTTGTAACCTCCGCCCTCTTGAGGACTTCAGTGTTGGTCACAAAGTCACTCCAGTGGATGTTGAGGATGGTGCGAAGACAGCACTGATGAAAGCGCTCAAGGAGTCGCAGGTGATGACGGTATGAAACCCACGATTTGGAGCCGTAGATGAGGGTTGTCATCACAACCGCTTTGTAAACATTGATCTTTGTGCCTTTTTTCAGATGCTTGTTGGTCCACACTCTTTTGTGCCAGAGGGGGTAACCTAGTTTCTAAAGACATGATGGGCCCTCTCACGCTAGCCTGCATACCCAGCCCCATGGTAGATGCTTCAGCAGTTCTGTGGTGGAAAAGCTGGCCTGCCTAGCCAAAAGTATGCCTCTGAAATAGCCCTTCTCCCCCTACGCATGTATTCTTTCTGGAGGGACAAGAAATAAATACTAAGATATGCCAGTGTGAATGCAGATATCTATTGTTTCCCACTTGAAGCATATCTATTACCCCATCTTTATTAGTACACCTTTTATTAACTCATTGTAATGTTATTCTTTCCTGGGAATGTCGGTATCAAATTGTTATTTAGCTGCCCCTTGTTAGCAGCCATATAAAGAAAATAAAAGAGAATGGAATGTAGTACCCTATAGCTGTTACATGGTGCCTTGACACTGTGACCTTTCACAAGTATGGGAGTATCACGAGTTTAGCTACCCAGACAAAAGCCCAGCTGTGACTTTCAAAATGTGGGGAAACAGAGATGTTCTTACGTCTGTCACCTTGAGACAAGTTATTTCTGGATAATTGCCATGGTAGATTTCGGTAAATGTTTTGCATGTCCCTTGTGTGAATCTTGTGATTGTGATGACAAAATCTGAGACCAAAATCCTATAAAAATAAAGACTGCTGGCTTGCAAGCTGAGCAATTCTCCCAGGACACGTGTCTTGTGTGGTTGCTTCCTACAGTAGTGGGTGGAGATTTCCTGCTATTACAATTGATCACCGGGAGACAGTCACCTGGAGAAAACAGCTGCTCTGGAAGGTGGACTCGATGGCTTTATACCCCATTGAAGTCCCTCTCCTTCCCAAACCTGGACCTCCTCAGGTTCCACACCCCATATCTCCAGGTATTTCCCAACCCAGAGTTGGTGACCCTATATCCAGGTTGCTGGCAACATTGTGTGAGGTGTTAGCACATCCAGGCCTCAGATTCAGCAGGAGCTCACAGGAGTGCAGCTCCTGAACCTTTCTGAGGGTACCTCCTCTCCCTCCCCACCTACCATGTCCATTGAATAGTAGGTGCAGCTGCATAACAATCCTGGATTAGGCGAACGGGCAGCCACCCACCCACCAGGGGCTTTGCCACACCCTCAGAAGCCCTCATTAACCCCTGGAGAAACCCATACCACCCTTTCTCCACTTCTTGGCCCTGTTCACACAGCGTGTTGAGTCTGTGTTAAACTGACCCGGTTCTGTTCGGAATATCTTTGTTCCGGATATTATCAATCAGACTGCCATGCTGCAATTCGCATCACTCTGTAGTGAAACCGTCTTCTGCCGTCCACACGACAGCATCATGCAGTTCTTTTTTCTCTCCACTGCTATGCACGCTATGTGCGTGCGTTATGCGCATGCACATAGGTTAAAACATTATGTTGTTATGCAATTATGCGCATATCACTAAGTAGTAAAAAAAAATGGCTACCGTAAACTGGATGTCTGAGACTCCTTTTGCACTGGGACAGCCTTCAGACATCCGGAAGTTGGTTAATATTGCAGCAGAACTATCCAGACGGAGAAAACTACGAGGTGAAACAAGAGAACTAAAAAAAACACCGCAAAGTAGCAGGTAACAAAACAATCCGGTTCCAAGAAGGATTGGAGGTGGGGCTACCACGAGTTAATACCGGGAGGCAGATGTTGCTGTCTGATCAGCCACTTTAAATCCGGAAGGAAACAGCAGTGACATCTGATTATACTGTGCGTTTGAACAGGGCCCTTATGCGATTTGGGTGGTGGATGGCTTTCTGGCCTTTTGACTGGGGGGGTGGGGGATGGCCCAGGAGATCCCCGGGCAAGTGAGGTCTCCTTGGGCTGGCTGGATCTCTAGCCAGCCCAAGCAGGCCTCGCTCACCCGGGGCTCTCTTTTCTTGTATTATGCTGCTTTTGGCTGGGGAGTCATATACTGAGTTATGCTAATAAATTATGCTAATGAGCCTCCCCACCTATTTTTCTACAAAACGACCCCTGAGCACATCTATGGTTTTACCACAGATGCTTCTGGCAATTCCTAGAGAGGCGTGATATCACACTGCTGCTCTGCTTGCCCCCTCCAGTCTCCTGCTGGTTGCAAAGCTATGCTGGTCATCCTAGATTCAGCACGCAGCTGCCCTGGTCTGGGAGTTGCTGTGAACACCGGAAAGGCTTTCTTCAGTTGCTTGGGCAGAAAACTGGCCCTGCGTGCCAGCAAAATAGCTTGGCCTGCAGCTCTTTGGCACCAGTATTTGCCTAGCTCTGGTTTGCTCATTTCTCAACAGCAGGATCTGCCAAAAACCGAGTCCAGAAACAAAAACGATTTCTCCAGCTTCGTCTTCTCACAGTGCTGTTCAGTCCTCGAATCCTGACTTTGGCCAACATGACATCAGCTTTAGCTTTAAATTCTTAAACGCTCTGGCAGCCGATCACTCACACCTTCAGATCCAGACAGGTTTCTCTTTGGCTTTCATCCTCCCCAGTCAAACAGCACAAACTACCTCACTGTGCCCACCTCAGGCATGAATCATCTACCGCAGTCTTTCAAGATCAGAACTGGCTGGGATGGTAACCATCTAAGAAGAATAAAGCAGGGCTTTTTTTTGTAGCAGGAACTCCTATGCATATTAGGCCAATCTTACAAGAGCTCACAGGGCTTTTTGTACAGGGCATGGGTGGCCAAACTTGCGTAACTCAAGAGCCACATAGAATGAATGTCAGATATCTGAGAGCCGCAAGACATGAACATCAGATGTTTGAGAGTCAGACTCAGAAGGGAGTGAAGGATGGATGGATGGATAGATGGAGGGAGGGAGGCAAATAGGTGGGGGAGAGAGGGAGATGTGGAAAGACAGTAACTTTAAATGCATTCTCTAAGCTGCCAGTTGGCTTGGCTTGGAGAAGTGATTCAAAGAGACAAATGCCTTCTCCAAGCTGCCCAATTGGCTGCATCAGGAGTGCGTGGCCTAATAGGCAAAGGAGTTCCTGCTACAAAAAAAGCCCTGAGAATAAGGAATATCAGTTTTGCTGACATGCTGAGAGCTTGGTCCATGGGGTCAGTGGGTTTGATCCTGTCTACTTTTCTGATGAGTAAAGTTGCCACCCTCCAGGTGGCACCTGGAGATCTCCCACGATTACAACGGATATCCTGATGACCAAGATCAGTTTCCATGGAGAAAAAGTAGGGTTGCCAGCCCCAGGTCCCAGTGGAGGATCCCCCTGTTTCAAGGGCTTCTGATCGCTACAGACCAGTTGGCTGGTGGAGGAAATTGTTCCCTAAACAGAGACACCACTGCTCAACAATGTTACCCAGAAGTTATGTCATTGCATTAGGGATGTTGTGCAGAGGGCACTGTTTTTTGTGCAAGCTCTATGGTTTAACTATAGAGTTGTTTGCCCAAAAACCAGAATGTCCCCCCATGACATCCTTTCCCACTCTTGGAATGCCCCCAGGGCCGTAGCCAGAATTTGGAAGGTCAGGGGGCAATTACATTTGGGGGGGCACTGTTGCCCCACCCAGTGCCCCAAATGACCTTCCCTCTAGTAGCTCCTTCCCTGCCTGCCTCTCTCTTTTGCCACTGACCTCCCCCCTCAACCAACTCGCTTCCAGGCTGGAGGCAGAAGCAGCCCCCAACCACTGGGCGAGTTAAAGGGCCCATGGATCAGCTGTTTTGGGGGCCCTTTAACTTGCGTGGGGGCTGGGGACTGCTTCTGTTGCTGGCCCACGCGCTGTTTTAATGGCAGGGAATGGAGGGCTGCAGCAAGCTCACCACTGCCCTCTCTTCCCCACCAGTAAAATAATGTGCAGGCTGGCAGCAGAAGCAGCCCCCAGCTCCCACACCAGTTAAAGGGCCCACGGATCAGCTGTTTCACGGGCCCTTAACTCGTGCAGGGCTGGGGGCTGCTTCTGCTGCTGGCCCACACATTATTTTACTGGTGGAGAAGAGAGGGTGGCTGTGAGCTCGCCGCAGCCCTCCCTTCCCTGCCACTAAAACAGTAAGCGGGGCTGGCAGCAGAAAGGGCCCCCAGCCCCCTCAAGTTAAAGGATCCGCAAAACTGCTGATCAGCGGGCCCTTTAACTCAGGCCAGAGGCTGGGACTGCTTATGCCCCCCCCCATCCCAGAAGTGACCTCCCTACTGCCCTGGAGTCATGGCAGAGGCCCCAAGGGTTGGTTGGGGCCCCGGAGTCAGGGGGCCTCTTCCAGAAGTCGGGGGCCTGTGCCCCCCACAGGCCCCCTCATAGCTACGGGCCTAAATGCCTCTGCTGGACTGGCAAGGGGACCTGGCAACTCTAAGAAAAAGGCTGCTTTGGAGGGTGGAGTCTATGGCGTTATGCCCCACTGAGGCTCCTCCCCTCACCAGCCCCTGCCCTCCCCAGGCTCCACCCCCAAAATCTCCAGGTATTTCCCAACTGAGAGCTCACGGCCCTAGTAAAGAGGGAGGATGGCTATGTTGTTGATTGTGGGACTGTTACGGTCAGAAGGCCAATCTGTTTGAAAGAAAGGAATTCTGGATGGGTAGGTCAAGGAAGCAAGCGTTTATTGCATGGTTGGCAAAGCATGGAGAGCTTGGGCAGGAACCCCACCCAATCTCCGAAGTCTGTGTTGCAGCACAGCTCAATTTAAGCCACTCCTAAGACATCTAGGCTGGCTCTGCTGACCAATTAGCCAACAGCCTCACAATCTTTCTGCCCTATCCCATTCAATCTATCACACGCGCACCTCGTGTTCCCCCCACCCCCTACTTCCTTAAGATACGTGTGGTGCTTGTACAGCCGTTAGATGTTAAGTTTTGTTTTTCCCTTTCTGGTACACTTTAGGTTTCATTTCCCCACTCTTCAGCATAGAATATAAGCTTCGCACTATACTGTTTTACGGCTAAGCAATGCTTCCTGTCGCATAACTGTTGACCTTGTGGTTCAGCTACATTTCCTGTCATGTACAACCAGGTGTTCTATAACAAAATTAGACCTTATTTCCCCTACCTTATAAGGACCTTCATGGACAATGGCATGTGAGATGGGAGCTGAGTGTGGAGCAGAATCAGGCAAGATGGAGCAGAAAAACTGATCCATTCCATCCTAGAGTTTCTCCATGTTTTTCAGAGTCCTGAATCTCCTGCAAACTTTGCAAGACTGCGTGGTTCAAGAGGGCCATTGAAACAAAATTCAAAGGCTGGACTGTAAATAAATGGCTCAGAAAGATGCTTTTGTCAAGAGACAGTGACTGTGGACCATACTACTGCATACTGCTGTGCGTATGGTCCTATTACAGGGTGGTCAAACTGTGGCTCGGGAGCCACATGTGACTCTTTCACACATATTATGTGTCTCTTGAAGCCCCCACCACCCCATGGACAGCTTGGAGAAAGCATTCGCCTCTTTGAATTACTTCTCCAAGCCAATGGCTTGGAGAATACATTTAAAGCTGCTTTCTTTCCACCCCCCTCTCCCTCCCCCCATCCAGGGCATTTTTTGTAGCAGGAACTCATTTGCATATTAGGCCACACCCCCTAATGTAGCCAATCTCCCAAGTGCTCACAGTAGGCCCTGTATGAAGAGCCTTGTAAGCTCCAGGAGGATTGGCTACATCAGGGGTGTGTGGTCTAATTTGCAATGAGTTCGTGCTACAAAAAAAGCCCTGCCCCATCTATTTTTTTTCCTTCCTTCCTTCCTTCCTTCCTTCCTTCCTTCCTTCCTTCCTTCCTTCCTTCCTTCCTTCCTTCCTTCCTTCCTTCCTTCCTTCCTTCCTTCCGTCAAACATCTGACAATCATGTCTTGCAACTCACAAACATCTGACATTTATTCTGTGTGGCTCTTGCGTTAAGCAAGTTTGGCCCCCTCTGTCCTATTATGTAGTTTCTGCACTGTTTAATGAGTCATGTTTAAATGCTCGTGCTTTGTTTCAGCTCCATATCAGTTTCGATTTATTCATTTTTATTTATTTATGTTATTTAATGTCCACCTTTCTCACAGGGACTCAAGGCGGATTACACAGAATGACTGTAATCCATTTGCCAGTTGGCACTGGCAGAAAGCCTTGCTTGGATGACCGGCTGTCATAGTAGACCATAGGGCTAGATGCTGTCCTACAGATAAGAGGGACCAAAGGGCTTTGTATGTGATAGCCAATACCTTAAACTGAGCCCTGTAGCCAGGGTTTTTTCCTGTAGAAAAAGCCCAGCAGGAACTCATTTGCATATTAGGCCACCCCTGTGACATCACCATTGTTTCACACAGGGCTTTTTTGTGGAATAAGCCCCACACGAACTCATATGCATATTAGGCCATACCCCTGACGCTAAGCCTGCTCAAAAAAGCTCTGCCTGTAACAAATGGGCAGCCAATGAGAACATAAGAAGAGCTCTGCTTTATCAGACCAGTGGTTCATCTAGTCTAGCATCTAGTGGAGCTTCTGCATAATGGGAGTAATATCCATGTTCTGTCTAGCTTAACTCCCAATAGTTGGCTGGGGTTTGGCAAGGGGAGGGGCTATAGCGGTACAGAACGCCATAGACTCTACCTTACAAAGCAGCCATTTTCTGCAGGTCAAATGCTTTCTGTCTCCTGGAGGTCAATTGTAATCCCAGAAGGTTTCCAGCCACCGCCTGGAGGTTGGCAACTCTAGTGGACTCAGGTTTAGCGTCCCCAGTCAATCAATAAATTCAACTGGTGAACTTGGGCCCATTTGTGTGTCTCACGGGAGTTTGGGGCTCATTTCTCTGCCTCATGTGAGGGTTTGTGAGGGTGAAATGGGAGAAGGGAGAATGTATCATGTCTCCTGCTCCTTGAAAGCTTAGCAGGATTTAAAAAAAAAATGTAACGTGAAAGGTCTCTAAAATTCTGCAAGATTTATTCAGGCAGAGATATTTTGCCACCAGTTTGTCAACAGCTGATTTACTCTGTCATGTTCCTTATCATAGTAATATGTCATGGAAGGAAAATGATGTTGATTTTTCAGGCTGTGGGACCGTGGTTTTGGCATTGTGAGACCTGACATTTTGCCAGCAACTGTGACTGGCATCCTCAGAGGTGTAACCCAGAAAACTGGAGATCTCTCTGGGTCAAATTGAGAAGAAGTTGGTAGGCAGGTAATTTGTATATACTTAGGCAGATGGGGTACGGCTAAGTCATTATCTTGTGGGAGCTTCCTGGGCTGTGACATGCTAATGGAGGAGCTTACCTGAGGGGGTTCTTTTGTTCCTCAGGTATCTATCACTTTCTATGCATGGAAAGAACCTAGATAAAAAGCACATTTTTTTTTACTCTCCTTAGCACAAGACAATCAAAGCTGGGGTGGGGGGGGGAGAGTTATGAATAATTTCCTGATACACAAATGCTGACTGAACAAATGTTTAAACACCTGACAGACTATGGCACATCCATGTGGAATACTAAGCACATGAACCCTTTTTTATTGTGTCTTTATAAAAAAAATTGCATCCACTTTTCTATGAAGTCAATATTCAAGGCAGGTTACTTCAGAATATAAAAACAGCACAAAACCCAGTTTGAAGAGATCAAAACCACAATCAGCTCTCTCAAAGGACACCCAGAACAGCAGTTCACAGCAGACAAGAATGAAAGTTTCATGCCACACAATGACTTGGAAAAAAGGATAAGTTTAACTGGGTACCTAATAAGATAGGAGCTTGAGAAGAAGCAGATTGGCCATTAAAGCCACTGGGAAATGTCCTGACAGGATGATGACCCCAGGAGCTGCCCCCTCACTGGGGCTACCCCAGATACAGGGCCATAATACCCCCTCAGGGCCACCCTAACCCAAAGAGAGGGGTTGGCACAATCTGCCACTGCTGTGAGCCAGAAGTGTGAGAATGAAGGTGCCCACCCCAGCCTTTGGTGTAGTGATTAAGTGCGCGGACTCTTATCTGGGAGAACCGGGTTTGATTTCCCGCTCCTCCACTTGCACCTGCTGGAATGACCTTGGGTCAGCCATTGCTCTTGCGGAGTTGTCCTTGAAAGGTCAGCTTCCATGAGAGCTCTCTCAGTCCCCCCTACCTCACAGGGTGTCTGTTGTGGGGGAGGAAGGTAAAGGAGATTGTAAGCTGTTCTGAGATTATGATTCAGAGAGAAGGGTGGGGTGTAATCTACGGTCTTCTTCTTCTTCCCTCACCCACAGTGAGGTTGCATCCAGTGTATCCTTCACCTCTTCCAGCCTGGCCTGGTCATGGCAAGGGACTAGGGTTGCCACGCCAAACCTAGACATCAGTGGAAGGATTGGGGGTAGGGACATAGAAGAGCACATGACATTAGCTGCATTCCTATGTCACTTCTGGGAAAAACCAGGAAGTGTTGAAGGGTAGCTCTAGGAAGCACCTGAAACTCTGTGGTAAAACACATTGTTTCTGGTGCATCCTAGAGTTTATCCTACATTCCATTTTCTTTCCTGGAAGTCATATAACAATGCAACTGACAGAGACAGTAGGCAAGAGTACCTGTGGGAGATGCCCTGCTCTGACCAGAAGCTGCTAAGATTTTGCCTGAGCTGGGCATTCAGCGGGGAGAGAAACACCTACCCAGCCCTGCAGCTTGGCAAGGCACCTCTAGCTCAGGGCTGGCTCTCCTTCTTTCTTTCCTTTGGAGGAGACAGTTCAGGGAGTAGGTTGGGTTGCCAATCCCCAGGTGGGGGCAGGGGATCCCCCGGTTTGGAGACCCTCCCCCCCACTTCAGGATTGTCAGAAAGCGGGGGGAGGGGAGGGAAATATCTGCTGGGAACTCTATTATTCCCTATGGAGATTTATTCCCATAGAAAATCATGGAGAATTGATCTGTGGGTATCTGTGGCTCTGGGGGGGGGCTGTTTTTTGGGGTAGAGGCACCAAATTTTCAGTATAGCATCTAGTGCCTCTCCCCAAAATACCCCCCAAGTTTCAAAAAGATTGGACCAGGGGATCCAATTCTATGAGCCCCAAAAGAAGGTGCCCCTATCCTTCATTATTTCCTATGGAAGGAATGTATTTAAAAGGTGTGCCGTCCCTTTAAATGTGATGGCCAGAACTCCCTTTGGAGTTCAATTATGTTTGTCACAGCCTTGATCTTGACTCCATCCCTAATGTCTCCTGGCTCCACCCCCAAAGTCCCCAGCTATTTCTTGAATTGGACTTGGCAACCCTAGGAGTAGGGTCTGACTCAAGAAGTATCTGGGGGCTTTGGGGGTGGAGCCAGGAGCAAAGTTGTGGCAAGCACGATTGAAATCTGAAGGGAGTTCTGGCCATCACACTTTGGTCTGGGTTACAAAATCTGCTCTCAATCCCTGGCCTTAAGGAGGCCAGGCTCATGACAACTAGAGCCAGAACCTTCTCTGCAGTGGCCCCACACTGGCGGAATGAGTTGTCAGAAGAAGTTAGGGCCTTGTGAGAGCTCATACAGTTCCGCAGGGCCTGTAAGATGTCACTCTTCCACCAGGCATTTGCAAACTAGATTGCTGGCCACTACAGTTTCCAGCTAACATATGGACCACCTCTTGCAATCCGCTTTATAGCAGCAGCAGAGAGGACCATCTAAGATCTGCTTCACAGAGAACATTAATCTGAAACCTAAGATCATAGCACAGAAATGTTAATTTTTCTATGTTTTTAACTGTTTTATGGTTTTTATGTCCTATTATATGTTTATACTCACGCATATGCATGACCATGTAAAGCTGCCCTGAGTCCGCTTCGGCAGGGAGGGCGGGATATAAATGGAATTAAATAAATAAATAAAGGGACTGCACAGTGCAAACCTTTTAAATACCTTCCCTCTATTTGGAAGTAATGAAAGGCAGGGGCACCTTCTTTGGGGACTCATAGAATTTGACCCCCTTGTCCAATCTTTTTGGAACTTGGAGCGGAGGGGGGGGGGGTGTTTTGAGGAGAGGGACTGGATGCTATACTGCAAAATTGGTGCCTCTACCTCAAAAAACAGCCCCCCCCCAGATACTCACTGATCAATTCTCCATTATACCCTACGGGAATCAGTTTTCAGCAGGTACAATGGAGTGCCCAGCAGACATTTCCCGCCCTTTCTGATACCCCTCCAAACCGGGGGATCCCCTGCTCCCAACTGGGGACTGGCAACACTAACAGGGAGCGCCAGGGAAGGTCCCTTTTCAAAGGCCTTTTCCCCCTCAAAATCTGCCCCTGTGCCTGAGGCAAAGCATTCCTCATGAATAAGTTTGCAAATCCCCCTCCCCTCAGCTCATGTGTTACTCCACTGCTGCAGTAGCCAGTGTGAGGAAAATATAATATAAATTTATCATCAGATGATGGCATGAGATCCTTGCTGGGAAAAACTCAGAGCTGACAGTAGCCCTCTCTAGGGAGTGCTAGAAACTCTATGGTTTTACTGTAGAATTCCCAGCAGTTCCTAGAGAAGCACAATGTCTCTAACAGGTTTGTGCTGGAAGTTATGCCACAGTGTCACTGACAGTGCATCCATACCCCTGACTCCTTGGTATCATACTGATTTCCAGGCCATGCTTGGCAACCCTATCAGAGCAGCCACAACACAAAAACCCTGTCCCTGTGGCATGCATACAGGCCAATCCAGAGACTTTTGACTTTTGTTCTTTATCAAAAGTCTTGTGAGATGTGGCAAGAATTCTGGTGTCTCTGTTGCTCTCTTTCCTTGTTGACTGATTTCCATACCATTCTTCTATCCAGTGCCATTTTGATCTGCCGGGAACTGAGGATGAGATTGTTGCCATGGAGCTGGGAGATAAGCTTCCTAGGTGTTGTGTCCTAGGCTCAAATGGGAGAACTGTTACTTTTGGAGGGAACTGTTACTTTTAGAGGGAAGCCGAACAAGCCAGAGCTTGAACTCCACACCAGGGTTCCAGAGAAGGCCTAAGTGTGCCCAATCAGGGGAAGGATTGAAACATAAGTAGCCAATCAACATCCAGGCTCATACTGTACCCTGATAGGCCCTTAGGGCCCTGTAAATAGCCAATCCGTGTAGATAGTTAAGGACCAATCAGAAGGGGGCAAGAATTGTTTAAAGGAGCGGGAAGTTTGAACAGAGCTCAGTCTGTGTGTGTGTGTTCCTGAAGTAAAGCTTGCTGAAATCACTCTCCGACTCTGGTCTCTTACTGCACTGACCCCAGTACTTTACACTTGGTAAAGAGTTATATGAAAAATTGAGCTGGATATTGAAGAAAGATAGATGGGGGAGGAGATAGATGTTCAAAAAGCCGTACATACTATGTTCTCTCCGTTTTGTAGATAGTTATAACCAGGTCTCTCTTTCAAGTGAGCTCTTCTAACTTCTAGTATCTGGGCCTCCTCAGAGGGGCATGGTGTAGTTGTTAAGAGTTGCTGGACTGGGAGACTTGGGAGGGGCTGTGGCTCAGTGGTAGGTAGAGCATCTGCTTGGTATGCAGAAGGTCCCAGGTTCAATCCCCAGCACCTCCAATTAACAGGATCAGGCAGTAGGTGACGTGAAAAACCTTAGCTTGAGTCCCTGGTGAGCTGCCACCAGTCTGAGTAGACAAGACTGACTTTGATGGACCAAGGGTCTGATGCAGTATAAGGCAGTTTAATGTAACCTGGGTTCAAATCCCCACACTGCCACATAAACCAATCGAGTAAGCTTTGGGCTTATTCTCAGCCTCAGTTAGCTCACAGGGTTGTGAGTATAAAAAAAGAAGGGAAGAGTGTTGTAAATTGCTCTGAGGTCTGTGGAGGAAAGGCAGGATAAAAACAAAATAAATATATGACACCTGGTAGAGACAGAACAAGGCAGAGTTTCTGAAGATTATTTTAACAAATGGGCCGCTGTGATCTTCAGATGTGATTTTCAGATACTCCAATTCCAGTCTGCTTCCAAATATATGGCTTTAATAATAAGATGGAAGCTGTATTCCATTTTGCAGGCCCTTGGCTGCCATTTTGTCTTCTGCGTTCTAGATTTCCATCTGTCTTTCTTCCAGGATGGCAGGCATGGATCTTTCTCTGTCACGTACTTTTATTGTCGCACAGACAATATCTTTTGATGAGTTTTAACTGTTCAACATGTTGTGAGCTGTCAGAATATGCCAAAATCATTACTGGTGATGCTAGTTCTGGCACTCTGAATGTCTGGGCACTGTGGAAATAAAACTTCATTGTATCACACAACATGATAAAGGCTGCTTTGGTTAAGACACAGTGTAGTTTTTGAACTACAAACCTGTGATGAATCCGCTGTGGGGAGCGGAAGCTGAGGAGAAATGGCTTTTACAACAGTTTATATGGCTTTAGAAGAGGATAGACAGCTTCAAAAGAGGATTAGCTGGAGTCACAGAGGAGAATTCGATCAGTGGCTACTAGCCATGGTGACTGAGGGGAACCTCCGCATTCAGAGACACTAAATCTCTGAATCCCAGGGCCAGAAGGCAACATCAGGGGAAGTCCTCAAGCTCTATGTCCTGCTGTTGGACCTCTAGAGGAACAAACTGGCTACTATGTGAGACAGGATGCTGGACTAGGTAGAGCATTGGTCTGATCCGGCAGAGCTCTTCTTATGTCATTTCATCGTAATCTTTTTAAAAAAATCAAGTTTTTTTTGGAAAACAATTTAAAAGGTTCTATCAGAGACCTAAAGAAGCCATGGAAACATGACCTGGATAGCCCAGGCAAGCCAGACCTTGTCAGATCTTGGAAGCTGAGGTTAGTACTTGGATGGGAGACTGTCCTTGAAATACGCAGTTGAGAGGACAGGGGCCACCTCTCGGAATATCCTCCAGGTCCCTAGCAATACTCCCTCTAAGGTGTGAGCAAAAATTCTACTTTGTGAGCTACTGGCATTAAAGTTGTGAGTGAGCAACTTGGCTGATGCATAAATAGGCTTCCCAATCCCCAGGTCCCAGAGGGGGATCCCCCGGTTTTACAGGCTTCCCCCCTCCCCCAGCCAGCTGGCCGGCGGGGGAGGCCCCGCCCCCAGAGCCATCATGCACCTCTATGAACGATTCCCATAGGGAATGATGGGGAATTGATCCGCGGGTATCGGGGGGGGGCTGTTTTTTGAGATAGAGGCACCAAATTTTCAGTATAGCATCTAGTGCCTCTCCCCAAAATACCTCCCAAGTTTCAAAAGGATTGGACCAGGGGGTCCAATTCTATGAGCCCCAAAAGAAGGTGCCCCTATCCTTCATTATTTCCTATGGAAGGAAGGCATTTAAAAATTTGTGCAGTCCCTTTAAATGTGATGGCCAGAACTCCCTTGAAGTTCAATTATGCTTGTCACAGACACACACACACACACCCTAAAAATATACAAAAATACAAGAAAGAAAGAAAGAAAGAAAGAAAGAAAGAAAGAAAGAAAGAAAGAAAGAAAGAAAGAAAGAAAGAAAGAAAGAAAGAAAGAAAGAAAGAAAGAAAGAAAGAAAAGCAAGCCATGGAAAATATGAGAACAATTTCATAAGTTTACCACCAGATGGCACTCTCTGCGTGTTAATTACTTGAAATCTAAAGCTACGCACAAACTAACTCAGTAAAATAAAACAACAAATGGTAGATGGCCAAACCCAAAACTCAAAAGGCCCAATAACATTAATTTCTAGATTTGCAAAAGAACAATACAGAGACAGACCCAATGTGACCCATATTAACTGAAGACAATAGGGTTACCAAGTCCTACCTTGGCTTTGGCAGGGGATTTTTCTCTTGTGTGTTTTGCACGCGCATGGCACAATGATATCACCCAGAAGTGACACCATTGCACTGGGCATGTCATTCCAGGGACACTCTAGGATTCAGGTGCACTGGGCATGTCATTCCAGGGACACTCTAGGATTCCCCCAAATCCTAGAGCAGGGGTGTCTAACTCATTTCTTATGAGGGCTGGATCTGGTGATCTCCCATTCAAATTCAAACTAGGGCTGAGCCTATTTCACTTTTTAGACCTGATGAGATTATCTTCCTAGATCAGATGAGATTGGGCTAGCTTGAGAAATATGACATAAGATCAGGCCTAATTTTGGGCAGGAGCTCACAGGAGTAGAGCTTCGGAATCTCTAAATTTTATTGTGCTCTTTCTTTCTTAAACCCCACCCACCAATACTTGTTTCTGGGCTCCATTGTTCAAATCCCCTGTGAGAATTTTGCTGAACTCTAAGATTTGACAAACTTTCTAATATTTTTTCCCACCCAAAATGGGGAAATAACCAAAGCACACAAAGCAGGCAGATGGAAATCTTCATCGTGCCACTGTGGCCACATAAGAGAGTAATTTGGGAGTAAGGTTTTAATATGACAATTATAACTCAAGAAGCATTTTAAGGTAGATGCTGAGCCGATGTGATTTAGTACACCTTTCAGTGATGTCAGGGGTGTGTGGCATATGCAAATGAGTTGTGCGAATGAGTTGTGCTAATGAACTCCAGCACTTCTTTTTTTACAAAATGACCCTTGCATAAGATGCTTTCTTAACACATTTCTAGATCTCCGATTGCCTCTCTGACTCAGCCTAGCAACATAGGGAGATTGGTGTAATATAGTGGGTTCCACGCAATGATGAGGCGAGGTGATAGTGCTCACAGTCTTCTATTAGATACAGCATAGTATAGTGCTGCACTCGGAGACTGAAGACTGGGCCAACGGGGCCAACTATATATACCAGGGGTCCTCAACCTTTTTAAATAGGGGGCCAGTTCACTGTCCCTCAGACTGTTGGAGGGCCGGACTGCCGTTACTGTACAAGGCCGCGGGCCGTCAGTTCTCCATCTTCTGCATCTCTCTCCCTTCCCCACACCACACACCCTGGCCTGGGAACTCACCTCACCTCGGTATCACCTCACACTCTGTCTCCGCCGCCTCAGCCCAGTGCCGGAAGTGTGCGTTGCTAACGCAAGTTTAGGTCGAATGTCACTTCCGGTCTGATTTTGCCATAACCCGGCGGGCCGCATAAACGTCCTCAGCGGGCCGCATCTGGCCCGCGGGCCGTAGGTTGAGGACCCCTGATATATACACTCAAAGTTCCACGCTAGCGTGCTATTGGACCATTCAAACCAGCAGGGGGCTCGTGATTGGAGCAGGGCAGCAGGGATTTGGATCCTGCTGTCTATTGTTCCTGAGTCCCCAAGCTCAGTCCTACAGGCTCCAATGAGCCAGGCGAGAACTCCATATCATAGTCACATTTTAGATCTCATATACAACAGTTGGTTTCTCCAAGGCCACACTGAATCTGATGCAGGGCCAGATCTGGGGGGGGGGAGGGGGCAGAGGGGGGTGCTTGCCCTGGGTGCCAACTGAGGGTGTGTGTGCCAAATTGGGTATGGAGTCCATTGTATTCTATGGGGCCATAAGACAGAGTAGCCCATAAGGGGGCGTCATTTCTTAATTTTGCCCCCCCTCAAAAAAATGTAGATCCACTCCTGATCTGATGCATCACTGCCTGTGCTCCTTTGCCTTCTCCCCTACCCAACACTTTTTGGGGAGACAGACATCTGTGATGTCAGAACTCTCCTTGTGACCTTGAAGATCCTGCTGAAGGGACCATGGGCAATCTCCTCCAACCTGATCTCTCCAAAGCTCTTTCTATGGAAGTCCTGCATTATACAGAATGCTTTAATCATCGTTGGAACCAGAATGCTGACGCCAGCTGTTGCCTGGCACCACAGATTGGGACCGTTTCTCAGACTCAGAACAAGGGGACTTCGAAAGAGAATTATTTCCATTACCTCCAAAGATAAACAAGCAAAGAAATGTATGGCAACAATGGTGGCAGGTCTACAGATAAGCCTGCATCAAAGCTTTCCAAATACCTAAAAATAGGACCATGCGCAGTTGTTGTCTATATGCCATCCATTCAAATGCTGATAAAGTTGTAAGGTCCTCTGTCCCCTAGATTACTGAGGATGGGCAGTTATCTCTCTGGCAATGTTCCCTCTAAGCTGCAGAGACTTGTGAGCAAAAATTCTGCTTTGTGAGCTACTGGTATTAAAGTTGCGAGCTACTGCATAAATTAGTGTGCTCTGGGGTCGTCCTTCCTGAGCAAAGACTAGAGTTGCCAAGTCCTCCAGCAGGGAACTGTTTTCGCGCATGTGATGGCACTATTGTACCATAGAGTTTTCCCTCCCAAAATGCTAGAGCATCTGGGAAAACCATAGAGTTTCCCTAGAGTGGCTGGCGTGTGACATCGCCAGAGCAATGGCGTCACTAGCGGGTGACGTCATCGTGCCGGCGATGTCAGGGGAGGTTCCCCCCACTGGCTCAATGTGACCTGGCGGGTTGGGAACCTCCTGGGTGGGAGAACCCCTGCCTGGCCTGGGGGCTTTGCAGCCCTAGCTAAGCCAAAAATGGATGAGCTGGAGGCTAAACAACTGTGAGCTAGCTCACGCTAACTCAGCTTAGAGGGAACACTTCTCTCCAGTGTTGTGATATAAGTCTTTGAGATCAAGATGGGTAGCCACGTTAGAATGTCTGTAGCAGCAGAAAAGAGTAACACTTCAGTAATACCAGTCTAACAAAATTTGTGGCAGGGGATGAGCTTTTGTGAGTCACTGCCCACTTCTTCAGATACTCATACCCTGCCACAAATGTTAGTCTTTAAGGTGCTACTGGCCTCTTGTTCTTTTCTGTAAGTCTTTAAACAACATTAAGGGCACAAAGAGGATTTTTGTTGTTGTTAGACTCCAGGAGACAAGCAGATAGTTTAAAAGTACACAAACATCCTCCAAAATCAATGAATATGGTGGACCACCTGATGGCACCTGGGTCTGGGCCACTGTGTGACACAGAGTGTTGGATTGGATGGGCCATTGGCCTGATCCAACATGGCTTCTGTTATGTTCAGGGCTTTTTTTGAGCAGGAATGCACAGGAATGCAGTTCCAGCTGGCTTGGCATCAGGGGGTGTGGCCTAATATGCAAATGAGCTCCTGCTGGGCTTTTCCTAGAGAAAGCCCTGTGTGAAACAGTGGTGATGTCAGTGGGTGTGGCCTAATATGCAATGAGCTCCTGCTGGGCTTTTTCTATATAAAAAAGCCCTGCTTATGTTCTTATGTATATAATATGCTTATACAAGACTGATATGAATAATTGTGTGTGCATGTGTATATGTACAAACCAGGGGTGGCCAAACTTGCTTAACATAAGAGCCACATAGAATAAATGTCAGATGTTTGAGAGCCGTAAGACATTAACAAATATTACACAAACATCTTTATTAAAACTCTTAATACTTTCATTGATAAAGATAAAAGATAAAATACATACGTATGCACTTTATAACATGACCATGCTCAAAGGAGACTTAAAAAACAAACAAACTCCAAAAGCCGGGAATAACAGTCCCCATAAGACCAGCATAGGGAAAAGTTAGGGAATTATTTTTTGTCACCAGTGGGAAAATGAAACAAACATGTACCATAGAAATCACTGACCACTGTTTGCTTCCTTATGCATCTGTCTTTGCCTTGACACCAAGGTTAGTATTACAAGAGCTATGAAACTAAGGGGGAACCCTGCAGCTTCCTCTTTAATTCTGTCCCTCCTTCCAGAAGCTCCCTAGGCTCTTGCACCCTCTTTCCCTACTCTAGGTCTCCAGGCAACCTTTTTGGTGGAGGAGCAGAGCTTGCAAGCCTGCCTATTTTCCCCTTCTTTCCCACTTTACACATGGTGGAAATAGTCACCTACTTACAGGCCAGCACTCAGAGGCTGACTGAAGTCCTCATGATAAGCATGTTTACTTGAGAGTAAGCCTGCATTAAATTCCTCCTAGATCTCTGGGAGCCACATAATATGTGTGAAACAGACACATAGGATTTCCAAGGCAAGCAGAGATGGTTTGCCATTGCCTTCTTCTGCAAGATATGAGTAATTCCTTCCCCCCCAAAAAAGAACAAATAACTGAACAGTCTCAAAGCATTTGTGTTAGAGAAGACATGCCTTGCAAGTTACAGCATCAACTATTCCAGGGGTGTCGAACTCATTTGTTATGTGGGCCAGAACTGACACAAATGAGACCTTATCGGGCCAGGTCACGTGTGTTATAAAATGTAATGCCAGGTAGCAGAGATATAAACTTTATAAAGGACAAAAGACAAACACAATTAAAGGTTTTTTAAAAATTTAAAATATTGCAATGGACAAAATTCAAGCCGCCTTAGACCAAACAGATCCCCTTCGGGCTCACACCAACTACGTTACAATTGGGCTACCTATCCTGGAAAAACTAGACAGTGACCCATTCTATATCAACTCTCTTACCAAGAATACAATGTACAAAGATCTCTTGTTGTTCTAACCTTTTATTTGTAATAGCCCTTCTTTTAGATCATTCAACGTCTCAATATAATCAGCTGTGGTACGACAATGTTAATTTACGTCATGTCTTGATACAAAATGCTTTTCGCTATAGCTGTATTCACCATATGTCTGTATGATCCTCTTTATTTCAATAAAAATATTAAAACTCAAAAAAAAATTAAAATAAAACATGATTAAAACATTAGCATTTGTTGGTCTTCAAGGTGCTTTCTTCGTATCTCTCCCATGGGATCCAGGGAACTGGGCAAAGGAAACTCTGGCTCTTTCCTTCCTTCCCCAGGGGCCCAGGAGGGGGTGAAGCCTCAGTCAGTAGAAGGGAGAGAGGCTTGGCTCAGTAGCTCCGCTGTGCAATTGAGAGAGCCTGGCAAAGCAAGCTTTCCCTCCCCCCTTCCACACCAAGGGAGGAGCTTCAGCCAGTGGAGAAAACAGAGGCCTTGCTCTGTAGCTCCTGTGCGATTGAGCAAGCCTGGCAAAGCAAGCTGTGATGTAGAAGGAAGCAAGGGGGAGGGAGAAGGAAACAGATGACAGTTAGTTGCTCGGGGGCCTGATAGGAGCCCTCAGGAGGCCTGATTCAGCCCCCAGGCCACATGTTTGACACCCCTAAATCAGACCGTCCTTTCCTCAAAAGGTGCTGTGGTGTTCTATTTGCTCTAAACAGAACTTTTTGCCGAATACGTCACAGCAAGGGGCCTTAACCAGCTGTCACCGTTCTGGGATGAGGAGTTAGCACTTTCCATGCCTCGGGGCAGGTATGACACAGAGAGCTGAGCTCTGGCACCTCACCTTTGTTTTCCGTGTGAGCGCTCCAGCAATCGTTCTTTACGCAGCTGCTGTTCTAACTCGGCTCCCGGTTATGTTTGAACCCTCGCACGGCTTTCCAGATGGATCAGGAGGCGGCCTTAGCGAGTGTCCGTGCAAACAGGATTCATTTCCTTGGGAATGTGGTGACTTTGGCAGATGGCTTGACACTGTCAGTCATTTTCTTTTTTTGTGAGGGGGGTGGGGAGAATCGACTGAAGCCAGACTGTTTGGCTTTAAGCAAATGTCAAGCCTGATCTGCACATGTTTACTAGGAAGTGAGTCCCACTGGGTTTGACGGGCCTTCATCCCCAGTAAGCGTGCGTTGGCGAGACCTTCTAATTTTCATTAGCAGGTTTCGGAAAGAAGTGACATGAAGGGAAGGAAATGAGAGATACCCCCTGGCATGAATTTCTGGGCAAGAGCAACAACAGTTGGGTGCAGTTATCACTGTAGAACTTGTAGGTTATGCTTTCACCTTGGGAGAATTTCTTTTCTGCTTGATATCCCTTGCTGTGCCCACTGAGACAGCCAGACAGGGCTTTTTTTGTAGCAGGAACTCCTTTGCTTAGTAGGTTACGCCCCCCCCCCCCCCGATGTAGCCAATCCTCCAGGAGCCTTGTACTAAGAGCCCTGTAAGCTCTTGGAGGATTGGCTACCTCAGGGGTATGTGGCCTAATATGCAAAGGAGTTCCTGCTACAAACCACCCCCAGCCCTGCAGCCAGGTAAGGTACTCCATCAGGGAACTTGATCCAAATCCTGTTTTTGCTTCTGGCGGAAGTGCCATCGAGTTGGAGCCAATTTATGGCAGCCCCTCATGGTGGTTTTCAGAGCAAGAGACATTCAGAGGTGGTTTGCGATTACCTGCCTCTGTATAGCAACCATGGACTTCCTTGGTGGGCTCCCATCCAAGTAGTAGCCAGAATCAACCCTGCTTAGCTGCTGAGATCTTAAATGAAAATGAATTCTGTGCTTATTTTGCATCTTGGTCTGTGCACTGAGAAGAAGCTTTCTTCTTCTTCTTCTTCTTTTTGAGCAATTCTAGTAAAGGAAGAGATTTCCTCCCACAAACTCCTCTTCTCCATAGAATGAGGGAAAAGAGGCTGCAGGTAGAGAAACAGGGGGGGCACAATTGCCCCATATCTTTTAGTGAGTTAAAGTCATTGTAAGCTGTTCTGAGACTCTGATTCAGAGAGAAGGGCAAGGTATAAATCTATTCTTTCCTCTTCCCCCTCCTCTTCTTCCTCCTCTTTCTCCTCCTCCTTCTATAGTTGTATCCCCAGATATGATAGAGGTTTACAAGATAATGCATGGGATGGAGAAAGTAGAGAAAGAAGTACTTTTCTCCCTTTCTCACAATACAAGAACTCGTGGGCATTCGATGAAATTGCTGAGCAGACAGGTTAAAACGGATAAAAGGAAGTACTTCTTCACCCAAAGGGTGATTAACATGTGGAATTCACTGCCACAGGAGGTGGTGGCGGCCACAAGTATAGCCACCTTCAAGAAGGGTTTAGATAAAAATATGGAGCACAGGTCCATCAGTGGCTATTAGCCACAGTGTATGTGTGTATATAAAATTTTTTGCCACTGTGTGACACAGAGTGTTGGACTTGATGGGCCGTTGGCCTGATCCAACATGGCTTCTCTTATGTTCTTATGAACACTGGTATCCCCTTACATTAAAAAACAAAACAACAATAACAACAACAAACATGTTATTCTAGGATCAGGATGGGAAAAGATAGTGTTTCCCCCTCATAAGAACATAGAGAAGCCATGTTGGATCAGACCAACAGCCCATCCAGTCCAACTCTTTGTGTCACACAGTGGCCCAAACTGAGGCGGTCCACCAGCAGGGCCTCTTTCCTGGATTCCACCCTCCCCCCTCCAATTAGCCTGGCTAGATTTGATTCCAGCAACATCTTAGAGACCAACAGCATTTCTGGGGTATGAGTTTCTGAGGGAATCAAAGCTGCCCTTGGTAAGTATTTCCTGTACCCTGGCACCCTTGGAATGCTGCCCCCTACTGGCAGCTACCTGCACTGCTGTGCACTACTTCCTTTGCGGCGGCCACTAGGGGCTCTTCAAACACCTTTCTTGCTCCCTTTTCTGAAGGAAGGCGGCCCAGAACTCTCCCCCTTCCCCCTCCAGAGACGCCATTCATGAAAATATTTGCTAAGGCTCAGCTCGAGTTCCTCCTCCTCCCCCAGCACGCTGGAGTTTCTTGGGAATAAAGCCTATTAATCAACCCCTCTGTTGGGGATTGCCATAGCAACTCAAGCACAATGCCGATGTCCTATTTCTCTCACCCCGACTCTTGTTTCTGAGCTGACAGCTGTGATTTGAATGCTCCCTGAACCGAATCTTTGCATGGGGAGACAGCTATACAAAAAAAAAAAATTGCTTTTAATCAAGGCTGGTTGATTTCTTTTCTTTGTGCTTGAGAAGAGAGGGTTTTCACAGAGCATCCTTCTCTGCAATGAACTCCCCCCAATCAAAACTAGAGCTTGCCTTTATAATCAGGTCTGCTCACGTACGTTGTGATTCCAGAGGAGCGCAGAATTCAACTCTCTCAGAATCTCACCTTTTGTTTGTTGTTTCACTTGTATGAGTTTTCTTAAAACAGGTTTATAGCCCCTTGTGTTGCCGTAAGAGGCTTGGCAGTGTATGGATGAAGCTTGCCAAACTCTGGAACGATTGAGAGGTGGCTAGGGAAGTTTCCCAGTGGTTGGTTGCTTATTTATGAGCCATGGCTACTAGCCATGGTGACTGAGGAGCAGGGCCGGATCTACCTATTTTTGGAGGGGGCCAAAGTTAAAAAATGGCACCACAAAGATCTACCTATTTTTGGAGGGGAAATGGGTGCTGGTGGCGCCCCTCTTGTTCTGGAGTCCAGGGCAGCTGCCCCCTCTGCCCCTCCTTAGATCTGGCCCTACTGAGGAAAGCCTCCACATCCAGAGGCACTAATCCTCTGAATCCCAGAGCCAGGAGGCAACATCAGGGGAAGGCCTCAGCCTCTACGCCCTGTTGTTGGCCCTCAAGAGCAGTGGCCCCCAAACATTTTGGCACCAGGGACCAGTTTTGTGGAAGGCAATTTTTCCATGGACTGGTGGGGGTGCTGGGGTTTTTGATGCCCCAGGCTGCCCGCATGCCCACACACCATCCCCGCCCCCCACGGGGGTCTTTAAATGAGGAGTAGGCAAACGTCTCTGCCTCACTCCACGGCCCGGTTGCTAAAACGCCATGGTCCGGTACCATTGTTTTGCACAGGGCTTTTTTTGTAGAAAAAGGCCAGCAAGAACTCATCTGCATATTAGACCACACCCCCTGACACCAACTGCATTCCTGTGTGTTCCTGCTCAACCCCCCCCCCCCTGCCCATCTTAATATTTTCCAGGGTCAGCTTTACTTAGCTTCTGAGATCTGTTGAGATCAGACTAGCCTGGGCTTTCCAGGTAGGTCAGGGATGTGTTTCTTTACTTTTGTTTGCATAGGACTAAATTCTGATTTTTAAAAAAGGAGTCAGAGAGAATGAATTGTGAGCGTAGAGGGCACTGGTTCGAATCTCACCTCAGCCTCAGAAGCCCTCTGCAGCTCCAGCAAAGCCACTCACTCTGCCTCAGTCATCCACCTCCTCTGTAAAATGGGTATCATTATGTCCATCTGCTTTACATGGCTGTTGTAAGGAAACTTGCAACAACAGATGCAAAGCACTTCCAACACAGAAAGCACTAAATACATTCTAAGCTTTCTTATTAGTTATTACCATCCAAGCATTTCCCATGTCTCAGCAAGATGATGGAAACAGACAAAACAGCTAGAAAAAAACCGAGTGACTCCTTCAGCCGGAACAACTTTACCACTTTCAATGACTAACAATTAGCAGTTCTGTAAGCTAAATTGTTAGGATGGTGTTTGGCATCCTTAAAAGGAAATTCCCCCCCCCCCTTCTAGGCCTTTTCCGTCAGCTGACAAACCCCTGCCTTTGCAGAGAACGAGCTCAGAAATAGAACGATGCTCATTTTTAGACTGTAGAGTAGAAGGGTTTCTCTTGGGGCCTGGGTATACGTGCCTATGTCTAGTTTTGTGAAGCCGGAGCCTTGGCCTAAAAAAGGCTGTCAACGCTCATTATAAAGATTCTGTTTCTACAGGGCTTTTTTTTTTTGTAGAAAAACCCCATCAGGAACTCATCTGCAAAGTAGGCCACGCCCCCTGACATCATCATTGTTTTGCACAGGGCTTTTTTTGTAGAAAAAGCCCATCAGGAACTCATCTGCATATTAGGCCACACCCCCTGATGTCACCATTGTTCCACACAGGACTTTTTGTAGAAAAAGCCCAGTAAGAATATTTGCATATTAAGCCACACCCCCTGACATCACCATTGTTTTGCACAGGGTTTTTGGGTAGAAAAAGCCCAGCAGGAACTCATTTGCATTTTAGGCCACACACCCGACGCCAAGCCAGCCGGAACTGCGTTCCTTTGTGTTCCTGTTCTAAAAAAGCCCTGTGTTACTACAATGGGAGCTGGTTGGGCAGTTTGCATTGTAGGCATATCCTTTGCATTGTAGGCTCCAACAGACTTTCTTTCCTTCGTTCCAGCTCTGGGAATCCACAGCAAGGCTGTTAAATGACACGTGGATTGCACAACGGTTCTGGTCAAAATGAGTGGAGTTGGAGCGTATGTGTGTAACTCTACAGATACTCCCTGGCACCTTGCCCTGTATGCCATAGCAGCAGTTGGCCAGAAGAGGGTGCAGTTGAGGCCGCCTGAAGTCTTCTGATCTTGGTGCTAATGCACCAAGAATATACTGGACCAGTGGGGGAACTGGGAAAACCTGCTGAGGGGCTGCCCCTTTTTCTCCTCCCCCCACTATTTCCTCTTGTCTAGGAACAGAAGTGGTTTCCCATTGTCTGCCTCTGCATAGCAACCCTGGACTTTCTTGGTGGTCTCCCATCCAAGTACTGTAAGAACATAAGAACATAAGAGAAGCCATGTTGGATCAGGTCAACGGCCCATCAAGTCCAACACTCTGTGTCACACAGTGGCAAAAAATTTTATATACACACATACACTGTGGCTAATAGCCACTGATGGACCTGTGCTCCATATTTTTATCTAAACCCCTCTTGAAGGTGGCTATACTTGTGACCGCCACCATCTCCTGTGGCAGTGAATTCCACATGTTAATCACCCTTTGGGTGAAGAAGTACTTCCTTTTATCCGTTTTAACCTTTCTGCTCAGCAATTTCATCGAATGCCCACGAGTTCTTGTATTGTGAGAAAGGGAGAAAAGTACTTCTTTCTCTACTTTCTCCATCCCATGCATTATCTTGTAAACCTCTATCATGTCACCCCGCAGTCGACATTTCTCCAAGCTAAAGAGTCCCAAGTGTTTCAACCTTTCTTCATAGGGAAAGTGCTCCAGCCCTTTAATCATTCTAGTTGCCCTTCTCTGGACTTTCTCCAATGCTATAATATCCTTTTTGAGGTGCGGTGACCAGAACTGCACACAGTACTCCAAATGAAACCGCACCATCTTTGGAGTACTGTGTGCAGTTCTGTGTGCAGTACTGTGCCAACATAGCTGCCTTATACTGAACTAGGTCATTGGTCCACCAGGGTAAGTACAGTCTCCTCATGCCTCCAGTGGCTCTCCAGCATCTCCAGTAGAAGACTTCCACATCACCTACTTGAGGGTCCCATTTAACAGGAGATGCCGGGGATTGAACCTGGGACCTTCTGCACACCAAGCAGATGTTCAGGCACTGAACCACGACTCCTCCACTAAGTCACCCTAGCCAATAGTTCCCAAACGCACAAGGGTCTTGCAAGAACAGAGGAGCTGGTGATCCATTTTCTCCATCGGAGGAACTTGGTCCACAACAGCTGCCGTTCTGTAAAATCTGTGATTGTTCTATATGCAAAGCTAGCTGCCTTACTCTGAGACTTTGGCCTATCAAGGTTGGTAGTGTCTACTCTGACCATTGGCAGCTCTTCAGAGTTTTTTTTAAAAAACATTACTTACTATGGGTTGCCAATCCCCAGTTGGGGGCAGGGGATTCCCCCAATTTGGAGGCCCTCCCCCTGCTTCAGGGTCATCAGAAAGTGGGGGCGGGGGAATGTCTGCTGGGCACCATTATACCCTATGGAAACGAATTCCCATAGGGTATAATGGAGAATTGATCTATGGGTATCTGGGGCTCTGGGGGGCCTGTTTTTTTGAGGTAGAGGCACCAGATTTTCAGCATAGCATCCAGCGTCTCTCCTCAAAACACCCCCCCCCCCAAGGTTCAAAAGGATTGGACCAGAGGGTCCAATTCTATGAGCCCCAAAAGAAGGTACCCCTATCTTTCATTATTTCCAAATGGAGGGAAGGCATTTAAAGGTAAAGGTAGTCTCCCTGTGCAAGCACCAGTCATTTTGGACTCTGGGGTGACGTTGCTTTCACGTTTTCATGGCAGACTTTTTACGGGATGGTTTGCCATTGCCTTCCCCAGTCATCTACACTTTCACTGCAGCAAGCTGGGTACTCATTTTACCGACCTCGGAAAGATGGAAGGCTGAGTCAACCTCGAGCCGGCTACCTGAAAACCCAGCTTCTGCCAGAATTTAACTCAGGTCGTGAGCAGAGCTTAGGACTGCAGTACTGCAGCTTTAAATGTGATGGCCAGAACTCCCTTCGGAGTTCCTTTGTGCTTGTCATGCCCTTACTCCTGACTCCACCCCAAAACTCTCTTGGCTCCACCCCCAATGTCCCCAGATATTTCTTGAGTTGGACCTGGCAATTCCAGTGTCTACTCTGACTTTGGGGAGGGGAATGGAAGGTGATTGACAGCCACTCTGAGTGAAGGCTGGGGTATAAATCCAATCTCTTCTTGTGTCATAATCAGGTGCATATAACCTGGGTGATGTTTCAATTATATGCCTTCCTATTTTGGTCTAGAAGATACCGTCTCAGGAGCAATTCAAAGCCAATGTACCGTAATGGCACTATATACCGTTATGGCACATTGACTCTGAATTGCTCTTGAGACTATTTATATGCTTATGTTTCACATTTATTGTTTTTAGGTACTGGCCCTCAGATCTGTATATATTTAACTTTCCTGGGTCTTAATTCAATTTATGGGCAAAGTTTTTGTACCCCTCCTTTTCTCTCTGCACACTCAAACACTCCCGTTCTGGATGTGGTCCTGAGACGCTAAGTATGTCTTTGCTCTCTGCTCTAGGTATCGTTCCCATGAACTGGGGGTGCCAGCCTCCAGGTGGGACCTGGAGATCTCCCACTTTTACAACTGATCTCCAGCTGGCAGAGATCTGCTTCCCTGGAGAAAATGGCTGCATCAGAAGGTGGAAGAAGATGTTGGATTTATATCCCACCCTCCACTTCGAATCTCAGAGTGGCACAAAATCTCCTTTATCTTCCTCCCTCACAAAACAGACACCCTGTGAGGTGGGTGGGACTGAGAGAGCTCTCCCAAAAGCTGTCCTTTCAAGGACAGCTCTGTGAGAGCTATGGCTGACCCAAGGCCATTCCAGCAGCTTCAAGTGGTGGAGTGGGGAATCAAACCTGATTTTCCCAGATAAGTCCGCACACTTTTAACCACTACACCAAACTGGACTCTGTGGCTTTGTACCATGCTGAGGCCCCTCTCCTCCCTGACTTCTCCTCTCCCGGATTGACTCCCCAAAATCTCCAGGCAGGGCTGGCCCTGCCACCTGGCAAATTAGGCAATTGCCTAGAGCACTGGTCTTCTGGGGGTGCCAGATTGGGCACCCTCATGTGACTCAATGTGGGGAGGGGAGGCACGAGAAATTAGCCTTACCTAGGGTGCCAGTCTAGGGCCAGCCCTGTCTCCAGGTGTTTCAACCCTACCATGAATGTGGAGAGCAAAACACTGCTTTTCAGTCAAGGTTTCACAGTTACCGCTGTGGTCAAAAGCCGTTTCCAGCTTTCAAGACCTGCTGGAATGACGAAAGCCTTTTAAAATACAGGCAGGCTCATTTAAAACAGTCAGGTGTTTAAGGAAGGCCCATATTAAGTCAGAAGGAGGTTAGGCAAAAAGCAGGAGACCACCTGCTGGGATGATGGCAGAGCTTGCTGAGTCGTCGAGGTCTGCACTCCCGTGACTGTATTTTGCCTTCTGCTTTAATAATGCCATGCGTTGTTACTAATAGTGGTGCTATTGCTCAGATTCCCACCGTTTGTCACCATTTGCTGACAGCTCCCAAAGATTCCACCAGAGCTGCCAATCTCAAGAGAGCCAGTTTGGTTAGGTGTGTAGACTCTTATCTGGGAGAACCTGGTTTGATTCCCCGCTCCTCCACTTGCAGCTGCTGCAATGGCCTTGCGTTGGCCATAGCTCTCACAGAACTTTTCCTTGAAAGGGCAGCTTCTGGGAGAGCTCTCTCAGCCCCACCTGCCTCACAGGGTGTCTATTGTGGGGGAGGAAGATAAAGAAGAGTGTGAGCCATTCTGAGTTATAGGGCGGGGTATAAATCCAATATCATCATCATCATCATCATCATCATCATCATCATCATCATCATCATCATCATCATCATCATCATCATCATCGTCATCATCATCATCATTTTCTTCCTCTTCCTCCTCCTTTTTCTAGGTGGGGTTTGGATAGGTTGCCAGGTCCCCCAAAGCTTCCATAGAGTTTTCCTCCCAAACTACTACAGCGGCCAGGAAAACCATAGAGTTTTTTTTTCTATGTGGTCACTTTTTCCTATGTGGCCACAGTGGCATGATGAAGGTTTCCACCTGTCTGCTTTATAGGTTTTGGTTATTTTCCCATTTTTTTGTGAGGGAAGATATTAGAAAGTGTGTCAAATCTTAAGAGTTCAGCAAAATTCTTACAGGGGGTTTGAACAATGGAGCCCAGAAGCAAGTATTTTTGGGGGTGGAGGTTTAAGAAAGAAAGAGCACAATAACTTGTAGAGGTTCCAGAGCTCAACTCTTGTGAGCTCCTGCCCAAAATGAAGTCTGCCTGTGATCATCCTTGTACTACTTGGTTGTCATGTTGTAAGCACAGGGGCAACACATATACTTTCCCATATGCATACAGCCTCAGTAGGTACCAACTCAACCCCTGGGGAAAAAAAACCAGTAGCCAATTCATGCATATTGTGAGTCACTGTACATGCATGGGAAATATACACGTTAGGGTTGCCAAGTCCAATTCAATAAAAATCTGGGCTCTTTGGGGGTGTGGCCAGGAGACTTTGGGGGTGGAGCCAGGAGCAAGGTTGTGACAAGCATAACTGAGCTCCAAAGGGAGTTGTGGCCATCATATTTAAAGGGACTGCACACCTTTCAAATGCCTTCCCTCCATTGGAAATAATGAAGGATAGGGGCACCTTCTTTTGGGGCTCATAGAATTGGACCCCAACTCGCTGGCCCAATATTTTTGAAACTTGGAGGATATTTTGGGGAGAGGCACTGGATGATATGCTGCAAATTTGGTGCCTCTACCTCAAAAAAACAGCCCCCTGAGCCCCAGATGCCCACAGATCAATTCTCCATGATATAGGAATCAGTCTCCACAGGGAATAATGGAGTGCCTAGCAGACATTTCCCTCCCTCCCCCACTTTCTGATAACTCTTAAGGGGGGAGGGTCTCCAAACCAGTGGATCCCCTGCCCCCACCTGGGGATTGGCAACCCTAACACATGTCAGCCTTGTTCACATAACCGTGGTGACCATGTACATCAGGAGGATATCCCCGCAGTTGGTAGACACATGTTTATAATGTCGGATGGATGGAGGTGTAGATGACAGGTATGTGGTAGTCTCTCCTCCACTGCTACCTAAACAAGCACCAGTTGCCAGATCTTCCAAGCGCACATATATGAGTGTGCACGAAAGATCATTCACTGCCAGAAAAACAGCCACCCCCACAACACTATCTTTCAGGCTTGACACTGGCTCAGTGGCTCAGATAGATCCCAGCCTTTAAAAAAAAAAAAAGAAAGAAAGAAAATGAGGCGATGTGCTCTCATTTGCTTTCAGCAGGGATAAAAAAGCTTCTCTGAATTCCACTTCCTTCCACACCATAACTTCCTGTGACAAAGCAGTTTTTCAGCCGTACGTGCCCAGCTTGGCAAACAGGTGCCCGGTGGGAGGAACTGAGGCAACCGCTTTTCGCATCTCTGCCTTGCAAATTTTAAGATTTCTTGCTGAGGCATTTATTTAAAAAAAATTCCAGTTCTTTCACCCTTCAGAAGTTGTTCATTTGTGGGAGGGGGGGGGGCTTTGCAGTTTGTTTGTTTACTTTGGCCCCCCTCTGGCTTTTGGGGACCCTCAGAATTGTTGCCTGCCTCCATTCAAAGGTCGGAGAATATAAAGAGGCAACCCCCCCCCCCCACTTCTCTCCTTCTCCCTTCCCTGGTTTTGTCCTGCGAGGGGTCATTTTTATTCAAGTCTCATGAATGATGTGAACAGGGTACCCCCGGCAGACAAAGAGCTGCCTCCAGACCTGGCCAAGCATACAGCTGCCTTTTTGTTGACCCAAAATGGGAGCTGTTTCCTCAGAGGTGCCGCACAATGGAGCAGCCTTTGGAAAAGGCCTGAGAGTCCGTGCGTCTGGGCTTTTCAGGAGCCAGAGAGCCTTTATGAAACATTAATCATGTCAGCTCCCACCAAGAGCCTTTCTCCTCTTTAGAAAAGAACTCCCTCCTTTGCCACTCGAGTGACATGACGTCAAGGAATAATTTTCAAGTGCCCCAAAGACCAGAATGCCTCAGCGCTGAAGGAACAAATGGGCCTTTCTGACCGCTGAAGCGGCAAAGGTTGTTGTTCATTCGGAGTGTCTCCGTTTCTGTTCAGCCAGGCCCCCTTTAAAGGGTTTGCAGATCTTTGACAACTGAAGGCACATGGGTAGGAAATTCTGTTTTCTCTGCTTTTTTTGAAATTTGATCTAGCCCGATCTGGATTGGGGCCCTGCAGCAATTTTTAAAGAACAACTGCTTCTAAAATAGCACTGGCGGCCATGGGACGGGCTCATGGCCGCTGTCACACTTAGCTTGGCTCTGGGAGTGGAGATCTGAACCCAAGGCTGCCAGATTTATTCATGCATTTAAAGTATTTCTATCCCACACACCCCCAGGGTCGCCAGCCTCCAAGTCAGACCTGGGGATCTAACATTTGAACATATGAAGCTGCCTTATACTGAATCAGGCCTTTGGTCCATCAAAGTCAGTGTTGTCTTCTCAGACTGGCAGCGGCTCTCCAGGGTCTCAAGCTGAGGCTTTTCACACCTATTTGCCTGGACCCTTTTTTGGAGATGCCAGGGATTGAACCTGGGACCTTCTGCTTCCCAAGCAGATGCTCTACCACCTGATGTAGCCAATCCTCCAAGAGCTTTAAGGGCCTACTGTAAGCTCCAGAAGGATTGGCTACATCAGGGAGGTGTAGCCTGATATGCAAAGGAATTCTCCTACAAAAAAATCTCCGATTTAGGGTTGCCAGCCTCCAGGTGGGCCCTGTAGACCTCCCACTTTTAAAATTGATCTCCAGCTGGCAGAGATCGGCTCCCCTGGAGAAAATGGCTGCTTTGAAGGGTGGACTCTATGGCATTGTACCATGCTGAGGCCCTTTAACTCCCCAAATCCTACCCTTTCCTAGTTCCACCCCCAAAGTCTCCAGGTATTTCCCAACACAGACCTGGCAACCCTACCCTGGTGACACCCCAGTTTTAAAAAAAGAACCAGAGGATAACCAGGAAATTACAGGCCTGTCAACCGAACATCTGTCCCAGGCCAACTCTTTTCTGCAAGGAGTTTTTATCGTATCTGTTTCTCCATCCACTGACTCAGGCCAGATCAAGGAAGCCTTTCTTGACACCTCCAGAAAGTTCTTCCTGATGACTTCCTAGCCTTAATTCCTCCAAATCTCTATTCCCTGCTTGAAGGGGTGGGGGAGAGCTTGACCGTCCCATTGTCTTTACTTGAAACTATTAGCATTTCTTGAGAGGTAGCTGAGATGAACCTGGAGACCCATTGACTGACTTCCTCCTCCCTTTTTGCCTGTTCTCTCCCCAGGGGAGGAGGGACTTTTAAAACTCAAAGGGAAAGCTTGCTCATTTCAAACCTCCAAAGGGAAAAAAATGCATTTCTTCACAACTTCCATAAAATCCTCTGCCTGCTATTCTCTTCACATCCTGGTTATTCAATCATCCCACATTCCCCTGCAATATAACACAATGAATGACTTAAATATTTTATTTTCTTCTTAAAAGATAATTGCGTTGGAGTAAAACAGAAAGTCTCGTGGCCCCTTAAAGATTAACAGTGGTTGTTTCCACGTGAGCTTCCATGACTCAGAGCTCACTTCAAGAGCTCAAGCAGAAATAGATATTGTTAGTCTTTAAAGGGTCCCTGGACTTCTGCCATCTTTTAAAAAGAGTTGCGTGCTAAGCCTCATTTGGCTCCAATGTTCCAGACCTGCTGCCTTAAAGCTTTACTGTGATCTTGCCAACACAAATGCCACAATTGCCAGGTAAGCACTGGCAATCCCTGGGCGATGCTGGGTTCCAGAGCAAACCCAGAAGTGACACCATTGTGTTGGAGGGGGAGTGACTCGGTGATGTCACTTCCAGGTTTGCTCCGGAAGTGATGTCACATCGCCATTGTAATGCTGATTCCCCCCACCCTCCATCAAGTAGTTGGAACCTGGGAAGCAGGAGACCACCCACCGCTAGAGTGGACCCTCTCCAACAGGCAGTTGTAGATGAATCCCCACCCCCAACTAAATCCCTTTCCCCCCCTGGATCAGTTCTGAATCAGATGTGGAGTGGGAAAATAGGGTTGTCAATCTCCAGGTGGATAGCTCCTGCTATTACAATTGATCTCCAGAGAGAGAGAGAGAGAGAGAGAGAGAGAGAGAGAGAGAGAGAGAGACAGTTTGGTGTAGTGGTTAAGTGCGCTGACTCTTATCTGGGAGAACCGGGTTTGATTCTCCACTCCTCCACTTGCAGCTGCTGGGATGGCCTTGGGTCAGCCATAGTTTTCCCAGAGCTGTTCTTGAAAAGGGCAGCTTCTGTCAGAGCTCTCTCAGCCCCACCTACCTCACAGGGTGCCTTTTGTGAGGGGAGAAGATATAGGAGATTGTAAGCCGCGCTGAGTCTCTGATTCAGAGAGAAGGGCGGGGTATAAATCTGCAATCTTCAATCTTCTTCAGAGAGAGAGAGACCAGTTCCCCTGGATAAAATGGCTGCTATGGAGAGTGGCCTCTATGGCATTCTACCCTGCTGAGGTCCCTCCCCTCCTCAAACCCTTCCTTCCCCAGGCTCCGCCTCCAATATCCAGGTATTTCCTAAACCAGAGCTGCTCTAATATCCCAATGGCTGGTTCTCCGTTTACATTCCATCAACACTATCAAATGACAGAGGCCACCAATCGAAGCTCAGCTAGCAAACAGCTTTCACTTAGGAATCCTATTCTTCACTCTCTGTTTTGTCTTCAGTTGCTCTCCTGTGAGAAACTGGACAGTGGAGCAAAGGCTCCTGGGAAAGAGAGGTTCTCTCAGTGTGAGTAACTGGGTAGGTCAAAGGCCAGAGAGACTTGGAGTAAAACAGAGATGTGTTTATGCCTCAGAGTACCAGCAGCCCTCTTTCTTTCCCCCACCCCCTCCTAACAGCCACTTGTGCTCCCAACTCTTTTGCGTAACCTTTCTGTTTCCTTGCTTCCTCTCTCAGATAAAATGTGCCGGCACCTCTTGAACTTTTCGAAATGAAGGTGTGACTGGATTCGTTCCATTCCCGTCAAGGAATCACGCACCAAAATGTAGAACTCCTAATCTCAGAGGGGATTGTATAAACGATGTATTTGCGAATGATAATGAATAAAATGACAGCGACCTTTGGAGGTAGTTGTTAAAAGCTGTTTCTGCATTTTCAAGATGCCAGATTTTCCCTTGTGCATGTTTTTGCTGCAATGAAAAATTTCCGGATAGCTCCCCAAAAGGTCCAGGGGCAAATTAAATGTTATGTGTAAATACATAGAATGAAACATTCTTGGGGAGGGGTGTGTGTTTTTTTTAAATATAAAAAGTTGCTTGAGGAGGTTGAGATTCTAAAGGAAGGAGTGAGAGGGTCTTTAACCTTTTCATCACTAGCTGTGTGTCTGCTCAACTTCCTCCATCTTCTTGTTCCCCAAGGGGATTTAGATGTATAGTTATGCAGGTGGAAAAGGAAGACGACACAGCTTTCAGAGAAAGAAGGGGGACATGAAGGGATAGTTTTCCCAGTGGAGATTATGCAGTGGCTTGAGCAGGGCTTTTTTTGTAGAAAAAAACCAGCAGGAACTCATTTGCACGTTAGGCCACACCCCTGAGATCACATTGTTTCACGCAGGGCTTTTAAAAGAAAAAAACCAGCAAACTCATTTGCATATTAGGTCACATCCCCTGACGTCACCATTGTTTTGCAGGGCTTTTTGGTAGAAGAAGCCCAATGGGCAGGGCTTTTTTTGTAGGCAAAGCCCAGAAGGAACTCATTAATATATTAGGCCACACCCCCTGATGTCACCATTGTTTTGCACAGGGCTTTTTTGTAGGAAAAGCCCAGCAGGGGCTAATTTGCATATTAGGCCACACTCTCTGGTGCCGAGCCAGCTGAAACTGCGTTCCTGTGTGTTCCTGCTTTTTTTTTTTTTAAAAAGCCCTGCCAATAAGAACTCATTTTCATATTAGGACATACCGCCAGCAGTCACCATTGTTTCATGCAGAGCTTTTTCTACAAAAAAAGCCCAGCAGCAACTCATTTGTATATTAGGCCACACCCCTGATGCCAAGCCAGCCGGAACTATGTTCCTGTGCATTCCTGCTCAAAAAAAATTCTTGAGCTTATAAGAGATGCCCTTCTGAATCTGATCTAGTCCAGTATCCTGTTTCACTTGTGGCCAACCAGTTGCCAACAAAGGGAGCACAGGCCTTCCCTGATATTGCCTCCTAGCATTGGTTGGAGATTCCCTTTATAGCTTGCAGCTCTTGATGGATGTATCCTATCCTCCATAAACCCAAGGCTTTTTTTGAGCAGGAACACACAGGAATGCAGTTCTGGCTGATTTGGTGTCAGGGGGTATGGCCTAATATGCAAATGAGCCCCTGCTGGGCTTTTTCTACAAAAGCCCCATTTGAAACCATTTATGATGTCAGAGGGTGTGGCCTAATATGCAAATAAGTTCCTGCTGGGCCTTTTCTATCAAAAAAGCCCTGCATAAACCTAATCTTTTAAAGCCATCTGTGCTACCAGACATGAGAAGGAAGGATAGCTACAGCTGCCTGCTAGATTGGGAAATTCCTGGCAATTTGGAGGTGTGGGGATGGCACTTGGCAGCCTCCAGGTGGGAAGACTGGAATGACAGCTCATTTCCAGATTATAGAGATCAATTCCCTGGAGAAAATGGATGCTTTGGAGGGTGGACTCTGTGGCACTGTACCCCACTGAGGTCCCTGTCCTACCCGGGCTCCATCCCCAAATCTCCAGGATCTGGCAACTCTACACCCTCATCCCCTGTTGATGGCCAGGGAGGGTGGAACTTGGAAAGGAGTGGGACCTCAGTGGGGTATCATGCCATGGAATCCAGCCTCCAAGAAGCCATTTTCTCCAGGTGAACTGTAGTCGGAAGATCAGCTGTAATTCCAGAAGCTATCCAGACCTCCATCAGGAAGTTGTCAACCATGAGTGTAGTGATGTCTCAGGTACTGTCCAATAGGCACGACTGATGCAAGCACATCTCTATAGCCCGTTGAATATGACTGACCTATTTGCTGGGTCAAGAATTCCTGTTTCCTGGTCACCACACTGAAGCAGTGTTCCCTCTAAGCTGAGTTATTGTGAGCTAGCTCACAGTTTTTTAGCCTCCGGCTCACATGTTTTTGTCTTAGCTCATGCTTTTGTCTTAGCCGCCCTGAGCCCGCTTTGGTGGGGTAGGGCGGGATATAAATCGAACAAAATAAATAAAAAAGAAATAAAATTGCCCCAGAGTAAACTCATTTATGCAATGGCTCACAACTTTAATACTGGTAGAATTTCTGCTCACAAGACTCCACAGCTTAGAGGGAGTATTGCACTGAAGAGCCAGTTTGGTGTAGTGGTTAAGTACGTGGACTCTTATCTGAGAGAACCAGGTTTGATTCCCCACTCCTCCACTTGCACCTGCTAGAATGGCCTTGGGTTAGCCATAGTTCTGGCAGAGGTTGTCCTTGAAAGGGCAGCTGCTGTGAGAGCCCTCTCAGCCCCACCCACTTCACAGGGTGTCTGTTGTTGGGGGAGAAGATATAGAAGATTGTAAGCCGCTCTGAGTCTCTGATTCAGAGAGAAGGGCGGGGTATAAATTTGCAATTCTACTTCTAAATGCTAAATGCTAGGAAATGGTACTCTTCCACAGTAGGAACACTCAGAAGAGTCACGGTGATTAAGTCATGTCTGGAAAGTTCCCTCAGGGAAGCTACTGCATCCTGAACGGACCAGAAATACATTACATCAATGCTTTTTAGTATCGTAGTATAATAGATTATTGCCGAGTAGAGGTGGGCAGAAAGTTAAGATGCCTTTTGGGCCTGGTAATAAAATTCACTCAATTTGCACCGCTCGATGTGCAAATCAATAGGAACGCAGTTTGATCATCTTTGAGCTGTTGTTCTTGCCTGATTAATAGATTCCCCCCCCTCCCTTCCATTTATCCCTGTAGTTTTGGAACCAGGCAGAGTCCAGGGCCAGTAATTATCAAGCCTTGCTCCCTTTGAATGTTAATTGCTTTTCTCCCATCCTAAGAGAAAATGGGTTTTCCATTGGTTTTTCTCTCGCTGAACTAACAGTTAATTGCAACACTCTCTCCTAATTAATCACCTTCTGTCCAAAGACCTGTCCCACCCCTGGAGAAAGGATAACAGAATCGAATAGTTCTGGAACCACTCAGAGTCCAGCTGAATGCAGAACAATTTAGAACAGCAGTGGGGGGAATTCATGACAGCCAGGTTCAGTGAGCTAAGGGAGGAAGCAGGGCTTTGAAACGTTTTGTCCAGGAGTGTCAAACTCATTTGTTATGAGGCATAAATCTGGCCTAAATGAGACCTTGTCAGGCCGGGCCACGTGTGTCACATAATGTCATGCTGGGTAGTGGAGATAGAAACTTTATAAAGGACACAGACAAACACAAAGATTTTTTTTAAAAAAATAATTTACAATAAAGGAGGCTTAAAAGATTAGCACTATTGCAATATTTGGTTTATTTAACAGTTTCTGATAACAGACACCTCTTGCTCTGAATTATTGCATCAAAATCTGGAGACAAGGTCTGTGCTGTAGCAATCTTGAGTATGCTGTTTAAGTGTGCATCTGTAAATTGCAAACCTACTTTTGATTTATTGGCGTTGCGGGCTTTTGTATAGAAGCCGCTTCATGTGCTAGTCAGCCAATGAAGAAAATAGACGTTTTGCTCTGTAGATCCTGTGCCTGAGAGCCTGGAGAGAGAGTCTCTGCCAGTCTAAGTAGAAGAAGAAGAAGAAATTGGATTTATATCCCGCCCTCCACTCCGAAAAGTCTCAGAGTGGCTCACAATCTCCTTTACCTCCCTCCCCCACAACAGACACCCTGTGAGGTGGGTGGGGCTGGAGAGGGCTCTCACAGCAGCTGCCCTTTCAAGGACAGAGGCTCAGAGCGGCTCACAATCTCCTTTACCTTCCTCCCCCCCCAACAGACACCCTGTGAGGTGGGTGGGGCTGGAGAGGACTCTCACAACAGCTGCCCTTTCAAGGACAACCTCTGCCAGAGCTATGGCTGACCCAAGGCCATTCCAGCAGATGCAAGTGGAGGAGTGGGGAATCAAACCTGGTTCTCCCAGATAAGAGTCCGCACACTTAACCACTACACCAGACTGGCTCCAATACTGACTTGGATGGACCAAGGATCTGATTCAGTATTATGCAACTTCATGTGTTCAAGTGTTCAAGGCATTATCCTCACAGGGTCTTGACACTTCCTTCCTTCCTTCAATAGCAGCAGGGTTTTTTTTGTAGCAGGAACTTCTTCCACCCTTCTTTAGGCCACACCCTTCTTATGTAGCCAATCCTCCAAGAGCTTACAGGGCTGTTAGTACAGGGCCTCCTGTAAGCTCCAGGAGGATTGGCTACATCAGGGGTGTGTGGCCTAATATGCAAAGGAGTTCCTGCTACAACCCCCCCCCTCTGAATAGGAGGAATCCTGAAGGCACAGCACCATCAAGGAGCCCATCTCCTCTGTGCTCATCAAGGTCCAAATAACTCTGCCACCTCAGTAATCAATTGTTTTGAGTTCTTTGAAGCTGATTCTCTAAACTGGTTTGCTAAGAAATATAAACATTGCTTCAATACGCAGAGTGTTAAAGCTGCAGTACAGTAATCCTAAACTCTGCTCATGACCTGAGTTTGATCCTCGGTGGAAGTTGAGTTCAGGTAGCCGGCTCGAGGTTGACAATGTCAGACGTTGGAGCTCAAAGTAAACGGACCATCATTTGTTGCAAAAGTAGTGGCGTTTATTTGATATCTCAAAGTTCTGAATAGGCAGTTATTGGAACTGATAGCAAGTATTGAAACATACATGGGTTTTAAGGCCTTACATCAAAGCATTTCTAAACAATCCTACATTCTCACACTCTGGTGCTACAAGTAACACTTTCCCTCCTTCTTATCGCTTGCGGCTCCCTTTCTCACGGAGGAGCCCTGCTGGCTCTCCTTGAGGCTTGCTATCTTCAAAGGGCTGTTGCTTTGTTAGTGTTATGCAGAGGAATTCACAGCGTGGGTTAGTAACATTTCTAAGACTGTCAGATATGCAAGGTCTTTTGCTTCATAGTTAGTAACAAGAGTTCAAAATGGAGTTAGTCATGTCAAGGTACAAGTTACGGAATACATTCAGCATAATAACACAGTAATGTTCTCCAATGTCTGACAGACTCAGCCTTCTACCCTTCCAAGGTCGGTAAAATGAGTCCCCAGTTTGCTGGGGGGAAAGCGTAGATGACTGGGGAAGGCAATGGCAAACCACCCCGTAAAAAGTCTGCTGTGAAAACTTGAAAGCAACGTCACCCCGGAGTCGGAAACAGCTGGTGCTTGCACAGGGGACCTTTCCTTCAATTAAAAAAAAAACATTTAAAAAGAGCATTCACGATATCAGGTGGTGAACTGCTAGGTACTGGTGCCATGGCAACAAAATGGATCATGCAGATTGGCTTATGAGACTGAGCTGAACATGGTACAAAGGAAAGTGCTTACCTCACTGGCTCCATTGGAAGACTTCTCTGGTAAAGGGCTGTATGGCACAGCTCCTGTGGAGTTCCCCAGGACAACAGAATGGGAGGTCTTATGTAGCTGGCATGTACCTGTTTCCCTTTCCTTCACGTAGGGTTGCCAATCCCCAGGTGGGAACGGGATCCCCTGGTTTGAAGGCCCTCCCCACCACTTCCGTGTCATCAGAAAATGTGTGTGGGGGGGAATATCTGCTAGGCACACCAATATTCTCTATGTAGACCGATTCCCATAGGGTATAATGGAGAATTGATCCGTGGCTATCTGAGGCTCAAAGGGAGCTGTTTTTTTCGAAGTAGTGGCACCAAATCGGCAGCATAGCATCCACTGTCTCTCCCCAAAATACCCTCCAAGTTTCAAGAGGATCAGACCAGGGGGTTTAATTCTATGAGCCTCAAAAGAAGGTGCTCCTATCCTTTCTTATTTCCAGTGGAGGGAAGGCATTTAAAAGTCATGCGGTCCCTTTAAATGTGATTGCCAGAACTCTCTTTGGAGTTCAATTATGCTTGTCGCAACCTTGCAACTGGCTCCACCCCCAGTGTCTCCTGGCTCCACCCCCCAAAGTCCTCAGATATTTCTTGAATTGGACTTGAGAACCCTACCTTCACCTCCCCCTAGTACCCCTACTTCCTGTCTTTTGAGCACCCTGACTATGTCTTTTAACCCCTTCTAAAACAGAATGAGAGGTCTGTAGCTGGCATATATCCTTTTCAGAATACACTGAATGTCAGCAACCCAATACATTGGTTGTATTACAAAGCGGGCTGAATATTCAGGCGTTTTAAGATAACATTGCCGTACCTTCTATACTAAAGAAAAATGCCTTGTACTAATAGTATGCTGTTTAGCAATATAACACTTTACGAAGGATGACGTCTTTTCAGTGGCTCTTCTTCTATGACTTTAATAAGCACTCTGACATGTAGAAATCAAGAAGATGGAATTTTGTTGTTCAGTCGCACAGTTGAGTCCAACTCTTTGCGACCTCATGGACCAAGTTACGCTCCTATCTTCCACCACCCTCTGAAGTCTGCTCAAATTCATGTTAGATACATCAATAACGCTGTCCAGCCATCTTTTGCTGTCCCCTTCTTCTTTTGCTGTCTGTCTTTCCCAGCATCAGGGTCTTCTCCAGTGAGTGCTCCCTTCTCACTTGGTGGTTAAAGTATTTGAGCTTCAGCTTCAGCATCTGACCTTCCAGGGAACAGTCTGGGTTGATTTCCCTTAGGACTGACTGCTTTGATCTTCTTGCAGACTCTCAAGATTCTTCTCCAGCACCACAGCTCAAAAGCATCTATTCTTTTGCATTCGGCCTTCCTTATGGTCCCACTCACACAGCCATACATTACTACTGGGAATACCATAGTGTTGACTATACGGACTTTTGTTGGCAGGGTGATGTCTCTACTTTTTATTATTCTGTCGAGGTTTGCCATAGCTGTCCTCCCAAGGAGCATACCCAGCCATATAAAAGACATGGGACTTTATTCTTATACATGACAACGGCAGCAAGAGAATTATATGCCCCAAAACGGAAAAGTTCAACATTACCCACATCAGGGGAATATTCTCTTTGCAAAACAAACATTTGTGTGATCGGTTCCCATGTTAAGGCTGCTGCACCTCTTGCTATGGTGGGAGGCGCCCCATTGGCAGTCTTTGTTGCCTGCCACTCCAAGCAGCATCAGAGAAGATATATATTTTAAAAGTGATGTCAGCTATGTCACAAAGGCCATACTGGGGGGGGGAAACCGAGAAGTGGCATAGGGTAGCTCTAGAAATCACCAGAAACTCTATTGTTTTACCACATAATTCCCAGCAATTCCTAGAGCTACCCAATGTCACACGAGGAGAAACCGAACCATTAACTGACTGTATATGTATTGCCTCGTGATGGTGTACTCTCACCATCTCCAATTCTGACATGTTTATCGCCTTTGCTGTTTCCCCACACAACTGATGCTATCCAGACCAAGCTTGTTATTCTTTCAATTTGTTAATTCCACTATTTTGCCATTGGATTCTAGCTTTGTACTATTTTGCATGCTTAACGACTGCCCACCAACTATATGTAGCACTGCTCACTGTACCTCATTCCATCGTCTGATGAAGTGTGCATGCACACAAAAGCTTTAAAAGGTAAAGTTGCAAGCACTGAATCATTACTGACCCATGGGGTGACATCACGTCGTGATGTTTTCACAGCAGACTTTTTATGGGGTGGTTTGCCATTGTCTTCCCCAGTCATCTACTCTTTATCTCCAGCAAGCTGGGTACTCATTTTACTGACCTTGGAAGGATGGAAGGCTGAGTCAACCTTGAGCCGGCTACCTGAACCCAGCATCTGCTGTGATCGAACTCAGGTCATGAGCAGAGCTTGGACTGCAGTACTGCAGCTTTACCACTCTGCACCACGGAGCTCATACACAAAAGCTTACATTCTGAATAAAACTTTGTTGGTCTTAAAGGTTACTGGACTTTGTTCTCCTGGAACTGACATTGCAGTGACGTTGCTTCCCGGCCACCACTTCCCCCCACAATTGTCTAGCTAGCCCATTGGTCTGGCATCCCTGAACCATATCCCAGAAGAATATGGATTATCAAGTAGAATCTGTTTTCCTGGGTAATGACCAGGGCTTTTTTTGTAGCAGGAACTCCTTTGCATATTAGGCCACACACACCCTGATGTAGTCAATCCTCCAACAGCTTACATGGCTCTTAGTACAAGGCCTACTGTAAGCTCCAGAAGGACTGGCTACATCAGAGGTGTGTGGCCTAATATGCAAAGGAGTTCCTGCTACAAAAAAAAGCCCCGGTAATGACCCAGGCACTACATGAAACTCGCCTCCCACTCAGATCTCCTTCTGTAACTATTATGTAATCTTCCCCCAAAAATGATGAGGGGAAAAAAACCCTCCAGCAGCGTACAAGTCCAGAGCCTGTTCAATGCTGAAGAATATCCTTGGCTCACCAAGGAATGAAGGGATTAGGCAAGTGTCAGTCCGAGGCCCCAAAAGCAGAGAGGAGGCATCTGAATGCCTCTTGAGTAACCCCCCCCCAGCTGCTTGAGCCCCTCCAGAAGAATGTTTAATGGGCCTCAATCTGTTAAGCGGCTCAGAGGTATCCTTAGCAACCGGCCTATTCACCCATTATATTCTCCCCGGCCTTGTGTGTCAACTCTCAGAAAAGGAGTTGAATACGAGTCCAGGGGAATGGAGCGAGGGAGTTATTCCGGCTGTTACTGACTCAGTCAAAAGCATGCAATAATTTGGCCCGTCTGTCTTAATTATACCCTTTGCTGTCTGAACAATAACACGTAAACAATCCCACCCTGTCCAGCGTAGAACAGGACCAGCCCAGCTTTACATAAAACACTGTCAGATGTTATGAAGTCTTTCCTCTTTGCCCATTTTTTTTTGTTAACCCATTTTGTTGTTTGGTTATCCTTGAAATCGTTCATAAAAACTGTAAGAGCAGCAAGATGCTTGCAGTGTGAATGGCGGATGAGCTCTCTGGTGTTCTGGACTTCAAACAGTAGAACAACTTAATACGTGTAATGGTTAGACTAAGATCTGGGAGACACAGATTCGAATCCTCACACACCCTGCAATGGAAGTTTGCTGGGTGGCCTTGGCCTGAAGTACTCGTATCATTTCTACTGGGTGGCATTGGTGTTGCCAGGGGTGGAATTCTAGCAGAAGCTCCTTTGCATATTAAGCCACACCTCCTTGATGTAGCCAATCCTACCAGAGCTTACAAAACAGAGCCTTAAGCTCTTGGAGGATTGGCTACATCAGGGGGTGGGTCTAATATGCAAAGGAGCTCCTGCTAGAATTCCACCCCTGGGTGCTGTGAGGATAAAATGAAGGAGGGGAGATGGATGGAAGGGAGAAAGAGAGCAGGATCCTCATCCAGGGCTTTTTTTGTAGCAGGAAGTTCTTTGCATAATAGGCCACATACCCCTGATGTAGCCAATCCTCCTGGAGCTTACAGTGGGCCCCGTACTCAGAACCCTGTAAACTCTTGGAGAAATGGCTACATCAGGGGTGGGTGGCCTAATATGCAAAGAACTTCCTGCTACAAAAAAGCCCTGGCTGCCCTCTGGAGCCTAGGTGTGTGGCTCTGGCTGTTGCTTGCTGTGGCAGACCCAGACACTGTTGGGGGCAGGTGGGCACAGGGCTGGTGGGTACCCCCTGGTGCCCTAGGCTATCACCTGGGGCTACCTAGTGGATGGGCTGGCCCTGGCCATAAATGTCTCCATCACTATGAAATCCTCACTTCCTTTTTTGAGATCACAGCCCGTCTATTTGGCCTTCATTTTTACAATTTCTGGGAGAAACCAACATTGAAAAGAGGATTGCCAAAGCACTTACTTTGTTTATCCAGAGTTTTTGACTCAGCTTCAAGAGGCAATGTATGCGGTTTCATAAATTTCCTTTCTTCCCCCGCCCCATGGCCTCTGTTTACATGGAAGGGCAGGCCATTTGGTTGCAGAAGAGCCAAGTGCGTTATTGATGGCTCCAGATTCTGTAAATAATTTACAAGGTCTCCTTGCATGATTATCAATGAAGCGTCCCGTTCTCAGCGCGGACAGGGCCCGATCCAGCTCCCTCCAGGGATGAAATCTGAATGGCATAAGCAGCCAACTCAACATCTACTGAACACTACTACAATTTATTCTGCCCCCCAAATAGTAGAGTAAAATGAAGCCATTTGGCATCAAAAGCATATTTAATTCATTTATAATAATAATAATAATAATAATAATAATAAAATTTTATTTATACCCCGCCCTCCCCGCCGAGGCAGGCTCAGGGCGGCTTACAAGGTGTGGCAAAAGCCATGTTAAACAATAAAACAATTATACATTTCAATACGATTTACAATTTACCATTAAATTTTACATAATCTAAAACAGTCTAAAATCAGTCTAAAATAGTCTCATCTCATTGCTATCTCAGTTATATTAATGTTAATGATGGCGTGATGTTTATTTCAGGCTCCATCATGGAAGGCTAGCCGGAAGAGGGCGGTTTTGCACGCCCTACGGAATTGGCTAATGTCCCGTAGGGCCCGCACCTCTTCAGGCAGCTGGTTCCACCAGTGGGGTGCTTTTATAGAGAAGGCCTGTTCTCTAGCATCACAAGAATGTTTAATTCTTAATGTTAATGCTCCCATTAAGCAAGCAAGCAAACCCTTCATGAGTGCTTTCTAGGAAATAAGGGCAAATTCAGACAATACAAAGTTATTATGGCAGCCATTGGCTTGACTGCTGTGATGTCACGGAGGAACAGTACAGACTACAAGTGCAAGTGACTGAGAGATGAGGGAGATCAGGAAGAGTTACTCATGGATAATTCTTGATACATTAAGAGCATTCATTAATTCATTCATTAAAATATTTACACCTCACCTTTCCTCTTGGCTCAGAGGTGACTGTGTGGTTTTCTGAATGTTGGTTTGACACAGTTAAGTGGTTTCCAAAAGTTCCCCCCCCCACGAAAAGTGGTTAGTAGGATGTTTGCTGCCTACCTACGGTATTTGTTGTCGTTCAGTCACACAGTTGAGTCCAACTCTTTGTGACCCCATGGACAAAGTCACGGCAGGCCCTCCCGTCTTCCACCATCCTCCGAAGTCTGCTCAAATTCGTGTTAAGTAGCGCTGTCCAGCCATCTCATCTTTTGCCGCCCCCTTCTTCTTTTGCCTTCTGTCTTTCCCAGCATCAGGATCTTCTCCAGTGAGTGCTTCCTCCTCACTTGGTGGCCAAAGTATTTGAGCTTCAGCTTCAGCATCTGATCTTCCAGGGAGCAGTCAGGGTTGATTTCCCTTAGGACGGTTATTGCAAATGAACTACGAATGAGAAGGATCCTAATGTGATTTTAGGGATAATATCATTAGCAGGCCTTTTTTTTTGTAAAAAAAAAAATATCATCCCAGCAGGATTCTATTTGCATATTAGGCCACACCCCTGATGCCAAGCCAGCCAAAACTGTGTTCTTGTGCATTCCTGCTAAAAAAAAAAAAGCCCTGTGCTTTCTGCAAACACTGCCCCTCCAGGCTCCAGCCCCAAATCTCCAGGAATTTCCCAATCTGGAGTTGGCCACTGTACATTCAAATCAATGGGACCTTTAATCTTGCGCCCTTTGCTTTTTTCTCATAAGACACCTCAGGTCTTTAAGACTGGTATTTAAAAAGATTGACAACACTGCATAACAACTGGATGCCAATCCATATTCCTTCGCAGAGCTCTCTCACGCCTTGATTAGATGAGTCTGCGATAATTTTAAAGAAGCGAAATGCTTAAATACGCAGCAGGGGGCGCTGCTAGTTGACAGCAAGTCGAGGATTTTGATTGCAAGAGAGTCTGAAACGCTAAACGCCAGTCACAGAAACCTGAATTCCTTTCACATCCTCTGCTTTTACAGTTCAAAGAAATACTTACGATTTACTTCTGCATTATCAGCCATGCTGTTCCCTTCCTTGTTGAAAGAAAGGTTGTGCTTTAGGTTGAGGATGAGATCTTGAGCCATTTGGGGATGTCCTCATACCAATATGTTTGTCGGCTGACCTACCAGCCAAATACTATTTTGTAATGTTTGCTTCCAGTATGCAAGACATCCAGACAACTTAAAGGACATTTTTTTTTTTTTGCTGTCAAAATGCAGCACAGGGTTATTCAGAGAAAGAGACATCCGGAGGTGGTTTGCCATTGCCTGCCTCTACATAGCATCCCTGGATTTCCTTGGTGGTCTCCTGTCCAAATTCTGGACCAGGTCCGATCCTGCTTAGCTTCTGAGATCTGATAAGACTGGGCTATCCTGAGCTATCCAGGCCAGGGTAAAGGGGATACTATAAGCTACACTATAAACAATAATGTGGTGTGTGGGTGGGTGTGTTTGACCACTGTATCATGAGCCCCATGGTGCAGAGTGGTAAGCTGCAGTACTGCAGTCCAAGTTCTGCTCACGACCTGAATTCGATCCCGGAGGAAGCTGGGTTCAGGTAGCTGGCTCAAGGTTGACTCAGCCTTCCATCCTTCCGAGGGTGGTAAAATGAGTACCCAGCTTGCCGGGGGGAAAGTGTAGATGACCGGGGAAGGCAATAGCAAACCACCCCATAACTAAAAGTTGGCCAAGAAAATGTTGTGATGTGACATCACCCCATGGGTCAGTAATGACTTGGTGCTTGCACTGGGGACTACCTTTACCTTTTTATCATGGCCTCACCAAAGGATCTTGGGATGTATAGTTTGTTGAGACCAGCTGTGAACTCTCTCATAAAGACAAATGGACTTTCTAATACATGGCAGGATAGGTTGTTGCATTCTAAGGGTGGAGAGCATTTGTTCAGACCTGAATTCCCACTGCACTTAGAATGTATGGATGAAGAAGACATACAGCTTTACTCTGCTCTGATTAGACCTCATCTAGGGTATTGTGTTCAATCTTGGGCACCACAATTTAAGAAGGATATAGACAAGCTGGAACATGTCCAGAGGAGGATAACACAGTTGGTGAGGAGAGCAAGTCCTATGAGCAGGGGTGAACAGTAGCTCTCCAGATGTTTTTTGCCTACAACTCCCATCAGCCCCGGCCAGCACGGCCAATGGCTGGAGCTGATGGGAGTTGTAGGCAAAAAAAAATCTGGAGGGCTACTGTTGGCTACCACTGCCTATGAGCAAAGGCTGAAAGAGCTGGGCATGTTTAGCCTGGAGAGGAAATGACTGAGAAGTGACATGATCACTATCTTTAAGTTCTTGAAGGACTAACATATAGAGGAAGATGCCCCAGAAGGTTGGTCCAGAACCAACGGGTTGAGAAAGCTCTCCCAGAACTGCTCTTGAGAGGAACAGCTCTGTGAGAACGTGTGACTGACCCAAGGTCACATAAGCAAGTGCGTGGACTCTTATATAGGAGAACCAGGTTTCATTCCCCACTCCTTCACTTACAGCTGCTGGAATGGCAGCTTCTGGGAGAGCTCACGGAGTGTCTGTTGTGGGGGAGGAAGGTAAAGGTGATTGTAAGCCACTGTGAGATCCAAAGTGAAGGGCGGGGTAAAAATCTAATTATTATTTCTTCTTCTTCTTCTTCTTCTTCTTCTTCTTCTTCTTCTTCTTCTTCTTCTTCTTCTTCTTCTTCTTCTTCTTCTTCTTCTTCTTCTTCTTCTTCTTCTTCTTCTTCTTCTTCTTCTTCTTCTTCTTCTTCTTCTTCTTCTTCCCAGATCCATCTGACTGCCCCAATGGCCCTGGCAGTGCTAGTAGAACTACCAGTGTTCTACTGGGAACACAGCCCCACTAGGAACTTTCCCAGTATGTGAAATGGCCAGTCTACCTCTGAACGCTTCCTTCTCCAACACAAATCACACATGGGAAGGCCGAATGCTTGCCTCCTTCCCAGCCTCAGGATCCATCTAACAATCTGATGCATTCTGGCTCTGACTGAGGCAGTGAGTTGGTGTGTAATGAAGCTTTTGCTGCCGAACTGGAGAGAGGCATTCAAGGGTGACCTCGCCCGGCTTCTTCAGCACCGTACGTGTTGCGGCAGCTCTGTGTGAAGCAAAAAAATCAATTTCCATTTCAAATCCCAATTCCAGTCCCGGCTTGGCTTTGAATCGCCCTAATCAAAGGGGGAACTTTGGTTTCAGAGCCTTCTTTGTTTCAGAAGCTGTTCTCCAGAGGTACAAAGAAAGAAAGGGCAGAAAAGGGAAGTCTGACTGGAAACAGGTAGGAGTAAAAACACTTGTATGGTCAGAGCGTTTTTAATTGTGTTGGGAGACTTCAATGAATCAGCCATGCTGCCACAGCATCTCTCTGTCTAGACCAGTGTTTCCCAAAGTGGGTGATATTGCCCCCCAGGGGGCGCTGGAATGATCCAGGGGGGCGATAGTAGCCTTTGGTGCAACTGGGGGGGCGGTGAATAAAAATAAGGGGGCGGTGGAAGCATAAAGAAGAGAAGAGGGTGGGAGGCATCAAAACATCATGTTTCTGGGTCCAGAATTTCTAATTTAGAGGAAAATTCCAGTTAACAAAAATAGAGGGTTCCTTTTTGTCTGCTACTTAGTGTGAATTCACCCAATTAGACTAGTAGTGAGGACCAGAACTCTGTCCAATTAAAATATAAGGATGCAGTTTATTTACAAGACAGAATAAAAAATAGAGGTGTACAGACAAGCAAGAAACACAGAAACAAAAAACCTTACTAGTCTATCCTAGCCAATACTTGTTACATTTAGCAGCTTCTCAAGGTTGCTTGCAGTTTCTTTCTCAGCAATACAGTTTAAATCAGGACAGTGGAAGCACTGAGGCAATTTCATAAACTTCTCTGAAGAGTTCCAACCTGTGGCTTTCTCCTCACAAAGTTTTCTGCAGAGCATCAAACATCTTACAGTCCTCTGGTTACCAGTTGATTGCTTCTGTTGATTTCAGCCAACCGCAATGCCCCAAACACAGTGTCTTCTGCAGGGAGTAGGCAGGGTAGGCAGCTACCTAGGGTGCCACCCTGCCAGGGGGCACTGCTGGGTGCCCCCTTACTCCCCCTTCCCATGTGGCACGATCATGCCAGCCAGCAGGCAAGCCGAGAGCCCTGGGCGGTTTTCTTTGCAGGGCAAACGTTGCCTGCACTTGTCGAAGGCTTCCAAGGAAGAGTGCCCCATTTCACTGCTGCCTGCTGCTTTTGGGTTAAAAGTGGCTGGGTGGCGGCATCTTCCCATTGCACTAGTTGGAGCTAGCCACCCAATCCAAAAGCAGCAGGCAGCAGTAAAACTGGACACTCGTTGGAGGCTTCCTTTGAAGGCTCCGACAAGCACGTTTGCCTTGTGAAGAAAAGCGGCATTGGGGCAGCACTTGTGTGCACCACCTGGGGCTCTGGGTTTGCCTGCTGGCTGGCATGATGACATCATCACCGGCATGCAAAGAATATCACCCCTTAGGATCACACGGATGTGTGTGGGTGTGTGGGGGGGTTCTGCCTAGGGCAGTAGAACCCCTAGTGCCGGCGCTGGTCTTCTGTTCCTCTTCTTGAGTTTTGATATTTTACTAATCCACTTATATCCCTGACTGCCTATCAAAGAGCTAGAATTGTGCAACCAATCATTGCTACAAAACAACCAATTTAGTTGGCCCCATCTAGATCTTCTCCTGTCAGAGCCAGTTTGGTGTAGCGGTTAAGTGTGCGGACTCTTATCTGGGAGAACCAGGTTTGATTCCCCACTCCTCCACTTGCACCTGCTGGAATGGCCTTGGGTCAGCCATAGCTCTGGCAGAGGTTGTCCTTGAAAGGGCAGCTGCTGTGAGAGCCCTCTCCAGCCCCACCCACTTCACAGGGTGTCTGTTGTGGGGGAGGAAGGTAAAGGAGATTGTGAGCCGCTCTGAGACTCTTCGGAGTGGAGGGCGGGATATAAATCCAGTATCTTCATCTACCTCACAGGGTGTCTGTTGCGGGGGGAGGAAAGTAAAGGAGATTGTGAGCCGCTCTGAGACTCTTCGGAGTGGAGGGCGGGATATAAATCCAATATCTTCATCTACCTCACAGGGTGTCTGTTGTGGGGGAGGAAGGTAAAGGAGATTGTGAACCTTTCTGAGACTCTTCGGAGTGGAGGGCGGGATATAAATCCAATATCTTCATCTACCTCACAGGGTGTGTGTTGTGCGGGGGGGGGAGGTAAAGAAGATTGTGAGCCGCTCTGAGACTCTTTGCAGTGGAGGGCGGGATATAAATCCAATATCTTCATCTACCTCACAGGGTATCTGTTGTGGGGGGTGGGGAAAGGTAAAGGAGATTGTGAGCCGCTCTGAGACTCTTTGGAGTGGAGGGCGGGATATAAATCCAATATCTTCATCTACCTCACAGGGTGTCTGTTGTGGGGGAGGAAGGTAAAGGAGATTGTGAGCCGCTCTGAGACTCTTCGGAGTGGAGGGCGGGATATAAATCCAATATCTTCATCTTCTTCAAATACCTGTCAAACTAGATGGCCTCCTGTCAGTTGGAATCGAAATTTCAAAAATTCTCTGTGACTACGAATGTTACTATAGTTGATTTTATAAAATAATTTTAGAATTTCACGCTTCAGAGTGTCTTCTTTACAACATCTTTGTTTACTCTGTGTGTAAATATGTCACTGCATCTTTTAGTCCACTTCTTGAAGGTAGATTTCCAGGGGGGCATTGAGTAATTTTTTTTTTTTCTGAAAAGGCGGCGTTAGTCCAAATAAGTTTGGGAACCTCTGGTCTAGACCAAGGTGAGTACTCTTCGCCTTTGAAATCTGGCCCAAATTATCTTTGAGTCTGACCCCCTGCTGCAGCTCTCTGTGGTCAGTCCATTTCCCTTTTTGCAAGCGCAGTTTGTCCCTTATAAAGAACGAGAGACATACTCTGCTGGATCAGACCACCTATCCATTTAGTCCACTGTCTTATTTCACACCAAGGGTAACCGATAGCTCTGACAGGCCAAGGCACAGAGGGCAGGAAAGAGGGACATTTTCAACCACAAGCAATATCAGGCCCTTTTTACATTCACGTTTGATCCAGATTTTGCGAGCGCACAATCCACCTGCTACAGATCCACATCACCAAAATTGATTCTGCGTATAAAAATTTGCTTCGTGCTTTCCCAAATGAAACAGGATTTTTACATCTGTATTTGCATTGTTCAATGTGCTTTCGGGCGACATTTTTCTTTTAAAACTAGCATTTTGTGGTGGTGCTTCTGTAACATTCCCCTTAAGTTCGATAGGTTTAACGAAACTAACTTTGCCTTAGTTTAAAAATGGCAATTGTTTTAACTCATCAGAAATCTCTACAGATTCTTTCATTCAGCTGAAGACAGGGCCATGTCATGACTGAACCGCAATCCCCATACAAATTAAAAGTAAAAACTATATCACCATGGAACGCACACTGAGATGCAAATGAGCACAACAATCTTACATTGAAATGCAAACAGTGGCGGTGTGGGGAGGTGTTTGGATACCTGAAGGGAAAGTTCTGCAGTTAAGACTTAGATCCAGATCTGGAGACAGCTCCAGGCCACAAAATGTTTTGAGGACTATGGGGCAACAGCAAACTGAAAGTGCTGTTGGTACTCATTCGCATAAACAAATGTAGAAGCTAGAAGGAACCGAGAGGCAAGACAGAACTGACGGCAGTATGTCATGTAGAAGGTAGCTTTGAAATGCACACAAAGAAAGGATCAAATGGCTAGGGCAGAAAGGATCAAAGTCTTGTCAAACCTCAGATGCTAAGCACAGTCAGCCCTGGTTAGTACTTGGATGGGAGACCACCAATGCTCCCTCTAAGCTGTGGAGCCTTGTGAGTAAAAATTCTACTTTGTGAGCTACTGGCATTAAAGTTGTGAGCTGCTGCCTAAATTAGTTTGCTTTGGGGCCATTTTTCCTGAGCTATGACAAAAATGTGTGAGCCGCAGGCTAAAAAACTGTGAGCTAGCTCACACTAACTCAGCTTAGAGGGAACACTGGAGACCCCCCAAGGAAGTCCAGGGCTCCTACACAGAGGCAGGCAATGGCAAACCATCTCTGAACGGTTCTTGCCTTGAAAACCCCATAAGGTTGCTCTAAGTTGGCTGCAACCTAGCAACACTTTTCGTCGCTACCGCAAGACCACTAAGCTACGATGGACTTCTAGGTGTTGCTACTGATGAGACACAAAAGAAAACTCCATGTTGACATGTCAGCAATGCAGGATTTTTTACAAGGTGGAGGCGGCTTCTTTATTTCTTAAATTGTCTTACTCCAAAAGTGGTGCGAAAGAGAATGGAAAAAGAAAGCCAGCATGGTGTAGTGGTTAAGAGTGATGGATTTTAATCTCGGGAAATGGGTTAAGAAATGGAGAAGAAGAAGAGGAAGAAGAAGAAGAAGAAGAAATTGGATTTATACTCTACCCTACACCCTCTGAATCTCAGAGTGGCTTACAATCTCCTTTACCTTCCTCCCCCACAACAGACACCTTGTGAGGTAGGTGTGGCTGAGAGAGTTCTCCCAGAAGCTGCGTTTTTCAAGAGCAGCTTTGCAAGAGCTATGGCTGACCCAAGGCCATTCCAGCAGCTGTAGGTGGAGGAGTGGGGAATCAAACCTGGTTCTCTCTCAGATAAAAGTCTGCGCACTTAATCACTGCACCAAACTGGCTCTCTTTAATTCCCACTCTGCCTCCACATGAAGCTGGCTGGGTGAGCTTGGGCCAGTTACAGTTCCCTCAGAACTCTGTCAGTCCCATCTGCCTCACAGCTTCACAAGGTGCCTGTTGTGGGAGAGAATGGGATTGTAAACTATTCTGAGACGCCTAAAGATTGAAAAAAGTAAGGTCTAAAGCTCTTCCTCTCCTCCTCCAAAACTGCACGTGACTTGGTTTAGTCAGCACAGCAGGCCTCTTAGCCCAGATCAACAAAACAATATTTGGCAGGCAATCAACACTGCTTCATTGGGTGGGCAGAGAAATCTGTCACTCAAACCAGCCTTGGGGTATGATGGCCTCTATTTCATCTGTTGCTAATGCAGGTGATCCAGTGGGTTTGATAACAGGAGCCAATCCAAAACCACAGTAATTCGCTCTCAATCCTGGTGAGAGAAAATTTCCTTTTAATGATGCCAACAAACCTTTTATTGCTTTTTTCTCTCCTCTAGAAGTCGCAGCTGATGAAGCTGGGCGGGAGTGGGGGGAAGTGGGCAGAAAAACACTAATGTCGTATCATGTGCTTTTTCAATGACACATTACCAGGGAAACACAGAAAGAAGTGGGTTTGCTGCCTGCACACATCTCCTGTACTGTGTCGTTTGGGCCTCAGATCATTCCCCTTAGGATGAATATTCCATCTCAACTTATAGTGCTGATGCTCTGATAGAACGTATTCGAGAAAAATTTACTGTGTTCTGGTTCCAAATAGTGGAATATCTCACCAAACATAATATTCTCCCAAAAAACTGTTTTTATCATGATATGCTCTATTTCTAATATGTTCTGGGCTCACTTTCTCTCCTCTGGTCTGAATATAAAAAACTGTGAGCTCTAATTAGTTGAGTGATTAACTGGATTTCTTCATAGAATATTGGGACAGTTATTTGTACATTCCTACAGTAGATTCAGTCAATAGAATGTATTTTCACTGGATGCTCTTCAGTATAATTGTATGCCTGCTCTTTGGTTCTCTATTTTATGGATTACTCTTTCTTTTTCTTGTTTTTTTAAAAAATTGTTTATTATATCCTCACCATGGCTGCATTATTTGAGGTGAGAGATTACAGTGTTCTTTATTGTAAACTGAAAATCTGTTAATAAAAATCTGATTAATTAAAAAAAAAAGGATGAATGTTCTCATCTGAACGCTGGCTGGTTCCGTAGAACAAACAGCACAACTTTCACTATGTCTCATCCCCTTATTTTTGAAGTATTTGTCACATCAACACTCCACATGTATTAATTTAACCACCAGGGGATCTTGGGAGCTATAATTTTGCAAGGGCAGATGTTTTATTAGAAATCCTGTCATTAACCCCTCCCCCCCTATTTTTGGGCTATTTTTTCCTATTGCATAGTACAGCTTCTACCTGCATTGTATGTTTCTAAAGTGTCGTCAAGTTGCAGACAACTTATGGAAACCCAGTAAGGTGGTTTGGCATTGCCTTCCTCTGTGTTGTGAGTGACCCTGGTGTTCCTTGGTGGTTTGGTGTAGTGGTTAAGTGTGTGGACTCTTATCTGGGAGAACCGGGTTTGATTCTCCACTTCTCCACTTGCAGCTGCTGGATGGCCTTGGGTTAGCCATAGCTCTTGCAGAGTTGTCCTTGAAAGGGCAGCTTCTGTGAGAGCTCTCTCAGCCTCACCCACCTCACAGGGTGTCTGTTGTGAGGGAAGAAGATATAGGAGAATGTAAGCCACTCTGATTCAGAGAGAAAAGTGGGGTATATATCTGCTGTCCTCTTCTTCTCCCATCCAAAATACTGAATAGGACAATCCTGCTTAGCTTCTAAGATCTGATGGGATCAAACTAGCCTGGGCCATCTGGGTCAGGACATCTAGGTCCGGGGGGTGGGGGGAGTTGTAGCAGGAATTCATTTGCATATTAGGTCACACACCCCTGATGTAGCCAATCCTCCAAGAGCTTAAAGGGCTCTTAGTACAGGGCCTACTGAAAGCTCCAGGAGCATTGGCTACATCAGGCGTATGTGACCTAACATGCAAAGGAGTCCTTGCTACAAAAAAAGCCCTGTCTAGGTCACCTTATTATTCTGGTTCTGTTGCAATAAACTAATAGTAGATGTCCCTTCTAATGTTGTTCCTTCAAGTTCCACAGGTAAATTTGGGATTACACCTGCAGGAAGTTCAATTTTTATTTACGAGAAGACCATGAACAATTTAGTGGAGCGCTTAATAAAAAACAAGGGCATTTCCTTATGCTCTGAGCTCTTTTAGTGCCTCAGCCAAAGCCGTTGCTATGGCGATCATCAGGCCTCATGATTCGTTGCCTGACTTTGTCCAGCTGCCTCGAGTTGTTATGTCTGATACTAAAATTGAACATTCATAAATCACAAATATTCAGGGTATGTGTATTCTGCTGCTCTGTCTAATTACAAACAACAAGCTCATAATTTAGGACTGGGTTCCGAATCTGGTGTACTGAGAATCCCAGGTTTCATTCTCCTTGCCACCCTTTCATTCACAGCAAGTATTTAGCACTTACACGACTGTGAAAATAGATGAAAAAAATGCGTGGGCAGCGGCTAATGAACACTCTGAAGTAGCGTTGCTACATACCAGGTGGGGCCTGGCGTTCTTCAGAAATTACAAGTGACTTCCAGACTACAGAGCTCAGCTCCCCTGAAGGAAAAGGCAGTTTCAGAGGGAGGATTCTCTGGGATCACACCCTTGCTGAACTGTGTCCCCTCTTCAAACACCACCATCCCTAAATTCCACCTCCATATCTCTGGGAATTACCCAAACTGAAATTGGCAACTCTGTTCTGAAAGCAGGGGGAGACACTGGGTGCAGCCATAAGAACATAAGAGAAGCAATGTTGGATCAGAGAGAGAAGCCCAACACTCTGTGTCACACAGTGGCCAAAAAAACCAGGTGCCATCAGGAGATCCATCAGTGGAACCAAGACACTGGAAGCCCTCCCACTGTGCCCCCCTCAAAGCACCAAGAATACAAAACATCACTGCCCCAGAGAGTTCCATCAATATGCTGTGGCTAATAGCTACTGATGGACCTCTGCTTCGTATGCTTATCCAATCCCCTCTTGAAGCTGCCTATGCTTGTAGCCCCCGCCACCTCCTGTGGCAGTGAATTCCACGTGTTAATCACCCTTAGGCTGAAGAACTACAGGCTTTGGCCAGACTGCAGGCTTGGCCACATCTCTGGAACTATTTGTTTTGGAGAAATGTGACCACACACACCACCCTACTCCCACCTCATCCCTTGGTTGAGTGATCAGACTGCCCCTGCATAGTCACCACAGAGAGGGTGGGCAGACAGCTTTTTTTTAAAGCCTACTTTGTGCATGTGTACTTACTCACCATGGAGTGAACATGCAGTTATGCGCACATCGCTAACAGCAGAAAAAATGGCAGCCAGAGAGTGGAAGTTAGACCTCCTAAAGGGCTCAAGTGTGCTATGGAGAGATTAGACACCAGAAATGTGCAGTAAGATTGATTCAAGCAAAAAACACCTGACTTTATCCGGTGTTGGGAAAGTTGGGGGTGAGGATGGGTGGCTGACAAGTGGGGAATGGAGAACAGATGTGGCTGTATGGACGAGCACTTTAAATCCATCAGGGAGGAGCCATGATAACGGATCAAAGTGCTCATCTGACTGCACCCTTTGTTATGATAATATATTTATAAAGCGCTTCATGTATTTTTTTTTTCAGTGAGCCACTGTCAAGAATTGGTTAAAGTAGACTATCACCATGGGGAAAACATAGGAATGTCCCAATATGCCATTCCACGTCTTCCTGTGAGCTTATTTTCTGTTTATGAATTGAGGGATGGGGCTTCTGTTTCGGTTCTTCCAGAGTGGGTCCATAGAAATCTGAGGCAGGGCCTTCTCCATGTTGACTCGCGCCTGGCTTTTGACCTTTAAGTTTTGGCTGCGCCTTTTATTTAATTCTGATCAGAATTCTTTCACCTTTTGGATGCTGATGGATCATCATGCATCCAAATGGTTGACCCTGATCCAAAAGAAAATCACATCCATAGGAATTTCCTTGGATGCATTTTATTTATCCTCTGCTTCTGTGGTATTTCAATCCATCAAACGTAGACTACTAGATATCCAGTTGCAACATCTAACTGAGGCAGCTCGGAAAACTTGCTCCCCAAGCTATCTGGGTTTATCCCAGATTCCTGGGCTTTTAGCTCCCTATTTCCTCTTTTTAACTGATCCTCCCCAAAGAAGAGCATTCATGCTGGCTAGATTTAATGCATTACCATCGGCCATTCTTTTCGGAAGATACCACAGAATCCCCCGCAATCTTAGACGATGCCCTTGTAGTAAAGGAGTCATCGAAACGGTCCCTCATGTTCTTTTGGACTGCCCTTTTTATAGCAGTCCACGTGCAAGATATCTAGATCCACTGCTTTCTGACCATCAAGACCTTTCTGACAATGCCAAGGTTCGTTTTCTACTCCACGGGAAACACAACTTTGTCACTACTCACGTTGCTTGCTTTTTACAGGTTGCGATCCAAATCAGAGAGGCTTTTACTCATGCATAGCCTACTGCTATTTTATGTCATTTAACTTTTGCTGGTTTTTTCTAAGGTTTTATTATATTCTATAGTGTCACTGTTGGTTTTAAAGTATACTGTATTTTTGTATTAATGCCAATAAAGGTCTATGGTATGGACATGTTGACCCTCATTCTGTGAATTTGGTTCTGACCCAGCCTGCTCTTGGCGAAGCTAGTTTTCTACTTGTATTAATTTTAAATATATATATACCTATATCCAGGCTGAGTGTAGAAGAATATATGCTTTCAAGCTGTGGTGCTGGAGAAGAACCTTGAGAGTCCCTTGGACTGCAAGAAGATCCAATCAGTCAGTCCTAAGGGAAATCAACCCTGACTGTTCCCTGGAAGGTCAGATGCTGAAGCTGAAGCTCAAATCCTTTGGCCATCATAGGAGAAGGGAGCATTCCCTGGAGAAGACCCTGATGCTGGGAAAGACAGAAGGCAAAAGAAGAAGGGGGTGGCAAAATATGAGATGGCTGGACAGTGTTACTGATGTAACTACACAAATTTGAGTAGACTTCAGAGGATGGTGGAAGACAGGAGAGCCTAGCGTGACTTTGTCCATGGGGTCGCAAAGAGTTGGACTCGACTATGCGACTGAACAACAAACCTATATCCAGGGCTCTTTTTTTTGTAGAAAAATCTCAGTATGAACTCCCCCATGCCTTCCCCAGTGCACCCACCACAGTGGGCATGCTGGAGAAGGCTGAAGGCATCGGGGAGGTGTTTAAAGATGCTTCCCCATGCCAGTTTGGTGCAGCAGTTAAGTGTGTGGACTCTTATCTGGGAAAACCGGGTTTGATTCCCCACTCCTCCACTTACAGCTGCTGGAATGGCCTTGGGTTAGCTATAGTTATCACAGGAGTTGTCCTTGAAAGGGCAGCTTCTGGGAGAGCTCTCTCAGCCCCACCCACCTCACAGGATGTTTGTTGTGGGGGGAGAAGATATAGGAGATTGTAAGCCACTCTGAGTCTCTGATTTAGAGAGAAGGGTGGGGTATAAATCTGCAATCTTCTTCTTCTTCTTCTTCCCCAGCGTGCCGGCCGGAGCTCCGGCCAGCCCAGGTGGAGCACCACTCCTGTGCGCTCCTGCCCCCCAAAAGCCCTGACTATATCAGTGATTATTATCCTGTAAGGGAGAATAGTTTCACACATTTCCTCTTTGAAATAGAACTAGCAATGTTTCCTCAGTGTCCCAGTGATGATTGTTCCATTCCAAGACTGATCACCCGGTTGTGAGAAATACTTTTTCCTATTGTATCTTTTTATGAACACGCTTTGATTTTCCATTGTTAGAGTCTACATTTCCATCCCTATTATCGTGTATGTGTCTGGCCTGAAAAAGTCCCCCAGGCATCTACTTTTTGCTTCATCCCTGCAATATTTAACAAGCCATGTGAATTAGCAATTTTAGCACGGTTGCCCACAGAGACTTTCACATATTCATAAAATCCTTGCAGTGTTGAAACAGTTAATTACTGTGTTCTAGTTGAACACTAATTTTAGAACGGCATTTACCAGTCCTCTAAGCTGTGGACTCTTGTGAGCAAAAATTATACTTTGTAAGCTACTGGCATTAAAGTTGTGAGCTACTGCATAAATTAGTTTGCTCCAGGGCCATTTTTTCTGAGCTGAGACAAAAATGTGTGAACTGGAGGCTAAAAAATTGTGAGCTAGCTCACACTAACTCAGCTTAGAGGGAACATTGGTCTTGGTATTGCTCCACTAGTGGCCACTGCCTAGGGTGATCCTGTCATTTCCAGATGTTTTCCTCTGTCTGAGCCAAGGCATGCAGGGATGTATCATACCGCGACCTTTTGAAAACCTGTCCCACACAATCACCTTGTCATCCTGAACATGGCCATAGAATGCGGATCAAAAAATCCATGCAAAGGGGACATGCACAAATGGAGTGTGCGTGTGGAGGGAGGCGCTGTCATTCAGAAAGTACTGGTGAATTGTCCATAGAATGCAGATAAAAAAATTCATGCAATGGACACATGAACAAATTGGCGGGGGCAGGGAGCTTGTCATTCATAATGTGCAGGTGAGTTGTTTGTCTGCCCATATTGAACTGGTGATGTAAGGGAAGTCAGCTAGTGGATTTAGTCTGTGTTGCCATCACTTAAGTCCGACCACTACTGGTCTATGGGGCTGCCTGTTATGTTCCCAGTCTGTGACTCAGACAGCGCCAGGGACCTCATTTGAAGAAGCACAGATCATGGTCTTACTGTAGGGAAGAGCCAGTGTATTGTAGTAGAGTATTAGGCTATGCTTTGGGAAACCAAGCCACCCAACATGTCCAAGACCCCATGCTTTCTTGACAATCCTGAAGTGTTAAACATTTGCAGTGAAGGCAAAGGAATATAAGAATATCAGGCTAGGACAGGGGTGGCCAAACTTGCTTAATGCAAGAGCCACATAGAATAAACATCAGATGTTTGAGAGTTGCAAGACATGAATGCCAGATTTTTGAGAGCCACAAGACAGGAAGGAAGGAAGGAAGGAAGGAAGGAAGGAAGGAAGGAAGGAAGGAAGGAAGGAAGGAAGGAAGGAAGGAAGGAAGGAAGGAAGGAAGGGAGAGAGGTAGAAAGAAAGGAACTTTAAATGCATTCTCCAAGCCAGCCAACAGGGTGGTGGGGGCTTTGAGAGCCACACAATAGGTGTGAAAGAACCACATGTGACACGTGAGCCACAGTTTTTCTACCTCTGGGCTAGGACATAGTTTCTTTAAAAGGTGGAGGCTGGGAACAATCTGCAGGACACACACTAACATTAGGGTGTGCACAAAATTCAAGTCCAGTGGCAACTTAAAGATCAACAAAATTTTATTCAAGATACAAACTTCTGTGTGCTTCTTCAGATATATTGAAATGGAAGTTACCAGTCCATACATATAGGTTACCAGTCTAGGCATATAAGTTACCCATCCATATATATATATAGGTGAGCAGCAAATTATCATACAGCATAATAAAAATGTTTAACAGATGACAGGACCAAACTGGAATAACAAGCTTAGTTTATATGGTCACCACCAATGCTCCCTCTACGCTGTGGAGTCTTGTGAGCAAAAATTCCACTTTGTGAGCTACAGGCATTAAAGTTGTGAGCTACTGCATAGATTAGTTTGCTCTAGGGCCGTTTTTCCTGAGCGAAGACAAAAATGTGTGAGCCGGAGGCTAAAAAAACCTGTGAGCTGGCTCATACTAACTCAGCTTAGAGGAGCACTGGTCACCATTTGTTTGGGTTTTTATTTTGGGGGAAATATAGTGAAGGAAATAAATATATCAAAACTGGAGACTGACGGACAGAAGTGCCCTTCTTAACTGCGGGTTGCTGATCCTTAGGGCCTGGAGTAACTTGTCAGGTATGCTGGAGCTGTCCAGGGTCCTGTTTCCAATTAACACTTGAGTGACAGGAGCTGAAGTTCATTCTATTCTTGTCTTAGTATTGGCTTTTGTGATTAATTAGTTATTGTATGGCATTATGTGTCGAATCGCCAGGAGATCCTAAGATTGTCTGGCAGCCAGAAGTTCTAGCTCTTTCAGTGTTTTGCATTAGGTGGCAAGCTAGACCTGTTCTTAAGGCAAGAGGCATTTTAGAGGTGGTTTGCCATTGTCTGCCTCTGCGTCATGACGCTAGTATTCCTTGAAGGCTGCCTTTCCAAATAGTAGCCAAGGCCGACCCTGCTTAGTTTCTGAGATCTGACGAGATTGGGCGAGCCTGGGCTATCCAGGCCAGGGTGGTTTTTGTGATGCGTGCCTTAAACACACAATAGAAGGGTAGCTGAGAGATTCTATAAATAACCTATAAGAGTCCATCCCTTCTGCCTTTCTCCGGTCTCTCTGAGCCTGTCCCATAACCATCTGTTGCCTGCCCTTGCTATGAACATCTGGTCACTGTCAAATGCCATCTGCAGCCTCCCTTTATCCTCCCAGGGATTCCAGACTATGGAAGGATCTTCTTTGGTATCTGTAGGGCTCAGCAAGTCACCAGGGGACACTGGAAGCTTGTTTTGAGTGGGTTCCCTGTAGAAAATTTCTTGGAAACTTCATCTGATTCCAATTGTCACAGCTCATCCAGTGATCAAGGCCCTCTGCAAAAGTTTTTTTATATGTTTGAAAGGCCTCTCTTGGGTTCCATTTAATTTCCAAGTACAATTCTGTGCACCAGCTTTAACCTTTGCTGTCCTAAATACTCCAGCTCTCAAGTCTCTTAGGGACTACTAATTCTATATGTTATTCAGAGTACCCTCAAATGCTTTTGTCCAGAGCATCTGTTCACCCTCTCCTTAGGGGGGAAGATATTTTAGGAGCAGCAGAGATCAGTACCAATAAGCTGAAGGGGGGAAAGGAAGGAAGATGTCTATTAGAAACAGAAGTTATTTTTTTTAAAGTTTCCTTAAAGGTCAGACCTATCAAGCTGTCTTCTGAGAACGCTGGTAGAAGTATAAGCAGCCACATCTACAAATGTGCTGCTTCCCAAAGGTTAGGGACCGGGGGGGTGGGGGGAAAGCTCAGATATATTTTATATACTAAAAGAAATCTGATAGCCATCCTGATTCAGAAGAGGATGTTAAAAACTGGGCATGGATTTCTCTATTGTGCAGACTGTTGTTATTGCTGTATCATATTCATATGCATCAATTCATATTCATATCCAGTAAAGGCCAGGGCTTTTTTTGTAGCAGGAACTACTTTGCATATTAGGTCATGCCCCCCTGCTGTAGCCAATCCTCTAAGAGCTTACAGGGCTCTTAGTAAAGGGCCTACTGTAAGCTCTTGGAGGACTGGCTACATTGGGGGGGGTGTAGCCTAAAAAAAGCCCTGGTAAAGGCTATTACAAGCACACATATTCATGATGCTGTTTTATAGTGAATAAGATCCTTGGTCCATCAAGGTTGGTATTTTCTAAATGGAAATGGAATGGTTGGTTTTGCTTACTCCAGGGATGACCAAACTGTGGCTCGGGAACCACATGTGGCTCTTTGACACATATTGTATAGCTCTGGAAGCTGCTGCCCCCCATTGATCAGCTTGGATAAGGCATTTGTCTCTTTAAATCTGTTCTCCAAGCCAAGCCAGCCAGCAGCTTGAAGAATGTATTTAAATTTGCTTTCTTACAGTAGGCCCTGGAATAAGAGCCTTGTAAGCTCTTGGAGGATTGGCTACATCAGGTGCGTGTGGCCTAATATGCAAAGGAATTCCTGCTACAAAAAAGCCCCGCATACTATTAAGAAGAAGAAGATATTGGATTTACTATATCCTGCCCTCCACTCCAAATCTCAGAGTCTCAGATCGGCTCACAATCTCCTTTATTTTCCTCCCCCACAACAGACACCCTGTGAGGTGAGTGGGGTGAGAGAGCTCTCACAGTAGCTGCCCTTTCAAGGACAACCTCTGCCAGAGCTATGGCTGACCCAAGGCCATTCCAGCAGATGTAAGTGGAGGAGTGGGAAATCAAACCCAGTTCTCCCAGATATGAGTCCACACACTTAACCACTACACCAAACTGGCTTAACCACTACACCAAACGATAGCAAGTTATAATTATAGCTATAGCCAGCATGTTGTAGCACTCAAAGCATGAGGCTAGGATCTGGGAGACCCAGGTTTGAATCGCCACTCTGCCATGGAAACTTTGTGACTGGCCTTGAGCCCTGTCATGCCCTCTCAATTCAGCCTACCTCACAGGGTTGTTGTTGTGAGGAGAAAAAGGAGGAGAGGTGGATGATCTTGTGAACCACTGCGGGGTCCACTTTGAGGAGATAAGTGGTGTATAAGTGGGCGGAGGAGTTACCTTTCTCAAAGCCTTGAGCTTCTCTCTCTCTACCCTGTCACCTTTGCACCATTGTCAAGGTACCAGAGTGGCGTGGGCAGCAGTCTCATCTAGTTACTGACCCACTCAACAGCCCAGACTATTCCGTTCTGAGGGGAAGGGGTGAAAGGAATATTAGGGAATTCAGGGGCTGGCTGATGGTCACCTACAGAATCAATCCTCAAGAGCCACTGAGGCTTGAGTTCTGGATTAGAATCTGGGAGACCCAAGTTCAAATCCCCCCCTCTGCCAAAAAGGTTGTTGGGTGACCTTGGGCCAGTCCTTTTCTCTCAGACTCACCTCACAGGATTGTTGTGAGAACAAAATGGGAAAGGGAGAACCTTGTAGACCACCCCAGACTAGAAAAATATTAAAGGAGTTTCTGCCTTGGCTGATAAAGCTCAACTGCAGAACTTGCCTGTTCCACCCCTCCCCACAGTGCCGGAGGCCCCCAGGCAGTCAAAATCTCAGGGGCCCCCTCGCAAATTATCTCAGAGTCAGAGTGCCCACTCCACCGCCTGTGACCTTTGCTGCAGCCTGCAGGCACCTTCTCAAAAGCCCCTTTGACAAAGCTGTGGAGGAGAGGCAGAGAGAGAGGCAAACTTGACAACAATGCCAGCAGCAGACACACCAGGCAAGTCGGACAAAGAGTGGCTCAGTTTCTGGCTGCGTGTGCAGGCTGGGAGGGCTGCATGCAGGGGGGAAACTGGAGGGGGAAAGCCAACCCGGGGCCTTAAAGGTGTGGGGGCCCATAGATCAGTGCCTACTTGGCCTAAGTATTAATCCAGCCCTGCCTCCTCAAGATCTTTCTTTGACTTTGGCCAGTCATGCTGTACCTGATTCTCCCAGATCAAGCAAGACAGGAGCTACGAAAGGCAAAAAGAACACCAGGAAGTATTCTGATCCCCTAAAGCAGAGCCGGCGGGTTGCAAAGCCCTTGCTAAGTGTCATGGGGGACGTTGCTTACAGTACACAGACCTGCCCCTGGCAAACACGCTCTCCTGATAAACGAAGGGCATTCCTTGAAGTGCTGAGGTCGCCCGAGCTGAGGGGTTGGGACAGGGGTTTGGCAACGGTTCCAACCACCTTCCTTGCTAGAACTTCTCTTCCCTCCATTTCTTTGTACCTTTCTTGTCAGGGCTCTTTGCTATTGATTTGTTACGATGACGGTAATAGCACCGCAGTGGAGGAACAGGGCTCTATAGATGATTCATATTATTTCCCCCCCACAGATGAGTGAGGAAGAAAATAGGAGAAATGAAACAGTAAATCTTCTGGCCCTGCAGGAGAGAGGTACAGTACGTGACAATGAATCAGTTTCTAGGGAGGGGAAACATGCTGCAGTAGAGGAGCGGCCATTTATTAGATTGATTTTTTATTTGGATTCCAACAGGTCTTTCTGTTAGCTTGCTTCCTCGCAGTCGAAATCAAATCCCTGGTTGGGTGGATTTATTCACTCAGAATGATTGTCCACAGGAACTCAGAGTGCGCGATGCCTTCAAAAACAAATTCAAAAAGATTGCCATATAAAAATGCAAATGGGCGGAGGCTTAAATTGACAATTTCCCCCCCTCATGTCCTTCTGCATCCTGTTTTGAATCTTTCTCATTTATACTGGATGCTTCTGTACGGGGTTTGATCTCCCTTATCTCTGTAAAGTGTTTTGTGTATTGATTGGAGACACTTTTTTTGGGGGGGGGATCATAAAAGTAGCAGCAGCCTCAAATCACACAGAGGCTTGTGAGTGGAGATCTAGGCCTCCCTAAACTTCCATGGAAGAGCCCCGTGGCACAGAGTGGTAAAGCTGCAGTACTTCAGTCGGAGCCCTCTGCTCACAACCTGTTCGATCCCAGCAGAAGCTGGTTTAGGTAGCCGGCTCCAGGTTGACTCAGCCTTCCATGGTTCTGAGGTTGGTAAAATGAGTACCCAGCTTGCTGGGGGTGAAGTGTAGATGACTGGGGAAGGAAATGGCAAACCACCCCATAAAAAGTCTGCTGTGAAAACATTGTGAAAGCAATGTCACCCCAGAGTCGAAAACAACTGGTGCTTGCACACACCTTTACCTTTACTTCCATGAAGAATGCTTGCATTCTAAGAAGGTTCAGCAGAGCCCCAAGACAGGAAAAAAAATGACCCAATTCACTGCCACAGGATGTGGCAAAGGCCACTAGTGTGGCGGAAAGTGCCATAGAGTCTAAGACAACTAATGGCAATCCAGCAGGGTTTTTCCCCCCAAGGCAATAGACAGAGGGAGTTTGCCATTGCCTAGCTCTGTACAGCAACCCTGCACTTCTTTAGTGGTCTCCCTTCCAAATAGTTTCGAGGGCTGACCCTGCTTAGCTTCTAAGATCTGATGAGGCTGAAGAAACCAGAGCCATCTAGGTAAGTGTGGCCAAAAGTCTAGGTCAGGGGTGTCAAACTCACAGCCCAAGGGCCGAGTCAGGCCCCCGGAGGGCTCCTATCAGGCCCCCAAGCAAAAGGCTGTCATCTGCTTCTTTCTCCCTATCTCTTGCTTCCTTCTGTATCACAGCTTGCTTTGCAAGGCTTGCTCAATCGCACAGGAGCAACAGAGCAAAGCCTCTATTTTCTCCATTGCCTGAGGCTCCTCTCTTGGGGGGGAAGGGGGGGAAGGCAGAGCTTGTTTTTCCAGGCTTTCTCAATCACACAGCAGAACTACTGAGCCAAGCCTCTCTTCCTTCTATTGGTTGAGGCTCCTCCTCCCCCCAGTCCCCTGGGGAAGGAAGGAAAGAGCCAGAGCTTCCTTTGCCTAGTTCCCTGGATAAAAAGAAAGCACCTTTAAGTCCAACAAATGCTAACGTTTGAAGCATGTTTTAAGATTTTTAAGTTTATATCTCTGCTACTTAATCTTAAATAGGTATACACATGGCCTGGCCTGACATGGCCCAGCCCATCAAGGTCTCATTGATGTCAGATCTGGCCCTCATAACAAATAGGTGGCTTCAGAAGGAGAATCAACAGATTCAAGGGTTCATTAACCCATTATCAACCATGATGTTCAGATGATCAACCTTCCATGTTCAGAAGCGGTATACCTCCGCATATGGGTTCCCTGGGGAGCAGCAACAGAAGGGGCTTACGCCTGTGCGCTGTGCTTGTAGACCTTTGGGGGCATCTAGTTGGCTGTTGTGGGAAATGGGGTGTTGGACTAGGCTCTTTGGTCTGAGCCAGCAGGGGAAATGCAGGGTTTAAATCACACACTGAGCTAGCAGTATCCGAAGAAGTGAGCAGTGACTCGCAAAAGTTCATCCTTTGCCACAAATTGTGTTAGTCTTTAAGGGGCTACTGAACTCTTGCTTCTTTATACACATTGAACTACAAAGCGCATTAAACGCAATGTGAGAATTACTGAATGCACGTATCAAGAAAAATAAGGTATGTACACAGATTGCACATGATTTCTACAAAAAAGCCCTGTGGGAAACAATGGTGACATCACAGGGTGTGGCCTAATATGCAAATGAGTTCCTGCTGGGCTTTTTCTACCAAAAAAGTCCTGGTAAAGAGTCCAGTGCCACCTTTAAAGACTAACAAATTTTATTGTAGCATAAGCTTTTGAGAAACACAACTCTCTTTGTCAGATGCATGCATTTGACTAAGAGTTGTTATTCTCAAAAGCTCATGCTACAATAAAATTTGTTAGTCTTAAAGGTGTTACTGGACTCTTTACTATTTTGCCCTAAAAATGTGCTAGTGCTACCAATCAGTTATTATAAAAACAGCAGCCACAAAGAATTGGGAGTAGCCGCAAGGGTGGAATTCTAGCAGGAGCTCCTTTGCATATTGGGCCACACACCCCTGATGTAGCCAATTCTCCAAGAGTTTACAAGGCTTTTTTTTGTAAGCTCTTGGAAGATTGGCTACATCAGGGGTGTGTGGCCTAATACGCAAAGGAGCTCCTGTTAGAATTCCACCCCTGGGAGTAGGTGAATTGACTCCAACAATCATCTGTAATAAGTTCTTTCTGAAAAGTCCTCAAGATTCAATGGGGAAATGGGAACTGATAACAACAAAAGGAAGAAGATTGCAGATTTATATCCCGCCCTTATCTCTGTATCAGAGACTCAGAGTGGCTTACAATCTCCTATATCTTCTTCCCCCACAACAGATACCCTGTGAGATGGATGGGGCTGAGAGGACTCTTACAGCAGCTGCCCTTTCAAGGACAATTCCTACAAGAGCTATGGCTGACCCAAGGCCATTCCAGCAGGTGCAAGTGGAAGAGTGGGTAACCAAACCTGGTTCTCCCAGATAAGAGTCAGCACAATTAACCACTACACCAAACTGGCTCAGCTTTTTCATTGGTCCATTTCCAGCACCCAGCCAGCACAGGGAGAACCGTGTGGGCCGGGCATCGAACAAAAATATGTTGAATGAACGAATTAACTAAGGATGGCTAAATATCATCCTCTGACAAAACAGTCCCCGAACAGATGGGCAGCTGCTGAGCTGTGATGCTTCTTAAGGGTATCTTTAAATGTGCATCAGCTGGATTGAAGCTCTGCAGTTCCGGCACCTCCTGTGCTTGGCAGATGTACACAGGCTCCCCAGCAAGGATACGCTGAATCCTTCAGTATGGGAAATGGCACGCTTTCAAGAATTACAAGGGAAAGGCTCGTCCCCTTTAAAACTCAAAGCAAGGGTGGATATGCCCGGCAAGAGCCTTGCATGTTTTTCCCATGAGTATTAGACTTTCCACTCTGGACAGGCTGTTCCCTCATGCTTGGCATTTTTTGCCCTTTTTCTGAAATAGCATTTAGCATTTTCCATAGATATAACTCGGTAGCAGCGACGAACAAGGCGAGGGGCGATGTAAAATCCCTGGCTGTGATGCAGAGTTGTGCCTTTCAGCCTAGTTAATTTTGGTGAGCGAGTTAAGCATGTCCTTAAATCTTTCACGCTGAAATAAATGTGCTTAACTGTATCCCCACCCCCACCCCTCCCCAGCTTTAAACCAAAATAATGCACAGCGTTCTTGCTCAAGGACACAAGAGAGCTCCAAAACATGTAGAATATACCCCACTGCACAGTACATTCTTAGCAGGGCGCTTTTTTTTTTTTGTAGAAAAAGCCCAGACCAATGGCCCATCCAGTTCAACACGCTGTGTCACACAGTGGCCAAGAAAAACAACAACAGATGCCATCAGGAGGTCCACTAGTGGGGTCAGGACACCAGAAGTCCTTCCACTGTGCCCCCCCCCAAGCACCAGAATACAGAGCATCACTGCCCTAGACAGAGAGCTCCAACGATAAGCTGTGGCTAATAGCCGCTGATGGACCTCTGCTCCATATGTTGATCCAGTCCCCACTTGAAGCTGTCTATGCTTGTAGCTGCCACCACCTCCTTTATAAGAACATAAGAGAAGCCATGTTGGATCAGGCCAATGGCTCGATCACTCTCCCTACAGGAGCAGGTTTATAGCTTGAGGGTGCTCTGGACTTTGTCCTGTTGGAAAAGCAGGTGTTAGCAGTGAGCAGGCGTGCTTTTCAGCCTCTTGGGCTGGTGAGCCAGCTGCAGCCTTTCCTGGTCCAAAAAGACCTTGCTGCTGCGATGCATGACCTGCTAACATCTAGATTAGATTGTTGCAATGCGGTTCATGTGGAGCTGCCCTTGGAGACTGTCCAGAAGCTACAGTTGCTACAGGATGCTGTGGCCAGAACATTGACTGTGGTGTGTTGCAGTGTTCCCTCTAAGCTGAGTTAGTGTGAGGTAGCTCACAGATTTTTAGCCTCCGGCTCACACATTTTTTGTCTTAGCTCAGGGAAAAATGGCCCCAGAGCACAATAATTTATGCAGTAGCTCACAACTTTAATGCCAGTAGCTCACAAAGACAGTAGGATTTTTGCTCGCAAGACTCTGCAGCTTAGAGGGAACATTGGTGAGTTGTAAAGAACACATCACTCTAGCTTTTTCCCACTTACCTTTAAAGCCTTATATGGCTTGGGACCACATTCCTTAAAGAATGCACCTGACGAAGAGAGCTGTGTTTCTTGAAAGCTTAGGCTACAATAAAATGTGTTAGTCTAAAAGGTGCTACTGGACTCTTTACTAGTTTGCAGCAACAGACTAGCAGGGCTAACTCCTCTGGATCTATTCCTTAAGGACTGTCTACTCCCATATGAGTCTACCTGACCACTGTGGTCATCAGGGGAGACCCCTGATTGGGTGCCTCACCATCTGAGGCTAGAGCAGCATTGGCCAAACTGTGGCTCGGGAGCCATACGTGGCTCTTTCACACATATTGTGTGGCTCTTGAAGCCCCCATCGTCCTGTCAGCTAGCTTGGAGAAGACATTGATCTCTTTAAATCACTTCTCTTTCTTCATGGACCATATGCTGAACATGAGTCAACAGTGTGATGCGGTGGCTAAAAAGGCAAATGCAATTTTGGGCTGTATCAACGGAAGTATAGTGTCCAGATCACGTGATGTGATGGTATCGCTTTGCTCTGCTCTGGTAAGACCTCACCTGGAGTATTGTGTTCAGTTTTGGGCACCACATTTTAAGAAGGATATAGACAAGCTGGAATGGGTCCAGAGGAGGGCGACAAAGATGCTGAGGGGTCTGGAGACCAGGTCCTATGAGGAAAGGCTGAAGGAGCTGGGGATGTTTAGCCTGGAGAGGAGTCGGCTGAGAGTTGATATGATCACCATCTTCAAGTACTTGAAGGGCTGTCCTATAGAGGATGGTGTGGAATTGTTCTCTGTGGCCCCAGAAGGTAGGACCAGAACCAATGGGTTGAAATTAAATCGAAAGGGTTTCCAGCTCAACATTAGGAAGAACTTTTTGACCGTTAGAGCGATTCCTCAGTGGAACAGACTCCCTCGGGAGGTGGTGGGTTCTCCTTCCTTGGAGGTTTTTAAACAGAGGCTAGATGGCCATCTGACAGCAATGAAGATCCTGTGAATTTAGGGGGAGGTGTTTGTGAGTTTCCTGCATTGTGCAGGGGGTTGGACTAGATGACCTTAGAGGTCCCTTCCAACTCTATGATTCTGTTCTATGATTCTATTCTCCAAAGCCAAGCCAGCGGTTTGGGGAATGCTTTTAAAGTTAAAGTTGCTTTCTTTCCAGCCACTCTGAGACTCCAGGTGAAGGGTGGTGTATAAATCCAATCTCTTTTCTTCTCTTCAGTGGCAATCTGAGAAAGGGTCTTCTCAGTCATGACCCCAAAGCTTTGGAAGGCCCACCCCAGGGAGAGCCATCTGTCCTTTCCTGTTGTTGTTTTCTGCCAGTGGGTGAAGAGTTATCTGTTGCATCTTGTTTCCCCCCACTGGCCTTTCTTCCTGTGTACACATTTTAATTGTGTTGGTGTTTTGACAGAGTGGAGTGTAATGAGATGCCAGAGGGCAGGAAGGGCGTGCAGATCAGTCAGAGAACAACCAGAAGGTGTCTTCTTGCCTGAGGAGCCATCTGGTTTGTGTCACTGCTGGGGCAGAAGTTCCTGACCCTCTTCTGCAGACATTGCTGCAGTGGGTGGAAGGTTTTGGAGGGAAAGGTCAACAAGGGGATGGATGGGGTTAATGGAAAGCTTATTTGCATGGAACTCCCAGTGTTTAATTCCCTAAATGTCCAGTTAGGTGCATGGAGCTTAGTTTCCCTTGTTTATTATTTAAAACCCTTTTACCAGATGCACAGGGCTTTTTTTGAGCAGGAACACACCAGAGCACAGTTCTGGCTGCCTTGGCATTAGGGGGTGTGGCTTAATATGCAAATAAGTTCCTGCTGGGCTTTTTCTACAAAAAAGCCCTGTGTGAGACAATGGTGCCATCAGGGGGTGTGGCCTAATATGCAAATGAGCTCCTGGGCTTTTTCTACAAAAAAAAGCCCTGGGTATACCTCTGGGGATGCTGGAATGGCTCCCTTTAGCGTGAGCAGTGTGGTGCTTTTGGAACAGAACTTTCCAGACTCCCCGATGCCACTGAATACTGCTGTGATCCACAAAATCTGCCACGGCAGGAGCGTGCATCAGAGTACACCAGGAACAGCTTGGAAATTAATTGGGGATCTGCGGTAGAAGGGGTGGAAATGACAACATTTAATCATCAAAAAGCACGCCAATTTCTGCTAGTGGGAAACACAATTCAACCCCAGGCCAGTGAATTGTGGCAACTGCCTTCAACTTGCCAAGGATCTTTCTGCTCCTCTAAGGGCTAGCAACTTGGAAATGACTCTTGAAAATCTGAGCCAAGTAGCTGAATGTTGGACAGTGGATTTTCAACTGGGGATGAATTAAAAGGCATGCATTAAACTTAAAATGGCTTTCTTTCACTTTATGACTGCTGTCCTAAGGAGACCATTCTGGAAGTAAGCTCCACTGAATAAAATGAAATTCGCTTCTGTCTAGACCAGATAAGATTCGCTTCCTATGAAGCACATATTGAACTGAATGCTAATTTACATCACACCCACCTCTCCTGAAACCTCCAGAAGACAAAAGTAATGACAACTGGGGAATTATATAACTTTAAAGCTGATGATGATGAAATTGTTAAAGATTTTCTATTCCTTGGCTCCAGGACTTTTTTTTGTGGGAAAAGGCCAGCAGGAACTCGTTTGCGTATTACCTATGTTTCACACAGGGTTTTTTTTTTGTAGGAGAAGCCCAGCAGGAACTCATTTGTATATCAGGCCACACCCCCTGGTGCCAAGCCAGCCAAAACTGCTCCTGCTAAAAAAAAAAAGCCCTGCTTGGCTCCATCATCAACCCAAAAGGACACCACAACCAAGAAATCAGAAGGAGATTGAGACTGGGAAAGACAGCCATGAAGGAGCTAGAAAACATTCTAAATGTAAGGACATGTCACTGGTGACCAAGATCAGAATAGTTCATTCCATAGTATTCCTTATTAGTCTATGTATGGGTGCAGAGCCAGCCCTAGACTGTCTGGCACTCAAGGCTAGGCTAACTTCTGGCACACACACCCCGCACTGATGATGTCACTAGGTCACATGGGGTGCCCAATCTGGTGCCCCCAGAAGGCCGGCGCCCTTGGCAATTGCCTAGTTTGCCTAGTGGCTGGGTTGGCCCTGCATGGGTGTGAAACCTGCACAATGAAGAAAGCTGACAGGAAGATGGCAGATTCTTTTGAAATGCGGTGCTGGAGGAGAGTTTTACGGGTACTGTGGGCTGCCAAAAAGACAAGCCTGGAGGCTAAAATGATTAAACTGAGGCTATCATACTTTGGTCACATTATGAAAAGACAAGATTAACTGAAAAAGGCAATAATGCCAGGAAGAGTTGAAGGCAGCAGGGAAAGAGGAAGACCCAACATGAGATGGATGGACTCGATCAAGGAAGCCACGGCCCTCAGTTTGCAAGATTGAGCAAGGCTGTTAACAGCAGTAGGTTCTGGAAGAAATCACCTCAGAGGTTTGCCATCAGTTGGAAGTGACTTGATGGCACATAACACCCAACAACCAGGGCTTTTTTTGTAGCAGGAACTCCTTTGCATATTAGGCCACACACCCCTGATGTAGCCAGTCCTCCTGGAGCTTACAGTAGGCCCTGTACTAAGAGCCCTGTAAGCTCTTGGAGGATTGGCTACATTGGGGAGGTGTGGCCTAATATGCAAAGGAGTTCCTGCTACAAAAAAAAAGCCCTGCCAACAACTCAGAACAAACCTCTTCCCCCATCCCCAAATCAAAAACCACAGACACAATCCGATCCCATCTTTCCTCGCTGACATATCAAGACAGCATGAATCAGCTTCTGAATCAATACTTCCCACTCGAGTCAGGAGGAAAGGAAACAAAGCTGGTCAAATGGAGAAGCCTGAGTCATGCTGTGATGCAGCTCTTCTTCAGTCTCTAGTATGGAAGAACTGAACTCAAGGGAAAGCAAGCAGCCACAAAGAATTTAGAGTAGCCGCAGGGGTGGAATTCTAGCAGGAGCTCCTTTGCATATTAGGCCACACACCCCGGATGTAGCCAATCCTCCAAGAGCTTACAAAGCTCTTTTTTCGAAGTCCTTGGAGGATTGGCTACATCCGGGGTGTGTGGCCTAATATGCAAAGGAGCTCCTGCTAGAATTCCACCCCTGCACAGGAGCTCCTGCTACAAAAAAAAAGCCCTGGGAATTGATATGGTGCTTCCCTACAGGCATGTTCTGAGTGGCTTCTAATACAGTAAAACAACAACCCTAAAATGATCAATATCATTTGATACTAGCTGAGTAGAAGAGCATTCACTTTGCATGAAGAAGGTCCCAAGTTCAATCCTTGCCATCTCCAGTTGAAGGATTATGGAGCAGGTGATGTGAAAAGCCTCTGCTAGAGAACCTGGAGAGCAGCTGCCACTAAGAGCAGAGAAAACTGAGCTTAATAGAGCTAGGATCTGACACAGTGTAAGAGGGAGGGAAGGTGGCAGAAGGTGGCCCAGTTGGTCAGACCTTGGAAGCTAAGTGGGATGAGTAGGAAGAGAGGCCACCAAGGAAGTCTCTGCAGAGAAAGCCCCTTGCTGGGATTGCCAGAAGTCAGTTGCAACCAGGGCTTTTTTTGGTAGAAAAAGCCCAGCAGGAGCTCATTTACATATTGGGCTACACCCCCTGGCATCACCATTGTTTCACACTGGGCTTTTTTGTAGAAAAGCCTAGCTGGAACTCATTTGCATATCAGGCCACACCCCCTGACATCACCATTGTTTCACACAGGGCCTTTTTGTAGAAAAAGCACAGCAGGAACTAATTTGCATATTAGCGCCCCTCCCCGGCACCAAGCCAACTGGAACTGCGTTCCTGCTAAAAAAAAAAGACCTAGCTGCAACTTAATAGTAGTTTACATGTGCAAAGAGCTTCATTTTACTGGCTGTTGCTATACGCAGTGGCGGAGGATCCATTTTGCAAGCAGAAGGCCCCATGTTCAGTCCTTAGCATCTCTGGATAAAAGAATCAGGTGAGCTGAGCTTCCGGAAAGCCACTGCCTGTCAGAGTTGGGGGAGCCAAGCCAAACATCATGGTAATTCCCACCTGTTTGTTGTTGGCACTTCACAGGCAGACAAAGGAAAAAATGGGGAAAAATGGAGGGTGGACTGGCATCATTCCAGTGTACAACATCACTTCTCGTTTGCAACATGACTTCTGACTCAAGACTGGCAGTGATGTCATGGCATCAGGGCAACACTCTAGGATTCATCCCAAATTCTATGGTTTAACTACAGTGTTTTGGGTGAATGTTGCCCTCATGCTTCCATGATTAGAGCCAGATGCGATGGCAAAGACCAGCCCAGCAGTGATGTCCTTGCCCTCCCCACCCCATTCCTCCCAGCAAGTTGCCTGTTGCAGCTGGCATCCCTAGTCAGAGCAGTTATCCTTGACCTAACAGCAGTCTGACCAGGGGGTGGCATTCTAGCAGAAGCTCCTTTGTATATTAGGCCACACCCACCTGATGTAGCCAATCCTCCAAGAGTTTACAAAAAAAAAAGCCTTGTAAGGTCTTGGAGGATTGGCTACATCAGGTGGGTATGGCCTAATATACAAAGGAGCTCCTGCTAGAATTCCACCCCTGAGTCTGACCCAGTATAAGGGTGCTTTGTGTGTTCAGAACAACAGATAAAAATAAAGCTCATGCATCAGGGGAGAAGGAGCCTTCTGCCAAATGGAAGTCCTCCTCAAAAAAGGATGAAGATAAAGAATTGGATTTATAGCCCACCCTTCACTTGGAGTCTCAGAGCTGCTTACAATCTCCTTCCCTTCCTCTCCCCACAAGAGACACCCTGTGAGGTAGGTGGGACTGAGAGAGCTCTGGGAGAACTGTGACTGACTCAGTCACCCAGCTGGCTTCCTGTGGTGGAATGGGGAAATCAAACCCAGTTCTCCAGATTGGAATCTGCCACTCTTAACCAGTACACCAAAGTGACTTCTGGCAGAACAGAACTATGGGATCAACCCCAGGATTCCTGTTTTCTCTTTTCCTCCTTCCAAACAGAGCATGTACTCCCTTTTACCAGTCTTTTTTTCCCATTGGCTCATCCTTCTTTCTTCTTAAATCCATCAGAGTTTCAATGACTGAGATAATTAACGGGTGGTTATATCCCTGTGTCTGCCATCCCATACATCTTCCCTCCTGCATTATTCTTTCTGCCGTTAATGGCGGTCTCCCATTGATGCTTTTAAGATTCTTGCGATATTTATTGTCATCGGATAAAGCAGTTGACAGGAAGCATTATTTCCCCCTTCAAATTGCTCAGTGGAATCTGTTGCTAAGAGCTGGTCTACGCATTATACAGAATGAGGCTGTGGTGTTCCACCAAGATGGCAGACTTTCTGTACAACTGCAGACTGCAGGCGTGTTTTTAAAATGGCTCCCTTACATAAAAAGCTCCCTGCCTATACTCAGCTAAAACTTTCCTCCACAGAGAGACACTAAAACTTTCCTCTACAGAGAGACACCACTTTACTACACGCAGGAAACATTTTGTGTGGAGGAACATTTAAAAATTACCTCATAGTCTGGATGCCAGCCTCAGGTGGGATTTAGGATTCCTCAGAATTACAGCTCATCTCTAGACTACAGAGATGAGTTCCCTGGCAAAAATGGATGCTTTAGAGGGCGGGCTCTGTGTCATTCCACCCCACTGAGGTCCCTGCCCTTCCCTGGCTCCACCCACAAATCTCCAGAAATTTCCCAGAGAGCCAGTTTGGTGCAGTGGTTAGGTGTGCTGACTCTTATCTGGGAGAACCTGATTTGATTCCCCACTCCTCTACTTGCAGCTGCTGGAATGGCCTTGGGTCAGCCATAGCTCTCATAGGAGTTGTCCTTGAAAGGACAGCTTCTGTGAGAGCTCACTCAGCCCCACCTACCTCACAGGGTGTCTGTTGGGGGTGGGGGGAGGTAAAGGAGATTGTAAGCTGCTTTGAGACTTTGAGATTCAGAGTATAGGATGGGGTATAAATCCAATATCATCATCTTCTTCTTCAACCTGGATCTGTAGCAAAGAGCAAAAGTCCAAGACTAACAACATTTGTGGAAGGGTGTGATCTTTCATGAGATACTGCTAATTTCTTCAGATAACACTTCAGTTATTCGCTTCTTCAGAAGTGAGCAGTGACTCACAAAAGCTCCTACCCTACCACATTTTTTTTTTTAGTCTTTAAGGTGCTACTGGACTCTTCTGCTACTGGTTGGCCACTGCATGAGACAGGATGCTGGACTGGGTGGACCACTGCTCAGATCCAGCAGGGGTCTTCTTATGTTCTTAAGGTGGAGGCAGGAGGGAGCATGTGACCAAGAGCCTCATTCATGTAGCAGCAAGCCACTTTCCTTTATGAAAGGTCATCCATCTCATGGGTGGTCTTCCTCTTTTCCTGCTGCCTTCAGCTTTTCCTAGCATTATTGTCTTTTCCAGTGAGTCTTGGATGTATACAGTACGAACATGGAGCTGCAACCCAGGACTTCATCCCTGTGCCATCTCCTTGTGTGAATACACAAAGCTGCCCAATACTGAATCAAATGACCAGCTTATCAAGGTCGTTGTTCTCTACTCTGGTGGCAGTGGCTTTCAGATAGGAGACTCTCACTTTGCATACTATAAACATCAGGAGCTGATGGGGAATTGAAAATGGCTCTACAGTGAGCCCAGCTGAGAAGCTGCTGTGGTGTTACAGGCTAGTGTTGCGGCAGGGGTCACCTCAGCTCAGTGGCTTATTAGCTCCCCTGTTGCTTCCTCCTGGAAACTGGCAGGAGGAAAACACAACTGGTGAACTGAGACCAATTGCCCTTGCTGATGAGGAGTTTAAACCAAACCAAGTCCTTGAAGCGCTGGCTGGGCTTTGGCTCTGCTTGCTTCTAGATACCAGTGACAAGGGCTTTTTTAAAAGTCAGAACGCACAGAAACACTGTTCAGGCTGCTTGGTGTCGGGGTGTGTGGCCTAATATGCAAATGAGTTCCTGCCGGGCTTTTTCTACAAAATGAGTTTTTGCCGGGCTCTTGGAGGATTGGCTACATCAGGGGTGTGTGGCCTAATATGCAAAGGAGCTCCTGCTAGAATTCCACCCCTGGGAAGGACCAAAAAAGAACCACTACCAACAAGCCTCTCCCTCCTTGCCAAGTTATATTGACAGGTTCCCCTCTAAATTTTCTGGCTTCTTTCACTTTCTTCTGCCATGAGCTCCTGACTCCCAGCCATTTTAATTTAAGAACACAAGAAGAGCCCTGCTGGATCAAACCAATGGTCCATCTAGTCCAGCATCCTGTCTCTCATATTTTCCTTGGAAAATTTACGCCTTCCCGTTTCCTTGGAAAATAAGTGCCACTTATCTTAACAATTTATCTCTAAAATTCTCCACCAAACTCCCAAGATTGACTTCCTCCCCCACTCTTTGCATAAAATTTTAATTGCCAGAGGAGGTCATCTGAGGTTGGATGTTGTAATTGGGAACATTTCTTTTAAAAGGCTCCATTCAGGAATGCGGCAAAAGAGATAATAACATTCTGGAGTTCCCTCCTAATGTTATGAAATAAGAACAGGGACTGGATTTAAGAGGATTAGACGCAAACCACATTTGCATCCTATTAGCCTGGACAGAAATGACAACGGTTATTGATCCGGGGGGCCTCTGGGGGGAATAGATACCTCATGCCAGCTGGAGTCAGGAAACCCATCCGACTGCCCAGAGACGTCATGCGACACAACACAATTTTGACATACCCCTGGGAATGCAAATCTTCCTTGGAACCATCTGCTAGCAATATGATACCCAGGCCGTGAGATGCATTGTTGAGCCACTAGAAATGACAAATTACAGGGCATTCAGGTTGCAGCTGCGGGTACCATCTGGAGCTGGTTTGGCGTTCCATGAAAACTCAGGTCTGCTGCATCTAATGGGAATGAGCAGATTTAATGGGTGCAGGATTAGCACAATAAGGGGGGGGGAGAAGCCCTTTTCCTTCCCAGTGCTTAATTGCTGGATCTAACTCAAATCAGGGCTCACCAGGATATATCAGCAGTTGGATTCAGCTTTGGACTAATTTGGAGGGAGAGAAGGCTCTAACAGCACCACCAGGGAAAGGTCGCCAGCTCTGGGTTGGGAAATACCTGGAGATTTTGAGGGTGAAGCCTGAGGAGGAGGGGTTTGGGAAGGTAAGGGACTTCAATGGCCTATAATGCCATAGAATCCACCTTCCAAAGTGGCCATTTTCTCTGTCACTTGGAGATCACTTAAATCTTAGGAGATCTCCAGCCACCACTTGGAGGTTGGTAACCCTACACCAGGGCTATTTTTGGCTTGGGAAATGCATGGAGATTTGGCGGGGTGCGGGGGTGGGGAGAGACATGAGAAGATGAAGGGAGTAACCTCAGGTGGGTATAATGACATAGAGTCCACCCTGCAAAACAGCTGTTTTCTCCAGAGTAATTGACTTCTGCAACCTGGAGATCAGCTGTAATTCCTGCAGATCTCCAGCCACTATCTGGAGATCTGCAGGAAAGAGGCCTTGTGTCTGTTTAATTCCCCCTCCACTGCCACCTGCATACCTCGAGCAACCCATTGAAGATGAAATTTCTTTCTTTCTTTCTTTCTTTCTTTCTTTCTTTCTTTCTTTCTTTCTTTCTTTCTTTCTTTCTTTCTTTCTTTCTTTCTTTTCTGTATTTATAAACTGCCTTGGTTGCCAGTGCTGACAGGAAAATGAGGTAAAAATGGAGTGAGTAAATAAAAAGAAAAGCACCATGGTTGATAGTTATGACTCTCATGGGAATGGCATGAGCAGAATGGAGAACAGAGTTCCTTCCAAGTGAACCTCCCAACTGAGTAATATTTGGATTTGTGAAGTAACCATGTCATGATTCCATGTGGTTCCCATCAGGATCACAACCCTAGGTGGTTTCACATGTCTCACCACCTTGCCAATGGTCCAGTTTTCATTATCCCAACATTACTGAATCAGTGGTGAAAAGGATCTTATGCTGATATAGTAATGTAGAAATGAGAGTGCAGGAGTCACACTATGTGAAGGCAGCATGAGGCACAGTTCAAAATCCAATCCTGCTGAGAACTGGCTGCTGACCAGGGAAACAATCCTGGCCTAAAATATAGAAGTAAGATCAATGTAGTCCAGAGCTGCAGTTAAAAAATAGCTTACAGATAAAATGGTATGTGACAATAGCAAATACAACAAACCAAGGCCTTCGGTATCATTGAGCTTGTGCGCACTTGAGAAATTTTGAGAATGGGAAGTTGGTGGCACTACAAAATGGCTGCCACAGGTTACTGGGGATAATTACAAAATGGCTGCCTTGGAGTGCTGAGGGCTGCAAGCTGAATGTTTTTCTACAGTGGAGGCAGCTGTTTTCAAATTTGTGCTCTTTACAGATACAGAAGTGATACCTCCGGCTCCTAGAAATGCCAGCCTCCAGGTGGGACCTGGGAATCCCCTGGAATTACAGCTTATCACCATACTTTAGAGATCAGTCCCTCAGAGAAAATGGCTGCTTTGAAGAGCGGACCCTCTGGCATTGTACCCCACTGAGGTCCCTGTACTCCCCCAGGCCCAATCTGCATATCTCCAGGAGTTTCGCAACTTGGCAACCCTTCTCCCATCCCCTACCAGTGACTGGGGGTGGGGGGCTGGCAACTCTATTTGGTCCAATTAATTGGAGGAAAGCCACAGCTGGTTATTTGATATGGAGAAGAGATCACAGAATCATAGAGTTGGAAGGGACCTCTAGGGTCATCTAGTCCAATCCCCTGCACAATGCAGGAAACTCATAAACACTTCCCCCTAAATTCACAGGATCTTCATTGCTGTCAGATGGCCATCTAGCCTCTGTTTAAAAGCCTCCAAGGAAGGAGAACCCACCACCTCCCGAGGAAGCCTGTTCCACTGAGGAATCGCTCTAACGGTCAGGAAGTTCTTCCTAATGTTGAGCTGGAAACTCTTTTGATTTAATTTCAACCCATTGGTTCTGGTCCTACCTCCCGGGGCTACAGAAAACAATTCCACACCAACCTCTAGATGACAGCCCTTCAAGTACTTGAAGATGGTGATCATATAACCTCTCAGCCGCCTCCTCTCCAGGCTAAACATCCCCAGCTCCTTCAACCTTTCCTCATAGGACTTGGTCTCCAGACCCCTCACTATCTTGGTCACCCTCCTCTGGACCCGTTCCAGCTTGTCTATATCCTTCTTAAAATGTGGTGCCCAAAACTAAACACAATACTCCAGGTGAGGTCTTACCAGAGCAGAGTAAAGCGATACCATCACATCACATGATCTGGACACTATACTTCTGTTGATACAGCCCAAAATCGCATTTGCCTTTTTAGCCACCGCATCACACTGTTGACTCATGTTCAGCATATGATCCACTAAGACCCCTAGATCCTTTTCGCACATACTACTGCTAAGACAAGTCTCCCCCATCCTATAACCATGCATTGGATTTTTCCTACCTAAATGCAGAACTTTACATTTATCCCTGTTAACTTTACATTTATCCCTGCCGCCCTGAGCCTGCCTTTGGCGGGGGAGGGCGGGATATAAAAATAAATTTACTTTATTTTACTTAAAATTCATTTTATTGATTTTAGCTCAGTTTTCCAGCCTGTCAAGGTCATCCTGTATCCTGTTTCTGTCTTCTTCTGTGTTTGCAGCTCCTCCCAATTTAGTATAATCTGCAAATTTAATAATTATTCCCTCTATTCCTTCATCCAAATCATTGATAAAGATGTTGAACAAAACAGGTCGCAGGACAGATCCTTGAGGCACTCCACTCCTCTCCAAGAGGATGAGGAACCATTCACAAGCACTCTTTGGGTGCGATCTGTCAACCAGTTACAGATCCACCTAATGGTAACAGGATCCAAACCACATTTTACCAACTTGTCAAGAAGGATAGTATGCAGAACTTTATCAAAAGTCTTACTGAAATCAAGATAAACGATGTCTACAGCATTCCCCTGATCCAGCAAGGTAGTCACTTTCTCAAAAAAAGAGATCAGGTTAGTCTGACATGACTTGTACTTGAGAAACCCATTCTGGCTCTTAGTAATCACATCCATTCTTTCTAAATGTTCCAGGACCGACTGTTTGATGATTTGTTCTAAAACTTTTCCAGGTATAGACGTCAAGCTGACGGGTCAGTAGTTACCCGGATCGTCTTTTTTTCCCTTCTTGAAGATGGGGACAACATTCGCCTGCCTCCAGTCTTCCGGCACCTCTCCTGTTCTCCAAGAATTCTCAAAAATAATAGCTAGAGGCTCAGAAATTACATCCGCAAGCTCTTTTAGAACTCTTGGATGCAATTCATCTGGCCCTGAGGACTTAGTTTCATTTAAAGAAACCTGATGTTTATGTACTACCCCTATGCTGATCCTAGGTTGGAACTTCATACCCTCCTTATATGCTCTATTTTTGCCATGTTGAGCACCATTTCCCTCAGAAGAGAAGACTGAGGAAAAGTAGGAATTGAGCAGTTCCGCCCTCTCTTCATTACCTGCTACAATTTCACTTTCTTGCCCTCACAATGGGCCTACCGTGTCCTTGCTCTTTTTCTTACTCTGAACATAAGAAAAGAACCCTTTTTTGTTGTTTTTAGCATCTTTGGCCAGCCTAAGCTCATACTGAGCTTTAGCTTTCCTAACTTTTTCTCTACAAGCACTGGTGATTTGTTTATATTCATCCTTGGTTATAAGGCCCTCCTTCCAATTCCTAAAGGAGTCTTTTTTATTTCTCAAGTCTTTAGAGAGCTGTTTATGGAGCCACTTTGACTTCTTTAGGCTTTTTTCCATTTTTTCTTCTCAGAGGAATCATCTGTGATTGCGCTTTCAGTATTCGCTTTTAAGAAACTCCCACCCCTCCTGAACCCCCTTCCTCCTAAGTATTTCTGACCATGGGGTTTTACCCAGCATAGTTCTAAGTTTATCAACGTTTGTCTTTCTGAAGTCCAGCCTATAAGTCAGACTACGTATAGCTTTTCCCTTTCCTAAGACTGTAAATTCCAAAATCACATGGTCACTACTGTCCAGTGTGCCCACTATTTCTACTTCTTCAATCAATTCTTCCTTGTTGGTGAGAATCAGATCCAAGATAGCAGATCCCCTTGTTTCCGTCTTCACTTTCTGGAAAAGGAAGTTGTCAGCAAGACAAGTCAGGAATCTATTTGACTTTTCATTTTTAGCAGAGTTGGACTTCCAACAGATGTCTGGGTAATTGAAATCTCCCATGATCACTGTATCCCTTCTCTTGGAGAACTTTGCATTCTGCTGTAGTAGTATCTCATCCAAGTCCTCTGACTGACTTGATGGTCTATAGCAGACCCCCACAATAGTATTACTGTTATTTCTTACTCCTTTTATTTTTACCCAGAGACTCTCAACTGAGCTGCCATGCTCAGATTCACATATTTCCTCACAAATATATACCTCCTTCACATATACTGCTACGCCTCCGTCTTTCTCATTTGCCTGCCCCTTTTAAATAAGTTGTACCCCTGAATCCTAATATTCCAGTTGTGAGTGTCATCCCACCAAGTTTCAGTAAGGCCTATTATGTCATAGTCTTCTTCCTTTATTAGGACTTCCACTTCCTCCTGTTTGTTTCCCATACTCTGTGCATTAGTGTAGAGACATCGGAATCCACGTTTTATGCATCCCAAGGGTTTGGTTTCTGTACAAGCCTGCAAGATAACATTACTTAGTGTATGCACCACTCTTTGCAAATCTTTAATGTTCTTAGCCCCAGTTTCTGGCATCATACGAGGCTTTGAATTATTGTCTCGCTCCCCCATACAATTTAGTTTAAAACCCTCCTTATTAGGTTAGCAAGGCTGTTACCAAACACCCTTTTCCCTACTGTAAGGTGCAAACCATCTCCCGATAGAAGACCACCATCTCGAAAGCGTAAACCATGGTTCAGAAATCTGAATCTTTCCTGACGACACCTTCGCTGTAGCCAGTCGTTTATTTGAAGTATTCTTCTTTCTCGTCCTAAGCCACGGCCTTCAACAGGAAGCACTGACAAGAACACAACCTGTACGCCCACCTTCTGACCAAGAGCCACATAGTCCTTTCTAATATGTTCAGGGCTATGACGGGCAGTATCGTTTGTTCCCACGTGGATCAGCACAAAGGATAGTAATCTGTGGGCTTGATAAGCCTTCCAATCCTTTCTGTCATGTGCTGGATGCGTGCACCTGGCAGATAGCAGACCTTTCAGGATGAAAAGTCCAGTCGGCACACTTTGGGCTTCAACCCTCTGAACAAGGAGTCTCCAATCACCACCACCTTCCTCTTCTATATTGGGGAGCAGACGCTCCAGGCTTCTTATCCACAGGATCCTGAGAAACTTTCTTCAAGCTTGGTGGAGGCTGGGGAAGTAGCCCTTGTTCCAATGGCTCAGAATCAGGTACTGTGGGGAGATCCTGGAACCTATTGCTGAGCAGCAGGGGCTCAGAACACCTCCTGATTTTCTTTCTCTTTCGGGTTACATTTTTCCAGGAACCCTCCTCCTGTGTTGGGTCCTCTTCTAATTGCTGAGATACCGTTTCCTCTCCCTCCTCTTGTCCTTTCAAGAGCGCCTCATGCATTTTGTCAAGGAAATCCTCATCTTCCTTTATACACTGCAGTGTGGACAATCGTGCCTCCAGTCCCTGTATCTTTTCCTCCAGCAGGGCCACTAACTTACACTTGCTGCAAGTGTAATTCATGCTACTCTCAGGTAGAAATACAAACATCCCACAGTCTTTACACGTCACTGCCTCTGCTCCCTCACCAGCCATACTGCTGCAATCCATTTCAAAAATTTCTTTATCTTCACTTCTCTTTTAATCTCACTACCAACTGCCACTTGAAACTACTTTTGAGTAACCACCCACCTTTCTACAGAACCCCTAGGCCAGACCCCCAGGCTAAGAGCCACAGGCCAAGAGCTCGCGCCTCTGCCAAGGATGAGGATTGCAAATTAAAGGCTCAAGCCCCCACCCACCTCTGACTCAACAGCCAGAGCAACAGCAGAGGGTGAGGCCAGCAATTACCGCCAGGCAAACAAGCTCTCCTCACTCAGCAACAGCTACACAAAAGACACACAAGAGCAATCAGAAACCCCTCTCCAGCAGGCTCCAAGCACTCCACAGTTACCTCCCACAGCAACCCTAGGTAATGCTCCCAGCAGTTTTAGAAAAGCAAATCAAGTCATTCACCTTACCAGCAGCTCTGTTCTAGATCCAAACAGCTTCTTCTACTGCAGCTGAGCCACTTCTTTGCTTTGGGGAAGAAACAAATTGGCATGAGGAAACCCATTGGTGGGTATCATGGTGCCTGCAGGTATCACATGGGGACCACTATAATATATATACATTTATAGCCCCTTCTTTCTATGAGAAAGTAATTCCAGGAGATCTCCAGGCACCACCTGGAGGTTGGCAACATTGGTTGCCTGGATCAAAGCTGCTCACTCTTACTCCTTTCTGTGTCTCCAAAGGGATCAGACCACACATTCCACAATAGCTCAATAGGTTAGTACAGTGTACAATTCTGGTCACCACACCTCAAAAAAGATATTATAGCATTGGAAAAAGTCCAGAAAAGGGCAACTAGAATGATTAAAGGGTTGGGACACTTCCCCTATGAAGAAAGGTTAAAGCGCTTAGGGCTTTTTAGCTTGGAGACCAAGGGGTGACATGATAGAGGTTCACAAAATTATGCATGGGATAGAGAAGGTAGAGAAAGAAGTCCTTTTCTCCCTTTCTTACAATATGAAAACTCATGGGAAGTCAATGACATTTCTGAGCAGTCGGGTTAGAACGGATAAAAGGAAGTACTTCTTCACCCAAAGGGTGATTAACACATGGAATTCACTGCCACAGGAAGTGGTGGCAGCTACAAGCATAGACAGCTTCAAGAGGGGATTGGATCAACATATGGAGAAGGGATCCATCAGTGGCTATTAGCCACAGTGTATTGTTGGAACTCTCTGTCTGGGGGCAGTGATGCTCTGTATTCTTGGTGCTTGGGAGAGCAACAGAGGGAGGGCTTCTAGTGTCCTGGCGCCACTGATGGACCTCCTGCTGGCGCCTCGTTTTTTGGCCACTGTGTGACACAGAGTGTTGGACTGGATGGGCCATTAGCCTTATCCAACATAGCTTCTCTTATGTTCTTAGGTCCCAGGTGGTGTGGTGGTTAGAATGTTGGATTCAGATTGTAGAATTCTGGGTTCAAATCCAGCTCACCCATGAAGCTTCCTGGGAGACTTGGGCTTTTCACTATTTTTTTTGTTCCAACCTACCTCACAAAATTGTCATATGGGTAAAGGGGGAGAACCACCTCAGTCTCCGACACATCATTTTAACTATATGGTAAAATTAAGATTTTGTGGAAGGTGTTTCACTGTGGCTGCCAGGGGAAATGTAGAGCTATTCTGTCTGATTCCAGGTTCAGATGAGGCTATCTATCAGCTCAATGTGAATGTGGAGGTCTTTGACTTATGTTTATTCACTGTGTGCCCAGACTTAATTTTCTCCAGTTAAAATTTAATGAAGCAGAAATACCAAATACATTTTTTGTCCTGAAAATTCATGCAGTCAGCAAGTTCAGACATGTATTTCACCATCTGTCATTAAATTATTATATTAAATGGGAGATGAAGAAAGGAAGGGAGAAAGAATCAATCACATCAATAATAGCTTGTCTTCAGCATCTTGTGTACATCTTCAGCATCTTGTATTGCTTATTGATAATTAGTATGGGATCTAGAAAGCCAGGGATCAGTCTTTGCCACTACTTGAAATTAGTTCAGATTATAGGGTTGCCTATTCAGGGTTAGGGCACTTCTGGAGATTTGGGGGTGGATCCTGGAGAGGGTAGGGTTTGGGGACTTTATCAGAATATAATGCTATAGAGTCCATTTTCTCCACAGAAAGACAGCCATTTTCTCCACAGAAATCTGCCACAGTAGTCTGGTGATCAGTTGGAATCCCAAGAGATCTCTAGACCCTCCCTAGCTCAGAAGCAGATTATTGGAGGTCAAGGCTTATTCATTTTACCACTCAGGATCAGGAATCAAATATCCATAGTTAGGGAGCCTCAGGGTATTCTGCCCCACAGCATACAAATGCTTTGCGAAGGAGTTTACATCGATGTAGTATACTGACAAGATGCAAGCTCGCAGGACCACAACAGCTCTTGGAAGGCACAAATCTCCCAAAGGCCGGGAACATGAAGGTGGTATTGTGATCTGATGATATCACATCCAGGGGAAAATTGAAAGTGATGGTGATAGCTCTAGAAATCACCAGAAACTCTATGGTTTTACAAAGGGAATTTGGCAGCCCTAGCTGAAATCCACTCACCGTATAGTTATTATGAGAGAAAAACTAAGCCAAGGGGGATGGCTGGGAAATGCCAAGGCAGCAGCAGGGTTGAAGGTTTGTGTCTCTCATGATCGGAAAGACTTGCATGACTTTGGATGAGATCAGAGAGGACACGCTGATCTCACCCAAAGTCATTTGTGTCATGAGGGACACAATAAATAATAAATAACTTAAACCTTTTCCCGCAATGATGGGGAATAAATAAATAAAACCCTCATCTAGCAGCCAGTCAGATGGAGGAAAATTTGGTCATGACTCATGCCAGTGAGAAACTGGCCAGTTGTTAACCCTGCATTGTACAATTCAATCTTTCTTACACACCCAGGGAAATGCTGATCATTACTTTGGGGTCAGGAAGAGATTTTTCTCCAGGCCAGGGAACCTGAGGGGTTCTTTGCCATCTTCTGGGCATGAAGCAGGAGTCATTGGGGTGGGGTATTTGTGAATTTCCTGCATTGTGGAGGGCGTTGGACTAGATGACCGTGGAGGTCCCTTCCAACTCTATGATTGCCCACTTTGGACTAACAATCTCTCAACATGACTTGGCAGCCACATGCGAATGAAACTGTGGGAGCAGCCAGTCCAGAAAAGCACCACGGTTGACTGTACTAAAGCTGTTGAGAAGTCCAGGAGATTCATGGTATTTCATGTCTGGCCTTGCACAGGTAAAAGTTGCTTGTCTGTACCAGGTTTGGGACTGTGGTTCAGTGGTTGAGCATCTGCTTTGCATGCAAAGGGTCCCAGGTTCAACCCCTAGCATCTTAAGTTAAAATGATCAAGTAGTAGATGAGGCAAAGATCTCTTCCTGAGACCCTGGACATTGCTGCCAATCAGAGTAGAAGACTGACCTTGGGAAACCAGTAGTCTGAATAAGATTATTATTATTATTATTATTATTATTATTATTAGTTTATTTATATTCTGCCCATTCCCCCATGGGGGCTCAAGACAGAGTACATCAATATAGATAATAATAAAATCACAATAAATCAATTACAATAACTAGTTAGTAATATAGTAGTACAGCAGGATATAGTAGGATAGTACAGTAGTGTGGTACTGCAGTGTGGTATCGCAGGGGAGGCCAACCGATCTAACAAGTAGATGCCCGCTGCCTCATCCAAAAGCCTGGTGGAACAGCTCTGTTTTACAGGCCCTAGATAGCTTGATATGTGTCCATCACTTCAGAGTATAATCTCCCTCTTGAAAGTGACCTCGGCTCCCAGCTGTACTTTGGGTCCTGTTAATTTATCGCACACATTCTTTCCCCTTCCCCGAAGATAGCGTAATGGTGTTTACCTACCCCCTTTCATCTTCCCATTTACCTGACCAGGCAAGAAGATGAGAGAAAGCAACTAGGCCAAGATCAACCAAAAAGCCCCTTATACAGTGTGAAATGGTATAGTCCAAACACAGATCTAGTTTCTTTGGAGGATGTATGTCTTTGTGTGGGCTGACCCATTTCAGACTGAGTGGAGATCACATGGTTGCATTGCATGTCCTTCAGACAAACAGTCCCTTAGCATAGAAAACTAGGACACAGTGAGGCTATGGGTTTTGAAACAACTCAATTCATAACCATAAATAAAATGAAAACAATGAAACAAACATTGAGCCAATAGAGGCTTGGCTCAGTAGGTCTGCTGTGCGACTGAGCAAGCCTGGCAGAGCAAGCTGTGATGCAGAAGGAAGCAAGAGACAGGGAGAAGGAAGCAGACAAGAGCCAGTTGCTCAGGGAGCTCTTTTGCATATTAGGCCACACACCCTGATGTAACCAATCCTCCAAGAGCTTACAAGGCTCTTTTTTGTAAGCTCTTGGTGGATTGGCTACATCAGGGGTGTGCGGCCTAATATGCAAAGGAGCTCCTGCTAGAATTCCACCCCTGGTTGTCAGGTAGTGCCAGGTAACTGGCAATAGCTTCAGGAGGGGAGACACGAGTAGGTCATGGCATTGTGTGAGCTACAATGTCCTGCTTTCTCCAGAAGTGATGTTGGATAGCTCTAGGAATTGCAAGGAACTGTGTGGTTTTCAGATAGAGTTGTTCCAAAGAGTTTCAAGTGATTCCTAGAGTTACACAGTTCTGTTTTCCCTAGAAGTGCTGTTGCAGTTCACACAATGTTGATGTGTGTGTGTTTTTTTAATTAAACTAGAGTTGGTGAGTGCCAGATGGTTTTTTGTGACAAATCGTTGAATGACTTCTAGGCTGTATGACTGGATGTCCTGCTAGGAAGAAGTACTATACGAAACAAGTTCTTAGCTGGCTCCTTGTTTGGGACTTCTGCAGCTTTTCCCGAAAAGTATAAGAAAATGAATTAAAAGATGGAGTCATTCATTGTGGTTTAAAGTTATCCACCATCTCTACAGTATTCTGAGGCATTGTGTTTGAACCTTTCTCCTAATTGATTAGAGACATTTTTTCAATTGGATTAGAGATTGGTTTGAACCTTATTCCCTGTTACAAATTGACTAGAGCAGAGATGTCAAACATGCACCCCAGGGGCCAAATCAGGCCCCCAGAGGGCTCCCATCAGCCCCCCGAGCAGCTGGCTTTTGTCTGCTTCCTTCTCCCTCTCTTTTGCTTCCTTCTGCATCACAGCTTGCTCTGCCAGGCTTGCTCAGTCGCACAGCAGACCTACTGAGCCAAGCCTCTATTGGCTCAATTCCTTCTATTGGCTGAGGATCCTCCAACTCCTGGTCCACTGGGGAAGGAAGGAAAGAGCCAGAGCTTCCTTTGCCCAGTTCCCTGGATCCCATGGGAGAGATACTAATAAAGCACCATTAAGACCAATAAGTGCTAAAGTTTTAAGCATGTTTTATTTTAATTTTTTTTAAAAAAATCTTTAATTGTGTTTGTCTGTCCTTTATAAAGTTTATATCTCTGCTACCTGGCATTGCATTTGATGGCACACATGGCCCAGCCTGACCAGGTCTCATTGATGTCAGATTTGGCCTTCATAACAAATGAGTTTGACACCCCAGGAATAGAGACTGTCTTGAAAAACTGGGTTTGAACTTTATTCCATGTGAATTAGAGACTTTGATACTTGTTTGGGGGTGTCCTGGTATTTGTGAAAGAGATTGGAAACTGATTGTTCTATTTTCGAATTTAAATACCATTTATAATTCCTATTTTTGAAAGTAGTAGCAATCGTTATTTGGGGTTATGATACCTACAATCAAGGATAGAATTCTAGCAGGAGCTCCTTCGCATATTAAGCTACATACTCCTAATGTAGCCAGTCCTCTAAGAGCTTTCAAAAAAGAGCCTTGTAAGCCCTTGGAGGATTGGCTACATCAGGGGTGTGTGGCCTAATATGCAAAGGAGCTCCTGCTAGAATTCCGCCCCTGCCTACAGTATGTTTCTTGCACAGCCTCGGTGTGGGGCCTGAGGCTCTCCCAGAATTACAAAAGATAAACCAGATGTCAGTCTTCATCAGAATTTTTAAATTGTGACCTTTTGTGTGTTTTCATAATGGTGGTTTATTTATATTGTTTTTTGTGGTACAGATCCCAAACAGCCCTGTCATTAAATGAAACGCCACTTATTTCTTAATACTGGAGATCAGAGAGCCTTAAATAATACCTGGAGATGCATGTAGTTTGTAAGCTGTGGTGGGTGAAAGATGTCTGCCTTTTGTCACTTTGATCACCTGGTTGCCATAGTAACCTTAATTATACAGCAGTTCAGCTGAAGGATTGAGGCAGAAAACTCTCCACCTATAAATGGGATCCCTGAGGCAACTTGCTTACAGATCGCAGGAAAACAGCAGGGAAATGGGTCTGTGAGTTGTTCTACAAAAATACTCATCCTCAGGGAATCCGTTTGCAGAAGGATGGCAGAAACTTGAATTATCTGGTTGTGTACTTTGGACTCCCTGCAGGGCAAAATGGCGGAAAGGGACATGTCTGCGTGGCTGACAGAACTGTTAATGGCAGAAAATGGAGCATGTATTAAAACAGAATAGCGGGGCTTCCCACTTCTGCCTGATGACAATAGCATACAATACATGTTTTTATTTAGCGAGAAAGAAGCAACCCCCCTTTCTGTTAACTGTGGTTGCCAACCTCCAGGTGAGGTCTGGAGATCCCCAGAATCACTGTTTATCTCTGGACTATGGAGACCAGTTCCTGTGGAGAAAAATGGCCGCGTTGGAGGATGGATCTCTCTAGCAGTCTCTGTTTTCTTTGGCTGATGACAGCAGTACACTGCCCTTGAGTGTACTGAGAGTATGAGTGTATCCTGTGTGATTGAGTGTATGAATGGAAAGTAGGTCTGCACAGGTCTGCACAACCCTGACCTGGATAGCACAGGCAAGCCTGATCTATCGGAAGCTAAGCCAGGTCAACTGTGGTTAGTATGTGGATGGGAGACTTCCTTGAAATACTTAGTTGGCAGGCAGGGGCAGGCTTCATTCAGCCACCTCTCTGAATATCCTCCAGGCCCCCAATAGTCACCAGAGGTCAACATGACTTCCCAGTGCAAACACAGACACACAAAAATACCAGAGAGAGAGAGAAGGGCTGCCAACCCCCCTCTAGTGGTGGGGAATCCCTCATCCCTGGTTTCCATGGTGATGGGTTAAAAATAATCCCAATAATCACTATGTGGTGATAGTGTGACAACAAGTTCTAGGAAAAACCAAGTGCTGATGTCAGTCTTCTTTAAGAATCACTGGAAACTCTATGGTTTTTACCATAGAGTTGCAGGTAATTCCTAGAGGGGCATGATGTCACTTTGGGGCTTTCCACAGAAGTGAGATCATGCCATCATCAGCAGTGCTCCCCCTCATTATCTTCCCCCAGTCTCCCACAGTTTGCTATGCCATGCCTTCACACTACTATTTTTTCTTGTGGTTTTTGGACAGCATGACATGACTCCAGGGAAATTTATCTATTCCCTTTTATCATGGTCTTCCATCATCAGGTGAAGTCCTTTCTGTTTTGTTCATGACTCCCTTACTGACGGTGAGGGTTCCCAACTCTGTCTTCAGAAATTCCTGGAGATTTGGGGGTAGGGCTTGGAGAAGGAGAGGTTTGGGGAGGTGAAGGAGCTCAGGAAGGGTGTGATGCCACCTCCTGAAGCAACCATTTTCTCCAGCAGAACTGAACTTAGTGGTTTGGCTATAAGTTGTAATTCTGGGAACTCCCACCCTACCTGGTGGCTGATCTACTCTACGCATCCACAACCTACCCTGCTGATCCTCCTTCCTGTTTATATGTCCCATTTAATGGAATGAGGATGGATAAGGCAGGAGTGTTGAACTCAATTGTTATGAGGGCTGGATCAGACATAAATGAGACCATGTGTGTCATAAAATGTAATTCCAGGTAGCGGAGAAATAAACTTTATAAAGAACAGACAAACACAATTAATTTTTTAAAAAATTTAAAATAAAATATGCTTAAAAGATTAGCACTCTTGCAATATTTTGTTTATTTAACAGTTTCTGATAACTGACACCTCTTGCTCGGAATTATTGCATCAAAATCTGGAGGCAGTGTCTGTGCTGTAGCAATCCTGAGTATGCTGCTTAGGTGTTGTTCAGATGTGGATCTGTAAGTTGCAAACCAACTTTTGATTTATTGGCATTCGTTACAGAAATCTCGTGGTCAATGCTTTGAGCCTAAGACCCAGGGGAAAATATGAAATGGCTGGGCATTGAAGTCTTTTGTACACAAGTTGCTTCATGTGTACACAAGTTGCTTCAGCCAATGGAAAAAATAGAGGCTTTGCTCTATAGCTCCTGTGTGATTGAGCAAGTCTGGCAAAACAAGCTGTAGTGCAGAAGGAAGAAAGAGAGGGAGAAAGAAGTAGGTGATAGTGAGTTGTTTGTGGGCCTGATAGGAGCTCTCTGGGGCCTGATCCAGCCCTCGGGCTGCATGTTTGGCACCCCTGGGATAAGGGACTAGCATTTGGGCTGGTTAAGCTAACAGGACTCAAATATCCTTGTGCAGAAATGCTGAGTTACCCAGGAGAGGCTTAATTTCTCTGTTCTATTTTATTGGCTCCTGGAGAATACTAAATCTGTCACAACCTGACTTGCCTGCACCATGAAAATAGCATCATTCAAATTTAGCTAATTTATTATCCCAATTAGACTTGAGATTTACAAGCCATCTCTTTTGAGATTCTGATCACAGCCTTTCCCCCCTCAAACTTCTATCACTGTTCAGCCCAGGACCACAATGGAAATTTATCACAACTTACAAAGGCCCTAAAGAAAAGGTTGCATTCTTATTAATGTGACTGACAAGCATGACAATTAGCTTCTTGGGAACTGTAACAAATCCATTCTTCCAGCTTTAATTTTGTTTTCCAGATAGCTGGAAAGATCACAGGTCATGGTACCCAAAATGCTCAGATTTCAATTATTCCTTCTTCATTTCAGGGCTACAAGAAGACATCAATGACATAGCAACATGGCTCTCCCACCCCCTACTTAGAAGCATCAATAGTACAACACCCTGCCCCCAATCAAAATCTGTATCTGTCATATGGCAAAAGTGGTAAATTTGGGTCAAGATAACTGAGGCGGCACTTATTTGCCAACATGCCCCTACTGGCATTGTTTTAGGTCATAAAAATAGCACGAGTAGAGTTGCCAGCTCTAGATTGGGAAATACCCAGAGATTTGGGGGGTAGAGCCAGGAGAGGGCTGGGCTTGGGGAGGGAAGGGAAGGGGAGTGCCCTCAACATGATACAATGCCATAGAGTGCCATTTTTGTACTGGTTAAGTGTGCGGAGTTGGAGTCTTATCTGGGGGAGAACCGGGTTTGATTCCCCACTCCTCCACTTGCAGCTGCTGGAATGGCCTTGGGTCAGCCATAGCTCTGGCAGAGTTTGTCCTTGAAAGGGCAGCTTCTGTGAAAGCTCTCTCAGCCCCACTCACCTCACGGGGTGTTTGTTGTTGGGGGAAGAAGACAAAGGAGATTGTAAGCCGCTCTGAGACTCTGATTCAGAGAGAAGGGCAGGGTGTAAATCTGCAGTCTTCTTCTTCTCCTTCTCCAGGGAAAGTGATCTCTATTGTCTGAAGATCATTTGTAATTCTGGGAGATCTCCAGACCCCACCTAGAGATTGGTAAACCTAGGCATGAAGAGAAGACAAGAAGCCCCTAATGATGCTGTGGGGATACTGACAAGAATCTACCCACCCATTCACTCTTACAAAATGGCGGTCATCCCTGGATGCTGTCTTATCTAGTCTGGCCCTTAGGGCAAGGGTCATGACTCAGTGGTAGGGTTGACAAATTTCAGGTTGGGCTTTGAGTTCTCCTGCAATTGGAATCGATCTTCAGACTTCAGAGATCACTTCCCCTCTTGTGAGAACTATGGCTGACCAAAGTCCATTCCAGCAGCTGCGTGTGGAGAAAATGGCTGCTTTGGAGAGTGGGCTGTATGGCACCACACCCCTGCTGAGATCCCTCACCTACCCGAACTCTACTATCCCCAGACACTGCCCCAAATCAACAGAAATTTCCCAAGTTTGGGTTGGCAGCCATACTCAGTGGTAAAGCATAAGAGTGAGATATATCAGGCATCTTCTGGTAAAGAATCTCAGGTATAATATTATGAAAAGTATGATATTATGAAAGAGAGCCAGTTTGGTGTAGTGGTTAAGTGCGCGGAGTCTTATCTGGGAGAACCAGGTTTGATTCCCCATTCCTGCTGATGTGGCTTCCAGTCAGTCACAAGTTCTCACAGAGCTGTTCCTCTCAGGAGCAGTTTCTGTCAGAGCTCCCTCAGCCCCACTTGCCTTACAGGGTGTCTGTTGTGGGGAGGGGAAGGGAAAGGAGATTGTAAGCCGCTCTGAGACTCCTTTGGGTAGTGAAGAGTGGGGTATAAATCCAACCTCCTCCTCCTTTTTCTGCTTAAGACCCTGAAGAGCTGCTACCAGTCAGAGAGGACCAAAGGTCTGACAGTATAATGGAATGCCATATGCTTGTATTACTTGATTTAGGGCTGGCACTAGATAATGCTTATTGCTTCCCTCACTTCTCTGTGAAATCACTGTGTGTCATAAATTCAGGTGGGTAGCTGTGTTGGTCTGAAGCAGCAGAACAAAGTTTGAGTCCACTTTTGCCTTAAGGTGCCACTAGACTCAAACTTTGTCCTGTGTGTCACAAAGTCAATGATGTGGGTGGGGTGGTACAACTTTAATTCTCTCATACAGACGTGGGAAGCTGCTTGCCACTGAATCAGCCCCTTGGACTATCAGGGTCAATATCGTCTATGCTGACTGGCAGCATATCTCCAGAGTCTCTAGTAGAAGTAGATTTATACCCCACCCTTCTCTCTAAATCAGAGTCTCAGAGCAGCTTACAATCTCCTTTATATTCCTCCCCACCAACAGACATCCTGTGAGGTGAGTGGGGCTGAGAGGGCTCTCACAGCAGCTGCCCTTTCAAGGACAACTCTTGTGAGAACTGTGGCTGACCCAAGACCATTCCAGCAGCTGCGTGTGGAGGAGTGGGGAAGCAAACCTGGTTCTCCCAGATAAAAGTCCGCACACTTAACCACTACACCGGACTGATAGAGGCCTTTCACATTATCTAGTACCTGATACAGCTACAGATGCTGAGGCTACCTGTATGCAAAGCAGACATGCCACCTTTGTGCTAAGCCCTTCCCCTGAATACAGTTATTCTGATATTCAGTTAAAAATGGGAAATCAGTCTTTAGTAGGGCTGCTTGCCAGGTCTGTGTCAGAAAATACCTGGAGACTTTGGGAGTGGATCTGAGAGAGGGTGGGGTTTGAGGAGGGGAGGGGCCTCAGTGTGGTACAATGCCATAGAGTCCGCCCTTCAAAGCAGCCATTTTCTCAAGGGTCAGGAATAAGAAAAGATCCGTGAATGATAGCTAATACTAACCAACCATTTCCCAATAATTTAGGACCAATTCATATAATAATCAATGTAAGTCAGGAGTCATTTAAGCAACATGCAGATCACCAAATAAATTCATGAGTTGCAACAAGCTTCATGAAGTTCTTTTAACCACAACGAAGCGCTAGTGCAGTAATCTTAGCAAGTCCTTTGGACACGTTCAAAGTTGTAAGCAGCCATCCCAGGAAACCCTCAACGTGAATAGTCAGCGTCTGCTCACAACTTTGAACATGTATTTATTCCCACCTGGAGGCTGGCAACCCTAGAGCCTACAGTGACAGCAAGAGACATCTAGAAGTGGAGATAAGCACCCAGATGTTATCTGCAGAACACAGCAAGCGGGACTAATATCTTAGGCAAACAAAGGGTTGGGCCAGTGAGGCCGGTGCTTTGCAGCATGGAATCGTTTCGATTTCCTTTCCTGCCTGTCTGTGCAAGGCAATGCAACAGGTGGCATAATGTCATTGTATTGCGGCGCTGATAAGATCTTTACTATAATCCGTTGCCTGCACCGAAGTGGACTTTGCTTCTATGGTAACATTATCCAGGTGAGCGGTTTTATTAGCTTGCAGCCCTTTGTGCAGTGTTTGCATCTAAAGCAAATAAATTGACCTTCAGTCTTCTTGCGAATGAGGGTGTATCCCAGCCACATTGTTCTACTCTTAAATGCCCTTTTTGTACTTATCTTGATATATAACAGCCTTGAAGCTGTAACCTTCAAGTGCTTGTTCCTAAGGTCTTTTTTGGATGCCTACTTCCTTGATTTTGCTGCTGGAAAGCGACGTCAAGTTGCGACTGACCTCTAGCAACCCCATAGGGTTTTCAAGGCAAGAGATAAACAGAGATGGTTTGCCATTGCCTGCTTCTGCGTCACAGCCCCTGGACTTCCTCGGTGGTCTCCCATCCAAGTACTAACCTGGCTTGACCCTTTCTTAGCTTCTGAGATCTGATGAGAACAGGCTGGTCTGGATCATTCAGTTCAGGGTTTTCTAATCTGGCTTTTATTAAAGGTAAAGGTCGTCCCCTGTGCAAGCACCGAGTTGTTACCCATCACATCATGACATTTTCATGGCAGATTTTTTGCAGGGTGGCTTGCCATTGCCTTTCCCAGTCATCTACACTCCCCCCCCCCCCAGCAAGCTGGGTACTCATTTTACCGACCTCGGAAGGATGGAAGGCTGAGTCAACCTGGAGCTGGCTACCTGAACCCAGCTTCTGCTGGGATCCAACTCAGGTCATGAGCAGAGCTTGGACTACACTCTGCGTCACGGGGCTCTTTGCGGCTTTTATTACATTGGAACTATTCTGCAAGTAGTAGTATTTTTGAAATGAGTATCTAGAGCAGAGGTGGGCAAAGTACTTTCTGGAGTCCACTTCTAGCCCCCAGGGGCTTTTCCGTCAGCTCACAAACTCCTCAACCATCTCAAGAACATCAGCACACTAGACTGTACCATCCTTCCTTCCTTCCGTCCTTCCTTAGGGAACCAGGAGGGACAAGGAAGAGAGGCTTGGCTCAGTAGTTCTGTTGTGCGATTGAGAGAGACTGGAAAAACAAGATCTGCCATCCCCTCTTTCTCTCCAAGGGAGGAGTCTCAGTCAATGGAGAGCATAGAGGTTTCACTCTGTAGCTCCTGTGTGATTGAGCAAGTCTTGCAAAGCAAACTGTTATGCAGAAGGAAGCAAGAGAGAGGGAGAAGGAAGCAGATGACAGCCAATTGCTCGGTGGCCTGCGAGAAGCCCTCTGGGGGCCTGATTTGGCCCCAGGCTGCATTTGACACCCCTGTATCTAGATCTTAGTCCAGTGCTCTGACTACTACATCACACTGGTTCTCACGAATGTTGCGGAATCAACGCTTGTTCAACACGGAGTGAAGTAAAGGTTCCTCTCTATGGAAACTGCAGCCTGTATATCTCTCTGCCCAATGTGACTTTGCTTTTGGTTTACATTACATTGTGTTACTGCTATCTTGTGCATTTAGCAAGGGCTAAAGGACTCATGCCAGTTTGACTCTGACATAAATCCTTCAAAAATGACTTCATATCATCCAGTAGAGTACTTGCCAACTTCCAGGTGGGGCCTGGAGCTCTTCCAGGATTACAGACTGCAGAGATCAGTTCCCTGGCAGCTTCAGAGGGCAGAATCTATGGCATTCCATCCCTCCCTAGGCTTCACCCCGCCCCCCTGCCAAAAAAAAAGCCAGTGTGGTGTAGCAGTTAAGAGTGGCAGGCTCTAATCTGGAGAACTGGGTTTGATCCCCCACTCCTCTACAGGAAGTCAGCTGGGTGACCTTGGACCAGTCACAGTTCTTGCAGATGAAATTGCTGAGCAGACAGGTTAAGACGGATAAAAGGAAGTACTTCTTCACCCAAAGGGTGATTAACATGTGGAATTCACTGCCACAGGAGGTGGTGGCGGCCACAAGTATAGCCACCTTCAAGAGGGGTTTAGATAAAAATATGGAGCACAGGTCCATCAGTGGCTATTAGCCACAGTGTGTGTGTATATAACATTTTTTGCCACTGTGTGACACAGAGTGTTGGACTTGATGGGCCGTTGGCCTGATCCAACATGGCTTCTCTTATGTTCTTATGAACTCTTTTTCGTCCCACCTCCCTCACAAGGGGTCTGTTGTGGGGAGAGGAAGGGAAGGCAATTGTAAATCGCTCTGAGATTCCTTTGGGTAGAGAAAAGTGGGGTATAAAACTCTTCTTCTTCTTCTTCTTCCCCTCAACTCAGAGCTGGCAACTCTATCCAAGAGTATTTCTTTTATTTCTTTTAAAAGCTTTATCCTACCTTTCTCCCAATAGGGATTCCAGGCAGTGGAGAAAAAAAGTCCTTTACTATTAGAGTTGCCAACTCCAGGTTGTGAAATTCCTAGAGATTTAGGGGTGGAGCCTGGGGAGGGTGGGATTTGGTGGTGGGACGGACCTCAGCAGGGCATAATGCCACACAGTCCACCTTCCAAAGCGGCTGTTTTCTCTAAAGGAACTGATCTCTGTCGTCTGGAAATCAGCTGTAACTCCAAGAGATCTCCAGGTCCCATCTGGAGGTTGGAACCCCTATTTTAGAAGACGACGACGACTTTGGATTTATATTCTGCCCTCCACTCTGAATCTCAGAGCAGCACATAATCTTCTTTATCTTCCTCCCCCAGTTTGGTGTAGTGGTTAAGTGTGCGGACTCTTATCTGGGAGAACTGGGTTTGATTCCCCACTTCTCCACTTGCACCTGGTAGCATGGCCTTGGGTCAGCCATAGCTCCGGCAGAGGTTGTCGTTGAAAGGGCAGCTGCTGTGAGAGCCTCTCAGCCCCACCCACCTCACAGGGTGTCTGTTGTGGGGGAGGAAGAGAAAGGAGATTGTGAGCCACTCTGAGACTCTTCGGAGTGGAGGGTGGGATATAAATCCAATATCTTCTTCTTCTTCCCCCACAACAGACACCCTGTGAGGTGGGTGGGGCTGAGAGAGCTCTTGCAGCAGCTGCCCTTTCAAGGACAACCTCTGCCAGAGCTATGGCTGACCCAAGGCCATTCCAGCAGCTGCAAGTGGAGGAGTGGGGAATCAAACCCGGTTCTCCCAGATAAGAATCTGCACACTTAACCACCACATCAAGCTGGCTTTCTTTTACTTGACAAGGTTCATCTGCAGCATGGAGGAATGTGAGATCTCCTTGCCCATATGCGATAAATTATTCATAGCGCATCCCTAATTGCATCACGGTCCTACAGATCCTGGAAGTGCTTAATCACAGCCTGTCCACTTCTGGTGCCTTCATCAATTCATCAGCTTGCTAAATTAAAAGACTTCCTCCCTTCCTTGGGTAGAGATGGGCAGGCCAGAAAAGCAATCAAGGCTCTGTTTAAAAAGATAATCAGTGCCAGGAAGGCAAGTTTCTCCACCCACCTATCATTTCGGTATGTGCGTGTCTGGTCTGAAAGCAGTGCCCTCCCAAGAAAAGTTACACCTAAGAACATGCGAATACAAGAAGAACCCTGCCAGATCAGTCTAGAGCAGGAGTGGGCAAACTCGCTTAACATAGGGTAGAGCATCTGCCTGGTAAGCAGAAGGTCCCAGGTTCAATCCCTGGCATCTCCAAAAAGGGTCCAGGCAAATAGGTGTGAAAATCCTCAGCTTGAGACCCTGGAGAGCCGCTGCCAGTCTGAGAAGAAAATACTGACTTCGATGGACCAAGGGTCTGATTCAGTATAAGGCAGCTTCATAGGTTCATAAGAGCCACGTAGAATAAACATCAGATTTTTGAGAGCCACAAGGCACGAACGTCATATGCTTGAGAGACACAAGATGGAAGGAAGGAAAATAGATGGGGGAGAGAAGAGAGAGAGGTAGAAAGAAAGCAACTTTAAATGCATTCTCCAAGCCATTGTCTGGTATTTTGGGAGAGAGAGAAAAGGTTCTCTCTGTCCACGCTCTCTACCATGTGCATAAGCCTAGTGACATCCATAGGGTTAGAAGGGTACGAGACTGCATAGGATGGCCTGGTTGGCCTCTGGCACGCTTTGTGCTTTTTGTGTCCTCTTCTGCGGCTTCCGAACTTGCCCTAAGAACAGGAAGGGAAGAAACAGTCTCGGTCAAGCAGCTGGGAAGTCAGCGAGGAGAAAAGGCGGCTAACTTAACCCATATTTTAAATTAACAACTCTAAGTGGCATGTGCCAAGGGTGTAAAAAGGGAGTAATTAGTGTCATATACTCAATTAGCATTTGATTGCACTGGTTGCCCACTCCTTTGAATGGTTCTTCGGTGGGGGTCTTGGTGGTGATGATAATTGAGCTCAGGCAGTTCTGAGATAATCACCTCTTTCTGGCTTCCTCCCTGTGTTGTAAAAGTCAGGTTCATACTTTTATTATGTTTTGCCCTCTGAGGTTCAAATAATACCTGAATTTCAGCAGCAATAATGATAATAATTCATAGTGCTGTCTCTCACAAATCGCAGGGCTTTTTTGTAGCAGGATGTTTTTTGCATATTAGGCCACATCCCCCTGATGTAGCCAATCCTCCAAAAGCTTACAGTAGGTCCTCTCAAATGTTTTAATGTTGAGGCTCTCTCAAATGTTTTAAGTTTTTGGTTTTTTAAAAAAATATCTAATTGTATTTTTCTGTGTCCTTTATAAAGTTTTTTTTATCTCTGCTCCCCAATCTTAAATAGGTATACGCCTGGCACGGCCCAGCCCCAAAAGGTCTCATTTATATCAGATCTGGCCCTCATAACAAATGGTCCTCATAACAACACCCCTGCTTTAAAGGTTATTGGCATCTGGGTTTTTGCCACTGAGTGACACAGAAGGTTGGACTGGATGCGCCACTGGCCTGATCCAACATGGCTTCTCTTATGTTCTTATTGAATTTGTTAAAATCTAAGTTTTTGTAGATGTAGGTACAAAGGGAGCACTTTGCCGCTTGAAAGTTCATACTCCCCAAACCCTGTTGTCTCTGAGGTGCTACTGGACTCATATCTAGGTATCAAAGATGGTTTTCTAGTCACCAGTCCTATGAGACTGTTGTGTCCTAGGCTCAAATGGGAGAACTATTACTTTTGGAGGGAACTGTTACTTTGGAGGGAAGCCGAACAAGCCAGAGCTTGAACTCCACACCAGGGTTCCAGAGAAGGCCTAAGCGTGCCCAATCAGGGGAAGGATTGAAACATAAGTAGCCAATCAACATCCAGGCTCATACTGTACCCTGATAGGCCCTTAGGGCCCTGTAAATAGCCAATCCATGTAGATAGTTAAGGACCAATCAGAAGGGGGCAAGAATTGTATAAAGGAGCGGGAATTTTGAACAGAGCTCAGTCTGTGTGTGTGAGTTCCTGAAGTAAAGCTTGCTGAAATCACTCTCCGACTCTGGTCTCTTACTGCGCCGATCCCAGTACATTACAGAGACAATAAGTCTTAAGAACAGAGCCTGCCTGCCATTAGGCAAACTAGGTGATTGTAGGGCGCTGGCCTTCTGGGGGTGTCAAATTGGGTGCTCCCCCATGTGACTTGATGACATTATCAGTGGGGGTGGGGGGTGTCAGAACCTAGCTTTGCCTAGGGTGCCAGACAGTCTAGGGACTGCTTATAAATCATATGCTGTTACATGGTAGAAATGGGGAAAGGATGTGCATGGGGAAGAATTACAGAAAATAAATGAAAGGGAGGGAGGTCAGCGCTTCCTACACATCTACAGCTTTGAATTCAGTCTGTTGGAGCAGCTGCGGAAGTGGGCGTGTTGCTCTGTCTCCCCAAATTACATCAGCAGAGTTGGGCAGATTTGCTAGCTCTCAGTAGCCAACTGATAACCCACAATGCTTTGCAACAGAGCATGTGCTGGGCTATGAAGAACATGTAGCATCTCCAACATCATCAAAGCTTTTCTATCATAAATTCATACCTCTGGAGGACTAAACCGGGGGCCAACTAGATGTGATGGTATCCATAGGACTAGAGGTTCCAGCACTAGGGTTGGGAAATACTTGGCGATGTTGGGAATGGAGGCTGAAGAGAGTGGGGTATGGGGAGGGGAGGGACTGCAGTAGAGTATAATGCCACAGAGTTCACCTTCCAAAGCGGCCATTTTCTCCTGGTGGACTGGTTTCTTGTTGCCTGAAAATCAGTTGTCATAGCAGGAGATTTCCAACTATCACTTGGAACCCTAACTGGGCATGACCTGTGGATGGTGATGCCATTTTAAAGTGATATTAAAACCCTGTGAAGAGTCTTGCAGCACAGCGGGCTGAGGCTTTCTTGTTCTCCTTGGGCCTTTTCAAATGCCAAGACTGCTGTGTTTTTTTGATGGGGGAATATGGCCATTTTGGAACCTGAAAAGATGTGTGGGCAGGGGGAACAAGCACACCTCAGCCCACCATACTGTGTGCACCCAGTCAGGACCAACCCTGTGCAGCATTTCCAGATAACTTTAAAATGATGGTGTCATCCACCTGTTGGACCTGTGGATACCATCACATCTAGTCTGGCCTAACGTGGAGCCACTGCATTCTTTTTATTCTGCCCTTATCCCAAAGACAGGGCTGCCAGCTCCTTATTGTCAGTGGTTCATTCTCATAAATCCAGTCCATGTGGGCAAAGGTGTGGGGGGGACCACTGCTGAAGAAAAATAAATCAAAGTGTGAGTGTGTGAAGCAGGCCTTAAGCTGGTCACCATGGAACATGGATGGGCGAGACGGCTGATAGTTCCCCATTTTCAAGTTAATATAAAACTAGACTGCAGATTTGAGGAGAGAATATCACCAGCGTTCCAGTTACTCAAGTCTGAAGGATGTTTGGTATTCCTGTGTGTTATTCTGATGACCCATTCTTCTGAAGAAGCGCAAGCGACTCTGGCTTTCACAGGCCAGCTGCAGCGTAGGCACTTCACAAGTCCAGACCTGCTCGACTGCGGAGGTAAAATGGCCGTCACGCATCCTCAGTGTTCGCTGACCAGTGCTACAGAGACCTGGTCAACACTCACTCTGCAAGTGCTGGCTTTTGGACAGCATCACCTCAGAAACTGCTGAGGGAGACTTTAGCAGGCATGTTGAAGCTTGTGTGTCAAAGGACAGCCCTGTTTGGGCAGCAAATGAAAGGAAGGAAAGAGCAATAAAAGCTGGGAAATAAAATGGACTGCACCCTTGATTGTGAAACCCAGGAGCTGAGCCTGGTATAATATAGTCTAATTATTGCTTTTCATGCTGGTTTAGTGACAGATTACCAACCCTCAGGTAGGGCCTGGAGATCACCAGGAATTACAAGTCATCTCCAGACAACAGAGATAACTTCCCCTGGAGAAAATGGCAGCTTTATAAGTGGGACTATGGTGTCACATCTCTGCTGAGCTCCCTCGCCAAACTCTGCCCTTCCAAATCTCTAGGAATTTCCCAACCTGGAGCTGGAAACACGACATTAGCATAACAAGCTAAGCAGGGCTGGTCCTGTTAATATTTGGATTGGAGACCACCAAGAAAGTCCAGGGTTTCTCAGCTGAAGAAGGCAATGCAACACAAGCTTTTTTGGTGTGTGCGTGAGTTGCCTTGAAAATCCTACCGGGTCACCATAAGTCAACTTTCCACAACAATACAACTGATCTGACATGAGTGTCTGCTTTTAACACACTGGTCCTGGTGTCAGGTACAATTCCCTGACAAGGATTTGTTTTAAACGTGTGGTCCAGAAACAGTCTATCAGTTTTCATAATAGTATTGTCATTGCTGATGAGTGGTCAGTTATCCAAAGTATATTCATATATCCATGACTATATTGTTTTATGTACTCTTGCCTGTATTAATCCACGTATTATAATATCAGTATTACTGACTTTCACATATATTCATCATATTCTTTTAGGGATTTATGTAGAATAGTATTGTTACCGAATGAGGCCACAGTAGAGGGTAGAAGGGCCTAATCTTGTCTCCCTGGTAACAGAAGATAGGTACCAACATAAGATGTCTGCAAAGCTGGAATGTGACTTTGGAGAAAAGCAACACTGGGGTCTGGGAACTAATTCAAAGCCTTTTGAGTGGAAGAGAGTTAGGCGGGAAAAATGACAAGCCATTATCCTGTAACCTATATCGGGACTGTATCTTTCACTTCTTGTCAGTCTGGTAAGACAAGTAGTTCTGCGTGCAACTGCTACAAGTATTTGCTACCTGGTTCTTCATTAAAAGCTTCTTTTGTATTTACTCAAGAAATCTCGTGCTAGACTCTGGGCAAAACCTTACATCTAGTTCCAACGTGATGGAACTCTCTGCCAAATGACATCAGGGCTCTACGAGACCTGCTACGGTTCTACAGGGCCTGCAAGGCAGATACGTTCCACCAAGCACATGGTTGAGGACAGAAATGGTTTTTAACCATTTTAACTGCAAGGGTTTAAACAGCTCTCGTTCAATTAATAATCTTCCCACTCTCCCCATTACCAGGGATGATATTCTGTACTGATATGCCATTGTTAAATGTTGATTTGCATCGCTGCTGTTTGTCTATGATTTTGTATTTTATGTATAAGAAGATCAAGTGTAGATCTCAGACAGTCTTAATGTTTTAACGTATTTGGTTGTGCATTGCTCTGAGCTCGTTTGCAGGGAGAGCAGTAAGGAAGTCTAATAAATAATAACAATAACTCATTTTCACTGCACTTTGGAGATGGCCTCTCTGTAGAGCACCCTGATTTAGATAGTCCAGGTTAGCTGGATCCAATCAGATCTCAAAAACAAAGCAATTTCAGCCCTGGTTAGTATTTGGATAGGGGACCAACAAGGAAGCCCAGGGTCGCTACACCAAGGCATGACAAACCACCTCTGAATGTCACCTTGAAAACACAACTCAATGGCGCATTACACACACACACTACGCATCAGTAGTGTTGATCCTACTGATAACCCCATTGGGGAAGCAGGTCATTACAGCACCCGCTGTTGGGTTTCTGCTGTCTGCCTAGGATGGTGTCACAGTAGGGTTCCCAGGTCCAACTTGAGAAATATCTGGCGACCTTTGGGGTGGAGCCAGGAGACTTTGGGGGTGGAGCCAGGAGCAATGTTTTGACAAGCACAGCTACAAAGGGAGTTCTGGCCATTACATTTAAAGGGATCGCATTTCTTTTAAATGCCTTCTCTCTATTTGGAAATAATGGAGGATAGGGGCACGTTCTTTTAAGGCTCATAGAATTGGATCCCATGGTCCAATCTTTTTGAAACTTGGAAGGTGCTTTGAGGAGAGACACCAAATACCATGCTGTAAATTTGGTGTCTCTACATCAAAAAATAACTTCACCAAGCCCCAGATATTTATGGATTGATTCTCCATTATATCCTATGGGAACCGGTCTCCGTAGGGAATAATGGAGTGCCCAGCAGACATTTCCCTCCCCCCCTCCTGCGTTTTGATAATCCTGAAGCAGGGGGAGGGTCTCCACCGCTGGGGATCCCCTGCCCCCAACTGGGGATTAGTAACAACTGAAATAAACCACTGCGTTACTTATATATTGCAAATAATTGCTGCACAATTTCTTATATTCTATGCATGTATTCTTCACCAAAATTCTTACAAATGTCCATGAATACAGCACGACTCAAAATACAAATTACGGTAATCTCCAATTGCTGTAATGGTACCAAAGTCCACTGTCTGTATCCTTTTGTTGATAGACGTGTACAGTACCAATAAATGGAGAACCATTTGTGCAAACTGAAGAGACATAATGTGTCATGTGAGCTTTTGCCTTAAGCACGGGTTCCAGAACATAAGAAAAGCGGCCAGTAGAAGGGTGAATGAAACACAGACTGAACCCAGGACTCATGTCACCGCACCTGTTGGATTTCGGACTGCTACCCAAGCGAGAAGTTGCACATTTTTTGGTACTGTACACGTCTATCAACAAAAGGATACAGACAGTGCACTTTGGTACCATTACAGCAATTGGAAATTAATTTGTATTTTGAGTTGTGCTGTATTCATGGACACTTGTAAGATTTTTGGTGAAGAATATGTGAATAGGATATAAGAAATTGTGGAGCAATCATTTGCAATATATAAGCAACGCAGCGGTTTATTTCAGTTGTTACTAATCAGTACACTGTGGTTTCGGGTTTTGCCCAACTGGGATTGGCAACCCTATGTCGCAGCAGAGGAGTGTTGGCCCCTCAGAGGCTCTGATACTCATTTGGCAAGCTGTGTTCAGCTTGGTGAGCCTCAAGTCGTGAAGAAGAAGAAGAACTTAGATTTGTACCCCACCCTTCTCTCTGAATCAGAGTCTCAGAGTGGTCACAGTCTTCTTTACCTCCACTCCCCCACACAACAGACACCCTGCGAGGTGGGTGGGGCTGAGAGAGCTCTCACAGGAGCTGCCCTTTTAAGGACCCCTACGAGAGCTATGGCTGACCCAGGGCCGGCACGTAGGAGTCAGTAAAGTAGGCTGCCACCTGGGGTGCCACCTTGCCGCTGGGGATAGTGCCCCCTCCCCGTCCCCACTGATGCGAACCCAAATGCGCAGCTTGGCCTGTCCCTTGCTCAGCCCTCTACCGCTTTGCAAGAGAGCGGGAGAGGCATGGTGGTGGAGAGTTTGGGCAGCAGCCTTCCTTCCTTGGGGGTGGGGCCTTGGAGGACCATGCACAGCACACTTCGGCTCACCCACAGTCTGGGTGGGGGAGAGAGGGGAAGGGGCCGCCAAGCTGCCCAGACCAGTTGCACCTGACTGGCGGTGGGGACAGCAGGTGCAGCTGGCTGGCCAAGGGGCTGAACGTTTGCGCGAAGCGTGCGCAGCCCGATGATGTCACCTCTGGTGACGTCATTGGGCCATGCATGAGAAGTTCCTGGGACGTGGTGGGGTTTCGGCCTGGGGTACCAGAACCCCTAGTGCTGGTGCATGTGGAGAAGTGGGGAATCAAACCTGGTTCTCCCAGATAAGAGGCAGCATCCTTAACCACTACACCAAACTGGCGATGCAATTCTTCTGCAGCCAGTTCCTTCTGGCTCTTGGTAGTTGTCAGATTGTCTCCTTAGGTATTGCTAGAATCTGCTTGGCATATGGGCTTGGCAGGACCGATTCCAATCTAAATCTTCCTTCCAGGGGGAGTGACTCCCATGAAGCAATACAGGTGGAAAAAAACATGATCTTGGATATGAGATTGAAGCTGTGTTTTCCCCACAGGAACGTATGCAAAGGCAATCTGGAGGCTTAATTGGAACTAACTTATAGAAGATCATTTAGGAAAAAAGTCCAAGATAATTAGAGAGAGGGGGAGGGAGAGATTCAATTTGAAGGTGGAACTGCACACAGACATCATCAGAGAAAAGCTATGTTGACTTTTCCTCATCAATCTTGTGGGGATTTGAGTGTGCCAAACAGAGGGCTGATCCAGCCGATTACTTATTTAGCAACCCATTTGGGCGGTGGAGGAGTATGTGTATCTGCCATATCACCAAGAGGGCAACCCAGAGGATTATGGAGCTGGAGCACCTTCCCTATGACCAGCAACGGTTCTCCAGAGCCTCTGGTAGAAGCTTTTCCCATCACCTGTTACTTGATCCTTTTTGCTGGAGATGCTAGGAAGGGGACTTGGAACCTCCTGCACAAAAAACCCCTTTATCATTATGCTAGTGTGTACAGTTCTGGTCACCGTATGTCAAAAAAGACAGGGCTTTTTTTGTAGGAAGAACTCCTTTGCATATTAGGCCACATCTCCCTGATGTAGCCAATCCTCCAAGAGCTTACAGGGCTCTTCGTACAGGGCCTACTGTAAGTTCCAGGAGGATTGGCTACATCAGGGGTGCGGCTTAATATGCAAAGGAGTTCCTGCTATTAAAAAAGCCCTGTCTTTTTTGACATACGGTGACCAGAACTGTACACACTAGCATAATGATAAAGGGTTTTTTTGTGCAAGAGGTTCCAAGTATAAAAAAGATGTTATAGCATTGGAAAAGGTGCAGAAAAGGGCAACTATAACGATTAATGGGTTGAAACACTTTCCCTATGAAGAAAGGTTAAAGAGGTTAGGGCTCTTTAATTTGGAGAAATATTGACTGAGGGGTGACATGATAGAGGTTTACAAGATTATGCATGGGATAGAGAAGGCAGAGAAAGAAGTACTTTTCTCCCTTTCTTACAATACAAGAACTTGCGGGCACTCAATGAAATTGATGAGCAGTAGGTTGAGAACAGATAAAAGGAAGTATTTCTTCACCCAAAGAGTAATTAACATGTGGAATTTACTGTCTGTGACTTTGTGACCAACACTGAAGTCCTCAAGCGGGCAGAGGTTACCAGCATCGAGGCACTGCTGTTGAAGACGCAGCTGCGCTGGGCAGGGCATATTTCTAGGATGGAAAACCACCGCCTTCCCAAGATTGCCCTGTATGGCGAACTCTCCACCGGCCATCGAAATAGAGGGGCACCAAAGAAGAGGTACAAGGACTCCTTGAAGAAATCCCTTAGCACCTGTCACATCAACCATCACCAGTGGTCTGACCTAGCCTCAGATCGCAAAGCATGGAGGCACACCATCCACCAGGCTGTCTCTTCCTTTGAGAACACACGCATAGCTGGTCTTGAGGACAAAAGGAGATTGAGGAAGAATCACACTGCTACAGGACCAACCCTAAATCAGACTTTTCCCTGCAGCCGCTGTGGCCGGACCTGCCTGTCCCACATTGGTCTTGTCAGCCACCAGCGAGCCTGCAGCAAACGTGGACTATTGCACCCTTCTTAAATCTTCGTTCGCGAAGCCAAGCCGAGAGAAAGATAGACAGGTTCAAGAGGGGATTGGATCAACATGGAACAGAGGTCCACCAGTGGCTACTAGCCACAAGGTATAAATGGAACATTATGGCTTGGGTAAGAAGTGGGTACCAGCGGGGCATTTTTTTGAGCAGGAACGCAGTTCCGGCTGGCTTGATGTCAGGGTGTGTGGCCTAATATGCCACACCCTGCTGGGCTTTTTCTTTAAAAAAGAGCCCTGGGTACCAGCAAACACATCAGGGGGACACCAAGGTCCCCACACGGGTACCCCAGAACTAAATGGCAGATGACTGTTTTGGAAATGTGCAGCCTCTTTGTTGGAAGATATCTCACCATATGTCTCTTCCAATGTTCCCGCTAAGTTGCAGAGTCTTGTGAGGAAAAATTCTACTTTGTGAGCTACTGGCATTAGTAAGTAAGTAAGTAAGTAAAATTTTATTTATATCCCGCCCTCCCCCGCCACGCAGGCTCAGGGCGGCTAACAACAGCAAAACAACAATACATTTAACAAAACATTAAATTAACCCCAAACCGATTAATACATTAGTTAAAACAGTTACTAAATCTAAAAACATTAAGTTAGATCTGACAGTACCGTTATTAGTCGACGCTATGCCTGTCAGTTTGTGAATGATGGCGGATCTCCAGACTGGACCATTTTGATGTTTCTCTGTGGACTTGGTCAGCCGTTCATGAATGCCTGTTTGAAAAGGGTGGTCTTGCAGGCCCTGCGGAACTGATCAAGGTTCCGCAGGGCCCGCACCTCCTCTGGAAGTTGATTCCACAAGGAAGGGGCCGCGGTAGAGAAGGCCCGTGCATAGGTAGTCTGAAGTTTAACTTCTTTTGGCCCAGGGGTGGTCAATCTGTTTTTACCTACTGACCTCAGTGCTCTCTGGGGCTCATACGGGGAGAGACGGTCCCTCAGGTAGGTCGGTCCTCGGCCATATAGGGCTTTAAAGGTAATCACCAGCACTTTGTACTGGACCCGGTATACAATCGGCAGCCAGTGCAGTTCGCGCAGCCCCGGCCGTATATGCTCCCATCTTGGGAGGCCAAGCAGCAGCCTGGCCGCCGCGTTCTGCACTAGCTGCAATCTCCGGGTCCGGCACAGAGGCAGCCCCATGTAGAGGGCGTTACAGTAGTCCAATCTTGAGGTGACCGTCGCATGGATCACCGTTGCTAGGTCCCGGCGCTCTAGGAAAGGGGCCAACTGCCTCGCCCGCTTCAGATGAAAGAATGCTGACTTGGCAGTGGCTGTTATCTGGGCCTCCATTGATAATGAAGGCTCCAGTAAACACCCAAGCTCTTTACCCGCTGCGCTGCCTTCAGCGGCGCACCGTCAAAGGTCGGGAGAGATATTTCCCTCCCCAGAGCGCCACGACCCACACAGAGAACCTCTGTCTTCGCTGGGTTCAGCTTCAGCCCACTCAGCCTAAGCCATGTTGCAACAGCCTGTAGGGCCTGATCCAGGCTCCCCGGGGCAGAGGCGGGCCGGCCGTCCATTAGCAGATAGAGCTGGGTGTCATCTGCATATTGATGGCAACCCAGCCCAAACCTCCGGACAATCTGGGCAAGAGGGCGCATATAGATGTTAAATAACATCGGGGAGAGAACTGCTCCCTGGGGCACCCCACAGTCTAGTGTGCGCCTCTGGGATCGTTCACCCCCAATTGCCACCCTTTGTCCCCGACCCATGAGGAAGGAGGAAAGCCATTGTAAGGCCAACCCCCTAACCCCTATGTCGGCGAGGCGGTGGATCAGCAGCCGATGGTCGACTGTGTCAAATGCAGCCGACAGGTCTAATAACATCAGCACTGCCACACCGCCTCGATCCAGTTGCCGTTGGAGGTCATCTACTAAGGCGACCAGAACCGTCTCCGTCCCGTGGCCTGGCCGGAAACCAGACTGGCATGGATCTAGGACAGAAGCGTCATCTAGAAACCTCTGTAGCTGCAACGCCACTGCCCTCTCGAGCTACTGGATAAATTAGTGTGCTCTGGGGTCATCCTTCCTGAGCTAAGACAAAAACGTGTGAGCTGGAGGATAAAAATGTGTGAGCTAGCTCACGCTAACTCAGCTTACAGGGAACCCTGGTCTCTTCCCTTCTAGGAACTGCAAAGGGTAAATCACCACTTTCCCCAGCTTTTGGGATCTGTTTATCTCTTTGCCACAGCAGCAGCCATTACACCAATCCGTGTTCTCACCTCAGCTCTATTTCCGCTTAGAGCCATTTTTGAGCATTTGCCACAAGTAAAAGACTAAAGAGGAGACTATGGGTCCCCACTAATGTTGCTTGAGTGATTATTATTCATTATTTCTAATATAGGTGGAACATCCCCTGTTGAAAAAGAGTGGGAAAAAGGTGGAGCAGAAATCGATGACCTGTCCACAGGGAATTCCAAGTTGGTTGTGTGCCAAATTGTTTCAAGGCAGAGGCATCACTAGGGTGGGTTGCACCCTGGGGTGTAACTGATTCAAGTCACCCCCCCCCCATTGGGCATCACCCCTTTTGGAGGGCTGCGTCACCCCCTCTGCCCTTCTTGTTGCTGGTTCCGGCCCTCCTCAGTTTCCTTTTCGCCTTTGGGACTGGTGTGGAGCTGATCCGCTTCCTTTCTCTCCGTGCACTGTTCATGCAGCAGCAGCAGCCTGCGGGAGCTGGCGCTCCCCAACACAGAGCCGGTGTGAGTCCTAGCAGGGAGCGGGAGCAAGGAGGGAGTGGGGGGGGGGAGAGAAAGCAGCGTTCAAAGTTGTTAGCGGCGTCTCCGGAGGGTTTCCCCCCCTGAAAATATGATATTGCATTTAGATTCAATAATCCCCCCCTAGCGTATCCAGAAGACTGCGGGTGGGTTACGATATATATTGAAAACTGTTCTAAAAAAAAAAAGAATGCAAATGCATAACGCTACTTAAATCCTAAATAGGGGTACGATGTTTGTTAAGAGACAAGAGCACGCTTTACGTTTGCACCTTTGACATTCGCTCCTCAGCCCGGCCTTCTGCAAACTGGGGCCAATGAGAATGCTCTGGGGGAGGGCCGATGGCCTCCTTGGCCCCGCCCTAGTGACGCCGCTGTTTCAAGGATATCATCTTAATTGAAGGAGTTTTCAACATGAAGAAGACATCCACATCTGGACTTTTGAATATATGAATTATTTTCTTTTGGGACTTGATTAAGGACTTATGTCTCTTTTTGCTTAATGCTATAAATTATTGATTTATAATGCTAGAGGCATCATTATTGCCTCCAACAGGGCCCAGGACCTTCTTGGTTCTGGCCCCAACCTGTTGGAATCAGCTCCCTATGAAGATCCGGGCCCTACCTGGCTTGTTAGCCTTTCGCAGGGCCCGTTAAACGGAGCTGTTCCACCAGGCTTTTGAGGAGGTGGGCATCTACTTGTTAGATCAGTTGGCCTCTCCTGCGGTACCACACTGTGCCGCCACACTACTGTACCATCCTACTATACTAACTCGCTATTGTAACTGATTTTATTGCAATTTATTGTGATTTTACTATTATCTATATTGATGTACTCCGCCCTGAGCCCCCATGGGTGAATGGGTGGAATATAAATAAACTAATAATAATAATTAGTTATTTGTCACTATATCCTTCTGGTTGTGTTGTCAGCTATTTCCATGTCTGGCAACCATTGTGCTAAAGATCAAGGAACGGAGAGCTGCTGATTTTTACCGGCCTGGGGACAGACAAACATATGGACCGCTGCACACACAAGCTCTTGTTCAGTCAGCTAAGATCGTCCTCTGCACCTGCAGATGGGATCGAAGAATCGGATTCCACGTTCCAGTTTGCACCACGCGCCAAACTCTTCTAGCACTTCTCCCAGCGTGTCAGATTCAGTGCAAGGTGCCTTAAGGACAGGCAGGTGGCATTCGCTCAGCATTTCCTCACCCTTTGCAGGTCGGAGCCAGCTTCTCCTGCCAACATTTAATTCAGCAGATCTTCTATTTGCATATGCACACGCTCCCTTCCCCCCTCCCCGGCATGCACATTATCTCCCCTATTCGTAATGCAGCGGCTGCCATCCGACTTTCCCTTAAAGGGTACTTTTAAAGAAAGACTTTCGCATCCTTCCCAGGAGGAGGAAAACCGCTGCCTGCCAAACGCCTTATGCAAGTGTCAGCTGAACCAATTTGTTTTCCTGCTTAGTAATCTGCTCAGTCGGCCTGCCTTTACCGTCTTTTTTTCTTTTTCTTTTGGTTAAACTTTGATAGATGAAGCACTTGGACTGCAACCCGTTAAAAGCATAGCTGTGTTTGCTTCTGCCAAGCGAAGGGTGAGATCAGGTGTGCATTTCCAAGCATCTGTGCCCAGGAATGGGTAGAAGGGGTATATCGTGGGCTGCGCTTTATCCAAGCTCGGGGAAGATAAGATAGCGAAGTGTCCTGCGGAGAAACACCGGAGAGAATTGATTTCATAGAAATATTTACAGCATTTGACATCTCGAAGTGCAAGCTCGGTCTCAAACGCAGGAAAGAACAAGGAAGACATTTTTATTACTGGAATGGACTTTGCATTGTCAACTAGCCAGAAAGGGGGAGGGGATGGGCAACCTGCCTGGCTTCTTTTGTTCCTTTAACAGAAGTTTATTATGCAGGTAAAGCAGTCCTGGCCGCAGAGTTTAAAAGCTGTTGCCTGCTTTTTTATTGCAATTTAAGCTGCCAGGGGAAGGGAAGGCAGCATGGGGTGTCGAACTCATTTGTTATGAGGGCTGGATCTGACATAAATGAGACCTTGCCGGGCCGAGCCATGTCGGGTTGGGCCAGGCCATGTGTGTACCTATTTAAGATTAGGTAGTGGAGATATAAACTTTATAAAGGATACAGGCAAACACAATTAAAGATTTTTTTAAAAATTAAAACATGTTTAAAATATTAGCACTCGTTGGTATTAAAGGTGCTTTTTTTGTATTGGAATCCAGGGAACTGGGCAAAGAAAGCTCTGGCTCTTCCTTTCCTTTCCCAGGGGACCACAAGGAGGAGGAGCCTCTGCCAATAGAAGGAAGAGAGGTTTGGTTCAGTAGCTCTGCTGTGTGACTGTGAGAGTCTGGCAAAGCAAGCTTTGTCTCCCCCCCTTCCGCCCGAAGGGAGGAGCCTCAGCCAATGGAGAAAATAGAGGTTTTACTCTATAGCTCCTGTGCAATTGAGCAAGCCTTGCAAATCAAGCTGTTATGCAGAAGGAAGCAAGAGGGAGCGAGGGAGGATGCAGATGATAGTCAGTTGCTTGAGGGTCTGATTCGGCCCCTGGGCTGCATGATTGACACCCCTGGTACAGTCCAATCTCAGATGCTAAGCAGGGTTGGTAATTGGAGGGGAGATGCCAAGAAAGACTGCAGAGGAAAGCAATGGCAAACCATCCCAGAGTGCTTCTTGTCTTGAAAACCTCTTACTGGGAGTCTTCATTGAGTTGATGGTGACTTAACATACATATATAGAAGATGATGGTTTTGGATTTATACCCCACCCTTCACTCTGAATCTCAGAGCGGCCACAATCTCCTTTATCTTCCTCCCCCACAACAGACACCCAGTGAGGTAGGTGGGACTGAGAGAGCTCTCACAGAAGTGGCCCTTTCAAGGACAACCTCTGCCAGAGCTATGGCTGACCCAAGGTCACTCCAGCAGCTGCAAGTGGAATAGTGGGGAATCAAACCTGGTTCTCCCAGATAAGAGTCCACATGTTTAACCACTACACCAAGCTGGCTCTGTAAGCTTTAGAAGAGGTGAAATAGGAGACAAATCTAGCCCTTTACAGCCAAAAAGGGGTGCGACCGTCCTACATGTTTATGCAAACAGTAGATAAGGAATTGTGAATGATCCTTCATATAATTGGGAGGGGGGGGGGAGAAAACAAGCTCTTTCCACAAAATATGCTAAAGCTGCATTCAGATGCCATGATAAACTGTGGTTTGCTCATACCCAGGTTAGTTGTGGAGTCTGAATACCGGTAGTCTAACAGATTAGCAGTGCAATCCTAAACAGAGTTGATGGTGTATAGCCAGCTTCAAGAGGGGGTTAGATAAAAATATGGAGCAGAGGTCCATCAGTGGCTATTAGCCACAGTGTGGAGAGATATATATATATATGTATTATGTATATATAAATTTTTGGCCACTGTGTGATACAGAGTGTTGGACTGGATGGGCCATTGGCCTGATCCAACATGGCTTCTCTTACGTTCTTATGAGTTGTATGTGTATAAAGTGTCGTCAAGCATAGCCAATTTACAGAGTCCAGAGGGTTTTCAAGGCAAGAGATGAAGAGAAAAAGTCTGCCATTGCCTGCCTCTGCATGGTCTCCCATCCAACTACGAATGGGGCTGACCCTGCTTAGCTTTCGAGATAACAAGATCAGGCTCACCTGGGCCATCCAGGTCAGTGCAAATTTAGTCACACCCTTTCATGTCTGCAGGGCCGGCCCTGCCACTAGGAAACTAGGTGATTGTCTAGGGCGCTGGCCTTCTGGGGGTAACCCCCATGTGACTCGGTGACATTATCAGTGGGGGGGGGGGGGCCCAAGAAGTTAGCCTTGCCTAGGGTGCCAGAAAGTCTGGGGCCGGCCCTGCATGTCTGCTGACTTCAACAAGGGTACCACTCTATTTATTTAATTGCATTTACATCCCGCCCTCCCCTAACAGGCTGAGAGCCAGTTTGGTGTAGTGGTTAAGTGTGTGGACTCTTATCTGGGAGAACCGGGTTTGATTCCCCACTCCTCCACTTGCACCTGCTGGAATGGCCTTGGGTCAGCCATAACTCTTGTAGGAGTTGTCCTTGAAAGGGCAGCTGCTGCGAGAGCCCTCTCCAGCCCCACCCACCTCACAGGGTGTCTGTTGTGGGGGAGGAAGGTAAAGGAGATTGTGAGCCGCTCTGAGACTCTTCGGAATGGAGGGCAGGATATAAATCCAATATCATCATCATCTTCTTCTTCTAACAGCAGTTAAAATAACAGAGTGTTGAAATCAAAGTACAATAAAATCATTAAAACATTTCAACAGTTCATACAATTTAAAATATGTAGTATGGTTCTAGGTTCACTCGCCAGGATCCAGATGGCGGGTTTTAATTCTTATTGAGCGCCTCATGTAATGATATTTACAATTGTACCATAGGGCTCATTGAACGAAACCAGACCAAGATTTCAAACCAGTTTGTTAAGTGTAGTTGGATTAGCTGTGCTTACTCAGCCCCCTCAGCCTGGCCATGTATGAAAAATATATGAAAAATGTGTTGGGAGGAAAGGGAGAGGAAAGAAACCGACAATCTAGGATTTGTTTCTTACAGCTGTAGACTAACTAGAATTCATCACACCAAACTACGGTTTAATGCAAAACATGGTTTATTTGTGATACCTAGAAGTTCAGGAGAGGAGTTTTCACATAGCTTTCTCCCCACCTTGCTAGTTTTACAAATACAGGAAAAATACAGGAAAAGGTCCATTCAGTCACACAGTCTTGCAGTTAAAGCCACAAATGAAACTGTCCGTCAACTATTTGAGTCTGTTTGCCCATTTCCCCTAAAAACTGAGAAAATCCCAGCTGCAGTTCTTCTGTCCACGAGTCGCGTCGTGTCTGAAGCTGCAGTCCTCAAATGCCTCACTCAAAACATCACTCCACTGAGTTCAGTTTGGCTGCTTAAGACATGAGGCGATAAATTCTAATCTTCACCTCAATTTATTTTGGAACAATTGCTTGGAACTCAATGAGATTACTCAGGGCTGCGTAGCTGGAGAATTGCTACTTGAAGGTCACAGCGCTCAAAACCACTTGCCTCTGAGGATAAATGGAACTGAACAGGATTCCTCTGAGAACTGCAGATCAATGACTTAATACAGCAAGTGCTTATAGATGTGGGGACTGAATCCAGCAGGGCCGTAACCAGCAGGGGAGGCAGAAGAAGATATTGGATTTATATCTGCAGCACCCCCAACCAGTCTTCTCTTTCTCTCTGAAAGAGAAGACTGGGTGGAGGTGCTGCAGATTCTATAAGAGGAACTGCCCCCGTGCACCCTCCCCCCAATGGCATGTTATTCCTTGCCCCAAAAGTGCCCCTCCATTCATTCCAACGGAGGGACTCCAATATGCAACCATAAACAAACAGGGATAGCTGCATGTACAAGAAATTCCGCACACACCAGAATGCAATACAATGGAACTCTAAATCCCATTTGCAGGAGGGAGTTTAGAAGTTTGCCATCACTTGAATGACACATGAAGCTGTTTGCTATCTGGTGCATTCTGTTATTAAGCTACGCATCTCTTCGAGAGAAATATTTTATTGATTAGCCACAGTGGGTTAAACTTCCAGCCTTTCCTAGCAGGGAGCAGAGGCATGTGATGGATGGCATGAATGCGGCCAGTTTTGGCCTGCTGCTTATAACATTATAGGAACCAGGGGAAACCAAACCTGCCTGGGAATCTGGTGTGACCAAGCGAAATAAAAACAGGGCCAGCCTGAACGCTCAAGAGCCTTCCTGCTGAGTCATCACTCAGCCAACGGAGTCTTCTTGGAGTCAGAGCAATTATTTCATGAGAAATGCGTCTGAGGCTGGTCCTTATAATAATAGTTGAAGATGGGTACCTGCAGGGCTTTCTTTTTTGTAGCAGGAACTCCTTTGCATATTGGGCCACACCCCCACGATGTAGCCAATCCTCTAAGAGCTTATAGGGCTCTTCTTACAGGGTCTACTGTAAGCTCCACGAGGACTGGCTACATCAGAGGTGTGTGGCCTAATATGCAAAGGAGTCCCTGCTACAAAAAAAAAAAAAGCCCTGGATACCTGTATTGGTCTGCAATAGAAGAGCAAGATTCGAATCCAGTGGCACCTTAAAAGCTAACAAGATTTCCAGGGTACAAGCTTTTGAAATGTCCAAGGGGAGAGGAACAGAGAACAAACACAAGATTTCCAGTGTGTACAGGCTTTCACAAGTCAAAGCTCCCCCTATTCTACTTGAAGCTGATTATAATATGCAGTATATTTTTGTATCCTTCACAACACCCCCTCCCATCTTTGGCCTAGGATAAAAAGGAGGGCTTTTTTTGTAGCAGGAGCTCCTTTGCATATTAGGCCCCACCCCCGTGATGTTGCCAATCCTCCAAGAGCTTACAGAGCTCTTCTTACAGGGCCTACTGCAAGCTCCAGGAGGATTGGCTACATCAGGGGTGTGTGGCCTAATATGTAAAGGAGTTCCTGCTACAAAAAAAGCTCTGGATAAAAGGACTCAGAGATCGCCATTCCTACTCATATCTGACAAAGGGAAATTTGCTTCTCAAAAACTTATACTTTGGAAATCCTGTTGGTTGTATTTTGGGGTTTTTAAAGTATTTGTGTGTGTGTGTGTGCACGCATATATGTGCTTGCGTGCCTGGAAGTCATGATGACTTCTTGCGACCCCTACTGGGGCTTGGGCATTTTCAGAGAGATGGTTTGATATGCCTGCCTTTGTGTCCCAGCCTGGGTATTCCTTGGAGGTCTCCTATCCCAGTACTTGCCAAGGTCAGCCCTGATTAGCTTCTGAGATCTGACAAGATCAGGCTTGCCTGCGCTAACCAGGTCAAGGCAAAATCTTGTTGGTCTTTGAGGTGCCACTGGACTCGAATCTTGTTCATTACAACAAAGTTCACTCCTCGGGCCTCCTTACAACACTGGAAAGGCACATATTAAATAAATGCCTGATTGAAATGCACACAGACACGGCCAGCTCTCAACCCTTGGCACACCCCCTCAGAGGGAAAGAATCAAAACAGGATTCCATTAAATGAAGGAAAACCACTGGCATTACTGGGGCTTTTTTTGTAGCAGGAACTCCTTTGCATATTAGGCCGCACCCCTCTGATGTAGCCAATCCTCCAAGAGCTTACAGGGCTCTTAGTACAGGCTCTACTGTAAGCTCCGGGAGGATTGGCTACATCAGAGGTGTGTGGCTTAATATGCAAAGGAGCTCCTACTACAAAAAAAAGCCCTGGGCATTCCATTAAAAAAAGACCACCTCGGCCAGTGGCTTCCACATCTTTTAATTCCATCCTACTGCTATTAGCTGGTAATCCATCTTCCCGGCGCACAGCAAGCCAAGCCCTGTTCCAAAGTGACAGCCTCTTGCCAAGGCCGATCTGGTTAGTGCTCCCGTGTGTTCTATTTAAACAAAGCATAATCTTTACTCAGCCTGACTATATATGGAATTGCCTGCCGGCTGGAAAAGATTGGATGCTGGATGGACTGGGCGGGGGGGTGATGGAGAAGGGAGGGAGGGATGCAGAGGCCTCCTTTTACGTCTGTGACTAAAACAGGCTTTTGGTGGCAAAGGTTAAATATCCCGTGTGAGCCACCATTTCCCGGGGAGGGACACCACTTTTAAACTGCACGGCTCCCTGCTGGAGATTAGCGGGGGAGGCATCTGGGTTCGATGGGTCGCCTCCGCCCCCGTCTGCTACCACGTTATCCCCGGCTGCTTGACCAAGGTCAGGGATTTGCAAGCTAATTGTCCGGACGTTGTAGACTCTGAGCAGGATCTCCAAAGTATTAATTTCAGTGAAGTCGTGTTCTTCCAGAGTCAGGCAGGTCCTCTGAACTTGTTCGATGCAAGGGGAAAAGGAACAGATGCGCCCACCTAAAAAGAGAGACAGAGGGAGAAAATGAGACTCCAGTAGCCTCGGTAATCCTGCCTAAGCTCAATGAAAAGATTTTTATTCTTCTGGACTGTTGATTCTCCTGCTCCCTGCCCTCCCATCCCAACATCTTCAGTTTCTCTTGTCCCAAGTTCGATTCTTATCTACAGCCTCCTTCATCCAAAGGGTGATGAACACATGGAGGTGGTAGAACAAGGCAGTCGACAAGTACACCTTTAAGACCAACTAAGTTTTATTCAGAATGTAAGCTTTCGTATGCTCTAAGCAGACTTCATCAGACAAAATTGGAATGGCAAGCCATCCTTAAACATAGAGAAAGTGGGCAGTGAGTTGGTATCTACAAGCACAGACAGCTTCAAGAGGAGACTGGATAAGCATATGGAGCACAGGTCCATCAGTGGCTATTAGCCACAGTGTATTATTGGAACTCTCGGTCTGGGGCAGTGATGCTCTGTATTCTTGGTGCTTGGGGGGGCACAGTGGGAGGGCTTCTAGTGTCCTGGCCTGATGCCACTTGGGGCTTTTTGGCCACTGTGTGACACAGAGTGTTGGACTGGATGGCCATGGGCCTGATCCAACATGGCTTCTCTTATGTTCGTATGTTCTCCTTTTGTTTTATTGGTGTGGCTTTACGATAAATCGTGCAATTTTTTTTTTATGCATTCACAGATGGTTTTATTGATGGATGGCTCAGGGAAGTGGACATGAAGCGTGTGGGATGGGAGGCTTATTTTAAATGAAAGCTTACGCTGCAATTCAACGTCTGTGAATCAGCTTTGCTGCAGTCAAAGGGATGGCTTCTTTAAAAGTAAATTTCGGTGAGCATTTTAGTTTTAATGCCAGGTTTATACCGGGGGAGGGGGGACTAATCCAACAAGTGATTTACAAGATTTTTTAAAACCACTTTTCAGCTACTGGTCCCAGAGCAGCATACAATAAAATTATACAGAGCATCATAAAAAACAAAGACATGCTAAGAATGCCTGAAATAAAAGCCTATAAGCACACCAAAGGGATAACTTCCCAAAACAGGACAAAGTAGAACCGTCTTTATCTGCTTCAAACATACCACTAGGACAGAGATTACAGATGGGGACATCTCTACAGCACTATTCTAAGAGATAAAAATTCTGTACGGAACCTCAAATATTCAGAATATAAACAGGAAACATTGCATTCTTCATCCATGTACTTCACCACTGCACATACTATTAGGGAGCCAGTTTGGTGTAGTGGTTAAGTGTGCGGACTCTTATCTGGGAGAACCGAGTTTGATTCCCCACTCCTCCACTTGCACCTGCTGGAATAGCCTTGGGTTAGCCATAGCTCTCCTAGAAGTTGACCTTGAAAGGGCAGCTGCTGTGAGAGCCCTCTCAGCCCCACTCATCTCACAGGGTGTCTGTTGTAGGGGAAGAAGACATGGGAGATTGTAAGCCGCTCTGAGTCTCTGATCCAGGGAGAAGGGTGGGCTATAAATCTTCTTCTATTCATATTTTATTATTTATTTAAAACATTTCCATGCTGCCTTTCCACTCAAATAGGGTTCCCAAGGCAGTGAACGTCAAAACATTATAATACCAAAACAGCATTGAGAGTTTGCCTAGTATTAAGAGCTAGGTTTGCCCAGAAAAAATAGTGAACAAACAGCATTGTGGGGAAGTTAGTACCTTATTCACGAGGCACTAACTTCTACAGAAAGGAATTAAGAAGCAGGGTGTTAACTGGGAGCAGTCAGTGATGGAGCAGAGGTACGCACAATCTCATCTGTTTCTTGTTCCAACTACATCTGTTCTGTTCCAAATGCACAGGCTCCCAGTTTGCTTCCGGGCTTAATTCAATGTGCTGGAATTGACCTTGAAAGCCCTGTACAGCTTGGGGCCATCATGCCTTAAAGCCCACCTACCCACCCACTCCAAATTGTTTTAATATTTATAATATATAATATAGCATATAGGATTTAAAATCTATTCTTACAATAGTAATAGTTATTCTCTTTAGGTTTCATAAATTGTATTTCTAATTCATTTAAGTTAAACATTGATTATATTAAATCTAATCCATTTTTGATAGTGACTGGGGGGATACCTGCTATTTTAATAACTTATTTATTTCCATATTTCTGCTGTAAGTCTAAATAATTTCATTAGACTTCTGTGGACAGTATACTGTTTTTTGTTAAATATATATGTTCCTGGGATTGTTGTGTGGAATCATATTTTAATCAATTAATTATAGAATTTTACGGTAACTGTTTTAGTAGGGTATTTAATTTACTTGCAGTCCCGTGGCGCAGAGTGGTAAAGCTGCGGTACTGCAGTCCTAAGCTCTGCTCACAACCTGAGTTCGATCCCAGCAGAAGCTGGGTTCAGGTAGCCGGCTCGAGGTTGACTCAGCCTTCCATCCTTCCGAGGTCGGTAAAATGAGTACCTAGCTTGCTGGGGGGAAAGTGTAGATGACTGGGGAAGGCAATGGCAAACCACCCCGTAAAAAGTCTGCAGTGAAAATGTTGTGATGCGATGTCACCCCAGAGTTAGGGAGCCCCGTGGCACAGAGTGGTAAAGCTGCAGTACTGCAGTCGGAGCCCTCTGCTCACGACCTAAGTTCGATCCCAGCGGAAGCTGGTTCAGGTAGCCGGCTCCAGGTTGTCTCAGCCTTCCATCTTTCCGAGGTCAGTAAAATGAGTACCCAGCTCGCTGGGGGGAAAGTGTAGGACTGGGGAAGGTAATGGAAACGTCACTCCAGAGTCGGAAACGACTGGTGCTTGCACAGGGGACAATCGTAATTTGCTTCTTTTATTAGTATTTTAGCTGTCAATGATTAATTAATTAATTTTTGGCAATAAAAAGAAGTCCACTTGCCTCACAGGGTTGTTGTGAAGATAAAACAGAGGGCAAGAGAATGATGCAAGCTGTTTTCAGTCTCCACCGGGGAGCAAAGTAGGTTATAAATAAACTAAACTAAAACAAAATTTTATCAGACGGATGCCTCAGAGCTGACTTTTCTTCGCGTCTGGGGCTTTCAGTTGCAATTATCAAACCTAAACAAGCGCCCACAGTCCCAAGAGAAGGAAGCACATTTTTTACAAGAAATCTAAAAATAATGTTTTTTGGGCAACAAGGACTGAACGGAAACATGGAACGGGGCTGGCGTGCCTCATGGACTGCAGAGATATTATAGCATCTGCAGTGTGCTGTATAAGCAAGTTAGGCCACCCCTGAACTAGACAGATTAGAGGTCTAATTCAATCTAAGGCATGTTCACATCTTCACCACAGATTTAAATGGGTTTAGTGATTGTTGAGGAATCTTGAGAGCTGGAATTTGGAGGAAGGGGCTAGCGATCTCTTGCAGAGAATTCTCAGCACCTCACCAAAAACTACAACTCCCAGGATTCTTTTGGGCAGTGCAATTTAAATTGAAAATGTCTGAAGTAACCACGTGCTGAATCTTTACCATGTACCAAAAAAACCTTGCTGGGTTGCAGCCTGACTGCAAGCTTCTGTGTTTGAACTGCCTGCATTAAACAGAGAGAAAAAAAAGAATGGGCAGTATTTATTTAAAAGGGATGGTATGTGTACACAGAATAATCTTCAGCCCGTAGATGGAGAGCTCTGAAGGCCTCATCCTTCGAGCCAAGAAGGCTCAAGTCTCCTGAATGCATCAACTTGACAAGAGAAACAGGGAAAGGAAAATCCCCTGAAGGGGAACTGATTAACAAAACCGTTCCACGGCGCAGACACCAAAAATCTTTGAGCCGATAAAGATTAAACTCTCTCTTCCACACTGCTGAAAAACAGCTCATGGCTTTTCAAAGAGCCAACCGGCATCTGGGGTGTCCCATCTCTCTGTTCGTGACAGTGTCATGTCTTTTGCTGGGAACGGAATGAAGGGTTCAGATGGGTTCCAATGAGACATGCGGTCAAATCAGATCAACTAACATTAAAAAGAACAGAAAAGGACATTGCCTGACTGCTAGAAATCCAGAGATCATGTGGCCAAGTTCATGATGTAATGTCCAGGGCTTTTTTTTTTTTTTTTGCAGGAATTCCTTTGCATATTAGGCCACCCCTGATGTAGCAAATCCTCCTGGAGCTTACAGTAGGCCCTGGAATAAGAATCCTGTAAGCTCTTGAAGGATTGGCTACATCAGGGGTATGTGGCCTAATATGCAAAGAGGAGTTCCTGCTACAAAAAAGCCCCGAAATGTCCCCCACAAGGGATGTTGCCAGGCACAAAAATGGGGCGAAAGTAGCGAAAGATGTGTATGGTGTCCACTACTGCCATGATGTTAGTTAACTGGAGGGGACCCAAACATTTTTGCTGGTCTGATCCACATTCCCCCCCCCCCCCAAAAAAAAAAAAAAATCTGCCTCTCTCTAGTGTGCTGTTGAGGCTACAAAAGTCTCTTATGCAACTGACAATGAGACAACCTGCCTGGTGGAAGTAGAAAGCAATGGGGACAAAAGAGAGGCCTGCTTCATGGCAAATTCCATTAAGACAAAAGATTTTCTTTCTTTCTTTCTTTAAACCAAGGAAAGAGGATTGTCAAGCTTAAGCCATTCCATGAGCTGGGCAGAACGGAGTGTCGTGTGGAAATTCTGACTTGGACTTCTAACTGCTACAGACTAGCACAGCTACCCATCTTGATCTATCTCTATGGGAGTTGTTAAATGCAGGGCTGGATTAACAATTAGGCCAAGTAGGCACCTGCCTATGGGCCCCCATGCTCTTTGCCTGACTTACCTGGTGCGGCTGCTGCTGGTGTCGGCGCCAAGTTTGCCTCTCTCTGCCTCTCCCCTGCAGCTTTGTCAAAGGGGCTTTTGAGAAGGGGCCTGCAGGCTTCAATGGGGGCTGTGAGCAGTGGGGCAGGTGCTTGGACTCTGAGATAATTTGCAAGGGGCCCCCGAGATTTTAACTGCCTAGGGGCTCCCATAGGGTTTAATTCAGCTCTGGTTAAATGTACATTCCAAAAACCAGAATTGCCCTATAATACATGAATCCACAGTTCAAAATGAATCTCAGCAGGTGTAGCATGCAAAAGAATAAGCTGTTCAACACATTTTATTTTACTGTCTATGTGCATGCACATAGAAGAAGAAGAAAAGAATTGCAGATTTATATCCCGCTCTTCTCTCTGAATCAGAGACTCAGAGCGGCTTACAATCTCCTATATCTTCTCCCCCCTGTGAGGTGGGTGGGGCTGAGAGGGCTCTCACAGCAGCTGCCCTTTCAAGGACAACCTCTGCCAGAGCTATGGCTGACCCAAGGCCATTCCAGCAGGTGCAAGTGGAATACACACACGTGCACTACAGCAAAGGTAGATCCATGCCCCCAACTAACAGAAATTTAATTGCTAGGAACTTGCACTAGAACTGATTACTAGAATTTGCACTTTTGAAAAGGTATCCTCCAAATAACCTCCAAAGGCAAAACAACAGCATGGTTAAAGCCTAGGATTAGGATAACTTGGGTTTAGATCCCTACTTAGCCAAGAAACCTGCTGATGGAGGCAGTCTCTGTCTCTCTCTCTCTCCCCCTCTCTCCATAACCAACCACACAGTGCTGTCGGACATGTAAAATGGAGAGGGAGATCTATGCAGGGCTGGCTCTTCCACTAGGCAAACTAGGTGCTTGCCTAGGGTGCTGGCTCTGCAGGGGCTCCAAATTCCTTCCCCTCCCCTTCCTGATCGCTGCTGTCTTCCTTCACTGCCTTGCTGCTGCTTCTCCCCGCCTCCTTTCCTGCCCTCCAAGCCCCGATCGCCGCCGCTTCTCCTGGCCTCTTCCCCTCCCTCCCAGCCCCAATCGCTGCCGCTTCTCCTCACCTCTTCCCCTCCCTCCTAGCCCGATTGCCGCCGCTTCTCCCTGCCTCCTTTCCTCTCCCACCCTCCCAGCCCCGATCGCTGCTGCTTCTCCTCTCCTCTGCTGCCTGCCGTCTACTTGTGAAACTACCATGAAACTACCTCTGCCTCTCACTTGCCTAGAAAGCCCCTTTGCTGGGGTCGCCATAATTTACTTGTGACTTGACTGCACGTACATATATACATACATCATCGGTGCCAGGGGAAAAAAGATAAATAGGGACCATTGGGACATACCAAGGATTCCAAGAATTTGCAGCCTCTGTAGATACACTCAAAACAACAGTCACCAAATAATTAATTTCATGTCTGCTAATCCTGTTACAAGCAGCATTCCCCTCTAAGCTGAGTTCGTGTGAGCTAGCTCACAGTTTTTTAGCCTCCGGCTCATACGTTTTTGTCTTAGCTCAGGAAAAATGGCCCCAGAGCAAACTAATTTATGCAGTAGCTCACGACGTTAATGCCAGTAGCTCACGAAGCGGAATTTTTGCTCACAAGACTCCACAGCTTAGAGCCTTAGCTCAACCAGAAAATATAAATCACAGTGGCCTCGCTCCTGATCAATCTTTCCAAAGACTGAAACAAAAAAATGTCTTTTTCTGCAAGCATTTTTTAAAAAAAGAGGACAAATATCTGTCACCTGCAACTGTTGTTCTGATACTTTGCACGAAGCCCCTGTTTAAAATCTGAACATCTGGGGGGAGAGAGAAAGAGAGAGAGAGATGCTGTGTACACTCAGCAGTAACCAGGATCACAGAAGATCTGGACCAGAGGTTTCTTCCCAGCCTCAAACAGTTTGCATTTCTGCCATGACGAATACATTTTCTAAAAAAGGCACAGAAGAAAAACCCGGAGGGCAACCCAATTAGTAAATCACAGCTCACACAAAATGGATTCCAGACCTTTGCCACCAATGGGAAGACTTTAAAAAAAAAAGAAAGAAAACCAGAGGCTGTTAAAAAAAATTGGAGACATTTTAATTCTAAGTGTTCAGGGAGGAAAACGCGCATCTCGGTCTCAGTGAAAGGTCACCTCACAATAATTGCTTTGTGTTCAGAGAGGGAGGCTGACAGACATGGAGAGTAACTTGCTATTGTTCGCTGTCAGCCTTTTAAGAGCCTTTGTTTGACAGGTTTTTATACTGGAATGTTAAAACGTGATGAAAGTGTTGTGCTGACAGTGAACTGGGGCAAGAACGGAGGTCTGGCTATATAAAAACAAAGTCCCAAGGTGGCCAAAACCATGCCCTTGTGAACGTGAAGAAAAACCGTGGGTGAAACACATGCATACACATCACAGAAAGACTCGCCCAAGGCTGGTTCGAGAAGAAATTTCTCAAAAACACTGAGGTTTTGTACCTGTTTGGGCATAAATCAAGGCTATGGACCTGAAAAGCTTTTACTATGAAGGTGCAAGGGTGGCTAAACTGCGGCTTGGGAGGCACATGTGGCTCTTTTCACATATACTGTTGAAGCCCTCACCACCCTTGGGGAAGGCATCTCTCTCTTTAAATCACTTCCCCAAGTCAAGCCAGCCGGCGGCTCAGAGAATGCATTTGAAGTTAAAAGTTGCTTTCTTCCCACTCCTCTCTCCCTCCTCCCCTCTACCTATATTCCTTCCTTCCTTCCCTCGATGTTTTTGTTTTGCGGCTCTCAAACATCTGATATTTATTCTATGTGCCTCTTATGTTAGACAAGGATCTGGGAGACCAACATTCCAATCCCCACTCTCTCATGGAAGTTGGCTGGAGTAACCTTGGACCAGTCCCGCACACTCTCAAGTCTAACCCGTGCTCAAGAAAGCACTGGGGAGTGTGCTGGGAGGGCAAACTGGAGAAGGGAAAAATGTTGTAAGCTGCTTGGGTCCAGGCAACAGGTGATGTAAGACACCTCAGCGTGAGACCCCACAGAGCTGCTGCCAGCCTGAGCAGACAAACTGACCTTGATGGGTAAAGGGCCTGATTCAGCAGAAGGCAGCTACATGTGTATCACCTTCCTTCAGTGCAGGGACTCAAGCCACTATTGGCCGAGTGGACCGGTAGGTGATGAGTTATTTGTATTGGCCTACCTTACAGAGGTAAGCAGCCCCGTGGGTGCAGTGTGGTAAAGCTGCAGTACTGCAGCCCAAGCTCTGCTCATGACCTGAACTCGATCCCGGCGGAAGCTGGGTTTGGTAGCTGGCTCAAGATTGTTTCAGCCTTCCATCCTTCCGAGGTTGGTAAAATGAGTACTCAGCTTGCTGGGGGAAAAGTGTAGATGACTGGGGAAGGCAATGGCAAACTACCCTGTAAAAAGTCTGCCGTGAAATGTCATGATGCGACGTCACCCCAGAGTCGGAAATGACTGGTGCTTGCACAGGGGACTACCTATACCTTTTCTTTTTTAACCTTACAGAGGTATTGTGAGCAGTATTCTCTCTGAGTTAGTGTCACCTAGCTCACAGACTTTTAGCCATTTTAGCTCACACATTTTTGTCTTAGCTCAGGAAGGATGGCCCCAGAGCAAACTCATTTCTGCAGTAGCCAAATCGCTTGCTCACGGCTTTAATGCTGGTAGCTCACAAAGTAGAATTTTCGCTCACAAGGCTCCACAGCTTAGAGGGAGTACTGATTGCGAGGACAGCCCCAAACCTGCTCTGTAAATGCTAAGTGTTCTTCTTGGGCCCCTGGAACATATGATTTCCACAAAAATATTTCCCCTAAGAGAAGCCTAGCACAGGAACAATGCCACCCCCCCCCCAGGAGAAAAGAATTGTTGCCTGAATAAAACCACCCCCACACACCCCAGGTGGCTCCTTCCAAGTGCTTTTCCCAAAAAGCTACAGCAGTGCAATTTGTTTAATGAGGGCTGTGTGCTGCTCAGAGTGGATACAGTAATTATCCCAGATTAATCTTGCTCACACTGGGGAAGCCGAGCGAGCTTTTTTTGATCAGGGAAGCTGTCTCAAAAAATTAACGCATGCATGTATAATTCATCTGAAATGGCGGAGGAGGAGGGGAAAAGGCAGAAGAACAAAAGGGGGGGGCAGCAGGAACTCTCCTAACCCCACATCCACTCAAGGCAGGGGGCAAAAGGGGTTGTCATAACCAAAGATGTCAGCTCTCCCGGCTCCATAGGAGGTGGGGAAGTTTGGCTGGATTCTCTCTAAGCAGCCAGAGGATCAGGAGTTTATTCAGGTCAGAGCGTGGCTAAGGTCGATTTTTGAAAAAGTGAAACACCGAGGGGTTGGGGAGGAAAAGAGAGGGAGGGAAAGAACAAAAACGCAGAACTTTTTGAGCACTTTGTTGAGGTTAGTGTTTTTGGAGGTGAGATAGGGGACTCACTGTACAGTGAAATCTCTCAGGAGGAGAAGGCCACAGATTTATACCCCGCTTTTCTTTCTGAATCAGAGTCTCAGAGCAGCTAACAATCTCCTATATCTCCTTCCCCCACAACAGACACCCTGTGAGGTGGGTGGGGCTGAGAGAGCTCTCCCAGAAGCTGCCCTTTCAAGGACAACTCCTACAAGAGTTATGGGTGAACCAAGGCCATTCCAGCAGCTGCAAGTGGAGGAGTGGGGAATCAAACCTGGTTCTCCCAGATAAGAGTCTGCACACTTAAACACTACACCAAATGGGCTCTCAGTTTGGAGCTAAAAGGGCCACTGTTGCTAACAGGTCATGGACCACTACTGGTCCGCAGCCTGGGGATTGGGGACCCCTGATCTAGTCCAATCCCTACACAATGCAGGAAATTCACAAATCCCTCCCCCACAAATATACATCCCCAATGACCCCTGCTCCACACCCAGAAGATGAAGAGAAGGAAAAAACCCTCCAGGATCCCTGGTCAAACAAGCCTGGAGAAAAATTGCTGCCTGATCCCAAAGTAGTGATCAGCATTTCCCTCGACTTGTAAGAAAGGGTCACAAGAACTAAGCACTGATACAACCCTTCCTGCCCTCCCTCTCCATGATCTGCCTAAGTTCACAGAATCGGCATTGGTGTCAGATGACCATCAAGCTTCTGCTTAGAAACTTCCAAAGAAGGAGAGCCCACCACCTCCTGAGGAAGCCTGTTCCACTGAGGAACTGCTCTGTCAGAAAGTTCTTCTTAATGTTTAGTCAAAAAACATTTTTGATTTAATTTCAACCTGCCTAAATGGACATGTCCTTGGGTGGGTGGGGGAGCTCAGATTCACCCTCCCATCCCAAGCAGACCTTTCGTGAACCACCTTATTTATCCTTTACAGCTTTGCTGAGTAGGGGGGCTGTGGCTCAGCAACAGAGCACCTGCTCAGCATGCAGAAGCTCCCAGGTTCAATCCCCAGCACCTCTAGACAAAAGGATCTCAGAGAGAAGTTGGTAAGATATTCTCCCTCTCCCCCTTACAGAGTGGCCGCCAGCCAGAGCAGACAAAATAAAGAGCTAATGGACCACTAGCTGGATTTGGCACAAAGGAAATACTATAAATTTTCCCTGGTTTTCCTAGCAAGAAATCAACCCTACGTTTCAGAAACAAAACATTCTATGTGATTTCATCTATTGCTTGGGGTGTGTGCATGTGTGCAGTCCTCTGTAAACACACATATAAACTCATCTTATACTGACCAAACCATCAATGTCAGTATTGCCTACTCAGACTGGCAGCTCTCTGGGTTCTGGGCAGAGATCTTTCACATCACCTACTGCAAATTCTTTAACTGGAAGAGCTGAGGATGTGAGCATACAAAGCTGCCTTATACTGAATCAGACCCTCGGTCCATCAAAGTCAGTATTGTCTGCTCAGACTGGCAGCGGCTCTCCAGGGTCTCAAGCTGAAGTTTTTCACGCCTTCTCGCCCGGACCCTTTTTAGTTGGAGATGCCAGGGATTGAACCTGGGATCTTCTGCTTACCAAGCAGATGCTCTACCACTGAGCCATCGCCCACCCAATCTCAGGACTGAGCCTGAGACCCTCTGCATTCTGAGCAGATGCTCAGCCGCTGAGTCAGGGCCCCTCCCTGCGTGCTCCAGCGCCATGGCAGCATCTCAACAGCAGCAGAAAATTACCAGGATCTTGACTGGGGGCGGGGGGGACACCCCTTGATTTGTGTGGGCGAGGCAACAACATCCGAGAACAGCATCCTCCCTGGCATATACTCTTTGCTTACTAGCATGCTAAAAATATTGCCAGGGGAAAAGGGGGGGGGGGGGAGAACAGAATGTCCTTCAAGCCAGGGAACACGTGGGCACACTGTCATTTTGCTGACAACGAAAACGGGAGGGTTTGGCTCTCAGAGGAAGCCAGGAAAAAAAAAAAAAGGCTCTTGATTCACTACCGTCAGGTTGCGGTGACAGACAACTGCTTGCATTGCGCCACCACGGAGAGCAGAAAGCTTGTTGCTCCTTCCGCAGCAGGGTGGCTTGGTCAAAAGGAAAGGACACAGAATTCTGTGCAAGTCAGTGGTAGAACCTAATGGGTACAGAATCTGCCTTTCCAGTAATGGCTGCTTTGGAGAGCCAGTGGCATAGTGGTTAAGACTTTCAGAGTAGGATCTGGGAGACTCAGGTGCAAATCCCCACTCTGCCATGGAAGCTGTGGGCCAGTCGCCTGCTGTTAGCCTAATCTACTTCACAGGGTTGTTATGATAAAAATGGAGGAAGGGAGAATGATATAAGGTGCTTTGAATCCCCCTACTGAGAAGAAAGGTGGGGCATAAATGAAGTCAATAAATAAAGTGTCTGACCCAGCAGAAGATGGATTCTTGAATTCTTATTGGCACGGTCACAAGCAGGGGACCACGGAGGGCCTCTACTGGCAGCCACTACTCTGGTATGGGTCAGTCTAGGAGGTCCCAGAGCACCCACCACTTCCTTCTTAAAACACCTTCTATCCGTGACTGAAGAAATGTGAGGACCCAGTGAAAGTGAAAAACAGTAACGGTGGTATAAAGACTATGAAAGCCCTGGCATGACTAGCTACACGTTCCCTTCTACTTTCAACTCACTCACCCCTTCCCTGGATGAGGGAACTCTCCTGTTGCAGCCTCTTCCCAGCTCAGCCTTTCCAGAGAGAACACACCTCCCTCTCCAGCTTGGCCTTTTATTTCCTTCCTCCCAGGTCCCACCCCTCTAGGGAAGTTTTCCCTCCAAAACTTCTGCCCACCCAGTCAGAGGGACAGAAGGGATCCTGGGAGATGTAGGCCTGGTTGCTACTCTAATACAGACTTCCCTGGAGCCTGTTGGCCACACTAGGCCTGGGATCATGACACCCAGATCATTTCTTCCAACAGCTACCCTGAAGCCTTTTATTGCTGTCCTTTTCCCACACATGGACACATGAAACTGCCTCATACTGAATCAGACCCTTGGTCCATCAAAGACAGTATTGTCTACTCAGACCAGCAGTGGCTCTCCAGGCAGAGGTCTTCTCATCACATCATCCTCTTAACTTGGGATTCTGAGGATTGAACCAGGAGCCGTCTGCATGCTAAGCAGTGGCTCTACTACTGAGCCACGGGCCCTGTCCCATGTTGTTTATTAGATGTCAAATCCTGCTGATTGTTTTGACTTATGCTATATAATCTTCCTTGAGGTCCAAGGAGACCATAAATAGAGTGAATATTATATATGAAGCAAAAAGGATGTAAACTAGCTTTTGGTCTCTATTGGGGGGAGGGGGAGGAAATTGGATTTTTACCCCGCCCTTCACTATCTGAAAGAGTCTCAGAGCAGCTTACAATCTCCTTTCCCTTCCCCTCCCCACAACAGGCATCCTGTGAGGTAGGTGGAGCTGAGAGATTTCTGACGGAAACTGCTCTTGAGAGGAACAGCTCTGCAAGAACTTGTGACTCACTCAAGGTCACATCAGCAAATGCATGTGAAGGAGTGGGGAATCAAACCTGGTTCTTACAGATAAGAGTTCATGCACTTAACCACTACATCAAACTAAATAAATAAATAAATGAAGCAAAACCAATAATCAAGTTTCTAGTGCTCATTATTCAGAAGAAGAAGAAAATCAAGATTTGGAAGAACAAAGAGGGGACTGGGCTGATTTTCTAAGAGTATATGTACATTGCCGAAGCATATTGGTTTTCTTCTGGCCTATCATGGCTATCTCTAAAGTAGGGGTTGCCAATGCGATACCTATAGGCACCATGGTGCCCTCAACACTTCTCCCAGGGTCCACATAGGGTTTTTAGAAAGTGGGCCCTGATCCTGGATTGTAATAAACTGACTGACAGAAAGTAGGCAGAGCCAGGTGGGGCTTTTGTCCAGCAAGGCCTCTGACTGGCCACTGCTGATTTGATTGGCTGTGCAGATTTTTAAAACTTTGGTTTGACAGCAGCTGCCACCACAGCACAAGGATCTTCACTGTGTGAGTGAAGGGAAGCTGCGGCAGCCATTTTGTGGCTGCGCCTACCATGCTATGTCAGAATTCCAAAGGTGCCCCATGGGCTCAAAATGGTTGCAGACCCCTGCTCTAAAGAATCTTGGTGCTGCTGCTAACAGTGCCCTGTTTCTAGCCCCACGCTGGCTGCTGCTTGCAAGACTGCAGTTTCCTAGGAGAGGGAATCACTGCTAAACCAAATTTAAGTCTACAGCATAGATATATTCCAAGTTCAGAAGACCAGGCTTTTCAGCCTTGCTGAGCCTTTTCCTCCTCCCCAGCCTGGCTCTGGAAAACGGTCTCTTCCCTGTCTTCTCCCACTTTATTCCATACCTTGCCACCCTGCAAAGCTATTCCTAATTATTCATGAGTTTCAAGACTCCAGTCTGCCTGTTATGCAAATTAAAGTTTGCATAATTCATTCTCGGGCACAGCAGCTGGGCTTTTCCTGCCCTGAATTTAAGAAAGGTTATATTAGATGCCTGATGTTGTTCATGGCTTTTCTTTTCTTTAAAGAACCTCTCCGCAACACTCTGTCAGCTTCCAGGGTTGAGCAGATTCATTCTGAAGGGGAGGTGGGGTGGTGAAGAGAGTTCTGGGTCTTCACTGCAGCAGAAGGTGGCTCACCGCTGGTGAGAAAACCTCGGGGTGGTGGAAGGGATTAGCAAAGCATGCCTGTGACCTACCGCGGAAGACAGATGGCATGCAGCCTGCACGATCGTGTAGAATTCCGTAAGAACCCAATGTGCCAAACTGCCTTGTGGACTCGAGTCCACAAAAGTTTTATCTGGAATGAAATTTTGTTGGTCTTTAAGGTGCCCCCTGTTTACGTCTTGCTCCAAAAGTCTTACACGGCTACGCCTCTGAAGCGAATATTCTTGTCAAGCTATCGAACAGCCTCCCGGAAGAGGGATTCCACCTTCTCAGCCTTCTGCCGAAGCTGCAAAACGGAGTTATTTTGGAAGACCTTGAGAGTCTTTGTGGTTTAAAAAAAGAGTCTGTTTAGTAAGTTACCTGTCTGCTTTTGTTCTGTTTCGAAGTGATTTTTTTTAAAAAGGTAACTTGATATTTATTTCAATGCATACTGTTGGTTGTTACCCATCATTGATGCTCCAGGAGAAAGATGAGCTTAAAGGTAAAGGCAGTCCCCTGTGCAAGCACAGTTGTTTCTAACTCTGGGGTGACATCGCATCATGACGTTTTCTTGGAAGACTTTTTACGGGGTGGTTTGCCATTGCCTTCCTTCATCATCTACACTTCCCCCCCAGCAATCTGGGTACTCATTTTACCAACCTCAGAGGGCTGGAAGGCTGAGTCAACCTTGAGCCGGCTACCTGAACCCAGCTTCTGCCGGGATCGAACTCAGGCCATGAGCAGAGAGCTTGGACTGCAGTACTGCAGCTTTACCACTCTGCGCCACGGGGCTGTTAAGGTGAGCTTAGGAATATTTTAAACAAAATAGGTTCCACAAGAGAGTCTCAATCTATCTCAAGGGATTTTTGCTACAGGGATGCTGAGGAATAAGGCAACACTACTCTGCATTAGGGTTTTCAGTATTTTGGGTGGTATTTATTCAGCCGAATGCAGATTATGCAATCTATATTCGGCTGAAACAGGGGATAAGAGGAGTAATTAAAAACATACAATGGGAAAGAGCAGTGAGAATAAAACCAGCACTGTGAAGAAAGCGGCCACCAAAACAAAGTTATTTTAATTCACAGCCAATCCAATCCCCAGTGGCAAACTGGAAGCCCCGCCCACTTTTTAAAGACATCTGGTGGACCCCAGGGGAAGGTGCCATGGTGCCCACAGGCAAGATGTTGGGGATCCTTGCTCTAGTCTGGGTGGGCAAAGCTGCTTAACGTAAGAGCCATGAGACATGAACATCAGATGTTTGAGAGCTGCAAGACAGGAGAGAAAGAGGGAGCGAGGAAAATAGAAGGTGGAGGTTGAAAGAAAGCAACTTTAAATGCATTCTCCAATGGCTTGGCAAAGCAATTTGAAGAGACAAATGCCCTCTCCAAGTTGGCTGACAGGGTGATGAGAACTTTGAGAGCCACACAATATGTGTGAAAGGGCCACATGTGGCTCCTGAGCCACAGTTTGGCCACCCCGCCTAGTCTTTTGCTGTCTCTATAGTGCACGCAAGAATACACAGTAATGTGCACCAAAATGGATGGTTTCTTCTCCACCCCCCCCCCATTTTTTAACTTTATTAATAAAACAAGAGCCAGTTTGGTGTAGCCAGTTTGGTGTAGTGGTTAAGTGTGCGGACTCTTATCTGGGAGAACCGGGTTTGATTCCCCACTCCTCCACTTGCACCTGCTAGCATGGCTTTGGGTCAGCCACAGCTCTGGCAGAGGTTGTCCTTGAAAGGGCAGCTGGTGTGAGAGCCCTCTCCAGCCCCACCCACCTCACAGGGTGTCTGTTGTGGGGGAGGAAGGTAAAGGAGATTGTGAGCTGCTCTGAGACTCTTCGGAGTGGAGGGCGGGATATAAATCCAATATCTTCTTCTATCTTCTAAAAACATAAGCGCAGTATAAAAGAAAGGATATACATCAGGTAAGTATACATACAGCAATTTACCCATATCAGAAATAAATAAAAATATAAAGTAGCTTATTATTGCTTAAATTATAAATATAACATTTTGGCATAAAGAGGATTTTTTTTGGAATTGTGCCACGTGATGCTAAGAAACCAAGTAGGTACAAATTGTTGTTCATATTTGTCCACAGAAGAAATAACCATTGTATTAGCAATTTTAGCCATTATAAAATGCTCCCTCAGACCTTGTCGAAAATGGATGGTTTTGAAGGGGGATTAGACAAGATTCATGGAGGAGAGGTCCATCAGTGGCTACATATCCACCCGTCAATACCAGTACTAGGAAGAATCACTGGGGAGACACCTTGGCCTCTCTGCCCCGTTTGTCAGCCTTCCAGAGCAACTGGGGGGCTGCTGTGTTAAACAGGATGTCCAGACCAGGGGTCATTCTGTAAAAAAATAGGTGGTGGAGCTCATCCAGGGATTGTTATGCAGCTGCAATATTATTCAGTGGACAAAGAGGTAAAACTCTCAGAAGGAGGAGGAAGAACTCTCAGAAAGGTTCAGGAGCTGTGCTCCTGTGAGCGCCCACTGAATCTGAGGCCTGGTCCAGATTATTGGTGCGATCCAGCAGGAACTCTTCTTTTTACTTTCTACAAGGCCATGCTACGTTCAGGATTCCTATGGCAGACAGACCGAGGTTCCTCAGTAGGGAAATTCATGCGGGAAAGTGTCTCCCAGAAGGAAGGCAACGAACCACGGGCTCAATGACAAAAGTGCTCATTTCCCCCCTAGTCGTACTATCCCTCAAAGAAGGCCGAGGGGGAAGCAGGTTGCTTTTGCCAGCTAAGACTCCCACGGCTTCCTGCTCTGAGCAGTGGTAAGGCTTGATTCATAATGCAAGAAGCCTAAATGGGGGGGGGGAAGTCATCTCTACCATTCGTTTCCTCATCTCCCACCATGAAAATTTAAAACCTTTCACCAATGCAATTATAAACAGCAGGCTTCTGCCTAGCATCAAGCGCTGTAGAGCAGTGGTCCCCAACCTATTTGGCCCAAGCAACCGGCCCCAGGGCCAGCCCACCAACCACGGCCCCAGGGCCGGCAGAGTGGAGGCACCCAATTCAGTCTCTCCTCGCCCCCCCCCCACGGCGCCTCCTCCCTCCTTTGCTGCCCCCCACACAGCCTCGCTGCCGCCTACCCCGTTTCCTCTTCCCTCCTTTGCTGCCCCCAGCACAGCCTTGCCGCCTCCTACCCCATTTCCTCCTCCCTCCTTTGCTGCCCCCCTGGGCAGCCTCTCTGCCTCCTCCTCCTCCCTCCTTCGCCACCCCCCTGGGCAGCCTTGCTGCCTCCTCCTCTCCCCATTTTCACCATTTTAAAGCTGGGGAAGGGACTGTGAAGCACCTCCCAGGATGACTCCCCCCAGCCGATCAGCTGATCGGTGGGAAAACCGCAGCAGCGGCAAGCAATGCTGCCCTTGCCTCCTTCCCTTCCCCGGCCTTAAAATGGTGAAAACGGGGGGAGGAGGACGCACCACAGGGTGCGGTGGTGAGGCTGCACGGCCCGTGGCAAACAGACTGCGGCCCGGTCCTGGTCCCCGGCCCAGGAGTTGGGGACCCCTGCTGTAGAGGACTTTAACCGCAAAGGGAGTACGTGGATGAACTGAACACCAGAAATCTGCTCCAAAAGAGGCACTCAGGTGGTTTCTTTTAAAACAGTCCATGGCTTATCCACTCAGGGCTGCTACCTGACAGCCACCCCAAGCCTGCATGAACTAATGTTGCCTCTCTCTCATGCTTAACAACATCTTCGGTCACCTGGAGGCAGAGGTGGAATTCTAGCAGGAGCTCCTTTGCGTATTAGGCCACACACCCCTGATGTAGCCAATCCTCCAAGAGTTTACAAGGCTCTTTTTTGTAAGCTCTTGGAGGATTGGCTACATCAGGGGTGTGTGGCCTAATATGTAAAGGAGCTCCTGCTAGAATTCCACCCCTGCCTGGAGGACACCAACGCAAGACGCAGTCAGAAAAAACACACAAAATATTCCTCTCCACTGTCTAATTCAGATTGCAGCAACAGAGGAGTGTTCCCCCACTCTCCCTGCAATAGAAACCTAGCATTTCAGAGTATAGACCAGAGGTGGCCAAACCCGCTTAGCATAAAAGCCACATAGAATGAACATCAGATGTTTGAGAGCCGCAAGCAAGATGTGGAGGGAGGGAGGGAGGGAGGGAGGGAGGGAGGGAGGAAGGAAGGAAGGAAGGAAGGAAGGAAGGAAGGAAGGAAGGAAGGAAGGAAGGAAGGAAGGAAGGAAGGAAGGAAGGAAGGAAGGAAGGAAGGAAGGAAGGAAGGAAGGAAGGAAGGAAGGAAGGAGAGATCGGGAGCAAGAAGTGGAAAGAAAGCAACTTTAACTTCAAATGCTGGCTGGCTTGGCTTGGAGAAGTTATTTAATGAGAGAAATGCTTTCTCCGACAGGGTGGTGGGGCTTTGAGAATCACACAATATGTGTGAAAGAGCCATATGTGGCTCCCGAGCCACAGTTTGGCCACCCCTGGTATAGACTGGGCCAGAAACCCTGACATATTAGCTTTCCAGATAAGGGAGGTCTTTTTCTTTTTAAAGGGAAACATTCAATCATGCACCCTCTCCTTCCCTGAAGGCATCTCGCCCTTCAACCAGTCATCCACCTGCAGCCAATGGAATTCCAAAGGGGATAATAATGCCGATCTACTCTACTGGACTGCTGTAAAGATTACCAGAGTAAATGCACATGAAGGGCTATGACCAAAATAGCTACGTAGATCTTAAGTGTAACAGAACACACATATGGACCGAAAGTTTACAGTGCTTGCAATACAAATCCTCTGTTGCATCATGGAGTGAAAGAGACCTTCAGCCAGCTTGAAGTAGTGGTTAAAGTGTCGGTCTAGGAGCCCCTGGTTCAACTCTACACTCTGCCACAATGCTTGCAGGGTGATCTTGGGCCAGTCGTGTTCTCTCAGCCTAACCTACCTAACCACCCTAACTTGATTGTGAGGATAAAATGGAAGAAGGCAGGATTCTTTTTACTCCCCTGACGTCCTTGGAGAAAAGGTGGGACACAAAACAAATTCATGATCTCACAGTGGACTGTCTAGGACTCCCAACTTTGGATTGGGAAATGCCTAGAGATTTAGGAGTGGAGCTAGGGAAGAGACTTCAACAGGATATAATGCCATAGAGCAGGGGTGGCTAACGGTAGCTCTCCAGATGTTTTTTTGCCTACAACTCCCATCAGCCCCAGCCATTGGCCATGCTGGCTGGAGCTGATGGGAGTTGTAGGCAAAAAACATCTGGAGAGCTACCGTTGGCCACCCCTACCATAGAGTCCACCGTCCAAAGCAGCCATTTTCTCCAGGGGAACTGATTTTTGCTGCATGGAAATTCATTGTCATTCCAGGAGGTCCCTAGTTCCCATTAGGAGGATGGCAACTTCATGAACGCCACTTATGATCACATAAAGATGTCAAGACAAACCTCGGTTTGTTTGTGAAGAGCGTGAACCTGTCCCCCACTCTCACTTCGTGTACTGGGTGCAACTGAAAACTTCCTGGTTTCCAAAACCTTGAATTGAACTCTCCTGTGCCGTGGTGCGGCCACGCAGATGTCTGGGCAATTTGGAACAGGTTTTGAACCCACATTAGAATCCTGATTTTCAGGGAGCAAGGAAAAAGGTAGTCCCATGTGCAAGCACCGAGTCATTACCGGCCCACGGGGTGACGTCACATCATGACGTTTTCCTGACAGACTTTTTACGGGGCGGTTTGCCATTGCCTTCCCCAGTCATCTACGCTTTCCTCCCAGCAAGTTGGGTACTCATTTTACCGACCTCGGAAGGATAGGCGGCTGAGTCAATCTTGAGCCGGCTACCTGAACCCAGCTTCTGCTGGGATCGAACTCGGGTCATGAGCAGAGCTTGGACTGCAGTACTGCAGCTGACCACTCTGCGCCATGGGGCTCACCCAACTCCAACTGTGCCACTTTATTTATTTACCTACTTCATTTAGACACCTCCACTTTCTTCCCCAAGGGGGAACCCAAAAATGGCTTGCCACATCCTCCCCTTCACCATTTGATGATAGCCATATTATCCCAGGCACCCACAAACTGCCCCTGTGGCAAACTGGATCTCAATTCAAGAGGAAGCATTCACTTGCACCCAGGGCTTTTTTTGTAGCAGGAACTCCTTTGCATATTAAGCCACACACACCCCTGATGGAGCCAATCCTCCAAGAGCTTACAGGGCTCTTCGCACAGGGCCTACTGTAAGTTCCAGCAGGATTGGCTACATCAGGGGTGTGTGGCTTAACATGCAAAGGAGTTCCTGCTACAAAAAAAGCCCTACTTTGGACCTCATGTGCAAGAGGAGAGAGACAAGGGGTGATTGTGAGCATGTATTCCTGCCAGCCACAGATCAAGAGGTCATTGCGACCTCTGAGAGTGTCCTAAACTTTCAGTTTTGTTCACTTTGGGTCGGGGGGGGGGGGGGGGTCGGGGAGACGAATTAAATTCAGGAAGTTGTCTCCTAAGGCTAATGGAACAGACCCTACAGCCGAGGCAGCAAGCAATTTGTATTTCCATCTTTAAAAATATATCTATATATATATACAGCTGAGCCCAGCCGTAGGGAGCCTCTTGCTCTCCTCCTCTTTGGGGGAAAAAAAACAGCCTAAAGGACTTTAATAAGATATCCAGTCAAAAACAACAACAACCACCCAAGGTCAGACGCTGGGTACAGCTACCTCTGCATCAGAATGTATTTATCAGCAGATGCTGAAAAGAGAAGCTGGGGAGGGGGGGCGGGGAGTCAGTGCAGGTTTCGGAGATGAAGCAAGATCTGCACTGCAGCAGATCTTCCACGGGCAAGACAGCGTGGCTGCTGTCAGAGGAAACAGCCTGGCCGGCAAGGAAGCCCAGCCGCCCTCCAAAGCCACACGGCTGTCCATACCCCTCCTGCCCGCCAAGAGCAACAAAACAGGCCTTTCTACTCCAACCGCAAACCTCAAAGCCCTGCGGTAACATGACAGGTTGTTAAAAAGAATGGGGAGAGGGAGGTCAAAGCAATCTGGGGCACGCCAGTGGCAACAGAACAGACCATTAACCCTCCGCCTGTTCAAATAATGAAGCACAGCTATTTCTGAATCACTTACGGGGCGGGGGGGGGGGGAGAAACCCTCTCTGGTCTTGTTAAGGATTTATGGAATGTGTAAATTAGAAATTAACACCCACTTTCAAATAATTGTTATGTGATCTCCCAGGGGTGGGGTGGTGACAGATTAACAAGGAGATGATGTGGAGCACTGATCAGATGGTGCCTTCAGTCTTTTAGGAGGAGCACCGCTCCGAATCTTAACACACCTACAGGCAGGGATGGAATTCTAGCAGGAGCTCCTTTGCATATTAAGTCACACACTCCTTATGTAGCCAATCCTCCAAGAGCTTACAAAAAAGAGCCTTGTAAGCTCTTGGAGGATTGGCTACACCAGGGAGGTGTGGCCTAATATGCAAAGAAGCTCCTGCTAGAATTCCACCCCTGCCTACAGGTCACCTAGATCAGGATTCCAAACAGAAGCTTTCATATCATTACTCCTCTACATCTTTTTTGCCCTCTTGTCTCGCTTTTAGAGTTGCCGCCCTCCAGGTGGGTAGGACAACAGAGAGCATCACAGAAAGAAGTAGAAACAAAGATAAAGATTAACAGTGAACCAATAACTAAGCCAAACAACTATACTGAGACCAAGTCCTATATTGAGACCAAGTCCTATGAAGAAAGGTTGAAGGAGCTGGGCATGTTTAGCCTGGAGAGGAGGTGGCTGAGAGGTGATATGATCACCATCTTCAAGGACTTGAAGGGCTGTCATATACAGGATGGTGCGGAATTGTTTTCTGTTGCTCCAGAAGGTAGGACCAGAACCAATGGGTTGAAATTAAATCAGAAGAGTTTCCAGCTCAACACTAGGAAGAACCGGGTTTGATTCCCCACTCCTCCACTTGCAGCTGCTGGAATGGCCTTGGGTCAGCCATAGCTCTGGCAGAGGTTGTCCTTGAAAGGGCAGCTGCTGTGAGAGCCCTCTCCAGCCCCACCCACTTCACAGGGTGTCTGTTGTGGGGGAGGAAGGTAAAGGAGATTGTGAGCCGCTCTGAGACTCTTCGGAGTGGAGGGCGGGATATAAATCCAATATCTAGAAGTGAATTAAGAGTTGCACCTTATTAGAGCCTTTCAACTGACCATATGAATGATTTTTGTAGGATATAAATTGATGTCATAGAATCATGGAGTTGGAAGGGTCCCACAGGGACATTAGTCCAACCCCCTGCACAATGCAGGAAACTCACAAATACCTCCCCCTAAGTTCACAGGATCAGCATTGCTGTCAGATGGCCATCTAGCCTCTGATTAAAAACCTCCAAGGAAGGAGAGCCCACCACCTCCTGAGGAAGCCTATTCCAGTGAGGAACCGCTCTAACTGCCAGGAAGTTCTCCCAGATAAGAGTCCGCACACTTAACCACTACACCAAACTGGCTCTCAGAGTTTCCACTTGGCAAAAGTGACAGACAAGAATGCATTTTATCTCCCTACCTCTTCAATCTGTATGCAGAACATATAAGGAAAAGTGGATTCGATTTAGATGAAAAGGGAGTGAAAACTGGTGGAAGGAATATAACAATTTGAGTGTTTTAACAATTTATTGGTAGCATATGGTTACAAAACTTAACTATTTCTTAATTTTTTTTTTTGCATTAACCCATATGACATTTCCATCCCCCCTCCCGCCAATGTTAACTTCCCCGAGGTTATAAATTCAAACCAATACTAAAGGCACTTCTAACTGCTCAAAGTTCAATATATATATTCTTACAACTAAAAAATTGTCCAATGTTTCTTTACTTTCCAAGTTTTCTCCATATATCCTTTAAATTTTCTCCACTCCCTTTTGAATATCTCTAAATCATAGTCTCTTAGTGTTCTAGTTAATTTGTCCATTTCACACCACGATAAAACTTTCATGGTCCAATCCCATTTCTCTGGTATTTTTTCTTGCTTCTAAAGCTGCGCGTATAAAGTCCTAGCAGCTGATAACAGGTACCAAATTAGAGTCCTATCTTCTTTTGGAAATTTTTCTAATTGTAATCCAAGTAAAAACGTCTCTGCAATTTTCTTAAAATCGTAGCCCAAAATTTTGGAGATTTCTTGTTGTATCATCTTCCAGAATTCTTTCGCTTTTTCACATGTCCACCACATATGGAAGAAAGAACCTTCATGTTTTTTACATTTCCAACATCTATCCGACATTTTCTTACTTATCTTAGCCAATTTTTTCGGAGTCATATACCACCTATACATCATCTTAAAACAGTTCTCTTTGATACTTTGACAAGTTGATATCTTCATTGAGTTCTTCCAAAGGTGCTCCCATGCATCCATTTGTATTTCTCTGTTCACATTGATTGCCCATTTGACCATTTGAGACTTTACTACTTCTTCTTCTGTAGACCATTTCAATAATAACTTATATACTTTTGATATCAATTTTTCATTGTCACCTAGCAAGACCCTTTCCAGTTCTGTTTGTTCTCGTCTAATTCCCTCTGATTTTATGTCATTTTCCATCAAGCTTTTAATTTGTTGCATTTGAAACCAATTATAATTGTTATTTAACTCTTCTGAGGTTTTTAATTCAATTTTGTCTCCTTGAATCTTAAGCAGTTGATTATATGACATTTCTCTTTTTTCTTCAGATTCAGCTGTTATTTTTATTACTTCTGCTGGCACTATCCATAGCGGTTTTCTCTCGTCCCCGTATTTCTTGTATTTTATCCAAGTACTTAATAAAGTATTTCTGACATAATGGTGAGAGAAAAAACCATCCATTTTATTCTTCCCATAGTACATGTACGCATGCCAGCCGAATCTATTTCCGTGAGCTTCTAACCATAAAGGTTTTTTGTCTAACAGCATTATCCAATCTTTTATCCATGTCAAACAAACTGCATCGTGATACAATCTTAGATCAGGAAGTTGGAAACCTCCTCTCTCTTTGGCATCCGTTAAGATCTTCATCTTTATCCTTGGTTTCTTTCCGGCCCAAATGAAATCAGAAATTTTCCTTTGCCATTTGTTAAATTGTTTTGCATCTTTTACAATCGGGATGGTTTGAAACAAATACATTATCCTTGGCAAAATATTCATTTTAATTGCAGCTATCCTGCCCAGTAAAGACAAGTTGAGCTTATTCCATTTCATCAAATCTTTGTCCATCTTACACCACAGTTTTTCATAATTGTTTTTAAATAAATCAATGTTCTTCATTGTTATCTCTATTCCAAGGTACCTAACTTTGGTTGTGACTTCACAACCCGTCACCTTTTGTAGTTCTTTTATTTTATTTAGTTGCATGTTTTTACAAAGGAATTTCGATTTCTCCTTATTTATGTATAATCCTGCTAGTTCTCCGTACTCTTTTATCTTAGCTAACAGCAATGGTGACACTTGAATCGGATTCTCTATTATGAACACTATATCATCTGCAAAAGCTTTGTATTTATAAGAGAATCTTCTGATTTTTAGACCTTCTATTTCTTCATCTTTTTGAATTTGTTGTAACAGAATTTCAAGGGTCATTATAAACAACAATGGTGATAGCGGGCATCCTTGCCTTGTTCCTTTACTCACTTTCAATTCTTTGGTAAGGTCTGCATTTATACACAGTTTTGCATGCTGATCTGTATATATTGCTCTTGTCATTTTTATAAATTGTTCCCCTAAATTAATTTTTTCCATTACCGCAAACATAAATATAACAATTTGAGATATGTAGACGACACCGCATTAAAGACATCGACAAGACCTGAGAATGGCTGATGATGATAGGGTGTTTTAGAGGATATTAATTCACAGGCTGGGTGTCTCAAAGAGTAGATGACTGGGGAAGACAATGGCAAACCACCTCGTCAAAAGTCTGCTGTGAAAATGTCATGATGCAAAGTCACCCCAGAGTTGGAAACGACTGGTGCTTACACAGGGGACTACCTTTACCTTTTTAATTCACAGGGACAAAGTTGGATTCCAGTGACACCTTTATCACCAAAAAAGTTTTATTCCAGGTATAAGCTTTTGTCCGCATGCACGCTTCTTCAGATACAATGAAACAGAAGTATCTAAAGGCGTATGCATGCACATGAAGGCTTATACCTGGAATAAAATTTTGCTGGTCTTAAAGGTGCCAGGCTTTGTCCTGTTGCTACAGACCAACACGACTACCCACCTGAATTTCTTGTCATAAAATAGGAGCAACTTGATGGCACTACACACACAAGATTGCATGATGTTTGCTGTTTATTTTGGTTGGTCCTCATTTAAAAAAAAAAATAGGGTGTGACTTTGAAAAAACATTCTTCTTTGGACCATTGGAGCTGCCTGCAGCTCTGTCTGAGTGAGAATTTTTACTGCAGTTTAGGTGGAGGAAAAGGGGCTCTTGGTTTTGACAGAAGAATTTCAGCCCGTTCCTGAAGGGAAAGAGCAGTGTGTTTGTGTGCATAAGAGAGAACGGCAGAAGAGAACAGGTGGGCACGCCAAAGTTCTAATTTATGTTCCTAGCATATTTCGCTTCCATGAACTACATACAAGAATCCTAGATCAAAATGCAGAACGTCTAGTGATTTTATACTGGCACATCTAAGCCATGCAAAGTTGGACCCCTTGAGATGGAGGGGGGGCGGGGAGAGAGAAAATATGCTCTGCAAGTCAAAGCCATAAAGCTGAAGTTTGCAACTGATCTTTTCTGTTGGGGATGCAATGCACAGCAAGACTGCTAGTTACCCTAAACAAACCTGGTATCTTGCAAGGAGGAATTAAAGCAAGCCCAGGCTAGCATGATCTCATCAGATCTTGGAAGCTAAGGAGAGTCGACTCTGGTTATTACTTGGATGGGAGACCACGCAGGAAGTCCAGGGCTGCTACACAGAGGCAGCCAATGGCATACCATTTGTAGTATTTAATTGGCAAACGATCTCTTTTATTTATTTACTGTATTTAAATTCTGCCTTCCTCCCCAATGGGAACCCAAACCAGCTTACATCATTCTCCTCTTCTCCGTTTAATCCTCACAACCACCCTGTTAGGTAGATTAGGCAGCAAGTCTGTGACTGGCCCAAGATCACCCAGCGAGCTTCCATAATAGAGCAGGGGTTCGAATCTGGGTTTCCCATCTGCCTTCACACGAGATGGGGGGGGCAGTACAGGGGAAACCAACTCTGAATGTGGGGATCCAGGCGTAAAGGTGTCAAGTCGGTTCGAGGACCAATTCAGATTTCTCACAGTTCAGAAAAACAAACACAGAATGTTCACCAACGGCAACTCTGGCATCTTGTGCGATTAGAAAAGAAGACAGTTTGCCTATTATGCAAATCAAATATGTAAAACCTTCTGCCTTCTAGCCCAAGATGTATTTTCAGTGCAGCCCTCCTGGCGGAACACGTTGCAGAGTCCCTGCTGGGTGTCTCAAGTACCCTACCGACAGTGGTTTTCAAGAGAACCACCAGACGCGTCTCGTCATGGAAATGTTCAGCTAGGTCTACTAAATTATTTAGCCCCTAATAATTCAACACCGTGTGGAAAAGCGACAAGAGCATTATGGAGCATATGAATAAGAGAAGGGTGCTGCGCCATGTGCATTAGTGATTTGCACTGCCCCCATGAAGAAAGAAATGGCACACAAAGCTACCAGTAGGACATTCTGTACTTTTGCTCCCTGCAGCATTAAAGTTATCTCGACACTGCATCATCGCTTGTCAGGGAAGGGACCATGGCTCAGTGGCGGAACAGCTGCTTTGCATGCATTAGGCATTGGGTTCAATTCCTGCCCTCTCTGGTTGTGAGGCTCTGACCTGGATAGCCCAAGCTAGCCAGATCCTGTCAGATCTTGGACGGTAAGAAGCGGCAGCCTTAGCTAGTATTTGGAAGGGTGGCTTCCAAGGAATACCAGGGTCATGACGCAGAGGCAAACCTCTTGCCTTCAAAATGTTTCTTGCCTCTGAAATGTCTCTTGTCTTCAAAACTGCAGATTTATACCCTGCCCTTCTCTCTGACTCAGAGAGGCTTACAATCTCCTTTGTCTTCTCCCCCCACAACAGACACCCTGTAAGGTGGGTGAGGTTAAGAGAGCTCTCAAGGACAACCTTTGCCAGAGCTATAGCTGACCCAAGGCCATTCCTGTCAAGAGTCACTGCATCTTGTTCCTCTTGTCATGTGTATCCAATTATACAATGCTATGCTGTGCTTGCTATGCCTTTGATATAAGCGTAACTTGTTGCTTATCTGGAGGGAGGATGGCATGTCTGGGAATGGGCTAGTAGCTAGGTAACCAAGGCTAAGAGCTGGAGGAGATGTGAACCATGAACTGATAGCGAGCACTTGCAATGATGAGAGCTTTGCAAAAACCCCGCACAAAACCCTCGCTTTTGCTTGGTGCGCTTTGGCTTAAATTATAATGGTCAGGGCAAAGGTTTATAAGTTGGGGGAACTGACAGAGAGGTCAGTTCCGACAACACGTGTGTATGCCCATGAAGCTGGAATAAAGATCTTGAACTTCAATTGTCTTTTCTTGACTCTGCGTCTGACAATTCCAGCAGGTGCAAGTGGAGGAGTGGGGAATCAAACTCGGTTCTCCCAGATAAGAGTCCACACATTTAACCACTACACCAAACTGGCTCTCTAACTTGCCACATAATGGTGCATAACGCTAAAAGAGCTAGAAATTCTGGCTACCAGACAATCTTAGGATCTCCTGACTATTCTACACACAACGCCAGATGATGACGACGACGATTATGATGATATTCTCGTAAGGGTCAGGCAGGAGGTGATGTGAAAAGCTTCCCGTTGGAGCACCCGGAGAGCAGCTGCTGCTCAGAGCAGACAAAACTGACCTTCACAGACCAATGGTCTGATTGATATCAGATAAGAGCCCCCAAACGTTTTGAGCCTATGGGCACATTTGGAATTCTGACATGGGACAGAAGGTGCAATAACAACATGCTTGCCACAAGATGGCTGCTTCAGGAGGTAGAGCCAGCTACAAAATGGCTGCCACAGCTACATTTCAATAACACAGAGTAGATCCTTGTGCTTGGGTGGCAGCTGCCGCCAAAGCAACATTTAAAAAATCTGCACAGCCAATCAAATCTCCAATAGTCAATCAGAAGCGTTGCTTATCAAATCCCCACACTTAGCAGGAGCCAGAAAAGAGTGTTGGTGGGCACCATGGTGCCTGTGGGGACCACTTTTGGGACAGCTAGCATAAGGCAACTTTCTGTGAGCCATCCAAGGTTCACAGAAGATGAACAACTGACTAATGGTATGACTGGTATAAGGCAACATCCTATGTTCATGATTCATAGAAGATGAAAAATTCTATCTATCTTGCCATGGCCAATTCTCTTATAGGAATTTCATCCATCTGGTAAGCAGGGCTTTTTTGTGTAGCAGGGACTCCTTTGCATATTAGGCCACACCCCTCTGATGTAGCCAATCCTCCTGGAGCTTATAGCAGGCCCTATACTAAGAGCCCTGTAAGCTCTTGGAGAATTGGCTACATCAGGGGTGTGTGGCCTAATATGCAAAGGAGTTCCTGCTACAAAAAAAAGCCCTGCGTGGCAAGTACTGGGGGCTTGGCTCTGTTTGCTTTCTCTTGGCTACTGATGGCCCGCCTGGAAAATTTCCCTGTAAGTTAAATGGCCAGTCTGCTCCTGATGGTGCAATGCCGACCCCAAACATTTATCTTGCAAAACCCACGTTCCCTAAAGCTGAGTAACAGTTTAGCCAGCGTTCCATTCCAGCTTCAGCCATCAGCATGAAAGATTTCTCAAAACTGTAACTCTCTACGCACACGTCCTCTCTTGACAAAATGTCAGGGAGCGCTTATTCTCCTCTCCCCTCCCCCCAGTTATGTTACTATGCCTTCCCCCACACTTGCAGCTCAGCTAGAATACGCCTGACAGAAGTTCACTAAGCTTTTTTTTAATATTCTGCACATGCCAACAACTGTGGCCATCAAAGGAAAAACCTGTGGGAGAGAGATGTTTTCCTGCTGCCATTCTCTTACTGCAAACCTGAAGCTCTCATCCCTTCCCCACCCCCACCTGCCTTTTAAAAAAAGTCTTAAGGGATCTTAGCAACAACAGGCCTAGCATTTTAGTACAAGAATGACATGACTCAAAGAAGATAACAGCCCAGTACAAGTAACAGCAGCACTGCATGCAGAGGAAACCAGGAGGTTTTACATTTCTTTTCTTTCTTCCTTTTCCCTAAGTTCCATATTTTCTGCCCAATGCACAACCTGGCAATATTTTCTTTTTAACTGCAGCTTTGTTTTATCTAAAACAGCTAAGTCTGTAGTATTCTTGATTGTTACAATATTCACTGGAAAATGCATGCAAGGCTGACCCTAGACCAGGAGTGTCGAACCTGAGGCCCAGGGGCTGAATCAGGCCCTCGGAGTTCTTCCTAATGTGAGCCGGAAACTCTTTTGATTTAATTTCAACCCATTGGTTCTGGTCCTATCTTCTGGGGCCACAGAAAACAATTCCACACCATCCTTTAGAAGACAGCCCTTCAAGTACTTGAAGATAGTGATCATATCACCTCTCAGCCACTGCCTCTCCAGGCCAAACATCCCCAGCTCCTTCAACCTTTCCTCATAGGACTTGGTCTCCAGACCCCTCACCATCTTCGTCGCCCTCCTCTGGACCCATTCCAGTTTGTCTATATCCTTCTTAAAATGTGGTGCCCAAAACTGAACACAATACTCCAGGTGAGGTCTTACCAGTGCAGAGTAAAGCGATACCAACACATCACGTGATCTGGACACTATACTTCTGTTGATACAGCCCAAAATTGTATTTGCCTTTTTAGCCACCGCATCACACTGTTGACTCATATTCAGCATATGATCCACTAAGACCCTGAGATCCTTTTCGCACATACTACTGCTAAGAAGTCTCCCCCCTCCTATAACCATGCATTGGATTTTTTTCCCTACCTAAACACAGAACTTCACATTTATCCCTGTTAAAATTAATTTTATTGATTTTAGCCCAGTTTTCCAGCTTGTCAAGGTCATCCTGTATCCTGTTTCTGTCGTCTTCTGTGTTTGCAGCCCCTCCCATTTAGCATCATCTGCAAATTTAATAAGCATCCCTCTAGTCCTTCAACCAAATCATTGATAATCATTAATACATTTCAAATCATTAATACAATTCCGGCTATCCCTGAAGTTTCCAAGGGTAGCCGTGCTGGTCTATAGTAGAACAACTAGATTCAAGCCGAGGAGCACCTTAAGAGACCAACAAGATTTGGGGGGAGGGGGCACAAGCTTTCCAGCATTAGAGCTCCCTCAGTTAGATAAAAGGAGCTTTGACTCTCAAAAACCTTGTTCTCTAAGGTGCTGCTGGACTCAGATTTAGCCATATAAATCAGTTGACCCCTTTCATCAACTGAATTTAAGAACTAAGATCATGTATCCCCTGCCTTCCTCCCCAAAAGGACACTGAAGTGGTTTGACACACTCTCCCCTTCTCTTTTATCCTCACAATGAACCTATGAGGTGGGTTAACTCAGAGTATATTACTGGTTCAAGGTTTCCCAGTAAGCTGCCGGGGCAGAGTGCGCATATTAATCAGGACCTCCCAGATCTGATTTGGACACCCTAACCACCAGTTCCTACTAAACACACTATATTTTAATGTATTCTTTTTTCCTAATGGCAAACTTGAATGATGTTTATAATGTATGTTACATGTTCAAAAGCAAATTAGGTGGACAGGAACACCTCTGGGAAAGGCATGTTCTCAGTTTAACCCAGACCTGCAAGCAACAGAGCAATGAACAGCCTCCATTTATTGCCTTATGACACTCTCACCATCATTCTCCCATTCTGACATGTTACTATTTTGTTGGTTTCCTAAGCAAATACTATCCAAACCAAATGTTCTTTCCGTTTGTTAATTTCACTATGAGTTGTTTTTTTTCTAAACTAAAACCTCAGTGTTCAGGTTAAATTGGCACTTTGCGATAAATAAGTGGGTTTTGGGTTGCAGTTTGGGCACTCGGTCTCTAAAAGGTTCACCATCACTGGTTTATTTGGTAACACAGCCTCTCTGATTTTGCCTAAAGAGCCACAACAAAAAACTTACCTTCCTGTTTCAGAGCCGATTTGGCATGCCCAATCGCTTCCCACGGCGACGGAATATCCAGAAACACTGCATCGGCAACATCAGAGACTCCAAACCCCATTTTGCAGACATCTTGGTTCTTCACGGTCACCAAGTGGTCCACCCGGTGCTCTCTGAACTCCTCAATGGCTTTCTCCGCTCTCTGCTGATGAAACTCCACTGTGTACAGATGCCCCGTTGGAGAGATGGTCCGGATTATAGCATGAGAGAGGGAACCACTTCCTGTACCTGAAAAGAAGAAGAGTGCAGTCCTTGAGAAGAAGTGCTTCTTAAAACAAAAGGGGGCATATATAAGGGCAACATCTGAAACGGGAAGAGTGGACATCTGAACCGTGCGACTTCCTGGGAGCGTCAACAAGCATGCTTGCTCTCTGCCTACTGCAGCTCATCCCTGCTACAGACAGGCTGACAACAAAACAGTGGCTTGGGAACTAGGATATCTGAAGCACTGTCTTCTCCCATATGTTCCTGCCCAAGAACAATGAACGCAAGGAGAGGCCCTCTTAATGGACCAGTCAGTTAAAGAACCCTGGCTGATAGGGCCTTTTCAGTGGCAGCCCCATGATTATGGCACAACCTCCACGGGTGTGCCCAGCCCCCTCACTCTCGAGCTTTAGAAAGCAGCTGAAGATAGTTTTATTCATGAAAGCATTGGATTTTCACTTCTGCCTACCAGCAGTTTTAAATTATTAATTTTGACCTGTGCTTTTATGTATTTTGTTATTATTTGCATTGTAGGCTGCCCTGGGTCCTGTAAATGTTTTTTACAAATAAAAACGAAATAAAAACAAGCACAGATTGTGTAATTTGTACTGCATACGGGAAAAGGAAACAACACACACCTAACATCTAGGTTTTTCTAAATTCTGGCAGTGGTGGAAAGGCAACTGGGTAGGGTTTCCAAAGTGAGTGATGTTCAGAATGGTTTGCCATTGCCTGACTCTGACCAATTCCTCACTAGCAGTTGCTCTGCCCCCAGACTTCTGCGTTCCCCAGCTCAAATGATCAATGCCCCACTAGTTGCTGCACAGGCACATTTTGATCCATCTAATTTCCCTCACGGCTTCTTGCTCTTGCTTTTTAGAGTTCCGGAAGCCGCAAGGGAAACTGGAGGGAGCTGTGGATCAAAATGTGCCTGTGCAGCAACTGGTGGGGAACTGATCACTTGAGCCAGGGAAAGCAGAAGCCCAGAAGCAGAGCAACTGCTAGGGAGGAACCAGTCTCTGTGTAGGAACCCCTGGACTTCCTTGCTGGTTTTCCATCCAAATCCTGACCAGACCAACCCTGCTTAGTTTCAAGATCTGATGAGATGGGGCTAGCCTGAGCCATCCAGATCAGAACTACCCTATTTCTAAACTTTGGATTTGAAACAATGTACCAGTCAGGGAACGTTTACCTGGCCATTAACTGCAAAGCTGAGCATTACAGCAAAGGGAACAGGTTACAGTCCTAGGGATCCCTGTTCAAATCTTGCTTCTGCTGCGAAGTTCATAAGGCTGGCTTCAGTCTTTCAGCCTCACTTGCATTGTGGGAGGAGGTAATTATGAGGGGCCTACCTTACAGAGATGTTGTGGGGGCTCAAAAAAAATTATAAGCATGTGAAACACTTTGAAAGACTATAGAAATGTTTAACATTATTGAGGGGTTTCTAAAACCGGAGCTGCATGGTTTAAATGGAAAGAGTAAACTCCTTTTTGAACTGATTTATCCATATTTAAACTGGTACCGCCAACAGGCCCTGATTAAAAGCAAGACAATTAATCAATTAAAACACCTTTAAGTAGCGGACAGTCTTTCTTGCAAACTGGCTATTTATTTAAAACATTTCTATTCTGCTTTTCCACCCAGTACAGAGTCTCCAAGGTGGCGAACATCACAAGATGAAAAACACTTTTCAGACATTACAAACAGAGTTTAAATACACACAAACATATTATTTAAAACAATTAAACAAAACGTATAAACACATCTGCACAGCTCTTTTGCGTGCTCTGTTTATACCAGACACATGAAACCATCTGTGCGGTTGTCTGAAAGCAAAGCATGAGGGGAAGTCAAACTAGGATATGAAACTACAGTCTGGTGTGTTAGCCACAGTTAGTGATATTCCAATGCAGATGGGCGTGCATGTACAGCACTGTTAATTCAGCCAACTTCTGGCAAGTCTGTAGGGGAGGGGTCTCCAAATTTTGAGCCTACAGGCACTTCTGGGATGCTGACACAGGTTGGTGAGGGCAGATACAAAATGGCTGCCACAAAATGGCTGCTTCAGGAGTTGGAGCCAGCTACAAAAGGTCCCTGTGCTGTGGTGATTTTTTTTTTAAATCTGCACAGCCAATCAAATCTCTTTCTGGGCAAAAGCCCCATCTGGCCTCGCCCACTTTCTAAAAACACTTAGCGGGTGCCAGAAAAGGTCGCCAGGCACCATGGTGACCTTTGCCATAGGGTCTTCAAGGTACAAGATGAGCAGAGGTGGTCTGCCATTGCCTGCCTCTGCATAGCAACCGCAGTTTCCTTTGTGGTCTCCCATTCAACTAGTTGGGCTTTATTATGGCCCATAAGCCATACAGAAGCAGGAAGAAGAAACACTGCTTTCACACATGTAAATAAAGCAGTTTCGATCCATTTCTGTGACCGTTTGCAAGTGGATTTTTGCCATTTCGCACAGCAAAATCCAGTTGTAGTGGACAGAAAGTTCATTATGTAGTGTGTGTGGAAGTGCCCATGGTGACTGACTTTTGCCCACATCAGCTCTCTGTGTACCTCATTCATCCTAGTAAATCTTAACAGTTTAAGGGTAAGAATCTGAGTAAATTAAACAGGATGTTCTCTCAGCCCCTATTTTTATTTCAAAGAACAAAAACTTAATATTTACAGCAGTTCTTGGGTCAACCCCTGCCAATAAAACTGGCCAATAAAATCCCACCCAAGCACTAACTGGGGCCGATCCTACTCAGCTTCTGAGATCTGACAAGATCAGGCTAGCCTGGGCCATCCAGAGCAGGGCACCAAATACAGGTCACCAAGTTTAATCCTGTTTCTTTTCTTTCCTCCTTACCATAGCTCCTGCATACAACCTAGATAAAGGGAAGTACAGCACAAGAAACGTGATGGAACCACCATCTGGGAAGCCAACCCAGATTAGAGCAACTGGAAACCCAGGATCCAGCTCAATGACAAACCAGCACAGAAGGAACAAACCAAAAAACGTTGTGTTATGTATAAACAGAGCCACAAAGTACTAGTTGGAGCTACAATCCTGACTTAGTTGGGCAACGGAAGAAGAGTTTAACTGTCCAACTTTCACACCCATTCACAGTAATGGCAAATAGTAAAAGTAGTTTCCAACTCTGGGGTGACGTCACATCACAATGTTTTCACAGCAGACCTTTTACGGGGTGGTTTGCCATTGCCTTCCCCCATCATCTACAGTTCCCCCGCAGCAAGCTGGGTACTCATTTTACCGACCTCAGAAGAATAGAAGGTTGAGTCAACCTTGAGCCGGCTACCTGAACCCAGCTTCCGCCAAGATTGAACTCAGGTCATGAGCAGAGCTTAGGACTGCAGTACTGCAGCTTTACCACTCTGCGCCAAGGAGCTGCAATGGGGAATACTATGGTGTAAATAAATTGTCATAAACTTGGTCAGCAGACACATCCTTACCCTTCAGGATCTTTTCCAGTTCCTTTATGGCTGCCCTGTCTAACGTCACAGTCTTACACAAAAAAGTTCAATTATTCATTTTGAGTGAGTAAAAGCTTGTCTTAAAAAGCACTGCCATTTATTCCAAAAGAGAGAATGTCTTGGTGGAAGCTTCCCCCCAACCCTAGCACTCCAAAAATTTCCAATTCTCCACTGCGCTTGAAGAAGGAAAAACATTCTTCACAAAAACACACCTGCCCTCAGGTTTTTCCCTCCTCACATCAAATAACGTTTTTCACACAGGGCCAGTGTGATGTGGCGGTTACAGTGTCAAGCCGGCCTGGGTGACCTTGGTCCTGTCAAACGTTTGTGGCCTAACCAACCTCACAGAATAGCTGGAAGGGTAACGTGGAGGAAAGGAGAATGATGTAAACCTATATGAGTCTGCATTGGGGAGAAAGGCAGGATATAAATGAAATTTTAAAAATATGATCTCTCTCTACTCAGAAGCCTGAAATACGACGAAACAAAAAGGATACTTTTCCTAAGCCCTGTCGAACAGTGTGTATTCAGGGATAGGGCTTCTCTATAAATTGAAACTACCGTAATTTGTTTTTTGCACTCCATGCCACATATCTAAAAAACACTTCCATGCCCCCTGAGCATTTTCACTAATTTCTTCGTAGTTCTCCCAGTAGGAGGGGCTGTGGCTCAGTGGAAGAGCCTCTGCTTGGTGTGCAGAAGGTCCCAGGTTTGATTCCTGGCATCTCCATTTAAAGGATTAGGTAGTGGGTGATGCGAAAGACCTCTAGGTGAGACTCTGGAGAACTGTTGCCAGTCTGAGTAGACAATACTGACCTTGACGGGTCAATAGTCTGATTCAGTATAAGGCAGCTTTGGGTGAGGATACTGCTAGGAATGCTGAATTCACACATCTGAATTCTCACCTCTCCTTCCCTGCTCTGCTGAGGCAACAATGAGGCCTTTGTAATTTTGCTGCCACACTGCCCCCTCTTACCTATCAACTGCCATCCGTGCCAATAGCAGCATGGTGCCAGCAGCTCACGAGACCAGCAGACTGCGCTAAAAAGTCTCTCCCCAGAAAGCACAAATGCACGGCTGGGGACTTCCACCATCCTGGAAAGCGTCATGGTTTTGCTTCCCGGAGGGGTTAACGTTACATCCGCTTTGGTTCCCTTCCCAGCCATCCCCAGCAGCAAACAGAAGGGATGTCAAAACAGCAGGAGCGGAGAGAAAAACTAAAGGCAACAGCCTGACACACGGATCTAGTTTCCCACTCGATATTCTTGTACATATTTAATAGTCTTCCTTTTGAAAATCTGCTCCTAAACCACCAGGGAAGATACTGTTCTTCTTCCCTTTCGAGGAACCCCCCATTAAGACAGACTTTGGCTCGCTGCCTAGCTCTGGGAATTAATCAAACATTCTGTGGATGCCAAGTCCAGAATCAAGTGTTAGGAACTGGGTTTTTTGTTCCAATAGCAGGCACTTGCAGTTCTTTGGAACAGGACAATCCCCTTTGTCAGCAGAAGGCAACTGGCTAAATCCACACACACAAAACCCTGCCTCAAAAAAGAAATAAAAAAAAATGGTGAACTTTTGCCAAAGAGAGTCTTTCTGGTCTATCGCAGTGCCCCCCAACCTTTTCAAGCCTGTGGGCACCTTTGGGATTCTGACACAGGTGATAGGCACAACTACAAAATGGCTGCCACAGGACGTGTAACCAATTACAAAATGTCAGGGAGTAAGCTTATGTGGAACTCGAACGGGAACTCTTCAACGTTTCAGGCAGAAGCTCTGTTTAACAGGACGGCTCTTAAAATGAACTCAGTTACGTGGCGAAGATCCTTGTGTTGTAGTGGCAGCTGTCACTGAAGTAGCTCTTTGAAACTCTGCACACCCAACCAGCTTTCCAATGGCTGATCAGAAGCCCTCCTGGGCAAAAGGCCTATAGGCACCATGTTGGGAACGCCTGGTCTTTCAAGTCTAGCATCCTGTTTCCAATAACAGTCAACTAGCCATCTCTAATATTCAAGTTGAACAGCTATGGTGGCAAAAAGTCACTGACAGAACTAGCCCTCTGCAAATCTGCCCAATACTGTGGTGCTTTAGTCTTCAGTTTGCTAGAATTCACCAGGTGTGTGTCATTGAAGGAGGAAGAGGAGGATATTGGATTTATGCCCCATCCTTCACTACCTAAAGGAGTCTCAGAGCAGTTTACAGTCTCCTTCCCCTTCCCCTCCTCACAACAGACACCCTGTGAGGTAGGTGAAACTGAGAGAGCTCTGACAGAAACTGCTCGAGAGGAACAGCTCTGAGAGAACCTGTGACTGACTCAAGATCACATAGAAAGGTGTATGTGGAAGAGTCTGCACACTTAACCACTACTCCGAACTGGCTCTGGGTTGGGAAATTCCTATTTTTGGGGGTGGAGCCTGTGAAGGGCAGGGTTTGGGCAGTAGAAGGCCTCAGCAGGATATAGTGCCATAGACTCCACCCTCCCTAGAGAATCCATTTTCTCAATCAAAATTCCAGGAGATTTCCAGGCCCCACCTGGAGACTGGCAACCATAGAAAACCACCTCTGGTTGTCTCTTGCTGTGCCTTCACCACTCTTTCTACCACCAGCTGAAATTCTCAAGATTCATGTGGTGATGAAAGAACCTGTGACCAGCCTTCCAGCCACAGAGTTCCCACCTGTAGTACTATGTGCAAAATGGTTGTACAGAGAATACCCTGTAGAACAGGGGTGTCATGAGGGCCGAATCTGACATAAATGAGACCTTGTCGGGCCAAGCCATGTCGGGTTGGGCCAGGCCATGTGTGTACCTATTTATGATTAGGTAGCAGAGATATAAACTTTATAAAGGACACAGACAAACACAAAGATTTTTTAAAAAACAAAACCTTAAAACATTTTTAAAATATTAACACTCAGTCTTTCTTTGTATTTCTCCCATGGGATACAGGGAACTTGGCAAAGGAAGCTCTGGCTCTTTCCTTCCTTCCACAGGGGACCAGGAGGGGGAGGAGCCTCAGCCAATAGACGGAAGAGAGGCTTGGCCCAGTAGCTCTACTGTGCAATTGAGAGAGCCTGGCAGAGCAAGATATTTTGCAGAAGGAAGCAAGAGATAGGGAGAAGGAAGCAGACAACCGCCAGTTGCCCAGGGGCCTGATATAAGCCCTCCGGGGGCCTGATTTGGCCCCAGGATAGCATATCTGACTCCCCTGCAAATTCTGCCTAGATCAGTAACATGCTTTCTTCTCAGCAGACATCTGGAGGCAGCCCTTCCTTCAAGTGCTGTCGCTGTTCTTGCCGATGTTCCTGTTGTTATGAGAACAAAACGTTTGAACTGCACAACCCCATATGAATTAGTATTCCTCCAAGACTCTGGAGATAATGGGGGAGCGTCTGAGTGTTATACAGTTGGCCTCTCTCTGAGACACACATACACATACCCAGAGGCTAACTATCAGCTAACAGTATTTTTCCTGTGCATGCATAAGCACATAAGAGAAGCCATGTTGGATCAGGCCAATGGCCCATCCAGTCCAACACCGTGTCACACAGTGGCCAAAAAAACCAAGTGCTAGCCAGAGGTCCACCAGTGGGGCTAGAAGCCCTTCCACTATGCCCCCCCCACAAGCACAAGAATACAGAGCCAGACAGAGTTCCAACATAAGCTGTGGCTAATAGCCACTGATGGACCTCTGCTCCATATGCAGTTGTAGCACAGCGCTTTATACAATTCCGCTCGTTTGCAATCCCTCAACTTTGGGCCTTACTGATTTTATGTGCTCAGGGTGCCAAAACAGGGGCTAGAAATAGGCTGACTGGGAAGGGAAAATGGTTCTTTAGCAAGCCAAGCTGAGTGGTCCCCATAGTGCTACCAACCAGCGCTGCAGGGCCATATCGCTCAGTGTGGCAGACAGTGGGCATTAGCTCACCCACTGCCTCAACCCCCAAATTGGAAGTCATGGAGAGGAGGCAATTCATGAGCCAACATCAACTGCCACTGCTGATGAGCGGGCTGGACCAATTGCTCCCTGAGGCTCAGGCGCAAAGTCCCTGGGGTTTGGCTCTGTTTGCTCTTGGCCCACTGGGAAATTTCCCTGTAAGTTAAATGGCCAATCCGCTCCTGCGCAGGGGGAAGGACTGTTTGGTGTAGTTGTTAAGTGTGCAGACTCTTGGGAGAACCGTGTTTGATTCCCCACTTCTCCACTTGCACCTGCTAGAAAGGCCTTGGGTCAGCCATAGCTCTCACAGGAGTTGTCTTTGGAAGGGCAGCTGCTGTGAGAGCTTTCTCAGCCCCACCTACCTCACAGGCAGTGCTCCCTCTAAGCTGAGTTAGTGTGCGCTAGCTCACAGTTTTTTAGCCTCCAGCTCACACATTTGTTGTCTTAGCTAAGGAAGGGTGGCCCCAGAGCACACTAATTCATGCAGTAGCTCACAACTTTAATGCCAGTAGCTCACAACTTTAATGCCAATAGCTCACAAAGCAGAATTTTTGCTCACAAGACTCTACAGCTTAGAGGGAACATTGCTCACAGGGTGTCTGTTATGGGGGAGGCAAGTAAAGGAGATTGTAAGCCACTCTGAGTCTCTGATTCAGAGAGAAGGGCAGGGTATAAATCTACAGTCTTTTTCTTCTTGACCGTTAGAGCGATTCCTCAGTGGAGGTGGTGGGCTCTCCTTCCTTGGAGGTTTTTAAACACAGGCTAGATGGCCATCTGACAGCAATGAAGATCCTGTGAATTTAGGGGGAGGTGTTTGTGAGTTTCCTGCATTGTGCAGGGGGTTGGACTAGATGACCCTAGAGGTCCCTTCCAACTCTATGATTCTTCTTCTTCTTGTTCCAGGTTTAGGAAAGCCCCAACCAGGGTGCGTCTGGGGACCCCCACTCTTCCTCTGACCACCACCAGAACACCCACTCATTCCTACCTTCCAGCCTACCCGAACACCCACCTGCCCGTGTGTCCTTTCTTCCCCCACCAATTTGTGAGCCTTTACACCAACTGTACATCCTTTGCCTAATAGCACGGGGTGGTATGTGCGTACGGCAGCACCGCCACTGTGCCCACCCCCTAGCAGTGTGCAGCTGGGGAGCTCTGTTGCAGTGGCCCCCGTCAGAAACCCTGGGCCCAGCAGTTGCCCTAACTTGGCATATGCTGACAAAAGAAGAGCCCTGCTGGATCAGACCAATGGTCCATCCAGTCTAGCATCCTGTCTCACTCAGGGGCCAACCAGTTCTTCCAGAGGGCCAACAGGGCAGAGAGGCTGGGGCCTTTGCAAGATGTTGCCTCCTGGCTTTGGAATTCAGCCAGCCCTGAAGCCAGGAATTCTTCACTCAGCCCAGCTTCAACCCAGGTTACATAAGACAGACGCTGATTCCAAGTTTCTAATCCGGTGCAGATACAGGAGCTGGGATTCAAACAGGCCTGTGGCTCAAAGGACACTAACTAGGTCTGATTTTGGCCTGTTTCCAAAAAGACGGGCCATCAGACTAGCAACAGCAGGGAAGAAGAAGATGATGATATTGGATTTATATCCCACATTATACTCTGAATCTCAAAAGTCTCAGAGCGGTCATAATCTCCTCTACCTCCCCCCTTACAACAGACACCCTGTGAGGTAGGTGGGGCTGAGAGAGCTTTTTTCCCTTTCAAAGACAACTCCTACGAAAGCTATGGCTAACCCAAGGCCACTCCAGCAGGCGCAAGTGGAGGAGTGGGGAATCAAACCCGGTTCCCCCAGTTAGGAGTCCATGCACTTAACCACTATACCAAACTGGCTCTGTTACTTCATGAATGCAGAACAGATTGCGATCACAGTCAGCAACCCAAGACCTCCACAACGCTTTCGCTGTGCAGGCAGGTGCACAATCTGGGGAGAAGGGCAACCTCTGGATTACATAAACAAGTCTCCTGCTAAGTGATTGGCACAGTCAGAGAAGCCATGTTGGATCAGGCCAATGGCCCATCCAGCCCAACACTCCATCACATAGTGGCCAAAACCCAGGTGCCATCAGGAGGTCCACCAGCGGGGCCATAACTCCAGAAGCCCTCCCACACTCCCCCCCACCGCCAACACCGAGCACCAAGGATGCAAAGCATCGCTGCCCCAGACTCAATGTTCCATCTATTCCTTCCGGCTAATAGGCACTGATGAAGCCGTGACCATTCTGCTTTCACCTTGTCAACACTGAGGTATATGTTCATTACAAAACCGTAGAAAACTCAATCTGTCATTACAACTAATCAACACAAAGTACATTGCTGTGCATTTGGAGGGCAAAGGACCCAGATTCGGCATCATGCGGGGAACAGCGATTGTATCAGGAGATCATGGAGAAAGAGCCAGCATTCTATAGACATCAGAGAATCAGACTTGAATCAAATCCCCACTCCACCATGGAAACTCGCTGGGTGACCTTGGGGCAGTCTGTCCTCTTCCCCCAGCCTCTCCCACCCCTTGTGGCCTAGCTCAGAAGGGGAACTGGCCTGAGCTTGAATTTGGAACCAAGCGGGGGGCTAACAGGACCAAGGAGAAGGACTTTCGGCTGGCCTGTTTCAACCCTGGTGGTCTTGGGTCTCAAGCAGAGCTTTCCAATTTGCTGGGAGAACTCGCCTACCAGACTGCAGAATCAGTGAATGGACTGATGCTGCAAAAATAATCTGACAGCTTGAAAGCCATCAATTGATTTATTTGTAAATTAAAGTAATAAATAAATAAATAATAAATCTGGGAATTTACAGCCTGCTTAAGGGGACCCAAAGCAGGTTACAATATACAGAACCCAAACAACAGCCGTGATAAGCTTCAAGCAGCTCAGGAGTCAGTGGCTGGTTCACCGGTAGGTACCGTCTGCAAGCCATCGGGGTTTGGCTCTTGCCCTTCAGCTCGCACCCAGGGGCCTTCTGCCTCCGGCTATACCAAGCTGCCCAAGGAAGAGGAAGACAAGCCCGGCCCAGATGGAACTCAGCTGCCGCTGCTGGCAAGAATCCAGAGAGATCTTCCTTGCTTCCTGCCAGCCAGCTGCCAAGTGGGAGCCATCTGGGTCTCCGCCTGTTTTTGAGGGCTCCGGTTCTTTGCTCCTTAAAGCTGGTATCCAGCTTGCAGCTCTCCAAAACAGCCAGAGGTTCAGGATGAAGCAGACCACAAATTTGCCCACAAATGAAGCAGACCACAAATTTGCATTATGCCTGCCCTAATCCCTAGTGGCCAGACAGGGGACAGCTACCCTCCCACTGCCATGGTTTTTGCAGGGAGGCAGGCCGAGAAAGGTCTTTTACCTAAGGGCCTAAGCCTCCCACCGTCTGCCAAAATGTCCACCAACAACAACAACTTCCATCGGCCCTCGTTTCTTGAGAAATCACATACAGCAAGGCCTCATGAGAGTCATCATCCATCCCGGTAAAACGCGTGCAAATTCAACGCAGAATCGAAGGGCGACGCATGTTGCAGAAACTGAGCAAAACAATGTGATGCGTCAACCCCGTTCCATGTTCACAGGACTATGTGGGTTTATAACCCTGGATATGTCCAGGGCGTGTGTATTCACTAAAGACAAAAATAAAGGGTAGATGCTGCCAATTTTGCGCAAGCCAGCCCCAACCAGAGTTCTTTCATCCTAGCAACTGTGTGCCAGTTGCCCTTCTTAAAGAAAGACAGAGACAAAGAGGGAGCCAGAGACAGAGAGGGAGATAGAGACAGAGAGAAGAAAATCCAGTGGCTTGGCTTGTTTTAAAATCCCTTTAAAAAGTAAACCCGCTCGACAGCTTAACTGGAACACATTAATCATGGATGTGTTCCTTGCGCGGAACAAGAGGGGGAAATCTAGGTTACTTTACACTGTTATTATTAAGACACATTCTCAGCTGCCTCCACTGCGGCTTCGAGAGTCAGCTACGCATACAAATGCCATCTGTGAACGGCACAGCCTCAAAGCCTAAAAGCAGCCTTCGCTGTTAACAAGCCACTGCCTCGCAGCGAAGCGGATGATTTTTTTTCTCCTCCCTCTTTGCGAGGAAGTTTGGTACATGAAGTTTGCATTCCCATGTCTAAAGGTCAGAGACGGTTCTGGAGCTACTGCATCCAGCTCGGATCACCCACGCTGCCCTGCTTCAGAGATACACTACCTCTCACAGCTGAAAAATACCTGTCCAAAGCCACGGCTTTTGTTGCTTCCGTTTCTTTCTTTCCTTCTAGTGCCATCTCTCATTAGCACAGCATTTCTATTCCATTTATTTGCATCGTGCCAGTTCAGTTTGATGAACATATTCACTCTCCCATATATTTTTCAATATTTTTTCACCCCCTTCTTCCTTTTGCTTTCTAATTCCATTTCTAATTCTATCATTGGCAGCTTGGAATATTCTCCTCTGTGCTGGCTTCTGCAGTTTTCCTTCAACACCTCAACTGCATTCCAGCTCTCTGCACTGCTGGATTCTCTTGGTTAACTCTTAGGGTGTGGCTCAGTGGTAGAGCATCTTTTTGGCATGCTGAAGTTCCCAAGTTCAATCCCCAGCTTCCCCAGTTTAAAAAACCAGAGAGTAGATGATGGGAAAAACCAGACCCTGGATCGCTACTGCCAATCCGAGCAGACAAGTCTGGCTTTGATAGTCAGTGTGATACAGTGGTTAGAGCATCAGACTAGCATCTGAGAGACCTGGGTTTGAACCCCTACTCTGTTGTGGAAGCTTGCTGGGTGACCTTGGGCCAGTCACACTCTCTCACCCTTACCTACTTCACAGGGTTATTGTGAGGAGAAAATGGAGGCAAAGATAATGCTACAAGTCACTTTGGGTCCCCAACTGGGGAAATGGATGGGGGGGGGGAGGAGGAGGAGAAAGAGAAATTGGATTTATATCCCGCCTTTCACTCTGAGTCTCAGAGCAGCTCAAAATCTCCTTTACCTTCCTCCCCCACAACAGACACCCTGTGAGCTGGGGCTGAGAGAGCTCTCCCCAAAAGCTGCTCTTTCAAGGACAACTCCTGCAATAGCTATGGCTGACCCAAGGCAATTCCAGCAGCTGCAAGTGGAGGAGTGGGGAATCAAACCTGGTTCTCCCAGATAAGAGTCTGCACACTTAACCACAACACTAAACTGGCTCTCTAGTAAATAGATTAAGCATTTGACCCACTATAAGACAGCTTCATGTGTTCTTACTAAGACCCAGATAATTTCCTCTAACAGTTACCCTACTTTCAGCCTCCCCTGTTTGACTGGTCACTGATTTTTTAGGCCAGAAGGATCCCCTGATATCACCTTATGAGGGGTCTGATAGGACTGCTGAGGTAACAGGACGGTGGGGGAAATTTGCCTATGCTCTCAATTCATGGGAGCCGGCTTCATGTAGAAATCACTGAAAAGAACCCTGTAAGTAAGACTCAAGACAGGGAGAGAAGAAGAAATGAAACCGTCACTGGCAGCCTTCAAGGAGCGGCTGGACCAACACTTCTCAGGGATGCTTCAGTCCAGGGGTGTCAAACTCATTTGTTATGAGGGCCAGATCAGACATAAAAGAGATGTTGTTGGGCTGGGCTGTGTGTGTTCCTATTTAAGATTAGATAGCAGAGATATAAACTTTATAAAGGACACAAACGCAATTAAAGATTTTTTAAAAAAAACTTAAAACATGCTTCAAACATTAGCACTCAGTCTTAAAAGTGCTTTCTTTGTATTTCTCCCATGGGATCCAGGGAACTGGGCAAAGGAAGCTCTCTGGCTCTTTCCTTCCTTCCCCAGGGTACCAGGAGGGGGAGGAGCTTCAGCCAAGAGTAGGAGCTCAGAAGCTCTGCTGTGCGATTGAGAGAGCCTGGCAAAGCAAGCTCTGCCTCCTCCCCTTCCTCCCCAAGGGAGGAGCCTCTGCCAATGGAGAAAATAGAGGTTTTGCTCTGTAGCTCCTGTGCAACTGAGCAAGCTTGGCAAAGCAAGTTGTGATGCAGAAGGGAGCAAGATAGAGGGAGAAGGAAGCAGATGACAGTCAATTGCTCGGGGGCCTGATAGGAGCCTTCTGGGGGCATGATTTGGCCCCTGGGCCGCATGTTTGACACCCCTGCTTTAGGGATCCTGCACTGAGCAGGGGTTGGACTAGGTGGCCTGTATGGCCCCTTCCAACTCCGTGATTCTCTGAGTAGGACATTACAAAATGTAAATGCCAAAGAAACAGCCAGTGCCACATCCCACGAATGCCAACCGTGACTTAATCCAGATTTTTCTACAAAACATGGTAAGTACTCACCCACTCTTATAAATGGAATTACAAATAAGTAAAAACAAAATGCTAGAAAAAGGATCAAGGGAGAACACACAGGTTTGCCCATTTCCTGTGGATCTTTCCAAAAGGCCACCTTTTCACTTCAAAATATTCTGCCACCACATCTTTCACAACCGGACTCTAGGTTTGCCTTCCAAACAGTGCCTTTTCAAATTCTGCAGGTTTGTGTGACTAACTAAAATCCTCTCCCGGATAGTAAACAACTGTTCTCTTTTAGCGGCTTTGCTGTGCCCTTTCCAGTACCGCAAGCTTTTCACAATTCACATACAGCGCCACATCCCTTAATCTATAATCCGCTGTTATAATCAAATTTGACAGATGTACTCTCGGGGTCAGCAGTGCGACCACCTCCTTCAGCCTCTCGAAATACACACACGAACTGGCTGGGAGCTGCCACTCGCTCCAACAACACTATTTAGTCCCCTGTGCAAGGCAGGTTCAAGCTTCAAAAGCAGCAGGATCTTTTTGGGGGGAAGGGAAGGGAAGGGAAAGAGGTTGCTGCATCGGTGCAAACTGAAATCCAAATGTAAGAGCCCCGTGAAACCTTTTATTAAGACCCTCTGAAATTACACCAAAAAAAGGGTGGAAGTTTTCAAGTCCTCCAGAACTCTTCATCAGGGTAGAGCAGGGGTGTCAAACACGCAGCCCAGGGCTGGAACCAGGCTCCTAGAGAGCTCCTCTTCCCTCTCTCTTGCTTCCTTCTGCATCACAGCTTGCTTTGCAAGGCTTGCTCAATCACACAGGAGCCACAGAGCAAAACCTCTATTTTCTTCATTGGCTGGGCTCCTGCCTTGGAGAGGAAGAGGGGGAGGGCTTGCTTGCTTTGCCAGGCTCTCTCAAATGCACAGCAGAGCTATTGAGCCAAGCCTCTCTTCCGTCCATTGGCTGAGGCTCCTCCCCCTCCTGGTTCCCTGGGGAAGGAAGGAAAGAGCCAGAGCTTCCTTTGCCCAGTTCCCTGAATCCCATGGGAGAGATGCAGAGAAAGCACCTTTAAGACCAACAAGTGCTAATGTTTCATGCACATTTTATTTTAAGGGAGTTTTTTTTTTAAAAAAAAAATATTTAATTCTGTTTGTCTGTGCCTTTAATAATGTTTATATCTTTACTACCTGGCATTACATTTTACGATACACGTGGCCCAGCCTGACAAGCTCTCATTTATGTCAGATTCAGCCCTCCTAACAAATGAGTTCGACACCTTGGGCTAGATGTTTGGGCTGCCAACTGTAGCCTGGAAAATTCCTGGAGATTTTTTTATCCCTTCAATTTTTCTGATGGAAAAATTAGAAATTTTGAGAAGTACTGGGAAAAAACCTCCCATTAAATATTTTCTTTTTGAAAACACTTCCCTCATTCTAAAAGGCAGCAATCAGCACCATCCCAAAGAAAAAGAAATGCAAGAAAGCAAACTGGCTGTCTGATTGTCATGCCTGCCCCTGACCCAGCACCTGCTAGCTCAGAGCAGGCGCCTTTATCAGCCCTGGACGTAAGTCCTGAGGAGGCAAGCCGGCAGCAGGAGCCACCTGGAACTGATCAGGCCACGCCGGGCCCCAGCTCATCCCCTCCTGAATCTCCACCACCTGTTAGCCGGCTCCGTGAAAGGAGACGGCAGGAGATTACAAACAGAAGGAGTGAAGCACGCATGCGGGGGAGAAGAGATCTAAGCCCGGCATAGTAATGGGTTAACAAGCCAGCACAGTATATCTGCAATCCTGGCCCTTTGGCAAACTGTGCTGGCAACGAACGATCCTCCTGGGACGTGACCACGCTCTGCACCCTCTTGACTCCTATGAGAACCCGCATATTTCTGACCCGGCTTGAACCTTGGACCTCGGAACTCTGGACTGTGACTTTGCTCTGTGGACTTGCTTTGGTAATTTGACTTCATTCGGCTTTGCTCTCTCTGGCTACCCGACCCTCAGCATTCCTGTGTTTCCACTCTCTGTCTCATCCCTTGGCTCGGACTGATTTATGGTTGTGACTAATTGGACTGTTTAAGATAACGCCTGTGCTGCTCCCTGAAAACCTCAGCCGGCTGCAAGAGTTCTGGCTGACTGCCGGGACGCCAGCAGCCGTCTCCTACCCGAGGCTCGAGTCGTGACACTGATGAGGCTTTACAAATAGCTGAGGAAAGAAGGAAAGCGAAAGGCAAAGGTGAAAAGGAAAAATTCACCCAACTGAATGCAGATTTTCAGAGAACAGCAAGGAGAGATAAGGAGGCCTTCCTGAAGGAACAATGCAAAGCAATAGAGGAAAATAATAGAATGGGAAGGATAAGAAATCGCTTCAAGAAAACTGGAGAAATCAAGGGAACGTTTTGTGCAAAGATGGCCATGATAAAGGACAAAAATGGTAGGAACCTAACAGAGCAGAAGAGATCAGGAAGAGGTGGCAAGAATACACAGAAGAATTATACAAGAAGGATCTCAATGTCAACAACAAAAAAGACAAGACAGGCCATGTAGACATATACAGCTCTGCAACTCAAGATTCATTTTTCCACCTGGAAGGAAACCAAAACTTTATTAGAGGAACATGCAGAACTTTCATTGCTTCTCAGCAATTGCATGCCTTCTATTGTCCTTTTGACCCAACTCTTCTCCTATGGTTGACCTTTTCACCTTTCCCTCAAACCAAGCCAATATAGCCCTCCTACTTGAATCTGACAAAGGGAGTTTTGACGCTGGAAAGTTTATGGCCTGGAAACCTTGTTGGTCTTTCAAGCGGTACTGGACCTGAATCAATCTCATATACCCACCAACTTAGTAACAAGTAGCTTAAAGCCCCACTTTGTTGGAGGGAGAAAAAAAGACCAAAAGAAGGTGGGACAGAAACCACCAAAACCTCAAAGGAAAACTTTCAACGTTTCATTGAGAGCTGAATTCTCTCTAGGAAAAGGCCCTGTGAAAGCACCAGTCATTTCCGCCTCTGGGGTGAAGTTGCTTTCACAACGTTTTCACAGCAGACTTTTTACGGGGTGGTTTGCCATTGCCTTCCCCAGTCATCTACACTTTCCCCCCAGCAAGCTGGGTACTCATTTTACCGACCTCAGAAGGATGGAAGGCTGAGTCAACCTCCAGCCAGCTACCTGAAAACCCAGCTTCTACCAGGGATTGAACTCAGGTCGTAAGCAGAGCTTAGGACTGAAGTTCTAACACTCTGCGCCACGGGGCTCTTTGAGCTCTCTCTAAACGGGTAGCAAAAATTAAGGTACTCACTTTTGTTCAAAGGCCTAGCATATTATTGACTCAAGAGATCTATAGAGGGAGTTACTTGACACTTCCAGAAGTGTAAAATGATTTGCTTAGCAAATAAAGCTGCCCTTTGGATCCAAAATATGTGGTATTTCAAGAGTGCCCATAGAGTTGTTAAATATCCTAGGATTAGATATTTAGCCGTGAAGTCTAAATTAGCATCTGATGTGAGACTGATCCTGGATATAATCCCCTGCCAGAAATGTGTCATTTTGGAGCATTCTGTAACATGTGAATGAGGTTAACACCAGGCTTTTGGAAGCACCAACAGGAATCATTCTCAGTGAGACTAAGGCTGTGATCACACACACTAAACAATGCACTTTCCACTTTCAATACACTTTCCAATTGTATTTTTTTTTATTGTGTGAACTGGAAAAATCCACTTGGAAAGTGCATTATTTAGTGTGTGATCACAGCCCGACATGATAAAATTTAGTTCCCTCTAAGCTGTGAAGTCTTGTGAGCGAAAATTCTACTTTGTGAGCTATTTGCATAAATGAGTGTGCTCAAGGGCCATCCTTCCTTAGCAGGCTGAGTTAAGACAAGAATGTGTGAAACAGAGGCTAAAAAACTGAGCTAGCTCATGTGAACTCAGTTTAGAGGGAAGCAGTACATTCTCAAGAGAGTTTTTTTGATGGCTAAATCTTAGTCATACGTCTTTATTTAATGGCTTTTAGTGCAGTTTGCCATTGGGTCAGTTTAACTGGAGGACTCAGCTCTAGGTTCCACTGGGAGCAGATATAATCCAAATTAGATTTAGTTTGGTATCCTAGAAAGCTATATATAAGGATGGGCTGCCTAGGAAGGATTTCTAAGGAATTCACTGCCACAGGAGGTGGTGGCGGCCACAAGTATAGCCACCTTCAAGAGGGGTTTAGATAAAAATATGGAGCACAGGTCCATCAGTGGCTATTAGCCACAGTGTGTGTGTATACATAAAATTTTTTGCCACCGTGTGACACAGAGTGTTGGACTGGATGGGCCGTTGGCCTGATCCAACATGGCTTCTCTTATGTTCTTATGTTGCACATTACTTTCCTAACTTATACTCCTGCCCTCCTTTTTTCCCTCTCTCCTTCTCTGCGTCAGAGGATAAATTAGGGAAGAGGGAGGGAGGTGCACTGTATGAGACTTGTTTGGTGTGTTAACTTTTTTGCGTGAAAACAATACAATATTAATTTTAAAAATTAAGGTACATATTCTAAGGCAGCACAAGGGGCATCAGCTTGACGTTTCCTATCAACTATTGGGTATATCTGCAATTTTGCATGTAGAAAACTAAAGCATTTCTAACGACTAAATTCCATAAGTATGTCAAATATTGCAACTGTATATCCTATGTTGAAGAGCCCTGTGGTGCAGAGTGGTAAAGCTGCAGTATTGCAGTCCAAGCTCTGCTCACGACCTGAGTTTAATCCTGGAGGAAGCTAGGTTCAGGTAGCCAGCTCAAGGTTGACTCAGCCTTCCATCCTTCCGAGGTTGGTAAAATGAGTACCCAGCTTGTTGACGGTAAATGACTGAGGAAGGCAATGGCAAACCACCTTATAAAAAGTCTGCAGTGAAAATGTCGCAATGTGACGTCACCCCAGAGTCAGAAACGACTGGTGCTTGCACAGGGGACTACCTTTACCTTTTTAACCTTTATATTCTATGTTATAAATTGTGCATTTTATGTTGTTAAAATGATAACATTAATTTAGCTTTGAAAGGACAGTAAGTACTGCATATAGTTCAATTTTCCCCAAGATTTCCTGGGGGAGGGGAGGAATTCCCTGCTCCAAAATTGTCAGAAATTTTACATCTCTACCTAGAAGCTCTGAAGCAGCCATTTTCTCCAGTGGAACTGATGTCTGTAGTCTGGATGTTTAAAAACCATAAAAGAGGGTATACGTGGGGGGCAGGCTGTGGTGTTAAGGTCTCTCTGTGCATTCTCCAAAATATCTACACTACAGCATACTTAGATGATTTTATTGTGCACATATTGTGGCTAGGTGATAACAGACTGCACCATCATTATGCTGGGAAGAAGAAACAAAAAAAAATGGAAGCATGCCACTGAAAATACAAAAGATTTTTATATATATATATATATATATATATATATATATATATATATATATATATAAACCCAATCTCAAGAGAGGGCTTTTTCAGCTGCAGCACTGGAACTATGGAACTCTTTTCCCCCCAAGATATTCATCTGTCCCCTTTGCCAGCAAGTGAAGATTAGTTTTACTTTTTTCGACATTACCTCAAGAACCCTTCCTTCATGCCCTACGTTTTAATTACTGTTTCATGTGCTTTCAATACACACGTTAGTTTTATTATATTTTATGATGTTTTGCTTTAAAGGTTAAGCTGCCTTGGCAGAAAGGCAGTATATGCATTTTGTAAATAAGATAAAAGACGGCCAAGTGTCTTTAATACCTGGCAGAAGGTACCGGTCCCTTAGAAGGCGGAGAACAGAGGAAGGATGTAGCAAGCCTTGTGTTAACAATGCCAGAGATTAATTTTAGCTGATACACAGATTCGAAGCACACAATGTCTACTACCTTCTCAATATTTTTTTTGGGGGGGGGGAAAGGGGGGGTTTACTTAAAGCCTGGTACTTCAGGGGTTAATGATTTCTGCCAGCACAGCCTAATAGTAGCAGGTCCGTCAGCTGCTACTTGGCATGTAGTACACAGAAAAAAATGTTATGCGTATTATATTGCAGCCTACTGAAAATGTGCAAATGAGTTCCTTCCCACAGGGCTTGTGTGTATTTCCAATGTGGTTCTTTTCACGGAGCAAACCAACAGCCTCCGCTTGACAATATGTACCTCTGAGTGATTTAAAACATAAAAGCAGTCACGTAAACCAAGTTGGAGCAACATGTTCAGCTTGTCTGCCAGTGAAACCATTCCCAAATAAAGCAAACACTATTAAGGCCCAGGAATGTGAGATTAGAAGTCCTGGCCATTATGTTGGTAATGTGATATGGCATTTTCCAGGAAATCAGTATTAGGCCAGATTCAGTGTCCTGATTCCCTGCCACAAGAACACAATAATTCATTTACAATATTGATTTATCCCACATGACAAAATGCCAGTAAGGCAGGCAACAAATAGGCCTTGGGATGCAATTCCAAAGGCAAGTGTCATCACTGAAAAAACCCTGCCTCTGGTCATTACCCGCCTTTCTGCTGAACATGGGATCTCCCTCAGGAGGTTAACTTTCACTCCCTCCTTGCTGGAATCTTTATTCATTTAGGTGATTTATATTCCGCCCTCCCTGCAAGCAGGCTCAGGGCAGATTAGAACATATAAATAACACTTGTTCTCTTTGAGAGCGTTATTAGTTATGAAACTGTTGGTTTGGAAAAACTGTGCTATGGAACCTTTACTGTGGTAGGATGAGCATCTTGTAGTAACTTGAACTCACACACATTATGCTGCTGTACCCCGAGTCAGATGCTTGGACTATAAAGCTCACTTTTGTCTACTTCAGGGGTCCCTAACCATTTTGAGCCTGTGGGCATATCTGGAATTCTGACACAGCATGGTGGACACAGCCATAAAATGGCCATAAGAGAAGCCATGTTGGATCAGGCCAATAGCCCATCCAGTCCAACACTCTGTCACACAGTGGCCAAAATTTTTTTTATCTATCCATCCATCCACCCACCCACCCACACATACATATACTAGGGTTGCCAAGTCCAATTCAAGAAATATCTGGGGACTTTGGCGGTGGAGCCAAGATCAAGGCTGTGACAAGCATAATTGAACTCCAAAGGGCGTTCTGGCCATCAAATTTAAAGGGACAGCATACCTTTTCAATTCCTTCCTTCCACAGGAAATAATGAAGGATAGGGGCACCTTCTTTTGGGGCTCATAGAATTGGACCCCCCCCCAAAAAAAGCAGCCCCCCCAGAACTCCAGATATCCGCAGATCAATTCTCCATGATTTTCTATGGGAATAAATCTCCATAGGGAATAACAAAGTTCCCAGCAGACATTTCCCTCCCCTGCCCCCACTTTCTGATGACCCTGAAGTGGGGGGAGGGTCTCCAAACCGGGGGATCCCCTGCCCCCACCTGGGGATTGGCAACCCTATACATACACACACACACACATATATATATATACACACACACACACACACACACACACTGTGGCTAATAGCCACTGATGGACCTCTGCTCCATATTTTTATCCAATCCCCTCTTAAAGCTGGCTATGCTTGTAGCCGCCACCACCTCCTGTGGCAGTGAATTCCACATGTTAATCACCTTTTGGGTGAAGAAGTACTTCCTTTAATCCGTTTTAACCCGACTGCTCAGCAATTTCATCGAATGCCCACGAGTTCCTGTATTGTGAGAAAGGGAGAAAAGTACTTCTTTCTCTACTTTCTCCATCCCATGCATAATCACCACAAAATGACTGCTGAAGCAGGCGAAGCCAGCCACAAAATGGCTGCCGCAGCTTTTCAATCACACAACGAAGACCCTAGTGATGTGGTGGAAGCTGCTTCCAAAACATTTTAAAGAAGCTGAATGGACAATTAACTCTCCAATGGCCAGTAAGAAGCTTTGCTGGGCAAAACCCCCAATTGGCCCTGCCCACTTTCTAAAAAACACTTGGTGGGTGCCAGAAAAGGCATTAGGGGGCACCACACTGGGGATCCCTGGAAGCAGTTCTCCAGGGATTGTCAAATTACTGTAGCCCGCCTTGAGGGATGCAGTTTTCGATGGGAAGGTTGGCTCTAAATGCTTAATAACAAGCCAAATCAGAAGATCAGCACTCCCTCAGGGGTAAATCAGCCCCTTAACTGTTTATCAGCAGTGTAATTTTTCCCACACACATGCAGGAAAACACTTCTGATCTACGAATAAGGAAACAGGATGACAGATGGCACTTGAGCAGTCCAAGAAAGACACGGTCACGCTCCTGAAGCTTGCCAAGACTTACACAAAACAGATCGGGAGGAAAGGAATCAAAACAATGCTGCTTCGCTTGAGAACATGAACTCAGGAATGTAGGAAGCTGGGCTCACGTGGAATCAGACCATATCACTTAGGTGGCATCCTTCAAGTTCTCAAGTTTCTTAGCCCCTGTGAAGAAAGGCAGTTTTTCTCCTGGGAGGTTTGAGATGAGCAAAGCCTCCACTGTGCGGTTTTTCTCCCCCTCTGGGCAGAGAACAGAATGGGAAGGGGAAGAATGTGCAATTGCTTTCCAGGTCATCTTCATTTCAATGCTAATAGATCTGGCAGGAGAGATAATGGGTGAGTCCAGCTCTCCCCCTTCCTCCTAGCAGGGGACAAAGGTTTAGAGGACTCTGGACTAGCAGAGCCGAATCTCCAGGAAGAAGCAGTAGGAAATGCTTCCTTGACCTTGCCAGGTCAGTGGGCAGAGACACAGAGACTGTAAAATCTCATTGCAACAGGAAAGAGGTCTCTTTTCCTTGGGTGCTGTGTCCATGAGCACATGCAGACCTCTCCAGAGAGCCAGTTTGGTATAGTGGTTAAGTGTGCGGACTCTAATCTGGGAGAACCGGGCTTGACTCCCCACTCCTCCACCTGCAGCTGCTGGAATGGCCTTGGGTCAGCCATAGCTCTCGTAGGAGTTGTGCTTGAAAGGGCAGCTGCTGTAAGAGCTCTCTCAGCCCCACCTACCTCACAGGATGTCTGTTGTGGCGGCAGGGGGGAGGTAAAGGAGATTGTGATTGCTCTGAGACACTGATTCAGAATATAGGGCGGAATATAAATCCAATATCATCATCTTCCACCGGCAAGGCAGCCATTGACCATATATGTGCTCACTCCAGGTATTTCCCAACTCAGAGCTGGCAACCCTAGCTTTCAATGACCAATTCTTACTAGAACTGTGGGCTGTTTTTCTAACCAATTTATTTCTTTGGGTTTGGATTCGACAAAGTATTCGACCAAATACCACAGGTTTGGAAAAGAAGAAGACTGCAGATTTATACCCTGCCCTTCTCTCTGAATCAGAGACTCAAGAGTGGCTTACAATCTCTTGTATCTTCCCCCCACCCCCACAACAGACACCATGTGAAGTGGGTGGGGCTGAGAGGGCTCTCACAGCAGCTGCCCTTTCAAGGACAACTCCTGCAAGAGCTATGGCTGACCCAAGGCCATTCCAGCAGCTGCAAGTTCTCCCAGATAAGAGTCCACACACTTAACCACTACAAACTGGCTGCTCCTCTTTGTGAAACTACCACTACTTCTAAGCAGTCCAAACACCTTTGGGGAGTGCTACAAGAAGGGCTGCCAACCTCCAGGTGGTGACTGGAGATCTCCCGCTTTTACAACTGATCTCTAGGGGACAGAGATCAATTCCCCTGGAGAAAATGCCAGCTTTGGTTCTCAAGGAACCTCCTCAAGCTCCACCCCCAAAATCTCCAGGTATTTCCCAACCCAGAGCTGGCAACCCTAGCTTTCAGCGACCGATTCTTCTTACTAGAACTGTGGGCTGTTTTTCTAACCAATTTATTTCTTTGGGTTTGGATTTGACAAAGTGGAGCTAAGCTGAATAAGCAATACCTTTGCAGGCCTCCCCTCTCCGTTGTCTATGCCCCCTAGCCCAATTATTCCCCCTGAGAGTCAACAGACCCGCCCGGAAATCACAGAGATTGAAGGAGACAGCTACAGTGAGAGGCGGGAATCAGCAAAAATTCACCTCCCGGTCTTCTGGGAGTGGAAAGACAGCTGAGTGTCCAAGCCTATGTATTTAATACCTGCTGCAAGCCACCTTGTTTAAATGAGATTGTGGCATGAAGATTACCGGCAGAGGGGGAGGGGAGCATTCATTCCTACAGGACGCATCCCAGAGCTGCTTCTCTGCAGGGCTCTTTTTTGTAGAAAGAGCCCAGCAGGAACTCATTTGCATATTAGGCCAAAACCCTTACACCACCACTGGTTCCGCAAAAAGCCCAGCAGAAACACATCTGCATATTAGAAAACACCCCCTGGCATCACCACTGTTTCGCACAGAGCTTATCTGTAGAAAAAGCCCAGCTGGAACTTATTTGCATATTAGGCCACACACCCCGACCCAACCACTGTTTCCACAAGACGCACAGCAGGAACTCGTTTGCATATTAGCCCACACCCCTTGACATCACCACTGCTTCACCCAGGGCTTTTTGTAGAAAAAGCCCAGCAGGAACTCATTTGCATATTAGGCCACACCCCAATGCCAAGCCAGCTGGAACTGCATTCCTGTGCATTCCTGCTCAAAAAAACCCTTGCATCTATGTACCACAACACTGGAAGAACATATCAGGGGTGGGGGCAGTCTAAGCTGGTCCTGTGGCTGTGCTCCGAGTTCAAAAAACCACCACCACAACACATTTATGCAAAAGCTCCATGCCAGGGATTATTAGGAAATTGAAAATAAAACTGTCAACATTGTAACATATATTTAAGGTCCAGTCTCATTTGGAATTCTGTGTGCAGTTATAGTTTTTTGTATATCAAAAAATACATTGCCGGGTCAGAAAAAGTACAAAGGGCAACAAAGGCGATTAGGGTGTCGGGACACCTTTCCTATGAGAAGGCAGGAGAGTTTGGTGCTTTACAGTTTAGAAAAAGGACAACGAAAGGGAGACATGACAGACGTTTATAAAATTATGCATGAGTTAGAGAAAAAAGAAAGAACATTTTCTCCCTCTCCCATAATACTAAAACTCAGAGTCACCCAATTAGGTTAATGGGCAGTAGATTCCAGGTGGACAAAATGAAAATTCTCTTTCACTTAATAAGTCATTACATTGTGGGATTCGCTTTCAGTGGACATAGCAACAACCACAAGCATAAACGGCTTTAAGAAACTATTAGATACTTTCCTAAAGAAGTAGTCCATCAATGGCTATGAGGCATAGTAACCAAAAGGAACATTCAGCCGCTGAATAGCAGTGGCTGGGAAGCAATGTTGGGGAGGGTCTTGGGCTCTCTGTTTATAAACCAAATGCTGGACTGAAGGGCTTTTTTTTGTATCAGGAACTCCTTTGTATATTAGGCCACACATCCCTGAGGTAGCCAATCCTCCAAGAGTTTACAGGGCCTACTGTAAGCTTCAGGAGGATTGGCTACATCAGGGGTGTGTGGCCTAATATGCAAAGGAGTTCCTGCCAGTGTTCCCTCTAAGTTGAGTTAGTGTGAGCTAGCTCACAGTTTTTTTAGCCTCCGGCTCACACGTTTTTGTCTTAGCTCAGGAAAAAATGGCTCCAGAGCAAGCTAATTTATGCAGCAGCTCACAACTTTAATGTCAGTAGCTCACAAAGTAGAATTTTTGCTAACAAGACTCCACAGCTTAGAGGGCGTTATTGGTTCCTGCTACAAAAAAAAAAGCCCAGCTACTGAGTATAACTTGTTGAAAATACGATCCTTCCATGGAATTCTGCATCACTGAATGTGCCATATAATATTTCTGCTTTGCTTCAGTTCTGTTTTCAGTCTTCCAGTTCATTCTACAACCTATTGCACTGTTTACTGAATGTCTCATCTGTTGACTACTTTGACTCACTTGTGTGTAATCCACTTGGAGTCCAAGTGAGAAAGGTGAACTATAAATCTCATAAATAAATCAATAATACTTCACTGAGGTCCCTCCCCAGGCTCCACCCCCAAATCTCCAGGAATTTCCCCAACCCAGAGTTGGCTACCCCATGATAGCAACCAATCATTATGAACACCACAATCTGGATAACAGCAATATTACAAGCACAATCTTTCTGTTTATGGTCACAAAAGCTTCACAAGGAGAAAACGTTTACCTGATTCGCACACCACAGATCCCGGCTTCAGCTCCAGCATCATGGTGATTAAAGAGATGTCAGTCGAATACAGAATTTGAGTTCGGTGGGGGAGATTCAGAGTCCAGAGCTCTGGGGTGGGATGAAGAATATACACCCAGCCGCCTTTGCTACAGGTCACCTTTGAGCCATACCGCTTCCCTATCAGATCGGTGGAGTGTCTGATCACGCCGTATTTGGTCTGAGTTTTACTGCCATGTTCCACTTTCACTGGGAACATTGACTCGTGGCCCAAGAATACAATCGCTGTGTCTCCTTCTTTTATTATTTCTCCATATTCAATAAAACTCATGGCGATGGTCTTCCAGCTGGCCAATTAACTGCAGCTAAGGAAGAAGGAAATACACCTGAGAACCTGACTTTTGCTTCCCCCCTGATTCCTTCCTAGAATACTTGATTTTTTATTTTATTTCATTCATATCCCATAATTATCCCCAATGGGGACCCCCAAAGCAGCTTACAGTCTTCGCTCCTCCATTTTATCCTCACAACAACCCTGTGAGGTAGGTCGGGCTGAGAGTGTGGGACTGATCCCAAGTCATCCAGAAATTTTCTATTGTAGAGTGGGGATTTGAACCCAGGTCTCCCAGATCCTAGTCCAACCATTATAGCACACTGAGATCACAGCAGACAGAAAGATGGTGTGATGATTAAGAGCGGCAGACTCTAATCTGGAGAACTGGGTTTGATTCCCCACTCCTCCTCTACATGCAGCTGCTGGGTGACCTTGGGTCAGCCGCAGCTCTCTCAGAGCTCTCTCAACCCCACCTACCTCACAGGGTGTCTGTTGTGGGGAGAGGAAGGGACGGAGATTGTAAACCACTTTGGAACTCCAAGTGAAAGGTGGGGTATAAAGCCAATCTCCACTGGCTGCCAATACCTATGTGGCACCACTCCTCTCTTCCTCTTCCATCAAATCCAGGTTTCAAAAGGGAACTTTTCCCTGCACAGGCTGTAACTTAGAGGTTCACCTCCTTCACTAAAAATGGAACTCAGGAGTGGAATTCTAGCAGGAGCTCCTTTGCATATTAGGCCACACACCCCTGATGTAGCCAATCCTCCTGGAGCTTACAAGGCTCTTTTTTGTAAGCTCTTGGAGGATTGGCTACATCAGGAGTGTGGCCTATCATGCAAAGGAGCTCCTGCTAGAATTCCACCCCGATGGAATTTATAAGCCCACCTTCTCCATCAACAGCCAGGTTGGTGCAGTGGATGAGGTCTGCAGCCTGCGGCTCTAGAATCAAATGCGGCTCTTTTAAAAAGAAAATGAAATCTTTATGCTGGGCTATACTGTAGGGGTAAGTGGAACAGCAGGAAAAGAGGAAAACCTAACCTGAGATTGATAGACTCAAAGTTTGGCCCTCTGTTTGCAAGACCTGAGCAAGGCTTGTAACGACAGGACATCTTGTCGCTTTATCATAGGGTCGCTTTAAGTTAGAAGCAACTTGATAGCGTATAACACAGACACACATATGTGCAGGGCTTTTTTTGTAGCAGGAACATCTTTGCATATTAGGCCACACAACCTTGATGTAGCCAATCCTCCAAGAGCTTACAGTAGGCCCTGTAAGAAGAGCCCTGTGAGCTCTTGGAGGATTGGCTACATCAGAGGGGGTGGCCTAATATGCAAAGGAGCTCCTGCTACAAAAAAGCCCTGCATATGTGTAGTACTAAAGTAAGTAGTACAGTAATGAAATGGCAAAGTTTTTAAATGGAACTAAACAGCTTCTTGGAGATGTTTTACTGAAAGGAAAATCATAAGAGGTGAAGAGTTGTACATAATTCCAAATGCAAACCACACACAGATTTATGCCAGTGCCATAAAACAACCGTGCAGGGTTCTCCTGTGCACATTTATTCCTTATTGAGTGATCTTGTGCGCACCGCTCCTTAATAAAATACCCGCCACAACCAGTGTTTGGGCTGCAGAAACGTTATGGATAATTAATTTACAAGATGATAATTAGAAATGTGAAGCTGAATATTTTCAGTGATGTGAATGAGCTCTCTAATATTGGCTTCTTGTTGATTCCTGGCTCGGAAATTTGACTTAGTTTGGCCCTTTCATTTAAAAAGGTTGCCAATCCCTGATTGGAAGGTTAGACTGATACACAGGCAATTGAAGGTTCAAATCCCTGCTCAGGCACAGAACTCAGTAAGCCAGTTGCCCTCTTTCAGCCAGATACACCCCTACAAGGCTGCTGTGAAGCTAAAAGCTTAGTCATTCAGCACAAGAGAAAACACTTCGCATTGTACTTAAAGGAACAGCTTGCAGTTCTGAAGGCCTCACTTCAAAAAGGATGTGGACAGAATGGAACATGCGCAGAGAGCGAGGAGGATGATCAGGGGCCTGGAGACCAAGCCCTGTGAGGAAAGGCTGAGGGACTCAGGAAGGTTCAGTCTGTAGAAGAGGAGATTGAGGAGGGACAGGACTGTTCTCTTTGAGTATCTAAAGGACTATCACTTACAGGAGGGCAGGGACCTGTTGCTGTTGGCAACAGAAGAGAACTCACAAGAATGGGTTTGAATTATTAAGAAGATGATGATATTGGATTTAAATCCTGCCCTTCACTCTGAATCTCAGAGTGGCTCACAATCTCCTTTATCTTTCTTCCCCACAACAGAGACCCTGTGCGGTAGGTGGGGCTGAGAGAGTTCTCACAGCAGCTGCCCTTTCAAGGACAACTCTTGTGAGAGCTAAGGCTGACCCAAGGCCATTCCAGCAGCTCCAAGTGGAGGAGTGGGGAATCAAACCTGGTTCTCTCAGGTAAGAATCTGTGCACTTAAGCACTACACCAAACTGGCTCTCAAGGGTAGGAAGGTACTGGCTAGATATTAGGGAAAACTTTTTTATAGTAAGAGTAGTTCAGCAGTGGAATCAGCTGCCTAGGGAGCTGGTGAGCTCCCCTTCACTGGCAGCGGCTGGACATAGCCTTGTCAGAGATGCTGCAGGCTGATCCTGCATTGAGCAGGGGGTTGGGCTGGATGGCCCCTTCCAAATCCATGATTCTATTACTCATCCTCACAGTATTTCAAAGCTGAAGCCCAGAACCGAAACAGCAGCTCTGCAAACCAAAATGATCCTAAGGATCCAAGCTGTTCTTAGACACTGGAAAGCCCATCTTTGCTTCAGTAGCCACAGGAGGGGAAAGCTCCCGCAAATGTCCGACACATGTTCTATTAGAAAGCAATTAAGAGCCAAGTGCAGTTAATTTCCAAGCAGCTAATAACCATTGTGAGCATTCACTTCAAGTTAATTAACTTCCATTATCTGTTTACAGGGCTATAGGAATTAAAAAAAAACAAAAGACGAGGGAGATGGGAAAATACAGATGAACCAAAAGGGCAAGCAGGGGGGTGAGTCTGTTTTGCAGCAAGATCGCAACCCTTTTATACTAGTTCTGGACTTCTGCCGCTGGAGTGCACTGTGAAGGCAGCAGGCCTCCAGGCAACGGTGGACAAGAAGAAGAAAGCACCGTCATGTTGCAACCAAGTACAGGACAAGCATAGACGGCTTCAAGACGGGATAAACATATGGAGCAGAGGTCCATCAGTGGCTATTAGCCACAAGGTATAGATGGAACTCTCTGTCTGGGGCAAGTGATGCTCTGTATTCTTGGTGCTGGGAGGGGCAACAGTGGGAGGGCTTCCAGTGTCCTGGCCCCACTAGAGGACCTCCTGATGGCACCTGGGTTTTTTGGCCAGTGTGTGACAAAGAGTGTTGGACTGGATGGGCCACTGGCCTGATCCAACATGGCTTCTCTTATGTTCTTTTGTTCAACTTATAGAGACCCCAGCTATGGGGCGTTCCAGGCAATGGACAAACAGAGGTGGACTGCCAATACCTTCTTCTGCTTAGCAGCCCTGGACTTTCTTGGTGGTCTCCCATCCCAGTACTAAGCTGGGCTGACCTTGCTCAGCATCCAAATGGAATTTCCCCCCCTCTAGAGCAGGGGTGGCCAAACTTGCTTAACATAAGAGCCACATAGAATAAGCACCAGATGTTTGATGGTCACAAGGCAGGAAGGAAAATAGATGGAGGGAGGGAGAGGTGCAAAGAAATCAATTTTAACTTTAAATGTATTCACCAAGCTGCTGGTTGGCTTAGCTTGGAGAAGTGATTTAAAGAGAGAAATGCCTTCTCGAAGCTGGCTGACTGGCTGGTGGGGGCTTCAAGAGCCACACAATCAACAACAACAACAACAACAACAACAACAACAAATTTTATTTGTATACCGCCCTCCCCGCCGGAGCAGGCTCAGGGCGGCTAACAACATAGTTCAGGGTTGATTATACAAATGGATAAAATTACATTAAACATTATAAGCGTTTCACATGTGTGAAAGAGCCACATGTGGCTCCCGAGCCACAGTTTGACCACCCCTGCCCTAGAAAATAAGCCCCTTCAAAGAATGGGTGTATAAAGAGGTATTCATGTTTAGAGGGTCTTTAGACGGGAGCTTGCTTTTTTGCTGCAATAGACAAACACAGACGCTATTCTAAAAGTTTTGAAAAGCAATCTCACCCCCTTGCCAAGAAAGGCGATTCACTGTGACCCAACAGCCACGTCCACTCCTTGCATGACTTTGTTCAGTTTTTCTTTCCAAAAGGGGCACTCGATTACATGCAAGAGCTAGACTTGAGCCCAGTGACACCTCAGCGACCAAGATGAAGATGATGAAGAAGATATTGGATTTATATCCCACCCTCCACTCCGAAGAGTCTCAGAGCGGCTCACAATCTCCTTTCCCTTCCTCCCCCACAACAGACACCCTGTGAGGTGGGTGGGGCTGAGAGGGCTCTCACAGCAGCTGCCCTTTCAAGGACAACCTCTGCCAGAGATATGGCTGACCCAAGGCCATTCCAGCAGGTGCAAGTGGAGGAGTGGGGAATCAAACCCGGTTCTCCCAGATAAGAGTCCGTACACTTAACCACTACACCAAACTGGCTCTCCAACAAAGAAGACCGCAGATTTATACCCCACCCTTCTCTCTGAATCAGAGGTTTCCAATCTCCTATATATTGTACCCCCACAGTAGATACCCTGTGAAGTGGGTGGGGCTGAGAGAGCTCTTAAAGCAGCTGCCCTTTCAAGGACAACTCCTGTGAGAGCTATGGCTGACCCAAGGCCATTCCAGCAGCTGCAAGTGGAGGAGTGGGGAATCAAACCCCATTCTCCCAGAGAAGAGTCCGCACTCTTAACCACTACACCAAACTGGCTCTCTTTGGGGAGTATCAGATTGTGAGAATCAAAGCTCCCTCTGTCAGAAGTTTGTTGCAGAGGGTAGGTTCACTGGTCTGCAGAAGAACAGCCAGATCACAGCCCAGTGGCACTTTGGTGATGGTGGAAAGTACTGTCCACTCACAGCTGACTGATGGCCAACCTGTAAGGTTTTCAAGGCAAGAGATGTGGTTTGGCATTGCCTACCTCTATGGAGTGACCCTGGTATTCCTTGCAGGTCTTTCATCCAAATACTTTTGGGATATGACAAGATTGGGCTGGCCTGGGCCATCCAAGTCAGGGCAGGTAACCTCTTGAAACTGTCTTTGTGGAAGTTTCTAGCAGAGTGGGAGAACATCTGTCTGGCATGCAGAAAGTTTCAGGTTCAAACCCAGGCAGCACCAGTTAGAAGGACCAGGCATGAAGGTGGGGCAATACCTGGAAACAGGGCTGTAACCAGGTGGGGGCTGTGCTCCCTCCCAGATCGGCCAGACACAGCCTCTCCTGGTCCCCCAACCCCCTCTCCTCTTGTTTGTGCTTCATGAATTAAATTAGCATCCCCTGACACCACTCAAGAAAAAAAAAAACGCCTAGATAGTGGCCTGTGTGGAGTCTGGGAGATGGAGTGTAGGAAGGGCAGGGTTCAGAGGGGGGCTTAGTTGTGTACAAAGCCCACTCTTCAAAGCAGCCATTTTGTCCAAGGGAACTGTGAATTTAAAAGGAGGAGTTTGTGGATTTCCTGCATTGTGCAGGGGGTTGGACTAAATGACCCTGGGGGTTCCTTTCAACTCTATGATCTTTGTTGCCTAGGAGAAAGAAAAAACGACTGCATTTTTATACCCCATCCTTCTCTCTGAATCAGAGACTCAGAACGGTTGACAATCTCCTATATCTTCTCCCCCCACCACAGACACCCTGTGAGGTAGGTGGGGCTGAGAGAGCTCTCACAGCAGCTGCCCTTTCAAGGACAACTCCTGCGAGAGCTATGGCTAACCCAAGGCCATTCCATTCCAGCAGCTGCAAGTGGAGGAGTGGGGAATCAAACCCAGTCCTCCCAGATAAGAGTCCGCACACTTAACCACTACACCAAACTGGCTCTGGAGAGTGGGTTACCAGATCCCTCCTAGCCACCAGCAGGAGATTGGGGAGGGGGGGGGGGGTAGGGTTTCTAAATCCAGGTTGGGAAATTCCCAGAGAGTTGGGGATGGAGCCTGGGGAGGGCAGGGACCTCAGAGGGGTGTAAGACCACAGAGTCCACCCTCCAAAGCAGCCATTTTCTCCAAGGGAACTGATCTCTGTAGTCTGGAGATGAGCTGTAATTCCAGGGGATCCCCAGGGCCCACCTGGAGATCAGTTGCAATAGCGGGGGGCATCCAGGCCACACTTGGAGGATGTGAAGGTCTCCAGCCCCTGCAGAGCCACTGCCAGGTAGAGGAGACCCTCCTGACGGCCCAAAGGCGTCTGTATAAAACTTTGTTGGTCTTAAAGGTGCCACTTGATTCCTACTTGATTCCATGCAAGGCAGCATCGCGCGCCTCCCCTCTGGCCCCGAAAGCTCCCCGCTCTCGTGTCCTTACCTCTCTGCGCGCCTGCAGCTGCATCCAGGAAGCCGAGAAGCGCTCTCGCCCGGTCCCCCACGTGCTTTCCCCGCTGCCTTCTGGCGGTCGCAGGCTGCTGACGCTCCGCTTCCTCTCCCCGCCCAACTCCCGGCTCGGAGCCGGCGGCTGGGGCTTCTCCATAGCGTCAGTGCGGAGCTTTCCCCCTCGCCCTCTTTATCTTTCCTTGGCGGCGCTGCCATCGCAATTACACAGTCGCGTGTGGTTGCTCGGCTCTTAAGTGCGTTACAGCAGTGGTCCCCGACTTTTTTGGCACCAGGGACCCGTTTTGTGGAAGACAATTGTGGATGGGGGGGGGGGGGGGCCGATGGTTTTGGGATGATACAATCATGCACTTTATTTCTATTAGCTTGGTGTGTAGTGGTTAAGTGTGTGGACTCTTATCTGGGAGAACCAGGTTTGATTCCCCACTCATCCACTTGCAGCTGCTGCAATGGCCTTGGGTCAGTCTGGCAAGAGTTGTCATTGAAAGGGCAGCTTCTGGGAGAGCTCTCTCAGCCCCACCCACTTCACAGGGTATCTGTTGTGGGGGAAGAAGGTAAAGGAGATTGTAAACTGCTCTGAGACTGTGAGATTTGGAGCAGAGGCGGGATATAAATCCAGTATCATCATCTTCGTCTTACATTGTAATATATAATGAAATAATTATACAACTCATGACCCAGTTGCTAACAGGCCATGGACCAGCACCGGGTTGGGAACCTCTGCATTACAGGGTTCTTGCAGCCCGGAGACAGATGGTTCTCTGGATCAAATGAAGGCCGCTTTGGACGACCCAAAGGGACACGTGTCTCTCGAGCCATTAGATTCTGACTATTTTCTGACTTGCAAACGGACTGCTTTATTGTTAGAGGCCGGGGGTGTCCGGTTTTTGTCAAACCAACATGCATTCATTCTGATGCTACGTTCAGCCGCGCTTCCTTGACATGTCAATAGTTGATGGCTGCAGTCCAGTACAGGCTTTCGTGGTGGAAGCTGAGCAGTGGCCGCAATGCAGAGTGATTCAGATGTGGCATGCGCTGCCAGAGGATGTACTGATGGCTAAGGTGTAGACAGTTTTAAAGGGGATTAGAATTTAGATTCATGGAAGAAAATTCTTTCAATGGCTACTAGCCATGATGACCAGGACTGGATATACATGTTTTTTGAGGGGGGGGGAGGCAAAATTTAAAAATGATGCCCCTTTATGGGCCCATTCTGTCTTATGGATCTATAGAATAGAATTGACTCCATACCCAATTTGGCACCCCCGCTCTCTGGTGGCGCCTGGGGCAAGTGCCCCCTCTGGTTCCCCCCTAAATCTGGCTTTTATGATGATTGAGCGGAACCTCCACATTTAGAGATACTGAACCTCTGAATCTCAGAGCCAGGAAGCAACATCAGAAGACCTTGGCCTCTATGCCCTGTTGTTGGCCCTCCGGAGGAACTGGTTGGCCACTGTGTGAGAAAGGATGCTGGACTAGATAGATCACTGGTCTGATCCGGAGGGGTTCTTCTTATATTCTTAAGCCCATGGCATTTAGGAAATATCTTTAACATGGATGTCGAACTCATTTGTTATGAGGGCCAGATCTGACATAAATGAAACCTTGTTGGGCCAAGCCATGTGTGTCATAAAATTTAATACCAGGAAGTGGAGATATAAACTTTATAAAAGAGACAATCTTTTTTTAAAAAAAATCTTAATGCATAAAAGATTAGCACTCTTGCAATATTTTGTTTATTTAACATTCTCTTTCTGAATTATTGCATCAAAATCTGGAGGCAATGTCTGTGCTGTAGCAATCTTGAGTATGCTGTTCAGGTGTGTGTGTGTAAGTTGCAAACCTACTTTCAGTTTATTGACATTCATTACAGAAATCTCATGGGCAATGCTTTGAGCCTAAAACCCAGGGGAAAACATGAAATGGCTGGGCATTGTGAGCTTTTGTACATAAGTTGCTTCATGAGCTGGTGAAGCAATGGAGAAAATAGAGGCTTTGCTCTGTAGTTCCCATGTGATTGAGCAAGCCTGGCAAAGCAAGCTGTGATGCAGAAGGAAGCAAGAGGGAGAGAAGGAAGCAGTTGACAGTGAATTGCTTGCGGGCCTGATAGAAGCCCCCCGGGGCCTGATTCGGCCCTCAGGCCACATGTCTGACACCCCTGATCTATGAGATTGGAAGGCAGGTCCTACTGAATGTGGTGACTCTTTTCTTTTTTAGTCCAGTAGTGTATTAGGAACCAAGAAAAGTTTCAGGTTATAAGCTTTTGAGAGCCAGTGCTTCTGACTCAAATCTATAGACCAACAGGGCTACCTTCTGAAAATTTTTCTCACAAAAAAGGCCCTGCTGAGTTGTAGTTACTTAAGCACTAAGCACAGCAAGAAACTGTAATCTCCATCTTCCCAGCTATCCCATTTTACTGATGGTAAAACCGAGGCCACATACTTACTGACATTTTTGTTTGACAGTCCCAAAGATTTAGAGCAGGGGTGGCTGACAGTAGCTCTCCAGATGTTTTTGCCTACAACTCCCACCAGCCCCAGTCAGCATGGCCAATGGCTGGGGCTGATGGGAGTTGTAGGCAAAAAACGTCGGGAGAGCTACCGTTGGCCACCCCTGATTTAGAGTAAGCAGCAACCTTGTATTTTTCACATTCTGTGTCTTTCACATGGTTAGGCTGAGAAAGATCATCTAACTCAAAGCTTGGATGGAGCAGAGAGCACAAATCTATACTGGACTCTCACATGCTCAAAACACAACATTCTTTCCCAACTAGTGCTGCAGCACTTGAATAACTGGGAGCACAGAGCTCAAAGCCCCGCCCCCCTCAGGGTTGCCAATCCCAGTTGAGGGCAGGGGGTTCCTTGGTTTAAAGGCCCTACCCCTGCTTCAGGGTTAGCAGAAAGGGGGGCAGATTGAATGTCTGCTGGCCATTCCATTATGTCCTATGGAGATTGATCCCCATATGGTATAATGGAGAATCAATCTGTGGGTATCTGAGGCTCCGGGGGGCGGGGGGAGCTGTTTTTTGAGGTAGAGGCACTAAATTTCCAGCATAGCATCTGATGCCTCTCCTCAAAAAGCTCTCCAAGTTTCAAAAAGATTGGACCAGGCGGTCCAATTCTGTGAGCCCCAAGAGAAGTTGCCTCCATCCTCCATTATTTCCAATGAATGGAAGGCATATATTAAAAGGAGCACAGTCCTTTTAAATGTAATGGAAAGAACTCCCTTCGGAATTCAATCGTGCTTGTCACAACCTTGCTCCTGGCTCCACCCCCAAAGTCCCCAGATATTTCCTGAGTCAGACTGGCAACTCTACTCCACCCCTTCCTCTTCTTCTGGGAAGTTAAATAAAAAGTATGGGATGGATGGACTCAAGGAAGCCCACCAGCTCCCAGGCTTTTCTGCAACATCCTTCTATATCCCAAGGCACACAATGCCGTGACCTGAGCATTCACATCCAGTCAGGTGACGAAGCAAAAATAAAAGGGCCTGCCCTCCAGCCTGTGGCCTAGATTCACCTGCAGATGCGATTAGGTTTCTCAGAGTCCAGCGTGATAAGTAACTCTTCCGTGTAACTTGAAGTCCTTCGGTAGGGCGAGCTGGCAGACAACTCTGACTTTAGAGGCATCAGGCCACCTTCTTCTGGTTTGTTTTGGGCAGGAGAAAGGTTGCCAGGTTTTTTTTCCCCTGGTAGAGCTCATGGGCTGATAAAAGGATCAGCTGTTGAAATGTTTTGGAAACAAAAACCCAGGAGCACCTTAAAAAGAACGGCAGCCATGATTTCAGGATGTGCTTCCAAGAATGTCACAGCCCACTTCATCAGAAAGGATGAGAAATAGGGTTGCCACCTCCAGGCTGGGAAACACCTGAAGATTTTGGGGGTGAAGCCTGAAGACAGTGGGGTTTGGGGAGGGTATAATTCCATAAGAGCGTTGTCGTCTGAAATGGCCATTTTCTCCAGGTGAACTGATCTCTGTTGCCGGGAGCTCAGCTGTAACAGTGGGAGATCTCCAACTACCTTCACAGGGCTTACTACCATGCCTAGGGCTGCAAATTCATTTGTTTTGAGGGCTGGATCTTTACCTTGTCGGGCTGGGCCATGTGTGTCATAAAACGTAATGCTGGGTAGGGAAGATATAAACTTTATAAAGAACACAGACAAACACACACGCTCAGTTTAATCCACCTCACTGGCTTATTGAGCCTCAGCCAACAGAAGGAAGAGAGTCTTGGCTCAGTAGTTCTGCTGCGCACTGAGAGAGCCTGACAAAGTTAGCTCTCCTTCCCCCACTTCCTTCCCAAGGGAGGAGCTTTGCTACGTAGCTCCTGTGCGATTGAGCAATTCTGGCAAAGCAGAAGGAAGCAAGAGAGGGAGAAGAAAGCAGACAACAGTGAGTTGCTCGCGGGCCTGATAGGAGCCCTCCGTGGGCTTGATTCAACCCCTGAGCCGCATGTTTGACACCCCTGCCCTAGACTGCATAGCAACCTAAGCAAGGCTAACTCCTGGCACACACCTATTATACCATAGAGTTTTCCCTCCCAAATGATTAGAGCATCCAGGAAAACCATAAGAGTTTTCCTGGAAACGCCTAGAGTGGTTGCCATGCGAAGTCGCTGGCACAATGACACCACTTTGGGTGATGTCATCACACTGATGATGTCGGGGGAGGTTGCCTCAGCCAACCCAATGTGCACCAGCGAGTTGGGAACCTCCCGGGTGCGGGAACCCCTGTCTGGACCAGGGGCTTGGCAGCCCTAGGAAGAGTTGATGTTTTCAAAAAAAGATAGGTATGAGTCCTGTCATAAGTCAACAGAATTAGCAGCTTGGCCAGTTGAACGCACAGAAACTCTATCGGGTAAGGGGCTAGCATCTTGGTTCGGAGGTTAGTTTAGTGCTGGTTTGAGATTGTGAACACCAGCTTGGATGGCCTAGGCCAGAGGTGGCCAAACTTGCTTAATGTAAGAGCCACATAGAATAAATGGCAGATGTTTGAGAGCTGCGAGACAGGAAAGAAGGAAGATAGATAGATGGGGGAGGGAAGAGGTGGAAAGAAAGCAACTTTAAATGCATCCTCTAAGCCACCAGATGGCTTTGAAAAGAAAAGGAAAGGTCCCCTGTGCAAGCACCAGTCGTTTCCGACTCTGGGGTGACGTTGTTTTCACGGCAGACTTTTTTATGGGGTGGTTTGCCATTGCCTTCCCCAGTCTTTTACACTTTCCCTCCAGCAAGCTGGGTACTCATTTTACTGACCTCGGAAGGATGGAAGGCTGAGTCAACCTTGGGCCGGCTACCTGAACCAGCTTTCGCTGGGATAGAACTCAGGTCGTGAGAGTTCAGACCACAGTACTGCAGTACTGCTGCTTTACCACTCTGCGCCACGGGGCCACAGAGAAGGGCTTTGAGAAGTGATTTAAAGACAGAAATGCCTTTTCCAAGTTGGCCAACAGGGTGGTGGGGGCTTCAAGAGCCGCACAATATGTGTGCAAGAGCCACATGTGACTCCGAAGCTGCAGTTTGCACACCCCTGGCCTGGGCTATTCCACTCTTGTCAGCTCTTGGAAGCTAAGCAGGGTCATCACTGGTGTTGCTACTTTGATGGGAGACCACCGAGGAAGTCCAGTGTTGCTGTGCCAGAGGCAGGCGGCTCTGAATGTCTCTTGCCTTGAAACCCCTTTGAGGTGATCATAAATTGGCTGTGACTGGAGAGCACTTTCCTTCCCCGCCACTGTGGGTTGCCATCTATTCCCACTGGCCTCTGCAGGCACAAAGGAAGTAGTTGCGTGGGTCTCTGTGCTGCAGGAAACATTGACTGATTTCTGCACAGGGCCTGCCCTCCCACTAGGCAAACTAGGTGATTGTCTAGGGAGCCAGCCTTCTGGGGCTGCTAAATTGGGTGTCCTCTGTGTGACTTGGTGATGTTATCTTGGGGGGGGGGACATCAGAAGTTAGCCTTGCCTAGGGTGCCAGACAGTCTAGGTTCAGCCCTGTTTCTACATGGCAAGACCCTGTTTGAAGTCCATCTTTGGAGACTGGTGGAAAACCGGCCACCTTCGTTTGCCTTTTTTAGCAGCGGCTCACTGTACACAAATCAATCAGGGGAAGCTTTTTGTTCCATGCCTGGCAAGACTCCAGCAGCTCCATCCTCTGTGTGGGGCCACGTAGGAACGGTACCACTTTGGCACAGTCATACCTCAGAAGGCATGCTAATCCTATTGGAAGTCCACAAGGCTGGTGAGAGAACCGTTCGGCGTTTGAGAAGAGGGAAATGCTGCAATGCAAGCAATCAATTTCCATTATGGTGTGTGCTCCCTCCAGTGCAGCATTTTCCAATGCCCCCCCCCCCGAAGTATAAATTAATCTACTAAGAAGCAGCAGTCCCATCTTGCCAACTTCTTATCATTCCCGTGCCAAGACAACAATCTTTTCCCCTCAGACTTAAGCAGGATCCTCTCCGTTAGGAAACGCAAGCAGCCAAGTGGCCTGTGATTAATTTTTTGAAAGCCTGGAGTGTTCTAGAAATCACCACCTTCAGGAAAACAAGCCTTCCCTAAGTGTGGTTTTTTCTCCCCTGCATGTAAGCAGCAGGCAATTGCTTGTCTGAAAGGATTTGGACTGTACGGGTCATCGAAAGGACACAGTGGGAAGGAGGGGAAGTAGGATTAGGGCAGACATCTCAAGGCTTGCTCAACCGTTCCACGCTCTCTAAATATTGTGGGGTTCTAAACACTGCAATAATCCATGACTTCCTGTAGTGTAATATGGATTCAGTTAGGTAGCCGTGTTGGTCTGAAGCAGCCGAACAAAGTTTGTTCCCGCACTTCTAGTGTAATATGCAGGGTAGGAAAAGCCCAGCAGGAACTCATTTGCATATTAGGCCACACCCACTGTCGTCACCATTGTTTCACACAGGGCTTTTCTGCGGGAGAAGCCCAGCAAGAACTCATTTGCATGTTAGGCCACACACCCCGACATCACCATTGTTTCACACAGACCTTTTTTTAAAGAAAAAGCCCAGCAGGAACTTATTTGCATATTAGGACACACACCCTTGACACCAAGGCAGCTGGAACTGTGTTCCTGTGTGTTCCTGCTCAAAAAAAGCCCTGGTAATACATATACAAGGAAGCTTGGAGCTGTTGTGGTACAAATATATCCTTCTCAAGGGAGGGGTTGTGGCTCAGTGGAAGAGCCTCTGCTTGGCAGGCTCAATCCCCAGCATTAGATAGTAGGGGATGTGAGAAAGCGCTGTCAGAGAACCTGGAGATCAGCTCCCCTGGAGAAAATGGCTGCTTTGAAAAGTGGATTCTTTGGCATTGTACCCAGGGCCGGCCCTAGACTGTCTGGCACCCCGGGCAAGCCTAACTTCTGGCACACACACACCCCGCACTGATAAGGTCACCAAGTCAAATGAGGGTGCCTAATTCAGTACCTCAAGAAGGCAGGCACCCTAGGAATCACCTAGTTTGCCTACTGGCAGGTCCCTTTCCAAACCTCACCCTTTCCAGGTCCATCCCCAAAGTCTCCAGGTATTTTCCAACACAGACCTGACAGCCCTATCTCCAGACAACAGATACGTTTCCTTGGAGAAAATGGCTGCTTTGGAAGGTGGACTCTAAGGCATTGCACCCTGTAGAAGCCCCCGCACCCCAAACCCATCTCTCCCCAGGACTCAAACCCCCTTCAGGTATTTTCCAGTCCAGAGCTGACAATCCTATTGCTGCCAGTCTGAATACACATGTGGAGCTGCCTTACACTCAGGAGTGGCTCTTCCAGGCAAACTAGCCGGTTGCCTCCCGCACTGAATCACTTCTTCCCTTTGCCACCGCTTCTCCCTGCCTCCTTCCCCTCCCTCCCTGCCCCAAATCGCTATTCCCTTCTTCCCCCTTTGCCGCCACATCTCCCGCCCTCCTTCCCCTCCCGCCCCACCCCAAAGGGGCAGCAGGGAGAGTGGGGGGGTGGGGGGCAGCAAGGCTGCCTGGGATGCTTCAGGCCCTAGAGCTGGCCCTGCTTACACTGAATCAGACCCTTGGTCCTTCAAGGTCAACAGAGCTTTCTTTGAGTAGGAACGCAGTTCCAGCTGACTTGGCATCAGGAGGTGTGGCCTAACATGTAAATGAGTTCCTGTTGGGCTTTTTCTGCAAAAAAATTATGTGTGAAACAATGGTGGTGTCAGGGGGTGTGGCCTAACATGCAAATGAGTTCCTGCTGGGCTTTTTCTGGGGGAAAAAAGCGCCCTGAAGATCACTACGGTGTATTAAGACTGGCAGCAGCTTTTCAGGGTCTCAGGTAGAGGTCTTTTACTTCCCCTACTGCCTGCTCTTTTTAACTGAAGATGCTAAGGCTGCTTCATGCATTCTACTTGAACTTAACTTTTGTACTGCATACAGTTTTGCTTTAACATTATTCTCAATGCAACATTTGTCTTCTTGGTGCCATAGATTCGAGTTGATTCACATCTAGAGACCAATATTCCCTTTAAGCTGAGTTTGCGTGAGCTAGTACACAGTTTTTTAGCCTCTGGCTCACACATTTTTATCTTAGCTCAGGAAGGATATCCCCAGAGCAAACTAATTTATGCAGTAGCTCGCAACTTTCATGCCAGTAACTCAGGAAGTAGAATTTTTGCTCACAAGACTCCACAGCTTAGAGGGAGCATTGCTAGAGACCAATAAGATTTTCACCATATACTTCAGTTTGTCACTGGATATAATTTTGCTTTTATGTTCCAAGCAAGGGGCGGTGACTCAATGACAGAGCATCTGTTTTGGATGCAGAAACTCCCAGGTTTTAACCCTGGGCTTCTGCAGTTAAAACAGGACCAGGTAGGAGGTGATGTGAAAGACCTCTGCCTGAGGCCTAGTAGTTCGCACATCACAGGAGGCTCTGGGAGACCCAAGCTGAGATCTCTGCTCTGCCATGGAAGCTTGCTGGTTGACCTTGGGCCAGCCATACACTCACAGCCTAGCCTACCTCCCAGAGTCATTGGGAGGATAAAATGGAGCAGAGGAGAACAATATAAGCCGCTTTGGGCCTCAACAGGGAAGAAAGGTGGGAGCATATATGAAATAAGTGCATAAATAAATATACAGAAATATAAAATATACAGAAAAAAGGAAATTGAAGCTTTTCATGGCATGGAGCGAAATAACATCACCTGATAATTCCTGCAGATCAAACTGATATTAGAAGAAGAAGACCACAGATTTATACCCCTCTCTTCTCTCTGAATCAGAGTCTCAGAGCGTCTTACAATCTCCTTTATTTCCCCTCCCAACAGACACCCTGTGAGGTGGGTGGGGCTGAGAGAGCTCTCTACAGAAGTTGCCTTTCCAAGGACAACTCTGCAAGAGCTATGGCTAACCCAAGGCCATTCCAACAGGTGCAGGTGGAGGAGTGGGGAATCAAACCTAGTTCTCCCAGAGAAGAGAGCTATGGCTGACCCAAGGCCATTCCAGCAGCTGCAAGTGGAGGAGTGGGGAATCAAACCTGGTTCTCCCAGATAAGAGTCCGTGCACTTAACCACTACACCAAACTGGCTCTTTATTATATTAAAGGGACAGTCTGAGGGACCAGTTTCCAAGTTGGCAACCCCAGCTCGGAGGCACCTAATTCTGCACAGGAGAGGGCAGTTCGATTCGCCCAACACAATTTCAAAGACGCCACCAACACCTCTTTACCTGCAGCATTGCATAACATTTATAATGAAGCCACCTGGGAAGTTAATTGCCTGGCTCATGAGTAACTTCTATGGTTTCTCTCCTCCTACGGCTCAGCGTTAGAAATCTTTGGAACAATTACCCGAAGACTCCGTATTTGGTTGCAAACTTACATTCTGCTCTATAATTCAGCTCCATCTGCTCTATAATTCAACAAGACAGCCAGCCAAGGCAATATAATGCCACCTTCTAGTAGCAACTGGTTACTAATAGCAATCTGAACAGGCAGCGTCCCATCTCAGCAGAGGCCCCAGACAAAACAGCCGAACTATCACAGCCCTTGATATATGGGGACTCTAATACACAACAATTATAATTAAACCACCAGGGAGACTCAGGTGGGCTGATGCAAGAGGAGGCGGGCGGGCTGCGAACACTGCAGATGTTCTTAGGGAGTTTGCTGGTGGATGGAGCTTTGATACCTTTTAATATGATGGAGCAGCTAAGTATTAGAAACATAGAACTGCCATCTTTGAGGGATGTACGCTCGGGGATTAAGCTTTAAAGCTGTATGTAGTTATGGTTTAGGTGTGAATCCAAAGAGAATCCCCTCTTTAAAATTCTGCCTTTGATCATTCACATTTTGAAACTTTAATCATTTCTAGATATCTTTGGAAATATCCAGGCCTCATTTTGGGCAGGAGTTCACAGGAGTGGAGCTCCAGAATCTCTACATTTTATTGCGCCCTTTCTTTCTTACCACCCCCCGCCCAAAAAAAACCTTGCTTCTGGGCTCCATTGTTCAAACCCCCTGTGAAAATTTTGCTGAACTCTGAGTTGTCAAAATCTCTAACATTTTTCCCGACAAAAAACGGGGAAATAACCAAAACATCTAAAGCAGACAGATGGAAATCTTTATCATGCCACTGTGGCCGCATAGGAGAAAGTCATTTTAAAAGTATGCTGGGAGTAAGGTTTTATGATGACAATTAAAATTCAAGAAGCATTTAAGGTAGATGCTGAGCTGATATAATTTAGTACACCTTCCGGTGATGTCAGGGGTGCGTGGCATATGCAAATGAGTTGTGCTAATGAGCTCCGGCACCTCTGTTTCTACTAAATGACCCCTGGGTATATGCTTTCGAGTACAGACTTCTTCAGATATGAAGCACACGAAATTTTATACCCAAATAGATCCAAGTGGGCAGCCGTGTTGGTCTGAAGCAGCTGAACAAAGCAGGAGTCAAGTTTCACCTTTAAGACCAACCAAGTTTTATATAGAACGTAAGCTTTCATGATGAATTGTTCTTAGAGAGCACATGAAAGCTTACGTTCTAAATAAAACTTGGTTGGTCTTAAAGGTGAAACTTGACTCCTGCTTTGTTCAACTTTATACCCAGAGTTAAACTTCATTGGTCTTAAAGGTGCTGCTGGACTCAAAGTTTTGCTTTATTGATTCAGTCCAACACAGCTACCCACCTGAACCTAAAACAAAGCAGCTTCAGCAATTATTTTAAGCAGCAGGAATCATTTGCATATTAGGCCACACCCCCTTATGCCAAGCCAGCTGGAACTGTGCTCCTGTGCGTTCCTGCTAAAAATAAAAAGGGCCCTGCTTTAAAAAAAAATGAAATCACATTTTTTTAAAATGTAAAACTATCCACATGTGCATTATTAAACTAATAATGGTCAGAGCGCCTGGCTGCAACGCCACTGAGGATGTTCTCCACAGCTGAGAACGAAACGTCTGGAAGGAAAACTTTCTTCAGTAGAACACGGCACTTGATCCCGAAAGATTCTACAAACCCTAAACTAATAATGATTTCAATTGTAGGGGGCTAGCCATGTTAGCCTATTGCAGCAAGGTAAAACGAAAATCTAGCAGCACCGTAAGAACTAACAAGAGGATGCTACCAGATTTTTTGTTTTATTCAACTATAAAAAAACGCTAACACTCCTACCCCCTTGCAGCAAAGCAGAACGGAAGTCCATTGGCACCTTATAGGCTAGCAATATTTATGCCAGTTTTCAAGAGTCAAGAGTATAGCACATGCACTGGAATACAGATGTCTGTAACTATTGTGGACATACATGTCACTTCATCTGATAAAGAGAGCTCTCAAAGCTGATGCTGGAATACATTCTCTTTGTCTTCAAGGCTGCACCGAACTCCTGTTTCAATTGTTCCTGTGTCATCCTGTCTGCTGGGCAAAACTTCCCTACATTCTGCAATTCTTAAAAATGCAGAAGGTCTTGTGGAGGTCAAGCCCAGTATTCTTTGAAATACAGGAACCAAACTTGAGGCCACCTCACACGGTATCGGAAGAGAACTAGGAAGCTGTTGGCCTGATTCTGAAGATACTTTTTATCTCCCATCCAATCATGGCTTGCATTTCTTTGTAACTCTAGATGCAACTAGATCTGATTCAATGGAGCAGCTGACAAAAGCCTTATTGTTATGCTCCTGTCTAAATGTCAGACAGTTCTGCAAACACCTACAGGTATACGTCCTCATTGCTGCTGTTCAAGGCTTATAGTGAAACTTTTCATCATACTATGGGGTGCAAACCATTTTGCTCTATCGACATGTTTTTTGAGGAGGGCAAAATCAAAAAATGGAGCCCCCTTATGGGCCATTCTATGTTATGGTCCCATAGAATACAATGGACTCCATACCAATTTGGCGCCCCCCCCCTCTGTCAGCGCCCGGGGCAAGCGCCCCCCTCTGCCCCCCCCCCCTAGATCCGGCCCTGTCTATGGGGGTCAGAAAAGTACACACCTATGGGAAGGCCTTGAATTCAGCAGGAGCACAGCTCCTGAACCTTTCTAAGGGTTCCCCCTCCTTCTCTTCCCCCCCTACCTTGTCCATTGAATAGTAGGTGCAGCTGCATAACAATCCCTGGATTAGGAGGGTAGGCAGTCAACCAGCCACCAGAAATTTTGCCATGCCCCCAGCAGCCCTGATTTACCCCTGTAGAAGCCCATGCTACCCTTTCTCCACTTCTTATGTGAGTTTGGGCAGTGGGTAGCTTGCTGGCTTTTTGACTGGGTGGGGGGGAGGTGGCCAAGGAGAGCCCCAGGTGAGCGAGGCCTGCTTGGGCTGGCTGGATCTCTAGCCAGCCCAAGTAGGCCTTGCTCACCTGGGGCTCTCCTTTGTGTCTGGTTGCTTTTGGATGCTGGGGGGTGACATATGCTAATAGGTTATGCTAATGAGTTATGCTAATGAGCTCCACCACCTATTTTTCCACAAAATGGCCTATGGGAGTGAATAGAATTGCTAATTGGGGGTGGGGTGTCCTGTCCCTTTAATATAGGTTAAATGTGTGGAAATGGGCAGGTGAAACTTTTTATGGCATGGAGGTGAGTAAACCTTTTTATGGCATGGAGGCAGTGGCAAATCAAATGCAAGACTGTGATGAGGCAGGCAAAAAGGGACTATGAGGAGTATTTTGCAAAAAATATAAAGACCAACAATAAAAATTTCTTCAAATATATTAGAAGCAGGAAACCAGCCAGGGAGGCAGTGGGGCCCTTGGATGACCAAGGGGTCAAAGGATTACTGAAGGAGGATAGGGAAATGGCTGAGAAGCTGAATGCATTTTTTGCCTCCATCTTCACTGTGGAAGATGAGAAGTGTTTGCCTGCTCCAGAACCACTTATATTGGAAGGGGTGTTGAAAGACCTGAGTCAGATTGAGGTGACAAGAGAGGAGGTCCTACAACTGACAGAAGAATTAAAAACTGATAAGTCACCAGGTCCAGATGGCATACATCCAAGAGTTCTGAAAGAACTCAAAGTTGAACTTGTGGATCTTCTGACAAAAATCTGTAATCTTTCATTGAAATCTGACTCCGTTCCTGAGGACTGGAAGGTAGCAAATGTCACCCCCATCTTTAAAAAGGGTTCCAGAGGAGATCCAGGAAACTACAGGCCAGTCAGTCTGACTTCAATACTGGGAAAGTTGGTAGAAACCATTATCAAGGACAGAATGAGTAGGCACATTGATGAACACGAGTTATTGAGGAAGACTCAGCATGGGTTGTGTAAGGGAAGATCTTGCTTCACTAACCTGTTACATTTCATTGAGGGGGTGAACAAACATGTGGACAAAGGAGACCCGATAGATATTGTTTACCTTGACTTCCAGAAAGCTTTTGATAAAGTTCCGCATCAAAGGCTCCTTAGTAAGCTTGAGAGTCATGGAGTAAAAGGACAGGTCCTCTTGTGGATCAAAGAGGAGAGTGGATCAAAGGTCCTCTTGTGGATCAAAGCAGGTCCTCTTGTGGATCAAAGCAGGTCCTCTTGTGGATCAAAGCAGAGAGTGAGTATAAATGGGCAGTCTTCGCAGTGGAGGATGATAAGCAGTGGAGTGCCGCAGGGCTCAGTACTGGGTCCCATGCTCTTTAACTTGTTCATAAATGATTTAGAGTTGAGAGTAGGCAGTGAAGTGGCCAAGTTTGCAGATGACACTAAATTGTTCAGGGTAGTGAGAACCAGAGAGGATTGTGAGGCACTCCAAAGGGATCTGTTGAGGCTGGGTGAGTGGGCGTCAACGTGGCAGATGCGGTTCAATGTGGCCAAGTGCAAAGTAATGCACATTGGGGCCAAGAATCCCAGCTACAAATGCAAATTGATGGGGTGTGAACTGGCAGAAACTGACCAAGAGAGAGATCTTGGGGTCATGGTAGATAACTCACTGAAAATGTCAAGACAGTGTGCGATTGCAATAAAAAAGGCCAACGCCATGCTGGGAATTATTAGGAAGGGAATTGAAAACAAATCAGCCAGTATCATAATGCCCCTGTATAAATTGATGGTGCGGTCTCATTTGGAATACTGTGTGCAATTCTGATCACCGCACCTCAAAAAGGATATTATAGCATTGGAAAAAGTGCAGAAAAGGGCAACTAGAATGATTAAAGGTTTGGAACACTTTCCCTATGAAGAAAGGTTAAAACGCTTGGGGGTCTTTAGCTTGGAGAAACGTCGACTGCAGGGTGACATGGTAGAGGTTTACAAGATTATGCATGGGATGGAGAAGGTAGAGAAAGAAATACTTTTCTCCCTTTCTCACAATACAAGAACTCGTGGGCATTCAATGAAATTGCTGAGCAGTCGGGTTAGAATGGATAAAAGGAGGTACTTCTTCACCCAAAGGGTGATTAACATGTGGAATTCACTGCCACAGGAGGTGGTGGCAGCTACAAGCATAGCCATCTTCAAGAGGGGGTTAGATAAAAATACGGAGCAAAGGTCCATCAGTGGCTATTAGCCACAGAGTGTGTGTGTGTGTGTGTAAATTTTTTGGCCACTGTGTGACACAGAGTGTTGGACTGGATGGGCCATTGGCCTGATCCAACATGGCTTCTCTTATGTTCTTATGTTAACATCACCAGGTATTTAACGTCCAGTAAGCATCACTCATTCGGTCACATCCTGAGAAGACAAGAGAAACAGGAAAGGACAATACTGCTAGACAGGATGTTTTGGAGGTCATTCCATAGGGTTGCCATGTTAGAAGCAACCTGACAACACTTAGCATACACATATGCACAAAAGCCAGTTTGGTGTAATGGTTAAGTGTGCATACTCTTATCTGGGAGAACCGGGTTTGATTCCCCACTCCTCCACTTGCACCTGCTGGAATGGCCTTGGGTCAGCCATAGCTCTGGCAGAGGTTGTCCTTGAAAGGGCAGCTGCTGTAAGAGCTCTCTCAGCCCCACCCACTTCACAGGATGTCTGTTGTGGGGGGCAGGGAAGGTAAAGGAGATGGTGAACACTCTGAGATTCAGACTGGAGGGTGAGGTATAAATCCACTGTCATCTTCTCCTTCTCCTTCCTTCGACTTTTTCCTCTAGTTCTGCCCATTGGGGAGGGATAATGCTGGATTAAACCCTGTGGATGCCCCTAGGTAGTAACAATCTCGGGGGCCCCTTCACAAATTATCTCAGAGTTGGAGCACCCACCCCACCACCTGCAGCTGAAGCAGAGAAATAACGAGGTTCGCACAGACTTACTGGGTTGAAGCGAGGTTTTTACTTTATGGCACCATAAGCAGAACGCAGTTGGGCATGGGCCTCCAAAATGACTGAGTTAAAATCATCCTACACACAGCCAGTTTTATTCACACCCAAAACAAGCAGGCAGGCCCCAGGCTTATCTGATTCAACATTCCCCACCCCCTTGCTCTTCTTCTTGTACTTCTCCATTTCTTATTAGCTCCAGCAAGAAGCTTCTCAAGGAAGTCCCTTTGTGTTATCCTAATACACATCTGTTTTTCACACACCCACTGAAGGCTTTCTGTGCTTCTAACGAACATTGCATCAGGCACCCTCTTTTTGAAGGCAGAAGCAAGCTTTCATTCATTATCATAGGGGTATTCATTAATTATTCAGGGATCCCCCCCTTTCAGTCTTCTGAAAGCTTATTTAAGTCTGAAGGAGACTGAGCATCATCATAATCAAACAAATTAAGTTTGTATGACCACTCAGGAAGAGCAGCTAGGTGACAATTTGGTTTCGACATTCCCAGGAAAGACTGAAATGACACTACAATGGGGTTACGAAATAGTATATTGACAGAGATGGAGTAAAGATGGGTCACCGGAGGAGGAGAGACAGTGATGGGATTATCCATTCATACTGGCACATCCCAGTATTTTTCCATTTAGAGAAGATGTATGTGTGGGGGAAGATCACTCAGAGGTATGCCTTGGCTATGCAGCCCAGCTTTCCAATATGGAGTTTTCCTGGTCTCCATCATGAGGCCTTTCTGGGCACACAGGCTAGCTTGAGAGGGCCCCCCCCCCATGTATTTTAAGGCTACCCTCTATTTGGCAGCACTCTGGTATCAATTTCCCTTCCTTTGGCACCGCCCAGTCCTTGGAGGGTGTGTGCCATATTTCATGGTGCACTGCCGATCAGACTTCAAACAACCAGGGTTGAGACACAGTTGGGTCAAAGGAGAAGGGCTTAGGAATGTCAACTACAAAAAATAGGCTATAGATGCGTTAAAAATATAAAAAAAAACAATCCAATCAGGAAAAAGGGGACTATGTGTTTTGGTACTAAAGACTAACCATCACTGAAATTTGGGACGATCTTGAGGAGGAGGTAGAGGAAAGAGGAAGCTAGAGATACATTTCATTTTTGAGATAATCAATCACTTGAACAGGGAAATCCATTCATAGTATATGCATTGAATAATTACATATGTCCAGTCTAAATTTGTGAACATAAATCTTGGAAGGATCCTAGAGAACTTATTTCTTTATCAATAAAACACTACTAGTTATGATGCAAGAATACAAGAACTCATCTAAGTTTCTAAGACACATAAGCAAATAACAGGGGACATATGCAAGTGACATGCTATAAACTGGATCAACTCATGTGCCTTTATGGCAAACACCTGGTTGTAGCCTGGGTGATTAAGATACACACATTCAGACATACTTGAAAACATTGCCAGTTGTGGGCAGTCCACATTTGGCCACATTATTTACAATAGAAAAACCATTTCCTGACTGATTCCTTGTTCTCCTCCTCCCTTAGTCTAACAAAAGGTCTTCTTTCTTGAGTCCATGGAGGGTTTGCGTGCTCTATACATGACAATCTTTTCACAGGGAAATCTGTTTCTATTGCAGTCAAAAGGAATTATTTTTCTGGAAACACAACTTGGAAGTGGCAGTGGGGCTGCTATTGTGATCAGCTGGGGCAACTAGCCTTTTGCTAGGCAAAGGAATTTCCCTGGAAATTAGTTTTCTCCACAACTCAGTTTGGATGGGGTTCTCGGGGAGGCCTTCCTTCCAACATCAGTGAGGCATGACCAGGCAAAATTCAGAACCTCTGGGTAGATATGGAAGAGCCTGGAAAACATACTTGGAGAAACAAACAAACAAAACAACAATAATAGGTGCTTTTTTCCCTTTAAAGCTTTCCTTGGCTGTCCACAAATTGCCATAATTTGAGCCCAACCCTGTTGAAACAGGGTTACACACATTAGCTAAATTACCACACCTGCTTTAGACTGGAGACTTCCTCCTCCTCACATGGAGTTTCAGTTTGACAAGGTCTCTACCCTTCCAATGTAAAAGGCAGATTTCATACACCATACATTATCCAGAACACAAATCCACAATATAAACCTATGCATCACTTCTCATGATTCAGGCTAGTGCACATCCATATAGAAAGCAAGCACCTAGAGGTTTTACTTTGTTTCAACAGATATGAATCTTTAAAAAAGAAACATGAAATTGTGCGCAAGACTGGGAGCTCCAAAAAGAGATTACCAGAGTTGGGGTTATCCCTGGATTATGAAAATGGTCACGAAAAGGAAAGAAAAACTTTAAAAACAAACACACAAAACAAAACTGAGGCCTCAATAGAACAATGCCAGCTTTAACATACATGTATGTGAGGGATCAGACCCATAATGATTAGAGAACTGGATTAGAGAATTTAAACCATTGGAAATCAGTGGGATATTCAAGTCCCACTGAACCCCATTTTCCTCTGTGCCAGCTCATCCAAAATTTGTTCTGTGGGTCTCACATAGATGTGAGAGTGGTTTTCAACAAGAGAGAAGCTGCTGCCTTAGAACATAACCTCCAGACTCTCCTAAGAGTGAAGGACCACCTTCATGCTCGCGCAGGCACTCAGCAACCCATGAAACCTTTCTGGGCGTGGAGTGCGGAGTGCTGAGATGAGAACGGAGCTTGGAGGAGTTGGAAAAGCGGAGCCGAACGAGGGCGTGGAGTGTGTGAGGTGGAAGTTGGGTAGCCGGAGGATGCCGGCGGGAGGCCGGAGGTGGCAGCGGCGGCATTTGGCGAGCTGCGGGACGGGGCGAGGTACTGAGGCAGCTTGGCTGCCGGTGGGACGACGGCCCTATCTTCTCCACCCCCCCCTCCATTGTTGTGATCGGAGGCTGTGGACTAGGAATAGACAGAGCTGGAATAGATCAGGAAGATCCACTCCGGAGGAACATTTGAAGGGGGCTGTGATATCAGTAGGCTATTGCACAACGTCTGGGTCCCTGGGGGCGACGGCATCGTGGCTGGGGGGGACACAGGGGGGGCTGGTACCTTCCTGGGTCCCCTGGGTTGTGTGGTTGCTCTGGGTCGCCCAGACGGCACGCTGTACCCCTGAGTAAGATCATGCCTGGAACATGGTTAACGCCCAAGACTAAGACATTCGCACTCTACGGACACTGACGCACTTTAATATTAAGATCACTTGCACTTTATGGTCATCGTCACTTTGGAAACAATTGCTACCTAAAAACAACAACACTTTATTTAGTTTAAACTCTTTTAACCCTCTCACCCACTGGACCTTAACTGCCAAACTATTAGGACTGGATGATTATTTATTGGTTATTTAAATTGACTGTTCACTGATTAGCTAATTGAAGAATCTTATTTATGGCAAATTAATTAGAAGAGAGATATTGATTGGGGAAGGTTTTTATATTTAAGGAGCCAATGGATTTAATAATTTAATTATTGTTAGCTAATGAATTAGGATTCATGCTGAGGAGGGATTTAAATTAAATAACTTAGAATATTGGCGGGTAATTTATTGATAGGTCGATTGGAGTTGGGAGGGTTGAGAAGGGATAGGCTTAAACATTCTGTCGGTTGAAGGGCTGGTGGATACCAGTAAGAGATGACTGGCCTGGGGATCCCAGTACTCCCGGGGAGGGGAAGGTATGATGTGGGAACAGGCGGAAATGTAAGGGAAGGAGGCTGAGACAAGATAGTGCTCGACCACCCTCCAGTCTGTGTCCCATCCTGATGGTGACAGGTAGTCGGGCCAGGTGAAATTACTTGGTTCTGTCACTGGTGTTATGTAATGCCAGGTCCATTAATAATAAGACCTCCATCCTTCGGGAATTCCTGCTTGAGCAGGACATGGACCTGGCATGCATGACCGAGACCTGGGTGTGCGATGGGGAGACCATAGTTCTCTCCCAGATGGCCCCCCCAGGATACTCGGTCTTTCACCAGTCACAGACTAGCGGGCGGGGGGAGGGGTTCATACGAGAGGCTTATACGAGGTTCATACGAGGCATTGTTCATACGAGAGGCTTACTCCTTCTGGGCTCTCCCAGCCCCGGAGATCAAGGGCATTGAATGTGCCGGTCTGGCGTGGGACGTTGGGGAGGGGTTGGCGATCTGGCTGGTGTACCGACCGCCTAACGCACCGGCTAGCGCCTTACCATCCCTGATGGGGGCCACAGCAGGCTGGGCATTGGAGCACCCGAGGCTTTTGATCCTGGGTGACCTGAATGTTCATGCCGATGACGCGACCTCCAATTGGGCAATGGACCTGATGTCTTCCATGGCGACACTTGGACTCTCCCAAATAGTTACAATGCCCACCCACCAGGCGGGGCTCAAGTTAGACTTGGTCTTCACGGCGGGAGTTTTAGTGAACTATCTTGCTCCTATAGCAGTGCCATGGTTGGATCACTATGCCCTCAAGGCTCGTGTGGATGTCCCACCTCAAGCCCGTTTAGGCAGCGAGTGTATTTTAGCTCGCCCGCGGAGCCTGATGGACCTGGAACGGTTCCTGATGGCCCTGCGGAATCCCTGGCGATTCCTTAGATGACCTGGTGGAGTCCTGGAATGACAGGCTCTCCAGAGCTATCGATGAGATCGCACCTAGGTGTCCTCTGCGCCCTCGTTTAAAGCCGACACCTTGGTATAAGCAGGAGTTGTGGCAATTTAAACGGGGACTCAGACGACTAGAGAGGCAATGGCGGCATACTCGAGACCAAGCGACTAGAACATCTTATAGAGAGTTTATGAAGTCCTATGAGATGGCAGTCAAGGCCGCAAAGAAAACATACTTTGCAGCTGAGATTGCGTCTGCAACTTCGCGCCCGGCCCAATTGTTTAACATAATTCGGACTCTTACAATGCTGCCACAAGGCAGACCAAATTCTAATGAATTGGAGATTGGCTGTGAGGCTTTTGCGAATTTTTTTGCGGATAAAATTGTGTCGCTCCGCTGCGACTTCCCTGCCATATTAGATACAGCTAGCGAACCCGAGGCTCCATGCCTGTCTTTGGATCGTGTTCTGGGCGGTTTCGGTGCTCTCAGCCTGGAGGAAGTTGACAGGATCCTCTTATCTGCACGCCCAACAACTTGTAATCTGGACCCGTGCCCCTCCTGACTTATTAAGACCTGTCAGAGGGAGCTTAGATATCCTCTACGGGATATCATAAATAGATCCCTAATGGAAGGGCATTTTCCATCAGCACTTAAAGAGGCGGTGGTCCATCCCCTCTTGAAAAAAACATTAGACCCGGCCGAATTGGCACATTACCGGCCGGTCTCGAATTTGCCCTTCCTGGGCAAACTTATCAAGAGGGCAGTGGCGTCGCAGCTACAGGGCTTCCTGGAGGACGCTTCTGTCCTTGATCCCCGTCAGTCTGGTTTCCGCCCAGGCCATGGGATGGAGACAGTGCTGGTTGCCCTGGTCGATGACCTTCAACGGCATCTGGATCAAGGCGGCTCGGCGGTGCTGATGTTGTTAGACCTATCGGCAGCGTTCGATACGGTCGACCATCGGTTGCTGGCTTGCCGCCTTGCTGACGTGGGGATTCAGGGGCTGGCCTTACAATGGCTTTCCTCTTTCCTTGATGGTCGGAAACAAAGGGTGGCGATTGGGGACAAACTGTCCCAGAGACACTCGCTTGATTGCGGAGTGCCTCAAGGGGCGGTACTTTCCCCAATGTTGTTTAACATCTATATGCGCCCCCTTGCCCAGATTGCCCGAAGGTATGGGTTGGGCTGTCATCAGTATGCTGACGACACCCAGCTCTATCTACTTATGGACGGATGGCCTGCCTGTGCCCCAGAAAACTTGGACCGGGTGTTACAGGCAGTGGCTAGGTGGCTTAGGCTGAGTGGACTGAAGCTGAATCCAGCGAAGACAGAAGTCCTTTGCTTGGGTCGTCGTGGCCCGGGAAGGGAAATCCCCCTGCCAGTCTTTGACGGGGCGCCGTTGACAGCGGCGCACAGGGTCAAGAGTTTGGGGGTACTATTGGAGCCTTCACTGACAATGGAGGCTCAGATAGCAGCCACTGCCAAGTCTGCATTTTTTCATCTTAGGCGGGCGAGGCAGTTGGCTCCTTTCCTGGAGCACAACGATCTAGCAACGGTGATTCATGCCACAGTCACCTTGAGGTTGGACTACTGTAATGCCCTCTACATGGGGCTGCCCTTGTGCCGAACCCGGAAGTTGCAGTTAGTGCAGAATGCCGCTGCCCGGCTGTTATTAGGGCTCCCAAGATGGGAGCACATTCGGCCGGGGCTTCGGGATCTGCACTGGCTGCCAATAATATACCGAGTCCGGTACAAGGTGCTGATCATTACCTTTAAAGCCCTATATGGCCTAGGACCTGCCTACCTTAGGGACCGTCTCTCCCCACATGTTCCCCAGAGAGTACTGAGATCGGGTTCTCAAAACCTGCTTGTAATCCCCGGGCCAAAGGAGGCCCGTTTGAAATCTACCAGGGATCGGGCCTTCTCAGTAACGGTGCCTTGCTGGTAGAACCAGCTGCCAGAAGAGGTGAGGGCCCTGCGGGACTTTGGGCAGTTCCGCAGGGCCTGCAAGACAGTCCTCTTCCGGCTGGCTTACAACTAACCGACACTGGGAATTTTGGATGGTGGTAGTGTGCATTCTGACAGACCGCTGGTTTTTATGTTTTATGTTTTATTAACTTACTGTTTTAAACTGCTGCTAATTGATGTTTTAAAGCCAAACCTATGTTAGTTTTTATATGCTGTAAGCCGCCTTGAGCCACTCCGGTGGGAAGGGCGGGATACAAATCGAAATATAAACAAACAAACTTTTAACAACAAAAATCCTAAAAGCAAATAATAGTTAATCCTCAAACAAACAATTCTTAATAGACATACCAGCAATTCTTAAAACTTCTATATAACAATGAGTATGCACTAAACTTGAATTGCAGATCCGGGTTACTTTTATATATAACAAAACAATCCTGGAAAGCAAATTCTAGTTAATACACCTTGACAAAGAAGATTGAAATAATGGAGAGGCAGAAACTTAAAACAAGCAAATTGAAATGTGTTATCCAATAGCAAGCCTGGCCAGGACTGGAGACTGGATTGAAACACAAAATCAAGCAGAATTGGAGTCCTACCATGGTAAGAACATGAAACATAGAAAGGATTTTCTAAACAAAACACTCAGAAAAGGTCAAGCTCTAACAAGATACTATAAATGGAGGCATAAAATGATAGATAAGCATATAGATGCCTCTTTCCACAGGTAAAAGGTTCACTAAATAGCCGAATAGGAAGATTGATATGCACAGTTCATAGATGGAACATTCTATGACATTAAATGACATTAAGAGAGCAAATGAAGATATACATTTGAGGAATGCAGAACATTATTACAATCCAGATTTCTAATGAAGACCAAGAGTTTTCAGGAATTCTGCCTAGTGAATTACCAACAAATCTAGAAAAAGGTATTTCTATGGGAAGACACTGAGAATAACTGGATCACTGGTAAAACAAAGTATTAGTTTCTCAAGACTTAAGAGAGAAGATGCACAGTGAAAGGATAGTTTTACCCAAGGAAGGGTACAGATGTTCTTCTATAACGCATGCTATAACTTCAAATGAAAAGAGGTCTTGTAGAAACCAAAATTTGTGAGGTAGAATTTTAAAACACTGTTCTTTTCAGAAAATAAAAATTCAGTACCAACAACAAAAGAAATTTTCAGATTTAAATGAATAAAAAATTGGGAAACAGTTCGAAGTAAGATAGAAAACTGCGTTAGATGTAACACTTGAAGATCACATGCTTCTGGTATGAGATGTACTTAACAAAAATCACCAGAAATAAAATTTTCAAAAGGTTTGATACTGTGTCGCTTTAGCAGAAAAAGATGTTCCATATAAACCCAACATTGCAAATATAAACTTTTAACCCATTGTCTCAGATTGAAAAAAAACTCAACAAAGGATCTGTTAGGTGCACCATTTCTTTAAAACAAAGGAGATCACAAGCTGAATATTTTAAAAGTGTTCCCCTTAAAATTAAAGCTACAAAATCTAAGTACAAGGGAAAATGATAACAGCCACTAGAAAAATATTTTCAGACTCAAAAGGTAAAGCAAAAAAATAAATTATCAGAGGAAAAGCCTCTAATCTAGGAGAACTCTTAGCCTCAGGGCAGTTTACAGGCAGGGTCTTTTCTCTAGCAGAGAAAGATTAGCTGTAAGTGGAACTTTGGGATGCCAGCTCCAGGCTGGAGATTTCTGAATATTTGAATTAAATGTGAAGATTACAAGGCATGCAGTCCATTTTCTTGGACACTTTCTCTTCCAGAGGCATTGGCCTTAATGTTCTGGGCATTACATCATATTTTGGGGAGTGACTGGCACCCTTGCAAAACACAGTAGTGTTTTGAGCAAGCCAAGGAGCTTTCAAACTGGCTTGCTTCTTTCAACATATCCACATCTTTCTTTTCAGGCATTTTCCTTGCTGGGAGTGGCCTTCTAGAACTACTCATTTGTTTATGGAGACATTCTTGCAGAATTTAAAAAGTTTGAATTTGTATCTTTAAACCCAAAATTAGGAGAAAATGAGAATTCAGAAAAATATCTCAGTTGTGCCTCCCCCCCCCCTTAGATACCATGGGGCATATATAAAAAAGATCCTTCTCTCTCTAAGGCTGGGAGAGAGAAATTGGTTTAACAAAAGATAGAAAGCGAAGATAATAACCCTTGCTGGGCAGTTAATCCCAGTATTCTCTTATCTGATCTTGATAACTTTTCCAGGATACAGGTTTTTTTTCCCAGGTTAAGCAACTTTTAAACACAAGATGGGGAAGGTCATGGAATATGATAAGAGCAAAAGGATTGACTCCTCGTTGAGGGTTTTTAAAAAATGTAGCTGTATATCCATCTGGCCCAGGTGCTTTTCCATTTTTCATTGCATTAATTGCTGCTTCAATTTCTATTTTTTCAATTGGATCGTTCAAAACTTTTTTCATATTTTCTGCTAATGGTGCTATTTTTTTCTTTTGGAAGTACTCATCCATCTTTTCTTTCCTTATTTTAACACCTTTAAATAACTTGGCATAATACTTAAAGAATTCTCTTTTTATTCCTTCTTGATCTACCACCTCTCTTCCATCCACCACAATTTTATTAATAATTTTACTTTCTCTCTTTTTCTTCAGTTGCCAGGCCAAATATTTTCCGGGTTTGTTTGCTCCCTTGAAAGATTTCTGCTGCAATCTTTTCAGATTCCACTCCAGTTCTTTATTTAACAAATGTCTCATTTGCGTTTGTAATATTTTTGTAATCTCCCTTATAATTTTCTTTTTCCCTGGCCTTTTTCTCAGTTCCCCTTCTTTTTTCTTTATTTCATTTTGAATGTCCAACATCTGTTTTTCTTTTGCCCTCTTATCCTTGTTATTCAATGTAATCAATATTCCTCTCATTACTGCTTTATAAGCCTCCCAGATCGTCTGAAATTCTATATCCTCTTTATCGTTTATTTGGAAGAAAGCTTTAATTTCATTTTCTAGAAATGTCACTATTTCTTTATTCTGTAGTAAATCTTCATTCAATCTCCATCTTCTCAACTTCTTAGACAATTTTGTAATCCACATTATTGGGTTATGGTCAGCCCCAATTTTCGGTAAAATCTCTATTTTCTTTGTTATAAGGCCTAAGTCTTTAGTGCCCCACAACATGTCAATTCTGGAAAAAGTTTTATGTCTTGCTGAAAAAAAGGTATAGTCCCGCACTTCAGGATTAAATTTCCTCCAAATATCCTCCAAATTTTCTTGTTTGACCAATTCAAAAAAAGACTTTGGCAATTTTCCTTCCTTATTTTTTTTTTACCCCCAGACCTATCCAGTGTGTACTTAATTGTTCCATTAAAGTCCCCCATTATCAAAATTTGGTCATAAGTCAGTTCATCAAATTGTTGTATAATGTCTTTTTAAAAAGCATCCTTTGCACCATTTGGTGCATACAGTCCCAATAACAACGGGTTTTTTGCATTTAATATTATTTCTACCACTACAAATCTTCCATCTTTATCTTTAAACACTAATTTCGGCTCCAATTCTTGTTTAATATAGAAAATCACTCCCCTTTTCTTCTGTTCAGCCAATGAATAAAATTCTAGTCCCAGTTGTTTATTCCATAAAAATTTGTAATCCTTTTGTTTGATATGCACTTCTTGTAAACAAACTATATTACAATTTTGCTTTTTAATCCATTGAAACGTTTCCTTTCTTTTTTGAGGTGAATTTAGTCCATTTACATTCCAAGATTTGTAATCCATCATGTTGCAAGTTCTTTATGTTCTTCATAAAATCTATGCAGTTCCTGTGTGTTTGTAATTGTAATCCTTTTTCCTTGCAGCTCAAAGCTCAGACCCTCAGGTATTATCCATCTATACCTCATTTCATTGTCACGTAGTTTTTCTGTCAATTTTTATATGCTTTTCTGTCATTTATCACTTGTCTTGGCAATTCTTTCATAATTCTTACTCTGCTGCCTCCCACTATCAATGTCTTTCCAAAATTTTTATTCAAGATTTTCCCCACCATTTCTTTTGTCATATATATTATAACCACATCTCTTGGTAGATTATTTTTCTTGGCATATAGTGAGTTCACTCTATACATATAGTCATACATGCTTCTAGTTCCTTCAGGATCTTCCTCCAAAAATTCTGCAATTATTCTTATTATATATCCTTTCAAATCAGTCTCTTCATCCTCAGGTACTCCTTTCAGATGTATCTGGGTTTCCATCAATTTGCAGTCATGAATTGCCACCTTTTCTTGCATTTTTAACAAGGTGGAATCATTTACTTTCACTCTCTCTTCCACCTCTTGCACTTTCTTTGATGTTACCACAGTCTCATTTCTGAGATCTTCTATATCTTTCCTTAGCTCTTCAATGTCTTTTCTAATTTCTTTTTTAGAAGCAGTTATCATGTCTCTCACCCCTTTCATCATCCTGGCTTCCATTGCTTCTAATTGCTCTTGCATTTTCTCCATTGAGGCAGTCCTTGCATGGGTTAACTTATGCTCTGACATTTAAAAAAAACACCAAAAATTCTGACCTCTCCAAAATAAATTTAAACTATCAGATTTGATAGAGTAAGGCTTGCCCTTTTCAATAAGCCTAATTTCGCCGTACTCAGAGCCTCCTGGGTGCAGATATTAATTTTTAAAGTTTTTATTTCTTCCAAAATGGCGGTAGCGACTTTCTGCTTCCCTTTTTTAAAAAATTTCCTTCAAAAGGCTTCTAAAATAATTATCAGCGATAATGTCCAATAGTATTTACTTTATAATTGTCACCTCTGTCAGCTTCACCAATTTTTAATGTCCCGAACATTTTAAAAACTTTGTTTAAATTTTGACCTAACAATGGCCACCGATGTTTTTCTATGATATTACAGTCCTAGAGTAGGCTAGCTGCTTCAATGATTTCCCTTTTCCATCTGACACTTCCTGCTTTTCTTGCCACCAAATCCCATTTTCACTGGTAAGAAGATCTCGCAAAGTTTAACATATTTCCTGTGTTGACTGTGAGAGCTGCAAATCTGTGACGATGGGGCTTTTTCACCAAAACCGCAAGTAGACAAAACAATAAATTCCTTTCCACTTTTTAGCACTGTCCTTTAAATTTACAAAGTTCAAATTTCACCCCTTCTCTCCTTCTTCTTCCAAGCTTTCTGAATCTATATTTCCCACCTTCTGATTTTATTTTGTTTAACTTTAAATAGTCCTGGAATGAAGTACCTTTTTCTGCAGTTATCCAGATCCAACACCGGTCTTGTATAGCTTTAGATGTTTAGCAGTCTCTAATTCAATAAAGTGGCAGAGACTTTTCTGCTGGGATTACAAATGGAAAAATTTCCAAAAGAAGATAGAACTTTAATATGGTACTTGCTCTCAGCTGCTAGGACATTGTATGTGCAGCTGTGGAAGCAAGAAAAAATACCAGAGAAATGGGATTGGATTACAAAAGTTATGTCATGGAGTGAAATGGACAAATTAACAAGAAAACTAAGAGACTATGATTTGGAACTTTTTAAGTTGGAGTGGAAGAAATTCAGAAGATACGTAGAAAAAGAGTGGAAAATAAAATGACATTGGACAATCTTTGATAATGATTAAGGTTTTTAAAATAAGAATATAACTTTTTTGGGGGGGTTGGGGTTTTTTTAATAGTTAAGGGTACCTTTAATATTTGCTTTTCTTAAGTAAATAACACTGGTGGGGGTCAAGTAACGGGGGGAGGGGTGGGGGAAAAGTAAGATATGGGGTAGAAAGGTTTCTTTTTTATTTTAAGCTTTTATAAGTTGTAGATATAGTTCTGCTACCATATGTTACTAATAAAATTGTTTATACCCGAGATGTTTAGCAGTCTCAAAGAAGGTTAGGATTCTGTCGAGCTTATGTCAAATAAATGACTCTGGAAACTTCTGCAGATGATGAATATGCAACTCGTCTCCGGAGACCCCTCAAAGGAGTCCCCCTCGGGACTCCCTTTTAGCCAAGGTAAATCTCCTCAGAGTTTCCTGTGCATATCTTGGACTGATCTCTGACTGAGAAAAGTAGGCAGTAGGCATTAAATTGCCCTCCACTACCCCAAACAGAAGCCCCAGCCTGCTCCCCTTCTGAAAAGCAATTCAGCTCGGCATTTTCCAACCCCGGAAGTTCCATAATGAGTACATTTCTTTGCCTAGCCTAACTGAGACTAGAGCCTATTATGCTGAACAGCCTCCTGACGTGATTCCATTCGGGGAAACCCTTGGATTCCATCTGGACATTTGGACTCTGTATGATAATATCTAGCTCTCTGAATGTATATCCAGTTAGCTAGTTATATTGAACAACGTTGTTATTTTGTATGGCTCACTAAAACCAATACTTTCATGCCTATTTTGTAAAATAAACTTTAAGTTTATTTTTGTGGTTATTTGCTTTCAGGGCCACCACAATCCGAGCCAAACTTACCCAGTAGCCTTTGGCGGTGCCTACTACCAATTTGTGAAAACTGACTAGGGGAACCCCTTGCTGCAGTGGTGTTGCTTGGTTTTCTCTAGAGTATGCCTAATAGGCAGAGGCTTGACTGGGGCCTCTGTGCTAAAGGATTTATCCAGTCTGGTGGCAACCTACCTTCCTGGTGTTTCTGGGGGAAATACCAGACTTTGGACCTGTGTTGGACTATCCGTTGGCAAGTCTGCTGACCCACCTCGGCCAGACAGGTTGCAGACTTCGTCACACTAACAGAGACCTGATCTTTTGGGCAAGGCCACATCCTCTGCAATTAGTTTTATTTCCTGAATGGGGTTGCCATATCCAAACAGGACAGATTGTTAGAGATTTAGAATGGAAGTCTAAAGAAAGATGAGATCCCAAGGGAACCAGGCTCTGAGCTCTCACTCACACCAAACTTCCATTACCCTGCAGAGAAAACTGACTTTGCAGCTTGGAACTTTGTGCTGTGATTCCAGGAGATCTCCTGGCCTCACCCTTGAGAACTGGCCTCGTCTAATTTTTGTCCAAATCATTGCTTTTCTGTTTCTTTATTTTGTTAAGGAGAGAGAGGTTTTTGTTACCTTACAAAGCCAGGTTTCTCTATTCTAAGATTCAAATTTAAAAGTTAGATTTTTCTTGAAGGGGAGGTTTAGGGACAAAGGAGCCTTGCCTGCCCATGTGGAACTACCATTTTCTGACATTCCCCAGAATTCTGGCATTCAAGTTCCCCATGGTACCAGACGTTTAGACAAGACACTTCTAGGGAAAACAGAAAACAGCAGCTGCCAGTAAGGGGTCTGGCAGCCAGGGTGCCCTGGAGGTTTTCACTCCCTCTCTCTCATGACCCAGTGAGGTCGCCCTACTGGGAACTACACAAGAGAAAATCCCTCTCGCTTAGAGGCTTCATCTCCTCTTCTTCACACACCCCACAGAAATCCTCCCAGATCCTAGCTTCTGTGCTTCAGCTCCAAAGCAGAGCCTAATAGACAGAGCTTAAGGGGTGATCAGACCCTTCTTCTCTCCTAAGGAGAGGTAATCAGAATTCCCAGACAGTTCATACTCACAATCCTGAAGATCTTCCAATTCCCTGCACATGTCGGTTCAACCAGGAGTGGGATCTTGCTTGGCAGACCAGCACCTTCTCCCACCAGGGCAGAGAGAGCTGGACTCGATCAAAAATGTGACTGCGGCGCCTAGTCTGATCTTCCTGCCATGAGAGTGGAAGGCTATACAACCAGCCAAGGGAAAGGAAATATCCTAACCTTGTTCGTTTCCCATTGGTCAATGCACCAAAATGAAGCAGAGAAATAACGAGGTCCACACAAACTTTCTGGGTTGAAGCGAGGTTTTTACTTTATGGTACCATAAGCAGAACGCAGTTGGGCATGGGCCTCCAAAATGACTGAGTTAAAATCATCCTACATACAGCCAGTTTTATTCACACCCAAAACAAGCAGGCAGGCCCCAGGCTTATCTGATTCAACATTCCCCGCCCCCTTGCTTTCCTTCTTGTACTTCTTCATTTCTTATCAGCTCCAGCAAGAAGCTTCTCAAGGAAGTCCCTTTGTGTTATCCTAATACACATCTGTGTTTCACACACCCACTGAAGGCTGTCTGTGCTTCTAACGAACATTGCATCAGACACCCTCTTTTTGAAGGCAGAAGCATGCTTTCATTCATTATCATAAGGGTATTCTTTAATTATGCAGGGGTCCCCCTTCACAGCCCCCTGCTGCAGCCTGCAGCCACCTTCTCAAAAGCTCCTTTGACAAAGCTGCAAGGGAAAGGCAGAGAGAGGCAAATTTGGCAACAACGCCAGCAGGTAGCAGCAGCCACACCAGGCAAGTTGGGCAAAGATCAGCTCAGTTGCTGGCTGCATGTACAGGCTGGGGGGCTGCAAGCAGGGGGAGAAATGGGGGGAAAAGTTGGCCCAGGGCCCCTAAAGGCATGGGGCCGGGGCCCATAGGCCAGTGTTTACTTGGCCTAATTGTTAATCTGGCCCTGGGGAGGGGCTGTGGCTTGGGCAGAACATCTTCTTGGCACTCAAAAGGTCCTAGGTTCGATCCCTGGCATCTCCCAACGCAGTGAGGCTTGTATCTTAGTAAATACAGTATAAAATGCTGTCATGTTGCAGCTGACTTACAGAGACCCCAGCAAGGAGCTTTCAAGGCAAGCAAGAAGCAAAGCCATTGGCCATTGCCTTCCTCTGCAGAGTCTTCCTTAGTGGTCTCCCTTCCAAGACTTATGGGCAGGTGTGGAATTCTAGTAGGAGCTCCTTTGCTTATTAGGCCACCCCCCCCCCCCGATGTAGCCAGTCCTCCAAGAGCTTACAAAAAAGAGCCTTGTAAGCTCTTTGAGGACTGGCTACAACAGGGAGGTGTGGCCTAATATGCAAAGGAGCTCCTGCTAGAATTCCACCCCTGCTTATGGGAAGGGGCTTTCAGGGCAAGTGAGAAGCAAAGGTGGTTGACTGTTGCCTTCCCTTGCAAAGCTTCCTTGGTGGTCTCCCTTCTAAATACTGATCCCGCATATCTTCCAAGATCTGACAAGATCAGGCTGTGCCATGGTGCCTTCCATCCAACACAGATAAAGGTTTGCCCCTTCCTCCAAATCCAGATCAAACTAGGGATGCTATTTACCAGGTGATTTACCTCCAGGCCACAAAAAGCTTCCCCTGCTATTTCCATGCATTAAGCTTCCATTAAATGGACAGGAGAACATTTTCTTTCTCCAGCTTATATGAAGCTGTCTTATACAGTTCAGGGCTTTTTTTTTTTAGCAGGAACTCCTTTGCATATTAGGCCTCATCCCCTGATTTAGCCAATCCTCCAAGAGCTGACAGCTGTACTAAGAGCCTTGTAAGCTCTTGGAGGATTGGCTACATCAGGGGGTGAGGCCTAATATGCAAAGTAGCTCCTGCTACAAAAAAACCCCTGCTTATACTGAATCAGACCATTGCTCTATCGTCAGTACCATCTGCTCAGACTGGCAGCTGCTCTCCAGAGTTTCAGACAGGTCTTTTACATTTTCTCCTGCTGGAGATACCAGGCTGTTAGTAATCCTCCATTGCACGATCTTCTAAACCCATCCAGTAAGCAGCTTTAAGATTGCTGCATTCTGCAGCTCTTTTGCCTTAAACATTTCTGTTTTTCTGACCAATAAAAAGTAGAGTTCCCAGTGTGAGACGCAGAGAGAGTTCCTGTAGCACAGAAGGGAGAATTTTGCTAAGCGCGGGGATGGGGTGGCGTGATATGGCACAGAATTGTGGACTTCAGTGCCAGTGGTTATGGTGATGGCCATAAGCAAAATTTCTGCTGCAGAACTGGATCTGAAACAGGAGAGTTAATTTAATGCGCAGACTCTTATCTGGGAGAACCGGGTTCGATTTTCCACTCCTTGACTTGCAGCTGCTGATGTGACCTTGAGTCAATCACAAGTTCTCACAGAGCTGTTCTGCTCAAAAGCAGTTCTCAGTCAGAGCTCTCTCAGCTCCACCTACCTCACATGGTGTCTGTTGTAGGGAAGGGAAAGGAGCTTGTAAGCTGCTCTGGGACTCCCTGGGGTAGTGAAGGGCTGGGTATAAAACCAATTTCCTCCTCCTCATAGATAGTTCCATACAGAGCTCTCTTTTTTTGCAGAAAAATCCCAGCAGGAACTCATTTGCATTTTAGGCCACACCCTCTGGTGCCAAGTTAGCCAGAACTACTTTCCTGTGCATTATTGCTAAAAAATAAACCACCCTGGTTCCATCAGTGGCCACTAGACATTAGTGGGAACTTCTACCTTGAAAGAAAGTAAACCTCCAAATACCAGAGCTAGGAGGTAACACAGGGCACTCTGCCCTTTGCTGGCACTCCAAGGTTAGCCACTGCATGAAACCAAGTGCTGGACTAGATGGACCACTATTTTGATGCTGCAGGAGTCTCTTCACCAAAAGTGACCAGGGCTCCTGTGCCTTTAATAGCTGAATGTATCCGGCAAGATCCCCTGTTCTAGCCTCTTAAAGACATAAGAATTATATTTCCCCCTCTTTACACCTGATCATTCTGCTTTATGAACAGGGTGTGGGAGGGTATCCTGGCTATCAGTTGCCCAGTATACCTGCCAGTTTTTGAACCACTCTGTGTGGCTAACAATGGGCAGTACCAATAAGTGGGTAGAGCTCATCAGTTCTGTCATGGGCTAATGCCTGTAGCTGGAACCTCCACTTTTCCTTTGATCTCCAGCAAAGACCCTGATCCTAAGGACTCTTCTTTTTAGCCACTTTTCCCAGAGATGCACAAAAAGGACTCCTTAGTTCTCTTCTCTTCCATTTAAACATCAACAGATGTTTGGGGGAGAATTGTTTTATGATGTTCCTTTCAGAGCACACAAGCCATGAGTTTTTTTTATTTCCCTTCCCTTACAAACAGCAGAAATTGCTCTGGTACAGGCAAGAAGAATTCTGGGAAAACCTCGACTGCTTTCTGCTTGCAGTGGAAGGAGAAAAAACTAAAAGAAAGCCTGCCCGCTGTTAAAAATTAGTTGCTGACCCGGTCTCGGCTGCACCTGCTGAAATGTCTTCTTGCTATTAAAATTCAGAAGCCTGTGGCTTTTTTTTTTTTTTTTTTTTTTGGCTCTCTGTGCGGCCCTTAAAGAGACAGGAACTGTTTCAAGCAACCGCAATAACCACTTCAAAAACCATCGCCGCTCATACAATGCAAAGCTTTCAGGGGGGGAGGAGATCTTGAAAACCCAAGACAAAACCAGCAAGCCTTTGAACCACGCTAAAAAGCAAGCAATCAATCTTCTTTGTGGATTTAACCTTGCAGGTCTACCGTGATTTGAGAGTAAGTCCCGTTGGAGTCATGGGTATTTGATGGACAGATGTCAGATCACTTGTCGGGAGCTGGATTTGAGCCCAAAATGCCCTGCTTATTGCCTCGATGACGTTCATGCACAGAGGAAGTTAGACACTCACATGACTGTTAAATCAGATTGGCTCCAGTCCCTTAAAGGTCGTTCACATTTCAGCCATTTTTTTTTTTACAAAAGAAACTGTTAAATTGGTATAGGGTTGCCAGATCTGTTTGGAAAATACCTGGAGACTTTGGGGGTGGATCCAGGAGAAGGCAGGGTTTGGGGAGGGGAGGGGCCTCACCATAGGACAATGCCACAGAGTCCACCCTTCCAAGCAGCCATTTTCTCCAGGGGAGCTGATCTCTGCCAGCTGCAGATCTCCAGGCCCCACCTGGAGGCTGGCAACCTTGTATTGGCAATAGACACAAACATTAGGGAAGGGGGGACCCTTTGGAATAAATCAGTACTTAAAGCCGGAAGTACTGGCGGTCTTCATCCCCAGTTTTTGCACTCTGTGCCAGGGGTGGCCAACGGTAGCTCTCCAGATGTTTTTTGCCTACAACTCCCATCAGCCCCAGCCATTGGCCATGCTGGCTGGGGCTGATGAGAGTTGTAGGCAAAAAAACCCCTAGAGAGCTACCGTTGGCCACCCCTGCTCTATGCTATATGCATACGTGCCAATCCAAGGTGACACTTCCTGCATCTGATGAAGTGGATTCTAGATTAAAAGTCCATACGGCAAGACAAGTTAATTTTGAAAATGCAACCAGAGCTTTGTAAAAAAAACCCAAAGACCTATTTGCGGAACCTGATATCGCATGCTGCTGCATCCCGTGCCCATTTACTCACAAGAAGTCAGCCCGGCTGCATCCAAGAGGGATTCCATCCCAAGCAAGCACACTTTGGATTGCAGCGTCTATCACAAGCCCTCCAGGCAGAGCTCCTGCATTAAATCTTTTGTGTTGGCCGTCAGAGAGCTGGGCTTTGGGGCTCCATCGCACACTCCCCCCCCCTTTCTCTAAGCATCTGACCGGGAGACCCGGCAGCCAAAGGGGGGGGCATTAAAAACCGGCAAGAACAAACCGGGAGGACCCCCCCCCCCCCGTGAGCGGCGCTCCAATGGAATGAATGGAATATAAATACTAGCCAATGGGAAGGCGGCTTGGGTTGTGTATAAAAGGGCGGCGAAGGCGGGAGGAGAGGTTCCACTCCGGGCAGGTCTTTCTGGGAGTGCGTCGGGGCTGCAAAGAGGCTAAGGGGGAGAAAGGAGAAAAATATATTATTAAGGGCTAGTCTTGCGGTTTCTTTCTGACGCTCCCGGTAAGTGCGTGGGACCAGCTGCGGCAGCTCTCTTTAGCTAGTGGGGAGTAGGATCTAAGGGGGGGGGGGGTTAGGAGAAAAGCCGGTTAGATTCTCCCCCCCCCCCAGTTAAAAATCTAGAAGGGGAGAAAAGAGAACTTCCTTTCTGCGTTTTCGAAGTACCATTTTTGGTGGTGGGGAAGATGCTTGCGTTGAAGCCTTTTCCCCTACGGAGAGCAGTATACATCAGCTTATAATATGGACGCCTGGGAAAAAGGGGGCAGCTGTATTTGTGTTCTCCCTTGTCTCCCCCTCTCCTAAATTTTTTTTTTGTTTTTTTTTTTTGCTGTGGTTATCTGGTCCGCGTGAGCCGGCCAGTTCCAAATCCAGATTAGCAGGGTATTTGCAGGGGACGGTTCCCTGGCCAACGCTTTAAACCAGTGGAGGAATTCGTTATGTAATTGGGGATCTGTTTCCTTTCCTTTCCAATATTGTTGGTTTTTTGCACTTGCAGTTTCGCGCCGAGGGGCTGGGAAAAGGCAAGCTCTTCTCTCCCCCCCTCCCGCCCTTTAGGAAGCCGGGGCGACGGGCAGAGAGATGCCCTCCTGCAGCGGGAGATGGGCTGCAAAGGAAGGCGAGGGGGGAAAGGCTGCGGGCACCGGGGTCCCCTTCTCGGGGCGACAGCGCTCCGCTCGGAGAGGCGGCTAAACTGGAGCCGTGCGCCCTTTTTTGCAGGGAATCGGGTTGCCGTGGGGCCCTGGTCTCCTCGTGTGCAAGGAAGGAGATGCGGGGGCGGGCAGCGTTGGCTCTCCAGCTTCCGGACCGGGCGGGGGGGGGGGGGAGAAGATGGGACTAAACGTGCTGCGGCCGGCGGAGCGAGGCGCAAAGGTTTGCGCTTGGAGCCAGTGGCCCTCCAAGGGCGGTTTCCTTTTCCCTCTGGCGCCTGGAGCCAAGGGATGCAGCCGGATCACCTGGCGAGTGCAGCCCAGCGCTGCCTGCTGCAAGGCCGGCCCTTCCCTCCCGAGCTGCTGCTGCTGCATCCTGGAGCGACGCGCCTTGCAGAGAGAGACAGAGTCGCTGGGCCGCGCAGCGGGGCGGTCTCTGGAGCTCGCCTCGAGTCTCCTGGGAACTCTGCCTTTCTCCCTGCAAACAAATAGGAGCCCCGGCCAGCCTTGGAGGTGCCTGCTTGCCAAAAGCCCGGCCGGACCGCAAACAAAACGTCCTTGCCCGGATTCTGAAGGTGACCCTTTGAGACTAGGGAGAAGCCAGGCCCGGCGGAGGGAAGCGCTTTGTGTGCCTGGCGCTGCCACTGCTAGGTGGCGTTGACCTTGGGCACATCCAAGGGTGGCCAGACTAGCTTAACATAAGAGCCACAGAGAATAAACGTCAGGTGTTGGAGAGCCGCAAGACCTGAACATTAGATGTTTGAGAGCCGGCAGGGAGAAGTGGAAAGAAAGCAACTTTAAATCAGGACCGGATCTACATGTTTTTTGAGGGGGAGGATTAAAAAATGGCACGCTCTTATGGGCTATTCTGTCTTATGGTCCCATAGAATACAATGGACTCCATACCCAATTTGGTGCCCCCTCCCTCCATTGGCGCCCAGGGCAAACACCCACCTCTGCCTCCCTCTAGATCCGGCCCTGTTTTAAATGCATTCTCCAAGCTGCTAGCTGGCTTGGTTTGGAGAAGTGATTTAAAGAGAGAAACGCCTTTTCCAAGCTGGCCAACGGGGTGGTGGGGTCTTTGAGAGCCACACAATATGTGTGAAAGAGCCACATGTGGCTCCTGAGCCGCAGTTTGGCCACCCTGGGCAAATCTCTTAACTGAGTCCTCCTTTTTGGCTTCTGGTTGAGTTTCCTCGCTGGGAGGGGGAGTGTCGCAACCTGGGTCAGTGGGAGGCCAGGAGAGCAGAGCGATGTTTGCAAAGCACCTGCTCCTTCTCTCCACCTGCTGGAGACTCCGGCTCGGTGTTGACAGGAGCGGTGCTGGTTGGCAAGGTGACCTTGCTTCGCAGCCCAGTTTCATTCCGCCGGCTGCCTGCCAAGCTGGTGCCTCGGAGGGAGCGAGGTGACGGATTTCCCCTTTCTCCTTCCCCAGTTCCTTGCAGCCAGTTGCCCACCATGCCATTCTCAAACAGCCACAACCTCGTGAAGATGAAATATTCCGCGGAGGATGAATACCCGGACCTGAGCACCCACAACAACCACATGGCTAAAGTCCTGACCTTGGAACTCTACTCCAAGTTGCGGGGCAAACAGACTCCTTGCGGATTTACCGTGGATGACGTGATCCAGACTGGGGTGGACAACCCAGGTAAAAAACGGAAAAGGACGTGGCGGTCTGTTCTCCCTCTGTGGTTTCACGAGGAAGTGCTGCTTTGAAAATGGCATTGGGGAGAAAAAGAGCTCCGTGAGGCCACCAAAAACAACAGATTTTACTGAAATTCCTAGCTGGTTTAAATCTTTGGCACAAAGATCTTGTCCTGCCCCGAGGTCCTTGCTGCGGTTTGCAGGGAAAACCCAAATGGATGGACTGTCCAGGCATTGCCAAACGCCAACCAAATTCTGTAAGGACTCTGCTAAATCTCTGTAAGGCTGAACATGAGAAACTTTTTTGTGTTGCAAAAAAACATATTTTTGTTTTGGCGACAAGGAAGCGGCTTTTAAATTCCCCTCCAGCTGCAATCTGGCTTATTTTTTGTGGGTTTTTTGTAGTAGCACTTCTTTGGTAAACTAAGCAGGGAGGGGGAGCAGATGCAGGTGTGAGGCTTTTGTGGTCTGTCTTTAATGCTTGCAGTGTTTTGTGTCTTTCTTTGTCCCTCTAGTGATCTCAAAATGGCCCCCTTTAATAACCAGAAACTGCCTCCTGATGAGGAATACCCGGACCTGAGCACCCACAACAATCACATGGCTAAGGTCTTGACCCCGGAGTTGTACCAGAAACTGAGAGGCAGAAAGACCCCCTGTGGCTTCACCTTGGATGATATCATTCAGACTGGGGTTGATAATCCTGGTAAAAAGCAAAAGCAACCCTCTGTGATCCAGTTGACCTACTTTGAGGCTTCTCGTTTAGGTTGACCTTGGCTGCGTGAAGGGCTCGCTGGTGGCTAGCAAAATGCAGAAGGGCCCGAGGAAGAAGCTACACTGGATAGCATGGCCTTGAATGGAGTTCTAATTGGGGGGCATTTCCTTGTCATTCCCCTCCCATGCACAGCTGTAAACACTGTTCCCTCTAAGCTGTGGAGTCTTGTGAGCAAAAAAATCCTACTTTGTGAGCTGCTGGCATTAAAGTTGTGAGCTGCTGCATAAATTAGTTTGCTCCGGGGCCATTTTTTTCCTGAGCTAAGACAAAACTGTGTGAGCCAGGGGCTGAAGAAACTATGAGCTAGCTCACACTAACTCAGTTTAGAAGGAACAATGGTCATAAGCCGCCCCTCTTTATATTGCAAGAGGTGACGAGGGGCCACCAAGACGCAGAGTTGGGTGCAAGCTAAATCTCCTGGCTGTTAACTTGCCATGAGAACTAAACAACTTCTGTTCTCAGAGGCGCAGTAGAATTCTGAATAACACATGCTTAAAGAGAGCAGTGCCCAGACCTGGATGGCCCCAGCTAGTCTGGGTTTGTCAGCTCTTAGAAGCTAAGCAGGGTCAGTCTTGGTTAATACTTGGATGGGAGACCACCAAGGAAGCCCAGGGTCACTACTCAGAGGCAAACAATGGCCAACCACCTCTGAACATCTTTCAACCTTGAAAGCCCTGTGGGTGCCTCTAAGTCAGCTGCGCATTGATGGCACTTTCCTCCACTACCAAGGAGAGCGATAGGGAAGGGCTGTTATCTTGATGCCGTGAGTATTGGGAAGAAAATGGGGAACTAAATGGATCCTGCCTGCTTTGGCCTCCAGAGGTGTTGGCATGGCCCTGCAGAAGGAATTATGCTGTTGTGTGGTGGTGGTGGTGGTGATGGGAGAGACTTTAGCCTCTAGTCAGATCAGTGCCAAGCCAAAATTCTGAACTGGCCTCTAGACTCTCGGCTTCCCAAATAAGCCTTCTTGTACAGTTCTGTGTAAATCGGAGCTTGTGCATTCCCAACAGAAGCGAGTCCTTTCAGAGCCTTGCATCACCAGAGCAGAGTTTTAGGGATCGCTGTAATTCTGTACCTAGTCCAGAACGGAGAGGGGAATGCTAAGAAACGTGGCTAGTTTGTTTCTGACCTGGGTGGCCCAGGACAGCCCAATTTCATCAGATCCCAGAAGTCAAGCAGGGTCAGCCCCTGGTTAGTGTTTGGATGGGAGACCTCCAAGGAAGTCCAGGGTTGCTATGCAGAGATGGCAAGTCCACCTCTGAACGTCTCTTGCCTTGAAAACCCCATGAGGTTGTCAGAAGTCAACTGTGACTTGAAGGCAGAAAAAGAGAAAGAATAAAGCTTCTAGTCCATATGGCCATATCTGCTGAAATCTCAGAAAGCTTCATCCCTGGTGTAGCTCCCATCCCTGTTCTTTTTGCCGTGTTTATTATTTTGCAAAAAACCCAAGAATTGTAGCAAAAAACCATCCTGGTCTACTTGTATAATGTATATTAATTGAGGAACTTGGATTGTCTGGGGCAGAACTGTATTCTTGGCAGTGTGTTTATAGCCCTGGATATGCACAAACAGGCAAAGGCTCAGGGAGAAATGTGAAAGGAGGCCTTTATAGGATTTTTGCCAGATCATAACCTCTTGCATGGACAAATTGTCCAGATGACCCCTGAAGCCCTATCTTTTGCCCAGAAGCAGGAAAGATTCTGGTTAACAGGAGCCAGCTAGTATAGTAGGAACAGTAATCTGCAAAATTATGTAGCCTGAACATTACCCAGTATAGCTATCTAGATTCTTCTGCCAGAAGTGGTAACTTTAAGCTGTTTAATGTCTTTCATTTTTTAAAAAATCTGTTTTCCAAGGATCTCTGTCCTAAATGGACTTTCTAAGGGCAAAATCATACCAAACTGGGCTTTTACTTAACCAAATTGTAGTTCATTTGCACTTCATAAGGTTTCTAAAGTAAAAATTGTAAATTGTGTATGTTTTTTAAAAAAATCTGTTTTCCAAGGATCTTAATCCTAAATTGGCTCTCTAAGGGCAAAATCATACCAAATTGGGCTTTATTTGCACTTCCTAAAGCTTCTGATGTAAAAATTGTAAATGGTGTAAATTGTAGTCTGTTGCCTGGTGGTGTTACCCTTTGGGAATGGAGTGTCTTCTGTTCTCCTGGCTTGTTTTGAGCATCCACCCAGACCCTTCTCTCCTGGCTTGTTCTTCCTCCAGGCCATCCCTTCATTATGACCGTTGGGTGTGTGGCTGGTGATGAAGAGTGCTACGAAGTGTTTCGGGAACTCTTTGATCCCATCATTGAGGACCGCCACGGGGGATACAAACCTTCGGACCAGCATAAGACGGACCTGAATCCCGATCACCTGCAGGTAGAGAGGCCTGAATGTTTTGGCCAAAGGAAAATAGCACATGCTAAATCAGGGGTGGGATTCTAGCAGGAGCTCCTTTCCATATTAGGCCACACACCCCTGATATAGCCAATCCTCCAAGAGCTTACAAAAAAGAGCCTTGTAAGCTCTTGGAGGATTGGCTACGTCAGGGGTGTGTGGCCTAATATGCAAAGGAGCTCCTGCTAGAATTCCACCCCTGCACTTAACTAATCCTGCACCTGTTTGCCATCTCTAGTAACAGGACGTACTTTTGGCAAAGTCCTGCATGTCACAAACTGTCAGCACCTTGCTCTTTGGTAGTAGCTCAATGAGATGGATCTTAGCTTTAGGTGGGTAGCCATGGTGGTCTGAAGCAGCAGAACAAAGTTGTCCAGCGGCACCTTTAAGACCAACAAAGATTTCTTCAGGGCAAAAGCTTTTGTGTACCTGTATCTTTACAGACTGACCTTTATTGGCATATTAAAGATACCTGTATCTGAAGAAGTGTGCAGGGCATTTTTGGTAGGAAAAAAGTTCAGCTGGAACTCATTTGCATATTAGGCCACACCCCTGACGGCACCATTTGTTTCATGCAGGGCTTTTTGGTAGAAAAAGCCCAGCAGGAACTTATTTGCATATGAGACCCCACCCCCTGACACCATAGTTGTTTCACACAGGGCTTTTTTTGTAGAGAAAGGAACTTATTTGTATATTAGGCCACAGCCTCGGACACCAAGCCAGCCGGAACTGTGTTCCTGTGCATTCCTACTCAAAGAAAGCCCTGCCCAGAATAGAACTTACTTGGTCTTAAAGGCACCACTGGACTCAAACTTTGTTATGGCCTTCGTTTCATATAGTGTGGCTTGGGCCTGCGGGGCATGTTCTGCAGACAGAAAGATTTCTGCTGGCAGAGGGTGACTGTGTCCCTAGAGCAGCATTTGGGGGCACCTGGGGCTGCAATAGGGGGGGGGGCAGGCAAGACAACTTTTCTCTGTGGGCAGAAATCCTTTTATCTGCAGCAACGCTCCAGTGCATCTATGCCCATGTCTAGCTGATCTCATCGACAGCTAGCTGGGCTGGAAATACCCTATCCAAGGGGGTGGTGCCCAAGGCTGTAGCTGATCAGCACCACTGATCTTTCGCTTCTGAGTCTGCTCCCAAGATCATCCGTCTAGGACTGGAGTGGCTGGACGCTGCCAAAAGAAATCTGACCCAGGTCAACAGGCAAATACCAGGCCTTTGCATTGTCTGGCATGTGGATGCTGGGCCAGGGGTTGCTGTCTACCCTGGCAAGTTCTTCTCGAATGGGCATGTGATGTCCTTGGAAAGAGAGTGGTGCAAATGAAGCCTCTTCGCACACAGCGTCAGTTCACATTGCATTAGACTGTTACGTAATGGTCTTCTTTCCTTGCCCTCAAGCGCAGTCGGCTTGTAAGGAAGAGCAAGTCCCAGAAGGCTGCGGTGGCCACTAATGTGATCATCTGCATAGAAACGGCAGGCCTTGCAGAAACATGGGAGTGATCTGCCTTGTGGCAGGAAGGGCTCATAAGAACATAAGAGAAGCCATGTTGGATCAGGCCAATGGTGCGTCCAGTCCAACACTCTGTGTCACACATAAGAACATAAGAGAAGCCATGTTGGATCAGGCCAATGGTGCGTCCAGTCCAACACTCTGTGTCACACAGTGACCAAAAAAACCAAGTGCCATCAAGAGGTGGTGCTAGGCTTTCTGGCGCCCTAGGTGCTAGGCTTTCCCAGAGCTGGTGCTAGGCTTTCTGGCGCCCTAGGTGAATCACCCACTAGTGCCCCCCATTATTAAAAAATATAGGGAAAACCTGTGCCAAACCTGAAACTTTTCACATTTTTAATTTACTGATTTTTAATTTTATTTTATTTTTTAAATGTGATATGCTATTAAAAACCATTGTGAGAATAAGTGCTTGCTGGCCACACCAGGAAAGAGGGTGGCAGGATAGGATGAGGTGGGAGACCAAGTTGCACATTGGGGAGAGGGGGGTGGCTTGGCTTTGTTGAGGACTTTGTTGGTGATGGGAGAACACAAGGTGACAGTGGTCAGAAGCCAGAGGGACTGGCTCAGTGGCAGAGCATCTGCTTGGGAAGCAGAAGGTCCCAGGTTCAATCCCTGGCATCTCCAAAAAAGGGTCCAGGCAAATAGGTGTGAAACGCCTCAGCTTGAGACCCTGGAGAGCCACTGCCAGTCTGAGAAGACAATACTGACTTTGATGGACCCAGGGTCTGATTAAGTATAAGGCAGCTTCATATGTTCATGTTCAGAGTCATGTGTCTGGGAGGGGGTACCTAAGCCAGATGGCACCCTAGGCGACTGCCTACTTTGCCTACTTCCATGCACCGGCCCTGAGAGGTCCACCAGTGGGGCTAGAAGCCCTTCCACTTTGCCCCCCCTGCAAGCACCAAGAATACAGAGCGTCACTTGCCCCAGACAGAGAGTTCCAACGATAAGCTGTGGCTAATAGCCACTGATGGACCTGTGCTCCATATGCTATGCCCACATGGACTATTGTTGGGGGTGGCATGAAGGAAAAAGGAACGCTGTTGTGCTGTCTGCCTGTTCAGAAGCTGGCTTTGGGGGCTGATATTAATGGCACATCGCAGGCGGAAGATGCTACTTTGCCCCCTTGATTGCTAGAAAGCATATGCAGCCTTTGAATGGGGAGAATTATATATGCATTAAGGCAGGGCTTTTTTTTGAGCGGGAACGCAGTTCCGACTAGCTTGGCACCGGGGTGTATGGCCTGATATGCAAATTAATTCCTGCGTGAAACAATGGTGACATCAGGGGAGTGGCCTAATATGTAAATGAGTTCCTGCTGGGCTTTTTCTACAAAAATAGCCCTGCATTAAGATATAACTGACCCCCATTTGCTGGCTGGGGTTGCCAGGGCAAAAAGTGTCCTTCAAGAGCAGCATGCCACATCCTGAGCCCACCTGGTACAATGTCACTTAGCCAGGCCCTTTCCAGCATCCTAGATGAGCAGGCTTCTGCACATGACATGGCCTCATACCAGGGGTGGCCGAACTTGTTTAGCATAAGAGCCACATAGAATAAATGTTAGATGTTTGAGAGCCGCAGGACATGAACATGTTTGAGAACTTGAAGGAAGGCAAATAGATAGGGGAGGGAGAGGTGGAAAGACAGCAACTTTAACTTTAAATGCATTCTCCAAGCTGGCTGAAGGGGGGGGGCTTCAGGAGCCTCACAATATGTGTGAAAGAGACACATGTGGCTCCCAAGTGGCAGTTTGGCCACCCCTGCCTTATACCAAATAAGACCTTCAGTCTGTCAGGGTCATCTACTCAGATTGGGGGTGGGTGTCCAGTGTCTCAGGTGGAGGTCTTTCACATTGTCTACTGCCTGGTCCTTTTAACTGGAGATGCTAGGGATTGAACCTGGGACCTTTGGCCCAACCACTGAACTGTAGGCTTTGGAATGCTGTGTATTAGTTCTTGTTACCATATCTCAAAGAGGACATTGAAGAGCTGGGAAAAGTACAGAGAAGGGGTGACCAAGATGATTGGGGGTGGAAGGTGGGAGCACCATCCTTATATGGACACTTTGAAGAGGCTGGGACTTTTCAGTTTAGAAAAGAGATTGACTAAGGGGAGGACAAGATAGTGGTTTATAAAATTATGCATGGATTGGAGAGAGCTGACAAATAGATTTTTCTTCCTCTCCCAATATATTATAACTCAAGGATGCCCAATGAAGTGATGGGCAGTGGGTTCAAAGGAGACAAAAGGAACTTCTACTACTTTATACAGAGAGCGAAGAAAATGTGGAATTTGCTGTCAGAGGGCATAGTGATGGCCACAGGAATTAAACTGCTTTAAAAGGGGATCAGATAGATTCATGGAGGATAAGTCTGTCAATGGCTAGTAGCCATGGTGACTGAGGGGAACCTCCCCATTCAGAATCCCAGAGCCAGGAGGCAACATGGGGAAGGCCTTGGCCTCCATGTCCTGTTGTCGGCCCTCCAGAGGAACTGGTTGGCTGCTGTGTGAAACAGGATGCTGGACTAGATGGACCATTGTTTCGATCCAGCCAAGGCTCTTCTTAAGTTCTACCTTCTCTGTAGGAATATAAAGAAACGCTTAGCCAAAGTTGTGAAATGTGGCCTTCTGGAGGACTTCATAACTAGTACTGGCTAGAAGCTGGCCTTGCTTACAGGCTCTGGGGAAGGTTCCCCTTCCCATAGCCTGGATCTCCTGCTTGGCAAAGACACGGACTAGGATTTTCTTCCCTCAAAAGCAGCTCTAGCCAGAGAAGGCAGAGTGGAGAACCTGTGAGCCGTGGATGTTCAGATGGCTTTGAGAGAATCTCCAGCTATAAAACTAAGCTGGATGACTTCAGGCATTGCAAAATCCTCCTTGGCTCAAGGGCTTTTTTTTTTTTGTAGCAGGAACTCCTTTGCCTATTAGGCCACACACCCCTGATGTAGCCTATCCTCCTGGAGCTTACAGGAGGCCCTGTATGAAGAGCCCTGTAAGCTCTTGGAAGATTGGCTACATCAGGGGTGTGCGGCCTAATAGGTAAAGGAATTCCTGCTACAAAAAAAGTTCCGTTCACTAAAGCCTCACATGAATAGCTGACTCAAGGCAAGGATCTAGCTGTGAACCTTGCAGTGGAGCTGTTTCAAGTTTCTTTTCCCCCTTTCTCTCTTGCAGGGGGGTGATGACCTGGACCCCAACTATGTCCTCAGTTCACGAGTCCGGACTGGTAGGAGCATCCGTGGCTACTGTCTGCCCCCTCACTGCAGCCGGGGAGAGAGGCGTGCGATTGAAAAGCTTTGTGTGGAAGGTAAAGGACATTCTTGCTTGCTCTCAATGGTAAATGTGGCCATGACCTTGCGGGTCGCTGGATGCTGACGGTTCACATGGAATAGGGAATGAGGATAGGCTGGGCTAGTCTCATTGGGACTTGGAAGCTCAGCAGGGTCAGCCCTGGTTAGGGACCAATTTCCCGCTAGCCTTATGCCACTCTCACGCTCTTCTCCACAGGGCTTCCGTCGGATTTCACACTATCTGCCCTGGGGCTGCGACACTAAGTGCCCCGGCGCCTCTTTTGCACAGCAAACAAGATCCTCTTAAAACCGGTTTCTGTTTGTTGCGCGAAAAAGGCGAAGCTAGTTGCAGCCCTGGAGCAGATAGTGTGAAATCCGACAGAAGCCCTGGGGGAGAAGAGGCGAGTGAGAGCAACAGAAGGCTAGTGGGAAATCGGTCAGGGTTTGGATGGGAGACCCCCACGGAATGTCCAGGGTCGCTACGGAATGGCCTTGGGTCAGTGATAGCTCTGGCAGAAATTGTCCTTGAAAGGGCAGCTGCTGTGAGAGCCCCCTCAGCTCCATCCACCTCATAGGGTGTCTGTTGTAGGAGGGGGGAAGAAGATAGAGGAGATTGTAAGCCGCTCAGAGTCTCTGATTCAGGGAGAAGGGCGGAGTATAAATCTGCAATTCTTCTTCTATGCAGAAGCACACAAGGGCAAACTACTTCTGTTCATCTCTGGCCATGGTGGTCATCTTAAGTTGGTTGCGACAATAGCAAAAAAAAAAGGGGAATGTGAAATAGGCCATGTGCACGGAGTCGATGCTACCTCTGGGGATGTTTAAGAGGCACTGCAAGGCAATTTCATTTGCCAGGGCTCTTAATGGCTGTTGAGAAGCAGGCAATTCATAGGGGGAAGAGATTACTTAGGGGGCTTACTGTATATTTGAGATCTGGGGTTGCAGGCTGCTTTGAGCCATGGGGGGAAATGAGTTGAAAATGTTTCTTCCTGTGTAAGGTATTTTGTCTGGTTGTTGGACTCCGGCTGGACCAAGCAGCTTATACAACGATGAATATTCTGGTAGATACTTAATCGAACACACTTTAATGGGCATCTTTTATATCAGTTCAGTTACCTTTACTGGCATTAAACGAGAGATGAAAGAGAGGGGGGGGGAAATAGTTGTACACACACATGCATACAAATAGATAAAACATGCCAATATGAGTTAAGACAAAAGCATTCTAAAAGGGTCCAAAATCTATACAAAAATACGTCAAAAGTCAATCTGTCTAATGCAAATTTAAATTACAATACATTACTGAAGAGCAGCCTGCAAAAACTTGGCCGCAGCATCTTTTGTATTCAGAGTGTGATAGATGGAGTTTGTCTTTCAGTAAAGGCTAACATGGAGCAATCCAAGTGTTATCCAAGTCAGGAGCTGCGCCGTGAGGCTTCTGTTAAGAAAAATAAGTTATTCTTGCCTTGTGTTTGCATGTGTTTTGGGAGGGGTCAGAACATATTGAACTGGGAACTTGGGCCTCCTGCCAGAAGGCAAAGTGTCTTTTGGGCATTATTGCACAACTATCAAAGACTTGCTCAGTCAAATATTGCTCAAATGTATTTCTGTTAACAAGTAACAGTTTCAATTTTTTTCATTCTAAGCACTGCATGCCGTGAGACTACATAGTAACTGAATACAAAGAAAAGAATGTTCACAAACATTCATTAAAAAGCAACAAAATGTTTTATTGTTTTGATAAAATGAATGGTTTTTAAACCTCAATGGATCTGAGACTTAAAACGGGTTACAAAAGAAATTAATCTTCTTTAAACAATTTAACAGCTTTGGGTGTCTCTTTTATCAACGGAAACAACTTTTGCTGGATAGTTTTCTGTAGGTTTTGTCCTGAAAACACTGGGAGCAGCTAACAGTTTCAAATGTTTCAGAGTGAAGGATGGAATTTAAAACTTGAATAAAGTAAAGAAAGGGTGACCATTAAGAAAATATTGTAGGTCTGGTTACTCTTAAGAAATAAATATTTGCTTGCAAAGTCTTCCTTTTTGGAGGACTGCCTAATGCTACAACCACTAGAACTGGGGTGGGGAACATCCATCCTGAGGGCCGTTTATGGCCCTTGTTCACTTGGTCTGGCCCTTGGGGATTGCCGGCCTGAATCATTCTCCCTTGGCAGAGTACTGTTTTTTAAGTTGATAATTTTGTATGGCCCGTGAATGATGTTATAAATATCCAAATGGCCCTTGGCACAAAAATGGTTCCCCACCCCTGCACTAGAAGAACCTTTGCTGTTAGGTCTACCTTTGGCTGATAACAGTGCTAGTAAATATGGGACATTTTCCTGCCCTTGCTATTGAAGGGTAACTTCTAAATCAAAAAGGTAGGATGCCACCAAAACAGCAGCATTATTAGTTTCATTGAATCCTTGGCTACAATCAATGAATAGATGGCTAACTGCAGGGGTGGAATTCTAGCAGGAGCTCCTTTGCATATTAGGCCACACAGCCCTGATGTAGCCAAGAGCTTACAAAAAAGAGCTTTGGAGGATTGGCTACATCAGGGCTGTGTGGCCTAATATGCAAAGGAGCTCCTGCTAGAATTCCACCTCTGGCTAACTGACCAGTATCCTTACCACGCTAGAGGTCGAGGGGCCTTAAGAATGTCATGCTGATTTGATTTATTGAGTCCTTGGAGAGTAAGCTGCTGAGAAAATGGGTTTGTTGCCTTGGAGCTGACTGTTAAATGCCTTTGCTGAGGTATCCTAAGAGCTAGAACTTCTTGTGGGTGGCTTACTCGAGCTCCATTTTGCCACATTCCTGGCAGACAAGCCCACGGACTGAAATTCGGGCTTGGCTTTGCATGCTTCCGCAGGCAGCCTACTTGAAACAACCCAGCCAACCTCGATCTCTCTCCTCCTTTCAGCTCTGGCTAGCCTGGAAGGAGATCTCAACGGGAAGTATTATGCTCTGAAGAACATGACAGATGCGGAGCAGCAGCAGCTCATTGATGACCACTTCCTCTTCGACAAGCCCGTTTCCCCTCTGCTCTTGGCCTCTGGGATGGCACGGGACTGGCCCGATGCCCGGGGCATCTGGTGAGTAACATTCCTCAGGAAGAATTCCTCCCTATTGGAAGCAGATGGTTGGCTGAATTCAGTACTTAGTCTTCAGCAGGGTTTTTTTTGAGCAGGAGCACACAGGAACGCAGTTCCAGCTGGCTTGGTGTCAGGGGGTGTGGTCTGATATGCAAATGAGTTTGGTGTCGTGGTTAAGTGCATGGACTCTTGTCTGGGAGAACCGGGTTTGATTCCCCACTCCTCCACTTGCAGCTGCTGGAATGGCCTTGGGTCAGCCATAGGTCTCACAGTGCTGTCCTTGAAAGTGCAGCTTCTTTCAGAGCTCTCTCAGCCCCACCTACCTTACAGGGTGCCTGTTGTGGGGGAAGAACGTAAAGGAGATTTTAAACCGCTCTGAGTCTCTGATTCAGAGAGAAGGGCGGGATAGGAATCTGCAGTTCTTGTACACAGTAAAGGAAGGGTGTGAAACAATAGTGACATTGGAATGTGTGGTCTAATATGCAAATTAGTTCCTGCAGGGCTTTTTCTGCCAAACCCCCCCCCCCCCGGTCTTTGGTACTTAGTCTTAGAGGTTCTTTGGTTAGTTAAAATGAAGTCTACTGTAAACTGGTCCTTCCCAGTAGTCACCCAAGTTTGAAGTCTTGCCCATGTGAAGATCTTCTGGATCTGTTTCAGTGCAACCAGTCTGGTGCATTGATCCCTGCTAAAGAAGGAAGGACTCCTGTCTCTGGATGGACTCCTCTTGGAGTGAAGTCTAGCCAAATGGTTATTGTGCCCACATTCTCTTGCAATAGAACAGGGGTGGCCAAACGTGCTTAATTTAAGAGCCACGTAGAATAAACATCAGATGTTTGAGAGCCACAAGACACGAATGTCAGATCCTTTGAGCCACAAGACACGAATGTCAGATGTTTGACAGCTGCAAGGTGAAGGAAGGAAGGCACATAGATGGGGGAGGAGGGAGAGGTGGAAAGAAAGCAACTTTAACTTTAAATGCATTCTCCAAGCCACTGGGCTGACTTGGCTTGAAGAAGTGATTTTAAAGTGATGTGAGACAGCCAGGCTGGGCAATATTGTGATAGGGAAATCTTCTGAGTGCTGCTGAGTTGTCTGTTCATAAAATGTTTTCATTATATTTTATTGTTTTATTATATGTTGTGCTCTGCCCTGAGCCCTACGGGGAATGGGCAGAATAGAAATATACCAATATAATAAAATAAATAAAGAGACAAATGCCTCTTCTCTAAGCTGGCTGACAGGGCAGTGGGGGCTTCGAGAGCCACACGATATGTATAAAAGAGCCACATGTGGCTCCCGAGCCACAGTTTGGCCCCCTTGATCCAGGCGCAGCCTTGTGCTCTAACTATGCAACCATCCTGTACGGGATCCTTAGTTGGCAAACCTCTCTTGTTGTGTTGGTGTAATTTTTTCAGTGTGCTCCTTGGTAACTATATCTCTATAACACCAAGTGGCTGTAACTGGCAGTGCTGTCCATGGTAGCTGGAAATCTAGAGCTGCAGGCCAGCTTCTGTAGCATCCAAGGGACGCACGACTAGAGAGATTCAAGATCCACCTCTGGTGTTTGCAAGCAGCGATAGGCATGTTTGAACGGCCTCCAGGCTGGCGAAGCAAAGAGACAAGGAGCATTCTGAAGAGCTTGGAAGTAAGCAGAGAACTTTCTCAGTTTGGGTCTTCCCTGCTTCCCTAGATCCTGCTTGTGCTGAGTTGTGCTAGTACAGGGGTGGGGAACAATGGCTTTCCAAATGTTTTTTGCCTATAACTCCCATCAGCCTCAGCCAGCATGGCCAATGGCTGGGGCTGATGGAAGTTGTAGGCAAAAAACATCTGGAGAGCCACTGTTTCCCACCCCTGTGCTAGAAGCACCATGTTGTATAAACCCTAGGACTGTCTCTGGTTTTGGAGAGATACTGGGAAGCAATCTTCCTTCTTCCCCCCCACCCCCCACCCCCCAGCATGGAGCAGGTAGCATTCAAATGCTGGTTAGCAGGGTCCCTGTAAGTCTAGAAGAGCAGCCCCATGGCACAGAGTGGTAAAACTGCAGTGCTGCAGTCTGAGCTCTCTGTTCACGACCTGAGCCGCCCTGAGCCTGTCCCGGCGGGGAGGGCGGGATATAAATAAAATTATCTAATCTAATCTGAGTTCGAACCCAGCAGAAGCTGTGTTCAGGTAGCTGGCTCAAGGTTGACTCAGCCTTCCAGCCTTCTGAGGTTGGTAAAATGAGTACCCAGCTTGAGGAAGGTGATGGCAAACCACCCCGTAGAAAAGTCTGCCGTGAAAACGTTGTGATGCGATGTCATCCCAGAGTTGGAAACGACTGGTGCTTGCACAGGGGACTACCTTTACCTTTTTCACTGTAAGTCTAAGGTGATTGTATTCCTCCCTCCAGGAAGGGGAAGTCACCCTTTTTATGGCAACTGCTCCTTCCCTGGTGGGGTCAGATGGGCCACTGTCAGTAGAGCATGGGCAGAGTGCAGAAACAGGGAACAACCACCAGGTCGACGCGAGGAAAGAATCTGAGCCACATACCAGCACTTAGTGTAAAATAGTGTATTTACAACTATATACAACAGACGTGGTGTGGTGATTAACATATACAATACTCAGGAACAAAGTGCTTCGCCAGGAACTCGTTCTCACAAGAGAGAGATATTGTCTGGCACTGCACTCCATATATACAATGGTCAGCCAATCATAGCAGTCCACAAATATGCTGACTTGCCGCAGGTGCTTTCCCCAGATACAGTCCAGCCTCAACCGGCCTTCCAAGGTTGCTCTGACCTGAGCTGTCAGAAGCTGTCATTGTAGATCCACCTGCTTCACCATGCTGTATCCATGCTGTCGACTATGGACTCACATACTGACACACCTCCTAGTCCGTAGGAAACAGCATACCCAATAACTTTACAATTCTCACATGCTCATCAGAGTTTAGACATTTTGTAAAGATATCCGCAGCATTCTCACTAGACATGCATTTCTCCAGTTGTATCAAATTGTTGTCAATAGCCTCTTTCACATTTTGATACCGGATGAGTATATGCTTACTCCTCCCCTTTGCACATTGGTTCTCAGCCAGCTCCTTGGCTGCTGAATTGTCACCATAGACTGTGACAGGTAGGCTAATAGGAAACTCAAGATCTTTCATGAGTTGCACCATCCACTCAATATTCATTACACACTCATTGAGTGACCCATATTCTGCCTCGCATGTACTACATGCTACCAATGTTTGTTTTATAGCCTTCCAAAGCAATAAAGCTTTGCCCAGGAATGCTGCCACTCCTGTTGTCGATTTGGCTTTGGGTTGATCACCCCAACTAGCATCTGCATAAGCACATAACTCTAGCTTTTCTCCCACCCTGAGGGACAGCCTCTGCTCTGCAGTGCCACTAAGGTAGCGGAGCACTCTCTTCGCGGCCACCCAGTCTTTGTTGTGAGGCTCTGCATTGCTTTGGCACAGAATGTACACGGCATAACTAATGTCCGGCCTGGACCAACAAGCCAGATGCAGTAGACACCCCACCAGGGACTGATAGAGTTGAACATTAGGGAACAGGTCATCTTCTGGCTCCCTACTGTAACCAGTCGCCATAGGGGTTGATACACTCTTTGCATCCTCCATCCCATACCGAGTCAGCAATGCCTTTATCTTGTTTCTCTGGCACAGCTCAAAACACCCATCAGCATCCCTGGTTATCTCGACCCCGAGGTAATAGCTCACCGGGCCGAGATGCTTGACGGTGAAAAGCTTCCTGGCTGTGTCTATAAACCACTGCAGTTATTTGTCAGTGTCAAACAGCACAATTTAATTGTCCACAACCACATGCTTCTGATGGATGGCTGAGACCTCTGCAGGGTATAAAGGTAGAGAAAGAAGTACTTTTCTCCCTTCCTCACAATACGAGAACTCATGGACATTCAATGAAATTGTTGAGCAGTCAGGTTAGAACTGATAAAAAGAAGTACTTCTTCACCCAAAGGGTGATTAACACATGGAATTCACTGCCACAGGAGGTGGTGGCGGCTACAAACATAGACAGCTTCAAGAGGGGATTGGATAGACATATGGAGCAGAGTTCCATCAGTGGCTATTAGCCACAGTGTATTGTTGGAACTCTGTCTTGGTGCTTGGGGGGGGCACAGTGGGTGTCCTGGCCCCACTGATGGACCTCCTGATGGCACCTGTTTTTTTGGCCACTGTGTGACACAGTGTTGGACTGGATGGGCCATTGGCCTGATCCAGCATGGCTTCTCTTATGTTCTTTTATTTATTAATTATATTTATATCCCGCCCTTCCCTGTTGGGCTCAGGGCGGCTCACAACAGATTAAGATACATACTATTAAAATACACTAAAATCATTAAAATGTTCTTATGTGGGCCTTGGCAAACAGCCCAATGGCTGATGCCAGTCTTTTGTCCCATGATAACACCTTCATTGTCACCATACCCTGAGGCAGGCCGGGATTGCCTCTGAAATCATAAGGTTGGCATTTAATTAATAGATATTTACATCGTTACCTCCTTTGTTTTTACAACCGTGTGAGGTAGACTAGGCTGAGTTTTCATGGCCGAGTGGGTGTGCAAATGTGGGTGTTTCAGGTCCTAGGCTGCTTTAACCCACATTGGATAATGTGCTTTCAACACATGTTAGAAGAAGAAGAGATTAGATTTATACCTTGCCCCATGGCGCAGAGTATTAAAGCTGCAGTACTGCAGTCCTAAGCTCTGCTCACGACCTGAGTTTGATCCCCAGTGGAAGCTGGGTTTTCAGGTAGCTGGCTCGAGGTTGACTCAGCCTTCCATCCTTCTGAGGTCAGTCAAATGAGTACCCAGCTTGCTGGGAGGAAAGCATAGATGACTGGGGAAGGCAATGGCAAACCACCCCGTAAAAAGTCTGCCATGAAAATGTTGTGAAAGCAATATCACCCCAGAGTCGGAAATGACTGGTGCTTGCACAGGGGACCTTTCCTTTTCCTTCCTTCACTCAGTCTCAGAGCAGCTTACAATCTCCTTCCCTTCCTCTCCCCACAACAGATGCCCTGGGAGGTGGGTGGGGCTGAGAGAGCTCTCAGAAAACTGAGACTGACCCAAGGTCACCCAGCCAGCTGCATGTGGGGGAGGAGTGGGGAATCAAACATGGTTCTCCAGATTAGAGTCCACCAGTCTTAACCACTACACCAAACTGATTTGTGACTCGGTTTCCTGTGTGAAACAGGAAAAAAATTCACTTGCAAATGATTGCTAGAGTGCGCTGAAAGTGCGTAGTCCAGTGGGAGTGAAAGCAGCCCTGCCCTCTGGATGCATTTACATCCACTAAATAACGCCCTTTGCAACTGGATTTTTACTGTGTAAGAATAGCGAAGCCCACTTGCAAACAGTTCCCATGTGAAAGCACCTTCTGACTCACACCAAGGAATTGGTCCAAATGGGCCAAGTGCTTGGAAACTGATTCTGTGCTGGGAAATGATAGCTGAGTGTTGAAACATGTGACCAGTGCAACATTCTGGGTGAGAAAGGCAGCTCAGAAATGTGTGGGATGGCTCCTACTGGGCTGCTCTTACTGCAGAGTAAGAATCATAGCGTTGGAAGGAACCCCTACGGTCATCTAATCCAGCCTCCTGAACAATGCAGGAAATTTACAAATACCTCCTACCCACAGCCCTGGTGACACCTGTCCCATGCCAAGAGCTTGGGGGTGGGGGGGACCTCCAGGATCTGTGGCCAAACTGGCCTGGAGAGAAATTGGCACCTGACCCCAAAGTGGCAAACAGCATTTCACTGGGTGTGTAAGAAAGGACCACAAGAACTAAGCACTGATGCAACAGTGTTCCCTCTAAGCTGAGTTAGTGTGAGCTAGCTCACAGTTTTTTTAGCCTCCAGCTCACACACTTTTGTCTTAGCCCAGGGAAAATGGCCCCAGAGCAAACTAATTTAGGCAGCGGCTCACATCTTTAATGCCAGTAACTCACAAAGTAGCATCTTTGCCAGTAACTCACAAAGTAGCATCTTTGCTCACAAGACTCCACAGCTTAGAGGGGGGAGTGGATGCAACCCTTCCTGCCCTCCCTCTCACGATCTGCATAAATTCACAGAATCAGTATTGCTGGCAGATAGCCATCTAGCCTGTTTAAAGACCTCTAAAGAATGTCCAGCACTCTACACAGAGGAGACCTTTCAAAAGAGGGAACTGGTTTGGTGTGGCTATTAAAAATGCTTGGATAAAAGCACTCAGGGGGGAGATCAACAGCCATCTCGCTTTTATGTCTCCTCCAGGCACAATGACAACAAGACCTTCCTTGTGTGGATAAACGAAGAGGACCACCTTAGAGTTATTTCCATGCAGAAAGGGGGGAACATGAAAGAAGTCTTCACCCGCTTCTGCAATGGGCTAACGCAGGTAAGTGGAGGCGGGGGGGGGGGAGAGGAAGGAAGCATTCCAAGGCTCAGTTGTGCATTGCAGAGCAGCCTGCAGCAGCCTTTAAAATGCTGACTTAGTGTTAGCTCTAAAATAACTGGGGATTGGAAGGTGCTGGGTTTTCGGATGGAGCTTTTGGCGCACTGCGCTTGTAGCAAGCAAAGGGGGATCTTTCTGGCCAACAGAAGGCTGGCTGTTAGGACTTGGGATTTCTGTCCCATTTTTTACTGGGCGGAGCTGAACTCTTGAGAATGCTCACCTTGTGACTTCTCTGTCCTGTTTGTTTTTGGAGGCGCAGAGATCACCGGCCTTGTGTCGTGTCTTCCTGTTAAAGAAATAATCTCATTTTAAAGGGATTTAAAGAGACAAATTCCCCATTGGGGCTGAATGCTCAAACAGCCCCCTGTAGCATATCTGCAGGTTTAAGGTTTGGAGTTGTAGAGCACTGCTTGCTAGAGTAGCATGCATGGATACCGAATGGGGTGCCAGGGCTCATCTAGTCCAACCCCCTGCACAATGCAGTAAATTCACAGCTATCCTCCACCCCCAGGGCTGGATTAACAGGCCAAGTAGCCACTGGCCTATGGGCCCCCACACCTTTAGGGGCCCCGGGCTGGCTTTTCCCCATGTTTCCTCCCCCACTGCTTGCAGCCCTCGGAGCCTGCACACACAGCCAGCCACTCTTTGCCCACCTTGTCTGGGGCAGCTGCTGCTGGTGTTGTTGCCAGATTTACCTCTCTCTGTCTCTCCCCGGCAGCTTTGTCAAAGGGGCTTTTTGAGAAGGTGCCTGCAGGCTGCAGCGGGGGTCATGGGTGGCAGGGCAGGAGTTGCGCCTCTGAGATAATTTGCAAGGGGGCCCTCGAGATTTTGATCGCCTAGGGGCCTCCACAGGGTTTAATCCGGCACTGTCCTCCCCACCCTGTGACCCCTGCAGTATATACCTGCTCAGTATGCAGAAGCAGTTGTCCAAAGGCACATGCACACAAAGGATGATGGATTTGCTTTATTTATGTCCCCTCTTCTGCCACCGTAAAGGGACCCAAAGAGGCTTACATCCATTTCCTCTCTTCTGTTGTTTCCTTGCAACAATCCTTTGAGGGTGGTAAGACTAGCCATGTGTGATTGGCCCCAGGTCACCCAGCGAACTTTCCATGGCGGAGTGGGGACTGGAACTCTGCTCCCCCAGATCGTAGCCTGATGCTCTAACTACTCAGCCATGCTGGCATGTTTGACGCGTGTTGCCGGACTTTGCACCAATAGGGTACTGGTCTGTTCCTAGCAATTGGTGCCACAGATTGGGGTCCCTTGAGGGCCCGCAAAGCTGTAATCTCTCTCCTCTCACATTGCTGGGGTAATCAGGAAGGTGTAAGAAAGTCCGTATAGTCAAAGCAACGGTGTACCCAGTAGTAATGTATGGCTGTGAGAGTTGAACCAAAAAGAAGACCGAGCACAGAAGAATAGATGCTTTTGAGCTGTGGTGCTGGAGAAGAATCTTGAGAGTCCCTTGGACTGCAAGAAGATCAAATCAGGCAGTCCTAAGGGAAATCCACCCAGAGACTGTTCCCTGGAAGGTCAGACGCTGAAGCTCAAATACTTTGGCCACCATAGGAGAAGGGAGCACTCACTGAAGAAGACCATGATGCTGGGAAAGACGGAAGGCAAAAGAAGGGGACGGCAAAAGATGAGATGGCTGGACAGCATTACTGGTGTGACTAACATGAGTTTGAGCTGGAGGATGGTGGAAGACAGGAGGGCCTGGCGTGACTTGGTCCATGGGATTGCAAAGAGTCGGACGTGACTGTGCAATTGAACAACAACAAAGAAGTTGCCTTGTTTAGCTTAGCAAGGGATGATATCCTTTCAAGTTTCCAGCTTCGCATGCTGCCAGTGTGGTCTCTGGGCTAAGCCAGTTGGCTTTGACTCTGATGGCTTTTTCTTCACACTTGGCTTATACCTCATCTACTGAATAAACGTTCCCATGGTCAGGGGTCATTTTGTAGAAAAAGAGGTGCCGGAGCTCATTAGCACAGCTCATTTGCATATGCCACACACCCCTGACATCACCGGAAGGTGTACTAAATTATGTCAGCTCAGCATCTACCTTAAAACGCTTCTTGAATTAGAATTGTCATGATAAAACCATAATAAAGCCTCTTAAATCTAAACTGTGGAGTCTTGCGAGCAAAAATTCTACTTTGTGAGCTACTGGCTTTAAAGTTGTGAGCTACTGCCTAAATTAGTTTGCTCTAGGGCCATTTTTCCTGAGTTGAGACAAAAATGTGTGAGCTGGAGGTTAAAAAATTGTGAGCTAGCTCACACTAACTCAGCTTAGAGGGAATACTGCTCCCATTATACTTTTTGAATTCCTTTCTCCTATGTGGTCCAAGTGGCAGGATGAAGATCTCCATCTATCTGCCTTTATATGTTTTGGTTCTTTCCCCATTTTTTATGGGGGAAAATATTAGAAAGTTTGTCAAATCTTAAGAGTTCAGCAGAATTCTCACAGGGGGTTTGAACAGTGGAGCCCGGAAGCAAGTATTTGGAGGGGGTGTGCGTGTTAAGAAAGAACACAATAACATTTAGAGGTTCCGGAGCTCTACTCCTGTGAGCTCCTGCCTAAAACGAGGCCAGACTGTGGTTATTTCTAACTAGGAGCATCAAACTGCACATGGCCCAATAAGGGAAATAAGTTTATTCCAAAGCTGATTAAGGGAGATCTGTGATATGTATCTTGAGTCCACAAGCAGGTATTTCATTTCATTTATTTTCTTATTGATTATAGCACCTGACTGGCCTCCCTACACTGATTTACCATCCTAATAGCCAGGGATTGGGCGACATTGTTGATATTTGACATCTATGACTTCTATGTCTCTATCTGCGAATTATGTTCGCACCACCCACACTGTCCTATTTAATGGTTTTAACTGTTTTAACTGTTTTATTGTTGGATTTTAACTGCTCTATTGTGTTATAATCTGCCCTGAGCCCATTATGGGAAAGGGTGGTCTATAAATCCACAAAATAAAATAAGGTAATGTAGGCTGCCTTTTTTTCAAGGGGGGGGCACCAGCTCTGCTCTCCCCCCCTAAAATCTTTGGGGCCGAGGTAGAGTTCAAATTGCTGTAAATTGAACAAAGAGGATCATTTGGTGAAAGAAACTGGCTCTTCACATTCGTCTCTCTTTTGGGCCTAGATCGAAACGCTCTTCAAGTCCAAAAACTATGAATTCATGTGGAACCCCCACCTTGGCTACATCTTAACCTGCCCTTCCAACCTCGGGACGGGCCTCCGCGGCGGAGTTCATATTAAGCTACCCCACCTTGGCAAGCATGAGAAGTTTGGCGAAATCCTCAAGCGGCTGAGGCTGCAGAAACGGGGCACAGGTGAGTGGTGGACGTCCAGTTGGTTCTGCCCACTTTGTGTTGCCTTTCAGAATGAAAAGAACAAGAGTGCTTTGCATGAAGGTAGCATGACTATTGGTGTGTTTGATAATGTTCGGAGAATCTGCTGGGTCTGTTTTTATAAAGGTGGTTCATTTACTTCTGTAAGTTTGGTGGCGGCAGTCTTGTACAAGGGTGGCCAAACTTGCTTAATGTAAGAGACAAAGAAAAAATGTCAGATGTTTGAGAGCCACGAGACAAGATGGGAGGGAGGAAGGTGGAAAGAAAGCAACTTTAACTTTGAATGCATTCTCCAAGCTGCCAGCTGTCTTGGCTTGAAGAAGGAATTTAAAGAGACAAATGCCTTCTCCAAGCTGGCTGATGGGGCGGTGGGAGCTTCAAGAGCCACACAATGTATGTGAAAGAGCCACATGTGGATCCCAAGCCACAGTTTGGCCACCCCTGATCTTGGGTTAAGATGCTGCCAACCCCATAGATCTAGTGATGAAGTTTCTCTTGGATGGGGGTCCTCAACACAATGCCATGATGCCCACCCACTTTCCAGGCACACTTCAAGTGTCTTCAGAAAATGGGTGGGAGTGGGCAGGGCTGTTGTCCAGCAAGGCTTCTGATTGGCCATTGGAGATTTGACGGTCATGCAGATTTCTTAAAACACTGCTTTGGTAGCAGCTGCCACTACAGCCCAAGGAGAGCTTCACTGTGTGACTGAAGGTCAACTGCGGAAGCCATCTTGTGGCTATGCCCATCACGCTAGGTCAAAATTCCAAAGGTGCTCACAGCCTCAAAAGGGTTGGGGGGCCCCCCCCGGGGGGATCCCCCTGTTCTTGGATGTAGTTTTGCTATATGTAAAATGTCTGAAGGATACCTTCTCACTTTCAAGTGGAAGGGCCTCTCTACATCTAGAGTTCCCTGGCTCCACAGAGCAGTGGTGGAAGAACATATATGAAGCTGCCTTATACTGAATCAGACCCTTGGTCCATCAAAGTCAGTATTGTCTTCTCAGACTGGCAGCGGCTCTCCAAGGTCTCAAGCTGAGGTTTTCCACACCTATTTGCCTGGATCCTTTTTTGGAGATGCCAGGGATTGAACCTGGGACCTTCTGCTTCCCAAGCAGATGCTCTACCACTGAGCCACCGTCCCCACAAGAGAAGCCTTGCTTTCAGACATTTGGAGAAGACTGGAGTTGTTTCACTTCTAGAAGTGGAGCCCAGCTGGGCCGATCTGTTAAGCTCAGAGAAAGACACATGGAATTTCATCAGGACAAGGCTAATTTTAATAACGGAGATAAATATGGAACACAAAGAGCTGTTTGCAAGGACATCACATAAACACAGGGATGAATTCCGACAGACCAGTGTAGTAAATTGCCATGGAGATGGTTTATTTTTGGGCTTTGGTTGATTCAGTGCTGGAGATGCTTAAAAGGCATGGATGGATTTTTGTTTCTGGCTGTTTTCCAAAGCTTCCAGTGTGTGTGTGTTTTTGTAGCTATGAAAAGGGAGGCATGCAACCCTTCTCTCACACTGTCAAAGCAAGTTGTTGAGGCTGCAAAGGTGATGCTTGCTTTCATTCCACAAATGTTGCTGTATGAACTGCTGATCTGGACTAGCCTCTTGGCTGCATAGAGCAGAGACTCATACAGAGACACAACGGGCAGCTTCCAGAGGCAAGGCCTTGCTTCTTTGGTTCTGTTAGGGTGTCACAGGCCTTTCAGCAGGGACTGATAAGGCAGTTGCAAAGGAGGCTGCTTCTAAGACGTTCTCAGAGCATCCATCCACCATCTTGCGCTCAACTTTTCTTGTGGCTTTGGTGGGATGTCCATTGGTTGCTTTTCTCCTAAACAGGTCCCAAAGCATCTAGCAACATATATACAATTTAAATATATAAAAAGACAACATGAACAAATTATGCTGGGACTAGTCCAGAATCCAGGGGGCCAGTTGTTCAAGGCCACAGATCCACATTGCTGTCAGATGGTCATCTAGCCTCTGTTTAAAAACCTTCAAGGAAGGAGAGCCCACCTCCACTCAAGGAAGCCTGTTCCACTGAGGAACTGCTCTAACCGTCAGGAAGTTCTTCCTAATGTTGGGCCAGAAACTCTTCTGATTTAATTTCAACCCATTGGTTCTGGTCCTACCTCCTGGGGCAACAAAAAATAATTCTGCAGCATCCTCTATATGACAGTCCTTCAAGTACTTTTGAAGATGGTGATCATATCACCTCTCAGTTGCTTCCCCTCCAGGCTAAACATACCCAGTTCCTTCAACCTTTTCTCTGGACTTCCTTGGTGGTCTCCCATCCAAGTATTGACCGGGGCTGAGAACCAGGTTTGATTCCCCACACCTCCACCTGAAGCCAGCTGGGTGACCTTGGGCCAGTCACAGTTTTCTCAGAGCTCACTCTACCCTCAAAAATAAATTCTAGTTTGCCACATAAAATAGTTAGAACTTAAGGCTGCCAAGCAATCATTGGGATTTCCCGGCTATCCTACACCCACTGCCACATGATAATTTTAATTTATTATAATTAGGGTTAGGTTACAGAAAGAGCCTTTCTGTATGTTCCCTGGATGGAAAAGGGGGGAATTATTGTTCATGCTTCTCCAGACTGCACGCGTGTGTGTTCTCTTGCACTGTGCCAGTTAACTATCGACAGAAAGCCCTATTTGTGTAGGGCAGGGGTAGGGAACATTGGCTCTCCAGATGTTTTTTGCCTACAACTCCCATCAGCCCCAGCCATTGGCATGCTGACTGGGGCTGATGGGAGTTGTAGGCAAAAACATCTGGAGAGCCAACATTCCCTATCCCTGGTGTAGGGGATGCATTACAAGGTGCATTCTCTGTACTAATTCATCTGAGCAAAATAGGATGAGCTGCCCTTTAAACTGCTCTATCAATGGCTGCCAGCCATGTTGATGAAATGGAACATCCATACTTGGAGATATCAGTCCTGTGCAGGGGTGGAATTCTAGCAAGAGCTCCTTTGCATATTAGGCCACGCACCCCTGATGTAGCCAATCCTCCAAGAGCTTACGAGGCTCTTTTTTGTAAGCTCTTGGAGGATTGGCTACATCAGGGGTGCGTGGCCTAATATGCAAAGGAGCTCCTGCTAGAATCCCACCCCGTGTCCGGTGGAGTCCACTGCTAGGAGGCAGTGCTGGGTGAAGCTTCAGCCTCTATGCCGTTTATTTGATCCTCCAGGGCAGCTGGTTGGCTGCTGCATGAAATGGGATGCTGGGCTAGATGGACCACTGGCCTGAACCAGCAGGACTCTTAATATTCTTAAGAGCTTCCAGCTGAACTTGTTGCCTTTTCTTTTCAGGATGGCAGGCAAGGTTATTCCTTCCCAGTTCCTCAAGGAATATTGACCATAGCTTGTGGTGGTTGCTATAATAATGATCATGTGCAGGACTTTTTGTGTAAATAAAGCCTAACAGGCACTCATTTGCATATTAGGCCACACACCCTGTTGTCAAGGCAGCTGGAACTGTGTTCCTGTGCGTTCTTGCTCAAAAAAAGCCCTGATCATGTGGCAGTGGGTGTAGTATAGCCAAGAAATCTGAAGATTGTCTGGCAACCTGAAACTCTAGTTCTTTTTGTTGGCAAGATAGGTTTGGGGGGGGGGGGGGCTGAAAGAACTGTGATTGACTCAAGGTCATCCAGCTGGCTTCAAGTGGAGGAGCAGAGAATCAAACCAGGTTCTCCGGATTTGAGCTGCCACTCTTAACCACTACACCAAACCGGCTGTCCTTGTGGTTGCTATAGTGTTTCTTCAGCTCCTGGAACATGTATGGTAACCCTAAGTGCAACGTAGTACAGCCATGAAGTTCAGTTTGCCCCTGCAGCAAAAGTAGCACAGTCCCACAATAATTTGTTACAAAAGGAAGTACATAATTGCGGACATGGCTGCCAACTTGGAAGGCTTTTTAAAAGGAGTAGTGGACAAAATTCGCAGAGGGACTGGGCAACCAATGGCTACTAATTATGATGGACAGGGGTGGAATTCTAGCAGGAGCTCCTTTGCATATTAGGCCACCCCCCCACCCCCGATGTAGCCAATTCTCCAAGAGCTTACAGGGCTCTTTTTTGTAAGCTCTTGGAGGATTGGCTACATCAGGGGTGTGTGGCCTAATATGCAAAGGAGCTCCCGTTAGAATTCCACCTGATGATGAAGTCCATTGCTGGGGTGCACAGGCAGGATGATCATAGAATCAGAGTTGGAAGGGCCATCTAGTCCACTCCTCCCCCCCTTCCACTCAATGCAGAATCAGCCTAGAGCATCCCTGACAATGCAGAATCACCCTAGAGCATCCTTGCTGCTTAAAGACTGCCAGTGAAGGGGAGCTCACCGCCTCCATACATAGCTGATGCCACTGTTGAATGTTCTTGCAGTCATGGAGATGCCAGATAGGGCTGGGGCCAGGGTTTCTGGTGCCCTAGGGCCCCGCCCCTGCATCGGGCAGACCCAGGAAGGCGAGAGCATGCACTCCTAGGAGCACACATGCTGCCCTTGGTGCCCATTCTCTGCTGCCACCTGCCCACAGGCCGCAGCATTCCTGGCAAGTGGTGGCAAGGGCAAGTATAACGGGGAAAGGGTGGTAGGGTGCGTGGCCTGTCCCTGTGGCCAGGTGACCCTAGGCAGCTGCCTACCTGGCCTACTGGGGCGTGCTGGCCCTGATGCCAGGATTTCTACATGCTGCTCTTTCAGTCATCCTGTTTGCAGGTTTTCTAGAGGCAGCTGGATGGCCACTAGGTGAACAGAATGTTGGACTAGATGAACCTTCCAGCCTGGCTGTTCTTAACTGTCTTATTTCAACATAACCCAAAGCTAATTTCTGGCAGTGAATGAGTTCTGGGGATAAGCTTCGAGACTGTAAAAAAATGTTTTTCATCTGCTATCTCCGTCCTCTCAAATCTCTGCCTTGTTAGGGGGGGGAAATTCTTTTTCCAAGCAAGATAAGAGTGTACAAAACTCCCCCCTAGAGATCCTGCTAATCTTGCCAAAACTCTTCTGACTCAGAATGTTAGTTCTAAAACTTGACTGCATATTTCTCTCCCCTTCTGGCAAATTATTGCAAAATGTCCCTGAAACTGTACTCTGGGGACAGCTGGCTATGGTGGTAATGGCTTTGCCTGTCAACTTGATCTGTATTCTGGCTTGTGTTTTTTTGTTGTAGGTGGTGTAGATACAGCTGCTGTGGGAGGCGTTTTTGATGTCTCGAATTCTGACCGCCTTGGGTTTTCCGAGGTGGAGTTAGTACAGATGGTGGTGGACGGGGTGAAGCTGCTGATCGAGATGGAGAAATGCCTGGAGAAGGGGCAGCCCATCGATGACCTCATCCCAGCTCAGAAATGAAAAGCACTTTAACCCTTCTGCCCCTGCCCTCCTCCTCTTCCGCCGCCCATGCTTCTTCCTAACTTATTGGATGAATAATCAAAAGAAGAAAACAAACAAACACTCCAATAAACGAAAACCCTGGTTGGAGTTAACAAGAAGAAGATTTCCACTTAGTAACACTTGTAGAAAAGTCTTCCATCCATATGTGTTAGAGTTTATTTTTTTGATGGCTGAGATGTCACTGACAAAAACTGAAATAAAAACCATTGTTTGGCCTGACAAAGTTGCAGTGGGTTCTTAAAAGGGTGTGTTTTGTGAGTGAGAACTGGATTCTGGGGGACGACGAGTCAGAGCTTATGGTGTGAGCCCAACCAGAAAAGATGTTGGATAGCCCACTGGCAGATCTTCCCAGTGGCTTTGTAAGCCTACATATCACCACACACAGCCCTGAAAGGTTCCAGTGTTCCTCTAAGCTGAGTTAGTATGAGCTAGCTCAGTTTTTTAGCCTCCAGCTTTACACATTTTTGTCTTAGCTCAGGAAAAATGGCCCCACGGCGAACTTACCGTAATTTATGCAGTAGCTCACAACATTAATGCCAGATTTGAGTGGGCAGCTGTGTTGGTCTGAAGCAGTAGAACAAAGTAGGAGTCAAGTTGCGCCTTTAAGATCAACAAAGTTTTATTCAGAATGTACCTGATTTCTCGTCTGATGAAGTGTGCTTAGAGCACATGAAAGCTTACGTTCTGAAGAAAACTTTTAATGCCAGTCGCTCACAAGACTCCACAGCTTAGAGGGAGTATTGGTCCAAACGTGTGGCTTTTTGCCTCTTATACTCAGACCGGCAGTGGTTTTCCAGGGTCTCAGAGGTCTTTTGCATCACAGACTGCCTGGTCCATTTTAACTGGAGGGAATGGGGATTGAACCTGGGAACTTCTGCATGCCAGGCAGATGGTCTTCCACTGTCAGGGTTCCTCCCCCAAAGAATTCACAGAGACGAGCGAGCTAACATCTGGTATGACCTTGGGGCTGCTTTTTAACATAAGCCTCCAGCTGTCATTTTAGGGCTGGAGATCTTCAATCCAGTATCTGTTGAGCAAGTGGTTCCTGCTAATGCATTTCCTGAGGCCGGGAAATTGTTTCCTGCCCCCTCTAACTCCTTACAGCATTCTACTTAAGTGGTGAGCAAAAACCTGGACCGATTTCCCAGTCACACGCCGCTCTCACGTTCCTCTTCTCAGCGGGATTCCTTCCGATTTCCCACTATCTGCCCCAGGCCTGCAAGTAAAGTCGGCGTTTTTGCATGGCAGACATAAGCTGGTTTTTGGTGGTTTCTTTTTGCTGTGTGAAAACGCCGACGTTACTTGCAGCCCCAGGGCAGATAGTGTGAAATTGGAAGGAAGCCCCGCTGAGAAGAGGAAAGTGAGAGTGGCGTAAGGTGAGTGGGAAATCGGTGCTGAACTATTTGAAATAGAAGTTGACAATAAACTTAGACAAATAAGGAAGGCTTTCAGGATACCTAGGCTAGGTGAACAGCTGTAGGTAGAAAGTTTCAGAGGTGACTGGATTATGGTTTTTTTGGATCCTATAGGTGCCCATTTTTTGTTACTACCATATTCATCATGGATGTAGAAACTGTTCAGGTTATAGAGGCAATTAGCAACTGTACTGCTTAACAGCCCACCTAAGTTCACACACTGGTTTCATGTAGCCTTATTACATGGTTTGGATTTTGCTTTGAAAGATCGTAGTTTCCTGTAACCTTAATCAACAAAAGCCATAGGTCAATACCTTGCTTATCCACCAAGCTTGGAATAAGTTGAAGACCACTACCTTATTCTAAATGTCTGTTTACACCTCCCCTGGCTGCTTTTATGGGTCTACAGCAGGGGTGGCCAAACTTGCTTAACATAAGAGCCACACAGAATAAGCATCAGATGTCTGAGAGCTGCAAGCCAGGAAGCAAACAAGCAAATAGAAGGGGGGAGGGAGAGTTGGAAAGAAAGCAACTTTATCTGTGCAGTCTCCAAGCTGCCACCTGGTTTGACTTGGAGAAGTGATTTAAAGAGAAAAATGCCTTCTCCAAGCCAGTTAACGGGGTGGGGGGTGGAGCTTTGAGAGCCACACAATATGTGTGAAAGAACCCCTTTGTGGCACCTCGAGCTACAGTTTGGCCACATAGGCATATCTTATGGGTTCTATCCATACTGTTCTTTGCTGGGGAGCACACTTCCTCTGAAACAAAGGCCCATTGATAACTATTGATCTCACGCAACTGAAAGTTGTCAGTTTTTGCCGTGGGAAACTTCAAGCTGGAAGAGCACAGAGGACTCCTCTGTCCTCTACGAGGAATCTCGGCCTGCTGTTTTACAATTCAGTGTCCTTCAAGCAACAGTAGCTCTCAAGCTCTACCACAAGTTGACCACCCATCTGCAAAGTAAATCCTCTTTGCCAGTGAGCAGGAAGCTGATAGACGATCAGGTTATAGTAAGTACGATGAGCTTGCCCTGAAGCCGGTTGCCTGCATGGGCCCAGACAGTCAGCTTATCTTCCCACGCTGTTAAGTGACCGCTTGGAAAAAAAAGATCCTCTGTAATCCCTCTTAATGATGCTTCAGTCAGAAAGGGCTCATTTTAAGATTTTCTCTGTTACGAAGTAGGATGCAAAGAGGGCCGGGATTGACAGATTGAGATTACAGAAATGCCACGAATGTTAGTTACTGTCAGTTGCAGAAGGAGGACTTCTCCCCCACCCCAACCTTCAGTGGAAAGCATGCTTTGGAGGCAAACGGGTTCAAAAACAGCAGGTCAGGTTGTTCAAATGCCAAAGGAGGAAAGGACTGAATGCTGAAGTTTACTGCAAGAGTTCAAAGTAGACATGAACTTAAAAGTGCACTCCCAATGCAGTGTCTATTGTGGATTTGCCTGTTGCAGCGGCTCCTTGTAAATCCTAGACCAGGGGTGTTGAGCTCATTTGTTATGAGGGACGGCTCTGACACAAATGAGACCTCGTCAGGCAAGGCCATGTAACGCCAGGTAGCAAGATATAAAGGACACATACAAACACAAAGATTTTTGAAAACTTAAAATAATATAGGCTTAAAAGATTAGTACTCTTGCAATATTTTGTTTATTTAACAGTTTCTGATAATCGACACCTCTTGCTCTGAATTGTTGCATCAAAATCTGGGGACAATGTCTGTGCTGTAGCAATCTTGAGTATGCTGTTCAGGTGTGCGTCTGTAAATTGCAAGCCTACTTTTGATCTACTGACATTGCAGAAATCTCATGGTCAATGCTTTGAGCCTAAGATCCAGAAGAAAATATGAAATGGCTGGGCACTGAGCTTTTGTACACAAGCTGCTTCATGTGCTGGTCGGCCAATGGAGAAAATATAGGCTTTGCTCTGTAGTTTGATTGAGCAAGCCTGGCAAAGCAAGCTGAGCTGCAGAAGGAAGCAAGAAAGAGAGAAGGAAGCAAGAAAGAGAGAAGGAAGCAGATGACATTGAGTTGCTCATGGGCCTGATAGGAGCCCTCAGGGGGGGGGGGGCTGATTCAGCCCCTGGGTCGTATGTTTGAAACCTTGTCCTAGTGGATTCCATTTGGCTTGTATTTCTTATGACTGTTACAGCTGAGTCAAGAGTGCATTTTTTACAGGGGAACTCTGTTGTGGTTTTTAATACTTTAAAAAGAAAATTCAAACAGATATTTTACAAATACTTTAGTAAATACCAGAAAGCCTTTTGCCAGGAGACTTTAGTAAACACAAGCAGATTGCCTGTTGGGACCTCAAGACTATAGAAGAGGGGTCCCCAAGCCCTGGGCAGTGAACCAGTCCGGGGCCCGTTAGCAACCAGGCCGCAGAGCAAGGCAGCGGCGTTGCATCACCCTTTTCACCCACCTGGGACCCGGACAGACGAAACAAGCAGTGCGGCCTCACTCCAAAGCACCACATCTTTCATCCGCCTGGGTCCTGGGTGGGTGGATGGGGCAGTGCAGCAGCAACCTTTGCCTACCCCTCATTAAAAGACTCTCATGGGAGGCTGGGACGGGGCATGGGGGGCAGCCTGGGGTGGCAAAAACCCCAGCACCCCTTCCCCCCCCACACACTGGTCCGTGGACAAAATTGTCTGCCATGAAACTGGTTCCTGGTGCCAAAAAGGTTGGGACTGCCACCACTATAGAAGATGAGGCTCAATCATTTTTTTTTTTAAAGAAACCCTAGTTCTTTAGAAGATGGTACAACAGAGTTGATTCATCAGTTCCGTGCTCCCACAAAGGGAGAGCAGAGTAACATTAAGATTAACGAGAGTACCAGAGCAATGTACCCTGAACTGACTGAGCTCACTATATATATCTATAGAGAGGGAGAAGGATACAATCTAAAGGAAGATTTAGGCAAAGTTCAGGGGTAGCGATGAAGAATGATGGAAGAATTAAGCACAAAATAGAACAAGGTGACTCCTAAGAATAAAACCAGGCCTTCAAAACTGAGCAGTGAGCACCTATTCTCACAGCATGTTGCTTATATATGAGCAAAACGACTGTTACTTTCTGTGGTGGGAAGGGCAGAATGGAGAGCAGGGGTGTCAAGCTTATTATGAGGGCCAGATCCCTCATTATGAGGGCCAGATCAGGAGAGCCAGTTTGGTGTAGTGGTTAAGTGCGCAGACTCTTATCTGGGAGAACCGGGTTTGATGCCCCCCTCCTCCACTTGCACCTGCTAGCATGGCCTTGGGTCAGCCATAGCTCTGGCAGAGGTTGTCCTTGAAAGGGCAGCTGCTGTGAGAGCCCTCTCCAGCCCCACCCACCTCACAGGGTGTCTGTTTTGGGGGAGGAAGGTAAAGGAGATTGTGAGTCACTCTGAGTCTCTTCGGAGAGGAGGGTGGGATATAAATCCAATATTATATTTTTCTTCTTATAAATGTGACCTGTTGGGCTGGGCCATGTGTATACCTATTTAAGATTAGATAGCAGGGATATAAACTTTATAAAGGACACAGACAAACACAATTTTTTTTTTAATTAAAACATGCTTAAAATGTTAGCACTCGTTGGACTTAAAGGTGCTTTCTTTGCATTTCACCCATGGGATTCAGGGAACAGGGCAAAGGTGACTCTAGCGCTTTCCTTCTTTCCCCAGGGGATGGGGGGAGGAGCCTCAGCCAATAGAAGGAAGAGAGGGTTGGCTCAGTAGCTTTGCTGTGCAATTGAGAGAGCCTGGAAAAACAAGATTTGCCTTATTCCTCCTGAGGAGGCTCAGCCAATGGAGAAAACAGAGGTATTGCTCTGTAGCTCCTGTGTGATTGAGCAAGCCTGGCAAAATAACTGTGATACAGAAGGAAACAAGAGAGAGGGAGAAGGAAGCAGACATGAGCCAGTTGCTCAGGGGCCTGATGGGAGCCCTTTGGGGGCCTGATTTTGCCCCTGGGCCGCATGTTTGACACCACTGATGAAGAATATGAAGTTACCAGGCACTCAAGGTGTCCCGTTCTACTAAACATAGGGCTTCATGTTCCCTACCCTATGGCCCCTTTGGCACCCAGGACAAACTCACCCAGAAATAAAAGGTAGATTTCTCATAGGAATGGTGGCTCCCATGTGTTGTGTTTCGCACATGAAAATAAGCACTGGCAGCCATTCACTAGCATGTACAGTAACAGGGCAGGGGCTAAAACCTTTACATCTGCTCCTTTTTATCCCACCCTTCCTCCAAGAAATTCAGGGCATTGCCCTTGGCTGGGGCTGGCACCAGGGTTTTTGGTACCCTAAGCCCTTGGGCCTGCAAGGGCAAATGCAGTGGCAGCAGCAGGGTGGTGTGGCAAGAAAGGGCATGCTCTGAGCACCTCCACCGCCGCACTGCATGCATGGGATGGAGAAAGTAGAGAAAGAAGTCCTTTTCTCCCTTTCTCACAATACAAGAACTTGTGGGCATTCAATGAAATTGCTGAGCAGTCGGGTTAAAACGGATAAAAGGAAGTACTTCTTTACCCAAAGGGTGATTAACATGTGGAATTCACTGCCACAGGACGTGGTGGCGGCTACAAGCATAGCCAGCTTTAAGAGGGGATTGGACAAAAATATGGAGCAGAGGTCCATCAGTGGCTGTTAGCCACAGTGTGTATTGGCCACTGTGTGACACAGAGTGTTGGACTGGATGGGTCATTGGCCTGATCCAACATGGCTTCTCTTATGTTCTTATGCACTGCCCCCACTCAGCCTTCCTGGGTTGCCAGAGGCACAGACCTGGGAAGGCTGAATGGGGCAGCGAGGTGTCACGTGCGCTCGGAGTCTGCCCTCCGTTCCTGTGGAAACCTTCCACAGCAAGGGAGGGCAGACTCTGAGTGCCTCCGAGTGCACCCGCTGCCATGCTGCCTCTGGTGCCCCTTCCCCACTGCCACCACTCACCTGCAGCGCTCCTGGTAGGTGGTGAGGCAGAAGATGGTGGCAAGGGTGAGTTTGGCAGCAGGGGAGAAGGGGCAGCGGGGGTAGCAGGGCGTGGGGAGAGGGTTCCCGCTGCCTAGGTGGCCGCCTACCCAGCCTACTAGGACATGCTGGCCCTGCCCTTGGCCATTTCACCCACACAATAAGGTAAATATGAACATAGGAATATATGTCGTTGTTTGCTAACTGACTCAGACGGCTTGGTTCTATCAAGGTCTACTCTGTCTGGAAGCAGCTTTTTAGGATCTTAAGTAGAGAAGACGACGACATTGGATTTATATTCCGCCCTCCACTCAGAGTGGCTCACAATCTTCTTTATCTTCCTCCCTCACAACAAACACCCTGTGAGGTGGGTGGGGCTGAGAGGGCTCTCCCAGCAGCTGCCCTTTCAAGGACAACCTCTGCCAGAGCTATGGCTGACCCAAGGCCACTCCAGCAGATGCAAGTGGAGGAGTGGGGGATCAAACCTGGTTCTCCCAGATAAGAGTCCACGCACTTAACCACCACACCAAACCTAAGAGAAGCGATACTGGATCAGGCCAATGGCCCACTCTGTGTCACACAGTGGCCAAAAAAGCCAGGTGCCCTTAGGAGGTCCATGAAATCAGAAGAATTTCCAGTTCAACATTAGGAAGAAACTTCCTAGCAGTGGGAGCGCTTCCTCAGTGGATGTAGATGACTGGGGAAAGCAATGGCAAACCACACCATAATAAGTCTGCCAAGAACATCACCCCATGAATTGGTCACGACTTGGTGCTTGCACAGGGGACTATCCAGGGCTTTTTTTGTAGCAGGAACTCCTTTGTATACTAGGCCACACACCCCTGATGTAGCCAGTCCTACAAGAGCTTACAGGGCTCTTAGTACAGGGCCTTTTGTAAGCTCCAGGAGGATTGGCTACATCAGGGGGTGTGGCCTAATATGCAAATGAGTTCTTGCTACAAAAAAAGCCCTGGGACTACCTTTACCTTTTTTTAAATTTGTGAATTTCCTGTATTGTGCAGGAGGTTGGACTAGATGACCATGGGAGTCCCTTCGCACTCTCTTATTCTAAATTGGTTAAGAATAGAGAGCGCAACAACCCCAAAGTCCCTCGGTAAACTTCATGGCTAAGTGGGGATTTCAACTCTTGTCTTTTGTTTGTGCACTAACTCTTATGCCACACTGTCTCTTCCCTTGTGACCCCAGCCATTTAGTTTTATGTATTCAAAACATTTTCTCTTCCAGTTTTCTATCAAAGCTGTTTCTTAGCCTGCTCCTAGCTGCACTGGCCTCCAATCTCAGTTTAGTTTCTTGATCTCATTCCGGAGGCGGGAGAGAAGATTAGAGAGATGACCAGCCGGGGTATGAAGCCTCCATTAGAGAGGGCTCTAGGCTGGAGTGAAATGATGGGGGAAATGGGCTCACAATCCTGAAGCATAACTACCCAGATTGATGGAAAGCTATAGAAGTGAGTATGCCTAGAGGCAAACTAAGTCAAGCTTCTGTGTTTTTAAAATGGGCATGTTGTGTGTGTGTGTGTGTATTCTGGCACATCATCTCATCCCCCTTACAATGTCGGGCGCAGCTGTCCTTCTGACATGGCCATTGAGGGGTAATGAAAGTCCATGCATTCCCCTTGTCTCTAGCAACCTTGTCTCTTCCTGTTCTTACCTGCATCTTGCTTAGGATTGCCAAGTCAAACTCAGAATATACCTGGGGACTTTGGGAGTGGGGCCAGGAGACTTTGAGGGGTGAAGCCAGGAGACTTCCAAACACACACACAGAAATGCACACAGCAGTCAAAATAAACACAGTTTGGAAGCACACACTTTGTGGTCTCACTGGAGCAATTTACTAACCATGGGAGTTGTTGACTGCTCTATACTCAACCCAGTTTGTCAGACTAACGCAGCGAAACCAGAGGCTATTATTTTAGCATGCAAATGGCTTTTTAAGGGACTGGAAAACAAAAAGAGGTTCTGGGCTCCTTCCTTTCCCTTCCCTTCCAACAGGCAAGTTGTTTTGCAGGCTCACCCCACCCCCATTCAGCCTGGCTTGAGATTTAAAGGTACACACACGTTTCTAAAATAAAATTGTTTCCAAGCATCCTCTTAAGCCTTCTGAGGTTTGAAGGCACATGGTGGCTGTTGGGGCGGGGCTTCTCCCCACCAGCCAGCTGACGGGGGGCGAGAAAGAGCCTGCCAAACCAGGAGCTGGGGACTGGCAAGCCTAATCTTGCTGTAGTTTCCCTTCATCACTCAAATTGCAAGAAAATCCCTTTAATATTTGGGGAGGGGGGGGCTAGTTGTACAGCATCCTCATCATCTGCACCCTATTACCAGCTTCTTGACTGGGACTTCCTCCCAATTAAGTGCCTCCCCGGGCTTTTTTTGTAGCAGGAACTCCTTTGCATATTAGGCCACCCGCTGCTGATGCAGCCAATCCTGCTGGAGCTTACAGGAGGCCCCGTACGAAGAGCCTTGTAAGCTCTTGGAGGATTGGCTACATCAGGGTGTGTGTGGACTAATATGCAAAGGAGTTCCTGCTACAAAAAAAAGCCCTGGTGCCTCCACACCTTGTTGGAAACTATAGCTGCAATACACATGAACACACGAATCTGCCTGACATCAAATCAGACTTCGGTCTATCGAGGTCAGTCTTGTCTCCTCAGCCTGGCTGCTGTTCTCCAGGGTCTCAGGCTGAGGCCTTTCCCATCACCTACTCTCTGGTCCTTTTAGCTGGAGATGCCAGGATTCCACCTGGAACTTTCTGCATGCCACGCTGAGGCTTTTCTACTGAGCCATGGACCCATCCGAAGAGAGAGCTAGCATAGTGTAGTGGTTAGTCTGTCCAACTAGAAACTGGAAGACCCAAGTTCAAATCCTCCCTCTGCTCTGAAAGCTTAAGAACATAAGAGAAGCCATGTCGGATCAGGCCAACGGCCCATCAAGTCCAACACTCTGTGTCACACAGTGGCAAAAAATTCTATATACACACATACACTGTGGCTAATGGCCACTGATGGACCTGTGCTCCATATTTTTATCTAAACCCTTCTTGAAGGTGGCTATACTTGTGGCCGCCACCACCTCCTGTGGCAGTGAATTCCACATGTTAATCACCCTTTGGGTGAAGAAGTACTTCCTTTTATCCGTTTTAACCTGTCTGCTCAGCAATTTCATCGAATGCCCACGAGTTCCTGTATTGTGAGAAAGGGAGAAAAGTACTTCTTTCTCTACTTTCTCCATCCCATGCATTATCTTGTAAACCTCTATCATGTCACCCCGCAGTCAACGTTTCTCCAAGCTAAAGAGTCCCAAGTGTTTCAACCTTTCTTCATAGGGAAAGTGCTCCAGCCTTTAATCATTCTAGTTGCCCTTTTCTGGACTTTCTCCAATGCTATAATATCCTTTTTGAGGTGCGGCGACCAGAACTGCACACAGTACTCCAAATGAGACCGCACCATCGATTTATACAGGGGCATTATGATACTGGCTGATTTGTTTTCAATTCCCTTCCTAATAATTCCCAGCATGGCGTTGGCCTTTTTTATTGCAACCGCACACTGTCTTGACATTTTCAGTGAGTTATCTACCGCGACCCCAAGATCTCTCTCTTGGTCAGTCTCTGCCAGTTCACACCCCATCAACTTGTATTTGTAGCTGGGATTCTTGGCCCCAATATGCATTACTTTGTACTTGGCCACATTGAACCGCATCTGCCACGTTGACGCCCACTCACCCAGCCTCAACAGATCCCTTTGGAGTGCCTCACAATCCTCTCTGGTTCTCACCACCCTGAACAATTTAGTGTCATCCGCAAACTTGGCCACTTCACTGCTCACTCCCAACTCTAAATCATTTATGAACAAGTTAAAGAGCATGTGACCCAGTACAGAGCCCTGCGGGAAGCTTGCTGGGAGAGCTTGGGCCAGTCACACACTCTCAGCCTAAACTACCTCGCAGGGTTGTTATGAGGATAAATTGGAGGAGAGGAGAACGATGTAATCCACTTAGGATGTCCACTGGGGAGGAAAATGGGGTATAAATGGGATAAAGGACTGGCTACTGGATTTTCTTTTGTGGACCAAGCAATCCAGTTGCAGCAGATTGCCAGAGCACAAGGATGCTGTGAGAGCCGACAATGTGTGGGTGCTCTCTGTACCCTTCCTTACATCACCAGGAACCATCATCAAGATTAAGGGATGGTAAATCATATTAGCAAACAGACAAAAGGCTAACATCTGGCTCTCTTAGACTCCATTTTTTAAAAATCCCATTCCTCAAGTTTTTTCTCCTACCTGCCCGCATCGGTAGGAGAAAAAATCGAGGAATGGGATTTTTTTTTAAGAGGAGTCTGAGTCTTTGTTTGTTTGCTAACGTAATTTATCATCCCATAATAAGGAAGGAGGAGAAGGATGATGATATTGGATTTATATCCCACCCTTCACTCTGAATCTCAGAGTGGCTCACAATCTCCTTTATATTCCTCCCCCACAACAAACACCCCGTGAGGTAGGTGGGGCTGAGAGAGCTCTCCGGAAGCTGCCCTTTCAAGGAGAGCTCTGTGAGACCTGTGGCTGACCCAAGGCCATCCCGGCAGCTGCAAGTGGAGGATTGGGGATGGATGGATGGATGGATGGATGGATGGATGGATGGATGGATGGATGGATGGACGGACGGACGGATGGATGGATGGACGGACGGATGGACGGACGGATGGATGACAGAGATAGATAGATAGATAGATAGATAGATAGATAGATAGATAGATAGATAGATAGATAGATAGATAGATAGATAGATAGAAGATAGATGAGAGAGAGAGAGAGAGAGAGAGAGAGAGAGATAGATAGATAGATAGATAGATGATAGATAGATGATAGATAGATGATAGATAGATGATGGATAGATGGATGGATAGATGGATGGATAGATGGATAGATAGATAGATAGATAGATAGATAGATAGATAGATAGATAGATAGATAGATAGATAGATAGATAGATAGATAGATAGATAGATAGATAGATAGATAGATAGATAGATAGATAGATAGATAGATACGGTCGGTCAGTCAGTCAGTCACTCAGTCATACAATCATGCCCTATGAAATTTTGGTCCCTTGTTTCCTGCACCCCAGTTGCTCTGCTTCTTGAAAAGAAATTGGGGGAAACTGTGAGGTTCAGTGCTGGAGAGGTGGGAGAGCACTGCACAGGCATCAGAGGATCAAGAACAGGGCTTACACTGTGGTGTAGTCTTGTTGGCATCTGGCCAGTCTTTTTCTTCCCCTTTAGAAAAGGGTCCTTTTAAGCACTTGCCTAATGGAGTGAGTAGAGCAGATAAGCATTCAGTCTCTAAAACAATAGACAGATTTGAAAAGAGATAACAACATAGAAGGGGCAGGGCTGAATGTTGCTTTTAAGAGGAGCTTCACTGGATTGAATTGAGGATCCATCTCATCCAGCATCCTGTTTCTGAGAGCAGCCCTGGAGGTATCCCTGGAAAGCTTACAAGCAGACTACAGAGGCAGCAGTTTCCCAGCAACAGCTGGTATTTAAAGGCAACAGGGCCTCTGAACACTGGAAGATTCACTGAGCTTTTATGGCTTATATCTAAGGCAGATTCCTCCCTTTATACTTCTCACTGGAGACATCACAAACTGGGCTTTTTTTGTAGCAGGAACTCCTTTGCATATTAGGCCACAGCCCCCTGATGTAGCCAATCTACCTGGAGTTTACAGTAGGCCCTGTAAGAAGAGCCCTGTAAGCTCCAGGAGGATTCGCTACATCAGGGGTGCATGGTCTAACATGCAAAGGAATTCCTGCAACAACAAAAGCCCACAGACATCCAATAGGTGCTTGTGACCCTCAAGCATCCACCACACAGCAGACAAAGCAGCCGTGGACACACTGGCAGTGGAAACCACGTTTTCCCAGCAATGAAAAAAAATCAGGGCTGAGTCCTTACTAAAAAAAGCTCTTCAAGGAAACACGTCTGGATTTCCAGTAACCAAATAAATAGTGAGGACATATTTGATGCATGGAAAAAAAATGTCTGGAAAGAGATAAGGGACAATGCAAAAGGAAGCTATTTCTGGCCAGCTGAAGTCTTCTTTTGCTTTCAGCACACACCAGATCCTTGTTGTCTCTTGTTACAGAGGTAAGAGGCATTTAGCACAGCTGAAAGCTTTTCTGGCTGGCTTTGCAAAAAAGTAGCAGTCCAGTGAAGAACTTGGCCTTTTAAAAAGACAGTTCTTGGTTTGCTGCTTCTCAAGATGTTCTTTTTTTTTTTGCTCTTTCACCACTGAGGAGGAAAAATACTTCAGGTCAAATCAGCCCAGCATCTTTTGTGAGACAGGATGCTGGACCAGATGGACTACTGCAAAGGTTTGGTTGGGATTCTTGTGGGGGGTGGTGCCTGGCGAGGGCGGGGTTCTGGGAAGGGAGAAGCCTCAGCAGGGTATCATGCCATAGAGCCCCCCCTCCAAAGCAGCCATTTGCCAACAATGCCCCTCTGCTCTGTACATAGGACAAACCAGGCAACCTCTGTGCAAAAGAATAGATACAAATCTGACATCAATAATGTCAATATCCAGAAACCAGTAGGAGAACATTTCAATCTCCCAGGACATTCCAGCAAGAACTTAAAGGTCACCATAGTTCAGCAGATAAATTTCAAAAGCAAAATCCAGTGGGAAGCTGCTGAACTGGGATTCATATGCAAATTTTACTCAGTCAGACTTGGATTGAATGGGGACTTTGCATGGTTACCTCATTACCCCAAGTAACTGCCTTTCCCTTTCAGGTATTCCATTCAAAATAATGCACTTTCAGTTCACTTTCAGTGCACTTTCCAACTGGATTTTGCCAGTTCACACAGTAGAATCAAGTTGGAAAGTGCACTGAAAGTGGATTGAAAGTGCATTCTTTTGTGCGTGTGATCAAAGCCTCAGGTTCATCAATAGAAGGAAGCAGTCACACTCAGCCTGGATTGCGCATTCCATCTTTTTCATGACTTTGCAACTGCTTTGCACTCCTCCACTTGCAGCTGCGGGAATGGCCTTGAGTCAGCCATAGCTTTCACAGGAATTGCCCTTGAAAGGGCAGCTGCTGTAAAAAGCTCTCTCAGCCCCACCTACCTCACAGGGTGTCTGTTGTGGCTGGGGGTGGGAAGGTAGAGGAGATTATGACCGCTCTGAGACTCTGAGATTCAGAGTATAGGGTGGGATATAAATCCAGTTTCTTCTTTGCATTTGCACGGTACTCACCTCCTGCATCCCCTCCCCCCTTCCCTTACCACTTATATATCTCTGGCCATTCTCTACATACCCTCCATGCATCTGACGAAGAGAGCTGTTTCTCGAAAACTTATGCTACAAGAAAACTTTTTAGTCTTAAAGATGCTATTGGACTCTTTCCTATTTGCTCCAGGGGAACCGATCCTGGTTGCTTGGAGAGCAACTGTAATCACAGGTGATCTCCAGGTACCATCTGGAGGTTGGCAACCCTATCAGCATACCATGATAGGCCAGGGCTGCTTTTTTTGTAGCAGGAACATCTTTGAATATTAGGTCACATACCCCTGATGTAGTCAATCCTCCTGGAGCTTACAGTAGGCCCTATACTAAGAGCCCTGTAAGCTCTTGGAGGACTGGCTACATCAGGGGTGTGTGGTCTAATATACAAATGAATTCCTGCTACAAATAACGCCCCATGATAGCCAATCCTTCCCGGGCATCATGTACAGGCAGGTATGCTGGTGGCAAAGCACTCACAGTTGAGCAAGCTGGGGAAGGACGGGTGGGGGGGGGGTAGTGGTGGTACAGCAGTGAGCCCCACCTGGAACCCTGGGCCTTGGTGGCTGCCCCACCTCAGGGGATGCTGACGCCAGCCCTGGCAATGGGCTTTCACAGAGAACTTAAATCAGCATCCTGTTCAGAGACTGGCTTGCTGATGACTTTTCAGCAGGCCTACCTCTTCGCCTCTCGCGCAGCCAGGAAAGAAGCACCAGGGACTTCAAGCTCCTGAAGAAGAAAAAACGCCATGTCTGTGATCAGCCCACATGTATTTTGCACTGCGGTGCTGTGGGGCCTCCTGCAACACAAACAAGATGATATCGGAAATAAGGCAGCTTGGGAAAGGCAGCAGGAGACCAATTATTCAATTCTCCTCAGGAGGCAGCCGGCTCCTCACAGGCCCGAGAGTTTTGCCGCAAGAGACTTCTCTGTAAGGTAACTGCTGATAGTTCTCCAGTTTCTACTGAACCAAAAAAAAAAAAAGATGAACTTGTCAGTCAAAATGGCTTCCATTTTGTTTGTTTTAGGTGAAGGATAAAGCATGAACTGTATTATATCAGAGGCATATAGGGTTGCCGAGTCCAACTCAAGAAATATCTGTGGACTTTGGGGGTGGAGCCAGGAGACTCTGGGGGTGGAGCCGGGAGACACGGGGGTGGAGCCAGGAGCAAGGGTGTGACCAGCATAATTGAACTCCAAAGGGAGTTCTGGCCATTACATTTGGGGCTCATAGAATTGGACCCTTTGGTCCAATCCTTTTGAAACTTGGGGGGTATTTTGGGGAGAGGCAATGGACACTATACTGAAAATCTAGTGTCTCTATCTAAAAAAACAGGCCCCCCTCAGAGGCCCAGATACCCTCGGATCAATTCTTCATTATTTCCTATGGGAATCAGTCTCCATAGGGAATAATAGAGTTCCCAGCAGACATTTCCCTTCCCTCCCGCCACTTTCTGATGACCCTGAAGCGGGGGGGATCCCCTGCCCCCCACCTGGGGATTGGTAATCCTAGAGGAATATGGAAATATAGCTATATAGAATATAGAGAAATATGTAGAGGAGATTTGAGGCACCTGAAACAACACATTCATGGCCGTGGAAGCTGTTAGAATCATAGAGTTGGAAGAGACCTCCAGCATCATCTAGCCCATGTTGTGAGCTAAAACCTTTTTTGTCTGATTCACGGTGCCCGTCTGCCTTGAGTTAGGGCTATGGCTTGGTGGTAAAACATCGACAGTAAGCCTTAGAATTTATTTATTTTATTCAATTTTTTTTTAGTCTCAGAGAATGCCTCGGGTTCAGTCACCAACACCTCACCAGCAAAAGCTGCCGCCACACAAGTCCAGTGTGTCGCAGAAACAATCAAAACAACATCTTGTGGCCCCCAAGAAAATGAGGACAACTGTCAGAACGCAAAGAAAGGTAGCTTCAGGGAAGGGAAAGCAAAGCATTCTCACTGGTTTGATATGTCTGTCTCAGAAGTGTCTGTCTAATACTTCTCCCACTGGGATTACCTGAAAAACAACAGAATGTTCAGAGACAATAAACAGGCTATCCAGGGGTGGGGAACAGTGGCTCTGCAGATGTTTTTTGCCTACAACGCCCATCAGCCCCAGCCATTGGCCATGCTGGCTGGGGCTGATGGGAGTTGTAGGCAAAAAACATCTGCAGAGCCACTGTTCCCCACCCCTGGGCTATACGTTTGTTTGTGTTGCTTGCTTTTATGAGTTCCGAGGACAGAGAAAGGACTACCTGTTTGTAGCAGCAAGGCTTTGATTTAGCCAAGCCTCAGTGTTGCCAAAAGTCAGCTAGAGCATCACTACACACTGCTGTTCAGTTGGAGACATGTGGGCCACACACTGACTGGAGATGGAACAAAGCAGCAGACAAGTTGCACCTTTAAGACCAACTAAGTTTTATTCAGATTATGCGCTTTCGTATGCTCTTAAGCGGATTTCATCAGACAAGACTGGAATGGCAAGCCAGTTTTGTCTGATGAAGTCTGCTTAAGAGCATACGAAAGCTTACATTCTGAATAAAACTTAGTTGGTCTTAAAGGTGCCACTTGTCTATTGCTTTGTTCTACTGCTTCAGCCCAACACGGCTGCCCACTTGGATCTGACTGAGATGGGTCACATTAGTGCCCCTTCCAACAAGGTTGGCCCTAGATTGTTTGGCACCCTAGGCAAAGCTAACTTCTGCCCCCCCACATTGATAACCTGAGTCACATGGGGGGAGCCCAATTCGGCACCTCAGAAGACTGGCGCCCTAGGTAATCACCTAGTTTGCCTAGTGGCAGGGTCTTCCACCACAAATTTTGTTAAAGGTGCTACTAGGCTCTTCTTCTTTTCTATTGCAAAACCCAGTTATCTCCTTAGTCTTCTTTAATACTGAAGAGACCAGAGATTTAACACAACAAGAAAAAGTTTATTTTATAACGAGAACATAAACTGTGGATTTTCAGGACCAACTTAATACAAATGTGACAGTGAGAGATTGAGATCTGGAGATAAAGTTTCCTCATGGAATATTTATAGGGTGTCAGAGAGGAGAGAACATTGGTAACAGCCAGACTGCTCTGGACTTTAAAAGCTGTTTCCCCCCCCAGAGAGTTCCTAATATTTTATATTGTTCACTAGAGTTTTTTTTAATCCCACAGAACTTTGCCTGCCCCATAGCTTTCAAATAACCCCATACCATTAAGAACCATCAATCTTTTACGTGCCTCACTAACCACCAGTCCATTTCCACCAGAAGTGACTAGAAGAGGAGCAAAATTCCCAACTTATCCAAGGAACCTTTAAACCAGGGGTGTCAAACATGTGGCCCGTGGCCCAAACCAGCCCGCCCACAGGGCTCTCTTCTCCCCACTCTCCCCTCCTGTCTTCACTCCTTGAAGCTCTGAGGCTGCAGAGGTTCCCAGCTCCTTCTTGCTTCTCTTTGCAGAGGCTAAAGCAGAAAGCAAAGCTGCAAAGAAGATGCAGAATGGATTTTCATTCAGACGTCTGGGCACAGCAGACGTGAATGGAAAATCCATTCCACATTTTCCTTGCAACTTTGTCTGTGTGTTTCAATGGAGAAGAATTCAGTTTAACTCCCCAGCATTCCTATGGCCAGCTGAAGCTTTGTGGAGTTGTGTCATTGCAAATCAAGTGTCGATGCTTTGAGCCAGCTTTGTCTCTGCTCAATGGAGTGAAAACTAGTGCCATTTTAACCTAACAGCTGATCGGCAGACCCACCCTGCCATTAGGTTTAAATGCCTGGCAGCCATTTCACATGATGGTTTTGCTTCTCCTTCTTCCAAGCGCAGGGAAGCAAAACCAACTGATGAAATGGCTCACAGCTGTTTCACCAGTCCATTTTGCTTCCTCCCACTTCCAAATGGGGGGGAAATGCAATTGACCGGTGAAACAACTTGCAGCCATTTAAACTTAACGTCCGCTGTGGACCTATGCTACTCAGCTGTTAGGTTTAAATGGCCTGAACAGCCAAACCGAACCAGACATAGGCACCTCCCACAAACATTGGTTGAGGGGTTCTGAACTGGCCCAAATTCATGCCCAGTTTTATCTCATGACCCAGTTCATGCTCACCCCTACCTACAGCATCTAAATCCTTCTCCACAGTAATCTTTGGATCCCCTGTGCTTTTCAGGGCCATAACTAGGTGGGGGCTGTAGGTGTGGTAAAAAAGCGTAAAGGTAGTTCCCTGCGCAAGCACCAGTAGTTTCTGACTCTGGCGTGACATCATGATGTTTTTACGGCAGCCTTTTTACAGGGTGGTTTGCCATTGCTTTCCCGTCATCTACACTTCCCGTCCTGCAAGCTGGGTACTCCTTTTACTGACCTCAGAAGGATGGAAGGCTGAGTCAACCTTGAGCCAGCTACCTGAACCCAGCTTCCACCAGGATCGAACTCAGGTCGTGAGCAGAGAGGTCAGACTGCAGTACTGCAGCTTTACCACTCTGCGTGGTGCCCCCTTCCAAATCTGCCAGACACACCCTCTCCAGGTTCCTGACCCTCCTCTTATTTATGCATTGTTAATTAAATTAGCATCCCCTGACCCCTCTAGAAAAAATCTCAGATACTGGCCTGCTTCAGGAGTAGATTAGAAAGAGGCAGAGAGCTGCAAATGGCAGAAGATGGCGCGGGGGTGGAATCCCTTCTATGAATTCTGCTTTATTCAAGGTCATCTAAGTCCAACCCAACTGTACTTAGGGCTGCTAGGGCATAACATTTTTTAGAAAATGCAATTTGTTTTGACTAAGGCATTGAAGGTTTTTTAAAAATGGTGAGCTTCGTACAGGGACCAGGAAGAGACATGCGTGTGTGCATTTGTGTTCACTAGAGGCGGAAGATGAAACAATTCAGGGCATTTTTTGTAGCACAAACTCCTTTGCATATTAGGCTACACCCCCGATGTAGCCAATCCTCCAAGAGCTTACAGTAGGCCCTGTAAGCTCTTGGAGGATTGGCTATATCAGGGGGAAGTGGCCTGATATGCAAAGGAGTTCCTGCAAAAAAAAAAAAAAGCCCTGGATTTGATCATGAGATGACAAAGAGCTCAAACTGAGCTACAGATTTTACAGAAGTATTACTTGCTACTGGAGCAATTTGAGAAGGGACAGATTTTCACACCTTTCTAGGGCAAAAACATACCAGCACAAATTCCTTGTTGTTTGCAACTGATAAAAACTACAAGAGGCCTGCGTTCCTCCCTTGCCTCCAGAGAAAAGGAAAGGTGCATCAAATGATTTAACCTGGGAAGGATTAAAGGCAGGCCCACAATTGGACTGAAAAACAGGCTTTACACATTCATCTTACATCTCCCGCATATATTCCCTGTGGATATCTGATATGAATGTTTAGATGCTTTTGTTCTTTCCACATTGTTCAGCTCCCTCCTCTTCTTCTGTGAGTCACTTTCTGTTCCCACACCCTCTTTTCCATTTTTTCTCTCAAAAATTAACCCGTTCCTCAATCCCCATGCTCTCCTTTCTTTCACTCTCTGGTTAAAGGAGCTCTGCTTCACTTTCATGACAGAGAATTGAGGGAAGATGATGATATTGGATTTATATCCTGCTCTGTACTCTGAATCAGAGTCTCAGAGTGGTCACAATCTCCTTTGCCTTCCCTCCCCCACAACAGACATCCTGTGAGGTAGGTGGGGTTGAGAGAGCTCTTCCAGCAGCTGCCCTTTCAATGACAATTCCTATGAGAACTATGGCTGACCCAAGGCCATTTCAACAGCTGCAAGTGGAGGAGTGGGGAATCAAACCCAGTTCTCTCAGATAAGAGTCCACACACTTAACTACTACACCAAACTGGCTGTTAGCATTTCTTGGCCTTCTGGGCTTCAACTGAAAGTCTGACAAGTGAAGAATACCCAGGTGTGTCCATCCTCTCTAACACATCCAAGTCCAGAGGGTACAATTTAAGAGAGGAAGAGACTTGTGGCTTTTTAAAACCTCCAGCTGAAATAAAGAATCACCTAAGCCAAAGCACTTACACCATGACGCCTTCCATGTGATAAACAAGTGTATCTCTCTGGACAGAAGAACTGGACAATCACATTTCGAAAGCTCTGGGGATTCCTCAAGAGCAGAGGCAGTACCCATGTGGAGCCCAGCTATTAGAAGCTACTTATTCATTGTGTGTGTTTTTGTTGTTGCTGTTGTAAGCTTTATGCTAAGCCAACAGCCTCTATACTAGTTCCAATCCTGTTTATTTCTCCTATTTAATCTGCAGTCTCTCACATCTTAAATATTCTGGGTCGGGGTGGCATTCTAGCAGGCACTCCTTTACATATTAGGCTGTACCCCCCCCAAGGCTTTTTTTTTGTAAGCTCTTGAAGGATTGGCTACATCAAGGGTGTGTGGCCTAATATACAAAAGAGCTCCTGCTAGAATTCCACCCCTGTGCTGAGTAATGACCAAAGGATCATGAAAGCTGCAGTTAAAGTGGTAGAATATATACTCAGTCCATGTGCAAAAGCTTAGGAGGAAAGGAAAGGACTAATTGGCTATGCCAAAAAGCTCATGGGTCTTGAGTATGGGCTTAAAAATATAAGTGAAGCCATGTTGGATCAGGCCAATGGTCCATCCAGTCCAACACTCTGCAACACAGTGGCCAAAAACCCAGGTGCCATCAGGAGGTCCAATCAGTGGAGCCAGGACACTAGAAGCCCTCCCATTGTTGGCCCCCCCAGCACCAAAGAGGGGTGACGCCATGCAGGTGGCATTGACAACTGAAGGTGGCAGAACCAGAGAACTGAATCTCATTAAGAGGAATGTATTGACTCATCATTAAATATCATGTGTGCGTGCATGGTGAACAGTTAACAGGTGGACTGAGGCTTTTAAACCATTTAACAGCAAGCCGTAACAATACGAGCAGAATGTAAGAAGAGCCCTGCTGGATCAGACCGGCGATCCATCCATTTCAGCACCCCACCACAATAATGATTTTAAATTAAGGATGGGAAGGTACCGGCTGGATATTAGGAAAAACTTTTTTATAGACAGAGTTGTTCAGCAGTGGAATCAGCTACTTAGGGAGGTGGTGAGCTCCCCCACCACTGGCAATCTTTAAGCAGTGGCTGGACAATCACACGGCAGGGATGCTCAAGACTGATCCTGCATTGATCGGGATGGGAGATTTGAACAAGATAGCCTGTATGACTCCTTCCAGCTCTGTGATTCTATCTCACAAGGTGGCCAGGAAGTTACTACTGAGGGCCAACAAAAGGGTGTAGATGACAAGGCCTTCCCCCAATGTTACCATAGGGTTGCCAATCTCCAGGTGGGGGTAGGGGATCGCCCGGTTTGGAGACCCTCCCCCCACTTCAGGGTCATCAGAAAGCGGGGGGGGGGGGGGAGAGAAGGAAATGTCTGCTGGGCACTCCATTGTTCCCTATGGAGGCTGATTCCCATAGGATATAATAGAGAATTGATCTGTGGGTATCGGGGGGGGGTGTTTTTTGAGGTAGAGGCACCTAATTTTCAACACAGGATCCAGTGCCTCTACCCAAAATACCCTCCAAGTTTCAAAAGGATTGGACCATGGGGGTCCAATTCTATGAGCCCCCTAAGAAAGTGCCCCTATCCTTCATCATTTCCAAAGGAGGAAAGGCAATTAAAAGGTGTGTGGTCCCTTTAAATGTGATGATCAGAACACCCTTTGGAGTTCAATTATGCTTGTCACCACCTTGGTCCTGGCTCCACCCCCAACGTCCCCAGATATTTCTTGAATTGGACTTGGCAGCCCTATGTTACCTCCTAGTATTCATCAAATTTCAGTAAATCAGTCTTTGCCTATTGACCAGATATGGAGGATACAACCTTTTTCTGTGTCATGGCTCACTTCTCCTAATGGCCAGCCCAGGCTTGATTTCACATCCATGTATGGTTGCTTTCTGAGAAGGTCGGTTGTGCTGTGTGTGCCACTCAGGCCTTCTAACTGCAATCGCCTTGTCGTGCATTCTCACATCTTACCCACCATTGCACAAGCGCTGTTGAACGCATTTGGAACACCAGACCCATTTCCCATTTGACAGGTTCAGTGCTGGCAGATATGTGTAAACAGTTGCTAGACTTTTAAAAAACAAGTCAGCAGCAAGAAACTGTGAAACCAGTGGGCTTCCGTCTCTATGGAAACCCACAAAACAGAGAGACGGTTCAGACAATGTTCTGTTTGTGTGGCGAGACAATGCTTGTGTCTCTTAGTGATGGCTGAGCCCTGATCTAGCTACAGTGGCACTGTGTAACAAAAGGGTCAAAGAGAGTTTCCCTGGAAGGAAGGGAGGGGTCATGGCTCAGTGGTACAGCATACATGCTCAGCATGTCAAAAATCCATGACATTTCCCAAGGAGAACCAAGGTTTTTTTTTGTAGCAGGAACCCTTTGTGTATTAGGCCACACACCCCAATGGATCCAAATCCTCCAAGAGTTTACAGGGCTGTTAGTACAGAGCCTACTGTAAGCTCTTGGAGGATTGGCTACATCAGGGGATGTGGCCTAATATGCAAAGTAGTTCCTGATACAAAAAAGGCCCTGAGAGTAACTGAGAGAGCAGCTGCCAGTCAGAGGAGAAGACTGGATTTATGCCCCGCCCTTCACTCAGAGTGGCTTATAATCTCCTTTCCCTTCCCCTCCCCATAACAGACAGCCTGTGAGGTAGCTGGGGCTGATAGAGTTCTTGAGAGAACCGCTCTTGAGAGAATAGCTGACAACTTGTGACTGACCCAAGACCACACTAACAGCTGCATGTGGAGGAGTGGGGAGTCAACCCCGGTTCTCCCAGATGAGAGTCCACACACTTAACCACTACACCAAACTGGCTCTGAATGCTGGGCAAAATAGGTCAATAGTCAGTGTAGCACATTTATATGCTGGGGGACACAGGCGGGAAAGCCAGATTTTGACAGGGCAGATATTCACCAGCACTAGACAGCATGCAGACATAGAATTGAAGTGATAGCAGAAAAAAGAGCAATAAAGTAAGAACTAGGCAGCATTCGCTAAAATGACATCTATTGAGTAAGGGGGAATGGGAATCCATGCAACATTTGTTATCCATCACAGTACTTGGGGCTGCCATGTTGGATGTGTGTAAATGAGCATGCGAAGCTCCTTTACACTGAACACACAAAGCTGACAGTGGTCCATCAGAGTCACTGTTATCTAGTCAGACTGGCTTTTGCTCTCCAGGGTCTCAGGTAGAGGTCTTTCACATCACCTACTGCCTGGTCCTTTTAAACTGGAGATACCGGGAATTAAACCTGAGACCTTGTGAATGCCAAGCAGATGTTCTGCCACTGAGATGATTATGATATTGGATTTATATCTCACCCTCCACTCCAAATCTCAGAGTACCAGAGTGGTTCACAATCTCCTTTATCTTCCTCCTTCACAACAGACATCCTGTGAGATGGGTGGGGCTGAGAGGGCTCTCACAGCAGCTGCCCTTTCAAGGGGCAACTCCTGTGATAGCTATGGCTAACCCAAGGCCATTCCAGCAGGTGCAAGTGGAGGAGTAGGGAATCAAACCCGGTTCTCCCAGACGAGAGTCCGCACACTTAGCCACTACACCAAACTGGCTCTGAACCATGGCCCTTCCCCCAACTGAGTCAGGCCACTGTTTCATCTGCCTCAGTAGAGTCTGCTCTGGCCAGTGGTACCTTTCTAGGTCTCAGGAAGAGAAAGGAGCTTTGCTTTCCCCAAAACCTGCTTGTGAAGGTCCATTGCCTGGAGACAGTACAAATTGTACTGGAGACCTTCTGCCAACAAACATTGTGTGTTGTAGTTTGCATGCAGGGGAAGTGACATTTCTAGCTAGCAACATCCTTTTGACTCTTCACAGCAAATGGGCAATATTCTTGCCCTTACAAATATGCTCTACAAAAAGTTCTGAAGTCAAGAGAAGAGGCTTAGCAGAAGCACCATTCATGGCCCAAACTTATTAATGAAGCTGTTTGTAAAAGTGCACAGACCACAGTATCTCCTTTCTCAATATTCCATCTTTACTTACCGCTGCTCATCAGCTTTCTGAAAGCAACGAAAGCCCATTCAAAATTGTCAGCTCCCTCTTCAGGTTTCTGAATGTGAGAGACACCGTGTGGCCTATGATCATCATTACATTTTCATAAGTTTAATGAAGAAGGAGTCAAGTGGCACCTTTAAGACCAACAAAGTTTTATTCAGAATGTAAGCTTACATTCTGAATAAAACTTTGTTGGTCTTAAAGGTGACACTTGACTCCTACTTTGTTCTACTGCTTCAGACCAACACGGCTGCCCACCTGGATCTTTCGTAAGTTTAGTTAGGGCTTTGCTGTATGATAGCATCTGCTATGAGGAATCTCAACCACCACTGAAACTTTAAAAAGGGGGGTGGGGTGAACCCAAACTGAATTGAATTAAGAACCTTGAGGTTATGAAAATCTGAATGTATAGGTCCAATAATCCTGCTAGTCAAATTTAAAACATTAAATATTGACAGTTTAATGTAGTGGTTTAAGTGTGTGGACTCTTAACTGGGAGAACTGGGTTTGATTCCCCACTCCTCCACTTGCAGCTGCTGGAATGGCCTTGGGTCAGCCATAGCTCTGGCAAAGGTTGTCCTTGAAAGGGCAGCTGCTGTGAGAGCCCTCTCAGCCCCATCCACCTCATAGGGTGTCTGTTGTGGGGGAGGAAGATAAAGGAGATTGTAAGGCTGATTCTGAGAAGATAGGGTATAAATCTATGGTTGTCTTCTTCTATATGTATGTATGTATGTGTGTGTATATTTTTTAAAAATGATATTACAGAATGGCTTCCAAAATTACAATGCAACGAATATTTCTTATAAATGGACTCAGATGAATTATTATTGTCTGTGACCAAAAGCAAATATATTAACCAGAGGCCTCGTTCTTGATCGTTTGCGGTCATTACTTACATCACAGTTTGTATCGAATTTTTCTGGCCAAGCGAAAAAGGTATGCAACTGAAGCATTACTATTGGAAAACGTACCTGACCATGGCCAATAGGTCGAAACGCATATGGTCAGGGTCAATAATGGTCATTTTTGGTTGTCACTGTACAATCCGATTCTTAATCGAGGCCATCACCAGTGCCAATACCTGCTTTTCAATCTCCTTTGTAGTAAATATATGTATATTTTTGTGTATCTGTCAATATTTAATATTGTTAATTTGACTAACAGAATGATTGGACCTAGGCATTCAGATCTTCATAACTTTTAGGTTCTTAATTAAAGGAATCTCCAGCACAGCACCCCACAAAAACAATAGACAAGGCACAAAGTACTTACCACATGTTCCACAGATGGCTGCCATCCTCTTCACCAGCATACATCCGGCCTTAAACTACCTTGGGAACTGTTCGAAAATCTACCTCCTCTCAGTCTTATCAAAAGTTGCCACCTGTTAATTTACTTATACCTCACATTTCTCCCCAAATAGAAGAAGAAGAAATCAGATTTATATCCCGCCCTATACTCTGAATATCAGAGCGGTCACAATCTCCTTTACCTCCCCTCCCCCCCAACAGACACCCTGTGAGATAGGTGGGGTTTAGAGACATCTTACAGCAGCTGCCCTTTCAAGGATATCTCTGCGAGAGCTTTGGCTGACCCAAGGCCATTCCAGCAGATGCAAGTGGAGGAGTGGGGAATCAAACCCGGTTCTCCCAGGTAAGCCTCTGCACACTTAATCACTACACCAAACTGGCAGGTAATTAGAAGGTTAAACTGACTTACATCCTCCCCTCCTGCCCTGGATCTAGTATTTGGAAGGGCAACCTCCAAGGAATACCAGGGCCATGATGCAGAGGCAGGTAACAGCAAACCACCTGGGGAGGGACGGTGGCTCAGTGGTAGAGCATCTGCTTGGGAAGCAGAAGGTCCCAGGTTCAACCCCTGGCATCTCCAAAAAAGGGTCCAGGCAAATAGGTGTGAAAAACCTCAGCCTGAGACCCTGGAGAGCCGCTGCCAGTCTGAGAAGACAATACTGACTTTGATGGATCAAGTGTCTGATTCAGTAGAAGGCAGCTTCATATGTTCATGTTCACCTCTGAAACGTCTCTTGCCTTAAAAACGAGTCATTGCGCTCTGAGCAAAAACACGTTCTACCACAATATCTAACAATAAACCAGCCCTGACCCTGTGAGGATAACAAAGGCAGTATAAAGGTAGGCATCTCGACCTTTGTGGAAGGGTTACCAGGTCCTCCCAGCTACCGGCAGGGGACGGGGAAGTAAGGTTGCCAGAAAATAATGCTTTCCGTCAACTGCTTTATCCGATGACAATAAATATCACAAGGTGGTAGGGTTGCCAGATCCAGGTTGGGAACCTCCTGGAGATTTGGGGATGGAGCCTGGGGAGGACAGGGACTTCAGTGGGGTTCAATGTCATGGAGTCCACCCTCCAAAGCAGCCATTTTCTTCAAGGGGACTGATCTCTGTAGTCTGGAGATGAGCTGTAATTCCAGGGGATCCCCAGGGCCCACCTGGAGGCTGGCATCCCTACGTCCCCCCAGAATTACAACTGATCTCCAGACCTCACAGCTCAGCTTCCCTGGAGCAAACGGCAGCTTTGGAGAGCAGACTTTATGGTGTGCCACAGAGTTCAGGAGAAAAAGGAGTCTAGGGCCGCAGCCACGCAGATGAAATAATCCACTTTCAATCCACTTTCCAACTGGATTTTGCCAGTTCACACAGTAAAATCCACTTCGGTGGTGTGCTGAACGTGGATTATTTAGTGTGTGTGACTAGAGTGATATCACGTGCCCACTGACCTCTCTCCCCTCCTCAAAATCTCAAGCCAGAATTGGCAGCTCTGTGGGACACTTCAGAAATGCAAAGGGGGGGGGGGAATCAGCAATTCTTTAAGTTAACCAAAAGAATTCCCCCTATTGAAAAACGGCCTGAGAACTGAGTATGATCCATCACTTCCCTTTCTTTTAGAATTTTGTCTCTTGGGAGAGTGTCGGGCATCAGGGCACACATCTCTGAATTTTTAAAAGGCATCGTTATTACCCCTGGAAGGACATGGAGAGATTACTCCATTATTGCTGGCACAAGACTGGATCACTGTGACTAAAATGTTTCCTGCCTTTTAAGGACACCCAAAAAAGAGCTCAAAGCAGCATGTGTGAAAAACAGTACAATACAAAAGGGGTCATTGTTATCAGTGCACTTCCTTAGTGACATTAAAAGCACAAGTGGCTGCATGATTGCGACATTCACAACTGCTGAACCATATCATTCTAGTTTTGTTTACCTACATTGGCTTCCAGGCTCAATTCAAGGTGCTGGTATTGACCTTTAAAGCACTGTATGTCCTGGAATCAATATACCTTAGGGACTTGCCTTCTTCAATACAAACCTACCTGTTCACTCTGGAACCGCCTTCTCTCATACGAACCTACCTGGTGACTCAGGTCATCCTCAAAGGCCCTGCTTCATTTGCTCCCATCATCTGAGCCTAGACAAGATGGCGACCTGAGAAAGGGCCTTCTCTGTTGTGGCACCAAAACTTTGGAAAGCATACATAAAGGAGGCCAAATATGTTCGGAAAGATAAAAGAAAAACTGCAACCAGCTGCAACCTCTGGGTTTCCTGCTCAGAGAAAAAGGGATTTCTTTGTGCATCCTTAGCTTAGACATCCACAAGGCCAAGAACATCCCAATTGCCTCTTTGCTTGCAGGCAAGAAGATCGAGACCTCTTCCCATAATTGAGGGGCAGAACTACTACACAGGCCACACCAGCAGCAAATAATAACAACAGATGAAAACAACATAGAAAGTTTAGGTACTGACTGACTGCTGCTTGACTATCATGAACCATTGTAAGGTGGCTACATAGAACATAAACACTGTTCTAGATAAAATATAAACATTGGTTTGGAGAGATGGTGGTTCTCTGTTATTTCATTTTCACAAACTGCTCACCAAGGAAGAGCTGGTTAGTCCATAGAAGCTCGCAATGGAGAAAAAAAATGGTGAGGTGCCATTACAATCCTGTTTCTTTTTGTTGTAACAAATATATCCAGCTACCCACCTGAAAATGATCGCTTGGATTATTTTTCTTGTTTTTTAATATGCACAATATGTATGTAAATACAGCCAACATTTGGGTCAGTCACATGACTCTTACCATTTATCCAAGTTTGCATGCTCTTTCTTGTTCTCCTTTCCTGGCTAATCTCACCTGCCTATTGTACTGCAGGGACCTTCTGTGCCACTGAAAATGTCAGTAACAAAGACAAGGGCCAGCACGTTGGGATTTAAATGGTGGTGGCAACTACCAGCATAGCAAACTTCAGGAGGGAATTGGATCAACATATGGAGCAGAGGTCCATCAGAGGCTATTAGCCACAGTGCATTGTTGGAATTCTCTGTCTGGGGCACTGATGCTCTGTATTCTTGGTGCTTGGGAGGGGCAACACTGAGGGCTTCTAGTGCCCTGGCCCCACTGATGGACCTCCTAAGGGCACCTGGGTTTTTTGCCACTGTGTAACACAGAGTGTTGGACTGGATGGGCCATTGGCCTGATCCAACATGGCTTCTCTTATGCTCTTAAATACACATTCCTACTTCAGCATGCCCTGACCTGGATGGCCCAGGCTAGCCTGATCCTGGCAGACCTTGGAAGCTCTGCAGGGTTTGCCCTGGTTAGTGTTTGGATGGGAGACTATGATAGACAGCTGATGGAATTCACTCAGATTGGTGGACTACTTCTGACTGGCAACAGAGAGTGGCAGTTAGGAAAAGGCAGTTAGGCAACTGGAGGAGTTAAAGACTGACTGGAGAAGAGAGCAGTGGTCTTTTAAGATGCTCTCTTGTATGTAACAAGAGTCATTCGGAGTCTATGCAGGGTGGTTCAAAATAGTAGACTCTGATAAGAGACTATCCCAGGAGTTAAGAACACTCTCTGTATCGGTCAACCAAATAATTACATCTGGAGGAGGAAGGCCGTTTCCTATACAAAGCTTAGTGTCCAAAGGAAGGGAAAGACTGGAAGGCTTCGGCAAAGGGTTTTGAAGCGACCGTGAAAGGCGCTCAAAAAGTGCCCATGGCCCAGGTTATCTATCTGAAAGGGCAGATAGGAACAATCTGGCCAGAGGGGTAGAGGTCTAGTGAAGAGACCTTAGTCTTATACCCAAAAGGACAAAAGCTGGGAACACTTGAGATTGTGTGAAATTGTAAAGTGGGACAAGGTAACCAGTTATATAGACCAGTCATCAAATGCTAAACCTGTAACATCCTATGCCTACCGTGCCATTCTCTGAAAGGTAAAATTTTGACAGCAGGAGTAATGAATGGGTGATTGGTTTTAGTGGAGTGCCTGTTAAATCGATCACAGAGACCACCAAGGAAGTCCAGGGTCACAGTGCAGAGGCAAGGAATGGCAAACCACTTCTGAATGTCTTTCTTGAAAATCCTATGGGGGTGCCTGAAGTCAGCTATGAGTTGACAGCACTTTCCCACCACCTCTTCAGCATCAGGTATTAAAGGGTAACATCATCGGTGCAACCTTGGTAGGCTATTGACAAACGGCAGTGGTCTCTCAAGAGAGCAACCCACACAAGCTGTGGTGTACACAGGATGAGCAAGAACACAACAGTCCAAAATGACCCCTAACAAAACCTGTGACTTCTAGTAAGAAAAAAAACCTTGAAGTGAAAAAGGTAAGGCTCAACTTCTACTTAGTGAGAAGGGATGGGGGGGAAAGAAAAGAAAAACTAGGAAGCATTTCCCCACAATTTTAATTATTACAAATGTGTGGTTTTAATCGGATTCAGACTTAAATAATAATAAATAGGAGGGAGAAATAATGCAAGACTTTGGGGAAAAAATCCCAACCATGAGTTTTAAATTACCTCATGAGAGCAAATTAAAAAAAAACAAACCCACAGGAATAATTGTTCACAAACATTAACCCAAACCCTTCATACTAATCTCAAACACAGCAGAGAATGGTAAAACCTGCATTTCTTGGTTAATTAAGTCTCAATTATTTTAAAGTGTTTCCACCTTGGCGGTTTCAATTTTAGCACCAAAATTAGACAACCCCCCCCCCCCGTTCCCCCCCAAAAGAGGTACTGGTACATCTTCGATGTTTTTCAATGAACCGATTTAACATATAATACTTTTATATCATAATTATACACACATACTGTACATTCACACATCCACACAAACGGGAGGCATATTCCAACGTATATATCGGGGTGTTTTCAGAACGTTTACCAAAGAACTCAAGAGCAATGGAAAATAAAGCAGAAAGGGAGTAGTATTTTACATAGGAGGCAACTTTAATGCTGTAGTGCACTTATATATATATATAAAAAAGAAGTCCAACTCTCCCTCCCAGCTCAGCAGCTTGTTTGTTTGTTTTTAATATCATGATTCAGAAGATGCAGAAGTTATTGCCCTAAATATTATTCTATACATTTCCACTGGTGTTCTCAAAAAAAAAAAAAATTCCCACTTGAAATTGCTACTTTTTTTTCTTTTCAATTTACAGACTTTTGATTGCTCTTCTCTCGTTACAGCTTTAACTCATTGGCAATTTTGGAAGCAATGTTTTTAAAAGCTATGGATGTTCCCGATATCCGTTTGAAGCGAACTCCGTTCAGGGACAGTCTTGGCAGCTTACACACCTCCATCTCCCACTGCACGAGGTTCTCTGCGTGGCCGTCCCCGTGGACGCAGAAGAGCAAGAAGCGCTCCCTCTGTTCATAGTCACAGTTGTTGGCGTCCAGGACTTTGCGGATTTCTCTCATCATGTCGTTCGGATCCATGGAGCTGGTGGTTTTCATACTCCAGGTGAAGCGTAGGGAACGGGGCTTCGCTTCCTTGTTGTCGTCCTTCTGGTCGCCGGCCACGTTGCGACTGAAAAGGAAATTGTTTGAGGGGGGATTTAGTATTCGACCAGGTGACTTGACTTCCTCGACGGTTGTTAACGTTAGTCGAAGCCGCCCCCCTTTGCAGCATGCATTACTGTGAAGCGTGTTATCTTAAGCGACTGCTACCAAGCCCCAGGGTGAGTCGAGAGCTATTTTCGCTGGGGATTATTGGGAAAAAGCAAATGCTAAACAGAAGTTGCATGCAAGTACGTATATCTGACCCAAGCAGTCTGATGGCCCATGGAAAGAAGCCCTAGGAGGGGGGGTGAAGTCAAACAGGGAAGCAGCAGCATTGAGGGAGGGAAGATCACAAATCTTCCCCGCCTGCCACTTCTCTGCTCAAAACCATCCTTCCAAGGTGCTTCTCCAACTTCCACTTCCTACACAGGGGACCAAATGTGTATGGTGTGCCCTTGCAAAGACATTCCAAATTTCGCAGCTGTGTTGTAAGCAGACCCTGGGCAGTTTGTCTTCAGCAAGGATGCTCTATCAGGTACATTCTGACCACATTTGACTTGCGTTAAGAGGGCACTCTGCCTCATCCTCCGCATGCAGAAACCGACTGCAGGGCTTGAGAATTTAAGCTCAAGGGGCCTTTTGTAAGATTTCTGAGAGGCCTCCCACTCAAGTGTTGACCAGGTACAGGCAGTCTTCAGCAGGGCTGCTGTACTGTACAATCTCTAACCCAGGGGGTTCCCAACCTTTTTAAGCCTATGTGCACCTTTGGGATTCTGACACAGAATGGTGGGTGCAACCAGGAAATGACCGCTGAAGGAGCCACAGCCCGCCACAAAAGGGCTGCCATGGCTTGCTTTCAGTCACGCTGTGAAGATCCTTTTGCTATGGTTGGCAGCTGATGCCAAAACAATTTTTTTTTAATCTGTACAACCAATCAAATCTGTAATCAGAAGACTTTTAAGGCAAAAGTCACACACTTTCTAAAAAAATTGGTAGCCACCAGAAAAAGGTGGGCACCATGCCAGGTACCCCTATTCTAACCACGCCCCGGGAAGTCCTAGCAGAAAGGTCTCCTTCTTTGGAGGTTTTTGAACAGAGCCTAGATGACCACCTGACAGCACTGCTGATTCGGTGAACTTAGGCGGAGGTATTTGTGAGTTTCCTGCATCGTGCAGGGGATTGGATGAGACCCTGGAGGTCCCAACTCTATGATCCCCTAGGGCTTTTTTCTTAAATGGTGTGGAGCCACGTGGAGGAAGCCTATGACTTGGACAGATCTTCCTACTTCCCACAAACAAAGCAGCTTAGAAAAAAATTACTTTTTGTATCAGGTGCTAATATGCTCTGTGAAATAGTGGCTGCGTATGTTTAGTTCCAAAGAGGATGTGGAAGAATTAAGATCATTGTTTTTTCTAGACACAATTTATCAGAGTTTAGATTGAAACTGAAAGATATTAGTGACGAAAACTCCCCACCCTTTCCTACTACAGGTGTTAAAGCTAAAGCATACAAACACAACAGTTGCTGTCCAGAGAGCACATGCAGCCATTCCAGCAGCTGTGTGTGGCTTCCAGTTCTCTGGACTGCAGTGTCTCTATCACAGCATGCTCATATGGAGCATGAGGTTCAGATATGAGAAACAGAGACCGATTTCACATTAGGGCTTGTTCCGAGTGGAGAGCCTGTTTGATCCCGGTGCTTCTCTCCGTTTCCACACAAGTTGCTCTGGAGCTGCGAGTTGGGGCGCCGTTCTCTCGTGGCAAGCAGAAACCGCTTGGAAGAGTATCTCGCTTGCTGCGGAAGAGCACCGCGCCAACTCGCAGCTCCAGGGCAATTTGTGCGAAAACGGAGAGGAGCCCGGGCTCTCTACCCGGAACAAGCCTTGTGCGAAATCCATCAGAGATTCTCATATTGCTGCCTTCCCCACTTTCTATGTCCCCACCCCGCTGGAACTGACAGAGAGGAAATTACAAAAGTACAGACACATCTAGAATTTAATATTGGTCTTCTATGAAATAGTGGCCTTCATGACAGGCCTTTTCTGTGTAAGTGTTCTTTAGGCCAGCAGGTACCTGGGAGCCGAACTTTGAGCATTAAGCTGGTCACTGCACAATTTAAGTTTACAGCATAAGAGAAGAAGAAGAGTGGCGCTTAATAATTCAGCTTAACACATTGGGGTTTAAGGAAATGCATTGATGAAATCCTAGAACTTCTGTAAAAAGAGGAGCCTCCCATTTAAAAACCAAGGCCGTCTGACAGACATTTCTGTGATTAACTTACAGTCCCCACTAAACTGGGTTCTGCACTACAACACTGGCAGCCAATTGCACATTTTCTCCCTAGAATCCAAACCGGGGAGAATCCAACTGTGTTCATCGTAGGTGTCTTGGTAACTTCTTTTCAGCACCAACTGCTGGCTAAGATGAGGAAACCCACTGCTCTTTAACCTTTTGGCTTTGCTGCCACAATTTAATAGCCATTGCAGCATTACAAGTTATTAAGACTTTCTCATGGGAAATGTGCATGTGTGAGAAATCCTGAGTTATGTGCTGTAAGTGATTTAATCACAGCTCTGCAGAGAGAAAGCCATCTTGGTTTTTGCACATTTGTTAACACTCAGAGGGTACCGCCACCAGTGTTCTACCACCTAAGCCACATCACCTAAGGGAACATTTTTAAAACAACAACAACAACAGTTGCCCTCACCTTGAGCCCTCATATCTCCCGTTCCTCTCATATTCAGTTGGGAGCCTCAATGAAAAGAAAGCCGAAGGCACAAAGGAAGCAGGAAAAAGAAGACAAATCTTACACTAGCAGGAATAAAGTCAGCGGAATACTTGCAAGCGACATCTTACAATTGCAATTAAGAGCCTGGGTTTAAGCATACAAATCGATCAGTCAGCTTAGAGCACCAAACATGCCTTTGCTCAAATGAAATATATTTGGAAGCCACAAATGCTTGGCCTTCAGGCTACCTATTTATTATACACATGGCAGTAGTTGGTGTGAGGATTCTAGCAACGATCCCTATTCTCCAGAAAGACCAGGGCTGCTGTTAGGTAGAAAAATAAAGGTGCTAGAAATTCAGTTCACAGGATTTTAAACGTTTCATCTTCATGATTATTTTCAGCATTTTTCCCAGTCTTTCGTTTTTCCTCAAGCATACAAATGGGATAACGCCACAATCAGCTGGTAATTGCTACTCAATTATATTCTGGTTATCGTGCACACCTTCCATCCACTTCACCCTCTGCTTTCCCTTCATATAGAAATTCTTTGAAACTAAGACGGCCATTTTTAAACTGTCTTCTTTGCAAAGACGGCCATTTTTAAACCGCTGCGGGAGGAATGGTATACAAAAACTGGAGGAGAGACTGAGAATGTCCTTCTCTTCGCTTGCACAGTGAACAATGAAAGAGCACCTCAATGCTTATCAGGATACCTTTCCCCCTTCTTCACAAGTGCCTGCTTGAAATTACTTTCTGCCTAAAGATAAATTAGCAGCCAATACAAACCCTTCCTCTGAGTTGCCGTTTCAGCACATTCTTGCAAAACCGAGCACACTTTTGGGAGGGAAAAGGCGTCTCCATTTTTAATCCTAACACTCCATTCCAGGATAACCTGCGCTGATGCAGAATTTTGTCTGAGCTCACAATGCAAAACTGACATTAACACACAATTTTCTGCACAGAAACACACACATAGACACACAAAGTGTGTACAAATCAAGCAAATGGCAATGCATCTGCAATGGTTCAGTTTAGTGCTTCTTAGTGGGGGAAATCTAGGGATATGGGAGTCCTGTGAGGTTTCAGGTGGCCCCCTTCTCCCCACTTGCAATGACTTCTGACAGCAATGCAAGAAAGTTATTTTATACCACCCACGCAGCCCTGAGACTAAAAGCCCAGACCCCAACCCCACCTGCATACAGGAATCCCATCTTACATTAAGGAGTTGGGTGATGGCCATCAGGAACAAGGACCTCACTGAATGTAAGCCTGGAGGGTCCTGTATGCATAGTCCATAAACATGCTGATATAAATCCCACAATCTTATTTGCTGGGCTGTTTATATGTCCTGCTTTTCAATTTGTGGCAGGAACATACTGAAATAAGAACACCGTGTTGCTCGGTGGGTGACAGTGGACTGAAGGGTAACTGGTTTAGTTATTCCACAGCCACCACTTCTCTACCCATATGTTTCCTATCTATTCAGCACAGAAGAAGAGAGGCAGTTTCCTCTTTTTTCAGCATGACTGCCTTTGGCAGTAATCGTCAATGAATATAAAAGTTGACTGTTGTGGAGCAAGAAAATGTAACAATGCCATTCAGCGGGGTAATTTCATCAGCTGTTTAACACTGAAAACAGCAGCCCACTGGATGCAATTCCTCAATTGAACATAACAGCACAGAGTGAACTTAAACACCCAACAAAGCTACTTTATACAGAGTCAAGCTCAGGGGTGGAATTCTAGCATGAGCTCCTTTGCATATTAGGCCACACATCCCTGATGTAGCCAATCCTCCAAGAGCTTACAAGGCTCTTTTTTGTAAGCTCTTGAAGGATTGGCTATATCAGGGGTGTGTGGCTTAATAAGCAAAGGAGCTCCTGCTAGAATTCCACCCCGGTCAGGCTATTTAGTCTGTCAAAGTCAGCATTGTCTACTCTGACCAGCAGTAGCTCTACAAGGTCCGAGATGCACGTTTGCTGTTTTACATATTGCCAGATCCCTTTCCAACTGGAAACACTGAGAACCAAATGTGGGACCTTCTCCATGCAAAGCAATTTTACTCTACCACTGTGCCATAGTCCCCTTCTTCTTCCTCTCTGCATTTTGACCTATAGAGAGAGCCTTTTGCATTATCTTTCAGATGGTTCTCATACAACCTTAGAACTCAATTACAGAGCAACTCTTATACCTCGAAGCACTGTTGGTCTGAGCTCAGATGCTCTCAAGCTAATATGATGGGGAAAATGGTCAAGGCTGGATGTAACCTTACCCCAAGTCTGCTGTTAGTTTTAAAACCTTTTGACAGCAAAGGTGATAGTAATTGGTCAATTCACTAAATAAAAGAATGGCTCAGCAGAGTCAAATCTTAAAATTGCAAAGCTGATGGCATATAAATATTTGCAAAGCGGTCCCTGAAAGACACACAGTGTTAATGACTCTTGGGCTGTAGTTGCCAACTGCATGAGTAGGAAGGACTTGGCTATGGTTGTACTGACTACAGTGTGGATTTACTTTTAATTTAAGCTAATTAACCGGTGCTTAATTCAGTAATGGCTGATTATGATCATCTAAACATTTGCAGATGACTATGTGTGAAATATATATTCATGACATTTCCGAAATATATTAGCAAATCTCAAAGCTCTCCAGGGATGAGCTGGTATGTCCCTATACGGGACATTATAAATCGATCTCTTTCGGAGGGTGTTTTCCCAACATCTCTGAAAGAGGCAGTGGTCCGCCCTCTCTTGAAAAAAGCTACATCAGACCCGGCCGTATTGGCATATTATCGGCCGGTCTCAAATTTGCCCTTTTTGGGCAAAATTATAGAGAGGGCTGTGGCGTTGCAGTTACAGGATTTTCTGGAAGACGCTTCCACCTTGGACCCATGCCAGTCCGGCTTTCGCCCGGGCCATGGGACGGAAACAGTCTTGGTCGCCCTCATAGATGACCTCCGGCGGCAACTGGATCGGGGCGGCTCGGCGGTATTGCTGCTGCTCGACCTGTCGGCGGCGTTCGACATGGTCGACCACCGGCTGCTGACCCGCCGCCTCGCCGACGCAGGAATTCGGGGGCTAGCCTTACAATGGCTCTCCTCCTTCCTTGAAAATCGGGGACAAAGGGTGGCAATTGGGGGGAAGCTGTCTCAGAGACACCCGCTTCATTGTGGGGTGCCTCAGGGGGCAGTTCTCTCCCCGACATTGTTCAACATCTTTATGCGCCCCCTTGCCCAGCTTGCCCGGAGGTATGGGCTTGGTTGTCATCAGTACGCTGATGATACCCAGCTCTATCTATTGATGGAAGGCCGGACTGGTGATGTCCCTACAAATTTGGACCGGGCGTTACAGGCCGTGGCTGACTGGCTCAGGCTGAGCGGGCTGAAGTTGAATCCAACGAAGACTGAGGTCCTTTGCGTGGGTCGGGACGGACCGGGGGGGGAGATCACTCTGCCAGCTTTTGACGGTGCGCCACTGACACCAGTGCGCAGGGTCAAGAGCCTGGGGGTGCTACTGGAATCCTCGCTATCAATGGAGGCCCAGATAGCTACCACCGCAAGATCCGCCTTCTTCTATCTCAAGAGGGCGAGGCAGTTGGCTCCCTTCCTGGAACGCGACGACCTAGCAACTGTGATCCACGCAACGGTCACCTCAAGACTAGACTACTGCAATGCCCTCTACATGGGGCTGCCCTTGTGCCGAACGCGAAGACTTCAGGTAGTGCAGAACGCAGCGGCCAGGCTGTTGATGGGACTACCTAGGTGGGAACATGTGCGGCCGGTGCTGCGGGATCTGCATTGGCTACCGGTCGTCTACCGCGTTCGGTATAAGGTGCTGGTTATTACCTTTAAAGCCCTATATGGCCGAGGACCTGCCTACCTCAGGGACCGCCTCTCCCCATATATCCCCAGGAGAGCGTTAAGATCTAGCTCCCAAAACCTCCTACAAATCCCTGGGCCAAGAGAGGCTAGAATGAAGATAACTCGGGAGCAAGCCTTCTCATTAGTGGCCCCGCGCTGGTGGAATCAACTCCCAGAGGGGGTGCGAGCCCTGCGGGACCTGAACCAGTTCCGCAGGGCTTGCAAAACCTCTCTTTTCCAACTCGCATTTGAATTAGGACCAGACTAACTTGATAAAATCATTCTAACTCTAGCCATCTTATGTTGTAACTGAAGCTGATAATATGTAATTGTGACACCAGAAATTATAGCACCTATTTTTATGTATTTTAATCTATATATGTAATTGTATTGTACTCATAATGTTTATCTGCTTTTAATTGAATCATGACGTAGTCATGTCTGTGAGCCGCCCTGAGCCCGCCTTTTGGTGGGGGAGGGCGGGATATAAAAATAAAATTTATTTATTTATTTATTTATTTATAAAGCATTTTACACTATTGAAACCAACCAACCATTTTACACTATTGAAACCAACCACTGGATTCAATGCCTTAAACCAGGGGTGTCAAACTCATTTGTTATGAGGGCCGGATTTGACATGAGGCCTTGTCGGGCCGAGCCATGTATGTACCTATTGAAGATTAAGTAGCAGATATATAAACTTTGTAAAGGAAACAAACACAAAGATTTAAAAAAAAAAAAAACTTAAAACATGTTGGTCTTAAAGGTGCTTTCTTTGTATTTCTCCCATGGGATCCAGCAAACTGGCCAAAGGAAGCTCTGGCTCTTTCCTTCTTTCCCAAGGGGATAAGGAGGAGGAGGAGCCTCAGCCAACAGAAGAAAGAGAGGCTTGGCTCAGTAGGTCTACTGTGTGATTGAGAGAGCCTCCCCTCCCTCCTTTATAGCTCCTGTGCAACTGAACAAGTCTTGCAAAGTAAGCTGTGATGGAGAAGGAAGCAAGAGAGAGGGAGAAGGAAGCAGATGACAGCCAGTTGCTCAGGGGCCTGATTTGGCCCCCAGGCTGCATGTTTAACACCCCTGCCTTAAACACTCATGTTAGCTTGAGAACACTTTACCATGAGGTATAAAAGTTGTTTTGTAAATAAGTTCTAAGTATCAGCAGGCCAGGTGATTTGAATCATTGAACAATATGAAATGAAATGTACACAGTTAACCAAAGAAGTGCTGGGACTAAATACTGCACACCACAGTAATTACTGCTGTAGAATCTGAGGATACATTACAAGAGACCAAACAAGCATGCGGAAGGGAAAATGCATGCAAATTACTATGGATGTGATGTGCTAGCTTAACACGTAAGTGATTACAGCACTGCTATTTTAAGAGGTATCTTATCTGGGACTCAGGATAAAACAGGACTTTACATGTTAGAACACACTACATTATACTTTGAACATATGAAGCTGCTTTATACTAAATCAGACCCTTGGTCCATCGAAGTCAGTACTCAGACTGGCAGCGGCTCTTCAGGGTCTCAAGCTGGGTTTTTTCACGCCTACTTGCCTGGACCCTTTTTAGTTGGAGATGCCGCAGATTGAACCTGGGACCTTCTGCTTACCAAGCAGATGCTCTACCACTGCGCCACTGTCCCTCCCCATTATTTCTGGGTGTGTGGGTGCATGCCTCCAAGTCATGGCTAACTTCTGGCAACCCCCAGTGGGGCTTCAACATTCAGACAGGTGGCTTGATGATACTGCCGCCTCTGTGTCTTGGCCCTGGTATTCCTTGGCAGTCTCCCATTCAAGTACTTGCCAGGGTCAGCCCTGCTTAGCTTCCAAGATCAGGCTTGCCTGAGCTATCCAGGTCAGGGCTGTACTTCTGTATTTCTTCAGATATCTGAACTTGCATGCATGCACATGAAAGCTTATAACCAGAATAAAACTTCACTGGTCTTAAAGGTGCCACTGGAGTGGACTCAAACTTTGTTCTGTTGCTTCAGACCAACATAGCTACCCACCTGAATCTGCGTGGTAATCGCACATCTTAGTAAACTGTTGCTGCCTGTAAACTGGAGAAGCGGGCCAGTACCTTAACAAGGCCAACTGTTAAATCCAAAACATAGCCAACAGACAGTTTAGCAGGTCTACAAGAAACCACAACCAGGGTTCTCCATTCACAAGTACAGAATTTCCTCTGACTTCCTACGTAACCACACTGCAAGACGTAACCCTTTCAATCTGCATCAATTCTAAGGTATGGCACATACCAGAGATCATATTATTTTATAACTTACGTTACCCAATAAATTAACGTCAATACTACGTGCATAAGCATGAAGGAGAATACAAGCTTTCACTATTCTTACATAGCACTTAAGCTTGCTCGTTACTCGAACTCCCTTTGGATGATCCCACAAGCGCCCTAAAATGCACTAGAATTTTAAAAAATTGCAACATTTAAACAGCTCTGAATGTGATGACGTTGGGAAGGGGGAGGCAGGGCACTGGAAATTACTGGAATGGAGGAAGTGAATACAGTACTTAGACTCAGCAACTTGCAGAAGGGATTGTGCACAATCTTGTGCAGTTTCTTTGGCTCCCATTCTAGTTTGCTCATGTAAACAATGGCACACGCGCACACACACAAAATCGCTTCCCTCTCCTATAATGACTTTCCAGGAACCATTTTTAAAATGAAGAAACTGCTAGCTTCACTTCCCGACTGGTCACCCAATATCACATGCACGCAAAAACACAAGCGGGGATACAGTAAGTCCGACTTGGCTCAGGTGACTACTGTGGTTTTGTCCGTGCCATCTGCTTGTGTGAGAACTCTAGCACAACTCAGTATTTTGCACTGGCTCCAAGTTAGACTATTTTGGGACCAAGCAACAAAGACATATCTCACCTCAATCGTATTCCGTAAAACCATCGTAAAGAAACTGTGAATTGCCCGGCGATGCTTATGCATAAAGCAGCATGCATCAAATCTTTTAGAAACTACGAAAATACATAGAAGCTGGGTGGAGAGGGGAAGTTAGTCTTTCCTTTAGTGCAAGAAGCTATGAATTTACACACCCAAAGCCATGTGCTATGCCAGGGGTGGCCAAACTATGGCTTGGGAGCCACATGCGACTCTTTCACACATATTGTGCGGCTCTTGAAGCCCCCACCGCTCCATTAATTGGCTTAGAGATACGTTTAAAATTAAAGTTGCTTTCTTTCCACCTCCACCCATCTATTTTCCTTCCTGTCTTGCGGCTCTCAAACATCTGATGTGCTTGTCTTGAGGCTCTCAAACATCTGATGTGCTTGTCTTGAGGCTCTCAAACATCTGATGTTTATTCTATGAGGCTCTTGTGTGAAGCAAGTTTAGCCACTCTTGTGCTATGCTATGTGTGTAATTCCATCACAAGCAACTCATTTCTTGCACTTCAAGAGAGATTGAACAGTTTGAACATGTGACTGACCTTGAGTTTCAGCTGGTAGTTTTCATATAGGCAAAATAACTACTTCTACTGACTACAGATCTATCAAGTAGAGGAGGCCTCCCTCTTAAAGCTGTCATGTATTATTATTTGCATCCCTCTCAAAGAGCAGAGATAATTTATGACTGAATAAGAAGACTCTTCACAAATTCTGCTATTAAAAAGATACTGAAGACTAATCATAATTCTGGGATAATGCTACATGAATAAAAATAAATAAATCCCCTGAAATATGGAGCAAGGTTCCAAATATATTATGACCAACGGAAAACAGAGCTCTGGAACTAAAATTAAGATTACTGGAATTAGGCACAGTTGTACTTACCTGTGAGTTATACTTTTCATCAACATTATTACATCATTCTTCAACCATAAGCATGCTAAGTGTATTAGTATAAAGAACAAAATTATTTGGGGCACTATCAAAGTAAGTAGAGTGCTCAAAGCATGCTTTGCATTTCATTATTCAGGGGTCAGAGATCCTTAGGGATTATCAGTAGTTAATTAATTTATTTTCATTTGTTGGGTACATGAAGAGTTTTTTAGTTCTCAGAAGAAAAGTTTAGTTTTTGGAGGGGGTTTTTGTGGGGGTTTTTTTCTTGATAGAAAAACGGAAAAAAAAGGCTAGAAAAGCCAAATTCAAGGTTAATTGCAAGAGCTGGTTCTTAAAATATATATATAAGTAAAATCCTACCTTTTGATAAACCTGAATGACATGTTTCTAAAAGAAATTAAGCCAAAAATAATAATTAACAAAATGGGTTGGTATGAAATAAACTGACGATCCATTCAAAAAAGTGAGACACAAAGTTATAAGAGACTGATGAACGAAAGGAAACAACAGTTAATTCATTCTGGGAAATTAAAAAATGGTTATTGGAATGGATGGGTCTTTGTGCATCAAGACATTCAATATTTTCACATCTTCCTTGTGCTCCTGTATTTGAGGGGCAATGAAGCCCATCAGAGAAAGGCTACCAATATGGGACCATACTCTTTCTGCTTTCTAAGCTTGACAGTGAAGCAAAGTCTAGGCCACATTGTGTGTGTGTGTGTGTGTGTGTGAAGTACGGGTGTGCAGATTTTGGTTTGGGTCTACTGAACCCCCCCCCCCCCCACCACCAAATATGGGGACTCCCAAAAAATCTCATATCCAAATACTAGTATGGTATTCGGATCTGAGATTTTTCAAAATTCTTGAATTTTCGGGGGTCCAATAGACCCAAACTGAAAAATGTTGGCAAAAAAAAATATATATACCGAGACAAGAAAGGAGGGGCACAATGTCTAGCAAGCAAATCAATCAGAGAAAAACAAAATACACCATGCAAACCATGTACAAATTCAATAGCAAAATGTAATCATAATTCGTAACACAATAAATACAATATATAGTCAAATATTATGCAGTGTCAATGCTTCTATTCTATAGATTACCAGAAGAGTGCTGGAAATGGCGGGAAATGGTCCTCCGTAAATTGTATTGAAACATGAACTGGTTATCTATAGAAGAGCTGACATGGCATAACATTGCACTATATATTGTATTTACTGTGTTATGAATTGTGAATTGGCAAAAAAAAAAAAAAACCACCCACCATCAGGCTGGCTTGGCTTCTCCTGCAGACCAGTTTAAACTGAGATGCGGGAGAAGGAAGTGCAGAGGGCTGCAGAAGAAGGAAGTGCAGAGCTCTGCGGGAGCTATTGGCTCCCCGCAGGCACAGTGATCCCTGTTGGGCTTCCTTCTCTTGCAGCCCAGTTTAAAGTGGGGAGCAGGAGAAGGCAGAGTGGAGCTGCACCAGCAGGGACTTCTAACTCCCCACTACCCTGGTTGATCCTCGAACTGACTTCTGCAGTCCCTTTAAAATTTAAAGGGACTGCATAAGCCTAGCTAACAGCCGGAAGAAATCTGCTCCTACCTCTCTGCTGTTTTCAGATCTACCCCAAATTGAATTTAGGGGGAGGTATTTGTGAGTTTCCTGCATTGTGCAAGGGGTTGGATTAGATGACCCTGGAAGTCCCTTCCAACTCTATGATTCTATAAAATTCCCGAATATATCTGGGATTTTCTCTGGATTTTTTTTCAGTTATCCTGAGAAAACTCGGATACATTTGAGAAGCTGAAATATACTTGAAAAATACCAATAAGATAATTTGAGGTATATTTTTGGCTCAAGTAGATCTTAATGCACAGCCCTAGATAGAAATATATGTGATTTGGATGAATGAGGATGTCTTGCAGATCTACAGCTTTAACAGTTACACAAGAAAGCTTAAGAACAAGCGGTTGGAGTCTGTTGTTCCTAACCTACAATGGAAACAGTCCTTCCTCTTGTAGAATACTTATTTAGTGGAAAGTAAGCCAATGGATCCAATCCACGGTCAAAAAGAAACTGAGCACTTCTTCCAGGATCAGGAGTTGGAGCTCATAAGGAACTCAGAACTCCCTATGCTTCTCTGCGACCCTGAAAAGCGCTTTCCTAAAAAAACCCTGTTCCTTCTGCTTCCTAATCTTCCAGGAAATTGAGAAACAGTATATAACACAGGTGGCCAAACTGTGGCTCAGGAGCCACATGTGGCTCTTTCACACATATTGTGTGGCTCTCGAAGCCCCCACCACCCCCGTTGGCTAGCTTGAAGAAGGCATTTCTCTCTTTAAATCTCTTCTCCAAGCCAGCTGGAAGCTTGGAGAATGCATTTAAAGTTAAAGTTGCTTTCTTCCCACCTTTTTCTCCCTCCTCTTATTTGCCTTCCTTCCTTCCTTCCTTCCTTCCTTCCTTCCTTCCTTCCTTCCTTCCTTCCTTCCTTCCTTCCTTCCTTCCTTCCTTCCTTCCTTCCTTCCTTATGGCTCTCAAACATCTTACACTCATGTTTTGTGGCTCTCAAACATCTGACGCTCATGTCTTGTGGCTCTCACACATCTGATATTTATTCTATGTGGCTTTTACATTAAGCAAGTTTGACCACCCCTGGTATATAAGTAGCATCCTGCTGGATTAGACAAACAGTCCACCTAGTCTAGCATTCTGCCTCACACGATAGCCTGCCAGTACTTCTAGAGGCCAATGCCTTCCCCTGAAGCTGCCTCCCGGCTCTGGGCTTCAGAGGATTAATGCCTCTGAAATGTGGAAGTTCCTGTCAGTCACCATGGCCAGTAGCCATTGATAGACTTATCCTCCATGACTCTATCTAAACCCTCTTTAAAGCTGTTTATTCCTGTGGCCATCCTCTGGCAGTGTGTTCCACATTTTAATCATTAATTCAAGTCAACCACACACCGGAAATTTGAGAAAACTCCATGATTTATTCTGAGAACATGGCTGTTGCATTATGGAGTTAAAAAACCCCCAACCAAACAAAACCCTAGTGCTTTGGGCTTACTGTTTACACAGCCTTACAGAGAGAAAATGTATTTTAGACTTAACTGCCAAGCCCTTGGAGCAAAAATCATGGTGCCAATTAAGAGTACTCAGAAGTCCCCAAAACAACAGTTTCTTCCGGATGATATAACACCATTTTAAGGGTGAAACTCTGAATGTTCCTGCCCATTCCAACAAAATATTCAAAGGGATAGTTGGATGTGGCTTATTCAAACCACAAGGCCACATGAAGTTGCCTAATACTGAACCAGACCATCGGTCCATCAACATTCAGTACTGTGTACTAAGACTGGCAGTGGCTCTCCAAGGTCTCCGGCAGAGGTCTTTCACATCACCTTTTACCTGATCTTCTTAACTAGAGATGTTGGGGATTGAACTTGGGACCTTCTGCATGCCAAGCAGATGCTTTACCACTGAGCCATGGCCAACAATTATGGCACCCAAATAACACAATGTCAAGCCCACAGAGGCAAGGCACCCAAAAAGTTCAGGGCCCACACATTTCTGGATTGTGGGTGTCGCGGGAACAGGAACCCATATATTTAATTGCTACCCCTTGGAATGATAGAACTCCCTCCTCAAATCAAGTCCCTGTTGTTCAGGGAAGCCTCTAACTGAAGCTAACCCTACAGACTCATCCGCAAGACCCCCATCTTGGTACAGCAGGCCTGCTTGCCTGCCACTCAGAAGCATGGGATGCTTCAGTGCAAGCTCCCCCTCCCAGTCACCACATGGCAGACACACAAGGTGTTGACCTTGCAAGAGAAGAGAAGTATGAACAAAGATGAGTTTTATGCTGTTATGTTAACTACACAAACAGAACTTGGGGGGGGGGGGAAGGATTCACATCACCAGAAGGACTCAATGAAACATACCTGCAAGAATGGCTGATTTAGATGGCAAGTTTTTTTAGCTTTTCAGAAGTGAAAATTTTTCAGTGTGCACAGTGTGGTGACAAACACTGAAAGTCATCAAGACAATCATGTCTACACATACTGATGGCTGCTTTCCACAGGTCAGTTTAATTTCCAGGGCTGCTATCCTGAAACCCTGTTTCGGTAGCAGAGACTGAACTGGGAGCACTGTGCGTTCAATGCACAAGCTCTACTACCGACTGCCTCCGTTTTAATTAACCACAAGCTGGGCATATGAATCCTTTTAATATGGACCTCTTTGGACACACAGTTCCCCATCACAAAAAACAGTCCTAAGAAGAAGACAGGTGTCTGTGCAAGCATCTTGCTGAGACACTGAAGAGAGCAGAGTTGCAACTAAAGGGAAAGCTCAGAGGCAAGCAGTGTTCCCCCTAAGCTGAGTTAGTGTGAGCTAGCTCAGTTTTTTAGCCTCTGACTCACACATTTTTGTCTTAGCTCAGGAAAAATGGTCCCAGAGCAAACTAAGTTATGCAGTAGCTCAGAACTTTAATGCCAGTTGCTCACAAAATGGATTTTTTGCTCACAAGACTCCACAGCTTAGAGGGGAGTATTGGAGGCAAGGTATGGATATGATCTGCTTGAAACGAGATATGGCATTTCTCAGTTCCTCTTTTTGAAAGCATCGCTCTCAGTACTGCACACTGGCATCTATGCTCTCTCTCTGCACCTATAATCTTGATGAAGCCCTGAAGGACAGCCTCTGCACGGTTAGTCTTATGATCACTACTGGGAAGCCCTGGTGGAAAATAACACACTTTTGGAGAGATGGAACACTTCCTGTTATCTTGGCGCACACCACGAAGCTGAACCAGAAGCACGAGAAAGCTACTTCTGAGATGATCCTTAGATTCCTAACATTTTTAGATACTGTAAACGCTACTTCCTGTTAATAGGTCTTACATGGGGAAGTAGGTGCAAGAAACAGGCCTGCCTCTGCTGATAAGGATTCCTGTTCGATTGAGCTCACCAGATATAAGAATTCTTAAGATGCGGTAAGCTTTTGGGACTAGTATTTTGGACCAAGAATCTGGAATTACAGACTGTCAAGAAGATTTATACCTTGCCCTTGTCTCTGAATCAGAGTCTCAGAGGGACTTACAATCTCCTTTATCTCCTTCCCCCACAACACCCAGCCCTGTGAGGTGAGAGAACTCTTCCAGAAGCTGCCCTTTCAAGGACAACTCCTACGAGAGCTATGGTTGACCCAAGGCCATTCCAGCAGCTGCAAGTGGAGGAGTGGGGAATCAAACCCGGTTCTCCCAGATAAGAGTCCACGCACTTAACCACTACACCAAACTGGCTCTCAAGGAATCCTGCAGTGATTATATTAATAATAAAGTGCAGCTGACTTGTGGCGACCTCATGAAATTCCACATGGGGTTTTTCAAGGCAAGAGATGATGAGCTGAGGTGGCCTGCCATTGCCTGCCTCTGCAGAGCAGCCACATCGTCCCTGCTGGTCTCTCGTCAAAGAACAGACCATGGCCAGTCCCTGCTGAGCTTCAACGCTCTGGCAAGCTCAGGCTAGTCTAAGCTATTTAGGCTGCTACAAATATTTTTATGCTACTAAAAACAAAAAACGAAGTACCTGATGTAGAGTTGGAAATTGTTATAATCTGCTGGCTGAGACAAAAGCTTGCATTAAGATAAAAAGGGAAAATGAAGGAAAAAAAAACACCAACAAGATCAAAACGGCTTCATAAAATTTGGAAGATGAGTTGTAACGATCAAGTTAACATACTACGTGCGTGCTCACAGAACGTCTAATTTGATGAAGAACAAATTCCGTGGATGGTGGTCTATAAGTTTAATGTACTAGAACTCCAAATTGCAATTCTGCCCATATACATTCTTTGGAATGCTAAAACTGATATGTAATTATTTGTGAAATAGATGTGGTTGTAAGAGTTTGTTGTTAGGTATTTAATAAATATATTTTAATTAATTCTAAATAAAAACAGTACAGGCTGGTTCAGCATTACACGAGCCACCTTCGAAGCCCACATCCCTCAGTAGTTCTGGTTTTTCTAAGACAGGCCGATTTCACTTGGCCTTGACAACCCAGCCCCAGTACAGCAGATTAACTGAGCAAACTACCTTCTTTGCAGTATCTGAACCCAATACCTGATCCCTTTGAGGGGTACATTCAGAGGGAAAGAAGGTGAAATGTTATATGCTTAGTTCTACCACACCTCAGACAAGTTTCTTAACATCTAAATTTTCAATGTGACTAGATGATCTAGCTGGCAATTAAGAACTTAAGTGCTGAACAAAACACTTATGCAATTGCTATTTTTTTAAATATACGTACCTTCTCGTCAGCTTGGAAGTTAATTTACTGAATAAGTTAGTGGAGCCCCTACTTCGTGTCTGTGAAAGCGGCGTTGCTTCATGGGACAGACTGGGAGATGCAGGCGGTCCATTGTAAGTGGCAGTACGCCGCTCTCTGAGCTGACCGTGGAAAGTGCTACGACTTGCAGTTCCTCGTGGGAAACGGATCCGATCCGGCGTCGTTGCACTGCTAATGCTGTGAGTCGAAGCGACTGGGGTTCTTTGATCAGGAACAGCGCTAGAACAAAGGAAGGGAAAACATTCACCCACTTCAGCAAAAGCACAAGCTTTTGTAAGCTTAACAGCGCAGGTTCACAAAGAGCAGGATGTCAGTTCTGCAATACGGAGCAACACATTCCTTACAGATTTCATTATTGGAGAGTTATCGCAGAACATGAAATACTTTTAATACACATTAGAGACAAAGAAGCAGATCAAAACTCTGCACAGGGAAGAATTTGGTCTGTACGGAAACCATAAAGACTTTTACAGATAAAGCTAAATCAAGAAAGGAGAGGAGGACCAAATATGGCCTCTTTTTAATGTACGAATCTTCCTCTCTTTCCCTCTTCATATAACAGATACACCTTGAAAATGTCAATGGAAAGAGAAAGTCACTGAATATCACCACTTCCACAGCTCTAATCCACAGCTATAGGATTATAGTATCAGGACCAGGTAGAAGGGAGATTTCAGAACATTCAAGATGTTCCTCAAGAAGGGATCATACCACACACAACTGTGACCACGAGGCAAACGGGAGTGATGAGAATGAGTGGGGAAAGGCACACACTGTAGCACAGTCTATTGCTAAAGGTTCCACAGCACAGATTTATACGGCAGCGAACGCCTTAGTTTCACAAGGATTGCAGAATCTCTTACATAGACCTGAAGTTATCTGTGCCATTGTATACCGCAGGCAACATCATCTTCGCATGCACAGAGGCCGACATGGACATCGACTTCTGATGTCGCAGCCGAACACTGATGGAGGATGTGGTACATACTGTGGCAGGGCTAGCTGCGTAAGCGAACATTTCGGTCAGGCTGCGGGGGGGCGGGGTTGGGTTCAGGCAAAGGCAGAAAGAACAGCATGATGGATCAACAAACAAACATGCAAGCTACTGTGTAGTTTTTTTTTAAAAAGCAAGAGCCTTTCCTCCAACAAACGTGTTGCATTTTGGTTAAAATGGGTATAACTGCAGTCAGACTCTCAAGACATGAGGGGGGTAACATGGTGGAGGATAGTCTTTTCCTTACTGGGCACAAACATATGAAGCTGACTTATAAGCAGGACTTTTTTTTTTTTAGCAGGAACACAATTCTGGCTGGTTTGATGTTAGGAGGCGTGGCCTATTATGCAAAGGAGTTCCTGCTGCCCTTTGTGAAATAATGGTGATAGCAGGCTGTGTAGCCTAATATGCAAATGAGTTTCCCCTGGGCTTTTTCTACAAAACAAGCACTGCTCATGCCAAAGCCAAGCTGCTGGGTCCCACTAACCTATTCTGATCGGCAGTGGTTCTGCAGGACTTCAAGGCAGAGAACATCCACAAAACAGCTACTCTAGAGCAGCAGTTCCTAACCGTTTGGGTACAGTTACCCAAAAGTCCAATTTACTTGGTATGGTGACACACACAGGGCTGGCTCAAGGTCTTTTGGCATCCTGGGCACACTATGAGCTTGACATCTATCTAGATCAACGTTCCATTTTCTACGGTAGCTAACCAGATGTTTTCTGAGAAACTGACAAATGTTGCATGAAACTGCCACCACCGTGAACCCCAAGCAAGTGGCATTCGGACATACACAGCCTTTGCTTACGGAGGTTACATTCCAGCTTCTGAATGCCCACTCCTTCTCCATTTGGCTCTCTACTACCAAGTTTGGTGTAGTGGTTAAGTGTATGGACTCTTATGTGGGAGAACCGGCCTTGATTCCCCACTCCACTTGCACCTGCTGGAATGACCTTGGGTCAGCCATAGCTCTCGTGGGAATTGCCTTGAAAGGGCAGCTACTGTAAGAACTCTCAGCCCCACCTACCTCACAGGGTGTCTGTTGTGCAGGGGGAGGTAAAGGAGATTGTTACCACTCTGAGATTCAGAGTATAAAAAACCAATATATTCTTCTTCTAGGATTTTAAGAAACTCTCTCCAGTAACCATCAGGACATGTTTTACTTGAACAACATGTCTATGCAGTGGAACAAATTTATGACATGGAAGATACTGTTTCCAGGGTCAGATCTTGGTTTCTAAAATACAAAAGGGAGAAATGCAAAGAGAAGGGGCAGCCACTAGGGAGGGTTGGCCTGCAACCCACTTTGAGAGGCTTCTCTGTAATCTACTTTTGTGGTCCTGATCCACTGGTTGGGAAACACTGCTCAATAGCACTTTTAAATGAAGAGGCTGGAGATGGAACCTGCCAGGACACTTATGTGCATGTTAAGCGGGAGGCTTCACTGTTATCAGATCGTTCCCCTTCTTGTGTTATGCTTGATGATGCATTGACACTGAAGTGGCTACAAAAGTGGTCACAGAGAGGAGACCACAGGGGAACATGAATTCATTACCTGTACACAGAAGAAAAACATATGTCTACGCTATTATGCCAGTTCGAAGAAAACCAAACCCAACCCCTTGACGGCTTGGGGCAGTTTTGCCCTTCAATGGAAGATAGTAACTGTGGCATCTTCACTTGACTGCACAAACACTGGTGACAAAGACTGACAGGACTGCTAAAATGGGTTGCAACTCCTTCCCAGGAGAAATTGTACTCCTTCAAATTTTGGTAACTCAATATATAAATTGCTAGGATGCTGATACCGCCTACTATGTTTAATATATAGAATTTTGTGTTGGTACTTCATCAGCTTGATTGGCTAAAGGTTAAGACCTTGGAAGTCCCATACATTAAATTACGTACCTAGTCCTCAAGGCCTTGCCTTTACTCAGTTCTATTGGTATTTTATTTATTTTAGATACTTTTTCTTTGCTGTCAAGTCACAGCTGACTTATGGCAACCATGTAGAGCAGGGGTGTCAAATGTCTAGCCTGTGGGACAGAACCAGTCCCACCCAGGGCTTTAATCAGGCCCGCAGCTCTTTTCTCCCCTCTCCCTTTGAAGCTCCCAGGCTGCTGAAGTTCCCAGCTTTGCCAGTTGCAGCAGGAAGCTCTTCTGGGCTTGCAAAGCTGCAAAGAAAATTAAGGTCTCTGTGCCTAGATAGATAGTCTATCTGGGCCCAGAGACCTTAATGGAAAATCCATTCCATGTTTTCCTTGCAACTTTATCTATGCTGCAAAGTGTTTCAATGGAGTGGAACTTAGTTTCACTTTCCAGTGTTCCTATGGCCAGCTGAAGCTGTTGCTTTCTGGAGTTGTGTCCTTGCAGCCAGTTTGTCGCTGCTGAATGGACCTGAGAACTGGTGCCCTGAATCACTACACCAAACTGACTCTTGATAGGCTGTGAGAGAGAGAGTAACTGACTGATGGTCACCCAGTGAGCTCCCATGATGGCAGAGTGGGGATTCAAACCTGGGTCACCTAGATCCTAGTCCAGTACTCTAGTCATTTTATCATGCCAGCTATCCTCCTTCCCAAAGACTGTTTGTTTTAGCCCCATCTTCCATTACTCCTTCCTCCTCCTGCTACTATACATTACCTGTTGTGAGGGCCCTGGTCATGGCCCAGGAGCTCTTCTTGGACGGCACTCTTAAATTTGGTCCCTCTGCTAAGTGATTATCAGCCTCTATAACATTACTAAAGCTCAAACACTTCAAAGGGACTGGACACAGAAACTAATCTAATAATTTAATTTAGGCTTTTTTGGTAGCTGGAACTCCTTTGCAAATTATGCCACATACCCGATGTAGCCAATCCTCCAAGAGCTTACAGCGGGCTCTGTGAGAAGAGCCCTGTAAGCTTTTGGAGGATTGGTTACATCAGGGATTTGTAGCCTAATATGCAAAGAAGCTACAAAAAAAGCCCTGGGTTAAGCTCTGCTGTAATACACAGAACAATACAGCCCATCATCCTGGTAGTTGTATGACCAATTTAGGCCCATTTTGGGGTTAAGGAAGAGGCTGAAGAGGCAACAGCTTAACTAAGGCTACTCACTGAATTCATGGTTGGTCAAAGATCTGAACAAGGGCCTTGCAGGTCATAGCTCACATTCTTAACTAATGCCGTATACCAGATCTTGCTTATTATGGCCAGTAAGTAATTAGCAGGACAGAACAACACTGCCCGCGTCAAGTACATAGCAGTCAACTATATCAGTTAGCTGAGGATCACACAAATAAAAAATTTCTGCTGGTATCCACCGTTTAACATGTGGTTCATAAGCAACAAGCTCTTTTCGTAATACCAACTGAGGCGGTTTTCCACAAATACCAAGCAGGATTACTATCATCATTAATTAGAGGGGAAAAATCCCACGTTTCCTCTCCCACATGAACCATCTGCGATAAATACCCGATTTAGAAAAAGGATCTTTCATGCGGAGTCTTGAAGATAAAAAAAAAAAAAAACTTCAGGCTTCACTCCTTCAAAAAAAAACCAAAATCTGTTTTCACTATCTCTTCAAGTATGAGGACTACATATTTTGTGAAAGCTGTGTCGGAGCGGGAGTAGCAGAGTGAGGGAGATGACTTGCCCGTCACAGGGCTTCAGGAAAGAAAATCAGGCAGACGCGTGCAACTAGTGCCAAAAGGTGTATTAACATATATACACGACAAGTGCTCTCTTGTGCAGTCTATACAATATCACCTCCACGGACAAAGTGCTTCGCCTAACCACCATCTCACAGGGAGAGACCTGTGTGATGCACACACAGATCATATATAGTCCAAGCAGCCAATCCTGGCCGTGCTGACTCAGCAGATTGCATCACTTGGCTTCTGCCGGCTCAAGCCGGTCTGCTGATCAGGTCACTGTGACCTAGCCTGGCAGCTAGATCACCAGCTGTCATACTGTAGCTGTCAGACTGGGTTTATGTAGATTCTTGCTCCAACACACCTCCTAATCTATTTAAACCCAGTATACCCAAACACTTTACACAGTTTTCATGTTCACTTGCAGTTAAACATTTCGTGAATATATCAGCGGCATTCTCATCCGATGTACACTTTATTATTTTTATGAGGTTTTTAGCCGCTGCTTCCTTCACATTTTGGTACCTGATAAGTATATGCTTGCTTTTCCCTCGAGCAGCTTGGTTCTCCGTCAGTTCTTTGGCTGCTGAGTTGTCAGTATATACTGAAACTGGCAAATTTACAGGTATGCTAAAGTCCCTCATCAGTTGTACTGCCCACTCTAGGTTAAGTACACATTCGTTTATGGCACCGTACTCTGCCTCACACGTGCTACATGCCACCAGGGTCTGCTTGGTGGCTTTCCATACTACTAGGGCATCTCCCAGAAATATTCCAATTCCTGTGGTTGATTTTGCCTTGGGCCGGTCCCCCCAGCTTGCGTCAGCATAGGCGCGTAGTTCAGGTTTTTCTCCTACTCTGAGGGATAGCTTACGTTCTATTGTGCCGCTGAGGTAACGTAGTACTCTTTTAGCCGCCACCCAATCTTTGTGGTGGGGTTCAGCATTTTTCTGGCACAATATATGTACCGCATAGCTGATATCTGGCCTGGTCCAGCACGCTAGGTGCAATAAGGACCCGATCAGGGACTGGTATAATGGTACATTCTTGAATATCTCACCTTCAGGTTCCTTGCTATAACCTGTGGTCATGGGTGTTTGCACACTGCTAGCTTCGTTCATACCATACTGAGCTAGCAGCGCTCTCACTTTGTTGCTCTGGGACAGTTCAAAACAACCATCGGCCCTCCTCGCTATTTCCACCCCTAGGTAGTAGCTCACTGGCCCCAGGTGCTTGATAGTGAACAGCTTACTGGCTGTTTCTTGAAACCATGCTAATTGTTGGTTGGAGTCCACTAAGACAATCAGATCGTCCACAAAGATGAGGACTATCATTCTGGACTCTCCCACCACCCTGCTAAACATGCAAGGGTCTGCCAGATGCTGGTTGAATCCTACTTTCATTAATGCTGACTTCAAACACTTGTACCATGCGTGTCCGGCTTGTTTCAAACCATACAAGGCTTTGTTCAGTTTTAACACACCACTCCCACCATCAAAACCGGGGATTTGTTCCATAAACAGCTCCTGGTCTAAGGGGGAGTTCAAATAGGCTGTCTCGAAGTCAAAGTGATGGGCTTGTTGCCCCGTACTTCCAGCCTTACACAATGCTGCCCTGAGGGTTTCAGCTTTTAAAGTGGGGGCAAACACTTGCTGATAATCCAATCCCTTCCTTTGGCTGAACCCTCTGGCCACTAACCTGGCCTTTCGTTGCACGGCTCCATTTGCGTCTTTCTTTAACCGGTAGGTCCACCTACAGGAGATAATGTTCCGGTTGCCCGGCCTTAGCACCTCAGTAAACACTCTGTTTTTCAGCAAGGAATCATATTCCTTCTGCATTGCGGCAAACCATGCTAGCCTTTCTTTACTATCTAGCTTCAGCACCTCCTCGTATGTTTCAGGTTCAGGGGTGCTGACTTGGTTTGCACTTGGGAACCCGTATCTAGCAGGAGGGATGCCTTTTGTGGCTCTAGCCGACACCCGTGGCCCTGTGCCAGGATTCGGCTCACCTTCTCCAGCCCCACTGGGTGCCACCTCCTGGGCTGGGCTTCTGGGCTGCGCTCCAACATTCTTATCAGTACTTGGCAGCATTCCCAGGTCTCTTTCCGTAGAGTGCAATCTTGCCCAGCTGGACTCACTAAATCCAGCGGACCTACTAAAGGTTAGCTTCGCCCGCTTATCACAAAAGCGATATGATTTGGTTTCTGGCTGGTAGCCCAGAAAGGTTAGGCTCACTGCCCGGTCACCTCCTTTCCTTCTATGTTTCAGAGGAATATTCACCCAGGCTTGGGTTCCAAATACCCTCAGAAAGCTCAAATCTGGGCAGTGGTTATATAGCCGCTTATAAGGCAAATCATTTACAGGCTTACACCAAACCCTATTATGTACGTATGCCGAGCAATGCATCGCTTCCGCCCAATAACGAATTGGCAGCTTTGCATCCTCGAGCATGCTGTGCATTAGTGTTTGTAACACGGCGCCTGTTCGCTCGGATAGCCCATGTTCTTGGGGCGTTGCTGGGTTCGTCAGACGGTGGGCAATGCCCTTGTTTTCCAGCCAACGTTTCATCTGGTTAGATAAAAATTCCCCCCCTCTGTCGGTTTGTACAGCTAGGAGATTAACCCCTAATTGTCTCTCCACTGCTTTGACCCACTTGGTGAATGTCTTATACACCTCAGACTTATGCACCATGGTGAAAACCCACGCGTACCTCGTGTGGTCGTCGGTGGCCACCAAGCAGTATCTCCTCCCCGACAGACTCTTTGGCAATGGGCCAATAACGTCTAAATGGACTAGTTCCAGGGCTCGTGTGCTTTCCCTTGAGCTTTCTTTAGCAACAGCACACGCCTTGCTTTTGGTCTTCTTGCAGACCTGGCAATCCAAGTAACATTTGCAAGGATTTACTTTCAAACTAGGCACAAGCTCCAGGGTTTTCTTTAACGCCCTAAATCCGCAGTGCCCAAGTCTCCTATGGAGCAAATGTATACAATTATTGTGCACAGGCTCATTCGACACCTGAGCCACCTGGGCACAATCACTCTGGACCACATACAGTTTACCTTCCCTCTTTCCTGTCACAAGCAACTTTCCCCCACCTCCCAGGATTTTGCAGCAGGTTTTCTCAAATCTCACCTGGTATCCCTGGTCAAACAGTGTGCTAACACTCAACAGGTTAGACTGCAGTGAGGGTACATACAACACATTTTGCAACATACATTTCAGTGCAGGAAATTCCACATTGCCTGAGCAAACAGAATTGGCAGTGGTCCCATCAGCCAATCTCACATACTTATGCTCAGGACTGTCAATGTTTTTCAACAACTCCTTCTCGCAGCAGAGATGGCTCGTTGCCCCGGAGTCTAAAATCCAAGCAGACCCTGTGCTCTCTACTGCAGACGTGACCAGCCGGGTTGCTTCCTCACACGGGCTGGCGGTCCTCCGCTCTCGCCGCACACGCCCCCGCCTCTTCTCCCTCTCAGGGCAAGCTCGGAGCAGGTGCTGCGACGACCCGCATCCATAGCAGCGACGGACTGCAAACGCAGTCGGCTCCACTTCCTCCACCTTCGGACGCCTGCCAGCAGCAAAAGCTGGCTCATTCTTGGCTGTCTTCCCGGACACACCGATAACAGCACGCTGCCCGGCCGACACCCCCGGACAGCTCACGGCCGCAATTCTCTCTTGGAAGTCAAGCAGGTGGGCACAGACGTATTCCATGGTCAGGGTCGCTACGTCCACCGTCTCCAGAGAAGTTATCAGGGGAGTGTACTCAGGTGGCAACGACGACAGCAAAATGTACACTCTGTCGTCTGGAGCTACAGTCTTGCCTCTTGCCTCCAGCTCAACGAAACAGTCCGTTAGCCGTTTGATGTGATCTTTCACACACCCTCCAGCCGGCATAACGGTGCGGAACATCCTCCTTGTCAAGGCCATGAGGGAACCAGCAGTGGTGCTAACATGCACCGCACTCAACGCGTCCCAGGCAGCCTTGGGAGTGTCCTTCCCTCGCACATAAACCAGCTGGTCATCTCCTATAGATAGCACTATGTTGGCCAGTGCCTTATCCGATAACACAGTCTCGGCAGGAGATAAGTCAGCAGGGGGGTTACTCACGAACAGCCATTGCCCTTCACGCTTGAGGTAGTGTTGCATTCTCAGGCTCCACACCGCGTAGTTGGCTGAGGTGAGCTTCTCAACGGCTACTCCAAGCTGTTGCTGAGCCATCGTGCCGACTCCTCCTCACGGCTGGCTGCCGACGTCCCTCTGGCTCTCAAACAGAGAACGGTGGTGCTTCTGTGTCCTTCACCGGCGTTCCTCGCCTCCGGCTCTTTCCAAACTCACAGTCAGCTCAACTCTCAACTCTCTCCTCCGCGCAGCGGAACCGCCCTGGGCCCATAACCCTGTCGGAGCGGGAGTAGCAGAGTGAGGGAGATGACTTGCCCGTCACAGGGCTTCAGGAAAGAAAATCAGGCAGACGCGTGCAACTAGTGCCAAAAGGTGTATTAACATATATACACGACAAGTGCTCTCTTGTGCAGTCTATACAATATCACCTCCACGGACAAAGTGCTTCGCCTAACCACCATCTCACAGGGAGAGACCTGTGTGATGCACACACAGATCATATATAGTCCAAGCAGCCAATCCTGGCCGTGCTGACTCAGCAGATTGCATCACTTGGCTTCTGCCGGCTCAAGCCGGTCTGCTGATCAGGTCACTGTGACCTAGCCTGGCAGCTAGATCACCAGCTGTCATACTGTAGCTGTCAGACTGGGTTTATGTAGATTCTTGCTCCAACAAGCTGACCCAGGCAATTCAAACAAAAACTAGTCGAATTTTGTCCATCCTGTCTTCCTCACTTTAAAGAACTACAGGTCAGACACTTTCTGGGGTGAGAGTTTCAGCATCCTTACAAAAGAAGACTCGCAACTGCAAGGCTCACAGTTACCGAAATCAAATTCTGAAATCCAGAGCTGTTTTCTGACTCACAGACTGGAGAGCGTGATAGAGGTGTATGTTTTTCTTTTCCCCTTTATTACCCTACATAATAACCTTCAAGGGCAGTATAACCTTTAGCATAAGCAGCTTACTGCAGCTTACTCAAAGCACGTTTATCTTTATACACACATGAAATCTACCAAGAAAGAAGTACATGAAAGTTAAGACCCTTCCAGGATGCTAAAGGTCAGTTTTTCTCCCTGTGATGTCAGAACAAACTGATCATCCTGCTTCGTTTCCACCAGCACCTCCTTGGGTGTGGACTTGTAAGGACAGGCTGCGAGACAAAGAAACAAGTAATGCATAGAATCATAGAGTTGGAAGGGACCTCCAGGGTCATCTAGTCCAGTCCTCCACACAATGCAGGAAACTCACAAATACCTCCCCCTAAATTCACAGGATCTTCATTGCTGTCAGATGGCCATCTAGCCTCTGTTTAAAAATCTCCAAGGAAGGAGAGCCCACCACCTCCCGAGGGAGTCTGTTCCACTGAGGAACCGCTCCAACAGTCAGAAAGTTCTTCCTAATGTTGAGATGGAAACTCTTTTGATTTAATTCAACCCATTAGTTCTGGTCCCACCTTCTGGGGTCACAGAAAACAATTCCACACCATCCTCTAGATGACAGCCATTCAAGTACTTGAAGATGGTGATCATATCACCTCTCAGCCACCTCCTCTCCAGGCTAAACCTGCCCAGCTCCTTCAACTTTTCCTCATAGGACTTGGTCTCCACACCCCTCACCATCTTCGTCGCCCTCCTCTGGACCCATTCCAGCTTATCTATATCCTTCTTAAAATGTGGTGCCCAAAACTGAACACAATACTCCAGGTGAGGTCTTACCAGAGCAGAGTAAAGCGATACCATCACTTCACAAGATCTGGACACTAGACTTCTGCTGATATAGCCCAAAATTGCATTTGCCTTTTTAGCCACCACATCACACTGTTGACTCATGTTGACTCAATTCCTCTCTCTTCTTGAATGCGTCCACTATGTTATTTTGCTGAAAGGCAGCACAAGATCTCTGTGGCTACAAAACGAATTCCCTTGTTCCAACAAAAATGCCTGGAAAGGAACAGTGGACACCTAGACAGACAGGCTGAGAGGGTGACCGTAACTGGGCACCACCCAGGAAGTTAATTGGCTTCCAAGGCTGAGCATTATCAGTTTTACAGAGATAGTTTGGGAAGAACAGGTTTAGCGTTTCTACAAAATAACACATTTGTCTGTTTTATGGAGTGCTCCTGACAGTGACACACCCTGTATAGGAAACATCTATCTTGCTGAAATTTTAAAAAGGCAACCTTCTATGGAAAACCTGTACATTCTTCAGGAATGTAGCAAGCAGCACAGTTTGGACTGAAACACAGAAAGACACACACGAACACACCTTTTCAAAGTGTGTTTTCTCCAAGTTTGAATGCAAACTCCCTCCCCCCATTGCATTTTTTATTCCACCTTGACTTAAAGGCTCAAGGTGAACCTGAACACTATAACAGCTGCCCTGAGCCTGTCGGCGGGGTGGGGGTGGGGGACATAAATATAATAAAATTAAATATTAAAAAGTCAAGGACTATAAATGTTACAGAAATGTCCAAGAACCGATCCTTTTATCCTACCTTGCATAGTAGCAGCTTACCTTATTATCAGTTATGAGAATTACAGAACAAGCTGTAGGCATAATCAAACTAAAGTACTGTTAAGTCCCTTAGGGGAGGGACAGTGACTCAGTGGTAGAGCATCTGCTTGGTAAGCAGAAGGTCCCAGGTTCAATCCCCGGCATCTCCAACTAAAAAGAGTCCAGGCAAGTAGACATGAAAAACCTCAGCTTGAGACCCTGGAGAGCCGCTGCCAGTCTGAGTAGACAATACGGACTTTGATGGACTGAGGGTCTGATTCAGTAGAAGGCAGCTTCATATGTTCACTCATTTAAGCAAATATTAAGTCTCCCCAATGCAGGATGGATTTTATCTTCTGTATTCTGTGTTTAGGGGTGCCAGATTAGGATTTACAAATGAAAAGTAACTGAAAAATATCAGTATTGGAGCTGATTTATAATACACCACAGCTTGTATTCACGCTTACTACACTGTGAAGAGAGGAGGGGAAGTGTATATCCATTCGATGTTATAATGGCACCGAGAAGAACACAACTGCTCCTTTTTTTATAGGAGACTCCTACCTGCTCTCCTTCCCATTTTGAATGACCGAATGTCTGTCTGCAGTGGTTCGCTCACTGCAAACATACGTGTTTCGCCGGGTCATGGCTCCAGGTGCAGTGTTATTCTGTGAAAAAGAGTACATATTTATTAATTTTCCATAGGAAGGGATGCCCAAGATCTTACACTAAAACAGAGCCAGTTTGGTGTAATGGTTAAGTGTGTGGACTCTTATCTGGAGAACAGGGTTTGATTCCCCACTCCTCAACTTGCAGCTGCTAGAATGGCCTTGGGTTAGCCATAGCTCTCGTAGGAGTTGTCCTTGAAAGGGTAGGTTCTGTGAGAGCTCTCTCAGCCCCACCCACCTCACAGGGTGTCTGTTGTGGGGAAAGAAGACAAAGGAGATTGTAAGCCACTCTGAGTCTCTGATTCAGAGAGAAGGGGGTATAAATCTGCAATTCTTCTTCTTCTTCAGAATCTGTTTTACTGTATTTACTGAATTCAGACTACCCAACCCATTAAAAATACAGAAAATTCTTTCTATTAGTCTTAGAAACATAAAGCTGGTCCCCTATCCCTGTCTTTTCCCCCCTGAAACTAATAAAACTTTTTGAAAATTGAAACATAAAGCTGGAATGGATCGCAAGGGTCATCTAGCCCAACCCCCTGCACAATGCAGGAAATTCACCCCACCCCACACAAACACCCTCTTTCAGCGACCCCTGCTTCAAAAGCATAAATGAAGGCAAAAAAAAACTCCAGGATCCCTGGACCAATTCAGCTTGGGGGGAAATTCCTTCCTGATCCCAAAGTGGTGATCAGTGTTACTCTGGGCATGTAAGTAAGGGGCCAAAAGAGCAACACACTGTCTCATCCTTTCCTGCCACCCCTCTCATGATCTGCCTAAATTCACAGAATCAGCACTGATGTCCGAATGCACTCTTAATCAAAACACACACCAGGAGACTTTATATGCTGTCAGTTTCTATTCTTAATTATTCTTAAATATTTTACAGCTTTCCTTGAAGAATGATTTTCCTCCTGAAGTCAAATTAAATATGACATAATACAGAGGCCTTCAAAGACCAAGGAAAAACTGAAAGCAAGTATAAACTACGTACAGTGGGTTTTAACAACAATAAAAATCAAGGCTACAAGGAAGATAATGTTAAAACGAAAGGAATTCAAAATGGAAAGAATTAAAGAATCACAGAGCTGGAAGGGATCTCCAGGTTCATCTAGTCCAACCCCATGTACAATGCAGAAAATTCACAAATACCTCCCCCCCCTCCATGCTCAGAAGACTGACACCCCCCCCCCCCCAAAAAAAATCCTCCAGGATCCCTACCCATACTGGCCTGGAGAAAATTGCTTCCTGAACCCAAAGCGGCAATCAGCATTTCCTCGGGCATGAAGGAAAGGGCTAAGCGCTGATGCAACCCTTCCTGCACTCCCTCTCATGGTTTAGATCAGTTCAGTTCATTGCTGAACTGCAGAAGAGCTGGGGCCACAGAGAGAAAGAAAACCATGAGCCCATTCAAAAATGGCATTGCGTTCAAGGAAGGAGCACAAAGAAAATTAAATTACTCTGTCTCTGTCTTTACAGAGAAAAAGTGCAGAGATAGGCCCAATCCGTTGATCAGTTTTCCAAGAATGACAGAAGAAAAACAGGTTACTCACCTGTAATTGATGATCTTCGAGTGGTCATCTGTGCAGTCACACACATGGGTTTTCCTATCAGGACGAACCCTACCTCGGAGATTTTAAATAGCTAGCCTAGGCGTTATTTTTGGCGCGCACTCCCTCCCGCTCTGGGGAGCAGGCATCCACTGCGCATGCCTGTAGCGCGAGGGAGGCGCCCAACCCACTCAGTTTCTTTCCCCGCCGCTGACATAATAGGAGCGCGGATATATAAGACAAGTAGCCAGCAGCGGGGACGGCTGGGCGGGCGTGTGTGACTGCACAGATGACCACTCGAAGATCATCAATTACAGGTGAGTAACCTGTTTATCTTCTTCGTGGTCTCTGTGCAGTCCCACACATGGGTGACTGATAAGCTGATCTGCAAGGCGGTGGGTGCTGGCACTAGAGTTGGAGGAAAAAATAGTGCAAAGGTTAGTGCAACATAGGCAGCACATTATAGGCTATAAGGTAAGTAACTACTCACCAAGCCCGGACCAGCTTCTTAGTCAAAGATGGAGCGAAGAACTGCCTGTCCAAAGGATGCATCCCGCCTAGCACGAACGTCCAAAGCGTAGTGCGTGGCGAAGGTCGAGGAGGAAGACCAAGCGGCAGCAGCGCAAATGTCCTCCATGGATACACCCCTGGCAAGGGCAGATGACGTTGACAAAGCTCTTGTAGAATGAGCTCTTATGGCAGATGGAACTGGTTGCTTCGCGAGCTTGTAGCACAGCTCTATAGCAGCAACCAACCACTTTGATAGTCTCTGCGTAGATATCTTTTTTCCCTTATGACGGCGGCCGTAGGCCACGAAAAGTCTGGAGTCTGTGCGGAACGATGCAGTTCGATCTATATAGTAGGCGAGTGCTCTTCTCACGTCTAGACAGTGTAGAGCTTCTTGGCCCTTATCCGTAGGCCGTTGGAAAAAGGCAGGTAAGGTAGTGGTTCTATGCAGATGGAATGCGGAGACCACCTTCGGTAAGAAAGCGGGATCTGGCCGTAACACCACCTTATCATGGTGAAACATGGTGTAAGGCGAGTCCGCTCTGAACGCGCAGAGATCACTTGCTCTTTTAGCAGAGGTGAGTGCAACTAAAAGAGCCGTTTTCCATGAGAGGAGGTGAAGTGGTATCGTAGCCATAGGTTCAAAAGGTGGTTTTACTAGTTGGCTAAGCACTAGTGACAAACTCCAGCTAGGATACATTTGCCGTAGTGGTGGGTGCAAATGTAAGATTCCCTTTAAGAAGGATTTCGCAGCAGGGTGTGAGAAGACAGTTCGACCCTGTACATGCGGGTGAAAAGCTGAGATTGCTGCCAGGTGCACCTTCAGAGAGGAGTACGTAAGGCCCTTTTCTGACAAATGCAGTGTATATGCTAAGATTTGAGGCATGGAAGCCGAGGAGGGTCTGAAATTATGCTTGGTAGCGTAGATGGAAAACCTTTTCCATTTCATGGAATATGACTTCCTTGTTGACGGTTTCCTTGCATTAAGGAGAACGTGTCTTACTCCTTCAGGAAAGTCTGAGAACATATCCTCCAGGCCGTCAGGCGAAGTCTGTTCGGGTCGTGGTGCAGAACCCTGCCGTTCTGTTGGGACAGGAGGTTGTGTGCCAGAGGGAAGTGATGGTAAGTGCTTTCTGACAGGAGGAGAAGGGTTGTGAACCATGGCTGACGTGGCCACCATGGCGTCACGAGAATGCAATCTGTGTTGTCCAGTTGAATTTTCTGTATGCACCGTGTTATTAACGGAAAGGGAGGGAAGAGGAAGTGTAGTGGACCGGTCCACGTCTGTATGAAGGCATCCCCTGCAGACTGTTGTGAGGGCGGACCTCTCATAAAAAAGATCGCACACTGTGCATTGTCTGGTGCAGCAAACGCATCTATTGACGGAGTTCCGAATTTCCGGAATACTGGCAGAAGGTATGACCGGTGGAGTGACCACTCGTGGTCGTTGATGGAATATCTGCTCAGTCTGTCCGCTTGAACATTCTGTATGCCAGGAAGATGTACCGCAGTGAGGTGAATCTGATGGGCAATACTCCAATGCCACAGGTGCATTGCTCTTTTGCAAAGGCGGGTGGATGCTGTCCCTCCTTGCCTGTTTATATAAAAAACCGTCGCCACATTGTCTGAGGCGATCTGTACGTGTAGGCCTTGAAGAGATGGAAGGAACGATTTTAACGCTCTGTGAACAGCTAGAAGCTCTAAGCAATTGATGTGGAGCGACTGTTCGTACGGTGTCCATTGCCCCTGGACCGTGAATACGTCGAGATGAGCTCCCCAGCCCCATCTCGAGGCGTCTGTTGTAACCACTGCTGATGGACTTGGCCGTAAAAAGGGCATTCCCGCAAGCAGGTGAGCTCGAACTGTCCACCATTCGAGCGAAGGGAGGATGTGGCTCGGAACAGTGAGGACCGTTCCTTGAGATTGGTGTTGGGGTCGAAACGCGCGGACGAACCAGATTTGTAGGGTTCGCATGCGTAGTCTTGCGTGTGTCAGAACTGCCGTTGTGGCTGCCATAAGTCCTAACATGCGCTGAATGTTGAAGGCCGCTTGTTTGGGTTGTTGCATTATTTGTGTGGCCAGCGTCTGAATGGAGGATATCCTGTCCACAGGAAGATACGCCTTGTGGTCCGTGGTGCACAAACGAGCCCCAATAAACTGAATGTCTTGAGTTGGGGTAAGGTGTGACTTTTGATGATTGACCTGGAGGCCCAGGTTTGCTAGGAGCGCAAGTGTGATGGAAATGTCCTTCATCAACTGTGTCCTTGAAGCTCCCACAAGGAGCCAATCGTCTATGTATGGGTAGGTTGCAACGCCGCGTTGCCTGAGGTACGCTGCAATAACCGCCATACATTTTGTGAATGTCCGTGGTGCCGTGGAAAGTCCGAAGGGCAGAGCTCGGAACTGGTAGTGGTTGTTGCCAACGGCGAAACGCAGAAACTTCCTGTGGCATTGGTGTATTGTCAGGTGGAAGTATGCGTCCTGTAAATCTACCAGTGCCATCCAGGAGTTTCTGGGGATTAATGGCAGAATCGATTGTAAGGTGATCATTCTGAATTTTCTGTGGCGGATGAATTTGTTTAGGGCTCTTAGATCCAGAATCGGGCGCTGTCCCCCATCCCTTTTCGGGACTAGAAAGTACCTGGAATAAAAACCTGTCCGATGATACTGGACTGGGACAGGCTCTATAGCCGCTTTGGCTGTTAAGGTGTCTATTTCTTCCTGAAGGGAAGGTGATGGGGGAGTGGAAACAAAATGATGTCTTTTTGGTGGTGCTTGGAACTCTATGGAGTAGCCCCTCAAAATAATGTTCAGAACCCATTTGTCTGTGGTTATTTGTTGCCAATTGTCGAGAAATGGAAGAAGCCTGGAGACGTGCTGAAGTGGTAGAGGTAGAAAGTCAAAGAGACTGCTTCGATGAAGATGCAGCCTTTTTAGGTGGTTGTGGTCTCTGCTGTCTCTGGTTAAAGGATTGCTTTGGAGGAGGAGCTTTACGTTTCCAGTATTCAGATTGTCGAGGGGATCTGGAACGTTTGAAGGGGGTTGGTTTCCATGATCTGGGCTTATAGCTCTGTTGTTGTTGTTGCTGTTGGGCTACCCCCAATCTTTTCGCTCGTTTGCGGCTGTCATCCACGGTGGACAGTATATCGTCCGTTGTGGCATTAAAGAGACCTTGGCCATCGAAGGGAAGGTCTTCTATCTTGAATTTTAGATCAGGCTGCAACGAAGAGGATCGAAGCCAAGCATGTCGCCTTAGGGCAATGGAGGCGGCCATCGCCTTGGAAGTGCACCCCACAGAGTGACGGATGGTGTTTATCTGTTGCTTTGAAATCCTGTTGAGCTCCTGAAGTAGCTTGCAGGCTTGTTTCTGGGAGGGCTCAGGCAGGGCAGAGACTAGCGTATTCAGTTGGGAGGAGATATTGTGGGAATACGCGGCGAAGTATGCTAGGTAATTGTTGATCTTGGCAGTTGCCGTCGAGATTGAATACATTTTCCTTCCAAGAGTATCTAACTTCCTGCCTTCCTTCTCAGGGGGTACCGGGTGGCGGGTCTGTTTGGTTTTAGAAGATGAATGCACTATCAGAGAATTCGGTGCTGGATGGCTAAATAAAAATTTCGAATCCGGTGCTTGGATCCTATAAAGGGATTCGATTCGTTTTGAAGTCGGGGGAATGGAGGCTGGGTTGTCCCAAGCTTCTTTGATGGCTTCTAGGTGTACCGGCAGCATCGGCAGAAAGGAACCAGCAGGTAAATCTGAGTGCACCAGGTCGTGTACCACGTCTGTCACCTTGGGTGCATCCGAAGTCAGAGTTACGTTAAGTGCAGAGGCCATATTGGCAATCAAGTCCAGGTATGTCTTTGCCCCTTCGGAAGGTGACAAATCCGCGGGCTTGGCGATATCTGAAGCAGGGGACCCAGGGGACATGGACTGTATCGAATCCGATGATTGAGCTTCGGATTCAGCATCAGAGTCAGGTTCGGGTTCAGGTAGGTCCGGTCTGGTTGGAGTCGTGCTTTTGGGTTCCACTGGAATCGCACCCCTAGGTTTAGAAGTCGAAGTGGAAGGAGTCGGAGACGGCTGTCTCGGTGGTTGCTTGCTCCGTTGGACAGGAGTCGCTTCCTTGGATGGGTTCATGTGATAATCGGTTCGGTACCGAGAATGATGGTATCCGCAGCATGCATGGGATTCGATGGAAGGAGACCTTGAAGCATAATGGCGTCGCCTCGGGGACATGGATGGGGACCGAGATCTCGGGTTGTAGCGATGGCGGTCCCTCCCTCTACTAGGGGATCTCTCCGGGAAACGCGCATGATGGTACCTATATCTCTCCATGCTGGGAGACCTGGCTGGGAACCGATGCGCATCGAAGTACCTGTAAGCATCATGTTTGTGCTGGATGGGATTCGACATATCGCGGAACGATCTAGGATTGATGTGGTGTCGAGTCCACTGTTGCGGGTCTCGAATCGGCTCCAGCGCAGGGTCTAGCATGGATCCATGCGGGGAAGGGGATCGGGACGGAATGGGAATAACTTCTTCCGTCTGCTGGTGCGGCGACTCCGTAGCCGGGGTGGTCACTTCCTGGGTGTCGGATCCGGGAGTGGAAGGCTCGCATTGCGTCTCAGGCTCATTCTGTTGTTCGGAGGATTTTCTCGAGTCCTTCGGAATCTTCGGGTCCTTCGGGTCTGTCGGTTTCCGCGGAGCCTTCGGATCGGACGGTTTTCTCGAATCCTTCTGGCCCTTCGGGTCGGAATGCTTATGTTTCTTAGTGTGCTTCCCGCCCTTTGGTTTAGTCGCCGCGGCCGTTTGTTCTGACGTTCTCGCGCCGTCGCCGGCTTTCGCGGCATCGCCGGACTTATGCTTGCTGGGAGCAATGGCCACTGAAGCTGCCGACCTTGCGCCGTCCCCTTGGGGAGTCAGTAGGGGAGGCGACTTACTTGCTGACGAAGATTGCGACATATCAGGCTGGAGCACAGACTCCATTAAGTGGCTTCTGAGTCTAGCGGCTCTGTTTTTTCGCGCCTGTTTGCAAAATTGAAGGCAGTGCGCACAGGCGTCCACTTTATGGGATTCTCCCAAACAGAACAAGCAAAGCGAATGCCCGTCCGATGTAGGGATTTTCGCCCTACAGCGCGAGCACCTTTTGAAAGTTATTTTACTGTCCCTTCCTTCCATACGCCCGGGGGGGGGGGTGGGGGTGGGGGAAGGGAGGTCTGAGGAAAAAGCGGGGAAGATATTTATCTAAATCTTTTTTTTTTTTTTTTTTTTGAAGATAAGAATATGAAGAAATAGCGAAGGATGAAAGAAGAGGAAACTTGAGGAAAACGAAGGCTAGATATCTGAGGTAAGTGAGGAGCGCAACGAGGTAGGACTATCCCGGGCGGCGGTTGGAAAGAAACTGAGTGGGTTGGGCGCCTCCCTCGCGCTACAGGCATGCGCAGTGGATGCCTGCTCCCCAGAGCGGGAGGGAGTGCGCGCCAAAAATAACGCCTAGGCTAGCTATTTAAAATCTCCGAGGTAGGGTTCGTCCTGATAGGAAAACCCATGTGTGGGACTGCACAGAGACCACGAAGAAGATCTAGTGGATAACAGACTGCATTAGATGTACTGAAAATAGTCAAGACAAGCATGCACTCAACTGGGGCTTTACAAGGAACAGGGAAAGCTAGGAAGTCCTCCCCTCCCCCAAACATTGTAGCATCTGAAGTAGGACAAAATCCCTACAAAGACTAGAACAGAACCAAGCAGTTCCATTATACAATCTGTTGTCCTCCCTCAGCTCCAGGGAACAATACAAAGAGAGGGGCACCAAGTCAAGCAATTCATTGGTGAAGGAAATCTTGTAGGGACTGTTTGCACTGAAAGCTGAAAAAGGTGTATGGTAAACATCCATACAGTGGCTGTTAAGACAACAGAGAGACACAGCATGCTCAACTAACCTGCTGGCATTCTTTGAAGATTAACAGCTACAGACAGGGAATTACAGCAGACATTTAATAAGGACATAAGGAGCTAAGAAGAAGCCTGCTGAATCAGAGCAATGATCCACCTAGTCAAACATGCGGTCTGGGAGCCGAATCAGGCCTCTGGAGGGCTCCTATCAGGCACATGAGCAACTGGCTCTTGTCTGCTTCCTTCTCCCTCTCTCTTGCTTCTTTCTGCATCTCAGCTTGCTTTGCCAGGCTTGCTCAATCACAGGAACTACAGAGAAAAACCTCAATTTTCTCCATTAGTTGAGGCTTCTCCCCCTCCTGGTCCCTTGGGGAGGGAGGGAAAGAGCCAGAGCTTCCTTTGCCCAGTTCCCTGGATTCCAGGGAGAAATACAAAGAAAGCACCTTTAAGACCAACAAGTGCTAATGTTTTAAGCATGTTTTAATTTAAAAAAAAAAATCTTTAGTCATCTTTGTCTGTGTCCTTTAGAAAGTTTATAACTCTGCTACCTAATTTTAAATAGGTACACACATGGCCCAGCCCGACAAGGTCACATTTATGTCAGATCCAGCTCTCATAACAAATGAGTTCGACACCCCTGATCTAGTACAACATCCTGTCTCACACAGTGACCAGCCAGTTCTTCTGGAGAGCCAACAACAGGGCATAAATGCTGAGGTCTTCCCCTGATGCTGTCTCCTGGCTCTGAGACTTAGCATCTCAGAATGTGGAGGTTCTCTTCAGTCACCATGGCTAGAAGCCATTCATCAATTTATCTCCCCATGAATCTCCCTAATCCCCTTTTAAAGCTGTTTATTCCTGTGACCATCACTACATCCTCTGGCAGCTAATTCCACATTTCAAATGCCCTCTACGTAAAGTAATGGTGTAACTGTAATAATGCATGCAAAATAAAAAGCCAGAAGAAACTGGCACAGGACAGAGGGAGACAGAAATTCCAGTTTACTGATCCATCCCAAGCCATTTATTTAGCTATAATGTATATTTCACTTGTCAGCCCAATCAGGGACATCAAGGCAGCTGATAGCTAAAAGCGATATAAAAAATACCGTAAGAGGAACTGAAAACAAAACTAAGATATATATAGCCCTGGAGACAGAGTTCTACAGTTTTAGCACCACTACTTTCAGGCTCCCAAACCCATCTAACCTCAGAAGGCAGGGCCTGAGAAGATGACCCTAGTGGTCAGGTAGGCAGTCCTTTAGTTATACTGGCCCCAGATGGTACAGTACTTTAAAGGTCAACACCAGCACTTTGAACTGGGCCCACAAACAAGTTTACACAGCCCCAGAGAAAGAAAGTCCTAGGAGAAGAAAGCCATTCAGCTAAGTGAAGCAGGAGGAGAATATGCTGTCTCCTTGAAATCTTATTTGGGAAGTTGTCACAGTCATTTGATCTTAACTTTGTATCAGTTTACACTCTTAACCCACCAGCTATATGTATTTCAACTCTGTACCCCATCCCCTTGTCTGAAGAAGTATGCATGCATACGAAAGCTTACATTCTGAATAAAACTCCGCTGGTCTTAAAGGTGCAACTGGACTCCCTACTTTGTTCTACAGCTTCAGATCAACATGGCTGCCCTCTTGGATCTGTTTAGCAGACAAGTTAGAGAAATACCAAAGCCATCTGGGAGGAGGAGGGGGAGGAGGAGGAGATTGGGTTTATACCCTGCTTTTCACTACCTGAAGGAGTCTTAGAGCAGCTTACAATCTCCTTTCCCTTCCCCTCCCAGTTAAGAGTCTGCACACGTAACCACTGCACCAAACTGGCTCTCCAGAACAAGTCTGGCATCCTCCTACTTGAAGAGTTCCTGAAAGGAAACAGGTTACTTTACATTTGACTATGAAGACAGACAAGTAGATGCGAGGGGAGAAAATGTGGATTAAGTGAAGAAATTATAGTCAAGTTTACTCCTACTGAAACGTCTCATGCTTCACTGGAAGCGGTAATAATGAAAGGTTCTAGGAATTCCAACAGAGAGACCAAGAAAGAAAATCAATCAAGACTGGAGTCTCGCAGAGAGTTATTTTTACAAAGGAGCAGGATACTGTAGTTACATAAATCTCTGTCTCCTACAGTGTTAACATACGCACAAGTCTTAACTTTTGCTTTGATGGAATTTTAAAATGTACTCAGGTACAAGTCCAATGCTTATAAGACTTCTTTAAAAAAAGAAAAGAAAAAAGAATTCACAACAAATGGAAGGGAGTTTCTAAAAGCTGCATGATTCCTTAAAACAGAGGTTTTGTGAAAGAGAAAGATTTGGACACACACTAGATGAGATCAGCGTATGCTAACTTTAAACAGAGGCAATAATAAAAGATAACTATAACATGAGCACTTTGGAACATCAAAAATCTATCAAAATATCTTTCATTTCAAAAATAAAAACTAGAGACCAAATAATTAACTAGGAGATTATGAAATATATTGCTTAATGCACTGGAATTCAAGGTGTCTAGGCTAACAGAAGCCAAACTGAACTCCGTATAGAATCAAAGACTGTATTTTTTGAAACTATACTGAGAGCTTAGCTATTAGAATCATTTTTCTAAAACATACACATAACACAAACAAATGGGAGGCAGAAGGAAGCAATCACCAGTGAATCTGACAAATCTTCAAATCACAGCTTCTCCTAAGTAGACCTCTTAATGTTTTATTTGAATATTTGCACTGAAGTTGTCGGACAGGCTACTGAACTGGTGATGTCACTCCATGCCCAGAAATCTACTGGTTTAGACTGAAGTAACTCTGCACTGGACTGCACTGCAAGTTATTGGATAAACGGTTATAATGCAGAATATAACAATGGGAAGTACTCCACATTTGCTTTTGAATAATCTCCTTTCCCTTCCCCTCGCCACAACAGACACCCTGTGAGGTAGGTGGGGCTGAGAGAGCTCTCCCAGAACTGCTCTTGAGCAAAACAGCCTTGAGAGAACTTGTAATAATACACAACGGGTTCTGATGTCAATAGAAAATCAATGAAAATCATCACCGGGTAACAATAATACCTTCACACTATTAGTGTGTATGCATGCTCTATTTAGTGCATAATCAACAAACATGAGTTAATTATAATCATACATTGCTTGTAACCACTCAGAACCAGAATCCAGGGTGCTCTGCTCTCCCTCCAAGAGTCTACTCCAAAGTAAATATATGGTGTTTCAGGGACAAACACCTCCACGATGTTGTTCCGTATGCAGGCCTGTAGCTACAGTGGGGCCTGGGAGGGGCCAGGCCTATCCTTTCACACACCGCCCCCCCCCCTGACTATATGGCCCCTCCATTGGAGGGCCCCCAATCTGTCCTCTTTGCTCACCGCCACTCTGAACAAGTGGTAGCATCGCTGCTGGTCTTTTCGCTTTTTCTCTCCCCTTCCCTAACACAGCGTGCAGAGCAAAGGGGGGAGGGGAGAGTCAAGAGGTCTCTGTCTTTCTGAGAGATGGGCACATAAGAAACAGGTGGGGGGAGCAGAGCTGCTGTGACTGCCCAGGTGAAGGGGGGTTAGCTTGTGGAACTCAAGCCAGTTTACAGTGCCGAGAGTCCTGGGCTGTCAAACCGGGTGGCCTCCTGCCGCCCCCGCCCCACAACAAATCCTGCTGTGGGCCCCACCAAACGTGAAATCCTGGCTACGGCTCTGTCCATATGTCTGGTGACTTTGGATGAAGCCCTTCAACATCCAGTAATAAAAGACAAATTCCAAACGAGTAAGGGAGTGGGGAATCAAACCCGGTTCTCCCAGAGAAAAGTCTGCACACTTAACCACAATATCAAATGTACGCAAACAGTATGGTAGACTGGACAAAGAAATTTCCATTTTTTTAAAAAAAAATTAAGATTCCTCCTTTATAATTTAAAGCACAGCTGCAACTTACATTAGGGGCAACAGAGCTCTTCTTCCGCTCAGGAATGTCAGCCTTGTTGGGATTGCTGGCATTCCCAAGCATGGGGCTGGCGGGAGCAATTCCTCTTCCTCCAGCAGCACTGCTGCTGGACTTCCTTTCTTCCTTGAGGTCGCCATCTGCAGTGCTGGTCTGGCTTCTTTTTGGATACGCCACTACTGGAGGAATAGAGGGACCAGCTGAAAAAGACATAATATATGGTACATTACAAAGCCCCTACTTAAAAAGCTATGAGTCTAGAATGAACTAATGATGATGATGATGATGATGATATTGGATTTATATCCCGCCCTATATTCTGAATCTCAGAGCAGTCACAATCTCCTTTACCTCCCCCCCCCCAGCAGACACCCTGTGAGGTACATGGGGCTGAGAGAGCTCTCGCAGAAGCTGCCCTTTCAAAGACAACTCTCACGAGGGCTATGGCTGACCCAAGGCCATTCCAGCAGCTGCAACTGGAGGAGTGGGGAATCAAACCCAGTTCCCCCAGATAAGAGTTTGCGCACTACACCAAAATGGCTCTTGACCAAACTGAATATCCAGGAGTCACCTTCCCCCTCCCGCCCCCCAAGATACACACACACACACACACACACACACACACATATATATATAAAAAGAAAAATCTGTGTTAGAGTCTGTTGGTTATTTAACCAATGCTTGAGAGGAGTCCAATGGAGCACGACAACAGACTCTAAATTTATTACTCTTCACAATTAAGAAACCTAATGACAGAGTCTCACAATCAAGGATACATCAATCTCCAATTCCAACATATTTATGTCCTTGTGATGTTCCCCCATCCCCTGCCCTGTTGAACCCTAATGGGTGATCACTTGACAACAGGATCAGACAATTTCTCGTAACACTCCATTTGCCTCACTGTTTTTCCCTGGATAAATCTCATTACACATTGCTAAATCCATATTCACTGTCTTCTAATGTATTCTTTTTTGTATTGACAAACTGGAATAATGTTTGTAATTTTTTGTAAATAACAGTAAGGAAAGGAAAGGTCCCCTGTGCAAGCATCAGTCATTTCTGACTCTGGGGTGACGTTGCTTTCACAATGTTTTCACTGCAGACTTTTTACGGGGTGGTTTGCCATTGCCTTCCCCAGTCATCTACACTTTCCCCCCCAGCAAGCTGGGTACTCATTTCACCGACCTTGGAAGGATGGAAGGCTGAGCCAACCTCGAGCCGGCTATCTGAAAACCCAGCTTCCACCGGGGATCGAACTCAGGTCATGAGCAACGCTTAGGACTGCAGTACTGCAGCTTTAACACTCTGCGCCTCAAGGCTCTTCAAATAACTGTAAAGCTGCATGTTAAAATGAAATTAGTTGGACAGAAACACCTCTAAGAGAAAGATCTTGTCAGTTTGGAAGTTTTTTTGGAACCTACACTTATGCTTGTATGCTAATTTGTTTTTTAATCTCTATGTACGGATTCATAAGTTTCATTCCAGTTGGTCTGAAGAAGTGTGCATGCACATGAAAACTCATACCCTGAATAAGACTTTGTTGGTATTAAAGGTGCCATGGGACTCTTAACTTAGTTCTATTGCTTCAAACCAAGCGTGGCCAAACTGTGGCTCAGGAGCCACATGTGGCTCTTTCACACATATTGCGTGGCTCTTGAATCGTCTGTCATCCCATTGGCCAGCTTGGAGAAAGCATGTCTCTTTAAATCACTTCTTCAAGCCAAAGCAGCTGGTGGCTTGTAGAACGCATTTAACATTAAAGTTGGGTGTTTTTTCCACCTCTCCCTCCCTCCCCCATCTATTTACCTTCCTTCCTTCCAACATCTGACATTCATGTCTTGCAGCTCTCAAACATCTGGCATTTATTCTATGTGGCTCTTACGTTAAGCAAGTTTGGCCACCCCTGCTTGGCTACCTGACTACAAATAAAGAATTGTTACTCCACTTGCATCTGATGGCTTTGACTCTTGAAAGCTTACACCTAGAAGCTCTTGTTGTTCCCTAAGGGGCTACTGGCCTTGAACTGTTCTATTGTAGACCAACATGGCTATTCTCTGAAACAGTTTATAAAAAAACAAAAAGACTACCACATTTAAAAGATGAAGCTCTGAGGTTATTACTAGAGACAATAAGTTGGATCCGGACTAAGTCTTTAATTAACAGAAGGGGAAGTATTATTTCTAATAACTCCCCCACTGCAGCCCCCAACCTGCCCCATGCCATTTTTGAGGGTCTCCTGTACCCCCAGAAGTAGCATTTTAGGACTATCAACAAGCTGCAACAGAAAGGGGAGAAGAAGGAAAGTTCCGTTCTGTTGTAAGAATTGTCCTCCGTTAGTGGAAGACTTAAATCTAGATGCAACCTACTGGATTGGATCCAAACTACTCTTCTTACAGAATGGAAGTTTTTCGCACTTCCCTCTCTGCCACATTCCACTACATTGCCAAATACTGCATCTCTGGACAAAAAAAAAAATAACAGTGGCATGATGGAGGGCTCAACAGAACAAGCATGAAATCAGCAGCAGCAAACTCCTCCAAAAAACCCCCTCAGCAAAAATTCCCTTCTGCTTTAGATCAATAACCTGCAGCGTTCTGTCCAACACCACCACCTCCCTGCTCCACATAAAATGTAATATCTTGGAGAGGCAGTTCAAGATTATTAGAAAAATAATTACTGGAACCTTAATCAAAGTTCAATTTCTTCTCAGATTTCTGGAAAAAAAATCAATATATTTTGTCACCTGTGAAAAATCTTATTTCAGAAAACATATTGCTTACAGCTGATTGTAGGTTTGTACAGTCATAAGACCACAAGAACATCAGAAGAGCCCTGCTGGATCAGACCAGTGGTCCATCTAGGCTAGCATCCTATGGTGGTTAACCTCTGGACAGCCAACAAGGCACAGAAGCCAAGGCAGGAACTTCACAATAACTCCCCCCCCCCCCCCTGCGCACACACATCCCCTGTGAGACCTGCTCCATACTCAGAAGATGGTAAAAACCTCCAGGATCCCTTGCCAAACTGGCCTGCCCAAAGTGGCAATCAGTATTTCCTTGGAAGGGTAAGAAAGGGCCACAAGAACATAAGAACATAAGAGAAGCCATGTTGGATCAAGCCAATGGCCCATCCAGTCCAACACTCTGTGTCACACAGTGGCCAAAAAATTTACAGCAACTATGGGGCAGGATAAGAAGTTTTCATGTGTGACTACTGTTTTCTAAAAGGAATTAAAAGTAACATGAAGTATAAGGCAAGCAAACAGCAGGAGAGACAAAAACCAGAAACAATTAAGCTTTATAGAATCTTGGGAGCGTACTTGGTTTATGAACAAAAGCGGGGTGATAATATCAGTGGTGGTGGTAGAAAAGTGCTGCCAAGACACAGACAACTATGGCGACCCCACAGGAGTGTCAAGGCTCGCTTCAGAGGTGGTTTGCCATTGCCTGCTTCTGCACAGTGAGTAGTGACCACATCAACTTCCATCCAAATACTAACCAAGGCCAACCCTGCTTAGCTTCTGAGGCCTGACAAGATCAGGCCAGCTTAGGCCATCCAGGGCTGATACTATCATGACTCACATGCATATAATATCAGGGCTCGCCAACTGAACTGGCCATACCAATCAGTATCCATGTGACATCTTCCAATGAGAAAGGCTATAACTTCAAACCCTAGCTCCTCTTCACTGCAAATGACTTGGTCCCTTCTCAAAGGAACTACTGCAACCAGGTTCTAATCCAACAAAGCCGTATGTATCCAGAGATGCATTTAGAAGATGATGTTGGATTTATACGCCCCTCCTTCAGTCTGAATCTCAGAGTGGCTCACAATCTCCTTTACGTTCCTCCTCCACAACAGACACCTGGTGAGGTAGGTGGGGCTGAGAGAGCTCTCCCAGAAACTGCCCTTTCAAGGACAGCTCTGTGAAAGCCATGGCTGACTCAAGGCCATTCCAGCAGCTGCATGTGGAGAAGTGGGGAATCAAACCCGGTTCCCCCACAAAAGAGTCTGTGCACTTAACCACTACACCAAACCGGCTCTCCATGTAGCATCTTTTTGTTCCTACTAGTGTGTGTATTTCATATGCCTAACTGGAACACAATGCCTTCTAGTGAACAAGGAACATGGAAAAACCACAAGTGTGACAAGCCAAACAATTCGGACCATCTCAGAAGATGGGTAGAAAGTCAACTGTTCTGAGAAAACTAACTCAATCAATGGTTGAAACAGATCTGCTGCTTCTAATGTATTTATGAATATGACTGCCCACCATCCACACGGCATGCCAGGTTAACAAGGCAAGTTTCCTTTGTTAGCCCTGATCTTTGCAGTAAAAATTAAAACACATCAGAGGCTTTTAAGTATTGTTTCCCCACTTCAAACTAGTCAAATTAACATCTTTACAAATAGGCACAGTTTCTGTTTTTGACAATTCTAAGAGACTGGATGAGGAAAAGGTTGACTTTTCAGGTTGGGATAAACCTTTGCAAAGTATTCAAGATTCGGAAGATGACTGCTTTTACTAGGTCACGGTAAAGAACAAAAACAAAAAACCCTTTTTATTTGCTGCTCTGTATGCACTAAGCAGGCTTTCTGAAGGAGATGACAGCCCCTTAGGAGGGAGGAAATGCAAAGAAATGCTGGTAAAAACACAGCTTCCCAAAATCTTTTAAACACAAGCTGACCCAATAGTGTCAAGAAGAAAACAAAAGCCACACGCACTTGGTGAGGCTAAGAGAGAAGAAGGAACTTTTGTGCTTTTTTCTAACAGACCTTGCAAGAGGCTTACCAATAAGTCTTCTCTAGGATAATCATGACTACCAGGCAAAGGAGGCACACATGATCTAAGTGGTCAAGGCACAAGCAATCCACGAGTTAGCCAGAACATACCGGTCCCAGCATCTTTTCCCCACATCAAGTGTCATACTGATTACCCTTTGCCTGTCAGGGATCTGAATACCAAGGACATATGAAATAACAAATAGCACACAAAGCCAACAACAGCAGTAGTTATGGCACACAGTGATTTTAGGACACGGAAATTCTGCATTCCAAACGCGCTGCCTTTTAGAGGCTGAGCTACGGAGGACAGCCATGCTGATTTCCCCCAACTCTTTCCTGAGACAAATATTCTGGAATACTGAGACAAGGGGCACTCACCGTGATCACTGTACCGTCGCTGCTTTTGGCTGGAAGATATACTTCTCTGCACCTTGTGATGCGGCGATTGGCCGGTGCTGTTATTGAGATCGCTACTTGGCCTGACTTTAGCAAGTGAAAGATTGCTGCTGGAGCTTGAATCACTGGCATCCAACTACAGAGAAATTTGCAGACAGGATTAAAGTGAGCATATGATCACAGCAGGACTTTAAAGAATACTCGATGTCTAATGCTTCTTTGTGCAACATAGTAATAATAATAATAAAATTTTATTTATATCCCACCCTCCCTGCCGAAGCAGGCTCAGGGCGGCTAACAACCTATCCATACAAAGGTTTAAAATCACATTAATCTTAAAAACATTCCAATTTAGAATACAAATACAGATACATTTCAGGAACCACAGTTTGATGTAATGGTTAAGTGTGCGGACTCTTATCTGGGAGAACCGGGTTTGATTCCCCACTCCTCCACTTGCACCTGCTGGCATGGCCTTGGGTCCGCCATAGCTCTGGCAGAGGTTGTCCTTGAAAGGGCAGCTGCTGTGAGAGCCCTCTCCAGCCCCACCCACCTCACAGGGTGTCTGTTGTGGGGGAGGAAGGTAAAGGAGATTGTGAGCCGCTCTGAGACTCTTCGGAGCGGAGGGCGGGATAGAAATCCAATATCTTCTTCATCTTCTTCATTATTTGGCATTTGAGGAAAGCTCAGTGGTAGAGCATTTGCTTAGCATGTAAAAGGTCTCGAGTTCAATCCCCCAAATCTCCAATTAAAGGAACAGCTATGGGGAAGTGACATGAAAGACCTCTATCTAAAACCCTGCCAGACTATACTGGATGGGCCAACAGTCTGATTCAGTACAAGGCAACTTCATGTGTCCTCTATATGCCAGAATATATTTCAGCACTTGTAATAGATGCTTTCAAGCTGTGGTGCTGGAGAAGAACCTTGAGAGTCCCTTGGACTGCAAGAAAACCAAATCAGTAAGTCCTAAGGGAAATCAACCCAGACTGTTCCCTGGAAAGTCAGATGCTGAAGCTGAAGCTCAAATACTTTGGCTACCAAATGAGAAGGGAGCACTCCCTGGAGAAGATCCTGATGCTGGGAAAGACAGAAGGCAAAAGAAGAAGGGGATGGCAAAAGATGAGATGGCTGGACAGCGTTACTGATGTCACAAACATGAATTTGAGCAGACTTGGGAGGATGGTGGAAGACAGGAGGGCCTGGTGTGACTTTATCCATGGGGTCGCAAAGAGTCGGACTTGGCTGTGCAACTGAACAACAACAACTACATCTGAAACCTGTGGTTAAGTACACTAAGATAATTATTCACTGCACAAAGAGGAAGTCCTGAACAAGACCTCATGGGAATTAGATAGATGATAGATAGATAGATGGAATCCTGGAGTTAAGTTCCCAGTTAAAGAGTTCCAGGAGCAAGTATGGGAAATACCTCCCCATACCCTTTCAAATCCTGGATCAGCAGCATGGGCCATGTCAGTCACTGGCTGAACTCAGCAGAAAGCACCTGCTGGATCCAAAATAAAATTTTCTGTCTCAGTGGAAGGACACTGTTGGATCCAAGCGCATGTCATTCATAACCTAGTCATTACCGACCCATGGGGTGACGTCAAATCACAATGTTTCCACGGCAGACTTTTTTACTAAGCGCCTTTCCCAGTCATCTACACTTTACCACCAGCAAGCTGGGGACTCATTTTACCAACCTCAGAAGGATGGAAGGCTGAGTCAACCATGAGCTGGCTAGGTGAACCCAAGCTTCTGCTGGGATCGAACTCAGGTCATAAGAACATGAGAGAAGCCATGTTGGATCAGGCCAATGGCCCATCCAGTCCAACACTCTGTGTCGCACAGTGGCCAAAAAACCCAAATGCCATCAGGAGGTCCACCAGTGGGGCTAGAAGCCCTCCCACAGTGCCCCCCGCCAAGCACCAAGAATACAGAGCATCACTGCCCTGGACAGAGAGCTCCAACAATACGCTGCGGCTAGTAGCCACTGATGGACCTCTGCTTCATATGCTTATCCAATCCCCTCTTGAAGCTGTCTATGCTTGCAGCTGCCGCCACCTCCTGTGGCAGTGAATTCCATGTGTTAATCACCCTTTGGGTGAAGAAGTAATTCCTTTTATCGTTTCTAATTCGACTGCTCAGTAATTTCACTGAATGTCCATGAGTTCTCGTCATGAGCAGAGCTTGGACTACAGTACTGCAGCTTATCACTCTGCACCACGGGGCTCCTATTCATGTCTTTCATACCTTTAATATATTTCAGTAAAAAAATGTACCAAGGGAAAAACCAGACAGCACGATGTGCTGGTTAAAATGTCAGATTTGGATCTGGGAAGAAATGTTCAAAGCCCCACTTGTACCATGGAAGCTTACTGGATGACCTTGGGCGGTTCATACACACTTCCAGCCAAACTTAATGGAGTCGTTGTAAGGACAAAAGACAGGAGAGGAGAATGATGTAAGCCACGTTGGGTCCTGACTTGGGTTGGGGAAGGCAGGATACAAATACAGTAAATACAACAAAATCAAACCCATGCTGGGTTCTCAGTACTTCAGAATGAATTTTTGCTGTATGCCTCGACAAACTAGGCTTCCGTAAGAAAAGAGTACAGAAGCTGAAGAATGGCATATTGGAATTTCTATCAATAAAAAGGTGGTTTTCAAGCAGAAGCCTCTACAGTTTGTCTATTCACCCTTCTAAAAAATAACAGCAGTCCTGCACACCAGTTATGTAATTATATACAATCAGCCATAAAATAAGAGTCAATACTAAGTGCACGATTTGCTGTCTTCTCATTTGCAGGCCTACATTTCATTTGAACATGAACATATGGAGCTGCCTTATACTGAATCAGACCTTCGGTCCATCAAAGTCAGTATTGTCTACTCAGACTGGCAGCGGCTCTCCAGGGTCTCAAGCTGAGGTTTTTCACACCTATTTGCCTGGACCCTTTTTTGGAGATGCCAGGGATTGAACCTGGGACCTTCTGCTTCCAAAGCAGATGCTCTACCACTGAGCCACCGTCCCTCCCCAGCATTTGACAGCATAAGGCTCCTAGTTAAGCCTACACCGTTTATTTTAGTGTTTTTTCAGACCAACCAAGTTTAGGAATGGGCACAAACCGGTTCAAAGCCAAAATCTGGCAAAAAGTTAGCCTGGTTCAGAGCCCCTGAAGTTTGGGGAAGGTGCCCCCCCAACATTTACTGGACTTTTGTTTGGTTCAGCTGTTTAGGCCATTTAAACCTAACAGCTGAGCAGTGTGGGTCCATGGCTGACCTGCTAGGTTTAAATGGCTGCAAGCCATTTCACTGGTCGGTTTCGCTCCCCCTGACACCGCTTCCAAGCAAGGAGAAGTAAAACGGAATGGTGAAATGGCTGCCAGCTATTTCAATGTGCCCAAACCATTACAAACAGTCTCTATTTAAAATAAATATTTTAAATAAAATAAATATTTCATTAGAAAAATGTATATACACAGATACCCTATGAGCAATATACAATTCAACAAGGGGTAGGTTCTATGACAATAAAGCCCATAAATTCATGTGACAACAAAATTGCTCCTGAGTAGTTGAAGAAACAGATCCCCTCAAAAGAAGGCTCCAAAGGTTGATATATCCTTAACGTGCCTGTCAACTTCTTGGTGTTTTACATCTAGATGCTTTCTCATAGGGCCAGTCCTGAATGAAATTTTTAACAAATATTTCTCCACTGATGGCAAGCTATGTCTTCACACAACTTTCAAAAGGCACGTGTATGTTTTTCTAATGAAATAGAGACTGTTTGTAATTGTTTGGGCACAGTTGTTTTTGTCTTGGTTTATCACCGTGCAGCCACTCTGTTATTTAGCTATTTCAATGTAACATATGATGGCTTAGGTTTAAATGGTTACGAGCCATTTCATTGGTAGGTTTCACTTTCCCCCTGCTTCAAAGTTACGCTGGCAGCCATTTCAGCCTAATAGCTGATGGGTGGACCCATGTAACCCTTCCTGGGCAATTCCCCCCCTTTCTCCAAGCTGCAGCAAGCCGGGAGAATTTTTAGGTTTGTGCTTATCTTTAGTGAGAGTCCACTAGAATCTCACTACAAAGAGAGAGTTCTAATCCAATTAGGCCCCAGGACAGTCTTTGATGGTTACTGCTTTATTAAAGGATGGCATGTTAATATGCTAATATGGGACAGAAAAACAATATTGAATTACATGTTGCAACATGACAAGGTAACACGGGATCTTGATCATGCCACCTTAAGATAACAATATCCAGTATTATCTCTGCCAACAGAAGAGGGGCAATTCTGCCCACTTCAACGCAGACCCCTGACCTGCATGAGTCCACCTGGGTCCTCAACTCTTATAATTAACTTTCCCAGCATCTAAAAAGGACTGCTGGAGGTGGGGGGGAGAGACCAAAGGAGAGCTCCTTGCACCAAGGGAGAGATCCTTGCACCATGGATCACTGGCTCCAACCAATAATGATACATCTTATTTACCTCTGATGATTTCCTTCCCAGTAGTAAATACGTCGCGGTGATTTCATCATATTTCATTTTACTAAGGGATTCCTGTATCTCTTCTTGAGAATATCCCATTCCAACCATGATGTCTGAAAGTAAATTGAAAGTTAGCTTCAAGCTACACTATATGGGGTGTACCATAGTCAAGAGTTTCAAAGGAAATGTTCAAACTGCTTAATAAGTGACTCAAACGGCATCTTGCTACAGCCAAGAGTTTTCTTCCCTCTATCTGAATTTGCACATTAAATCACGCAATAAGGTCCATCTGCGCTACTGACAAAGCCGTTAAGATCACAGGCGCATCGGTGGTCTCCAGCACTTACCTATTCTCTTCTGGTCCGAGATGTCTAGCTCTGGTTCAACAAAAGGTTTAAGTTCATCATCCTCGTGCCCCGCGTTGATCCACCTGTCCTTCATGATTTGCTGCAAGATCAGGTTTCATGTTAGCATGACAGGAACAAAAGACTCCCGCAGAGGTCAATCTTTAACACATTAAGTTAAATAATTAGAGGAAATGTCAGCTGGTTCTCTCTCTCTCATGCTGCTTCCTCCCCACAGAAAACAAAATAATTAACAGTGCCAAGATCAGTTCCTCCTGAACGTGCACTCCTAATCTTCACATTTCCTATACAAGATATTCCAGCAGCAAACAAGATGAATTCTAAATCTTAGCAGGGGGAAAGCTACTTATAACACAAAGGAAGAGGGCATACGCAAAGAACTTATTCAAGAAATTTGCTGATCCCACCCCCATGGGAAGATCCGAAGCAGAGGTAAGGCAACTCCTGCATGTATGCTGAATGTAGCACCAGACAATTTTGCTCATCGCAGTGGTGGCCTTTCTCCACTCTCAAAGCAGGGATGTAGCTGGACCAAGCTGGGCTGAGCTCAGTTCCGGACTTGTTTCCCCCTGCAGCAGTGATGTCATCAACTGGGGTCACTGTGGCCCCACTTCTCCTAAGTGTGAGTGTCCCTGTGCCAATGACTAGTTCTGTACCACACAGGTGTAGCACTGCTGCTTAATACACACAGGGTAAGGTGAGTGGCGGGAGGTTGCCAGCCACACTTGTGGTGCTGCTGCCTTTCCAAAGAGCAGAAGGCACCTATGCAAGCTGCCTCTACATCCCAGGAGTTGCCTCTGTGGCCAGCAAAATGCTTTTCAGTGGGGTGTGTGCTGCAGGCACATCACTGGTGGAGGTGTAGTGTGTGTTCATTACATGTCTTTACATTCAAATCTGGGACTGTTAAGTCACCTTGATTCACAAAGGAAAAGTAGGGCTTAAGAATTTTAATAAATGAACCCCTCATCCAGTTCGTAAGTTTGGCAGTGCACCAGCATCTTCACATTTTGTTCAGCGCTCAGACCAAAAATCTGCTCTGAAGTGTTGGGATGCAGCTGCAGGGACTCCTGCAGTGAAATAATGTAAGTGGTTTCCCACATTACTTCCCTCCATGCAGCTGCATTCCCAGGGTACTCTATAGAGGAATCAGCAAAACCCAAAGCAACAGCACTGCAATTTTCCATACCTATCCATACAAGATGATGATGATGATATTGGATTTATACTCCGTCCTTTACTTTGATTCACCAAACTGGCTCTCCAAACTAACTTGGAGCGCACTTAACCACTACACCAAACTAACTTGCGGGGGGGGGGGGGGGGAGAGGATTATATTAAGAGAATTCCTTAGAAGGAAATGCTCTCTTTTGGGTGGGGGGAACAGGTAGAAGAAAAGGGGATCACAATAAGTACACTTTGTCCACACAAAACTCTTCTCCTATATTTACGCTGGCTCCTCCCACATATCTGTGGACTATTTTGAACTGTATAAGAGGCTTGATACATAAACAGCAGCTTCTGCCCCCATTGCGAACACAGAGAGGAAAATTAGGAGAGCTCTAAAACACCTCCGGGAATTGGGAGGACAGGGTTGTGGTCGGTTGGGACCGAGACCATTGGATGGGTGCTCAGCTGAAGCAGTTTAGGAAGCTCTGACTTGAGGGGGAACGATTCAACAGGAGCAGAAATAGTAAATGGGCATGGTTGGAGCAACTGCTCACTTAACTTTAGTTGCACTATCAATCTACTGGACTGCACTCCTTTTCTCTTAAAACGAAACAGTTTATAGCTTCAAAAGGCTGGTTTTCATTTAACGGCTTGCTTCAAGAAACCTTATTAAAGGGGTATTCAGAAAACCAGCAAATGCAGCATTAACATTTACCCAAAGAGGGGATCTCCTTTGAAGGGTGTATTAACTCCAAAGGAAGGTCCATGATATGCAACTATCAGATTAATTCAGATTAATCAAAAGAACACCCTCTAGGTGGAGCAGTTGTCCAGAACATTCACAGCAAAGCTGAGCAACAAGAGCAGGGACCACAGGTCGGGAGATTCACTCATTTCCATTCAGGTTCACTGCCGCATGGCATGGTTGCTTAGTGCAATGCAGAATGATGTACTCATGAATGCTCACATCAGACCAAGAGCAACTAAGGCTGTAGCTTGCGTATTTGTATTAGAAGGACTGGCTGTATGACTACTGCAGGAAAGGCCTAATTTCCCTGGCTTAAAATTCCATTACATAACAGTGGGGTTTCTTCTGCTAAACCCCTAATCTGCAGCTTCTTCCAATTGGTGAGGCCAAAGATATGGATTGGATTCCATTCCAGACTGAATTTTCCATTGGAAGAATGGAACTTTCCTGCCACTCCATCATGCCAGTCCACCGATCTCCACAAAATGAACACTGCCTTTTACAGAATAAGATCCTTGGTCCACTCAAGGTCAGGTTTGTCTACTCTGACTGGCCAGCAGCTCTCCAGAGTCTCAGAAAGAGATCTTTTCCATCACCTACTGCCTTGTCCTTTTCACCTGGGGACACCAGGGATTGAACCAGGGATCTTCTGCATGCCAAGCAGAGGCTGCCCCACTGAGCCATAGCCCCTCCCCCAAATGCTGCTGGGGGGGATTAGGGGCCCCAATCAACAAAATGAGGGGTGTGTGAAGGATGAAGGGGGAACTGGTGAAACCCTAATACATTTCTCCTAAGAGGCAAAACAATAGGCAACTTTAGATACACCCTGTCAGAACGTAGGTGCTAATAATTAATGTACAAATCTTGTAAATTCAGCACAATTATTGTAAATTACTTAAAAGGAGACAAGAGTGAGTGGGAAGGGGACATGAACAGATACCTCAAGAGTGCCTCTTTTGGTTGGGTTTAGCACCAGGAAACGTTTTAGCAGATTTTCACAGTCTGTGGACATGTAGAAAGGAATTCTGTATTTCCCTCTTAGTACTCTCTCTCTCAGTTCCTTAAATTAAAAAAGAAAAAAGCAACATCAGGCAGAAAGTCAGAAAATGCTATGGTCGTGACCAAACTTGCCAAGTCCCACCCCACGTAGGTGTACACAAGGCACATACCTTTAGATTCTGACCATCGAAAGGCAGAGACCCACTCACGAGAGTGTAAAGAATGACGCCTAAGCTCCAAACGTCAACTTCTGGCCCGTCGTACTTTTTGCCTTGGAAGAGTTCAGGAGCAGCATATGGAGGACTGCCACAAAACGTGTCCAGTTTATTTCCCACTGTGAACTCATTGCTAAAACCGAAATCAGCTATTTTAATGTTCATGTCGGCATCTAACAATAGATTTTCAGCCTAGAAGAGGGGGGAAAGGAGAAAAAGCATTTTTTCCCCAAGAGAAACTGAATTGTCTGTATTTTATACTCTCCAAGGACTAATTGACATCAACAACTGAAACAATATGAAGTGATAAACTTAGCATGTGATTATCTTAACTATCATAGTGCTGTAAAGTTTCTCAAAATGTATACTGCAGATGAAGTTGCCTTATACCGTACACTGAGTCAGACCACTGGTCCATCAGCAAAAGAAGAGCCCTGCTGGATAAGACCAGTGATCCATCTAGTCCAGCATCCTGTCTCACACAGCGGCCAACCAGTTCCTTCAGAGGGCCAACAACAGGGCACAGAGGCTGAAACCTTCCCCAATGTTGCCTCCTGGCTCTGGGATTCAGAGGTTTAGTGCCTCTGAATGTGGAGGTTCCGCTCAGTCACCAGAACTAGTAGCCAGAAGGTCTGGGTCTCAGGTCGTTCACACAATTTGCTGCCTGATCCTTTTAACTAGATATGGGGGCGCTGAACCTAGGACCTTCTGAATGCTGAGCAGATGTTCTACCACTGAGTCACAGCCCCAATATTAATGAACACAAGTCATATCTTTAAAGTTAACCAATCTGTTTGCTTGTATCACCAACATCCCAAAAATTTTCCAAGTGTTGCAGTATTTGGCACACACCACATTCTACAGTCAAGTAAGGGACCCCTAGTTGCTGTTATATAGAAATTTAAGTGCTGGCTGATTTCCCACAGTTTTCAGCAGCCTTCCCTGGTTATGGGAACTGTGTTTCCAAGTTAATGAAGCAAGAACCTTTTGGGAGGTGGTGGTGGAAAGTGCTGTCAAGTCATTACTGACTTATGGAGACCCCGTAAGGTTTTCAAGGCAAGAGAGGTTCAGAAATGGTTTGCCTGCCTCTGTTCAGCAACCCTGATATTCCTTGGTCGTCTCCTATCCAAGGCTGACCCTGCTTAACTACCCAGATCTGACAAAATCAGGCTAGCCTGGGCCATCTATGACAGGGTACAGGGGGAGGAGGAAGATAGTTAAGACTGGCATGATGGAAGGCTCTGGCAGAGGAAGATTTCAGCGATACCAGCAAAAACAATTTTTGAACAAAGTATCTGAGACAGGAAACAGGGAGCTATGAGGACTCCAACTGGCATTGCAGAGGCAATGAGAATGGGAAGATCAGGAAAAATAAATTGAGGGGAACCAGGGGCCTGAGAAAGAAGGGGGAGACTGCAGAAATTCTGTTGATGTTATAGCTTAATTCTACACAGTGGCCTGCACCCCTGAGACAGCTGCTACTCATGGGGAACGAGTACAGAAACAGACCACGCACCGAAAAAAATCTATCGTGAAGTACTGAAAAGGTATATTTCTCAAGTCCTTTTACAATGTATCACACATATGACTGTACAGCAATTACAATAGCCACGTTCCAAGGTTCATACAGACAACATCTACTTAAGACCTCGTGCTCTACTCCTTTGTAAATTTCAATGACAACGTCCAAAGTAGCATCCTAATCAATGTTACTCTGGAGCCATGCACCTTGAGGAATGTCAACAAAGGTCCACACGAAGAGAGAAAGAGAACTCGCCTCTTCCAGAACTTAAGGCGGTTTTGGTGCTCTTCTGCTCAGTCTCTCATACAAATCATTTCTAACGGAGCCACAGACAACACCTTCTTATGCATGGATAAACGCAATCTCTTGAAAGTTCTGCACCCAGCTCTTAATCAACATTGGTTAAGACACTACTTTGGACATTGTCACTGAAATTTACAAAGGAGTAGAGCACGAGGTCTTAAGCAGACATTGCCTGTATGAACCTTGGAATGTGGCTATTGTAACTGTTATACAGTCATATGTGTGATACATTGTAAAAGATAAATATATATATGCCCACATATGCCCAGGTCATTCCGTTCAGCCTCCCAACATCTGTTGACCATCCCCGGCCCAAGAGACGCCCGCCTTGCCTCAACTAGGGCCAAGGCTTTTTTGGTCCTGGCCCCGACCTGGTGGAATCAGCTCCCTACAGAGATCCGGGCCCTACCTGGCTTATTAGCCTTCTGTAGGGCCTGTAAAACAGAGCTGTTCTGCCAGGCTTTTAGTTGAGGTTGCAGGTGTCTATTCTTGATCTGGTTGGCCTCCCCTATCGGCACTGTCACCTGTGTTACAAAATGGATTGTCATGTGCCATCTCTATGAGATATCACGATGTGAGACGGCCAGGCTGGGCAATATGTGATATGGTAAACTTCTCTAAGTGCTGTTGAGCTGTCTGTTTTTATTGCATTTTATTGTTTTATCATATGCTGTACTCTGCCCTGAGTCCCATGGGGAATGGACGGAATAGAAATATACATTTTTAGTGCTTCGAGATAAAAAAAATTTTTGGAGCATGGTCTGCTTCTATATTACGTACACCGAAGCATTTTTGTATGGTTTGCATGGGAAAAGAGTGGTTGCTCCTAGGAATAGAATGTTATGATAGAAAGAGGAAGTTGATTCTCTCACGTCTTCTATCATCCACAAAACAAAAGAGAGAGAGAGAGAGAAAGAGAGAGAGAGAGGTGAGCACTGCTCCTGGTTAGGCCTCAAGCTCTCATCTTGTTCTGACAGAAAAACAAAACAAAGCAAAAACAACCAAACAAAAAAAAAAACACTCCACCCACCACTATGCAGGTGGCAATGAAGTTCATTAACTGTCAGACAGCATTATTACAAAGCCATTGTACAACTGATTCGAAAGCAATACACTCAGCCTAAACAGCATTACAACCCCCAGCGACGGAAGCTGCAATTTCCCTCCCCCATAATGTATCAGCATGTATTTTTGTTTCTTAATTCCTTTTATTTGAAAAAAAAAACACACACAAAGTAAACTATGCCAGATATAAATCACGGAAAAGAACATCATAGACACAATTTATTAAATGCTGCTTTACTAGGACATTTATTGCCCAACCTTTCCCTATGGCTTCAAGCCGTCAGTGATGCTCACATTTAAATTCTTATGTTTCTTTACTTACCTTTAGATCTCTATGAACAATATGCTTCTGGTGGCAATACTGCACTGCAGATACTATCTAGATAGAAAACAAGTCCAATTATATAGAGTGATGCAGAGAAAGGAACAATTTGCAAATCATAAAGTTTTCAGTAGGCATTAATAAAATAGGGAAGCAGTTATGAAGTCCATAAAGCCCACTATACTGAGTAATAAAATTATCCAAAGATCCACACCTAAGCACACTCAATTGTGTGTAAATCCCTCTGAAATCAATTAATAATTATACAAATAAGTGCAAGTTAGGGGTAAGGGTCAAAGTGGTAATTCAAGACAGGCCTATTACTTACTTAAGCTACTTCAAGAAAATTGTTATGGCTTTTCTGTATGGTGAACAAGATTAACACAATACATGATAAGTGACACTAATGGGTAGGAAAGACAGCAATTCTGCTACTGTGTATCCCTGTGAGTTCTCATGTTTAACATTTTCCAGACAAGTACTTTATTTTCCAGAAAAGTACTTTATTGTTGAAGTAAAGGGGATACAGATGAGACCTGGAATAAATGTGACATTCCCAGCTCCTTCATGTGCAACTGATCTGGTCTCTTTTCTCCCTTTCTACAAAATGGATTTCCCCTGCTGTGATTAACCATTATGTCAACATGGTTACTGTTAACTGAAGAAGATTGCAGATTTATACCCTGCTCTTCTCTCTGAATCAGACTCAGAGTGGCTTACAATCTCCTATATCTTCTCCCCCCACAACACCCTGTGAGGTAGATGGGGCTGAGAGGGCTGTCACAGCAGCTGCCCTTTCAAGGACAACTCCTGCAATAGCTATGGCTGACCCAAGGCAATTCCAGCAGGTGCAAGTGGAGGAATGGGGATTCAAACCCGGTTTTCTCAGATAAGAGTTCACACACTTAACCACTACACCAAAGTGGTTCCAAATTGTAGTTCAAAACAGGTTTTAATCTGGGTTAAGAGAGAACCAGGGTAATCTTGGCACTGGGACTTCAATCTTCAGCAACTGTGAGTGAGATTTCATGGCTGCCTTCCACAAACAGGAGAGTTATGACCAGTATTTCCTCTAAGCTGAGTTAAGTGTGACCTGACACACAATTTTTTAGCTTCCGGCTCACATATTTTTGTCTTAGCTCAGGAAGGATGGCCCCAGAGCAAACTGATTTATGCAGTAGCCAAATCGCTCACTCACAACTTTAATGCCAGTTTAGAGGGACTAAACAGGGCTCCATCGTTGACTATGGAGCCTAAGCATTTTCCATTCTGAAGCAGAATTTTGAGCTTTTGCATTAATGTCATGAATTAATTTTAAATGTGGAATTTAAATATGGATTTTTTTTAAAGTATGGTATGGTTTTCACTAAAAAAAGGAGAAGAGAACAGTGGTGGAGGAAGCCCTGTATTTTCATGTGAGCCAAAGAGGAATCCTAGAAACTGCATGTTTCCAATTCAGTGGCAAAATCCTACTCTAGAACCTGAAGTTATTTTAACCAAAGGAACATACGAACATAAGAGAAACCATGTTGGATCAGGCCAATGGCCCATCCAGTCCAACACTGTGTTACACAGTGGCCAAAACAAACAAACAAAAGAAACCCCAAGTGCCATCAGGAGGTTCACAAGTGGGGATAGAAGCAACTTCCACTTTGCCCCCCACCCCACCCCAAGCACCAAGAATACAGAGCATCAGTGCCCCAGACAGTTCCAATAATATGCTGTGGCTAATAGCCACTGATGGACCTCTGCTCCATATTTTTATCCAATCCCCTCTTGAAGCTGGCTATGCTTGTAGCCACCACCACCTCCTGTGGCAGTGAATTCCACATGTTAATCACCCTTTGGGTAAAGAAGTACTTCCTTTTATCCGTTTTAACCTGACTGCTCAGCAATTTCATTGAATGCCCACGAGTTCTTGTATTGTGAGAAAGGGAGAAAAGGACTTCTCTCCCTACTTTCTCCATCCCATGCATAATCTTATAAACCTCTATCATGTCACCCCACAGTCGACGTTTCTCCAAGCTAAAGAGCCCCAAGCGTTTTAACCTTTCTTCATAGGGAAAGTGTTCCAAACTTTTAATCATTCTAGTTGCCCTTTTCTGCACTTTTTCCAATGCTATAATATCCTTTTTGAGGTGCAGTGACCAGAATTGTACACAGTATTCCAAATGAGACCGTACCATCGATTTATACAGGGGCATTATGATACTGGTTGATTTGTTTTCAATTCCCTTCTTAATAATTCCCAGCATGGCGTTGGCCTTTTTTATTGCAATCACACACTGTCTTGACATTTTCAGCGAGTTATCTACCACGCCCCCAAGATCTCTCTTGGTCAGTCTCTGCCTGTTCACACCCCATCAACTTGTATTTGTAGCTGGGATTCTTGGCCCCAATGTGCATTACTTTGCACTTGGCCACACTGAACCTCATCTGCCATGTTGACGCCCACTCATCCAGCCTCAACAGATCCCTTTGGAGTGCCTCACAATCCTTTCTGGTTCTCACCACTCTGAACAATTTAGTGTCATCCGCAAACTTGGCCACTTCACTGCTTACTCTCAACTCCAAATAATTAATGAACAAGTTAAAGAGCATGGGACCCAGTACTGAGCCCTGCGGCACCCCACTGCTTACCGTCCTCCACTGCGAAGACTGCCCATTTATACTCACTCTCTGCCTCCTATTAATTAGCCAGTTTTTGTTCCACAAGAGGACCTGTCCTTTTACTCCATGACTCTTGAGCTTACTAAGGAGTCTTTGATGAAGAACTTTATCAAAAGCTTTCTGGAAGTCAAGGTAAACAAAATCTATTGGGTCCCCTTTCTCCACATGTTTGTTCACCCCCTCAAAGAACTCTAACAGGTTAGTGAGGCAAGATCTCCCCTTACAGAACCCATGCTGAGTCTTCCTCAATAACTTGTGTTCATCAATGTGCCTACTCATTCTGTCCTTGATAATGGTTTCTACCAACTTTCCCAGTATTGAAGTCAGACTGACTGGCCTGTAATTTCCGGGATCTCCTCTGGAACCCTTTTTAAAGATGGGGGTGACATTTGCTACCTTCCAGACCTCAGGAACAGAGGCAGATTTCAATGAAAGATTACATATTTTTGTCAGGAGATCCACAAGTTCACCTTTGAGTTCTTTCAGAACTCTTGGATGTATGCCATCCGGACCTGGTGACTTATTAGTTTTTAATTCGTCTATCAGTTGTAGGACCTCCTCTCTTGTCACCTCAATCTGACTCAGGTCTTTTAACACCCCTTCCAAAATTAGTGGTTCTGGAGCAGGCAAACACTTTTCATCTTCCACAGTGAAGACGAAGTCAAAAAATGCATTCAGCTTCTCAGCCATTTCCCTATCCTCCTTCAGTAATCCTTTGACCCCTTGGTCATCCAAGGGCCCCACTGCCTCCCTGGCTGCTTTCCTGCTTCTAATATATTTGAAGAAATTTTTATTGTTGGTCTTTATGTTTTTTGCAATATGCTCCTCATAGTCCCTTTTTGCCTGCCTGATCACAGTCTTGCATTTGATTTGCCACAACCTGTGTTCCCTTTTATTAATCTCACTTGGACTAGCTTTCCACTGCTTAAAGGACTCCTTCTTACCTTTTACAGCTTCCATTACTTCCGTTTGTTAACCATGCAGGCCTTTTCTTATACCTGTTTGTGCTTTCCTAACTTGTGGTATATATTTTATCTAGGATTGTAGTTTTAAATAGCCTCCAAGCTTCCCCATGGGTTTTGACTGTATTTACCTTTCCTTTCAGTTTCCTCTTCACATGCCTCCTCATCTCAGAGAATTTACCCCTTTTAAAGTTAAACGTGGTTGTGCTGGTCTTTTGGGGCAACTCCTGATTTATACAAATAGTGAAATCAATAACGTTATGGTCACTGCTCCCAAGCGGTGCGATCACTTTTACATCTCTCACCAAGTCTTGGGCATTACTTAGGACCAAATCCAGGATCACCCCACCCCTGGTAGGTTCTGTGACCATCTGCTCCATAGCATAGTCATTGAAAGCGTCTAGAAACTTAATCTCTTTCTCTCAATCTAAACACATATTGACCCAATCAATCTGCGGGTAGTTAAAATTACCTATTATGACACAGTTTTTATGTTTAGCCACTATCTTTAATCCTTCTATCATATTATAATCATCCTCTATCTTTTGATATGGTGGGCGATAACAAACTCCCATAGTTAAATTTCTTTTTGGGTCCTCTATTTCAACCCAAAGTTTAATTTTACCAAGCTCTCAGCAGAGCTTAGACCTGAAACCCAAGTTTCAATTGAACATCTCAGGGGACATGTGAACTGAGGAGCATCATCTGAACAGGTCCAAAACTACCAAACTTGCAAGATTCTCAAGCCTCCTCTTTCACGGAAGGAATCCTGGTTTGGTTTTGTTTTTAAAGATGGGAGTAGGTACCCCTTCTGCTTCCAATTTTCTGGGAAATAGTGCAAAATGCCACTTCCCCTGCACAGTTTTGCAGTCTTCTGTGGTAAACTGGTTTATTGGTTCAGCAGTGAAAACAGTGACACTGAACAGGGAAGAACTGGGAACAGTTAAAAGAAAAGGAAAGCAAGACTTTTGATTTGAAACAGGAGGAGCTCGAAATCAAGGACAAGCTGTTCCACTTGCTCAGAGTTATTTCCAGTTATTCTTCTTTGCATTACAGTCTTTTTTTAAAATAAAATAAAGTCATCTGTAAAAAACCCTTATAATTGGTATCAGGGCTCACTCTCACATATTACCACTTTTGCTGATCCAAATAAATCCAACATGGATCAAAGGCTACATAATTTGCACACTTGAGAGGTGACAAAAAAAATCCTCCAGTTTGGGAGCACTGAAGGAAGGGTTCCAACAGTTTCGATTTCATTAATTTGTAAGGCGTGTCTGGTCTTAAAGACAGCGAGGAACTTAGCTCTGACCTGGATAGCCCAGGCAAGCCTGATCTCATCAGAAGCTAAGCAGGAACAGCTCTAGCCGGTATTTGAATGGGAGACCTCCAAGGAATACCAGTGTCATGACGCAGAGGCAGGCCACACCTCTAAACATCCCCTGCCTTCAAGCTGCACTTGGGGTCACCAGAAGTCAGCCTGACTTGATGGCAAAAAAAAAAAGTTTAAAAAAAATGAAAACGGTGAGGGACTTCAAACAACATAAAGACAGCCAGCTACTTCGAACATCTGGTCTTAATGTCAGTGAGGACTTCAAACATCAAAATGTGTGCAGTAAGAAAAAAAATCTAAAATCAGTATGCCTGTCACAAAGTGATACAAAGTTTTGGTATCTAGATCCTAAAAGTTTCACAGAGTAGCCACGTGGTCTCCAGCAGCATAGCTAGATTTGAGTCCAGTAGCAGAGATCAACACAATTTTGGGGGTTTACGTTTTTGAGAGTCAAACTCCCACTGGCGAAGGGAGTTTGACTCTCTGAAGCTTATGCCTCCCACAACACTGATGGTCTCTAAGCAGCTACTAGATTCGAATCTAGAAATACCTAAAACATTACCTTGAAGATAATTTCAATCGTACAGCTGGCCAGATCTCATGTTACCTTTTCAATTGCTTTTTTTCTGCTTTTGGCTATCTATTTTCAACAGCTGTCTTACGGATGTCACTTTGGCTTAATTGTTTGTATTAACTTGTATTGCGTGGTCTGTTTCTGATGATGGAAAGACAATTCTGATGGGGGAAGGCATGTGCCACTAATTAGTGCTAACTGCCCACACCCCCACATTACAGACCCCGTATACTATTCATGAGCATTCTTGGACTATTATAAACAGTATTTCTAGGGGCTCAATGGGAGGAGGAAACAAGGAAGTCCTGTTCTGTGAGTTTTGCTTGTGGATATTGTAGGATAAGCCCTAATCTTAAGGAGCTAGTCGTGTTGAAGGCTTTTTAAAGCTAAAGGTAGGGTAGGGTATTTTAAAATAAAAGCACTCCTGGGTGATTTATTTCAGCTTACATTCCAAGACACTGCTTAAGACCACAGACAAAGGTTCCCTTCTTTCCCGCCACCACAATGAACTAAGTTAGAATAACTTCCCTACTATGCTATCACACACAGCTAGACAGATTGAGGGTGAAAGGATATCAATATTGTAACCACACGGGTGGTGCAGAGAGTATTGGTCTTTCTCACTTCATTCACACCCTATGAGAGAGGCAACAACTGGGTAGGCAAACCATGATAAAACCTGAAATGTTCTAGAAATTTACTACAGATCGTACATACCTGTCTAAATTTAGCTCTTGCCTCCTTTTCCTTCATTCTTCCATGTGCAACTAGATAGTCAAATACCTCCCCTGTAATTGAGATATATGAAAGATGAAACAGGATTCTGTAACTGTTTTAGCTAGCTTTTTTCCGACTGATAATGGGATTTTAATGGAGCTGGCATAGTTCATGACAGCACAATGTAGGATTACAGGAGCCTCAGAGAACAGGAACCTTAAAATAAAAAACACAGGAACTTAAAATTTAGCCTGGTATGCACAGGGGTTGACTAAAATAGTTTCATATCAATAAAACACTGAAAATTAAGACAGAAATAGAGGTTAAAATGTCATCAGCAGAAAAAATAATAAGTCTAAAGTAAGACTAGCAAAAACTGAAGACCTGGAAAAACAACAATCCAAGAATGCGTGTGCAGTGTCCTTTTTTAGAGAAATCTGCTCATTTCTGGCGACTGCTTGTACATGAAATAACAGTAAGCAAACAGCTGTTTAAAGAAGCGCTTCCAACAGTGCAATCCTAAGCAGAGTTGGACTCTTAAGGCTGTCACTGGGCTCAGAAGGGCTTCAACTTTGCTTATGACTTCATTACAAGTCTCCTTCAAAACCTGTATTGGCAAACTGGGTTGGTGTTTGCATTCTTCCCTCCCTCGCTCCCTCTGTACTTTGTCAGCGGTTATAATTTTAAGTCAATCTGACTGCTGTAACTCTGTTTGCCTTTTATTACTTTAAGAAGATGCTGCTAGTCAGTTTGCTCATTTTTTCCCCAACCGAAAAAGGGTTAAATTTTGAATACCGACGCCTCCTGAAAACAACCTGTGCGTTTTGTGTCGTAAGGCCTGTGTTATATACTTTATGAAGGCTACTAAAATAGTGTTATAGAATTAGGCATGCCTTAAATCGAATGAGAATATTTAACCTGATTTCTTTTCACAGCTACATTTATTCATTTCAAGATTCTGAACCACCACCACCAACCTATCCTAAAGGTTTCAACCATACTTCAGGTGAAGATACATATATAAAATGATTTTAGGATGACAGAAGAATATCTGACTTTACCTAACATGATAACCTTATAAATTACCCAAGACACACATAAGCAAAACATGATTTCTTTCACTGAGACATTCTGACGTAATCAGATAAGCCAAACTTCATTTCTGCATAAATGTTTTTCCCCCTGAAAGCCTGCCAAATAAGGAAAGCACAACAGAAATACAAACTGTTTGAAAAGAGACAGCACTCAAAGATCTGTTCTTATATATTAGTATTAGTAATCCATAGATTTTGGGAACAGTTGTCATGCTACCAGCACAGCAGTGCATTAAAAGAAGACTGCAGATTTATATCCCATCATTTCTTTCTGAATCAGAGACTCAGAGCAGCTTACAATTTTCTATATCTTCTCCCCCCACAACAGACACCCTGTGAGGTGGGTGGGGCTGAGAGGGCTCTCATAGCAGCTGCCTGCCCTTTCAAGGATAAACTCTGCGATAGCTATGGCTAACTCAAGGCCATTCCAGCAGGAGGAGTGGGGGAATCAAACCCAGTTCTCCCAGATAAGAGTCCGCACACTTAACCACTACACCAAAAAGCACTAGTAACAAGTATTTTCTTACTGGAAAAAGAAATCCCTGTCTGATAAGTAGCACCTCTTACTCCCTGACCTTCAGGAACAAATGTTTAGAGGAATTAACTGAGATAGTAAAAACCTTGTTTCAACTACAGTACTCACTATACAGAGATTTTTAGGATTTGAGTAAACAATGCAGGTCATAAGAACCACTTAAAAACTCATGCCGAAGACACCAATCACCATGCTGTGGGAATTAATTAAGTGATTCATTCCAATACAAACAACCAACACAGGAAATTCTCAACAGATGCAGTCAATAGTATTAGCAATCTTCTGGCAAATCAGCCTCCATCCTTTGGGCTTGTCTTTCACTTTAAGAGCGTTTACTTCCGATGAAACAGCGATGATGGGGCAGGATGTATACCACCATGCTTCCACCACACATATACTCCAGGAGCGGACAGAGCACATATCCCCGTAATGACTATGTGTGCATTTTTAGATGTAACATTGATTTTTAAAAAGGGGTCTAGAGGAAATCCAGGAAATTGCAGGCCAGTTAGCCTAACATGTGGTCTGGTTAATTTAGTAGAAACTGTTACTAAAGAGAGAATTATTAAGTACACAGAGGAGGAGGAGGAGGAGGAGGAGGAGGAGAGAAGAAGAAGAAGAAGAAGAAGAGAAGAAGAAGAAGAAGAAGAAGAAGAAGAAGAAGAAGAAGAAGAAGAAGAAGAAGAAGAGAGAAGAGAAGGAGAAGGAGAAGGAGAAGGAGAAGGAGAAGGAGAAGGAGAAAGGAGAAGGAGAAGGAGAAGGAGAAGGAGAAGGAGAAGGAGAAGGAGAAGGAGAAGGAGATGATGATATTGGATTTATATCCCGCCCTCCACTCCGAAGAGTCTCAGAGCGGCTCACAATCTCCTTTACCTTCCTCCCCCACAACAGACACCCTGTGAGGTGGGTGGGGCTGGAGAGGGCTCTCACAGCAGCTGCCCTTTCAAGGACAACCTCTGCCAGAGCTATGGCTGACCCAAGGCCATCCCAGCAGGTGCAAGTGGAGGAGTGGGGAATCAAACCCGGTTCTCCCAGATAAGAGTCTGCACACTTAACCACTACACCAAACTGGCTCTCCTGCTGAGGGGGAAATCAGCATGGCTTCTGCAAAAGCAAGTCCTCTTGTCTCATGTACTTTTTTGAGTTCTTTGAGAGTGTTAATGAACGTGTACATAATGGTGATCCATCAGACGTTTTGTACTTGGGACTTCCAAAAAGCTTTCAACAAGGCCTTACCAAAGACTCCTCAGTAAGTTTAGCCATTAGGGGATAAAATTTATTTATCTATTTTACTCAATTTATAGCACACCCTTCCCGTAGATCAGGCTCAGGGCAGGTTACCTCATAGAAACGGATAGCCAAACAGTTAAAACCAGATTAAATTTTAGATAAAATCTAAAATTACAGAACTAAGCTTTGAAAGCTAAAAATGACAGATTCAGCCTCACAGGAATGGCCTATTGGTCCAGGTCCAGCAGGTCCTACAGCACTAGGAAGGAATGGAAGGGGAAAGGGCCAAGAACAGGTGATATTTGTTGGCTCAACTGAAGGTTCTCTTATAGATTAAAAATGATAAAACAGAAAGCAGAGAATAAGGGAAAAAACTGGACATTTCTTGCAATGGAGGGAAGGAACTAGTGGCATCGCACTAAAAGCTGATACTGGCTCTCGTGTTACTGATCACATTCATACATGAAATGGAATTCAAGGTCAGTGGCGTTGTGGTCCAGTTTACAGATGCTTATGCGGGACAGTGAAAAAACCAAAGCAGTTTATGAAGAGCTCCAAGAGGATTTCTCCAAATCAGGTTAGTGGTCAAAGTGGCGAATTAAATTTAAAGTCAATGCAAGGATATGCACAACAAAGCAAAACAAAATTCTCATTTAAAGCAAATTCTGATGAGCATATAGAAACTGAACTAGCGGTGGCCCTGAAGGAAAGGGATCTTGGGGCTCTAAGAACATGCCTTGACAAATTTTCTTTGGCTCTAGGAGCCAGCTCAACCATTCAGGTGCAGGATTTATCAATAACAAACACAATATTTTTATCATCGCGTGAGCCATGCTCAAGCAGGTCTCTGAAGAAGAGGCATACACATTTACTGGAATGCGCTTTAATGTGTAACACAGACTCATCCTGAACAATAAGCTCAATGCTTCTCCTTTAGTTCAGCACCTCTCATTCATACTACAATCTTGGACCTTACATGAAAACAGTCACTCTTACTCATCATACCTCTGCTTCAGACCAAGAAGTGGTGAAGCAGACAGAATGCGGAACTTGGACTGGGGAGGACCCTGAGATCCTTCAAATGCCATCGTGGGCGTGGCTCCTGGCTGACCTTGGGTCAGTCTTAAGCCTAACTGACCTCCCAAGCTTATTATGAGGATATGGTGGGGATGATGAGATCCCTACATGCCATCCTGAGCTCCTTGGTGAAGCATACATGGAAAATGCAGTAATGAAATGAAGCATGTATTGTATATATCAGGGGTGGCCAAACTTGCTTAACGTAAGAGCCACATAGAATAAATGTCTGATGTTTGAGAGCCGCAAGACGGGGAGGGAGGGAGGGAGGGAGGGAGGGAGGGAGGGAGGGAGGGAGGGAAGGAAGGAAGGAAGGAAGGAAGGAAGGAAGGAAGGAAGGAAGGAAGGAAGGAAGGAAGGAAGGAAGGAAGGAAGGAAGGAAGGAAGGAAGGAAGGAAGGAAGGAAGGAAGGAAGGAAGGAAGGAAGGAAGGAAGGAAGGAAGCTTTAAATGCATTCTCCAAGCCAGCTAATGGGGCAGCAGGGGCTTCAAGAGCCACACAATATGTCCAAAAGACCCACAGTTTGGCCACCCCCGGTATATACATATCAGTTTGCCTGCCCACACTGTGGAATGTGGAAGAAATTCTCATATATGTCTGAAAAGGACGCTTCAACAAAGAGGCTTACATGTCAGAAGCCTACTAAGAGGTTCCAACCCCTCCACTACGCAAAGCACTGGAAAACCAGAGCCTCCCTGTGTTCCTCTGCATTTGAGGAAGCGAGCTCTGACATTTTTATTTTATTTTATTTTATTTCATTTCAATTTATATCTCGCCCTACCCCAACCAAAGCGGGCTCAGGGCGGCTCACAACACACAAAGCTCATGTGAAAGCATCTTTAAGATGCCACACCGAACCTCTGTTTTATTCCCCTTTGCTTCCCGCTTATCAATGCCCTTCACCAGCTTCCCCATGCCTTCCTTGGATGTTTTTAAACAGAGGCTAGATGTCCATCTGACACCCAGGAGGATCCTGTAAATTTAGGGGGAGGTATTCATGAGTTTCCTGCATTGTGTAGGGGGTTGAATTAGATGACTTTGGAGGTCCCTTCCAATGCTGTGATTCTATGATTCTAAGTGGGTCTGTTTCCCCTTGGAGCTGTTCACTGAGCTCCACTAACTTTGCTCTCCCCTCCCACCCCCCAGAATCTGTGTCTCTGCTTCCCAGGGGGAAGAAACACAAGAAGTTCTAAAGGAGGACTCGAGTGCCCAGCAGGTTACCAGGCAACCAGCTTCCTCATCGCCTCCCACCAAAACTAGAGCAGCCAGGGAAGGGGAGGTGGCAGGAATATGGAGAAGAGTGAGATGTGAGTGTGAGAGATGCAGTGACTACAGTCGGAGATGAGCAGGAGGTTTTGCTGCAACGAGCCGCTCTGGAGAACCTGAAGAAGTTTGCCGAGAGGAGCAAACCAGGATGTGATGGGGCAAACAGGGCTTTTGCTCAGAGTGGCGCTGGGGGGCTCTACCATCCCCCTTTGCTTGCCTGCTTCCCGTTACTCTGCCTATGATTTCTCCCTATTCCTTTGCCAAGCAGCAAGGAACCCCTGGTCCATAGCTCTAGTTGCTAGGAGCAAATCCGAAGTCGCAGTTGCAACTTGGGTCAGTCAAGGGCTGCTAGCCATTGCTACCTGGGCTGCTGTAAGCAGATGGTAGTGGTGAAAAGTGCCATCAAGTCACAGCTGACTTACGGCAACCCTGTAGGGTTTTTCAAGGCAAGAGATGTTCAGAGGTGGGTTTGCCATTGGCCTGGCTCCACAATCATGGTATTCCTTGGAGGTCTCTCATCCAAATACTAGCCAGGGCCAACCCTGCTTAGCTTCTGAGACATGACAAGGTAGAGCTGCCTGGACTATCCAGATCAAATGACCCGCCAGGGCAGAGATAATTCAATACAAATGCCGACACCTGGGGGGCCAGGGTTAAAAAAAGTGAGGCTCCATACTACAGTGAAAGAGATCTCAAGTGTTATTCAGAAGGTTCTGCTTCAATGAGAATTGGGGGGGGGGGAGGAATGATGAAGAGGAGACTGGAAAGTATCGGAACTATGAACAAGTTAAACTGAATCTCTCATATGTGCTAAAACAACCAAGCTATCAAAGCAGTATGGAATGGCAGGGTAGCATGAATGGTACACTCAAACTGAATTATTTCACAGATAACAATGAAATGCACACAGAAAAAATACACATGCTCAACAGGTAATGTGGGGCTGATGACAAAATCCTGGGTCATAGTTCTAGAATGGTGGGAACAGTGACACTGGTGACAATACCTTTACATAAGTAACAGGGAAAGATTAAGCATGGATGCTTACTGCAACCTAATTTATAGATAGATAAAGAAACTGTTTTGTCCAAAACCGTTCAGTACTTACCCCCGCTTGCATACTCCATGATTAAGTAGAGCGTTTTTTCTGTTTCAATTACTTCAAATAATTTAACTGGAAAGGGGGCAAAAAAAAATTAACAGATTATACCACTTTTACAAGGAATTTATCTACACAGTAGTATTGGACTTCATTTTGCCATCTAATGCTCCTTAAAAATGAGCATACTACCAGAACATGGACACTCCCAATGAAAGATTAATACTAGGTTTAAGCTAGAAAGTGACAAGGTATAACCATGGCATTTGCAGCAAACATAAAAAGGCAGTAATGGCCAATGTTTTAGACAGTTTTAAAAAGGATTAGACACGTTTACTTATAACTTTTTAATGCCACCTTTCTACCCAGTTTAGAGACCCCACGGTGGCAAATATTCAGAAACATTAAAACAACCTTTTGACATACATAGTGTGAAAACCTTTAAAAACAGCAATAAAACAACATACCTACACAACTAAAAAGGTAAAGGTAGTCCCCTGTGCAAGCACCAGCGGTTTTTGACTCTGGGGTGACGTTGCTTCCACAATGTTTTCACGGCAGACTTTTTATGAGGTGGTTTGCCATTGCCTTCCCCAGTCATCTACACTTTCCCCCCAGCAAGCTGGGTACTCATTTTACCATCCTCGGAAGGATGGAAGGCCGAGTCAACCTGGAGCACGCTACCTGAACCAGCTTCCGCTGGGATCGAACTCAGGTTGTGAGCAGAGGGCTCCGACTCCAGTACTGCAGCTTTACCACTCTGCGCCATGGGGCTCTTACACAACTAAAACATATACACAAATTCATGGAAGAAAAACAGGCTGGAAACTTTCCTAATCTGCCTGTGAGCTTCCTGGAAAGTTCTGAAGGGCCACCTAAGCCAATGTGCACCTGAAGACATCATCTCCTTTATTCAATAGAAGGTGGAGTGGCTACCAAAGGCATGGTTTTCCCTGTGAAGGCAGCTTCACTCACTGGAGCAGGATCTTTTGCAGGTGCCAACCTGCAAATGGGCAAAATCAACAACTGACTGTACATGTACCTTTGTGGCCCTAACCTAATGGAACGACCTGCCTGAGGAGAAGGCTCCCATGTTGGGGAGGGATGGTGGCTCAGTGGTAGAGCATCTGCTTGGTAAGCAGAAGGTCCCAGGTTCAATCCCTGGCATCTCCAAAAAAGGGTCCAGGCAAATAGGTGTGAAAAACCTCAGCTTGAGACCCTGGAGAGCCGCTGCCAGCCTGAGCAGACAATACTGACTTTGATGGACCGAGGATCTGATTCAGTATAAGGCAGCTTCATATGTCCATATGTCATATGTCCATGTTCCTGGCTTTCCACACGGATTATGAAGAGGGCTTTTTCTACAGAGCAATAGGCTTGCACTGTACTAAATGATTTACAAAATTACTTGAGAAAATTCTTACTGACTATGGTCTATACTGCTGCATATAGCCTACTGAAACTAGGACCGTACTATGGAATTTTGCATTATTTAATGTGTTAACACTTATGCTTTGCTTCACTTGTTTTAGACTTCTGCGCCCCATGGTGCAGAGTGTTAAAGCTGCAGTACTGCAGTCCTAAACTCTGCTCACGACCTGAGTTCAATCCCAGAGGAAGCTGGGTTTCAGGTAGCCGGCTCAAGGTTGACTCAGCCTTCCATCCTACCGAGGTCGGTAAAATGAGTACCCAGCTTGCTGGGGGGAAAGTGTAGATGACTGGGGAAGGCAATGACAAACCACCCCGTAAAAAGTCTGCCGTGAAAACATTGTGAAAGCAACGCCAACCCAGAGTCGGAAACGACTGGTGCTTGCTCAGGGGACCTTTCCTTTCCTATGCCTACTACCCTAATCCTACTGTAGTGTTTATTGAATGCTCCATCTATTGATCATATTGACTCATTCTGTTTAATCCGCCTGGAGTCCAAGTGAGAAAGGTGGACTAGAAAGCAGGGTTTTTGTAGCAGGAACTTCTCTGCATATTAGGCTACACCCCCCTAATGTAAGCAATCCTCCAAGAGCTTACAGGGCCTACTGTAAGCTCTTGGAGGATTGGTTACATTGGGGGTGGGGGAGTGTAGCCTGATAGGCAAAGGAGTTCTTGCTACAAAAAAAAGCCCTGACTTTAAATAATGTAAATAAATATAAATCTTGATTTTGGCCTGTCCTCCCTACAGATACTTAGCAAGCACATTGTCTGCCACGTTTACAGAACCTGCTAAAGATGTATTTGTTTTATCTAGGCTGTCTGATTATTATTTTCCATTATTTTAAATCTGATTTAACTGTATACCTATTATCTAATGCCACTTTTAGTTGTTATCTAAGCTGCCTCAAGTACCTCTGGTAGAACAGACAGAACTTATTGAAACAGATAAAATGCATCTGGTTAACTCCTCTAAAAAACCAAGCGCTACACTAGCAGGACTCTTGGCCAAATTTGAAATCAACAATGTTTAATGCTTTCTACATCACAGCAATTAATGAAAGAGGAAGCCATTTAAATGTGTACAAGCAGCCCGGAATTGCAGAATACATGAAAAAGCTCCACCCACAATGCTTTACATCGGCCACACTGGCCACCTGCCGCCAGTCATTCCTCTGTGTGCAGGATGGAGGAAAGACAAGGAGGGGGAAAGTGTACTGTGGGAGAAGCCACATCCTCTTCTATTCTCTTCGCCAATGGAATTAACATATTTCCTATTTCAAGATGGCCTCCATTTCTCCTGTTCCAAAACGAAAAACTTCTCTTGACCCTCTATCTTTTGCTGTTTGCCGACCTATTTTCTTGTCTGAATTTTCTTGTCTGAATTTCTTGTGCAAGCAGTCTCTGTTTCTTCTGTCCCTGTTCACCCATTTTGACGTGAATCGCTAATGCACGCCTCCCTGTCAAGTCGTGAGCTCTTCCATTCTGCCCCTGCTTGATTTCTCCTCCATATCTGTCATCACTTATTCTATTTTGATCCTTGCTTTACCAGTTCTCTTTCTTGGTGGTGGTGGGGAAGGTCATTCTCTGTCTACTTCCTCTTCTCCTTCCTGTCAATTTCTGTTCCCCCAAAGGAAATCTAGTCCTCATCTGCTGTCTCATTTCCCCTCCCGGACTAATCATAGCTTTCATTATCAGCTTTATCAGGACTTTTTTTGAGCAGGAACGCAGTTCCGGCTCGCTTGGTGTCAGGGGGTGTGGCCTAATATGGAAACAAGCTCCTGCTGGCTTTTTCTACAAAAAAAAAAAAACTGTGTGAAACAATGGGGATGACAGAGATGTAGCCTAATATGCAAATAAGTTCCCACTGGGCTTTTTCTACCCCCCAAAATCCCTGAGCTTTATGTTGCTCATCCGATACCTCATCTCTTGGTGGTAGAAAGTACTATCAAATCTCGGCGACTTATGGCAACACACCTCAAAGGGTTTTCAGGGCAAGAGACAAACTAGGATGGTATGCTGCTGCCTGCATGTGCGTAGCAACGTAGACTTCCTTGATGGTCTCCCATTCAAACAGTAATCAGGGCTAACTCTACTTAGTTTCCAAGATCTGACAAGACTGGACCAGCCATCTGTTATCTTGCTATTGTTTCGGCTGTCTTCTCTACAGTCTGTCACCTGAAGCTCTTCCAAGAATTAGTGCCTGGTCCATATTCAAACATGCAGCAATGGTGCAACGGGGGGGGGGGGGGGGGGAGGGTTGAGTATCCAAGCAGGAAGACAGACTGTGTAACAGCTGAATGGAGAAGATACCATTGCGTAATGCTTCCCCACATAAAAATAGTTTCCCTTCAAGGACAAAACATATACAATGGCTACTTAAAACCTTTCGCCCTGCTGTGTGAGTCTGGCTCTTTCAGTAAGGAGCACACAAAAAGCGCAGTCCTGTATTGGACGTCTCAAGTGATCCTTATACCACCACAGGACACCTGCCTCGTTCTGCTCCACGTGGAGGAGCCTGAGGGAAAACATTCCATCTCCCATCTCTCATTCATAGGAAATTGTACTTCCTATGCTTCTCAGACTCAAGAAAAGCCATTTTCCCTCTTACCAAATCTTCTTTCCAATTGCTTAATATATCTAACGTTTATAACGTCTCTTCATATAGTATCTTTATCTTTTAACATTTCTATGCTACCATTCCACCCAACTTGGGGCCCCTGAGTACTAATTCATTCCCTTGTTTCACACACTGAGAGTGCCATCCTAAACACTGTTGACTACAGTAGCCTTACTGGGGGGAGGGGTTAATACTGTTTAGGATTCCACTGCACAGTAATGTCTCTCGGTTGCTTTTCCTGCCTCTAATCAATGGGTAAGTTCTCACCCCTATAGTTTTTAATCATCCTTAACCTCTTTTCATTCTACTTGTTTCGCCTTCCTCCACCTTGCCCCAGTTTACATTACTTTCCAACACCTTTACTCTCTGGCTCCCTCGTCTTTTATGCTCCCCTTGTCAGACATTTGATTCCTCTGCCTTCTAACCTTGCTGATCTCAGCATCACGACTCCCAACTGCCTCCTTTATCAGTGGAACTCTCTGGCCGTTACGGCTTTGTTAAATGCTCTCTGGACTAACTTAATCCATTTCCTCTTTTGCCTTACTGTCTTAATTCCTTTCAATCTTTGTCAGGGGCCCCTAGCAACAGATACTAACTAAGCCTCTGCTCCAAATTTTCAAAAACGAGGTTGAGTATGCATAAATGAAACCATGGCTCTTCAGGGCCTATGGACGATTAACTTCACACTGGTGAACTATGGTTGCCAACCTCCAGGTGGCTAAAGGGGAACCCAAGGTTTCTGTGCTATCCAGCCTCCAAAATTAATACAAAACTAAACAATTAGGCAAATAACATATATTCGAACACTCTCATACAAAATGCTTTTACAATCATACCCTGACAAATAGAACACCAAATAACAGTGATACAAAAGGACTGGAATTCAGCGTAGCAAGTTCCAAATCAATGTCTGTTTAACAACGTAAGGTCCTTCAGTTCTCAAGGAATCCTCGGTTCTGCATTGCTCCTGAGGAATCCTAATGGTGGTACATGATCCAATAAGGTTTTCTCTATACAGCACCACAGCGCAGCGACGAGGTCATACTTTACATTCCCTCGTTTCACTTATAGCTTTAACTAGCTTCAAAAGATTGATCCACAGCATGGCAAGATTCTCACTTTCACACACAACCAAGTGACTAATTTACAGGCCTTGCCTTGGGTTCCCCTTTAGCCACTCTCTACCGTGATTCTCTGTTGGTTGCACAACCGTCAAGTGACAACTGGGAATCTCCCACTACTACAATTGATCACCAGACAACCACAATCAGTCCCCCTGGATAAAATGGCTGCTTTGGAGGGTGAACTCTATGGCACTATACCCTGCTGACGTCCCTCTCCTCCCCAAATCTTACCCTCTCCGGGCTCCACACCCCCAATTATCCAGGTATTTCCAACCCAGAGCTGGCAACTCTATGGTGAACACCTTCAGAAAAAGCAGCATGATTGGATGGGTGGGGCCATCAAACTGCTAACCACTCTAAATAGTCAAAGGGTTTAGAGAGCCAGGGTGCTGCAGTGGCTAGAGCGTCTGGGAGATCCAGACTTCGATCCCCACTCCTGCCATGGAAGTTCACTGGCTGCAAGAATTGATCTGCAATGCACGGCAACGTCCCTGTTTTTCTCCCAACTACTCTAAACTTCATCAGAAGCTGGGGTGGAAAAAGAGTCTCAAAAGCAGTTTATAACATGGCACGGATAACTGAGAGTTCACAGAATTTCTGGCATGGGAGCTAAGAGTTCACAGGAAAATGTCAGATGCCTTAGTGCGTATGAACCAAACATGAGCTCCACAAACTGCAAATGCAGCTGTTAGTTATGCATTTGGCGATACGCAGACTAACGCTGCAGTTCTGAACGGTTTTGCAAAAATCGATGAGGCAGCTCTTCTAAGTGGTTTCAGGAAGCATCAATTGATTGTATTCTGCTGCGGGGTGGGGTTGGGGGGGCCGGCGGCAGAATCTTTTATACCCCAAGAGCACAAATCAATGCAGAAACAGACGAGCGAGACAGTCCCATTATCTCACATTGCAATCGGCGGGAGTTTAACATACTCAACAAATTAAACATTTGTTACAATTTACGGTGTTTATTGCCTATTTATTATATTTATACGTTGCCCTTCTTCAAAATGGCAGCTTGAAGAGCCCAGACTAGCTTAAGCTCATCAGATCTTGGAAGCTAAACAGGGTCAGCTGTGGTTAGTACTTGAGTGGGAGACCAACGAAGAAGTCCAGGGTTGATAATGCAGAAGTAGGCTTCTTGCCTTGAAAACCCCATGAGGAGTCGCTGTAAGTTGGCTGCAACTTGATGGCACTTAATTATAATTATTTTCTCCAGGAAGGTGGCAGAGAGAGGGCCACCAAGGCACATCTCACTCTGTCATTAAACAGACCCAGATCCTGGTTGGTTTTATCAAGTCTACTGTTATCGTGTGGCTTCTTGTCCATACTCTGAGAAACAAATTTATTATTCAAATAGGAGAATAGCAGATTTATACCCCACCCTTCTCTCTGAATCAGAGACTCAGAGCGGCTTACAATCTCCTATAACTTCTCCCCCCACAACAGACACCCTGTGAGGTGAGTGGGGCTGAGGGGGTTCTCACAGCAGCTGCCCTTTCAAGGACAACCTCTGCCAGAGCTATGGCTAACCCAAGGCCATTCTAGCAGGTGCAAGTGGAGGAGCGGGGAATCAAATCCAGTTCTCCCAGATAAGAGTCCACGCACTTAACCACTACACCAAACTGGCTCTCCAAATATGCTACAAAGTGCTCTGTGAAATCCCAAGTCAGCCATCTGTCATGTACGGAGCAAAACAAATTGCCAACTCCCAGACTCGTTCCAAGGAAAAGTACTCTTGCATATAAGTTTCCTCTCTGGTTGCTTATATCGTATATGTTAAACGATACCCTGGCTGCTCTTTTTGAGGCTGCTCAAACTGTTTCATGTTTTAGTGACTGCCAAGTTTTGGTCCCACACTCTATTATGCATGCTTAATCTCCACTGAAACAAATAAGCATGTTGGATTGCTCCTGGGGTTTGTTTAGTTAAGATGGCAAAAGATCTCATGGTAGAGAAGAGTAATCTCATCTGCAGCGTAGGATATAAGGATGCTGTTTTAAAAATAAAACGGCTCCAACTGCAGTACCTTGGCACTCACTGCCCAGCTATCAAAGAACTATGAAGACATTCTTCAATAAATGTCCACCTAGATAAGAAACTTAAGTAGCCATCTATCAATTCTTACAAAAAGATGCACACTGGAATTTGGGCGGAGAGGGGAATGCAGAATGAATAATGAATTTGGGAATTTGTACAAAACTGGCCATTTCGTCACAAACTGGATAAAAGATAGCCCATATCATTAGACATATGCTGCTTAGCTTCCTAATGAAATGAATGAAACCATGCCATAAAGCACCACCATCTCATAACAACAACTAAACAAGGAAGGAGCTATGCCTTACATGCAGAAGACACCCCCGCCCCCGGGTTCAATTCCTGGCATTTCCAATTAAAAAGAATACAGAGAGATGGTGTCAGAAAAATCTCCTGTGAGATATTGAAGAGCCACTGCACAGTCCCGTATGCTGTCCTGGGGCAAGGCAATCAGTGGCCTCGCTCAGTGCAAGGCAGACGCATACAGGTTGTGGTGGTACTGATGCTGTAACTGATGCGTGGCCACTGAAGTCAGAGCCTCCGGTGTTCCCACCTTCTGAGATGAGGCAGGGAGCAACCTGGAAGAGGGCTTTCTCGGCTGTGGCATCAAATATTTGGAATCTCTCCCCAGGGAGATTTCTCTGCCTTTCTTCAGTAGGTGATTCCCCCCCCCCTTTGGCATTCCCTCAGTGATCTGTCCTTCTTGACCAATCTTTTAACTGCCATTTTTATGGCTTTGTATGTACTTCAGCTCTATTCTTGTTTTAATGAGGTGTGTTTTGGGGAGGGCTGATAACCGTTTAAAAATGTGATTTTATTATGTATATTTTAATCTGTTGGCTCCCTTGGTGGCCCTTAAGGGCAGAAAATGGGATATAAGTGTGGTAAAATAAAATAAATAAAAAGAGTTGCTTTCTCACCTTGGATCATAATAAACGGACTGACTAAATAAAAATGGAATATTGAAGGAGCATCCATTGGCATTCTAAGGGCAATAAACCCGTTCTGCTAATCATACTATTCTGACTTTTGCTGATCAAAGCCTTAAAAGAGGTGGTTCCCAACTTTATCAAATTATGAAGACTCCTTTTTAACGTCAAAACATTTTGTGACCCCCTCCTCCCAAAAAAACAGTATTTGTACTATTAGTATCCATTAAGAAAATATGTAACGACAAAAAGACCACAACTGCACAGTTTAGAGCACAGATGGGATTTGCGTATCTCACACCCTACCCCAACAATAGTCCCTAAAGATTGGGAATCACTGCCATAAAGCATAATAAGAAACTTAGAGGTACATAAAAGGGCTTCGTATTTCTTTATTAAGTGTTCAGTATTTTTCGGTTCAGGTCTAGCGAACCCCACAAAATTTCAGGATTCCCAAAAAATCCCAGATCCTAATATCAATAAAGTATTCAGATCTGGCATTTTAAAAAAAAATCTTGAATTTTTTCAGGTCCAACAGCCACAAGAAGTAAAAAACTGAGAAGAAAGCAGCTGCAAAGCCACAAAAACCCCTCAAAAACAGCTGAGCAGCGGGAGCACATTGCTCCTGCAGCTCAGCTGTTTTCGGGCTTTCTTCTGCAGTCCTTTTAAATGTGACTGCACATGAGAATTCAAGCTGAGCCAGCAGGGTGTTTTTCAGGCTTTGTCCGTCTTCCTGGTAATTTCCAAACATATCTGGGATTCTTTCGGGAGTTGTTTTGTTTTCCCAAAAAATCCCAGGTACCTTTGAGATGCCAAAACATACCCCACAACTACAGTAAGATATTTTGGGGTATATTTTCGGCTTGAGTAGATCTAAATGCACACCCCTAAGTGTTCAGAATAGTAGCGCCAACTTCAATTTAATGACCACCTTTCACACAGTATTCTCCTTGGATATTTGTGGTTTGTTGAAAGCCGATCAAAACATAAGGGTCTATGGAAGGAAAATGGCCAGGGAGATCATTGCTCAGCTTCATGATACATGCAAGTAACATCATCATTCAATTATTCATGCTAGACTATTACTTCTGCCAAGAATGCTGAAGTGATAGGTATTTATAGATTCCACTGGATATAGACAGAACATATGGGGGTGTTATCAGAAGTTTACAGAAATAAATAGCACTTTAGACATTATAGCAAAGACCTGCTCTGGCTTGCTGGTTGACCTGCAAGAGGCACCATCTCTCAGTTTTATGCACGTTATAGGGTTGTGAGGTTAAAGAGTGTGTGTTGGGGGGAGGGGAAGAAAGAGAGTGAGACCCAAGCATGCTTACTAGAGCTATGCAAAGGAAAAAGAATAAAATGTAATCTATAAAATAGTATGGTGATATTTCTTTTAAGCTATGCAGTTTAGCAGTACTTGAATACTGGTAGCTCCTAACAAACTACTCTTCATATTGCAGAACTAGAAACAGTTTTTTTTAATTAGTTTTTTTTTAAGTTAGCTTTCTCTAGCTAAAACAACTACTGCCAGCCTGTTCCAAGGTATATCTCAAACATACATCTGGGGGAAATAAAAAGGCAGCATTATAATGAAGGCAAGTCAATTTCAAAGTTTGACAGTTTTTTAAACTATAAATCTGTAAAACAGTTTCATAAAGTTATATTCCTAGAAACTACCAGGGGAAGCGTCCACTCTCAAGATACTAAAATTAATGTAAGCAGTGTGGATGACACATTTAAATCCAGGCACAGCTTCCTGAGAGTGGAAGATGAATTACGCCTTATTTTGTTTTGTCCCCCCCCCCTCATAAAAATCCTACCAAGTAATAACAAGCCTGAGCTGTTTTAATAGGGAGAGTCAGTGACTACTTTTGAATACTAGCTACAGGAGGCACAATAATCACAAATGAAAGAAAATTTGTACTTGAATTTTCAATCCAGTATATGACATCTGTCCTCCTGCTGCCCAGACTATCCCAGTCTTGTTAGATCTTGGAAGCTAAGTGGAGTTAGGCTTGCTTAGTATCTGGGATGGGAGACCATCAAGAAAGTCCAGGGTCACCATGCAGAGACAAGCAATAGCAAACCACCTCTGAATGTGTCCTGCCTAGAAACCCCTATGGAGTTCATGTAAGTCAGTTGTGATTTAATCGCAAAAAAGGTACAACCTGCTACTGGATATTGCATTAGATCTTAGTGTTAGAGAGTTTAAGCAGTATATCATTTTATATATTGTGTATTAGGCCTGAGTTTTGTATACAGCATCCTGGATTATACAGGAATGATATCAGAAACCATCCCTAGAATAACAATATCAATTACAAGTTATTTTTTTTTTACACTGGGCCAAATTGTACATTGACTTGAATATCTGCAAGCATGAGGCAGGTACTGGGGATCATATAAAGGCTGTCAAAAGAAACCTGAGTTGAGCTTGGACATAAAAGCGACAAGTCAGGCAGTAACTGAATCCTTTAAGGAGACGTGGGATTTGTACTTCAAAGGAATGAGACAAACTTAGGAGAGAGAATGTCTTTTCCCCAACCTCACCATTTGTCCCAGAGGGAAAGTAACTTCAAACATCAAAGCTGCACATCTAATTGAACTAGTTTAACTCTCTGTATTTGCCACTATTGCAGACAAATAGTATACAGTTTGAAAAGGGAAACTGGTGGACTGATTTTCACATCATTTGACCACCATCCAAAGCCCTTCTTCCATGAGCAGAAGGGCTTGTACACTTGTGCAAGGGGGGGGGGCACAATTAGCCCCTTCTTCCAGCAGACCCCCTTGTCACAGCTGCTATTTTTCCCAACAGCCTCCCAACCCCCTAGGCGCTGTTTTATTTTGGGGGTGGGGGTGCTGCAGCAAGAATGGGAAAGACAGAAGATGTTATTCAGCAAGAGAAATGCTTATTGATCCCTGGGATCCAACCCCACAGAGGCGAGCATTAAGTTTTCTGATAGGTCAGAGCAGCTTATGACTCTGGAGACTGCCATTTTCATCTATAACAAAGGGTTCCACCACGGTGCCTAGGAGCGCCTTAGTGCTCACCAACATTTTCCTGGCACCTGCTGGGCGAGGTGGGGCTTTTGCCCAGAAGGCTTCTGATCGGCCACTGAAGATTTGATAGGCTCTACAGGTTTGTTGCTTTGGCAGCAACTGCCATCACAGCACATCTTCACTATGGGACTGAAGGTCAGCTGAGGCAGCCATCTTGTGGCTGTATCCACCATGCTGTATCAGAATTCCAGAGGTGCCTGCAGGCTCAAAAAGGTTAGAACTCTCTACTCTACAACACGCAGCACGGCTTAACAACTGTGTGTACTATCTGGAGCCACCCTCGTGTCAAAAACGTAGGCTACATAGTTGTGCACTAGCACAAGATGGCAGAAGGGAGAATCCAAGAACTATTGCTTCATCATCTTCCTTTTCCCAATACAGATGATCCTGTGAATAGTCTCCCTAACTGAGTTTTCATTTTAAACAAGCAAACAAACAAACCCTGCAGCATGGTGAGCTGTTTATGGAGCTCTGGGGACACAATGCAGTTTTTGTAAGTCTCTTGAATGCAGTGGGGAAAAAACCACCATCATAACTAATGTTCCCTCTAAGCTGTGAGCTACTGGCATTAAAGTTGTTAGCTACTGCATAAATTAGTGTGCTATGGGGTCATCCTTCCTGAGCTAAGACAAAAATGTGTGAGCAAGTGGCTGAAAATCTGTGAGCTAGCTTAGAGGGAACACTGGTCATAACTCTGCAAAGATTTTATACAGAAACCATGAGTTTGTTAAACTGATAGAATCACACACCTAATTTTAAGAGAAAACAAAAACTTCATCCAAATACACATTTAGAGCAACGCTGCAGTGATCAACATACATATGCATGGGACTAAACAGTAAAGAACAAAAAAACACTGCACATTTTACGCATGCACAATGCAATGTTTCAGTGATACACACATGGGGGGATCTGTTACGTCTGCTTAGAACAAAATGTGATTCTACCCAAAGAACCCAAATATCACGGGAAAGCTTCCGTTTAGAGACATTTATGCATATTTTATTACAAGCACAGACACATTAAACATTACATATACAAAGACAATCTTAAAATAGGTGCATTACCTATATTTGGATGATTTAAAATCTTCATTATCCTTACTTCCCTGAACAGCTAGAACAGAACAAACAAACACAAGAGTTAATGATAAAACTGACTGGCTAGCAGTGATGTTTTCTTCCTGTCTCTCTTTGTCTGTCTTTCTTTAATTGGGCTTGTAATCACATTCCAGTAGCTTGGGAGCAACGCAACTACATCTGAAAAGAGTTTAAAAAAGAGAAGACCCCACCCCGAGAAAGCCACAAACACTGGAGTCGAGGTTTTTAAAAGTGTATATTGAGGAGACACTTCTGAGAAACAGTCTCTAGGTTTTTTGCAGGGCTTTTAAAACCTGAACTCTAGAAACACTTTTAGCACTCCGAGAGCCAGGGGACAAGCATTCCAGCAATAATTATGCAGTCTGATAGGTACCTGGAGTCTGTCCAGTTCTAGGTCAAAATCAAATGTTTATCTCAAAAGTTGCACAACAATCCTTGGGATCTGGCCAACCAGTAGGCTCCAATTTTACACAAGAGGGGGAAGAGGAGGAAATTCTTGTGCTGTAATTTTCTAACACTGAAGAATTAAGGTGCTGATGCAGATACAGAAGAATGGTCATTTGCACTGCTGTGCTGAAACTGCCAGCACAATGCAACACAAATCATTTTATACTGATGAAAATTGCAGGCATCTAGGGCTAGATCCAGACTTCTGCTTGCACCACAGCTCTTGTGCAGTGGAAGCATGAGAAAGACACTGCAGTAGCCACTTGCACTAAGCCAATTTCAGCAAGCTGAACTATGCTAAGAAGATTTCTTTTTGCCATTTGGACCCAACCTCCTTGACTTTCTAATAAAAGACAATTCCTGTCAAAAACTGATTTGCTTTCACACTCTGTACTTGAAGCACGATCCTTGCGTTTAATGCTAATTTACATAGTGCAATCAAACTTTACAGGACACCATGAATTTAACAATGTATCCCAAAACTTTAAACAATAAGATGATCTTCCACATCACAATGAAAACAAAGAACAGTGTTAAGGGACAGCAGCAGACCCATTCAAGCAGTGGCTCAGTATATACAAAGGCCATAAGAGGCTACGAGGCAAAGAACCCCTAATCTCTCCTCAAGGGTTAATGTGAACAATAGGGCCTGGTGTTACTAATCGGTTTCTTGGCCTACGGCTCTTATCATCTTCAAGGCCGGAGAAGGAAATGGGGCAATCAGCTTCTCATGAGAACCTGCAGTCCGCATGATGGGAGGGGGAGAGTCGGCAGTAATGAGGTGATCTTCTAGAGGCTCCTCCCAAAAATGTGTTCTGATTAGATGTCATCCTCATCTGATGCTGGTGGGCCCAGGAACTATTAACTGAGCTAAGGCTCTGAAGAAAAAAAAAGACTACTTGCGATCTGGCAGACTGAAGGCCTGAAACGATGACCTACTTGAATTACAATTGCTAGCAATGTAGAGAACACCTGAGCCTTGGCCTTTGACTATGAAAGAAAGGTCTGCACCATCCAGCTCAAGTTCTGAAAGTGTTAAATGGTTTAAGCTCACTTCCTAGCTTTCTTACTGTTTGATCCTTGAGAACTGTGCCAGTTGTAGAATACATTTTCATATTAGTAGAAACTAAAACATTGTAATTTTTAAAAACAAAACAACAGTCTGGTTACTTGTGGGCATCTGCCTTGGGGATCCATGGAGAGCAGAGGTCCATCAGTGGCTATTAGCCACGGCGTTTTGTTGGAACTCTCTGTCTGGAGCAGTGATGCTCTGTATTCTTGGTGCTTGGGAGGGGCTCTAGTGTCCTGGCCCCACTGGTGGACCTCCTGATGGCGCCTGGTTTTTTTCTGGCCACTGTGTGACACAGAGTGTTGGACTGGATGGGCCATTGGCCTGATCCAACATGGCTTCTCTTACGTTCTTATGGGATTCAGCCTTGGACTCCTTGACAGAGGCAGTTTGAGAAATTAAATGGACTTTTGAGTTTGTGGTGGCATTCAAGGAAGAACAGAGAATTTACTGGGAGAAGGTATACCTATTTAGCAATCTGCCTCATCTGTTTGCAAGATCAGCAGTAGCTGGCCACTGAAGGAGCAAGGTAATGCTCATTATAAAAGATTCCGGAACTTCTTTGGGATTTTACAATATACAAGGAACAAGGGGTGTGGGATTTCAGGGTCCAGAACTGGTACATTTTCAGAGATGCCTAAACTGAAGAATGTCAAATTGTTCAGGATTTTTGTTTCTTGAAGCACTGAGTCTGTATTGGTTTGAGGCTAACTCAGTCTTCAGGTTATCTTAGAAGATGTTAGCAGAATGACCCGTCCAATAAAACCTCTGTTATCCAGAATTTTTGTTAACTGGTGCTCTGCCCAGAAGGCTAGCTGTTTCCCCTTGGTCTCTGTACCCCTGAACTTTCAGACACACACGTGCCCCCACTTCTGCCTCTCCAGCAGGCCAGCTTAAGGTTTCCAGCCATTGCTGGGCTTCTGACCACCAGAGGCTGCCAGCTGGCATCCTCCTCAGGTGCCTCCTTCTCCTTCAGTCTGCCTTGAGCTGTTGGGAGACAGCTCTGCCAGAAAGCTCCCAGACAATTGGCTTGTTTGCCTGCTAGGTGTTGAAGCTGGGGAGGGGGGGATTCCTGCCAGGTATGGGTGTTGTTGCCATGACATTTCCAGTAGGGTGGGGTTTGGTCACAACAAATTGCATTGGGCACAGCAACAATCTATATCCAGCACAATTGATGAATTGGTAGTCCCTATTCCCCAGGAGCACCAGATAAAGCTTTTACTGTAGTTTCATAAGGATCCATTACACGAGATGAGCACAGTTTCCTCCATAAGTTCCAAGAGGTAATATCTGTGACCGTATTTATGCTGATCATGTTCTTCTAGTCTGAGCTTGATTCCATTGACTGTTTTCAACTTCAATTGACATTTTTCAGATATGCAATTCCCGTATGCTCTTACTTAAGGAATACATTTCAGAAGCTGTTAGAAAAAATGCATTTCCTACTTTTACAGATGTTGGTTCGTTCTAAAATAATCCGACTACTCTGTTTTGTGATGAAGTCTTACAGTTCAGCTTTATCTAGCTCCATTTCCTTACGGTACTCCATCATCCCTACATCTTTAACTTGCATATGTAACTGCTTGAAAATGTCTGGATTTGGGAAACCTTCAGCTCAGCCACAATTTGTCATAACATTTTCATTCAGACATTTCTTCAACAAGCCAGGACTCTAAACCAGCGGTCCCCAACCTTTTTGGCACCAGAGACCAGTTTTGTGGAAGGCAATTTTTCCATGGACCGGGGGCAGGGGGGATGGTTTTGGGATGATACAACTGTGCACTTTATTTTGGTGTGGTGGTTAAGTGTGTGGCCTCTTATCTGGGAGAACCGAGTTTGATTCCCCACTCCTCCACTTGCAGCTGCTGGAATGGTCTTGGGTCAGTCATAGCTCCGGCAGAGTTGTCCTTGAAAGGGTACATGTGAACATGAACATATGAAGCTGCCTTATACTGAATCAGACCCTCTTTGGTCCATCACAGTCAGTATTGTCTACTCAGACCGGCAGCGGCTCTCCAGGGTCTCAAGGTGAGGTTTTTCACGCCTATTTGCCTGGACCCTTTTTAGTTGGAGATGCCAGGGACTGAACCTGGGACCTGCTGCTTACCAAGCAGATGCTCTACCATTGAGCCACCGTCCCTCCTCTTCTGGTAGCTTCTGGGGAGAGCTCTCTCAGCTCCACCCACCTCACAGGGTGTCTGTTGTGGGGGAGGAAGTTGAAGGAGATTGTGAGCCACTCTAAGATTCAGAGTGGAGGGCAGGATATAAATCTAATGTATTATTATTATTATTATTACTACTACTACTACATTGTAATGTATAATGAAATAAGTATACAACTCATGGCCTGGTTGCTAACAGGCCACGGACTGGTACCAGTCCACAGTCCAGGGGTTGGGGACACCTACTCTAAACTATGCTTTAGAACCTTGGTTTGTGGGCAAGAAACCAACTCCAATTTGCTGAAGCACCTGAATGCAGATACCCCAACAAACTTGCAACTGAAGATTGCCTGGTTCAGGAAAATGTCTATTAATCTTGGTTCCATATGAAGCCACTTCATAAAGGAGGGAAGAGCATATAAGACCAAGAATAAGCCAGGCTCATTCTCATCAAGATCTAGAGTAGAGTTTGCTTGTTTGTTCAAGTAAAGGCTCACATGATAAATCAGAGTGTAAGATTCAGACCTTTTTTTGAGCAGGAACGCAGTTCTGGATGGCTTGGCATCAGGGTTGTGGCCTAATATGCAAATAAGTTCCTGCTAGGCTTTTTTACCCAAAAAAGCCCTGTGTGAACAATGGTGACATCTGGGGGTGTGGACTAATATGTAAATGAGTTCCTGCTGGACTTTTTTTTTACAAAAAAAAAGCCCGGGTAAGATTAAATGATTACTTTCTACTCTTCTGTGTAAAACGTAAAACTCTACAGCACTGTGGGTTGGATCCCATGGCCATCTCCTCTTGGGCAAGATAAAACCCAAGAAAGTCATTGAAAAAAGCCCTTGCGCTAAGTCCCCTTGCCTGTATTCCATAGTGTGTTTCTGCTTGTGCAAGACACTGTGCAAGACACATCCTGGCATTTCATCCCCTAGACAATAACCTCCTTCAATCAAATCATATCATACATTTGGACAGTAATGACTGCATCAAAGGGCCTTTTTGCAACATTGACCGGAAATAAAAAATCAGCACTGTGGTTTCTCACAGTAACTCCTGGACATTGCCTTCCACTCAACTAGATTATGTAAATTTTTTCTTCTGCTAATGTATGGGTGAGATCCAACTCACCTCTGCTGCTACATTATATTTTAGGTGTTAAATGCACACTGAATTGGCAAAAGTGGAATCCCACCTGGAAATATTTTTATAGTTCTTTGATCACAAGCTAAGAAAATTTTTCATTACCACATTGATTAATGAGGCACATGAAGCTCAGGGAGTATAGCTGAGACAGGGAGAGGGTAAGGTTGGATGCCTGGTCGTAAAAAGGCTTTTCAAGAATACAAAGTCTGATTCCTAGGAAGTGCAAAACCTTATAATCCTCTGTAAAGCTCCATTTTGCTCTCACATCCTTTCAAGTTACGCAGGGCTCCAGATGGCTGGCAGTCTCTCAATCATTCCCTTGATTATTTTCTAAAAGCTGCTCTTAACACAGGAGGAGACACAGCAATTCTGATTTAAACACAGCTATACTGTCCTCACAAGTGCAGTTCTCAACTAGCCAGCCACTGTTTCAACAGCAGGGTAGAGGGGAACAGTCTATAGCAGAGGTCCTCAAGGTGGGGTCCGTGGGCATCGCAACACCTTTTTCGCTAAGTGTTTTTTAGGAAGTGGGTGGGGCCAGGTAGGGCTTTTGCCCAGCAAGGCTTCTGATTGGCTGTGCAGATTTTTTTTTAATGTTGTTTTGGCAGCAGCTGCCACCACAGTACAAGGATCTGCACTGTGTTACTGTGATTAACCTGTGGCAATCATTTTCTGGTTGGCCTTGCCTTCTACAGCAGCCATTTCACTGCTGCGCCTACCATACTGAGTCAGGATTCTAAATGCGTCCGCAGGCTCAAAAAGGTTGGAGACCCCTGGTCTACAATATTTAAAAACAACGTTTGCTTAAGAAAAGTGCAGAACAAGAATTTCATAGAGCGGAGCGACAAGACTGGCAATGCAGCCAGGGTGCTGCTGAACAGCTGATTAAGCGGGAGGGGAGGATGAGCAATTCCCAGCAGTGGGCAGGAGGGCAGAGCAATTTCCCTTCCTCTACTAATTTTTCCTCTTGTCAGGATTTCAAACATTTCTCTCCTGCACCTTAGGGGAAAGCAGCTGAAGGTAGAAGATCACAAGGAAAAGCACTGGGAGGGGAAAGGGTTAAGCTCTCAGATACTTTTCAGTTGTTTCGTTGCAATTTGAGTTCTCCAATCTGCTGCTAAGCTGCCCACATGACAAAACTGTGGAAGACACTTGGGTATTTTATTCGGTTTATGCTGCAGTTCAAAGTAATAAAATAAGACTCACAAATATTGTGTTTCAGCCCTTTTGTAGACGCTGCATTCTGTTTCTAGTTCAAATCTGGATTTTTCCCCAATGGCACCTCATGATGCTCAACCCCAACACATCCATTAAGGAAGTGCACTCTCCCCAATATAAGTCATCCACTGTTTCAATACACCCCAACACAACTGACAGAAGAGAAGACAATCAGGCAAAGTGAACTAGCAAACCTGGATGAATGAACAACTGAAATAGACCCACCTTCTGTAGACTAGTCGGATTCAACTGAGTTTTGTCAATTATTTTTATTGCAACCTAGTGAGGAAAAAGAAGTGTTCAATTAATATGAGTTTCAGGAAACGGTTTGGTCAAGTAACAAAACGGAGGACAGAGCAAGCACTTAAAAACACAAGAGTTAGGTATGACCTGTAGAATTAGAATGCATGACAACAACCACCTCTGGCAACCTTGGAAACTAAAAAAATATATTGTGTATTACCAGATTCACAAAAGAGCAACACTTGTTATAATCAAAACTGCTTTTAGCACTGCAATTCTACATCCACAAGAGTTACTACCAAGGCTTTTTTTTTGTAGCAGGAACTCCTCTGCATATTAGGCCACGCCCCCCTTGATGCAGCCAATCCTCTAAGAGCTTACAGGGCTCTTCTTACAGGGCCTACTGTAAGCTCTTGGAGGATTGGCTACATCAGGGATGAGTAGCCTAATATGCAAAGGAGTTCCTGCTACAAAAAAAGCCCTGGTTACCACAGGTGAATTTCGTCCTAACAAGTTAAAGGTTCTACACCTTCATGTCACTCAAGGCTAACCAACAACTTAATATGCAAATGACCAGCACCTGAGAAAACACAGACACTGCTGAGAAACCAAATATTGGAATTGGCCACACAAAAAATGGGACTGCGGAATAACTATGGGTCTACCCCATTAATGAAATTTGAAATAGGTTCACGCTCTCAAAGTTAGATGTAAAACTATTAAGCGTATGAGAAAGAGACAGCACAGCCTCTGCAGAAGAGAAGGCAACATTGGCATGTGCCCTGATGGCTCCTTCTGCACTGTGGAAGGGAGGGCAAATTGACATGGGTGATTCCTGCCCGTCCATCCATCAAGGGTTCCTGTCTCCTGGGCAGAATCACCCACTCTCATCAGTGTGGTAACTCCCAGAACAGTATATTTCCTTAAATACATTTTCCTAGAAGTAAATCCCACTGAATAGGCCTAAGTAAGATTTTGAGTGGACTTCCCTCAATGGAAGCTTCAGCATTCAGTGCTGTGTTAGTGGAGAATGAATGAATGAAATGGAGTGGAATAGGTGGAAAGGTTTAAAGGATGCCAGATGGCCAAGCGGACATTAGAGAATCTGTTTGCTCTGCTCCTCCCCTCTGGAACCTCAAGAACTTGGGCACAGTGACTCAGGTCTGACTCAAAGAGGTTCACAACTAGGTTGCAGAAGCATTTCACAATCTGTAAGAATATCTCCATCTTGATAGACCACTTGTTGTTCACCTGTTGTCTCCATAGCCAGTTCCACTAGCACATTTTGCTGTCCCAAGTGTTCTGATACAGGCTTAAGGTTCCATTCTGAATAACACATGATTTGTGCTATCTCTGTGTGCGGGCTCGAAGACTTGGATCCACCCTACTTGTTTGTGTAGGCTTTCAACAAGACACTGTGTGTTCTTATTTAGACATGGCTGTTCCTGATCACATCCCAGGACCTGACTACAGCCAGTCTGATTGCTCTGATCTCAGGAAGGTTGATCCTCATTTTCCTCTCTACACTGTTGCAGGTCCCTTGTACAGGTCTTCCCTGACAGGTCCCCACAACCTCTAAGGCACACATCTGTAAACACTTGGATTATGATGGACTTTATTTATTCCTTACCCTTGGCCAGATTGGATCATGGGATCCACCATGCATGGCTCTGTCAAAGAGAGAAAGTAAGAACTGAGGGAATGTGTGTCTTCTGATGAATCTGCAGTTGGCAAGGTCTCAGGAACCACTGCAAAGGACAGAAGGGAAGTCTTGCCAGAGTCACTCATGATGATGACCTGGAATTTTATCACCTGTCTTGCCATGCCTGAGATTTTCTGGATCTTCTCCGGCAGGCACAGCCTGTTTACAGGGAAATCTACTGTGATTCCCAAGTGGTGTTATCTACTGTGATGGAATTAGATTGCTCTTGGCTGAATGAATTAAGGAATCCATGCTGGGCTAGGCAATGAGTGGTGTACAGAATGTCTGCAGGTGCTTATATCAGGTTTGGAGATCTGATCAATAGGTTATCCAGGAGTGGATTCCATGATGATGGAGAAGAGCTACCGAGGTCATCATCATTTTGAAGAATACCCTTGGGACTGGAACTAGATAGAACTGTAGGACTTCAAATGTATTTACTTATTTACTTTGGACTTATACCCCGCCCTCTCCACAAGTGGACTCAGGTAGCAAATTGGTAGCATATCTTGTTGTAGGCAAATCTCAGGAACCTGTGATGAGATGGAAGGATGGGAATGTGGAGATATGCCACAGGGAGGTCCATGGAAGCCATGACATCTTGTGGATGAAGCACTTCCATGACAGATCTGTGTGTCTCCATCCTAAAGTGCTTGTGGACCATGAATATGTTAAATACTTTAAAGCTAGAATTGTTCACCTGTCCCAGCCCCCAGTGAAGAAAACTGAGTAAATCCTGATGACGCTTCAGTCAGGAACCTGTTCTGACAAATAGCTTCCATAGTCAGCAGGTTTTCTCCCTCTGTTTGGATTTTAAAGATAGGAGAACCTGTCTGGGTGGAAACATTTCAATTTTTTTGCATACCCCGTTTTTATTATGTCCATTACCCATGGGCCCATGTTGACTGATTCCACTAGGGAAGTGAGATAATCTTCCTCCAACTTGTGAGGATCTGGTGCCATGTCCTTTTATTGGGGCTTATTTCCTTTATCAGAATTAAAGAGTTGATGTTGGTGGGGCGGGGTTTAAACACAGACACATCCTTAACTATTCTCCTGTCTGTCTGATCAAGTTGGGGGTGTCTTTAGTAACCCCTGAAGCACAACAGAGTATGCTGGCTTTGAAAGGAATGTGAAGGGTTCTACCTTCTGTCCTTTTCCTTCTATGCAATAAGCATGACTTCCTTCTTCCTTCTTCTACCAAGGATATCATCATGTCTTCAAAGAGTTTATTACTCTGAATTTGAAAATATGCTAATAGTTGCTGGAATGGTAATCAGCCTGCCAAGCTCTGAGCCACGGGCTTCTACATGCCCCTACGGCCACCGCTGTAGCTCAGCAGGACCACAATAGTGTGTCTATAGCGGCATTGGCCATAAATATGATTATGTTCTAAGGTGCCTACTGGTGCCTTCCCTGGTCTTTTTGTTATCTTCCACAGTCAGCTGAACTAGCTCCCTAGTCCCACAATGGAAGCCCTTGCAAACGTAGATGGTGTGGTTGATGCTCTAATTGCAAGGGCTGAAGCCTCATGGGATTTTCTGAGAGTGTAATATGCTCACACAGACCCCAGAAAGGAAAGCTACAGTGGGAGTATCTACTAATGGAACCTGTAAGCGATCCATAGTATGGTTAGGCAAAGAACAATACTTTTTTTGGTCGCTAAACCCAAACTGTTTATTAGAAAGGGGGTTTGCCCAGTCCTCTTTCATCTGGCTCTCAAAGAATTATGGGAACCACACTACTTTTTCATGCACTATACAATCGGGGGGTGGGGGGGAAGATTTCTTGTTCCCTTTGGATTTGGCTTTAGTATTGATCTCTTCTTCCCCAGCTTCTGGTGGCTAGTGCCTTGACTAATAGAAGAGGATGATGATATTGGAGTTATATCCTGCCCTATACTCTGAATCTCAGAATATTAGAGCAATCACAATCTCCTTTACATAAGAGAATTCATGTTGGATCAGGACAATGGCCCATCCAGTCCAACATTCTGTTTCACACAGTGGCCAAAAACCCCAGGTGCCATCAGGAGGTCCATCAGTGCAGTGGGGCCAGGACGCTAGAAGCCCTCACACTAGTTTTAGCTCCTCTGCCCCGCCCCCAGGACAACTCCTACGAGAGCTGTGGCTAACCCAAGACCATTCCAGCAGCTGCAAGTGGAGGAGTGAGAATGAAACGCGGTTCTCCCAGATACGAGTCCACACATTTAACCATTACACCAAACTGGTGTACTATGGATCTCTTACAGCTTCCACTAGTAGATACTGCTGTTGTAGCTTTCCCCTCTGGGGCCTTGGTTACTAAAGATGAAGAAGAACTTAACCGCTACACCAGTAATAGCCCCTGAGAGTCCTCTTCGTTAAAGAGACATTACGGTTGCTCTGGCACTATTGTCTCCTCCTCAGATATTTCCCCTTCCTTCCTTATTGGAAGAACTGTTTAACTCCTCTGAGTCCCAGAGAGGGGTGGCTGGGTTGCCTTGAGAAGGGTGGAGTATGTGCACTGCTATTTTTTTTGTGTTGCCTTCCCTCTCAGAGCAGGAATTTCCACAACACCAACCTTTGGTACTTCCTTTGAGACTCCTAACAAGCATAAGAATGATCTCTTTGAACCAAGACTTCACCCGTTGGTTGCTAAGATCCTCTTCCATTAATTGAGGAATAATCTTTCCATGGAAGGAGTTATTTTCACAAGAAGAAAACTCCTCCCTCAGGATCCAACCCAATAGCTTTCAGCTTCCTCAAAGCTTTTGATAAAGCCCTCAACAAAGGTTCCTGACAGAATCTAGAAATCACAGTGTTAAGAGGACGGGTCCTTTTAAGGATTAGGAAGCAGAATGTAAATAGAGATAAGGTTATCATTGGGACTCAACAGGCATGGCCAACTCCTGTCACTGCCTCCCAGACTTGCTGAGCCAACAAAGGAATCAAAGATGAGTCCTTGAGATGCTGGTAACATTGCTGAAGCTTGACTTGTTTTGGGCACATCTGGCCAACTACAACCTATGTCTGCCCCCCATCTCCATTTTGTTTGCTGGCACACCAACACCTTCACAGGTAGGTGTTGCACTTTCCCCCAATACTTGGGCAAAGAAGGGTACCCAGCTGGCAAACTCTTAGCTTGATTTACCAAGGCTTTCCATGCTCTGACTGGTGGAGATCTTTATCACAAAGAGCATTTTTTTAAAACTTATGTAACAAGACCTGAAGTAGTACTGGCCACTTCAGTCAGAATAATTCCCATTTTTAAAAAAAGTTTTAAAAGCAATCATAAATGTTAATTCTAACAGGAAGTTTAATGCAAGATAAATATTTTGAATTGTTTTAAAATGTAAAAGCACAATATAAATCTAAGTAATAAAGACCAGTGGGAACCCACAAAGACTTATTTTCTCCTTTCTCCACTATTTCCTCTTTCCTGAAAGCCCCTATAGTCGCGCCCCTTTTCCAGTTTCCTTTTAGGGTTGCCAACTTCCAGGTGGGGACTGGAGATCTTCTGGAATCACAACAGATCTCCCAGCTACAATGATCAGTTCCCCTCAGGGTTGCCAGATCAAGGTTAGGAAAGCCCTGGAGACTTGGGGGCGGAGCCTTGGGACAGTGAGGTTTGAAGAGGGGAGGGACCTCAGGAGGGGTATAATATCATAGACACCACCCTCCAAATTCATTTATATATTAAATTTACCGAACTGCCCTTGCCGGTGGAACCAGGCTCATGGCCATGCACAACACAGCCATATAAAAGTCATATAAAACATCAAATTATTCAAATAAGACAACAAAATCATAATAATCTAATTCATTACTTATCTTCATTGACTACAGATGATGCTAAGATCCTAACAGTGATGCTATTCCATGGGGAAAGACAGGGGATGGGAGTGCCAAGGCAGAACCGCTGCTGTCCTCAACCAAACGCCTGGCAGAACATCTCTGCCTTGCACGCCTTAGAGAACTGTAAAATGTCCCACAGGGCGCAGATGCTATTTGGCAGAGAGGTTCTGCCAGAGGTTGGAGCCAGGGCAGGGAAGGGCTTAGCTTTGGTCGAGGACAGCCGGATGTCTCGCAGGCTGGAGATCACCAATAAGTTCTGGCCTTCTGAACATAACGCTCTTCTGGGGGTATACCAGCAGAGGCAGTCCTGGAGGTAACACAGGCCCCTAACCATTAACGGCCTTAAAGTTCTGAACCATAACCTTGAATAGGATCCGGTACTCCACTGGAAGCCAATGCAGCTCACGCAGCACCGGATGGGTACATGCTGTGCAAGGCTTCCCCATAAGGACCCGTGTTACTGCATTTTGCACCAGTTGGAATTCCTGGGTCACACTCAAGGGTTTACGAGTTACAGTAATCCAATCTGGAGGTGATCATGCATGGATTACAGTGCCTAGATCAGCGTGGGAGGGGTAGGGGTAAGGCAACTGGCCTGGCACAGATAATAAAACACCAGAGTCTAGCAACATTTGTCATCTGGGCCTCCACTGTTAAGGAGGCATACAGGATCACACCCAGACTCCTGATGGTAGGTGCCAGTCTCAAGGGACTATCATCAAGGGTTGACAGTTGGCACCCCAACCAGTCTCTCTGGTCCAGTCACAGGATCTCCTTCTTAGAAGGATTCAGTCTTTGCCAACTCTGTTTTAACCATCCCACCACAGCCTCCAATCCATCTGCCAATTTTGGGAGGAACAGTATCTGACCAGCCACTCATTAACAGATAAAGCTGGCTATAATCAGCATGGTGTCAACATCTATATGCTCCTCCTTGCCCAGAGATATGGGCTGGGTTGCCATCAGCACGCAGATGACACCCAGCTCTATCTACTGATGGACTGTCGGTCTGCCTGTATCCCAGAAAATCTGGATCTGGCGTTGAAGGCTATGACAGGGTGGCTTAGGCGGAACTGACTGAAGCTGACAAAGAAAGAGGTCCTTTGCCTGAGCTGTGGCGGCCCAGGAAGGGAAATCTCCCTACCAGCTTTTGATGATGGACCACTTACAATGGCACCCAAGGTCAAAAGCTTGGGGGTATTGCTGGAGCCTTCATTGACAACGGAGGCCCAGATAGCAGCCACTGCCAAATCCGCCTTTTTCCATCTTAGGTAGGTAAGGCAGTTGGTCCCTTTCCTTGACCGTGGCGACCTGGCAACTGTGATCCATGCTACGGTCACCTCAAGATTGGACTACTGTAATGCCCTCTACAAGGGGCTGCCCCTGTTGTGAATCCGGAAACTGCAGCTGGTGCAGAATGCAGCAACCAGGCTGTTATTGGGGCTCTCCATGTGGGAGCACATACAGCCTGGGCTGTGAGAGCTGCACTGGCTGCCGATAGTGTACTAGATTCGCTACAAGGTGCTGGTTATTACCGTTAAAGCTCTATATGGCCAAGGACCTGCTTACTTTAGGGACCATCTCTCCCCATATGTACCTCAGAGGGTACTTAGATCGGGAACACAGAATCTGTTACTGATCCCTGGGCTGAGGGAGGCAAGATTGAAGACCATGAGAGAAAGAGCCTTCTCGATAGCAACCTCCCAGAAGAAGTAAGAGCCTTGCGGGACCTTCCCCAGTTCCGCAAGGCTTTGTTCAACTTGCCTTCAACTGAGATATGAGGATACCTAAAGAGGGCTGAATACACTGGGAACAACACTAGCACCAAACTGCTTTTAATGTTTTTAATTGTTCACTGTTTAATCTGTTTAACCTTTTTAACTGTTAAGAGTTCAGAATTGTAAATGTTTTTGTTGTTGTGAGCCGCCCTCAGTCTGCTTCGGTGGGGAGGGTGGGATATAAATCCAATAAAATAAATAAATTAAAATACTGATGGCACTCCAGCCCAAACCTCCATACCAGCTGAGCAAGGGGGGATGTATAAAGATGTGATCTCCGAATTGACCTGATCTCTGTCATCTGGAGAACATTTTAAATTTTGGGTGATCTCCAGCCCAACCTGGAAGCTAGTTCCCCTGGAGGAAATGGCTGCTTTGGAGGGTAGAGTCTATGGTATTACACCTCTCTAAGGTCCCTCCCCTCTTCAAACCTCACTCTCCCCAGGCTTTCCCCCCCCCCAAAAAAAAGATTTCTAGGAATTTTCTAACCTCTTTGCCTCCTCTTGGCAATCCCCATATCCTCTCCCTGACTTCTCCTTTCCTTCTCAACCATTCACCAACCTACCTTTTATCTGCCTACCACCTTCAGCTATATTTATTCTTTATTTACTTCATTTATACCCCACCTTTCTCCACAGTGGGGACCAAAGAAGCTTACACTATCCCATTCTCCATTTTATCCTCACAAAAACCCCATGAAGCCAGTTAGGCTGAAAATATGTCATTGGTCCAAAATCACCCAAGAGAGCTTCCACAGCAAGCTGGTTCTCCCAGGTCCTTCTCTGAGGCTGTAATCACTATACCACGCTAGTTTTCATATTATGGCTACTGTTGAACAGCAGCAAGAAGCTAGGCCCAGTTGAATCACACAAATCAGGTGGTATCAGGTCACCCAGTGGTTGCTGGCCCCACTGGTGGATCTTCTAATGGCACCTGGGTTTTAGCCACTGTGTGACACAGAGTGTTGGACAAGATGGGCCACTGGTCTGATCCTATATGGCTTCTCTTATGTTCTTATGCCGCCAGGCCTTGTATCCCCAACTTCCACATGGAGCCTAAAGATCTCCTTGAATCACAACTGAACTTCAGGTGACAGATTCCCCTGGAGAAAATAACTACTTTGGAGGGTGGACTCTATGGCAGGGGTGATAAACATGCAGTCTGGGGGCCGAATCAGGGCCTTGGAGGGCTTCTATCAGGCCCCCGAGCAACTGGTTGTCATCTGCTTCCTTTTCCCTGTCTCTTGCTTCCTTCTGCGTAATAGCTTGCTTTGCAAGGCCTGCTCAATCACACAGGAGCTACAGAGCAAAACATCTATTTTCTCCATTGGCTGAGGGAGGAAGGGGGGGAGGCAGAGCTTATTTTTCCAGGCTTGCTCACAGCAGAGCTAGTGAGCCAAGCCTCCCTTCTATTGGCTGAGGCTCCTCCCCCCAGTCCCCTGGGGAAGGAAGGAAAGAGCCAGAACTTCCTTTGCCCAGTTCCCCGGAACCCATGAGAGAAATACAAAGAAAGCACCTTTAAGACCAATCAGTGCTAACATTTTAACCATGTTTTAAGTATATATATATATATATATATATATATATATATAAAAAATATATATATTATATACATATATACATATACATACATATACATATATATATATATATATATATATATATATATATATATATATATATATATATATATATATATATATATATATATATATATATATATATATATATATTTGTGTTTGTCTGTGTCCTTTATAAAGTTTATATCTGTTACCTAATCTGAAGTAAGTACACACATGGCCCAGTCCAACCTGACATGGCCTGGTCCAACAAGGTCTCATTTATGTCAGATCTGGCCCTCATAATAAATGAGTTCGACACCCCTGCTCTATGGCATTATTTTTTTAAAAAATTTGATTTATATCCCACCCTCCCCGCCGAGGCAGGCTTAGGGCAGCTGAGGTCTCTATATTCAGTTGAGGCCGCTGCCTTCTTCAGACTTCACCACAAAATCTCCAGGGATTTCCCAACTTGGAGCTGGCAATCCTAGTCAGCCCTGGCCCTAATGAATCCTCCCTCAAAGGCCAAAATGGGCCTTGAAAGGGCCCTGCCCCCTTTGGCTTTTACTGACAAAAATAATACCTAGAATCCTGCAGCTGCTGGCAACTGATACTACTTCCTTTTTTAAAGCTACAGGAACTTATTTTCAGATTTTTTTAAAAAAGCTTTCCAGTGTACTTTTTAAAAGATTTCAGCTTTCTACAAACCTGGGCCCCTTTTCAGGTTTGTAGAATGGTCTGTCTTGCCCATTCACAGCTCTAGTCACTGGATTTAAGTATCCAAAGATATCCTGAGTTCGCTATTAAAATACAAGATAGTGATAAAATGGAAATTAAAAAAAAACCTGATTGCACTACTATGCTGGCTCAATAATTTTACATCTGCTAGAACTCAACAGGAAAGCCACAGGAGAAGACGTTACAATGAACTTATTAAATGCATAGCACACAGGGGAAATATCCGTCAAAATGTTCATGAACAGTGAAATTCCAATTAACACAACATCCCACCATACATGCATTCAATAATGAGAGAATGAAAAGTGGACATTTTCCCTTGTTAGTAGGAAAAGGAGCCGTAAAACAACTGATTTTCATTCCCCCAAATCACCAAGCTCATTGTTAAGGCTCTTGCCCCATAAAAATACAGCATGAATGTGTGTTCTTTTTTACCAAGCGGAAAGGGAATGGTAGGCACGTTATGGCTGTTGTAGCACTTCTAGGCATTGAAAAGCAGCACAGTTCTGTAGTGGGTAAAGACATATATATACACACACAGTCCATGCTCTCAAAGGGCAAAACCTGGAGAAAAAGAGATAGCCAGTCCAGCAAATGTAGCAACCGACAGTAGTAGGAGCAATGGCTGTATTGGTGGCAACCAGTGTTCCCTCTAAGTTAAGTTAGCATGAGCTAGCTCACAGATTTGTAGCCTCCAGCTCACACATTTTTGTCTTAGCTCAGGGAGGATGACCCCTCAGCACACTAATTTATGCAGTAGCTCACAACTTTAATGCCAGTAGCCCACGAAGTAGAATTTAAGCATAGCTCACAAGGCTCTGCAGCTTAGAGGGAACATTGGTGGCAACTGGGCAACTTATAATATCACTGGTAAAGCAAATGTAAATCACAAACAACAAAAGGGGTGACAAACTCAGTCTCTGGTAATAGTCTAAAACCTCAAAGTTAACCCTTAAGCTAATGTTAAGCTTTGTGACAAACTTCCGTGCTAGTACTGAATGCTAGTCTGCTCAGCAGATTCAACCTAGCGGAAGCTCAAAATATGACGAGAACTGTCTGCAGGGGCCGTGGTTATGGGAGGTTTGCTGCAAACACGTAAGCATTTTCCACAAATTGTACTTTCCCCCTGCAAGTTACGACAAAACGTCCCATTCTCTTCCGTTTGCGTCTGGTCAGTGAGCCTCAGGCAATCAATTTTAACAAAAGATACGCGCCACCCCATACTAAGCCATAAGCTTCTTCCCCTGGATTCAACTTTCTGCAAGGTCTTCAGTACAGATTGCCTCTGCACAACTCATCCTCATAAAGACAACAGGAGACCACTAGCCCCACCCCTCCCTCCTTCTGTTGCTCAGCAGATGCACGCAGATTCAGAGCTTTATCACCTCCAGACCAGATTAACTGTTAACACCATGCAGCAAGGGGAGGAGGGGGAGAGATGAGAGGACAACACAAAAGGGATGCAAAGCTACTCTGAAACATTCACTGGTCAAAAGACAGTTGCCTGTTCACCAAGAGTTGACTTCCTTTTGTAAGAAACATTGCTGCAATTTCCTGTGCCTTTAAATTCCAATTGGTGCTGATTTTTTTAAGCGTAGCAATTTGAATGCTAGGAATCCTCAAATAGGTCTAACCCTAGAAAAAACTAAGGCTGCATCATTAGATTCACCTCATGTCTCTTGTATTCAAACAAACCCAAAATAAATTTCACTAATGGAACTGTAATTAAGGTAGACCCACTACCTTAAGGGTATGTCATCTGTTTTATACCAGCTGGGAAATATATTTATTTAATTCCATTTATATCCTGCCCTCCCCGCTGGGGCGGGCTCAGGGCGGCTTACATAGACATGCATATGCATGAGTAGACATAATGGTGGGACATAAAAACCATAAAACAGTATAAAAACATAGAATACATAGAATAATTAACATCTTGGTGATATGATCTTAAGTTTCAGATTAATGATTCTCCCTCAGAGGTTGTCGGACATCTCTGTGGGTTATTCCTACTATTCCTTCAGGGAGGCAGGAACACTTTTTTCAACTTCCTGTTGGCGCCTTCGGAATAACCCCGCCCCCAGTTTTGTTCCTGCCTCTACAGGGAGCAGCAGCACAAGGCTAGGCTCAGCCTTTTTTCTCTGTTTCTTCTTCTCAATTTCCATTCCATATCCTTTCCTTTCCATATCTACTTATCCCTCCTTTTCCTTCTGCCTTTGCTGATCAAAGACTACCGAGGAAACTTGTTCTGGGTCGTTTTAGAATGGCCTGTAGTAGGGACGGTTTCCTATCGGACGAGGAGGGAGAGTCGCACGCCGCGCTTCTAGCAGCGCCGACTCACGTCGAAGGAGCCGACCTGCCTTTGCGGCTTGTTCGCGCCCTTCCTGACGCGGCCGCAGACGAGCCAGCTGCCAGCGCCAAGAAACGGCGCGTAATGAAGGCCCAGGCTACGTCCCTCGGGGCGGCAGCAAGCAGCGGCGGCCATTTTGGAAGTGCGGAGCGTAGCTCTCAGACCTTCCAACCCCCAGGAGCAGGCACTCCGGAGACTCGGAACTACCTGCAACCGCGCATCGAAGGCTTCCAGGACGGGGGTAACGTACAAATGGGCAACCCTCTGAATCCAGAGGCTATGCTTTTTATTAGAAGAGCTATGCAGGAGGAAATGGGCTCCTTTTGCGCCCGGCTGGGGCTTCTCCCTCAAGGATCAACCTTTCCTGCAGACCCTCCCCGCTCTTTCTCCTGGCCCACTAAGGCAGCGCGAAAGGCCCCAGTGCAGTCTTCCCAATCCTTAGAGCTCGAGACTATGGCATCTGACTCTGACCAGGAAGACAGGGAAGAGGGGGAATGTTTCTCTGAGGAGGAACAGGAGGAGGTTAAAATTCCTGAACAGGCTAGTCGTTTCTTCCATCAGGAAGATTACCAGTTCCTTCTAGCCAAAACGCTTTCAGCCTTAGAAATTGAGGAGGGCCCTATTGATGAGGAAATCAAGGTAGCTAAATCTAAGAAGTTTAAGTCAAGAACCAGTGGTAATTCTGAGTTCTTGCCCAGGGGGGAAGCTTCTGAACAAGTCTTCCCTTTTCCAGAATACTTTGAAAAGCAGGTTAGAGCAGAATGGGAAAAGCCAGCTTCCCTTAAGCAGTTTCCTCACTTAGTAAAGAAGTTATATGCACTGCCTGCCTATACCAATGAGTTGTTACAAGCTCCAACTGTGGACGGCCCAGTAGCAGCTCTACAGTCTTCGGGACTGGTTTCAGAGGACGGCCAGGGTTCTCTTAGAGATCCCCTGGACAAAAAAGCTGAGGCAACCTTGAAGAGATTGTACGAATCTGTGGCCATGATAGTTAAGGCGTCCTCCGCGGCCTCCCTGGTCTCCAGGGCGTCCATTGTTTGGGTACGTAAGTTACTCCAGATGTTACCAGAGGACAACAGACGCATGTTAGAGGGCGCCTCACGCATCCTTAAGGCAGCGTCATTCACAGCTGACGCAACCTTAGATATACTGACCTTTGCCTCTAAAACAATGGCTTCCGCTACTGTGGCTAGACGCCTCCTGTGGCTTAGGGCTTGGCAAGCTGACTTCCTCTCTAAATCCACAGTGGCAGCTTATCCCTTTCAAGGGGATCGTCTCTTCGGGGACGCTTTGGACAAGATCCTAGTAGAGACTAGGGATAAAAAGAAGGCCATGCCCAAATCCATTCGGAGGAATGAAAAGAGGGGCCCTCAGTCCTTTCGGACCCAACATTCCTTGGCCAGATATCGTTCTGAATCAAAGAAGTTTAATTGGGAAACACCAAAGAATTCCTTCAAAAGAGGCTCATTCGGCTCCAAATTCAATCGTAATAACTTCTCCAAAATGGACAAGCCTGACAGAGAGGGCAAGTCCAAGCAGGCATGACTACGGTCACGTACCGGTGGGAGCTCGACTACTCCACTTTGCAGAAGCCTGGGAGGCCTCTCAGGCAGACCAATGGTCTTTAGAAATTGTAAAAGAGGGGTATTCAATAGAGTTTCACCGCATTCCACCAGACAGATTTGTCAGATCACCTTCCCCCAAGCAGAAGCACAAACGTCTCATCACCTCAAAAGCAATTCAGCATCTTATCGACATTCGAGCAGTCGAACTAGTCCCAGGGTTGGAGAAGGGGAAAGGCGTATACTCCATCCTTTTCACCATACCCAAGAAGAATGGCGACTGGAGGGCCATCTTGGATCTCAAGTTTCTAAATCGCTATGTCAAAGTACGTCACTTCAGAATGGAAACCTTGAGATTCATTATGGACTCTCTATTGTCAGGGGAGTACCTCACTTCCATAGACCTGACCGAAGCTTATCTCCACATCCCTATCCACCCTTCTCATCGTCGTTTTCTAAGGTTCGTGGTACTGAATCAGCACTTCCAATACAGGGCCTTACCCTTTGGCCTGTCAACAGCGCCCAGAGTTTTTTCCAAAATGTTAATTCACCCAATAGCCCAGCTGAGGAAGCAGGGTATTCACATTCACCCCTATCTGGACGACCTCTTGGTCAGATCCAACAGCAAGGAGAAATCCCTTCGGGGGACAACTCTGGCCATTCAGTGTCTTCAGTCTCACGGATTCCTGGTGAACAAAGAAAAGAGTTCACTTCAGCCGAGTCAGAGGTTGGAGCACCTAGGCGCAATGATCGACTCCACTTGCAATTCGCTATTTCTACCTCTGTCCAAGGCCAGGGCCATCAAGGATTTGGCTTCCAGGGTCATCCAGAGCAAATCATCACCTCTGATGTTGCTTGCCAAACTAATGGGACTTTTGATATCGACCATAGACATGATTCAATGGGCCAGATTCCATTCCAGGCCTCTTCAACTGTTCCTACGACCATTTCAACTTCAGATAATGGAGAGAAAGGCCATAAATCTGATAACTCCGTTGTCAGTCAAGAGGAGTTTGCGATGGTGGACGGACTTGTCTCATCTTCGCCAGGGCAAGTTGTTCCATCCTCCCTCATACCTGGAGGTATTCACAGATGCCAGCCTGGGGGGCTGGGGAGCTTCTCTTCAGGACAAGCCAGTCCAAGGCAGGTGGTCTCAGTCCGAGAGTCTGCTTCCCATCAACCTGCTAGAAATCAGAGCCATTCGTCTAGCCCTGGTTGCATTCAGGACCCAATTGTTCCAGAAGCATGTGCTTGTCAGAACGGACAATATCACAGCCAAGGCGTATCTGAACAACCAGGGGGGCTCCAGGTCTTCTCAGTTGCACCGGGAAGCATCAAGAATTCTGACATGGGCAGAAAAACATCTGGCCTCTCTAAGGGCGGAACACATCAGAGGCCAGGACAACATACAGGCAGATTGGTTAAGCAGACAGGAAATCTGCGAGGGCGAGTGGGCCCTCAGCTCAGACATATTCGACCTCATATGCCAGCGTTGGGGTCTACCAGAGGTGGATCTTTTCGCTTCAAACACAAATGCGCAACTACCAAGGTACTTCACAAGGTTCTCCCATCCAGAAGCCGAACAGACAGATGCCTTGACAGCCATATGGCCTCCAGGTCTCTTGTATGCGTTTCCTCCGGTCCCTCTAGTTTCTCGAGTACTGCGGAGGGTGAGAGCTCTACAGGCGGAAATCATCATGGTAGCTCCCTATTGGCCACGGCGTCCGTGGTTCTCAATGTTGACAGAGCTATCAATAGACCTTCCAATGTCACTTCCAGTTCCTCCCGACATGCTTCATCAGGGTCCGGTGTGGCACCCCGACCCGGGGTGGTTTCATCTGACCGCGTGGAGATTGAGCGGGAGACATTCAGAAATCTAGGTTACTCTCCGGAGGTGACGGACACTATGCTAGCATCAAGAAGGCCCTCCACAGTTCGCATATACAACACCACCTGGAAGGCCTTTGTCCGATGGTGTCGTAGGAAAAAGGTTCCTTCGCTTTCCCCTTCCATTGCGGAGATACTAGCGTTTTTACAGGAGGGCCTGGAGTCCAGGTTAAAACCAGCTACGCTGAGAAGGCAGATAGCTGCCCTGTCCACTGTCTTACCGGTCGTTGGAGGGTATAGGCTATCTCAACATCCACACATCCAATTATTTTTGCAGGGGGCAAAATCGAAATCTCCTCCGACAGTCCATCGCTTTCCGTCTTGGCGGCTCCATACCGTTTTATCAGCGCTTACCAAGAAGCCATTTGAGCCCCTTCGAGAGGTGGACTTAAAATGGGTGCGAATGAAAACTCTCTTCTTAGTAGCCATCACGTCTGCACGTCGAGTCTCGGAACTGGGGGCCTTATCAGTGAAGGCGGGTCTTTGCGTGTTCCACAAAGAAAAGGTGGTTCTGCGCACGGATCCCTCCTTCATTCCTAAGGCTGCTTCTAGGTTCCACCGCTCACAAGAAATCTACTTACCCACCTTTTGTCCAGAACCCAAACACCCAAAGGAGGTAGTCTGGCATACGTTAGATGTGCGCAGGGCCTTGAAGATTTTCATTCTACGATCTGAGTCAATTAGAAAAACTGAATCCATGTTCATCAACATCTCTCCTCCAAGAGTGGGAGACAAGATGTCTAATTCATCCATCAGTGCAGTGCTGAAGGCCTGTATCAGCGAAGCATATAGGGCATCAGGGTTACAGGTACCTGGAGGAATCACGGCACATTCTCTTAGGAGTGCCTCCACAAACGCGGCACTGCTGAATAGGGCTTCAGTCGAAGAGGTGTGTAGAGCTGCTACTTGGTCCTCTCCGTCTACATTCATAAGACATTATAAGATCCATTCCATGGCATCAGCAGATGCAGCATTTGGGAGAAAGGTATTACTGCATGTTCTGGGGGAGGTCAGCGATGAAGACCCACCCGATTAAAGGGGACTGCTCTGATAGGTCCCACAGAGATGTCCGACAACCTCTGAGGGAGAACGGCCCATTGGACTTACCGTGAGGGGTCCTTCTCCTCAGAGGTTCGGAGGACATCTCGCCACTCCCAGATTCATTTCATCGCTTAGGTTTCTTTCTATAGCCTATCTCCCTTGTACTGTGTTACTTTCAGTATTATCGGAGTTCAAGTTTACAGTTTACATGTTAAAACGAGTTGTTAGTTGTGTTTATAGTCCTTCTAGTTAGAGGGAAGACGACACTGCTTTCGGAGTCCCACAACTGAGGGCGGGGTTATTCCGAAGGCGCCAACAGGAAGTTGAAAAAAGTGTTCCTGCCTCCCTGAAGGAATAGTAGGAATAACCCACAGAGATGTCCTCCGAACCTCTGAGGAGAAGGACCCCTCACGGTAAGTCCAATGGGCCGTTCTCTGTAAAGCAGATCTTAGATTGCCCTCTCCACTGCTGCTGTACAAGGATGTTCTTGTCACTTCGTCATGGGCACGCCGCCACTGCTTCTCTAGCCATTTCAGCCCGTTTCATCAGCCGTAACTCCGGGGTATACCATGGCGCCAGCTTTGAATGGGGGCAGAGAGGGTGCCTGGAAGCAATCTCATCAATGGCCGTGGAAAGCCTGTTGTGTCAGGTCTCCACCAGCTCATCTAGAGAATCGCCAGGGGGCCAAGGATCTTGCAAAGTCATTTGAAGCTGCATGGGGTCCATTTGGCTCCGGGAGCGAGCTAAAATACACTGGCCACCCAAACAGGGTTGGAGTGGAACATTCACGCGGGGCCTTCAGGGCGAAGTGGTCTAACCATGGCATTGCATCAGCACTGATACGGTCCACTGTCACTCCCGCCGCAAAGACCAAATCCAGCATGTGCCCAGCCTGGTGTGTGGGAGTTGTTACGTATTGAGAGTCTCAGTGCCGCCATGGATGACACTATGTCTGTCGCCTGAGTGGAGAGTGCGTCATTGGCATAGACGTTGAAGTCACCCAAAACCAACAGCCTTGGGTGTTCCAACGCCCAGCTTGCTACTGTCTCCACCAGGGACGGTATATAGGAGGAGTAGATGAAATCCGATATTGCCATCTGCAGAATTTAAATTCATTTTTAGAATGCTGTATTGTTTTTATTATATGAATTAATTTTAACTCTGTATATATACTGATCGTTGTTACCTGCCCTGAGCCCACTGAGGGAAGGGTGGGTTATAAATTGAAAATAATAAATAATAATAAAATAAAATAAATAGCTGGATCAAAACCACTAAGCAAAAATTGGGACTTACTTGCTACAGACATGTCTATATCGGAAACTAGAGGGTCAATCTGCTGGGTTTTTAATGGCTTATAACTCTGTCAAATGAGTAAGACATGCTCTATAGCAAGGGTAGCCAAACTTGCTTAACATAAGAGCCACATACAATAAATTTAAGATGTTTGAGAGCCGCAAGATGTAAACATCAGATGTTTGAGGGAGGGAGGAAGATGGGGAGAGAGAGATGGAAAGAAAGCAACTTCAACTTTAAATGCATTCTCCAAGCCACCAGCTGCCTTGGCTTGGAGAAGTGATTCAAAGAGAGAAATGCCTTCTTCAAGCTAGCTGACAGGGCGGTGGGGGTTTCAAGAGCCACACAATATGTGTGAAAGAGCCACAGGTGGCTCCTGAGCCACAGTTTGGCCACCCCTGCTCTATAGTTTCGACAAAACCAGTTCCACATCCACATAAATGCTTGGGGTAGGACTTTTCAGAATAGCGCCCGCTCAAAACAGCTATGGGTAGTACACTGAATCTGACTAAAAAGAAAGCTCTTCTATAAACTGAGATGGTTAAGAGATCCATATATGGCCAACAAGAATTTAAATATGTAAACTCGAAAAAAGCAGGAGAGCGCACACAACAGGCATGAAGAACAGTGCTATTTAGGTCCGACTGAAACAATATTTTTTTCACCGGAGAACAAGTTGTAGAAAAGGACACAGTTGACAAAAGAAAAGTATATTCCAATTCCAACTTCTGACGTTTGGCATCCACATCCCCAAACCAGAGATTAACGTATGAGCCCCTTAATAACACAGTTAAAAGGCTACCCCTGAGAAGGGCCAAAAGAAATTTTAATCAGTAGCTAAAAATTAAGGCCCACGCTTTTGCCTCCAGAGAGCGAATCCCCCCAGCTCAGCTCTAATAGCAATCCCTACCATGCAATAAGGAGCACTTAACAACTTTCTTAGAAATCTTTAAGCACAAAGCCTCTAAAAACGAAAGACATGGCCCTTGCATAAATATCAGAAGTGAGCGTATGAGTCAGCTATTCCCACTGCTCCAATGCTGAGCTTTGCGAACAGTCTTAAGACACAGCTGAATTCTAAGAACAGCCTAACATTACATATCCTTTATTTTTAAAATGAATATTTCCTCCAGTGACGATCACAATGACCACAAGGGGGGCTGTCTCCACAAGAAGCCACAACTCCCAAAGCTTTCAAAAGTCAACTTTTTCCAGATTTGTACTGCAAAAGAAATGTTTATAACAGCAGTCTTTTAAAAGCATTTGTTCACTTTAAAGCCTGGCTTACTAACAAATTGAAGATGATGTAACAGTCCCATTTTATTCCCCTAAAACCCTATGATATAGCTGAGCTTGGGAGACTGGGCAAAGCCTAATAACAGGCCAGTTTAAAATCTTGCCTGAAACCAGGATTTGTAAGTTTCCCACCTCTGTACTCAATAAAGCAGTAATCATAACATTCCACTGAGGTTGCACTCTAGCAAATGCAAATATTCAGTTGTGACTTTGAAAGGGACTGACTGCAAGAAAAACCCACCCATTTCTGCATTGTGTTGAAAGGTTCAGCTTTGTATAGTTTTGGTGCTCCTTTTTTTACATCAGCTTTGGAGGGGACTGACTGCAAGAAAAACCTACCCTCCCATTCCTATATTGTGTTGAAAGGCTTAGCTTTGTATAGTTTTCATGCTCCCTTTTTTTAACATCAAGGTTACTTAGCAGATTTGACTGGAGCTGATTGGGGTATTAGCTCAGTGGGTTATGGGTATACTGTGAGCAGAATATATCTTCAGATCAGCAAAGCATTTGATAAATTCCCACATTACTTTAGCGTGCACAATGGTTAAGGGCTGCCTGGAAGTCAGCAGAATTGGGAGTATTCACAGCTGGTAGAAGAACCGTACTCCAAGAATGTGTATCAATGGCACTTTGTTGATCTGGAGGAAGGTTTGTCCTGAGTGCAGTACCCATTCTTTAAAAAAAAAAAAATTAATGAATGACTCAGATGGAAGCAATCCTTATCAAATCTGTCGATCGCTATCCCGTGGAGCTTTACGTTAACACCTCATAGCATAGAAATAAAATTTTAAATAACCTTGATGTATTACAAAGCTGCACTGAAACTAATAGAATAAATTCAATACAGCCACATGCAAAATTCTGCATTCAGGCAAAAAGGAATCCAGTGCATGGGTAGAGGGTGGGGTGGGGTAATACTTGGCTTGGCAGCAGTCGTTCTGAAAAAAGATCTTGGGTTGAAGGCGATCAAAAGTTGAAGTTAAGTAACAGTGTAGAGACTGCAGAAAAGGCCAGTAGAGTTTTAGGCTGCATTCACAGACGCATAAAAATTGAAGCGAAATAATTTCATCCTGGTCTGCGGAATCATCCTACAACTTACTGCATCATGTTTCGGGCATTTACGAGGAATGTACATAAACTGGAACTGGTGCAGTGGAGAGCAATAAAGATGGTCAGGGGTTGAGGAAACAAGTCTTACAAGGGAAGGGTGAAGGACCTAGGTAAATTTAGTGTGGAAAAGAGAAGCCTGGAGGCAGTAGTGGGGAAATACATCAGCGCTCCTCAACTATCTGAAGGGCTGTTGCGTAGATGAGGGCAAAGACTTGTCCTCTGCCGCACTGGGATAGATTCAGTGGGCTTACATGAGAACATATTTCCGTTCCATATTATTATGAGAAATTTCCCAACAGTGAGAGAAGTTTGATAATGGTACCAGTTAGTGGGGGGGTGGGATGCTGTTTTGCTACACATCTAGGTGAGGGGCTGTAGCTCAGTAGAAGAGCCTCTGCTTCACATGCATGCAGTCTAAGTAGATAAATACTGAACCTGATGGACCGTCAGTGTCATTCAGAACAAAGCAGCTTCATGTGTGACCAAGGAGGATGTAGATGAATCAACATCAAGGCCTTCAGGCACAGGCTGGAAAGCCATCTACCAGAGATGCTGCAGCTTTGGATTTCCTGAATGGACAAGAGGCTTGGACTAGATAGCTTGTAGGACCTCTTCCAACTCCACGGTTCTAAGATATGCCCTTCACTTTGCTTCAAAATAAAACTACATTCCATGCACACCCAGAACACCTTAGGGAGAGCCAGTTTGGTGTAGTGGTTAAGTGCGCAGACTCTTATCTGGGAGAACCGGGTTTGATTCCCCACTCCTCCACTTGCACCTGCTGGAATGGCCTTGGGTCAGCCATAGCTCTGGCAGAGGTTGTCCTTGAAAGGGCAGCTGCTGTGAGAGCCCTTTCCAGCCCCACACACCTCACAGGGTGTCTGTTGAGGGGGAGGAAGGTAAAGGAGATTGTGAGCCGCTCTGAGACTCTTCGGAGTGGAGGGCGGGATATAAATCCAATATCATCATCATCTTCTTCTACTCCTAAAGCCTGATCCTAAACCCTCTTATTTGGAATTAAGACAGAATTTAACTACACTTACTCCATAGTGAGTGTGTTTACAACTACAGAATGATTATTTTTTAAAAAACCCAAAACCTGCAAGAGTCAGATAAAGTTTACATGTAGTGCGCATTTCCATTTTACTTTGTATAATACACTTAAGTCCTCTTAAGTCTTTTGTGGCACAGTCAGATAGGCAAGCACAGTTGTTCTCTATAACGAAACTCCAGGTGTGGCCAAACTTCCTTAACGTAAGAGCCACATAGAATAAACATCAGATGTTTGAGAGCTGCAAGACATGAATATCAGATGCTTGACAAGGGAGGGAGGGAGAGAGGAAGGAAGGAAGGAGAGATGCATTCTCCAAGCTGCCAGCTAGCTTTGCTTGGATAAGTGATTTAAAGAAAGAAATGCCTTCTCCAAGATGGCTGATGGGGACTTCAAGACCCACACTTTATGTGTTAAAGAGCGACATGTGGCTCCTGAGCCGCAGTTTGGCCACCCCTGCTCTAGGTTAACATAGACTAATCCCAGAATAATCACTAAAATCTAGAAGGCAGCCAAGATTTTAACTAATCTGCAAAAATGGCAATCAGAACCCCAGCCTACTTCCAATGACTTGCTGAAAACAAATACAAAGGCTAAGACTACCCTTTGTAACAAAGAAGAAAAATTATTTATATAAATTGCCACTGCAGAACAATTAAAAGCAAATTACGTCCTAAAATTTCACTGGCAATTTGCAAGTTTGGATTTTCAGTTGTAAATCTTCTTTCTAGGATTTTACATCCATTATGAAGACAAAAGCAGCAATAATTTTGCTGAGCTTACATGAACGCTGGCTGACTTAACATTATTATCTCACTGTCCAGAAATCGTAACATGATAGCACATCTTTTCATGCAACTTAAACCAAAAGAGTCTGCAGCTCTTCTGAACACAGGCATGATGCCATATGAAGCATGTCTCCAATCTTAACAGAACACCTTACCTCTCTGCCGGTGAGGATGTGCCTGGCCAGTTTCACTTTCGCAAAATTCCCCTTGCCAATTGTTTTGAGTAGTCGGTAATTCCCAATATGGGGCTGCTCATCTGCACAGGAAGCTATAGAGTTCCTACAGCGGGCCCCAGAGCGACTAGTCCGAGAGGAAACATCCTGCCGTCCTTCACCGTGAGAGGTGTGCTGCAATGAAGAAAGGCATATGCTTAAGTACATAGGCTATAGATTGTCTATATGTCAACAAGGACAAAGTACAATAAACTACAACCAAGGCTAGCCTAACAATACTGTAGAGAAAAAGATAATATATTTACCAAGGCACTGGTTAGGGCATAAACAGTTTTCTACATCCTACTAGCAAATAAGCAACACAATGCAAATATCTAAATTAACAATAATATGCTGTAGATGTCAACTTTTGACCAATTAAGTCCGAGTCACCCTGTTGCCACTACATAATAAGCGCAGGAAAACCACAGACCAGTTATCTAATCCTAACGCATTCAGAGGTATTAAACTTCTGAATCCCAGAGCTAGAAGGCAACATCAGGAGAAGGTCTAGGCCTCTATGCCATGCTGCTGAAACTCCAGAGAAACTGGATGACCACTGCATGACACAGCGTGCTGGACCACTAGTCTGATCCAGCCGAGTTCTTCTTTTGTTCTTTTTTTACCACCATATGTTTTTTTGTATTTTCCATCAACGGGAAGAAGAGTAGATTTTATTCCGTTTTTTACTACCATAAGGAGTTTTAAAGTGGCTTACAATTGCCTTCCCTTCCTCTCCCCACAACAGGCACCTTGCGAAGTAGATGGGGCTGAGAGGGTTCTGAGAGAACAGCAACTATACCCAAAGTCACCCAGCAGGCTTTATCAGAATGAGTGAGGAGCCAAATCTGGCTCTCCAGATTCAAATCTGCCTCTTAAACCACTTCACCACACTGGTTCTCAACAACTTCATCAGATGAAAGAAATAAAATGATTAATATGCATAAATTATACTGTGTATGTATGTACAGACATGCCAGGTCTGCTAGGCATGGAGCAGGTGTCACTGGGGGTGTGGTGGGGGAGGTATTTGTGAATTTCCTGCATTGTGTAGGGCAGGGGTGTCAAACTCATTTTTATGAGGGCCAAATCTGACATGAATGAAACCTTATTGGGCCAAGCCATGTCAGGTTGGGCCATGTGTGTACCTATTTAAGATTTGGTAGCAGAAATATAAATCTTATAAAGGACACACACAAACACAAGGGTTTTTTTAAAAAAAAACCTTAAAATATGCTTGAAACATTAGTACTCGTTGGTCTTAAAGGTGCTGTCTTTATATTTCTCCTATGGGATCCAAGGAACTGGGCAAGGGAAGCTCTGGCTCTTTCCTTCCTTCCCCAGGGAACCAGGAGGGGGAGGAGCCTCAGCCAGTAGAAGTAAGAGAGGTTTGGCTCAGTAGCTCTGCTGTGCAATTGAGAGAGCCTGACAAAGCAAGCTCTCCCTTCCCTCAGCCAATGGAGAAAACAGAGACTTTGCTCTGTAGCTCCTGTGTGATTGAGCACACCTGGCAAAGCAAGCTATTATGCAGAAGGAAACAAGAGAGGGAGAAGGAAGCAGACAACAGCCAGTTGCTCGGGGACCTGATAGGAGCCCTCCAAGGGCCTGATACGGCCCCCAGGCCATGTGTTTGACACCCCTGGTATAGGGGGTTGGAGTAGATGACCCTGGAGGTCCCTTCCAGCTCTGTTATTCTGCTGCAAAAAGAGACTACTGCTCCTCCCACAAAGGATGGGATACTTTATATACCTTCAAGACTTAAATTAGTAAGTCAAGCCACACGCCTTCAACTGCTAATACACTGTGCTCAGAGAGGAAACATTAGGGGATTGGTTCCATGAAAAAATTGGGTCTGATACTGTACAGAGACAGACAAATCATATTTTGTTCCAAGGGTGTTTTCGCTTTATGACCATTTTTAACACACTTTCACTATGGAACCAGTATTTTCTAGTTAACTAGTTTCACATTTTAGTGATTCATGTAAGGATCCCACATTTTTCCATTTTTTTCTCTAGGTCTTCCAACCATGACACCATAATCCACAATTGGTTCCAAGAGGTACTCATTTGCACTCACCATCTCTTCCCATCATCATTTCTTCCAATGTTTCCCAATTTTATGACCCCCTCCAATCACCCTATTCTTTCATTACATACAGAACTATTTTATAAAATTACCGACAAGGAAGCGGTAAAGCTCCTCAGCACAGATAGAGACCATTTAGTGGTACAAAGCAAATACAGTTACTACCATCTTCACCTGCAGACTCAACACTAAACAGTAGCGCTTTGCCCTAATTGCTGCTAGTCCTATTAAATATTAGGAAGGACTAATTTTCAAGAAACAGATTTTCAGGGTGACCATTAAGGGGAGGAAAATGCCTTTTTAAAAAGTTTATTATGGTATGCTACTAGCAGGGGGGGAGGGAGGGATGCCATTCAGATTTCCTTCTGCCACAGGTACCAAAGCATTTTGGGCTCAGAACTGGAACGCGAGAAGAGGGCAGAGCACTGAACAGAACACACAGGAAATGCCAAAGAAAAAATTCCATCTCATTCCCTGAGGGAAATGGATCCAAATCTAACAGAGCAGGCAGGTGCTGAGCAAGCAGCGCGAGTAACAGCTGACCTGTTCTTCTTGTAAAAAGCATTACTGAGAAAACAAGACTGGTCTTAGATTTTGTCCTTGAAATGGAGTTACTGTCTTTTAAAAAAAGCTTAAATCTACAAAACATAACTGGCAACTTCACACTACCCACCCCGTCAGCAGCTGAAGAAGATGTTATCTTCTAGTATGACAGAAATAAAGCCAGCATACTAAGAAAAAATGATACACGCACACATAGAGCAAAGACAAAGAAACACATCTTCTTTTAGAACAAAATTTTGAAACCCACCTTTTCGCAAAAGCTTTCCCCTACCGATGTTCCAGCATCCTTTCACATTGTGAATTAAGCGTGATGAAAGAGACAAAGAGAAAAAGAAGGAAAAATAAAACAGGGGGAAACAGTAGCAGAGATTTCTTTTTGGTAATAATCTACGTTATCTTTTGATCGGTACAAATTGCGAGTATATACAGATGACACCATTAACCAACCAGTAACAGCCATCATTAAATACTACTTTACAAATGTATTAGTAGGTAGACAACCTAAGAGATAAAGAGTTATACCACTTAAGGAACAGAAAATCTCTTATTATAAAACCAACTCTGCATGCAGGTTTGGAAAATCCATTTTTACTTACTGGATTCCCCCCTTATCCTCTGCATAGAAGTCATTTGTATAAATGATCACTGAAGCATGAAGTACTACACAGGAACAGACCCATGCATTCAGCTGAGCATGACTCATTATCCTAAGTCTACGTCTGGAGTACAGCAAAGGCTCCTTTATGATAATCCTCTGCACGTATGGAGCAGATAGTGGCTCACCTTCAGAATCCCAAGCAGTTACTCCAGAGGGTAATACCCTATGATATTATGAAGCAATACAAATCTGAGAGCAAGTGTGCCTGTGCCTACTGTGTTAATATCCACGCCTGCAGGACTCTCTCCACTGACCTCACACACTGCTTGAAAAGCATGTAAGCACAACTGTACAAGCAACAACCCGCCCCACTCAAAGAGAGACAACAGACTTCTCCAACTGATGGGCTTAGAGGGCAACAACATTTCCAGAACAAGATGTTATCCAGAAAGAACATCCCATTGTGCAGAGTACCTATTTTTTGTTGCCACTTCCACCAATATATTTGGTTCAGAAATAAAACACAAGAAGCATCTTGAGTATGAACTCTCAGTAGGGCTCCAGTGGACAAAAACGAACAAATCCTGTTCCTCAGTTTTTGTTTTAAGTCTAAAGCAGTCAAAACTAATTCTTTGCAGTTTCCGCAGCGGCTATTTAGAACCTGCAGAACAGCAAAGAAGTTTCATCAGTTTCACAAGATGCACTAAGCCTAATTTTTCCAGTCCCCTGCAGAATGGTCTTCTTAACCTGCAAAATTTTAAAAGCGGTTGAGAATAGGATGAGCAGGGTTATTTACTTTTGCTCTCTTAACGGGTTACAGTACAGATAAGGGAAACACGTTTTTGCTTTACAGCAGGGGTGGGGAACCTTTTTTATGCAAAGGGCCATATGGATATTTATAACATCATTCGCGGGCCATAAAAATTATCAACTTAAAAAACAGTGCTCTGCTGAGGGAGAATGATTCAGGCCTGCAAAATTAATGCAAATAATTGTTTTTCTATTTGAAGTCATATGGGGAGGGCCTAATCTGGCACACACACACGGTCCGCCGCCCTTGGCAAATGCATAGGTCCAGGGCTAGAAAAAGCCCGGCAGGAACTCAGTAGCATATTAGGTCACACACTCCTTAGCATATTAGGCCACACCATCTGGGATAATCAAGTGCAAACTGAATTGTGACAGTAACTTTTCCAGGCCCTGCAGCAATTCTGGCCAGCCAGCCAGGCCCCAGGGAGGCTGCCGCACAGTACATCTGGGCCCTGTGATCCCTGCCTGGCCCTGGGGAGGCTGCTGCACAGCGCGGCTGCGCCCCACAATCCTCGCTGGCCAGCCAGGCCCCAGAGAGGCTGCCACGTGGCTCGGTTCGGCCCAGCAATCCCCGAGGGTCACACCAAGTGACCTCGAGGGCCACATACGGCCCTCGGGATGGAGGTTTCCCATCCCAGCTTTACAGCCTGAAATTATATTATCACCCCATGATGCTTTGAAGGGAGAACAAGTGACAAAGTGGCAAGTGCCGCTTTCAGATATCATAACTGGCTGTAACTAAACTCCAACTGGGCACAGACCCAGTTTTGATACTGGGCAATATCCCTGACTCCCATTCTAACAGAATACAGAGGTTCACTGAATACTACTTCCTGGGCTGCTTTCATGCAAGGTTTTTACCCCAAATAGACAAAATGTCCCTTTTTCAGAGCTTCCACACAACTGCATACCCCTTCTGGAACATGAAAGGAGCCCCGTGGTGCAGAGTGGTAAGCTGCAGTACTGCAGTCCAAGCTCTGTTCACGACCTGAGTTTGATCTGGGTGGAAGCTGGGTTCAGGTAGATGGCTCAAGGTTGACTCAGACTTCCATCCTTCCGAGGTTGGTAAAATAAGTATCCAGCTTGCTGGTAAAGTGTAGATGACTAAAGAAGGCAACGGCAAACCACCCCGTAAAAGTCTGGCCAAGAAAACATTGTAATGTGATGTCACCCCGTGGGATGGTAGTGACTCTGTTCTTGCACAGTGACTACCTTTGCCTCTGAACATGAAAACATGGGGGAACTCCTGGGGATTCCTTGCTTAAATGAGATCAGAGGATCCATTTCAAAATGGAATGCAGGAAACCTCTGCCCACAGCCAATCCTAGGAGGGCTGCTTAGCTCTGCCCTCAAAATGGCAGAGTTAAACTCCACATCCCTCCTCTTTTAAGGCTTGTCTTCTTTGTGAAGCTCAGCTGAACTGGGAAAAGAGGAAAGCGAAAGGTTACCAGCTGCCAAGAGACACACATCAGATCAAAGGAGAGAAAGGGATGGGCCATGCAGAATCCTGTCTCTGCCCACTCCCACCTCTGACTGCTGCATCAAGGGTACCTTTTCATACCCCTGCCTGGAAGCAGACACGGCTTCATCAAGCTCCAACTAACTAATGTTTGAATGCAGGTGCTTCACCAGCAGACTGGAAAGAAGCAGGTGTTATAACCATTTTAGAGAAGAGGTTCAGAGGAGACTTGGAAAATTACAGGCCTGCTAGCTCAATGTCTATGCCTATTTAATTAGAAACTGTTAAAGAAACGAATGTCAAGCACACAGAGGGACAAAGCCTGCTAAGAGAAAATCAACATTATTTCTGCAAAGAGAAGTCCCGCCTCACCAACATTTTAGAGTTTTGTCAGTTAGCATCCACATGGACATTTTAGAGTTCTGTCCGCAGGCACAGTTCCAAAATGCCTTTGACGAAGGTCCCTCACTAAAGACTCCCAGAAGACAGATCCAGGTGGTGGATGTGAAGCAGGAAGGAGAACAAAGTTAAGAGTCCAGTAAGTGGTCTTTAAAAACTTTGTAAAGGCTCCCAAGTAAGATTAGCAGTTGGGTTCCCTTACGAATTAAAAACTGGCTAGGTGACAGAAAGCAGAGGATAGGGTGAAATGGACAGTTCTTACAAGAAGTGGGGTCCCACAGCAATCAGGAGCTGTACTATTTATACCAGGCCCTGGATAGCCCAAGCAAGCCCAATCTCGTCAGATCTCAAAAGCCAAGCAAGGTCAACTCTAGCTAGTACTTGGATGGGAGACCTCCTTGAAATAACCAAGGACAGGGGCAGGTTTTATTCAGTCACCTCTCAGAATATCCTCCAGGCCCCCATCAGGGCTCAGTCACCAGAGATTGATTTGACTTCAAAATGCAGGTGCACACACACACTCCCCAAAGGAAAAGGAAGAGCACTGTGCTATTTTATTTGTTCATAAGGATCTGAAAATGGGCTAAGCAGGATCCTACGAATGAGTCTGGTGTGCACAATATGGCCTCTGCCATGGTGTGTGCTTCCTCTTGCACTAACACTTCATAAGAACATAAGTACATAAGAGAAGCCATGTTGGATCAGGCCAACAGCCCATCAAGTCCAACACTGTGTGTCACACAGTGGCCAAAAAAACCGTCAGGAGGTCCATCAGTGGGGCTAGAACACTAGAACCCCTCCCACTATCCCCCCCCAAACACTAGGAATACAGAGCATCAGTGCCCCAGACAGAGTTCCAACAATACGTGGTGGCTAATAGCCACTGATGGACCCCTGCTCCATGTTTATCCAGTCCCCTCTTGAAGCTGTCTATGCTTGCGGCTGCCACCAAAAATCTCCTTCCACTTAGTAAGTGCTCTCTGAAATCCACTGATTTTGCACAAATGGAAGTGTTAAGGGGATTCCACAGCAGAGGCTACCTAGCACACAGGGAGCTGGTTCATAGGATTCAGGCCCAAGTTTCCTGATAAATAACAAGTTATTCGGGATGGCAGCAACGGATTTTGAAGAGTTCCAAAGAGGATATCTACAAACTGGATCAAAAGTCAATGATGTAGCAAATGAAGTTCAATTTATCTAAGTATAAAGTGATGCCCAATGGAGCAAAAAACAGTACCATTAAATATATCCTGATGGGGTCTAAAATGGCAACATCTGTGAGTGCGAGAGATCCAAGGGGCTTGTAGCAGGTAGCCCAACAAAAATGTTAAGTCAATGTACAGTCCTGGCAAAAAGGCAAACTTTGTGTTGGGGATGAATAAGGACAGAACTGAATATAGATGCAAAATTTTGAAACCATGGAAAAACATGGCCATTGAGAGGCTGGAAGGAGGGGGTCTGGAAAGATGGAAGTGTTCTGAAAAACTGCAATATATGCAACATTTACTCTCCTGCCACACCTAACCTTATTTTGCTGATTTACTACCATAAAATGCATCAGTTATAACGTAATTAGTATATGCAACTGTACTAACTGGAATATTTATGAAGCTTTAAAGTATAAATGCCATCCTTTTCTACAAGCAAAATTGCAAATATACCCAATACTTGAGAAAGCACTGCAAAGTGCAGTACCCTATGCTACATTAGAACATGCATTTTTTTTTCTTATCTCTCAGACTGCAAAAATCAGTTGAAAGTAGAAAATAATTTTTATAACAAAACAAGCGTGTGCATATTTGAACAGAAAGAATCTCATAATCACAACAGGAAGGACTATCAGTTTATCTGGATATCAAGTTAAAACTGAAAACACTGAATTCTCAATTTATTATCAAACACCGTACAGTATACTGTTACCAACATTAGTCACTATATATTGGTTAATACATGCTGCCAGGGCTTTTTTCATAGCAGGAACTCCTTTGCATATTAGGCCATACACCCCTGATGCAGCCAATCCTCCAAGAGCTTACAGGGCTCTTAGTACAGGACCTACTGTAAGCTCCAGGAAGGCTGGATACATCAAAGGTGTGTGGCAAAGGAGTTCCTGCTACAAGAAAAAAATCCCTGCATGCTGCATATGTCTCTATAGTTCACTTTATGTACAATTTTTCATGGTATATGTTTAGAGTAAGTAAAGCCCCTCCCAGTTTCCCAGTTTTCTTGCAAGCCTTTTGCTTCTCTAATAGAAAAAACAATGACCAATTCTGTAATGTCACTGTATGAACCTATGGTGTGGATTGACTCGGAAAATTGTGTGTAGTCCCATTTGCTGCATCTTGCGGGGGTGGGTGGGGGGGATGTAGAACTGGAAAAGTACTGAAGACAACCAAGGTTAACCAATGGTTTAGAGCAGCTTTTCTACAACATTTAGAAAAATTAATACTAAGGTGGGCACACAACAGATGTTTATAGTTACGCTGTGCATAGAATGGAGAAAATGTATTGTAATACCTTTTTCTCCCTCTTCCATAATACTGTAATTCAGGAGAACCTAATGAACTTGAAGGGCAATAAATCAGGATGGACAAGAGAAAACACTTCATTCATTGAGTAATCAAACTGTTGAACTCACTGCTAGTGGATGCAGTGATGGCCACTAAACACAGATGACTTTATAAGGGAATGAGACAGATTTGCAGAAGACAGGTCCATGACTACTAGCTGTTCTGAGTATCAGGGCTAGAAGGCAGAGGAAAAAGGAGTCCTGACCTCTATGCTCTGTTCAACTGGCCAATGTGTGAAACACGATGCTGAACTAGATGAACCACTAGTCTAATCCAGAAGGGCACATCTAATCTTCAGCTTCAATGGAGTAAACAAGTTCCAATTTACCAAAGAACCTGCAATTCAGATACTGTGGTGAATTAAGACCTCATCGATCCAGTTTTGCATCCAGCCCTGCACAAGAAGGGAGGTGGGAGGAGTGAGGGGCGGTGTGTGAGCACAGCAATAAACTGTTTGTGCCCAACTGTGGAGCTTAATTGCAGCTAGTTGTGATGCCTAATTGCAGCCAAATTCTGTCCCCAAAGGCATGGATGGAAACAATGCTGGTATACAGACACATTCACAGGAAGGGGGATTCTCTCTTTTCAACATCAGATCTACAAAATTAGAGAGCCTGGGGGTTCACACTGGCTATTGACAAAATATTTCTAATGAAAAATCCCTGGGGACCGAGAAATACAATGAATTATTCTTAAAAATGAGCACCACAGAGGAATTCTCTCTCAGGCTGCAGTAGAAAGCCAACAAGCACTGTGATAAGCCATGGGCGACCCCAGTGATATTGATCTCTCTGAAGGAAGGCAAATGAAGAAGACAAAACACACTTTCCTCTACGGTTCTACCCACTCTTCACAGCAGTTCACCATCAGTGTGTGTGTATGAGCTGATCGAAAAGGCAGCTATATGCACTTCGAACAAGAGCTTCTCTTGAAGAGCAGGAGAGGGAGCAGAAGGACTTTGGGCCTTGACAAATTCCCTTCAGCCTTAGGAGTAACTCCAAAAAATGTAGAAGCCAGAATTCTTTTACAGTCTTCAAGGATTTCTGTTTTAATGACCATACTTTCGAATTTACTGGTACCACAAAACCAAATCTTAACTCTTTACAGTTGCTAGTCTTTTAAAAAATATAATAATAAAGCCAGAACAAAAATTGAAAATAAATATGGGGTAATCCTCTGTCCCCTGTATTAGCTTTGTGCCTCTACTGAGAATCACCAAGAGGCACTAGAAGAAGAATTGCAGATTTATACCCTGTGAATCAAAAATTCAGAGCAGCTTACAATCTTCTTTATCTTCTTCCCCCACAACAGACACCCTGTGAGATGGGTGGGGCTGAGAGAGCTTTCACAGAAGCTGCCCTTTCAAGGACAACTCCTATAACAGCTATGGCTAACCCAAGGCCATTCCAGCAGGAGGAGTGGGGAATCAAACCCGGTTCTCCCAGATAAAGAGACCACGCACTTAACCACTACACCAAACTGGCTACAAGAGATGACTGATGAAAATGACAGATGCCACAATGGGATTTCCAGGCACCATGGAATTTCATCAAGCCCTGGGTTATGCCTCAGACTGACTCTTCAAAAGAGATGATGGGCTGTGCTGGACTTCTCAAAGGACCAGACAAGCCCTTGGAGGGCTGATGCTGCGATGTGCCCAGCAGGCCCCATCAAAGGTGTCCTCTAACCTGTGAACTTCTATCTAGTCTCTGTCACAGAGCAAAGTTCAAGTATGAAGTAAAGTTTCTCAAAGCTGCCTGTTGCCTGGCTTTCTTTGGGGTGTTCAGGAAGAGCAAGTTGTTGGCTGCCTCCTGTTCAGACGCATCCAGCACTGTTCCACAATGATGCACAGTTTGTCAATATCAGACCAGTCCTCTGAATTCAGGAAGCCCAAACTGACCAGCTTGATCATGGCAGTCCACTGCAAGTGTATGCAGCATCATTATCTGAACTATACCTGAATTGGGCCAATCAAGACTATTTGTGTCATTGGCCCAAATGGGTGGGGTTCTTTGTTGATGCATCAAGACCAGAATCCCCTTCCTCCAGTCCAGGTTTTTTTGCATTGTTTTGGGCTGCGCTGGCTGCCGTGGGCCTCCAGCCATTAGAATTTGGGGTGCACTACTTTAGGATTAGCATTGTCACTTTTCTGCAGCAGCTTGAGGCTTGTCCGGTTCTAGATTCAACCACCAAGGGAGCAGCCCCCTGCTTTTATACATTATCCCACAGAGGAATCTGTCTCTAATGTCTTACTGCATGGATTTTTTTGGCTACAGAGAGTTTTTTTTATTAATACTGTGTGTGGATTATTCTTTCGGGAGGTACAGTGTAATGATGGACATCTACCTACAATTATAATGTGCCTTCACACCAATCCTTTGGGGAAAAGGTGGAATAAAAACATTTTAAATAAATAAAACTGTTTCGCTGGCAGTGGAACTTTGAAGATGATGACGATATTGGATTTATACCCCACCCTCCACTCTGAATCTCAGAGTGGCTCACAGTCTCCTTTATCTTCCTCCCCCACAATACCCTGTGAGGTAGGTGAGGCTGAGAAAGCTCTCACAGAAGCTGCCTTTCAAGGACAACTCTGTGGGAGTTATAGCTGACCAAAGGCCATTCCAGCAGCTGCAAGTGGAGGAGTGGGGAATCAAACCTGGTTCTCCCAGATAAGAGCCCGCACACTTAACCATTACACCAAACAGGCTTTCTAATAACCATACTTTCTAATTTGGGATGGACAAGAGAAAACACTTTCTTCTGGCAGAAAATGCTTCTTCCACTTTGTGATGGGGGGAATGGACCTGCAGAAGCTTTTAACTTTATTTTAAACAAAATGTAACTCGTGCAGATTATAAAACCATATCAGTTGTTATTGTGAAACAATACTAGCTTTCAAAACTTCTGTGACATCAGAGTAGCTCAGTCAATCCTGGTTTCAGATAGACAAATTAACAGTACTCATTGCTTGGGCTTCAGTTAAAACAACTAGTTGGAATCTATCCAGCAAGATTTGTTGGTAGAACAACAAAACTTCCTGACATGTTGTGATAAGACTACTTCTTACTATAAAAAAAAGGTAAAGGTAGTCCCCCTGTGCAAGCACCAGACGTTTCCGACTCTGGGGTGACATCCTATCAGGACATTTTCTTGGCAGACTTTTTATGGGGTGGTTTGCCATTGCCTTCCCCAGTCATCTACACTTTACCTCCAGCAAGCTGGGCACTTATTTTACCGACCTCAGAAGGATGGAAGGCTGAGTCAACCTTGAGTTGGCTATTTGAACCCAGCTTCCGCCAGGATCAAACTCAGGTCGGGTACCGCAGCTTACCACTCTGCGCCACGGGGCTCATACTTCTTACTATTACCTCTACATAAAAACTTCTAGGAACTCATAAAGCAGTCTAGGTTAAATAGGTATGTTTTATCTGCTTTTCTACAAGGTACTGAGTGTGCTAAAACAGTCTCCTCAGGAAGGTGATTCCAGTCTCTTCAGCTGCTGAAAAGGCTCTGTTACGTGCTACTACTTATTAGCAAGGTGGTATGCACAAAACAGAACTGTCATAATCTCCACATCTGGGTAGGTTCATATTGGAGCAGACAGTCCTTTATGTATCTCAGCTGCAAACCATTTAGGATTTTATAGAACACCACCACTATTTTAAAAGGTGCAAGCACCAAGTCGTTACCAACCCATGGGGTGATGTTACATCATGATGTTTTTTCTTGGCACACTTTTTACGAGGTGGTTTGCCATTGCCTTCCCCAGTCATCTACGCTTTACCCCCAGCAAGCTGGATACTCATTTTTGGCAAGGCCCAAATAACGCATTGCTATGTACAGAACTTTTAACATGGAAGGAGCAAAAATTAAGAGTGCTTTAGAAACTTATGAAACATTGGACATTTGGTTTTCAGTGCATGCATTTAGGGATGTGATTGGAGTGGATGAAAACAATACCTGCATAATGTTTGGTCCTAAAAGATGCTTTGTATGCAGAGCCCTGTTGGAGCATGAGCACTCCCAGTGCTCTCACACACTCATTCTCACACACACTCACTCACAGAACTACCATACTTCAGTTTATGACCCTAATTATAACCCGCCCTGAGCCTGTTGTGCCAGGGAGGGTGGGTGAGAAATCAAATAAATACATAAATAACTACTTCCTACATTTCTAAGGGAACATGCAAGGCTTGACTAGTTTTAATGGGTCAGCAGAATCTAATCGTTAGTTGGTGTGAAAGATACACCGATCATCTTTTTTTTTTTACTGAGTCTTGCCCTTTGCAATAACCACCTGTGCTTCAGGGCTGGGCACCTGGTAATGGATCATACAGAGCACTTTCCCACTGACCACTCCTTTGAGTCCCACCCCAAGTCTTCCTCCAGGCTACGCTTATAATTGGATCTTGGCTGGAAGCCAGTTTCAATATCCTCTCTCCACTCCACCCTACCCAGACGCTCTGAACACTCAGCATTCTAATTCACATTCTATTCTGTACTCACCTTGGAATTGTATGACTTTGTTTTCAGTTTATTGGACATCATTTGTTGAAGCAATATCTGAGAATTTTGCCATGGTAAGAAACTTCTGACCTTTTGCGGACGCTGGGGGCATATTTTGTCTTATTTGTTTTTCTGATCTTTTGTGTTGATTAGATTGATTTAAGCTCTGAAACAAATCTGTGGGATTTGTGTCTGCATACACATACGCATGTGTACACACACTCCCTAAATCTCAAGGGCAATGTGTCTTTTCCACCACAATAACGATCTCTGTGAACATTTTTACAAACTTAGGGAGTACACATCTTTTGCTATTATTCTGCGTACACTGCATTACCTCTTCTTCGTCAAATCTCACTACACACACAGCTTCTCATAAGCAGAGCTGCATCCTTAAGATGGGGACAAATGTCTCTTTGCAAACAAAACAGCCACTATAAATATAGTCAAGGGAACGTATTATAGCCAGATGTACACCTTGAGCACTTCACCTCCATGTTAAAAGAAAACAATTTGTTTAAGAACTAGATTACGATATTGCCAGATAATCAGCCAGGTGTTTGTAACCAGAAGTCATGCTGCAATCACAATGGCAACAGCCAACAGAGTTTATTGTGCAAACACAATCTGCGCTCTTTCTCCTGCCCAATTATATAGCTCCTGAAATGGTTAAAATGACTGGCCAATTTAACCAGGTCATACTTGCCAAACAATGTTTAAAAGATAACTGGAAGAGCAAATATAGTCTTTAATGCAAAGAGCTCAATCGTTTTGCCACATGCCCTAATTTTTCCTGTGTTCACCATCACTGCCTAACAAATCAAACCTTCAAAGGCAAGGGGGGGGGGAGGAGAGAAAGATTACAGCACTTCAAATAAAAGGACAGAATTCTAGGGCAACAGAACACTCAGCAACTATTTGAAAGTGAACAGGACTGACCCTGTCAAGGGCCAAGGATGTGATCCACTGAACAGTCAAGCATTTGCGTGTCTAGGGCTCTCTTCTTCCCATAACGTTTTCGTGTGTCACTGCGACTATTCCGCGTGCAGGTCTAATCGTGTAGGTCAAAGACAAGCACACATATTCCAAATATAGAATCCCTTCCACAGCCAACCTGCAGACAGGGAAGAGTGACAAAGCTGGGCATCATCATGCCAAGGAGCCAGAAATGGGAACAGCTTGTTAAAACCTTGGCAGCCAAAAGACGCTAAGCAGCCTTAAAGGGACTGCTATATTTCGGCGCTGAAATTCATTATTTCAACATGCAGGGCATTAAAAACAGCACTCAATGGTTTGGTTTACAGCTATGTACGGTAACACTGCCGTACCATTTGGAATAAGTATGAATTAGCTACTATTAGTCATAGAGGGCTGCGGGCTGCCCCTGGAGTCCTGCTGTTCTGAAGTCCCACCCTAAGTATCTGGATGTTGAGGTGGGGGAAGTGTCAAAGGGCTATGCCCCAGATTTTTTTGGGGGGGGAAGGGAGGCACCATCTCCAGAGCATATAATTATCCAAAAAGGTCCAATGATGCAACCGTGCAACAAAACGGATCTTAAAAAGCAAGTGTTTCCAGACAGGATATGTTTCAAAGGAAATGGTGAAAACTCTATCCACATTAATATATCTTCCAAATCACACTGACTTTGCTCACTGGTCGTAACACATTTTTACTGACCTCAGCACTGAAGTTTAAATATAACAGATGAAGAACAAGACATCATCGAGCCTGAATCATCAATAAAACTGCCAGCTAAGTTCAATTCTCATATAGCCATTGTTAGCAATTATGTTTGAAGCCAGGAGGATACCCAGTGCTCAAAGGTCTGAGACAGAAAACCCCTGCTTAGATTTTAATCCCATGAGGCAACTGGGATGCTATTTTTGAGACATTGGTTTTTTGGTCCAAAAGTTCACTTAGGGATTTCATCTCCAGAAGCTTACTAAAGCAGGGCTTTTTCGAGTACAGTACTTCTAAAAGGTTAAAGCACTATGCCTAATGACACACACAAAAGAACCTTAAATAACTACGGCCATTCAAGACTAAGAACTGCGAATGTACAGTCCTTACTGTATCTTGTGAGAAGGGCTATTCTATGACTGTGTTTTGGAGGTAACACCTCTGCTGAATACATCAGCTTGAAAAAGGGACACTTATGTGGGTATTCTCACATAACAAAATACATGCAATTTATGTGTCATGATGCAACTTTGTGCGAAAAGGGAATGCGAAGAGCAATCCTTGTTATTTCAAGAGTGTCAGCACAGAAACCAGTTGCCCTGCATGGCGGAGTAGCAGGTAAATTATGGCTAGGGCCTTAAAGCAGTGTCCTAATCCCTTGGGGGGGGGGAATAAAGTCAACTTGACACAAACACAAAATGGTTCATATAAATTAGCTTCTTGGCAACAGCAGTGCAATACAGTTTCTCTGCTCAAACTGTACAACAGCAGCATTCACTACTAAGCCTACAGGCCACTCAAGCAGACTGTATAGCACATGCACTGCATTAAATCCAGTGAACACATTCAAAAGGTGCTATTTTTCTCATGCAATAAAGTTGAAAGCTCATCACTCTTGACTAGAGTACAAAAATTGTGCTATCCCAAATTCTAAATGGCCAAAGGAAGCTTTGGCTGCTGGTTTCTCTCATTTTGCACAAGAAATATGGTTTACAAACAACTATAATTGCTTGCAGGATCCTTACTACGGTCCAGAAACAAACAGAAAATATTATCTTAAATAGTTACAGAGAGCAGCTGTGTTGGTCTGCCATAGAAGACCAAACTTAAAGACCAACAGAGCTTCAGCTCCTTTTGTCAGACTGACAGAGCTTTGACTCTCAAAAGCGTATGCACTTAAATCCTTGCTGGTCTCTACGATGCTGTTGGACTTAAACCTAACTGTTAAATGGCAGACCAACACAGCTACTCTCTGTAACTAAGATAATTTCTCTTGCCTTCCTTTCTGGTCCATAGTAAGGATCTAGAATGAATCTATTCCAACCTTTAGAGTTGGACTATATGACCTTCGGGGTCCCTTCCAACTCTATGATTCTGTGATACTGCAAGCAATTATAGTTGTTTGTGCACCACATTTTTTTCTGCAAAATTAGAGAAACCAGCAGCCAAAGCTCTGACAGTATCTCAAACAAACAGTCAAAGCCAATATGACAACAGACCAACAACAAATACCTTAATGACGTAAATAATATTTACAAGTTGTCAGAAATTTTCTACTACCAAAGCTGAATAGAAATGCTGTTCAGTTTTTCATTTGCGAGAAGTGTTATAAACTCCCGTCTGAATTAGTTAAGCACAATTATTATTTTTGTCCTCCTTGAAACTAAAAAGGTAAGAATAGTCCCCTGTGCAAGCACCAGTCGTTTTTGACTCTGAGGTGATGTCACATCACAACGTTTTCACAGCAGACTTTTTACAAGGTTGTTTCCCCAGCGGAAGCTGGATTTTCAGGTAGCCAGCTCGAGGTTGACTCAGCCTTCCATCCTTCTGAGGTCGGTAAAATGAGTACCCAGCTTGCTGGGGGGAAGTGTAGATGACTGAGGAAGGCAATGGCAAACCACCCCGTAAAATGTCTGCCATGAAAACGTTGTGAAAGCAACATCACCCCAGAGTCTAAAACGACTGGTGCTTGCACAGGGGATCTTTCCTTTTCCTTGCCATTGCCTTCCCCAGTCATCTATGCTCCCCCTCTCAGCAAGCTGGGTACTCATACAGAATAGTTAAACCACTAGAGACATTGAAATATTTTACAGGTAACACACATACAGGACTTTTTTTTAGTAGGAACACACAGGAATGCAGCTCCGGCTGGCTTGGCATCAGGGGGTGTGGCCTAATATGTAAATAAGTTTCTGCTGGGCTTTTTCTACAAAAATGCCCTATGCTAAATGATGGTGATGTCAGGGGGTTTGGCTTAATATGAAAATGAGTTCCTGCTGGGCTTTTTCCTACAAAAAAGGCCCTGCACACATATATCTATTTTCTCAAGGATTAGTGAAATCAATGTAATGCCTATTTCCTTATGTAGCTGGAAGCTGCTGCTTGTAGGCAAAAACTGTGACAAGTTTCAAGGTTGAGGCCTACTCTACAACTTCTGACAGAACAAGTCCAAATGGAAAAGGTGTTCACGTGCATTACAAGCAAACACCTTTTCAGAGCAGGTCAGCTACAATGCAAGCAGAAAGGAATGGGTTAGGCACACACATGCAAACTGAAGCAGCTGTAAAAAGTTAGAGGTCAGGATGGAATCAGAGGTTCAGAACCAAGGAGGGAGACACGTTTTTCCTCAGTACTCAAGACTGCCTTTGATTATTCGTTGTTTATAAACTTTAAATTGCCTTTAGGGGGTATCATTGCACCTAATGGTTTTGGAAACAGAAAAGAGTTTCTACGTGGATTTGTAGGATTTGTCTGTAATTTAAGAATTCCTAAACACGCTTAAACTTCAGGCCCAGACAAGAACAATGCTCAATCAGCAGTTTTCCAAGAAACCAATATGAAACTGCAGCAAACGTTTTCCATCTTTGCCCACAGATGTTATTCAGCATTAAGTTAGACAATTTGGCAATGGCTCAGTTACATCCCTTTTCCATTGTCAGAAATAAGTACTTTTTCCTGGTGTAAAGTACTGAAGGCAGTCCCATGACATTTAAACCCAAATGCAACTGGGGTATTTTTCAAATTGTGAACTTTGTGTTCAAAAAATTGCCGGCAAAACAAGGCCAATTCTTTGCCACCAGAACTATTATTACATTTGTAAGCAACTTGAGAAATAAGGAAGAGGAAACGATATTTCTTTAGCCAACTGAAGTTGTGGTTATGTCTCTACACAAATTGGGACATTAACACATACACTGCTGTTGCACTGAGGGATTCTTCAATTTAGTACTTCTGTGATCAAGAGCAGGGTTCCATTGAAATGGTATTTCTAACACATCAGAACTACTACCAATATGTAATCTCCATGACCAACCAGCCCAGCTTTATTTAGCTCACAAGCTCTGACAAGATCAAAGAGGCAACATAACCAGAAGCAAAATAATCAAACACTGTACTATGTGAAATGTATATTTTAAAAACAAAACCGGGCATGTTTCTATTAATCAACATCATGTTAATGACCACAAATATTAAGCTTGCTTCCTTTTAACTTGGAGGGGGGGGGAACAACCATGCATTTATATCTTAATTCATGATATTAAGAACAGGAAAGCTGGAAAACTGGAGGACACTGGAAAGTCTCCAGAAGACCTCTAAACTTGATGAGTTTGCTGATATAGGTGATACTATACATGAGAGTGGACTAGCCAGCAAAAGAGTGGGTGGCCAAATTACTGACAACAGACCTAATGAGTATTCAGCTGCCTTCAGGGCTGACACAGTGAGTAAAGAAGTTCCAATTTTGAAGACTGTTTGTCAAAAGCAACTATGGAGGATTGGGCTGAAATCCACAAGTATTTAATAATTGAATTACTTAAATTGACCTTTGCTGAGTATAGGCTTTCATTTGCAGACTGTATTAAGAACTAAAGCAAACAAAAAAATAGAGAAGGTGTTATCTACTATGTCAATAAATCCAGAGTCGGGACAATAAAGCAATTTTTCCATTGAGCATATTTTCCACTTCTGTATCTAGGCATGTTGGAAGTATCTTCAATCAGTAACAATGCACAGATTTGGTGAGGATATGCACCACAAAGATGTACAGCTAAGCTTCTTTGTTATACTCACAGAATTTCACCAGTTCTCGGAACATCTCAAAGTTTATAGTGAAAGTGGCTATCAAATCAGCAACATGAAGAGTTGCATCTTCAGCTGTATACAAGCTCACATGTCTTCTACACTGTTGTCCTTTTCATTAGTTACAAGCAAATTCTGTTGTAACTTCAGCAAATACAACAGCTTTCCTCGCCATCATCCAGACACACAATTTCCATGTCCAGTTTAACACAGTCACATAAACACATCAGATTTTTTTTAACAAGTAATGTCATTTTGCCTGAAGAAGAAAGGTCTTTTTCATATCACAAGATAAGTGAAGCATAAAGGCTTCAGTTTGATACTTTAAAAGAAATAATTCCATTCTTTATCAGAACGACCTTCCTGCTCTGTTTTAAACAGCTCTGTGTTCAGTCATGAACGCATTTTATGCCAATGAACATCTGCTAGAGGTTTAATTTACATTTGCATTCTGAAGATGTGTGACTTAAACACAAGGGCCTTAGCAGAAAAAGCAGCACAGATCTCAACTCTGAATGAACAGAAGCTAACTGTAGAGAGGCCTCAATAACAGCTTCCCTATTGATAACATTTTCCTAGCAACCTGTGAAACATCTGTTCCCAGATGTCCAGCAGCCTAACAATGCATGTCATAACAGGAGGGGCAGAGGATATCCCATGCAATGTCAAGTTTCTATCTGAAGTGATTTTAATTATCATAGTTTGGAGGTATCACAACTGCTGACACTCTTCTATAATGATACAAGTTTTCATAATAAAATAACATTTTCCACTTACAATTAAAAAAGCCACGTCCCATCAATCTCTCATAAGAGGGCAACAAAAATACAACTTTAGTATAAACTACATACAATATTACAAAGTTCAGCAGACAAAAGGCAGTTAGTGCAAAACTAAGACCAACAAATGGAACAGCCCCAAATACACTTACATTTTCAGTGTCACGTTCGTTCACCGTGGGCAACGGAGTTCTAGTGGACATTTTCATTCACTTGTGCTGAAGCACCGTTTTGTGATGGCAAAACCCAGCTACAGGTTATGTAATTCTTTTTTTAAAAAAAAATCCTAGCACCCTTTCTTCCCTCCCCCCAAAACTATATATATTTACAAAAAAATTGGTAAATCTACTGCATGATAGTGGTTACAAAGGGCCACCATCAAGAAACCATGGAGTGTGAGGGAAGGAAATTTGGGTGATTTCCTCCTCCGGCACCACTATCTCATCTACATTCCAGTCTAGCAACGGGGCATTGTGTCCCCCTGGGAATCTTCAGGGATCATCCTACAGACAAGCTTAAGAGCCTCAGAAGGTGGCGGCGGAGGGATTAAAGAGAAAGGGGATTTCTCATGGAAGTGCCAAAAGGGGGAGAGAAGAGGCGGAGAGGGGGGTGGGAATGCTAAGATGGGGGGCTGGGATGAGACTTAGCTAACTAGCAGCTTGTAAGGCGAAGGGACGGGGGCTGCGGACGAGGAGGGGTGCAGCAAGAGCAGCAGAGCCCAACGAGAAGGCTAAATGGAGAATTGAAGAAGACCGCAGATTTATACCCCGCCCTCTCTGAATCAGAGACTCAGAGCGGCTTACAATCTCCTCTACCTTCCTCCCCCACAACGGACACCCTGTGAGGCGGGCGAGGCTGAGAGAGCTCTCCCAGAAGCTGCCCTTCCAAGGACAACTCCTACGAGAGCTATGGCTGACCCAAGGCCATTCCAGCAGCTGCAAGTGGAGGAGTGGGGAATCGAACCCGGTTCTCCCAGATAAGAGTCCGCACACTTCACCACTACACCAAACTGGCTCTCTGAGGGGAGGGGGGGTGTCTAAAGCCTGCCCTCCGCTTCCCCTCACGCCCTCTCCCCTTGCTGTTGCCAGGAGGCTTCTCCACCCCTCAAGTTGAGCCTCTCTTCCTCTCTCCCCAGCCCCGCTTCACCGGGCCGCGGCTCTCATACTGAACGCCCCCCCCCCCCGCCTTCCTTCTTCCCAACAGTGGTCGTCCCCCCCTCGCCTCTCCAGGCAGCGGGGCAGGCTGAGGGCCTTCTGCTCCCAGCCACCCCGCTTCAGCGGCCCAGAAGAGCCCGAGGCCTCGCTCCGTCTAGGCTCGTGGGAAGAGGACCTAGGCGGGTTTCCCCCCCTCAGCCAGCAGCAGCAGCACCGCCGCCGCTCCCGGATGATCGAAGATGGCCGCCCGGCTTCCTCCGCTCCGACATGAACCGGAAGAGACCGCCCCTTCGGCTTGAGCGACTGGCCGAGGATGCGGAGGAGAGATGGCGGGCGGGGGGAAGGAGAGAGAGAGAGAGAGAGAGAGGAGTTGAGGAGTGCGCAGGCGCGACGACGCGGTCGCTCCTCTTGTTGCTAAGGTCCCTCGGCAGGGCTGGGGGAAGGGCGGGGAGCGTGAATTTGGGCGCTTACTTGGTCGGTGTGGTGGAGGCGATGGGGGGATACTGAGGGAAAGGAAGCGAGCGCTCTTCTTTCTTTTCCCTTGCCCTTCTTCGGTGCTCACCTCACCCATTGCAGTTTGAAATTCTTGTTTTTACACACGTACATGTAGTATCACTTTGACATGACACCACAGTCGGAAAGAAATAATGGATTCGCACATTAGGTGGTCATTCCAAAAGGATTCAATAAACTTCAAGGAGAGATTGCAACGGGAGAGAGCTGAGTTAACTCACCAGTTCAGACCACTTCAGGATTCTTATCTCACTTTTTTTTGGTTGTTGTTCAGTGGCACAGTGAGTCCGACTCTTTGCGACCCCATGGACAAAGTCACACCAGGCCCTCCTGTCTTCCACCATCCTCCGAAGTCTGCGTCCCCTTCTTCTTTTGCCTTCTGTCTTTCCCAGCATCAGGATCTTCTCCAGGGAGTGCTCCCTTCTCATTTGGTGGCTAAAGTATTTGAGTTTCAGCTTCAGCATCTGACCTTCAAGGGAACAGTCAGGGTTGATTACCCTTAGGACTGACTGACTTGATCTTCTTGCAGTCCAAGGGACTCTCAAGATTCTTCTCCAGCACCACAGCGCAAAAGCATCTATTCTTCTGCACTCGGCCTTCCTTATTGTCCAGCCATACATTACTACTGGGAATACCATCGCTTTGACTATACGGACTTTTGTTGGCAGGGTGATGTCTCTACTTTTTATTATGCTGCCCAGGTTCGCCATAGCTGTCCTCCCAAGGAGCAAATGTCTTTTAATTTCATGGCTACAGTCACCATTTGCAGTGATCTTACAGACCCTAATTTTCTGCCCCCAAAATGCATGGTATCTTTGCAGCCTGAGTTCCTGTTTTATAACATCCCTCCTACCTTGTGAGTTGTGACTGGTGTATAAAGGCTTAGAGATCTCTCATATTTGATGAAGGGAGCTTTGATTCTCAGAAAGCATATACCCTGGAACTCTTGCTGGTCCCTGAGGTGCTACTGAACTCAAATCTACCAATTCCAAGAGAGCTGCCGTGTTAAAAGAATCCCATAACACCTCAAAAACACAAAATTTGCGGCTGAGCATGAGCTTTCGTGAGTCATTGCTCACTTTTTCAGTTTTGAGAACTTCAGAAACATTGTATTGAAGTGAAATGAAGCATGTGTATGGACTGTCCTGAATATGAAGTGTGAGGATTGGATTGTATGAAGCTCATCGAAGCTTATGTGAAACGAGGCTATAAGTACAGCCTTGTCGCGTGATGTTACTGCCAAGCTGCATTGGACTCAAGAATTCTTCAATTGGAGCACTGGACTCTTTTAAGAATACTTATTTGGATGCTTCCTCCTGACCCTCATACCTGAAGAAATTGCTTTGATAGCATCATAAAGAGACTTTGGGTACTGGGAGGTGCATATGTTCTTCTTTGTATGCACTAATAGTGATATGTCTGGTTTGAAATAATTTGTTAGTGCTTGATAAAAAAATTAATTTGTGCATTGGTTTGAGGCTGGTTTATGTGGAGACTTTTCGCATCCCCCCCCCCCCGCTCCACTTTTTCAGATAGAGCAAGTAAGCAGTGATTCACAAAAGCTTATACCAGGGGTGGCCAAACTTGCTTAATGTAAGAGCCACGTAGAATAAACATCAGATGTTTGAGAGCCATAAGGAAGGAAGGAAGACAAATAGATGGGGAGAAGGAGGAAGGAGGGAAAAGTGGAAAGAAAGCAAGTTTAACTTTAAATGAATTCTGCAAGCCGCCAGCTGGTTTGGAGAAGTGATTTAAACAGAGAAATGCCTTCTCCAAGCTGGCTGACGGGGTGGTGGGGGATTCAAGAGCCACACAATGGCCCTGTTCAATGGCCCTGAGTCCGTGCTAAACTGACCCAGTTCTGTTCCGAATATCTTTGTTCTGGATATTATCAATCAGACTGCCGTACTGCAATTCGAATCACTTCTGCCATCCACACGACGGCACCATGCAGTTCTTTTTTCTCCACTTTTGGCCACCCCTGGCTTATACCGTGCAACAAATTTTGTTAGTCTTTAAGGTGCTACTGAGCTCTGGCCCTTTTCTACCATTACTGACAGACTAACACGGCTACCTATCTTGATCCTAAGTAGAGTTACACCCTTCTACTGAATTAGCTTAACAGGGTGCAACTCCTTTTTAGGATTACACAGCTTGTCCAGAGCTGGAAAAGCAAACAAATCCAATGGTGCCTTAAAGTCTGACAAAATTTGCAATACCTAATAGTCCTTTTTGTAAGAGTGAGCCACGGTTGCCAGATCTGGTCTGTGAAAATCCTGGAGATTTGGAAGCAGGCCCTGTGGATGGAGGAATCTGGGAGCAGATTTCACTTAGAATCTTTGATAGACCATAGAATAGACCCTCTTAAACTGTCATTTTCTCCAGGGGAACTGATCCATGTGGGGGAGACTGGTTGTTGTAACTCTGAGAGAACTCCTGGCCCCACCTGGAAGTTGGCAACCATAAGTAAGCCCTATTGACTAAACCTGAGTAGGCTTCTGAGCAGACCAACTTAAGGACTGTTCCCTTTATGGAGGCATAAGCTTTCATGAGTCAGACCTCACTTCCTTCAGATGCATGAATTGTATGAGTCCATAGCTACTATGGAGGTACAGGTCAATGCACCTGGTGAAGTGAATTCTGACTTATGAAACGTTATGTGGGAATAAATTGTATTAGGGTTGCCAACTCCAGCTTGGAAAATTCATGGAGCTTAGCCTCCATGTGTAGGGTTGCCAATTCTGGGTTGGGAAATATCTAGTGATTTGGGGAGTGGGGCCTGGGGAGGGCAGGGCTTGGGGAGGGGAGGATAGGGACCTCAGTAGTGCAAAATGCCACAGAGTCCACCCTCCAAAGCAGCCATCTTCTCTGGAGGAACTAGCTTGGAGAAACGTCGACTCAGGGGTGACATGATAGAGGTTTACAAGATTATGCATGGCATAGAGGAGGTAGAGAAAGAAGTACTTTTCTCCCTTTCTCACAATACAAGAACTCGTGGGCACTCAATTAAATCGCTGAGCAGTCAGGTTATAACAGATCAAAGGAAGTCCTTCTTCACTCAAAGGTTGATTAACACGTGGAATTCACTGCCACAGGTGGTGGTGGCAGTTACAAGCATAGTAAGCTTCAAGAGGGGATTGGATAAACGTACGGAGCAGAGGTCCATCAGTGGCTATTAGCCACAGCAGATTGATGGAACTCTCTGTCTGGGACAGTGCTGCTCTGTATTCTTGGTGCTTGGGGGGGGGCAACAGTGGGAGGGCTTCTAGCTTCCTGGTCCCACTGATGGACCTCCTGATGGCACCTGTTGTTGGGGGGGTTTGCCATTACATGACACAGAGTGTTGGACTGAATGGGCCATTGGCCTGATCCAACATGGCTTCTCTTATGTTCTTATGTCTCTTTGAGAGCAATTGTAATAATGGGAGGTCTCCAGGTGCCACCTGGCAACCCTATGTGTGGAAGCAGCCAGACTCAGCTAAACAGGGTTTTTACTGTCAGCGGATAGCGACTTCTCTGACAGAAATGTCTTGAGGACAAATTAAATGAGGATCGTAAAGAACTACGTACAAGAAGATGATTGTGTGATGTCTGGGAACCATACAGGCGAGCAGCTTAGAGCACTCGCATATTACATATGAGAGTTTGACCTGGTTAATTTCCATTTGTGTTTCTTTCCTCACGGTGAGAACCAAGAAGACAGACCGGTGCCACAATCCGATCATACAGCAAAACAAGATGGCAACGGGAAGATGTGCAGGTTTTTCCAGCTTTTTTTTTCCTTTGCTCCACCTGTTTGTTATCTAGACTGCCAGATGGTGCCTGGGGCAAATCTGTCTCTATCTGACAGATTTTCATAGTAGGGGGGAAAACATGAAGGCATCACCCAGGAGATCCAGGTTCGAATTGCTACTCTGCCATAGAAGCTTGCTGGGTGACCTTGGGCCAGTAATACCCTCTTATAACTTAACCTAACTCACAAAGTTATTATTGTGAGGATAGAATGGAGTTGGGAAGAACAATGTCATATAACCTCTTTGAGAGCCTGCATGGTGTAGTGATTAAGAGCAGCGGACTCTAATCTGGAGAACCGGATTTGATTCCCCACTCCTCCTCCACATGGAGCCTGCTGTGTGACCTCAGGCCAATCACCGTTCACTCAGAATTTTCTCAGCTCCGCCTGCCTCACAGGGTGTCGGTCGAGGGGACACCCAATTTTTGCATGGAGCCAGTCACTTACCATTGCCTCTCTGAGCAAAGCATACTAGCAGCTGAAGACGTCTGTGGCTAGACTTGCTAATTTAAATTGGGAAGGTATATCCCATCCTTTGTGGGAGGAGTGGCATCCTCTCTTTGCAGCAGACCTGGCATGTCTATACCAACGTTCCCTCTAAGCTGTGGAGTCTTGTGAGGGAAAATTCTACTTTGTGAGCTACTGGCATTAAAGTTGTGAGCAAACAATTTGGCTACTACATAAATGTGTAGTAGATGGATCTTCTGATGGCACCTGGGTTTTCTTGGCCACTGTGTGGCACAGTGTTGGACTAGATGGGCCATTGGCCTGATCCAACATGGCTTCTCTTATGTTCCTAAATTAGTTTACTCTGGGGCCATCCTTCCTGAGCTAAGACAAAAAATGGAGGCGCCAGAGGCTAAAAAACTGTGAGCAAGCTCACACTAACTCAGCCTAGAGGGAACACTGGTCTGTACATACATACGCAGTATAATTTATGCATATTAATTCTTTGATTCCTTTCATGTGATGACGTTGAGAGCCAGTGTGGTTTAGTGATTAAGAGAGGCAGATTCTAATCCAGAGAACTGGGTTTGATTCCCCGCTTGTCCACATGAGGCCTGCTGGGTGACCTTGGGCCAGTCGCTGTTCTCTCAGGACTGTCTCAGCTCCACCTCCCTCACAAGCAATGCTCCCTCTAAGCTGTGGAGTCTTGTGAGCAAAAAAATTCTACTTGGGGAGTTAAGACAAAAATGTGTGAGTTGGAGGCTAAAAAACTGAGTTAGCTCACACTAACCCAGTTTAGAGGGAACACTGCTCTTAAGATGCCTGTTGTGGGCAGGGGGGGGGGGGCCCGATGCCCATGGTGCCCTAGGCAGACTCGCTGCCTGGCGGCACCCCAAAGCACCCCCCACGCCTCCCCCCCTGTAGCTCCATGCTTCCCCCCCACCATGGCTCTGTGCCTCCTCCCCTCCCCTCCTCCTCCTCATCCCTCCTTTCCCCAACCCATGTTGATTTCAATGCCGGAACCAGCTCTAGCACCGCATTCCAGCTATCTAAAGCCCCGCCCCGGCCAATCACTCGATTGGCAGGTGAAACAGCACCATGGAGCCTCGCTCGCAGTCTGTCAGGGCCAGCGTCCTGAAAGGGTGGCCCTGCTGCCAGTGACTCCTCTCCCATCCAGGAAGTGGGAAGGGGAGGAGGAGTCAGTGGCAGTGGGGCTGCCCTTTCAGGATGCTGGTCCTGACGGAAAGGGAGCACAGCCCGGCCCCGTGGCACGGTTTTACCCACCGATTGAGTGATCGCCGGGGGGGGGGGGGCGGGATTTAGATAGCCAGAATGCGGCACTAGAGCCAGTTCCGGCATTGAAATAGACATGGTGTGGGAAAGAGAGGAAGGAGGAGGAGGCAAGGCGGGGAGTGGGGAGACGTGAGGGGCACAGAGCTGCAGGGGGAGGTGAAGGAAAGGGAACGGAGGGGCAGGCGGCTGCAGTGGTGGTGGCAGGCGGTGGTAGCAGGCAGCGGGCAGAGGAGGCAGGCAAACTAGGTGCTTTCCTGGGGCACTGAGAGGGGGTGGGAAGCCCAATTTGGCGCCCCCACCCTCCCAGTGCCCTAGGCAACCGCCTAGTTTGCTTTGTGGGCGAGCCAGCCCTGGTTGTGGGGAGAGGGGAAGGTGGTTGTGAGACACTTTGGAAGGTAGATTCTATGATACTATACCCCCTGAAGTCCCTCCCCTCCCGAAACCCTGCCTCCCTCAGGCTCCACCTCTAAAATCTCCAGGTATTTCCCAACCTAAAGCCGGCAACCCTGCCTCATATAGGGTTGCCAGCTCTGGGTTGGGAAATACCTGGAGATTTTTTTTTGGGGGGGGTGGAACCTGGGGAGGGTGAGGTTTGGGTGAGGGGAGGGACCACAACAAGGTATAATGCCATAGAGTCCACCCTCCAAAGCAGCCATTTTCTCCAAGGGAACTGATCTCGGCCGTATGGAGATCAACTGCAATAGCAGGAGATCTCCAGCTGCCACCTGGAAGTTGGCAACCCTAATTCACACTCTTCCCTGTGATCCCTTCATAACAGGCATTTGCAAAATCCACAGTATCATTTCTCCTTCTCTTGCCAACACCAAACCATCAAAACTGTTGTTGTTTTCTTTCAGCCACTAGCCAAGCAGGTTTGCAGACAAGAACTAGTAGGTAGGAGGCATCAAAGATTCATGGTCATTAAGCCAGCAGCAGCTCGGGTTGCCATTTCATGGCTGGGTAAGTCCTACAGATTTGGAAGGGAGTGGCTGCGAAGGGTAGATTTTGGGGAGGGGAAGGAGCTCCGTAGCCCTGTGATGACATAGAGTCTACCCTCCTCCAATGCTTCCATTGTGTCCAAGGAAACTGATCCCTTTCATTTGGAGATCAGTTATAATTCTCAGAGATCTCCAGGCTCCACCTGGAGATTAACGTGGTAATGGAAACAGGAGAGAAAGCCCGTAGGCATCCACATAAACAAAACCCCAGATTTTCCAATTATTTTATACAATCAAATATCCTCATAGAATCATGCAATACCAAAAGTGCAAACATAAGACACACCCATACACAAAGTCCATATACCGTACTTATAGCAATAATCTATTTCTTTGAAATAAAAATCCTTGTAATTGTTCCTTAAAGCTGGGACTCTGAGACGTGGTGCGATGAACTGTGAAGGTGGAGTCCTGTGCGCCAAATCTTCTTGTAGCCAGTGTAGAGATGACAAGCAGCAAGGCAAAAGAACGCAACAGGGATGCGCTTGATGCCCTGTTTCACAATAGGCTTCTACAAGCTTCGAAACATTTTTACAACTTATCTGGGGTTTTGTTTACATGAATGCCTACGGGCTTTCTTTCCTTTTTCCACCTGGAAATTGGCAGCTCTAGCAGCAGCAAACCACCTCTTCTCAGAAACTCTTAAGAGAAGTTAATTTTGCTGCTCCCAAGAGGATGCCCGCAAAAAAACCCACTTTCACACCCTGTCTTCATCACTGTAATTGTTATTAAGTGATGCATGAAAAGGGGGAAGTGAAAGAGCACTTGCGTATTCCTTAGGGCCTAATTAATTTGCTACTTTTTACCCGATTTTTCACAATGCTACAATCAAGCATACCTTTGCTTAGCAACAAAATACGAGATAATAAAGCAGTTTTGGCACGTGGATGCATGGCTATTTTCCTTCCCAAAGCACTTCCTATTTTTTTTTTAATCCTGCCTTTTCTTTAAGGAGCCCAGGGTAAGTGGGCATGGCTCTCCCTTCTGCTTACATTATCCTCACAACATCCCTGAAAAGTGGGCTGGGCTGCAAATCGCTCAGAGAAGTTAGGCAGTTTGAATCTCGGGATTCTTGTTCCCAATCCAGCATTCGGCCTGCCTAGTGAACGTGCAAGAAAGTAATGTTCAGAGTGTGCATGTTAGAAAAGGAATTACATCTATAGAAGAATAGAAGAGCCTAGGAGAGCAGTTTTCTAATGGAACAGGATTGTAATCCCCTGCAATGATTATTGTAGGTAGATCACCTGCTTTTACTGTGCCATCTCTTACCATTTATGTATGTACTAGGAATAAGGCCTGTTGTGAAGAAAAATACAATGGGCTCTAGAAAGAGGCTCTGGACGAATGCCACCCCCCCCTGCTGTCTTTCCACCCACCAAAGTGAAGGCATTCATTCCCCCCCACACACACACTTCCACCTGGATCTCTGCCACCTGGAGAGCAATCACCTGGAGATTGACAACAGTGGTTCTCCAGGAGAAAATGGCTGGTTTGGAGATTATAAAAGTGTGTGGCATTGTACCTGTCTGAGGTCACAGCCCTCCTCAAGCCCCACTCTCTCCATGCTCCACTCCTTAAATCTCCAGGAATTTCCTAACCTGGTGTTGGCAACCCTATCTTCTTCCCTTTATCTGTCCCCTCTAATTTTAGCTTTCCATCACCTCCCCACTCCCTGCAGCGTCTACATAGGAAAAGGATAGTATCTTTCCACAATGTGTGGGAGGGTGGGGGACAAAGAAGCTTACATCATTCTCCTCTCCCCCCTTTGATCTGCCCCACAACCCTGTGAGGTGGGTAAGGCTGGAAGTGTGTAACTGGTCTGAAATCACCCAGTCAGCTTTCACAGCAAAAATCTGGGTCTGGCTTGAACCCCTAACTCCTATGTCCTCCTCGGATCCCACCACAAAATCTCCAGGAATTTCCCACCAACCTGGAACTGGCAGCCCAAGTCAGGACTGTCCCAATGAGTTTTCCCCCAAAGGCCTCTTGTGATACCTTTCAGATCAACACTCTCTCTCTGATAACAATGAATTCAATCTCTCCCTGGCTTTTCCTCCCTATCATCTGTCTCTGTATCTGGCCTATTGCAACAGGACACCATTCCCATTCCCCTGTTTCTGGGTGTTTCCTTTCCAGAGGAGGATAGGGAGGAGTCATTAGCCAATCATGGAAGTCCTTAGCCAATTGAGAAAAAGTCTTCCCTTCTCCTCCCTCCCTCAGCCAATCGTGGGAAGACTTTCTCTGTGCCTCTTTCCCTCCTCCTCTGTCCTTCAGTCAGTCAAGGGAAGGCTTTCTTTTTCTGCTCTGCAAAGCAGTACAACAGGTGGCTTAGCCAATGGGAGAGTAGGGAGAGGCAGCAACTGCCAGAACCAGGTTGGTTGCCTTTTTACTGACAGAATCAGCTTACCTGGCTAGCAACAGCCACTTGGGCGGGAGAGAGGAGTGGAGTCAACCAGTGAGTTCTCCCTGAAAGGCCAAAATAGGACTTGAAAGGGCCTCCCCCACCAGCTTCTACTGAGAGAACCAAGCTTGGTTGCTTGGTTAATTGCCTAGCAGCAGCTATTGCCTAGTAGTTTCCCCAGAGGGCCAATCCTCATCTGTCCTGGGGCCAGCAGTGGGTGAGGGAGTGCAGAGTCAGCCAATGTGATGCAAGAGCAATTGACTGATGGTTTGTTGGGCCAAAGGTTGATGCACCACAGTCTCACCCAGTACCCAACCAGTCAGGTTGCTTGGTTTTGTCAAGACGAAAGGGGAATTATATATAATAAGATGTATGTATACATGCATGTATTATTTGGCTTCTACCCCACCCTCCCCCACTAGCTGGCTCAAGCAATAAATAGGTAATACAATATTTGAAATATCTCAATTATTAAACCCTATTTAAAATAAAATCCATTAATAGCAAACAATAACAGTGGATGGCACCATTCAATCACTCTCCATTTGCTCCCACCTAAGTTCCCCAAGAGTTGCAGGTGAATGGTGGTTGATACTGGGGAAATAGGCTGACCAAAGATAATACAAGTTGACAACATGCACAGCAGTATGTGGGAGACCAATATAGATGGATCTCCACCACCTCAAACTGGGGATGGTGGGATTTGGGGAGGGGAAGAACCACAGCAGGTGTGATGGCGTGCAGTCCACATTTCAAAGCAGCCATTTTCTAACAGGGAACTGATTTATGTTGTCTGGGGGTCACTTGTAATTCCTGGAACTCTCCAGTCCTCACCTAAATTCTAAATGAGAAAGATCTATCTAAATTCTAAATGAGAAAGATAGCCATGGCAGGCTACAAATAAACAAATAAATTTCACTGTTCCTCCAAGGAGAGCCAGTTTGGTGTAGTGGTTAAGTGTGCGGACTCTTATCTGGGAGAACCAGGTTTGATTCCCCACTCCTCCACTTGCACCTGCTGGAATGGCCTTGGGTCAGCCATAGCTCTGGCAGAGGTTGTCCTTGAAAGGGCAGCTGCTGTGAGAGCCCTCTCCAGCCCCACCCACCTCACAGGGTGCCTGTTGTGGGGAAGGAAGATAAAGGAGATTGTGAGCCGCTCTGAGACTCTTTGGAGTGGAGGGCGGGATATACCGGTAAATCCAATATCTTCTTCTTCTTCAAGGTTCCTGAAGCAGCACATCTGATTTGATATGATCACCTTCTTCAAGTACTTGAAGGGCTGTCATATAGAAGATGGTGCAGAGCAATGTTCCCTCTAAGCTGTTGAGTCTTGTGAGCAAAAATTCTACTTTGTGAGCTACTGGCATTAAAGTTGTGAGCTGCTGGCATTAAAGTTTTGAGCTACTGCATACATTAGTTTGCTCTAGGACCATTTTTCCTAAGCTGAGACAAAAATGTGTGAGTTGGTAGCTAAAAAATTGTGAGCTAGCTCATACTTAACTCGGAGGGAATACTGGTGCAGAGTTGTTTTCTGTTACCCCAGAAGGTTGGACCGGAACCAACAAGTTAAAAGTAAACTAGAGTTTTCAACTAAATATTAGGAAGCAGTTTCTCAGTGGAACAGGTTTCCTCAGGAGGTGGTGGGCTCTCCTTCCTTGGAGGTTTTTAAACAGAGGTTAGGTGACCATCTGACAGCAAACCTGATTATTTGAATCAGGTGGATCATGAGAAAGAGAGCAGGAAGGGTTGCATCAGTGCTTAGTTCTCATGGCCCCATCTTGCACGCCCAAGGAATGCTGTTTCCCACTTTGGAGTAAGACAGCAATTTTTCTCAAGGCCAGTTTGACCAGAGATCCTGGAGGCTTTTTGCCATCTGGTCATGGAGCAGGGGTCACTGGATGTGTGTAAGCAGGAAGTACTTGTGAATTTCCTGTATTGTATGGGGGCTTGGACTAGATGATCCTGGTGGTGCCATCCAACTCCATGATTCTATGATTTCCCCTTTCTAATTTTATCCTTACCTTGGGGGGGAGGGTCAGTTAGGTTGAGAGAAAGTGACTAATCGAAGATAATCCAGCAAATCTTGTCTGGATTTGAATATGGGTCGCCCAGGTCTTGGTCCACCTCTCTAGCCACCCTCCCATTCTTTGCACATGTTCATAGACATGCTGCTCTTAGGTCCTTTAAAAAAACAACTCTGGATACAAGTCTCAGACGTGTTTCGCTCAAGGCAGCATGATGTAAGAGCACCCCGCTTAGGGTTGCCAACATTGGGTTTGGAAATTCCTGGATATTTGGGGATAGAGCCTGAGGAGGGACCTCAGCAGGGTGTAATGCCACACAGTCTGCCCCTCCAAGGGAACTGATCTCTGCAGGCTGAAGATTAGTCGTAAACCCGAGAGCTCTCCAGGCCTTACCTGGAGGCTGGCAACCCTAGGCCTAGGCTGCAATGATCCATGTCGTCTGGCATTCTCTTTCCATTAGTAGCTTAGCTAATCAGATCCCACAGAGAAGCCCACAAGGAGGGTGTGCATTTATTATTATTGGACTTTTTTACCTGGCCGTCCTGTATAGTAGAGTTGCCAGATCCCTCTCGGTCACTGGAGGGAGATGTAGGGTTGCCAGATCTATGTTGGGAAACTCCTGGAGAATTGGGACAGGAGCCTGGGAAGGACAGGGACCTCAGTGAGGTTTAAGGCCACAGAGCTTGGGTTGTCAAGTCCAATTCAAGAAATATCTGGGGATGTTGGGGGTGGATCCAGGATACTTTGGGGGTTGTGACAAGCATAATTGAACTCCAAAGGGAGTTTTGTCCATCACATTTAAAGGGACTGCACACCTTTTAAATGCCTTCCCTCCACTGGAAATAATGAAGGATAGGGGCACCTTCTTTTGGGGCTCATAGAATTGGACCACCTGACCCCACCTGGGGATTGGCAACTGTGCACAGAGACCACCCTCCGAAGCATCCATTTTCTCCAGAAGAACTAATCTCTTATATGGAAATGAGCTGCAATTCTGGGGAAACCCCAGGTCCCACCTGGAGGCTGGCATCCCTGGTGCGTAGACAACAGATCTTCCTGCTTACTCCTCCCTAGCATTTGATAGAATCTGACTCCACTTTCCTCCCATCTTCTCTAGGTCCCGGTGCTCAGATGTGCACTGTAAAGTTTTAGCTTTTGGGAACTCTGTTCCCAGGCACGTGTGAGCTGGTTCAGATTGGGCTTGCAGAAGGTGGTGGTGGGGAGGGTTTTAACCCTTCTGTTTAATCTTACAAGCATTTATTCCAGTGTGAGGTTGTGCAAGTCAGAACAGACTTCCTCAAATGTATAAACCACGCATCCATGAGGCCAATCTGCAATCTTCAACCACGAGGCTGATTATTCCTAGTACAGAACTCGCAATACATGTGTGACCTGGGAGGAAACGTAATTCCTAGTATGAATTTTAGATGGCCAGTCCTTGAAAATCTCTCTCCCTTCCACCCTTCTTCTTCTCTAACTAGAGATACGACTTCATGCATCTGATAAATGCATGCTCAGGCCTGCAAAAGTTTCACTCACCATAAACGTGACAGTCTCAAAAGCACCACTGGACTCTTTGATGTATCAAATTGGGCTGTAAACCAGCTTAAGGCTACAATCCCATGTGCATTTAGCCCCATTGAACCCAGCAGGTCTTATTTCCAAATAAAGAAACATGAGATTTGCCGAAAAGTAGATTTAGTCCATAGCCCCCAAAGTCCATCAGAATGGGGTACAGGAAAGAGAACCAATGGGGTCAGCTGGGCTTCCAAATAAATACGTTTAGGATTGAGTTCCAAGCTTAACGTGTCTTTTGTTTAATGTGCTATAAACCTGGGGTTGTTCCGGGCTCACAGAGTGACTGCTGTAAAGGTCAGCGGGTCAGACTTTCTTCCTTTGAAGCCCAAGACGGGATGCTAATAAGAAATTTGGCCCAACATGTTCAAAATCAATGAATTTATTTTATGGAAGCCCTCTGTTCTTCCTGCTGCCTGCCTCTCTTTGGTAGGGTTGCCAAGTCCATTTCGAGAAGTATCTGGGGAATTTGGGGGTGGGGCCAGGAGACTCTGCCCCCAAAGTCCCCAGATATTTCTTGAATTAGACTTGGCAACCCTACTCGTAGAATTGGACCGCCTGGTCCAATATTTTTGAAACTTGGAGGGTAGTTTGGGAAGAGGCACTGGATGCTATACAGAAAATTTGGTGCCTGTCTCAAAACACCCCCCCCCCACAAGCCCTAGATATCCATGGATCAATTCTCCATTATACCCTATGAGAATCGTTCTCCATAGGGAATAATGGAGTGCCCAGAAGACATTTCCCTACCCCGCCCTGCTTTCTGATGATCCTGAAGCAAGGGGAGGGCTTCCAAACCGGGGATCTCCTGCCCCCACCCGGGGATTGGCAGCCCTACTCTTTGGAGATTCATCTCCCAGATAAATCCCATGGGATGCTTTGCTTTATGACTCAAGCGTGTAACTGTCCCACCTATGCTGTATTTCCTGTGTGGTTAATATTGAATCAAAGATTCCCATTCATAAAGAAGGGAGGGGGGAGAAGAGATGATGCTCCAGCCCAGGTAGCATTTTTGAGTGCCGATGAATAATGGATGTGCCTGGACATTAGCAGGAAGGGGCTTCTGTGGCCATGAGACATGCAAGCTCAGCTCCTTTTTATATAATAGCCATAGCCATAAGGCAGGGATCAAAAGTGAATTACGTGAAAATTCTTGAAAAGGTATCAAACTCATGTAAGCAAGTCAGGAAGACAACCTCAGGCTGTTACACTGACTGCCAGTCTGTTTCTGTGCTCAAGTCAAGGTGCTGGTGTTTAAAGCCCTGTAAAATACTGAATTCGATGCATCATAAACAGGAATCATGCCAGTTTTGTATAGTGGTTAAGTGTGCGGACTCTTATCTGGGAGAACCAGGTTTGATTCCCCACTCCTCCACTTGCAGCTGCTGGAATTGCCTTGGGTCAGCCATAGCTCTCGCAGGAGTTGTCCTTGAAAGGGCAGCTGCTGTGAGAGCCCTCTTATCCTCACCCACCTCACAGGGTGTCTGTTGTGGGGGAGAAGGTATAGGAGATTGTAAGCCGCTCTGAGTCTCTGATTCAGAGAGAAGCACCAGTCGTTTCCGACTCTGGGGTGACGCTGCTTTCACAACGTTTTCACAGCAGACTTTTTACAGGGTGGTTTGCCATTGCCTTCCTCAGTCATCTACGCTTCTCCCCCAGCAAGCTGGGTACTCATTTTATCAACCTCGGAAGGGCGGAAGGCTGAGTCAACCTCGAACCGGCTACCTAAAAACCTAGCTTCCACCGGGGATCGAACTCAGGTCGTGAGCAGAGCTTAGGACTGCTTTACTGCAGCTTTAACACTCTGCGCCATGGGGCTCTGTCAGAGAGAAGGGCGGGGTACAAATCTGCAGTCTTCTTCTTCTTTATTGATTACTACATACTAAGCAAAATGGCAGGGCCGCAACCCCGCTTGTATGCAGGCACAAAAACCACCCCCCAGATCCCCATACCAAATCAAGACAGTCAAGCTTCGCGTCAGAACTGCTCATTGGTTCCTGTTTAAAGTCCAGATTACATAATATATCCCAGAGTCACTAGCATTCCCATTGTAGCCCAGATGTGCAAAAGCTACCCACCAAACATGAAGTCCAGCACATAACAAGCTCTTTACAACCGAGGACCCTTCGCCCTCCACCCTCCTTGGCATAAGCCCCTCAGGCACTGTAAGAAGAAGAAATTATTTGCTTCTTTGCTAGTAGATATTGAAATTAGTGGACTAAATTTTAATTGTTTGAGCTGATGTTTTAATGAACTGTTTTATTAATTAATGTATGAGGGCCAGTTTGGTGTAATGGTTAAGTGCATGGACTCTTATCTGAGAGAACTGGGTATGATTCCCCATTCCTCTATTTGCAGCTGTTTGAATGGCCTTGGGTTAGCCATAGCTCTCGCAAGAGTTGTCCTTGAAAGGGCAGCTTCTGGGAAAGTTATCTCAGCCCCACCCACCTCACAGGGTGCCTGTTGTGGGAGAAAAAGATAAAGGAGATTGTAAACCACTCTGAGACCCTGATTCAGAGAGAAGGGTGGGATATACCCATGGGGAGACTTTGTGTTATGGGGTGGTTTCCCCAGTCATCTACACTTTCTCCCCAGCAAGCTGGGTACCCATTTTACTGACCTCGGGAGGATGGAAGGCTGAGTCAACCTCGAGCTGGTTACTTGAACGCAGTTTCCGCCACAATCGAACTTAGGGTTGCCAAGTCCAATTCAAGAAATATCTTGGGACTTTGGGGTGGAGCCAGGAGACATTGGGGTGGAGCCAAGATCAAGGCTGTGACAAGCATAATTGAACTCCAAAGGGAGTTCTGGCCATCACATTTAAAGGGACGGCACACCTTTTCAATTCCTTCCTTCCACAGGAAATAATGAAGGATAGGGGTACCTTCTTTTGGGGCACATAGAATTGGACCCCCTAGTCCAATCTTTTTGAAACTTGGGGGGTATTTTGGGGAGAGGCACTAGATGCTATACTGAAAATTTGGTGCCTCTACCCCAAAAAACAGCCCCCCCCCAGAGCCCCAGATACTCACGGATCAATTCTCCATGATTTTCTATGGGAATAAATCTCCATAGGGAATGATAGAGTTCCCAGCAGACATTTCCCTCCCCTCCCCCCCACTTTCTGACGACCCTGAAGCGGGGGGAGGGTCTCCAAACCGGGGGATCCCCTGCCCCCACCTGTGGATTGGCAACCCTAATCGAACTCAGGTCGTGAGCAGAGCTTGTACTTCAGTATTGAAGCTTACCAATTCATGTCACAGAGCTTGGTGCTTGTGGGGTAGGACAGGATAAAAGATAACGAAATAAACCCAAATTAGCCTTGTACGTGTTGTATGTGACTGTGTCACTCAGTGGATGGCGATGCCTTCCTCTAGAGCAGCGTGTCGAACTCATTCATTATGAGGGCTGGATCTGACATAAATGAGACCTTGTTGGACCAGGCCATGTGTTTCATAAAATGTGATACCAGGTAGCAGAGATATAAACTTTATAAAGCACACAGACAAACACAATTAAAAGATTTTTTAAAAATCTTTTAAAAAAAACATGATTAATGCATTAGCACATGTTGGTCTTGACACTGCTTTCATTGTATCTCTCCTGTGCGATCCAGGGCCAAGGAAGCTCTGGAGGAGCCTCAGCCAATAGAAGGAAGAGAGGCTTGGCTCAGTAGCTCAGCTGTGTGATTGAGAGAGCCTGGCAAAGCAAGCTATTCCTCCCCCACTTCCTTCCCAAGGGAGGAGCCTCAGCCAATGGAGAAAATAGAGGCTTTGCTCTGTAGCTCCTGTTGGATTAAGCAAGTCTAGCAAAGCAAGCTGTGATACAGAAGGAAGCAAGAGAGAGGGAAAAGGAAACAGATGATAGCCAGTTGCTCGGGGGGCCTGACAGGAGCCCTCCGGAGGCCTGATTCGACCCCAGGTCACATGTTTGACACTCCTGCTCTAGAGCTTGGATATTTTCTCCAGTTTTCCAGGAAGTGCCACCATTACCTCAGTATACTGGTAGTGCACCACCCATTTCTTCCCCTAGTTTCAGATTTGCACAATATAAAGATCTACAAGAATAAGATTGTTACTCCTCTCTCGGAATGGCAAGTAAGCATGCCACGCTGTGCTTGCTAACAACTTTTGAAACTCTCCGAAGTTTCAAAAGCAGCAAACTGTAGCACAGGGGAAGTATGGAAAGGTGGGGGGGGGGGCTACTTTTTTGGGCTAGAACACACCCGTGGTCTATCATATCTAGCATCCTGTCTCACACAGTGGCCAGCCAGTTCCTCTGGGCACAGAGGTCGAGGCCTTCCCCTGATGTTGCCTCCTGGCTCTGGAATCCAAAGGTTTAGAGCCTCTGAATGTGGAGGTTCCCCTCAGTCACTATGGCTAGTAGCCACTGACACATCTATTTTCCATGAATGTGCCTAATCCCCTTTCAAATGTGTTTATTCCATCCTGTGGCCATCACTACATCCTCTGGCAGTGAATTCCACATTTGAATCACTCTCCTGTCTCACACAGCCAGTTCCTCTGGAGGGCCATCAGCAGGGCACAGAGGTTGAGGCCTTCCCCTGATGTGGCCTCCTGGCTGTGGGATTCAGAGGGAGGCAGACCTATCCTCCACGAATCTATCTAATCCCCCTTTAAAGCTGTTTATTCCTGGAGCTAAAATACATACAGAAACCTAAAAAATGAGGGTTGCCAATCCCCACATAGGGGCAGGGGATCCCCCAGTTTGGAGGCCCTCCCCCCCCAGTTCAGGGTCATCAGAAAGCGGAGGAGGGGGAGGGAAATGTCTGTTGGGCACTCCATTGTTCCCTATGGAGACCGGTTCCCATAGGGTATAATGGAAAATTGATCCGTGGGTATCTGGAGGGCTGTTTTTGAAGTAGAGACACCAAATTTTCAGCATAGCATCTGGTGACTCTCCTCAAAATACCCCTCCCAAGTTTCAAAAAGATTGGACTGGGGCGTCTAATTATATGAGCCCCCAAAGAAAGTGCCCCTATCCATTATTCCAAATGGAGGGAAGGCATTTTAAAGAAGCATGGTCCCTTTAAATGTGATAGAATCATAGAATCATAGAGTTGGAAGGGACCTCTAGGGTCATCTAGTCCAACCCCCTGCACAATGCAGGAAACTCACAAACACCTAGCCAGAACTCCCTTTGGAGTTCCATTGTGCTTGTCACAGCCTCGCTCCTGGCTCCACCCCCAAAGTCCCCAGATATTTCTTGAGGTGGATTTGACAACCCTGGCAACAATTAGAACATTGGTCAAAGAAAGATTGAAGGAGGGATTGCTGAGGGGAATGACTTGGATCCAAAGTTATTTTTATGTGAACAGAAATTACTTCTGTCCAATGAGGCAGGGCAATTTTTCATAATTCCCTAGAAGCAGCATTTCAAGGGATTTTTGGACTACAACAGGAAGACAGAGGGAAAGAATTTGCACTTTGAGGACTGAGATACTCCACCGGATACAGCCGTTGTATCTCCTTTTTTTATCAGCTCTCACAGGTAGCCGACAAACCAGGATTTCCAGGCACTTTGATTAGTTTTGATCATCTGCTGCACAAACCATGGTTAGCTCCATAAACCACATTGTAAGCTAACCGCGGTTAATCGTAACATCCCAATATAACTAAAGTCAATAGGGTTGCCAAGTCCCCCACGGCCTCTTGCATGGGACTTGTTCTGCATGCGCAAATTGCGCGCAGTGTGATGACGTCACCCTTGAGTGACGTAATCGTGCCAGCAACATTGTGCGCTGGCCGCTCTAGGCATTTCCAGGAAAACTCTATGGTTGTCCTGGATGCTCTAGCATTCTGGGAGGGGAGCATTATTGTACCATAGAGTTTTGCCCTCCCAAATTGTGATGTCATCGTGCCAATGACATTGGGGGAGGTTTTCCCCACCAACCCAGTGTGGACCAGCAGGTTGGGAACCTCCTGGATGGGAGAACCCCTCCCCGGACTGGGGGCTCGGCAGCCCTATACAGAAACCAGAAACTCCTCAGACCGGCATTTGTTTACTTTTTACAAAAAAAGGGAGCAGGAAATGTTCTCTGGAGGTTCTGCATTTTATTTTTCTTTATCAGCTGTTGTCTGACTGCGTTTACCTCGGGAAAGTTTTATGGACTAGGAGCTCTAGCGGTAAAGAATCACTGTTTCCTCGCAAGAGAGATTTCCACATTTGTCAAAACAAGGGACGACGGAAAATGATGCACAGAAGAAGCATAGCGTGTCTTTGCAAAGACAAAGGGAAATTTATATTGACCTGTGGGAGATGTTCTGTGCCCAGTTCCTTGAAAACGATGGGTAGCTAAAAGGAACACAGAATGGCTTGTGATGACAACATCCGAACAATTGCTTTGTCAAAGAAAGGGTGCCACACCTCTTTTATTGTAATGTGCTGCAATGTTCTCAAATAAAAGTTCTGTTTTGTTAATTCATTGCGACGTCTGTGAAGATGCGTGAATCTCACTCACTGGATCATTAGGACTGACTTCCAAAACAGACAGATAACTGACATTTGGTGGTGCAAGAAACCCAAATGAGGTACCTGGATACCCTGAGTTCAGATTCCCACACAGCCATGAATGTTGCTGGTTAACTTTGGCCAGACGTGTTTGCTCACCCTCTCCTTCTGTACAGGGTTGTTGTGAAGGTAAAATGGATGAAGGGCGATCAATGAATGCTGCACAGAGCTCCTTGGAGAAAGGGTGAGATAAAATAAATCATGCATTAAATAAATGAAATAAAAAAGGTAAAGGTAGTCTCCTGTGCAAGCACCCAGTCGTTACCAGCTCAAGGGGTGATGTCACATCCTGATGTTTTCTTGGCAGGGCTTTTTTTTTGAAGCAGGAACTCCTTTGCATATTAGGCCACACACCCCTGATGTAGCCAATCCTCCAAGAGCTTACAGGACTCTTATTACAGGGCCTACTGTAAGCTCTTGGAGGATTGGCTACATCAGGGGTATGTGGCTTAATATGCAAAGGAGATCCTGCTACAAAAAAAAGCCATGGGCAGATTTTCTATTACAAAGTGGTTAGCCATTGCCTTCCCCAGTCATCTACGCTTTACCCTTAGCAAGTGGGTATTCATTTTACCGACCTTGGAAGGATGGAAGGCTGAATCAATCTTGAGCTGGCTTCCTGAACCCAACTTCTGCTGGGATTGAACTCAGGTTGTGAGCCGAGCTTGGACCTAGGGAGGCCAAACTGTGGCTCGGAAGCCACATGCAGCTCTTTCATACATATTGTGTGGTTCTCAAAGCCCCTACTGCTTCATTGGCCTCCTTCCTTCCTTCCTTCCTTCCTTCCTTCCTTCCTTCCTTCCTTCCTTCCTTCCTTCCTTCCTTCCTTCCTATCTTGCCTCTCTCAAATATGGGATGTTCATGGCTTGAACATCTGAGATATTCTATGTGGCTCTTATGTTAAGCAAGTTTGGCCATCCCTGGCTTGGACCATAGTACTGCAGCTTACCACTCTGTATCATGGAAAGGAAAGGAAAGGTCCCCTGTGCAAGCACCAGTTGTTTCCGACTTTGGGGAGATGTTGCTTTCACAATGTTTTCACGGCAGACTTTTTACAGGATGGTTTGCCATTGCCTTCCCCAGTCTTTTACACTTTCCCTCCAGCAAGCTGGGTATTCATTTAACCGACCTTGGAAGGATGGAAGGCTGAGTCAACCTTGGGCCGGCTACCTGAAACCAGCTTCCACCGGAATCGAACTCAGGTCATGAGCAGAGAGTTCAGACCACAGTACTGCAGTACTGCTGCTTTACCACTCTGCGCCACGGGGCTCAATCAAATAAAATAAACAATGCATGAAATAAAAAAAAAATGTGGAGGTACCTCATCTCCCCCTTCTCCAGCTTCAACAATCCTCAACAGATGGAGGTTTTGCAGCAGCAGCAGCCAGGAAGACATCTGTGCTTGAAGAATGCAAACAGCATTTGCTATTTATACATGCACAACTGTTTAAGCCTTGCTTGCCCATGCATGCTGGCAGCCTTCGAGTGATGCAGCTGCCTTTCCCAGATGCTGGGCCATCCATCTGCCAGGCCCAGCCTCCCTTCCCCATCCTGATCAACCCATACAATCCAGGAGGTCACTTCCCTTGCAGAAAATGGCTGCTATGCAATGCAGGGAGGAATCTAGGGCATTGCGTCCCTGTTGAGGTCCCTCCCCCCCCCACTCCACTATCCCCTATCTCCACCCTCAAATCTCCAGGTATTTCCAAAGCAGGAGTTGGCCCCTGTAGTTGTCAACTCATATGTGATCAACCTGCCAAACATAAGAGCTTGCTGGATGAGACCAAAGGCCAATCTAGTCCAGCATTCTGATCCCACAGTGGTCAAATAGCTGCCTCTAGCATAGGGGTGTCAAACATGTGGCCCAAGGGCCGGGTCAGACCCCCAGAGGGCTCCTATCAGGCCCGCAAGCAACTCACTGTCATCTGCTTCCTTCTGTCTTGTTTTCTTTCCACCTCTCCTCCCTCCCTTGATCTACCTTCCTTCCTTCCTTCCTTCCTTCCTTCCTTCCTTCCTTCCTTCCTTCCTTCCTTCCTTCCTTCCTTCCTTCCTTCCTTCCTTCCTTCCTCTGACTTTCATGTCTTGTGGCTCTCAGACATCTGACATTTACTCTGTGTGACTCCTACATTAAACAAGTTGGGCCACCCCTGGTTTTGAGTTTGGGGAGAGGAAGGAGCTCAGAAAGGGATGTGATGTCATAGACGTCACTCTCCAGAGCTGGTATTTTCTCCACAGGAAGTGAGCTTTGTAGTCTGCAGACCAGCTGTTATTCTGAGAGAACTCCGGGCCCCAACTGGAGATGGTTAATGCAACACCAGCCTCACCTCTGTGATCAGAAGCATGAAGGCTTAGGAAGAAAATCTTGACTCATGGGCTGGACGTTTTAAACCTCAAAGCTGAGGGTGTATTTAGATTTAAATTTGATGTGCTGACCAAGGTGCTAGAACATGGCACCTGTCACCCATCTGGACCCGCCCATTTAAATTGGCCTTTGTAGAACAGCTCACAGACACAGGATTTATGAAGCAGCAATGGCTTCCTCTGCTGACCTTAGATTTGTGCTTAAAATTGCCAGTAGGGATATGAATGGAGGGCCATTGCGGTGTTGTAGATTGAGTGGCGAACTAGGACTCTGGGAGACATGAATTCGAATCTCCACTTCTACCATGGAAGCTCACTGGGTGACCTTGGGCCTGTCACAAACTCAGCCTGGCCTACCTCATAGGGTTGTTGTTGTTTTGAAAAAAATAGAGGAGGGGAGAACAGTGTTCTAAGCCACTTTGAGTCCCATCTGGGGAGTGGGGGGCAGAATAAAAATAGATAAATGTAAATGCATACTTCTGACAAAATAAACCCATTATTTTTTAATTTGGGTTTCAGAAAGGGCAAAAATACCGGTATTCAATGGTATTCAGGTCCCTCAGTACCATTTTGGGATTCAGGTTTGTGGTTTTCCAGAATTATTTGGGTTCCATTATTCCCTATAGAGGACTTTTCCAGGAGAACTGGAGTGGCTGTTTTTCAACTAAATAGTACCAAAATTGCATGAGAGCTAGTATTGCCTGTCCACTAAAGAAGAAGAAGAAGATATTGGATTTATATCCCGCCCTCCACTCCGAAGAGTCTCAGAGTGGCTCACAATCTCCTTTACCTTCCTCCCCCACAACAGACACCCTGTGAGGTGGGTGGGGCTGGAGAGAGCTCTCACAGGAGCTGCCCTTTCAAGGACAACCTCTGCCAGAGCTATGGCTGACCCAAGGCCATTCCAGCAGGTACAAGTGGAGGAGTGGGGAATCAAACCCGGTTCTCCCAGATAAGAGTCCGCACACTTAAGCACTACACCAAAAAGGCCCTCCAAGTCTCAAGTAAGCTGGACCAAGAGGTCTAATTCTACGGGCCCCTGAACAAAATGCCCCCAGCCATCCTACTTGCAGAGATGCAGGCTAGGAGGGAAAAGGGCCCTGCACCCTCATTGAAGGGGATTGGGGCTGAGGGTGGTGGCTTGCCTGTCACAGGTGAGCAAATAGCAAACGTATTCATACTTGACTCTTATTGCGTTAACAAGAGTCAGGCCTGGCTTACCCCAGAGCAAAAACAAAGTAGTAAAATGCTAAGTTAACAGAATGGACCACACCACTTCAGACTGAAGGTGGAGGATTCCTTGCAGAATAGGGGGAAGGGGTTCACCACCTCTCTTTGTCTGTCATGCTAACTTTCCATTTGCTGGGAGTTTGTCACATTATAGGAGAGTATTCAAAAATGTTTAAATAGGTTTGCCAATCTCCACTTGGGGACAGGGGATGCCCCAGTTTGGAGTGCCTGCTTCAGGGTCATCAGAAAGTGTGTGTGTGTGTGTGTGTGGAATGTCTGTTGGGCACTCCATTATACCCTATGGCAGGGGTTCCCAACCCCCAGGCCATGCACCGGTCCCGGTCTGTGACCTGTTAGCAACCAGGCCGTGAGTGGTAGAATTATTTCTGTTATATATTTAAATGTAGTAATAATAAGAAGATGACGACATTGGATTTATATCCTGGCCTCCACTCCGAATCTCAGAGTGACTCACAATCTCCTTTTTCTTCCACCCCAGCAACAGACACCTTGTGAGGTGGGTGGGGCTGAGAGAGCTCTCCTGGAAGCTGCCCTTTCAAGGACAACCTCTGCCAGAGCTATGGCTGACCCAAGGCCATTCCAGCAGTCGAAAGTGGAGGAATGGGGAATCAAACCCGGTTCTCCCAGATAAGAGTCTGCACACTTAACCATCACACCAAAAATAAATTGCACAATTGTATCATCCTGAAACCATCTCCCACCCCACCCCGGCCCATGGAAAAATTTTCTTCCACAAAACTAATTCCTGGTTCCAAAAAGGTTGGGGACCACTCCCCTGTGGAGACCAGTTCCCAAAGGGTATAATGGAGAATCGATCCATGGGTATAAGGGGCTCTGGGGAGCTGTTCTTTGAGGTAGAGGCAACACATTTTCAGCATAGCATCCGATGCCTCTCCTCAAAACACTCCCCAAGTTTAAAAAAGATTGGACCATGGGGTCCAGTTCTATGAGCTCAAAAAGAAGGTGCCCTTATCCTCCATTAATACCAAATGGAGGGAAGGCATTTAAAAGGAGTGCAGTCCCTTTAAACGTGATGGCCAGAACTCCTTTGAGTTCAATCGTGCTTGTCACAACCTTGCTCCTGGCTCCATCCCCAAAGTATCCTGGCTCCACCCCCAAAGTCCCCAGATATTTCTTGAGTCGGACCTGGCAATCCTAATGTTCCACACTCCCCCACCTGAAGCCTGAAGTGATTCAGTCCGCTCGACCACGATGGACCTCATTCCATTGCGTGTGCGGACGAGGCTTAGTTCTTTGGCAATCACTTACTCCCTTTCTAGTTTGGTGTAGTGGTTAAGTGCATGGACTCTTATCTGGGAGAACCAGGTTTGATTCCCCACTCCTCCACTTGCACCTGCTGGAATGGCCTTAGTTCTTGCAGAGGTTGTCCTTGAAGGGGCAGCTGCTGTGAGAGCCCTCTCAGCCCCACCCACCTTACAGGGTGTTTGTTGTGGGGGAAGGAGATATAGGAAATTGTAAGCCACTCTGAGTCTTTGATTCAGAGAGTGGGGCAGGATAAAAAAGGTAAAGGTAGTCCCCTGTGCAAGCACCAGTCATTTTCAACTCTGGGGTGACGTTGCTTTCACAACGTTTTCATGGCAGACTTTTTATGGGGTGGTTTGCCATTGCCTTCCCCAGTCATCTACACTTTCACCCCAGCAAGCTGGGTACTCATTTTACTGACCTCGGAAGGATGGAAGGCTGAGTCAACCTTGAGCCGGCTACCTGAACCAGCTTCTGCTGGGATCGAACTCAGGTCATGAGCAGAGGGCTCCAACTGCAGTACTGCAGCTTTACCACTCTGTGCCATGGGGTTCTTAAGGGTGGGGTATAAATCTGCAATTCTTCTTCTTCTTTCCTTTAGGTAAAACACAACATGAGCAGCAAACATTCTATCTTGAGTGCCTCTGAGTTTTTCTCTCCATACCATGATCCCTGGTTATAAAATCAAAAATATCCTCCCCCCCCCTCCCCTTTCATTGAAAATAGATGCTTTTAAGTGTCTCCATGGAATTGTAATTCGGCATATCCTCTTTGCACAGTTACACAACTGCTGCAAAGAACAGCATGCAGAAACAAGGCAGGTGAGTCACAAAGGTAAAGCATTCTTAGGTAATTAATATAATTATTTTGCATACAGTTCAGCCAGCAGGTAACAGGAGTCCTGACAAGGGAATCAGCCTTGAGTGAGGGGGTGGGTGAGGGGTGGGTGGCAGGAAGCTGAATGGGAGAAAATCCTTCATTTCTATTCACGTAGCTGAGGAAAGTCTCACATGGGTTCAAGAAACATCTCGGTCAGAGACTAAGATTCTGGATAAGAGGAGAGGGGGGTAGCGGATGAGATTGTGATTCATTGTTGAATGATGGGAACCAGAAGTACAAACCAGAAGAACCTGTACAGATATGCTTTCTGGCCCCTCCTCCATTGCAGCCTCCTGTGTTTTTTTTAAAAGTTCCTTTCTCTCCTGTTTATTCTGCCATTAATAAGAACATAAGAGAAGCCATGTTGGATCAGGCCAATGGCCCATCCAGTCCAACTCTCTGTGTCACACAGTGGCAAATATCTGTCTGTCTGCCTGCCTGTCTGTCTGTCTGTCTACCTACCTACCTATACACTGTAGCTAATAGCCACTGATGGACCTCTGTTCCATATGTTTATCCAATCCCCTCTTGAAGCTGGCTATGCTTGTAGCCGCCGCCACCTCCTGTGGCAATGAATTCCACATGTTAATCACCATTTGGGTGAAGAAGTACTTCCTTTTATTCATTTTAACTTGACTGCTCAGCAATTTCATTGAATGCCCACAAGTTCTTGTATTGTGAGAAAGGGAGAAAAGTACTTCTTTCTCTACTTTCTCCATCCCATGCATAATCTTGTAAACCTCTATCATGTCACCCTGCAGTCGACGTTTCTCCAAGCTAAAGAGCCCCAAGTGTTTTAACCTTTCTTCATAGGGAAAGTGTTCCAAACCTTTAATCATTCTAGTTGCCCTTTTCTGGACTTTTTCCAATGTTATAATATCCTTTTTGAAGTGTGGTGACCAGAATTGTACACAGTATTCGAAATGAGACCGCACCATCGATTTATACAGGGGCATTATGATAATGGCTGATTTGTTTTCAATTCCCTTCCGAACAATTCCCAGCATGATGTTGGCTTTTTTTATTGCAAACGCACACTGTCTTGACGTTTTCAGTGAGTTATCTACCACAACCCCAAGATCTCTCTCTTGGTCATAGGGTTGCCAATCCCCAGGTGGGGGCAGGGGATCCCCCGGTTTGGAGACCCTCCCCCCGCTTCAGGGTCATCAGAAAGCGGGGGGAGGGGAGAGAAATGTCTGCTTGGAGCTCTGTTATTCCCTATGGAGATTTATTCCCATAGAAATTCATGGAGAATTGATCTGCGGGTATCTGGGACTTTGGGGGGGCTGTTTTTTGGGGTAGATGCACCAAATTTTCAGTATAACATCTAGTACCTCTCCCCAAAATACCCCCCAAGTTTCAAAAAGATTGGACCAGGGGATCCAATTCTATGAGCCCCAAAAGAAGGTGCCCCTATCCTTCATTATTTCCTATGGAAGGAAGGAATTGAAAAGGTGTGCCGTCTCTTTAAATGTGATGGCCAGAACTCCCTTTGGAGTTCAATTATGCTTGTCACAGCCTTGATCTTGGCTCCACCCCTAATGTCTCCTGGCTCCACCCCCAAAGTCTCCTGGCTCCACCCCCAAAGTTCCCAGATATTTCTTGAATTGGACTTGGCAACCCTACTTGGTCAGTCTCTGCCAGTTCATACCCATCAACTTGTATTTGTAGCTGGGATTCTTGGCCCCAATGTGCGTTACTTTTGACTTGGCCACATTGAACCTCATCTGCCACGTTGACGCCCACTCACCCAGCCTCAACAGATTCTTTTGGAGTGCCTCACAATCCTCTCTGGTTCTCACCACCCCGAACAATTTAGTGTCATCTGCAAACTTGGCCACTTCACTGCTTACTCCCAACTCCAAATCAATAACAGCCCAGAAATCTCCAGCATCTCTCTCGGTTTTCTCTGTCTGCAAAAAAATATTTGCTTAACCATAAGAATTTTGCTCCGGTCTTAGAGCTGCCATTGCCGAGCAATGGAGGGCTAGCTTTGTGTGACATTGTTCAGGTTTCATCCCTGGGTTCACCCCAAGGGCTTTTCGTCAGCTGTGAGTTCACCTGCTGGGAAATCCGTTCCAAAGCACAAGGGAGCCAATTTCGAATACTAGAGCTGCCAAGTCCATTGTGGGTGCAAAAGAAATACCAAGATGCAGGGATTGTTTTTGTAGAAAAAGCCCAGCAGGAATTCATTTGCATGTTAGGACACACCCCTTGACATCACCATTGTTTCACGCAGGGCTTTTTGTAGAAAAAGCCCAGCAGGAACTTATTTGCATATTAGTCCACACCTCCTGATGCCAAGCCCTCCAGAACTGCGTTCCTGTGTGTTCCTGCTCAAAAAAAGCCCTGCCAAGATGGTATTGTAACCTCAAATTAGTATAGACACTTGAATTATATTGAAATTTTTTTCTATATCTCAGTATTTCAAAATATATAAACAGCATCAAAAATACAACTATAATAAGGTGACAATTTCCTTAGTGAGTTACAAGGTTATTTTGAGAGTTCTGTTCCACAAGGTTTGACAAAATATATCTCACTTCCTTGGTGTTGATTCAAAAGATTTTCAATAAGTCCAACAATGCCAGAAGGGTCGTTAAGAGCTGGGCCCCCAAAACAAGCTGTTGACTATTTATATGGCTTGTTTCATAGAAACTTCCTCAGGGGTGTGAACTACAATGTTGTCAGAAACCAACATGAATACACACAGTAGTTAAAGGTTTACAAAATGGCATGCGCTCCAGAATGTCTATAGCAGGGGTGGCCAAACTATGGCTTGGCAGCCACACGTGGCTCTTTGACACATATTGTGTGGCTCTTGAAGCCCCCACCACCCCGTTGACTGGCTCGGAGAAGGCATTTGTCTCCTTGAATCAGTTCTCCAGCCAATGCATTTAAAGTTGCTTTCTTTCCACCTCTCTCCCTCCCCCTCTATTTTCCTTCCTTCCTTCTCTCAAACATCTGATGCTTATTCTTATGCTTAAGCTCTTATGCTTCTCTGATGCTTATGTCAAGAAAGTTTGCCCCCCCCCGAACTATAGTAAGTTGGGGTTATGATACTGTAATATAGTGGGTTCTATGCATGGATGAGGCGAGGCGGTAGTGATAACAAGCTCTTTATTGAGTACAGCATGGTAGGTGGCTGCACTAAGAAGGCTAGAGAACTGGGCCCGCTGGGCCAACTATATACAACACTGGGTTCCCGTGCTAGCACGATATTGGGTCATTCAAACCAGCAGGGGGCTCGTGATTGGAGCAGGGCAGTCTGCATTTGGATCCCACTGCCCATTGTTCCCAAGTTCCCAAGCCCCATCCTTCAGGCTCCAATGAGCCAGGCAGGAACACCATTGATATCAATATTGACTCACGTACATAACAGATACCATCTTTGTTGTGTATGTGGATTTTATGTTTAATGTGTGTGGGGAGTTCCTGCCTGGCTCGTTGGAGCCTGAAGGACTGAGCTTGGGGACTGGGAACAATGGGAAGCAGGATCCAAATCCCTGCTTCCCTGGACCAATCACCAGCCCCTCTTTGGGTCAAATGACCCAATGATGTTCTAGCGCAGGAAGCTTGGTGTGAATATAGTTGGCCCCACTGGCTTAGTACAGTAGTCTTTGTCTGCTTATTACCATGCTGTAATCACAATAAAAGAGCTTGGATTCACTTCTACAAGTCTCCTTATGCATCGAACCCACTATTTAACAGGACTGGATATAGATGTTTTTTTGAGGGGGGGCAAAATTAAAAAATGACGCCCCCTTATGGGCCATTCTGTTTTATGGTGCCACAGAATACAATGGACTCCATACCCAATTTGGTGCCCATCCTCCGTCGGCGCCCGGGACAAGCACCCCCTCTTCCCCACCCTCTTAGATCCGGCCCTGCTATTCAACAATCTTGGTATTTCTTTTGCATGTTCTGTACATAGCCTTCTCCCCCTTGTCTTTGTAAGGGATTCCCCTGCCTTGAGCTCCCATTGCCTGCTGCAGCTCAAAGTGACAATGGGGGAGAGGGAACAGGATTGCCAAGTCTGGGTTTGGAAGAGGATGGAGGCCGAGTGAGTGGGATTTAGGGAGGGGAGGGTCCTCAATAGAGTGTAACGCCATCAGTCCATCTTCCAAAGCAGCCATTTTCTCCAGAAGCAGGATGAATGTTTTAAATAAATAAATAAAATGAATAAGCAATTGATGTAGCCTGGACATCAGGAGATCTCCAGCTCCCACCTGGAAGTTGGCTACTCTATCACAGACATGATTTTATTTATTTTATTTTATGATTTATATCCCGCCCTTCCCACAAAGGTGGCTCAGGGCGGCTCACAACAGATAATAAGACATAAAATTAAATTAGCATTTAAATATATAAGCAGTTAAAACAATCAAAACATTTAAAACCTTAAAACATCGAACCTTATAACAGTATGAATAGCAAGAATCTGGTAAAGTTACATTAGTTTCCCATATCAGTTAGGTGTAAGATAACGGGAAGAGGGTTGTCTTACAGGCCCTGCGGAACTGAATAAGGTCCCGCAGGGCCCTCACCTCCTCCGGTAGCTGGTTCCACCATGTAGGGGCCATAACAGAGAAGGCCCTGTCCCTCGTAGATTTATGGCCGGCTTCTTTTGGCCCAGGGATAGCGAGAAGGTTTTGGGTTCCCGACCTCAGTACTCTCTGGGGAATATGTGGGGAGAGATGGTCCTTCAGGTAGGCAGGTCCCAGGCCATATAGGGCTTTAAAGGTAATAACCAGCACCTTGTACCGAACTCGGTATATTATTGGAAGCCAGTGCAGAGCCCAAAGATCCGGCCAAATGTGCCCCCATCTTGGGAGGCCCAATAACAGCCGGGCCGCGGCATTCTGCACCAGCTGCAATTTCCGAGTTCGGCACAGGGGCAGCCCCATGTAGAGGGCATTGCAGTAGTCCAACCTCGAGGTGACCATAGCATGGATCACTGTTGCTAGGTTGTCGTGATCCAGGAAGGGAGCCAACTGCCTTGCCCACCTAAGATGAAAAAATGCGGACTTGGCAGTGGCTGCTATCTGAGCCTCCATCTTTAGGGAAGGCTCCAATAGTATCCCCAGGCTCTAGACCCTGTCCGCCGCCATCAGCGGCGCACCGTCAAAAACTGGCAAGGGGATTTCCCCCCCCCCCCCCCCGTCCCTGACGACCCAAGCAAAGGACCTCTGTCTTCCCAGGATTTAGCCTCAGTCTACTCAGTCTGAGCCACTCAGCGACGGCCTGTAGTGCCCGTTCCAGATTTTCTGGGGCGCAGACCGGTCGGCCGTCCATAAGCAGATAGAGCTGGGTGTCATCAGCATACTGGTGACACCCCAGCCCATACCTTTGGGCAATCTGGGCAAGGGGTCGCATATAGATGTTGAATAACATCGGGGAGAGAACCGCCCCTTGGGGCACACCACAGTCGAATGTGCGCCTCCGGGATAGCTCTCCCCCCTGACCGCGACCCTTTGTCCCCAACCTTCAAGGAAAGAGGAAAGCCACTGTAAGGCCAACCCCTGAATCCCCGCGTCGGCAAGGCGGCAAGTCAGTAACCGATGGTCGACCGTATCGAACGCCACTGATAGGTCCAACAACATCAGCACTGCCGAGCCACCCCGATCCAGATGCCGTTGAAGGTCATCTACCAGGGCAACCAACACCGTCTCCATCCCATGGCCCGGGCGAAAGCTGGACTGAAGTGGGTCAAGGATGGAAGCGTCCTCCAGGAAGGTCTGTAACTGCCTCGCCACTGCCCTCTCAATAGGTTTGCCCAAAAAGGGCAAATTTGAAACCGGTCGATAGTGTGCCAATTGGGCCGGGTCTAAAGACGTTTTTTTAAGGAGGGGGCGGACCACTGCCTCTTTAAGCGGCGTTGGAAAATGCCCTTCCACCAGGGATCTATTTATGATATCCCGTACAGGATATCTGAGATCCCTCTGGCAAGATTTAATAAGCCAGGAGGGGCATGGGTCCAGTTTACAAGTTGTTGGGCGAGCAGATAAGAGAATCCTGTCAACTTCCTCCAGGCTGAGGGGGCTAAAACCATCCAGAATGTGATCTGAAGACAGGGAAAACCTGGAAATGACATAATCACACTGGCAACACTACCTCCCATAGTGTTCCAGCTCCAAACCCTGCCTCTGGTTGCCAGGTTTGCTTGCTTGGCTTGGCCTGTACTTGATAGCCTGGCAAGCCCATCAGATAGAGAACTTTTTCTCCCTCTCCCAGAATACTAGAATTTGAGGGCATCCAATGAACCTGATGGGCAGTAGATTCAGGACGGACAAAAGGAAATACTACTTTACCCAGAGAGTGATTAAAATGTGGGATTTGCTGCCAGAGGATGGAGTGATGGCAACAGGCAATTCCTATCAGGAATAAACAGTTTAAAAAGAGATTCATGGAAGTTAAGTCTATTAATGGCTGCTGGTCATGGTAACTGAGGGGAATCTCCACATTCAGACGTAGTCAGCCTCTGAATCCCAGAGCATGGAGGCCACATCAGGGGAAGGCCTCAGCCTCTGTGCCTTGTTGTTGATCCTCCAGAAGAACTGGTTGCCCACTTGTATGACAGGAGGCTGGACTAGATGGACCATTGGTCTGATTCAGCAGGGCTCTTCTTTTGTTCTTATGAAACAATCAGAGCTTGAGTACAGAGAGTCATATCGAGAGCCACTGTCATGCAGTGGTTAAGAGTGGCAGACTCAAACTGGGAGAACCGGGTTTGGTTCCCCACTCCTCCATGTGAAGTTGGGTGACCTTGGGCCAATCACTGTTCTCTCAGAGCTCTCTCAGGCTCACCTGCCTCACAAGGTGCCATGTATGGGGAGAGGAAGGGAAAGGCAAATGTAAGCTGCTTTGAGACTCCTTTGGGTAGTGAAAATGGGGGTGTAAAACCAGCTCTTCTTCTGGGGAGAGCCAGTTTGGTGTAGTGGTTAAGTGCGCGGACTCTTATCTGGGAGAACCGGGTTTGATTCCCCACTTGCACCTGCTGGAATGGCCTTGGGTCAGCCATAGCTCTGGCAAAGGTTGTCCTTGAAAGGGCAGCTGCTGTGAGAGTCCTCTCCAGCCCCACCCACCTCACAGGGTGTCTGTTGTGGGGGAGGAAGGTAAAGGAGATTGTGAGCCGCTCTGAGACTCTTCGGAGTGGAGGGCGGGATATAAATCCAATATCTTCATCTACCTCACAGGGTGTCTGTTGTGGGGGAGGAAGGTAAAGGAGATTGTAAGCCGCTCTGAGACTCTTTGGAGTGGAGGGCGGGATATAAATCCAATAACTTCTTCTTCTTCTTCTGGGGAACGTGGAGTTTGGGGAGCGAATGGAGCTCAGTAGGGGTGGGTGAGGCCATGCAGTCCATTCTCCAAAGCAGCCATTTCGGACAGGGTAACTGATCTTGGCAGTCTGAAGATCAGTTGCAATTCTGGTTATCTCCAGGCCCCACCTGGAGGATGGCAACCCTACTGGCAGCCAATTAACTGTTTCAAAAAGGGTAATGTATGTTCCCATCAGATAACTCCTGACAATAATCAGGCTGCTATATGCTGCGGTTTCCAGGTTGTCTTCAAGGACAGCCCAATGGAGAGCACGTTACAGTAATCCAGTGCTACAAAACTATAGATCAACACAGCTAGACTGGCTGAGTAATAAAGAAGAGAGTTGGCAAATCAGATGCCGCTGATAAAAGGTGGTCTTGACCAGTGTGCCAACCTGCTTTTCAAATGGCAAGGAATTTTCCAAGGCTTCCCTTTACGACCAGTTACCCTGGCAATGCAAACCCTAGAACCCAATTTGAATCTCCAATTTATTTGAGGATCAGTGGCTGAAATGAGCGGACACAGATTTAATCACTCCAGCAAGATTCCTTCTTTCACCTGTGGATACATGATCATGCAAACATTAGCAGTGTTGCTATGGCTGGTCTAAAGATCCCTTAGGGAAACATAGTGACCTGAGTATGACCCAGTATAATAATTAAAGATGCCACTAAAACATTCTGCAGGGTTTTTTGTTTTGTTTCTTTAGAAAAGGGGGTGTTGTTTCAGACTAACAACCCTGGGATAACAAGTTAACAACTCCATCCTCTCTACATTTTCACTGGGTACAGAAATTACCCAATACTTCTTTACACAGTGGGCTATTAAAATGTGGAATTCACTGCCAGGGATGTAGTGACGGACACAGGCAGAGACAGCTTTAAAAGGATGTTAGACAGATTCAGGAAGGACGGGACTATCTGTGGCTACTAGCCATGGATGGTGACTAAAGGGAACCTCCATGTTCAAGGGCAGTCAACCTCTGAATTTCAGTGTCAGGAAACATCAGAGAAAGGCCTTGCCCTGTTGTTGGATCTCCAAGGAATTGGCCAATCTGTGAAACAGGACGCTAGACTAGATGGACCACTGGTCTGATCTAGCTGGGCTCTTCTTATGTTCTTATTCTATGGCCAATGCCTGCAACACCTGCCAGGAAAAGAAATGGAGAATATATTTTGTCCAAAGCAGGCAGTGAACTGCCTTGGTATTAACTTAGGATCTGGAAAAACAATTCTGACATCTGTAAACCTGCCTACACTTGAAATTGTTGATATGGGATAGAAGCCAGTGTACGATCTTGAAAACGTAGCAATTTTGATGTGTCCTCATGATTCAGCTGCAATGGGCGGGGGGTTAAACAGATGAGAAAAGTTTGATCACTTCCAACATATTCACAGGACTTTTTTTGAGGAGGAACACAGTTCCGGTTGGCTTAGTGGCAGGGGGTGTGGCCTGATATGCAAATGAGTCCCTGCTGGGCTTTTTCTACAAAAAAGCCCTACATATTCAGATTAATTTTTTTGTAGCTGGATCTCTGGATCTTTCTTATTTAATGAGGCTAGTCTATGGGATCACCATTCTATAGGATGTAAAGGTTCTTTATTTCCTCAGATCTCTGTGCGGTAAAATCTGATCCATGTACCTTTCATTGCTGTAGCTCCCTGGTTTTTTAAAAATCAGATCTTCCTGACATTGACAGATTGGCTTGGAGAAGAAGCCATATGGCAGAAAGGAAGCGTGTTTGTGTGACAACCAAGCGTCAGAATCCGCGAGACTGTGAATTAGTTAATATTCCAAAACGATGCATAAGTATGTCACATATACATGTTTTAAAGAAATGAAGACAGTTTCTAGGCAGACAAGCTGTTTCTTACACAGAGGGATTTCCTCCTCCCACATGGGAAAATTTCATACAGATACCTTTTATCAGCAGTTTGAAATGGTGCGATTCAGATATTGCAATCATGTGATGAGCGATTTGTCTAGACAGAGCTCAGAAGCAGGCAAAACGACGGTGCTTTCGTAAGCAGGCCAAAATTGTCTTGCTGACTGCTACAAGATCCTGACAATTCAGAACACCCCTTTCACCGCTGCGCATCTAATCTTAACTGAAGGCATTAGAGCCAACAGGTGTCTTCAAGGAAAGAAGGATGAGGGGATATTGATGCAGCTGGGAGGAGTATTTATAGCCCTTATTCCTCTAAAAACAACAGCTTCTAGATGGTATCTTTGTTAATGGGTGTAACACAATCAGGGAAACCCCCTTTGCTATTCCTGATCCCTGCAATGCGGGATTTCCTGTGGAATCCTCCTGTGACCACAAAACAAAGTTAAAAATAAACTTTTGGGATTTCTCTGCCCCCTGCCCCCAATTTGATACTCTCAGTGAAATACCATGTTTACAGCAGTTTAAAGATAGGGGTACCCAGGGGTGGAATTCTAGCAGGAGCTCCTTTGCATATTAGGCCACACACCCCTGATGTAGCCAATCCTTCAAGAGTTTACAAGGCTCTCTTTTGTAAACTCTTGCAGGATTGGCTACATCAGGGCATGTGGCCTAATGTGCAAATAGTTCCTGCTAGAATTCCACCCCTGGGGGGGTACCTCATACATACTTGATAAATTTCCTGTGAGAAACATTGGCATACCAGGGATGCCAGCCTCCAGGTGAGGCCTGGGGATCTCCCAGAATTACAGCTCATCTTCAGACTACAGAGATCAGTTCCCCTGGAGAAAAGGGGTGCTTTGGAGTGTAGGCTCTATGGCAGGGGTCCTCAAACTTTTTAAATAGGGGGCCAGTTCACTGTCCCTCAGACTGTTGGAGGGCCGGACTGCCATTACTGCACAAGGCCGCGGGCCGTCAGTTCTCCGTCTTCTGCATCTCTCTCCCTTCCCCACACCACACACCCCGGCTTGGGAACTCACCTCACCTCGGTATCACCTCACACTCTGTCTCCGCCGCCTCAGCCCAGTGCCGGAAGTGTGCGTTGCTAACGCGAGTTTAGGTCAAACGTCACTTCCGGTCTGATTTTGCCATAACCCGGCGGGCCGCATAAACATCCTCAGCGGGCCGCATCTGGCCCGCGGGCCGTAGTTTGAGGACCCCTGCTCTATGGCATTGTACTCTACTGAGGTCTCTTTCCTCCCTAGGCTCCATCCCCAAATCTCAAGGAGTTCCCCAGCTTGGATCTGGTAACTCTGCCCCTAGGATTGCCAGGTCTGTGTTGGAAAATACCTGGAGACTTTAGGGGTGAAGCCAGGAGAGGGCAGGGTTTGAGGAGGGGAGGGGTCTCACCTCAGCATGGTACAATGCCATAGAATCCACCCTTTAAAGCAGCCATTTTCTCCAAGGGAGGTGATCTCTGCCAGCTGGAGACAGTTGTAAAAGCGGGAGATCGCCAGGCCTCACCTGGAGGTTGGGAACCCTACCCACACTCCCAGCCCATGACCAGGAGGCGTCTGGCTACCGTACCAGTGAACCTGCATCCGTTGCCTCCCCTTGGACTAGTAGGCTGGTGATGAAGCCATTGTTATTTTACAATTACCCACAAGTCTGTGCTAATGTTTCCAGTCAGGGTCTGTCCCTTACCAACAGTTCAATGTGTCAGTTTAACCTCACCCAGTAACAGCTCTTCATCTGAGTCTTACCATTGGACAAGGCCCTGGAAGGGGATTGTTTGCAGCTACATACAGCTGTTCACAGCACCAGAATAGTCTCCGTGCGGGGTGGTGAGCAGGTGTGCCCTCAGTGGTTGAAGATGGATGTCCTGAGGGTTACATAGCATAAGCAGGCCTTCTGGCTTCATGGTTTTGTGGGGCTCCACGTGAAATAAGCTTGAAGAAGGTCAGGAGGTCAGTATGAAGGGATTTCACTAGAAACAAAGCAGGGAGCTGCCTTATGCTCAGTCAGGCCATTGGCCTGTGAAGGTCAGTATTGTCTACTCAGACTGGCAGCAGCTCTCCTGGGTTTCAGGCAGAGGTCTTTCACATCACCTACTGAAAGCCAGTTTGGTGTAGTGGTTAAGTGTGCGGATTCTTATCTGGGAAAATTGGGTTTGATTCCCTACTCCTCCACATGCAGCTGCTGATGTGACCTGAGTCAGTCACAAGTTCTCACAGAGCTGTTCCTCTCAAGAGCAGTTTCTGTCAGAGCTCTCTCAGTTCCACCTACTTCACAGTGTGTCTGTTGTGGGGCAGGGAAGGGAAAGGAGACTGTAAGCTGTTCTGAGACTCCTTTGGGTAGTGAAAGGAAAGGTATAAATCCAATCTCTCCTCCTCCGTGTTCTTTGTGGTAGTGGAGGGCCGGGTATCAATCCAATCTCTTATCTACTGCCTGATCCTTTTATCTGGAGATATCTGGGACCTTCTTCATGCAAAGAGGATGTTCTACTACTGGGCCATCACGACCCATCCACCTCATTAGATCAAATTCATGAAGCTACCTTATGCTGAGTTTCAGGGGTGGAATTCTAGCAGGAGCTCCTTTGCATATTAGGCCACCCCCCCCCGATGTAGCCAATCCTCTAAGAGCTTACAAGGCTCTTTTTTGTAAGCTCTTGGAGGATTGGTTATATCAGTGGGGTGTGGCCTAATATGCGAAGGAGTTCCTGCTAGAATTTCACCCCAGCTGAGTTTCATCATTGGTCTATCAAGGTTAGAATGGTCCACTCTGACTGACAACAGCTCTCCAAGAGTGTCAGGCAAAGAGTCTTTTCCACCATCTACATTATAATCCTTTTCACTAGTGATGCCGGGGATGGAACCTGGGGACCTTCTGCAAGGCAAGCAGATGTTCTGTACCGCTGAGCCATGGCTCCTCCCTTGCGCTGGAGGCAGCTTTGGAATAATCAGCTCTTGCAAACACGAATACAACTTAGATGCAAAAACAAACATGTATATTTATGAGTGTAGAAGAGGGCAATTTGGGACAGAGGCAGCTTGTTATGACATAGGCATGGAGAAAGCTATGCCTACGAGGAAGTCTACATTTGCACAGTTCTCAGTCTGCCTTTCCACCTCTGATCAATATACCACAGTGCCAGCTTCTACTATTGCTCAAAGAAGTTAAAACTTAATTTAGGGGCATTGCTAACAAGCAGGGCTTTTTTTTTTTTTAGCAGGAAGGCACAGGGATGCAGTTCGGCTGCCTTAGCATTGGGGGTGTGGCCTAATATGCATATGAGCTCCTGTTGGGCTTTTCTGTGTGAAACAATGGTGATGTCAGGGAATGTGGCCTAATATGCAAATGAGTTCCTGGTGGGGTTTTTCTACCAAAAAAGCCCTGCTAAGAAGGCAATTGCTAGGGAGATGTTGAAATGTTCCCAGCACAGCTCTCCAGTAAGGGGTGCCCATATTTTCAACGAACCTAGAACTGGAACTTAAACACTATTTTAGGGTTGCCAGCTCTGGAGATCTGGGGATGGATCCTGAGAAGGGTGGATTTGAGGAGGGGAGGGACATCACCGAGGTATAATTCCATGGAGTCCACCCTCCAAAACAGTCGTTTTCTTCAGGGGAATTGATCTTAAGAACATGAGAAGAACTCTGCTGGATCAGACCAGTGGTCCATCTGGTCCAGCGTCCTGTCTCAAACAGTGGCCAACCAGTGCCTCTGGAGGGCCAACAACAGGACATAGAGGCTGAGACTTTCAGAAGAACATCAGAAGAGCCCTACTGGTCCATCTGGTCCAGCGTCCTGTCTCAAACAGTGGCCAACCAGTGCCTCTGGAGGGCCAACAACAGGACATAGAGGCTGAGACTTTCAGAAGAACATCAGAAGAGCCCTACTGGATCAGACCAGTAGTCCATCTAGTCCAGCATCCTGTCCCACACAGTGAACAACCACTTCCTCTGGTCCTCGTGTCAAATGAGTTCAAAACCCTTGCCTCAGAGTCCATCCTCCAAAACAGTGACCAACCACTTCCTCTTGTCCTCGTGTCAAATGAGTTCAACACCCTTGCCTCAGAGTCCATCCTCCAAAACAGCCACCTTTTCCAGGGAAACTGGTATCTGTAATCTGGTGATCAGTTATAATTCTGGGAGATCTCCAGGTGCCACCTGGAGGATGTGTAAACCACAAGGGAAGAACACAGGAAGTTGCAAACCAAGAAAAATGTGTTATTTGAAAATTAATCACAACGCTTAAAGAAGACTTTCAAATTCACTAATCTTATTTATAAAATGAAAATTACTTAGAGAGATAAACCACTCTTTTCAATAGAGCACTTCAAGTTATTCACAAAACAAATATATTTATATAAACAAAACAACAATAAAGAATTCAGTATGAGGTAGAAAAGTCCATCACATAAGAGTCCATAAGGATGCAGAAGTAGTTTTTTGTTGACACACAGACTTCTCCTTGCAAAAATAGATAGGATATTCAATGATGCTATGAATGTTATGTAGAAAGGATTCAGATATTGAAGAAAAGTACTATTGATAACACAATTCCCAGGTAAAATTTCATGTTTCGATTCATAACTTCTTCTGATCAATATACTTAGATAATCTGGAACCAACCCGGAGGATGGCAACCCTAACATTGACCCATATATTTGAATTGGCCTTTAGCCTGGCTAATCCTTTTATTTTCCTGTGGAATGCTGTATGGGATTTCAGTGCTGATTTTGAACAACTGTTTCAATTTTTAAGTATTATCTGTGCTAGAGAGGCAGTGTGATGGTTAGAGTGTCATACCAGAGCTGGAGAAATCTGAGTTCAAATCCTCTCTCAGCCATGGAGCTCACTGGTTGACCTTGGGCCAATCCTTTCTTTTTTTAATATTTAAATTTTATTGAGAATTTTTAAATAAATAACATACCCCAACGAGGGGAGCCAAACAAAACCCTGCCGCATATATAAATTATACATATCTCGCATGTCCTTTCACAGGAACACTTCTTACACTACATACATATCAGTACATCAACCGCCAGTGAAACAGACCAGTTCAAGAGTTAATAAATCATAAAATTCATATACTTTACCGGGATTTTACCAAATACAGTATCGTTATTATTCATGTATTCAAGGAAACAAAACCATTTTTCTATGAACCAGTCTCCCGCATTTACATTATCTAATAAAGCAATACTGGTTGTTAACTTGTCTTGAATTAGTATATCCCAGACTTTATTACAATTCTGCAGGAGGGGACTGTTGCTTTGTTTCCAATAAGTGGCTATAATGATCTTTCCAGCCAAACGTAATAATGCAACTAGTTCTTGTTTCAGGGCTGAGAGCCCAGAGTCAGGCCATAAATTTAGGGGCCAATCCTTTCTTTCAGTTTAGCAGTCTACTTCCGAGGGATGTTGTGAAGTTCAAATAAAGTTAGGGAGAAACATGTACCCCAGTCTGGGCCAATTTGGTGTAGTGGTTAAGGTCAGCTCTCTAATCTAATTAGGGGAGGGATGGTGGCTCAGTGGTAGAGCATCTGCTTGGGAAGCAGAAGGTCCCAGGTTCAATCCCTGGCATCTCCAAAAAAGGGTCCAGGCAAATAGGTGTGAAAAACCTCAACTGGAGACCCTGGAGAGCTGCTGCCAGTCTGAGAAGACAATTCTGACTTTGATGGACCAAGGGTCTGATTCAGTATAAGGCAGCTTCATATGTATGCATATGCATATGTATGTATATGTAATCTGGAGAACCGGGTTTGATTCCCCACTCCTCCTCCACATAAAAGCCAGCTGGGTGATCTTGGGTCAATCCCAGTTCTCTCAGAGCTGTTCTCTCAAGAGCAGTTCCCTCAGAGCTCTCTCAGCCCCACCTACCTCACAGGGTCTCTGTTGTGGGGGAGGAAGGGAAGGAGATTGTATGCCACTCTGAAACTCCTTTGGATAGTGAAGGGCAGGGTCTTCTTCTTACCTCACAGGGAGTTTGTTGTGGGGTAGCAAGAGAAGAAGATTGTATGCCACTCTGAGACTCCTTCGGAGAGTGAAGGGCAGGGTCTTCTTCTTACCTCACAGGGAGTTTGTTGTGGGGGAGGAAGGGAAGGAGGATTGTATGCCACCCTGAGACTCCTTCGGATAGTGAAGGGCAGGGTCGTCTTCTTCTTCTTACCTCACAGGGAGTTTATTGTGGGGGAGGAAGGGAAGAAGATTGTATGCCACCCTGAGACTCCTTCGGATAGTGAAGGGCAGGGTCATCTTCTTCTTCGGGGTTGGGAAACACCTGGAGATTTTTGAGGGGGGTGGAATCTGGGGAGGGCAGGGTTTGGGGAGGGGAGGGACCTCCATGGGGTGTATTGCCACAGAGTCCACCTTCCAAAGCCTCCATTATCTCCAGGGGAGCTGACCTTTGTCTCCTGGAGTTCAGTTGTAATGGCGGGAGATCTCCAGCCAAGGACTGCACCAGTGTACACGCTTCAACAGTATGCTGTATTTAAAAGCAACAGTGTTCCTGAGCACGGGTTTTCTCTCCTCCCCCACAAATGGTGGGAGGAGGGTCGGATGCTAGCCCGCATGCTGGGACTGAACACGGGCTGCTGGTATAGCTGGCAGGTTTGCCATTAGCCGCTGGCACCGTGCCTCTAACAGGACAGACTGTTAATTAGTACCACATGAGGGCAGCTCGGGAACGGTAAACAGCATGTCCCTCCAACTAGGAGAAAGCTATTCCTGGCAAAGGGAGCCGAGCCTGACAGTTAAAACTGTGTAATTATCCCAGGATGCTGCAAATATCATGATGTGAAGGGGGGGGGGGGAGAGGAGGAGGAGGGGGCCCAGCCCTAGCTGAGTCGGCAGGGGAAAGAAGGAAGTGGCTCTTACATAATGCGTTCTATGCTAATTGGTTGTGCAGACGTTTGTTCAGTGTGCACCTCTTATTGAGAACTGGCCAAATCAGGACAGGGGGGGAAAGAGAGAAGACCAGCATGGTTACAGTTGCCAATTTCCAGGTGGAACCTGGCGTTTTCCCAGAATTACAACTGGTTTACTTTCCATACGCCTTTTTTTTGTAGCAGGAACTCCTTTGCATATTAGGCCGCACACCCCTGATGTAGCCAATCCTCCTGGAGCTGACGGTAGGCCCTATAGGAGGAGCACTGTAAGCTACTGGAAGACTGGCTACATCAGGGCTGTCTGGTCTAATATGCAAAGGTGTTCCTGCTACCAAAGAAAAGCCCTGACTCCAGACTACAGAGATCAGTTGCCCTGGGGAAACTACATCTTTGGAGGATAAGCTAGTTGGAATCACCTCCCAGCAGAGCTCCTCCCATCCAGCCAATTTGGTGTAGTGGTTCAGTGTGCGGACTCTTATCTGGGAGAACCAGGTTTGATTCCCCACTCCTCCACTTGCAGCTGCTGGAATTGCCTTGGGTTAGCCATAGCTCTCGCAGGAGTTGTCCTTGAAAGGGCAGCTGCTGTGAGAGCCCTCTTGGCCCCACCCACCTCACAGGGTGTCTGTTGTGGGGGAGAAGAGAGAGGAAATTGTAAGCTGCTCTGATTCAGAGAGAAGGGCAGGGTATAAATCTACAGTCTTCTTCCCATCCCCAGGCTCCATCCCCAAATCTCCAGGAATTTCCCAACCTGGAGTTGGCAACCTTACCTGTATCATGCATTTCGACTATCACCTTCAACCGCTCTGTCATGCCAGCAGAGTCTGCAGTTGCCTGTTGAAGCTCGCGTGATTCAAATGACTTGGAGAGATTCTGTGGGTGGTTTTGCACTTCTCACTGCAGGGCTGCATCACTGGGGCCTGAGTCTGCAGGAAGAGGAGCAGCTGTGGTGAGTATCGCCTGCTGTGCGTCAGTGCTTCAGCCCTTATGGTGGTGGCAGAATCATTGCGGCACCCGGCCAAAATTCAAAGCTGTAACTTGGCCACACAGTCTAGCTCCATTGTAGGGTTGCCAGCCTCCAGGAGGTAATAACACATAGCATTCCAAGTGAGTAGGGTCGCCAACCTCTAGGTCAGGGGTGTCAAACATGCATTTTGCGGGCCAAATCACACCCCCCCGGAGGATTCCTATCAGGCCTCTGAGCAACTGGCTGTTGTCTGCTTCCTTCTCCCTCTCTCTTGCTTCCTTCTGCATAACAGCTTGCTTTGCAAGGCTTGCTCAATTGCACAGCAGCTACACAGCAAAACCTCTATTTTCTCCATTGGCTGAGGCTCCTCCCTTGGGGAGAAATAGTTTGCTTCGCCAGGCTCTCTTGGTTGTACAGCAGAGCTACTGAGCCAAGCCTCTCTTCCTTCTGTTGGCTGAGGCTCCCCCCCCACAGTCCCCTGGGGAAGGAAGGAAAGAGCCAGAGCTTCCTTTGCCCAGTTCCCTGAATCCCATGGGAGAAATACAAAGAAAGCATCTTTAAAACCAATGTGTGCTAATGTTTTAAGCATGTTTTAAGTTTTTTAAAAAATATATATTTGTGTTTGTCTGTGTTCTTTATAAAATTTATATCTCTGTAACCTAATCATATATAGGTACACACATGGCCCAGACTGACATGACTTGGCCCAATCTGACATGGGCTGGCCCAACAAGGTCTCATTTATGTCAGGTCCGGCCTTCATAACAAATGAGTTTGACACCCCTGCTCTAGGTGGTGGCTGGAGATCTCCCTCTTTTACAACTGATCTCCAGGAGAAAGAGATCAGTTCCCCTGGAGAAAATGGCTGCTTTGGAAGGAGGAGTCTATGGCCATAGATCCCACTGAAGCCCCGCCATTCCCCAAGCCCCGCCCTCCCCAGCCTCTGCTCCTGAAATCTCCTGTTATTTTCCAATCTGGAGCTATTGGTGGGTGAAGGATGATGCCAGAAGGGAAGAGAGCAAAACAGGTCCTCCTCAAATTATTTGTTTTAAAAGAAAAGATCATATTTCTGGCCCTCAGCAATGAAACTGTTTAGTTATTCATTATTTGTTTATTTAGAAGATTTCTATGCTGCCTCTTCAGAGTCCTGCTCAAGTAGGGTTGCCAAGTCCAATTCAAGAAATATCTGGGGACTTTGGGGGTGGAGCCAGGAGACGTTGGGGGTGGAGTCAGGAGACGTTGGGGGTGGAGCCAGGAGCAAGGTTGCGACAAACATCATTGAACTCCAAAGTGAGTTCTGAGCATAACATTTTCAGTGAGTTATCTTCCATGACTCCAAGATCTCTCTCTTAGTCAGTCTCTGCCAGTTCACACCCCATCCACTTGTATTTATAGCTAGGATTTTTGACCCCAATGTGCATTACTTTGCACTTGGCCACATCGAACCTCATCTGCCACACTGACGCGCACCCACTCACCCAACCTTGACAAATCCCTTTGGTTCTCACCACCCTGAACAATCTGCAAACTTAGCCACTTCACAGCTTACTCCCAACTCCAAATAATTAAGGAACAAGTTAAAGAGCATGGGAACCAGTACTGAGCCCTTCCTTCCGTCTGTCCATCCCTTCCCTTCATGAGAAAACTGGTTGGGAGGAGGGCTTAAAGAATCATGAACATGGAAAAATCCCCTTGTCATATATAGTAAAATCAACCAGAACAAAATGAGAGAGAGAAATAATACAGCTATAACATTAAAACCAGCGAACAGTCACCATTATGAAATAAGAAGAAGATGAAGATATTGGATTTATATCCCGCTCTCCACTCGGAAGAGTCTCAGAGCGGCTCACAATCTCCTTTACCTTCCTCCCCCACAACAGACACCCTGTGAGGTGGGTGGGGCTGGAGAGGGCTCTCACAGCAGCTGCCCTTTCAAGGACAACCTCTGCCAGAGCTATGGCTGACCCAAGGCCATGCTAGCAGGTACAAGTGGAGGAGTGGGGAATCAAACCTGGTTCTCCCAGATAAGAGTCCGCACACTTAACCACTACACCAAACTGGCTCTCCAGCAGCAACATAAATAAATGTTGCAAATAAACAAGCAGCAACAGTTAAAATGGCTAAGACAGTAACATATTCAGCTATGAACTCCTGGGACAATTCTAAGATTCTTACATATCAGTCTTCTTGGAATAAATACCGTGAGTGCAAAATCACTAAGGATCAACGGGAAGAAGTTTGGTCCTCACCACCTTTCAGATCTACTGTGGTGGAAATAAAAATACAATCACTTAAGCTGCTTTCTTTTTGGTACTTAACTCCAACAAAGCTGGCACATATGCTACCCACAGTGAAACCTCTTTGCTGGAAGAACTGTGGCACTCAGGGTGACTACTTTCATTGTTGGGCTCTATGCCTTAAATTACATGGCTTTCGGGAGAAAATTTTGGAAAAAATTAAAGAAATTACTAATGTAACTATTGTCTACACTCCCGATCAACTACGGATAACTGGAGGATTTGATTCTACACATCCACTGCATAAAAAAGAGATAGTCTCCTTCCTTTTATCAGCTGCTTGCTCTGCTGTGGCCATCAGATGGAAATCTACTAAATCTCCTGATCTAAACCTCTGGCACAAGAAACTTTGGAGCACTTATGTAATGGCCAAAATCTCTGACAACATTAACCAACTAGAACGTCCTCTCTCTTCGTCCAACTTCTGTGCTATATAGTTTCCTATTCTAGAATACCTAATTTTACAAAAAGTTATTCCAGATATAGTTCATGACCTTTCTTTGTGGTAGTGTTTACATTTTGGCTAACAAAGTGATTAGAGGGAAAAAATACAGGGATTTTCAGTACTATTTTATTTTCATTTCTTATTTCTAAATTTGATTGTATTTATGGTTCAGTTGTCTCATATTATTATTTGTAAATGTCTTTGGATTATCTGCAATAAGTACTATTTGATCTTATACTACATCAGTTCTTAATCTCATATCTGTATTCTATATATTATGTAAAATTACAATAAACTGTATTTGGGGAAAAAAGCAGCTAAGACAGTATTTTTGTGTGTGTGTGTATTGTATGTATGCATATCTATCATAGCAAAACAGATAGGTATCAGCAGCAGAACTATGGAAGAACAAAAGCACTAACATAGCCTGCAAATATAAGTAGGTCTTCACTTGGTGCTGGAATGAATTGAGCAGCTGGTTAGCATTGAAAAGTGCTGAGGTGCCACAACTAGGGCCTTTTTTTGAGCAGGAACGCACTGGAACACAGTTCAAGTTGGCTTGGTGTTCGGGGGTGTGGCCTAACATGCAAATGAGTTCCTGCGGAGCTTTTCCTACAAAAAAGCCCTGGCAACACTGCTGATGTCATGTGTGGCGGAACCGGCCCGATTCTGCCTTCAGACCCGGTCCCGTCAACTCCCTATTGAGTCGCCAACTCCTGGAGGGAGCTATTTCTCCTCCTGCCCCTTGGGCTCGCTGCCACCACATGCTCAGTCTAGGGGTTCAGATTGAGAGGAACAGGACTCCCAATCCCCCTCTCCAGCTATGAGGCCAGGCCTCAAGGTCCTCTGCCCCCCTGTACTTGGGTTTCACAGAGACCTCAGCACTTCTTTGGGACACCCCTGGAGGATTGGCACCTTATCCAACTGCATGCCTTCCCCGGGGCCCCCTTTATAATGCAGCATGGTCTAAAGCGGTTTGGGGATCTATGTGGTACAGAGATGGACTGCCAGCATTTAAAACAGTAAAAATATTTAATTAAAAGAGAAAAAGAAAAGAACAGAAGAACAAAACAAAAACAGTTGCTTGTAAAAGGTTACACAGCACAGCACCCGCACAGCAAACAGCATGACAAAGGAAAGGTGGCTATAAACGCATCTGTGACGGAAAGCAAAGGGTTAAGAATAAACTGAAGGCGCACAGGGCTGCGTCAGGTGACCTGAGGGTGGGGGCAGAGTGCTCGGAGCTCTCAGGGAGGGAAAAGAGTTAGTTTAGTGAGGGAAACTGCTGAGGCAGGAGTTCAGTCAGTTGGAGTCTGACAGAGTGGAGGCCTGTCAGAGAAGTCTGTCAGTGGGGACCTGACAGAGACTGAGAGGGTCAGTTAGTGCCGGCCAGAAGGGCTAAGAGGGCAGTTGATCCTGTGAAGAAGCTGGAGACGGAGACGGGGAAGTCTTCCAGAGACTGCCAGCTGGACAAAACCAGCCAAGAGGGCTGTGTGTGTGTGAGTCAGTTAAGACCAGAATGGTCACAGACACCGGGAAACTACTCTAAAGATCTAGTGAGGAGGTTGAGGGAGTGGATGTGGGTCTGAGACACCAAGAAGGGCTGAGAGGAGAGACTCCAGTCGAGGGGTGAGACTAGACACATCAATCCCAAGAGGCCAGACCTTGGCTAGAGGTGGAGAGTGAGTTAAAGGGAACGGTGAACTGTGTAACTGTGAAAGATCCAAGAAAGTAAAAGTGACTGTAAGCTTGAAACAACTGAACAAAGAATAAGCCTGTGTAAATATCTCCCATATCCCCAGTTAAGACTTTTTGTTACAATAAATCTGTGGTTTAAGTTAAAGTTCTCGTGAGCCTATATATTTTGTGGGAAGAATAAACAAAGCTGCTGGGGTCCCATCAACAGAACAAGTAAAAATACCCCTAAAGAGACGAAAATATAGAGATCCAGTGAGGCCGTGAGGTGGGCGCTGCTATAATTGGTTGCCAGCGTCGGGATTTCGAAGGAATACTCCAAAATAAGTGTCACTAAGACACACAGAAAGTAGAGGGACACTGCAGTAAAGGAATTAAGACAGATTTGTGAAAAATTCCTGTCAGAAATGGCTCCTCCTAAGAGAACTACCACAGCCACGGGGGATGGGCAGACACAAGAAGAGATTCCTGAGGAGAATCCTAGTCAGAGCTTGGAGGCTATGAAAATACAGTTGGAATTGGCCAGAATAGAAGCAGAAAAAGAAATTCAGATGGCCAAAATTCAATCAGAGAGAGAACAAAGAGAGAGAGAAATACAGATGGCTAGGCTGGAATCAGAAAGAGAGGACAGAGAAAAACAGGTTACTCACCTGTAATTGATGATCTTCGAGTGGTCATCTGTGCAGTCACACACATGGGTTTTCCCGTCAGGACGAACCCTACCTCGGAGATTTTAAAAGCTAGCCTAGGCGTTATTTTTGGCGCGCACTCCCTCTCGCTCTGGGGAGCAGGCATCCACTGCGCATGCCTGTAGCGCGAGGGAGGCGCCCCACCCACTCAGTTTCTTTCCCCGCCGCTGACATAGTAGGTGAGCGGTTATATAAGACGAGTAGCCAGCAGCGGGGATGGCTGGGCGGGCGTGTGTGACTGCACAGATGACCACTCGAAGATCATCAATTACAGGTGAGTAACCTGTTTATCTTCTTCGTGGTCTCTGTGCAGTCCCACACATGGGTGACTGATGAGCTGACCTGCAAGGTGGTGGGTGCTGGCACTAGAGTTGGAGAAAAGAATAATGCAAAGGTTAGTGCAACACAGTCAGCACATAACAGGCTATAAGGTAAGTAATTACTCACCAAGCCGGGACCAGCTTCTTAGTCGAAGATGGATCGGAGAACTGCCTGTCCGAAGGATGCATCTCGCCTAGCACGAACGTCCAAAGCGTAGTGCGTGGCGAAGGTCGAAGGGGAAGACCAAGCGGCAGCAGCGCAAATGTCCTCCATGGATACACCCCTGGCAACGGCAGATGACGTTGACAAAGCTCTCGTAGAATGAGCTCGTATGGCATATGGGACTGGTTGCTTTGCGAGTTTGTAGCACAGCTGTATAGCAGCAACCAACCATTTTGACAGTCTCTGTATAGATATCTTTTTTCCCTTATGAGGGCGGCCGTAGGCCACAAAAAGTCTGGAGTCCGTACGGAATGTTGCCGTTCTATCTATATAGTAAGCGAGTGCTCTTCTCACATCTAGACAGTGTAGAGCTTCTTGGCCCTTGTCCGTAGGCCGTTGGAAAAAGGCAGGTAAGGTAGTGATTCTATGCAAATGAAACGCGGAGACCACCTTGGGTAAGAAAGCGGGATCTGGCCGTAACACCACCTTATCATGGTGAAAAATGGTGTAAGGCGAGTCTGCTCTGAACGCGCAAATATCACTTGCTCTCTTAGCAGAGGTGAGTGCGACTAATAGTGCCGTTTTCCATGAAAGGAGGTGAAGTGGTATTGTAGCCATAGGTTCGAAGGGGGGCTTTACTAGTTGGCTGAGCACTAGTGACAAACTCCAGCTAGGATACATTTGCCGTAGTGGTGGGTGTAAATGTAAGATTCCCTTTAAGAAGGATTTCGCAGCAGGATGTGAAAAAACAGTTCGACCCTGTACATGCGGATGAAAAGCCGAGATTGCTGCAAGGTGCACCTTCAGAGAGGAGTACGTGAGGCCCTTTTCTGACAAATGCAGTGTATATGCCAAAATTTGAGGCATGGACGCCGATGAAGGTCTGAAATTATGCTTGGTAGCGTAGATGGAAAACCTTTTCCATTTCATGGAGTATGACTTTCTTGTTGATGGTTTCCTTGCATTTAAGAGGACGTTGCGTACTTCTTCAGGAAAGTCTGAGAACATATCCTCCAAGCCGTTAAGCGAAGCCTGTTCGGTTCGTGATGGAGAACCCTGCCGTTTTGCTGGGACAGGAGGTTCTGTGCCCGAGGGAAGTGATGGTAAGTATTTTTCGACAGGAGGAGAAGGGTTGTGAACCATGGCTGGCGTGGCCACCATGGCGTCACTAGAATGCAATCTGTGTTGTCCAGTTGGATTTTCTGTATGCACCGTGTTATCAGTGGGAAAGGAGGGAAGAGGAAGTGTAGTGGACCGGTCCATGTCTGTATGAAGGCATCCCCTGCAGACTGTTGTGAGGGCGGACCTCTCATAAAAAAGATAGCACACTGTGCATTGTCTGGTGCAGCAAACGCATCTATTGACGGGGTTCCGAATTTCCGGAATACTGGCAGAAGGTATGACCTGTGGAGTGACCACTCGTGGTCGTTGATGGAATACCTGCTCAGCCTGTCCGCTTGAATATTCTGTACGCCAGGAAGATGTACCGCAGTGAGGTGGATCCGGTGAACAATACTCCAATACCAAAGGTGCATTGCTCTTTTGCAAAGGCGGGTGGATGCAGTCCCCCCTTGCCTGTTTATATAAAAAACCGTCGCCACATTGTCTGAGGCGATTTGTACATGTCGGCCTTGAAGAGATGGAAGGAACGATTTTAACGCTCTGTGAACAGCTAGAAGCTCTAAACAATTGATGTGGAGCGACTGTTCGTACGGTGTCCATTGCCCCTGGACAGTGAGTACGTCGAGATGGGCTCCCCAGCCCCACCTCGAGGCGTCTGTTGTAACCACCGCTGATGGGCTTGGCTGTAAGAATGGCCTTCCTGCAAGCAGGTGAGCTCGTACTGTCCACCATTCGAGTGAGGGGAGGATGTGGTTTGGAACCGTGAGGACTGTTCCTTGAGATTGGCGTTGGGGTCGAAACGCGCGGACGAACCAGATTTGTAGGGTTCTCATGCGTAATCTTGCGTGTGTCAGAACTGCCGTCGTGGCTGCCATAAGTCCTAACATGCGCTGAATGTTGAAGGCCGTTTGTTTGGGTTGCTGAATTATTTGTATGGCCAGTGTCTGGATGGAGGATATTCTGTCTACAGGAAGATACGCCCTGTGGTCTCTCGTGCACAATCGAGCCCCTATAAACTGAATGTCTTGAGTCGGGGTAAGGTGTGACTTTTGATGATTGACCTGGAGGCCCAGCTCTGCTAGGAGCGCAAGTGTCATTGAAATGTCCTTCATCAACTGCGCTCTTGAAGCTCCCACGAGGAGCCAGTCGTCTATGTATGGATATGTTGCAATACCGTGTTGTCTGAGGTATGCTGCAATTACCGCCATACATTTCGTGAATGTCCGTGGTGCCGTGGAGAGTCCGAAGGGTAGAGCTCGGAACTGGTAGTGGTTGTTGCCGACGGCGAAGCGCAGAAACTTCCTGTGGCATTGGTGTATTGTCAGGTGGAAGTATGCGTCCTGTAAATCTACCAGTGCCATCCAGGAGTTTCTGGGGATTAAGGGCAGAATCGATTGTAAGGTGATCATTCTGAATTTTCTGTGGCGGATGAATTTGTTTAGGGCTCTTAGGTCCAGAATCGGGCGCTGTCCCCCATCCCTTTTCGGGACTAGAAAGTAACGGGAATAAAACCCTGTCCGATGGTACTGGTCTGGGACAGGCTCTATAGCTGCCTTGGCTGTTAAAATGTCTATTTCTTCCTGAAGGGAAGGGGATGGGGGAGTGGAAACAAAATGATGTTTTGTTGGTGGTGTTTGAAATTCTATCGAGTAGCCTCTCAAAATGATGTTTAGAACCCATTTGTCCGTGGTTATCTGTTGCCAATTGTCGTGAAATGGAAGAAGTCTGGAAGCATGCTGAATTGGTAGAGGTAGAAAGTCAAAGAGACTGCTTTGATGAAGACGCAGCCTTTTTAGGTGGTTGTGGTCTCTGCTGTCTCTGATTAAAGGATTGCTTTGGAGGAGGAGCCTTACGTTTCCAATACTCAGATTGTCGAGGAGATCTGGAACGTTTGAAGGGCGTTGGTTTCCATGGTCTTGGCTTATAGCTCTGCTGTTGTTGTTGCTGTTGAGCTACCCCTAGCCTTTTTGCTCGTTTGCGGCTGTCGTCCACGGTGGACAGTATATCGTCCGTTGTGGCATTAAAGAGACCTTGGCCATCGAAAGGAAGGTCTTCGATTTTGAATTTAAGATCGGGTTGCAGCGAAGAGGATCGAAGCCAAGCGTGTCGTCTTAGGGCAATTGAGGCAGCCATCGCCTTGGAAGTGCACCCCACAGAGTGGCGGATGGTATTTATCTGTTGTTTTGAAATCCTGTTGAGCTCCTGAAGCAGCTTGTAGGCTTGTTTCTGGGAGGGTTCAGGTAGGGCAGAGACGAGCGTATTCAGTTGGGAGGAGATATTGTGGGAATACGCGGCGAAGTATGCAAGGTAATTGTTGATTTTGGCATTTGCCGTAGAAATTGAATACATTTTTCTTCCTAGGGTGTCTAATTTCCTGCCTTCCTTCTCGGGAGGTACCGGGTGGCGGGTTTGTTTAGTTTTAGAGGATGAATGCACTATCAGAGAGTTCGGTGCTGGATGGCTAAATAAAAATTTTGAATCCGGTGCTTGGATCCTGTAAAGGGATTCAATTCGTTTTGAAGTCGGGGGAATGGAGGCTGGGTTGTCCCAAGCTTCTTTGATGGCTTCTAGGTGTACCGGTAACATCGGCAGAAAGGAACCGGCAGGTAAGTCTGAGTGCACCAAGTCGTGTACCACGTCTGTTACCTTGGGTGCATCTGAAGTAAGGGTAACGTTAAGTGCAGAGGCCATATTGGCAATCAAGTCCAGGTATGTCTTTGCCCCTTCGGAAGGTGACAAATCCGCGGGTTTGGCGATATCCGAGGCAGGGGACCCAGGGGACATCGACTGTATCGAGTCCGATGATTGAGCGTCGGATTCAGCATCAGAGTCAGGTTCAGGTTCAGGTGGGTCCGGCCTGGTTGGAGTCGTGCTTTTAGGATTCGTTGGAGTTGCACCTCTAGGCTTAGAGGCCGAAGTGGAAGGAGTCGGAGACTGCTGTTTTGGTAGTTGTTTGCTCCGTTGGACAGGAGTCGCTTCTTTGGATTGGTTTCTGTAGTAATCGGTACGGTACCGAGAGTGGTGATAGCCGCAACATGCATGGGAATCGATAGAAGGAGACCTTGAAGCATAATGGCGTCGCCTCGGGGACATGGATGGGGACCGAGATCTCGGGTTGTAGCGATGGCGGTCCCTCCCTCTACTAGGGGATCTCTCCGGGAAACGCGTATGATGGTACCGATATCTATCGATGCTGGGGGATCTGGGTGGGAGCCGATGCGCGTCAAGGTACCTGTAAGCGTCATGTTTGTACTGGATGGGATTCGACATATCACGGAACGATCTAGGGTTGATGTGCTGTCGAGTCCACTGCAGCGGGTCTCGAATCGGCTCCAGCGAAGGGTCTAGTACGGATCCTTGCGGGGAAGGAGATCGGGACGGAATCGGAATGACTTCTTCCGTCTGCTGGTGCGGTGACTCCGGAGCCGGGGTGGCCACTTCCTGGGTATCGGATCCGGGTGTGGAGGGCTCACCTTGCCTGTCGGGCTCGTTCTGTTGTTCCGAAGTTTTTCTCGAGTCCCTCGGGTTCTTCGGGTCCTTCGGGTCGGACGGTTTCCGCGGGGCCTTCGGGTCGGACGGTTTTCTCGAATCCTTCGGGCCCTTCGGGTCGGAGTGCTTATGTTTCTTGGTGTGCTTCCCGCCCTTCGGTTTAGTCGCCGCGGCCGTTTGTTCTGACGTTCTCGCGCCGTCGCCGGCTTTCGCGGCATCGCCGGACTTATGCTTGCTGGGAACAATGGCCACTGAAGCTGCCGACCGTGCGCCGTCCCCTTGGGGAGTCAGTAGGGGAGGCGACTTACTTGCTGACGAAGATTGCGACATTTCAGGGTGAAGCACAGACTCCATTAAGTGACTTCTGAGTCTAGCGGCTCTGTTTTTGCGCGCCTGTTTGCCGAATTGAAGGCAATGCGCACAGGCGTCCACTTTATGGGTTTCCCCCAAACAGAATAGGCAAAGCGAATGCCCGTCCGATGTAGGGATTTTCGCCCTACAGCGGGAACACCTTTTAAAGGTTATTTTACTGTCTCTTCCTTCCATACGCCCGGGGAGGGGGGGTGGGGGAAGGGAGGTCTGAGGTAAAAGCGGGGAAGATATTTATATTTTTTTTTTTTTTTTTTTTAGAAGATAAGAATATAAGGAGATAGTGAAGGATGAAATAAAGAGGATACTGAAGAAACGGGAGGCTAGATATCTGAGGTAAGTGAGGAGCGCAGCGAGGTAAGACTATCCCGGGCGGCGGTTGGAAAGAAACTGAGTGGGTGGGGCGCCTCCCTCGCGCTACAGGCATGCGCAGTGGATGCCTGCTCCCCAGAGCGAGAGGGAGTGCGCGCCAAAAATAACGCCTAGGCTAGCTTTTAAAATCTCCGAGGTAGGGTTCGTCCTGACGGGAAAACCCATGTGTGGGACTGCACAGAGACCACGAAGAAGATCGCAGAGAGAGGGAAGCGGAAAGAGAGAGAGAACATGAGAAAGAAATGTACAGTTTGAAACTTCAGGAGATTCAGGGAAGGCCAGAGTTTCAACGTGATACTAGAAATGAGAGGCACCTCACAGTAGAACAAAAGAAATTCCCTAAGTACCAAAAAGGGGATGATGTGGAAGCTTTTTTGTTTAATTTTGAAAGAACATGTAAAGATTTGAGAGTTGCTGATGAGGACAGAATGATTTATTTGAGACCTCAGATCTGTGGAGAGTTGAGTGAAATCTACTCTGAACTGAGGGATGAGGAAACTTCTGATTATCAATTGTACAAGGAAAGGGTCAGAGTCCGCTTTGGCTTAACAGCAGAGCAAAGCAGGAAAAAATTTAGAGAAATCAGAAGAAAGCCTGGAGAAACATACTCTCAACTAGGTTGTCGGTTAGACAGAGCCCTTAACAGATGGGTAGAAGGGAGTAAAGTTTCCACTTTAGAAGACCTGAAAAACTTAGTGGGCTTGGAACAGTTTTATAACCAAGTCCCCCCTCAGTATAGGTGGGTTCTGAGGGACAAGAAATTGAAAACAGTAGAAGAGGCAGCTGTGATTCTAGATGAGATTGAATCAGATCTAGGGAGATCAATGTGGACTGCTCCAACTAAAAACCCCCGAGTCTGGAACTCTCCAGAGAAGTCTGGGGCGGGTAACAACAACCCTGCAAAGCGGTACAGTCCACCTCCATACAGGAAGACTCAGGCTGCTTGTTTCCAATGTGGGGCAATAGGGCACTATGCCAGGTTTTGCCCAGAAAAAGGAAAAAAGACCCCACCAGCTAAGACAGTTAAAATGGTAGCGTATGAACATCTAAAAGTGGTTCTGACCACGGAACCAGTGTTGAAAACTCCAGAGTTTTCAAAGGAGTTTACTCTCTTCACTGATGCATCTAATGTTGGGGTAGGTGCAACATTAAGTCAGCAAGGAGAGGAAGGACTGTATCATCCAGTTCTGTATCTGAGTAGGAAGTTATTGGACCGAGAGCAACACCTCTCAGTAATTGAAAAAGAGTGTTTAGCGATTGTGTGGGCAATAGGTAAATTGAAACCATACCTATGGGGAAGGAAGTTTACACTGTGTACAGATCATTCTCCCCTGAAATGGTTGAACCAAGTTAAAGATACGAACAGCAAACTGGTAAGATGGAGTTTACAGCTCCAAGATTACAACTTTGACATCCAGCATATCCCTGGGAAGCAAAATGTGATAGCAGATGCACTATCAAGAAGAATGTGAATTTTAAAAGTCTGTTTGTATGTTAATGTTATATAAGATATAAGACTGTATACCTGAGGAAGAATGTATATAATTTTGGAGTTTGTGTTATGACAAAAGTGTTATAACTTAGTGTAACCCAAGCAAGTGTGCCCATGTCCCATTGCTCAGCAAAAGGCTGAGACCTTTCGCCTTGCGCAATGTCTCAAAAGGGGGAGGGACATGTGACGGAAAGCAAAGGGTTAAGAATAAACTGAAGGCGCACAGGGCTGCGTCAGGTGACCTGAGGGTGGGGGCAGAGTGCTCGGAGCTCTCAGGGAGGGAAAAGAGTTAGTTTAGTGAGGGAAACTGCTGAGGCAGGAGTTCAGTCAGTTGGAGTCTGACAGAGTGGAGGCCTGTCAGAGAAGTCTGTCAGTGGGGACCTGACAGAGACTGAGAGGGTCAGTTAGTGCCGGCCAGAAGGGCTAAGAGGGCAGTTGATCCTGTGAAGAAGCTGGAGACGGAGACGGGGAAGTCTTCCAGAGACTGCCAGCTGGACAAAACCAGCCAAGAGGGCTGTGTGTGTGTGAGTCAGTTAAGACCAGAATGGTCACAGACACCGGGAAACTACTCTAAAGATCTAGTGAGGAGGTTGAGGGAGTGGATGTGGGTCTGAGACACCAAGAAGGGCTGAGAGGAGAGACTCCAGTCGAGGGGTGAGACTAGACACATCAATCCCAAGAGGCCAGACCTTGGCTAGAGGTGGAGAGTGAGTTAAAGGGAACGGTGAACTGTGTAACTGTGAAAGATCCAAGAAAGTAAAAGTGACTGTAAGCTTGAAACAACTGAACAAAGAATAAGCCTGTGTAAATATCTCCCATATCCCCAGTTAAGACTTTTTGTTACAATAAATCTGTGGTTTAAGTTAAAGTTCTCGTGAGCCTATATATTTTGTGGGAAGAATAAACAAAGCTGCTGGGGTCCCATCAACAGAACAAGTAAAAATACCCCGAAGAGACAAAAATATAGAGATCCAGTGAGGCCGTGAGGTGGGCGCTGCTATAGCATCGTATTGTCCCTGGTCTAAACTTGCCCTGCCTTGAGAATGACTTACTTGGTCTGACTGCCTGGGGGCCTCATTTTCCTGACTAGGCCCCCCCCACAGGCAGGAGCCCACAGGCAAGCAACCTCTCTTCCAGAGCGCCAGCTGCAAACTGACTTCTCTTCCTGCTAACTCCAATACAAAGAACAAAAGAACTTCCTGCCTCTCTAGGAGACTTTCCCCCTAGAGTTGTTGGTTTGGCTCTGGAAGGGAGGGGGGGAGTGAGGGGAAGGCTATGCCAAAGCCTGCTTAGGAGTTTCATGTTTTCCCTCCCAATGAAGCACCAACATTGACTAAAATGGCGTTTCTCCACATCATGTCTACTGTTCATGTTCCTGCCCCAACCTTCCCACTAAGCCTGTGTTATGCTGGCTAACACATTTAGTAAAATGTTTTAAAGATTCATACATTTTTGTCACATTTTAAAGAAGTACAACATTACAATATTATACAGAAAAATCAATTCAATGAGCGCCCAGATATAGGTTCATTTTGTCAAAGTCTTCCTCAGGAGTATTCCTATTTCCTTCAAAGTTACCGGCCTCTTGCTACAATTCAGTGTTGATACTGGGAGCAAGCCAGGCTTTAACCTCTTCTCTAAAAAGAGGCAAAAGCCTTGACTGGCAAAATGCTCTTTACTTTCTTCAGAAGTATCATTCTGGAATAAACCGTGGTAATTAGAACAAGATACAACACAAAGCTGAATAGAAGTGAATAATTTCTTTAAAAAATTGCATTTGTTAAATATTAGTAAGAACTTACCTCTCAATGCCACTTAAATCATGTTTATATTTTTATTAGGCACAAGCCAGTCCTTAACCTCTTCTCTAACCAGATGCAAAAGCCTTCTGAAGACTTAAGACTCCATATTCCGGGTGAGTCCACATCTTGCCAGCTCTGGGTTGGGAAATACCTGGAGACTTTGGGGGTGGAGCCTGGGGAAGGTGGGGTTTGAGGAGGGGAGGGACTTCAGTGGGGTATAATGCCAGCATCTACCTTCCAAAGGGACCATTTCCCCCAGGTGAACTGCAGGGCCAGATCTAGGGGGAGCAGAGGGGGGTGTTTGCCCTGGGCGCCAACAGAGGGGGGGCCCCACCAAATTGGACATGGAGTCCATTGTATTCCATGGGACCTTAAGACAAAATGGCCCAAAAAGGGGCATCATTTTTTAATTTTGCCCCCCCCCCCTCAAAAAATATGTAGACCTGGTCCTGGTGAACTGATCACAGATCCATCACCATCTGACTACAAATTATCACGATTCAGGCTACTTGCCACCACCCACAAATGCTGAAGGAGATTTGAGTTATTAGTAGAGCCAGTTTGGTGTAGTGGTTAAGTGTGCGGACTCTTATCTGGGAGAACTGGGTTTGATTCCCCACTGCTCCACTTGCACCTGCTGGAATGGCCTTGGGTCAGCCATAGCTCTGGCAGAGGTTGTCCTTGAAAGGGCAGCTGCTGAGAGAGCCCTCTCCAGCCCCACCCACCTCACAGGGTGTCTGTTGTGGGGGAGGAAGGTAAAGGAGATTGTGAGCCGCTCTGAGACTCTTCGGAGTGGAGGGCGGGATATAAATCCAATATCTTCTAGTATTTTTGTGCTGTCTTGTTTTAAATTGTTTAACTGTTTGTTGGTTGGTTGTTATCGGGTTTACTATGATTTTACAACGTTGTGAGCCACCCTCAGCCCACTTGTGGGGTAGGGTAGGGTATAAGTTTAATAAATAATAAATACAATCCCAGATGATCTCCAGCCACTACCTGGAAGTTGGCAACCCTAACTGCAGCACCCACATTGACACCTCTGCCTCCACTGCCTCATTCTTCCCTCCTTCCTACTTCCATTGTCCTCTTTGTTAATGAGATGCGTTGGAAATGAATGCCACCCAGTAGTGATATGACTGATACGGCTGGAACTTCTGTTTATGACCACACACAAAAGTTCACATCGTTGAAGAGCAAAGCACACAGATAACAGCACCATGTCTGTGACACACAGGAGGACTTCAGTGAAAAAGGATAACAGCTGCTAACCCCATGCAAGGTATTTGGCATCAGAAAGCAGATGGGCTTCTGCTAATGAAGTAACCTTAATCTGAATACCATGGTCCCAACAAAAAGAGGGGGGAGGGGGAGAAGCTAGGTTGCATGCAGACTGAACAATAAACATTCGCATGCTGGAAATCAATGATCTGTTATGATCAGACCTGGGAAATTTTGATAGAAGGCGATCCTTCTACTCTGAACAACACCAGGGTGGATTCCACGGTGTACTGCAGGAATGGACTAGGGTTGCCAACTCCAAGTTGGGAAATACTTGGAGATTTAAGGGTGGAGTCTAGAGAGGGAGGAACTTGAGGAAGGGAAGGACCTCAGTGGGATATAATGCCATAGAGTTCACCAGGGCTTTTTTTGTAGCATGAACTCCTTTGCATATTTGGCCACACCTCCCTGATGTAGCCAATCCTCCAAGAGCTTACAGGGCCTACTGTAAGCTCCAGGAAGGCTGGCTACATCAAGGCTGTGTGGCCTAATATGCAAAGGAGTTCCTACTACAAAAAAAGCCCTGAATGTTGCTATGTCAGTTCTGGGTATAAGTTGGAAATGACAAAAGGTAGCTCTAGGAATTGCTGGAAACTCTGTGGTTTCCATTAGGAGTTCCATATGGAATTTTTACCATAGAGTTTTGAGCAATTCCTAGAGCTACTTTTTGTCATTTCTGGATTCATGATGACATTGGTGACATCACTGGGTTTTTTAAAACAGTTCCCGCCGCCACTCCAAGTCGCAGAAGGCAACAGAGCTTACTAGCAGGAGGCCTCCCTCTGGCAAACCTTTCAAGGGGGTGGAGCCTAGTGAGTCAGTGGGTAAAAACTGCCAGGTGTAGATAGGTTAGAGGGAAGAGTCTGATGGATTTGTGGGGATTGGATGGTGGAGTCTGACATGTTTTTGAAGGTCAAGGGCCAGTAGGGTTGCCAAGCCCCCGTTCCGGGTGGGGGTTCTCCTGCCTGGGAAATTCCCAACCGCCAGCCCACACTAGACTGGTGGGGGGAACCCCCTTGATGTCGCCAGTGCAATGACATCACCCGTGAGTGACATCATCGCACCAGCAACGTCGTGTGCCTGTCGCTCTAGGCGTTTCCAGGATAGGGTTGCCAAGTCCAATTCAAGAAATATCTGGGGACTTTGGGGGTGGAGCCAAGATCAAGGCTGTGACAAGCATCATTGAACTCCAAAGGGAGTTCTGGCCATCACATTTAAAGGGATGGCACACCTTTTCAATGCCTTCCTTCCATAGGAAATAATGAAGGATAGGGGCACCTTCTTTTGGGGCTCATAGAATTCGACCCCCTGGTCCAATATTTTTGAAACTTGGGGGGGTATTTGGGGGAGAGGCAGTAGATGCTATACTGAAAATTTGGTGCCTCTATCCCCCCCCCCAAAAACAGCCCCCCCAGAGCCCCAGATACCCGCAGATCAGTTCTCCATGATTTTCTATGGGAATAAATCTCCATAGGAAATAATAGAGTTCCCAGCAGACATTTCCCCCCCTCCCCCCCGCTTTCTGATGACCCTGAAGCGGGGGGAGGGCCTCCAAACCAGGGGATCCCCTGCCCCCACCTGGGGATTGGCAACGCTATTCCAGGAAAACTCTTTCCCAGACGCTCTAGCAATTTGGGAGGGAAAACTCTATGGGGGGTGAGGCTGGGGGGGACTTGGCAACCCTAAGGGCCAGAGAACTATGAAATTTGGTTGGTGAATGAGGAAACCTGTGAATATGAACAAATCAGGCTACAGAGCCTGTTGGTTGCAAGAGATATCTTTGTTTTTATAACCTGTCCAGCTTGAAATAATTAGCATTAGATCCTATGTAGAGCAAGTGGAGCTGCACTGAACAAACTGTAACTTTCCTGCCTCCCCTTCCAGCAGCAGTCATCTTCTTTACCCCCAGCATTTAATTTGTTCCCCTGTGGGTTTGTAGAGTCCCAGAAACATCCTGAGGGCAGAACTGACAAAAATAATTCTCTAAGTGCCTTCCATGAGTGGAAAGGCAGCGTAGGTTCCAATTAAACAAGTACCTGATACTAGACCTGAGGAAAAAAACACAGACCTGGCAACCCTGTAGGTGGTTCAGTCAAGGGTCTCCTGAGGGTTTCATTTGTGAGCATGGAGAAAATGGAAGGGAAGAACCGTGTTGTAAGTAGAGTTGCTAGGTCTGTGTTGGGAAACACCTGAAGACTTTGGGGATGCAGCCAGGAAAGGGTGGGGTTTGGGGAGGGGAGGGACAATGCCACAGAGTCTACCCTTTCAAGCAGCCATTTTCTCCAGGGGAGTGGATCTCTGCCAGCTGGAGATCAGTTGTAAAAGAGAGAGGTCTCCAGGCCCCACCTGGAGCTTGGCAACCCTAACTGTAAGCTGATTTGTGTCCCCAAAGGGGTGAAAAGCTGGAGATAAATACATTTTGTCCACTTTCAAAGCATACTAACATGACAATATTTAGTGGTGAGCAGTGCCATCATGTTACAGCCAGACCCCACAGGGTGCAGGTATCAAACTCATTTGTTACGAGGGCCGGATCTGACAGAAATGTCACTGTGACAGGATAGGACAGGTCTGCCATAAAACGTAATGCCAGGTACCAAAGATATAAACTTTATAAAGGCAAACTCAATTAATGATACTATTTTTTACTCAAACATGCTTAAAACATTAACACTCTTACAGTATTTCCCTGACGTGCACTCTCCCACTTCCACCACCCATTACTCAGCACTGGGACAGTATATAGCAGGGGTGGTCAAACTGAGGCTCGGAAGCCACATGTGGCTCTTTCACAAATATTGTGTGCCTCTCGAAGCCCCCATCGCCCCATTGGCCAGCTTGGAGAAGGCGTTTGTCTCTTTAAATCACTTCTCTAAGCCAAGCCAGCTGATGGCTTGGAGAATTCATTCGAAGTTAAAGTTGCTTTCTTCCCACTTCTCTCTCTCTCCTTCATTTATTTTCCTTCCTTCCTTTCTTCCATGTGGCTCTCAAACATCTGACATTCATGTCTTGTGGCTCTCAAACATCTGATGTATATTCTACATGGCTCTTACCTTAAGCAAGTTTGACCACCCCTGGTATATAGGGACATACAGGCTGCTTGTGGGCTGGATAAGAACCCTGGATAGGCTGCTTCCAGCCCATCGGCCATATATTGGACACCCCTGCTAGGGTTTTCAAGGGAAGAAATGAACAGACGTGGTTTGCCATTGCTTGCCTCTGCGTAGCAACCACTAAGGCTACTCCATCTCATTCTGAATGTATTGTGCCCCTATCTCAAAGCCTGGACTCTGGAACAAGACCCTCCTCTGAGAACATAACCAAGATTACTCTGTGTTAGGACCAGTTAGCTCACAGCAACAGACACCATAAAGCTATATAGGCTTAACTGTAAAGAAAATGAAGAAAAAGGCTTAAAAACAGTGCAGTGCAGTGCCAGCTGAGGAAAATGACAGAGCTCACTTCCTAAATACGCTTGCCGAAGGTTCTTACAGCAGAGATGTTAAGCTCTTGAAGCGCTGACAGATTCAGTTCAGAATTAAGCAGTATAACTCTTAGTAGATGCCATGATGAGGTAACACGACAGAGGCATAAGACATAATTACTGAGGGAAAAGGTAGGAAGGTAGGAGCTTAGCAGGATTGTCTTACATTTATAGGAAACTTACAGCGCAATCCGGGGTGGGTGGGTGCGGAAAGTCTTTTGGGAGCAGACGAGCCGCTATGTGGGTGCAGGAAGGGTTTGCACCAATGTACGACTGGCGCCACAACAGCGGGAGGGAGTAACGTGGGCGGGGGGCTGCCCAAGCACCGCTCCGCCTGAGGCCAGCGGCGCCTGAGGCTGCGCCCGAGCGTGGGCGAAAGTGAGGCGAAGTGCGGTGTTCAGGCGGAGGAGGGGGTGGAGTTGGGGGCGTGGCCAGGCTTAGGCAGCTTCCTGAGCAGTTTGGCCCATGACACGCCCCCCCCGAGAGGCGCAACTTTATGCCTGCAAAAATGGCAGCATGCCCCATAGGCACTCGTTGAAACCAAAAACAAAGGTCGCCTCCGCCGCTGTAGAAGCTCGCAAAACCTTAGGGAGCGGCGTGATTGCCTCGCCAATCCCCTCACGCCTCGGGCTGATGAGCCCCCTCCCCAGCACCCAGTCGCGGTCTCCCCCCTCCTAGAAATACTTCCACTCTGGCCTCGCACAACTCAGTTGTTAGGAAGAGGAGCGCGTGGTGGGAAGTTCTGCCGACGAGCTCCTGGCCATACAGACTTAGAGTGAGGGATAGGCAGGCACGTTGGTGATGCATTTTGCACCTCACTGTTGCTTTGACAGTATCTTTGACCTGCTCTTGTTTCCAGGTTCCGGGCTCCCAGAGGCTCTGCATGCGAGGACTGTCGCCCATGGCTGGGTAAGTTCCACTGCCCCCCTCCCCTTGCTTTTGACCGCTCGGTGTGCAAGCGTCTCTGGCACTTGAACCAGGCAGTGGGCTCCGGCAGGGGGCATTTGCTGACCCCGCTCCCCTGTGCTGCCACCTGCTCCCTTCCCTTGGTCTGCCCTCTGCCGCATTCCCAACCCCTGGCAGGGCACGGGGAGTGTGTGTGTGGCAGCTGCCCCATTGCGGGGAGGCGGGTCAGAGACTGTCCCTTTAAGAGAGCACCTGGCTGAAACGCAGCCCACTCTTCCAACCACCACCCCTGCAGGTGTTCTTGATCTCTGTCTCGGTTTTGCAGGTGGGACTCCAACACAGAGGTTTCCGCAAGTGCTGCTCCACCGCCCCCCCACTTCCTCAGCTGCTTTTGCCTGCAGCTTGGAGTGGAGCCCCGCCCACGACGAGACTGTCCAGCGCGCACCAGGGAAACTGTTGCACTCTGTTCTGGAAAAATAAAGTCTGAGCTGCGCCTTCTGTTGTTTCTCCTGCTTGGCATATGCTGCATGTTCCCGGGGCAACCCCCCATCAGTTGCCTCTCTGAGGAAGTGCCTGGAAGGGTGGGCAGACTTTATTCTTGGGGGTAGGGAATGGGTTATGAGCTGCCACGTTGCCCCCCGCGTGGCTGGACAGGGAAGGGGGGGTGCTGCCCCTCAGCCTGACTGGGCTGACGGCCCACCTGACTGCACAGGGCTGCTGTGCACTGGGCACTTGGGGGGGGGGGGTTGCTGAAGCGGATGCATGCCCAGCGGCTCACACTCTGAGTTCTGCAGCCCCCAGGGGAGGTGTTCCTTGCACATAGTGGGGGGTGGCAGCAGGGCAACATCGGGGGGGGGGGGGGCTCTGGGTGGCGTCTTTTGGTCTTGGTCTGGCTGCTCCCAGACGCACGTACCAGCTGCTGTCTAGGACAGGGAACTCCTGCACTTGGCACTTCCTGCTTGTCCGCGCATGTCCCTGGCTGCCAGCCTGCAATTGGCAGAGTTTCTGACAGCGGGAGGGAGTGGGGGGGATTGACAGCCTCTCAGGCGCAGGCTTTCCGCCCCCTCGTCCGGTCACGTGCAATGGGCTGGCCAATCCCATGATCCCGCGCGAGCCTGCGCCTCCCCCACCCCTGTCTTGGCAGTGGGCCAATGGCGTGCGCCTGGGCGGAATCACCATGGCAGTGGGTTCTCTCTTGCTCATTGGGCCCCTCTTCCCTCTCCCAGCGTGGCGTACCATCTCCCCTTTGGAAACCAATGAGTGGCGCCGTAGATACGCCCACGCGGCCGCCCGCCACGTATGTCTAGATTGGGCTGCCTGGCCGCTAGTCTGCTGATTCCCCACTCCTCTACATGCAGGTGCGGGCATGATCTTGGGTCAGTCACAAGTTCTCTCGTGGCAGTTCTTGAAAGAACTCTCTTAGTTCCACCTACCTCACAGGGTGTCTGTTGTGGGGAGGGGAAGGGAAAGGAGATTGTAAGCCACTCAGACTCCAAGTGAAGGGTGGGGTATAAATTCAATCTCCTGCTCCCTCTCCTCCCTTTGTAGAAAATGCCCCCACACCTCAGCATAGCAATAACTGAAAATAGTTCAATTTTTTCCCTCAAACAAATGGAACATGTAAGTATGGTTATATGCATCCAACACACGTCTTCACACTGGGTGTCCACCATGGTTATTTACTACTAGTGGTTAAGGAGTTCCAGGTGGAGGGGATCTTTCAATCTCCTAAAATTGCTGTCCAGCTCAGAACAGAAGCTGTGCGTCTTTAAAATACCATATCTGGGTCAATGTTCCCTCTAAGCTGCGGAGTCTTGTGAGCAAAAATTCCACTTTGTGAGCTACTGGCATTAAAGTTGTGAGCTACTGCATAAATTAGTGTGCTGTGGGGTCATCCTTCCTGAGTTAAAACAAAAATGTGTGAGCTGGAAGCTGAAAAATCTGTGAGCTAGCTCATGCTAACTCAGCTTAGAGGGAATACTCTGGGCGTCTCCAATGTGATTGGCTGGGAACAATCCTGAATCCCTTGCAGAGATCCACTTGAATGTGTGAAATGCCATCTTGGAAGCTAAGCTGAGCTGGCCCTGGCTATTATTTGGGAGGGTGACCTCCAAGGAATACCATGGTCATGATGCAGAGACAGTCTATGGGAAGCCACCTCTGAAAGTTTGCCTTCAAGCTCCACTAGCAGTCGTCAGAAGTCAGCTTGACTTGATGGCCAAAAAAAGTGAGAAATGCTGTTGTGGGGGAAATCAGGAGAATCAAAGAAAAACAAGCACCCGAACACGAAAAACATTTTTTTTTTTTTGCAGATGATGTTTTCCATAATGCCTAAGAACCCTGGATTTGTATTTGCTTCACCAGGTAACATAGCAATGACCCAAGACAGAAATGTTCATGTATATTTTTGGTCTGGGAATTTGGGGATTCACAACCCTAGTTTTCATTTACTGGGGAAAAGTATCTATTTTCACAGCTGTTTTCACATATTTTAATGTACAGCAGTGGGATACAATGGTGTTGTCTGTGAGAATTCCCACACAGCTGTCGAACTGATTATTGTTATGGGCTTGGTGCCATCAAGGGAGGTAGACTGATTTTATTAAGGCTATGATGAAATTTTAAATATGTACCTTAAACCTTTGGACTGCAAGAAGATCAAATCAGCCAGTCCTAAGGGAAATCAACCCTGACTGTTCCCTGGAAGGTCAGATGCTGAAGCTGAAGCTCAAATACTTTGGCCACCAAATGAGAAGGGAGCAAACACTGGAGAAGATCCTGATGCTGGGAAAGACAGAAGGCAAAAGAAGGGGACGGCAAAAGATGAGATGGCTGGACAGCGTTACAGATGTAACTAACACAAATTTGAGCAGACTTCGGAGGATGGTAGAAGACAGGAGGGCCTGGCGTGACTTTATCCATGAGGTCGCAAAGAGTTGGACTTGACTGTGCAACTGAACAATCTTAATCAGTGTATTTGAGCTAACTTGGATTGCCAAACATGGCCTGTGGAGCTTCTGGAGATTTGGGGATGGCGACTGTGAAGGGAGGAGTTTTGCCTAGAAGCTGTAGTATATACTACAGAGTTTGCCCTCTGGAGCTGCTACTTCCTCCAGGGAAACTGATCTCTGTAATCTGGAAATTAGATGGAATTCTTGGAGATCTCCAGACTCAGCCTGGAGGTTGGCAACCCTACAGCCAGCTAAGAAAGACTCACACAACCCATTTCAAAGGCTGCAGCACAATTAAAGACTATAATGAAAGGGTGTGTTATAATTAGTCTGGACTTTGAACAGGAAGCTTCTTTCTAAATGCAGAAGTGAATCACAAAGTCATTGTTCCCTCAGGCAAAACACACACACATAAAAGAATAGAGAACAGCTTCCTTCTCATGAAGTTTCTTGGAATTGATTCAGAGAGTCAGAATTTCCCTAGCTTGCAGTATTACATCAATCTCCCACTTGAATTGCTCCCCCCCCCTTAAGAAACCCATTTTCTACAATGAAATTGGAAACTATCTGTGATTTAAGACCTGCTTCCTGGCTATATAAATCATCCCTACATGTTCTGAATGGCCTAGGAACATTCATTGCACCTGAAGGGACATAGAATTTATTCCTGTAGTGTCCAAAATGGGGCTGGGGGAGGGGAGGAGGAAGGAGAGAAGAATCAGCTCTGGGTGAGACATGGTTATATATTTTGTGGTAAGTAAGAAGATAGTTCCTTTAGGAGGCGATTTTCTCTGAAACCCCAGTCAGCAATTTTTAAAATTTTTTATTATGATTTGAAAAAAAAATGTGCATGTGTTTGTAAAGGTCTAAAAGAGCACGCAAGTGAGCATAGGTACAGCATCAATAGTTCACAGCAGTGTCGCCATGCTACCAAATTTATAGATGGCTCCCCCCCCATGCTTCCCATTTTCTCCAGGGGAACTGAGTTAGCGGCTCAATTCCCCTGGAGAAAATGGCCGCTTTGGAAAGTGGAGACTCTGTGGTATTATACCTTGCAGAGGTCCCTTCCTTCCAAAACCCCACCCTCTCCAGGCTCCACCCACAAAATATCCCGGTGTTTCCCAAGATGGGATCCAATTATACCCAGACTCCTGATGCGACAACAGAAGGAGAGTGGGAATAGCAAAGGTTCAGTTGGGGTAGAGAAATCTGGAACAAAAGCCATTGGCTGCAGTGAACATGAAACAAATTTGTTTTCATTTCTACTGTGGGGAGAAATTCTTAGTCAGCCCCTCTGGCCTTAACACACCTGACTGCGGGGGTTTTGCTTAATTTTACACTGTTTGAGGGGGGAAAGAGCAAGGAGCCTGCATTTGAGTTTTTAAAGAACAAGGTGGTAAAAGGGCTCAGAAATCTGGTATCCATAAGATAAATGATTAGGCTAAGACTTTTTAAAGGGCCCAACTGAATCTAATACTTTAATGAACAATGGGAGATCCTAAGCTTTAGCTTTGACCTAGAACTGGGAGCTGGCTTTATGTAGTGATGAGTGAAAGGCACTCTGCACATGCCCAGTGGCACTTAGAATGTTTTTGGCAGCCCAGGACTAAAACAAAACCTTGTTCTCCTGTCCACTGCCTCTGTCATGGAAGAAATTTAGAGGTAATTCTGAAGATCCACAAATGTCTTCTGAATAATTTCATTTGCAGGGCTGTTTTTCGCCCAGGATACTGAAAAAATACCTGTGGACAACTCAGCAGTAGCTGGTAAATTTCTGCAGCTTGATCAAACAGAAGTTGCACACTCAGATTTATCTCAGTTTAACTATCCTGCCATCCCCAAGGAACCCTGGCAATAGCAGAGGCCCTCTTTGCAAAGTACAATTGCCAAGAGCAGTTAATTAAATATCATATGGCGGTGGGGGTAGTACAGCCAGGAGATCCGAAGATTGTCTGGCAGCCTGAAGCTCTTTTTTTGTGGCGAGCTAGGTTTATTTTTTTGGCTGAGAGAGCTGTGACTCACTCAAGGTCACCCAGCTGGCTTCAAATGGAGAAGTGGGGAATCGAACCAGATTCTCCAGATTAGTTTGCTGCTCTCAGCCACTGTACCAAACTGGCTCTCTGTGGAAGGGTTCACAGAAGTAACATCATTATGTCACCAGTGACTCGGGGACACTCTGGTATTTAGGCAAAAACTCTATGGTAGAAATGGTGTCTACCATAGAGCTTTTGCTAAAATACCAGAGGGCCAGCAAGTTGCCGGTGATGTGATAATATCACTTCTGGTGTGCTCCGGAAGTGACATTGCTGTGTTGCTGGCAACTAGGGTTGCCAAGTCCAATTCAAGAAATATCTGGGGACTTTGGGGGCGGAGCCAGGAGACTGGGGGTGGAGTCAGGAGCAAAGGTGTGACAAACATAATTGAATTTCAAAGGGAGTTCTGGCCATCACTTTTAAAAGGACCGCACACCTTTTTAAATGCCTTCCTTCCATAGGAAATAATGAAGGGTAAGGGGCACCTTCTTTTGGGGCTCACAGAATTGGGCCCCCTAATCCAACCTTTTTGAAACTTGGGGGGTATTTTGGGGAGAGGCACTGAATGCTATACGGAAAATTTGGTGCCTCTACCTCAAAAAACAGCTCCCTCAGAGCCCCAGACATCCACGGATCAATTCACCATTATTTCCTATGGGAATAAGACTCCATAAGGAATAATGAAGCGCGGAGCAGCCATTCCCCCCCCCCCCCGTTTCTGATTACTCAGAAGTGAGGGGAGGGCCTCCAAACCGAAGGATCCCCTGTCCCCACCTGGGGATTGTAAAAATGGAGAGAGGTCACTCATGGACTCTTCCCACCTGGGGATTGGCAACCCTAACACACACTTACTTACTCTGAAACGAAAGCAAAACAAATCGAGGGACTACTTTGACAAGATCTGCTGCTCACTCTTCCCAATATAGTACCGGTACTTCCTGCTCTTATTTAAAGGTACACGCACACATTTTAAAACGGAACCTATTTGCAGGTTGCTAAACCTGCCCTAGAACTAGAGGTAGATGGTGGCTTTGGGGGGAAGCCTGTAAAACTGGGGGATCCCCTGGTGGGACCTGGGGATTGGGAAGCCTACTGGCAACAGAGGCCTAGTTTGCTGCTAAGTCCCCCCTCTGCTGGCCAGCTGATTAGTGCCAGGTGAGGGGCCCCAGAGCAGGAGATTGCTCATCTCTGGCAGGGATCTGGGAACTCTACTGTATGGTATAGGTATTAGTGCCAGACTAGGATTTGGGAGGCCCGGGTTCCAATCCCCACTCTACCATGGAAGCTTACTGGGTAACCTTGACCTAGTCATACTCTCTTAAGCTGACCCTACTTCACTGAGGGAGAAATACTTACTCAGAAGTAAGTCGCAGTAGTAAGAACACATAGGGGTGTCCATAAATTTTTATAAAGTGTGTCCAGTATTTTTGTCGAAAATCGTCTGGTAACTCTACACATTGCACAACCACACGGGAGCCACTTCCTAGTGATACTAAACACAGTCAGTTGTGGTGTGTGTGAAAATCCTTCCTCGGTTATATGGGCTGGTTTTCCTAGGGATTGTTCTCACCCACCATCATCACCCTTCCTCCTGGTCACAGGGTTGCCAACTCTGGGATGGGGAATTCCTGGAGATTTGAGGCATTGCCTGAAGAGGGTTTTGACAGGAAAGGGAGCTCAGCAGGGATCGGATGTCATGACAGGACTTTCATTTCTCCTAGATTCTGTGGGACACCATAGATCTCACTGTCCAAAGCTGTCACTTTGTCCACAACTGATCACTGTGGCCTGAGGTGGGGAATTACCACCCCCTAGCTCCAATTTCCCTCTCATTTATTTATTATTTATTTATATTGGGATTTATACCCCGCCCTTCGCACCGAAGTGTCTCAGGGCGGCTTACAACATGATAATACAAATACTACAATTTAAAACACTTACAAGTAAAATTAAAACCATAAATTAATAAAAGCAAGATAGATAAAAACCGGCGGTCTACAGATGCATTTTGTTCCATCCAAAAGATTTCCTTGTCAGTCAGTATTATAGGCCTGCCGGAAGAGGGCTGTCTTACAGGCCCTGCGGAACTGCCCTAGGTCCCGCAGGGCCCGCACCTCCTCCGGCAGCTGGTTCCACCAATAAGGTGCCGTTACTGAGAAGGCCCGATCCCTGGTGGATTTTAGACGGGCCTCCTTTGGCCCGGGGACTATCAACAGGTTTTGTGAACCCGAGCGTAGTACTCTCTGGGGAACGTGTGGGGAAAGACGGTCCCTAAGGTAGACAGGTCCTAGGCCATATAGGGCTTTAAAGGTAATAACCAACACCTTGTACCGGACTCGGAATATTACCGGCAGCCAGTGCAGATCCCGGAGCCCCGGCCGAATGTGCTCCCGTCTTGGGAGCCCTAATAACAGCCGGGCAGCAGCGTTCTGCACCAACTGCAGTTTCCGGGTCCGGCACAAGGGTAGCCCCATGTAGAGGGCATTACAGTAGTCTAACCTCGAGGTGACCGTAGCATGAATCACTGTTGCCAGGTCGTCACGTTCCAGGAAGGGGGCCAACTGCTTCGCCCGCCGAAGGTGAAAAAACGCGGACTTGGCAGTGGCTGCTATCTGGGCCTCCATTGTCAGTGAAGGCTCCAACAGCACCCCCAGGCTCTTAACCCTGCCCGACGCTGTTAGTGGCGCGCTGTCAAAAACTGGCAGGGGGATTTCCCTTCCCGGGCCGCAGCGACCAAGGCACAGGACCTCTGTCTTCGCCGGATTCAGCTTCAGCCCGCTCAGCCTAAACCACCTAGCCACTGCCTGTAACGCTCGGTCCAAATTTTCTGGGGCGCAGGCGGGCCGGCCATCCATAAGCAGATAGAGCTGGGTGTCATCAGCATATTGGTGACACCCGAGCCCGTACCTTCGGGCAATCTGGGCAAGGGGGCGCATGTAGATGTTAAATAACATCGGGTAGAGCACCGCCCCTTGAGGCACCCCGCAATCAAGCGTGTGTCTCCGGGACAGTTCCTCCCCAATCGCCACCCTTTGTCCCCGACCGTCAAGGAAAGAGGAAAACCATTGCAAGGCCAACCCCTGAATCCCTGCGTCGGCCAACCCCTGAATCCCTGCGTCATGGATTGCTGCCTTGTTATGGCAAGAGGGCTTGCATGGTTCAATGAGGCAGTGGGCTATGCCATGCAGGGCCACCCAAGATGGACAGGCCACAGCTGAGAACCCAGACTAAATGTGATCCACTAGAGAAGGAAATGGCAAACCACTCCAGTATCCTTGCCAAGAAAACCCCATGAACATTAACAAAAGGCTAAAAGATATGGCGCTGGAAGATGAGCCTCTCAGGTCAGAAGGTGCCCAATATGCTACTGGGGAAGAGCGTTCAAGTAACCACAGAAAGAGTGAAGCGGCTGGGCCAAAGTTGAAAGGACGCTCAGCTGTGGATGTGTCTGATGGTGAAAGAACAGTCCAATGCTGCAAAGAACAATATTGCATTGGAATGTGGAATGTAAGATCTATGAATCAAGGTAAGCTAGATGTTGTCAAACAAGAGATGGCAAGACTGAACATCGACATATTGAGAAACAGCAAACTAAAATGGATGGGAATGGGTGAATTTAACTCAGAGGATCACTACATCTATCATCGTGGGCAAGAGTCCTGTAGAAGAAATGGTGTGGTCTTTATAGTTAACAAGAGAGTGAAGAAGGCAGTAATGGGATCCAATCTCAAAAATGATAGAATGATCTCGGTCCGTATCCAAGGCAAACCATTCAATATCACAGTAATCCAAGTCTGTGCCCTAACCACTGATGCAGAAGAGGCTAAAGTGGACCAGTTCTATGAAGATCTATAACACGAGATGATGAAATCCCAGTTGAGCTATTCAAAGTCCTTAAAGATGATGCTGTTAAAGTGATGCACACATTATGTCAACAAATTTGGAAAAAAAACCAGTGGCCACAGGCTTGGAAAAGATCAGTTTATATTCCAATCCCAAAGAAGGGTAATGCCAAGGAATGTTCAAACTATCACACCATTGCACTCATTTCACATGCCAGCAAGGTCATGTTAAAGATCCTTCAAGCTAGGCTTCAGCAATATGTAGATCGGGAATTACCAGAAGTTCAAGCTGGGTTTCGGAGAGGTAGAGGAACTAGAGATCAAATTGCCAACATTCGATGGATTATGGAGAAAGCACGGGAGTATCAGAAAAACGTCTATTTCTGCTTCATTGACTATGCTAAAGCCTTTGATTGTGTGGATCACAACAAACTGTGGCAAGTCCTTAAAGAGATGGGAGTACCAGACCACCTCACTTGTCTCCTGAGCAACCTGTATAAGGGTCAAGAAGCAACTGTCAGAACGGGATATGGAACAACTGATTGGTTTAGAATAGGAAAAGGAGTTCGACAAGGATGTATATTGTCACCCTGCTTATTTAATTTATATGCAGAGTACATCATGTGGAATGCTGGCCTAGATGAAGCACAAGCCGGAATTAAGATTGCTGGGAAAAACATCATCAATCTCAGATATGCAGATGATACCACTCTAATGGCAGAAAGTGAGGAGGACCTAAAGAACCTCTTGTCGAGGCTGAAAGAGGAGAGCACAAAAGTAGGCTTGAAATTCAACATAAAAAAAAATGATCATGGCATCCGGCCCCATCACACCTTGGCAAACAGAAGGGAAAGACATGGAAGTAGTGACAGACCACATTTCTGGGATCCAAGATCACTGCAGATGGTGACTGCAGCCATGAAATTAAGACGTTTGTTTATTCCTTGGGAGGACAGCTATGGCGAACCTGGGCAGTATAATAAAAAGTAGAGACATTGCCCTGCCAACAAAAGTCCGTATAGTCAAAGTGATGGTATTCCCAGTAGTAATGTATGGCTGTGAGAGCTGGACCATAAGGAAGGCCGAGCACAGAAGAATAGATGCTTTTGAGATGTGGTGCTGGAGAAGACTCTTGAGAGTCCCTTGGACTTCAAGAAGATCAAATCAGTCAGTCCTAAGGGAAATCAACCCAGACTGTTCCCGGGGTCATTATGAGGCTGTCATTTTTAATTTTTTATTTTTTTTACTGAATGATAAAAAATGGCAGCCTCATAACTTATTTATTGCTCATTAACTCAACTTCCTTATTATAAAAAGCATTTTCTGTAGAATTTCTTTTAGCCCTAATAAACTGGCTAAATGGTAAACTTTTCTTTAGCGCATTAGGATGGCATGACTCAAAATTTAAAGGCACTTTTTTATCCAAAGGTTTGGTATAAGGTTTTACAGCTAATCTATTTTTGCAGGATCTATACACCACAGTATCTAAAAAAAAACCAATCTGAATCAAAAACTGCAGAAAATTTAATAGATGATGGATCTTATTTAGCCACTCAACAAAAGGTTGTACAGCATCCAAGTCTGTCATAACTGCTACAATGTCGTCTATGTACCTTTTGAACCATAGCACATTGGTAAAAAAAGGGTTCACTTTACAGTTCAGAATGTATTTCTTTTCCAAATCAGCCATGAAGAGGCAAGCCACACTAGGAGAGAATTGGCTGCCCATTGCCACCCCTTTAGTTTGTAAATAAAATTGATCTTTAAACCTAAAAAAGGTATTTTCCAAAATAATCTCTACTAATTCCATGAGGAAATGGGTGGGTCAGACTCTGATCTTAATGCAAGCACATTTTGAATCACCCTCCAGGCTTCTTCATGTGGAATGTTGGTATATAAAGCCTGCACATCCATAGTCAGAAGAATGGCATTGTTATTAATTTTAAGTCCCTCTGCTTTCTTAATGAAATCTGCTGTGTCCTTTAAATAAGATGGAATCTGTTCTACAAAAGGTTTCAAATAAAAATCCACATATTGACTAAGTGGTTCCAGTATAGAGCCTACAGCTGAAATTATTGGCCGCCCTGGTGGAGGGAATAGCTTCTTGTGCACTTTAGGTAGCACATAAAAAATTGGAACCCTAGGATATTTGTTTAGGGTTGCCAATCCCCAGGTGGGGGCAGGGGATCCCCCGGTTTGGAGGCCCTCCCCTTACTTCAGGGTCGTCAGAAAGCGGGGGGAGGGGAGAGAAATGTCTGCTGAATGAGGTTAACTCTATTATTCCCTATGGAGATTTATTCCCATAGGAAATCATGGAGAATTGATCTGCAGGTATCTGGGGCTCTGGGGGGAGGGGCTGTTTTTTGGGGTAGAGGCCCCAAATTTTCAGTATAGCATCTAGTGCCTCTCCCCAAAATACCCCCCAAGTTTCAAAAGGATTGGACCAGTGGTCCAATTCTATGAGCCCCAAAAGAAGGTGCCCCTATCCTTCATTATTTCCTATGGAAGGAAGGAATTGAAAATGGCCAGATGGCCAGAACTCCCTTTGGAGTTCAATTATGCTTGTCACAGCCTTGATCTTGGCTCCACCCCTAATGTCTCCTGGCTCCACCCCCAAAGTCCCCAGATATTTCTTGAATTGGACTTGGCAACCCTACAGCCTCAATGACTCTTTAAGAATTTCCTCTATGGTGAAGACCATGGAGACTAGGTTAGGCAGCCTAGATCATCACCTAGAAGTGATGTCATATCTTCCAGACCATTGCCTGCCGCAAGCAGCATCCGTCTCAAATCTCGCAGTGTTTGCTGAGGTAGCATTGAGAACCCTAATGTAATCGAGAGATCAGGTGTAATTCTTGCGGCTCCCACAATGCTGGAAGTGACAGGAAAAATAAATAAAGCATTTCTCCTCAGATTAGGCCCAACTCATTTTAGCCTCAGCCTGTAGTTCATTTGCCATTTTTAGGACAACTATTGTGTAAACTATTTCCTAACAGAGACTTAACAGGAATCTTGAGGCATTAGGGTTTGTAGAATCTTTTGGGCTCAAGTGCCGTGTTCTACTGGAGAAAGTTTTTCTTCCAGACGTTTCGTTCTCAGCTGCGGAGAACATCCTCAGTGGCGTTGCAGCCGGAGCAGGTGCTCTGACCTTCTTGGCTGCTGTGCATTGAGTGAGGCCAGGGCTGCTGGAGAGCTATTTCTAGGCTGGAGGGGGTGTGGTGAAAGGGCACTTGGTTTGTGGATGTGCCCATTGTTTGGTGGGGCTTCCTGGAAGGGTAGTGATAAGGAAACTGGCTGTTGAATGTGACCATTGTTCTGTGTTAATTGCTGGGAGGGTTGGAAGGGGTGTGAAGATAAGGAAGATGGTTGTTGACTGTGCTGATTGTTCTGTGGAATATGCTGGTTGTTCTGTGACTTTCTGCAATTTATAGTCTGTTGGGTGTTTTGCAGAGCTGGATACCAAGATTGGTGGATGGAAATGCCTTCTTCCTTTCTGTTAAAGTTGTGTTGGTGTTTGTAAATCTCAATAGCTTCTCTGTTCAGGCGGGTATGATAATGTGAGACCGTAGAAAGGACTTCAGTTCTTTCAAAGTGGATGACGTGGTCTCCTTCTTGAAGTGCATGTTCAGCTACAGCTGATTTTTCTGGCTGAAACAAGCGACAGTGTCTCTTGTGTTCGGTGAGGCGGGTGTTGATACTGCGTTGGGTAGTGCCAATGTAGACTGCACCACAGGAGCAGGGTATTTTGTAGACTCCAGGGGTTGAAAGTGGATCTCTCATATCTTTGGCCGAGCGCAGCATGTGGCGGATCTTGAGGCACCTTAATGACTAGCACGTTAGCCCTCTTGGTCTTCAACACTAGCTTTTAGAAAGTCTTGGGGGATGATAGAAAGATCTGTGTGTATCCCTGAGTGATGTTGTGCTTGTTCTTTATAGGATCCTGCCCACTGTGTTTTAGGTAGAACCCAGCGGCAGTCACTTTGGTGGTAAACCATGAAGAATTTACTGACAGAAAACCACCACCCATCTAGGATTCAAGTAAAAAGACATGTAAGAAAACACACACTTATCTACACACAACTTCAGCTGAGGCCTAGTCCTGGCTAGCGTTCCTTCATATTTTTGCAACTGGCCAAAACAGACAGCCATCTGCCTCGGCTGACTTGACTCAAAGTTTTGAAACTGCTGCAAAGCAGCCGCAGGGTGACTGCTGAAATCGCAGTGAAACACAACCCCCTTTTTCAGCGGATCAGAGAGGCATCCAATTAAGTGACCAAAAAGGGTAGCTCTATGCGCAGTCACCTCATTTTTACAGGGCAGCATTACAGGAAAAAAAAATCAGTTTAAATGCTGGATTTCAGATGGGAGCTATGTGGCGGGCAATAGTTTTCAGGAGGTGGTGTCAGGCTAGAATACAGGTCACCAATACAAGAAGTACTTTTCTCCCTTTCTCACAATACAAGAACTTATGGACATTCAATGAAATTGCTGAGCAGTCAGGTTAGAAAGGATAAAAGGAAGTACTTCTTCATCCAAAGGGTGATTAACCCGTGGAATTCACTGCCACAGGAGGTGGCGGCTGCTGCAAGCATAGACAGCTTCAAGAGGGGATTGGATAAACACAGTGAGCAGAAGTCCATCAGTGGTTATTAGCCACAATGTATTGTTGGAGCTCTCTGTCTGGGGCAGTGATGCTCTGTATTCTTGGTGCTTGGGGGGGGGCACAGTAGGAGGGCTCCTAGTGTCCTCCTGGCCCCACTGATGGACGTCCTGATGGCTCCTGTTTTTTTTTTGCCGCTGTGTGACCCAGAATATTGCACTGGATGGGCCATTGCCCTGATCCAACAAGGCTTCTCTTATGTTCTTACCAGCAGCATGGGAGATGAGAGTGCTTCTCTGCAAAGGCAGAGTGCCATTCTTATTGCTAAAGCAGCTGAAGAAGATATTGGATTTATATCCCGCCCTCCACTCCAAAGAGTCTCAGAGCGGCTCACAATCTCTTTTACCTTCCTCCCCCACAACAGACACCCTGTGAGGTAGATGAAGATATTGGATTTCTATCCCGCCCTCCACTCCGAAGAGTCTCAGAGCGGCTCACAATCTCCTTTACCTTCCTCCCCCACAACAGACACCCTGTGTGGTGGGTGGGGCTGAGAGGGCTCTCACAGCAGCTGCCCTTTCAAGGACAACCTCTGCCAGAGCTATGGCTGACCCAAGGCCATGCTAGCAGGTGCAAGTGGAGGAGTGGGGAATCAAACCCGGTTCTCCAAGATAAGAGTCCGCACACTTAACCACTACACCAAACTGGCTCTCTACTACACCAAACTGGCTCTCTATTAGAATGCATTAGAATAGAATCATAGAATAGAATCATAGAGTTGGAAGTGACCTCCAAGGTCATCTAGTCCAACCCCTTGTACAATGCAGGAAACCCACAAATACCTACCCCAAATTCACAGGATCTTCATCGCTGTCAGATGGCCATCTAGCCTCTGTTTAAAAACCTCCAAGGAAGGAGAGCCCACCACCTCCCGAGGAAGCCTGTTCCACTGAGGAATCGCTCTCACTGTCAGGAAGCACCAAATTTTCTGCATAGAATCTGATGACTCTCCTCAAAGTGCTCTCCAAGTTTCAAAAAGATTGGACCAGTGGGTCCAATTCTATGAGTCCCGAAAGAAGGTGCCCCAATCCTTCATTATTTCTAATGTAGGGAAGGCATTTAAGTGTGCGGTTCCTTTAAATGTGATGGCCAGAACTCCCTTTGGGGTTCAATTGTGCTTGTTACAACTTTGCTTATGGCTCCACCCCCAATGTCTCCTGGCTCCACCCCTAAAGTCCCCAGATATTTCTTGAATTGGACTTGGCAACCCTACCACTCTCCAAAGCAGCCATTTTCTCCAGAGGAACTGATCTCTGTCCCCTGGAGGTCACTTGTAATTATGAAAGCTCTCCAGGCCCACCAGGAGGTTGGCTACCCTAGATCCAGGTGTTTATACAATATTCGCAGGTCAGCTACCACAGAAATCTATGAAATTAAGGGACAGACTACCTCTTACTTTATTGAAAGTGTTCGATCCAGGGGGCATGGATTGCAGAATCATGGAAAGACAGCCTCTTTCTGTTCCCTGCCTTTCAGGTGATACAGACCCTGTTAAATTGGAGATGGGAAGAAAGCGGGAGAGAGAGAATATGAATCGAGGAAAGAGTTAAAATGTGAGAGGAACAATAAGGCTATCAGGGCAAGCCATGGTTGGCTGGGAAAGAGGAAGAAACAGAACCCTCAAGGATAGAAAAGAGAACCCAAGACATCTAACCTGCCACCCACATGGGTACAGTCCACAGGGAAATGAGACTCAGAGAACAGTAAACCAGGAGATAAGTGAATGTGAAAACGAAAAAGAAAAAGAGTTCCAGTTCTTTTCCAGAGAGCAGCAAACTGGCTCTATTTCTAGTGGGTTTACTTTCCAGCCCGCAGCCAACACCCGGTTTTTCCAGAATTACCAGCCCATAAAACCATCTGCTCAGACATAACGCTGAGTGGCCTCTGGGAGCCGTTATGTGCTGAACATGGACATCGTCAAAGCATAACCTTTCCATTTTTGCTTCTTTTCACCTCAGTTTTATGGAGCCTGACTAACCTGAGTTGGCTGTCAGAGACCAAGCACTATTTTATTCTGGGTGGGAAATCCGATAACATTTGCACTTCTTCTAACAGCCTTGTAATTTGGGCAGAATATTGGTGGCAAGACTAGTAGCAAAGATGAGGATCTGTTGTTTTGATGCCCCAGGTCAGAAAGGGAATATGTTTGGGAAGCTAATGTTTTGCCACTGGGGCAAGGATTTGGCTCAGTAGCAGAGCATGCGACTAGCAGAGCAGAAGACCCTGGGTTCTGTCATAAGAACAGAAGATCCCTGCTGGATCAGACCAGTGGTCCATCTAGACCAGCATCCTGTCTCACACAGAGGCCAACCAGTTCCTTTGGAGGGCCAGCAACAGAGCATAGAGGCTGAGGCCTTCATAAGGAGAGCTGTGCTGGATCAGACCAGTGGTCTATCTAGTCCAGCATCTTCTCCCAACACAATGGCCAACCAGTTCTTCTGGAGGACCAGCAACAAAGCATAGAGACTGACGCCTTCATAAGGAGACCCTGTTGGATCCAACCACACCATCCTCTATATGACAGGCCTTCAAGTTCTTGAAGATGGTGATCATATCACCTCTCAGCCACCTACTCTCCAGGCTAAACATTCCCAGCTCTTTCAACCTTTCTTCATAGGACTTGGTCTCCAGTCCCCTCACCATCTTCGTAGCCCTCTTCTGGATCCATTCCAGCTTGTCTATATCCTTCTTAAAATGTGGTGTCCAAAACTGAACACAATACAATATAGCAAAGGAAATAAATATGTCAGAATTGGAGACTGATGGGCAGATGTATTCTTAATTGTGGAATGCTGAGAGTGATTAACTGAGACCTGCCATTACACTCTATCCATCTCCTCTCAAGCATGTGGGGCAATTGACTGTGTAGATATCTCTCCTGTCCCCAGACCAGAGAAATACATTCCAATCTGCCATTCCAAATTACATTACATCCTACTATTCATTACATTACAACCTACTATTCTAATCTACTGTTCCAATAAATAAATAAATAAATAAAATAAAGAGGATGCATGGCCCTTCTGTGGGATTGGTGAGAATACAGGTGTAAAGGCTGAATGAGGTTAGCATATGCAGTGAGATAAGAAACCACTATCCCTGTTAAGTCCTGGGGATTCCATTGTTCTGAATGTTGTGATAACTTGCAACTCAGCAATTTCCCTTTCCAGTTTGATCCTGAAATTCCTTTGCAATAAAGCAGCTACTCTGAGGACACCCATTGAATGTCCTGGAAGGTTGAAGTGTTCTCCAAAAGGTTTCTCAGTCTTGTGATTCTTGATGTCAGATTTGTTTCCATTTATCCTTTAGTGTAGGGTTTGATCTATTTGCCCTGTATGGAGAACCAAAGGGCATTGCTGGAATTTAATGGCATATACAATGTTAGAAGATGAGCAAGTGACTAAGCCTGAGATGATGTAGTTGATGTTGTTAGGTCCAGTGACTGTGTTATATGGGTGTATGAACATATGAACATATGAAGCTGCCTTATACTGAATCAGACACTTGGTCCATCAAAGTCAGTATTGTCTTCTCAGTCTGACAGCGGCTCTTCAGGGTCTCAAGCTGAGGTTTTTCACACGTACCCTTTTTTGGAGATGCTGGGGATTGAACCTGGGACCTTCTGCTTCCCAAGCAGATGCTCTACCACTGAGCCACCGCCCCTCCGTCACCGTATGTGGCAGCAAAGTTGGTATCTGCATTTATTGCAAGCTCTGGTACCATTGTCTATGTTCAAATTAGATGTTGTAATTATTGCGGGTGAGGAGTTGTTTGAGATTCGGGGACTTTCTGTGTGCGAGAAAAGGTTTGTCCCTCAGTACATGTGAAAGAGAACTGTAATTATCCAGTAGAGCAGGGGTGTCAAACTCATTTGCTATGCGGGCCGGATCTGACATAAATGAGACCTTGGTGGGCTGGGCGATGTCAGGTTGGGCCAAGCCATGTCAAGCCGGGCCATGTGTGTACCTATTTAAGATTAGGTAGCAGAGATATAAATTTTATAAAGGACACAAACACATATATATTTAAAAAATTTAAAACATGCTTAAAATGTTAGCCCTCATTGGTTTTTAAGATGCTTTCTTTGTATTTCTCCCATGGGAACTAGGGAACTGGCAAAGGAAGCTCTGGCTTTTTCCTTCCTTCCCCAGGGGACTTGCGGGGGGGGGGGGGGGAGAGAAGCCTCAGCCAAGAGAGGCTTGGCTCAGTAGCTCTGCTGTGTGACTGAGAGAGCCTGCCAAAGCAAGCTATTCCTCCTCCCTTCCTCCCCAAGGGAGGAGCCTCAGCCAATGGAGAAAATAGAGTCTTTGCTCTGTAGCTCCTGTGTGATTGAGCAAGCCTGGCAAAGCAAGCTGTTGTGCAGAAGGAAGCAAGAGATAAGAGAAGGAAGCAGATGACAGCCAGTTGCTCAGGGCTTTCTGAGGGCCTTATTTGGCCCCCAAACTGCATGTTTGACACCCCTGCAATAGAGGTTGTAAGTTGCTGCTGATATGTTGAACTGTTTTGAGTTGAGAGCTGTATGTGACCACTAGTGGTGTTTTGTTATTGACTCTTTTGGGCCTGTCTAGCAACACATTTTCTCTGGGTATCATTCTGGCTTTGTTAATCTGTTTCTTGACTTCATCAGGTGGATCCTTTAGTTCCAAAAGTGTTTGTTGTAAATCCCTCAGGTGAGACTCTGTTGGTAGGATTGGAGCAGATGTGTTTGTAGCACAGAGCCTGGCTGTATGCAGTGTATACAATGCATCATTTGTAATATTTAGGATGGTAGCTGGAGGCTTCCAGGTATGTTGTTGGACAGTGGGTTTCCGATACAAGGTGGTGTCTATGTGTTCATTATTTGTTTTTATAGCCACTGATGGACCTCTACTCCATATTTTTATCTAACTCCCTCTTGAAGCTGTCTATGCTTGTAGCCGCCACCACCTCCTGCGGCTGTGAATTCCGCATGTTAATCACCCTTTGGGTGAAGAAGTACTTCCTTTTATCCATTTTAACCCGATTGCTCAGCAATTTCATCGAATGCCCACACGTTCTTGTATTGTGAGAAAGGGAGAAAAGTACTTCTTTCTCTACGTTTAGCTATAAAGATGTTAGCATACTGTGGGGCTACACGGGTGCCCATGGCTATACCACTGATCTAAAAGAACAGTTCGTCACCAAATCTGGAGTGGTTATGGGTGAGAACAAAATAGCACAGTTTGGTGGCAAAGTCAGCTGTGGTTTTGTCAGAAATCATATTCCTTATGGTTTGTAATCCATCCTAGTATGGGATGTTGTCAGGGGGTCGTTTTGTTGAAAATTAGGTGGAGCTTATTAGCATAACTCATTAGCATATGCCACTCCCCCAGCCAAAAGCAAGAAAGGAGAGCCTGGGCGAGCGAGGCCTGCTTGGGCAGGCTTGAGATCCAGCCAGCCCAAGCAGGCCTTGCTTGCCTGAAGCTCTCGTGGGCCACCACACACCCCTCCCCCAGTCAAAAGGCCAGCAAGCCACCCGCTGTCCAAAATCACATAAGAAGTGGAGAAAGGGGGTGCAGGCTTCTCCAGGGGTTAATGAGGGCTGCTGGGGGTGTGGCAAAGCTCCTGGTGGCTGGCTGGCTGCCTGCTCTCCTAATCCAGGGATTGTTATGCAGTTGTACCTACTATTCAGTGGATAAGATAGGTGGGGAGGAAGAGGGGAAACTGTCAGAAAGGTTCAGGAGCTGTGCTCCTGTGAGCTCCTGCTGAATCTGAGGCTTGGATGTTGGTATACAGAGCTAAAATAGTATGGTTGTTCAGAGATTGTATTTCCCTCAGGAAGTCTGGTGTCACAAACATAACTAGGAGTGTTGATGGCACAGGGTGATAGAACAGAGTCCATATATCCAAATAACCCCACAGTGGTAGTGCCTGTGCCTGAGACAATGAGGCGTCCTGGGTTGCCAGGCTTGTGTATTTTAGACAGAAGATAAAAGGTACCTGGTCGAGGTTCCTGTGGTGTGTCTGAAAGGATTTGTTCCTGAATGTGCAGGGGTAATTCTTTTGTAATCTTATTTCGTTCTCTTTTTGTATCCTGGTGTGGGATATGAGTCCAGTTGTTTGTTAAAAGAAGTATTTGAGAGTTGTCTTTAAGCCTCCTGGATGTAGTCCGGGTGGCCGAACTGTGGCTTGGGAGCCACATGTTGCTCTTCCATACATATTGTGTGGCTCTCGTAGCCCCAACTTCTCAGTTAGCTGGCTTGGAGAATGCATTTAAAAATTGCTTTCTTCCCACCCTCCCTCCTCCCATCTATTTTCCTTCCTTCCTTCCTTCCTTCCTTCCTTCCTTCCTTCCTTCCTTCCTTCCTTCCTTCTTTCCTTCTCTTGCAGCTCTCAAACATCTCATGTTCATGTCTTGTGGCTCTCTAACAATGCAGTTCTTACATTAAGCAAGTTTGGCCACCCCTGATGTAGCTCTATTCATGATGACAAGAGATTGCACCCTTGTCTGCCTTTTCAGGTGAGGGAAAATGGCATGGAAATACACATCAGTGACACCTGCTGGATAGATCTGTCATTGCATGCAAGGTCTGTAACCTCACCATCTGCCAAAACCATACCTTGAATGTGTGTAAGAATCCAACGAGTCATGATGGAATTCTATCAAAACATGTTTTCTAATTATTTAATTTTTTTTAATTTTTAATTTCGGTCTCTGTTGAATTTATTGTTAACTGCCCTGAGCCCTGTGAACTCTGGGAAAGGTATAAAAATGGAAATTAGGGCTGCCAAGTTCCTGGGCTGCGCGAGGTTTTCCCCCACACCAGAGGTTCCCAACCCACTGACCCGCACTGGGCTGGTGAAGGGGATCCTCCCCTAACGTTGCGATGACATCACTCATAGCGACATTGCACGCTGGCCACTCTAGGAGCTTCCAGGAAAACTCTATGGTTTTCCCAGCTGCTCTAGCAATTTGGGAGGGAAAACTTTATGGTGCCTTTTGTACCATAGAGTTTTCCCTCCCAAATTGCTGGAGTGTCAAAAAAAAAAAAAAACACTGGCAATGATACCGGAGGCTGCAGGGGACTTGGCAACCCTAATTGAAATTTTGAATGAGTGAGTGAATGATACCTCATGTCACACAGCAGGGATCTGGGAGGACCTTCTACTGGCTGCCTTCACTTTGGTAAGGGTTTATATGGGGGGCCCAGAGCACTCAACCAACCTTGTCTTCCTTCTTAAGAAATACTTCTTAACTGTGAGCAAGGAGACATGAGAACCCAGGCAGTATAACAACAAAAAGAAGTGTATTATTAGTGCTCTAAAACAATAAGTGGGTGATAAAGATTTAGCGCTAAATATGAAACAGTAACGGCTGGTGCAATAAACAAAAGCCCTGACACGTTCAGCTATATAGTCCTTACTCTAATACCAAATTCACCACACTTCCCTCGGGTGAGGGATCTTCCTACCGCCTGTTCCAGAGAGCAGTCTTCGTCTGCAGCCTCTCTAGACAGAGAACCTCTCTGCCTGCAGCCTCTTCAGCAAAGAACACACCCTGTCTGTGCTTGGCCCTTTTTATGCTCTCTTCCCAGGTCCCACCCCTCTCTGGGCTAGTTTCCCTCCAAAACCTTACCACCCAATCAGAGGGACAAAGAGGATCCTGGGCAATGTAGGCTTTCCCCAGTAACTCCCATGCAGGCTTCTCTGGGGCCTGCAGGCCTCACTAGGCCCAGGATCATGACACCTTGCAGCTATCTTATGTAGGGTTTCCAAGACAAGAAATGAACAGAGGAGGTTTGCCATTGCCTTTCTCTGCATAGCAACACTGGATTTCCTTGGTGGTCTGTGATCCAAATAATATTCAGGTCTGGTCCTGTTTAGCTTCTGAGATCTGATGAGATCAGGCTAGCCTGGGCCATCCAGGTCAGGGCAAACCATGCCTTACAAGGAACTCCTGTCACACACACCACCGTTCAGTCCATATTTAAATCAGGATTTACGTAGTTCCTTCCATGTACTTTAGCAAATGTTGCTAAATCAAACTCATGATTGAATCAGAACACTGCCCTATCTAGCACATTCAGGCAAGGAACATTCTCCCTCCAGTTTGGTGTAGTGGTTAAGTGTGCGGACTCTTATCTGGGAGAACTGGGTTTGATTCCCCACTCCTCCACTTGCAGCTGCTGGAATGGCCTTGGGTCAGCCATAGCTCTGGCAGAGGTTGTCCTTGAAAGGGCAGCTGCTGTGAGAGTCCTCTCAGCCCCACCCACCTCACAGGGTGTCTGTTGGGGGGGAGGAAGGTAAAGGAGGTTGTAAGCCACTCTGAGACTGATTCAGAGAGAAGGGCGGGGTATAAATCTGCAGTCTTCTTCTTCTTCTCCAGAATCTTTCTCAGCCTTGGTACTCTTCCACCTTTTAAAATGGCAATTTCAGGCGCTGAAGAAACTTTTAACCAACCTTGGACCATCTCCCAACCGATGGGTTTGGACTCAAAAGTGGGTTGTGAAACGTGAAACTTCTGAAAAGGCGTCATGGGCTAGCCCTCTCTAACACCTGCTCCTGCTTTCTCCATTGGTTTTTCTTCTATTTTGGAATCCAAGATCTGACCCTGGAAATGATACCTTCCTTTGGATTTTGATCAAATAAAAAGTGTCCTGATGGTCACTGGAGTGGTAAGAATCTTAAGGGAGATTAGACGGAGTGATGGAGAAAAAGGGGGTGGTCAAAGGCGGAAATATGACCTCTGCAGGCTGGCCCTAGGGCAAGCCCACTACTCACTGCCCCCTTGCCACCCTCCTCCATGGTGCCACAGGGTGGTGCCCTGCCCTGCCATCCACACCCTTCCACCCCCCTGGAGCGGCTTACAGCAAAGCAGGGGGGGGGGGAGGTGTTGGAACCATTTACCATCTGCTACCAAAATGTTAGGAAATACATGTTAAATTCAGAGGTTTGGAGTGGCAGTAATTGGAGTCGAGGCTTAAGCTTAGCAAAAGAAATAAAGTTTACTAGAAAACATCAGGATAGGGTACTTGGGATAAAACAGAAAAACAATCTAGCTTACCAGCTAGTCTATCTATGTCAGATCTACATGGCTACGTTCTTTGCCTCAACGTTCTTCTCCCCAAAAAGCATTTCGCCAGGAAGAAGAGCAATAAAACTGGCATACAAGATCAAAGCATTTCACACCTAACATCCTCTCTGACCAATGTTGTGTTTACATCTTTCTCAGGCAAAGTAAGAACCATCCCACAATTGAGTTTAGGTCGCAATACATCACTTCCTCTATCAGGTAAACAAACAGTTAACTATATAATGGCTGGAATGTACATAGCTTGTATTCTAACAGGGGGGCACCTGGCTTCCTTCGCCTCCCTTCCAGAATTGGAGGGGAGCAGAGTGAAGCCAGCCACCTAGTTGGCTTGAGCGCTGGCCAGCTGGCTTTGCTTCGCCTTTTTGCCTTTTCTTTTTTGTTCCATTGGGTGTTCCCTCAGTGATCTCTCCTTCCTGCCCAGTGTTTTAATATGCTTTTGTGTTATGGTCAATAGAAATCTGGCACAACTATTTGCTTGATTACATACAGTCTGACATCGTGGCAACAATCAACAAGGATTCCACGTGGGAAGATAAAGCCAAGGAAATCGAGACCAGATGGAACCCTTATTTAGAATGGATCTCAGGAGAAACAAGGAAGGACATTCAGTGGAAGATCAAGACTTTGTGCCCTTGGCTGAGGGGGAAAGACTAAGAGAAGATGGGGGGGGGTTGGGGGGGGGGGAGGGTTATTTGTAATTCCAACATTCATGCGTTGTAATGGTCAATTTTACAAGAGTCAATAAAACATAAAAATATTTATAAAAAATAATAATAATAATAATAATATGCTTTTGTGTTCTCCAAATTAAAACCCACTGCTCTTAACCACGTAAGGCTCCCAGCTCCCAGAGAGCCAGTTTGGTGTAGTGGTGCAGACTCTTATCTGGGTTTGATTCTCCACTCCTCCACTTGCAACTGCTGGAATGGCTTTGGGTTAGCCATAGCCATTGCAGAGTTGTCCTTGAAAGGGCAGCTGCTGTGAGAGCTCGCTCAGTCCCATGCACCTCATAGGGTGTCTGTTGTGGGGGGAGAAGATATAGAAAATTGTAAGACGCTTTGAGTCTCTGATTCAGAGAGAAGAGCGGGGTATAAATCTGCAGTCTTCTTCTTCTTCCCATGGTTTGCGAGCTCCCAACCCACTGGGGGGATCCCGAGCCCCAGAGAGCTTCATTGCGCATGTCATGCCCAGAACAATGATGTCACTCAAAAGTGACATCGTTGCACCAGGCACGTCGTGTGGGGGACAATTTGGCTAAAAACTCTATGGTGCCATCCCCCACCTGGAGCCAGGTAGGCCCTGGCAGTCCTATAACCACTTTGCCACTCTTAATCACTACACCAAACAGGTGGGAGGCGAGGGCCTCTGTGCCCTGTTGTTGAACTGTCTGTCAGAGGAACATTTTGGCCACTGTGTGAGACAGGATGCTGGATCAGATGGACCACTAGTCAGTGCCGGATTAAACCCTGTGGAGGCCCCTAGGCAGTCAAAATCTCGGGGGGCCCTAGCAAATGGTCTCAGAGTCGGAGCACCCACCCTGCCGCCTGCGGCCCTTGCTGTAGCCTGAATTGAAAACAAATCAGCCAGTATCATAATGCCCCTGTATAAATCGATGGTGCGGTCTCATTTGGAGTACTGTGTGCAGTTCTGGTCGCCGCACCTCAAATAGGATATTATAGCATTGGAGAAAGTCCAGAAAAGGGCAACTAGAATGATTAAAGGGTTGGAACACTTTCCCTATGAAGAAAGGTTGAAACACTTGGGGCCCTTTAGCTTGGAGAAACGTCGACTGTGGGGTGACATGATAGAGGTTTACAAGATAATGCATGGGATGGAGAAAGTAGAGAAAGAAGGACTTTTCTCCCTTTCTCACAATACAAGAACTCGTGGGCATTCGATGAAATTGCTGAGCAGACAGGTTAAAATGGATAAAAGGAAGTACTTCTTCACCCAAAGGGTGATTAACATGTGGAATTCACTGCCACAGGAGGTGGTGGCGGCCACAAGCATAGCCACCTTCAAGAGGGGGTTAGATAAAAATATGGAGCAGAGGTGGCTATTAGCCACAGTGTGTATATGTGTATATATATATATAATTTTTTTTTGCCACTGTATGACACAGAGTGTTGGACTGGATGGGCCATTGGCCTGATCTAACATGGCTTCTCTTATGTTCTCAAAAACCCCTTTGACAAAGCTGCGGGGGAGAGGCAGAGAAAGGCAAACTTGGTGACAACACCAGCAGCAGCCACACCAGGCAAGTCAGGCAAAGAGTGGCTCAGTTGCTGGCTGCATGTGCAGGCTGGGAGGGCTGCAAGCAGGAGGGAAACTGCGGGGAGCTGGCCTGGGGCCCCTAAAGGTGTGGAGGCCCATAGGCCAGTGCTTACCTGGCCTAATTGTTAATCCTGCCCTGCCACTGGTTTCATCCAGTAGGCTTCTTCTGATGTTCTTAATATGTAGGTAGCCCTGTCTGAGTATTTCTGAACTGCATACTTTGATACAGACATTTTACCAACTTACCTAAAAAACAAGACGTGTTGCTTGGAAGGATTTTTGTTCCTGGCTAGCAGGGATGTCTTTGAAGCCGAACTCAATTACAGGATCTAAAGATGACCTGCTGGTTGAAGATTGATGGGTGACTTTCACTGGGGAGCTGAAATCAGCTCCAAAGAAGTGCAAGGTGGAAATTTTAAAACTCTTTTAAGATGCAAAAATTCACACATCTGCAGCTAGGGGGCAGCAGATCACACTCAGAGGGATCACTTGGAGAGTCAAGGACATGAAAAAGGAAGCGAACTACAATCCAGTAGATAGATCCAGGTGGGCAGCTGTGTTGGTCTGAAGCAGGGATGGCCAAACTGCGGCTTTGCCACACATGGCTCTTTCACATATATTGTGAAAGCCAGAGGCATGAAGAATGCATTTAAAGTTAAAGTTGCTTTCTTTCCACCCCTCTCTCCCCCCCTATTTGCCTGCCTTCCTTCCTTCCCTCAAACATCTAACATTCATGTATTGTGGCTCTCAAATATCTGCCATTTATTTTATATGGCTCTTACATAAAGCAAGTTTGGCCACCCCTGGTCTGAAGCAATAGAACAAAGTAGGGGTCCAGTAGCACCTTTAAGACCAACAAAGTTTTATTCCAAATGTAAGCTTTCGTATGCATGCATAGTTCATTCCTCATCTGAAGAAGTACGCGTGCACAAAAGCTTACATTCTGAAGAAAAATTTGTTGGTCTTAAAGGTGGTACTGGACTCCTACTTTGTTCTATAATCCAGTATCTTATTGAAGATTACTCAGTGGAGTTTATGCCCAAGGAAACCTTCAGGCTGCACTGGAAGGCAAGCCCAAGGCCACTGTATCTATGTAAGCAGCTTCAAAGAGCTTCAGTGTAGTGCATGACTCTCTGGAACAAACAAAGGCTTTGTACCCAAGTTCGGTACCAAGACAAGTCTGCTTTAAAATCTCCCCTATTCCCAAGTAGTGCAGGGTGGCAGCCTCATTCTCCCCTCCTCTGTATTATGAAGAAGACAACTACAGATTTATACCCCACCCTTCCCTCTTAATCAGAGCGGCTTACAATCTCCTATGTCTTCTCCCCCCACAACAGACACCTGTGAGGTGGGTGGGGCTGAGAGAGCTCTCACAACAGCTGCCTTTTCAAGGACTACTCCTGCAAGAGCTATGGCTGACCCAAGGCCATTCCAGCAGGTGCAAGTGGAGGAGTGGAGAATCAAACCTGGTTCTCCCAGGTAAGAGTTCGCATGCTTAACCACTACACCAAACTAGCTCACCCCTCACAAAACCCTGTGAGGTAGGTTAGGCTGAGTGGCCAAGGTCACCCAGTGCAGTCCATGGCTAAAGGAAGATCAGAAGCCAGGTTTCCCCGGGGGCTTAACCAATTCTTACATTAAAGAACACACAGGTTGGTTCTGAGGATCCCAGTGTAACAGTCAAGTGTGAGCTACAGGTTCTCCTGGAATCCTTTAGTGCAGGAGCGGCCAATCTGTGACTGGGGAGCCACATGTGGCTCTTTCACATATATTGTGTGGCTCTTGAAGACCCCACTGCCCCGTTAGCTGGCTTGAAGAAGGCATTTCTCTCTTTAAATCACTTCTCCCAGCCAAGCTAGCTGACTGCTTGGATAATGCATTTAAAGTTGCTTTCTTTTCACCTCAGTCTCCTTTCCCCATCTATTTGCCCGCCCGCCTTTCTGTCTTGCAGCTCTCAGACATCTGACATTCGTGTCTTGTGGCTCTCAAACATCTGACATTTATTCTTTGTGGCTCTTATGTAAAGCAAGTTTGGCCACCCCTGCTTTAGTGTAAAGTTCACGATCGAGACTGGGACTGACATGGAGAAGGGGACTCTGCCTCCTTCCTTGTGCCATTTCCCCTGACCTGAAACAGCTGCCCAGGTGGGCACTATTTGCGTGAGTTTCCCCAGCAGGCCAAATGATGCCCCCTTGGACTATCGGAGGTTGGGGAAAAACTGTTCTGGTAGGGGCTGAAGTTCTTTGTCTGTGCACGCCGTGGCTCCAGTTCAAAATAGCACTTGGGCATGTGGGAATTAAAAAGGTAAAGGTAGTCCCCTGTGCAAGCACCAGTTGTTTCCGAAATCCACAATTCGCATTCAACTCTTCCATGGGGTGGGGAATCACTGACCAGACCTGTGAATTCTGTAATGCGTGAATCAGCTCTACACCTGCTACTAGCGGTGATGAAACCTGCTTAATGTAAGAGCCACATAGGATGTCAGGTTTTCGAGAGCCGCAAGATATGAATGTCAGATGTCGGAGAGCTGCAAGGAAGGAAGGAAGGTAAATAGATTAGGGGAAAGAGGAGGGAGAGAGAGGTGGAGAGAAAGCAACTTTAACTTTAAATGCATTCTCCAAGCCACCAACTGGCTTGGCTTGGAGAAGTGATTTAAAGGGATGAATGCCCTCCAAGCTGGATGATGGCGCAGTGGGGGCTTCAAAAACCACACCTGAGCCGCTGTGTGGCCAGCCCTGTGCTACACCAAAGCAGGGTAGCAATGAATTGTACAATGAATTGCCAATGCCTTTCCGTTTTGCCTCTGGTAATCCCACCCTCTAAAATGGAAGGGGAGGCCAAACTGTGGCTGGGGTGCCACATGTGGCTTTCACACATATTGTGTAGCTCTCGAAGCCTCCACCGCCTGCTCAGCTGGCTCGGAGAAGGCATTTGTCTCTTTAAATCACTTCTTCAAGCCAAGCCAGCTGGCAGCTTGTAGAATACTTTTAAAGTTGCTTTCTTTCTACCTCTTCCCGCCCCACATCAAGGGCTTTTGGAGACCCAGTTTGGTGTAGTGGTTAAGTGCGTGGACTCTTATCCGGGAGAACCAGGTTTGATTCTCCACTTGCACCTGCTAGCATGGCCTTGGGTCAGCCATAGCTCTGGCAGAGGTTGTCCTTGAAAGGGCAGCTGCAGTGAGAGCCCTCTCCAGCCCCACCCACCTCACAGGGTGTCTGTTGTGGGGGAGGAAGGTAAAGGAGATTGTGAGCTGCTCTGAGACTCTTCGGAGTGGAGGGCGGGATATAAATCCAATATCTTCTTTTTTGTAGAAAAAGCCCAGCAGGAGCTCCTTTGCATATCAGGCCACACCCTCTGACACCATGCCTGCCGGAACTGTGTTCCTGTGCGTTCCTGCTCAAAAAAAGCCCTCCCCACATCTATATGCCTCCTTCCTTCCTTCCTGTTTGGTGAAGTGATTAAATGTGCGGACCCTTATCTGGGAGAACCAGGTTTGATTCCTCATTCCTCCACATACACCTGCTGATGTGTCCCTGGGTCAGCCACAAGTTCTCTCAGGGCTGTTCTGCTAAAGAGCAGTTCTGGGAGAGCTCTCTCAGCCCCACTGACCTCACAGGGTATCTGCTGTGGGGAAGGGAAAGGAGATTTGTAAGCCGCTCTGAGACGTCTTTGGGTAGCTAAGGGTGGGGGGATAAAAAATCCAGTCTCCTCTTCTTCTTCCTTGCAACTCTCAAACATCTGATGCTTATTCTATGTGGTTCTTACATTAAGCAAGTTTGACTACCCCTCATCTGAAGCAATAGAACAAAGTTTGAGTTCAGTGGCACCTTTGAGAGCAACAAAGGCTAATTCTGCCTTTTGTGTGCATGCTGTAGGCATGATCCCTCTACATACTTCTTGCATTGTTTAATGCCATATAACCCTTGCACTCTGGCTCAGATTCCTGCTTGATTTCAGATTTCTGTAATCCTATTTGTTCTGCTTATTGGATGTCCCGTTTGTTGAGAAAGGCGGACTCCAAATAATGCAAATAGATAAAACTATGCCATCAGGAGACTTCTCCAGCCACTGATACCACCACTTCTCTGGCTTCTGAGATTTCAAGCCCACACACTTCCACCCGGGGGTCATTTCGTAGAAAAAGAGGTGCTGGAGCTCATTAGCGTAACTCATTTGCATATGCCACACACTCCTGGCATCACCAGAAGGTGTACTAAATTAGATCAGCTTGTGCCTATTGTGAATTGTAAGAAATCTTAGCTTGATGTTAATTGATTGATATTACAGAACAGAATGGCTCTGTGATAAAGCATCTCTGTGCGAAACGTGATCCATTAGTCAACTAGCATGTAATGGAGAAGGTAGAAGCCTTTGGAGCTTCCATTTTAGGGAAATTGGATACATCACAACATAAGATAAAAGACTGTGAATATATGTTTTAAATGAATCCTTCTGCATGAATTTCTCTGCACAAGAATTGGAATACTTCTAAGAGAACTGAATATAAGAGAGCCAGTTTGGTGTAGTGGTTAAGTGCTCTTGTCTGGGAGAACCAGGTTTGATTCCCCACTCCTCCACTTGCACCTGCTGGAATGGCCTTGGGTTAGCTATAGCTATCACAGAGGTTGTCCTTGAAAGGACAGCTGCTGTGAGAGCCCTCTCAGCCTCACCCACCTCACAGGGTTGTGGGGTGGGGGGAAGATAAAGGAGATTGTAAGCCGCTCTGAGTCTCTGATTCAGAGAGAAGGGCGGGGTATAAATCTGCAATTCTTCTTCTACATTTCTTTTTGTGGAACCCATCCCCTTAGGAAAAATATTTTGTACTGTGTATGAGGTATCAATGGAAAACGAATAAGAGACTTTTCGATATTGGTTTATAAATTCTTTATTGTTTATATACACAGTTAAAGTTTTCTTCTAATTATATCAGCTCTGCATCTACTTTAAAATGAATTATAATTGTTCTAATAAAACTTTACTCCCATTAGACTTTTAAAATGGCTTTCTCCTATGTGGCCACAGTGACATGAAGATTTCCATTGGTCTGCTTTATATGTTTTGGTTATTTTCCCTTTTTTTGTGGGGAAAAACATTAGAAAGTTTGTCAAATCTTGAGAGTTCAGCAAAATTCTCATGGGGAGGGAGGGTTGAACAATGGAGCCCAGAAGCAATTTTTTTTGAGGGATGGGGGGGGGGGTTAAGGAAGAAAGAGCACCATAAAATTGAGAGGTTTCAGAGCTCCGCTCCTGTGTCCTCCTGCCCAAAATGAGGTCTGTTTCCACCAATAAGGGTTAGAACCGTAGAGAAGAAGCCTTGTGAATTACCGCCATCAGTTTCTGTTGTGAAGGACGGTCAAATATTTGGGGATTGATTTGCAAAGGGGTGTAAGTGAACTCTGTCACTGAAATCCCCAGCTGATCTTACTGTTGCCAGGATACCCAGAGTTTGACCTTCAGTATTATCAGACAGTAGAACTTCGACTGTTGAAAGGACTCCGCACGCTTTGGTTGTAAAGATAACTAGGGTAGATGTCCTGCATCCCAGGCTACCACCCTTCCTGTCAATGAACCCGGCAGGTTCTGAAATCTGGAGTTCTCATGTACAAAGAGGTATTTTATTTTTTCTGGTTGTTGGCAGCTTTTCAAAAGTAAGTCAAGCTTTTCTTAGCTGCTCTTGATGTCATTTGTTTTAACCAAGAGCTGGTAAATCCATAGATTTATTGCAAACACCAAGGGGTAGAATTCTTGCAAGAATATCTTTTGCATATTAGACTACACACCCCTTGTAATGTACTGAAGTCGGAGACATTAAGATGGCAAGATGCTTTATTAGCGAGTACATCACAAAGATAATATGGTGGAGCTGGATCCCGTTATATACATTTCCTGGAACAACCTTCTTTCTGGTCAGGTCCAATCCTGGCCAGTTAAGTTTCCCACCACTTATTGTCATAGGCGGGCTGCATTCATCCCTTCCAGGCACCACCCACGAGTGCGCTGTGCTGTACTTTCCGGAACGCACACCAGACACAACATTCCTTCCCCCCTAGTTCAAGATACATAGTCTTTCAAATAAGCGGGCGGCCACTGCTCTGAGAAACCACCGAGGTTTGATCTGGGGAGCTGAGGCTGCTGCCTGGGGTTCTCTAACCGCTGGTTCCTTGCTTTGGGCTGTGGTCGGCAGAGGTATCTCCCCCACCCTGTAAGGCTCCTCTGCCAGCAAACCCAGCAAGCTTGGCAGGGTTGCTTCTTGAGGAGGCCCTGTGCTCTCCCCGTTTTCCACTCCCCCTAGCCCTGCCGGTTCCTCCGGCAGTGTGTGGAGGCGGAGTTGGTCTATATGTCTGCGGAGGAGCTTGCCTCCCTTCCAACGAGACCTCGTATGAGTGAGACCCAATGAGCCGCAGCAACCGAACTAGTATCCACTCCGGCCTGCTCAGAAAGTTCTTGGCATAGACCGGATCCCCGGAAAGAACACCCTATGGAGGTACGGGGCCCGGTCGGGGTGTAACCTACCGAGCCGGGTGGTTAACCACCTGCCCATGAGTAACTCAGCAGGGCTTACACCCGTAGCCGGGTTAGGGTTGATCCTGTTCCCAAACAGGAAGGCGGACAATCAATGTTCCCAATCCTCTTGGACGATGTGGCCCAGGGTCTCCTTGGTTGTGCAAACCATGTGCTCCACTTGGCCGTTAGTGGCCGGGTGAAAGGGAGCGGATTGTATGTGGCGGATGAGGTACCTATTGAGGAATTCCTGGAACTTCTGGGAGGTAAAAGTGGTTCCGTCATCTGTCACCACGGTGTCAGGGATCCCGTGGGTGCAAAAAACCCTCCGTAAGTCTCTGACTGTGGCCGCGGTAGAGGTGGAAGCAACTGGGATGACCTCCAGCCACTTCGTATAAGCATCCACAAAGATAAAGAATATTTGCCCCTGGTATGGCCCCACAAAGTCTAAGTGTAGCCGGGACCACGGCACCCAATTGGATTCCCAGCGGTGAACGGGAGCACCGGGCGGATTTGGCCGGGACTCTTGGCAGGGCGGGCACCTCCTAACCCACCCCTCTATCTCTTCATCCATTCCCAGCTGCCATATGTAGCTCCACGCCAGAGCTTTCATACGCACTATCCCTGGATGCGTCTCGTGCAAGGCTTCAAGCATTGCTTCTGGAGTGGGGGAAGGACCACCACTCTACTGCCCCAAAGAATACACCCTTTGCGTAAGGAGAGTTCTTCCCAGCGGAAAATGGTCTGAATGCAGTGTCCAATTTGCCTGTGGGCCAACCCCTCCCTACCCAGTCTGAAACGCGTGCATGGATGCAGTCTCTGCCTGTGGACCTGGCTACCTCTGCTGCGTGGAGGGGCCGCTCCGGTAGACTCCAGGAGCATCACGTGGTGGGCCGGGGCCAGATCTGGGTCCATCTCCAGCAGCGGAAGGCAGCTGAGTGCGTCTGCGTGGCGCATTGCCTTGCCGGGGCAGTAAATGAGCTTGTAGGTATATGAGGAACTTGTTCCACTGCAGGACCTGCTGTGACAGGATCTGCGGTGTCTGGGGCGAGTAGGCCGAGCAATGGCTTGTGGTCTGTGGCAATCGTGAAGCGCCCATCAGGCAGGTAGTCATTGAATTTGTATGTGCCCGCCACGATTGCCAATGCCTCATCTATTTGGGTGTAGTTGCACTCAGCCTGGGTCAAGGTGCAAGAGTAATAGGCCACAGGGATCTCTCCTGCCAAATTTCAAGCAAAACTTCGTAATTATCTGTTCAGTTGAACATCTAAGAATGGGGCTGGGCTGACCTCCCTCAGCCTGCAAACTTGGTTTTAAAAGCAGAACTCCTCACTTTGTAAGTGAATCAGAATGGTGTCCCCCCCCTCAACCCCACCCCCATTAAGCAACTGGATTGTCTGATCCTTCTTCATATTGCCCCCAGAGATCTTCAGTCTGCAGCAGACAGCTTCGTGTAAAGACCAACTATGCAAAAAAGCTGCAGATGTGGGCACCAAGTATCTATGCAGTGTTAAGATTGTGTTGCTGCATCTGGGTAGCAAATCTGCCTTTTAGAAACCCTCCGAAAAACAGAGGGAAACGAAGGTAAACTAACAGAAACAGAAGGGAGTCTTGATGTTAACCATAGCTGTCGGTCTACTGTATTTTGGAAGGTACTAAATTTAGCATCCGGGAAATTCCCCATCACCTTAAATTAGCCTTAATTTCCTTTACTATTTTTTTCCTGATCTGGATAGCCCAGGCTAGCCTGACTTCATCAGATCTCAGAAACAAAGCCAGGCTGGCCCAAGTTAATACTTGAATGGGAGACCCTGAAGGAATACCAGGGTCACTAAGCAGAGGTGGGCAAATTCCTATTGTCTCTTGCCTTCAAAATTATATAGGGTCAGCTGCAATGTGGCATTTCCCTTCATTAGCTTGGGGAGCTTTCTTTACACAAACACACACAGGTGTCCACCAGAAAAAGCATTGGTGGCAGAGACTGAAACAAGGGCATGCAAATCTGCTATATACTAAGCAGCTGAGAAACTGCTCCTGCCCAAAAAACTGGGCAGCAAACCACAAAATCTGTAAACAAAGTTCTTTTCGTCAGGCTTTCCCGTCACCCGCTATAGGCCTCCCCCCCCCTTTCATTCCATCCTAGTGCTGTAGGACCTGCTTGACCTGGACAATAGGCCATACTTGTGAGGCTGAATCTGTCGTTTTTAAGCTTTCAATGTTTACTTTTATATTTTCATTTGGTTTTAACGGTCATCTGCTTCTGTGATGTATCCTGCCCTAAGCCTGTTCTATGGGAAGGGTGGACTATAACTGAATAAAACAGTGTTTAACCCTTGCATGTATGCAATCAGAAAACTTACAAAGCGAATGCTAATGGACTGCATTAATGCAATCCAAAAATAGATGTCTCTTCACCAAACCAAGTAACTGCACACAAGCTCCCAATTCTCTGGATTTCTACATAAAAGTGCAGCAGCTTTCTCATGTATTGGCATATTGGCAGTTTCACTTGTAGAGAACAAATGGATCCCCCAAATTTCCATTCTCTCTCATGGCCTCAGGATCACTAAGTAATTTTACATTCTTTTGACTCTGCAAAGCATGTTGTTTACTTCCCCCCTTTCACTTTACACAACAATCAGTACCCTTGCTTTTGGGAAATTCATAGGCCCAAGCTTGTATGTATGACTCAAAGAGCTGCTTGTACACATAGATGCACAAAAGATTGAAAGTTAGCTTATTTTGCCTTCTCAAGAGGAAGAGATCCTTTCTCTTGCCTACAAGGCAATTCTGCATGACATGCAAGACCAAAGGTTTGAGGTTGTAGTTGTGGGCTGCATAAGGTCTCTGAATTTGGCATATTTAATCACAGGGGTTAAGTGGATCACTTTTCATCCCAATTGAAGTGATCTGTTGCCATTCACTCCTGTAGAGAAGAGGGATAGTGGAGAAAGCCACTTGGATGAGGGGCTAAACCTTTTGGCTGTGTGACAGCCATTAAAATCCACCTGATAATAGTGTCATTGGAGGTTATTGGTCATAAAAGAATGTGCTGGAATGCCAAGTCCTGGCAACATAAGACTTGTACAATGCCCAATAGTTTACTGTCAATGAATAAGCAGGAGATCTGCACACCACAACTGAAGATTCCAAAACCAAATCCTTTATTTTCACAACTGTATAAATGTGTTCCAAGTATTTATGTCCAAGACAAGTTTAAAAGAAACATGCTGTTCAGCAAACCTGATCAGTTTGCTGGTGTATTAACTCCTCTCATCTGTTAAGCTTAATTACAATACCAGTCATGGTAAGATACATTTTTTGAGTTCAAAGAGGTGTAGCACGATGTAGCCTTGTGCAAAGAGGTTGCACTTCTGGCAAGAGATCCAGAGAGGTAAGCAGTGTTAACACTGGAAAACTAGATTGGTTCACTTTAAATAGCATCAATATCAATATCATCCTCCTTCTTGTTTGCAGACTTCACAGTTTCAACTTTAGGTACGCTGGCTGTCTTGGAGTACACCACCTGCAAGAACAAGAACTGTCTTACACATTCTGAGGTATCGTCATACAGCCTGCACATTTATGTAACAGGGCTGTGGATGGGACCACTTAATTTATGCACAATTAAGCATGTGGCACAAGCAGCTTAGAAGATCCTGCATTTACATCCACGGTCAAACTTATTTCCCATCCATCTCAACAAACTAAAGGAAAAAAGGGAGCTTGGGACAATTCTGTACTGCTGGACACACTACGATACTACAACCAGCTTTGTGTGATAACGGTGGAACTCACTTGATTTCTAACATCAGGAATTTTCCAACCACTTTTACCACACATTGGACTCGATTAACTGAGGGTCCCACTGCTGCCTTACCTCAATGTTTTCATCTTCATCTTCCTCCTCCTCATTACCAGATGACTCCTCCTCAGCTTCTTTCAGCCATTTAATGAACGGCTCTGCTTTGACACGAATTTCTTTGGCAAGCTCTTTAGAGACATATTTTTTTGAGGCCTGCAAGGAAAGGTTAACAAATTTAACAGCTTAATATAGATCCTGTATATCTACAAAACCATGCATAAGCATTTCCCCATGGTAAGTGTAACACATAACTGGCCAAATTACATGTGCAATTACTGCTAGGTTAATCTGGGATCCAGAAATAAGAGCTGCACTAGCCTACAACATACACTGAAAAGAAACCATCCTAAAGACTTTTAATAAGCTTGAAATGCATGAAGTAGGTTAGTCTTCTACAGTCCTTTTGGATGTTTTTCTCTTGCAGGCACAGAGCCCCGCTGCAAGCCTACTATTAGCAACGTGGATGCTTCACAAGAAACCATGGGACTATGTACTACTGCAGGATCCAGCTTCCTTCTCTAGAGCTATAGCTATAATCCACAGAACACAAACTAAATTCTAGCAGTTAATTGCTTCACTCCCCCCCCCCAGGGAATATTCTCCAGGCAAACTAAGATATCTCACACTCCTTTTAAGACAGTCAACCTCCTTCCTAGAGAACTCAAGAATCTGCTGATGTAGACATTAAATGAGATTGTCACTGCTTCACAAAGCAACAGAATTCATGTGTCCACATCTCAAAGCCAAGTACAAGCTTACAAAGTTTAGACAGGATTATCAAATCTCTCTCAATGGATTTTTAATACAAACCTTTTCCGCCCAGCTCAGAATGACTTCTTCCTCAAGAAGATCTGCATCATACATCTCCTTCAGGATGTGTGGAATTTTAGAAATCAACTGAGCCTGATGCATAGCTACTACACACTCCAGGCCATGAAGAAGGTATCTCTGAGCTTTCTTGTTGTTATGGCAAAACTGTAGAAAAAGGATGTTATGGTGAAACAGAAGCTCATCTCCAGACACATCACACAAGATTCTACAAGCAGAACACATGATCTGCAACTAAGCGTACCCCCAACCCAAGCCTCAGAAAATCATTAACAGAACTTACACGCAAGAAATGCCGCCTGTATTTCTTTATTTGTTCTCTTATCTTCTCATTAAAGAGGACTTCAGTCAAAACCAGAGGGCCCATAGCTTTGACATCCAGCCGCTCTGCTTCTGCTACAATATCCTTGTCTGAAGTCTCTATTACACCCTCTTCTTTCTTTTTCTGGGGGAATAAATGGTTTTGCTTAAATCAAATGCCACTACACTTGAACATACCAGCCAAAGGGGTCCTGCCTAAGTTTAAAAGGAATTTATTAGTAGAGGTTAGTCTAATGACCAGATCTCACCACCAGTCTGATTTAAGGAGATTATGCCATTTCAGTCCACTTAGCTGAAGGGGGGTGGAAGAGAATCAAACATCTACATGTGGATATGCTTTTACCTTAACAAAGTCAAATAGTATGTTGACTCTTTCTTCAATGGTTCTTTCCAGATCATCAGTAAGTGTGAGCACTTTTGCATGATCACTGATTTCATCCATTCTGCGCCTTTGGGCCTCTTCAGTTGTGTCTTCACCCCAGTCATCATCGTCATCCTCCTGTGAAGAAATTTAGAAGATTAACAACAAAATCCACTTTCAGAAAGCAACTCAAAAAACATTCCCTTCACTTCCTGACTTAACGTGTCGCTTTCAGAATGCACTGAGATGTATGACCAGAATACCAACAGTTCATGCATTCAAAGATGCTTCCATCTACTTACCGCTACATTTGGAGGGCTAAGCTCTTCTGGTGGTGCTGACTGAGTCGTCGTCTCAGAATTAGACACAGAACCATTCTCTTTATCCTTGCCTTTTCTGTTCTTCTTTTCTTTCTCTTTCTTGCCTGTACCAGCATCACTGCTCTCTGGAAACACAAAATCACGTTGGCCTTGAATAGCTGTATTTCAGCCTTTGCTAGCTTCCAGGTTTTTTCAGTGCCACTAAATGCAGTCTAATAAAACATTCTACTTGAGGAACGAGAGTATTTAGTTTTAATTTAGTCTCAGTCTGCATGATTTGTGTAAGCTTTAAAGCATAACCAAAAATTTATTTGAAACAAAGGAACTTATGCCAACTATTAAAGCATTTTTGCGCTTTGCAGCTGCTGGATATTTCACAGTAATTTGAGGGCTGCATGCCCCTTTTATAACCATTCAAACAAATCCTATCCTTCTTAGGGGCAATGAATCAGGTTTTAACAAGAGCGAAAAGACATTTTTGGATTAAACTAAGATCAACACAACTTTCCCATCTACCTCTGTCCAAAATCAATACATATACTATTAAAATAAGCTCTCTGGTATACACATGAAAGCTGCCATACAGAATTAGACTGCTGGCCCATCAAAATCAGTATTGTCTACTCAGACCAGCAAGTGGCTTTCCAAAGTCTCAGGCAGAGCCTTTCCATCACCTGGAGCTGCCAAGGATTGAACCTGGGACCTTCTGCAAGCAAAAGATGCTCTACCACTGAGCTACAGCCTCCCGAAGTACAGGTCATCTGTTTCATTAAACAGTAGGCTTAGGTGAAATTCATATGACTACTCACTATAGTTATATGAATGCATCTACCAGCAATAAGTGAGACCCCAAAACATATTGTTTTGAGATACAAGTGGCATCAAGTATTTGTTTTAATAACTGTTAATCTTCCAGAACTGTTGAAATATAACACAGCTTTAACTGTTAGCTAAATCAGGTCAGTTTTAGCTACACAATAGAAATCGCTTGCAGCAGCAACATCATGCAGCTAAAAAGTACCCATTTGCAATCAGAACACATTTGCTCATAAAGAATGAGCAACTGATGTTAGAGTCTACATAACAGATAACCTCATGTACAGAGACATCTGGAATAGGAAAGACTATGCTTACTATAGCAAGCTTAAAATTGAGGCAGACAACTAGATATCAACCACAGAGTGTTGCTTGCATTCAAAAGTCAGTATATTAGCTCATCATGTTGACTTGTTAACCAGTCAGATGCTTGCTTCAAAAAACCAAATAAGTCTTTGAAATACCAAGCTGAAGCCATGTTTTGTAAGTCTATTCAAATTTCAAAATGTACCCAAATCAAAGACAAACACATTACTTACCAGGTGGGTTTTTGAGGATAAACGTGCAGAGTTTATGGTTTGTGTCAAGCATGCCTCGGTAGCCACAGGCTTTGCAAGAGTTACCAATAGTTTGTTTCTTAGGATTGACATGCTGCCAAAGAAAAAACAATTTTAATGTTTGAAAGTTTTAATAGTTTTGAGAAGCAAACAAAACTTCTTTCTTACTTGTGATACACAGCCTGAAACTACTACAAAACTTAACAAGTTTCAACTGTCTTGTATGCCTGCTTAAATATTAGAATATGAGCTGGAGAAAAACTCAAACAAACTCTACTTCAGCTATAAACTAGTGAATCAGATACTGGCTTGGAATCAGTTTGTTGGTAATTTGGACTGTCCCTTATTCACATGCCAAGCATACTACTTACCAGATCAGTTTCAGGATTCTCACACTCAGGACAGAGAACAAATTTTTTAATGAACCCATCCAACATGTCTTGTAGCTTATTCGCCTCATGAGATCCATTGACAATGTAACGGTCATTCTTAACATCAAACTGGGTCTGCGCTCCCAGCTCACAACCAAAAAATTTGGTGGGATCTTTCAAGAGAATACAGAGAGAAAATACTGATTAGGTTCTGCAATAACTTGCCTTCCTGGCCTCCTTTAGACCTATTGAGAAGACATCCTTTAAGATTTCCAATACTTTTAATTGTTTAGTACAGATGGCCTTCCAAGTGGTCTGAAAAACTAACCTGCAAATTCTTCTCCCTGTGAACGTGACCATCTACATATTACTAACAGCAGCTGAAAAACACTGCACTGTTCTGTATCATTACTCTGCATTAACCACAGGGTTCCATTCAACTAGCCTTTTCACATTCCTGTGAAAAATACAGGAATTCCCTTCAAAAAAAGCTATATTAGGGATTATAGGATCTGCAGCAACAAAAGCTCTGTGGAATGTGGGCTGTAATAAGAACAAGAAACGGGCAAGATAGTCAGGAAGTTGGCTGAATCCAACCATTGATGAAGAATTGCGGATTTATACCCTGCCCTTCTCCCTGAATCAGAGACTCAGAGCGGCTGACAATCTCCTATATCTTCTCCCCCCACAACAGACACCCTGTGAGGTGGGTGGGGCTGAGAGGGCTCTCACAGCAACTGCCCTTTCAAAGACAACTCCTGCGATAGCTATGGCTAACCCAAGGCCATTCCAGCAGGTGCAAGTGGAGGAGTGGGGAATCAAACCCGTTTCTCTCAGATAAGAGTCCACACACTTAACCACTACACCAAACTGGCTCACTGATAAACAGAACCAGTTTACAGTAAAGCTCAGTGCACATCAGGATTGGTTACTGTCACTACTGCACAGAGCTGCCTTCTTTTTGCCTTAAAATCCACTGGCTCGTAGAATAAAATTATGCTGCGTGCACAGCAGCAACACAACTCTAAAACCACCGCTTTTGCACTTCCAAGGGCAGCAGCAGTAATTGGAAAAAAAGAAAAGGACCTGCAAATCCATTTATATAATTCAGGTTTGCACTACATTCTGTAACTCGGGACATTTGTTATTTCTAGTTTCTACCTAGAAATAATACTATGCAACTTACACGTAGGAGGCCGATTAAGCGCCTTTGCAACGTCAACCATGTTGACTATAACTGTCTTTATCCCATTTCCTTTGCCCTCAACCTAAGAAAGAGAAAAATGTGGTAAGTAAACACAATAAATATTATCCAAAATTTTAAATATGCCAATGTTTTAAATTAAGACACAGGGCAGCTACCTTAGCAATCAGACGGGGCATTTTGTAGCGATAGAACTGATCTGAAACACTGCGGTTGACATTGACAGACATTTTGGCTTATTAGTAGCTTTATCAATAAGATGCAGAGATCTTTGATTGCAACTTTTTGGTATCTTCTGTCTGGAGAAGACGTGATGACATAAACGACTGCAAGAGTTCTCGGTCTCTGACATGAAAAAATTTTCGCCACCGAGGCTGTGTGGGTCTTGTTTGTATGCTATATTTCCCCAATACAGGTACCAATGGCTGCGCAACAGCTCTGCAAAGGTAACAAAACAGAGGATTTAGTATTAACAACACTGTGTAGACACTGCTATTGCTTAAAAAAATTCAGTTTCAATAACAAATTCTCCTTTTTAACTACAGCATTATTTTGCCATTTTAATACATACTTTCAGAAATTTATGTTTTATATTCTCAATTCTAACTAATGCTGCTAGATCTATATAGCTTAGAAAGACTTTTAAACAGAGTATTTCAATAGACTGAGAGCCACCACATGGTCTGCTTTGAGAGAAAAAAACCCCTCTTAAAGATAAACACTGGTAATCTTAGAAATGAGACCAAATAATGTCTACTTGTTTACTTAATCTGTTAAAAGTTGCATTTATTTGATACAACTGTGGGTCAGTTATAGTGTAGGATCAACTTTTCTGGACACTGTGTCACATTTCACAATAGTCAACCTGAATAACCTTTTAAATTCAAAGCTGCACTAGTTAATACTTAACAGCTAGTGCAGAAGGAGAAGGGCTTTTTGCTAAACATATCCACTACAGCTTTGTCAGCCTTCTTTTATGCTGAGAGGGTGGCACAGTTCCAAACCAAAATGATACATGCAGAAATTTAAATGATCTTATGAAGAGTCCAAATTATACAAGCCAAAATTTCATATAAAATTTTGCAGCCATCAGAATGGCCTAACTGCATTATCACAGTGTGCTTTGATGATGCTACCAATCAGGCCCCAAGAATTAACCTGCAGCCTTTAGAAGAATTTTGAACTCATACGTCATTGTCATTACATGAATTGTCTGTGACAGTCAGCTAGCTGCCTGTGTTTCTATTAAAAAGAACCAAACTTCCTTCATACTGAACTTCCAAACAAAAAACCTTTTATCAGATGAGGAGATGAAGAGATTCCACGTTTCAAGCATGGAACTCCTCTCATTCCCCCATCCACCAAATCACCTGCCTGCAGTGCCATTAAATGAAATGGGGAGGGGGGGATCTCTACTGAAAAACAAGGGAGGGAGAGATAAAAAATAAATGACTTATGCAACGGAGTAGTAAAGCCATTCACAATGCGAGGCAGTCAGGCAGTAAATACCACTTCCTTTCTCTCCCCCCCCCCCCGCACCGTGTTGGAATGACTCAGAAATGCAGCAATTAAAGCACTGAGTCAGCCTTAAACGCCAGGCGGTGGCAACGTGTCGCGCACGCGCTGCTCTCTGGGGCCCCTTTTCCCCCCATCAATGGCCGGCCCAGCCAACCGCCCCCCCCCTTCCCAAACCATACAGTGCCAGTCCCGTTCTCTCCCCTCTTCCCACGCTGCGGGGTTTAGGAACTGCGCCACAGAAGGAAGGGAGGGGAGGGACGGTGGCTCAGTGGTAGAGCATCTGCTTGGTAAGCAGAAGGTCCCAGGTTCAAACCACGGCATCTCCAACTAAAAAGGGTCCAGGCAAATAGGTGTGAAAAGCCTCAGCTTGAGACCCTAGAGAGCCACTGCCAGTCTGAGCAGACAATACTGACTTTGATGGACCGAGAGTCTGATTCAGTATAAGGCAGCTTCATAGGTTCGGAAGGAAGGAAGGAAGGAAGGAAGGAAGGAAGGAAGGAAGGAAGGAAGGAAGGAAGGAAGGAAGGAAGGAAGGAAGGAAGGAAGGAAGGAAGGAAGGAAGGAAAGAAGGAAGGAAGGAAGGAAGGAAGGAAGGAAGGAAGGAAGGAAGGAAGGAAGGAAAGAAGGAAGGGCAGTGGCGCGCGCGCCGCTCTCCCGCTCAATTCTCTCCCCCTCCCCCGCTCCCCTTTTCGCCCCTCCCTTCGCCCAGCATCACGAGGGAGGGAGGCGCGCGGAGAACCTGGCAGCCGCCATCTTGTCGGGAAACCGGAGAAAAGGGAAGGGAGGGGGGCGTCCGCAGGAGGAGAAGCCGAACTGGCCACCGTCGGGCGTCTCTTTCCCCCTCTCTCCCTTTCCTTCCACCCCCGCGACAGGGGAAAAAAAACAGGCCCTTTCTCCCCTCCCCCTTTTTTAACCGATTCGCCTCGAAGACGGTTAGAAACCACAAAATGGACGTGGCACAATTTCGACCCCCCCCCCTCACGTTTATTTATTAATCTATTTATGTTCATTTGTATTCCGCCCTTTCCCGCAGGCAGGTTCGGGGCGGATAACACCAAAAATGAAAACGATTAAAAAAGACAAGCTAAAAACACAATAAAACAAATAGCTATCGTTTTAGTTCCCCCTTCCCGAGCAGCCATAAAAGCAAACGCGGCGGAGGGAGGTCTGCCCTCCCCAAAGCGCGTTTTCTGTTCCTAAGATCCGCATTCCTCACTCATCTCCCCCCCCACAGCCCCCCCCCCTCATCCACCCCGTAACGTTAAAAAAAAATTCCACGAGGAAACGCCCAACGGAAACATCCCCCCCTCGCGCCCAACGGAAACATCCCCCCCTCGCGCGCGTGCCCAAACTGCCCGTATGTCAGCCTCGCGCGCTGCCCCCCCCTCCTTCCCCACTCACCGTTTTCGTCCAATACAGACATAAACCCAACGCTGCTCGCCCCGGGCTGTGACGAAGCCGAACCGGTGTGAGGAAGGAAAAATTAGAAAAACAAAAAAAAAAGGTCGGGCGAGGGGGTTCTCGGGAGCGCCCGGCCGCTGGGGTTCTCTGCGGTGACAGGCGGAGGAGGCGGGCGCCGCAGCCACCAGGAGAGGGGAGGGGGATCCGGGCGTCCTGAGGAGGCGGGCGGGGTTCAGCGGGAGCAGCCGGGCCGGTCACTCTGCCGGGAGGGAAACAACACAAGTCAGCGGAAGGCGCATTGTTAAAAAAAGAGAGAGAGAGAGAGAGAGGCGGCGCGCGCGCCCGAGAGACGGGGGGGAGGGGCAGGGCTCGTAATGGCGGCCGAGCACCTACCTCTAGAATGTTCTCGCTCCGACTGAACAACGCCGTCGCCAAGGCTGGGATCAATCAGCCGCCGGAGAGGCCACGCCCGCTCCGCCGCGCGATTGGCTCCGCGCTTCGCCGCCCGTCGTCCTCGTTGGTCGCTCGGCGCTGTCAGTCATTTGGTTTCGCCCTGGTGACCGCCCCCTTTGTTCTCGTCTCTTCCCTCCCTCCCTCCCTCTCGAAGAGCTACCAGCGCCCCAAAGGACATCGCGTTTACGAGGCGCATCTGAGTCTCGCGAGAGCGGGGAAGAATGAGTCAGTGCTTGGCCGCCAGAGCGGGGGAGGGGTTTTCCGTTTCTTTCTCCGTCCCTCAGCGTGAGAGAAAAGGCGAATCTGTGAGGCGGCCGCGGGAGGGTATAATCCATTTTTAAAAAACAACACAGACGCACGTTTATTTCACTAAATCTCCCTGCAGCTTCGCTCTTTGTTCCTTTTCCGTTTTATGGTTAAAAATATTCTTATTTTACTGATATAAATAGGATATTGTCAATTGACGACACACCTCAAGGAATATAATTATTCTTAGGCTGTAACAAATACATTAGTTCTTGGTGCCAGCAGTCTTTTCTGGTTACTCGAGCTGCAGCAGGCTCATAGCAATTATAGGATCATAGAGTTAGAAGGGACCTCCAAGGTCAACTAGTCCAGCCCCCTGCACTTTGCAGAGAATACACAAATACCCTCTCCCTCCCCCCACAAACACACCCAGGGACCCCTGCTCTGTGCCCAGAAGTTGGCAGGTTTTCTCCAGAGCTAGTGTCACGGGAATGTGGTATGCTGGAAGTTGATAAGTGGAACACGTCTCTCAGATGAAGACATTTGAAACAGTATTACAAGCTTTACTGTTAGAGGCTTATGACCTTCCGCTATATAATAAACGTCTTTAAAGAAAGGAAGTTTAAAGCAACATCTTAACATCATAAATTCTTTGCTGAAGAACAAGAATTATCTGCAATTGCAACACATTGGACACTGGCACTGTAATTAATAGCTTTCAAAGATTTCAAACTGGATATGGACTAACTGCAAAAATCTTTTGAATATTTATTCCTTGTACTTTATGCTTTGCATTTTTGATAATATGCTGTTATATGTAATGATATGTGAAAGTGTGTGAAGTTGAAGTGTTAAATTCTCTATTACAATTTTGAAGAATTTTTCATTAATTTTTCATTATTTTTCCACAGTTTTTTGTTATTGGCCGTGCCCAGAAGTGGCAAAAAGCCTTCAGGATCCTTGTCCTGGAGAAAAATTGCTGCCTGACCCAAAGTGGTGGTCATCATTTCCCTGGATATGTAAGTGCCCTGAGAACTAAGGTTACCCTTGTAGAGGGGAAATCTACATCCAAGTTCATGAAAAACAGCCAGCCCTTTCCAGCAAAATAGGATGTCCAATTACTCTGTCCAGCTTCGTTCGTCTTCGACTGTCACTGCTTTGGCACGCTTGATATCATTAGGGGCTACCCACAATGTGGTTTTAGTGGCCTATTTCTAGATGGGTGGGTAAACTGAGGCAGTGGTTGAGTGCTGCACAGGATTGTGGGGCTTATTTGGGTTCATGCCATTCCTCCTATTTTCGTCTTCTTTCCTCCTGCACTTCTTGTGCATGGCAAATAAATTAGAAAATTCTGCTTTTGCAGCAGACCAGAGTTTGCCATTACAACCGTATGGCTAAATTATACCCTGCTGCAAACCAGAACTCCTAACAAGGATTAAGCCACAGTTTAGAGTCCAGCGATTTGCAGGCAATATGCTAATATAATGGCAAACTATGGTTTGCTGTGAAAGTGGAAATCCCCAAAAGGGAGAGGGAGGAAGAAATCCCTACTTTGTTCCATGTGGTAGCAAACCATGGTTTGCTATCAGGTCTGATCTGGGATCTGGAATACCTTCAGTGTTAGCTTGTCTACCATTATCAATCCAGGCAAAGACCTCCAGGGTTTTCTTGAATGTACCGTAGTTTTAAAATCATTGCTCTCAGGGCTGTAACCTGGGTAGAGCGGGTACACTGTCCCACCTGCAGCATTCTTCCACATCTCCTAGGATTTCTCCCACATCCAAACACCAGTCTTTAAGTGGTGTTATGAGAACTTTCATTTAAATAACGGGAAGTTGTTTTCTGATTAATTTCTGGGTTTTTTTAAAAAAAGTTCTTCTATTATGACTCTGAACAATTTCTACAGTGCAGAGGCTGAATCCCCCCATTTAGCTGCTCAGGGACAAGACTCCCACAACCATGATGTCGCCATCCATGTTGGCAAGGGAGAGTCTGGCCCTACTCGTGAGTAGTCCTTCTTCAAGAGCAAGGCTGTGACTGTCACAGCCAAATGCATAAGGACTGGGAGAAAGCTGATTTGGCTCTCATGGCCTCTCTTTTCATCATGACATGCTTTTAAGTGGCTTTCACTTCATTCCAAATCCTCCTCTTGACTGGAGACAACCCAAGAGAGGATACTGACTTTGGAAGCTACACACAAACTTACCTAGTACTTTTATCTTCCCTCATTTCAATAGAAGCTTTAACCAGCTTTCCAACAGATATCCGAGCATGGCAAGATTCCACAATTTTTGCACACAATAAAGTTTCAGTTTACAGGTCTGTTTGCTGTGTTCCAATAATATAATAAATAAGAAGAATTGGACATTGTGGAATTCACACGTGGTCTCCTCAGGAACTGGACCAGGGATTCCTCTGCAGTGGAAGGACTTTTCTTGAATATTTCCAGGATTGGACTGTTTAGAGCCAGTTTGGTGTAGTGGTTAAGCATGTGGACTCTTATCTGGGAGAACCCGGTTTGATTCCCCACTCTTCCACTTCCACATGCTGGAATGGCCTTGGGTTAGCCATAGCTCTTACAGGAGTTGTCCTTGAAAGGGCAGCTGCTGTGATAGCCCTCTCAGCCCCACCCATCTCACAGGGTGTCTGTTGTGGGGGGAGAAAATATAGGAGATTGTAAGACGCTCTGAGTCTGATTCAGCGGGGTATAAATCTACAATTCTTATTATTATTTACATATTTGCATCCTTCTCTTACACTGAATATGGGTACCGTAGATGCAAGGGAGGACATTGGGGTTACTACGTTCCAACAATTTATGTAGAAGAGGGAATTTTGGCAGGCGGGGCTTGCCGTACAGGAATGAGAAAAGGTGCATCTCCCCAAACTGCCATCTACACAGCTATTAAAGGCAAAGAGGCCTTTGCTCTCCTTTGCTTCTGCTGATCCTTTCCTTTTTAGGTTTTCTTTTGACTGAAAACCCATGTGAAGAAAATGGTGGTGCAATTAGTGTGTGTCATTTGAAGTTAGACTGCAGCCCAGTTGTGTGGGTCTGAATCCACAAGTTGGACTAGCACTTTCAAGTTATTTCCTTAGAAGGTCAGAAATGTGCTGTTCTAAACTCTTGCCTTGTGAAGTTAACTGACTGTCCTTAAAAGTGAGCCAATGCAGAATGGTGGTTAGAGTGTCAAACTATGGTTGGAGTGACTTGGATTCAAAGTTCCACCGTGCCATGAAGTTCCTTGAGTGTTTTTTAAGCCACTCATCCATTCTCAGCCTAATGTATTTCACAGTATTGCTGTGAGGATACAGAAGAAGAGAAGGTTTTTATACTCCACTTTCCTCTACCTTAAGGAGTCTCAAAGCAGCTTACAATCACCTTCCTTTCTGCCCTGCAGTCATTTTGTGAGGCAGGAGGGGCTGAGAGAATTGTGACTGGTCCAAGGTCACCCAGCAGGTTTCTTATGGGGAAATCAAACCTGGTTCTTCAGATTAGAGTCCACCACTCTTAACCAGTACACCACACTGGCTCAGAGGGTTGGACCATATATACTTCCCTTAGCTAGCTCTTTAACCGAGAGGTGTGGTAAAAATGCAGTCAGTGTTCTAAGAAAATACCTAGATGACACCCTAGGGACAGATATTTCTGAGATTTATGCCATGGTTATTTGTTAAAAACCCACAAAATGTTAAAAAAAATTTACAACAGAAGAGTTTTAAAAACATTGCCTAGCAGTTGGATGTGCGTTTGAAACTTCATCAGCTCTTTGTTTTCCATTATTTTTAGCTCTGCTGAAACTGGATGAAGAAGAATGGATATGGGTAACCAACATCCCTCCATTAAGCGGTTACAAGAAATACAGAAGGAAATCAAAGAGTTTGAACCACAAGTAGCAGCCTTCAGTGGTTTGTCTGCTGACAGAGCTTACAAGAAACTAGAGAGGACTTTGACTAAGCAACTTTTTGAAATAGATTCAGTGGACACAGAAGGCCGAGGGGATGTTCAGCAAGCCAGAAAGCGAGCTGCCCAGGAAATTGAGAGGCTGCTTAGAGAGCTGGAGCAGAATGCGAATCACCCCCAGAGGCTGGAGTTAGAGTCCATATTTAAGGAAGCACAAGCACTGGTGGAGCACGAAATCACAGGTTTTTATGAAGGAGGCAATTGCATCACTGAGGAATTTGATGAGGCTATTCAGGATATCATCTTTAGGCTCACTCAGGTGAAAACTGGAGGGAAACCCTCCCTACAGAAAGCCAGGTCCCGCACGCTGACCAAAGTCTGTGCCGTTCAAGAGATCATAGATAACTGTGCGAAGCAGCAGCCTTCTTTGCCGCTGTCCGCTGACGCACATCCTTCTGTCGCTAAGATTAACTCTGTCTTCTCCCCCCACAACAGACACCCTGGGTGGGGCTGAGAGGGCTCTCACAGCAGCTGCCCTTTCAAGGACAGCTCCTGCAATAGCTATGGCTAACCCAAGGCCATTCCATCCACACACTTAACCACTACACCAAACTGCAGCTTTGGGGGAGGATAGTTTAATGTTGGATACTGTGGTATGAAATACTACATGCTGAGATTGATTTTACTGTTATGATTCACCTCTGCTTGGGTTCCCTTTGAGTACAAGACGGGACATAAGAGCCCTGCTGGACTGGACCAATGGTCTATCTAATCCAGCATCCTGTCTCACACAGTGGCTAACCAGTTCCTCTGGAGGCCAAACAACAGGGCGTAGAGGCTAAGACCCTCACCTGACGTTGCCTCCCGGCTCTGGGATTCAGAAGTTAAGTACCTCTGAATGTGTAGGTTCCCCTCAGTCACCGTGGCTAGTAACCACTGATAGCCCTACCCTCCATGAATCTATCTAGTTTCTAAACAGTCTTTGGGGATGGGGAAGGGAGAGAGAGAGAACCTCAAAACCATAATAGGCGCATAGCTGTGTTTATTGTTAGAAGCTTAATTAAGCCAAACTGGAACAGAAGGATTTATGTTTGTGCAGCTCCCTAAGAAAAACCTGCCTTTCAAGAGGCTAATCAGAAAGCTTCAGAAGAAAGCAAGACGTGACTCTCTGCTGTATCTGTATGGCAGAGGTTGTCCTTGAAAGGGCAGCTGCTGGGAGAGCCCTCTCAGCCCCACCCACCTCACAGGGTGTCTGTTGTGGGTGGGGGGGAGAAGATATAGGCGATTGTAATTCAGGGAGAAGGGTGGGATATAACTTTGCAATTCTTCTTCTTCTTCTAAGCGCAATTGGTCTGACTCAGTATAAAGCAGTTTCATGGCACGTGATTGCTGATGTGTAATAGGATGACAAAATCCCAAACTGTAGCAAGGTGCCGAATTCTTCCCCTGCTAAAACTTCAATGGTTTGTGACAGCAGCTTGGTGTCCCTTATTGTCAGTCCTCCAGTGATCGCCTCCACAAGTTTGTGCTCTGGATGGGTGCATTTCCAGTCATATTTCAAGTGTGTACCTGTCTGTCCTATGGAATAAAATGTTCTGTTTCAGTTTTGTGGGGTGGTTTAATCTCTTGATGCTGCCTGCAGCAGTTTCTTAATAAGCATAAGCATGAACTGAGCTACGTCATTTCTATTAGTTGAAGTCTAGTTTGTTCTCTTTTTTTTAAATAAGGTACTTGTTTGTCAGGGTATGATTTTTGAAATATTTTGTATGAGAGTGCAAATAGATTGTATTGAATTTTCCTAAGTTTTCTTGAATGTTTCGTCTCTGTGAGGCTGGTTATCACGGAACCCGTTTGGAGGTTTTTTCCTGTCGCCCACCTGAGGATTGGCAACCCCAGCTTTGGCAGCTAAAAGTTCATAATGGACCCAGTTCATGGTTCATGAACTGGGCATGCCACAAACTGAACCGCCCAAGTATGTTAGCACGCACTATGGCAGAACTAGCATATATTTTCCCACCCTACTAATGTCCTGCCCATGTAGGTACCATCTTCTTGTTGTCAGCCCCTTTCAGGTGCCATTTTCTTAGCGTATGTTCATTGTCATGCCACTGGATGTTTTTTGGGGGGTGGCTTTTAAAAATGATAATTGCCACAGCATTATTACTGTATGAATGGGTTGTTGTAATGCTACAACAGTTTTATTGAAATTTCAAATAATTACATGTCAGTAGAGCATTATGCAGCCCCATGGTGCAGAGTGGTAAAGCTGCAGTACTGCAGTACAAACTCTCTGCTCACAACCTGAGTCGATCCCAGCGGAAGCTGGGTTCAGGTAGCCGGCTCAAGGTTGACTCAGCCTTCCGAGGTTGGTAAAATGAGTACCCAGCTTGCTGAGGGGAAAGTGTAAATGTCTGGGGAAGGAAAGGAAAGGTCCCCTGTGCAAGCACCAGTCGTTTCCAACTCTGGGGTGACATTGCTTTCACAACGTTTTCACGGCAGACTTTTTACGGGGTGGTTTGCCATTGCCTTCCCCAGTCTTTTACACTTTCCCCCCAGCAAGCTGGGTACTCATTTTACCGATCTCGGAAGGATGGAAGGCTGAGACAACCTTGGGCCGGCTGCCTGAATCCAGCTTCTTCCAGAATCTAACTCAGGGCGTGAGCAGAGAGTTCAGACTTCAGTACTGCAGTACTGCTGCTTTACCACTCTGCGCCACGGGGCCGTAAACTACCCCATAAAAAAAAGTCTGCCATGAAAACATCGTGATGTGATGCCACCCCAGTTGGAAATGACTGGTGCTTGCACAGGGGACTACCTTTACCTTTTTAGAGCATTATGGCACTATAGCACTATAACAATTTACTGCCACATATCTATTTTGTAATCTAGTAGATCCAATTTAGTACATTAATGAAGAAAACATAAAAGAGAAAGTGGTGACTTGTCACAGCAGCCATGATGACTTACAACCCCAAGAACTGATGTGGCCACATTATGGAGCATGTGTAGAAGGAAAAAGTTAGAAAAAGAACATGCCCCTGCTCAAAAAACTCCATCTCCAATGCATGTCTCTCTCTGCATTCACCTCAGTAGTAAAAAGCAATATCAAGAATCCTTTTTATGTGGAAGCCAACATACATTAGTTCCACATTAATCCTTTAGTGTGCATTGGCTGCAGTTTGTTCACTGAGGTGTTACAGACATTCTATAGGAAATTGTATTTTCTGTGTTATGTTGCTGTCATTTTTAAAACTCAATTTGTAGTGATTTTTTGGTAACTTCAAACACACTTGCAGTGTCTTGGAACAGCTATTGAGGCTTTGCAAGAATAACGCACCTTTAAATTTTTGTCTCTTTCTTTTTCTAATTGTATTAATTACTTCCTTTCTCATCTGTAATTGGCAGGTGGATCCTAAATCAACTATAAATTATCTATTCCTCATTTGCAGCATGGGGTGGCTTAACTACTGTTTTCCACTAAGTAGTTAGCCAAAGCCACTGATTTTTTAAAACTGAACCTTATTTGTAATTGCTCTGTTACAATCCTTACCCCCCCCCCCAAAATTATGAGCAATGTCTTTGACTTGCTACATAGTAACAAAATCAATACCTCCATGTCTTCCTGTCCCCAGGGTAAATAAGCTAATAATTCACCATTTGCTCAGGAGTTGCTGGACCAAACTGGTCAGTTGGAAAGGACTGGAGGTAATTATGCAGAAAACAAAGGAGGGGGGGTGGAATGCAGAGAACTGGAACTTTTGCCAAAGGGGATTTACTTCTGAGTAGTCATGTAGTAAATTCTTGCTTGCCAAGATGGGCTTTCAAGGGGAATATAATGCCCTGTTAAGTACTATGCAGAGGGAAACTGCCCCTCCCCCCTAATTCTTGTTTGAATGCAGGAAAGATTGAAAGAGATCCTTCAGTGGTATAAGAAGGTCATCCTATGAAAACACCTTTACTTATTAACTTCCTTGGAGAACTATAATGTTAAATGCGGAAGCTGATCCATTGGGACGCATTAGAATTTGACACAGCAGCTCAATGTTGAATAAGAGTATTGGAACTGAACAGCAGGGAGAGTTTTAAAGTAAGTTTGCAAAGATATGGCCAACCAAACCTGCAAAAATGAACAGGGTGCCAAGGAACGGTGGTGTTTTTGCTCGATAAGACTATCAGCAAAAACAGTCAGTTGTCTTTATCCTTTGCCAGAAAGTTGTTAGGAAAGGGAAGCCTTACAACATATGTAGAAAAGGCTACTTGGTAGGAGTTTTATGAGTAGCGGTGCCAGGTAGGGTTGCCAGTTCCAGGTTGGGAAGTACCTGGAGATTTTCACGGTGCCTGAGGAGAGTCCATTTGAAGGGAGGAAGGAACTTAAAGGCTAAAATGCCATACAGCTTTTGAAGGGTGGACTATATGGCATTACACCCCACTGAAGTCCCTCCCTTCCCCAAACCCTGCCCTCAGGCTCTGACCCCCCCACCCCCCCATCTCCAGATATTTCCCAACACTGAGCAGGCAATCCCCAGCCTTTTGGGACCTTTGGAATTCTGACATGGAATATTAGGTGCAGCAACAAACAAGCTGCCCCAAAATGGCTGCTGCAGGAGGCAGAGCCAGCCACAAAATGATTGCTGCAGCTTAACACAGTGTAATCAGGACTGTCAAACGTGCAGCCTGGGGGCCAGATCAGGCCCCTTGGAGGGTTCTTATCAGGCCTGCAAGCAAGTCTGCTTTCTTCTCCCTCTCTCTTGTTTCCTTCTGTGTCACAGCTTGCTTTGCCAGGCTTGCCCAATCGCACAAGAGCTACAGAGCAAAGCCTCTGTTTTCTTCATTGGCTGAGGCTCCTCACTTGGGGAGGAAGCGGGGGAGGAGGGAGAGCTTGCTTTGCCAGGCTCTCTCAATTGCACAGCAGAGCTACTGAACCAAGCCTCTTTTCCTTCTGTTGGCTGAGGCTCCATCCCCTCCTCATCTCCTGGGGAGGGAGGAAAAGATCTAGAGCGTCCTTTGCCCAGTTCCCTCAATCACACAGGATATATACAAAATCTTTAATTGTGTTTGTCTGTGTCCTTTATAAAGTTTATAACTCCACCACCTGGCGTTACATTTTGACACATGGTCTGGCCCAACAAAGTCTCATTTATGTCAGATCTGGCCCTCATAAGAAATGAGCAACATTTTTTAAAAAACTGCACAACCAATCAGATCTCCAGTTGTCACTTAGAAGCCTTGCTGGACCGAAGCCACACCCACTTCCTATCATGAAAGGTGTTGGTGGGCAGCAAGACACCTGCAGGCACCATGTTCAGGACCCCAATAGGATTGCCAGTCCCCAGGTCCCGGCAGGGGTTCCCCCAATTTTGGGGGCTTCTCCCCACCCCAAAAAGCAATATCCCTGACATGATGTCACCTGGAAGTCATGTCATCACATTGGGGATGTTACACAGTGACACTCTGGTTTGAGGCCAAAATTCTGTGATTTGAAGTCAGTTTTGCCATAGAGTTTTGCCCAAAAACCAGAGCATCACTGCGCGATGTCCCTGATGTGATGGCGTCACTTCTGGGTGATGTCATTGTATTGGGGACATCCCAGAATGCCCCGGAAATCCCGCCGTCAGAGTGATGAGGGAACCTGGCAACCCTAGATATAGATGAACCTGGACCAGGACTTCTTCAAAATAAATATGGAGCACAGGCTCTACAATTTCTCATTTATAAGAGACAGCCCATGTTTTCCAGGGCCTTAAGCCCCATTTCTTCACAAGCCATGGCCCTGATCTTAATTGGGTCCCCACATACCCAGGAATTGAGTTCCCACCAGCACATGCATGTCTGATGCAAAGTGCTTGTGTTCCGCTATGTTGACTTAATAATGTATATGGCCCTAATCCTAAGGCACTGTGTAGTGCTTTCTATATGCTGTATCTGCCAGGGTATAACTTGATAGCTAGGTTTGCTAGCTACCTGTAGGGGGTGGGAAATCTCCCACCCCGGGCCCATGCCAGAATTCCTGGTGCCCTAGGCCCTGTCCCATGCCAGGCAGACCCAGGAAGGTGAGGGCGGGGTGGGGCAGCAACCTGTGGCAGGCTCTGAAGAGTGCACCCACCACCGCACTGCTTTCACCTTCATGGGTCTGCACAGACCCTGGAAGGTGAGGGCAAGGAGGGGTCAGGTGGCACCCTAGGCAGCCACCTACCTGGCCTACTCCTACGCACCAGCCCTGCTTTCACCCCCCAGCTCCCATTGCCTGCTGGCAGGAGGGGGGGGGATGCTGGACAATGACACCCCCATGTCCCATCCCCCTGCCAAGACTTTTGCCAGTTGCTGTAGATATAGCTCTCTGGAGCAACCAGTTTGCATACTCTGACAAGGGCAGAGACCATATTTTGGTCAACAGCTGCTGCCAGCCAGCAAAAATCTCAGTGGAGTGGGGGAACATAACTTAGGACAACTTTCTCAAGTTTTTTAAAAAAATCAAAATGGATCAGGACTCTCCTGACTTTTAAATCAGTGAGGAAAGGCAAAAAAAGAAAATAAAAGAACAGTACATATTGGAGACTTTACCGATGTGTTGGGAGAGCAATGATCCTTCATGTGGGAATCTGCATGAGTATAAACCATGTCCTTGTTTTCCGCTGGAGGACATGGGATAGTTATCTTCTTGGCACTTGCTGCATTCAGGTCTGAGACACTTAACACCGCAATTCACTATAGGGTTTGTGCTTTGTGAGCATTTTGTTTTATTTATTTGTTTAAAACATTTATTAGCTGCCTTTCTCCTTCCTGGAATTCAAGGCAGCTTACCACATAAATAAAGCATTCCAAAAACACACATACAATAAAAACAGCAATGACAAAAAACCTATATAAAGTCAACAGTTTAAAAACTCCCAAGTATGACTGCTGATTAAAAAGAAAAACTAAATCAGTCAAATTCAGTCCTAAATAAAATGGTCTTTAGTTGCCTCCCAATGATCAACAATGAGGGGGCCAGGCGCACCTCCCTGGGCAGTTGTTTCACAGTTGTAATAGACAAGGCTTTTTTGTAGGAAAAGCCCAGCAGGATCTCATTTGCATATTAGGCCACACCCCTGACAGGAACTCATTTGCCTGTTAGGCCACACCCCTGAACCAAACCAGCTGGAACTGTGTTCCTGTGCGTTCCTGCTTTTAAAAAAAAAGAAGCCCTGGTGATGGATAATCCATTCCCCCCTTTTTGTTTCTGCACAAAAATCTCCATCATTAAAATACTGACCATTTAAAAGCCACTGCCATCACATATCTCATTTTAAACCTAACCATGGAGTGCGGATCAACAAAATGGAGCAAGGAACAGATAAGGTGGGATTTCTCTATAAACCTGAAGCAACCCTCAAGTTTACAGAAAAGTCTGACATTCAAAAAGGTGGTGGTGGTGGGGAGTAAAACTGCTGTTGCCTCTGCTTAAAGAAAAGAATGCCCACTGAGCTTTTAGACGCCATTTGGAGGCTGCTAGGCAACTACAACCAGGGCCTTTTTTTTGAGCAGGAACACACAGGAACGCAGTTCCAGCTGGCTTGGTGTCAGGGGTGTGTGGCCTAATATGCAAATGAGTTCCTGCTGTTTCCCCCCCCCCCACAGAAAAGCCCTATGTGAAACAATGGTGATGTCAGGGGGTGTGGCCTAATGCCAATGAGTTCCTGCTGTTTTTTTTGTAAAAAAAAAAAAGCCCTGCTCACAACAATATTGCTGAGCTTTCCAAGCCAAACCATTGGATGGGGGTGGGGAATAGAGGTGGACTTGGAGGCCAAAATAGCCCTGGAAAGGGGCCCATCCTTCTCCTGTGTCATGTCCCCTAATGGCGGAAGACACAATGAGGATAGGTCCGGGGGTGACCACCAGAGACTCACCCACATCACTTAGCCCAACTGGGTACAAACCAGGCGATTGCCTAGGATGCCAGCCTGAGACTGCCAAATTGGGCGCCCCCCCATGTGACTTGTTGACGTTATCAGTGTGTGTGGGGGGGGGGGGGGAGAAGTTAGCCTTGCCTAGGGTGCTAGACAGTCTAGGGCCGGCCCTGGTACTGCTTGCTGCCATGCAACAGAGCCTAGCCTGGTGGCCACCGAAACATGTCCTGCAAGTCTTTGCAGATCCCCAATCTGTAACATTATAACAAAAAAATAAAGCAAGGGAATTTCCAATATATTTTAAAAATGCTACTTTTCTTTGGGTTTACTATTTTTGCTTTGGAGTGGAAGGAAAAACAAGGATACAAACCAGAAATAAGTGACAAGCAATGCAGCGGCTGAAAGTGTAAGAATTCGTCTTAATTGTGAAAATAGCAGGATGGAATACCTTAAAGAACTGTATCTATTTCAGTTAATAAAATACAAAAAAATCACATGTTGCCTTGTGTATTTGCTCAGTGATGCTAGATAGCCATTATTCTTATCTGCAGTTAGCCAACCTGAAATGTAAATAAAATATCACAATGTCTGTCTAGGAGATAAATGCTTCTTGTATTTTGTTCTGCTGCCAAACCAATTTGGCATCCCTCCTAATTATGTCAACATCAGACTGAAAGATGACATCTGCCAAGTTGTGGCTGCACAAAATGTGACAGCACCAGAAGCATTAAAAAAATTAGGTGGACTCGTAGTCCATTTCCAGAATCTCAGTTCCGCGACTGAACTATATGCTGACTTTGTGTGGTGGTATAGCGGCTAAGAGAACAAACTCTTTTGGTCTTTTTAAAAACACAGCTGCAATAATATATATTTTAAAAAGCCTGAAAGAACCCTCTGGTGGCATGCAGGAAGTGGAGAATGGCAGCCTCAGGGGACGGTGTGCAGAAAACCGACAGCATGTGTATGCTCCATTGCCCCTGCTATTGCCTCTGTGTTTGCAGCAGCAAGGAGGCCTGTGTTGATGCCGTTTCTGCTACACTCTGATTAGATGACCTAGGGAAGCCAATCTCTCTCAGCCTCAGCCTTTCTTCTGCTATATGTGCGTGTGTGAAGTGCTGTCGGGTTGCTTCGGACTTATAGCTACCCTATGAATTAATAACCTTGCTTAGGTCTTGCAAACTGTGGGCCCAGTCTTCCTTGGCTGGGTCAGTCATTCTCATATAGGTCTCCACAGGGCCGGCGGGTGGGAGTAGGAATGGTAGGCAGCTGACTAGGGTGCTTTCCTGCCCTGGGGGCGCTACGAGGCACCCCCCTACTTCCCTTTGTCCATACAGAGCACTCCTCTGAGCCTGCCTTCAGGCACTGCTACACAGTGCAGTACACTCTTCAGAGGCTTCCTCGGAAGTCTCTGAAGAGTGCACTGTTTTAGCAGTGCCTGGCTGCTTTTGGTTTGAAAGTGGTCAAGAGTCGCCTTCCCATTGCACTCATCAGCTCAATGGGAAGGCACCGCTTGGCTGCTTTCGACCGAGAAGCAGCTGGGCACCACTAAAACGGTGTGTTCTTTGGAGACTTCCAAGGAAGCCCCCAGAGAGCGTACTGCAGGGGAAAGTGGCAGAACAGCAACACTCTTGTGCACCGCCCATTGCTTCCTTGTCCCCTGCTCGCCCAATGCGATATTGTCACTTTTGGTGATGTCATCGTGCTGTGCGTGCGTGATGGCATTCCCAGAGGGAGCTTGTGGAGGGAGGGGTGTGGCTCAGGGGTCTGCCTAGTGGAACCCCTAGCGCCGGGGCTGGGTCTCCATCTTTTCCTGCTGTCTTCAACTTTGCCTAGCATAATTGTCTTTTCCAGTGACTCTTGTCTTCTTAGAATCACAGAGTTGGAAGGGACCTCCAGGGTCATCTAGTCCAACCCCCTGCACAATGCAGGAAATTCACAAATACCTCCCCCCCAGATTCACAGGATCTTCATTGCTGTCAGATGGCCATCTAGCCTCTGTTTAAAAACCTCCAAGGAAGGAGAACCCACCACCTTCTGAGGAAGCCTGTTCCACTGAGGAACCACTCTAACTGCCAGGAAGTTCTTCCTAACGCTGAGCCGGAAACTCTTTTGATTTAATTTCAACCCACCGATTCTGGTCCTACCTTCTGGGGCCACAGAAAACAATTCCACACCATCCTCTAGATGATAGTCCTTCAAGTACTTGAAGACGGTGATCATATCACCTCTCAGCTGCCTCCTCTCTGGGCTAAACATGCCTAGTTCCTTCAACCTTTCTTCATAGGACTTGGTCTTCAGACCACCTTCCCCAACCTTCTGTGTCACCCTCCTCTGGACCCGTTCCAGCTTGTCTATATCCTTCTTAAAATGTGGTGCCCAAAACTGAACGCAATATTCCAGGTGAGGTCTTACCACAGCAGAGTAAAGCGATACCATCACTTCACGTTGTTCTTGTTGTCCAAAGTACAATAACCACAATTTAGTCATTTTAGCTTCTAAAAATGCTATATAAATGCTTAGCATTCAGTATACAGCTGTGTTCAATAAGGCAATAAACTGTTGTTATTAAACCATGGTTTCAGGAAACCCTGGCTAGTTGTGTTGTCAGTGGTCCAACAAACCAGGGTCTAATATTTGGCACAGCTTGGAATTTCAAGCTAGGCCTTGCAGCTGGTTTATTAAATCACAGCTTTTTTCTAACCATGGTTTGTTGTAATGTCTGAACTGAGTAGCATTTCCTCTTGCAAGTATAGTGATGCTTCATAGGGTAGCTGTCCTCATGGCAGGGAGGACACAAGAAGCAAACACACTGGGATTCATACACGCACTAGGATCTGTTATGTTTTGTAAATGAACCAGAGTTGTTGTTTTTTAAAAAAACAACAAACCCAAGTATTATCTTGAATAGAGCCAGTAGCTTAGATCCACAGGAGCTTTTCCACAGATAAAAGAATTTTTCCAAGTCCCAGTGAAAAAGAATGGCTGTGTGCAAATAAACATTTAGGTGTGAATCAGTTATACCTTTGAACAAGCCAGTGGTTAAGTGTGTAGACTGTTATCTGGGAGAACTGGGATTGATTCCCCACTTCTCCACACCTACTGATGTGACCTTGAGTCAGTCACGTTCTCACAGAGCTGTTCCTCTCAATAGCAGTTTCTGTTGAAGTTCTCTCAGTTCTACCTACCTCACAGGGTGTCTGTTGTGGGGAGGGGAAGGGAAAGGAGATTGTAAGCTGCTTCACTACTCCTTTGGGTAGTGAAGGGCAGGGTATAAATTCAACCTCCTCCTCTTCTTCTCCATCTCCTTTGCAATTAAATAATGAGCTATGGATAGCCTTACCTTTGCGAGATAACAAATATAATAAAGGGAAATCATGTAAACATACTGGGAAGTGTGAAATCAATAGAGAAATAAAAGAACTTCTTAAAGAATAACAGGAATGTAGTTCTGGCTAGCTTGGCATCAGGGGGTGTGGCCTAATATGCAAATGAGTTCATGCTGGGCTTTTTCTACAGAAAAAAGCCTTGTAGAATAATATAAATCACAACTGAGTAAAAGAAAAAAATGAGTGTTTCCATCTTCCATTTCCACACAGGCATACTATCTGTTCAATTGGACTTTCTGAGAATCCACCAAATAATTCCTTAAGGGGTAAAGCATTATGTCTGGCCACAAAATCTTTGAAAGGTTGGAATAGTTAAGAATTTCAAATAATCTGGAATCACTGAACAAGATGGGGTACTCAGTCCCCCCAAAGAGGGTGCAGCATGCGTAGGGAATCCTCAGAGCTTGAGAGTCTTTCATTTACTGTCTTTGTCCAAGAAGACACAAAAGGATCAAGCTCAGACTATTTTAAAAGATGAGGAAAAAAATCCTGGTCAAGTAGGGGAAAAAATCTGAATTTGACTACAACTTTCCAGGCTAACAAGGAAACGGAACCAAGACCAACCTCTAAATATAAGTTGGAATTTGAAATACGATTAGCCGCTTGAAAAATGGCTTGAACAAATGTTGATTGAAAGGATTCAATTTTAGAGGAAAGACTGGGAAACCAAGCTGGAGCTCCATAAAGCAGAACTAATTTTCACTTTATAGACTTCCAAAGTGAAAGTTATGAACTGCCCTCTAGAATGGTAAAATAATGTCATAATTGCAGCCAAATGTACTTTAGTAGACTCAGTAAGATGAAAATGATGACATTTCCACTTGTTTGAAGAGGCATAATGAAAGCTTAAGTGACTGAAATTCAACATTTGCTCAATCTTATGCCCATTCAAGATCCAGGGGTTTACTTTTTTCTTTTCTGGAAACACATGATTTTAGATTTAGCATAGTTCATAGCAAATTACCATGACTGTACGAAACAAAAAGCTTGGAGAAGATATCTTAACCCTGCCCTCGAGCAAGAGCTGCGTCATCTGCATAAAGTAGAAGCGGTCTAGGGTGAGAAGCCAAACTGTAATGTAAAACTGTTAATATGCAGGGCTTTTTTTCTGGAAAAAGAGGTGCCAAAACTCCCCAGAGGAAAATGAAGAAAAAACACATGGGTTGCATGAACTTTTAAAAATTTTTTGAGAATTTTGTTTCTATGAAGAGGTTCCAGGGCTCCGTTCTGCTGCATTCCTCAAGGAAAAAAAGCCCTGTTAACATGTAATTTGTTTGGTAAATCATATAAATTCAGGTTAAATAAATCTGGAGCAAAACTAATCCATTCAGCATATTAAAACACCAGCATATAAGAATGGCCGAGACTGAAAGTCACTAATTTCCTTAGTTAAGACTCCTGGTTGTTAATTTCTCTCAGTAGAGGCAGAATCAATTTTTTTGTGGCTCCCAGTAAAGTTGGAGTTTAGCCTTCTTGTGATTGAATCATGCCCGTTTATGGATAAAAAAAGGATTTTTCCACAGCAATAGCAGGAGACTCCAAGATGTTATCACAAAGAATTTTTAAAAATGTCTTATCCTTTTCAAGACTCTTAATTTCCCAGATTATACTTTAGGATGGTTTATTTCTAGAAATTTGAAGAATTTTAGGTTAGTCATCTATGCAACCGGTCACCTCCAGACTAGACTACTGTAACTCTATGCAGGGCTACCCATGAAACTGACTCAGAAGCTTCAGCTGGTCCAGAATGCGGCAGTGTGAGTTCTCACCAGAACTCAGCTTAGAACCCATATCCAGCCCGTGCTCTGACAAACTGCACTGGCTCTAGATTGAACACTGGACCAGGTTCAAGGTATTGGTTTTGACCTTAAAGCCCTACATGGTCTGGGACCTGCATACCTTCAGGAACGCCTCTCCTGGTATACCTCCCCCCCCCCAGCACTATGCTCACAGAAAAAAGGCCTACTAATGGTTCCTGGGCCAAGAAACATCCAATTCGCCTCATCCAGATCCTTTTTTGCCCTAGTCCTGGCCTGGTGGAATTCTCTTCCAGCTGATATTTGGGCTTTGTGGGACAGTTCCCACGGCCTGCAAAGCAGAGCTGTTCTGTCAGGCCTGTGGTCGAGGCCCTTGACAGAGAGGCATTAAAACTCTCTCTGTAGGGCCCTCTTTTGCCTTTCTTTCTGGCCCGCCCCCAGTATTGGCAGGATCAAATTCTTCTCCTGATGAACTGTAATTTTATGTATTATTGTAATTATATGCCATCTGCTCTTATGAATAGTGATTAGCTAAGTATTTTAAAATGGTTAAAATTGGTTTAAATAACTGTTGACAGTATTATAATACGTTACTTGCCCTGAGGTTTGTGCTAGCAGGGGATGGTGAGTCAGAAATTGAACTAATAAATAAATAAACTGAGGATACTTTTACGTGGATTTGTTCTTGCCTGGGCCTTCAAACTGGAGGATGGGGTGGAAGTGGGGTGCAAGTCCATCATCTTCATTTTGCCCACTTTCCAGCACTTCCTCTGCTTTCCTCCAGTGTTTCCCGAATCTGCTTTGGCAGAATCCTCCTGAAAGATTGCAATCCAAACAGATTTGCATAGGAAGGCACACCTTTTCATACTGCATGCCTGCACTGGTACCATTTTGCACCTGTTGTCCCACCACGGGCACCGTTTCTCCCCTGTGCCACAAAGACAGCCTTTCTGCCAATTTTTTAAAACAGTCAGTGCATGTATATTGCTATACACATAAGAAGCAATGGGGGTTTATGTATTTATTTATATACATAATCTTGCTTTCTAACTGAGACTCGAGGTGGATATATAGGGATGTGACAACTGCTTGTTAAAAAAAAACACCCTGGGAAAATATGCCTGGAAGGCGTGGGGAAGAGGGAACACAGGTTTTAGGGCAAGGTGACCAAGGAAAATATCTAGAACGGGGTGGCCAAACTGTGGCTCAGGAGCCACATGCAGCTCTTTCACATATATTGTGCGGCTCTCAGAGGTCAAGGAGGAATAGTGCTGCCAAGCTCCCGCCGGGGGGCGGGGAATTCCCTGCCCTGGAGGGCCCCAACCTGCTGGCAGGGAGCAGGCAGAACAACCCTTTCAGTGCACACAGTCCCTGATGTGATGATGTCATCCAGAAGTGACGCCATCATGCCAGGGATGTTGTGCCAATGACATGCTAGGATCTGAGCTAAAAACTCTATGGTACCATAGAGTTTTATTGTGAGCCCTAGAGCATCCCTGGTGCAATGTCCCCGGTGCAATGACATCACTTCTGGGTGATGTCATTGCTTCGCACATGCAGAGTATGCACACAAGGAACAAGTCCCCTACTGCAGTGGTGGAGGGACTTGGCAAGGAGGAACTTAATGCAGGCTTACATTCAACTAGCATTTGGGCCGCAGACATCCTCTGACCACTGACTCATAGGTAGGCAAGTATTTCCACCATGTGTGTTGTGGGGAAGGAGAGGGAAATAGGTTTGCAAGCTTTTCTCCTCTACCACAGAGGTCAGCTGGAGACCTATAGGAGGGTAAGAGAGAGCAAGAGCTGAGGGAGACACTGGAAGGACCAATGGAAGAGGTGACACAGGGTTTCCTCTTAGTTTCATTTCTCTGGTAGGGGCTGTGGTGTCAAGGTAGGTTGCCTTGGTGTCAAGGCAAAGAGAGATACATAATGATGTGAATGGTGATTACTTTATATAGTACGTGTGTGTTTCCTTCTCCCACTGGTGCCCAAAAAATAATTCCTTAACCTTTCCCTATGCTGGTCTTATGGAGACTGTTATTTCCAGCTTTTGTTTTTTAAAAAGTCTCTTTCTAGCATGGTTGTGTTTTAAATATATGTATTTTATCTTTCTGTGCAAAGAAAGTGTTAAGAGTTTTAATAAAGGTGTATGTAATTTTTGTTCATGCCTTGCGGCTCTCAAATACCTTACGTTTATTCTATGTGGCTCTTACGTTAAGCAAGTTTGGCCACCCCTGATCTAGAATCTTCCCTTTTGGATGCTGTGTTGCTACTGCAAGTGCTGTCTGCATTTGCTGCAGCAGTGACTTCAGAAGAGGGAGTCATCACCATGAGGAAGCAATCTGACTTACCTTGGGGTTTTTTTTGGGGGGGGGAGATTAAATTGGGGAAACGGGGGCAATTAATAACACAAATTCTCTCCTCCCCCTCCGAAGACATTATAAAAACTAGCTCATGAACATGGCCACGCTACATTAAAAACTGAACAAATAGGTCTCCCTGTTGAAGGAGATGAACAGAGCTTTGAAATGGCTGGAGAACCAAAGCAGGTTTTCTTTGATGCTGCTAGCTTAAAGAGCCCCCCTCCCCCCGCATCATGACTGCTGCCCTACATCCATATCTGCTTTCAGCCTACTAAACAGCAAGTGTTTAAGGCTGTAGAACTCCTATCTATGAAATATGCATGTAGTGCTTCTTGAAACAAGGGTGGGTTTTTTTTGGGGGGGGGGGTGTTGAGAGAGATTCTTAGATATATTTTAAATGTTTTGTCACAATATGTGGGGGGAGTCCTTCCCAGCAGCACACAGTAATTTCAACAGCCCTTTCCCTGCCAGGCAGACCCATTCCATTTAAAAACCTGCATGACCTGACTACTGACGCAAGGTAAATTCCAAGGAGAGACACAGGTAAAAACACAGCAGGGAACCTGCTTCCTGGGCAAGCTGCCGAGACCCGATGTTAGCCAAATGCGTCCTTCCATTTTAGACTGCAACATTTCTGGTTAATCAATTACAGTACTGGAAGAAACGAAACAAAATATTCTCCTGCCAGTCCTGTTTCACTGTACTGCAGGAGAGGAAAATGCTACTCTCAGTTTCAGCACAATGAGCGAGCTCTCCAAAACAAGACTTAGCAGTGCTGGAACATACATTCCGCCTTCATTCAACAGCGTAGTAAACTGATATTAGCGTCTAAAGAGTACTCTGAAAACGTTGGCCCTGCAGCATACCGCAGCGGTGAGTCAGGATGAGGAAACTCTGAGCCTTTTGGGGGCGTTTTCCCCCCTGTAACATTCATGCAAAAGGCAGACCATTCGTAATTGTTTGTGATGCGAGCCGACCGCTTTGCCCGGTCAAAACAGCATTAATAAAATACAAAGGTTGTGGAGCTCAGTTTCTTGAGTGCAAAGCAGCGGCTGCCAAAAAGAATTGGTATTGGCACTAGCAGAACGAGAGCTGTTCTTGGCTGAAAATCAACTCCTTACCACCACCACCACCCCACCTCATGCCAAGCTTCTAAAGCAGGGCTTCCCCATCTTGGGGACACTTTTGAAATGCTGAAAACAGGTAGTGCCCCTGGGAGCACTGCTAACTTGATCATGGTCTTCAGGGCTTTTTTTGAGCAGGAACGGAGTTCCGGCTGGCTTGGCATTAGGGGGTGTGGCCTAATATGCAAATATGTTTCTGCTGGGCTTTTTCTACAAAAAAAGTGGATGGGTGGTTTCCCATCCAAATACTGACCAACCCTGCTTAGCATCGAAGATCTGACAAGATTGGATTAGCTTGGACCATCCAGGTCAGGGTATTTGGGCTGGGAGCCCATCACAAAATGTTAGAGGGTTCCAGGGCTTTTTTTTTTTTTTTTTTAGCAGGAGCTCCTTTGCATATTAGGCCACACACCCCTGATGCAGCCAGGAGCTTACGGGGCTCTTAGTAGAGGGCCTACTGTAAGCTCTTGGAGGATTGGCTACATCAGGGGAGTGTGGCCTAATATGCAAAGGAGCTCCTGCTACAAAAAAAGCCCTGGGGGGGGTCCAAGCTAACCTTCCATGCAATGGTGGAGGTAGCTGTTTCCCCAGGGGTGCTCCCTGCAGATGCAAAAGAGTTGTCTCCTGAGCTCTTCTGAAGTACCTCCTGCTCCAACATGGCAGAGAGCCAGGACTGGGGAAGTGATGCTTTGTGGGTGGGAGGGGCACATGGCTCAGCAACAGAACATCAGCTTGGAATGCAGAATGTCCCAGATCCAGTCCTCGGCAGCTTCAATTAAAGGCATCAGACAGTGATCCAAATGACCTTAACCTAAGACCCTGGAAAGCCGTTGCCAGCCTAAAAAAACAATGCTGACCTTCAGGGGTAGAATTCTAGCAGGAGCTCCTTTGCATATTAAGTCACACACCCCTGATGTAGCCAATCCTCCAAGAGCTTACAAAAAAAGAGCCTTCTGAGCTCTTGGAGGATTGGCTACATCAGGAGTGTGTGGCTTAATATGCAAAGGAGCTCCTGCTAGAATTCCACCCCTGCTGACCTTGATGGACCCTTGGTCTGGCCCAGTATATTGCAGCTTCGTGTGTGTGTGTGTTTTCTGGGCCACCCCTGCCACTAGGCAAACTAGTCAATTGCCTAAGATGGTGGCCCTATGTGATTTGGTGACATTATAGATGCAGAGGAGTGGGGGGAAGCCAGAAGTTGACCTTGCCTAGGATGCCAGTCAGTCTTGGGCTGGCCCCATGTGTGAGTAATTTGATTTAATTTAATTTTTGGATTTATATCCCTCCCTATCCCGCAAGCGGGCTCAGGGCAGCTTACAACAGTAAAACGACAGAGTTAAAATAATATAAAAACAAACATTACAAAAACAGGAGCAGAGCAGTACAGACATAGGCAGCAAAACCACCCAACAGCACGTGGCTGATAGCTAACCGTGTACCATAACACCATAACGATGAAATGCTGGGGGAAGTGATGACTTTCAAAGGACGCCCGCCGAATTAATTGAAAGCCTGGAGGAAGAGCTCCATCTTACAGGCCCTGCGAAACCTTGATAAGTCCTACAGGGCCCGGATCTCCAGTGGGAGGTCATTCCACCAGGTAGGGGCCCAGACCAAAAAGGCCCTGACCCACGTTGAAGCCGGCCAGGCGTCCTTAGGACCAGGGATTATGAGAAGATGTTCAGCAGCAGACCTCAGAACCCGAGGGTGTTCCCAAAAACGGTCCCAAAGATATGCAGGCCCCTGGCCGTAAAGGGCCTTAAAGGTAAGGACCAACACCTCCTGTGTATGTGTGCACGCCTATGTACCTTTGTGTGAAAAGGAAGTTAGCATCAGGAAATATACACTGGCAGGTGCTGGGGCATCCCCAGGAACCATGTTGGGAATCACACACTGGTAGCAACATCTGCCACACTATCTTGCTGTGTGACCTTTTGCTGAAACAGCTGCCGGTGTTGCAACCTGTTCCCCTTCCTTGCTTCACAAATGGGTGGGGGGAGCACAAGGGTGGAGTCTCATGAAGTGGGTGTGTGCCTCAGAGTCCTTCGAGACAGCCTCCATTTGCAAAGGAAGAGCGCGGTGACTGGGCTTGCAAGTGGGCCATTACAACCATTACAATTAAGCGATGAGACACTTTTTGCGTGCTTCTGCCTGAGGGACTAACGAGTGTATTTGGCATGAGGTTTTTTCCCCTCGTAAGACAACAGCTCAATCAGGAGCATGAAGCAGACCGAGAAGAATGTGGGTGCGTGTCTGTGTGTGCTAATAAGTGAGGCTAACAGGATTCTAAACAAAATACACTGTAAATGCAAGCCATGGGCTGAATTCAGACGGATTTGAGCCGCCATAGGCATGGCCCCCAGGCGGATTAAAAAAGCATAGTCAGACAGGCACAGCTGCTGCCTGCCCTGCTCCCATATTCACTCTGTCCTACTATGTCTCTTGAGATGGATCAAAGATCTACCATTTGGAAAGTGGTAGCAAAAGAGAGCCAGTTTGGTGTAGTGGTTAAGTGTGCGGACCCTTATCTGGGAGAACCGGGTTGGATTCCCCACTCCTCCACTTGCACCTACTGGAATGGCCTTGGGTCAGCCATAGCTATCGCAAGAGTTGTCCTTGAAAGGGCAGCTGCTGTGAGAGCTCTCTCAGCCTCACCCATCTCACAGGGTGTTTGGGGGAAGGTAAAGGAGATTGTGACTGCTCTGAGACTCAGATTCAGAATGAAGGGTGGGGTATAAATCCAATATCTTCAAAATCTTCCTGGCATCTGAACACTTTAAAAAGGTAAAGGTAGTTCCCTGTGCAAGCACCAGTCGTTTTTGACTCTGGGGTGATGTTGCATCACAACGTTTTCACAGCAGACTTTTGAATGGGGTGGTTTGCCATTGCCTTCCCCAGTCATCTACACTTTCCCCCCAGCAAGCTGGGTGCTCGTTTTACCGACCTCAGAAGGATGGAAGGCTGAGTCAACCTCAAGTCGGCTACCTGAACCCAGCTTCTGCCGGGGTCGAACTCAGGTCGTGAGCAGAGAGCCGCCTGTATGATATATGGGCACATTGCACAGGAGCATCTGACAGGGATCTGGCCGCTCCATTTTGGGGTGGCAAAATTTGGGGCGCCTCCAGTGTGTACAAAGTAGCCCATCTGTACCCAGCCCTGCATACAGTGCTCTAAGTATCAAAAGATAACAAAAGCCAATGGCCGACTTACTGTTACTCTGCCTAACGTTTTTGAACCCTTAATTGTGTTCAAAGAAACAAGAGTTATTTATTCATTGAAGAACATTTCTGTTCTGGCCTTTCATCCCAGTTACAGCCGCCAATGTGATGAACAATTAGAAAACATTAAAACCTATTTTGAAGAACACAGCCTTTAGAGCAGAGGTCCCCAACCCCCGGTCTGTAGGCAGAGTAACAGTAAGTCGGCCATTGGCTTTTGTTATCTTTTGGTCCCTGGCTGTTAGCAACTGGGCCATGAGTTGTATAATTATTTCAATGTAGTAATAATAAGAAGACATTGGATTTATATCCCACCCTCCACTCTGAATCTCTGAGTCTCAGAGCGGTTCACAATCTCCTTTACTTTCCTCCTCCACAAAAGATACCCTGTGAGGTGGCGGGTGGAGTTGAGAGAGCTCTCCAAAAGCTGCCCTCTCAAGGACAACTCTGCGAGGCCATTCCAGCAGCTGCAAGTGGAGGAGTGGTGAATCAAACCTGGTTCTCCCAGATAAGAGCCCGCTCACCTAACCAGCACACCAAACTAATAGAAATAAAGTGCACAATTGTACTTCTTCACCCAAAGGGTGATTAACATGTGGAATTCACTGCCACAGGAGGTGGTGGCGGCCACAAGCATAGCCACCTTCAAGAGGTCCATCAGTGGCTATTAGCCACAGTGTGTGTATATATATAATTTTTTTTGCCACTGTGTGACACAGAGTGTTGGACTGGATGGGCCATTGGCCTGATCCAACATGGCTTCTCTTACGTTCTTATGTTATGTTCTTATGTATCATCCTGAAACCATCACCCCCCCCCCCCCGATCTGTGGAAAAATTGTCTTCCACAAAACTGGTCCCTGGTGCCAAAAAAGGTTGGGGACCACTGCTTTAGAGTCATAATAAGGGAATGCCAAAGAGGACAAAAAGAACTTCGCTTGCAAGTGGAAGATAACAATGGAGAGGGAATGGGTGCATCTCCCTGGGGAGGAAATCCCACAATTTGGTGCTACGACTGAAAAGGGCCTTGCTTGGGTTGCCACCAGTCTAGGCTGAGATGACGGGGGCACTGAAACAAGGACTCTGAAGATGAATCCAGGATGAGGCTACAGAGGTGAAGGGGTGTGGCTGTGAAGGTGGAAACAAGACGGATTCTTGATCTTTGGAGCCTCCAGGGACAAGTTCAGCCTTCCACTGCTACGATGTTGTCTCTGGAGCTCACCTCTTGGCTTTCTCCCTTACAGGAAAACGTTTATCGTCACCACACCTTGGGGCAATGAGTTTTGCCAGTCAGCTACCCACTTTGAGAATCAGTGGCCTGTTTTTTGCCATTGCTGCTGTAAAGGCATGGCTTCCTTCTTATGCCTGACTCCAGGTGGCACCTGGAGATCTCATAAGAATATAACAGAAACCATGTTGGATCAGGCCAATGGCCCATCCAGTCCAACACTCAGTGTCACACAGCGGCCAAAAGACCCAGGAGCCATCAGGAGGGATGGTGGCTCAGTGGTAGAGCATCTGCTTGGTAAGCAGAAGGTCCCAGGTTCAATCCCCGGCATCCCCAACTAAAAAGGGTCCAGGCAAATAGGCGTGAAAAACCTCACCTTGAGACCCTGGAGAGCCACTGCCAGTCTGAGTAGACAATACTGACTTTGATGGACCGAGGGTCTGATTCAGTACAAGGCAGTTTCATATGTTCTTATGAGGTCCACTAGTGGGGCCAGGACACTAGAAGCCCTCCCACTGTGCCCTCCCCCAATCACCAAGAATACAGAGCATCACTTGCCCCAGACAGAGAGCTCCAACAATACGCTGTGGCTAATAGCCGCTGATGGACCTCTGCTCGATATGCTTATCCAATCTCATTTTGAAGCTGTCTATGCTTGCAGCAGCCGCCACCTCCTGTGGCAGTGAATTCCACATGTTAATCACCCTTTGGGTAAAGAAGGACTTCCTTTTATCCGTTCTAACCCAACTGCTCAACAATTTCATAGAGTGTCCACTAGTCCTTATGAGAAAGGGAGAAAAGTACTTCTTTCTCTACCTTCTCTATCCCATACGTCCACCACTATTGCAGTTGATCTCCAGGTGATCTAAATCAGTCCCCTTGCAGGAAATGGCTCCTTTGGAGGGTGGACTGTATGGCATTATATACCCTACTGAAGTCCCTCCCCTCCCCAAACCCTACCATCCCTACGATCCATCCTCATCACCTTCAGGTATTTTCCAACCCTGGGCAGGCAACTCTACTTGACACTGGGTGGTCTGGTCTTCACCGAGCAGGATTACATCAACGCGTAAAACAAATGAAGAATAAGAGATTGGATTTATACCCCCCCTTCACTCGGCCCCGCGGCGCAAAGTGTTAAAGCTGCAGTACTGCAGTCCTAAGCTCTGCTCACGACCTGAGTTCGATCCCCGGTGGAAGCTGGGTTTTCAGGTAGCCGGCTCAAGGTTGACTCATCCTTACATTCTTCTGAGGTCGGTAAAATGAGTACCCAGCTTGCTGGGGGGGGGGGAGTGTAGATGACTGGGGAAGGCAATGGCAGACCACCTCATAAAAAGTCTGCTGTGAAAACTGTCATGAGCCCTGATGAGGAGGAGCTGGAAGGGTTAACAGACCTGGAAGAGTTGTCAGCCAGTTCCTCAGCTGAACAAACAGCAGCTGGCCCATCAATCACTCTCCAGGCACCAGTGTCAGCTGTTGACGATCAATCTCCTCCAAGCTCTCCTCCTCCCATCTCAAGAGTTTGAAGCAGGCTCCAGAAAGAACTTTCAGAGAGAAGACATGAGGCACGCCGATGCTTCAGATCTCTCAGCCTTGAGTTCTAGCTGAGTTCTGCCACCCAGGGAGCAGGCTGATTGAGACTCCCATATAGCTCCCACCCAGGACCTGGTAACTTTGTGGAAGTGACAAGTCTATTCTCTGACTTGCATCCACGCTCCTTCCTGATCCCTGATCCTGACCTGCTTGATTTCCTTGGCACCCTGACCTTTTGGCTTTTGGACATTGACTTCTGATTCCGGTTTGTGATTCTGCATTGGTGACTTGGCTCCTCTTGACTTCCTGGACTTTGACCTTGGACTGGCTTTGGACTCCTGCCTGCCTGCACCCTGAGAACGTGACAGAAACGTTGTGAAAGCAACATCACCCCAGAGTTGGAAACGACTGGTGCTTGCACAGGGGACCTTTCGTTTTCCTTCACTTGGAGTCTCAAGAGGTGTTTACAATTTCCTTGCCTTCCTCTCCCCGCAACAGACACCCTGTGAGGTGGGTGGGGCTGAGAGAGCTGCTCTTGAGAGAACGGCTCTGAGAGAATTTGTGATTGGCCCAAGGTCACATCAGCAGCTGCATGTGGAGGAGTGGGGGATCAAACCCGGTTCTCCTAGATTAGAGTCTGTGCTCTGAACCACTACACCAAATAGTCTCTCACCAAGATGCCTTATGTTACATCAGGCAATTAGCCCATCATGGTAGTAGCTCTCCAGCAATACTCCCTCTAAGCTGCGGCGTCTTGTGAGCAAAAATTCTACTTTGTGAGCTACTGGTATTAAAGTTGTGAGCTCCTGCATAAATTAGTTTGCTCTGGACCCATTTTTCCTGAACTAAGACAACAACGTGTGAACTAGAGGCTAAAAAACTGTGATCTAGCTCACACTAACTCAGCTTAGAGGGAACACTGCTGTCCAGGTAGAGGTCATTTACATCATCAGCTATCTGATTCCTTTAACTGGGGAAGCTACGGATTGAACCTGAGACCTTCTGTGTGCCAAACTGATGCTCTACCACTGAGCCATGGCCCATGGAAGGCACACTGCGTTTCCATGTGTAGAGTACACCCCACAGGCTCCTAACACTATTTCATTCTCCTTTCACGCACACTCCACATGTCAAAATAATGGTTACTTTTTGCAGTCTCTCTGTATGTGCATGTACTGGAGGACTGAGCATGAATACTAAACGGCTGGAAAATATAAACGATTATATAACCAATGCAAACATCTTTCGAAAGCCCAAATCACAGAGGAAAAAGTGTTTTGCATCGTCAACTGAACAAAGGGAATGAAATAGCTAAGAAAAAAAGGAAAGTCTTTAATGGGGACTGAAGACAGGTATAATAGCTTTGTAGGTTGTTTTTCCTTTTTTTCCCCCTTGGCAGGGTGGGTAGGTGTTTTCCAACCATGTTTCTCTCCTGTTTGAATGTCATTGGGCACTTTTTGCTTTTAATTTCTTACAAAACAGATCTCTCCCCCCACCCCAGCGTATTTGTAGAATTTCCATGCTTCCATCTGTAAGATCTGGAAAGGAGAGAGAGGTTTTGTCTGGCTAAGCATAGCTGCTGGGCAAAGCAGAAATGCAGGAGTATTTCATAATGAACTGAGAGTCATGTGATAGGAGCAGGCTGCCAAATTCTTTGAATGGTTTAGTGGTTTGTAGCTGATTATTCTTCCCCTCCCCCGGTAACCTAGGCAATCATGATCCAAACTGCAAAAGTGAATGATACTTCCAATAAAACGTTGGGACTAAATCTGTGTCTTTTTTTCTTCGTGCAATGTTCAAGGGATAAAATACTCCGCGTGCCAGCTTGTAATTTTTAAAAACAGTGTTTAGACACATTCATGGATGGTGGATCATTCATTGGTTATTGGTCATAATGGCTAAAATGAAACCTCTGATTAGTAGGTGCTGGTAGGAAATAATAGGATACCTACCCATCCTCTTTTCCTTGAGAACGTCCCAGGGAAATTCCTTTAGCTGCTGTAAGAACAGGATGTTGGATGAGATGTTGGACCTTCCGTTTGATCCCTCAGGGCAATCCTTCCTTGATATGCTTATGCAGGTTGTCCTTCTGTGAACAGGAAGTCGGCTCTTTGCTCCATCCCTCCTGGCCAGCTTCATTCAGAGCCAGCCTGGTGTAGTGGTTAAGTGTGTGAACTCTTATCTGGGAGAACCGGGTTTGATTCCCCACTTCTCCACTTGCAGCTGCTCGAATGACCTTGGATCAGTCATGGCTACCCCAAAGCTTGTCCTTGAAAGGGCAGCTTCTGAGAGAGCCCTCTCAGTCCCACCTACCTCACAGGGTGTCTGTTGTGGGAGAAGATGATAAAGGAGATTGTAAACTGCTCTGAGACTCTGATTCAGAGAGGAGGGTGGGGTATAAATCTACAGTCTTCTTCTTCTTGACAAAGCTTCTTGGAAATTCAACAAAGAAGCTAAAAGGACATATCTAACCAGTGATGGATCAGCCCTTCAACTTACCAGGGAAGTTCCTGACAGGCTGTTGCTCTGGTGATCCACACAGCAGAGGGGCTGTGGCTCAGTGGAAAAGCCCTTGCTTTGCATGCAGAAGGCTCCAGGTTCAATCCCCAGCACCTCCAGTTAAAAGGATCAAGAAGAAGAAGAAGAAGAGCTTGGATTTATACCCCACCCTTCACTACCCAAAGGAGTCTCAGAGCAGTTTACAATCTCCTTCTCTTTCTGTCCCCACAACAGAAACCCTGTGAGGTAGGTGGGGCTGAGAGAGCTCTGACAGAAACTGCTCTTGAGAGGAACAGCTCTTTCAAGAACTGTGACTGACCCAAGGTAACTCAGCATGTGCATGTGAAGGAGTGGGGATTCCTCCCCATAAACATATGGAACAGAGGTCTATCAGTGGTTATTAGCCACAAGGTATTGATGGAGCTCTCTGTCTGAGGCAGTGATGCTCTGTATTCTTGGTGTTTGGGAGGGGCAACAGTGGGAGGGTTTCTAGTGTCCAGGCCCAACTGATGGACCTCCTGATGGCACCTGGGGTTTTTGGCCACTGTGACACAGAGTGTTGGACTGGATGGGCCACTGGCCTGATCCAACATGCCTTCTCTTATGTTCTTATGTTCTTAAACCTGGTTCTCCCAGATTCGAGTTCGCACACTTAACCTCTACACCAGACTGATAGTAGGTGATGGGAAAGTCCTGGACACTGGACAGCCGCTGCCAGTCTGAGTAGACAAGACTGACCTTGATGGACTGATGGTCTGACTCAGTTTAAGGCAGCTTTGTGTATTCACTGGCAGCCAGGAGTCAGCATTGTCAGGTGTTGTGGGAGCCGCTTAGCTCAGATCACAGTACTGATGACCAGTTTCCCCCCTAAGCTATGGAGTTTTGTGAGGAAAAATTCTACTTTGTGAGCTACTGGCATTAAAGTTGTGAGCTACTGCATACATTAGTTTGCTCTGGGGCCATTTTTCCTGAGGTAAGACAAAAATGTATGAGCCGGAGGCTAAAAAACTGTGTGCTAGCTCACATTAACTCAGCTTTGAGGGAACACTGCTGATGACAATAGGACTAGGCTGGGTTAGCATACAATTGTCGGCATTGTTACTAAGTCTTGGAGATGAGACAAGCAGCCCCTTCAGCGTTATCAGTTCCATCAGGGCCACAGCTCTGTTTGCTCAAGGGCTGTTTTAATGTCTCAATTTGCCCCTGGATCTGCCCTGAAAGAGCTTTAATTCCAGAACTCTTAAGAAGTGGAGGGGAAAGCTTGTTAGAACATCTGTCTGCAGCCAGACAACAGCTTATCAGAGGCTTGCAAGAGCTAAGGTAGAATTGTCATTGTTCCCAGTAATACACATATTTATCTTCTTGTATCTCACTGCAGCCTCTGGTCAAACCAGCCTGGCAGGTTATTTTTGCGCTGGAAGCCCTTGTCTAAGAAAGTCAGCCAGAAGCATCATGCTGATGGTACTTCTGGGCTGTTCCAGACTACGGTTTCACGGGTAGAAATTGCCGCTGGGGAGAGTGTTCTTGCCGAAGGACACATTTCTCTCTTCCTGCCTGGAGTTTGGTTGATATTCCGAGAGATCCCTAGGCCCCTCCTAGAGCCAGTTTGGTGTAGTGGTTAAGTGTGCGAACTCTTATCTGAGAGAACTGGGTTTGATTCCCCACTCCTCCCCACTTACAGCTGCTGGAATGGCCTTGAGCCAGCCATAGCTATCACAGGAGTTCTCCTTGAATGGGCAGCTGCTGTGAGAGCTCTCTCAGCCCCTCCCACCTCACAGGGTGTCTATTGTGGGGGGAGAAGATATAGGAGATTGTGAGCCGCTCTGAGTCTCTGATTCAGAGAGAAGGGCAGGGTATAAGTCTGCAGTCTTCTTCTTCTCCTGGAGGTTGGCAGCACTACCTATAAGGTGAGCAAGGATGAGCACCAGTGGACTGGATTCAGCATAGCATTGTTGTGGGCGCAAGGATTTTTGCCAATGCAGAATGACTTCCCCAGCTTTCTGCTCCTGTCCTGTGGCTGCCCAAACTGTCCCATGAAAGGCTACTCTTGGGGGAGTGGGATCCCCCATAGGGTTGCCAACCCTAGGTTGGAAATATCTGAAGATATGGGGGGAGGTGGAGCCTGAGGAGGGTTGGGGTTTGGGAAGGGGCAGGGCTTTTTTGTAGCAGGAACTCCTTTGCATATTAGGCCACACAACCCTGATGTAGCCAATCCTCCTGGAGCTTACAGTAGGCCCTGTACGAAGAGCCCTGTAAGGAATTCTAGCAGGACCTCCTTTGCATATTAGACCACGCCCCCCTGATGTAGCCAATCCTCCTGGAGCTTCCAGTAGGCCCTGTAAGAAGAGCCCTGTAAGGAATTCTAGCAGGACCTCCTTTGCCTATTAGGCCACACATCCCTGATGTAGCCAATCCTCCTGGAGCTTCCAGTAGGCCCTGTATGAAGAGCCCTGTAAGCTCTTGGAGGGTTGGCTACATCAGGGGGTGTGGCCTAACATGCAAAGGAGTTCCTGCTACAAAAAAAAAAACCCTGGGAAGGGGAATGACCTCAGAAGGGGTCATTTTGACGTTCATGCAAATTGAAGAAGTAACAATGTATAGTATGAGAAAGTGTCATAGCACGGGTTCTGGGATGTAAAAAAGCGGCCAGTGGAAGGTGAACGAAACACAGTCTGAACCTAGAGCCTGTGTAGCCGCCGCACCTGCCAGATTTCGATCTGCTACCCAAATGAGAAGCGATATTCATTGATGAGAAGTATTATTCATTGTGGTACTGTCTGCGTCTTTCAACAAAAGGATTTGTATCAGACAGTGGACTGTAGTGCCGACTTACAAAACTGACAAAGAGAAAATTGTACTTTTGATTTATTTATGGACACTGAAAACAGTTTTGGTTTGTGAAGGAAATATATTCATTATATAACACAAAAGTAATCTGTTAAGCATATTTTTGCAGCGTATAATTACGCAGTGGTTTGTTTCTAAGTTGCTACTCATCATTACGCTGCAGTTTCTGGTTTGCCCACCCGGGGATTGGCAACCCAATGCCTGGAGATTAATTGCAATCAGGGGTGGAACTCTAGCAGGAGCTCCTTTGCATATTAAGCCACACACCCCTGATGTAGCCAATCCTCCAAGAGCTTACAAAAAAGAGCCTTGTAAACTCTTGGAGGATTGGCTACATCAGGGGTGTGTGGCCTAATATGCAAAGGAGCTCCTGCTAGAATTCCACTCCGATTGCAGTAATGAAGAGATCTCCAAGTGCTACCTGGAGGTTGGCAACCCTAGTTCCCTAGGGGGGGAAATTGATTGCATTTCAGGCTGCTTGAAGTAGGGGAGCTGTGAAAGTTGTGCTACATGGGCAGAAGACTTTGGACCCATGGAAACTCTGTGTTAGAGCTAACCAAGAAGATGGTCCAAGGTTATATCATGGGTTTCAAAGCTGCGTGGGGATTTGAACCCCTGATCTTCCTTCCTCTGATGTTAATACCCCCTTCATTGTACTAAAGTGGCAGCTTGTGAATTATGCATTCCAAAGAGCCAGCTTCTGCTCTACAGAACAAGAATTGCGAAATGATTTAAAAGGTTCCTGCGTAATTTCAGGCTCATCCGAGGCTCTATCCGTTTCCTCTGCTCGGTTTCTCTGTATATGCAAACTGTGTTGTATTTACCATGGAAACCAACCCGCTGCTTTCAAGAAGTCTCTGGAAAATGCATAATAGATGCTACATTTTATCTCCAGGTTCAATTAAAAAGATCCTAGATAATCCCTCATCACTTGGCCAGCTAAAAATAGGATTTCTTGTTCAAAGTTGTAGGGTTCTCCCCCCTTCCTTTGATCCTGTAATCATTTGCAAATGTAAGCACTTTAATGAAAGCACTTTAGCTTGATGGTTTCATATTTATTACTCCCTCTGTCTTACTGAAGGCACTTGATGAGCTGACCTTCAACGTGGCACGAAACAGCATAGCACGAAACAATAAGTAAAGTTAAAAGACAATAAAAAATCCATTTATTTAAAACATTTCTATGCCTCCCCCCTTTCACCCGATTCAGGGTTCCCAAGGACAATAAATAACAATGATCTTTATGGATTATTTTTAATATGAAACATTTTTATGCCACCTTTCTACCCAATTCAGGTTCCCCAGGGTGCAAACATTAAAACATTTGAAGCATTATACATTTGGTGGAATGAGACACACGACGGGAATATTAGGATTGAGAAGAATGACTTGCTTGAAAGGAAGAGGCTGTCAGAACTTGTAACTTTCTTAAACTGACTATGCAGAGTTAGCATAACTGACTCCATATTGGAAAAGTCTACTAACCCAGTGCCTTTGCCTTCATGCCTACTAACCAAGTGTTTTTTGCATTTCAAACAAGCAATAACCACTGAAGGGTGACTGATAGCCCCTGGGAAACATCTGCAGGTGTCCTTTGAAGCTGGCAAGCCAGAGCAAAGCAGCGGGGTTCCTTCCTCCGGGCTTGAAGATAAGGGGTCTGGGAACAGACAACTGTCTCCCGAAGTGTGAGAAAGAGTTTTATTGTTTGTGCTATCCATGTATAAAGAATGCGCCGATAGCCACACCGGTTATCAGAGTCAACCTGTTTCTTTCCTGAACACAAGTTCTCAATAAACGTCTTAGCTTTTGAAACAAAGTCATGCGTTTCTTTTGAAGTTCCCAGTTCTGACAGAGGCAAATAAGGAAAGAGTGGCGTTGCATGTCAAGGATGGTATACTTGTAAGGAAATGCATGAATCTAACTTATCTAAGCATAGAAGGTCACTTGAGAATCTCTGGGTAAAAATAAAAGGAGCAGGACTGTTTTTGTAGCAGGAACTCCTTTGCATATTAGGCCACACACCCCTGATGTAGCCAATCCTCCAAGAGTTTACAGTGGGCCTTGTACTTAGAGCTTTATAAGCTCTTGGAGGATTGGCTATATGGGGGGGGGGGCGCAATATGCAAAGAAGTTCCTGCTACAAAAAAAGCCCTGGGAATAAGAAATAATAGTGATATGGGTTTGTTATAAACCACCATGCCAGGCAAAGCACTTGGATGATACATTTCTAAACCAGATTACAATTTTTTAAAAGAGATGGGACGTAGCGGTCATGGGAGATTTCAGTTGCCATGATATCCATCAGAAATCAAACTCTGCTAGAAGTGAAAGGTCTAGCAAATTTCTGACTTATCTTGCTGACAGTTTCATTTCTCGGAAAACAGAGAAGGGAACACAGGGGTCTGCTATCTTGGACAATTCTCACCAGCAGGAATGAACTGGTTGATGAGGCAAAAATAGTCTGTGCTCTGGGGAGTAGTGACTTTATAATGTTGGAATTTAAGATCTTGGCGAAGGGAAAAGCTGTATGTAATCAGACATACAGCTGGACTTTAGGAAAGCTAATTTTAACAAACTCAAAAGTTATGCTAGTCAGAAATACTTAAGGATAAGGGAGTTCAAGAGGGCTGAGAGTTTCTTAAAAGTAAGTTACTGAAGGCACAGCCGCAAACGATTCCAATGAGAAGGAGAAATGGGAGGAACCTAAAGAAGACCAGATGGGTCCATAAACAGTTTTCTAAAGATCTGAAAATTTAAAAAGATACATTTAGGAAGCAGTATTGGAACTCTAGCAGGAGCTCCTTTGCCAGGGCCGGATTAAACCCTGTGGAGGCCCTTAGGCAGTCAAATCTTAGGCCCCCCCTCAAATTATCTCCGAGTTGGAGTACCCGCCCCAATGCTGCAGCCGGCAGGCACCAGTGCGGGGAAAGCTGGCCCCAGGGCCCCTAAAGGCATGCGGGCCCTTAGGCAAGTGCCTCCTTTGCCTAATTGTTAATCTGGCCCTGTCCTTTGCATATTAGGCCACATACCCCTGATGTAGCCAATCCTCCAAGAGCTTACAAAAAAGAGCCTTGTAAACTCTTGGAGGATTGGCTACATCAGGGGTGTGTGGCGTAATATGCAAAGGAGCCCCTGCTAGAATTCCACCCCTGTCTGCTAGGCAGAAAGTCACATCTGGCTCCACCCACTTTCTAAAAACACATTGGGGACCCCTGCCAAATAGGAACCAAAGTGGTGGTGGTGGTGGAAAGTGTTGCCAAGTCTATGGCAACAACATAGTTGCCACATCCACTGTCTGGATGGCACTTTACACACTTAAATAATAGCTGCTACACACTCATAGGAGAAAAGGCCATCCGAATGGTTTCCTCTTCCATTTTCAACTCCCAGTGGACAGCTGGATGGAGTGCCTATCAAAACAGAGAAATAAGCAGGGCCGTAGCCACAGGAGGGCCTTTTGGGGCACTGCCCCCCTGATTTCCAGGTGGTGCCCCCCCACTTCCAGGGGGCCCTCCGGGGCACAGCCTGCCTTTCCTTTTCCTTTTTGGCATGGCTGAGCCAGTGAAGCGTCATCAGTGGCAGCTGGAGCTGGAAGAACTGAGCAGGGCACTGCAGGAGCAAAACCAGCAGGAGAGGAGGGAGGCGGAAGAGCAGGAGGTAGAGGAAGGGCTGCGGAGGAAAGACAGGTGGAGCTGCTAGCTGCAACACTGGGTGTGTGGGGGAGGGAGAGGGAAGTGGAAAGGGAAACAAGGAAAAATCCCTGCTTGCACACAAGGTGCAGTCCCTTCTTGACTCCTTGCTGCCTCGACTTGGCCACATTCAGAGCTTCCAGCTTTTGCCCCCTACCCCAGGAAGCCTTGGAGAAGCAGCAAGCCCCACAGTGGATGTGAAAAAGCTGCCCCCCTTTTTAAAAAGCTTCCCAAACTTTTAAAATCCTGGCCACAGCCCTGGAAAGAAGTTCGCAGTGGAAATTTGCTGTCTTTGACTTACTGATTCAGTTGAACAGACAATTTAAAGGTGCAGGCCACGCCCACTGATGTCTGCATTGTTTCACATGGTTTTTTTTTTTGTAAAAAAAGCGCAGCAGGAATTCATTTGCATATTAGGCAACACCTCCGGGTGGCAAGCCAGCTGAAACTGTTCCTGTGCGTTCCTGCTCAAAAAAACCCCCCGATGATGACGATGACATTGGATTTATATCCTGCCCTCCACTCTGAACTTCAGAGTCTCAGGGCAGCTCACAATCTCCTTTATCTTCTCTCCCCCACCAACAGACACCCTGTGAGGTGGGTGGGGCTGAGAGGACTCTCACAGCAGCTGCCATTTCAAGGACAACTCCTACAAGAGCTATGGCTGACCCAAGGCCATTCCAGGAGGTGCAAGTGGAGGAGTGGGGAATCAAACCCAGTTCTCTCATATAAGAGTCCGCACACCTAACCACTACACCAGACTGGCCCTGGTTCTTAGGATTGCACTGCTAGCCCCAAGCAGCCCAGAAGCCTGCATACAGACGTGTTTCTTTCTTTGGCTGTGTTCTCTGAAAACAAGAGCAGCTCACTTCCGCCTTCTTACCAGAGTGATAAACTATAGTTGTTCTGCTAACAGCTTCACTTTCAAGGAGACTGTGAAGCAGGCTGTCTTCATGGGGCAGGGCTGCAGGAGCTGATGATTATAGACCCGCCACAGTGCATGAGCCTGCGAAAATACTGCTGCCGCTTTCCAGAGCCAAGGAGAATCTTAACAAGGAACCCAGGAACAGAAGGCCATTCATTGATAGTTTTTTCACATCTCCTGAAAAACTTCGGCTGTACAAAACATCTTTGAAAAGAAGAAAAGGCTTGAAACATACTTTAAAAAAACAGCTGTTCTTTCCCTTCATCTCCCCACAACACATGCCTTGTGGGGTAGGTGGGGCTGAGAGCGCTTTTTTGAGAACTGCCCTTTCGAGAAAAAACTCTACTGAGAACTTGTGACTGATCCAAGGTCAACCAGCAGCTGCGTGTGGAGGAATGGGGAATCAGGATCAGTTCTCCCAGTTTGCAGCCCACACATTTAGACACTTCACCAGACTGGGAGATTGGGGGTGTGGCAGTGAGTTTTCCACCAGGTCCAGGCAGTTTGGAAGCCCAATTCCATTACTCCTCTCAAGGCCTCACTACACATTATGCTTGACACTTCCTGCTTCTCTATGGGGACTTTTGCTCAGATGCCAGCTGCAAGTTCCCCACTGGGAAGTGACTTCTTAAAGGCAAAGGGCAGGGGTGGAATTCTAGCAGGAGCTCCTTTGCATATTAAGCTACCCCCCCACCCCCGATGTAGTCATTCCTCCAAGAGCTTACAAGGTTCTTTTTTGTAAGCTCTTGGAGGATTGGCTAAATCATGAGGGCGTGGCCTAATATGCAAAGGAGCTCCTGCTAGAATTCCAGCCCTGGCAAAGGGCATAGGTTTGGATTGAGATCATGGGGAGAAACGGCTTCTGCCTCCACGCTGTGCCATTTTTCTGATCTGAAATGGTGTCACGGGTGCTATTTGCCTTGTTGTCAGTTGAATGTGTTCATCACTAGAAAAGGTGTTGACAGTATCAGCACAGGTGGCTTACGTGTGGAAGAGCCAAAAGGTGCTCCACATCAAAGCTCCCTGAATGTAGATTTTTCTAGATGATTGAAAGTAGCAGGCCCAGAAAATGGAGGTTTACCCCTGCTAAAGACGAGCAAACTTCTGGTCATTGTTGCTGAGGCCCACGAGGGCTTATTTGGTCAGTGGGTGGAAGCAGGCCAGTAAAACGGGGGTGGTGACAGCGATCTTCATCACAGTGTGATGACGTCCCATCCAGCATGACTCAGAAAACCTGGTGGTATCACACCAGGGCAGCACTCTAACACTCGCCCAGAAATTCCATAGAGTTTGGGGTGAGTGCTAGGGTTGCCAAGTCCAATTTAAGAAATATCTGGGGACTTTAGGGGTGGAGCCAGGAGACATTGGGGTGGAGCCAAGATCAAGGCTGTGACAAGCATAACTGAACTCCAAAGGGAGTTCTGGCCATCACATTTAAAGGGACGGCACACCTTTTCAATGCCTTCCTTCCATAGGAAATAATGGATAGGGGTACCTTCTTTTGGGGCTCATAGAATTGGACCCCCTGGTCCAAACGTTGAAACTTGGAGGGTATTTTGGGGAGAGGCACGGATGCTATACTGAAAATTTGGTGCCTCTACCTCAAAAAACAGCTCCCCCAGAGCCCCAGATACCTGCAGATCAATTCTCCATTATTTTCTATGGGAATAAATCTCCCTAGGGAATAAAAGAGTTCCCAGCATACATTTCCCTCCCCTCCCCCCCCCCGCTTTCTGACGACCCTGAAGTGGGGGGAGGGCCTCCAAACCAGGGGATCCCCTGCCCCCACCTGGGGATTGGCAACCCTAGTGAGTGCTAGAGTGTTGCCTTTGTGCGATTTCAACACTTCAGGAAGTGATGTCATCATGTGGCTACGAAGATTACTTCTAGCGTTGCCAACTCCAGGTGGAGAGGGAGGTGGAGCCTCAGGAGGGTGGAGTTTGGGGCATAATTCCACAGTGTCCACCTTCCTTGGAGGTTTTTAAACAGAGGTTAGATGGCCATCTGACAGCAAATGCTGATCCTGTGAACCTAGGGGGAGGTATTTGTGAATTGCCTACATTGTGCAGAGGGCTGAACTAGATGACCCTGGGAGGTCCCTTCCAACTTTGTGATTCCAAAGCGGCCGTTTTCTCCAGGTGAACTGATCTCTGCTGTTTGGGGATCAGTTGCAGGAGACCTCCCGCTACCACCTGGAGGTTGGCAACCCAAAACTGCCCCCACAGTAAGTACCCACCTCCCCCATCTCCTGCTGGTTGACTTGTCATCATACATCTGCAAATATAACAAGAATTTGGGGATGCCAGCCTCCAGGTGAGACCTGGGGCCCCCCTGGAATTACAGCTCCTCTTCAGATGGCAGAGATCAGTTCCCCTGGAGAAAATGGCTGCTTTGGGGGCAGAACTCTAATGCATTGGACCCCACTGAGTTCCACCACCAAATCATTAGAAGTTTCTCAACTTGGATCTGGAAACTCTATCCCCACATACCCTGCCAGTAGCTGGGGGGTGGGGGTGGGGGGAAGAGACCTGGCAACCCTACAAGCAGGGCTGGTCCTGCCCTAGGCAAACTAGGTGATTGTCTAGAGTGCCGGCCTTCTGGGGGTGCCAAATTGGGTCCCCCCACAAGTGACTCAGTGACATAATCAGTGCTGGGGGGGGGGGTGTCGCCACAAATTAGTCTTACTTATGGTACCAGACAATCTAGAGCGCCCCTGCCTAGAGTTCCTTCCATGGGAGCATTGTATGGAGTTGTTGCTTTGTCAATGTGATGTGGCCCGATTTTGGAAATGCTCCGACTTCTTTCCTGCGCTCTGGATTCCTTCTTTCCTCTTCATCCTGCCTCTCCCCAGCTCTTGGAGGAGTGGGTGGCTTCTTCTAGGCTGTCGTGTCCTCAGGCAATAGGCATGGGGGCGTGTTTGCTTGTCCTTCTCTGATAAGCGGATCCCTTGAACTTTCGCCTCCTACTCTTCTTCCCTCCCTGCCTTTGGATTCCTGGCTGCCCAGGCTTCTCTTGGGTTTGTCTCAGCTCTTACAGCCTCTTCTGTTTAGAACATGAGGAGAGACACGTCTCCAGAGCTTCAGAGCCTGACTCTCCTTACATTTTAGAAGTAGAAAGCTTTATGCAAGTAAGGTTGCCAGCCTACAGGTGGGGCCTGGAGTCCTCCCGCTTTTACAGCTGATCTCCAGCTGGCAGAGGTCAGCTCCCCTGGAGAAAATGGCTGCTTAGAAGGGTGGACTTTATGGCATTGTACCCTCCCCAAACCCCACCCTCCCCCAGTTCCACCCCCAAATTCTCCAGGTATTTTCCAGCACAGACCTGGCAACCCTATATGCAAGTGACCATTTTAGGGTAAAGGCAGGTGGGCAGCTGTGTTAGTCTGAAAGCACAGAACAAACTTTGAGTCCAGTGGCACCTTTAAGACTGATAATATTTTATTCAAGGTGTGAGCTTTTGTGTGCAGGCGCACTTCCTCAGACACTTATCTTAGGGTGAGTGTGGGGAGAGAAAAGAACCTGATATTCAACATTTTTTTTTTAAAGCACACACACACACAAATACATTATTCTCTAACTAGGACAGCTCTCCAGGAAATTCTTCAGGAGAAAAAAAAGGTGGCCCCCTGACTGCTAAGCAGGGCAGTGGAGAGGCAGCAAGGCTGCGCGGATGGCGGAGGAAGGAGGAAAATGGAGGGGGGAGGCAGCGAGGCTGCGTGGACGCAGAGGAAGGAGAAAAATGGAAGGGGGAGGAAGGGAAGGGGGAGGAAGGGAAGGGGGAGCTCCCTGATGGGTGGGGATCTTGCCATCCAGTAATACTCTCAGGGGTGTCAAACATGTGGCCTGAGGGCTAGATCAGGCCCCTGGAAGGCTCCAATCAGGCCCTCGAGCAGGTCCTCGAGCAACTCACTGCTTCCTTTTCCCTCTCTTGTTTCATTCTGCATCACAGCTTGCTTTGCCATGTTTGCTCAATCACGCAGGAGCTACAGAGAAAAGCCTCTATTTGAAAAAAAAAATCATGAAGCAACTTATGTGCAAAAACTCGCAATGCTCAGCCATTTATTGTTTTCCTTTGGCTCTTAGGCATTGACCATGAGATTTCTGTAATGGATGTCAATAAATCAAAAGTAGGTTTGCAATTTACAGAGCAAAGGCTCTATTTTCTCCATTGGCTGACCAGCACATGAAGCAGCTTATGGAAAAAAACTCACAATGCCCAGCCATTTCATGTTTTCCTCTGAGTCTTAGGCTCAAAGCATCGACCATGCGATTTCTGTGATGAATGTCAATAAACCGAAAGGTTTGCAACTCACAGACACACACCTGAACACCTGAACAGTATACTCAAGATTGCTACAGCACAGACATTGCCTTCAGATTTTGATGCAATAATTCAGAGCAAGAGGTGTCAGTTATCAGAACATATTGCAAGTTGTTTTTTTAAATCATTAAGTATGTTTGCCTGTGCCCTTTATAAAGGTTATATTTCCACTGCCTGGCATTACATTTTATGATACACATGGCCTGGCCTGACAAGGTCTCATTTATGTCCAGTCTGGCCCTCATAACAAATTGCACCCCTGCTCTAGATGGCTTTAGAAGAGGATTAAAAAGATTCATAGAGGAATAGGGTTGCCAAGCCTCCTGCTCCAAGCAGCAGGGGATGGGGGGAGGAGGGAAGTGGCAGCATCTGTGCTGCTATATCACTTTTGGGAAATCCGGAAAGTGATGTAGAGTAGCTCTAGGAATCTTGGGGGGGGGGGGAATCTATGGTTTTACCATAGAGTTTCTGGTGATTCCTAAAGTTACTAGAAAACAGGGCGTGGGCTCCTTTATATGTGCAGACCTGATTGACATCAATACTTTATTATTTGGAACAACACTGTTTAGCTGATTCACACACAACCTGTCTGGTCTGGAACATATGTTTCATAGTTACATTTCTAGTGTGTGCTGTTACCATTTAGACCACTGAAGAAGGCCCTCTGGGCTGAAACACATTTGGACTCTAGTGGTTATTTTATGTAATCAGTGTTTTAGTCTTACTGTATGTGCAACTTACATGAGTTGCTGTATGCTACGCGGATGTAATTTGATACCCACTACCCGGTGTTTTTATCTATGTTTTAAATCTATCTTTACTGTGCACTCTGTTTATTTAATGGCATTTACAGATCACCTAATCCCTACTATTGTAGGGCTCTAGGTGATTTACATCACTAAAAAACATTACAATCGGGGCTCTTTTTTGGTAGAAAAAGCCCAGCAGGAGCTTCCCCGTGCCTTCTCCAGCACGCCTGCCACAGTGGGCATGTTGGGGAAGGCATTTAAAGATGCCTCCCCAGGCCTTCCCCAGTGTGCCAGCTGGAGCCCTGGCAAGCCCAGGTGAAGCTCCGCTCCTGCCCCCCAAAAGCCCTGATTAAAATAGGGTTGGCAAGTCCAATTCAAGAAATATCTGGGGACTTTGAGGGTGGAGCCAGGAGCAAGGTTGTAACAAGCATAATTGAACTCCAAAGGGAGTTCTGGCCATCACATTTAAAGGAACTGCATACCTTTTAAATGCCTTCCCGCCATGAATAGGGGGCTCATAGAATTGGACCCCCTGATCCAATCCTTTTGAAACTTGGGGGGTATTTTGGGGAGAGGCACTGGATGCTATGCTGCAAATTTGGTGCCTCTATCTCAAAAACAGGCCCTCCTGAGCCTCAGATACTCGTGGATCGATTCTTCATTATACCCTATGGGGATCAGTCTCCATTGGGAATAACGGAGTGCCCAGCAGACATTTCTCCCTCCCCTGCTTTCTGATGACCCTGAAGTGGGGGGAGTGCCTCCATACCAGGGGATTCCTTGCCCCCACTTGGGGATGGCAACCCTACCCCTGGTCCACTCATGTGGGATGGCAGGGTAGGGTTGCCAGCCCCAGGTCCCCTCTGGTCCAATCTTTTTGAAACTTGGAGGGTACTTTGGGGAGAGGCACTGGATGCTATGCTGAAAATTTGGTGCCTAACTAAAAAAAAATCAGCTCTCCCAGAGCCCCAGAAACCCGCAGATCAATTCTCCATTTACCCTATGGGAATTGATCTCCATAGGGAATAATGGAGTGCCCAGCAGACATTTCCCTCCACACACCCCACTTTCTGATGATCCTGAAGTGGAAGGAGGGCCTCCAAACTGGGAATTGGCAACCCTAGATTAAAATCATAAAAACATTACATATTAACACCTCAAATTAAGATAAAAAGAGGCGGAATTGGTGTTTTCTTCCCACTTCTGGCCTAAGGACGCCTTCTGGGTACCAGGGAGAGGGATTAAGTCAGTCTATGGGGATGGGCATGGGGAAGGGTGCCAGCCAGAATGTAAGCCATTGTTGCCCTCATCCCAAAGCCTGGCGGAACATCTCTTCCGTACCTTGCAGAATTGCATAAAGTTCCCCAAGGTCCTGATGTTACTTGGCAGAGAGTTCCACCAGGTTGGGGCCACGACCAAAAAGGCCCTGGCCCTGGTTGAGGGCAACCAGCTGTCTCTAGGGCCAGGGATCACGTTTTATAAATAGATGTATCTAATTCTTTGTGTAGCTCTACCTTCTAGGTTCCTGACCTGGATTCCTACATTTACCCATGTCATTTCTGGATTTCTCATGAAAGTGACACAGTGGTGCAGATGACATCATGGCCCTGCTTGTACCTACTGTCAACCTTATGGAGAACAGGTATGTCAGTGGCTGCTAGTCATGGTAACCAAGGGAACTTCCTCCACATCCAAAGACGGCAGACCTTTGAATACCAATATCTGGGCTTCTATGTCCAGTCACAGTTTGCCAAGAGTCTTGGAGAAAAAAAAGCCTTGTCCCTTTAATGGAAATCACTGAAAATGTCAAGACAGTGTGCGACTGCAATAAAAAAAGGCCAATACTATGCTGGAAATTATTAGGAAGGGAACTGAAAACAAATCAGCCAACATCATAATGCCCCTGTGTAAATCGATGGTGCAGCCCCATTTGGAATAGTGTGTACAATTCTGGTGCCTAACCTCAAAAAAGATATTATAGCATTGGAGAAAGTACAGAAAAGGGCAACTAGAATGATTAAAAGGTTGGAACACTTGGAAGAACGGTTAAAACACTTGGGGCTCTTTGGCTTGGAGAAACGTTGACTGAGGGGTGACATGATAGAGGTTTACAAGGTTATGCATGGGACGGAGAAGGTAGAGAAAGAAGTACTTTTCTCCCTTTCTCACAAGAACTCATGGAGACCCAATTAAATTGCTGAGCAGTCGAGTTAAAATGGATAAAAGGAGGTACTTCTTCATCTAATTGGTGATTAACACATGAAATTCACTGTCACAGGAGGCAGTGGTGGCTGCAAGCATAGATGGCTTCATGAGGGGATTGGATAAGCATATGGAGCAGAGGTTCATCAGTGGCTATTAGCCACAGCGTATCGTTGGAACTCTCTGTCTGGGGCAGTGATGCCCTATATTCTTGGAGCTTGGGGAGGGGCAACAGTGGGAGGGCTTCTAGTGTCCTGGCTCCACTGATGGACCTCCTGATTGCACCTGGTGTGTGTGTGTTTTGCCACTGTGTGACACAGTGTTGGACAGGATGGGCCATTGGCCTGATCCAGCATGGCTTCTCTTATGTTCTTAAATATTTTTGGAAATGGGCATAATAAGCTTTTTAAGGCATGGAGGTAAATAACATCCCATTGAGCCCCTATTAAAAGGTCAGGACATTTTCCTCCAGACCTGTTGGCACCTGCCTGAGCCGTTTGTCGGCTGTGCAAGGCTGCCGGTCAGCTGCTGTGTGAAAACAGGATGTTGGCGTAGATGGGCCACCGGTCTGATCCAGCAGGGCTCTGTGTAGATCCACCCACCAGCAATCAATACATCTGCTGTACCACCAAGGCCGTTCCCTGTTTATTGCTCATTTCTCCCATTTACTGGTCCATCATCTGGTTACGGGAACAAATCCTAGTGAACGTCCCTTTCAGCCTCAGGGATGGCAGACGACGTAGAGTGAAGACGTGTTTCATTTCATGAGCTTATTGCAAAATCTATTATATGGCTAATGGATGGCTGTTCTGCTTCCTAGCTGAGACTCATTTTTTTCATTTTGGTTTTTAAAAGCTTGCTGGCAACATGTGGATTCCTGACTTTTTTGAACTGCAGGGGGACGTTTCCATTCAGGCGGAGAATCTAGGTCAGCTGTTCATAAAAATAACTCAAGTGTTCGTTGAGCAAAAGGTATAAGCCTCCGGCAGCCTACCCAAATGAGATACTCCCCCCACCTTTGCCTTTCTGTTTTTTTTTTTTTAAAGTTTAGTCATTATCAGCTCACCGATTTGACATCTAATTTACCCCGTGCAACCATTAGTTTTTATGTGAATGAGATTGTCACGGGGAACGGCTGACTCAGTGGACGCTGAAGGAAGCCCAGGGAAAATTGTTAATGGTGAGTCTGCACATGAGCAGAATATCAGTTCATTCATTACCAGGAGGGGGAAAGACGCAGCCAAAAAGATCTAATTCATTCAGCTGGCAACTTACAGGAAGCCTCAGTTCAGAATGTCAGGATTCTTTCAGTTTTTTTTTTGGGGGGGGATGTTTTTGCCCGCATACAAATGGCATGAGGGAACTAAAACAAGCCCTGCAACAGTGGGCCGGAGGGGTGGTGGTGGGAGGCCTCAGAAGCAGGTCAGACTTGGAGAAGGAGCTCAGGAAGTAGGGTTGCCAAGGCTAACTCAGAAAATATTTGGGGGTCTTTAGGGGTGGTGCCAGGAGACTCATATTCCCTAAAATAAATAAATTCCGCACATTTCCCCACATGTTTCCCAGAGAGCACTTTGGTCTGGATCACAACATCTATTTACAATTAGGGTTGCCAATCCCCATGTAGGGGCAGGGGATCCCCCAGTTTGGAGGCCCTCCCCCTGCTTCAGGGTCGTCAGAAAGCGGGGGGAGGGGAGGGAAATGTCTGCTGGGAACTCTATTATTTCCTAGGGAGATTTATTCCCATAGAAAATAATGGAGAATTGATCCGCGGGTATCTGAGGCTTTGGAGGGGCTGTTTTTTTAAGGTAGAGGCACCAAATTTTCAGTACAGCATCTAGTACCTCTCCCCAAAATATCCCCCAAGTTTCAAAACGATTGGACCAGGGGGTCCAATTCTATGAGCCCCAAAAGAAGGTGCCCCTATCCTTCATTATTTCCTATGGAAGGAAGACATTGAAAAGGTGTGCCGTCCCTTTAAATGTGATGGCCAGAACTCCCTTTGGAGTTCAATTATGCTTGTCAAAGCCTTGATCTTGGCTCCACCCCTAATGTCTCTTGGCTCCACCCCCAGAGTCCCCAGATATTTCTTGAATTGGACTTGGCAACCCTACTTACAATCCCCAGCCCTAAGGAGGCCAGACTAGGTTTCCCAATCCCCAGGTCCCAGCGAGGGATCCCCCGTTTTTACAGGCTTCCCCCTGCCCCCAGCCAGCTGGCCAGCGGGGGAAGCCCCGCCCCCCACAGTCACCATGTCGTTTAGCTTTTAGCACTTTGTCTTAAGGTAAAGATTCCTGGCTGTGTGAAACCAGAGAATCCAACAATTTGAACCGCGATTTCCCAGCTCCTAATCTAACCACTATACCGCACTGCCTGATAGCTAGGGTTGCCAACTCAAGGCTGGGGAATTCCTGGAGATTTGGGGCTGAAGCCTGGCAAGGGTGGCGTTTGGAGAGGAGGAGGGATCTCAGCAGGGTTTAATGCCATGGAACCCATCCCCCAACGCAGCCATTTCTCCAGGCAAACTGATCTCTGTAGACTGGTGATCAGCTGTAATTCCAGATCTCCAGTCCCCGCCTGGAGGTAGGCAACCCTAGCAGGCCCAGCTCTAGCAGTTCTTCTATGGCTGTACCTGTCATCTGGATCAATGACCCCGCCTTTGAGCATCCAAGTTGTAGTCTTCATTCATGACTATGATGCATTGGTAGATCCAGGCCTCATTTTGGGCAGGAGCTCACAGGAGTGGAGCTCCGGAACCTCTAAATTTTATTGCTCTCTTTCTTTCTTCCGCCCCCCCTCCCCCAATACTTGCTTCTGGACTCCATTGTTCAAACCTCCTGTGGGAATTTTGCTGAATTCTTAAGATTTGACAAACTCTCCAGTTCCACCAAACTGGAGAGCCAGTTTGGTGTAGTGGTTAAGTGCGCGGACTCTTATCTGGGAGAACCGGGTTTGATTCCCCACTCCTCCACTTGCACCTGCTAGCATGGCCTTGGGTCAGCCATAGCTCTGGCAGAGGTTGTCCTTGAAAGGGCAGCTGCTGTGAGAGCCCTCTCCAGCCCCACCCACCTCACAGGGTGTCTGTTGTGGGGGAGGAAGGTAAAGGAGATTGTGAGCCGCTCTGAGACTCTTCGGAGTGGAGGGCGGGATATAAATCCAATATCTTCTTCATCTTCTTCTAATATTTTTCCTCACAAAAAATGGGGAAATAATGAAAACATATACAGCAGACCGATGGAAATCTTCCTTATGCCACTGTGGCTGCATAGGAGAAAGTCATGTGAAAAGTATGACGGGAATAAGGTTTTATGATGACAGTGATAATTCAAGAAGCATTTTAAGGTAGATGCTGAGCTGATTTAATTTAGCCCACCTTCCGGTGATGTCAGGGGTGTGTGGCATATGCAAATGAGTTGGGCTAATAAACTATGGCTCCTCTTTTTTCAAGAAATGACCCCTGGTTAGATCTATACTTATTTTCCCTCCCCAGCAGCTATTAAGCTGTGCTAGGTAGATAGGAACAGAACTCGTGGCACTGGTTTTTCCTGGCAGGGAGCAAATGATCAGTGAGTGGTGCTAGATGGCTGTGGTTGTCCTGTTGCAGCAGATCAGATATAGTCCCACAGTGACCACACCTCCAGAAGACTATGCCCTGTATTACATGATGCACAGTTTCCTTGCACAGGGGTTAACTAGGAAAAGGGTGATTATGAAACCACATTTATAAAATGTTGCTCACGGGGGCAGGGAACCATGTGCCGTCCAAGGGCCTGGCATTCGCTCTCCTCCTTTTCTCCAGTTCCCACTTGGACAGAAAGCAACGTCTCTTTCAGGCGGATGTTTGGGAAGGAGCTCACGTCAAAGAGTCCCTTGTCACTGCCGGGGACCGGGAGGGGGAAATCAAGCCTGAATCGCTAATTCCTTTCCTCTGTCACCTCCCCGCACCCACAATGAGTGTATTGTGAGCTAGCAATGAACCAGCACAGTGCAACAAGGGGGAGTCATTGGAACTGTTGTGTTTAGATCTTTTCATTTTTAAAAAAATTGAGAATAAAATGGGGACCAGCCTTCAGATTGCCCTATTACTTGCAAAACTAACTTCTTTTAAAAAAGCAAAACAGAAGTCCAGATTAAACCTGGACTTCGATTGGTGGTGTCTTTGGGCTCTAAGTTTCCCCAAATATTAAGAGTTACAGGGCAGCTTGTCACTAGAAGGCTCCATTCCACTGTAAGGAAGAGAATAGCAAAATGCCTTTTGTAATAAAATCATAGAGCAAGGTATAGAGGTAGGGTTGCCAGCCTCCAGATGGGGCCTGGAGATCTTCCAGAACTAAAACTGACCTTCAGACTCCAGAGCTCAGTTGCTGTAGGGGAAATGGCTGCTTTGGAGAGTGAGCTCTATGGTAGGGGTGGCCAAACTGTAACTCGGGAGCCACATGTGGCTCTTTCACACATATTGTGTGGTTCTTGAAACCCCCACCAACCCATCAGCTGGCTTGGAGAAGGCATTTGCCTCTTTAAATCATTTCTCCAAGCCAAACCAGCTGGTTTGTTAAAGTTGCTTTCTTTCTCCCTCTCCCTCTGTCCTCCCTCCCCATCTATTTTCCTTCCTCCCTTCCTTTTCTCAAACATCTGACATTCCTGCCTTGTGGCTCTTAGACATCTGACGTTTATTCTATGCAGGGCTTTTTTTGTAGCAGGCAGGGCTGGTGCATGGGAGTAGGCAAAGTAGGCAGTCGCCTAGGGCGCCACATGCCCTAGGGGGCACCACTGGGCACCCCCTCTCCAACACATGACTCTGGCTCCTGACCGCTGTCACCTTGTCCTCTCCCATCATCAAGCTGCCCTCAACAAAGCAAAGCAACCCCCCTGTCCCCGATGCGCGACTTGGCCTTCCACCTCATCCTATCCCACCACCCTCCTTTCCGGCATGGCCGGCAAGTGCTTATTCTCACAATTTTTTAAATAACTTATCACATCTTTTTGAAAAATTAAAATTAAAAATCAGTAAATTAAAAATGTGAAAAGTTTCAAATTTGGCGCTCTTCATTTTCCCTATATTTTTTAAATAATGGGGGGCACCAATGGGTGATTCGCCTAGGGCGCCAGAAAGCCTAGCACCGGCCCTGGTAGCAGGAACTCCTTTGCATATTAGGCTCCACCTCCCTGATGTAGCCAATCCTCCAAGAGCTTACAGTGGGCCCTGTACTAAGAGCTCAATATTATTTCCAGATATATACCATAAGTCTGTGCAGGGAGCACGGGGGAGGAGTCACAGGTAAGTGGGGCTAAGTTGCAAAACAGAATCAGTTTCCTTAAGCAACAGCATAGTTACATCTCCCCATTCTCATCACAAAGGCTCCTTTCCAATCCTTCGCTGGCCATTCCGAGACGCAAATTGCTGGATCCCAAGGGCCTGATGACACGTTTCACCAGCTTTATGACTACCTGATCCTTTGTAACTGTGTGGCTGTTCCTAGAGTAGCATCTGGCCTTGTATTTAAAAGAACCTCTAATGCAGGGGTGTCAAACATGCAGTCCGGCAGCCGGATCAGGCCCCCAGAGGGGTCCTATATCAGACCCGCAAGCAAATGACTGTTGTCTGCTTTCTTCTCACTCTCTCTTGCTCCCTTCTACAACGCAGCTTGCTTTGCCAGCCTTGCTCAATCACACAAGAGCTACAGAGGAGAGTTTTCTTGGGTGCAACTGGGTTTGCCTCCCCCTTCGTACTGTATTCATGTCTTCATGATGCTCAGCAGGAAAGCAATGTGAACTATTTAGATGAGGAATAACAACAAGCCAGTGAGGTGGCTGAGGCTGAGAGTGCGTGTCCAGACCAAATTCACTCAGCACATTTCCTTTGTATAAGGTTTTTAATCTACCTTTCCCAGATAAGTAGACTGATCCTGACCACTATATATGGCTGTCTCTCTATTCTTGCACTGCAGTTATTTTTCTGGGAAGAAGAAGAAGAATGCAGATTTATACCCCGCCCTTCTCTCTGAATCAGAGACTTAGAGCGGCTTACAATCTCCTATATCTTCTCCCCCCTCCAATGGACACCCTTTGAGGTAGGTGCGGATGAGAGGGCTCTCACAACAGCTGCCCTTTCAAGGACAACTCCTGCGAGAGCTATGGCTAACCCAAGGCCATTCCAGTAGCTGTAAGTGGAGGAGTGGGGAATCAAACCCAATTCTCCCAGATAAGAGTCCGCACACTTAACCACTACACCAAACTATAAGGCTATAGTTTTGTAGACAAACACATAGCCCTCACTCTGTGTCATGATGCCTCCACATGTTCTTGACCAGCACACAAAACAATTTATGTACAAAAGCTCACAATACCCAGCCATTTCTCCTGGGTCCTATGCTCAAAGCAACATAGTATGCTTTGCCAGGCTTGCTCAATCATATATTCCAATATTATTTCCCTCATGAGGGAAGCTAAGCTCAAAGGAAAAGCCCCCCCATAGCTGCTCTTGCCTCGAAGTTGAGAGCAGCCAGGCGGGGAAGCTCATCTGCAGCTCCTGTTCAGCCTTCTTGGGTCTGCCCAAGAAGGCTGAACAGGGGCTGTGGGTGAGCTGCGCCAATGCAGGGCAGTCTCAGAGGCACTCCAAGACCCCTCTGCACAGGTGCCAGGTAGAGCTGCCAAGCCCCCGGGCCGGGTGGGGGTTCTCCCACCTGGGGGATTCCCAACCCACTGGCCCAAATTGGGCAAGTGGGGGGAACCTCCCCACACATCGGCAGCACAATGACATCACCAACAAGTGATGTCATCACACCAGCAATGTCGCGTTTCAGCCTCTCTAGGTGTTTCCAGGAAAACTCTATGGTTTTCCCAGATGCTCTAGCATTTTGAGAGGCAAAACTCTATGGTACAATAGGTACCATAGAGTTTTTACCTCCCAAAATGCTAGAGTGGTCAGGAAAACCATAGAGTCCCCCCAGAAACGCCTAGAGCGGCTGGCACGCAAACGCCTAGAAAGACTGCGAGGGACTTGGCAACCCTAGCACCAGGAGCCCTCTCAGCCGCCCTTCTGTGCCTGCCCTTCCTGTGGGCGCGGCGGTGTGGGGTGTGTGAGGCAGATGTTGGCCTGGGACACCCGTGGCCCCACAGCAGGGCCTGGCTACTGCATAAATGAGTTTGCTCTTGGGCCATTTTCCCTGAGTTAAAACAAAAATATGTGAGCCGGAGGCTAAAAAACTGTGAGCTAGCTCACTCTAACTCAGCTTAGAGGGAACACGGAGCACAGCTGGCTCTCAACAAGAGAAACAGGTTAGGAGAGATGTCCAATAAGGCCCACAAACTGCAACACACCAATGGCAATCCTTTCCCCTCTCTTGACAAGAGAGCCTCTTAACAGAACACTAGCAGAACAGAGTTATTGCAGCCAAGTCAGACCTTTCTTTCTTTCTTTCTTTCTTTCTTTCTTTCTTTCTTTCTTTCTTTCTTTCTTTCTTTCTTTCTTTCTTTCTTTCTTTCTTTCTTTCTTTCTTTCTTTCTTTCTTTCTTTCTTTCTTCCTTTCTTCCTTCCTTCCTTCCTTCCTTCCTTCCTTCCTTCCTTCCTTCCTTCCTTCCTTCCGTAAATTTCCCATAATGGGCTCAGGGCGGATCCCAACATGGTAAAACAATTAAAACCAGCAATAAGCTAATCAAACAGTTAAAACAGTTAAGCTATTAGAACAGAAGTAATTTAGGGCAGCATGGATGGTGTGAACACATAAATTAAGACATAATTGTCACAGGCAACTTAGATGTCCAACAGATGTCAATTGTATCGGCCCGATTTTTAGCAATCAAGATGGCAATCAGTGCTGGGAGGCCAGTTAGATGGTGTAAGAAAATAAGGACTCCTGCTTGCCTCAGCCATATTTTGCCCCCATTTAAACAGAAGCCTCTTCCAGTTTCTTTCCGCTACCCGCTGGGCAGCTTAGGGCAGCCAGTGACCCATCCCAGGCCATTGTTCAGCATCCTATTGTGTCACAGTCCTATGCCAGGCTAGAGAAGAGCCTAGAGCTGGGGCGTCATTTTGCACAACAGAAGAACATGCTCATGACAATGGCTTTTGTGGCCTGCATATCAACCAGTCTTTGCTATCAAGATTCACACAGAACCAGACTGTGAAGTCCAGTTCACATGACTCCCCTGTCACGAGGGGATCTGTATGCACGGTCCTTGTTTATGCTGGCTGCAGAGCAAAAGGGCCCATCAGGTTGTTTTGCTCACTTATAAAGATTTTTGTGTCGTCTGCAAATTCTTATGGTTACCGTTGTTTTCTATTATTATGATACATTTATGCCCTGCTCTTCTCTCCGACGGAAACCTGCTTACAACCCCATTCTCGCCTCCTCCATTTTGTCTTCCCAACAACCCTACAGGATTTCAGACCTGTCTCAGGGTGAGAAGCCTGAGATGCTCAAACAATGGCGTTACTGTCTGGTGGTGGAAAGTGCCTTCAGGTCGCGGCTGTCTGCTGGTGACCCCTGGTGGTGGTTTCAAGGCAAGAGATGTTCAGAGGTGGTTTGCCTTTGCCTTCCTCTGCATGGTCTCCCATCCAGGGCTTTTTTTGTAGCAGGAACTCCTTTGTATATTAGGCGACACACCCCTCTTATGTAGCCAATTCTCTTGGAGCTTACCGTAGGCTCTGTACTAAGAGCCCGGTAAGCTCTTGAAGGATTGGCTACATCAGGGGGTATGGCCTCATATGCAAAGGAGCTTCTGCTGCAAAAAAAGCCCTGCTTGAAGTACTAACCAGGGCAGACCCTGCTTAGCTTCCCTGATGAGTTAAGGCTAGCCTGGGCCATCTAGGTTGGGTCTGGCTTTGCAATCTCAGGGGTGTTGAACATACAGCTTGGGGGCTGAATCAGGCCCCTGGAGGGCTCCTATCAGGCCCCCAGACAACTGACTGTCATGTGCTTTCTTCTCCCTATATTTTGCTTCCTTCTGCATAACAGCTTTCTTTGCAAGGCTTGCTCAATTGCACAGCAGAGCTACTGAGCCAAACCTTTCTTCCTTCTATTGGCTGAGGCTCCTCCCCCTGCCAGTCCCCTGGGGAAGGAAGGAAAGAGCCAGAGCTTCCTTTGCCCAGTTCCCTGGATCCCATGGGAGAAACACAAAGAAAGCATCTCTAAGACCAATGAGTGCTAACATTTTAAGCATGTTTTAAAAATATATATTTGTGTTTGTGTTCTTATATAAAATTTATATCTCTGCTACCTAATCTTAAATAGGTACACAGATGGCCCGGCCCAACCTGACATGGCCCAGCCGGACAAGGTCTCACTTATGTTGGATCCGGCCCTGATAGCAAATGAGTTTGCCACCCCTGGGATGGTGGATTTTCTCCTAACAGAAGTCATGGGATGACCTCATGTTACAGACTTGACCCTGTTGTCACATGCAGGAAACCGAGGTGGGAGGAAACTGAAGTGGCAGCAAAAGTCTGTAGGGCTTCTGAGAGTTTAGGAAGGGAAGATGTTGACAGGGTCAGTGTGACCTTTCAGAGCATGACGGTGCAGGGGTGGCCAAACTTGCTAAACATAAGAGCCACATAGAATAAACATTAGATATTTGAGAGCCACACAACATGAATGTCAGATGCTTGAGAGCCAGTTTGGTGTAGTGGTTAAGTGTGCGGACTCTTAACTGGGAGAACCGGGTTTGATTCCCCACTCCTCCACTTGCACCTGCTGGAATGGCCTTGGGTCAGCCATAACTCTGGCAGAGGCTGTCCTTGAAAGGGCAGCTTCTGTCAGAGCTCTCTCAGCCCCACCCACCTCACAGGGTGTCTGTTGTGGGGGAGGAAGGTAAAGGAGATTGTGAGCCGCTCTGAGACTCTTCGGAGTGGAGGGCAGGATATAAATCCAATAGCTTCTTCTTCTTCTTCTTGAGAGCAGGAAGGAAAGCAGGCAAGCAAATAGATTGGGGGGGAGGGAGAGGTAGAAAGGAAGCAACTTGAACTTCAGATGCATTCTCCAAGTCGCTGGCTGGCTTGGCTTGGAGGAATTATGTAAAGGCACAAATGGCTTCTCCAAGCTGGCTGTCAGGACAGTGGGGGCTTTGCGAGCCACACAATATAAGTGAAAGAGCTCCGTGTGGATCCTGAGCCACAGTTTGGCCACCCCTGGTGCAGACAAACCTGCTTTGACTATGACCCACAAGGAAAGATCATCCCAAACCCAGCTGAGAAAAGAACGAATTAAACCAAGAAGACACCAGGAGGGAAATGAGCTATCTATATACATTTTAAAGAACAATTACACTTTTATTGAGAAGTTCTTACTTACTGCATCACAAGTATGCGCAGTTCAATAGCAATGTCAGCAGCATTTACAAACAAACAATAAAATACTGAACATATGAAATTGTCTTATACTGAGTCAGACCCTCGGTCCATCAAAGTCAGTTTTGTCTTCTCAGACTGGCAGCGGCTCTCCAGAGTCTCAAGCTGAGGTTTTTCACACCTATTTGCCTGGACCCTTTTTAGTTGGAGATGCTAGGGATTGAACCTGGGACCGTCTGCTTACCAAGCAGATGCTCTGCCACTGAGCCACCGTCCCTCCCCATGCTGCAGATGATCCATGCGTGGACAAAGACATCCTGTGAGGAGAGTGGAGTGGGGTGGAGATGCACCATACTGGCTCCTATATCGGCCACCAAGTGGAGTAAAACCTCCAACAGAAACAACCTAGACATCCTCGGAGGTTTTAAAACAGAGGCTAGATGGCCATCTGACAGCAATGAAGATCCTGTGAATTTAGGAGGAGGTGTTTGTGAGTTTCCTGCATTGTGCAAAGGGTTGGACTAGATGACCCTAGAGACCCCTTCCAACTCTATGATTCTATGATCACCAAGATAGGGCTAGTTCCAGGTTTTGAGGGGCCTGTGCAGAACATCCCCAGAAACCCCCTTTTACAAACCACCAGGCCATAGCGTGGCCAATCAGTGTTCCCTCGAAGCTGAGATAGTGTGAGCTAGCTCACAATTTGTTAGCCTCTTGCTCACACATTTTTGTCTTAGCACAGCACCTTAAAGATCAACAGAATTTGTGGCTGAAGAAATAAGCAGTGACTCACGAACGCTCATCCCCTGCCACAAATTTGGTTAGTTTTTAAGGTGCTCCTAGATTCTTGTTCTTTTTCTACTGCTACAGACAAACACGGCTCCCCATCATAATCTAGCATTATGCATTGTTAGCTGGGGGTGGAGGAAAGGAGGGGGGACACCACCAAAGAAAATGCATCAGTGCCATCTAGTGGAAATGAGAGATTACAGCAGTTCAGTGCTTCTAGTGATGTATTTAATTTTCTAATACACCGATCATCTTTGCCCCTCTGCTCAGCTGTTTAAGAGAACTCTTTGTTCTGTTCAGTGTTAGAGAGACATTTGATCCTTTACTGATTTTTATATTTTCATTTGGTTGCTGCCATTTTTGGTTTTGTTTCCTCAGAAGACCAAAAGTGCAATGTAACAGTATGGGAAATCTGACCTGTTTTCCCACTGGAAAAAGAGGGAGAAAGAGATCCTCCCCTCCCTCAAAAGCTATTTTAGGATCATAGGACGAGATGAGGCAAGACGACCACTTTTTCCTATCACCACAAAACTATCACTTTGGCTTTTACCTGACAGAAGTGTGACACACTGGGCATTTGTGGCGTTTCAAAACAAGATTTGGTTTACTCATGTTGGGAAATACGATTGAATTCACAGGTACGGAGTGGCAATAAATGGAGACGAGGCCTGAGCTTAGCAAAAGTTATATACTAGAAAAACATCAGGAAAAGGCACTTGGGATAAAAGAAATACAACTTAGCTTACCAGCATGTCTAGCTACATCTGATCTCTACATGGCTTCGGTTTACAACTCTTTGTCTTCCAGTCCTTGTTCCCAGAAAGCATTTTGGACAGGAAGACAGGCTATTCAGCTTGCATACAAGCTTTTCACACCTAAGGTGCTGTCTGACCAATGCAATGTTTACATGTTTCCCAGGCTTAGAAGAGTCAGTTCCTAATCGGGTTTCAGCTACAACACATCATTTCCTCTTTCAGGTAGACAAACAGTTAACTCTATAATGTCTAAAATGTGAATAACTTGTATTCCAACAATTTAAAACAGGTTGGCAGGCAAGGGATGAGACTTGTACGGAGCTTTCTAGCACTTAGAATCTGTGGGCAGACAGAACAACAACAAAAAATATGAGGACAGAACTCCTTCATAGGAAACTTCTTTCCTAAGATCGGCACACATTTTGCACTAGGCTTGTTCCAGGTAGAGAGCCCTTTTGCTCCCGGGGCTTCTCTCCATTTTTGCACGCATTGTCCCAGAGCTGCAAGTTGGCCCGCTGCTTTTCCACAGCAAGCGAGATCCTCTGACAAGAGGTTTCTGCTTGCTGCGGAAAAGCAGTGGGCCAACTCGCAGTTCCGGGGCAACTTGTGTGAAAACGGAGAGAAGCCACGGGAGCAAAAGGGCTCTCTACCTGGAACAAGCCCTGCTGCAAAATCGGTCACAGTGTTTCCCTCAACACACTAAAATTAACCTTGACGTTAAAGGTTTATATTTTTATAATTATTCTAGATCTCTGAGGAACTTTCCCTCTTCCTAGTCACACAAGCTTGAGGGTATCTGCCTTGTCCCTTGGGTTAATAGACTCCGGTCTCTCACTTCTAGATCCTTTTTTCCTCAGGCAAGCTAGTTACTCTCTTCTGTCCTGCTCCACACCTGTGGCTGCTTTTCCCAGCTCAATTATACATTGGAGAGCTGATCATGGAATTGCAGCAGGGCTCTTTCTCTCTCTCTTTTTTTGCAGCAGGAACTCCTTTGCATATTAGGCCACACCCCTCTTATGTACAGTTCTGTTACAGTTCTTTGAGGGGGTGAACAAACATGTGGACAAAGGGGACCCAATAGATGTCACTGTTGCTGGTACTGTATATCCCAGAAGAGGGTCACTCTAGGAATCGCCAGAAAACTATCGATTTTTATCTTTTATTTTCTCCCACTGTCTCTCCATGCAGTGGCGGGCAATGAAGCTTGCTAGAAAAGTGGCCTCTCTACGGATGCTACAGGAGCAACATTCTGGAAAACTGGGCTAAAATCAATAAAATGAATTTTAACAGGGATAAATGGAAAGTTCTGCATTTAGGTAGGAAAAATCCAATGCATGGTTATAGGATGGGGGAGATTGTCTTAGCAGTAGTATGTGTGAAAAAGATCTAGGGGTCTTAGTGGATCATACGCTGAACATGAGTCAACAGTGTGATGCGGTGGCTAAAAAAGCAAATGCAATTTTGGGCTGTATCAACAGAAGTCTAGTGTCCAGATCATGTGATGTGATGATATCACTTTACTCTGCTTTGGTAAGACCTCACCTGGAGTATTGTGTTCAGTTCTGAGCACCGCATTTTAAGAAGGATATAGACAAACTGGAATGTGTCCAGAGGAGGGTGACGAAGATGGTGAGGGGTCTGGAGACCAAGTCCTATGAGGAAAGGCTGAAGGAGCTGGGGATGTTTAGCCTGGAGAGGAGCATCTGAGAGGTGATATGATCACCATCTTCAAGTACTTGAAGGGCTGTCATATAGAGGATGGTATGGAATTGTTTTCTTTGGCCCCAGAAGGTAGGACCAGAACCAATGGGTTGAAATTAAATCAAGAGTTTCCGGCTCAACATTAGGAAGAACTTCCTGACAGAGCAATTCCTCAGTGGAACAGGCTTCCTCGAGAGGTGGTGGGCTCTCCTTCCTTGGAGGTTTTTAAACAGAGGCTAGATGGCCATCTGACAGCAATGAAGATCCTGTGAATTTGTGGGGAGGTATTTGTGAGTTTTCTGCATTGTGCAGGGTGTTGGACTAGATGACCCTGGAGGTCTCTTCCAACTCTATGATTTTCATTTTACTTGCCGGTAAGTTCCTGTGTCTTTGGATTCCCCCCCCCCCCCCCCCGGTGTTCAGCCCATGTTTATATTTATGTTTAATTCAATTTATACCCCGCCCTCCCTGCTGAGGCAGGCTCAGGGCAGCTTACATCAAATCATAGTATACTATGATTGCAGTCATAAAATCAATAAAACCATTAAACAGTACAAGTTAAAACAATCTAAAGTTGGTGCTAACAAATCAGATGTTACTCATATTCTCAGGACAACAGTTGTTCCAGAATTCTCCTACAGTCGACCGAAGGCATGCCGGAAGAGAGCGGTCTTACAGGCCTTGTGGAACTGAGCGAGGTCCCACAAGGCCCTAACCTCTTCTGGCAATTGATTCCACCAGGAGGGGGCTGCCACTGAAAAGACCCGATCCCTGGTGGTCGACAGTCTCACCTCTTTCAGCCCAGGGATCACTAGGAGATGTTGAGATCCAGACTTTAGTACTCTCTGGGGAACGTGTGGGGACAGACAGTTCCTCAGATAAACAGGTCCTCGGCCATATAGGGCTTTAAAGTAGGGTTGCCAAGTCCAATTCAAGAAATATCTGGGGACTTTGGGGGTGGAGCCAGGAGACTTTGGGGGTGGAGCCAGGAGACATTGGGGGTGGAGCCAGGAACAAGGGTGTGACAAGCATAATTGAACTCCAAGGGAGTTCTGGCCATCACATTTAAAGGGACAGCACACCTTTTTAAAATGCCTTTCTTCCATAGGAAATAATGAAGGATAAGGGCACCATCTTTTAGGGCTCATAGAATTGGACCCTGTGGGAAAATGGGAAAGAGGGCAGAAGGGGGGGAGCGAAGGAGGGAGAGAGGAAACCAACGTCTCATTAAAACAACCAGGAGGCTGTCAGAACTATACCTTTCCATTAGCTGGAAACTAATGAGCTGAAGACGCTTTTTCTCCTTGAAGGGGGAGGGGGAACAGGAGCCGGCGAGACAACAGCAGGGGACCCCAGACGGCCTTTGCACGCTGCCCTTCCTCCCAGAGGACCCAAGGCGGCTTCCATGGCGCCTGGCCCTGGCCACAAGAAGCGCCCTGCGAGGGAGGCTAGGCTGGGTCCCCTCCCCCTCCCGCCTGCCTCTCGTCGGGGGACCTGGGTGACGAGGGTGGAGTGGAGGCCGGCCTCGCAGTAGTCCCAGCCGCAGGTGACGGGGCCCGGCGGTGCGGCTAGCGTTGTGCCGCCGTGGGGGGGGGTAGCAAAAGAGGAGGCAGGGGCTCCAGGTGCCGTTGGGCCCGTGGGGCAGGGCGGCGGAGGCGTTGCAGGGCAGGGCCGGGAGCAGCAGGGCCGGGTCTGGGCGGCAGTGGTGGGGCGGCGTGGCGGAGAGCAGGAGCCCCGCAGCCAGGCCCAGCGCCAGCGGCACCGCCAGCAGCCTCGAGGCCGCAGCCAGGAGCCGCCCGTGCCGGCCGAAGCCCCCCGCCGGCCCCAGCAGCTGCCAGTCGAAGGCCATGCGCCGCTGCAGCCCCGAGGGGAAGGGAGCGGAGGCTGCCCGGGAGCGCCGTTGAGGGCTGGTTGGTGGCGGCGCGGACAGGCTACTACCTGCCGCCTCCTCCTCTCCGCTCCCGGGTCTGTTGGCTGGTGGGAAGGCCCGGCTCAGGCGCCCTGCCCAGCTCTCTCCCCCCCCGCCCCCAGACTTGTTGAGAGCGGGGGAGGAGGCTGAAAATTTGGGGGGCCCCCGCCAGGGCGGGAGGGTTGGGAAGCCTACTTTAAAGGTAATAACCAGCACCTTGTAACGAATCTGGTACACTTATTAAGAACATAAGAGAAGCCATGTTGGATCAGGCCAACGGCCCATCAAGTCCAACACTCTGTGTCACACAGTGGCAAAAAATTTTATATACACACATACACTGTGGCTAATAGCCATTGATGGACCTGTGCTCCATATTTTTATCTAAACCCCTCTTGAAGGTGGCTATACTTGTGGCCGCCACCACCTCCTGTGGCAGTGAATTTCACATGTTAATCACCCTTTGGGTGAAGAAGTACTTCCTTTTATCCGTTTTAACCTGTCTGCTCAGCAATTTCATCAAATGCCCATGAGTTCTTGTATTGTGAGAAAGGGAGAAAAGTACTTCTTTCTTTACTTTCTCCATCCCATGCATTATCTTGTAAACCTCTATCATGTCACCCCGCAGTCGACGTTTCTCCAAGCTAAAGAGTCCCAAGCGTTTCAACCTTTCTTCATAGGGAAAGTGCTCCAGCCCTTTAATCATTCTAGTTGCCCTTCTCTGGACTTTCTCCAATGCTATAATATTCTTTTTGAGATGCGGCGACCAGAACTGCACACAGTACTCCAAATGAGACCGCACCATCGATTTATACAGGGGCATTATGATACTGGCTGATTTGTTTTCAATCCCCTTCCTAATAATTCCCAGCATGGCGTTGGCCTTTTTTATTGCAGATGCACACTGTCTTGACATTTTCAGTGAGTTATCTACCATGACCCCAAGATCTCTCTCTTGGTCAGTCTCTGCCAGTTCACACCCCATCAACTTGTATTTGTAGCTGGGATTCTTGGCCCCAATGTGCATTACTTTGCACTTGGCCACATTGAACCGCATCTGCCACGTTGACGCCCACTCACCCAGCCTCAACAGATCCCTTTGGAGTTCCTCGCAATCCTCTCTGGTTCTCACCACCCTGAACAATTTAGTGTCATCCGCAAACTTGGCCACTTCACTGCTCACTCCCAATTCTAAATCATTTATGAACAAGTTAAAGAGCATGGGACCCAGTACCGAGCCCTGCGGCACCCCACTGCTTACCGTCCTCCACTGCGAAGACTGCCCATTTATATTGACTCTCTGCTTCCTATTACTAAGCCAGTTTTTGATCCACAAGAGGACCTGTCCTTTTACTCCATGACTCTCAAGTTTTCTAAGGAGCCTTTGATGAGGAACTTTATCAAAAGCTTTCTGGAAGTCAAGGTAAACAACATCTATCAGGTCTCCTTTGTCCACATGTTTGTTCACCCCCTCAAAGAAATGTAACAGGTTAGTGAGGCAAGATCTTCCCTTGCAGAACCCATGCTGAGTCTTCCTCAATAACCCGTGTTCATCAATGTGCCTACTCATTCTGTCCTTGATAATGGTTTCTACCAACTTTCCCGGTATTGAAGTCAGACTGACTGGCCTGTAATTTCCCGGATCTCCTCTGGAACCTTTTTTAAAGATGGGGGTGACATTTGCTACCTTCCAGTCCTCAGGAACGGAGGCAGATTTCAATGAAAGATTACAGATTTTTGTTAGAAGATCCACAAGTTCAACTTTGAATTCTTTCAGAACTCTCGGATGTATGCCATCCGGACCCGGTGACTTATTAGTTTTTAATTTGTTTATCAGTTGTAGGACCTCCTCTTTTGTCACCTCAATCTGACTCAGGTCTTTCAATACCCCTTCCAAAATTAGTGGTTCTGGGGCGGGCAAAAAGTTCTCATCTTCCACAGTGAAGACGGAGGCAAAAAATTCATTTAGCTTCTCAGCCATTTCCCTATCCTCCTTCAGTAATCCTTTTACCCCATGGTCATCCAAGGGCCCCACTGCCTCCCTGGCTGGTTTCCTACTTCTAATATATTTGAAGAAAGTTTTATTGTTGGTCTTTGTGTTTTTTGCAATATGCTCCTCATTGTCCCTTTTTGCCTGCCTGATCACAGTCTTGCATTTGATTTGCCACAGCCTGTGTTCCCTTTTACTAATCTCACTTGGACTGGTTTTCCACCGCTTAAAGGAGTCCTTATTGGTACTAGCCATGGTGACTGAAGGGATCCTCCACATTCAGAGGCACTAAGGCTCTGGATCCCAGAGCCAGGAGGCTATAATGGGAGGGCCTCAGACTCTATGCCCTGTCGTTGGCTCTCCATAGGAACTGGTTGGCCACAGCTAAACTAGATGTGCCATTAGTTTAGTCAGTCCCCCCCACCCCAGCACAATGGGAGCGGAAGAACCTCAGCTTTCATAGGTCTTGCTCCCTTTAAAGGTTGATTTAATATCACACAGACTGATGTTCATCATTAAGAACCTGCAGTTTAAAATCTCCAGGGAGATAGGCTGGAAATTAAACCTGTGTGACAGTGAAGGGGCCACTAGAGGGAGCAAAACATGTGCAGAACAGACCTCTCTCCCCCCCCCCCCCCAACAAATGGGAACTTATCAATGAGCAAGGTTGTTTTTTTTGTAGCAGGACCTCCTTTGCATATTAGGCCACACACCCTTGATGTAGCCAATCCTCCAAGAGCTTACAGGACTCTTAGCACGGGGCCTACTGTAAGCTTCAAGAGGATTGGCTACATCAGGAGGCATGACCTAATATGCAAAGGAGTTCCTGCTACAAAAAAAATACTCTGTTGTAACCTAAGAGGAGCTGTACTGGTTCAGGCATGGTCCATGTAGCCCAGCATCCTGTCTCTAGCAGTGACCATCCAGACGCTACAGGGAAACCCACAAGCCAAGACTGCAGACAACAGCCCTCTCTAGCATTTTGACTCAGAGAAATCCTTTGGCTCTCCTGGCTGACAGTTAGGAATGGACTAGTCCAGGGGTGTCAAATCAGGCCCCCGGAGGGCTCCAATCAGACCCCCAAGCAATTGGATGTCATCTTGTTGCCTTCTCCCTCTCTCTTGCTTTCTTCTGCCCCTCAGCTTGTTTTGCCGGGCTTGCTCAACTGCAGAGGAGCTACAGAGCAAAGTATTTTCTCCATTGGCTGAGGCTCCTTCCTTGGGGAAGGAGAGCTTGTTTTTCCAGGCTCTCTCAATTGCACAGCAGAGCTACTGAGCCAACCTCCTCCCGCTCCTGTTTGTGTCCTTTATAAAGTGTATATCTCTGTTACCTAATCTTAAATAGGTATACATATGGCCTGGCCCAACAAGGTCTCATTTATGTTAGATCCGGCCCTCATAACAAATGAGTTCAATACCCCTGAACTAGTCTCTATAAATTTGTCCTGCTTTTGAATCTACCATCAGCTGGTTTCATCAGGGGGACATTTCAGGTTTCAGCCTTCCAAGTGGGGCTTGGAGATCCTCCGGTATTACACCTGATCTCCAGACTACAGAGATTGGTTCTCCAGGAGAAAATAGCTTTAGAGGATGGACTCTGTGGCCCTAATACCCTGCCGAGGTCCCTCCCCTCCCCAATTCCCTTCTTCTCCAACCTCTACCCTCAAAATCTCCAGGAATGTTCTATCCCAGGGGTCCCCAACCCCCGGGCCATGGACCCGTACGGTTTTGTGGCCTGTTATCAACCGGGCCGTGAGTTGTATAATTATTTCATTATATATTACAATGAAGGAAGAAGAAGAAGAAGATACGACATTGGATGTATACCCTGCCCTCCACTCCAAATTTCAGAGTGTCAGAGCGGCTCACAATCTCCTTTACCTCCCTCTCCCATAACAGACACCCTGTGAGGTGGGTGGGGCTGAGAGCTCTCTCACAGAAGCTGCTCTTTCAAGCACAGCTCTGTGAGAGCTATGGCTGACCCAAGGCCATTCCAGCAGCTGCAGGTGGAGGAGTGGGGAATCAACCCCAGTTCTCCCAGACAAGAGTCCGCACACTTAATCACCATGCCAAACTAATAGAAATAAAGTGCACAATTCTATCATCTCAAAACCATCGCCTCCCCGCCCCTGCCCCCCCTCCCCCGGTCCCTGGAAAAATTGTCTTCCACAAAACTGATCCCTGGTGACAAAAGGTTGGGGACTGCTGTTCTATCCCATAGTTGACAACCCTGCAGCCCTAGTATGTTGGAAATGCAAAGTCTGGAAAGAATTTTTGTTCATACTTGCGAGGAGAAAAATCTTCCATGCCCAGCTGGTAATATTTGCTAGTGCCAGCCAAAAAAGGATAATCAGTTTGACAGCACCATGTTTGGATTTCTTTTTTTCAGTTTTAAAGTCTATTCTGCCAAGTTTAAACACATCCTGTAAATCAGGGAAGGACAATTCCGTCGTTGTGATCCACGGCTTTCTCGTGCAGCTGCTCCCTAAAGAGATTCTTTCCCGCTTGCGTTATGTTATTTTAATCCCGGCTGGACTTTCCAAAATTTTTGACATGAGTAACGCTGCAGAATTCGTTTGCGTCTGGTTTCGGTTTTGATTCCCAGAAAGCATACAGCATACGAGGAAAAAGTGGATAAGTGTGGGGGTCTTTAAAAAGCCTGGAATTTTCCAAGTGGCTTGAAGATTTTTCTAGTGGTCCTATTAATGACAGCTTCACAGATGCAAATTTTTATACCTGTAACAACAACCCTGTGAGGTGAGTTAGACTGAGAGAGGAAGAGAGAGAGTGAGTAGCCCTAGGTCACCCAGCAATAGGTTTGCCACATGGCCACTGAAGTGGGAGATATCCTGCTCTGAGAATGCCTTAGTACACCAGCACTCTAGATCAGGGGTGGGGAACTTCCATCCCGAGGGCCGTATACGGCCGTTGAGGTCACTTGGTGTGGCCCTCGGGGATTGCTGGGCCGAACGGAGCCATGTGGCAGCCTCCCTGGGGCCTGGCTGGCCAGTGAGGATTGTGGAGCCCAGCCGCGCTGTGCAGCAGCCTCCCTGGGGCCTGGCTGGCCAGTGAGGATTGTGGGGCCCAGCCGTGCTGTGCAGCAGCCTCCCTGGGGCCTGGCTGGCCAGCCAGAATTGCTGCAGGGCCTGGAAAAGTTACTCTCACAGTTCAGTATGCACTTGATTATCCCAGATGGTGTGGCCTAATATGCTAATGAATGTGTGACCTAATATGCTAATATTAGGGGATGTGGTCTAATATGTTACTGAGTTCCTGCTGGGCTTTTTCTACAAAAAAAGCCCAGGACCTATGCATTTGCCTAGGGCAGTGGGCCAGATGTGTGTGTGTGTGCACGCCAGATTAGGCTCTCCCCACATGACTTCAAATAGAAAAACAATTATATACATTAATTTTGCTGGCCTGAATTATTCTCCCTCGGCGGAGCACTGTTTTTTAAGTCAATAATTTTTTATGGCCTGCAAATGATGTTATAAATATCCATACGGCCCTTGGCAGAAAAAAGGTTCCCCACCCCTGCGCTAGATCCTGGTAAAAGAAAGGGGGAAAAAAATTAAAAATCACCGTCAGTGATGACATGATGTCACTTCCGGGTTTTCCTGGAAGTGACATCACACTTGCTGCCCCTTGTCCCTGCCGCCCTAGTGAGCTTCTATAGCAAAGTAGGGATTTGAATCTGGATCTCCCAGAGTGTAATGTGCTAGCTACTACATTGTGATGTCTCTTTATACGATATTAGGGATGCCAAATCCCTCCCAGCCTCTGGTGGGGGAGTTGTTTTGTGTGCATAGTGCAATGACATCACCTGTGAGTAAAGTCATCATGCTGGCGACGTTGTGCGCCGGCTGCTCTAGACATTCCCAGGAAAACTCTATGGTTTTCCTGGATGCTCTAGCATTTTGGAGGGAAAACTCTATGGTACATATTGTACTATAGAGTTTTCCCTCCCAAATTGCTAGAGCGTCTGGGAAAACCATAGAGTTAAAACCTAGAATGGCCACTGCGGGACGTTATCACCATGATGACATCACTCGCAGGTGATGTCATCACACTGGCAATGTTGGGGGAGGTTCCCCCCGCCGACCCAGTGTGGGCCAGCGGGTTGGGAAACTCCTGGGCGGGAGAACCCCCGCCTGGACTGGGGGCTTGGCAGCCCTATGCAATATGTGTGTCTTTAGAGATTCTAGGAAGGGAAAGGAATCTCTGAGCATGTTGTTTTTGATGACACTCCTTGTGTCTGCTGTAAAGTCTAGTCCAGGCTCAGAGGCAAATGTGAGCAAGGTGGTTTTTTTTCTTTTTCTTTTCTTTTCTTTTCTTTTTTTCTTTTCTTTTCTTTTCTTTTTTGTTTAGGATGGAAGGCTCATCATCTCCAGTGCTCAACATTCCTCATCCCGTGCCAGTTCTAATGAACCATTCACCGGCCCTGCTTCCCGCCTTCAGATGTAGTTCAGCAGACTAGCAGAAATGTCCACTAGATGGTGCTCTGGGATGCAGACAAAACCCTTCTGCCGTCAATATCACACTGCGTGACGGTAGATTCAGGTGGGTAGCTGTGTTGGTCTGAAGTAGCAGAACAAAGTTGGAGTCCAGTGGTACCTTTAAGATCAAGGGTGACCAAACCTGCTTAACGTAAGTTGGGGACGGACGGTGGCTCAATGGTAGAGCATCTGCTTGGTAAACAGAAGGTCCCAGGTTCAATCCACGGCATCTCCAACTAAAAAGGGTCCAGGCAAATAGGCGTGAAAAACCTCAGCTTGAGACCCTGGAGAGCTGCTGCCAGTCTGAGTAGACAATACTGACTTTGATGGACCGAGGCTCTGATTCAGTATAAGGCAGCTTCATATGTTCATATATGTAAGAGCCACATAGAATAAACATTAGATGTTTAAAAGCCACAGAAGAGGGAGGGAGGGAGGGTGGGAGGGAGAAAGGAAGAAAAATAGATGGAGGACGAAAGAGAGAAAAAAGCAACTTTAAATGCATTCTCCAAGGCGCTGACTGGCCTGGTTTGGAGAAGTGATTTAAAGAGACAAGCGCCTTCTCCAAGCCAGCCAACGGGGTGGTGGTGAATTTGAGGGCCACACAATATGCGTGAAAGGACATAGGTGGTCCAGATGTTCCTTAGAACAATGCATGATGGGAATATGAAGAGATGCAATGATGTATGCAAGATTGGGTTGATGGGTTTGCTGAGACAAACAAAGGGTCGTAGGGAGCTGTTGGGTTTTGGTGTCTAACAGGCAGGACTTTTTTTAAAGCCGGAACGCACAGGAAAAGAGTTCCAGCTGGCTTGGCCAGGGCTCTAGCTCAGAAAAATGTCTCTGGCAGATAGGAAGCTACGTGCTCCCAGACTGCGCACTCCATCCTCTCTGCTGCCTCCAGCCTTCAACGGGCCTGTGAAAAGAGTGAGAGACACAGAGCTGCCCATGAGTGCCCACCCCCCCAGGAGAAGCTGGGCCTCCTGCTGCCTGCTCCACTGCACTTGGCTTCCTCTCTCTGGCATGTTTTTCATTTTTTGGGGGGGGATGTTCTCTTATTGGGCTGTGTGAGAACATACATTCACGAAATGCAGCTGAAGGCACTGTACAGTTCTGTGTCAATATGTGGAAAGTAACCTACTGAACGGGTGAGGTCACTTCCGGTGTTGTTTGTGGGCCTAATAGACGAATGAGTCCCTGCTGGGCTTTTTCTTCAAACAAAACCCCGCTAATAGGTGTTGAGAGCCCATTGCTGAAAAGATGGATTAAGAAGAATTAGAACGAGGTAAAGTGATTAGATTAGTTGGGTGGAGGCAGGAAGTTTCTGAGATGGAAGCAGAGGGGGAATCAGGAACTGGTGCTTGAGATATTGTGTAATGTACTGGGAGACGAGACGTGGTGAAGGCATAGGTCTTTATTGGCTGGTACATCACAAAACTGGGAACACGCGGCCGGGTCCGCTAATATATACATGCATCCCGGAACATCCCCTTCGCTGGCCAGCCCAATCCTGGCCAGTTAAACTTCCCGCCCTTGGTCAGGATTGGCGGTGGCTTTTCCCGCGCTGCGCACGGCGACCCGAGGGTGGCTCGGGTCGCGCGGCGCTTGCGCTGAGTCCGATACACTACACTCCTCCCCTCCTAGTTTAAACTACATAGTCCTGTAGGTACGCTGGCGCCCTGCGTTCCCGTGTTGATCTCCTCGGGGTTGCCGTTGGTGTGGGGCCCGATCCCAACGTGGGTGGCGCCATTTCTGGCTGTTGCCGGCCCGGGTCGGGTGCTGGCTCCGGTTCTGGTCCCGCGGCTGCGGGGGCCTCGTACGTGGGTAGCTCCTGTATTGGCGGGGCCCCTTCTGGCGGTTCCGTTGCTGGCGGTTCCCTACTCTCTGCCTCTTCTGCCTCCTCGGGTAGGGTGCGGCGGCGCAGCTGGTCGATGTGCCGTCTCAGCACCTGGCCTCCGGCGGTGGTTACCTCGTATGACCGGGAGCCTGTCACCCTTAGAACCCTTCCCGCCAACCACTCGGGGCCGCTTGCGAAGTTTTTCGCATACACTGGGTCGCCCGGAAAGAATCCTCTCACTGCTTCCCGGACCTCGGGGGACCCGCGGACATCCGGCGCCCGGTCCGGGTGTAGCCTATCTAGACGAGTGGTCAGTTTCCTCCCCATGAGCAGTTCTGCGGGGCTGAAACCGGTTACAGGGTTTGGGGTGATCCTGTTGTGGAACAGGAATGCTGAGAGGCGGTGGTCCCAATCCCCATGTACTATACGGCCAAGGACCTCTTTGGTGGTCCGCACCATGCGCTCCGCCTGGCCGTTGGTGGCTGGATGGAATGGTGCAGACCTTATGTGCCTTATGAGGTACCGGTCAATGAACTCCCGGAATTCCCGGGAGGTGAATGCAGTGCCGTTGTCCGTCACCAGGGTGTCCGGGATCCCGTGTGTGCAGAGGACCCTTCTGAGTGCCCTGACTGCTGCTGCGGTGGAGGTCGAGGCCACCGGGATTACCTCTAGCCATTTTGTATATGCGTCCACAAGTATAAAGAAGATCTGGCCCTGATATGGCCCCGCGAAATCCACATGGAGGCGGGACCACGGCCGCCCGTTCGACTCCCACCTGTGGACCGGGGCGGACGGCGGATTGGGTCTGGACTCCTGGCATGGTTGGCACCTTCTTACCCACCCCTCTATTTCCTCATCCATGCCCGGCCACCACACGTAGCTCCGGGCCAGGGCTTTCATTCTCACGATGCCCGGGTGGGTCTCGTGGAGATCCTCCAATACCTGTCTGCGCAGGGGGGGGGGCACCACCACCCGGCTCCCCCAGAGTATGCACCCCTTGTGTGTCGATAGCTCGTCCTTCCTGGACGCGAACGGCCGGAATGCTTCTTCCACCTTGCCCGAGGGCCACCCCCTTCCCACCCAGTCCCTGACCCGTGCGAGGATGCGGTCTCTCCCAGTCGCCCGAGCCACCTCGTCCGCGTGCAGTGGGCGCTCGGGGAGCGACTCCATGAGCATCACCCCGTGTGCCGGGGCGGGATCTGGGTCCGTTGTGGGTAGCGGCAGGCGGCTGAGGGCATCTGCGTGTCCCATTGCTTTACCGGGGCGGTGTATCAGTGCGTAAGTGTATGAATTCAGGAACTGGTTCCACCTTAAGACCCTCTGAGACAGAATCTGGGGGGTTTGACGATCGGGGGCTAGGAGGCCGAGGAGCGGCTTGTGGTCAGTGGCGATGGTGAAACGCCTACCGTAGAGGTAGTCGTTGAACTTATGCACCCCCGCCACGATCGCCAGGGCCTCCTTGTCGATCTGGGCGTAGTTCCGCTCGGCAGGGGACAGAGTCCGGGAGTAGTAAGCGATCGGCGCCTCCCTCCCGTCCGGGAGTTGGTGCCCTAAGACCGCTCCTACTCCGTAGGGGGAGGCGTCGCAAGCCAGGATCAGGGGTAGGTTTTCATCGTAGTGATGAAGTACCGCGTTAGAGACCAAGAGGTCTTTCACTGCCTGGAACGCCGTGGCTTGGCGTTTACCCCAGACCCACGGGGCCTGTTTATCTAACAAGCGGTGCAACGGTTCCGCCACGGCGGCTTTGTGTGGCAGGAATGCATGATAAAAGTTCAATAATCCTAAAAAACTCTGTAGTTCTGCCTTGCATTTGGGGGCAGGGGCCTGGACTATGGCCCTGGTCTTGTCCGCCGTCGGGTGAATTCCAGCCGCGTCCACGGCGAACCCCAGGAACTCCACTCGCGGAACACCCAACAAACATTTCTCCTTTTTGACTCTCAGCCCCGCCGCTTGGAACCGTCTGAGGACCTCTCGCAGGCGGCAGCTGAACTCTCCTTCGGTGGGGGCGGCGATTAAAACGTCGTCAAAGAAGGGTTGAACTCCGGGGATCCCTTTCAAGAGAGAGTCCATTATGCTCTGGAATATCCCCGGAGCTACACTGACCCCGAACTGCAGCCGTTTAACCCTGAACGCGCCCCTGTGGGTCACGATCGTCTGCGCCTCCGCTGTCTTAGCGTCGACCGGCAGTTGCTGGTATGCTTGTGCTAAGTCCAGCTTTCCAAAAACCCTCGCCCCGGCTAGTGCTGCTAGGACGTGGCTAACCACCGGGACTGGGTAGGGGTTGTCTTGCAGCGCCTTATTGATCGTGCACTTGTAGTCAGCGCAGATCCTAACCTCCCCGTTGGGTTTGACTGGCGTTACTATGGGGGTCTCCCATTCCGCATACGTTACAGGTTCTAGGACGCCCTGGGCTGTTAGGCGGTCCAGTTCTGCCTCTATTTTAGGCTTAAGGGCGAACGGGACGCGCCTCGCTTTAAGCCTTATGGGCCTGACCATTGGGTCTATCGGTAAGGTGATGGGCGGACCCTTGTAGCTCCCCAAGGACCCGTCGAAGACCTCGGGGAACTCCCGGCAGACCCCGTCGAAATTGCTGGCCTGCAAGTGGTCCACCCCCACCAGCTGGATCCCCAGTGGATTGAACCACGCCAACCCGAGAAGTGTGGTCAGTTGGCGCTTGACCACTAGGATGTCTAGGGGCCCCCTAAAACCCCCTCTTTCTACATGCACCCGGGCCCACCCCACGATGTGTACTGGGTTCTTCTGAAAGTCCCTCAGTACGAAGTCCGCTGGCCTCGTTTGGATGCGGCGGCGGGGACATAGTTTCTTGAGGGTTTCCTCCGAAATGATAGAGATGGAGGAACCCGAGTCTACTTCCATGATGCAGGGGGCGCCCTCGATTAGGACCGACATTTTGACCTTGTCTGGGGCCGCGAGGGGCAAGTTCAATACCTGCAGACTGGTGGATGCCGTCGTGTGTGTGTCCAGGGAGTCGTGATGCGCTGACGGTTGGCGGCGGCTGTTCTTGGCCCGGCAAGCCCGGGCGATGTGGCCTGTCTTTCCGCAGCTGCGGCAGTCCAGGTTGCGGTACGGGCAGTCCCGTCGCTCGTGGGGGTCGCCGCAGCTGGCGCACCTGGAACCGGTGGTGGCGGTGGCCCTCTCCGTCGCTCGTTGTCTCGCGGGGGCCCGTGTGTCCGTTCTCTGAGGCCGCCGGAGCTGAAACGCTTCTTCCTCTGCTCGGTCTTCCAGCTCCGTTTCTCCTTGGTGGACTGCTTCGCCGCGTGGCTGGCCGAACGCCTTGGTGGCCCTCTCGAACGCCGTCGCCTCGTTGAAGGCTTGTTGTAGCGTGAGCTCCTCCTTAGCGAAGAGCTTCTGCTGCAGTCGTTCGTCTCGGAGGCCCCAGACGAAACGGTCCCTCAGGGCTTCGTCCCTTTTGTCAAAATTGCAGTTCCCGGCGATCTGCCGAAGGGCCGCCAGGTAGACTGCCGCTGTCTCCCCCGACTTTTGGTCCCTCTTGTGGAAGAGGAATCAGCGGGCGACGATGGACGGTTGGGGCGAAAAGTGGCCTGTGAGGAGTCTCACGACTTCCCGGTAGGTCCTCTCGGTCAGCTTAGCTGGAGCGGAGAGGCCTCGTGCGATCTCGAAAGTTTCTTCTCCACAGACGCTCAGCAGGACGTCTCTCTTCCTGTCGTCATCTTCGATCAGGTTCGCCCGCAGGTAGCACTCGACCCTTTCTGTGTAGGTCTCCCATCTCTCGGGGTGCTCCGGGTTGAATTCCGCAAGATGGCCCGTCGTTACCGAAGTGTTCGCCATGGTGGCGGCGGGCTGTGCGATCCTGCGGTCTCACGCCTTCCTCGTCTCCGGCCCGGTCAGGTTCCCCTTGGGGCGGCCGGACCTATCTAGATCCCATCCTCGTCGCCAGTGTAATGTACTGGGAGACAAGACGTGGTGAAGGCATAGGTCTTTATTGGCTGGTACATCACAAAACTGGGAACACGCGGCCGGGTCCGCTAATATATACATGCATCCCGGAACATCCCCTTCGCTGGCCAGCCCAATCCTGGCCAGTTAAACTTCCCGCCCTTGGTCAGGATTGGCGGTGGCTTTTCCCGCGCTGCGCACGGCGACCCGAGGGTGGCTCGGGTCGCGCGGCGCTTGCGCTGAGTCCGATACACTACATATTGACAGGAAATATTGGCGGCGATATTGACAGAGACGAAAGAGTTGATGAGAGGGCAGAAACTCAAGTGGAGAGACTTTGCTTAGTACGCACTGGGGTGGAATTCTAGCAGGAGCTCTTTTCCATATTAGGCTACACACCCCTGATGTAGCCAATCCTCCATGAGCTTACCAAAAAGAGCCTTGTAAGCTCTAAGAGGATTGGCTACATGAGGGGTGTGTGGCCTAATATGCAAAGGAGCTCCCGCTAGAATTCCATCCCTGAGTACACATATTTTGTGGCAGCTGAAAAGAATGATAAATTAGCTCGGTGTGTCAGCTCCTGTGCTCGGAGACATAGCAGTCAGAGATAAAGAGATTTCATGCGTATCTTGGCTTGCTTAATGCTGGTATGTACTGTGCCTCAGGGTCACAGCGTGTTTGGGAGCTGGGTCAGCTTGACCAAGGGGCTGTCAGACTCCATTTTGTGTGCCAAGCCTGGCCTAGAATGTACAGAATGTCACAATGTTCCAGGTGCCCAGTGTTATTGAGGGCTGTCTGTATCGCAGTGCAGCCTGGCTGCGCTCTCTACAAAGCACGTCAGTGACCAGGGCCTATAGGAAGCTGAGTGATGAGTTTGGGGGTGTGCCTAATAGGCAGGGTTGTTTTTATAAAAGCAGGGACGCACAGGAACACAGTTCCAGCTGGCTTGGTCGGGGCTCCAGCTCAAAAAAAAGTCTCCAGCAGAGGGAACATACTAGGCAGTCATGTGCTCCCAGAACATGCACTCTGTCCTCTCTGCTGCCTCCAGCCTCCAACGGACTTGCAAGGAGAGAAAGAGACGGGGGGCTGCCCACCAGTGCTCCCTCCCAGGAGAAGCTTGGCCTGCCACTGCCCGCTCTGCTGCATCCGGCTCTCTCTCTTCAGCCGTGTTTGCGGGGGCAGAAACAGGGTCTCTCACTGAGCTGTGGCGAGAACACACATCCACAAAATGCAGCTGATGGCACTATGCAGAAAGTAACCTACTGGATGGGTGACATCACTTCTGGTGATCTCAAATCTCCTGCCAAACCAAAGCTGGCAGACCTAACCTATTCACAGACCCTTCCACTGTGCATGCTCACAGTGGCTCACAGTCTCATTCCCCAATGGTGCCAGGCAATGCACAGCCAGGAGTGCTCCTGCCGTCATTGCCAAAAGCACCGCTGCCATACACCACCTGCACAGCCTTCCCCAGCAGTGCTGGGCAGTATCTGCAAGTGAGAATGGGGGTGGCCGTGGGCTCAGAAGAAGAAGAAGATATTGGATTTATATCCCGCTCTGTTCTCTGAATCTCAGAGTCTCGGGGCACTCACAATCAGTGTTCCCTCTATGCTGAATTAGCGTGAACTAGCTCACAGATTTTTAGCCTCCAGCTCACGCATTTTTGTCTTAGCTGTATAAAAATGCCCCCAAAGCACAATAATTTATGCAGTAGCTCACAAAGTAGAATTTTTGCTCACAAGACTCTGCAGCTTAGAGAGAACATTGGTCACCATCTCCTTTACCTTCCCCTCCCCCCACAACAGACACCCTGTGAGGTGAGTGGGGCTGAGAGAGCTCTCCCAGAAGATGTCCTTTCAAGGACAACTCCTGCGAGAGCTATGGCTGACCCAAGGCCATTCCAACAGCTGTAAGTGGAGGAGTGGGGAATCAAACCTGGTTCTCCCAGATAAGAGTCCATGCACTTAACCACTGCACCAAACTGCCAGACAGGGAGGAAGGTTGCACTGATAGGTAGCAGGTGTATGGATGGGGAGTTGGAAGCAGCCTAAAGAGGGTGGAATTTGGGGAGGAGAAGGATAGGGTTGCCAAATCCCTCTGTTGCTGTGGCGGGGGACTCCTTTGACGCACCCGGGACGCTCTAGGATTTGTGGTAAAAACTCTGTGGCACCATAGAGTTTTATCGTGACTCCTAGAACATCCCTAGTGTGGTGCTCTAGGATTTGTGGTAAAAATTCTATGGTGTCATAGAGTTTTACTGTGAATCATAGAGCATTCTTTCTTCTTTCTTCATTCTACTGGATGAGGATGGACTCTGGGGCATTATATCCTGCTGAGGTCCCCCCTCCCCAAACCCTGACCTCTCTGGGGCTCCAACCCCCAAATCTCCAGGTATGTCCTAACCCTGAGCCGGCAACCCTAACCCCCTCTCTGTCCCTGCCTCCTGGCTGCCTGGATTTAGACTGGAGTAACTCTGCACTGAATGGCTCTCTTATTTATGGACAGTTATTTATATTGGAGAAATTTATATAGAGAAATCTTCTTTCTGTGATCTGTCTGTAACAAAAACAACATCGCTTCAAACACGCAAAGCAGTAAAGAGGGCCTTCTAGGAAGTCACATGTTTTCTTGAAAATGGTTGGCTTTGCTAGTGCTGATGGAAACCTCAAACTACTGTCTGTGCAATGCCTCAAGGCAAAATAAGATTACAGAGGAGCAGATCTGAGTCAAGGCTTGCAGGCGATGATGGGGGTTTTTCCCTTGGAGAAGAATATTTGCATTTCTGTCACTGACATCTCTCTCTAGCCATTTCATCATAGGTCAAATCCGACTATTATGGCTTGCCTAGGGAAAATCCTCTGCCAGTCAGCTGTGCGGGTCAAACACACCTATCTACTGGCCTGTTCATCCTTCAGGATCTTGTGAGGATTGTAGATTAGGTGAACACCCCCCCCCCACACCCCCATGTTCCCCCCCTCCACCACAGCCAGTTTGGTGTGAGAGCTAGTTTGGTGTAGTGGTTAAGTATGCAAACTCTTACCTGGGAGAACTGGGTTTGATTCCCCACTCCTCCACTTGCAGCTGCTGGAATGGCCCTGGGTCAGCCATAGCTCTGGCAGAGGTTGTCCTTGAAAGGGCAGCTGCTGTGAGAGCCCTCTCAGCCCCACCCACCTCACAGAGTGTCTGTTGTGAGGGAGGAAGGTAAAGGAGATTGTGAGCCGCTCTGAGACTCTGATTCAGAGAGAAGGGCAGGGTATAAATCTGCAGTCTTCTTCTTCTGACTGTGGATCATTTTCAGGCCCATAGCTAGCTAGAAGCCCATGGAGCCTGGCTCCCTGACTGTTTTGGGGGACCCTCCCCTCCATCCCAGAGCTCCCATGCCATTTAAATGGCCCACTAATCAGCTGACCATGGGCTCTAAATCACATGGGAGGGGCAGCAGGAGAGCTCACCTGCCTCCTGCATGATTTAAGGGGCCCCTTCTCCCCACGGTGCCCCACAGCCTCCTCCTCCCACAGCCCCTAGCTCCAGGGCATTTTCAAATAAGTTTGCTGGTCTTTTATCCTGCCCATTTTCTGGGGATCTCAGTGTCACCTAAAATGGTGTCTTCTTCAACGTAATATTCACAATGACCAGGGGCTTTTTTGTAGCAAGAACTCCTTTGCACATTAGGCCACACACCCCTGAGATAGCCAATCCTCCAAGAGCTTAGAGGGCTCTTTGTGCAAGGCCTGCTGTAAGCTCCAGGAGGATTGGCTATATCAGAGGGGTGTGGCCTAATATGCAAAGGAGTTCCTGCTATAAAAAAGCCCTGACAACGACTCTGTGAGGTTGACAGAGAATAACTGTCCCAAGGCAACCTAGCAAGCATGATGAAATCGGTAAATAGTGCCAGTCCCAAAACAGATCCTTTGGGCACCCCACTAGGTGTTTCTCCTTCAGGGGTGGCATTGGGGCTTTTGCTACCCCAGACTGCCCGCACAGCTGTGCCCCCCCCATGGGGGGTGTCTGAGTGAGGCTGCAGGGTTCCACGGAAAGGGGCTGCAGGGCTGCTGTTCCTTGCTCTGAGGCTGTCTCCCCTTGCAGGGGAGGCAGTTTCAGAGCGACGCCACGCCTCTTCCGTCCTTTGCCCGGCTGCCGGGTGGGGGAAAGGGGCTGTGGGACTGCTGGTCCTTGCTCTGAGGCTGTCTCCCCTTGCAGGGGAGGCAGCTTCAGTGTGAGCCCGCTCTCCTCAGCGCCTGGCTAGGCTCTGGTGGGAAGTTCCACCGCTCTCAGCTTCCGGGGTCTGTGACCGGGGAAGCTGAGAGCGGTGAAGCGGTGAGAGAAGGTGCCTGAAGGTGCTCTGTAGGTGAGGTGACACTTGAGGCGGTTGCCTACCTCACTAACTCCCACCTGCTGGCTCTGCTCTCCTGCATTTATTCCTACCCCTCACTTGCTGGTCAACAACCCATTATGGATCAATAAGAGGACCAACCCTCGTATCCTAGGACTGATAAGGTTACTTAGGAGTCAGATTACCAGCACTGGGTTGGGAAATACCTGGAAATGTTGGCAGGAGAGTTTGGGATGTCATTGTGAAAAGCATGTTAGCTCAACAGGACCAGTGTCTTGATTGGCGGCAGAGCTATAATTAAGTCCTCTTTGTGAGGAATGAAACAAAAGAATGCTTGCCTAAGATATATTGGTTGTCCCCCTTGGGTGAATTACAGCTTCGGCTATTGTTGTGAACCATCTGGGGTTTTTTTTTGCTCTTTGCACTAGAAAAGATCTTTAAGTACCCTTTCAGAAGTCTGGACTCATTAGAAACACTTGACCTTTTCGAATACAGATGCCTTGTTGAAATTTCAGTCAGTGTGGATCCTCCTCTTCCTCCCAAAGGTTTATTTATTTGATTTATACCCCTGCCTTTTTCCTCATTGAGGACCCCAAACATCATTCTCCTCTCTTCCATTTTATCCTCACAACAACTCTGCAAGTTAGGTTAGGCAGAGAGTGTGTGACTGGCCCAAGAACTCTCAAGGAGGATCCATGGCACAAGTGGGGATTCAGACCTGGGTCTTCCAGACACTAGGAGGACAGGATTCACTACGACACCACACTGGTTTCCAGGGATTTTTTTTTTGTAGAAAAAGCTCAGCAGGAACTCATTTGCATGTTAAGCCACACTCCTTGGCACCACTATTGTTCCACGTGGGGCTTTCCCCCTCAGGAAAAGCCCAGCAGGAACTCATTTGCATATTAGGCCACACCCCCTGATGCCGAGCCAGCCTAAACTGCATTCCTGTGCGTTCCTGCTCAAAAAAAAAAAAAAAGCCCTGCTGGTTTTTATCTCTCTCTCTCTCTCTCTCTCTCTCGGCTTGGCTTCGCGAACGAAGATTTAAGAAGGGTGCAATAGTCCACGTCTGCTGCAGGCTCGCTGGTGGCTGACAAGACCAATGTGGGACAGGCAGGTCCGGCCACAGTGGCTGCAGGGAAAAGTCTGATTTAGGGTTGGTGCTGTAGCAGTGCGATTCTTCCTCAATCTCCTTTTGTCCTCAAGACCAGCTATGCGTGCGTTCTCAAAGGAAGAGGCAGCCTGGTGGATGGTGTGCCTCCATGCTTTGCGATCTGAGGCTAAAAAAGCCCTGCTGGTTTTTATATAGCAACCAGTGAAACAACCTGTATTTCTTTCCTGTGGTTTGCCAGCTGGGTGTAGTGGTTAGAGCAGGGTTCCCCAGTGCTGTGTCCGTGGGTGCCCTGGTACCCACTTTTCCTGGTACCTGACAAGTATTTTTAGAAAGTGGACAGAGCAAGATGGGGTTTTTTGCCCAGAAGGGATTCTGATTGGCCACTGGAGATTCTGGCCATTTTCCCACTGACCTTACTCCGGAGCGACGTCCCTCTTCACCGCGCAGTGTCAGCGCGGATTTCCCACCAACTGCTGTGCACAACCAGGAAGAGCCGCGGCTTTTGCGTCACAGATGTAAACTGGTTTTTAGCGGTTTACATCTGCGACGCAAAAGCCCCAGCACTTCCTGGTTGTGCACAGCAGTTGGTGGGAAATCCGCGCAGATGCTGCGCAGTGAAAAGGGATGTCGCTCCGAAGTAAGGTCAGTGGGAAAACGGCCTCTGATTAGCTATATAGATTAGCTCTGCATTGGAGATCTGATTAGCTATGTGGATCTGATTAGCTTTGCAGATTTGGAGCTCTGATTAGCTATGCCATTGCTTCGTAGTGCAAGGATATTCACTGTGTGACCTAAAGTAAGCTGTGTGTATGCAAGAAAATATTTTTTCAACAGCTTGTCCATTATAAAACAGAACTTCCCCCTCAAATGATTAAGATTTGCCATGAAAATTGTGCATGACTCCCTGACATTTTGCATTTGGTCCCACTTCCTGCAACAGCCATGTTATATTCAAACGCTCCACCCTGTGTCAGAATTTGAAAAGTGCCTGCAGGGCCCAAAAGGTTGTGGCCCCTGGATTTAGGGTTGCCAGGTCCCTTCTTGCAGCCCATGGGGGATGAGGGGAAAATCAGAGGGAAATCAAAGAGAAATTCCTTTTTTAAAAAGAGGCACAAAGAGAGCAAGAGGAATCAATGACTAAACCTTTAAAAAGTAAATTCCAGAAAAAGAAATTCTGCTCCCCTTAACAATGTGACTTTTAGTATGGAATTGCAAAACTAGTGCAACAGGTAGAAGACAGAAGTCAGGATACAGGATGATCTTGACAGGCAAGGGATCCTGCAGGTTTTTGCCCTCTTCTGGGCATGGAGCAGGAGTCACTGGCAACACTCCCTCTAAACTGTGGAGTCTTGTGAGCAAAAATTCTACTTTGTGAGCTACTAGCATCAAAATTGTGAGCTGCTGCATAAATTAGGCTGCTCTGGGGCCATTTTTCCTGAGCTTATGTGTGAGCTGGAGGCTAAAAAATGGTGACCTAACTCACACTAAAGAGCCCCGTGCCACAGAGTGGTAAAGCTGCAGTACTGCAGTCGGAGCCCTCTGCTCAGGACTTGAGTTCGATCCCAATGAAAGCTGGTTCAGGTAGCCGGCTCCAGGTTGACTCAGCCTTCCATCCTTCCGAGGTCGGTAAAATGAGTACCCAGCTTGCTTGGGAGAAAGTGTAGATGACTGGGGAAGGCAATGTCAAACCACCTCATAAAAAATCTGCTGTGAAAACGTGAAAGCAACCTCACCCCAGAGTCGAAAATGAATGGTGCTTGCACTGGGGATTACCTTTTACTTTTTAACTCACACTAACTCAGCTTAGAGAGAACACCAGTCACTGTGTGTGTGTGTGTGGTGGTGGGGGGGGGAAGGTATTTGTGAGCTTCCTGCATTGTGCAGAAGGTTGGACTAGATGAGCCTGGAGTCCCCTTCCAAGTCTATGATTCTATAATTTCAGATATGAGCTGAGGTCTCTCAGATCAGAGCTCTGTTGCTACACGAAGTAATTCTCAGAAGTATGTTGGCTCTACAGAGCCAGTTTGTGAATTTGCGGCAGGCTATAATTAAGACCTGTTTTAAACGGAACAAGACAAAAAAAGAATTATTTTTCTGCCTTCCAGGCACCCTTGGGATGAATTATAGTTTGGGCTTTTATTGTCTGCCATCTGGCTTTTGCAGTTAGAAAGCACCTTTATCAGACTTTCAAAGGATGAGCACGTTCCCATGGCACCTTGCCTTTTGGGAAGACAAGAGGCACTGTTGGCCAGAAAAGGAGAAACAAAATCTGCTTTTCTTTTTCTCATCTTCCGAACAAAAGGCTTCCACAAATGGACCAAACTGTGTGGGAGTCTGTCCTGTCTCTTGTTTTCTGACATATCTGCCTAAACCATGCGGGTGTGATTGGCATCCCACTCGATTTGCTCCCCGGGAGGGAAAGACCCAGGTGACCAGCCCTGCCAAAAGCACAAAGCTGGATTTCTGAACGTCTCCTGGGAGCCCTGTGAATGCGAGAGCCTTTGCGAAAGAATAAAAATCCCCCAGTATACCTCAGATGCTCCAGCCGCCCGGCTTTGAAAAAATCCCCCAGATTCCCAAAGGTCAAGCAATGCAAGAGAAGTCAAGTGGATGTTTGGCTGTGGTCAGAATTTATATGGGATGCACACAGTCTGTTTCCTATCTGTCCAAGAAGATCATGTTTCAACAGTTACATACGGATGAACATAACAATGAATGTATAAGAAAACATTGATGAATATATGACAGGGCTTTTTTTTTTTTAGCAGAAACACACAGGAATGCAGTTCCAGCTAGCTTGGCATCAGGGGGTGTGGCCTAATATGCAAATAAGTTCCTGCTGGGCTTTTTCTACAAAAAGAGTCCTGTCTGGGAATATGTGTTATGTCTAATAAGCATAGGGCTGCCAAGCCTCCAGTTCAGGCGGGCGTTCTCCTGCCCGGGAGGTTCCCAACCCACCGTCCACACTGGGCTGGTGTGGGGGGGAACCTCCCACGATGTCGCTGACGCAATGACGTCACTCATGGATAACATTATCATGCCGGCAACGTTGTGTGCCAGTCACTCTAGGTGTTTCCCAGAAAACTCTATGGTTTTCCCCAGACACTCTAGGTACCATAGAGTTTTCCCCTCCCAAAATGTTAGAGTGTACTGGAAAACCATAGTTTTCCTGGAAACACCTAGAGCGGCTGGCGTCTGACATCACCAGCACGATGTCACTCGTGGGTGATTTCATTGCATCCCGCGTGCTTTGTGCATGCGAAACAAGTCCCCCGCCTGAGGCTGGGGGGGACTTGGCAACCTAAATGAGCAATGACGACAATACTGAGTTAATCCAAACTGTACCATTGACTTCCTTGTTAATTCAACGCAGAAAGATCGTCCACTTCCAGTGCTTAGATTTTTAGTTTAATTCATCATCTTTGCGGATGCCTTTTGATTATGTAACTGAATAATTTCTTATCGTACTTTTAAGTTTATTCATTCACTGCAATTCATGTTCTGTGTAATTTTATTGATCTTAAATAAATTGTTGAAAACTTTTTTTTTTAAGATCCTATTTCTGCAACTTGTCGCTGCTATATATCTGTCCTTGTTAAGAAGTGGACCTGTAGGAGTTTATCTCAGAGCCTGGAACTGCCTGTCCCTGGCCTTTCGTTAAAATAAAAAGTAGTATGTGTCAGATTTTTCAGATAATGCCTTCTGGCTTGTGAAAGCTCCTTCGCTTTACAAAGGAATTGCTCTAGCCAGGATATTTCATGTTGCAATTTACAGCCAGCCTTCCCAGGGACAGAGGGAGGGAGGGAGCATATTAAATTCCAGAGTTCCATGGAATGTTTTCAATATTTCAATATGCAGGCAACACAAGTGTCATCAAAGATTTCAGGTTTTCACGGCTGGTAACACAAGTGTCAGTGATCATCCCCTCTAGGAATCAAGGAGAAATGTGGATGCCACAGAGTCCACCCTCCAAAGCAGCCATTTTCCCCTGGGAGCATTGAGCTCTGAAGCCTGGAGAAAAGTTATAATCCAGAGAAATCTCCAGGTCACACCTAGAAGCTGGCAACCCTACTTGAAGCAGAAGATAGCCTACACTCCTCAAGGGCAGGGCTTTTTGTGTAGCAGGAACTCCTTTGCATGTTAGGCCACACACCCCTGATGTAGCCAATCCTCCTGGAGTTTACAGTAGGCCCTGTATGAAGAGCCTTGTAAGCTCTTGGAGGATTGGCTGCATCATGGGGTGTGTGGTCTAATATGCAAAGGAGTTCCTGCTACCAAAAAAAGACCTGCAAGTCAAGTGTGAGGGCTGGATCCTATAGAAATGTTCCATTCATGCTAGATAGCCTCTGCGGTTAAGTTCCTGTTTCCTTCAGTTTTCTCCCCCATCATATGTGTGTTGCTTTCTCCAGTGGTCGATTCCATATCAAAGGGCTTTATTTCCAGCATATCAGGAGATAAGGTGGAAATACATCTTTTTGATATCAAATTGACCACTAGAGGGAGCAAAACACACATACGGTAGAATGGGGGGGGTGCTTTAAAGAAAGAGGAATTTAACAGCCAATAAAATGAGAATGGCCATAATCTCTTAGCCTGAGTAGGACTTTTTTTTGTAGGGGTCAAAGGATATTACATCTGTTGGTATAAGGAAACTTCCATTGGTGGGGTGTGCCCTGCTTCAAAAGCTGCTGAACCTGTAAAGCTTCCAAACTTCACCAGCTGATGTAAGATATCCTTTCTGGTATCCGGGTTAAAGACTTAGCACTTGTTTGGGAATTACTACACCTCCTCTCCTTTATGAGAGAGGCACACCCTGGGCTCCTGGCTGTGTGTTCCTTTATCGGGTCTCCGTCCCGGTCCTCCTCGTTCACTGAACCTGCTCCTCTGGGGAAGGGTCTGTGGTTGTAGGCAGTGCTCGATTAAACCCTGTGGAGGACCCTAGGCAGTCAAAATCTTAACCCCTAGGCAGTCAAAACCCTCAGTCAAACCCTCTGAGCGACCACCTCGCCACCCACGGCCCCCGCTGCAGCCTGCGGGCACCTTCTCAAAAGCCCCTTTGACAAAGCTGCGGGGGAGAGGCAGAGAGAGGCAAACCTGGTGACAACGGCAGCAGCCGCCATACCAGGCAAGTCGGGCAAAGAGCAGCTCAGTTGCTGGCTGCACGTGCAGGCTGGGAGTTGGGGACCCCTGGCGCTGGAGCACTCTGCTACAATAGAATACAGGTTACTGGATTAGCATATCAGTGAATCTCTCAGACGGGAGAGAAGCTGTAATTCCGGGGGATCCCCAGGTCTCACTTGGAGTCTGGCATCCCAGCCTAAAGAGGGCGCTCCATGACAGGGTGGATGTCATTCCCTCATTCACTCACAGTCTGAGGCACTTTCAGACATGCTGAATAATGCACTTTCCATCCACTTTAGTGATCATTTTGCAAGTGGGTTTTGCCACTTTGTACAGTAAAATCCAATTGCAATACTCGGTGTGTGCGAAAGGCTTAACCAGGGCCTTTTTTTGAGCAGGAATGGACAGGAATGCAGTTCCAGCTAGCCTGGTGTCAGGGGTGTGGCCTAATATGCCAATGAGTCCCTGCTGGGCTTTTTTTTACAAAAAAAAAAAAAGCCCTAGGTCTAACTAAGGATTGCCAGCTCTGGGTTGGGAAATACCTGGAGATTTTGGGGATGGAGCCTGAGATGGGGGGAGTGGTTTGGTGAGGGGTGGGGCTGGAGTGGGCTATAATTCCATAGACTCCATCATCCACAGTAGCCATTTTCTCCAGGGGAACTGACCTCTGTTGCCTGGAGATGGATTCTAATTCCAGGGGATTACTAGACCCTGCCTGGAGATTGGCAACCCTAGTTTAAGTGATGTTAGTGTACCCACCTTTCCTCCAAGGATCGCAGGGCAGCATCTAAGGCTGGGCTGGGAGGCAAAAAGGGCCTTACATTCCTGCCAGCCCAGGGCCCACTGCCCAAAGGAGGGAGGGAGGAACGGATGAGGAGGCAACCCGCCTTCCCAGCTGGCCACCATCCCCTGTGCTCTGTGCAGGGTTGGCCACTGCACCCCCTGGACTGTGCAGGACCTTCTGTCACTGACCTAGCTTGGTCCACATTGGGTGGGGGGGGGGCATCAGTTTGGTGTAGTGGTTAAGAGCGCGGACTCTTATCTGAGAGAATCGAGTTTGATTCCCCACTCCTCCACTTGCATCAGCTGGAATGGCCTCGGTGAGCCGTAGCTCTTGCAGAGCTGTCCTTGAAAGGGCAGCTTCTGTGGGAGCTCTCTCACCCCCCACTCACCTCAAAGGGTGTCTGTTGTGTGTGTGGGGGGGAGGTAAAGGAGATTGTGAGCAACTCTGAGACTCTTAAGATTCAGAGTGAAGGGCAGGGTATAAATCCAATATCATCATCATCATCATCATCATCATCATCATCATCATCATCATCATCATCATCATCATCATCATCATCATCATCATCATCTTCTTCTTCTTCTTCTTCTTCTTCTTCTCCTCCTCCTCCTCCTCCTCTTCTTCTTCTTCTTCTTCTTCTTCTTCTTCTTCTTCTTCTTCTTCTTCTTCTTCTTCTTCATCTTTTTCGTCTTCGTCTTCTTTCCCCAGGATAAGTCCCAGTGGTCCCAGCAGCAACCCTCATTCTCCCTCACCATTTTATCCTGGAAATTTGGTCTCTCAGATTCTAGTTGGAAGCTTCGATCCTTAAACCATGCCAGCTATTTCCATCCTTCTCTGTTGTCCTTGAGGGCATAAGAACAAAGGCTGCTGCAGGATGCTTAAATCTGAGTTCAGGCTATGGTAACCAGCAAGGTTTGCCAATTCTGGCTTGGAGCACTCCTGGGGAGTTGGGGGTGGAGCCTGCAGAGGGTGGAGTTTGGGAAGGGACCAATATGGGATATGGAGTGTTGGAAAAGGCAATGTCTGACGTACAAAGAAGAAGAGAAGAAGACCTTGAAGGGGGGCAGCAAGAAAGACAATTAGACAGGATAGTGAGGTCAGCACCTTCTCTCTCCTGTTAAGTGTCATTCCTTGTCTGTCTCCAGTTTGCTACTCTTAGGGCAAGTTTCCCCTTCTTCTCAGAAGTGCCACACTTCGTCTTACTCTCTCTCCCAGCTAGATATGATGGGCGTTTTCCCACAGAGCTTACCTCGGAGCGACGTCCCTCTTCACCGCGCAGCGTCTGCACGGATTTCCCACCAACTGTTCCGCATAACCAGGAAGTGCTGGACCTTTTGCGTCGCAGATGTAAACCGCTAAAAACCAGTTTACGTTAGTGACGCAAAAGCCGCGGCTCTTCCTGGTTATGCGGAGCAGTTGGTGGGAAATCCACACAGACGCTGCGCGGTGAAGAGGGACATCGCTCCGAGGTAAGCTCTGTGGGAAAACGCCCGTAGTTAGGAACCTACCTTTATATCCAGGGCTTTTTTTGTAGCAGGAACTCCTTTGCATATTAGGCCACACACCCCAATGCAGCCAATCCTCCAAGAGCTTACAGGGTTCTTAGTATAGGGCCTAACTGTAAGTTCCAGGAGGATTGGCTACATCAGGGGGTGTGGCCTAATATGTAAAGATGTTCCTGCTACCAAAAAAGCCCTGTTTGTATCTCGTCTTTCCTATAAAATATGTCAGTTCCTCAATAAATATCTGCTCTTTAATCAGGTTGTGCACCGTTGCTGTGTTAATGACTCTGCCAACATAGAGGTCACCCTCCAAGGCAGCCATTTTCTCCAGGGACCTACTCTCTGTCATCTGGAGATCGACTGAAATTCCAGGGGATCTCCAGGCCCCAGAAAGAGGTTGGTAACTCGATCACCAACCTGCAAGTGGAGCCTGGAGACCGGCCGGCCGTAGACTGTCTGGCACCCTAGGCAAGGCTAATTTCTGGTCTCCCCCCCCCTTGTACTGATAAGGTCACCGAACCACACGGGGCCCCCCCAATTCAGAGCCCCCAGAAGGCCAGCACCCTAGGCAATCACCTAGTTTTTCTAGTGGCAGGGCCGACCCTGCCTGGAGATCTCCTAGAATTACAGCTTGATCTCCAGATGATAGAGAGCAGGTCCTCTGGAGGAAATGGCATTATATCCCTCTTTCCCCTTCACCAGCTTGACCATTCTCCAGGCTCCCTCCTCCAAATCTCCAGGAATGGCCCAACCTGGAACTGGCAACCCTCATTTAAGCTGCGAGAATCCATTCCCTCCCCTGCTTCTTGTATGACAAATGGTGCTTCATACTTGACGGACCCAAGTTGAATTTTTTGGCTAACTGTGCCAGTGCGAAGGAGTGAACTTCCTGCGAAAATGCAATCTGAGCTCCTTGGGAGGCTTCACATTGGCAGTGAAACTGAAGGGGGAAGAAAGAAGCGTGCCTACACGATCCGAGCTCTTCGCAGTATAAACCCAGCCCTTGTGCTGTTTTAAATTAAGAGGAAGAAGAAGTAAATCGGGCAGCTGGACAGAGGCGTGGAGTGCTGTTATGCACAAGCCAAGCACGGAGGAGGCAGCTCTTCTTTCGACACTTTTGTTTTCGTGGGCCTCTTTCTCTAGGGTAACTCCTCTGTTTTTCTTGCTGGCCCAGACTTCACACAGTCTCTTGCCATATCTGCCACCTGACCCAGTGTTTTGCTAGTGTCAAGTTTGATGCAGTTCCTCTGAGGTCAAAGGTACCTGTACAGGGACTCTGAAGCCCTCGTTTCCCCTGTATTCTCATAGCAGTATCACCACTAGCTAAAATAGGGTTGCCATTGCCAGGTCGGTGATAGAAAATACCTGGAGACTTTGGGACAGGGCGGAGTTTGGGGGGGCAGGGTCAATGCCACAGAGTAAAAGTGTTATTGTTATTCTGGTGTTTTTTCACTTATTATTCACTTACATAGGAACCTGTTGATGTTCTCCAGGGGAGCTGATCTCTGCCAGCTGAAGATCTGTTGTAAAAGCGGGAGAAGGGTTGGAACACTTTCCCTATGAAGAAAGGTTAAAACGCTTGGGGCTCTTTAGCTTGGAGAAACGTCGACTGTGGGGTGACATGATAGAGGTTTACATGGGATGGAGAAAGTAGAAAAAGAAGTACTTTTCTCCCTTCCTCACAATACAAGAACTCGTGGGCATTCAATGAAATTGCTGAGCAGTCAGGTTAAAATGGATAAAAAGAAGTACTTCTTCACCCAAAGGGTGATTAACATGTGAAATTCACTGCCACAGGAGGTGGCGGCGGCTAGGTTTGATAAAAATATGGAGCAGAGGTCCATCAGTGGCTATTAGCCACAGTGTGTGTGTGTGTGTATATGTGTGTGTGTGTGTGTGTGTATTTTGGCCACTGTGTGACACAGAGTTTTGGACTGGATGGGCCATTGGCCTGATCCAACATGGCTTCTCTTATGTTCTTATGATCTCCAGGCCCTACCTGGAGGCTGTCAAACCTAGCGAAAGCTGCATCTGAGAACACAGAGTTCTGTTCTGTTTTGCTATGGCAGGCTAACATGCCTATCCATTTGCAATCAACCCAAACGTGTCAGGAACACAGCCACCCTTTTACATTTCAGGAAACTGCAGCAAGCCAAACTATTTAAGAGTGTATTTGGTTAGGAGTCTTTTTTCTGACAGTGGCTGGTGGGTTCCAATTATCCTTTCTACATACTTTTTGCAATATGGAGGAGAGCGTTCGAACATGGGGATCCCTTCCTGCAAATGGAGGCACTGTTAAGACATTTAGTTATTTAGTTATTTACTTTCTCTCTGAAGCTTGGTAGATTACAGAATGAGAAGACAATGCAAGAAACAGCATATAATTAGTGTTGCCTGCCTCCAGGTGAGGCCTGGAGATCTCCTGGAATCTCCAGGCAACAGAGCTCAGTTTTCTTGAAGAAAATGGCTGCTTGGAGGGTGGACTCTATGGCACTAGACCCTGCTGAGGTCTCACCTCTCCCCAAACCCTTCCTTCCCCAAACTCTACCCCCAATGTCTCCAGGTATTTCACAAATCAAAGTTGGCAACCCTAAAAATACATACAAATGCAAAGAGTTTTACAATCTCAGTGGGATTAATCTATGACCCACGAGTCATGAGGGGAGGTATTTGTGAATTTCCTGCATTGTGCAGGGGGTTGGACTAGATGATCCTGGGGGTCCTTTCCAACTCTATGATTCTATGACCCACATGTTAGGAATTCCTGAAATGTGGCTATTTGGCCATGGTAGAGCATCTGCTTTGCATGGAGAAGGTTTTCACTACAGTCCCCAGCATCAGTTAAGTGAAAAGCATCAGATGTTGTGAAAGACCTGGATCTGAGACTCCAGAGAACTGGTCAGTGTATGGCAGGACTCACCTTGATAGACCAATGGCCTGACTCAGTATCAGGCAGTTACATGAACACATGAAGCTGCCTTATATGAACTGGACCAACGGTTTGGTCTAATGGTTAAGTGGGGCGGACTCTTACCTGGGAGAACCTGGTTTGATTCTTCACTCCTCCGCATGCAGCTGCTGGAATGGCCTTGGGTCAATCACAGTTCTTGAAAGAGCTACTTTCTCAAAAGCAGTGCACAGACTCTTATCTGGGAGAACCAGGTTTGATTCCCCACTCCTCCACTTGCAGCTGCTGGAATGGCCTTGGGTCAGCCATAGCTCTCTCAGAGCTGTTCTCTCAAGAGCAGTTCTCTCAGAGCTTTTTCAGCCCCACCTACCTCACAGGGTGTCTGTTGCGGGGAGAGGAAGGGAAAGCAATTGTAAGCCACTGTGAGACTTCAAGTGAAGCGTGGGGTATAAATCCGATTCATCTTCTTCTTCCCAGTTCAATATTGTCTTGCTGGCAGTGTCTGCCCAGGGTTTCAGGCAGGGGTCTTTCACATTACCTATTACCAGGAGTCATTTTGTAGAAAAAGAGGCGCCGGAGCTTATTAGTGCAATTCATTTGCATAACTCATTTGCCTATGCCACACACCCCCGACATCACCAGAAGGTGTACTGAATTATATCAGCTCAGCATCTACCTGGTCATAAAAACAATATTACTTCCGTCATGCTTTTTAAATTACTTTCTCCTACGTGGCCACAATGGCATGATGAAGATTTCCATCCGTCTGCTTTAAATGTTTTGTTTATTTTCCCCTTTTTTTTTGCGGGGAAAAATATTAGAAAGTCTGTCAAATCTTAAGAGTTCAGCAAAATTCTCAGAGGGGGGTTGAACAATGGAGCCCAGAAGCAAGTATTTGGCGGTGTGTGTGTGTTAAGAAAGAGAGCATAATAAAGTTTAGAGGTTCTGGAGCTCCTGCTCAAAATAAGGCCTGCCTACTACCTGATCCTTTTCACTGGAGATGCCAGGGATTGGAACCCGGGACCTTCATGCTAAGCCATGGCCCCTCCCTCTCGTGTGTGTCTGTGTTGGGAAAGTTATAGTCTACTCCAGGGGTGGGGAACAGTGGCTCTCCAGATGTTTTTTTGCCTACAACTCCCATCAGCCCCAGCCATTGGCCATGCTGGCTGGGGCTGATGGGAGTTGTAGGTAAAAACATCTGGAGAGCCACTGTTCCCCACCCCTGGTCTACTCAATCAAATGCTGGTATTCTGTGTCTTCCTTGTGGGGTCTGTTATCCTTTTTATCCAAATTATTCTTACACACTCTGACACGGATGGCCCAGGCTAGTTTGATCTCGTCAGCTCTCAGAAGCTAAGAAGGGTCATCCCTGATTATTATTTTACCAAGGAATACCAGGGCTGCTGCGCAGAGGCAGGCAATGGCAAGCCACCTCTGAACATCTCTTGCCTCGAAAACCCCACAGGGTCACCATAAGTCAGCTGTGAATTGACCACACTTTCCACCACCAATTCACAAGCAAATAAATGTGTAAAAAAAGTAAAGGCAGTCCCCTGTGCAAGCACCAGTTGTTTCCGACTCTGGGGTTGCTTTCACAACGTTTTCACGGCAGACTTTTTACCATTTACCATTTGCCATTGCCTTCCCCAGTCATCTACGCTTCCCCCCCACCCCTGCCAGCAAGCTGGGTAATCATTTTACCGACCTTGGAAGGATGGAAGGCTAAGTCAACCTGGAGCCAGCTACCTGAACCAGCTTCCGCTGGGATCGAACTCAGGTCATGAGCAGAGGGCTCCGACTGCAGTACTGCAGCTTTACCACTCTGTGCCATGGGGCTCTTAAATAAATGTGTATTGCTTTGCAATTATGGATGATTTTCTTTTAAACAACAACAATCAGCCAAAGCCAGATTAACAATTAGGCCAAGCAGACAGTGGCCTATGGGCTCCCATGCATTTAGGGGTCCTGGGCCAGCCCCACCTCCCCGGTTTCCCCCCTGCTTGCAGCCCTCTCAGCCTGCACTGAGCTGCTCTTTGCCCAACTTGCCTGGTGTGGCTGCTGCTGGCGTTGTCACCAAGTTTGCCTCTCTCTGCCTCTCCCCCGCAATTTAGTAAAAGGGGCTTTTAAGAAGGCGGCTGCAGTGGGGGCTGTGGGCGGTAGGGCAGGCGCTCGGACTCTGAGATAATTTGCGAGGGGGCCGCCAAGATTTCTACTGCCTAGGGGCCTCCACAGGGTTTAATCTGGCACTGCAACCAGCTTAGTCCGTCCATTTTTTGCTTCACCTGCCAGAAACTGCAGCTGGTGGAATGTTCCTTTCTGCTCAAACTTTAAAGGGACCAGAGCTCACCACTTTGGCTGTGGCAGTGAAAGACACTATGCTGATATGGATTAGATCTTTTTGCGATTGTTTTCATTATTAGCCCTATCACCTTGAGAACCTTGCAGGGACGAGGCGGGATATGAATGACTCTAGTCCTTTGACTCCAGTCCACATAGTTGGGGTTTGGGCAAAGTCTCCAAGATCACCTTGAGACTCTCCAGAACCAATATTTTCTCCTTGCATTGTGTAAGTTCAGCCTCCGCTCTTTTTCTCACTGGATCGCCTTTGCAGGCGTTCTGAGGATAACAAGCACTATTGAAAGTTCAGCCATTTGTCAGGAAATTCTTCCCTTTTTTGTCACTCAAGACCAGATGCCAGGTTAGTCTCTGGTAGACCTTAGTTTAGTCTGGATTAGGTACACAAATATCATTTGATCCTACATTACATGATGTCTCCGAGGCTGTACTTTTTACTGTATCTGACATGTTGCACTCAGAGCAACAAAGGACCATTCAGAGTAGGTTTGGAGAAGGCCACAACAATCAGTGAATCCTGGGCTCACTGCTGAAGAAGAACACACTGTCCAACAAGGGATGGAGACAAAAGAAGGGGTTCCAGAGTGGTCATAAGCAAGCATTTTCATAGGAAAAGTGGGCATGAAGAGAGACAGAATTTTGGAAACATTACTTTGAAAGTCGCATGTTCACCATGCTCTTTAAAATCCAGACATTTGTGTTGTATAAATCAAACCTTAGCTGTGTTGCATCTCTGCAAGTAATGCATACCTACTGTTATCCCCCTTGGGAGAGGGCAGCAGGATGTCACAATTAAGAAGTGGACAAACACAGGCCATCTGTAAAACTAGAGGACAGGGAGGAGAGGAACATGGGGATGGTCATTGGTGAGGATGTGATGTCATTGATGGGGGAACCTGGAGGTGACTTCATGCTTCTCTAGGAATTGCTGGAAACTCAATGGCTAAAACCATATTATTTTTAGCAATTCCTAGAGAGGACTGATGTCACTTCTGGAGCTTGGGTAGGGATTCCACTGAGGGGCTGGCAACCTCACCAGGTACAATGTTGGAACTCAATGGATTTATTGATCTATGTACAAAGTGAGCTAAGTTTCACTGCACCCTCTAAAGCAGGAGTGTCGAACTCATTTGTTATGAGGGCCGGATTTGACATAAATGAGACCTTGAGAGCCATGAGTATCATAAAATGTAACGACAGGTAACAGACATATAAACTTTATAAAGGGCACAGATACACAATTAAAGATTTTTTTTTTGCTTAAAATAGAACATGCTTAAAATATTAGCCTGCTTGCAATATTTTGTTTTACAGTCTCTGATAAATGTCACCTCTTGCTATGAATTATTGTATCAAAAACAGCTGACAATGTCTGTGCTGTACCGGTCTTGAATATGTGCCGTTCAGGTGTGCACATCTGTAAGTTGCAAACCTACTTTTGATTCATTGACATTCATTACAGTCATCTCATGGTCAATGCTTTGAGCCTAAGACCCAGAGGAACATGAAGCAGCTGGGCATTGTGAGCTTTTGTACAGAAGTTGCTTCAAGTACTAGTCAAAAACATGTGAAGGCACCATGGCACAGACTGAGGGCTATGTGCTTGTCAACAAAACTATAATTTTCCCCAGAAAAATGACTACAAAAAAGAAAATACAACTCCCTCCCCCCCCCCCAAAAAAAAAACAACTACAAGAACAGAGAGACAGCCATGTACTGTGGTCAGTGTCAGCCTACTATCTGGGAAGTCTAAATTCAAGACCCCCTATCAAAGGAAAATGTGAAAGAATAAGGAAAATTTGCTTGGTAAACCTGGGGTGGAACACACAATAGTTCACATGCTTTCCTATTTAGAAAGACTGGAGGGCATGAGTACAGTGAAAAAGAGGAGGGGAACCCAGTTACAAGCCCAACAAAACTCTCTCTCTCTCTCTGTAGCAAGGCAAAAAGCTCATACCTTCACTAAAATGTTGCTAGTCTTAAAAGCATTTTTTGTAGCTCTCCTGCTGGTGGGGACTGCCAAAGGAAGCTCTGGCTCTTTCTTTCCTTCCCCAGGGCAGGAGGAGGGGGAGGAGCCTCAGCTATTTATTAGAAGGAAGAGAGGCTTGTCTCAGTAGCTCTGCAGAGTGATTAATTGAGACTGGCAAACTTAATCACCCAGCAGAGCTATAGAGCCAAGTTCCCTCATTGGCTGAGGCTGCTCCTCCCTCCTCCTCCCTTTGGGAAAAGGGAGGGGGGGAGAGGGAAAGGCTGCTTTGCTTCTCTGACCTGAGAAACACAAAATGGCGACTGAAAAAAGCAGGCAAGGGAAAATGAAGCAGATGGCAGCCAGTTGCTGGAGGGCCTGATTGGAGCCCTCTGTGGGGCTGATTCGGCCCACGGGCCGCACGGTTGACACCCTTGCTCTAAAGAATTAGCCCTAGATGGCCAGGAGGTCTATTTGGGATAGCTTGCTCTTTCTGGCCCTAAGAGCTCTCTCTCTGGGCTTATCAATTCTTCTCCCTCATTTTCCTGTGCTTGATGAAGTGAGCAGCAGAAGAAAAAAGGGGTGTGTGTGTGTCTATGACATCACTACCAGGTGATCGCCTGGAAGTGACATCACAGGATCCGCAATGCTCCCTCTCCATAGGATCCATCCCAAAAAGTGCTTGGGATTTACAACCAGAGGGCTGGCAATGCTATCCCAGACTCCCCCACCTCTGCCCTTGCCTCCTTCAGGCTTTTGAGCCCATGCACCCCTTCCCTTGCACAGGTGAGACTAGTTGCCAGCAGCTCTGCCTCGCTGCCGGGAGTGGAGTTATAAGAACCTGCCCAAGCTCCTAAAACCCCCTAGGAAGAATTAGCGGTGACTGAAAATCTTAATGCCATGCAAGCCCATAGCCAGGATTTTTCATTTGGTGGAGCCCACAGCCAGGATTTTTCCTTAGTGGGACACATTTTTAATAGGGCTCCTAAATATTATGCTTCTAATTAAAGCTAATAAATAAACAATGGAGACAACTCTGAGCAGAAATTTGGATTTCCTGCCGCCCCCCCCCAATGCAGACATTGAAAGTTTTAAAAATGTATCCCAGTGGATCCTACCTGGAGTTTGGCAACCCCCTATCTCCGAAGCAGAAATTCGGATTCCCCCCCCCCCCATGCAGATACTGGGAGATTTTTAAAAGGAACAGCAAATTCTTGTCCGTTACTTCATTTAGGATTATGGAAGGGAGGCCGCGAGGCTTGGTGGGAGCAACGGGGGAGTTGGGGGCAATGGGGCTGGGCTTGGTGGGGCCAGGAATTTTGTGTTGCAGTTAAATTGGTGGTGCCGGAACCTCAGGGGCCCCACCATAGCTACAGGCCTGCTGCCGTGTGTCTGTTGAATCTCTAGATGTCAAGGACATAAAGGCTGACAACACCTGGGTTCACCAGCCAGCATCTGGCAACCAATAAGAGTCTGTGGGGAGAACACTGTCGGGCAGCAGCATTATGGGACTTCCAGGAAAAACCCCAAAGTGAAGTCATTCCGCTTTAGAAATCACCCCAAAATCTAGAGTTTCTGGCTATTCCCAGTGCAGTGTGACACCGCTTCCGGGTTTCCCTTGGAAGTGACATAACACTGTCACCCAGCAGCCATTTTATTTTTTTTCTCCTGCCAGTTGCTGCAGTGCCAGCAGGCAATGGGAGCTGGGGCAAATCCACCCCCAGCAGGCAAATGGAGGAGATTGGATGTAGACCCCACCCTTCACTCAGAGTCTCAGAATGGCTTACAATCTCCTTCCCTTCCTCTCCCCACAATCTCCTCACAACTTGTGAAGCAGGTGGGGCTAAGAGTGCGCTGAGATAACTGCTCTTGAGAGAAAAGCACATGGCCTGGCCCGATATAGCCTGGCCTGACATGGCCCAGCCCAACCTGACATGGCTCGGCCCAACAAGTTTTCATTTATGACAGTTTTGGGCTGTATCAACAGAAGTATAGTGTCCAGATCACATGATGTGATGGTATCGCTTTACTCTGCTCTGGTAAGACCTCACTTGGAGTATTGTGTTCAGTTTGGGGCACCACATTTTAAGAAGGATATAGACAAGCTGGAATGGGTCCAGAGGAGGGCGACGAAGATGGTGAGGGGTCTGGAGACCAAGTCCTATGAGGAAAGGTTGAAGGAGCTGGGGATGTTTAGCCTGGAGAGGAGGCTGAGAGGTGATATGATCACCATCTTCAAGTACTTGAAGGGCTGTCATATAGAGAATGGTGTGGAATTGTTTTCTGTGGCCCCGGAAGGTAGGACCAGAACCAAATCAAATTGAAATTAAATCAAAAGAGTTTCCGGCTCAACATTAGGAAGAACTTCCTGACCGTTAGAGCGATTCCTCAGTGGAAAAGGCTTTCTTGGGAGGTGGTGGGCTCTCCTTCCTTGGAGGTTTTTAAACAGAGGCTAGATGGCCATCTGACAGCAATGAAGATCCTGTGAATTTAGGGGGAGGTGTTTGTGAGTTTCCTGCGTTGTGCAGGGGGTTGGACTAGATGACCCTAGTGGTACCTTCCAACTCTATGATTCTATGACAGATCCAGGCCACATGACAAATGAGTTTGACACCCCTGATTTAGACCATTGAACATCAAACTGAATTTTGTTTAGACAGTTGAGCAAGCCAGGGACTTTCAAGCAAACCCCATGTTCACATCGGTAACAGGAAACAGATGGAAGAAAGTACAAAAAAGCCCCATTTTAAAAAATATGTGTGCCTTTGTGTGAAAAAAAACAGAAAAGTAAAAAAAAAAATCCAACCGCAAAAAAGCTAAAGTGCAAACTTTTGACAGTAGTGCTTGGACAATAATTTGTGTCCTTGTGCTATGCATTGTACAAAATTATTTGATAACCTTAAAAAAAAGTATTCATGAGTCAAATCGATTACATAAGGGTGAAAATAAAAAAAGAGGCTCTGCTTTCTCCGCCTTTTTTGTTCCTGTTTTTTTTTTAAATTATTAATGATTTTTGAAGTTATGATCTATTTCTGTGTCTTCAGCTCAAGGCCAGCATTTGTGTTAAGGAAAGCTTCGACAGGAGACTGTCTTATGGAGATGCAGAAGGAACAAACGAGGGCGACACCAGATGAAAGAATGACGCACATGTAAAGCTTGACATTTTTAGTGGCGCGTGGATTGTGGAATGAATGAAGTTCTGTGCTGAATGGATCTCAGTGCTCGTCGTCACATCGATATGTTTTTGGCCATGGAATAGTTGAGGGTATGATGCAGTGAAAACAATGGAACAAAAAGCGTAAAAGAACACAGTGAACACAACATCCAAATTGAGTCTAGTAGTCCTGTAGAGACCAACAAGATTATCTGGGGTCCACACTTTCAGGAGTCAGAGCTCCAAAGTGACAAATAGCATTTCCTTGGGCATGTAAGAAAGGGCCATGAGAACTAAGCCCTGATGAAACCCTTCCTGCCCTCCTTCTCATGATCTGCCTAAGCTCACAGAATCAGCATTGCTGTCAGATGGCCATCGAGCTTCTGCTTAAAAACCTTCCAAGGAAGGAGAGCCCACCACCTCTCAAGGAAGCCTGTCCCACTGGGGAACCGCTCTGTTAGGAAGCTCTTCCTAATGTCGCCGTGTGTGTGTGTGAAGTACTGTCAAGTTAATGTCGTCCCAAATGTCCTACCGTTAACAGCCCTGCTTAGGCCTTGCCAGCTGAGGGCCACGGCTGAGTCGGCTGAGTCAATCCACCTCCTGCTGGGTCTTCCTCTCCCTGCTGCCTTCAGCTCTTCCTAGCATGATTGTCTTTTCTGGTGACCCTTGTCTTCTCATAATGTATGACGGCCTCAAATTAGTCATTTTATCTTCTAAGGAGGATTCAGGCTTGATTTGGTCTAGAACTGGGGTGGCCAAACTGTGGCTCAGGAGCCACATGCAGGGCTAGTACTGAGAGTTCAGCTGCTAGAGGCAGGCCCCAGTGCCGTGGCCCCCACCCTCCCAGCTCCCTCATTTTTTATTTTTTTTGCACGCACATAGCGCACACGCACCACAGTGATGTCACTATGTGATGTCATTGTGAGGAGGCTTTCCCCCTCCACAACACTCTTTGGAGGCTTCCAAGGAAGTTAAGTACTGTTGAGCAAATGCCCGGCGAGCAAATGCCCGCTCTTGTGCTGCCTCCCCGTGGCACAGGGAGGCGAAGCGGGGCCGGATTTGGCCCCGTTTGCATGCTGGGCTCCTCTCAGGGAGCTTGGCATGCAAATGCCAGGCTGCTCCTCCTCCCCACGGTGCAGGGAAGCCGAGTGGGCGTGCTGGTATGTGGGGAGGGGCACCTAGAGATACCCCGTAGGCCATGCAGTGCCCTAGGCAGGCGCCTACATGGCCTACTCCCACACGCCTACCCTGGCCACATGTGGCTCTTTCGCACATACTGTGTGGTTCTTGAAGCCTCCACCACTCTGTTGGCTGGCTTGGACATGACATTTCTCTCTTTAAATCACTTCTTCAAGCCTGGCCAGCAGCAGATTGGAGAATGCATTTAAAGTCAAAGTTGCTTTCTTTCTACCTTGTTCTCCCTCCCTCCTCATCTCCTTCCTTCCTTCCTCCTCTCAAACATCTGATATTCACACCTTGTGGCTTCAAACATCAGACATTTACTCTATGTGGCTCTTAACGTTAAGCAAGTTGGGCCACCCCTGATCTAGAACCTAGAAGCCTTGTACAGAAGGCTTTTGAAAATGTTTTTGGTTTTGCAGGCAATATGTCCCTGAATGCCAGTCAATGGTAATTGCAGAAGCCTGCTAGGTGGATACAGCTCAGAGGCTAATCTTTCAAAATGGTTTGCTGTTGTAAACCCAAAGGGTAGAAGGACGACATCCTCAATTCTGAGGAAATGTTCCTTTTGGATTTTGTCCATGGGAACAGAAATCCCCAGCTTTGGGGAAATGTTCATTTTGGATCCCATCCTTGAAAAGGGGAGTGTGAAAGTCCCAATTTTCTGAACTGCTCATTTCCTTTCTAGATCCTTGTGTGCTGCTAACATCGCCTAAATCAGGGATGTTGAAATTTGTTATGAGGGCCGGATCTGACATAAATAAGACCTTGTCTGGCCAGGCCATGTGTGGCATAAAATGTAATGCCAGGTAGCAGAGATATAAACTTTATAAAGGATACACACAAACACAATTAAAGATTTAAAAAAACCCACTTAAAACATGCTTAAAATATTAGCACTTGGTCGTAAAGGTGCTTTCTTTGTGTCTCTCCCATGGGATCCAGGGAACTGGGCAAAGGAAGCTCTGGCTCTTTCCTTCCTTCCCCAGAGGACCAGAAGGAGGAGGAGACTCAGCCAATAGAAGGAAGTGGGGCTTGGCTCAGTATCTCTGCTGTGTGATTGAGAGAGCCTGGCAAAGTAAGCTCTCCCTCCCCCCCAAGGGAGGAGCCTCTGCCAATGGAGAAAATAGAGACTTTGCTCTGTAGCTCCTGTGCGATAGAGCAAGCCTTGCAAAGCAAGCTGTTATGCAGAAGGAAGCAAGAGAAAGGGAGAAGGAAGCAGATGGAAGAAGCTGTGTAATTTCCCTGCACTAAGGATTCCCAAGAAGGATAAATGATTCAATAAAAGCTGCAGGGTATATTTTATCATATGCGATGGAAAGACTTGTTGAGGCTTTGAGATGTTCTATTCTTTGTGTGTGTGTGTGTGTGTGTATGTAACTTCTTTTGGTCAGTCTTCATTGTCTTTCTGTAGTTTTCAGTGATCTCTCCAGTATAATTAATACCAAGGCCCATCCAGCTATAATGGATTATAGACCTCTACAGCCACACCCAAGTTTCCGTCAGATCCAGTAGAAATACCTGGAGATTTTGGGGATGGAACCTTAGGAGGGTGGGGTTTAGGGAGGGACTTCAATGGGACAAAATGCCATATAGCTAGGGTTGCCAAGTCCAATTCAAGAAATATCTGGGGACTTTGGAGGTGGAGCCAGGAGAGTTTGGGGATGGAGCCAGGAGCAAGGTGTGACAAGCATCATTGAACTCCAAAGGGAGTTCTGGCTATCGCATTCAAAGGGACTGCACAGCTTTTTAAATGCCGTCCTTCCATAGGAAATAATGATGGATAGGGGCATCTTCTTTTGGGACTCATAGAATTGGACCCCCTGGTCCAATCTTTTTGAAACTTTGGGGGTATTTTAGGGAGAGGCACTGCATGCTAAACTGTAAATGTGGTGCCTCTACCTCAAAAAACAGCACCCTCAGAGCCCCAGATACCCGCGGATCAATTCTCCATTGTTTTCTATGGGAATAAGTCTCCATAGGGAATAATGGAGTGCCCAGTAGACATTTCCCTCCTTCCCTGCTTTCTGATGACCCTGAAGCAGGGGGAAGGCCTCCAAACCAGGGGATCCCCTGCCCCCACCTGGGGATTGGCAACCCCATATACAGTTCACCTTCCAAAACAGCCATTTTCTCCAGGTGAACTGAGCTCTTTCGTCTGGAGCTCAGTTACAATCCCAGTAGAACTCCAACCCTCCGTTGGCAACCCTATGACTAAACGTTGTTGAGGAACCTGTCCGCAGGTCATATCCGGCACAAGCCCAGTTGAAATCGGTCAATGGGATTATGCCCAATCTCTGTAGCTGATCCTGAAACCTTTTTTAGGCATTTCTTTTACCTCTAATTTTGTGTTGGATTTGTTCCTGGGGATATCTGGGGTAAATGTTGCCAAGTGTTTGAATGTTTGGCTGAAGCATTAGATCATTATCTCTTCCCATGATGGTAAAAAAGAAAAAGGTAAAGGTAATCCCCTGTGCAAGCGCCAGTTTTTTCTGACTCTGGAGTGACATCATCACTCCATGATGTTTTCACAGCAGACTTTTTTACAGGTTGGTTTGCCATTGCCTTCCCCAGTCATCTACACTTTCCCCCCAGTAAGCTGGGGACTCATTTTACCGACTTCGGAAGAATGGAAGGCTGAGTCAACCTTGAGTCGGCTACTTGAACCCAGCTTCCGCCGGGATCGAACTCAGGTCGTGAGCAGAACTGCAGCTGGCCTCTCTGATGATAAATACAAATCTATTTATAGTCTGTCTTTCTTGCTGAGGCACAAGGCAGATTATGAAGTATGTATAATGATTATATTTTATGTGTGTTGGGGGGAGGCATTTGAATGCTTGAATGACTTTCTTGGGTATCTCAGAATGTCCCTGGACCCATCCACGCAAGAGCAGTACAGCCCAAGAATACCGTGCTGTCTCAGGTGACAAATCTTAATAACTCCCTCTGGTAGTAAAAAATGCAGTGCCAGATTAAATCCCGTGGAGGCCCCTAGGCCAGTGGTCCCCAACCTTTTTGGCACCAGGGACCAGCACCAGGACCGAATTCATCCTCACTCCCCTGCCCCCTGTGGCTCCGTTAAGCCTCACTGCCCCGCCCCTCCGCAGTGCCGCCTCCTCCTCCCTCTTTCACAATGTTAAGGTTGGGGAAGGGGCCATGAGGCGCCTTCCAGGCTCTGGGCGTGGGAAGGAGGCAAGGGGAGAGTGACTTTTTCTGCTGTTGCAGTTCCCTGCCAATCAGTTGATTGGTGGTGGTGGGGGGTTGGCCTTACAGAGCCCAGAAGGCATTTCACAGGCCCTTCCCCAGCCTTAACATTGTGAAAACGGAGCGAGGAAGAGGAGGTGCTGCGGGGGGGGGGGGGGGGGAGGCACTGCAGGGGGTGGCAAGGCTGCGTGGCACCACGGGGGGAGGGGGGACAGCGAGGTTTGGCTGCCCGGTTACTAACAGGCTGTGGCCCGGGGATTGAGGACCCCTGCCCTAGGCAGTCAAAATCTTGGGGGGGGGGGGGGTTCCTATTATCTCAGAGTCAGAGTGCCCACTCCACCACCTGTGGCCTCCGCTACAGCCACCTATCTCAAAAGCCCCTTGGACACAACTGCAGAGGAGAGGCAAACTTGGCGGCAGCCGCACTGGACAAGCTGGGCAAAGAGCGGCTCAGTGGTTGGCTGCGCATGCAGAATGGGAGGGCTGCAAGCAGGGGGGAAATTGGGGGAGGGGGAGCTGGTGTGGAGGCCCATAGGCCAGTGCCTAATTGTTAAACCAGCCGTGGAAAAAAATGTAATAATAAATTAAAAGCTATGCTTAAGTGGCATCCGCAGCTGGCTGCACCAGTCTGCCTGATCGTAGGGAGAGCCTAGAGGCAAAAAGATACCTGTATTCAAGCATCTTTTCTCCCCTGTTGCTCTGTTTCCAGAGTCCACTGCACCCATGAAAAAGTTTGGCAGATCATCTCTTTCTGTTTAGATTTGTTTCAGCAGGCCAACGGAAAGGATGTGTTTAGTGTTCTCTATTCTTGTCAGATCTCAGAAACTAAGCAGGGTCGGTACTTGGACAGGAGACTTTGCAGAGGAATATAAGAAGAGGCCAGCTGGGCCAGAGCAGTGGTCCATCTAATCCAGCACCATGTCTCACACAGTGGATATGGAATTCACCGCCACAGGAGGTGGTGGTGGCTGCAAGAATAGACAGCTTCAAGAGGGATTGGATCAACATATGGAGCAGATGTCCATCAGTGGCTATTAGCCACAGAGTATCATTGGAACTCTCGGTCTGGAGCAGTGATGCTCCGTATTCTTGGTGCTTGGAGGGGCACAGTGGGAGGGCTTCTAGTGTCCTGACCCCACTGGTGGACCTCCTGATGGCACTTGGGTTTTTTGGCCACTGTGTGACACAGAGTGTTGGACTGGATGGGCCATTGGCCTGATCCAACATGGCTCCCCCTATGTTCTTACAGTGGCCAACCACTTCCTCTGGAGGGCCAAAAACAGGTCATAGAGGCTGAGGCCTCCCTCTGATAAGAACATGAGCCCTGCTAGATCAGACCAGTGGTCTATTGAGTCACACAGTGGCCAACTAGTTCCTCTGGAGGGCCAAAAACGGCATAGGAGTCGAGGCCTTCCCCTGTTATGAACCTAAGCCCTGCTGGATCATACCAGTGGTCCATCTAGTCCAGCATCCTCTGTCACACAGCAGCCGACTAGTTCCTCTGGAGGGCTAAAAACACAGCATAAAGGCTGAGGTCTTCCCCTAATGTTGCCTCCTGGTTCAAGGATTCAGAGGCTGACTGCTTGTTAACATGGAGATTCCCTTTAGTCACCATGGCTAGTAGCCAGCCACTAGGAAGGAAATAACAAACCACTTCTGCTTAATCGCTTGCCATTAAAACCTTGCAGAGTTGCCATAAATCAGTTGCAACATGATTGCACTTCTACACACAGAGACCAACGGAATCCAGCCCTTTAAAAGTAACTGAGGCAGTCCTTCTCAGATTTGTTAGGGGTGGGGGGGAAGGCTGTCCAATGGCTGTGTGTCAGTTAACTCCCAAGCATATATTATGAGCCCATATACATTTTATAGAAAAAGTGTTTTATTTATTTAAGCCACCTCTCCGGAAGAACTCTTTGAGGAGACCCATAACAATAATTTGAATTACAAAACTACAGTACAAACGAGTATCAAAAGACTGCCCTGATCTGAAAAGCAGAAATTAAAACAGAGGATTACTTCTTAACTTCATTTCTACCAGACTTTTCTTCCCTTTGGGGATTAAATTGTTCTCCTCTCCTTCATTTCATACTCACAATGGTAGGTTAGGCTAAGAACGTCTGATTGACACAAGGACATGCAGTAAGCTTCCGTGAAGAGTGCGGAATTTGAACTTTAGTTTCCTAAAATTCTAAACTGTCACTCTAACCCCTACCCCGCACTGGTGTACAAAGCCGTGTTTGTATTTTGAAACTATTTACAGTGACGGGCACCTGCACACACACTAAGCAAAGTGCTTTCAATGCACTTTGCAACTGGACTAGACTGTGTGACCTGGCAAAATCCACTTGGAAAGGGTGGCTGAAGTGGACTGAAACCGCATTGTTTAGCATGGGTGAAAGTGGCCATGGAAAATATTATTAACGACTGCCTTCTTCTCTTGCTCCAAGCAGCTCAAGAAGGCCGATCCCACTGATGTCCTCACAACAACCTTGTGAAGTAAGTTAAGCTGAGAGACTGGCTCAAGATTAACCAGTGAGCTGCATGGCTGGGGATATGAACCCAACACTGTAACTCATGCCACCATGCCATCTTTTCATCGCTGCTTGTCTATAGCTTAGAAGAGCTTGTTTCCCGAGGAAGAAGAAGCCCCAGAAGATTTCTGCTAGAAAATCTCAACAGGCATGTATCCAGAAGTGCTATTCTTGTGATTTTCCCTTCAATTTAAACAAATTCCCTCTCCAAAGCAGAGATCTTCGTATAAACTCTGAGGTCCTCTGAAAGCGCTTTAACAAACCACACGAAAATGAAAGGTATCAGTACCATCTATATGAAGGATTTGCGTCCATTCCCCAGATGGGAAAACCGAGGCAGTTGAGGAAATGTTCCGGACCTGCCAGGAGGCTGATGGGACTCTTAAAATCTGCTGTTTCAAGGCAATGAATCACAAGATCTCAGTTCCATCTCAGCCTTTCCCCCCATGGGCATTAAAGGACAAGCACCCTCGACCCCCCCCAATACAGGGCAAGGGGAAAAAATCCCGAGTTGTGTTTGGAACTAAGTGCTTGTGCAGTTGCTCCCTGAATGGAAACATTGTTCATTAAGTCAGTGGCATAGAAGCGTGGCTTGCCCAAGCCTAGGAAGGCTTGATGCCTGAGAACAAGGATGTGGGAGGGAGCGTTGTGCTTAAATGGATGTCCAGCATGCCCAGGATGCCTTTGGTGTCGCTGCTGGATAAGTTGCCCTTGAAGTACAAGATGGCCGCCAGGTGCTTCTTGCTGCAATGCAGAAAAAAACGTCAAGTGTCAGAAAAGCAGAAAGAGAAGTAGAGGACAGAGAACAAACAGAGGAATGAAAACTTCATTCTGAATAGCAAAGTTGGAGTCCAGGGGCACCTTTAAGACCAACAGAGTTTTATCCAAGGTATGAGCTTTCTTGTGCAAGCACACTTCTTCAGATACAGGGAAACAGAATCTCCTCAACCATCACATATAGAAAGAGAGAGGGTGGAGGCATGTAATGGTTCAGGAAATTCTGTTTCACTGCATGGAAAACATGTCAGATTGCTCACCGTGTACTTTTCGGAAGCAAAATGATGTCAATCTATAAAACATAAATCCAAAAGGCTGGATTCGGGCCTCATGGCAAGGGAAGAGAGGGGATTTCAGGACTTCTTTTGGACCAGGAACACCTTTACATATTAGGCTATGCCCCCCGATATAGCCAATCCTCCTGGAGCTTACAGTAGGCCCTGTACTAAGAGGAGGATTGGCTACATCAGGGGTGTGTGGCCTAATATGCAAAGGAGTTCCTGCTACAACCCCCCCCCCTGCTAACATGGCTACCCACCTGAATAAGTTTGCCTGACTGCAGGTGAGAAGAAAGAATGTTCCATGCAAACAAGAATAAGGATCTCAGGGAGTTTCTACATGGGTCTCCCAGCTGTAGAAGTATCAGGGAGAGAAGCCAGGAAACAGAAGGACAGTCTTCTGATGAAGCTGGGACTGTGGCTCAGTGGTAATGCTCCTGCTTGGCCTGCAGAAGATCCCAGGTTCAATCCTTGGCAAGACACAACACTTGGCATCTCCAGTTAAAAGAACCAGGCAGTAAGTGATGGGAAAGACCTCAACCTTACAACCTGGAGGGCTGCTGCCTGCCTGAGTAGACAATTCTGACCTTGATGAACCAAGAGTCTGACTCAACAGAAGGCAGCTTCATGTGTCAAAGTTGCTAACCCACGAGCCGTTGCTGCAATCACTTTGGGGATCCCGCCCACCTGCCCTGCAAATTGCGGAAATCACTGCACCGACAGTTATCCAAACGCCCTGCGGAAAAGGGCTGATCTATTCCAGTAAAGCCAGAACCTGCTTGGCTATGTTTTCCTGTTCTGCCACTCCGGTACAGGAGGAAGTAAAAGGTTCATGCATGAAAACAGGAAGCGTGCGGTGCAGGGGAAGGCCTTTCAACTGTCTGTCTGCCAAGCGAGGCCCTGTCTGGATGACAGACATGTGATCATCACCCTAGGAATGCTGACGAGATTTCCAGGCTGGGTAGCCCGAGTGAAGTGCAGACAGGCTGTGGCAGGTATCCAGGGCTTTTTTTGAGTAGGAACGCTTTTTTTGGCTTGACATAAGGGGTGTGTGACCTAATATGCAAATGAGTTCCGGCTGGGCGTTTTCTACAAAACCCCCTGCATGAAACAATGATGATGTCAGGGTGCATGGCCTAATATGCAAATGAGTTCCTACTGGGCTTTTTCTACAAACAAAGCCCTGCATGTATCAAATGAGTTAGGTGGGGGTGCATTGACCCCGGGAACATGGCTCAGTGGTAGAGCATCTGCTTGGCATGCAGAAGGTCCCAGATCCAACCTCTGGCGTCTCCAGTTAACAGGAGCAGGCAGTGGGTGACGTGAACAGCCCCGATGACAAAACCCTAAGGAGCTGCTTTTACTTAAGAGTAGACAAGATGGACCTGGACAGAACGATGAGCTGTCTTGGTATAAGGATGCCTCGTGTTGTGGACACACTCAAAGCTGCCTTGTATTGAATCAGACCGGGGCTTTTTTTTGTAGCAGGAACTCCTTTGCATATTAGGCTGCACCCCCCCCCCCCCGATGTAGCCAATCCTCCTGGAGCTTAAAGCAGGCCCTGTACTAAAAGCCCTGGAAGCTCTTGGGGGATTGGCTACATCAGGGGGGTGTGCCCTAGTAGGCAAAGGAGTTCCTGCTACAAGAAAAGCCCTGAATCAGACCACGAGTCCATCAAAGTCAGTAGTGTCTACTCGGACTGGCAGCAGCTTTCTGGGCTCTCACGGGGAAGCCTTTCCACATCATGCAATACCTGATCCTTTCAAGTGGAGATGGCAGGGATTGAACCTGGGACCTTCTTTGTGCCAAGCAAATGCTCTTCCCCTGAACCACAGGCCGTCCCCTGTTCAGTGAGTGACCAACTTCCACAACCATGCCGTTGCAGACACTCTGCTTTAGTGTCCTCAAGCGATGTTACTGAAGTCTTTTTTCCTCACCTGATATCGGGATATCTACTGGCCAGCCCGCCAACTTCGACCCTGATGGCATTTGTATCTTGAAGCTTGATGATTTCTGCCAGGCTGGGGAGCACAGGATCTAGCCACGTAGCACTGGAGCCCTGGCAAAGGAGACGTCAAAGAAGAGAGAGACTGAATCAGACCATCGTAAAGACGATAAATTCTCCCACCTTCAATTTGGGGGTCCCCAGCCATTTTGAACTTGTGGGCACCAATGGAATTTTGATAGGGAGAGTAGAGCATCATCTCAAAATGGCTGCTGGGGGAGGAGGAGAACTGAATTTATACCCTGCCCGTCACTTGGCATCTCACAGCGGCTTACAATTTCCTTCCCTTCCTCTCCCCACAACAGATACCCTGTGAGGGAGGTGGGGCTGAGAGAGCTCTTTCAAGAACTGCTATTGAGAGAACAGCTCTGAGAGAACTGGGACTGACCCAAGGTCACCCAGCCGGCTGCATGTGGAGGAGTGGGGAATTCAAACCTGCTTCTCCCAGATTAAAGCCCACTGTTTTGAACCACTTCACCAAACTGGCCAAATGCAGTACCTCCACCCCACTAGCAGCCATTGAAAATCCTTTCCTTTGAATGAGGGGAGCCAATAACAAGCCCTGTCTTACGATGTCTCATCCCACTTTTTTTAAAAAAAGCTTGGTGGGCACCATGGGAAGTTTTGGCGGGCGCCATGTTGGGGAAACTTGTCCTAAATGCAGAATTGCAGGGGTGGGGAGAATGCCCAAATGTGCTGAAATCAGCATTTAAAAGGGAAAAGGCTGTTTCAAAAACATTCCTTTTTCCTTTAGAACTGGTAATAAAAGTGAGCCAAGTAAGCTTAAAGGATTAAATCCAGGGCTGTTTTTGTAGCAGGAACTCCTTTGCATATTAAGCCACACCCCCTGATGTAGCCAATCCTCCAAGAGCTTACAGTGTTCTTCATACAGGGCCTACTGTAATCTCCAGGAGGACTGGATACCCATCGGGGGGGGGGGAGTGGCCCAATATGCAAAGGAATTCCTGCAACAAAAAACCCCCTGAAATCTCCTCTTCCCTTGCCATGAGGCCCCAATCCAGCTCTTCATTTGGATTTATGTTTTATAGACTGACATCATTTTGCTTCCGAAAAGCACATGGTGAGCAATCTGACTTACATTTTCCACGCAGAAAGAGCGCAGACTTGAGGCATTGTTTTGGATGACTCTGGACAAATTGTTTTGCTGCTCTGGAGTCTTCAAGCTGACTTTCTTCTTTACAAGCCTGGCGATGTGTTCTCGGATCAAGTGGAGGTGAATCTTCTCCATGATGGCCTAAAGAAAAGGAGGAGTTAGTCTTTGGAGATCACATGCAGGTGAGAAAGAGTATCAGAGCTATAAAACTACCAAGTCAAAGATTGTGCTACAAATTTTGAAGCTATATGGTTTCCAATATTAGATTACATTTCTCTCAAGGTGAAGTTCCAAATATTATCACTAAATGGTATTTATTCTGAATTTCATTTTGAAATACTCAGAGAACATGGTTTTTAGAATGGCAATTTATATATTAGCTAAGAATTTGTTTTCTTTTATGATTTTTGACAGTCACACAGAAACATCGATAAGATGGGAATGGTTTAAAATATTGTATTTTATTTTATCAAAGGTTAATAAAATATGTTTTAAAATACTTTTTTTAGAAAGATTGCTGCTCGTATGTATATAGCAGGGTGTGGCTTCTGAGCAAATCAAAAAGTCAGTCATGCAAAATGGAGTCCTCTAGCAAAGGCATGTGGGGAAAATGGGAAAACGCTTTCAAATTACTCAACTTTGGGATGGGCCTTTCTCTAACTGCAGGGTTGCACAGGGTTCTGCTGCGGAAAGCATTTTAGAAATACTCCGCTTACCGAGATTACGATTGATAGATGAAGGGCAGGGAAGTAACACAATGGAAACAACACCCTTGCATCATGACGGAATTCCTGCTTTCCCCTGGTTTGTGTGCCTGAGTCGTTTCATTACCTCCGTAGATTATTTTAGGAAAGTGGGACAAACAAACAGCTCTTCTCCTATGAGTTTACTTAGGTCACCTGCAACACACTCCGAGCTCTTGTGATATAATTGAAAAGGAACTCCAAGGGGATCTTATCTGGCCCTTGAAGAGCAAGCATGGAAGAAAGCGATAACTTTCTGATTATCTGGATTATGGCTGATGCAGGGAGAAAAACTGGGAGAACTGGGATGCAGGAAGAAAAACTAGGAACTCTCAGAAGAAGATTAGGGTCACACAGGACCTAAACAGGGGATTTCAGTCTTGCAGGACCGATTTTTTTAAAAACGTGAATTCTAGCGGTCCATCAATACATTCCATGCTCACTCAATGTATATATACCACTTTCCCCTTTGGAATCGGAAACAAACCATAGCAGTGCGTACACTAACAGAGCAGGTATTTATCTTGTATAACTTACCTCAGTAGTCAAGCCCTTGGCCAAAATGCTTTTTAAGTAGTGGGCTAGAACCCACAAACACGCAACAACCTGACTACATTAATTCTTGGGGACAATACACCACAAAGGGTCAAAAGAGGTGGAACTTGGCGGCAAGCAGTGTTGCCTCTGAGTGAGTGTGAGCTCACTATTTTTTAGCCTCCGGCTCACACATTTTTGTCTTAGTCCAGGAAGGATGGCCCCAAAGCAAACTAATTTATGCAGTAGCTCACAACGTTAATGCCAGTAGTCCACAAAGTACAATTTTTGCCCACAAGACTCCACAGATTGGAGCATTGACTGGGACTAAGGCACTTGAGAAAAAGCAGAACCTTCCCCCAGGGGTGGAATTCTAGCAGGAACTCCTTTGCATATTAGGCCACACCCCTTGATGTAGCCAATTCTCCAAGAGCTTACAGGGCTCTTCTTACAGGACCTACTGTAAGCTCCAGGAGGATTGGCTACATCAGGGTGGCGTGGCCTAATATGCAAAGGAGCTCATGCTAGAATTCCACCCCTGCCTTCCCCTCTCCTTCATTTCCCTGTCCTGAAATTGCTTCAGGAGACCATGCCACTGAGGATGACTGTGCATCCCATCATCAATACACGTACAGTATCCAATAGGGCAAATAACACCTCCATAGATCTGTCTCAGGTTAGGAACATAGATTCAGGGCTTTTTTTGTAGCAGGGACTCCTTTGCATATTAGGCCACATACCCCTGATATAGCCAATCCTCCAAGAGCTTACAGTAGGCCCTGTAAGAAGAGCCCTGTAAGCTCTTGGAGGATTGGCTACATCAGGGGTGTGTGGCCTAATATGCAAAAGAGTTCCTGCTACAAAAAAAAGCCCTGATAGTACTGAGAGAAGGCTGAAGTCCCTTTTCTCATTTATCATGGTCTGGGACAGACCCTGCTGCATGGGACTTGAGTTACCAGTGGGGAGCTCACAAGCTTGTGTGGAGCACAGAGGCCCAAGGAGGACTGAAAGGAGCAAAGTAACGTAGTTAGGCCCAAAGGCAGATAAATAATATTTGGAGTGCTAAAGATGACATGATAGAGGAATAATTTCTCCTGGTGCATTTACTGGTTAAGAGTGTCAGGTTAGTACCTGGGAAACCCAGGTTCAAATCCCCCTGTGCTATGGAAACTCGCTGGGTGACTCTGCGCAGGTCACACTCTGTCAGCCCAACCTACCTCACAGGGCTGTTGTGAGGATAAAATGGAGGAGAGGTGACTGATGTAGGTAGGGTAGAAATGAATTAAATAAAAACATATATGAACAGGTTTTAGTGTGGTTTCAGAAACCTGCTTGACCAGCGGCAACAGTAGGACAAGACGTTGTGTATGACTGGCACAGAAAACTTCTGGTCTGTCCGAAAAACCCTTCCCCCAAAAGCACAGATGTTTTCCTCCTTAGTATCTTTAATAGGTTTTCCTCCCTTAATATCTTCCACAGTGTCTTTTACCTGTCGAAAAGGCTTTTTAAGGGTCTGGAATGTGGACATGTGGTTGCTGACGCAGGCTATGATTTCGTCCATGATGCCGGTGCAGGAGAGCCACGTCTTCTGGGTGAACTTTTTAAAAAGAGCCTGAGGGAAGTAACGACAGAGAGGCCTGTTCAGACTTCAGGAAGCAGATTCCGTGCTCCCCTCACTCCTTTCTGCTGAACACGACTTGTGATTTACAAGGACTCAACGGACATTAACAGCGTAATCTTAAACAGAGTTACACCCTTCAGTGGACTGAGCTCTTCTCAGGACTGTGCTTGTCTCAAGCTGCTCAATAACAACCCATCTAGATTAATGGCTGAGTGTTGAATTTGCAGTGGTTGGAAAGTGCTCTCAAGCTAGTTGATGATGACCCCATAGGGCAGGGGTGTCAAACTCATTTGCTATGAGGGCCGGATCTGACACAAATGAGACCTTTTCGGACCAGGCCATGTATGTATCTATTTAAGATTAGGCAGCAGAAATATACTCTTTTTAAAGGACACAGACAAACATGACTAAAGATTTTTTTTAAAAAAAAACAACCTTAAAACATTAGCACTTGTTGGTTGTAAAGGTGCTTTCTTTGTATTTCTTCCATGGGATCCAGGGAACTAGGTAAAGGAAGCTCTGGCTTTTTCCTTCCCTCCCCAAGGGACCAGGAGGGGGAGGAGCCTCAACCAATGGAGAAAATTGAGGTTTTGCTCTGTAGCTTCTATGTGATTGAGCAAGCTTTGTAAAGCAAGCTGAGATACAGAAGGAAGCAAGAGAGAGAGAGAAGGAAGCAGACAAGAGCCAGTTGCTTGGGGGCCTGATTTGGCCTCTGGGCCACATGTTTGACACCCCTGCCATAGGGTTTTTTTCCCAAGGCAAGAGGCTAACAGCAATGGTTTGCCATTGCCTGCCTCTGCATAGTGACCCTGGACTTCTTTGGTGGTCTCCAGGGCTAGCCCTGCTTAGCTCTTGAGAGCTAATGGGATCAGGCCAGCTCAGCCATGGACCAGGAGGCCCAGGTTCAAATAATGAATCCAACTTGTTATCCCAGGGCCAGCCAGTCCCCCTCAGCCTCCTCTACCTCAAAAGATTGTCTTCGGGATAAAAATGGAGGGAAGAAAGAGGAGGGGGAGGAGTCGGTTTTTACACCTCACTCTTCACTACCTGAAAGGGCCTCAGAGTGGCTTACAATCGGCTTCCCTTCCTCTTCCCACAACAGGCACCTGTGAGGCAGGTGAGAGCTCTGAGAGAACTGCTCCTGAGAGGGCAGCTCTGAGAGAACTAGGGCCAACCCAAGGTCACCCAGCAGGCTTCATGTGGAGGAGGAGTGGGGGAATCAAACCCAGTTCTCCAGATTATAGTCTGCTGCTCTTAACCACCACATCACACTGGGTCTCTTACGCCTGCCCCCCACCCCGACCACCACAGATGAAGGGTAGGATGGAAGTCTAATAGATTTTATGTTGGCATGGGTGGGGGGAATGGGTCCACTCCACTCCCAGGCTGGCATGGGTAGAGGGGAGGAGGAAACAAAAGCCATGGTGGGGAGGGGGAGCGAGCCACCACTTACCTGCAGCTCTTGAAACAGGCCTTGAAGAAGCACGTTGAATCCTGCGTTTTGGATTTCCTTAAGCACAGCAAAAATCTGTCGTTGGACACTATCCTGTCCCGGCATTGTGTTTTCTTCAGTGTGGCTTCTGAAATGAGGAGACAGCCCCCCAAATTAAAGTGGGGTTGAACCAGGGGTCGTTTTGTAGAAAAAGAGGTGCCGGAGTTCACTAGCACAACTCATCTGCATTACTCATTTCCCTATGCCACACACCCCTGACATCTCCAGAAGGTGTACTAAATTATAACAGCTCAGCATCTACCGTAAAATGCTTCCTGAATTATAATAGTCATAATAAAACCTTACTCCCATTGTACTTCTAAAATAACTTTCTCCTATGTGGCCACAGTGGCATGATGAAGATTTCCATCCGTCTGCTTCATGTTTTCAGTTATCTTCCCATTTTTTGTGGGGGAAAATATTAGAAAATCTGTCAAATCTTAAAGAGCTTAGCAAAATTCTCACAAGAGGTTTGAACAATGGAGCCCAGAAGCAATTAAGAGCACAATAAAATTTAGAGGTTTTGGAGCTCTGCTCCTGTGACCTCCTGCCCAAAATGAGGCCTGGGGTTGCCTATACAAAGCTACCTGATCCTAAGGGTTGCCAGGTTGCCGTGCCAAACCCCTGAGAGGAACTTGGTGGGGGAATTCGCTAGTGTGCCATTATTGTGCCGGCAATGTCACTTCCAGAAAAAACAGGAAGTAACATGGGGGACACTCTAGCATTTCACAAAAACTCTATGTCACTTCTGGTTTTGATTGGAAATGATAGAAAAGCACCAGCGGACACCAGGAGGTCTCCTAGAATTACAGCTACTCTCCAGACAACAGAGATTGGTTACCCTAGAGAAAATGGCAGCTTTGGAAGGTGAACTCTATGGCACTACACCCTGCTGAGGACCCTCCCTGAGCCTAGCCCTCCACAGACTCTACCTCCAAATATTCAGGAATAGCCCAACCTAGACAGCTGGCCACCCTATCTTAGCTGCTGTTAGCAGGAACTCATTTGCATTAGGCCACATCCTCCGATGTCACCATTGTTTTTTGTAGAACAAGACCACCTGACTGCGGAATTCTCCAGAGGAGCCTCTAAGCATCTCTCTTCTGCTGAATACATAAGGATATGGAATGAAAAGCAAAGATAATTTTTATTTAAATATTTTTTTAAATTTATTTAAATTGTTTTTAAATAAATAAATGTATTTATTTATTTATAAACAATGTAGCTCTTCTATACAGGAGTTTTAAAAAGCGATCGTGCCTCAGGCTGCATTATATTTGGGGTTACCATATTTTGAAAAGCAAAAGAAAGAGGACACGTTTCCTGACTGACTCCTTCAAACAAGTGATCACTGTTTATCAAACAAGTGATCACGGGTATTTAAAATCGCATTTTAAATACCCGTGCTATTTAAGCTGTGGCAATTGCACTACTAACTAGGAACGTTCCTAACCTTCCAACCCAAAAAGATTTTTTCATCAGTTTTTAAGAAAGGGTCCAAAAGAGGACAGGCACCAAAAAAAGTGTCTTGCCCACTAAAAAGAGGACATCTGGTCACCCTATTGTATTTATTTATTTATTAAATGGGTATCCCATTCTTTGCCCCTAAAGTACTCAGGGTAAGATACATGGGGTCGTCCTTTCTTCCCCTCACAACAACCCTATGAGGTGGGTCTTGCTAACTAAGGATGACTGGTTCAAGGTTATTCAGTGAGATTCATGGATGTGAGGATTTGAGCTTTATCCACTGGACCATACTGGCTTTTACTAGCAAGGTGCCCCAGAATTTTAGGGTAGCAGTGGTGACCGGTATTTATTGGAAGGAAAGCCTCAGCCTCCTCTTATCTGTTAACACTGAGTTGATGGTACAGTGCATAAGGTTCTTTGAACTCTGAAAGCGCTATATAAATGCTAAGTGTCGGTCTGTTCTTACCGAAAACTCAGACAGTTATTAATATTCGCAATGACCGTTGCCTCGAAATATCGGCACTGTTTGTTCTCCTTAATGAAACGTTCCAGTTCCCTCTTGTAACTGCAGAGGAACCAAAGGGGGAGAAAGCACGATCAGAGGGTTCGCCTAGGAAGAAAAGCTGGCAAAGAGGCAAAACGTATTTAGCCAAGAGCTTATTATCCTACCTTTGCAGAAAGGTCAAGAGCTCCACCAGAAGCAATGGGGCAATTTGCTTGCCCAGGTCCGGCGTGATGTCTTTCGCTCGCTTTTGTCCTCCATACACAGCCTAAAGCACAAATACATTACATTGTGACTCTCAGTAACATCCTAGGATCTACCATTTGGCTAAATTGGACAAAGTCATGGAAGATGGGGCTATTATGGCTACTAGTCATGATGGACATCTGCTCCCTCCAGTACCAGTGACTATATGCCAGTTGCCAAGGAAACATGGGTGGGAGGATGCTGTTGCACACAGGGCTTTTATTGTAGCAGGAACTCCTTTACATATTAGGCCACACCCTTCTTATGTAGCCAATCCTTCAAGAGCTTACAGGGCTCTTCTTCTTTTTCCTGCTGCAAAAAAAGCCCTAGCTGCACTCATTCTGCTTGTGTGCTTCCTAGAGGCAGCTGGTTGGCCAATGTGTGAACCAAATCCTGGACTGGATGAGCCTTTGAACACATGAATCCATAAACATACATGAAGCTGCCTTATGCTGAGACAGACCCTTGGTCCACGGAAGTCAGTGTTGTCTACTCAGACTGGCAGCAGCTCTCCAGGGTCTCAGGTTGAGGTCTTTCACACCACCTACTGCCTGGTCCCTTTTTAAGTGAAGATGGCAGGGACTGAACCTGGGACTCCCTGCATGCCAAGCAGATATTTTACTACTGAGCCATGGTCATTCCCTTTGGTATGATCCATCATGGCTCTACTTGCATTCTTATACATCTCAAGGCCACAGTACCCCACTGCTGCTCTCTAAACACCCTTCCTTGCAATCAGAATGGAATTCCTGACCTCCCATGGGTTGTGTTCCCTCAGACAACTGCATTCCAAACATTATGGCCCCAATGACCAGCCCAACGGATTGCACTGAGACAAGCACAGGGCACTGTTTCAACTCCTGCTGACTCCAGTTAAAAGGATCTTTTAAAAATGAGTTGTTAGAACACTAAAATAGTTTTAAAATCAGCTAAAGGCATAATTACATGCAGGGGTTTTTTTTTGTAGCAGGGACTCCTTTGCATATTAGGCTGCACAAACCTGATGTAGCCAGTCCTCCAAGAGCTTACAGTAGGCCCTGTAAGAAGAGCCCTGTAAGCTCTTGGAGGATTGGCTACATAAGAAGGGTGTGTGGCCTAATATGCAAAGAGTTCCTGTTACAAAAAAAAGCCCTGATTACACATGTGTGATTCAGATGTTTAAGGTATACAGTTACATGTCTAAATATTTATTTAAGGATAGCTAGAAACAATATGGATGTTAGAAATTAGAAGATGGATGATAGAAGAAAAGGTGATAGAAGGAAGGATGATAGATGGATGGTCGGTAGATGGTACTGTTTATTACCTGGATGGCATCGATTGACAGTTCACTGTGAAAATGCCCATCCAGCTTCTCTGGTTCCCTGGCCTGCGTCCACCTTGTGACTTCCATTTGCAAACATCTGGCCAGGCAGCGTTTAAGAGATTCCTTGACAGAATAAGGAGAAAACAGCAACAAAGAGATAAACAGCTGGAATGACAGGGCAAGACTCTGATGTCTTTCCTCCCCATCTGGGGCTTTTTTTTTTGTAGCAGGAACTCTTTTGCACATTAGGCCATACCTCCTAATGTAGCCAATCCTCCTGGAGCTTACAGTAGGCCCTGTAAGAGCCCTGTAAGATTTCAGAGGATTGGCTACATCAGGGGTGTGTGGCCTAATATGCAAAGGAGTTCCTGCTACAAAAAAAGCCCTGTCCCCATCTCTTAACAAGGTAGACAAACAAAAGAGTAGCAACCAAGTGTCTGAAAAACTGGGTAAGTCTAGTCTGGAGAACAGAAGACAGAGAGGGGATTTTATTAATTATTTGATTTTTTTATTTTTTATTTTTTAAAATTGCCACTTTTTCAAAGGGACTTATGATGACTGACAGCCCTTAAACAACATCATATTAAGTTAAAGGTAAAAGTAGTCCCCTGTGCAAGCACCAGTCGTTTCCGACTCTGGGGTGACGTTGCTTTCACAACGTTTTCATGGCAGACTTTTTATGGGGTGGTTGGCCATTGCCTTCTCCAGTCATCTACACTTTCCCCCAGCAAGCTGGGTCCTCATTTTACCGACCTCAGAAGGATGGAAGGCTGAATCAACCTGGAGCCGGCTACCTGAAAACTCAGCTTCCACCGGGGATCAAACTCAGGTCGTGAGCAGAGGGCTCCGACTGCAGTACTGCAGCTTTACCACTCTGCGCCATGGGGCTCAAGTTAACCACCAACAAAAATGAGATAATATATATAAAATAATAAGATATATGACTCAGCACCATACCGCTATCAAATGGCCTGTTTGGAAGGTGGACTTTCTGGCATTATACCCCACTGAAGTCCCTCCCCTCCCCAAACCATGCCCTCCCCAGGCTCCACCCTTCTTCCCCAAATTTTCCAACACTGAGCTGACAACCCTACTTGAGCTTCTTGGTGCAAACATACGGTTTAAAAATGTAATGAATTAACAAGGAAGAAGAAGAACAAGATATTGGATTTATATCCCGCCCTACGCTCTGAATCTCAGAGCAGCTCACAATCTCCTTTACCTTCCCACCCCACCCCCAACAGACGCCCTGTGAGGTAGGTGGGGCTGAGAGAGCAATTACAGCGGCTGCCCTTTCAAGGACAACTCCTACGAGAGCTATGGCTGACCCAAGGCCATTCCAGCAGCTGCAAGTGGAGGAGTGGGGAATCAAACCCAGTTCTCCCAGATAAGAGTTTGCACACTTAACCACTACACCAAACTACACCAGATTGGCATAGCTGAATGGACTCATATTCACTGCAAGGTCTGTTCTATACTTAAAGGTAAAGGTAGTCCCCTGTGCAAGCACCAGTTGTTTTCGACTCTGGGGTGACGTTGCTTTCACGTTTTCACGGCAGACTTTTTATGGGGTGGTTTGCCATTGCCTTCCCCAATCATCTACGCTTTCCCCCCAACAAGCTGGGTACTCATTTTACCGACCTCGGAAGGATGGAAGGCTGAGTCAACCTTGAGCCGGCTACCTGAACCAGCTTTTGTTGAGATCGAACTCAGGTCGTGAGCAGAGGGCTCCGACTGCAGTACTGCAGCTTTACCACTCTGCAGCACGGGGCTCTTTTATATACTTACTTTTATATACATCTTTTCTATACTTACCGACTCATTAATCAAGTAAATCTCTTCAAGATGTTTGATCTGTTCTAATGGCAAAAGGCTTCCTAGGTTGGCTTCTTCCAGCTCTTTCTCCAAGACAGGATGCTTTTTTATTTCACTGAAATGGGAAGGGGGGGGGGTAAAATCATGTATCAGCCATGTCAGTTCAACGAGCCCATTTGCCCCAATTTCCAAAGAAAGCAATGAAAAGCAGATGTGAAAGTAGGTCAACCACCACAAGCATGAGAGAATACTTGGATGAAATTTGACAACCACCCAAACTTATACCCAGTTTTTTTTTAAAAAAAACAACCCATTTCTTGGCTTGTTCATAGCCTGGAAGAACTGATACTGACAAATTCCATAGTGGGAATGCAAGTATCGTGTTTCGTACAGGCTGGGAAAACAGCCGGAGGAACCGGGATGAAAAAAGTAGTCTTCTGCAGACGGATGCAAGGAACTGCTCACATATTAAGAGTTCAGCTACTGGGAAATTGAGGACAGGTTTTGGTTTTGTTTTAAAAACACCCAGGGCTTTTTCTTGTAGCAGGAACTCCTTTGCCTATTAGGCCACACACCCCTGATGTAGCCAATCCTCCAAGAGTTTACAGGGGTCTTAGTACAGGGCCTACTGTAAGCTCCTGGAGGATTGGCTACATCAGGGGTGTGTGGCCTAATAGGCAAAGGCGTTCCTGCTACAAAAAAGCCCTGAAAGCACCATTAAAAACTAATACTTGCATTGGAATACCCATCTCTTGCCGCTGTTCTCCTTTCAAAAACACTCACTAAAGTATGCCGCAAATGGCAAGCTATCCAGTAAAGCAAGAAGGGGATTTCCTTCATGCTTCCCTTTCCCAGTAGAACCAACATGGGTACAACAATTCATCCCGCTCACACTCACACACACACAAACTGCATCCATGCCACCATTTGGGGTCCCAGTTGGGGGAGATGTGGGTCTAAACACATCAATAGAAATACTTACTTGGGATAAATGTTCTGCACCCAGGTGAGGAGGAGGGCATTGTCCCCACTGCCCAGTTCATAATGAGCAATTGCCTCCAGCTGGGAAGAGAAGCACTGGTAGTAGCACTCGGCGTAAACGCAGCACACGTGAAAATCACTGGCGTAAAGAGGCTTGATGTGCTGCACCACTGTGATGAGATCATCCTTCATCGTCTTCCCCATGTGCAGGAAGCTGTGAGCGGTCGCAGAGAGGCCTTCGACACCATCGAACGGAGGCACTTGCATGCGCTCAGCCACGGACTCCTGGATCGCCTCCTCCCAAGCCTCTTTCCATTGGCTGGGCCGAGCGCTCAGAACTTTCCCTGATGCCTTTTCTAATGCGGCTGCCTTGTCCTCCTTCACTTGTTCTGTAATAGCTCTCACAGTGTTCTGAAGTAACTCCGGATTCGTGGGTGCTATTCGGATGGAAGTCTTTATAATGCGGAGGGCCTCTTGCTTCAAAAGGCCATAGATGGCTTCGATCTCGCTCCGACTGGCCCCTTTTCCTTCTTCACTTGACTTGTCGTAAGACTCTTTCTCCATCATGAGGAGATGCTGGCCGGCTTCAAATAGCTGTTTCTCATGAATGAGCTCTCTGATCTGGTCGACTGGCAAAACAAAATGAAAATATTCAGTGACAGTAACACACAAACACATGAAGCTGCTTTTTACTGGGTCAGTTCACTGGCCCATCAAGGGCCACCAAGTCCAATTCCAGAAATATCTGGGGACTTTGGGGGTGGAGCCAGGATATATTTAGGGGTGCAGCCAGGTGCAAGGTTGTGACAAGCATATCTGAACTCCCAAGGGAGTTCTGGCCATCACATTTAAAGGGACTGTGCACCTTTTAAATGCCTTCCCTCCATTGGAAATAATGAAGGATAGGGACACCTTCTTTTGGGGCTCATAGAATTGGACCCCTTGGTCCAATCCTTTTGAAACTTGGAGGGTATTTCGGGGAGAGCCACTAGATGCTATGCTGCAAATTTGGTGCCTCTACCTCAAAAAAAGCCCCCCCCCGAGTCCCAGATATCCACAAATCAATTCTCCATTATACCCTATGGGAATCGGTCTCCATAGGGAATAATGAAGTTCCCAGCACACATTTCTCTACCCCACCTGCTTTCTGATGACCCTGAAGCGGGGGGAGGGCCTACAAACTGGGGGATCTCCTGCTCCCACCTGGGGATTAGCAAACACTAGAAATAAACCACTGCTTTTTAATGTTGCAAATAAACGTTTAAGCAATTTTTTTCATAATGATGCAATTATATCATCACAAACCAAAACTCATTAAATGTCCATAGAAAAATCAAAAAGTTATTTCACACCACTCTTGTAAGGTAGTACTTTCAAAATCAGAATGTTATTTCACATCACTCTTGTAAGGTAGTACTCTACTGTCCACTGTCCCACTTCTCCTTTGCTTGAAAGACGTAGACAGTACCACACTTGTATATGATTCCTCCTATGAGTAGCAGACCGAAGTCTGACAGGTTCGGCGGCTACACAGGTCCTAGGATCAGTTTTGTGTTTCGTTCACCTTCCACTGGCCACTTTCTTTTAGCTTTGGAACCCGGTGCTAAAGGTAATTGCTCACACATTACAATACAATGTTACTTTGCAGCTTGCACGAATGGTTCTCCCATTCCTGTAAGCTGCAAAGTAACACTGTATTGTAATGTGTACAATTACATTGTATTGTAATTGTATTGTAATGTGTGAGAACATTGTATTGTAATTTTATTGTAATGTGTGAGAAGCATTCATGCAAGCTGCAAAGTAACATTGTATTGTAATGGGTGAGCAACTGCCTTTAGCACCGGTTCCAAAGCTAAAAGAAAGCGTCCAGTGGAAGGTGAACGAAACACAAAACTGAACCTAGGACCTGTGTAGCCACCGCATTTGGGTCTGCTACCCATAGGAGGAGTCATATACAAGTGTGGTGCTGTCTACGTCTTTCAAGCAAAGGAGAAGTGAGACAGTGGACTGTAGAGTACTACCTTACAAGAGTGATGTGAAATAACATTCTTGTTTTGAAAGTGCTACCTTACAAGAGTGGTGTGAAATAACTTTTTGATTTTTCTATGGACGTTTAATGAATTTCGGTTTGTGATGATAATAATATAATTGCATCGTTATGAAAGAAATTGCTTAAGCACTTATTTGCAACATAAAAAAGCAGTGGTTTATTTCTAGTGTTTGCTAATCAGTACACTGCAGTTTCCGGTTTGCCCACCTTAGGATTGGCAACCCTATCTGTATTGTCTACTTATATAGGAAGCAGCTCTCCACGGTCTCAAGTAGGGATCTTTCACATTACCTACTGCCTGGTCCTTTAACCGGAGTTGCCAGAATTTGAACCTGGGACCTTCTGCATGCTAAGCGGATGCTTTACTACTACTAAGCCATGGCCCCTCCCTAATAACCCACCCCCACACCGTCTATTTGCTGGGAGACCATGTTGCTTGGCACAAAAACAAGTTTGTTTCCAAATCCAGGGACCACAAACGCACTAAATCCCATCAGAACGACTCCACGGGGCAAAGCTAAACATTACAAGGAGACACAAAGTTACCTCTGTAAACAGCAGCCCATGTCAGCCCCTCCCCCCCTGCCCCTTCCACTTCAAAGTGTTCAGTATTTCTTAGTTCATATTACTATACTATTTTCCTTTCCCCTGTTCACCAGCATTGGTTGCTGGTACACAGAGTAAGGAAATGCCTGATATGTAATACCTTCAGGACATATGGTAAATGCTACTTCTTATTACAGAAGAAAGGAAACTCAGGGCTTTTTTTTTAAGCCGGAATGCAAAGGAATGCAGTTCTGGCTGGCTTGGTGACACGGGGTGAGAGCCAGTTTGATGTAGTGGTTAAGTGCGTGGATTCTTATCTCGGAGAACCGAGTTTGATTCCCCACTCCTCCACTTGCACCTGCTGGAATGGCCTTGGGTCAGCCATAGCTATCGCAGAAATTGTCCTTGAAAAGGCAGTTGCTGTGAGAGCCCTCTCAGCCCCACTCATCTCACAGGGTGTCTGTTGTGGGGCAAGAACACATGGGAGATTGTAAGCCGCTCTGAGTCTCTGATTCAGAGAAAAGGGCGGGGTATAAATCTACAATTCTTCTTCTTCTAATATGCAAACTAGTTCCTCCTGGGCTTTTTCTATAAAAAAGTCCTGAGGAAAGTTAACAGGGGGTGCCATTTTCAGCCGCCACGTGTTTAGGCATAATTCTTCTCCACAGGATAGGCTGACGTTTAAACAGTACCTGTGATGGGCTTGCTTTCTTCCTGTTTACTGTTCTTCTTCTTGTGTTTTATTTTAGCTTTTCCAACGGAAATGGGAGACAAGGCATTGATTATTTTGTCTCTAATTCCTCGATGTTTGTTCGATTCAGGGCCTGAGGTTCCTTTCCCGCTGATTTCTGAGGGAGAGTTCTGTAGGCCAGGAGCCTCTCTCGGATTCTGAGTTTTCATGTTGTCTTTGAGCTGAGCCTCGTCCGCCGAGGATTCAATTGACACGCTGTCGGGTTCCGATTCAGAGGACGTAGAGGGCTTTGGCGTGCTCTCACTTCCCCTCCTGAGATCTTTATCGCTGGGACTCTGCTTGATAGGAGTGCTGTAGAAAAATTGCATCATTTTTATTGTCTTCCTTCTTTGAGCCTGCAAATTACATTAAAAAGTTGTCAGGCTCTGGGACTTGCATTCAGAAAACAAACATACAAATAAGCTAGCAGCTAAACGTAATGTTGTACAGAAAAGGTTAGTTCCCTGAAGCTGCTTGGCCATTTTCACACACTCAAGCCGTGTTCACACAACATTTTCACACACTATTCACACAACATTTTCACACACTGAAGCAGTGTTCCCTCTAAGCTGAGTTAGTGTGAGCTAGTTCGCAGTTTTTTTAGCCTCTGGCTCACACATCTTTGTTTTACCTCAGGAAAAATGGCCCCACAGCAAACTAATTTACGCTGTACTTTAATGCCAGTAGCTCACAAAGTAGATTTTTTGATCACAAGACTCCACAGCTTAGAGGAAATACTGCACTTAAGTAGGGTTGCCAGCCTCCAGGTGGAATCTGGAGATCTCCCGCTTCTACAGCTGATCCCCAGCTGGCAGAGATCAGCTCCCCTGGAGAAAATAACAATAACACCTCTCTCTGTATAAAGTGCAAAAATACCTCCAATATACTATAAACATGTTCACTAAACAAATCCAAACAATAGTAACATTCAAATCATATAGTAGTTACATAGACATAATACAGTGAAAAAAATCGACCACTACCCACGACACAACTACTGTCTGTATGTAACAACTTGTTCAGATTTCACAAAGTCTCACAAATCTTTTTACTATTCACTATAATGACATTCTTTCCTGGCTTCCTCTAATGTATATTCATTTGCTTTCAATGCTGATATGTAGGGAAATTGGCAGTGGTGTTCTGCGAGCAAATGAATATACATTAAAGGAAGTCAGGAAATAATGCTATTACAGTGAATAGTAAAAATATTTGAGACACTATCACACTACTGGATTGTGTACACTACAAGACAGTCCCAGGAAGAAGGATTGTTTAATCCGAAACTATATTGGACCGGTTCTTCTCTCGTCAGACTTATATCCAGGCCTCAGGTTCAGTGGGAGCTCACAGAAGCGTAGCTCCTGAACCTTTCAGAGAGTTCCACCTCCTCCTTCTGAGAGATCCACCTCCTTGTCCATTGAATAGTATGTGCAGCTGCATAACAATCCCTGGATGAGCTCCACCACCAATTTTTCTACAAAACGACCCCTGCTTATATCAGAAACTTTGTGAAATCTGAACAAGTTGTTACATACAGACAGTAGTTGTGTCATGGGTAGCGGTTGTATTATGTCTATGTAAGTACTATATGATTTGAATGTTACTATTGTTTGGATTTGCTTAGTAAACATGTTTATAGTATATTGGAGGTATTTTTGCACTTTATCCACAGAGAGGTGTCATTGTTGTTTTCCTAGTAGTTACACCTCCGTGGTCCCGATATCTTGTGACCCCTGGAGAAAATGGCTATTTTGAAGGGTGGACTCTCTGGCATTGTACCATGCTGAGGCCCCTCCCCTCCCCAAACCCTGGATCCACCCTCAAAGTCTCCAGGTATTTTCCAACCCAGATCTGGCAACCCTATTAGGTAATCATGTCTCTGAGCATTTCTATAGTGCCTTTCAAGCAATCAATACGCTCCATGTATTTTCTATCACAGCTTAGTGTTGTGGTTAGAATGCTGGGCTATGATTAGGGTTGCCAATCTCCAGTTTGGGCCTGGCATTCTCCTGGAATTACAAGTGATCCCCAGACTACAGAAAATCAGTCCCCCTGGAGGAAATGGCTGCTTTGGAGGGTGGACTCAATGGCATCATGCCCCACCGAGGTCCCTGCCCTCCCCATATCCTTCCTTCCCCAGGCTCTACCACCCACATTTTCAGTTCTTCCCTATCTAGAGCTGGCAACTCTACTTCCCAGATGGAAAAATGCTAGAAAGACTGTCTTATCACCAGTCACAGTGGTGGGGTTGCCAGTCCCCAATTGGGGTCCTGGAGAAAACCATGTTCAAAAATATCACACTGGTGATTCTATAAGAATTATGAAGCGCAATTAATTCATTTGCTATCCACGAATATCCACGAATGAGTAATAATACAATTACAACAATTAATACATTAGCTTCCAATAGAAATTCGTAGAACAATCGTAGACTCAACAATCCACAATATTAATGAAAGAGTCCACAAAAGAAGGAATATAATTGTCGGTGCAATAAAGCACTCCTGACGGTGCTGAAAAGTCTCTCTGTAAAGGATAGTGATGTTGTATAATGATGACACGCTTCCTAGGTTAAACACTGCGTGTTTCGGCAGCAACCTTCGCCTGATCAATTATTCCATATTGTCTGGAACCAATGCTCAAGTTATTGCAAACGCAGCCAATGTCTCTCAATGGCATTAGCAGTTTTCTCTCAGAGAGACTACGTAATTGTTGTAGAGTCACCAGTGTGATATTTTTTTAACACTGTTTTCTCCACGACCTCAACCTTACCGTGTTTTCTCCGTTGTGTTGCAATCCCCAGCTGGGAGCAGGGGATCCCCTGGTTTGGAGGCCCTCCCCCTACTTCAGGGTTATCAGAAAGTGTGTGTGTGGGGGGGAAATGTCTGCTGGGCACTCCATTATACCCTATGGAGACCGGTTCCCATACGGTATAATAGAGAATTGATTCTTGGGTATCTAAGGCTCGGGGGGGGAGTTTTTTGAGGTAGAAGCACCAATTTTTCAGCATAGGATCTGGCCCCTCTCCTCAACACCCCCCCCCACAAGGTCCAATTCTATGAGCCCCCAAAAGGTGTCCCCATCCTCCACTATTTCCAATGAAGGGAAGGCATTTAAAGGAGCACAGTCCCTTTAAATGTGATGGCTAGAACTCACTTGGGAGCTCAGTTGTGCTTGTCACAACTTTGCTCCTGGCTCCACCCCCAAAGTCCCCAGATATTTCCTGAGCCAGACCTGGCAACCCTATTCACAGTGTCTCATCTTGTTACAAAAAGCACAGATTCTCAACCTCTTGGTTCTATAGCCTTTTGACTCTGCTGTTTGCTTAATGCTGCCAACATCCACATGGGGACTTGGAGTTCTTCTAGAATTACATCTGATTTGCAGATCAGTTCCCCTGGAGAAAATGTCAGCTTTGGAGGGCGGGTTCTATGGCACCACTTCCTAACTAAGATCCTTCCTCTCTCCACAGGCCTGTAGCCATGGGGTGGGAGCCTGGGGGCCCCTGCCCCCAAATTCCTGTCAGAATGACCTTATTCAGGGTCCCCAGCCTTCCCTCTCTCCTCCCACCCTGCTGCCACATGAGTGGGAGGGGGTGGCCTCCACCCTCTCAGCTTTCACCCCCACAGCCCCTCAGAAGACAGTAGCAGAGGGAGGGCGGGCTGTTTAAATCATGCAGGGGGGCAGCAGGAGCAGCCACCTGCCTCCCATGTGATTAAAAGGAGGGAAGGGAAGAGCAGGTGCTCTGAGCTGTGTGCCCTGAGTCCCTCTGGCTACGGTGGGGAGGAGGGGGCCACTAAGTGCCCCCGGATTATTTACGTCCCTGACCTTTGAAATCCTGCCTCTCCACGCTCTGCTTTTCCCAGGCTCTGCCCCCAAATCTCCAGGAATTTCCCAACCAGAGCTGGCAACCCTACATTATTTGCTAAGCGAGGACAATAACGCAGCTGATGAAATGGGATTCAGTTCCCAAAATCTCACTATGCCGTTTAAAATCAGTTTGTCACAAGATGCACGGCTGTTTTTATTGCCATGAACTAGCAGGACCGCCCTTGGGTAAGGACAGAGCAGATTCAACAGCTCTACTTTCAGTTTCTACAAGCTGGTAATTGATATTAATTCGGCAGCGTTGCCCCAAGTGGGTGTTGAGAAGGCTATTTCTGCCTGTGGTGCACGCTGCAGTGGATGTCTGAAAAAGGATAACGAGAGGAGCTATTTCCCCATCCACTCAAAGAAGTGCGCGGGGCGGAATTCCCTGAACTGCATTCAGACGGGCAGGGCTTTTTTTTGAGCAGGACCACACAGGAATGCAGTTCCAGCTGGCTTGGTGACAGGGGGTGTGGCCTAATATGCCGATTAGTTCCTGCTGGGCTTTTTCTACAACCAAAGCCCTACAGATGGGTAGTTGTGTTAGTCTCTAGCAGTAGAAAAGAGCAGGAGTCCAGGTGCACTTTTAAGACTAGCTAGGGTTGCCAAGTCCAATTTAAGAAATATCTGGGGACTTTGGGGGTGGAGCCAGGAGACTTTGGGGGTGGAGCCAGGAGACATTAGGGGTGGAGCCAAGATCAAGGCTGTGACAAGCATAATTGAACTCCAAAGGGAATTCTGGCCATCACATTTAAAGGGACGGCACACCTTTTCAATTCCTTCCTTCCATAGGAAATAATGAAGGATAGGGGTGCCTTCTTTTGGGGCTCACAGAATTGGACCCCCTGGTCCAATCTTTTTGAAACCTGGGGGGTATTTTGGGGAGAGGTTCTAGATGCTATACTGAAAATTTGGTGCCTCTACCTCAAAAAACATCCCCCCCCAGAGCCCCAGATACCCGCAGATCAATTCTCCATTATCTTCTATGGGAATAAATCTCCCTAGGGAATAATAGTTCCCAGCAGACATTTTCCTCCCCTCTCCTGCTTCCTGACGACCCTGAAGCGGGGGGAGGGCTTCCAAACCAGGGGATCCCCTGCCCCCACCTGGAGATTGGCAACCCTAAGACTAGCTAAATTTGTGGCAGGGGATGAACTTCTGTCACGTGTGACTCCCAAAAGCTCCTCCCTGCCACAAATTTTGTTAGTCTTTAAGGTGCTTCTGTACTCTTGCTTTTTTCTCAGTTGCATTCAGACTTCATGACCAACACTGTTTCCAATAACACCCTCAACCTATATGTAATGGCTGGTGACTTCTCTTTCAATGCGTCTGAAGAAGTGCGCTTACACACAAAAGCTTATATACGGAATAAAACTTTGTGAGTCTTAAGGGTGCCGCTAGACTTGAACTTTGTACTGCTGCTTCAAAACAACCTGGCTACCCACCTGAATCTAACTGGCTCCCAGGGTCACTCAGAAAGTTTCCATGGCTGACTAGGGATTTGAACCCAGGTCCCCCAGATCTTTGTCCGACCCTTTAACCGTTGTGCCACACTGGCTTCTGTCCAACCCCCTTCAAAAGTGACCGTGCACTCCAGATGACCAGCTGACCCTGCTAAACCCAGTGGAAACCTATGTTATTTGCTTCAAAGGAGCTACAGCTTTAATTTCCCCCTCAGCATTCCTCATAAGGTTGGGAAAACGCATCGCTATTAGGAACAAACAAACAGTTCAGGGACATGTGAGTGACAGCTGCCTTGGTTCTGTAACAGTCACAAGGAAAAGTGTCGGGCTATTTTAAACCATCCTTTTGTTTGTTTAGTGGTGACAGAAAACTTGGAAATCTTGACATTCTGGCTTCTCAAAGGAGGCAGATGCCCTCATGAAATACACGTCAAGAGTAACGACTCTATAATTTCCCTCACCTGGAATGTTGTCAAAAATATAGGAAAGGGTAGTATGTAGGGTAGGGTTGCCAGCATCCAGGTGCCGGCTGGAGATCTCGTGCTTTTACAATTGATCTCCAGCCGGCGGAGTTCAGCTTCCTTGGAGAAAATGGCTGCTTGGAAAAGTGGAGTCTGTGGCATTGTCCCATGCTGAGGCCCCTCCCCTCCCCAAACCCCGCCCTCTCCTGGATCCACCCCCAAAGTCTCCAGGTATTTTCCAACACAGACCTGGCGACCCTAATATAGGATGGCCAGCTCTGGGTTGGGAGATATCTGGAGATTTTGGGGGTGGAGCCTGGGGAAGGCCGGGTTTGGAGAGAGGAGGGACCTCAGCAAGGTACAATACTGTAGAGCCCAACCTCCAAAGCAGCCATTTTCTCTGGGGGAATTGACCTCTGTTCTCTGGAGATCAGTTGTAATAGCAGATCTTCAGCTCCCACCTTGATGCTGACAACCCAGTTGTCTGAGCTGTCTTTCATCAACTGCATTCTAGACTAGCTGTAGAACGAGGGTGGAACAAACTCACTTAATGTAAGAGCCACATAGAATAAATGTCAGATGTTTGAGAGCATGCCCATAGCGACAGTGGGGCCTGGGAGGGGCCAGGCCCATCCTTTCAAATCCCCCTTCCAATATGGCCTCTCCATTGGAGGGCCCACAATCTGTCCCCTTTGCTCACTGCCTCTCTGAACAAGTGGTAGCATCGCTGCTGGTCTTCTTGCTTTCCCCCCCCTCCCCTTCCCTAACACACCTTGCAGAGCAAATGGGGGGGGGGGGGGAGAGTAAAGAGGTCTCTGTCTCTCTGAGAGATGGGCACATAAGAAAGGGGTGGGGGGGACCAGAGCTGCTATGAGTGCCCAGGTGAAGCAGGGTTAGCTTGTGGAACTCAAGGCAGCTTACAGTGCCGAGAGCCTGGGGCTGCCAAACCTGGTGGCCCCCTGCCCCCCCTGCCCCCCCTACAAATCCTGCTGTGGGCCCCACCAAACATGAAATCCTGGCTACGGCCCTGTTTGAGAGCCACAAGACATGAACATCGGATGTCTGAGAGCCACAAGACAGGAAGGGAAGCAAAGAGATGGGAGAGGGAAGAGGGAGGAAAGAAAGCAACTTTAACTTTGAATGCATTCTCCATGCTGCCAACTGACTTGGCTTGGATAAGTGATTTAAAGAGACAAATGCCTTCTCCAAGCCAGCCAATGAGGTGGTGGGGGCATTGAAATCCACACAATCCACATGTGGCTCCCGAGCCACAGTTTGGCCACCCCTGCTGTAGAACAGAACTTAACATGCACCTCAATCCTATGCATGTTTATCTGGAAGCAGATCCCTCTGCATTCAGTCAGACTTTCTCCCAAGTAAGTATGCACAGAATTGCAGGTTTGAATTAAAAAAAAAAAAAAGATTTTGAAAACATATTCTGTTGATGCAAAAAAGAAAAAAAGAAAGAAAAAGCCCACAGCCTGTGATGTACAAACTATAAAACCAAAAGCAATAAACCCCCCAAAACATTCCAAAAGTCTAATTTAAAGTTAGCCCCCGCTAGGGTTGCCAAACTCCAGGTGGTGTTTGGAGATCTCCTGGGATTACAATTGACCTCCAGAAAACAGATCAGTTTCTCCTGGCAGGACCGGATTTACAAGTTTTTTGAGGGGGGGGGCAAAATTAAAAAATGATGCTCCCTTATGGGCCCATAGACTAGAATGGACTCCATACCCAATTTGGCTTCCCCCCTGTCAGTGCCTGGGGCAAGGACCCCCTCTACACCACCCCCCACCCCTGGATCTGGCCCTGTCTCCTGGAGAAAATGGCAGCTTTGGAAGGTGGACTGTATGCATTGTATCACACAGAGGTCTTCCCAAAAGCTGCCCTCCTCAGGCACATTTGAATGTCCTTGGCCAATAAAAGAAAATAACAGCCAAAGTCCAGGTGAAGGAGGAAGAAAGAAAAGTTTACTGCAAGGAACTGAGAGCATAGCCAAGCCAAAGCCTGCAATACCAAGCTGCTCTACCTTCCTTCAAAAGGATCATAACCTTATATACCCTTGATGACACATTGGCCCGTGTTAGCATATACACATACCAATTGGCTGAAACATTCTGCATAACTGCACTGCAAGAGCCAGCTCTACACTACTGATGCATCTTGCCAGGTTGGCACCAGCTCGTTGGTCAGGATCTGTTTCAGAAAGAAAAATCTCCAGACCGGGAGTCACACTGATTTCCATGAAACAATTAAGGAAAGGCTCAACTTCACCTGAATTAAGCCCCTGCTGCATTCGAGTCAAACCAGCCCAGTGCCATCAATGACTAAGAAAGATTGCACACGAAAGCACTCTTTTGTGAAATGATGGGTGAATGCCCTCTCCACAACTTGGTATAATTAGGTAGGGCTCATTTTTGTAGCGGAACTCCTTTGTATATTAGGCCACACACCGCTGATGTAGGTAGCCAATCCTCCAAGAGCTTACAGGGCTCTTAGTGCAGGGCCTACTGCAAGCTCTTGGAGGATTGGGTACATCAGAGTTATGTGGCCTAATATGCAAAGGAGTTCCTACTACAAAGAAAGCCCTATTAGGGGCAGAAAGAAATGCTTTAGGAAATGCCTTTGGCTTACTGAAAAAAACTGTTATTATAATTTCACTAAAATTCAAAGGTGTTTCCCAACAGTAAAAAAAATGTAAAACACAGCAACCTCTTCAAATCTTTTTGTATACGCATAAAAAGTTTATGCCCTTCCATGAAGTTCTTTGCAAGGTCAATCTTAAACTGAGTGTCTCATGCTTGTGTTGTAGCATCTCTCTCTCCTTCCTGTTTTCTGTTTGCGGAACATGGTCATCTGAATTTTACACCGATCATTTGGGTATCTCATGAGTGAAGGATTCTTTTTGGAAAGGCAGGTTTTTTTGTTTTTTTTTTTTTAAAAAGAGATGGGGCTTGATGACTTGTCCCATGACATGCTCTCCTTCATTGGGTGCTGAGAGTTTTTTTTAAAAATGATTTTGAAAATGTATTCTGCTGATACAAAAAAGAAGGAAGGAAGGAAGGAAGGAAGGAAGGAAGGAAGGAAGGAAGGAAGGAAGGAAGGAAGGGAGGGAGGGAGGAAGAAAGAAAGAAAGAAAGAAAGAAAGAAAGAAAGAAAGGAAGGAAGGAAGGAAGGAAGGAAGGAAGGAAGGAAGGAAGGAAGGAAGGAAGGAAGGAAGGAAGGAAGGAAGGAAGGACGGACCCACAGCCTTTGGCACGAGCCGAAGGGCGAGAGCTAAAGGGCTCTTGGCCTGTGGCTCTTTGCCTGGGGGCTTCCTAAGGACCGGGAACCCAGATCCCTGATTTCCTTGTTCTCCCAATAAGGTAAGTTGACCTTCCAGAAGGGGAGCCACGTAAACAACAGCAAGAGGACTGTATATTTAATATATATATATATATCATGAAGGTAGAATGCCAGCAGGGGGGTGGGGGCTTTCCAGTGTTTTGCACTGAGTGTCACATGTATGACTATCTGCCCACAGGACAGAAGTCTTGGGTGTGTGCTCGATGCAAGGAGCTCCTGGTCCTCAGGGAACGGGTTCGTGCCCTTGAGGCCGAGGTGACTGCCCTGGAGAAGCAGAGACAGTCAGTTAGGCAATTGGGGAAGACTCTCGGGGGCGTATTAGATGAGCCCCACTCTGAATGTGGCAGCCCCGTTGCTGCCAGAGAGCGTGAGGGTCGAGAGGGAACAGGGCACCTTGCTGAGGACAAGGGGAATGCGCCCTCAGAAGGGACCTCTTCTTCGGTTGGTGAGCGGGTATCCTTTCGCGCCAAGGAACCATCCCTGGGCAGGGGGAGAAGGGGGGTCTTGGTAGTTGGTGATTCGATCCTTAGGCAAGTAGACAGCTGGGTGGCAAAACCGCGTATTGACTGTATGGTGACTTGCCTGCCTGGTGCGAAGGTAGCGGACATTACACGTGTAGTAGATAGGCTGATAGTGCTGGGGAGGAGCCTGTGGTCGTGGTGCATGTTGGCACCAACGATGTGGGGAAATGCAGTCGTGAGGTCCTGGAGGAGAAATTTAGGCTGCTAGGTGGGAGACTTAAGGCCAGGACCTCCAAGGTGGCCTTCTCGGAAGTGCTACCTGTTCCACGTGCAGGGCAGGAGAGACAGGCGCAAATTAGAAGTCTCAATGTGTGGATGAGACGATGGTGTAAGGAGGAAGGGTTTAAGTTTGTTAGGCACTGGGATGCTTTCTGGAACAAGCGGGAGCTGTACAAAAGAGACGGTCTCCACTTGTCTCCGGATGCAACCAGGCTGCTGGCGCTTAAAATCAAAAAGGTGGCAGAGCAGTTTTTAAACTAAATCTTGGGGGAAAGCCGACAGGAGATGGAATGTCTCTGGTTCGGGAGGACTCGTCTCAAAGAGATGAAGGGTTGGCTTCTATTTTTCTACCGAGTAACGGATCAGAGTTGTCCACTGTGATGGTGACAAACAGTATGGACTGTCTGCCAGAGTCTCGAGGCGGCAGGACAGAGGTGGTGGGCCTAGCTTGCCTGGGAAATTATAAATGTTTGTATGCAAATGCTAGAAGTGTCCGGAGTAAAATTGGTGAATTGGAATGTTTAGTGTTGGGAGAAAACATAGACATTGTGGGAATTTCAGAAACTTGGTGGAATGAGGAGAATCAGTGGGACACGGTGATTCCTGGATATAAGTTATATCGGAAGGATAGGGAGGGAAGGGTTGGAGGTGGGGTGGCTCTGTATGTCAGAGAGGATATACGGTCCAGTAAGACTGAGGTCAGAGAATTAGATTCCCTTTTAGAAATGCTTTGGGTTGAAATAGAGGGCCCAAAAGGAAATTTAACTATGGGAGTTTGTTATCGCCCACCAAATCAAAAGAGAGAGGACGATTATAATATGATGGAAGGATTAAAGATAGCGGCTAAACGTAAAAACTGTGTCGTAATAGGTGATTTTAACTACCCGCAGATTGATTGGGTCAATATGTGTTCTGGTCGAGAGAAAGAGATTGAGTTTCTTGATGCTCTCAATGACTGTGCTATGGAGCAGATGGTCTCAGAACCTACCAGAGGTGGGGTGATCCTGGATCTGGTCCTAAGTAATGCCCAAGACTTAGTGAGAGACGTAAAAGTGATTGCGCCGCTTGGGAACAGTGACCATAATGTTATTGATTTCACCGTTTGTATAAATAGGGAGTTGCCCAAAAAGACCGCCACAACCACATTTAACTTTAAAAGGGGTAAATTCTCTGAGATGAGGAGGAAACTGAAAGGAAAGGTAAATACGGTCAAAACCCTTGGGAAGCTTGGAGACTATTTAAAACTATAATCCTAGAAGCTCAGATAAAATACATACCACAAGTTAGGAAAGGCACAAACAGGTATAAGAAGAGGCCAGCATGGTTAACAAACAAAGTAATGGAAGCTGTAAAAGGTAAGAAGGACTCCTTTAAGCGGTGGAAAACCAGTCCAAGTGAGATTAATAAAAGGGAACACAGGCAGTGGCAAATCAAATGCAAGACTGTGATCAGGCAGGCAAAAAGGGACTATGAGGAGCATATTGCAAAAAACATAAAGACCAACAATAAAAATTTCTTCAAATATATTAGAAGTAGGAAACCAGCCAGGGAAGCAGTGGGGCCCTTGGATGACCATGGGGTAAAAGGATTACTGAAGGAGGATGGGGAAATGGCTGAGAAGCTGAATGCATTTTTTGCCTCCGTCTTCACCGTGGAAGATGAGAAGTGTTTGCCCGCCCCAGAACCACTAATATTGGAAGGGGTGTTGAAAGACCTGAGTCAGATTGAGGTGACAAAAGAGGAGGTCCTACAACTAATAGACAAATTAAAAACTAATAAGTCACCGGGTCCGGATGGCATACATCCGAGAGTTCTGAAAGAACTCAAAGTTGAACTTGTGGATCTTCTAACAAAAATCTGTAATCTTTCATTGAAATCTGCCTCTGTTCCTGAGGACTGGAAGGTAGCAAATGTCACCCCCATCTTTAAAAAGGGTTCCAGAGGAGATCCAGGAAATTACAGGCCAGTCAGTCTGACTTCAATACCGGGAAAGTTGGTAGAAACCATTATCAAGGACAGAATGAGTAGGCACATTGATGAACACGGGTTATTGAGGAAGACTCAGCATGGGTTCTGTAAGGGAAGATCTTGCCTCACTAACCTGTTACATTTATTTGAGGGGGTAAACAAACTTGTGGACAAAGGAGACCCGATAGATGTTGTTTACCTTGACTTCCAGAAAGCTTTTGATAAAGTTCCTCATCAAAGGCTCCTTAGAAAGCTTGAGAGTCATGGAGTAAAAGGACAGGTCCTCTTGTGGATCAAAAACTGGCTGAGTAATAGGAAGCAGAGAGTGAGTATAAATGGGCAGTCTTCGCAGTGGAGGACGGTAAGCAGTGGGGTGCCGCAGGGCTCGGTACTGGGTCCCATGCTCTTTAACTTGTTCATAAATGATTTAGAGTTGGGAGTGAGCAGTGAAGCGGCCAAATTTGCGGATGACACTAAATTGTTCACGGTGGTGAGAACCAGAGAGGATTGTGAGGAACTCCAAAGGGATCTGTTGAGGCTGGGTGAGTGGGCGTCAACGTGGCAGATGCGGTTCAATGTGGCCAAGTGCAAAGTAATGCACATTGGGGCCAAGAATCCCAGCTACAAATACAAGTTGATGGGGTGTGAACTGGCAGAGACTGACCAAGAGAGGGATCTTGGGGTCGTGGTAGATAATTCACTGAAAATGTCAAGGCAGTGTGCGTTTGCAATAAAAAAGGCCAACGCCATGCTGGGAATTATTAGGAAGGGAATTGAAAACAAATCAGCCAGTATCATAATGCCCCTGTATAAATCGATGGTGCGGTCTCATTTGGAGTACTGTGTGCAGTTCTGGTCGCCGCACCTCAAAAAGGATATTATAGCATTGGAGAAAGTTCAGAAAAGGGCAACTAGAATGATTAAAGGGCTGGAACACCTTCCCTATGAAGAAAGGTTGAAACGCTTAGGGCTCTTTAGCTTGGAGAAACGTCGACTGAGGGGTGACATGATAGAGGTTTACAAGATAATGCATGGGATGGAGAAAGTAGAGAAAGAAGTACTTTTCTCCCTTTCTCACAATACGAGAACTCGTGGGCATTCGATGAAATTGCTGAGCAGGCAGGTTAAAACGGATAAAAGGAAGTACTTCTTCACCCAAAGGGTGATTAACATGTGGAATTCACTGCCACAGGAGGTGGTGGCGGCCACAAGCATGGCCACCTTCAAGAGGGGGTTAGATAAAAATATGGAGCAGAGGTCCATCAGTGGCTATTAGCCACAGTGTGTATGTGTGTGTGTGTGTGTGTGTGTGTGTATATATATATATATATATATATTTGGCCGCTGTGTGACACAGAATGTTGGACTGGATGGGCCATTGGCCTGATCTAACATGGCTTCTCTTATGTTCTTATGTTCTTATGATGTACAAACTATAAAACCAAAAGCAATAAATCCCCAAAACTTTCCAAAATTTAAATCCAAGTTAGTCCCTGCTAGGGTTGCCAAGCCCTCCTTCTGCCCCATTTTTCTTTGCAAGCGGCACTTTCTGTGAATGTTGGACATATCTGCATCTAACAGGACATTTTCCCGGAAGGCATGTGCAAGCTGCACTTCTACAAACCCACATTCCTCAAGTCATTACATGTACACATAATCTGTAACTGTAAGATTGCACCACTCCTCAGTTATGCTGGGCTGCTGTTGTCCCTTCATTTGGTTGTGACACAAATAGATCCAAAAATCAGGCTGTGAAAGAAGCTGTCTTCTTTGGGAATTCTTTGGGTCCCCAAGTCCAATTCAAGAAATATCTGGGGATTCTGGGGGTGGAGCCAGGAGCAAGGTTGTGACAAGCATAATTGAACTCCAAAGGGAGTTCTGCCCATCACATTTAAAGGGCCTTTTCAATGCCTTCCCTCCATTGGAAATAATGGATAGGGGCACCTTCTTTGGGGGCTCACAGAATTAGACCCCCTGGTCCAAACTTTTTGAAACTTGGGAGGGTAATTTGGGGAGAGTCATCATATGCTATGCTGCACATTTGGTGCCTCTACCTCAACAACAGCCCCCCCCCAGAGTATCAGATACCCTTAGTTCAATTCTCCATTATACCCTGTGGGAATCGATCTCCATAGGGAATAATGACATGCCTGGCAGACCTTTCCCTCCGCCCTCTGCTTTCTGATGACCCTGAAGCGGGGGGAGGGCCTTCAAATCAGGGGATCCCCTGCACCCACCTGGGGATTGGCAACCCTAGGGTTCTTAGTATTTGTTTGTATGGGAAGGATCTCCAAGGCATGACAGAGCCGGCTACCTCTAGCAATTCAGAAATCTGGCCATTCCACTTACCATCTTGAGGTTGGTAACCCAGAGATCCTGGATGGGTGGAGGATCTCTGGGTTACCAACCTCAAGATGGTGGCTGGCCATCTCCTGAGACTACAACTGATCTCCAGGAGACAGAGATCAGTTCCCCTGGAGTAAATAACTGCTTTGGAAGGTGGACTTTATGGCATTCTACCCCACGGAAGTCTTTCCTGTCTCCAGACCCTGCTTTTCTCCGGCTCCACCCCCAAATCGCCAAGTATTTTCCAACCTGGAGCTGGCAAATCTCTATAGATTCTCAGGAGGTGGTGGGCTCTCCTTCCTTGGAGGTTTTTAAACAGAGGCTAGATGGCCATCTGGCAGCAATGAAGATCCTGTGAATTTAGGGGGAGGTATTTGTGAGTTTCCTGCATTGTACAGGGGGTTAGATTAGATGACACTAGAGGTCCCTTCCAACTCTATGATCCTATGACTAGGTCCGCATTCAGAGCAAGAGCGCAGCCAACAGTCAGCATAAGCACAAGCGGAAGGGCACCATGGTGGCATTACTGAGAACGGGTAATATTGATCAATCCTCCATAAAACCCGCCGTGGTCGTTGGCCACCCTTTATTAGCAAATGACCCATGCAAGGCATGAAGTGACAAACACGCACGGGAGTACCCCCGGCACAATTGCTTTAATGCCTGTGGTTCACATGCGTAAAACTGCCTTATACCGAACCTGCACACGCGCTCTGTTTACCGAGGGCTTTCTGGCATCCGGTTACAAGGTCACCGAGAGGGGACTACACAAGTGGCAAGCGGCAGGAGAAAGAGCGGCGGGAAAGGAGAGACCAGAAGCCCCCCGAGGACAAGGAGGAAGTTCTTCGCAGATCCACCGGGGGAGAAGGACTTACAGAGGCCGGCCGGCGGTCGTTGGCTGGGCTCGGATGGGTAGGCGCGCTCTAGCTCTCTCGCTCCGCCCGGGTCTCCAAAGCGCAGTTTCTAAGCGCTCAGAAGTGCGCACTCGGCGCTATATAGTGGGCTAGCGGGCCGGGAGGCGGCGCCCGAGTTGCTTTCCCTTCCTCCGCGCCGCGTGGGAGCGCTTTGGGAAACTCCGCCTCGGAGGAGATGAGCCGGAGTTGGGGGAAATCCTCGGGAAGGCGGAATTTCCGCGGCTGCGGACGACGAATCCGTCGAGACAGCCCGGGAAGGGGGATGAAATGGGGCAGGAGGTGGGAGACCGAAGGCGTCCGACTCCTGGAGGAGAAAAGTCACCGGAGCGCCGCAACGCGTTGGTCCCCACCGTGGATCAGGGTGTCCCAAGGGCGGGAGGGACGCCGGTTGGCTGGCAGCACGCAGAGCCGGAAACACAAAGCCGTAGAGGACGGTCGGCTCATTAAAGATTTTGGGGAGGAGGAATTGATCGTTTACGTTTTAATCGATATTTAGGAAGGGGATCTATAGTGAAAGTCTGGTCACACTCCAGGTGGAGCCTGGAGATCACCTCTTGGAATTACGATGGAGCTTCTATAGAGATCCGTCACCTTGAAGAAAATGTCTGCTTTAGAGGGTGGACTTTCTGGCATTACACCCCACCAAGGTCCCTCCTCCAACCCCACCCTCGCCAGGCTTCACTGCCAGATCTCCAGGAATTTCGCAGTCCAGAGATGGCAAACCTATTTTTCTGGGGCTAACATGTTACCCATTGAATAAACACACCACATTAAGAACATAAGAGAAGCCATGTTGGATCAGGCCAATGGCCCATCCCGTCCAACACTCTGTGTCACACAGTAGCCAAAAAAACCAGGTGCCATCAGGAGGTCCATCATTGGGGCCAGGACACTAGAAGCCCTCCCACTGTTGCACGCCCCCCCCCCCCCCCGCAACCACTAAGAATACAGAGCATCACTGCCCCAACTATATGCTGTGGCTAATAGTCACTGATGGACCTTTGTTTCATATGTTTATCCAATCCCCTATCGAAGCTGCCTTTGCTTGCAGCCACCACCATCTCCTGTGGCAGTGAATTCCATGTGTTAATCACCCTTTGGGTGAAGAAGTACATTCTAATCCTAGTGATTAGGATTGCCCTCTTAATTTTATTTATATGTCACAAAAATATACAGGAGTCTTTCTAGCATGACTTTCAACTTCCAGGTATGGACTGGAGATCTCCTAGAATTAAAATTGATCTCTAGATCACAGAGATCAATTCCCCTGGAGAAAATTGAAGCTTAGAATCATAGAGTTGGAAGGGACCTCCAGGGTCATCTAGTCCAACCTCCTGCACAATGCAGGAAACCCACAAATAACTATCCTAAATTCACAGGATCTCCATCGCTGTCAAATGGCCATCTAGCCTCTGTTTAAAAACCTCCAAGGAAGGAGAGCCCACTACCTCCCGAAGAAGCCTGTTCCACTGATGAATCGCTCTAATGGTCAGGAAGTTCTTCCTAATGTTGAGCCGGAAACTCTTTTGATTTAATTTCAACCCATTGGTTCTGGTCCTACCTTCTGGGGCAACAGAAAACAATTCCACACCATTCTATAGATGACAGCCCTTCAAGTACTTGAAGATGGTGATCATATCACCTCTCAGCCACCTCCTCTCCAGGCAAAACATCCCCAGCTCCTTCAACCTTTCCTCATAGGACTTGGTCTCCAGACCCCTCACCATCTTCATCGCCCTCCTCTGGACCCATTCCAGCTGGTCTATATCCTTCTTAAAATGTGCCAAAAACTGAACACAATACTCCAGGTGAGGTCTTACCAGAGCAGAGTAAAGCGATACCATCACATCACATGATCTGGACACTATACTTCTGTTAATACAGCCCAAAATTGCATTTGCCTTTTTAACCACTGCATCACACTGTTGACTCATGTTCAGCATATGATGCACTAAGATCCCTAGATCCCTTTCACACAAACTACTGCTAAGACAAGTCTCCCCCATTCTATAACTATGCATTGGATTTTTCCTACCTAAATACAGAACTTTACATTTATCCCTGTTAAAATTCATTTTATTGGTTTTAGCCCAGTTTTCCAGCCTGTCGTCATCCTGTATCCTGTTTCTGTCTTCTACTGTATTTGCAACCCCTCCCAATTTAGTATCATCGGCAAACTTAATAAGCATTCCCTGTATTCCTTCATCCAAATCATTGATAAAGATGTTGAACAAAACAGGTCCCAGGACAGATCCTTGAGGCACTCCACTTGTCACTCCTCTCCAAGAGGATGAGGAACCATTCACAAGCACTCTTTGGGTGCGATCTGTCAACCAGTTACAGATCCACCTAATGGTAACAGGATCCAAACCACATTTTACCAACTTCTCAACATGAATAGTATATGGAACCTTATCAAAAGCCTTACTGAAATCAAGATAAACGATGTCTACAGCATTCCCCTGATCCAGCAAGGTAGTCACTTTCTCAAAAAGAGAGATCAGGTTAGTCTGACATGACTTGTTCTTGAGAAAACCATGCTGGCTCTTAGTAATCACATCCATTCTTTCTAAATGTTTCAGGACTGATTGTTTGATAATTTGTTCTAAAACTTTTCCAGGTATAGACATCAAGCTGACAGGTCTGTAGTTACCTGGATCCTCTTTTTTCCCCTTCTTGAAGATGGGGACAACATTCGCCTTCTCCAGTCTTCCGGCACCTCTCATGTTCTCCAAGAATTCTCAAAAATAATAGCCAGAGGCTCAGAAATTACATCCGCAAGCTCTTTTAGAACCCTTGGATGCAATTCATCTGGCCCTGAGGATTTAGTTTCATTTAAAGAAACCAGGTGCTTATGTACTGTCCCTATGCTGATCCTAGGTTGGAACTTCATACCCTCTTTATATGTTCTGTTTTTGCCATGTTGAGCTTTGGAGGGTGGAATCTATGGCATTATACCCTGTTGAGGTTCCTCCAAAGACTCTATCCCTAAATCTCCAGGTATCTTCCAACCTGGAGTTGGCAACCTTACTTTCTAGGTACACTGTTAAAGAAAAGCAAGGTGCAAATGAACACTTGCTCTTTTCTACTGTTAAAGACAGACTAACATTGCTACCCATCTTGATCTATAAAGACATTTTAAATCCTTTTTAAAATATCCTAGCACATTGATATGCAGTCATATGCAGATATACTCCAGTCTAAACTCATTGATTTCACTTGCTCTAGAACTAAAACAGCTGCTTATGCTTACTTTGCCATTCCAGCTGTTAAAATTCTTTTCTACTAATGAATCAGTGATAACCTTAGTTGCAATTTAGTTAACAACTTTTAAATAAAGGAGTTAACGTATGATGAAGTCAACAACAAACCCAATTTAATAAGCAATTTAATAAAAAAAACCTTCATAAACTCATTTAGAAATAAACGGACAACTTAATACAACGAAAGCAATAATATTTTCTTTCCCTTTAGCACATTAATATGCTAGAACCAAAAAGACTCATAGAGGGCTTCCTTAAGTCTCAGGTCTGCTAATTAAAATTGTTCCCCACCTATTAATCAAATATAGTTGAACAGTGCTTAGCTTAAAATAATCAGATCTGGCATCCCAAGTAATAAGCAAGATCCGCACAGAATGCGCACCATTAATTGGCTGTGATAAGCCTCCCTTTTAACTACAGTATTCCCTGGAGCTGCACTAATATCTTTTCCCCACTAATGAACCAACCCCGATGATGTGCTCCTTTTTACTTTTCTGTATTGTTGTGATTTGAGATTGTATGCTGTCAGTCTGATGCAAACTCTTTGAGTCCTCTTGACTGGGAGAAAAATATTTGCTACAACGTTCTAAATAAATAACATCAGTAGTTATTAGGGATGAAACATTTGTCAGACAGCTATCTGTGGCTGACCTAGCCCTAAGTTTATCTTAACGAGTAAGAACTGAGGTCTGGAAACTCACAGTTTACATTGTGCAAGGCTTGAGATGGAACCGAGCTGCCTTGCAAAGGGCTTTGATCAAGGGAATTTAGTTCTTGCCTGGTACCATTCATTACCAATAAAACACATGAGAGGAAAAATTAAGCCCCCCGCCCCCCCCCCGCAAAAGACTGTGTTTCAATGGAGCATTAAATCTGGGGGGGCCTCTTAAGAGTTAGATGGTGGGCTTTTGCCCTTATGATGAGACAGGGACCGTTTTCACACACAGTTTACCTCACAGCCACAATCCTGTTCCCTCTGCAGCGTCTGGTCGGATTTCCCACCATCTGCGCCGAAGTTACAGGAAGTGCCACAGCTTTTGCGTAGCAAACGTAAACCGCTAAAACCCAGTTTACGTTTGTTACGCAAAAGCCACGGCACTTCCTGTAACTCCAGCGCAGATGGTGGAAAATCCGACAGACTCTGCGGAGGGAACAGGATTGTGACTGCGAGGTAAGCTGTGTGCGAAAACGTAAGGAACTCCATTCCTGAGGACTGGAAGGTAGCAAATGTCACCCCCATCTTTAAAAAGGGTTCCAGAGGAGATCCGGGAAATTACAGGCCAGTCAGTCTGACTTCAATACCGGGAAAGTTGGTAGAAAGCATTATCAAGGACAGAATGAGTAGGCACATTGATGAACACAAGTTATTGAGGAATACTCAGCATGGGTTCTGTAAGGGAAGATCTTGCCTCACTAACCTGTTACAGTTCTTTGTGGGAGTGAACACACATGTGGACAAATAGATGTTGTTTACCTTGACTTCAGAAAGCTTTTGATAAAGTTCCTCATCAAAGGCTCCTTAGTAAGCTCAAGAGTCATGAAGTAAAAGGACAGGTCCTCTTGTGGATCAAAAACTGGCTGAGTAATAGGAAGCAGAGAGTGAGTATAAATGGGCAGTCTTCACAGTGGAGGACGGTAAGCAGTGGGGTGCCGCAGGGCTCAGTACTGGGTCCCATGCTCTTTAACTTGTTCATTAATGATCTGGAGTTGGGAGTAAGCAGTGAAGTGGCCAAGTTTGCAGATGACACTAAATTGTTCAGGGTGGTGAGAACCAGAGAGGATTGTGAGGCACTCCAAAGGGATCTGTTGAGGCTGGGTGAGTGGGCGTCAATGTAGCAGATGAGGTTTAATGTGGCCAAGTGCAAAGTAATGCACATTGGGGCCAAGAATCCCAGCTACAAATACAAGTTGATGGGCTGTGAACTGGCAGAGATTGACCAAGAGAGAGATCTTGGGGTCGTGGTAGATAACTCACTGAAAATGTCAAGACAGTGTGCGATTGCAATAAAAAAGGCCAACGCCATGCTGGGAATTATTAGGAAGGGAACTGAAAACAAATCAGCCAGTATCATAATGCCCCTGTATAAATTGATGGTGCGGTCTCATTTGGAATACTGTGTACAATTCTGGTCACCGCACTTCAAAAAGGATATTATAGCATTGGAAAAAGTGCAGAAAAGGGCAACTAGAATGATTAAAGTTTTGGAACACTTTCCCTATGAAGAAAGGTTAAAACACTTGGGGCTCTTTAGCTTGGCGAAATGTCGACTGCAGGGTGACATGATAGAGGTTTACAAGATTATGCATGGGATGGAGAAAGTAGAGAAAGAAGTACTTTTTATCCTTCCTCACAATACAAGAACTCGTGGGCATTCAATGAAATTGCTGAGGAGACAGGTTAAAATGGATAAAAGGAAGTACTTCTTCACCCAAAGGGTGATTAACATGTGGAATTCACTGCCACAGGAGGTGGTGGTGGCTACAAGCATAGCCAGCTTTAAGAGGGGATTGGATAAAAATATGGAGCAGAGGTCCATCAGTGGCTATTAGCCACAGAGTATATATATATGTGTGTGTGTGTGTATACACACCACACACACACACACACACATATTGGCCACTGTGTGACACAGAGTGTTGGACTGGATGGGCCATTGGCCTGATCCAACATGGTTTCTCTTACGTTCTTATGTTCTTAAAGGGTGTTTGGTTTCAGATATTTTTTTTAGCCTCACTTTACTCTCGAAGGTGGACCCAAAATGGTTTATGGCAGGGGTGTCAAACTCATTTGTTATGAGGGCCGGATCTGACATGAATGAGACTTTGTCGGGCCGCTCCATGTTGGGTTGGGCTGAGCCATGCCAGGCCAGGTCATGTGTGTACCTATTTAAGTTTAGGTAGCAGAGATATAAATTGTATAAAGAACACAGACAAACCCGAATATATATTTTTAAAAACTTAAAACATGCTTAAAACGTTAGCACTCATTGATTTTAAAGATGCTTTCATTGTATTTTTCCCATGTGATTCAGGGAACTGGGCAAAGGAAGCTCTGGCTCTTTCCTTCCTTCCCCAGGGGACTGAGCCAAGCCTCAGCCAATAGAAGGAAGAGAGGCTTGGCTCAGTAGCTCTGCTGTGCAATTGAGAGAGTCTGGCAAAGTAAGCTATTCCTCCCCCCCCTTCCTCTCAAATGGAGGAACCTCAGCCAATTGAGAAAATAGAGTCTTTGCTCTGTAGCTCCTGTGCAATTGAGCAAGCCTTATAAAGGAAGCTATGATGCAGAAGGAAGCAAGAGAGAGGGAGAAGGAAGCAGATGACAGCCAATTGCTTGGGGGCCTGATAGGAGCCCTCCAGGGGCCTGATTCGGCCCCCGAACTGCATGTTTGACACCCCTAGTTTATCGCATTCTCCCGCTTTCCAGTTTATCCTCACAATGACAAGGGTTGCCAACTTCCAGGTAGTAATCCTGGAGAATACCTTGTAAACATATCATACAACTACTATAGGAAATTATTCAACACCAGTTGATGATAATATGAAGTTCTATTAAGTATCACTAGCAAAATCAATTGATTCAACAGAATTATGAGTGTATTTAAAGTTCCACATAATCAAAATAAGTGTGTCAGATGAAGGTTGTCACCACCGAAACATGCGGAATACCGGAAGCGTGTCACTTTCATTTCAGAAGAAATACAACAGCACCTTCCTGGATAGTCATTATAGAGCCTTGTCTCTTTTTTATTGTGGACTGTTTGTGTCATGGAATTGTTGTAACATTGTCTTTACTTGTACTCTTGATTGCTAGTCGTATTGTATCACCAATATGCTGCTACAATGTCTCTTCCTAATTATTGAATGATCATAATTCTTACATAGCTCTTAGTACAGGGCCTACTGTAAGCTCCAGGAGGATTGCCTGCATCAGGGGCATGTGACCTAATATGCAAAGGAGTTCCTACTACAAAAAAAGCCCTGACCGTAATTAAGATAAACTGTGGTTTGATGCCATGAACTCAGCCAGTGCTTCAGGAATCTTAGGGCTACACCTGGACATCTCCCTCTATTATCACTGATCTCCAGACTACAAAGATTGGCTACCCTGGAGAAAATGGCTCCTGTGAAGGGTGGATTCTATGGCATTCTACCCCGCTGAGCTCCCTCTTCTCCCCAAAGCCCTCCCTCACTAGGCTCAACCCCCTCCGCCCCCCCCCCCCCCAAATCTCTAAGTATTTCCCAACTCAGAGCTGACAGCTCTTGGACTGCAAATATTCAAAGCTTTTTAACTAAATGGGAAAACTGTCAAAATAATTCCATTGCTTCTATAAGCTCTGTAAGCATAGAGGGATAAACATATGGAGCAGAGAGGTCCATCAGCGGCTATTAGCCACAGTGTATTGTTGGAACTTTCTGTCTGGGGCAGTGATGCTCTGTATTCTTGATGCTTGGGAGGGGCACAGTGCGAGGACTTCTAGTGTCCTGGCCCCACGGATAGAACTCCTGATGGCACCTGGGTTTTTTTGGCCACTGTGTGACACAGAGTGTTGGACTGGATGGGCCATTGGCCAGATCCAACATGGCTTCTCTTATGTTCTTATGTTCTCTTTTTCAAAAGTTCAGTTCTGGCACACCAACTGTTTGTAACGGAAACATCTTCTTGGTGTGTGCAATCACCATTTTGTGTGGCTATGGCAGCATGCCTTTTTTTAGCTTTGGTATGTGCAAACTGAACACTGCACTTTTGAGGGTATGCTATTGCATGTACTAAATTGACATATGCACGGAAAAATACATGTATTATCCCATAAGAGAAGCCATGTTGGATCAGGCCAATGGCCCAGCCAGTCCAACACTGTGTGTCACACAGAGAGCCAGTTTGGTGTAGTGGTTAAGTGTGCGGACTCTTATCTGGAGAACCAGGTTTGATTCCCCCCTCCTCCACTTGCACTTGCTGGAATGGCCTTGGGTTACCCATAGCTATCGTAGGAGTTGTTCTTGAAAGGGTAGCTGCTGTGAGAGCCCTCTCAGCCCCACCCACCTCACAGGGTGTCTGTTGTGGGGAGAGAAGATATAGGACAGGGATGGCCAATGGTAGCTCCCCAGATTTTTTTTTGCCTGCAACTCCCATCAGCCCCAGCCATGCTGGCTGGGGCTGATGGGAGTTGTAGGCAAAAAAACATCTGGAGAGCTACCATTGGCCACCCCTGATATAGGAGATTGTAAGAGAAGGGCAGGGTATAAATCTGCAGTCTTCTTCTTCTTCTTCTTCTTCTTCATTTACACAGAATGATCATCGTAGGTATTGGGAGGATCATGGATGGCACACAATCCCACGACATGTGGATGGAGCACCAAAACCAACCATCTGAAATGGGCTATAGTGCTACCGTGATAGTCCTTTTGTGAATTCCTGTAACCATTTTGTTAAGAAACTACTTTCTGTCATACATGGCTAACGACTATTACCACATGTGTTGCAGAGTCCTCCTCTACAAGATATGAGTGAGTGATTTAGTTCTCTTCTTTTAAACAATGGGCAACTTGTCAAGCTAATCATCCGTGTCCAAAAGTTTTCTTCTATAGCGTCATGCATTCACGCTTGTCCTATCATCAGATTAATGTCTTGTTCAGGGGTTTTTGGTTTGTTTGTTTTTTTAGAAAAAACCCCCAAGATTAATAAAAACTTTACAGTGAAGGATTATTTCTTTTCCCCGTTTGGGGTTTTCCTCAAGCAAGTGCTCAATCACAGCTCTCTATTGTTTCATCAGAAAAAAACATGCATTGTGACTCCTGCTGATCAGCTCGAAGACTCAGCCTTGAAGTCTTCAGAGGAAAAGCCCAAGGAGCCAAGGTAACCAGCTGAAGAAGACCAGCAGAACCAGGGGGAGTCTAACATGGCCGAGGTGCCTGCTAACAATGGTCCAGCAGCACCAGAGGCCTTCCTGCCTGAGCCTGCTGACCCCCTGAAATAGCCACCATTCCTTCTGCTAGGCAGTACACAACCCTGGGCCCATAACCCCCCCACAGCAGGGGTGACCAAACTGTGGCTCTTTAACACATATTGTGTGAATTTCAAAGCCCCCACTACATCAGCTGACTTGGAGAAGGCATTTGTCTCTTTAAATCACTTATTCAAGCCAAGCCAGCTGGCGGCTTGAAGGATGCGTTTAAAGTTAAAGTTGCTTTCTTTCCACCTCCCTCCTTCCCCAAGTATTTCCTTCCTTCCTTGTCTTGTGGCTCTCAAATATCTGACATTCATGTCTTGCGGCTCTCAAACATCTGATGTTTATTCTATGTGGCTGTTATGTTAAGTAAGTTTGGCCACCCCTGCCCCAGAGGATGCTCTCACTCTACAGGAAAGGGATGGCAGAAGGTCCAGGCCAAGGTGACCCAAAGGAGATTAAATACTCTACTGGCTGCATGCAACCCTATTCTAGAACCAGGGTTTTGCAGGATCCTGACCAAAGCATAGTGCAGCTCCAGGAGCTCACCACCTGACAGGGCAGCTGAATCTGATTAATTCCCAGTTTACTTAAGCTGAGGCTGGGGAGAGCTGCCTTGCTGGGTCAACTGGTCCACTAGGGGAAGCTGTGTGCCAGCACCTTGCCTCCAGTTCCTTGTCTGTGGCTCATGTTCATTCTCAGGCTTCAACATCCCAGCCTGAGGGCATTTCCACTTCAGCAGATCTGACTGGCCCTGCTTGGTGTAGAGAGCCAGTTTGGTGTAGTAGTAAAGTGTGTGGATTCTTATCTGGGAGAACTGGGTTTGATTCCCCACTCCTCCACTTGCACCTGCTGGAATGGCCTTGGGTCAGCCATAGCTCTCATAGGAGTTGTCCTTGAAAAGGCAGCTTCTGGGAGAGCTCTCTCAGCCCCATCCACCTCACAGGATGTCTGTTGTGGGGAAAGAAGATAAAGGAGATCGGAATCCACTCTGAGACTCTGATTCAGAGAGAAGGGGGGGGGTATAAATCTACAGTCTTCTTTTTCTTCTTGCTGATTACAGGACAGAAATGTCAGTACAGTGTGAAATTTCTAGATTGCTTCTTTCTCACGTTAGCACCAGTCATCTGTTTGCAGCACCAAAAGAAATGGCCCTGTCTACCAGATATGCAGTTGAAGATCTATGCACAGAACTAACATCTCAGGAACATTGCAGAAGGGTAGAATTCCCAGACCTGTGGATAGGGCCAGTGTTTGGGAAGCTGTGGCTTCACGGCTCCCCTGCAGTACTCTAAGGATCTCCACAATCTTTATGGTAATTTGAGTTGGATAACCATGTTGGTCTGCAGTAGAAGATTCAAGTTCAGTAGCACCTTAGAGCCAACAAAATTTCAAGGATATAAGCTTTCAAGAGTCAAGAATGAAGGGAATTTTGACTCTCATAAACTTATAACTTAGAAATCTTTTTGGTCTCTAAGGTGCTACTGGACTAAAATCTGAATCTCCGTGGTGGTTTCTCTATGGTAGTCCTGAATCTCTTTGGTAATCTGAATCTCTAGGAATTCCCCCAGTCTCTATGATAAATACCATAGAGATGGGGAAATTCCTAAAGTGTCACTCTCAGCACATGACTGGTGGACTGGACCTGCAGTTGATACCTGAGAGAGGGGTACACAAGGACAATGCAATGTATTGTGCAGTTAGGCCCTTCATAGTTGTTGGTAACATGCCTTCCAAAAATACACTGCCCACAAAGCCAGCTTCCAAACATTTTATAGATGCTCATAACCAGAGGGTCATGAACTCACACCACAAACACAGACTGCTCTTTTGGCAAATACAACTGCTTTCCTTCAGCTCAGGTTCCAGCGTTCTGAGGTCAGATTTTGGTTCCAAGTTCTGTGGCTTTCAGAAATTCCCATTCCTGAAATTCACAAGGGACTGCTCAAGGGTTTGGAATGATTGACATGGAATTCTTGGAACAAATATTTGGTTTCAGGGAGGAGACCACATCAGCTCTGTGAAAAAGGTTGTCACCAGTATGCAGATGACACCCAGCTCTATCTGCTGATGGGCGGCCAGTCTGACTCCACCCTAGAAGATCTGTCCACAGCATTGCAAGCTGTGGCGGGGTGGCTTAGGCTGAGTGGACTGAAATTAAATCCGACGAAGATGGAGGTCCTGTATCTGAGTCACTGTGGTTCAGGACCAGAGGTCCATTTACCGACCTTCAATGGAGCGCAGCTCACGCTGGTGTCCAAGGTTAAAAGTCTAGGGGTGCTCTTGGATCCTTCTTTAACAATGGAGGCCCAAGTAGCTGCCACTGCCAGGCCAGCCTTTTATCATCTGCGGATGGCAAGGCAGTTGGTCCCCTTTCTCGAACGCGACGACTTGGCAACAGTGATCCATGCTACGGTCACCTCAAGACTGGATTACTGTAATGCTCTCTACATGGGGCTGCCCTTGTCCCAAATTCGGCAACTCCAGCTAGTGCAGAATGCTGCAGCCAGGCTGCTTATGGGAGTTCCTTTACGGGAACACATTCAGTCTGTGCTGAAAGCGCTGCACTGGCTACTGGTAATGTACTGGATTCGCTTCAAGGTGCTGGTTATTACCTTTAAAGCCCTATATGGCCAGGGCCCTGCATACCTTAGGGACTGCCTTTCCCTGCACATGCCCCAGTGAGTACTTCGGGTCTCAAAACCTGTTGACAGTTCCCAGCATCAGAGAAGCAAAGCTCAAATAACGAACCAGGGCCTTTTCCGTTGCTGCCCCTAGATGGAATGAGTTGCCGGAGGAGGTTAGGGCCCTGCGAGAGCTCTTACAGTTCCGCAGGGCCTGCAAAACAGCACTCTTCCGCCAAGCATTTACATGAATGGTAACATCTGCAGCAATGGGACTGGTCCATAAGAACACCACCAATGGCCTACTTCACTGCGCTATGGCGATCCTGAGACCTCTGAGTATAGCTAACCACCAGAATTTAAATTGCTGCCTGAAATTATGGCAGTAGCACATGCAATTGTTTTAAATTGTTTTTTATGTTTTATGTTTTTATTGTTGTTTATTGTATTGGTCACACTAATGTGTTTGTGTCGACCCTTGGTTTGTGAGCTGCCCTGAGCCTGCCTTTGGTGGGGAGGGTGGGATATAAATAAAATAAATAAATAAATTCTGCTAGGAATTATTAGTAAATGAGCTGGATATGATGTTAATGCATTTACTGGATGATTTATATACCTTTCAGTCAGGAGCCAGTGCAAGGCAACGACAAGAAATACAGTACATTTATTAAAATCTTTATAAAAGAGCAAGAAACAATATATAAATTTGTCACATCTGCATTTGGAATACTGAGCATAGTTTTTGTTTGAAGTCCATCGCTTCGAAAAAGATAGTCATAAAACAGAAAAGGCCTTACAAAAAGATATAAAATGATCAGCAGGATGATGTAACTTCCTTTGGAAAGCAAGTTTTAGGATGTGGGGCTTTTCATCTAAAATAAAAATAATTCATGATCAGTGTTTATGAAAAAAACAAACAGTATACTGAGAGTTAACCCCCAAACTTCATTCTCTAACAACACAGTAAAATTCAGGGTCTTTCAATGATATTGCTAATATATTCAGGACAAATTAAAGGATGCGTTTTATTTGTTACACAGTTGAATTATGGACCTCCATGTTCTGATGGCTGATGGCATAGATGGTTTTTAAAATGGTAAAAGATATTCACAAACAAGATTAAGATGGAGAAGTAGATTTTTGTACCCATCTTTTTTGTACCACCAGGAGTCTCAAAATGGCTTACAATCACCTTTCCCTTCTTTCCACAACACACTCAGGGCTCAACGATTGGGAGGACTCCTCAGGAAAAGAGGACTCAGAGAAAAGGAGGCCCATATAGCCAGCTTTGAGTTAACTGGATAAGCTGTCCAGTAGAAAAATGAGCTGCAAGCTTGTCAGGATTCACAGCCAACAGTTGGTGCAGAACCACCGACACCCTCCAGCCCTGATTTCAGGAGGTGAACTTCAGTTGGTCATTCCCAGCCCATCAGTATCACCCACGCCCTTAGAGCACCGCAGATGGAGGCTGAGAACAGAGCTACAGACATGACAGAAAAGTGCACACCTCCTGGCCCGATGCCAAGTGCTTGCTGATAACAAAGATGAGTAGTTGCAGAATTGGAGAGCCAGTTTGGTGTAGTGGTTAAGTGCGTGGACTCTTATCTGGGAGAACCGGGTTTGATTCCCCACTCCTCCACTTGCACCTGCTGGCATGGCCTTGGGTCAGCCATAGCTCTGGCAGAGGTTGTCCTTGAAAGGGCAACTGCTGTGAGAGCCCTCTCCAGCCCCACCCACCTCACAGGGCGTCTGTTGTGGGGGAGGAAGGTAAAGGAGATTGTGAGCCGCTCTGAGACTCTTCGGAGTGTAGGGCGGGATATAAATCCAATATCTTCCTCTTCTTCTTCCAATTGCTTCTGAGCAGCTGGCTGCAAGCATGACCCTTAGGCAAAAACAGCCAAGAGAGGCAGTTTAATGTGGCTGCAACATGTACAATAGATGCTAAGCAACTGACTCTGCCTTGCCTGACTTCTGGGCCCCTGACCCTGGACTGAATAACCCTGCCTTGCCTGACTTATGGCATCTGATACTTGGAGCCTCAAGCCAGTAGAGACACCTTGTGAGGTAGATGGGGCTGCAAGAGTTCTAAGAGAACTGGGACTGGCTCATTGTCACCCAGCAGGCTTCATGTTGAGAAATGGGAAATCAAACCTGGCTTTCCCAGTTAGAGGCAGCCACTCTTAACCACTACATCATGCTGGCTATCAATTGATATCTGTCAATTGTTAGCAAATTGTGACAAATGGAACCATAACTTTGGTTCACGGATGCTGGAAAATAAGGGACTGGGCCACTGTAAAAAGCAGCCTGCATAGGCTTGCCAATCCCCAGGTCCCAGCGGGGGTTCTTCCGCTTTCCCAGACTCCTTCCCACGCCCAGTCAGCTGGCCGGTGGGGGGAAGCCCGGCCCCCGAAGAACCATGTGCCTTTGCACTTCCGGAGGCTTCAGTCTACGATTGAAAGGCTTCCTCTTGAGATGGTGTGTCTGTGTTGCTGTGAAGAAGCTGGCAGCAACTTGTGAGTAGAGAGGCCAGTTCCCTGCTTCAGAGTTGCCAGAAATGGGGGTGGGGGGGAGGGAAATGTCTGCTGAGCACTTCATTATTCCCTATGTGGAGATCGATTCTCATAGGGTATGATGGGGAATTGATCTGGAGGTTTCGGGGGCTCTTGGGGAGCTGTTTTTTGAGGTAGAGGCACCAAATTTTCAGTATAGGATCTAGTGCCTCTCCCCAAAGTACCTCCCAAGTTTCAAAACGATTGGACCAGGGGGTCCAATTCTATGAGCCCCAAAAGAAGATGCCCCTAGCCTTCATTATTTCCTATGGAAGGAAGACATTTAAAAAGGTGTGCTGTCCCTTTAAATGTGATGACCAGAACTCCCTTGGAGTTCAACTATGCTTGTCACACCCTTGTTCCTGGCTCCGCCCCCAATATCTCCTGGCTCCACCCCCAAAGTCCCCAGATATTTCTTGAATTGGACTTGGCAACCCTAAGCCTGAACATAGTGGTACCTGAAGATGATCCTTTCTGTCCTTATGCTCTTATTCAAGTAACAGATCCGGGAGGAAATCTGGGTCTGGTGCACCCCTTTCCAGCTCAGCAGTAGGGAAAAAGGGGCAAATCCTGTGGGCTTCTGGGCAGCAGCAGAATTCCATCAAGGCTGAGTCATGGAAATGCTGGTGGCCACTTTGGGGTCAGGCAGCAGTTTTTCTCCAGGCCATTTTTGCCAGGGATCCTGGAGGGTTTTTTGCCATCTTCTGGGCATGGAGCAGGTTCCACTGGTGTGTGTGTGGGGGGGGGGGGGGGAGACATTTGTGAATTTCCTGCATTGTGCAGGGAGTTAGACTAGATCACCCTGGAGTAGGGTTGCCAAATCCAAGAAATATCTGGGGACTTTGGGGGTGGAGCCGGGAGCAAGGGTGTGACAAGCATAATTGAACTCCAAGGGAGTTCTGGCCATCACATCTAAAGGCACAGCACACCTTTTAAAATGCTTTCCTTCCATAGGAAATAATGAAGGGTAGGGGCACCTTCTTCTGGGGCTCATAGAATTGGACCCCCTGGCCCAATCTTTTTGAAACTTGGGGGAGGGGGGGTTTGGGAAGAGGCACTAGATGTTATAATGAAAATTTGGTGCCTCTTCTTCAAAAAATAGCCCTCCCCCAAATACTTGCGGATTAAGTCTCCATTATTTCCTATGAGAATGTCTCCATAGGTAATAATAGAGTTCCTAGCAGATGTTTCCCTCCCCTCTCCCCGCTTTCTGATGACCCTGAAGTGGGGGGAGGGCCTCCAAAGCAGGGGATCCCCTGCCCCCACCTGGGAATTTGTACACCAAAAGGAAAGAAGGAAAGAACACCAGAAGGCTACAAACCAAGAGACAACGTGTTCTTGAAATACTACAAGATTAATCAAAACCTCTTAAAGAAAATTTACAAACATATTCATTATTTTTACAGAATGAATTTACTTAGAAACTAATCGACACTCTCAATGGAGTTTTTAGACATGCAAATAAAAATAATGCCGCTTGAAGAAATTGACTAACCACTTTGTAATGACCGGGGAAGGCAATGGCAAACCATCCCATAAAAAGGTCTGCTGTGAAAACGTTGTGAAAGCAGCGTCACCCCAGAGTCCGAAACGACTGGTGCTTGCACAGGGGACCTTTCCTTTTCCTTAATGCCGCTTGAAGAAATTGACTAACTGCATGTAAATTGTGTATGAGCATTGGTTGCAGACTATGGAAGTAAGAAGATAGAAGATATTGGATTTATATCCCGCCCTCCACTCCGAAGAGTCTCAGAGCGGCTCACAATCTCCTTTACCTTCCTTCCCCACAACAGACACCCTGTGAGGTGGGTGGGGCTGGAGAGGGCTCTCACAGCAGCTGCCCTTTCAAGGACAACCTCTGCCAGGGCAATGGCTGACCCAAGGCCATGCTAGCAGGTGCAAGTGGAGGAGTGGGGAATCAACCCTGGTTCTCCCAGATAAGAGTCCGCACACTTAACCACTACACCAAACTGGCTCTCCAGTATATTGATCAGAGGAAGTTTGAATCGAAACACGTAATTTTACCTGGGAACCACGTTATCAATTGTACTTCTTTTCAGCATCTGAATCCTTTCTTCAAATTATTTTTGAAAATTTTCTTCATCATTCATCTTGTTTCCCTCATGAAGAGATCTGTGTGTCAACATTGCTACACTTGAGTAGCACGTCCTTGTGGACTCTTATGTGATGGACTTTCAAACCTTACATTGGTCTACTATGTGTTAGCTTATCTTTGCTAGCAATGTTATTTTTATTTGCATGTCTAAAAACGCAAAGTGCTCCATTGAGAGTGTGGATTAATTTCTAAGTAAATTCATTCTGTAAAAATAATGAATATGTTTGTAAATTTTCTTTAAGAGGTTTTGATTAATCTTATAGTATTTCAAGAACATGTTGTCTCTTGTCTGGGGATTGGCAACTCTACCCTGGAGTTCCACCTCTATGATTCTGTGGAGAGCCAGTTTGGTGTAGTGGTTAAGTGTGCGGACTCTTATCTGGGAGAACCGGGTTTGATTCCCCACTCCTCCACTTGCACCTGCTAGAATGGCCTTGGGTCAACCATAGTTCTGGCAGAGGTTGTCCTTGAAAGGGCAGCTGCTGTAAGAGCCCTCTCCAGCCCTACCCACCTCACAGGGTGACTGTTGTGGGGGAGGAAGGTAAAGGAGATTGTGAGCCGCTCTGAGACTCTTCGGAGTGAAGGGCGGGATATAAATCCAATATCTTCTTCTTCTTCTTCTTCTTCTTCTTCTTCTTCTTCTTCTTCTTCTTCTTCTTCTTCTTCTTCTTCTTCTTCTTCTTCTTCTTCTCTCTTTACAAGTGTTTAGCCTGGGTATGGTCAGAGTTATGATTGCCAACTCTTGATTGGGAAATTCTGGGAGATTTGTGGGTGGACCCTAGTGAGGGCAGGGTTTGAGGAGGGCAGGGACCTCAGCAGGGTATAATGCCATACAGTCCATCCTTCAAAGCATCCATTTTCTCCAGGGGAACTCATCTTGCCATTTGGAGATCAGTTATAATTCCAGAGGATCTCCAGGCTTCACCTGGGGGTTGGCAACCTTAGCAGAGGCATGAACCCTTGGGTGCAGGTGAAGCAGAGAAATAACGTGGTCCACACTCTTACTATGTTGAAAACGTGTTTACTTTGGCACCAAAGCAGAACCTAGCCGGCCATAAGCCTCCAAACTGACAAGTTAAAGTTATTCTTATTCAGACCGTTTTTATTCACACCCCCAAACAAGCAGGCAGGCCGCCCAAGCTTATATAACTCAACATTCTCCACCCTCCCTGCTCTCCATGTGTTATCAGCTTTAGCAAGAAGCTTCTCTGAGACCTCTTTGTTATCCAATACACATCTGTGAATCCACACCCACTGAAGGCTGTCTGCTTCTAGCAACATTGCATCAGACACCCTCTTTTGAAGGCAAAAACATATTTTCATTTATTATTATAGGGGTATTCATTAATTATTCAGGGGTCCCCCTTCACAGGTCAAAAGGCAAGTGAAAGGGCTCTCCACCCTTGGTCTTAGCCTGAGGAATAGGACCAGGAATAAAACGGGCTGTTTGTGTGTTTTGTTGGTTTTCTTTATTTAACTGGCATTCTATACGATGACAGGAGTACTTTGGGGGGATTTTCTGTGAGCTGCTTTAATTCCCTAAATGAATGAATGAACAAAGAAACCAATGTGCTTGTTTTCCTTCCATAGCACAGTTAACTGCAAAAAGAGAAACTGAGACGGCTCTTGAAATCTGCATAGTAGCCTATGCAAAATTTTGTACTAGTGGCCTGGTTCCCATAGCTGCTGTGCTGCCACTAATTACCGCAAGAATGGTTTTTAGGAAAGCTTCTATAGCTAATGCCATATACAGAAGATCCCATTCACCAGAGTCTACAATCTGTAATGCAGTAACTAGTGGGATTTTTTTGCAAAATTTCGTAATTTATGATGTAACCTGCCCTGAGCCTCTCCTATGGGAAGGGTGGGCTAAAAAATAAAACAAATAAATAAGTAAATAACAGGAACTCCTTTGCATATTAGGCCACACACCACTCATTTGTTCTGTCTCTGAGTATTATGGGAGACTCTGAATAGTGTTTGGACTGAGTCAAAGGGAGAGCCTCACACAAAGAACATCTTTTGTAAGTGGAAATGTGGCCTTCCGTCTGACAAAAAGCTGTTGGCTTGCCTGGAACTGACTGGGGTTGCTTTGGTAATCTGGGTGAGTAGACTTCTGCAGACCAAAGGATGGAATTTAATGTCTTCCTCCTCAGTTGGACTGCTAATGATCTGACAGGAAGAAACAGTTTTTACGAGTGGAGCAAAGACGACGAATGCTAATGGCAAAGGGAAGTGATTACAATGGAAAGCCTGGATTTTAGAGACGTACCAGTATCCTGCATTGGGTTTTATTTGTAACTGTCTCCACAGAGAGATGTGGCAGCTTTTTCAGTAGCGGCACCTCAGTTATGGGAATGCCCTTCCTCTTGAGTAGGGTTGCCAACTTCCAGGTGGCACCTGGTGATCTCTACAATTATAATTGATCTTATGGGTGCCACCTGGAGGATGGGAAGTGAATGTGTTGGATGCAGGGCATTTCTTCACACATTGCAAAAATGTGCCCAGATTACCAGGGGTCATTTTGTAGAAAAAGAGGTGCTGGAGCTCATTAGCATAACTCATTTGCATATGTCACACACCCCTGACATCACCAGAAAGTGTACTAAATTATATCAGCTCAGCATCTACCTTAAAATGCTTCTTGAATTATAACCTTACCCCCATCATACTTTTAAAATTACCTTCTCCTATGTGGCCGCAGTGGCATGATGAAAATTTCCATCTGTCTGCTTTATAAGTTTTGGTTATTTTCTCATTTTCTGTGGGGAAAAATATTAGGAAGTTTGTCAAATCTTAGAGTTCATCAAGGTTCTCACAGAGGGTTTGAACAATGAAGCCCAGAAGCAAGTTTTTTTTTGGGGGGGGGGGGAATAAGAAAGAAAGAACAGAATAAAATTTAGAGGTTCCGGAGCTCCTTTCCTGTGAGCTCCTGCGCCAAGAGAGGCCTGTATGTGACTTCTGATATGATCTGGAAATGATGTAGGCATATCAGGGATATCGGAGCAATATACTGTTTTGGGGGGCAAAACCTCTATGGTAGACATACCTATGTCATTTCCAGGTCATGTTGAAGTCATGTAGGCACATCACTGACAGGGCCAGATTAACAATTAGGCCAAGTAGGCACTGGCCTATGGGCCCCCACGCCTTTAGGGGCCCCGGGCTGGCTCCCACCCCAGTTTTCCCCCTGCTTACAGTCCTCCCAGCCTGCACGTACAGCCAGCAACTGAGTCACTCTTTGCCCAACTTGCCTGGTGCGGTGGCTGCTGGCGTCGTTGCCAAGTTTGCCTCTCTCTGCCTCTCCCCCACAGCTTAGTAAAAGGGGCTTTGAAGAAGGTGCCTGCAGGCTGCAGTAGGAGCAATGGGCAGTGGGGCGGACGCTTGGACTCTGAGGTAATTTGTGAAGAGGGCCCCAAGATTTTGACTAGGCACCTCCCCAGGGTTTAATCCAGCTCTGAAATGGCAGCCATTCTTCCCTAATTTTGATGGTAATTCCCTCCCCCCGACACACACACTGGCTACCTGATCTGTGGTAGAGAGGTAGGGCCTAGCAATGGGGGACACCAGCCCCCACCAGGTGGTCTGGCTAGGGTTGCCAAGTCCAATTCAAGAAATAGCTGGGGACTTTGGGGGTGGAGCCAGAAGACTGGGGGTGGAGCCAGGAGACATTGGGGTGGAGCCAAGATCAAGGCTGTGACAAGCATAACTGAACTCCAAATGGAGTTCTGGCCATCACATTTAAAGAGACGGCACACCTTTTCAATTCCTTCCTTCCACAGGAAATAATGAAGGATAGGGGCACCTTCTTTTGGGGCTCATAGAATTGGACCCCGTGGTCCAATCATTTTGAAACTTGGGGGTTATTTTGGGGAGAGGCACTAGATGCTATACTGAAAATTTGGTGCCTCTACCCCAAATAACAGCCTCCTCCAGAGCCCCAGATACCCGCAGATCAATTCTCCATGATTTTCTATGGGAATAAATCTCCATAGGGAATAATAGAGTTCCCAGCAGACATTTCCCTCCACTCCCCCTGCTTTCTGACGACCCTGAAGCGGGGGAAGGGCCTCCAAACCGGGGGATCCCCTGCCCCCACCTGGGGATTGGCAGCCCTAGGTCTGGCATCCCTAGTTGATCTCCAGATGACCAAGATCCATCCCCCTGGAGAAAATGGCTGCATGGTGTAGTGGTTAAGAGCAAAGGATTCTAATCTGGAGAACTGGGTTTGATTCCTCACTCCTCCACATGATGTCTATTGCAGGGGTGGCCAACAGTAGCTCTCCAGATGTTTTTTGCCTAAAACTCCCATCATCCCCAGCCATTGGCCATGCTTGCTGGGGCGGATGGAAGTTGTAGGCAAAAACATCTGGAGAGCTACCATTGGCCACCCCTGGTCTATTGCATTACCTTGGGCCAGTCTTAAGTTCTCAGTCCCATCCGCCTCATAAACAAGATGCCTGTTGTGGGCAGAAGAAGAAGTGTTTGTAAGCCTCTTTGAGACTCCTAAAGGAAGAGAAAAGCAAGTTATAAAACCAACTCTTCTACTGCTGCTGCTTTTAGGGTTGCAAAGTACCCCCATGGCCTCCAGCCATAGAGTTTTCCTCCCAAATTGCTAGAGCATCCAGGAAAACCATAGAGTTTTCCCAGTAGCTCCTAGAGTGACCAGGGCGTGATGTCACTAGTGCGATAACATCACTTACGAGTGACATCATTGCAACGTCGGGAGGGGATCCCTCACCCTGGGAGAACCCTCACCCTGCCCAGGAGCTGGGCAACCCTGGCTGCTTTGGAGGCTGGACTCTTTGTCATTATACCTCTGCCCACACCTTGCTCTCCCCAGACTCCTCCACCCCCATATCTCCAGTTATTTTCCAACCTGCAGCTGCCAGCCACGGCTTTGAGACTTGCCTGATGTCCACATTGCATTTTTTAGGGCCCAGACCAGAATGTTTCTGTTCATCTAGGCATGTGATTAAGCAGCTGATTTTTTAACACAATTTTGTAATGCACTTTCTAATCTGAAAACTGTTGTTTTAAGCTGCTCCATAATTGTGTTTTTATGCTCTGGATTCCAGATTTTGATCGATAACTTCTAATATTTTATGTTTTCATTCTGTTTTGTTGGCTGCTTTGGGCATAATTTTTTTCTAAAGAAGTAAATAAATATAAGCAGTTTGTGTTCCTTTAACTGTGGGCTTTACTTGTGTGACGAAACCCCATGTTGTATATGTATGTAGGCCTATGTGTGGGCGTGATGGTTACTCTGAAGTCAGAAGACAGTGACTATGTGAAGCAAAGTTCAAACCAGGCCAACTCACACACTCTGAAGACCTTCAGAGTGGCAAGGAGGTGGTGCTACCATTTTATATTTTAGGCCTTCAGGCATTTAAGAAAGCCTGGAGCATTTTGTAGGAACATTCCAGCTGTCATTGAAACATTTCAGAGTGGAACCACTTGCTTCCACCCATCCCTACGAAGAATGTGGTATAGAATGCCCATGTGTTACAGACATGACGCAGAAATCACTGCTGAGGGAGGAGGTATGTGTGCCTCTGATTCTGTACCCATGCCATTTTAATTTTTTTTAAAGGTTTATATTTCCCACATGGGCGCTGCCTTCTACTGAATCAGACACTAGGTCAGGGGTGGCCAAAGTTGCTTAGCCTAAGAGCCACATAGAATAAGTGTCAGATGTTTGAGAGCCACAAGTCGTGAACATCAGATGTTCAAGAGCCACAAGGAAGGAAGGGAGGAAGAGAGGCAAACAGATGGGGGGAGGAGGAAGGAGAGAGAGTAGAAAGAAAACAACTTTAACTTTAAATACATTCTCCGAGCCTTTGGCTGGCTTGGCAAAGTGATTTAAAGAGACTTTAAATGCCTTCTCCGAGCTGGCCAATGGGGCAGTGGGGGCTTCTTTTTTATTATTTATTATTATTATTAAATTTTATTTGTATCCCGCCCTCCCCGCCTAGGCAGGCTCAGGGAGGCTTCTGAGAGCCGCACAATATGTGTGAAAGAGCCACATGTGGCTTCTGAGCCGAAGTTTGGCCATCCCAGCCCTAGGTCCCTCAATACTGTCTACTCAGATTGGCAGTGGCTTTCCTGAGTCTCAGGCAGAGAAGAAGAGTTGTTTTTATACCCTGCCCTTCACTACCCAAGGTAGTCTCAGAGTGACGGGAAGAGGATGGAATGACATGGGGATGGAGGTGGAGGTCATTTTGGCACTTGAAAAGAGGCAAGGGGGGGAGGAACTAGAGAACCTGACTGGTACACGGAGGGACTGATCGTTATCAGGCCCTCGAGGCCATCACGTTGAACTCCACCCTAAGGCTGGTATAGTATATGTTAGATTCTCTGATATGGTAAGCCAGGAATCTGTCTCAAAACAGCAGAGTGCACTAGGACTTAACACAGAAGAAGCTGTGTTTGTTCTGAGCGTGTGCTATCAAAGGTACAGAGTTACACAGAGCCTCTTCTAAGTCTCAAAGTAATAAACCTTTCTTCTGAAACTACGGTCTAGATAGTACAAAATAAGAGACTCTAATCCCCTTCTAAAAAATGCCTTCCTAGAATTTACTGTTCTGCACAGAAGTGTGCGTGGGGGATCCTGACCTCCTCGGGCTGGCTGTTCCGCTTATCGAGAGTGTAAGTGAATGGACTACCGGCAGTTAGGGTTGCCAAACTCCAGGAGGAGTCTGGAGTCCTCCCTCAATTACAACTGATGTGCAGACTACAGAGATCAGTTCCCCTGGTAAAAATGGCAGATTTGAACAGTGGGCCCATTGGCACCACATCCCTGCTGAGCTCTCCTCCCCTCCCCTCCCCTCGCTAAAGACTACCCTCTGCGTGCTACACTAGAGTGCCTGCTCTGGGTTGGGAAGAAGGTTGCCAGGTTCTCTTGTCCATCCGGTGGGGGGGGGGGGGGTTGTAGGGTGTTCCGGGGTTGGCTCAGGATGTCATGTGATGACCCCAACATAATGACATCACCAGTTTGGTGTAGTGGTTAAATGAGTGGGCTCTTATCTGGGAGAACCGGGTTTGATTCCCCACTCCTCCACTCGCAGCTGATGGAATGGCCTGGGGTCAGCCATAGCTCTGGCAGAGGTTGTCCTTGAAAGGGCAGCTGCTGTGAGAGCCCTCTCCGCCCCACCCACTTCATGGGGTGTCTGTTGTGGGGGGTATATAGGAAGATATAGGAGATTGTAAGCTGTTCTGAGTCTCTGATTCAGAGAGAAGGGTGGGGTATAAATCTGCAGTCTTCTTCTTCTACCCAGAAATGATATCATCACACCGGGGATGTTGCAGGAGGCGCTTTGGTTTTGGGGCAAACTCTATGGTTAACTTGGGCTTAAATTTAAGCCACACTACCTCCCTGTTTAGGGGAGGGGGTTTCCCCTGCCAACTAGCTGGTCTATGGCATAGAGGTGCCCTTGAAACTGGAGATCTCCCACTGAAACCCTGGGCAACCCTAGTTGTGAAATACTTGGAGATTTGGGGGGTTGGAGCCTGGGCAAAGTGGGATTTGGGGAGTAGAGGGACCTCTGCAGGGTAGAATGCCATAGAGTCCATTCTCCAAAGCAGCCATTTTCTCCAGATAAACTGACCTTGGTCATCATCCGAAGGTCAATTGTAAAGATCGAGATTTCCAGGTACCACCTGGAGGTTGGCAGCCCAAGGCTGTACACTGCACTCAAGGAATTTCCCAGGCCATAGCTGGCAACCCTATGTGCCAATATGGGGATAACATTCATGGCCCATTTTATAAGGCTGTTGTCAGCTCCATGGCGCAGAGTGTTAAAGCTGTAGTACTGCTCACGACCTGAGTTCGATCCCTGGCTGAAGCTGGGTTTTCAGGTAGCCGGCTCGAGGTTGACTCAGCCTTCCATCCTTCTGAGGTCAGTAAAATGAGTACCCAACTTGCTGGGGGGAAAGCGTAGATGACTGGGGAAGGCAATGGCAAACCATCCCGTAAAAAGTCTGCCATGAAAACGTTGTGAAAGCAACATCACCCCAGAGTTGGAAACGACTGGTGCTTGCACAGGAGATCTTTCCTTTCCTGTCAGGATTAGCAGAATTATGTACAAGAGGTGACAAGCCCTCCAAAGTATTTCCTAAGCGTTATTACACTTTTGACTCATGTGATCCTTTTACCGCCTTTCCGAAAATATTTACCCTGCTTGCACTGATTAACTCTGGCGAAGGCAGCTACGATGCCCCCCTACTCTGCTGAAATGAGTTGCATAACACGGGCCATTTATGGCAAATGGTGACACACACACACACACACCCTCGCCCTGGGGCTGTTGAAAAAATTAAAGATTAAATGCTCGTTTTAAAGGGGTGAATTTTCCCTCCCTTATTAACATCCACAACTTCCTTTAAACTTCCTTTCTGGAATAAAATCTTGTTTGATACGTATGCAGCACATCCTGGCGTGCTTATTCTAGGCAGCATGGAGGGGGTGGGGAATAGAACTACATTTAGACCAAATTAGACCGAGTGTGAATGCTGAAAGGTAATCAAACCTCTGGGTCTTGTTTGGGTTGCGGCTCAGCCGGGGAATCCCACCTCTGAGTTCCAGGCACTGATGCCCTTATCCTCCCTGGGGATTTCAGAGTCACAATGGAAAGGGATACAAAGACAGTGAAAAGTGTTGAAAAGTTCTTGGCAAAGATGAGAAAGTTTTCCTTAGCAATGGGAGAGGACAATTCAGAAAAAGTGCTTCCAGAGATGGGGGGTGGGGGGTGAAGTGCACTAGTCTTGTGGCTTGCAGTGAATGCATTCATTATATGTCTGGAGGGAGGGTTGCCAACTCTGGGTTTGGGGAATTCCTGGAGGTTTGAGGGTGGAGCCAGGGTTGGGTAGAGTTTGGGAAAGGGGGAGCTCAGGAGGGGTGTTATGACACAGAATCCACCCTCCTGAGCCGCCATTTTCTCCAAGGGATCTGATCTCTCTAGTCTGATTATGTGTAATGCTAGGAGATCTCCAGGCTCCACCAGGAGATTGGCAACACTAATCTGGAGGGAGTGAGCAAACACATACTATTCACACACACTAAATAATGCACTTTCAAATCCATTGCATTTTACTGTGCGAAATGGCAAAATCCACTCGCAAACTGTCAGCGAAGTGGATTGAAACTACATTATTTCACATGCATGAGAACACCCCATATTGCCTCTTCTCTGGAGTCCATGGGCAATGAATGCTATGAGGGGCTCTTGGTGGGACCCACTGCTCCTGACCATCCCTCCCCGCTTCCTCTGAAGTCCATACCTGACACATAGGGCCAGGTGGGAGAGACCATCCATTTGGTACGTGGGGCTAGTTCATGAAAGACTTTAAAATTCTATGGAGCCGCAATGTATGGGGAGAATGCTGGCAGAGAGACTGCCCTTCCATATGGGATGTTTGAACTGCATCAGGAATATGAAGGCAGACTATTCTTCCTGAATAGCAGGAAACTATTTACATCACTCGGGGGTCTGCTCGACTCCATATACATAAACAAAAGTAAGGACTTCTAAGACATGTCTGTGCATCTTCAAAAGCCAGTACCATCCATTTCCGCTCAGGGAAGTTCCAGAAACCCTGTCAGAAAAACAGCTGGGAAATTCTGAAGCCGTGCCTGGCTCTGTCCATGCTCATGTGCTGATTTCCTTGGGATCAAGAGGGGGACGCAGGGCTATCAGCCTTCAGGTGGGGACTTGGAGTTCTCCCGGAACCACAACTGATCTTCAGACTATAGAGATCAGTTCTAGGGATGGACACGAACTGCATTTTTGAGGTTCAGTTTGTGGTTTATTTATTTATCTATCAGATTTATATCCTGCCCTCCCCTGACAGGCTAAGGGCGGCTAACACCAGTTTAAAAACATTAACAATATTAAAAATAAAATAATATTATAAAACATTTTGATACATCAGCAATCATTAATCCATTCATTAAAAGTCCAAGATGGCACGTTTCTGAATTCCATTATATTAACTCAGTGAGATTGTTGGTGCTGTAAGGTAATTAGTCACCTCCCCCTAACCATTGAAAGTGAGTTTGAATAATTCGGTCTTACAGGCCCTGCAAAATTGTAGCAGGTCCCACAAGGCCCTGATGTTTTTGGGGAGGGCATTCCACAAAGTGGGGGCTATTACCGAGAACGCTCGAGCTCTGGTGGTGGATAATCGAGCTTCTTTTGGTGCGGGTATCTTAAGGAGATTTTGAGACCCTTAATGTAGTGCTCTCTGGGATACATATGGGAAAGACGGTCTCGAAGGTAGACAGGTCGTGACGCAGAAGCAGGGAAGCGGCAGCCACTTTAAGGAGCGGGATGAGTGGATTTAAGTGGGCGGAGGACGAGGGGCAGGGGCCGGCAGAAGGTGAGACATTGTGGTGTAAACAGGAGGAGAGCACCATGCAATAAGCGTCAGTAGCACTGCAGAGAGGTTTTGGTCCACAGAGAGGTCTTGGTCTGCTTCTTCGCTGAACCATGAACTGAACTGTGAACTGATCTGCTGGTTCATGGACTGAACTGGTCCATATTGTTTGTGAGCCATTTAAAGTTTAAACCCCCACTTTCTGCTCCCCACCAAAGGTGGCGGAGAGCAAAAGGCAGGGGTTTAAATGGCTCCAAACCATTTAAACTGAACAGCTGAGTTGCGGGGAGCTCCCCACTGGAGGACAGGTCTGCCGAGAAAGTGGAAAGGGATGGGTGAAATTTGACTTAATTCTGTTTTCTCTTACAATTATTCTTAAAATATAGTTTAAATATGTTAAAGTAATTTATTCTGAGGTTTTTTTTCAAGGTTATGGAAGTATTCTTCTAAAAAACTAATCTATGTGACAGTCAAATGTAAACTCACTCACAATTTTAATTAGGATTGCCAGCCTCCAGGTGGGGCCTGGAGATCTCCCTCTTTTGCCACTGATCTCCAGCTGGCAGAGATCAGCTCCCCTGGGGGAAATGGCTGCTTGGAAGGGTGGACTCTATGGTATTGCACCATGCTGAGGCCCCTCCCATCCCCAAACCCCACCCTCTCCAAAGTCTCCAGATATTTTCCAACATAGATCTGGCAATCCTATCTTTAATGCTACTAGCTTTTTTCACTCAGGCAAGGTAGAATTTCTGCTTCCAACACTGTGGAGGTTAGAAGGGACATTGCTGCTCAACTGTTTTGATGAAGAGCAGATAGGGTTGCCGGGTCAAATTCAAGAAATATCTGGGGACTTTGGGGATGGAGCCAGGAGAAAGGTTGTCACAAGCATCACTTAACTCCAAAGGGTGCTCTGGCCATCACATTTAAAGGGACTGCACACCTTTTAAATGCCTTCCCTCCACTGGAAATAATGAAGGATAGGGGCACCTTCTTTTGGGGCTCATAGAATTGGCTCTCCTGGTCCAATCCTTTTGAAACTTGGAGGGTGCTTTTTGGTACCTCTACCTCAAAAACAGCCCCTCCAGAGCCCCAGATACCCACAGATCAATTCTCCAATATACCCTATGGGAATTGGTCTCCATAGGGAATAATGGAGTGCCCAGCAGACATTTCCCTCCACCCCCCCCCCTTTCTGATGACCCTGAAGTGGAATGAGGGCCTCTGAACTCCAAACCTGCCCCCACCTGAGGATTGGCAACCCTAAGAGCAGGGAGCTTGGAGCCCTTTAAACCCCTGCTTTCTGCTCTTCACTGCATCAAAATTCATGGAAGTGCATGGATGTTCTTCAGTTTGCAAATATCACTTTGTGAACCATGAACTGGGCAAAACTCATGACAAACTTGTGAGCCGATTTGTGCCCATTCCTAATAAGTTCTCCTGGAGGACACGGCAGCTTTGGAGGGTTGCATCTATAGCACTGTGACCCTCTGTGGTCTCTCCCCCTCCCCAAACTCTACCCTCCACAGGCTCTGCCTCCCAATTGCCAGGAAATTCTGAACAGAGAGCTGGCAACCCTAAGAAGGGTCTCTTGAGTCGCGTTGGCCAATCCAGCCAAGAAAGGAAATTGTTGTTATGAACACCATTCCCCGACCCTGTGAGGGGGGTGGGGCAGATAACTTCCTGTGCAATCCTATACAGAGTTCTACCCTTCTAAGCCCACTGACTTGAGTGGTCTTCAGAAGGTGTTAACTCTACTTGGGATAGTACTGATAACCAGCTGCCTGAGCAACTGTAATCTGCTGGAATGGCCTGTGAGTGAGTCATTCTGGGAGATCGTAACATGTTGCAGAAGCTTTTACACTTAATCATCAGGCAGCCCTCTTGTTAAGTGAAGGATTGCTGTGTGGGCAGGTGTTTAATTGAGCGAGAAGAATGCAGGGTGTTTTGGATTAAGCACAAACATGGCAAACCACCCTGGGCAAAGTTTATTATTCAGCAGCAAAGTTCCTGTCTTTATTATAGCATGGAGTGTATGCAGACTGAGAGATTGTGTGTAATTTTTTTTGCATGCGAGTGGGGGATTGAGATCTTTCAATTACTTAATTAGGGCTGGGATCCATGAAGGAGGGTGCTGTAGGGATCTGATCTGAGCACACACTGTATCCTCCTGCAAGATCGCTGTCAGTGAGGAGACGTCATCTACTGTCAGGGACACAGGGAAGTTTCGATTTCTTATTCGTTGCCTTGAGAGCCAGTTTGGTGTAGTGGTTAAATGCATGGGCTCTTATCTGGGAGAACCGGGTTTGATTCCCCACACCTCCACTTGAGCTGCTGGAATGGCCTTGGGTCAGCCATAGCTCTCATAGGAGTTGTCCTTGAAAGATCAGCTTCTGGGAGAGCTCTCTCAGCCCCACCGTCCTCACAGGGTGCCTGTTGTTGGGGAAGAAGATAAAGGAGATTGTAAGCCGCTCTGAGACTCTGATTCAGAGAGAAGAGCGGGGTATAAATCTACAGTCTTCTTCTTGACACTCCACCTTTCTATTTATTTCCTTGCTTGATTTGTAGTCTGTCTTTTTTCACTGGCACTCAAGGCAGATTACAAAATTCAGCAAGGCAAGAAACATAAATAAACAGTGTAAGAAGATTGGATTCCAAAATCAGGAAACAGTGGGATTCAAGTCCAGGAGTACCTGAAGACCAACTTTTTAAAAACAGGGGAAAAAAAGTTACGCTTTCAAGAGCCAATATTAGGGCTTTTCACCACTCCCCAGCAGGCTTGGCATCAAGGGGTGTGGCCTAATATGCAAATGAGTTTCTGCTGGGCTTTTTCTACCAAAAGAGCCCTGGCCAATATTCATTGTTAAACAACCCCCACTCCCCAAATCTTCTTGGTCTCTATTTTTAAAGTATAAGTTTTCCCTTGGGAGATTTGACCCTTGAAACTAGCTGCTGACCCCAAAATCTTCTTGGTCTCTAAGTTGCTACTGCACTCAAAACTGGCTATTCTACTGCAGACCAATATGGTTACCCTCTGAAACTAAAATTAGAAAAAAATGCAATTAAAAATGAAAGCAATACAGATGCAAAAAGATGCTGCATAAACAGTGCAAAAAGGTGGAATAAGGAAGTGATAAACCATGCCCTGGTCCTTGTGTAAAAGTGAACAATTCCAGGTTTTTTGCTACCAGTGTGCGACTTCAGGTGACCTGCACAGAAGGTCTCACACCTGCTGCAGAGGAGGTTGAGAAATACCAGCCTATATCTAGCCACAAACGTTTAAGGACACTTTCCTTAAGAGGAGCAGTTCCTGTCCCTGATTCCTCCTTCCCTCTGGAGATCCCCACACGACTGTTCCAGGTGGTTTGCTGACTCCAGGAACAAAATGCCAGGGGGCACAGTGGACTGAAGTGTGTGTGTGGTGGTGGTGGTGGGGGGGGGGTGGTCAGCAGAAATCACAGGATTCTCTTAAGCGAAGATACTTCTGAACTATGTGCTTGGGTTCTTCTAGACGGCATATACAGCACATATTTGAACACAGGGTTCTTTTCTTTTCAAAGACATGCCCTGGCCATGCCCATATAGAATTCCAGTGCATTGGGATAGCGATGTATGTGTAATGGGCAGGGCTTTTTTTTGTAGCAGGAACACCTTTGCATATTAGGCCATATCCCCCCTCTCGATGTAGCCAATCCTCCAAGAGCTTACAGGGCTCTTCTTACAAGGCCTACTGTAAGCTCTTGGAGGACTGGCTATGTCAGGGGTGTGTGGCCTAATATGCAAAGGAGTTCCTGCTACAAAAAAAGCCCTGGTAATGGATATCCGGCAAGGTGATCCAACATGAAGAAAAGAGTATTGCAGGCAGAGTCTGGAGCTAAGATTTTGGAGCTGTTGCGCTTTAACGTTTTAAACTTTGGAACTGTAAGCTGTGGAAGTCTTTGCAATTCCAATGAAGAAAAATCTTGCCACGAGAGATGTCAGAGACTGGCAATGGGTGGATGGGTTAGAGGCAGGGACGTGGTAGGATGTGACATCACAGTTGCAATGATGTTACTTGCAGGGAAAACCTGGACATCTTTATTTACTTTATTTATATCCCACCTTTATCCTCAAGGGAGATTCATAGCGGCATATATTGTTCTCCTAGAATCCTAGAGTTGGAAGGGACCTCCAGGGTCATCTAGTCCAACCCCCTGCACAATGCAGGAAACTCACAAACACCTCCCCGCTAAATTCACAGGATCCTCTCCTCTGTTTTATCCTCATGACAATGCTGTGAGGTAGGTTTGCCTGAGACTGTGTGACTGGCGCAAGGTCACACAGCAACCTTCCATGGCAAAGCAGGGATATGAACCTAGGTTTCCCAGGTCATAGTCCCACACTCTAACCACTATGCTACATGGCATGAGGATGGATGGCTCTAGGAAGTGCCAGAAACTCTATGATAGAACCATAGTGTGCTTGGCAATTCCTAGAGCTATTCACTAACACTCTTTGGTTTTCTGTAAAAGTTGCGTCATCACATCTGCGACACTGCCTTCCCTTTTATTTTCCTCACCACAGTCAGGTAAACGGCTACCCAGATGTCAGTGAGAGAAGCAAAGAAACAGCCATTTCTCTTCCCACCTCCTTTTAAAAACTTTGTAACATCCAGCCTGAGGAAGAGTGCCAATGAGCTCAAAAGTCTGTGCACAGTTTTGTGTAATCATAAAAAGGTAAAGGTAGTCCCCTGTGCAAGCACCAGTCATTTTGACCTCTGAGGTGATGTTGCATCACAACTTTTTCACGGCAGACTTTTTACAGGGTGGTTTGCCATTGCCTTCCCCAGTCATCTACACTTTCCCCCCAGCAAGCTGGGTACTCATTTTACTGACCTTGGAAGGATGGAAGGCTGAGTCAACCTCAAGCCAGCTACCTGAACCCAGCTTCCACCAGGATCGAACTCAGGTCGTGAGCAGAGAGCTCAGACTGCAGTACTGCAGCTTTACCACTCTGTGCATCATAGCTGGTCCTAACAGAAGGTGTTGCATTGATTGTGGTTTGTTTGTGGGTATAAACATTTAAACTAACAAACCCACCAACAAGCGAGCAAGTTGACGTCACTCAAATTCTGCACATTCTTTCTGAAAGAGTTGCTCTTTCCAGTTAATGCAGTTAATGCCTTCCACATCATCCCTTCAGAAAGCCTTGATAGGCTAGAGGCCACAGGAGAGTTTCAGCAAAGGAAGTTTCTGTTTTAATGGGAAACGGAACACAGAGATCTGGGCCCCGAAGCGAAAGAGGTAGAAGGGCAATTGGAAACAGATGTTGTTCTTAGGCTCCTAAATTTTCTGAGGTCAGAGAGTGGGTGAAAGTGGCACTAATGGATTCTTGCATAATAATGTACTAGAATTTGACTGCTAATTTACTTCCCTGGGAAACATCTCTCCAGTGGAAGCACTTTTGCAGCTTGGAGTAGTAGTTAAGAGCAGCAGACTCTAATCAGGAGAACTGGGTTTGATTCCCCACTTCTTCTTAGAATCATAGAATCATAGAGCTGGAAGGGACCTCCAGGGTCATCTAGTCCAACCTCCTGCACAATGCAGGAAACGCATAAACACCTCCCCCTAAATTCACAGGATCAGCATTGCTGTCAGATGGCCATCTAGCCTCTGTTTAAAAACCTCCAAGGAAGAAGAGCTCACCACCTCCTGAGGAAGCCTGTTCCACTGAGAAATCGCTCTGTCAGGAAGTTCTTCCTTATGTTGAGCTGGAAACTCTTTTGATTTAATTTCAACCCATTTGTTCTGGTCCTACCTTCCGGGGCCACAGAAAACAATTTCACACCATCCTCTAGATGACAGCCCTTCAAGTACTTGAAGATGGTTGTAGAGTATTGGAATCAGCACAGCGCCGCGCAACCCGAGCCGCCCGCGGGTCGCCTTGCGCAGCGCGGGAAAGCCACCCCAATCAGCTCCAAGGGCGGGAAGTTCAACTGGCCAGGATTGGGCTGGCCAGCAAAGGGGATGTTCCGGGATGCTTGTATATATTAGCGGACCCGACCGCGTGTTAACCAGTTCGGTAGTGTGCTAGCTATTAAATACTTATGCCTTCACCACGACTCGTCTCTCAGTACACTACACTGGCGACGAAGGTGGGATCTAGCTAGGCCAGGCCACCCCGCGGGGAACCAGCCCTGGCCGGAGACGAGGAAGGCGAGAGACCGACGACCGAGCAGCCCGCCGCCACCATGGCGAACTCTAGCGTAACGACGGGCCACCTTGCTGAATTCAACCCAGAGCACCCCGAGAGATGGGAGACCTACACCGAACGGGTCGAGTGCTACCTGAGGGCGAACTTGATCACTGATGATGACCGGAAGAGAGACGTCCTGCTGAGCGTCTGTGGGGAAGAGACTTTCGAAATCGCACGAAACCTCTCCGCTCCAGAAAGGCTGACCGAGAGATCCTACGGGGAGATCGTGAGACTCCTCACGGGCCACTTTGCGCCCCAACCCTCCATCGTCGCCCGCCGATTCCTCTTCCACAAGAGGGACCAAAAGTCGGGGGAGACAGCGGCGGTCTACCTGGCGGCACTTCGGCAAATCGCCGGGAACTGCAGTTTTGATAAGAGGGACGAAGCCCTGAGGGACCGTTTCGTCTGGGGCCTCCGAGACGAACGGCTGCAACAGAAGCTCTTCGCAAAAGAAGAGCTCACCCTACAACAAGCCTTCAACGAGGCGACGGCGTTTGAGAGGGCCACCAAGGCGTACGGCCAGCAACGCGGGGAGGCAGTACACCAGGGTGAAGCAGAGCCAGAGGTCCGAGCAGAGGGAGACGCGTTCCAGCTCCGACGACCGCAAAGAACCGACACACGGGCCCCCGCGAGGCCACGAGCAACGGAGAGGCCCACCGCCACCACCGGTTCCAGGTGCGCCAGCTGCGGCGACCCCCACGAGCGAAGGGACTGCCCGTACCGCCACCTGGACTGCCGCAGCTGTGGGAAGACGGGCCACATCGCCCGGGCTTGCCGGGCCAAAAACAGCCGCCGCCAACCGTCAGCGCATCACGACTCCTTGGATGCCTACACGACGGCTTCCACCAGTCTACAGGTACTGAACCTGCCCCTTGCAGCCCCCGACAAGGTCAAAATGTCGGTCCTGATCGAGGGCGCCCCATGCCTCATGGAAGTAGACTCGGGTTCCTCCATCTCGATCATTTCGGAGGAAACCCTCAAGAGACTATGCCCCCGCCGCCGCCTCCATACGAGGCCAGCGGACTTCGTATTAAGGGACTTTCAAAAAAACCCGGTACACATCGTGGGGTGGGCCCGGGTGAATGTGGAACGAGGGAGTTTTAGAGGACCCCTAGACATCCTGGTGGTCAAGCGCCAACTGACCACACTCCTAGGGCTGGCTTGGTTCCAGCCTCTGGGAATCCAGCTAGTGGGGGTAGACCACATGCGGACCAGCAATTTCGACGGGGTCTGCCGGGAGTTCCCAGAGGTCTTCGACGGGTCCCTGGGGAGCTACAAGGGGCCGCCCATCACCCTACCGATCGACCCAACGGTCCGGCCCATAAGGCTCAAGGCGAGACGCGTCCCGTTCGCCCTAAAACCGAAAATAGAGGCGGAACTGGACCGCCTCACGGCCCAAGGCGTCCTAGAGCCAGTCACATACGCCGACTGGGAGACCCCTATAGTGACACCCGTAAAACCCAACGGGGAGGTGAGGATCTGCGCTGATTACAAGTGCACGATCAACAAGGCTCTACAGGACAATCCCTACCCAGTCCCGGTGGTCAGCCATGTCCTCGCAGCGCTAGCCGGGGCGAAGGTTTTTGGGAAGCTGGACTTAGCTCAGGCATACCAGCAACTGCCGGTCGACGCTAAGACAGCAGAGGCACAGACAATCGTGACCCACAGGGGGGCGTTCAGGGTTAAACGGCTGCAGTTCGGGGTGAGCGTGGCTCCGGGGATTTTCCAAAGCATAATGGACTCTCTCCTTAAAGGGATCCCCGGAGTCCAGCCCTTCTTCGACGACGTTTTGATCGCCGCCCCTACCGAAGGAGAGTTCAGCCGCCGCCTGCAAGAGGTCCTCAGACGGTTCCAGGCGGCGGGGCTGAAGGTGAAAAAAGAAAAATGCTTGTTGGGTGTTCCGCGAGTGGAGTTCCTGGGCTTCGCAGTGGACGCAGCGGGAATCCACCCAACCGCGGACAAGACCAAGGCCATTGTCCAGGCCCCTGCCCCCAAATGCAAAGCAGAACTACAGAGTTTTCTCGGATTGTTGAATTTTTACCACTCATTCCTGCCGCACAAAGCCGCGGTGGCGGAACCATTACACCGTTTGCTCGATAAACAAGCCCCATGGGTCTGGGGAAAGCGCCAAGCCGCGGCGTTCCAGGCGGTCAAAGACCTCTTAGTCTCAAACGCGGTTCTTCATCACTACGATGAAAACCTTCCCCTGATCCTGGCTTGCGACGCCTCTCCCTACGGGGTGGGAGCGGTCCTGGGGCACCAACTCCCGGACGGGAGGGAAGTGCCGGTCGCCTATTACTCCAGGACTCTGTCCCCAGCCGAGAGGAACTACGCCCAGATCGATAAAGAGGCCCTGGCGATCGTGGCGGGAGTCCACAAGTTCAACGACTACCTCTACGGTAGGCGCTTCACCATTGCCACGGACCACAAGCCACTCCTCGGCCTCCTAGCCCCCGACCGGCAAACCCCCCAAATCCTTTCACAGAGGGTTTTACGGTGGAACCAGTTCCTGAACTCGTACACCTACACGTTGGTCCACCGCCCAGGGAAAGCAATGGGGCACGCCGATGCCCTCAGCCGCCTGCCGCTGCCCGCCACAGACCCAGATCCCGCCCCGGCCCACGGGGTGATGCTTATAGAGTCCCTCCCCGAGCGCCCACTACACGCCGAAGAGGTGGCTCGAGCTACGGGCAGAGACCGCATCCTAGCGCGGGTCAGGGACTGGGTGGGAAGGGGGTGGCCAGCGGGCAAGGTGGAAGATGCATTCAGGCCATTCACGTCCAGGAAGGACGAGCTATCGACCCACAAGGGGTGCATACTCTGGGGGAGCCGGGTGGTGGTTCCCCCCCCCTTGCGCAGACAGGTGTTGGAAGATCTCCACGAGACCCACCCGGGCATCGTGAGGATGAAAGCCCTGGCCCGGAGTTACGTGTGGTGGCCAGGCATGGACGAGGAAATAGAGGGGTGGGTTAGGAGGTGCCAACCCTGCCAGGAGTCCAGGCCCAATCCGCCGTCCGCCCCGGTCCACAGGTGGGAGTCAAACGGGCGGCCGTGGTCCCGCCTCCATTTAGACTTCGCGGGGCCGCATCAGGGGCAACTCTTCTTTATACTGGTAGATGCTCACACAAAATGGTTGGAGGTGATCCCGGTCACCTCGACCTCCACCGCAGCAGCCGTCCGGGCGCTCAGAAGGGTTCTCTGCACACACGGGATCCCTGACACCCTAGTGACGGACAACGGCACGGCCTTCACCTCCCGGGAATTCCGAGAGTTCACCGAGAGGTACCTGATAAGGCACATAAGGTCCGCTCCCTTCCATCCAGCCACCAACGGCCAGGCGGAGCGGATGGTGCGGACCACCAAGGAAGCCCTAGGGCGCATTGTCCAGGGGGATTGGGACCACCGCCTCTCCGCGTTCCTGTTCCACAACAGGATCACCCCAAACCCCACAACTGGTTTCAGCCCCGCCGAGCTGCTCATGGGGAGGAAACTGACCACCCGGTTAGATAGGCTCCACCCGGACAGGGCGCCGGAGGTCCGCGGGTCCCCCGAGGTTCGCGAGGCAGTAAGGGGATTCTTTCCGGGCGACCCGGTGTACGCGAAAAACTTCGCAAGCGGCCCGGAGTGGGTAGCCGGGAGGGTCCTGAGAGTAACCGGCTCCCGATCCTACGAAGTGACCACAGCAGGGGGCCAAGTACTGCGGCGACACATCGATCAGCTGCGCCGCCGCACCCTGCCCGAAGAGCCGGAGGCAGCCGGGATCAGGGAACTGCCGGAAACGGAGTCCCCAGAAGGGGCCCCGCCGACTCAAGAACAGCCCATATACGAGGTCCCCGGGGCCGCGGAACCCGTACCAGAGCCGCTACCCGACCCGGACCATCCACCGCCAGAAACGGAGCCACCCGCAGCGGGGTCGGGCTCCACACCAATAGCAACCCCGAGGAGATCAACCCGGGAACGCAGGGCACCAACGTACCTACAGGATTATGTAGTTTAAACTAGGAGGGGAGGAGTGTAGAGTATTGGAATCAGCACAGCGCCGCGCAACCCGAGCCGCCCGCGGGTCGCCTTGCGCAGCGCGGGAAAGCCACCCCAATCAGCTCCAAGGGCGGGAAGTTCAACTGGCCAGGATTGGGCTGGCCAGCAAAGGGGATGTTCCGGGATGCTTGTATATATTAGCGGACCCGACCGCGTGTTAACCAGTTCGGTAGTGTGCTAGCTATTAAATACTTATGCCTTCACCACGACTCGTCTCTCAGTACACTACAATGGTGATCATATCACCTCTCACCAGCTGCCTCTCCAGGCCAAACATGCCCCACTCCTTCAACCTTTCCTCATAGGACTTGGTCTCCAGACCCCTCACCATCTTCGTCGCCCTCCTCTGGACCCGTTCCAGCTTGTCTATATCCTTCTTAAAATGTGGTGCCCAAAACTGAACACAATACTCCAGGTGAGGTCTTACCAGAGCAGAGTAAAGCGATACCATCACATCACGTGATCTGGACACTATACTTCTGTTGATACAGCCCAAAATTGCATTTGCCTTTTTAGCCACCGCATCACACTGTTGACTCATGTTCAGCGTATGATCCACTAAGACACCTAGATCCTTTTTGCACATACTACTGCTAAGACAAGTCTCCCCCATCCTATAACCATGCATTGGATTTTTCCTACCTAAATGCAGAACTTTACGTTTATCCCTGTTAAAATTCTTTTTATTGATTTTAGCCCAGTTTTCCAGCCTGTCAAGGCCATCCTGTATCCTGTTTCTGTCTTTTTCTGTGTTTGCAACCCCTCCCAATTTAGTATCATCTGCAAATTTAATAAGCATTCCCTCTATTCCTTCATCCAAATCATTGATAAAGATGTTGAACAAAAGAGAACATAAGAACATAAGAGAAGCCATGTTAGATCAGGCCAATGGCCCATCCAGTCCAACACTCTGTATCACACACTGGCAAAAAATTTTTATATCTACACACACACTGTGGCTAATAGCCACTGATGGACCTCTGCTCCATATTTTTATCTAAACCCCTCTTGAAGCTGGCTATGCTTGTGGCCGCCACCACCTCCTGTGGCAGTGAATTCCACATATTAATCACCCTTTAGGTGAAGAAGTACTTCCTTTTATCCGTTTTAGCCTGTCTGCTCAGCAAAGAGATCCCAGGACAGATCCTTGAGGCACTCCACTTGTCACTTTTTCCTTCACATGCAGCAGCTGTGTGACCTTGGGTTAGTCACAGTTCTCTCAGAGCTGTTCTCTCAAGAGCAATTCTCTCAGACCTCTCTCAGCCCCGCCTACCTCACAGGATGCCTGTTGTGGGGAGAGGAAAGGAAGGAGGATATCAGCCTCTCTGAGAATCTGAGTGAAGGGCAGGGTGTACATCCAACTCTCCTCTTCCTCCTCCAGCAGCTATAATGGGGTGGCACTTTACACTCCTGAAAATTCAGGGGAAGGCTGGTAAGAGTGGTTAGAAAATAAGGTGAGGTGGGTTAGAGTGCCCGACTGGCATCTGGGAGACACAAATTTGAATCTCCAATCTGCCACAGAAGCTTGCTGGAGGGCCTTGGCCCAGTCACATGGTTATAGCCTAACCTACCTCACAGGGTTGTTGTGAGGATAAAATAGAGAAGAACGATGTAAGTCGCTTCGGCACCTCACAGGGAGAAAGGCAGTAAGTAAAGAACAACCAGCAAATTCCACAGAACAATCAGCACAGTCAACAAGCATCTTCTTTTTCTTCACACCCCTTCCAACCCTCCCAGCAATTAACACAGAACAATGGTCACATTCAACAGCCAGTTTCCTTATCACTACCCTTCCCGGAAGCCCCACCAAACAATGGGCACATCCACAAACCTATTGTCCTTTCACCACACCCCCTCCAGCCTAGAAATAGCAGCTCTCCAGCAGCCCTGGCCTCACTCAATGCACAGCAGCCAAGAAGGTCAGAGCGCCTGCTCCGGCTGCAACGCCACTGAGGATGTTCTCCGCAGCTGAGAACGAAACGTCTGGAAGAAAAACTTTCTCCAGTAGAACACGGCACTTGAGCCCGAAAGACTCTACAAACCCTAATAAATAGTTTTTACCAACAAGTCTCAGCTGACTTATGGTGACCATGTGGGTTTTTCAAGGCAAGAGACATTCAGAAGTGGTTTGCCTTTGCCTGCTGACCTTGCTATCCAAATACTGACCAGGGCTGAGACCCTACTTAGCTTCATGAGATCTGATGAGATCAGGCTAGCCTGAGGGCAGGAAAACATAATATACTGACTATACATGCCCCTTCTACTACGCTACATTTCTTTCAACAACTGAGATTCTTATTTAAAAAACAAACAAACATAAGTTTGCTGGAATATGTATTATTTATTTGTTTGGTTAACTTGATTTTTATCCCACCCTCTCCTTCAAGCAAGGCTCACTGGAGGTTACAACATAGGCTGGGTCCAGACCGGCAGCTTTGGGTGCACCGGAAGCAGGGATGGAATTCTAGCAGGAGCTCCTTTGCATATTAGGCCACACACCCCTGATGCAGCCAATCCTCCAAAAGCTTACAAGGCTCTTTTTTGTAAGCTCTCGGGGGATTGGCTACATCAGGGGTGTGTGGCCTAATATGCAAAGGAGTTCCCGCTAGAATTCCACCCCTGACCAGAAGCATCTCAAATTGGGCTGGTTCAAAATGGAGTGGGAAGAGGAGGCAATTGGCCAAACCCTGATCTGAAGCTCCCGTGTGGGGAGAGGAATGGAAGGTGATTGTAAGCCACTTAGAGGCTCCTTAAGGTAGAGAAAAATGGGGTATAAAAACAACTTCTTCTCCTCCTCCTCCTTCTACAGTGTTCCTGCTCTTCTTCCATTTGGAGAGGGCCTGTGGCTCCGTGCTAGAGCACCTGCTTTGCATGCAGAAAGTCCCCAGCATCTCCCATTCAAAGGGATCATGTCGTAGGTGATGTGAAAGACCTCTGCCCAGGACGTCGAAAGTTGCTGCTGGTCTGAATAGACAGAAATGGCCATGATGGACCGATGGTTCACATGTGTTCATTCAAATTTCGGACTGGGGTTCATCTTTGGTTCATTTAAAAAGCCACGAGAAAGACGCACACAGGTGCAGGTCATGCCTTGCTGACTCTAGAAAGCATTTCTGTTGCATGACAAGAGGTAGTGACTCCGATGACTTCCTCTGTATGCTCGTAAGTAAAAAGCAGATGTGGTCGTTTCATATTTGATGAGGAAAGGGTGTGCCCATAGAATGTGGTTCAACATAGGTCCTTTTTTCAGTTCATTGCCATTGTGGTACAAATATAAACCCCAGAGATAACAAAGTCCAGGGGTCATTTTGCAGAAAAATAGGTGGCAGAGCTTATTAGCATATGCCACCCCCCCCCCAGCCAAAAGCAGCCCAATGCAACAAAGGAGAGCCCCGAGTGAGCGAGGCCTGCTAGGCTAGCTAGAGATTCAGCCAGCCCAAGCAGGCCTCGCTCGCCTGGGGCTCTCCTTGGCTGCCCCCCCCCCAATCAAAAGGCCAGCAAGTCACCCGCTGTCTAAAATCACATAAGAAGTGGAAGGGGTGGTGCTGGCTTCTCCAGGGGCTAATGAGGACTGCTGGGGGCATGGCAAAGCTTCTGGTGGCTGGCTGGCTGCCCACTCTCCTAATCCTGGGGTGGTTATGCAGTTACACCTACTATTCAATGGACAAGGTAGGTGGGGAGGAATAAGGGGAATCTTCAGAAAGGTTCAGGAGCTGTGCTACTGTGAACTCCTGCTGAATCTGAGGTCTGAAAAAGTCTATCAGCCAAATTCATTTTTGCCATTGGATTTTAACTTTCTACCATTTTGCATTCTAAACCACTGCCCACCAGCTGTACGTGGCTCTACTCACTGTACCTCATTCCTTGTCTGAAGAAGTATGCATGCATATGAAAGCTTACATTCTGAATAAAACTTGGTTGGTTTTAAATGTGCTACTGGACTCCTACTTTGTTATATTGCTTCAGACCAACACAGCTGCCCACCTGGATCTAGGCCAATTCAGTGCAAGGATTTGTCTGCAGGGGTGGATCGGCCATTAGGGTTATCAAGAAATGTCCCAGGGTGGGGTGGGTGGGTGCCCTCCTGCCAGGACCACTCATGTGTGAGGTTAGCATGAACTGCCTCCAAGTAGTGGCCCCAGATTATTCAAGGTGGTGGGCACTATGAGCTAGGCCCCTTTTAAAAAACTGCTTTCATCTCCCAATCCACCTGTGCTCATCAGGGGCCTTTTCTCACCCTGCACTCAAAATCCATGGATTTCTCAGGCAAGTCATTTCTGCATAACGTTCTCCTCTTTCCTCTGTTTAGAGAACTTGAGTTGTTTAGAGGACTTGAGTTGTGGCCAGCCTGGAGGCTGCAAAGAGCGAGAGCTGGGGATGGAACCCCTGAAAAAGCAGTGTTGTGTGTGTTACCTTATCACTTCCAATGAAAGCTTGGAAATAAAGACCATAGAGAGTTGGGGAATTCCTAGAGTGGAGTCCTCAGTGTTGTGCCTGTGGGTGCCATGGTCCCCAATGGTATCTTTCCTGGTGCCCATTAAGTGTCTTTAGAAAGTGGGCAGGGCCAAGTGGGACTTTTCCCAGCAAAGCTTCTGATGGGACACAGGAGATTCAATAGGCTAGGCAGATTTCTTAAAATGTTGCTTTGGCAGCAGCTGCCACCATAGCCCGTGGATCTTCACTGGGTGACTGAGAGAGAGCTTCATCAGCCATTATTTATTTATTTATTACATCACATTTATATCCTGCCCTCTTCACAAATGGACTCGAGGTGGCTAATAGGGGTGTGCATGGAAAATTTTTTTGTTAAAAATTGGTTTTGGGTTGATTAAACAAAAAAAAAATAGTTATTTCCTTGGAAAGCCAAATCTCATATTAGGCAAAGGGAAAAAAACGATTAAGGTCAAATAAGAGAATCTCTTACCTAAAAAACTGTTTTTTCAGTCAACAGCAGAACCAGTGCATGTGCCCAGCAGAGGCAATCTACTATGGCATTGCCAAAAAAAACCCCCAAAACAAAACCCAACAGGACAAATTGGGTAGGAGAGATTTCCTGGGGAACCATTGTTGCCAATCTCCAGGGGAGGGCTGGTGTGCTCTCCAGATGGCAGAGATCAGTTCCCCTGGAAAAAACAGCTGCTTAAATTAGGGTTGCCAGCCTCCAGGTGGGGCCTGGAGATCTCATGCTTTTAAGATCTTATCTGGCCTATTTACAGGGGAAGTGCTAAAGCTCTATGCCAACGTTACTCCAAGAATTTCCTGTCTCAGACCCTAATTATTTTTAAAAGCCTACTAATAGCCCCAACTAAGTTGTAAAAACTCAGAAGCACCCACTGAACAACTCTCAGACCAACCAGCTTGCTCCTGAAAAACAACGTTCTGGAAGTCAAAACTATGCCCCCCAACAAAGCAATTAAACTTTTAAAAAGATGCCTAGGCAAGAGCAGCCTTCCCCCCAACCCAAAGTAGCCCTCCTCTTAACAGCCCTCCCTTTAACCCACTAGGCAAATTTAAAAAGACCTAACAGGAAAATATTTTTAAGCATTGCCAGGCAAACCAGGAGATGTCTTCTTGCTGCAGCCAGGGACAGGACAGGAGTCCTTCAGAAATATTCAAGGGATTCAGCAGCAGGGTAATGCTCTCTGGCCATGCACAGAAGATTTTCAAAATGTGAAAAATCCCCTGTGACTGATATGCACTTCTTTGGCCCTAATTGGCCAGATTGTCCATCTCTCTCTCCCCACCCCCACCCCTTCAAGCTGGCCACTAGGCCTTACAAAAGAAAGCAATTTAACTATACTGTATAATTAAAGGAAACACAAAGGCATGATAAATTAGATAAATTACATACTAGCCTTGTTTTTAGCTATTGGTTTATTTCAGAAGTCCATTCCTTTGCTAATCCATTCCTGAGTATGTGTGAAATTATAAATATTAACCATTCTAGAGCCTTTATTCTTATTTGCAGTAAAATAACTTGCTGCAACAAATCCCTCCCCTCCCTCCACTGCCCTGATTGAGTTTACACTGATAAAAAAAAGTTGTTAACTTGATGGCTGAGTGATTGAGAAGAATCTTCACCTCTTAATGGTTCTAATTGTAGAGACAAAAGAAGATGAAAGATTCCCCTGAAGAATGCAAGGAAGGCATATTCTTCTCCCTTTCCCCTCCCTCCCCCCTGCCCCCCCCCGCCATTGTCCTGATTCTTGAAGGAAAAAAGGCCGATTTTTTTTTTTTTTTGGCTTTTCTCTGGTATGCTTCATTCAGCTTCCAGGTCAGAGCAGAGAATCAGACTCAGCTTTGTGAAAGCCTAAAATTACCGAAAAGGACATTTTCCGGGTCCCCCCCCCCCCACACATTTTATCTTTACTGAATGCACACCCCTAGTGGCTAACAGACCAAATAACATCTAAAAACAGGTACAACATTATAAACAAGTTACAAAACATTGAACGTTAAAAACGTTGTGGTGCTATACTTCAGTAAATACTATATGTTTAAAGCCTTATACGACTAGGGACCAGCATACCTACAGGACCACCTCTCCCTGTATGTAGGTCTTTATGATCAGCAACCCAACAACGTCTGGTGATTCCTGGCCCCAAAGACATCCATCTGGCCTCAACAAGGGCCAGGGCCTTTTCGGCCCTGGCCCCTGCCTGGTGGAATGAGTTCCCCCTGGAGATCCAGGCCCTGTGGGATCTGCTTAAATTCCGCAGGGCCTGTAAAACAGAGCTTTTTGTTAGGCTTTTAATTGAGGCAGTGGACGTCACTTGTTATCAACTTCCCCCCTTCATTCCATCCCAGTTCTATAAAACCTGCTGGACCTGAACTATAGGCCATGTCTGTTAGGCAGAATTTGCCATTTTAGTAGCTATTGTTCTCTGTAATTTTAGATTTTATATATTTTAAATTGGGTTTTTTTTTACTGTTGATTGTTTTATGATGTAACCTGCCCTGAGCCTGTTCTACGGGAGGGGCAGGCTAAAAATTGAATAAAATAAATAAAACAGGTGGTTTTTCAAGAATTCCATTGGCATTTCACAATAACTGTCAGTGGTCCTCGGTAATGTTACTACTGTCGCTAGTAACACCAATCGGTCCAAGTGGAGCAGCAGCCCTCTCCCGACTTAGATGTTGTATGAAAGCCGAAACTGTTCGGTTTTGCAGGCCCTGCAGAATTGAGAAAGGTCCCCCAGGGCTCTGATAGCCTCCAGGAGGGTGTTCCATAAAACTGGTGCTGCCACCGAGAAGACCCTGGCCTTATATAGCTGGCTCCACCTCCCATAGCAGCCATTTTGTGGTTGGGCCTACAACAGTGTGTCAGAATTCTAAAGGTACCCACACGAACATGAAATTTCAGATTTTTTTTTTTAAAGCATTCAGCCTGGTAAAGAGTTGTGGAGAACTCTCAAGATTGCACACTGTATTGTGGTTATTTTGGTTGTTCCTAACAAAAGAAATTGCATGCATTTGCATTTTTGTTTGCTTATTTATATCCTGCTTTTCTCCCCAGCAGCTTAGAACATCATTCACCTCTCTCCATTTGCTCACAACAACATTCTGAAGTAGGTCAGGCTGAGAGTTTGTGATGAGCCCAAGGTCAACTAGTGAGCTTCCAAGTGGGGATTCAAACCCATGGCTTCCCAGGACCGTAGTGTACCACTCTGTCCACTATGCCACACTGGCATGACTTTCCTTCTCATCTTACTTTGGACCAGCACAACTACCTCCGTCCTCCATGCATATATTTGTGTGTGTGTAAGGAGCCATCCAATCGCAGCCATCTTATGATGACCCCTTAAGACAAGGGTGTCAAACATGCAGCCCAGGGACTGAATCAGGCCCCCAGAGGGCTCCTATCAGGCCCTCGAGCAACTGGCTGTAATCTGCTTCCTTCTCCATCTCTCTTGCTTCCTTCTGCACCACAGCTTGCTTTGCAAGGCTTGCTCAATCACACAGGAGCTACAGAGCAAAACCTCTATTTTCTCCATTGGCTGAGGCTCCTCCCTTGAGGAGGATTGGGGTGGGTGGGAGGCAGAGCTTGCTTTTCCAGGCTCTCTCAATTGCACAGCAGAGGTACTCAACCAAGCCTCTCTTCCTTCTGTTGACTGAAGCTCCTCTCCCTCCTGGTCCCCTGGAAAAGGAAGGAAAGAGCCCGAGCTTCCTCTGCCCAGTTTCCTGGATCCAATGGGAGAAACACAAAGAAAGCACCTTTAAGTTCAATGAGTGTTAATTTTAAGCATGTTTTAAGATTCTTTTTTTTAAAAAAACCATTAATTGTGTTTGTGTCCCTTATAAAGTTTATATCTCTGCTACCTAATCTTAAATAGGTACACACATGGTCCAGCCCAACAAGGCCCGCCCAACAAGGTCTCATTTATGTCAGATCCAGCCCTCATAACAAATGAGTTTGACACCCCTGCCCTAGGATTTTCAAGGCAACTAATGAAGCAGAAGTGGTTTGCCATTGCCTACCTCTGCAAATTCTTCCTTGGTGATCTCCCATCTAAGACCATTTCCGCAGTGGTGAGATTCCCCACATAGATGTTTTTTAAAACTTCGAATGATGTCAAACTTTCCGCAGCAGATTTTTCCTCACCAGGCACAAAACTTGAAGTTTTATCCTTACCCCACATTCTTGGAACTTGCTAAAACTGGGGATTCTGAAAACACAGGGTAAGAAGGATAAAACTTTGGGTTTGCACCTGGTGAGGAAAAATCTACCGAGAAAAATTTCACATAATGTGCAGTTTAAAAAATGTCAATGCAAGGAATTTTACTACTGTGGAAATGGTCTAAATGCCGACACTGTTTAGCTTCTGAGTTCTTTTGAAATCGGGCTATATTACACCATTCCACATTCCCACATGTATATTTAGCAAGCACTTAACTAAATTAAATTTTTTTGTATTAATTGTCCTTCACTTGCATAGCAAACACTTGACAAACTGCCCCACTGGAGAGGTTAGCATATTTTTAAAAACATCAAACCATTATCAACATGGACAAAACAGACATGAGTAACAATAGCAAGAGGAAGTCAGTCTTCATCCATCATGTGCAAGAACGGGGTCTAAGATAAGCGAGTGATCAGTGCTCACCTCTGTTCTCTCAATAGTGCCAAGAATCTGATGGCTTTGCCCTGTATCTCGTGCATAAACAATACTTGCACAAACAACAAAATTAATTTGCTCTGTACTATATCGCATCTGACGAAAGAACAAAGCCATTTGCTTTTGAGAACAGGATGACCGGCTGTTTAACCTATTTTGTGTTTCTAATGCATCTAATCAGCTTTCATCTGCATTCACTGAAAGCGCACTAGAGGGAATTCAAAAGAGATGGTGTTAAGAGCATTTTCAGCAGGAGGATTAAACACAAATACATGAAGCAGGTCTATGCTGAGTCAGATCATTGATTTTTCAAGGTCAATGATGTCTATTCTGACTACCAGCAGCTCTCCAGGGTCTCAGGCTGAAATCTTTCACATCACCTCCTGTTTGATCCTTTTAACTGGAGATGTTGGGGACTGAACCAGGGATCTACTGCATGCCAAGCAGATGCTCTACTGCTGAGTTGGAACCAGTGGCTGCGGCAAATTACAATTTTTCCTTTTCCTGGGATGGGTCGAGCCCAAACCATTTCATGCCAAATGACATTCTTGTAATTAACTTGTTGAGGATGAAACACATTTTATGTCACTCCTTGTCAGGGGCAGGTTGGGATGTCCACCAGACCACTCTGGAACAAGCTGAGTGATGTGGTGATCATAACAATGGGTGTAGGCATGCCTAAGCCTCAGTCCAGGATAGGAATGGGCATGACTGCATTTTTGTAGTTCAGTTTGTGGTTTGCAGCTAAACCATTAACACCTTGAGCCACAAACTGAACCAGTTTGCATTGGTTCATGACAGCTTTTTGCTCCCCACTGCTTTAAATTACTTGAATTTAAACGATTTAACTTGCTTTCTGTTCTTCACAAACCGCAATGAACAGTCTTAAAATTCATGGATGTTTGTGGTGGCCCCTCAGTTTGCAAACATCACTTAATGAACTACAAACCGGTCAAAATCCGAATTTTTGTTTGTGAGCCAATTCAGGTCCATCCCAGCTTCAGGGAGCCCCAACCTTTTTGAGCCTGTGGTCACTTTGGGAATTCTGGCACAGCAGAGTGGGCGCAGCCACAAAATGGCTGCCAGAGAATATCATACCCAGTCTTTCTCCTCAGTGGGGACCCAAAGCTGCACTGTTCTCCTGTCCTCCCTTTTATCCTCACGACAGCCTTGCCCTTGTGAAGTGGTTCTGGTTGAGATTGTGTGGCTGGCTCAAGGTCAGAAAACAAGCTTCTATGGCGGGTTGGGAGTCTGAATATTAGAGACACATGACAGATTGCTTAAAAGCCCTCTTATTATATGTTGTCTGTCAAGAAGATAATCTGGTTCCGGGTGTCCCAGTTCCCTTCATTGTTGACACTGTAACTTCTGCAATCCTTCCAGGGTTAGTGGCCTGTTTTCAGATACATAGGATTAATTTCTGAGTTATGCTTGCCAAAGAGACCCTTGTCTTTAGTTGCAAATAGCATGATGTGGTGGTGGTTTATCTCATCTGGGCCACGATTTTCCCAAGCTTTTCTGTTTTGGCCATGGAACACCCACAATAATCCTGACGCTGGTGGCCAAATTTGAGTTGCCTAGCTTTATTCTTTGATGAGTTAAACCTGCCAATGTGGTTTAATGGTTAAAGTGTCAAACTAGGATCTGGGAGATCCAGGTTCAAATTCCCACTCGTGCCAAGGAAGCTTGCTCTCACACTGGTTCTCATGATGGGATAGCGTGTTGGAATTTGAATTTTGTTTTAACTGGCATGATTAAGAACATAAGAAAAGCCATGTTGGATGAGCCAAGGGCCCATCCAGTCCAACACTCCATGTCACACAGTGGCAAAAAAACAACAACAGGCGCCATCAGGAGGTCCATCAGTGGGACCAGGACACTAGAAGCCCTACCACTGTAGCTCCCCAAGCATCAAGAATACAGAGCATCACTGCTTCAGACAGAGTTCCATCAATATCCTGTAGCTAATAGCCACCGATGGACGTCTGCTCCATATGTTTATCCAATTCCCTCTTGAAAATGTCAAGACAGTGTGCGATTGCCATAAAAAAGGCCAACGCCATGCTGGGAATTATTAGGAAGGAAACTGAGAATAAAACAGCCAGTATGATAATGCCCCTGTATAAATCAATGATGCGGTCTCATTTGGAATACTGTGTGCAATTCTAGTCACCGCACCTCAAAAAAGGATATTATAGCATTGGAAAAAGTCCAGAAAAGGGCAACTAGAATGATTAAAGGGTTGGAACAATTTCCCTATGAAGAAAGGTTAAAACGCTTGGGACTCTTTAGCTTGGAGAAATGTCGACTGCAGGGTGATATGATAGAGGTTTACAAGATTATGCATGGGATGGAGAAAGTAGAGAAAGAAGTCCTTTTCTCCCTTTCTCACAATACAAGAACTCGTGGGCATTCGATGAAATTGCTGAGCAGTCAGGTTAAAACAGATAAAAGGAAGTACTTCTTCACCCATAGGGTGATTAACATATGGAATTCACTGCCGCAGGAGGTGGCGGCGGCTACAAGCATAGACAGCTTCAAGAGGGGGTTAGATAAAAATATGGAGCAGAGGTCCATCAGTGGCTATTAGCCACAGTGTGTATATATATGTGTGTGTGTGTGTATGTATATATATAATTTTTTTGGCCACTGTGTGACACAGTGTTGGACTGGATGGGCCATTGGCCTGATCCAACATGGCTTCTCTTATGAGGTTGTCTAAGCTTGCAGCCACCACCACTTCCTGTGGCAGTGAATTCCATGTGTTAATCACCCTTTGGGTGAAGAATTACTTCCTTTTATCCATTTTAACCCAACTGCACAGCAATTTCATTGAGTGCCCAAGAGTTCTTATATTGTGAGAAAGGGAGAAAAGTACTTCTTTCTCTGCTTTCTCTGTCCCACGCATAATCTTGAAAACCTCTGTCATGTCACCCCTCAGTTGATATTTCTCCAAGCTAAAAAGCTTCAAGCATTTTTTTAAACAAAACTTCTTTATTTACACTTCAAATTTAGTTACATCAATAGGATATACATATCCATACTACACAATCAGGAATACAAAAATATAAACTAGCACACAGATAATTTTAGTGGTAATATCACATACAGCATATATGAGAGACGTACAGGTCCCTAATCTGGCAGGCCTGGTGAAGAAAAGGAGGGGATGGGGAGGGCCCATTCTGATGACTGCATAAGGGCTTCTGTGACCTCACTCCCAGTTGCCACTCAGCCATGGAGGCCACATTGCCTGGGTGGCTGCAAGGCAGCTTCAGAGAGAGGCAACCCCAGGGTCATTCGGGCGAGCTGGATGGGCAGGAAGAAGAGAGAGGAGGAAGAAACTGGTTCTGGTGTGTTGACTTCTTCCTTATGGCCAAACTACCCTGAGAGAGGAATTGGAGTCTCACACTGTGGAGCTCTGGGTTCATACCTTGGCTTGAGCTCTAGGCTCTGGACATTCTTTCACTCAGCTTCCAGCACCCTACCATCAAGGTTCGTAAACTGTGTTGAAAGCTCCCAGACTGCACAATGTTGTGTGGTTTGTTGTTCTGACTACTGCTCTCGAATCTAATCGACATTTTTGTGGTGATGATGTTTTGAAGTGATTTAGTTTAATGTTAACTGTGAATGTTTTTGAATTGATTGTCAGCTGCCCTGAGTCCGCTTGCAGAGAGGGTGGGATAGAAGATTAAAGTAATAAATAAATAAATAAGTTATCTTAATGTTGTAAACCACTCTGAGCCCGCTTGCGGGATAGGATGGGGTATAAATTGGAAAATTAAATTAAATTAAATTCCTGAGGGGATCCAAATGTGGGGGCAAGAAGCACAGAACCATCCCAAACTGCGTAGAAGAAGGGGGCAATGACCTTGTAACCCAAAACTCAGGAATTGATGTTTTTTTATATGCCATATATAGTATCTGAACTGGTCCAGAGAGTCAGAAGGGGAGCAGAAGGGTCACCCACCCCCAAGGGAGAGGTAAAGTGTGTGTATGGCTGGAGAGTGAATGGAATGGGCTGAATGGTTGTGTAAATGGGGGTGTTCCATTGCTGGCATGCTTACAGCGGTCAGCGGGGCGCACTGGCATGTATGTGTATGTTTGGAGAGTGAATGTGATAGGCTGAATGGTTGTGTGAATGGTTGTATGAATGGGGGTGTTCCATTGTTGGCATGCTTACAGCGGCCAGCGTGGTTCACTGGTGATGAATGATGACGGATGAGTGGGAACCGGTGGACATTCATGGATTGAAGCCTGTGGCTGTGGGCTGATAGACACTGGTTGATGTTGGCTAACTGAAGGTTGCTGAGGGCCCTCGATGAAGCCGGTGGAGGGCTTTTCAGGAGCCATCCTGCTTACACTGCTTTTTCCTTGCAGGCATGTCCCAAGGTGGTGTTTTGGTAAGGCCAGCCCGCAAGCCCTCAAGAAAGTCCTGGCAAGTAAGGCAGGTGAGCAAAGTTTCCGATTTCTTCCCCATCCTTCTTCCCCTCCTCATTGAAGAGGTTGCTGTTTTTAATTGCTCATTTCAATTTGGGAGATGAAAGCAACATACGTGCTAGGAAGATTGCAATACTCATATATCTTTCCCCCATGCTCTATGTCTCCCTATTTTGAAGTGTTGCATTCCTATGATGTATGCTTCTTTTTAATAACTTCTAGTGTAGGGGTGTAAAAGATTAGGGTGACCATAATGTCTGAAGGCCAGCCAGGGACACCTTGGGGGGGGGGGGAAGGTAGGGGTGTGCGCGCGCTGTCGGAAACAGGAAGTGACGTCACTTCCGGTGACGTCACTTCCGGTGATGTCATGCCACCGCCGGAAACAGGAAGTGACACCACTTCCTGTGACATCATTTCCCCGCGTCACCTGCCGGAAATGGGAAGTGACATCACTTCCTGTGACATCACTTCCCCCAAATGACATCATTTTCCCCAAATGCCACTGCCGGAAACAGGAAGTGACTTCACAGCACTTCCTGTGACGTCCCCAAAAATCCCCCATATATCACCGCCGGAAACAATTTTGTTCTCAAATCCTGTATATACTTCATCAGTATATGGGATAAGGCACTTTCTCAACTGTGCTGCATAATGCAGCCTATTTATTTTGTCCTGTTTGCTCTGTTGGCTCTATCTGCGCCACCTTCATCACTTTCGGGGTGTGGATCCCCCAGTGGGGTGGTCTCCCGACTCCCTCCGCCGGCTGTTTCTGATAGCCCTGTGCCCCCTCTTTCATTTGATATGTGTCCCGTGCGGGTGCCACCCTCCCACCAGGAGATGCCGCAAAATGAGCCCCCTTGAGGCTTATGGCGGCAGGGCTTGGGGGAAGCGAGCTAGACTGCTGTTCTCTTGAGGGGTTATAGAGTGTTTCGAGCCCGTCCCTGTGGCATCGGTCCCATCGTTGTGGGACCCAGGGGGTCGGCGCAGCGGCACGCCGAAGCAGCCTGTCACTAATAACACAGGTCGAGATGCAGGACAGGAACCCGGAAGTGACCGACAGGCTGCTTCAGCGTGCCGCTGCGCCGGCCCCCTGGGTCCCCGCTGGGTCTCCACTGCCGGCGCTGGCCTCTGGAGGCCTCCAGGGACCAGCGCCGGCCTCTCCGCGGGCCTCTGGAGGGCCTCCAGGGACCCACGGGGGCCTTTCCACTGCCGGCGCTGGCCTCTGGAGGCCTCCAGGGACCAGCGCCGGCCTCTCCGCGGCCTCCAGGGACCCGCGGGGGCCTCTCCGCGGCCTCCGCGGGCCTCTGGAGGCCCTCCAGGGACCCGCGGGGGCCTCTCCGCTTCCGGCGCTGGCCTCTGGAGGCCTCCAGGGACCAGCGCCGGCCTCTCCACGGCCTCCAGGGACCCGCGGGGGCCTCTCCGCGGCCTCCGCGGGCCTCTGGAGGCCCTCCAGGGACCCGCGGGGGCCTCTCCGCTTCCGGCGCTGGCCTCTGGAGGCCTCCAGGGACCAGCGCCGGCCTCTCCAGCCTCCACCACCGCTGCCGGACCCCGCGCGCGGGCAGGGAAGGCGGCGAGTGAGGCAGCTGGCTGCCTCACTCCCCGCCTTCCCAGCCCACGTGCGCGGCCCGCCGGCTCCCCGCTGGCTATACCGGGACTTTGTAATGGTCCCGGTATAGGCAGCCCGGGAGCCAGGAATTGGTGCCCAGAACCGGGAAAGTCCCGGGAGACCGGGACGGTCTGGCCACCCTATAAAAGATGCATTCCGCTGGACATTTTGGGCCCTGTGAGGTCTCCGGAGAGCCAGTTTGGTGTAGTGGTTAAGTGTGCGGACTCTTATCTGGGAGAACCGGGTTTGATTCCCCACTCCTCCACTTGCACCTGCTTTCCACTTGCCTCCCCCTTTCCACTCTATTCATGCTGTTATGATCCAGTCTTTCTCAGTAGGAAAGCAGTGTGAACTATTTAGATGAAGAATAATAAGAAGTCTGTGAGGTGGATTAGGCTGAGAGTATGTGTCCACACTGGGGATTGTTAACCTAGGCTTCGCATATAAGTAGGCCGATACTGACCATTATACATTGCTGCCTCTCTATTCTTCCACTCCCTTATAGGAATTGTAGTTATTTCTCTGGAGAAGACAGTTTTGGAGACAAACACATAGCCCTCAGTCTGTGTCATGGTGCCTTAACACGTTCTTGACCAGTACACGAAGCAATTTACATACAAAAGCTTGCAATGCCCAGCCATTTCATGTTTTCCTCTGGGTCATAGGCTCAAAGCATTGACTATGAGATTTTTTAAAGAATGTCAGTAAATCCAAAGTAGGTTTGCAACTTACAAATGCACACCTGAAGAACACTTAAACCACATACTCAAGACTACTACAGCGCAGACATTGACTCCGGTTTTTTATTAATTTCTGTAAATTTATAGTCCTCCCTTTCCAATAATGGGCTCAGGGCGGATTCCAACATGGTAAAACAATTAAAACCAGCAACAAAGCAGACAATGAAACAGTTAAAACAGTTAATCTATTAGATCAGAATTAATTTAAGGCAGCATGGATGGTGTGAACACATAAATTGAGACGTAACTGTCATAGGCAACTTGGATGTCCAAAAGATGCCAACTGCATCGTCCCGATTTTTAGCAATCAAGATGTCAGCCAGTGCTGGGAGGCCAGTTAGATGGTATAATAAAATAAGGATGCCCAGCTGCCTCAACCATAGGCCTAAATTTTGATGTAATAATTCAGACCAAAAGATGTCAGTTATCAGAGGGTTAAATAAACAAAATATTGCAGAAGTGCTAATGTTTTAAGCATTTTTCATTTTAAATTTTTAAAAATATCTTTAATTGTGTTTGTCTGTGCCCTTTATAAAGTTTATATCTCCGCTACCTGGCATTACATTCTATGACACACATGTTTCTTTTCCAGCACTAGCATATATTTGTATGTTTGGAGAGTGAATGTGATAGGCTGAATGGTTGTGTGAATCGGGGTGTTCCATTGCTGGCATGCTTACAGCGGCCACACTGCCACAGGAGGTGGTGGCGGCTACAAGCATAGACAGCTTCAAGAGGGGGTTAGATAAAAATATGGAGCAGAGGTCCATCAGTGGCTATTAGCCACAGTGTGTATATATGTGTGTGTGTGTGTATGTATATATATAATTTTTTTGTCCACTGTGTGACACAGTGTTGGACTGGATGGGCCATTGTCCTGATCCAACATGGATTCTCTTATGTTCTTATGAGGTTGTCTAAGCTTGCAGCCACCACCACCTCCTGTGGCAGTGAATTCCATGTGTTAATCACCCTTTGGGTGAAGAATTACTTCCTTTTATCCATTTTAACCCAACTGCACAGCAATTTCATTGAGTGCCCAAGAGTTCTTATATTGTGAGAAAGGGAGAAAAGTACTTCTTTCTCTGCTTTCTCTGTCCCACGCATAATCTTGAAAACCTCTGTCATGTCACCCCTCAGTTGATATTTCTCCAAGTTAAAAAGCTTCAAGCATTTTTTTAAACAAAACTTCTTTATTTACACTTCAAATTTAGTTACATCAATAGGATATACATATCCATACTACACAATCAGGAATACAAAAATATAAACTAGCACACAGATAATTTTAGTGGTAATATCACATACAGCATATATGAGAGACGTACAGGTCCCTAATCTGGCAGGCCTGGTGAAGAAAAGGAGGGGATGGGGAGGGCCCATTCTGATGACTGCATAAGGGCTTCTGTGACCTCACTCCCAGTTGCCGCTCAGCCATGGAGGCCACATTGCCTTGGTGGCTGCAAGGCAGCTTCAGAGAGAGGCAACCCCAGGGTCATTCGGGCGAGCTGGATGGGCAGGAAGAAGAGAGAGGAGGAAGAAACTGGTTCTGGTGTGTTGACTTCTTCCTTATGGCCAAACTACCCTGAGAGAGGAATTGGAGTCTCACACTGTGGAGCTCTGGGTTCATACCTTGGCTTGAGCTCTAGGCTCTGGACATTCTTTCACTCAGCTTCCAGCACCCTACCATCAAGGTTCGTAAACTGTGTTGAAAGCTTCCAGACTGCACAATGTTGTGTGGTTTGTTGTTCTGACTACTGCTCTCGAATCTAATCGACATTTTTGTGGTGATGATGTTTTGAAGTGATTTATTTTAATGTTAACTGTGAATGTTTTTGAATTGATTGTCAGCTGCCCTGAGTCCACTTGCAGAGAGAGTGGGATAGAAGATTAAAGTAATAAATAAATAAATAAGTTATCTTAATGTTGTAAACCACTCTGAGCCCGCTTGCGGGATAGGATGGGGTATAAATTGGAAAATTAAATTAAATTAAATTCCTGAGGGGATCCAAATGTGGGGGCAAGAAGCACAGAACCATCCCAAACTGCGTAGAAGAAGGGGGCAATGACCTTGTAACCCATAACTCAGGAATTGATGTTTTTTTATATGCCATATATAGTATCTGTACTGGTCCAGAGAGTCAGAAGGGGAGCAGAAGGGTCACCCACCCCCAAGGGAGAGGTAAAGTGACCCTGAGTTCTCAGACTGGCCTTTAAGTCCGACTCTGTTTTTGTCCACCAGACTGAGGCAAGAGTGCAGATGGAGGCCGACAAGAAAGGAGGAGGAGAGAGGAAAGGTGGTCTCCATGGCTGAGCAGCAACCGGGAGTGAGGTCGTATGTAGTCATCGGAGTGGGCCCTCCCCATCCCCTCCTTTTCTTCACCAAGCCTGCCAGAAGAGGGCAGTTTGTGGATGACAGAGGAACAAGCAGGCAAGTTCTTCCGCGCAAGCGGAAGGGCTTGTAATGTAAGCAGGTGGTAACTGGTGCTTTGATGCCTGGCAGAGGCCGCGGCCTGAAGCTCCTGATGATGTTCGCTGACTGAAGCTGGTAGAAGTTGGCTCACAGTAGCAGGTGGATATCTGTGGATGGAAGCTGGGGAATGTGTGTGTGTATGGCTGGGGAGTGAATGGATTGGGCTGAATGGTTGTGTGAATTGGGGTGTTCCATTGTTGGCATGCTTACAGCGGTCAGCGTGGTGCACTGGCATGTATGTGTATGTTTGGAGAGTGAATGTGATAGACTGAATGGTTGTGTGAATGGTTGTGTGAATCGGGGTGTTCCATTGCTGGCGTGCTTACAGCGGTCAGCGTGGTGCACTGGCATGTAGGTGTATGTTTGGAGAGTGATTGTGATAGGCTGAATGGTTGTGTCAATGGGGGTGCTCCATTGCTGGCGTGCTTACAGCAGCCAGCGTGGTTCACTGGTGATGAATGATGACGGATGAGTGGGAACCGGTGGACATTCATGGATTGAAGCCTGTTGCTGTGGGCTGATAGACACTGGTTGATGTTGGCCAACTGAAGGCTGCTGAGGGCCCTCGATGAAGCCGGTGGAGGGCAATTCAGGAGCCATCCTGCTTACACTGCTTTTTCCTTGCAGGCATGTCCCAAGGTGGTGTTTTGGTAAGGCCAGCCCGCAAGCCCTCAGGAAAGTCCTGGCAAGTAAGGCAGGTGAGCAAAGCTCCCGATTTCTTTCCCTCTCTTCTTCCCCTCCTCATTGAAGAGGCTGCTGTTTCTAATTGCTCATTTCAAATTGGGAGATGAAAGCAACATACGTGCTAGGAAGATTGCAATATTCATATATCTTTCCCCCATGCTCTATGTCTCCCTATTTTGAAGTGTTCCATTCCATAAGAACATAAGAACATAAGAGAAGCCATGTTGGATCAGGCCAACGGCCCATCAAGTCCAACACTCTGTGTCACACAGTGGCAAAAAATTTTATATGCACACATACACTGTTACTAATAGCCACTGATGGACCTGTAATCCATATTTTTATCTAAACCCCTCTTGAAGGTGGCTATACTTGTGGCCGCCACCACCTCCTGTGGCAGTGAATTCCACATGTTAATCACCCTTTGGGTGAAGAAGTACTTCCTTTTATCCGTTTTAACCTTTCTGCTCAGCAATTTCATCGAATGCCCACGAGTTCTTGTATTGTGAGAAAGGGAGAAAAGTACTTCTTTCTCTACTTTCTCCATCCCCTGCATTATCTTGTAAACCTCTATCATGTCACCCCGCAGTCGACGTTTCTCCAAGCTAAAGAGTCCCAAGCGTTTCAACCTTTCTTCATAGGGAAAGTGCTCCAGCCCTTTAATCATTCTAGTTGCCCTTCTCTGGACTTTCTCCAATGCTATAATATCCTTTTTGAGGTGCGGTGACCAGAACTGCACACAGTACTCCAAATGAGACCGCACCATCGATTTATACAGGGGCATTATGATACTGGCTGATTTGTTTTCAATTCCCTTCCTAATAATTCCCAGCATGGCGTTGGCCTTTTTTATTGCAGACGCACACTGTCTTGACATTTTCAGTGAGTTATCTACCACGACCCCAAGATCTCTCTCTTGGTCAGTCTCTGCCAGTTCACACCCCATCAACTTGTATTTGTAGCTGGGATTCTTGGCCCCAGTGTGCATTACTTTGCACTTGGCCACATTGAACCACATCTGCCACGTTGACGCCCACTCACCCAGCCTCAACAGATCCCTTTGGAGTTCCTCACAATCCTCTCTGGTTCTCACCACCCTGAACAATTTAGTGTCATCTGCAAACTTGGCCACTTCACTGCTCACTCCCAACTCTAAATCATTTATGAACAAGTTAAAGAGCATGGGACCCAGTACCGAGCCCTGCGGCACCCCACTGCTTACCGTCCTCCACTGCGAAGACTGCCCATTTATACTGACTCTCTGCTTCCTATTACTAAGCCAGTTTTTGATCCACAAGAGGACCTGTCCTTTTACTCCATGACTCTCAAGTTTTCTAAGGAGCCTTTGATGAGGAACTTTATCAAAAGCTTTCTGGAAGTCAAGGTAAACAACATCTATCGTGTCGCCGTTTTCCACATGTTTGTTCACCCCCTCAAAGAAATGTAACAGGTTAATGAGGCAAGATCTTCCCTTGCAGAACCCATGCTGAGTCTTCTTCAATAACCCGTGTTCATCAATGTGCCTACTCATTCTGTCCTTGATAATGGTTTCTACCAACTTTCCCGGTATTGAAGTCAGACTGACTGGCCTGTAATTTCCCGGATCTCCTCTGGAACCCTTTTTAAAGATGGGGGTGACATTTGCTACCTTCCAGTCCTCAGGAACAGAGGCAGATTTCAATGAAATATTACAGATTTTTGTTAGAAGCTCCACAAGTTCAACTTTGAGTTCTTTCAGAACTCTCGGATGTATGCCATCCGGACCCGGTGACTTATTAGTTTTTAATTTGTCTATCAGTTGTAGGACCTCCTCTTTTGTCACCTCAATCTGACTCAGGTCTTTCAACACCCCTTCCAAAATTAGTGGTTCTGGGGCGGGCAAAAAGTTCTCGTCTTCCACAGTGAAGACGGAGGCAAAAAATGCATTCAGCTTCTCAGCCATTTCCCTATCCTCCTTCAGTAATCCTTTTACCCCATGGTCATCCAAGGCCCCCACTGCCTCCCTGGCTGGTTTCCTACTTCTAATATATTTGAAGAAATTTTTATTGTTGGTCTTTATGTTTTTTGCAATATGCTCCTCATAGTCCCTTTTTGCCTGCCTGATCACAGTCTTGCATTTGATTTGCCACAGCCTGTGTTCCCTTTTACTAATCTCACTTGGACTGGTTTTCCACCGCTTAAAGGAGTCCTTCTTACCTTTTACAGCTTCCATTACTTTGTTTGTTAACCACGCAGGCCTTTTCTTATGCCTGTTTGTGCCTTTCCTAACTTGTGGTATGTTCCCATCATATTCCTATGATGTATGCTTCTTTTTAATAACTTCTAGTGTAGGGGTGTAAAAGATGCATTCCGCTGGACATTTTGGGCCCTGTGAGGTCTCCGGAGAGCCAGTTTGGTGTAGTGGTTAAGTGTGCGGACTCTTATCTGGGAGAACCGGGTTTGATTCCCCACTCCTCCACTTGCACCTGCTAGCATGGTCTTGGGTCAGCCATAGCTCTGGCAGAGGTTGTCCTTGAAAGGGCAGCTGCTGTGAGAGTCCTCTCCAGCCCCACCCACCTCACAGGGTGTTTGTCGTGGGGGAGGAAGGTAAAGGAGATTGTGAGCCGCTCTGAGACTCTTCGGAGTGGAGGGCGGGGTATAAATCCAATATCTTCATCTTCTTCTTTTTCTTCCTATCGGGCCCTGAAGCAACTGGCTGTCATCTGCTTCCTTCTCCCTCTTTCTTGCTTCCTTCTGCATCACAACTTGCTTTGCCAGGCTTGCTCGAACGCACAGGAGCTACAGAGAAAGACTCTATTTTCTCCATTGGCTGAGGCTCCTCCCTTGGGGAGAACGGAGGGGAGAGGGAGAGATGGCTTTGCCAGGCTCTCTCAATTGCACAGCAGAGCTACTTAGCCAAGCCTCTCTTCCTTCTATTGGCTGAAGCTCATCCCCTTCCTCATCTCCCAGGGAAGGAGGGAAAGAGGGAGATCTTTCTTTGCCCAGTTCCCTCAGTTGCACAGGAGAAATATAAAGAAAGCACCTTTAAGACCAAGAAAGTTCAATTCAAGGTATGAGCTTTTTGCCTTGTGACACAGATAGAGCGAGAGTGAGTGTCCTGTGTGTTTTACTGGCTTGTGGGTACAACTGGGTTTGCCTCCCCCTTTCCACTGTATTCATGCTGTCATGATCCAGTCTTTCTCAGCAGGAAAGCAGTGTGAACTATTTAGATGAAGAATAATAAGAAGTCTGTGAGGTGGATTTGGCTGAGAGTATGTGTCCACACTGGGGATTGTTAACCTAGGCTTCCCAGATAAGTAGGCCGATACTGACCATTATACATTGCTGCCTCTCTATTCTTGCACTCCCTTATAGGAATTATAGTTATTTCTCTGGAGAAGACAGTTTTGGAGACAAACACATAGCCTTCAGTCTGTGTCATGGTGCCTTCACATGTTCTTGACCAGTACATGAAGCAATTTACATACAAAAGCTTGCAATGCCCAGCCATTTCATGTTTTCCTCTGGGTCATAGGCTCAAAGCATTGACTATGAGATTTTTTAAAGAATGTCAGTAAATCCAAAGTAGGTTTGCAACTTAGAAATGCACACCTGAAGAACACTTAAACAGCATACTCAAGACTACTACAGCGCAGTGAGCCGCTCTGAGACTCTTCGGAGTGGAGGGCGGGGTATAAATCCAATATCTTCATCTTCTTCTTTTTCTTCCTATCGGGCCCCGAAGCAACTGGCTGTCATCTGCTTCCTTCTCCCTCTTTCTTGCTTCCTTCTGCATTTTTGTGGTGATGATGTTTTGAAGTGATTTATTTTAATGTTAACTGTGAATGTTTTTGAATTGATTGTCAGCTGCCCCGAGTCCACTTGCAAAGAGGGTGGGATAGAAGATTAAAGTAATAAATAAATAAATAAGTTATCTTAATGTTGTAAACCACTCTGAGCCCGCTTGCGGGATAGGATGGGGTATAAATTGGAAAATTAAATTAAATTAAATTCCTGAGGGGATCCAAATGTGGGGGCAAGAAGCACAGAACCATCCCAAACTGCGTAGAAGAAGGGGGCAATGACCTTGTAACCCATAACTCAGGAATTGATGTTTTTTTATATGCCATATATAGTATCTGTACTGGTCCAGAGAGTCAGAAGGGGAGCAGAAGGGTCACCCACCCCCAAGGGAGAGGTAAAGTGACCCTGAGTTCTCAGACTGGCCTTTAAGTCCGACTCTGTTTTTGTCCACCAGACTGAGGCAAGAGTGCAGATGGAGGCCGACAAGAAAGGAGGAGGAGAGAGGAAAGGTGGTCTCCATGGCTGAGCAGCAACCGGGAGTGAGGTCGTATGTAGTCATCGGAGTGGGCCCTCCCCATCCCCTCCTTTTCTTCACCAAGCCTGCCAGAAGAGGGCAGTTTGTGGATGACAGAGGAACAAGCAGGCAAGTTCTTCCACGCAAGCGGAAGGGCTTGTAATGTAAGCAGGTGGTAACTGGTGCTTTGATGCCTGGCAGAGGCCGCGGCCTGAAGCTCCTGATGATGTTCGCTGACTGAAGCTGGTAGAAGTTGGCTCACAGTAGCAGGTGGATATCTGTGGATGGAAGCTGGGGAATGTGTGTGTGTATGGCTGGGGAGTGAATGGATTGGGCTGAATGGTTGTGTGAATTGGGGTGTTCCATTGTTGGCATGCTTACAGCGGTCAGCGTGGTGCACTGGCATGTATGTGTATGTTTGGAGAGTGAATGTGATAGGCTGAATGGTTGTGTGAATGGTTGTGTGAATCGGGGTGTTCCATTGTTGGCGTGCTTACAGCGGTCAGCGTGGTGCACTGGCATGTATGTGTATGTTTGGAGAGTGAATGTGATAGGCTGAATGGTTGTGTGAATGGTTGTGTGAATCGGGGTGTTCCATTGCTGGCGTGCTTACAGCGGTCAGCGTGGTGCACTGGCATGTATGTGTATGTTTGGAGAGTGAATGTGATAGGCTGAATGGTTGTGTGAATGGTTGTGTCAATGGGGGTGCTCCATTGCTGGCGTGCTTACAGCGGCCAGCGTGGTTCACTGGTGATGAATGATGACGGATGAGTGGGAACCGGTGGACATTCATGGATTGAAGCCTGTTGCTGTGGGCTGATAGACACTGGTTGATGTTGGCCAACTGAAGGCTGCTGAGGGCCCTCGATGAAGCCGGTGGAGGGCAATTCAGGAACCATCCTGCTTACACTGCTTTTTCCTTGCAGGCATGTCCCAAGGTGGTGTTTTGGTAAGGCCAGCCCGCAAGCCCTCAGGAAAGTCCTGGCAAGTAAGGCAGGTGAGCAAAGCTCCCGATTTCTTTCCCTCTCTTCTTCCCCTCCTCATTGAAGAGGCTGCTGTTTCTAATTGCTCATTTCAAATTGGGAGATGAAAGCAACATACGTGCTAGGAAGATTGCAATATTCATATATCTTTCCCCCATGCTCTATGTCTCCCTATTTTGAAGTGTTCCATTCCTATGATGTATGCTTCTTTTTAATAACTTCTAGTGTAGGGGTGTAAAAGATGCATTCCGCTGGACATTTTGGGCCCTGTGAGGTCTCCGGAGAGCCAGTTTGGTGTAGTGGTTAAGTGTGCGGACTCTTATCTGGGAGAACCGGGTTTGATTCCCCACTCCTCCACTTGCACCTGCTAGCATGGTCTTGGGTCAGCCATAGCTCTGGCAGAGGTTGTCCTTGAAAGGGCAGCTGCTGTGAGAGTCCTCTCCAGCCCCACCCACCTCACAGGGTGTTTGTCGTGGGGGAGGAAGGTAAAGGAGATTGTGAGCCGCTCTGAGACTCTTCGGAGTGGAGGGCGGGGTATAAATCCAATATCTTCATCTTCTTCTTTTTCTTCCTATCGGGCCCCGAAGCAACTGGCTGTCATCTGCTTCCTTTTCCCTCTTTCTTGCTTCCTTCTGCATCACAACTTGCTTTGCCAGGCTTGCTCGAACGCACAGGAGCTACAGAGAAAGACTCTATTTTCTCCATTGGCTGAGGCTCCTCCCTTGGGGAGAAAGGAGGGGAGAGGGAGAGATGGCTTTGCCAGGCTCTCTCAATTGCACAGCAGAGCTACTTAGCCAAGCCTCTCTTCCTTCTATTGGCTGAAGCTCATCCCCTTCCTCATCTCCCAGGGAAGGAAGGAAAGAGGGAGATCTTTCTTTGCCCAGTTCCCTCAGTTGCACAGGAGAAATATAAAGAAAGCACCTTTAAGACCAAGAAAGTTCAATTCAAGGTATGAGCTTTTTGCCTTGTGACACAGATAGAGCGAGAGTGAGTGTCCTGTGTGTTTTACTGGCTTGTGGGTACAACTGGGTTTGCCTCCCCCTTTCCACTGTATTCATGCTGTCATGATCCAGTCTTTCTCAGCAGGAAAGCAGTGTGAACTATTTAGATGAAGAATAATAAGAAGTCTGTGAGGTGGATTTGGCTGAGAGTATGTGTCCACACTGGGGATTGTTAACCTAGGCTTCCCAGATAAGTAGGCCGATACTGACCATTATACATTGCTGCCTCTCTATTCTTGCACTCCCTCATAGGAATTATAGTTATTTCTCTGGAGAAGACAGTTTTGGAGACAAACACATAGCCCTCAGTCTGTGTCATGGTGCCTTCACATGTTCTTGACCAGTACACGAAGCAATTTACATACAAAAGCTTGCAATGCCCAGCCATTTCATGTTTTCCTCTGGGTCATAGGCTCAAAGCATTGACTATGAGATTTTTTAAAGAATGTCAGTAAATCCAAAGTAGGTTTGCAACTTAGAAATGCACACCTGAAGAACACTTAAACAGCATACTCAAGACTACTACAGCGCAGTGAACCGCTCTGAGACTCTTTGGAGTGGAGGGCGGGGTATAAATCCAATATCTTCATCTTCTTCTTTTTCTTCCTATCGGGCCCCGAAGCAACTGGCTGTCATCTGCTTCCTTCTCCCTCTTTCTTGCTTCCTTCTGCATTTTTGTGGTGATGATGTTTTGAAGTGATTTATTTTAATGTTAACTGTGAATGTTTTTGAATTGATTGTCAGCTGCCCCGAGTCCACTTGCAAAGAGGGTGGGATAGAAGATTAAAGTAATAAATAAATAAATAAGTTATCTTAATGTTGTAAACCACTCTGAGCCCGCTTGCGGGATAGGATGGGGTATAAATTGGAAAATTAAATTAAATTAAATTCCTGAGGGGATCCAAATGTGGGGGCAAGAAGCACAGAACCATCCCAAACTGCGTAGAATAAGGGGGCAATGACCTTGTAACCCATAACTCAGGAATTGATGTTTTTTTATATGCCATATATAGTATCTGTACTGGTCCAGAGAGTCAGAAGGGGAGCAGAAGGGTCACCCACCCCCAAGGGAGAGGTAAAGTGACCCTGAGTTCTCAGACTGGCCTTTAAGTCCGACTCTGTTTTTGTCCACCAGACTGAGGCAAGAGTGCAGATGGAGGCCGACAAGAAAGGAGGAGGAGAGAGGAAAGGTGGTCTCCATGGCTGAGCAGCAACCGGGAGTGAGGTCGTATGTAGTCATCGGAGTGGGCCCTCCCCATCCCCTCCTTTTCTTCACCAAGCCTGCCAGAAGAGGGCAGTTTGTGGATGACAGAGGAACAAGCAGGCAAGTTCTTCCGCGCAAGCGGAAGGGCTTGTAATGTAAGCAGGTCGTAACTGGTGCTTTGATGCCTGGCAGAGGCCGCGGCCTGAAGCTCCTGATGATGTTCGCTGACTGAAGCTGGTAGAAGTTGGCTCACAGTAGCAGGTGGATATCTGTGGATGGAAGCTGGGGAATGTGTGTGTGTATGGCTGGAGAGTGAATGGATTGGGCTGAATGGTTGTGTGAATTGGGGTGTTCCATTGTTGGCATGCTTACAGCGGTCAGCGTGGTGCACTGGCATGTATGTGTATGTTTGGAGAGTGAATGTGATAGGCTGAATGGTTGTGTGAATGGTTGTGTGAATCGGGGTGTTCCATTGTTGGCGTGCTTACAGCGGTCAGCGTGGTGCACTGGCATGTATGTGTATGTTTGGAGAGTGAATGTGATAGACTGAATGGTTGTGTGAATGGTTGTGTGAATCGGGGTGTTCCATTGCTGGCGTGCTTACAGCGGTCAGCGTGGTTCACTGGTGATGAATGATGACGGATGAGTGGGAACCGGTGGACATTCATGGATTGAAGCCTGTTGCTGTGGGCTGATAGACACTGGTTGATGTTGGCCAACTGAAGGCTGCTGAGGGCCCTCGATGAAGCCGGTGGAGGGCAATTCAGGAGCCATCCTGCTTACACTGCTTTTTCCTTGCAGGCATGTCCCAAGGTGGTGTTTTGGTAAGGCCAGCCCGCAAGCCCTCAGGAAAGTCCTGGCAAGTAAGGCAGGTGAGCAAAGCTTCCGATTTCTTTCCCTCTCTTCTTCCCCTCCTCATTGAAGAGGCTGCTGTTTCTAATTGCTCATTTCAAATTGGGAGATGAAAGCAACATACGTGCTAGGAAGATTGCAATATTCATATATCTTTCCCCCATGCTCTATGTCTCCCTATTTTGAAGTGTTCCATTCCTATGATGTATGCTTCTTTTTAATAACTTCTAGTGTAGGGGTGTAAAAGATGCATTCCGCTGGACATTTTGGGCCCTGTGAGGTCTCCGGAGAGCCAGTTTGGTGTAGTGGTTAAGTGTGCGGACTCTTATCTGGGAGAACCACTTGCACCTGCTAGTATGGTCTTGGGTCAGCCATAGCTCTGGCAGAGGTTGTCCTTGAAAGGGCAGCTGCTGTGATAGCCCTCTCCAGCCCCACCCACCTCACAGGGTGTTTGTCGTGGGGGGAGGAAGGTAAAGGAGATTGTGAGCCGCTCTGAGACTCTTCGGAGTGGAGGGCGGGGTATAAATCCAATATCTTCATCTTCTTCTTTTTCTTCCTATCGGGCCCCGAAGCAACTGGCTGTCATCTGCTTCCTTCTCCCTCTTTCTTGCTTCCTTCTGCATCACAACTTGCTTTGCCAGGCTTGCTCGAACGCACAGGAGCTACAGAGGAAAGACTCTATTTTCTCCATTGGCTGAGGCTCCTCCCTTGGGGAGAAAGGAGGGGAGAGGGAGAGATGGCTTTGCCAGGCTCTCTCAATTGCACAGCAGAGCTACTTAGCCAAGCCTCTCTTCCTTCTATTGGCTGAAGCTCATCCCCTTCCTCATCTCCCAGGGAAGGAAGGAAAGAGGGAGATCTTTCTTTGCCCAGTTCCCTCAGTTGCACAGGAGAAATATAAAGAAAACACCTTTAAGACCAAGAAAGTTCAATTCAAGGTATGAGCTTTTTGCCTTGTGACGCAGATAGAGCGAGAGTGAGTGTCCTGTGTGTTTTACTGGCTTGTGGGTACAACTGGGTTTGCCTCCCCCTTTCCACTGTATTCATGCTGTCATGATCCAGTCTTTCTCAGCAGGAAAGCAGTGTGAACTATTTAGATGAAGAATAATAAGAAGTCTGTGAGGTGGATTTGGCTGAGAGTATGTGTCCACACTGGGGATTGTTAACCTAGGCTTCCCAGATAAGTAGGCCGATACTGACCATTATACATTGCTGCCTCTCTATTCTTGCACTCCCTTATAGGAATTATAGTTATTTCTCTGGAGAAGACAGTTTTGGAGACAAACACATAGCCCTCAGTCTGTGTCATGGTGCCTTCACATGTTCTTGACCAGTACATGAAGCAATTTACATACAAAAGCTTGCAATGCCCAGCCATTTCATGTTTTCCTCTGGGTCATAGGCTCAAAGCATTGACTATGAGATTTTTTAAAGAATGTCAGTAAATCCAAAGTAGGTTTGCAACTTAGAAATGCACACCTGAAGAACACTTAAACAGCATACTCAAGACTACTACAGCGCAGTGAGCCGCTCTGAGACTCTTCGGAGTGGAGGGCGGGGTATAAATCCAATATCTTCATCTTCTTCTTTTTCTTCCTATCGGGCCCCGAAGCAACTGGCTGTCATCTGCTTCCTTCTCCCTCTTTCTTGCTTCCTTCTGCATTTTTGTGGTGATGATGTTTTGAAGTGATTTATTTTAATGTTAACTGTGAATGTTTTTGAATTGATTGTCAGCTGCCCCGAGTCCACTTGCAAAGAGGGTGGGATAGAAGATTAAAGTAATAAATAAATAAATAAGTTATCTTAATGTTGTAAACCACTCTGAGCCCGCTTGCGGGATAGGATGGGGTATAAATTGGAAAATTAAATTAAATTAAATTCCTGAGGGGATCCAAATGTGGGGGCAAGAAGCACAGAACCATCCCAAACTGCGTAGAATAAGGGGGCAATGACCTTGTAACCCATAACTCAGGAATTGATGTTTTTTTATATGCCATATATAGTATCTGTACTGGTCCAGAGAGTCAGAAGGGGAGCAGAAGAGTCACCCACCCCCAAGGGAGAGGTAAAGTGACCCTGAGTTCTCAGACTGGCCTTTAAGTCCGACTCTGTTTTTGTCCACCAGACTGAGGCAAGAGTGCAGATGGAGGCCGACAAGAAAGGAGGAGGAGAGAGGAAAGGTGGTCTCCATGCAGCGGCGTCACTAGGGCGGGGCCAAGGGGGCCATCGGCCCTCCCCCAGAGCATTCTCATTGGCCCCAGGCACTGACCCATGACCCCCCCCAACAGGAAGGGGCTGGCCCTGGGATTAGAACGCTGCTGCTGTGTGTGGGCTGGCCGGGATTCTGAAACCGGGGCCGCGCTGCCGCCGGCTCAGCTAAAAGCGTGTGGGTGAGTGGGGGGAACTTAAATGCTGCAAAACTGGTATCTTGGATTACGGGGGCTGGTCATGTGACCAGAGGGTGGATGAGGGAGGGGCCATGTGAAGTGGGCGGGGTTGTGTGTGGAGGGGGTGACGCAGCCCTCCAAAAGGGGTGATGCCCAATGGGGGGGGGTGACTTGAATCAGTTACACCCCAGGGTGCAACCCACCCTAGTGACGCCTCTGTCTCCATGGCTGAGCAGCAACCGGGAGTGAAGTCGTATGTAGTCATCGGAGTGGGCCCTCCCCCTCCCCTCCTTTTCTTCACCAAGCCTGCCAGAAGAGGGCAGTTTGTGGATGACAGAGGAACAAGCAGGCAAGTTCTTCCGCGCAAGCGGAAGGGCTTGTAATGTAAGCAGGTCGTAACTGGTGCTTTGATGCCTGGCAGAGGCCGCGGCCTGAAGCTCCTGATGATGTTCGCTGACTGAAGCTGGTAGAAGTTGGCTCACAGTAGCAGGTGGATATCTGTGGATGGAAGCTGGGGAATGTGTGTGTGTATGGCTGGAGAGTGAATGGATTGGGCTGAATGGTTGTGTGAATTTGGGTGTTCCATTGTTGGCATGCTTACAGCGGTCAGCGTGGTGCACTGGCATGTATGTGTATGTTTGGAGAGTGAATGTGATAGGCTGAATGGTTGTGTGAATGGTTGTGTGAATCGGGGTGTTCCATTGTTGGCGTGCTTACAGCGGTCAGCGTGGTGCACTGGCATGTATGTGTATGTTTGGAGAGTGAATGTGATAGGCTGAATGGTTGTGTGAATCGGGGTGTTCCATTGCTGGCGTGCTTACAGCGGTCAGCGTGGTGCACTGGCATGTATGTGTATGTTTGGAGAGTGAATGTGATAGGCTGAATGGTTGTGTGAATGGTTGTGTCAATGGGGGTGCTCCATTGCTGGCGTGCTTACAGCGGCCAGCGTGGTTCACTGGTGATGAATGATGACGGATGAGTGGGAACCGGTGGACATTCATGGATTGAAGCCTGTTGCTGTGGGCTGATAGACACTGGTTGATGTTGGCCAACTGAAGGCTGCTGAGGGCCCTCGATGAAGCCGGTGGAGGGCAATTCAGGAGCCATCCTGCTTACACTGCTTTTTCCTTGCAGGCATGTCCCAAGGTGGTGTTTTGGTAAGGCCAGCCCGCAAGCCCTCAGGAAAGTCCTGGCAAGTAAGGCAGGTGAGCAAAGCTCCCGATTTCTTTCCCTCTCTTCTTCCCCTCCTCATTGAAGAGGCTGCTGTTTCTAATTGCTCATTTCAAATTGGGAGATGAAAGCAACATACGTGCTAGGAAGATTGCAATATTCATATATCTTTCCCCCATGCTCTATGTCTCCCTATTTTGAAGTGTTCCATTCCTATGATGTATGCTTCTTTTTAATAACTTCTAGTGTAGGGGTGTAAAAGATGCATTCCGCTGGACATTTTGGGCCCTGTGAGGTCTCCGGAGAGCCAGTTTGGTGTAGTGGTTAAGTGTGCGGACTCTTATCTGGCAGAACCACTTGCACCTGCTAGTATGGTCTTGGGTCAGCCATAGCTCTGGCAGAGGTTGTCCTTGAAAGGGCAGCTGCTGTGATAGCCCTCTCCAGCCCCACCCACCTCACAGGGTGTTTGTCGTGGGGGGAGGAAGGTAAAGGAGATTGTGAGCCGCTCTGAGACTCTTCGGAGTGGAGGGCGGGGTATAAATCCAATATCTTCATCTTCTTCTTTTTCTTCCTATCGGGCCCCGAAGCAACTGGCTGTCATCTGCTTCCTTCTCCCTCTTTCTTGCTTCCTTCTGCATCACAACTGGCTTTGTCAGGCTTGCTCGATCGCACAGCAGCTACACAGCAAAGACTCTTTTTTCTCCATTGGCTGAGGCTTCTCCCTTGGGGAGAAGGTAGGGGAGAGGGAGAGATGGCTTTGCCAGGCTCTCTCAATTGCACAGCAGAGCTACTTAGCCAAGCCTTTCTTCCTTCTATTGGCAGAAGCTCATCCCCTTCCTCATCTCCCAGGGAAGGAGGGAAAGAGGAAGATCTTTCTTTGCCCAGTTCCCTCAGTTGCACAGGAGAAATACAAAGAAAGCACCTTTAAGACCAAGAAAGTTCAATTCAAGGTATGAGCTTTTTGCCTTGTGACACAGATAGAGCGAGAGTGAGTTTCCTGTGTGTTTTACTGGCTTGTGGGTACAACTGGGTTTGCCTCCCCCTTTCCACTGTATTCATGCTGTCATGATCCAGTCTTTCTCAGTAGGAAAGCAGTGTGAACTATTTAGATGAAGAATAATAAGAAGTCTGTGAGGTGGATTAGGCTGAGAGTATGTGTCCACACTGGGGATTGTTAACCTAGGCTTCGCGTATAGTAGGCCGATACTGACCGTTATACATTGCTGCCTCTGTATTCTTCCACTCCCTTATAGGAATTGTTGTTATTTCTCTGGGGAGGACAGTTTTGGAGACAAACACATAGCCCTCAGTCTGTGTCATGGTGCCTTCAGATGTTCTTGACCAGTACATGAAGTAATTTACATACAAAAGCTAGCAATGCCCAGCCATTTCATGTTTTCCTCTGGGTCATAGGCTCAAAGCATTGACTATGAGATTTTTGTAAAGAATGTCAGTAAATCCAGTAAATCCAAAGTAGGTTTGCAACTTACAAATGCACACCTGAAGAACACTTAAACAGCATACTCAATACTACAGTGCAGACATTGACTCTGTTTTTTTATTAATTTCTGTACATTTATAGTCCTCCCTTTCCCATAATGGGCTCAGGGCGGATTCCAACATGGTAAAACAATTAAAACCAGCAACAAAACAGACAATCAAACGGTTAAAACCATTAAACTGGTAGATTAGAATTAATTTAAGGCAGCATGGATGGTGTGAACACATAAATTGAGACGTAACTGTCATAGGCAACTTGGATGTCCAAAAGATGCCAACTGCATCCGCCCGATTATTAGCAATCAAGATGGCAGCCAGTGCTGGGAGGCCAGTTAGATGGTATAATAAAATAAGGATGCCCAGCTGCCTCAACCATAGGCCTAATTTTTGATGTAATAATTCAGACCAAAAGATGTCAGTTATCAGAGGATTAAATAAACAAAATATTGCAGAAGTACTAATGTTTTAAGCATTTTTCATTTTAAATTTTTTTAAAAAAATCTTTAATTGTGTTTGTCTGTGCCCTTTATAAAGTTTATATCTCTGCTTCCTGGAATTACATTCTATGACACACATGTTTCTTTTCCAGCTATTGAAACAAATTTTGGCTCCAGTGGCGGGAGGAGCCGGCATTATCTTGACTCGATATGCTACTATCAATATTTTCAAGAATGACATCTGGTGCATGACCCCAATCTGAAGCCCAATGAAGCGATTTGTGAAATGGCTGTCCCAGGTAGCAGCCCCATTGCTGAGGAGTGGGGGGCACATCCAGGGTTTTTTTTGAGTAGGAATGCACAGGAATGCAGTTCTGGCTTGCTGGTGTCAGGTGGCCTAATATGCAAATGAGGTCCTGCTGGGCTTTTTCTACAAAAAAAGTGCTATGCAAATCAATCGTGATGTCAGAGGGTGTGGCCTAATATGTAAATGAGTAACTACTGGGCTTTTTCTGCAAAAAAAAAGCCCGGGCACATATATGGTTCATATGAGCACTGAAGAAGGGAGCAGGTCTCCACATGAAGTGTTAAAAATATTTTTGAGGTGCCAACGTATGACACTTTTGTGTAGCAACAGCCTTGTATCTGCAACTCAGAGCATTTGCGGCTTTTTTGGGTCAGGGATAGAAAGACTTTAACTCTATTAGCGTGTATGCTTATTTGGAAATTTTTGTATTATTGGATTTTTATTTGAATATTTGATATATTTTTCACAATGTTGTTCTAAGTAGGGCTTTTTTGGCAGAAAAAGCCCAGTAGGAACTCATTTGCATATTAGGCCACACCCCTGGCACCAAGCCAGCTGGAACTGCATTCCTGTACATTCCTACTCAAAAAAGGTCCTGGTTCGAAGAATACAATCACTTTTGTATAATAATTTCAGCTGTGAGCTTTTTTGCTTTGTTGTGTACCTTTTGCATGCCTTCCTCTGTTTTGGTTTGGCACAGTTTCTGAGCTGCAGCATCATAACAGAACCAAGGGAGCCTACTGTGGAGATTGCTCTATGGCACGGCAATCCGGCAACATACCTGCAGAATTTCCATTTTGCTTGATTCATGACTACACTGCCAAAGAAGTTCCAGCTGCCCTGAGCCTGCTTTGGTGGGGAGGTCGGGATATAAATGTGAAAAATAAAAAAGAAAGAAAAGAAAGAAAAGAAAGAAAGAAAGAAAGAAAGAAAAGAAAGGAAAGAAAGAAAGAAAGAAAGAAAGAGAAAGAGAAAGAAAGAGAGAAAGAAAGAGAAAGAAAGAAAGAAAGAAAGAAAGAAAGAAAGAAAGAAAGAAAGAAAGAAAGAAAGAAAGAAAGAAAGAAAGAAAGAAAGAAAGAAAGAAAGAAAGAAAGAAAGAAAGAAAGAAAGCTCCTGTTCAATGTTCCCTCTAAGCCATGGAGTCTTGTTTGATGAGAGCCAGTTTGGTGTAGTGGTTAAGTGTGCGGACTCTTATCTGGGAGAACCGGGTTTGATTCCCCACTCCTCCACTTGCACCTGCTGAAATGGCCTTGGGTCAGCCATAGCTCTGGCAGAGGTTGTCCTTGAAAGGGCAGCTGCTGTGAGAGCCCTCTCCAGCCCCACCCACCTCACAGGGTGTCTGTTGTGGGGGAGGAAGGTAAAGGAGATTGTGAGCCACTCTGAGACTCTTCGGAGTGGTGGGTGGGATATAAATCCAATATCTTCATCTTCATCTTCTTGTGAGCAAAAATTCTACTTTGTGAGCTACTGGCATTCAAGTTGTGAGCTGCTGCATAAATTATTGTGCTCTAGGGCCATCCTTCCTGAGCTAAGGCAAAAAGGTGTGAGCCAGAGGCTAAAAATCTGTGAGCTAGCTCATGCTAACTCAGTTTACAGGGAACACTGCTCCAGTTATGTTTAAGAGTTATGTAAGAGATGAATGTTGGTTCGTGCAGAGCTGAGCAAAGCTGCACTTCTGCTGCAATCCCTCTCCGAAAATTCAGATTAAGACCTGTCCTCTCTTGCATCCAGTAACCATAGTAACCTGAAGTTTTCCTCCTGAAACTCTTGGAAATCCTTCTTTGTTAATAAATGTCTCTTAGCACCATGGCGGGTCTCTTTCCTTTTAATATGGTTCTTCAGAAAAAAAGGTAGTTCCATTTATTACGACAGACTGGAGAGAATTCCCTGGTGGGTGTGTGAATCCACAAAGTTTTTCAGCACAAATTTGGAAACAGTATGAGGACATCAAGGAAAAATTGCTTCTCTCTTTTCCTTTTTCCTAAAGCAAAATGACAAGCCACAGGGAAAGCAGTTTAGCAAGATAAGACTTACTACTGAAAGGGCAGGATTGTGACTCAGGCATTTTCCTGATTGCCGTAATATTCCATTTTCATTCCTTAATGTTACCTTTTCCTCCCTGGCATCCCAACAACGTCGTTAACATCCCCATGCTGTCCTGGTTTTTCCTTGTCCCCCTTGCCTGTTCCATCCTAAACTAGGTTTCTTGTACTTTCCCCCCCCCTATTGAGGAATGAATTCACAAGATAGCCTTTTGCCCAGAAAGAGTGAGTTTGGATGGCAAATTAGATAGACGGACAGGCGGATGGACGGATGCCTTGAATTCAGCAGGAGCTCACAGGAGCATAGCTCCTGAACTTTTCTGAGGGTTCCCCCTCCTCCTCCCCGTGTTCCTACCTTGTCCACTGAATAATAGGTGCAGCTGCAGAACAATCCCTGGATTAGGAGAGCGGGCAGCCAGCCAGCCACCAGGGGCTTTGCCACACCCACAGCAGCCCTCATTAACCCCTGGAGAAGCCCGCGCCACCCTTTCTCCACTTCTTATGTGATTTTGGGTGGCGGGTGACTTGCTGGTCTTTTGACTGTGAGGAGGACGGCCAAGGAGAGCTCCAGGCGAGCGAAGCCTGCTTGGGCAGGCTGGATGTCTGCATTCCTGCTAAAAAAAAAAAAAAGCCCTGCAAGGGGGATGTTAAAAATTATCCACTCTAGGTGTCAAATATGCTAGGTACACCACTGGAGCTGTGTATCAGATGCAAGTCAGGTAAAGGAATTCAAAATTTTCAAGGGGAGCCAATCAAAGAGACTGCTCAAACATGGGAAAAGAGGCAGCCAATAAGGGGCGAGACGCATATACCAGGAACAGCCTTCAGTTGTAGTGTGATGGGTGGAGAATGTGCTTTAATGGGGGATTGCACAGCCTCTTTGAGGCTGCAAAAGTGCTGCAATTTTTCAGTGCATGCACAATGCCAACCCCCACCCCTGGAAAAAAGCAGAAAACCAGTCCTCAGCCTGAATGTAAACAGACAGAACCGTGATGGTGGTTCCAGATTACAGTTTTGATGCTCCTGCTACATGTATTGGGAAAATATACCCATTACTATATTCACACAAAATGGCACCTGTGTGCAGGGCTTTTTTTTTTTTTTAAGCAGGAACTCATTTGCATATTAGACCACTCCTCCCTGATGTAGCCAATCCTCCAAGAGCTTACAGTAGACCCTGTAATAACAGCAGGAACTCCTTTGCATATTAGGCCACTCACTCTCTGATGTAGCCAATCTTCCTAGAGCTTACCGTAGGCCCTGTACTAAGAGCCCTGTAAGCTCTGAGAGGACTGGCTACATTGGGTGTGTGTGTGTGACCTAATATGCAAGGGGTGTGTGTGTGTGTGTGTGTGTTTGTGAGAGAGACCTAATATGCAAAGGAGTTCCTGCTACAAAAAAAGCCCTGGTAAAGATGTTTCTGAATTGGAGCACCTTATAGTACAGATGGGAGATTGCTACAAAGAGTCCCTGCAAATATTAAACCAGCCTGAGTTCTAGCTTTGTTTCTCTCAGTCATATTCATTTGCTGCATGTAAATTGTTAGGTTTTCTGTGGGGAAAATTACATCATATGACTGATTCACCTGTAATGTTGAAATGGGGCAGAACAGGAATGATCTTGTCGGCTGCTTTTAAAATCACATGTTTTCCTGAAAACGCTAAAGGAACAGAGGTTCTGTCTAAAAACAAATATGCAAAACAAAACCAAAGGTCACATAATACCTTCTATTGTGTGTGTGTGTGTGTCAAGTCTTGTCATGTTGCAACAGACTTATGGAATAGGGCTGCTAAATCCCCTGTGGTCTCCAGTGGGGGACTTCTTTCACGCAACACATGCATGGCACGATGATGTCACCCGGAAGTGACATCACACTGGCGACGCTGCACGCCAGCTGCTCTAGGTGTTTCTTGGAAAACTCTATGGTTTTCTCAGATGCTCTAGCAATTTGAGAGAGAAAAACTCTATGGTACCTATTGTGCCATAGAGTTTTTCCTCCCAAATTGCTAGAGCATCCAGGAAAACCATAGCGTTTCCCCAAAAACACCTAGAGCGGCTGGTGCACAGTGTCGCCATTGTGATGACATCATTTCCAGGTGATGTCATTGTGCTGGCAATGTCGGGGGAGGTTCCCCCCACCAATTCAATGGACGGCCGGCCTGACTGCGTCCCAGAGAATTTAGACCAGGCCCTGCAGGATATGGCAACTTGGTTGAGGAGGAGCAGGCTGAAATTGTATCCAGCGAAGACAGAAGTCCTTTGTCTAGGTCGGGGCGCTCGGGGAGGGGAAATACCTCTCCCAGTCTTCGACGGGGCCGGGTCAGGAGCCTGGGAGTCTTACTGGAGCCTTCACTATCAATGGAGGCCCAGATTGCTGCCACTGCCAAGTCAGCCTTTTTCCATCTAAGACAGGCAAAGCATCTGGCTCCCTTCCTAGAGCGCCAAGATCTGGCAACGGTGATTCATGCAACGGTCACCTCGAGACTGGACTACTGTAATGCCCTCTACATGGGGCTGCCTCTGTACCGAACCTGGAAGCTGCAGCTGGTGCAGAATGCGGCGGCTAGACTGCTGTTGGGGCTTCCCAAGTGGGAGCACATACAGCCTGGGCTGCGCGAGCTGCACTGGCTGCCAGATGTATACCGGGTTCGTTACAAAGTGCTGGTCATTACCTTTAAAGCCCTATATGGTTGAGGACCTGTCTATAGGGTTGCCAAGTCCAATTCAAGAAATATCTGGGGACTTTGGGGGTGGAGCCAGGAGATATTGGGGCGGAGCCAGGAGCAAGGGTGTGACAAGCAGAATTGAACTCCAAGGGAGTTCTGGCCATCACATTTAAAGGGACAGCACACCTTTTAAAATGCCTTCCTTCCATAGAAAATAATGAAGGATAGGGTCACCTCCTTTTGGGGCTCGTAGAATTGGACCCCTTGGTCCAATCGTTTTGAAACTTGGGGGGTATTTTGGGGAGAGGCTATACTGAAAATTTGGCATCTCTACCTCAAAAAACAGCCCCCCCAGAGCCCCCAATACCCGCGGATCAATTCCCCATCATTCCTTATGGGAATTGTTCATGGAGGTGCATAATGGCTGTGGGGGTGGGGCTTCCCCTGCCGGCCAGCTGGCTGGGAGAGGGGGGAAGCCTGTAAAACCGGAGGATCCCCCGCTGGGACCTGGGGATTGGGAAGCCTACCTGTCTACCTTAGGGACCGTCTCTCCCCATATGAACCCCAGAGAGCACTGAGGTCAGCCGGGAAAAACTTGTTGACTATTCCCGGACCGAGAGAGGTGAAGATGCAAAGCACCCGTAACCGGGCCTTCTCCTCTATAGCTCCGAGCCTATGAAACCAACTTCCAGAGGAAATGCGGGCCCTGCGGGACCTTGAACAGTTCCGCAGGGCCTGCAAGACCATCCTCTTCCGATTGGCTTTCGCTGAAGAAGGAAATTGTTAAGAAAAACTGCCATCATAAAAGCAAATATAGCATTAGCACTTTTATTAATTAACTTTTAAAATTTAATCTGAATTTTAATTAAACTGCTTAAATGTAATTTTATTTATTTCTGTATGATTGATACTTGAATTGTGCTGTTAGCCGCCCTGAGCCTGCTCTGGCGGGGAGGGCGGGATACAAATAAAATTTTGTTGTTGTTGTTGTTCAATGTGGGCCGGTGGGTTGGGAGCCTCCAGGGTGGGAGAACCCCCACCCAGCCCGGGGGCTTGGGAGCCCTATTATGGAGACTCCAGCAAGGGCTTTCAAGGCACATGAGGCAGAGGTGGTTTGGCAAGGCCTTCCTTTGCAGAGTCTTCCTTGGTGGTCTCCCTTCCAAGTACCAACCCTGCTTAGCTTCCAAGATTTGACAAGATCAGCCTACATTATGCTGCCTTCCTCCCAGTATCTTTTATTTGGACAAACACAACACAGTGTGCAGGCATTCAGGTTCTCTGTAATAGTCACAGAATGGTTTAAAAAAAAAAAAAGGTGAGAAGAAAAATTAGATTTCAGACCACAGCGTTAAAGCCTTGGACTTGCATCTTGGGCAAGATGTGTTGCGACAGGTACAGAAGTGGCTAGAAGCAAACAGAATAGGCTGCGTGGGGCAGAGCTGGGTCACATTGCACCTAAGCCTTCTGGGAAGAAGAAGGGGAGGCATTCTTCATTTGACGTGAAAGCCAGAGCTTAATCAGACCTTTCCACCTGCTTCGCTTTGCTTGCAGCAGAATGAAATACTCAGGACCTTTAAAAGGCTGCGAGTGCAGGGAAAAACAAGGTCGTCGTGACATTAACAGAACTGGTAATTAATTTAGAACATGCAATAGGTAAAGTGTTAATGGAAGCCAAGTTGAAGAATATTTCCTTGCAGCTAGAAGTCAAGAAACCACCATAAGTGAAGCCAACAGTTGGCAACGCCAGGCTAGGAAATTCCTGGAGATCACTGCAGTGGGAGAAAATAGGGTGGAGGAATTGCCGCTGAATCTGTAAGCAATGGACGGGCTTTTTTTGTAGCAGGAACTCCTTTGCATATTAGGCTACACCCCCCTGATGTAGCCAGTCCTCCAAGAGCTTACAGGGCTTCTTAGTACAGGGCGGTGTAGCCTAATATGCAAAGGAGTTCCTGCTACAAAGAAAGCCCTGTCTACGGTCTTTACTTTAGAGGATGCCCAAGAGCATTGACCAGTAATCTCTTCCAGGGGAGCCTGGGGAGGCCAGGATTTGGAGAGGGGAGGGACCTCAGTGGAGTATAATACCATACACCAGGGCTGGCCAAACTTGCTTAATGCAAGAGCCACATAGACTAAATGTCAGATGTTTGAGATCTGCAAAACATGAATGTCAGGGAGGGAAGGAAGGGAGGGAGGGGAAAAGAGATTGCAGAGGAAGAGGTGGAAAGAAAGCAACTTTAACTTTAAATGTATTCTCCAAGCTGGCCAATGGGGTGGTTAGGGCTTTGAGAGCCACACAATATGTATGAAAGAGCCACATGTGGCTCCTAAGCCAGAGTTTGGCCATTCCTGCCATATACCCTCCAAAGCAGCCATTTTCTCCAGGAGAACTGATCTCTAGCCTGGAGATCAGTTGTAAATCTAGGAAATCTCCAGGTCCTGCCTGCAGACTGGCAACCCATGCAAAGACCCATTTCAGATCATTATCCTCCAGTCGAATACTTCTCTGCCATGGCTATATGTGGTATTCCTCTAACAGCTTACACATTGTTTTGTGATACCTTAATGGGGACCAGCATAGAACCCAGTCCTGATAGCTCTGGTTCATACTCATCCTCTTTAAATTCTGACAGTACTCAGAGGGCCTAAACAATGGGTTATGTTTTCCCCAGGTCTATGCAGGGTTTCTAGGGATGATGATAAGTACAGCAGAAGAAGGAAGGGGCGATTGCATGTGAACCTTGAAGAGATGTTTGGTCGATGCTCAAGGAATCCCCCAAATTAAAGATTATAGAGATGGAGGGGATTCCTAGAATATTGCCCATCACTTCTGGGTTCAGAGGCAATTCCCCAACCCCACCTTCTCCCACTGCAATTATCAGCATTGGTGAATAAGTGAGTGGATTAGAAGGCAAACGTCCACCTTCTAATCCACTTCAGGCAAATGTCAACCCTAGGTCTATGTGATAAAACATGTACTGTGAATTCTGGGCTGGGAACTTAATCCCAGAAATGTTGAGGGAATCAGTTTGGAATCATGGTTGGTGGGGAGATACCTTCAGCCTCCCCCCCTTGGTATTTTCCCACCCCAAAAGAGCTCCAGGGGCGCACTGTTTGCCCTGTTGGGAAACATAGGTGTACTCCCCATCAGTGCATATTTAATCTTGAATAGGGCAAGTGGCAATTTTAGATTAGGAAAATGGAGGTGAGGAGCTATAGCCACCTCTTTAATCTGAAATAGGCCCAGATGTGTCTGGGATTAATTTCCCAGTATAGAACATGTTTCATTGCTTGAATCTAGGAAAGTCTTGGAGGGGGGAAGAAACATAATATGTAGTTAGATCCAAAGGTCTTCTCAGTAGGCTTGCCAGTCGCCCATTGAGGCAGATAATTTTTTTTTTAAATAACAAGTGGTATCATGTATGCAATTTTATCCCTTCCAGTGAAAACCCAGTAACAGCAGGTAGCATTTAGGAATTTAGAGATTCCTAGAGCTGCTCTGTTTCACTTTCAGGATTTCACCAGAAATAATGCAATGGTGCACATGACATCACATACACCCCGTGCCATAATATGCCTTAATAAAATGAATTATTCTTTAAAGTGCCACTGGATAGTTACAACACCTGCAAAATTATTCTCATCCAAATCCATTCACTTCAATAGGCTTAAATGGCATTAAGCTGAATGTAGGATTGCACTGTTACACAACTGAAACCCCTATGGAATTTGGCAGCTGTTGCAATTCTATTGCAAATGCCACTGAAGCTCATTCAAAAGGTTTGCGTCTCCGAGTGACATGCACTAGAGCAGTCTGTTACAGCAAAAACTGCAGAGTCTTGTGGTATCCTAACGGGTGGATTTTGGCAAAAACTTATGTGAACTACAGCACATTTCATCGGGCACAAATATTGTGGCTGACCTCTGTGTCATCCAGATAAGAATTTTCAGTCTGCAAAAAGGAAGGAAAAGAAAACAATTTCCCGAATTGCAATTATCTTGTTCCTGAATTTTGAACCACAACTTTCTAATGCCAAACAGCCTTTTAGCTTTTCAGGACTTATCATAACTTCTCAGATGATTTTTGAGTTGAGGAACATCAGACCTAGAATTTAAGATTTTTAGCTTTCAAATATTATAAACAGATGTAAATTTCTACACAGAGAGAGAGAGGGATGGGCTCAAACTGGCTTCATGATGAATTTCTGGTTCGTGTTTCATAAAATCAAGTTCCTGGAAGAGTGACTGGCACTAACTTTCCACAAAGTTTCAAGCTGTTTGTGGAAGTTCATGCTGGTTTGCAAGCGAAAAAATTTCCAGTCTCCACTCAATTACAATGTTTACAAAACTTCAATGCAACTACTTGGAGGGCATGTAGAGGAGCATCTGGGGAAAGTCTGCTGAAACTTTAAAGTCTCTAGCTTGGACAACCTCTGCTCTATACACTCCTGAACCTCCTGAACCTGCACCTGTCAAAATGACCATTTCCCCAGAAAGCACTTTTCTGTGGGCACCTTCCCTGTAAATGCAATCCTCATCAAACTTCAAGGGCAGATAGAGGAGATTCAGCTAGGTCATTTTCGCACTCACCTTAATCAGCAGCGACGACCCTCTTCACCACGCAGGATCTGCGCGGATTTTGCACTAATTGCCGCGGAGCACCCAGAAGAGCCAGAAAGTCCCAGCGCTTTTGCGGTGCAAACGGAAACTGGTGTTTGGCGGTTTCCGTTTGCGCCGCAAAAGCGCCGGGACTTTCCGGCTCTTCTGGGTGCTCCGCGGCAATTAGTGCAAAATCCGCGCAGATCCTGCGCGGTGAAGAGGGTCGTCGCTGCTGATTAAGGTGAGTGCGAAAACGACCCTAGAGATTCCTTGAGAGTCTGGTGTCTTTAGCATGCTGGGGAGGCATTCTGGGTGGGGTGTCTGTTGTGAAGAGAGGAAGGAAAGGTGATTGTAAGCTGCTACAAGATTTCTTTTAGCTTTTCAGCTAAAATTGCTGAGCAGTCGGGTTAGAACTGATTAAAGGAAGTTCTTCTTCACCCAAAGGGTGGTTAACACATGGAATTCACTGCCACAGGAGGTGGTGGCATCTACAAGCACAGACAGCTTCAAGAGGGGATTTGATAAACATATGAAGCAGAGGTTCATCAGTGGCTATTAGCCACAGAGTATTGATGGAACTCTCTGTCTGGGGCAATTATGCTCTGTATTCTTGGTGCTTGGGGGGGGGGGCAACAGTGGGAGAGCTTCTGGTGTCGTGCCCCACTGTGTCAAGTCTGCTGTAATGCTTAGTTAGTTTAGTCACAAACTCTGGTTCAGGAAAAGGATCCTGGGTAAAAACCATTCTGTATTCAGATGCTGCTAGCTTAAACTCTCCTCCCCCCTCCCTTCCTTTGTTATGTAGCAATGCTTGGAAATGGGAATATGGGAACAAGATTGTGGTGCCTTCTCAGAGATAGCCGGTGCTAAGGAAGCACCCAAGGCCAGCCAAAGCTTGAGAACGATAAAGCAACAATAATGTGTGAATGTGCCCTGCATAGAGTGCCCCCCCAAGGAATCCTTTTGATGTATACCTTAAATGTTTGCTCTTTGTGTATGTTCGCCAGTCTCTCAATCTGCTTCTACAGTCTTGCAACATGTTACAATAAACTAGAAACTTTTTATCAAGAAGGTCTCGTTATTGAAACATCAGACTTGACACACTGATGGACCTCCTGATGGCACCTGGGGTTTTTGGCCACTGTGTGACACAGAGTGTTGGACTGGATGTGCCATTGGCCTGATCTGACATGGCTTCTCTTATGTTCTTATGTTCCTTTGGGTAGTGATGGGCAGGGTATAAAACCAATTCTTCTTTTTCTTTACTCATTGAGGAACTAAATTGACAGTGGTTGCAGTGATGGTCCCTAGCTAGAGAGATTTAAAAGGGATTAGACAGATCTGTAAAGGAGAGGTCCAACAACAGCTTCTAGCCATGATGGTACTAGCCAATCACAAAATGATGCTTTGGCTAGTGTTAGATAGTAACAGTTAGTACAAAGGCTCCTAGCTCCCAAACATGGCTGGCGTGTGGAATAGGCAAGGTAGGTGGTGGTGGCCTGGGGTGCTAGCCCCCTCCCCATGCCCCACTGCTCTCTGCCTCCCTGGTCACAGAACCAGGAAGCTGAGAGCAGCTGGACAGTGTATTGGTGGTGCTCTCCTCTGAGCCCAGCTTCCCTTGCAAGGGAAGCCAGGCTTGGAGGAGAACGCACCCCGCCCGGCTGCTCTTGCCTTGAAAGCCTTGAAGAGTCCTTCTTCTCCTGGTAGCTTGGCTTCCCTTACAAGGCGAGAGCAGCAAGGCAGGGCGCATTCTCCTCTGAGCCCAGTTTCCCTTGTAAGGGAAGCTGGGCTTGGAGGAGAATTCCTGCAAGTACACTCTCAGAGGCACTCTAAGAAAGTCAGTCTCGAAGTGCCTCCGAGAGTACAGGCATGGCTTGCCCAGAGCCTGACCTGCCCTCCCTTTCCATGCTGCAAGGTGTTTCCTGCCCTGGAGCTGGAAACCTTGGTCTGGAGGGTGCCCTCTATGGCACTGTAGGTCCCTCCCCTCCCCGAGCCCCAACCTCCCCAGGCTTCACCCCCAAAATATCCAAGTATTTCCCAGTCCAGAGCTGGCAGTGGCAACCCTATGCATTAGTCTTTATAATGTTCCAGGTTTGCTCCCAGATATCTCCCATTAAAGGGATCAGGGACTAGATGCAACAGGAAACTCACTTGTAATTAGATGCAATGTGTATAAACATATTTTTCAAAATCGTCACAGTCTCAGGACAAACAAGCAGAACCAATGTTGCAATAAATAAAGCTTTTAAAGGATTAAGGCAGCAATCTGAAGAACACTTTCCTGGGAGTAACATCTATTGAATAAAATTCAGAGTTACTTCTGAGTAGGCCTCCTTAAATTTGCATTGATAGAAGAGAATCATAACTTAGTGGCAGAAATGTCCCAGGTATCTCAATAGAAAGAGATCTAAACTGGAGATGAGAAGGTCTGTTCTTTTAACAAATATCAGGGCTTTTTTTTAGCAGTTCTGGCTGGCTTGGTGTCAGGAGGTGTGGCTTCATATGCAGATGTGTTCCGGTGGAGCTTTTTCTGCAAAAAAGCCCTGTGTGAAGAAGAATTGCAGACTTATACCCCGCCCTTCTCTCTGAATCAGAAACTCAGAGTGGCTTACAATCTCCTATATCTTCTCTCCCCACAGCAGACACTCTGTGAGGTGGGTGGGGCTGAGAGGGCTCTCACAGCAGCTTTCCTTTCAAGGACAACCTCTGCCAGAGCTATGGCTGACCCGAGGCCATTCCAGCAGGTGCAAGTGGAGGAGTGGGGAATCAAACCCGGTTCTCCCAGATAAGAGTCCACGCACTTAACCACTACACCAAACTGGCTCACAGTGAAACAATGGTGATGTCAGGTGATGTGGCTTAAGATGCAAATAAGTTCCTGCTGGGGTTTTTTTCTACACAAAAAGCCCTGACAAAAATGATACGTAAGAGTAAGGAGAATTGCTGTCTTGCCTCATCTCACTGTGCTCCATTGTTTTTGATGTTTTCCTACCAGACTGGAAGAAAAATGCTGAAAACAACATAATTCAAAAAGGCAATGGATTGGCAACAACAACATTTAGCTCCCCTTGCCTGCCTGCTTGTCATTAAAAATTGACCCACCCACTTTAGCTGTGAATGAACAATTATAGAAGGATACCCCCATGTGAAGAAATGCATTTTGGGGCAGAGATCTGACCTGAGAAAAACCTTTAAAAATTTTCCTCTCTGGAAGTCTGCTCAATGGCTTTCCAGCCTCACCTCAGCGACTAGCTAGAGACAATTGGATGTTCCAGTCTCCCCCCTCCCCAGCAGGGAGCAGAGATTTGGAGTTATTAAATACTAGAAGGACTTCAGGAAGAAGCTTCTGGAGACTTCAGGAAAAAACTTATTTGACCCATTTTGACCTGGTCAGTGGGTGAGGAAAATTATCAACTCTCTTTTCCTCCTGGGAGTGAGGAGGAGGGCCTCTTTTGTGCTGAGTCCATCAGAGCAGACAGAACTCTTAACTGAGGTCTGGAAGAGGTGGCCATTGCCATCTGATATCAGGGACAACTGAAGGAAGCTGTAAGGTAATTGTAACTCTTTAGAGATCTGTAACTTCCTAAGCTAAGGTGCTATATTTTAACATCTAATAGGGCATGTATAGAGAAAGGAACAGAGGAACTACATTTTACTCCTTTCTTTTAAATCCCTTGCTCTGTCCGTTGCTGTGTTACAAGTATGCTTGTGAACATTTTCTTTTTAATTAATACTTTATAACTTTTGATGCTGCTAGTGGTTCTCTGTACTACACAGACCTCCAACTGTCTCAAACACACTATTTTAAATGGAATGCCAGGGGGAAGGCAGTCAGTTGGCAAGTGGCTATTCCTCTAGGGGCACGCAAGACAGTAAGTTGTCTCCATGGTAACCAGGCACTGGGCAGCAGGAGACATAGAGGCAAGGCCTCAGAACTTGGGAGGGAAGCTGGGAGTCCTGAATGTCCTAGTGGGCAATTCCTACAGAGGTCAAGTGGTGGTGGTGGGTTACAGGAGAGAGAGAGAAAAGCTTCTCCAGGCATTGGGAAGACTTTAGAACATAAGAACGGAAGAGAAGCCATGTTAGATCAGGCCATGTATTTGGAGGGCAGGGTGGAACAGGGTCTGTAAGCTGGAGCAAGATTGTTCCACTCAGGGGTCATTTTGTAGAAAAATAGGTGGTGGAGCTCATCCAGGGATTGTTAGGCAGCTGTACCTACTATTCAATGGGCAAGGTAGGTAGATAGGGAGGAGGAGGGGGAACCCTCAGAAAGGTTCAGGAACTGCACTCCTGTGAGCTCCTGCTGAATTCAAAGCCTGGTTCCACCACACCCCATAAAAGTCTAGCTTAGCCCTTAGACGGTATGGTTAAGAGGGTTATAAATTGATCAGAAAGAAGCTGATATTTGGCTAGATGATATATGGGCCGGCAAAGGAAGCTTCTTGTAATATTCATAAACCCATGGAAACATCGAACATCCAAATACACTTCATTTCTTGCTGATTTTTCAAAAGCACTGGCTGGTGTCGGGAAGTTCAATTTCAGCAAAGAGCGTCTGGCTGGATCCAGTTTCTAAACTTTCTGATAGGCCATCAATCTGATCAGCCATTGATTGTCTGGTGTTTCGCCACCACCCTTGGAAGGAAAGAAGAGCCAGGATGTGCTCCCTCCTGTAAGACAAAAAGAAAGTGAATTCTTCGTGAATACGAAAAAACCAAATACATGATCAAAGTGAGCTGGAAACAACCCACCCTGTGCAAGCATAACAACAGGCCTACTGCCAAGCCAACGTGCCTTGGCAAACATCCCTCCCCAAATTGTTATGGGCCAAAAATCAGCAGGACTGGAAACTCCAAGTGCAGGAAAGACTGTAGGTCAATAGTCCGTAATGTGGGCAGTTGTATATAAACAATAATTTGCAACTGCAACAGCTGTAAACCCTCCCCCCCTTATCGAGGCAGAATCCAGCCAACTCTGCCTGTCTTCCCTGTATCTTCAGCCCTCCTTAGATTAGAGATTTAATAAGTATAGTCAATCGTATATCTTGAATCTTATTTATCAAGGCTTTTTTTTGTAGAAAAAGCCCAGCAGGGATCATTTGCATATTAGGCCACACCCCTGATGCCAAGCCAGTCAGAATTGCGTTCCTGTGCATTCCTGTTCAAAAAAAGCTCTGTTATTTATTATGTTATTTCATTCTATTTTTATCCTGCCACCAATGTTCCCTCTAAGCTGCAGAGTCTTGTGAGCAAAAATTCTACTTTGTGAGCTACTGCATAAATTATTGTGCTCCAGGGTCATCCTTCCTGAGCTGAGACAAAAATCTGTGAGCTGAAGGCTAAAAATCTGTGAGCTAGCTCACGCTAACTCAGCTTAGTGGGAATACTGCGTGCCACTTCCCTGGCAGTTGGGGTTTGGGGCGGTTAACAACATAGATATACAAATATCTATAAAACAAATATTCTATAAAACAATTTAATTCCACAGGGCCTGTAAAATTGAATTGTTTTGACAGGCCTTTAACATCTCAATGGGAGAGGACTGCCACTCTACACTGCTGAGCAACATCATTTATGAAGAATTATGATCACCGTAGGATCACTGTGAAAAGAAAGAAAATTATGACCCCGCCTATACTGGAATTTTGAGTAGCGCCATGAAATGTATTTTAATTGTTAATTTTACTGTCTTTAAATTGTAACCTTAAATTGTGTTTTGGTTGATTGTTAGCTGCCCTGAGTCCGCTTGTGAAGAGGGTGGAATAGAAAACTAAAGTAATAGATAAATAATAAAAATAAATAATACACATCACCCTGGCATGATGATCAGAGAAGCCGATAGCGGGCTCAGTAAGACTGTCTCAATGGAATCTCAGAGAGGATTGTGAGGAACTCCAAAGGGATCTGTTGAGGCTGGGTGAGTGGGCGTCAACGTGGCAGATGCGGTTCAATGCGGCCAAGTGCAAAGTAATGCACATTGGGGCCAAGAATCCCAGCTACAAATACAAGTTGATGGGGTGTGAACTGGCAGAGACTGACCAAGTGAGAGATCTTGGGGTTGTGGTAGATAACTCACTGAAAATGTCAAGACAGTGTGCGTTTGCAATAAAAAAGGCCAACGCCATGCTGGGAATTATTAGGAAAGGAATTGAAAACAAATCAGCCAGTATCATAATGCCCCTGTATAAATTGATGGTGCGGTCTCATTTGGAGTACTGTGTGCAGTTCTGGTCGCCGCACCTCAAAAAGGATATTATAGCATTGGAGAAAGTCCAGAGAAGGGCAACTAGAATGATTAAAGGGCTGGAGCACTTTCCCTATGAGGAAAGGTTGAAACGCTTGGGACTCTTTAGCTTGGAGAAACGTCGACTGCGGGGTGACATGATAGAGGTTTACAAGATAATGCATTGGATGGAGAAAGTAGAGAAAGAAGTACTTTTCTCCCTTTCTCACAATACAAGAACTCGTGGGCATTCGATGAAATTGCTGAGCAGACAGGTTAAAACAGATAAAAGGAAGTACTTCTTCACCCAAAGGGTGATTAACATGTGGAATTCACTGCCACAGGAGGTGGTGGCGGCCACAAGTATAGCCACCTTCAAGAAGGGTTTAGATAAAAATATGGAGCACAGGTCCATCAGTGGCTATTAGCCACAGTGTATGTGTGTATATAAAATTTTTTGCCACTGTGTGACACAGAGTGTTGGACTTGATGGGCCGTTGGCCTGATCCAACATGGCTTCTCTTATGTTCTTATGTTCTTATGAATGCCTGGAGGAATAATTCTGTCATACAGGCCTGATTACTGCGATTTGTTACAGGTAAGAATAGCATACCTAATATCTGGATAGTCCTGAGACAAGTTTTGAAGGCAGTCTTTGATTTTTTGTTTCTTCTTCTCACCAATTATGTCTGCAATGTGTAGAATGGCAGGGAAGAGCCAATCAGAACTGGAACCCTAGAGACAAGTCGAAAGATGGGGATTTTTTTTAAAAAAACTGCACACATGAAGCTACCTCCTACTTAATCAGACCCTTGGTCCATCAAAGTCAGTACAGTCTACTCTGATTGGTGACCCTCCAAGGTCTTACATCCTGGGGCATCTGGATGGGAAAGGTTAGTGGATTAGACCCCTGGATTTGATCTAGTATGCCTCTCCTTAGATTAAATTTCCCAGCAGGCTGCATATATAATATCAAAGCCAGAAGGTCAGAAGGAAAGCAAAGCTGTCCAGCAACAGAACCCCCACTGATGTGGGTATGACAGTTTACTACCAAGCTTAATTTAGGAAGTAAATTTATTTATTTCCTAAGTGAGGCTTATTGACCTTAGGGAGATTTGACTCAATACAAGCAGGGCTTTTTTTTGTAGCAGGAACTCCTTTGCATATTAGGCCACACCCCCTGATGTAGCCAGTCCTCCAAGAGCTTACAAGGCTTTTACTGCAAGCTCCAGGAGGATTGGCTATATCAGGGGTGTGTGGCCTAATATGCAGAGCGGTTCTTGTTAAAAAAATCCCCGATTACAAGAATCTCCAGTACAAACTTCACAGGACGTTTTAGAATGGGACCAATAGGGACCCACATCACAGTATGACTGGTGAAATATAACTTTGGAGACCTGCTAGATTCAAATCCAGTAGCATCTTAGAGATCAATAAAATTTTGAGGATATGAACTTTCAAGCGTCAAAGCTCCCTTTGTCAGAGAAACCATAATTGGGAAACCTGAGTTCAAACCCCCATTCCACCATTAAATATCACTTTTGAGAAGCTCCTCTCATTTTTAAAGTCTAAGTTACTTCACAGAGGATAAAATGGAAGAGAGGAGAACAATGTCCTCCCAGAGTTCCTTGGGGGAAGGGCAACATTTTTTTTAAAGTGAGAGATAGACAAGTTTAATGAGCAGAAATCTTGGAAGTGTGTCCTCTGCTGCATTTGTGATATTGAAACAGCTATGGACAGTTTCACATCACTCTACATCTGCACCTGTGACACAAACAGTAACATTTACCCACCAGGCGTTTCATGCTATTATTTATAATTAGGGCGTCTTGTTTCATCAGCTTGCTGACTTCTTCCCCTTTTCTTCTCCCCCTTTTGTTCTTTGACCGCAGGGTTTGCGTAATATATTCTTTAACCATTTGCTTGTGAATTTCATGGAGAAAATTCTGTCAAAAAGACACAAGAGGCGGAACAGGTTGTTAATTGCCACTCGAACTGCAGAAGGTTCAAAGAGCCCCTGGAGATTTTGGAGGGGCTGGAAAACTGCTTGGAAACTTTTACATTTGGAGGGCTTAGTGTGGCCTAGGCTAGTCTGATCTCATCAGATCTTGGAAGCTAAGCAGGGTTGGCTTTGGTTAATTCTTGGATGGGAAACCACCAAGGAAGTTGAGGGTTGTCAGGGCTTTTTTTGAGCAGGAACGCACAGGAATGCAGCTCCAGCTGACTTGGTGTCAGGTGGTGTGGCCTAATATGCAAATGAGTTCCTGCTGGACTGTTTCTACTAAAAAGCCCTGAGTGAAACAATGGTGATGCCAGGGGATATGGCCTAATATGCAAATGAGTTCCTGCTGGGGTTTTTACTACAAAAAAGCCCTGAGGGTCACTATGAAGTGACAGGCAATGGCAAACCACTTCAGAATGTCTCTTGCCTTGAAGAGCCTACAGGGTCGCCATAACTTGGCTGTGACTTGATGGCAGTTTCCACCATTCATGGTACAGCACCGATTTTACATGCAGAAGGTCCCATGTTCAATCTCTGGCATCTGCAGTTAAAAGGATCAGGTAGCAGATCATGCGAATGACCCTGGCAAGCTGCTGCCAGACAAAGTAGAGGGTAGTGACCCTGTCAGACCAATAGTATTGCTGTTAAATAATAAAAGTGTGCCACCAAGTTTCAGCTGACTCATGGTGACAACCCCATTCATGAGGTTTTCAAGGTGAGAGATGAGCAGAGGTCGTTTGCCATTGCCTTCCTCCGCATAGCAATTAAGGCTGCCAAGTCCCTGGTCCGGGTGGGGGTTCTCCTGCCCTGGAGGTTCCCAACCCGCTGGCCCATATTGGGCCGGCGGGGGAACCTCTCCCAGCGTTGCTGGCATGATGGTGTCACTTGTGGGTGACGTTATCACACTGGCGACATCGCATGCCAGCCGCTCTTGGCATTTCCGGGAAAACTCTATGGTTTTCCTGGATGCTCTAGCAATTTGGGAGGGAAATCTCTACGGCACAATAGGTACCATAGAGTTTTCCCCTCCCAAATCGCTACAGCGTCTGGGAAAACCATAGAGTTTTCTTGAAAAAACTTAGAGCGGCTGGTGCATGGCATCGCCGGCACGGTGATGTCACTTGTGGGGGATGTCATCATGTCGCACGCACAAAGCATACTCCCAAAAAGTCCCCATCCAGAGAACGCGGGGGACTTGACAGCCCTAATAGCAATCCCATTCTTTGTTGGTGGGTTCCTGTCCGAATGCTTACCACTGCCTATCCTGCTTTATCAAAGATTTCAGGTTTTCACGGCTGGTAACATCATTAGGGTTTGTAGAATCTTTCGGGCTCAAGTGCCGTGTTCTACTGGAGAAAGTTTTCCTTCCAGACGTTTTGTTCTCAGCTGCAGAGAACATCCTCAGTGGCGTTGCAGCTGGAGCAGGCGCTCTGACCTTCTTGGCTGCAGTGCATTGAGTGAGGCCAGGGCTGCTGGAGAGCTGCTATTTCTAGGCTGGAGGGGGTGTGATGAAAGGGCAATAGGTTTGTGGATGTGCCCATTGTTTGGTGGGGCTTCCTGGAAGGGTAGTGATAAGGAAACTGGCTGTTGAATGTGACCATTGTTCTGTGTTAATTGCTGGGAGGGTTGGAAGGGGTGTGAAGATAAGGAAGATGGTTGTTGACTGTGCTGATTGTTCTGTGGAATGTGCTGGTTGTTCTGTGACATTCTGCAATTTATAGTCTGTAGGGTGTTTTGCAGAGCTGGGTACCAAGATTGGTGGATGAAAATGCCTTCTTCCTTTCTGTTAAAATATCCTGCTTTAGCTTCCAAGCTCTGACAAGATCAGACTAGTTAGGGCTGTTCAGACTCTATATCTACTATTATAATTAATATTACCTTGTAAATGGGATCCTTCAGATGAACTAGAGGTTTAGAAAATTCTTCAGTGGCTGACACTGCTTTCTGGATGAACGAGTCAGGAGTTCCACTATATAAAATCCACTTTTTGCTCAGGATTTTCTTGAACATTGGCTGAAAAAAAACCCAGAGACACAAATACACAATTGTACTGCTAAAACACCCTTTTAAAAAATGATAATCTGTAATCTAGTCGATTCACAGCCCCGTGTAAAAGCTTGACACCACCACTTCACTGACATTGGTGCGGGGCCCTAGTTGGTATCCTGTCCCTTGCTGTGCAGATAATAATAATATGATGATGATATTGGGTTTATATCCAACCCTATACTCTGAATCAGAGTCTTAGAACGGTCATAATCTCCTTTACCTTCTCCCCCTACCCACAACAGACACCCTGTGAGATAGGTGGGGCTGAGAGAGTGTTTACTTGAAAGGGCAGGTACTGTAAGAGTTCTCTGAGCCCCACCTACCTCACAGGGTGTCTATTGTGGGTGGGGGGAGGTAAAGGAGATTGTGACCACTCTGAGACTCTGAGATTCAGAGTACAGGGCGGGATATATATCCAATATTTTCTTCTTCTAACAGTAGCTGCCCTTTCAAGGACAACTCCTACGAGAGCTATGGCTGACCCAAGGCCATTCTAGTAGCTGCAAGTGGAGGAGTGGGGAATCAAACCCGGTTCTCCCATAGAAGAGTCCGCGCACTTAACCACTACACCAAACTGGCTGTCATATAAGCAACAAATGACAGAAACATAAGTGAAGAGAGCATAGCTACTGTATCAGTCCACTGAAAATGAGCCACAGTTCACCAATCAAAGTGGTTGTTACTGTTGCCACCAATAGCAGAGAGATGGAGATCATATATATGGCTCACAGCACTAAGACAAAATTAGTAGAACACAAATGCCGTGAATTTAGGTCTCCCTTGTACTGATTTATAATAAAATATATTTTTCAAATCTTGTTGTTGCCGTAATTATGTGCACATATAATTCTGTAATATTCACATTTCTACAACATATACAATCTAAATGTATCATGTACACTTCAAATGTATAGTTTTCAATATCACCATGTAGCTTGCAACCAAGGGTTATAATAGACCCTAATGGAGCCAGGAGACTACAATTATTCCACACAGCAGAAACAGTCTGATGCGTCCTTTGCACAACCCCCCCCTTTCCTGCCTCCTCCCTCAGAGTACTGAGGTAAAATTAATCTCAAATATTAAACCATTATGGCCCTTCCTGACAGCCATCAGGAGCACATTCTCACCTTTTGTTTTAAACTGGGAATCTATTCAGAATACCCAGGACAGCCCATCAACTGTCATTAACTCGACCATATTCCACAAGGAGGGAACACCCCGCTCCAAACAGTATATAACATGAGTGCAAACTTGGCTCCTATGTGCAACCTGTGTGCACCAGGATAGGTTGCATCCCTGTTACTCTAAGTCAGGGGTGGACAAACTGTGCCTCAGGAGTCACATGTTGCGTTTTCAGACCTATTGTGTGGCTCTTAAAGCCCCCACCACCCCATTGGCTGGATTGGAGATGAGATTTCTCTTTAAATCAGTTCTCCAAACCAAGCCAGCCAGTGGCTTGGAGAATGCAGTTAAAGTTGCTTTCTTTCCACCTCTCTCATTTATTTTCCTTCCTTCCTTCCTTCGGCTCTCAAATATCTGATATTTATTCTGTGGCTCTTACATTAAGCAAGTTTAGCCACCCCTGCTCTAAGTAATGGGCCTCTTTGATGTGTCATACTGGCTGTGCATGTCCTCATCTTCAATTTTTACATGGAATTCTGCACATCTGGACCGGTAATACAATCTCTGTAACCAGGGGTTGCTTTGTAGAAAAATAGGTGGTGGGGCTCATCCAGGGATTCTTTTGCAGCTGCACCTACTATTAAATGGACAAGGTGGGGAGGAGGAGGGGGAACCCTCAGAAAGGTTCAGGAGCTGTGCTCCTGTGAGCTCCAGCTGAATCCAAGGCCTGTCTGTAACAATCCCTAATCTCTACTCCTCACTCCAAGTTTCCTAGCCTCTTGATTGTGTGCATGAGAGAACCCTGCTCCAAAATAGCTCTACCTCTGATCTGCTTTTGCTAATTCCCCCCAAAAGAGGAGACCCCAGCAATTGCAGTAACAATTTCCTGGTGATTCCTAGAGCAACCATCATCACTTCTAGATTTCCCACAGAAGTGATATCATCATGCTCAGAACACTGGTGAGGTTTTGTAGATGTTGTTGGTTTGGCAGTTCAACTCCAAACTTACAGGTGGTCCTAAGCAGGCCTGTAGCAACGGAGGGTCCAGGGCACAGCCCCCCAACCCCCATTGGACCTTTATGCCCCTTCTTTCCCCAGCTCCCGCTCTCTCTGCTGCCACTTTTCTGGCAGCCCTGATCTCTGCGCCACTCTGGTGGCCCCCACCCCACTCCATGGGCACCTCCCCCTCCCTCCCAACTGTCACGGGCTGGGGCCAGGCCAGGCAAAGTCCAGGGGCAGTCCAAGGTCTGTAGCTGGGTAGCAAGGAGGGTCCAAAGCGCCAAAACCGAATCACAGTCCAGGTATCGTAGGTCAGAGGTTCAGAAGCCAAAGTCAGGGGGTCCAGAAGTCAATGCCAGAGTCAGGGGGTCCAGAAGCCGAAGTGGATGCTAGAACGTCAGGTAAGTGACTAGTTGCTTCCACAAAGCCTTCTCTCAAAGCCCACAGCTATATAGCCCTCTGCTGTCTGTTGCCCATTTGGGCTAATTGCTGACTCAGAGGGCAGCCAGGATCCTGCTGAGACTCAAGCACCCTCACTCCTAGAAGGGCCAGAATCCTTTCAACACTCAGGGCTCAGGGAGCGTCTTGCTCGTGAGCGTGCCGCCCTCCTCTGACCCCTGAGGTCCTGACGAAGGCGGTCACGCACATGAGCCACCCGAGAGGGCGAGGCAGGGGGGCTTGGATCTTCTCCAGCAGGAGGCAGGGGCACTGGTGCAGGTGGCAGAGGCACAGTTTCTTCTGCAGGCTCAGCTTCTTCTGCAGGGCCCCCAGCACCCATGACACCAACTCACTCACCAGCCTGGCAAAACAGTGAAGAGCGAGCTCCTGAAGCTCTTTCAAGGCTCCCCCTCCGAGCACGTGATTGGCAGGAAAAGCTGCGCTGAGGCCGGCAGTTCCTATGCCAGCTTTCCAGTGCACTCAGGACGTTCAGTGCTGGGCCGGCCATCACTGAACTTACTGAGCTCACTGGAAAGCCGGTGTAGGAACCACCAGCATCAGAGCGGCTTTTTCCACTGATCACGTGGTCAGCGGGGGTGGGGGGCACCTTGAAAGAGCCCCAGAAGCCTGCTCTTCACTGTTTTGCCAGGTTGGTGAGTAGGAAGGGAGGGAGGGGGAGGTGCTGCACTGAGGGGGGTGGGGCCGCCAAAGCTGCACGGAGATCAGGGCTGCTGGAAAAGTGGTGGCAGAGAGAGCAGGGGCCCCTCCACCCAAAATTTTGTTCTGTGGGCCCCCCAACTGGAATTTTCTGGCTACGGGCCTGGTCCTAAGTGCTGAAAAGCCAGATGTTGAGGTCCTGAAGTTATATGTGAACACATGTAATAGCTGGTACTTTGAAACCACGCCCCCCCCCCCCAAAAAAAGCAGCTTTGGAGGTTAAATTTGTGGAACAGAGAAATAGAGTAGGAGAGTGTCATTTTCCTGCCTGTAGTCCCTCCACTCCAAATCAGGCCACCATTCCCCTATGGGTTTGGCCTCAGAAACCCTTTGGTTTAGAATTCTGCAGGAAATTGTAGTGGGTGAATTTGGGCTGTGAGATTCGCATTGCAGTTCAAGGCAGAGTCACAGCCTTCCACATTGACTGACCAGAGCTGGAAACGTGTTATCCTGTGGATGGCAGAGTGGAGAAATGGTCAGGAGAGAAAGGGTCAACCACCCACTTCCTGCATCAGTCTTCTCACTCTAAATCACAATCATCTGAAGCTGCTTGTCTTTAAAAGTTCTGTTGGGTGCAATATGCTTGCAATTAGTCATTAGGTCCTGTGTTATTCAGGGGTGGGTCTGGGGGCTGCCAAGGCAGCATTGCAAATTTAAAGCATACAAGGAACGCACAGTCATGGATAAGACCTGGGGTGCCGGAGGAGAAAGGTTAGGCTTCCGTAGGGAGCGCTGGAAAGATCTCTGTTAATTGTCAAAGATGGCATGCCCAGATTTGCAGCACATGCTTCACTTAATTAAGGGATTATGCACGGGTGGGTTGTCTTCCTGTATTCTGGCTCTTTCTAATCCCTAAACTGTATTTCCCAAGATAAATATAAGCCCCCAGCAGCATCTGGCAAAGGTATTAAGGAGGAAGAAACAAATTAAAATGTAAATCAAGGGGAAACCAAGTGGAATAGGAGAGCGGGTCAACGAATTGAAACCAATCCCTTGGAGATGTCGAGCGTTCTCGATGCTCCGTCCAAGAGCATCAGGTTCTGCACATTAGCAGAAGGGCGCTCGGGGGTGATGCCAATTAATAGTGACCAGGCTTCACTTGGCCCATGGTTCTGGAACTCAACAGTGAAGCAAAACATATCACAGAGGTGCAACCAGCCTGCATGATCCACATGGCAGACCAATGCCAATTTCTATGGTGAACTGGAAGGAGTGTTGGTACGAGGAGGTAAGATGCTGACCAGCCATCCTCTTGTCACTGATAAGAAGAAGAGGAGGAGGAAGAGACTGGATTTATACCCTGCCAGTTTGGTGCAGTGGTTAAGTGTGCAGACTCTGATCTGGGAGAACCGGGTTTGATTCCCCACTCCTCCACTTGCACCTGTTGGAATTGCCTTGGGTTGGCCATAGCTTTTGTGGGAGTTGTCCTTGAAAGGGCAGCTGCTGCGAGAGCCCTCTCAGCCCCACCCACCTCACAGAATGTCTGCTGTGGGGGGAGAAGATATAGGAGATTGTAAGCCACTCTGTGTCTCTGATCCAGAGAGAAGGGCAGGGTATAAATCTACAATTCTTCTTCTTCTTCTTCACTCAGAGCAGCTTACAATCTATTTCCCTTCCTCTCCCCACAACAGACACCTGTGAGGTAGGTAGGGCTGAGAGAGCTCTGAGAGAACTTCTCTTGAGAGACTACAGCTCTCAGAGAACCTGTGACTGACCTAAGGTCACCCAGCTGGCTATATGTGGAGGAGGAATGGGGAATCAAACCCGGTTCTCCCAGATTAGAATCCACTGCTCTTCACCACTATACCAAACTAGGCCAATGTCTGCTTAAAAAATTGTATAATGCCATATCTACTTCCAGTAAGAAAAGGCAGTGCATGATATGTCATAGTATACGTTGACCACATCATTTCCCCATTTGCAGGACTCGGTTAAGAGCAGCATGCTGATATAGCAGGATGGGCTGTAAACATCCTTATCTGGAGAAGCCACACTGTAGAAGAAAACCCGTCAATCCAGTCATTTATCTCCTGATCTGAAACTCAGTAGGTTTCCAGATTTCCCCCTTGTGGTCATGTTACATTTCTTAGAGGTTTTGTTAAAGCATCCTGTCTTACTTTAATGGTTGGAACGATGTAGGTGTGGGAGACCACTAAAATGATGTTAATTATTCTTTGGGAGAAGAAGTACTTCCTTTTATCTGTTTTAAGCTTACTGCTCATCAATTTCATGGAGTGCCTGTGAGTTCTTGTATTGTGAGAAAGGGGAAAAAGTTCTTCTTTCTCTGCCTTGGAGAAATGGCAGCTCTGGAGGGTGGATTCTATGTCATAACCAGGACTTTTTTTTTGAGCTGGAACGAAGTTCCGGCTGGCTTGGCATCGGGGTGTGGTCTAATACACAAATAAGCTTCTGCTGGGCTTTTTCTACACAAAAGCCCTCTGTGAAGCAATGGTGATGTCAGGGGGCGTGGTCTAATATGCAAATGAGTTTCTGCTGGGCTTTTTCTACAAAGAAATCCCTGGTTATAACACTCCTCCTGAACTCCTCATTTCCCAAACTCTGCCCAGCCTCAAATCTCCAGGAAGTCCCCAAACCCAGAGTTGGCAACCCTCCTTTTGAACATATAATGAATGCATTCACTCCACAAGACTAGCGTGTTTCATTCCCCCATCTCGGAATTGTCCTCTCCCATTGCTAAGAAAAATTCTCTCATCTTTGTCAAGAGCACTCAACCCCTTTCACTGCCCTTGAATCCCTTTCCATTGTGACTCTGAAATCCCCAGGGAGGAGAAGGGCCTCAGTGCCAGGAACTTGGAGGTGGGATTTCCTGGCTGAGCTGCAGCCCAAACAAGACAAGGGCTGCCAAGTCCAATTCAAGAAATATCTGGGGACTTTGGGGGTGGAGTCAGGAGACTTTGGGGGTGGAGTCAGGAGACTTTGGGGGTGGAGCCAGGAGCAAGATTATGAGAAGCATAAGTGAACTCCAAATGGCGTTCTGGTCATCACATTTAAAGGGACTGCACGCCTTTTGAATGCTTTCCCTTGATTGGAAATAATGGATAGGGGCAACTTCTTTGGGGGCTCACAGGATTGGACCCCCTGGGCCAATCCTTTTGAAACTTGGGGGGTATTTTGGGGAGAGGCACTGGATGCTATGCTGAAGATTTGGCACCTCTACCTAAAAAAACAGCCTCCCCAGATCTCCAGATATCCGCAGATCAATTCTCCATTATAAACTATGGGAATTGATCTCCATATGGAATAATGGAGTGCCTAGCAGGCATTTCCACCCCCAGTTTCTGATGACCCTGAAGTGGGGGGAGGGCCTCCAAAGCAAGGGATCCCCTGTCCTTACCTGGGGATTGGCAACCCTAAACAAGACCCAGAGGTTTGATCACCTTTCTGCATTCACGGTCTGCTTTGGTCTAAGTGTAGTTCTGTTCTACCCCCTCCCCTCCTGCTGTCTAGAATAAGCACGCCAGGCTGTGTTGTATACGTATCAAACAGGATTTCATTCCAGAAAGGAAGTTCAGAGGAAGCTGTGGAAATTAGCACAGGAGGTTTACCTTTGCTTGCAAAATACTTCTTGGGAGATTTATTTACTGCACTCAGTATCATGCTTCTATGACTGGACAAAACTCTGCTATAATAATCAAATATCTCAGTAAGTCCAGCCCTGCTGTGGGTGATGAAAATTTGCCCCCTCCCCTCGGGTTGTGATTGTTTTTGCAATAGGGCTGCCAGTCCTTGGTGGGGGCAGGGGATCCCCTGGTCTGGAGACCCTCCCCCCGCTTCAGGGTCATCAGAAAGGGGGGGAAGGGAAATGTCTGCTGGACACTCCATTATTCCCTATGAAGACCGATTCCCATAGGGTATAATGAAGAATTGATCCGTGGGCATCTGGGGCTCTGGGGAGGGGCTGTTTTTTTTGAGGTAAAGGCACCATGTTTTCAACATAGCACCAGTGCCTCTCCTCAAACACCTCCCAGGTTTCAAAAATATTGGACCAGAGGGTCCAATTTTATGTGCCCCAAAAAGAAAGTGCTCCAATCCTTCATTAATTCCAGGAGGAGGCAAGGCATTTAAAAGGATTTCCTGAATGACACATCTGCCCTTGACCTGTTTCAGTCTGGTATCAGGCCTGGGTTTGGTACTGAGATGGCTTAAATTCCGCTTTATTTAAAATTGGGCCGGGGGGGGGGGGTTCTGGTGGTACTGTTGGACTTCTTCAGGGCTTTTTTTTTGTAGCAAGAACTCCTTTGCATATTAGGCCACACACCCCTGATGTAGCCAATCCTCCAAGAGCTTACAGGACTCTTAGTACAGTGCCTACTGTAAGCTCCAGGAGGATTGGCTACATCAAGGGGGTGTGGCCTAATATGCAAAGGAGTTTCTGCTACAAAAAAGCCCTGTTGATACAGTTGATCACTCCATTCTTATCCAATCACGCTGAATATGGATTTGGTATTAAGGACATAGCCTTTCAGTGGTTTCAGTCTTTTCGGTCTGACTGGACATAAAAAGTCTCTGCTGGAGGTGCAGAACCAACTGGGTGGAATTTATCTTGTGTGGTGCCACAGGAAGAAGAAGAGTTGGTTTTAAACCCCACTTTTCTCTTCCTTAAGGAGTCTCCAACTGGCTTGCAATCATCTTCCCTTCCTCTCCCCTTGTGAGGCAGGTAGGGCTGAGAAAATTCTAAGAAAACGGTGACTGAACTAAGGTCACCCAGTTGGCTGCATGTGGAGGAGGAGCGGGGAATCAAAGCTGGTTTTCCACATCTGAGTCTGCCAGTCTTAACCACTCTACCAAGAGATGAGGGGTTCCTCTTTCATTACAATAGGAATGTTTTAATAAATAAATAAAATAAATACAAATCTAGTTATAGAACCCTTTGGTGGCATGTACTGCATTTCTTAGCTTGTCCCACTGAGTGCTGATTGTGGAAAGGGGAAGGCCTACGTGATTAGTAACCAGTGTTCCCTCTAAGCTGAGTTAATGTGAGCTAGCTCACAGTTTTTGGGCTCACACATCTTTCTCTCAGCTCAGTAAGGATGGTCCCAGAGCAAACTAATTTATGCAGTAGCCAAATTGCCCACTCACAGCTTTAACACCAGTCGCTCACAAAGTAGAATTTTTGATCACATGACTCCACAACTTAGAGGGAGTATTGTTAGCAACTGCGACCACTGAATATTAAGTAGATTGCCTCCTTCAGCAGGTTGGTCTCATGGATGATGTGATGTTGTCCACAGCAGGCATTCCCACCCGTTTATGTTCTTTACAACTTCACAATTCTTGTCTTGGCCTTGCTGGAAATCAGGGTCAGCAATGAGGCCATGCATGCTCAGAAATGAACACCAAGTCACTGTTTGTAAGCCGTTTCCCCAGAAGACCTTGTGGGTTTGAGCGCTATTCCTCTACTCAAGATCTCACAGCAGCTTCTGCAGCCCAGTTGGTTGAACTATGATTGAAAGTGAGAGGTCACATCTGCCCGCAGAAGGGATCTAGTACAAACTTGTGATTGAGAATGTAGGCATGAATGGAGGGATAATTTGCACGATCCGGCTAAAGTAAAAACGTTTTACTTTTCGCAGTTTAAATCTGTTTACGGTTACGGATGCAGCTGTGAAGCAGTCTCACTGTCAAAATTAATTGTGTTAACTTGGGCCGTCAGGAGTCAGACTCACAATGTGTATTCTAAGTGCTTGAACTGGCCTATAAAACAAGATTGTGAATGGAATAGAGAAGATGGAGATATAAGTACTTTTCTTCCTTTCTCACTATACAAGAACTCATGGATACTCAATGAAATTGCTGAGCAGTCAGGTTAGAATGGATAAAAGGAAGTACTTCTTCACCCAAGGGGTGATCAGCACATGGAATTCACTGCCACAGAAGATGGTGGTGGTGGCTTCAAGCATAGACAGCTTCAAGAGGGGATTGGATCACCATATGGAGCAGAGGTCCATCAGTGGCTATTAGCCATAGGGTTTTGATGGAACTCTCTGTCTGGGGCAGTGCTTCTAGTGTCCTGGCCCCACTGATGGACCTCCTGATGGCACCTGGGGGTTTTTTGGCCACTGTGTGGCACAGATGGACCATTGGCCTGATCCAACAGGCTTCTCTTATGTTCTTATGATTGGGATATTTCTTTCCATCAGTCACATTTTATCGCAGCCTTTCTCTAAGGAACTTGAGGAAGCATACATGGTTTCTTCTCCTCCACAGAGAAGGGAAAAAGAGAACTTTCTCTCTCTCTCCCAATATAACAGAACCCAGGGGCACCCAATGAAGTTGACAGGCAGCAGATTCAGGATAGGCAAAAGGAAATACTTATTTTCTCGTTGTGTAATAAAAATGTGGAATTTGTTGCTAGAGGAGGTAGCGATGACCAGTCATAGATGGCTTGAAAGAAAGGGATTGGACAGATCCACAGAGGACAGGTCTATCAGTGGCTTCTGGCTATGTGACTAAAGGGAGATGGCACATTCAGAGGCAGTTAACCTCTGATAACCAGTGCCAAATGGCAATATAAGGGGAAGACTCAGCCTCTATGCCCTGCTGCTGGCCCTCCAGAGGGACTGGCCACTATGTGAGACAGGATGCTGAACTAGATGAACCACTGGTCTGACTCAGCAAGGCCCTTTTTATATTATCCTCACAACAGCACTGAGAGATAGGTTAGGATGAGAAGAAGGGACAGGCCTAAAGGCAGCCAATGAGTTTTATGGCAGACTGGGAATTTGAGACCAGGTCTTCTAATGCTCTAGCTACTATACCATACTTTCCACCACCACCACCCCCCCGGGCACAACTAGCACCTTTGGAATGTTCAAATATCTTATTTTTTTAAAAGGGTTGTGCGACCTTTTCAACGTGCCTATCCTCAACCTCAAATATCTGTAACCTGGAAACTATGGGTAATTTTGGTCCATTCCAGAGTGATAATCTTTTAATTCTGTTGGAAGATCTTTTGATATATTAGAATCATAGAATTGGAAGGGGCCATACAGGACATCTAGTCCAACCTCCCGCTCAATGCAGGATCAGCCAAAAGCATCCCTGACAAGCATTTGTCCAGCTGCTGCTTGAAGACTGCCAGTGAGTGGGAGATCACCACCTCCCTAGGCAGCTGATTCCACTGCTGAACTACTCTTATTATTAAAAAACCCCCACCTTTCCCTTGATATACAGCCAATACCTTTCCACCCATAATTTAAACCCATTATTGTGAGTACTATTGTCCGTTGCCAACAAGAACAGTTCCCTGCCCTCCTCTAAGTGACAACCTTTCAAATATGTCAGAGAGCAATTGAGTCCCCCCTCAACCTCCTCTTCTTCAGATTGAACATTCCCAAGTCCCTCGGCCTTTTCTCATAAGGTTTGGTCTCCTGTAAAGTTAATTGTTACTAGCTAGTTGAGGGTACAACACTGAAAGGAATGTTTTAACCACAGATTAATGGAGGTTCAGTATTAAAAATCTTTTAAGGCCATGTACTTTACAGAGAGGAATTTTTGCCATAATATAAATGAGAATCAATCACTGAGTCTGTCATATGGAGCTTCGACTCTGAAAAGCTCATGCCCTGAAAATATTGCTGGTCTCTAAGGTGCAACCACACTCAAATCCAACTAATTTTCATTGCTCTCCAGTGTTTTGCCTGTTTTGTTGGAAGCCCTGGTTAAGTGGTTAAAGGATGGAACCAATCGAGTGTTCCAAGTCACTTTTCCCTATACAAACTCACAGGTGGATCCAGGTGGGCCAGCTGTGTTGGTCTGAAGCAGTAGAACAAAGCAGGAGTCAAGTATCACCTTTAAGACCAACAAACTTTTATTCAGAATGTAAGCTTTTGTGTGCATGCACACGAAATATTCAAAGGTGCTGCAGGGTTAGTGTGAAAACCTCCTGGATACCCTTAAGCAACCTGTGCTTGTTTGGTGTGTCGGTGGAGGCAAGCCTGCAGAAATTGCATAGCAGAAACAAGGTCCTTTTCACCAGACATAGATCAACAGAGAAAGTCCCTCCCACCTTCTCCCTCTCAGAGTGACGGCCCCATAACTGAGAAATCAGCACAAATCGCTGCTGTTGAATCTCAGCTGCTGAATTCTGCCCCAAACCCACAAATGCTCCTCTTACCTGGGTTTTCTGTCCTAGTTTATGTAAAAAATATTTCTGGTAATTCCACATCACATCTTGGAGGGTCTTTTCAAGTTCTTCGCAGCTGATGCTAAAAGTTCTTTCTAAGCCTGCCCTGTAGTGAAGAATACTGATTCAGTTTGAAATGATAATGGAGAGATTTAGAGAACAAACATCCCAATGGAATCTTCTGGGTTTGTCCCACTATTATGTCTAGTTCATAGTGATGCATTCCTCTGAAGGGAGGAGACTTTGTCTAAATTGGGGGGGGGAGGCATCTTGTGTTGGAGGGAGATCCAGTAAGAACATAAGAGAAGCCATGTTGGATCAGGCCAATGGCCCATCCAGTCCAATACTCTAATGGCCACTGATGGACCTCTGCGCCATATTTTTATCTAACCCCCTCTTGAAGCTGTCTAGGCTTGTAGCTGCCACCACCTCCTGTGGCAGTAAGAACTGAACTGAGCAGTAGGATATGACCCTCTATTAAATAACATTCCCATTTCCTGAGCTTTTATCTGTCATAAAATGTTGTTGTTTAATACTAAGGATGTTTGGTCTAGGAGGCCAACTGAATAATTTTATTTACTTAGATATTTATACCCTGCTTATCTTCCCGGTGAAACCCAAAGCAGCTTACAACACTGTTCTCTCCTCTTCTAATTTGTTCTCACGACAACCTACCCTGGTGAGATCGGTTAGGCTGAGAGTGACTGGTACAAGTTCACCCAATGAGCTCCCAAGGCAAAGTGCAGATCTGAAACTGTGTTTCCCAGATCTCAGTCTAATGCTCTAACCACGGCACCAAGCTTCCTGTCTAATGTTTTTTAAAAAATGACTTGCTGATCTATAACAAAAACTCACATTATAAAGACGACAACATTGGATTTATATTCAGCCCTCCACTCTGAACCTCAGAGTCTCAGAGGGGTCACAAGCTCTTTTATTGTCCTCCCTCACAACAGGCACCCTGTGAGGTGGGTAGGGCTGAGAGGGCTCTCACAGCAGCTGCCCTTTCAAGGACAACTCCTACGAGAGCTATGGCTGACCCAAGGCCATTACAGCAGCTGCAAGTGGAGGAGTGGGGAATCAAACCCAGTTCTCCCAGATAAGAGTCCGCGCACTTAACCACTACACCAAACAAGTTTAGGTTTTCTTATGGGTCAGTTGTCTGCAACATGGTTTTTTCACTGGTTATTGCATTTTTTTTCTGATCTAATGCTCCACTTTTTTTTTTTTAGCAAGACCTTCTAGATAGGTGACAGCCCCACAATACCTGAATTGTTCCTGCCACCTGTGTCAGGTTGGCAGCCTATGATGAGCGGGAGTGCAATAAAAAACTTTAAATTAAATTGTATTATCTTGGATGCTGGGAGCTTGCCAGACTGATTACAGCATGTCAGTAACAATTAGCACAAAGAAAAGGACACACATATGTCTCTAACCTTTCAGCAAGGGATGAGGAGATACATTAAAAGGAGACTAATTAAAGACTTTCCTACTTCATTAATCACTCGACTTGCAATTCATCAACCAATTAATTTATTCTGAACAAATCTACATATTCCCCAAACTTCAATTTAGGATAAGATATTTTAAGATATTGAAGGGATTTACAATGTTATAATCAAAAGGTAACACAGTGCAAGGGGAGAACCACTTAACTTACTCCCCTTTCTATTCTTGATTACAGTGAGAAGCCGAATTATCTGGCTTGAGAGACACAGAAAGGCTTCCAGTCCTTGTCTCTTCCCCTTTCCACTGTCTAATGCGTAGTTTGGCACAACTAGGGCCTTTTTTGTAGAAAAAGCCCATCAGGGACTCATTTGCATATTAGGCCACACCCACTGATGCCAAGCCAGCCCAGAACTGTGTTCCTGTGTGTTCCTGCTTAAAAAAAAAAGCCCTGGGCACAACATTGGACTGAGAGTTATTACGCTATACCCTGCTCCTCCCTTGTCACCAACTGCCAATGGCATGAGTTGGAAGGCAGGATAATACACATCATGGTGATCTAACACACCATGCTGGGATGGATTGGGAAATCAAAGCAGCCAAGGACGAAACTACGTTATAGGGCCCCTGTCTCCTTAATAACCCCACTCATATCTCAGACCTGATACTATAGGATGAGGTGATGGGCTGGGCCCAAGCCAGCACTGGCCAGGTCTGAATGAAGTACAGAGTGCCACAGGGGCTGCTCAGTTCAGACTAAGGCACCAGCAGTGAGAAACCCCAGGGCTTTTTTTTTTTGGTAGAAAAAGCCCAGTAGGAACACATTTGCATATTAGGCCACACCCCCTGACATCACCATTGTTTCACACAGGGCTTTTTTGTAGAAAAGGCCCAGCAAGAACTCACTTGCATATTAGGCCACACCCCCTAGCACCAAGCCAGCCGATCTGCGTTCCTGTGCGTTCCTGCTCAAAAAAAGCCCTGAGAAATCCCAAACCTTTCAGTGCCACTAGCTATATCTAAGGAGCGCAGCATTTGCCAGCACAGCTGGAATTCAGATTAACCTCTCCTTGTCCACCAGCATCCCAATAGGGTCCATTGTGATATTTCCCAGAAAGTTGAAGGGTCAAATCCACTCCTGACATTGTGATCAAGTGCATGTTACAAGGAACAGGGAGGGGGGAGAATGTAGTTCCTTGTCTCTTGTAATGTCTAGAGAGACCCAAACAGAGCAGAACCAAAGTAGCCCCACAATGTAATTAAGTGTGCCCTTAGCTCTGAACCCAATAGTTTAAAACCTTTTCACATTCATTAATCATACAAGCTTCAAGCTATCATTCATTAATTTCCAGATTCATAAATCATACTAGCTATCAGATTAATGTACCAATTAAAGGTTAATTTTAAGCAGCCACAGAGACAACAGGTCAAAGGAAGAGCGTACGGCATACAGCTGATAGCTTTTTTTAAAAAAAACCTGATTTGTTGCTGGAGATTTATGTAGGATGCTACCAGATTCCTGGTTTGTCAAGTGAATGGTGCTTACATGACACCCAAAAGTCCTAATTAGGGTTACCAATCATGATCTGGCAACTCGTGGAAGACAGGGGGGGGGGCATGGGGGATTTCTCTGATCACAGGGAGTGATTAAAATGTGGAATTCACTGCCAGAGAATGTAGTAATGGCCACAGAAATAAAGAGCTTCAAAAGGGGGGGGGGGTTCAGGAAAAAGGTGCAGGAGGGATCTGACCCTCCCATCCTCATTGCCACAGCCATAGCCCTGCCACCATCGCCGCAGCTGCTTTTAAAGGATAAATCACATGTCGGGAGAGATCCAATCACAGAAGTGCAAAGTACTGCATATTCTGTTCCTAAGGAAAAAGAGGAAGCAGCACTGTCTTTGTGGCAGTGTCTAGAAAAGGTAAGAGCCTCGTGGCGCAGAGTGTTAAAGCTGCAGTACTGCAGTCCAAGCTCTGCTCACAACCTGAGTTCGATCCCCAGTGGAAGCTGGGTTTTCAGGTAGCCGACTTGAGGTTGACTCAGCCTTCCAGCCTTCCGAGGTCAGTAAAATGAGTACCCAGCTTGCTGGGGGGAAAGTGTAGATGACTGCGGAAAGCAATGGCAAATTACCGCGTAAAAAGTCTGCCGTGAAAACGTTGTGAAAGCAACGTCACCCCAGAGCTGGAAACAACATGATGGCATCATGTTGACTTTTTGTTTAATGAAAATGTCAAAGATCAGCACAGCGTGGGGGGCAGAATTCTAGCAGGGGCTCCTTTGCATATTAGGCCACACACCTCTGATATAGCCAATCCTCCAAGAGCTTACAAAAAAGAGCCTTTTAAGTTCTTGGAGGATTGGCTACATCAGGGGTATATGGCCTAATAAGCAAGGCAGCTTGATGATATTGATGATGATGATATTGGATTTATATCCCGCCCTCCACTCCGAAGAGTCTCAGAGCGGCTCACAATCTCCTTTACCTTCCTCCCCCACAACAGACACCCTGTGAGGTGGGTGGGGCTGGAGAGGGCTCTCACAGCAGCTGCCCTTTTAAGGACAACCTCTGCCAGAGCTATGGCTGACCCAAGGCCATGCTAGCAGGTGCAAGTGGAGGAGTGGGGAATCAAACCCGGTTCTCCCAGATAAGAGTCCGCACACTTAACCACTACACCAAACTGGCTTCTGCTAGAATTCCACCCTGGGTTTAGTAAATGAACGAAAAATGTCATTAGTCCTTCTTTACAAATCTATTCTCCCAAACCAACAACTTGACTTAGAGTTTCTTTAAGCTATCAGCAGGATCAGCTGGTGAAACTGTGCTCTGAACTGCACACGCTAGCGTGCAGGTAAAAGTTGAGATGTTCAAACACTTGCACTCTCTTGCTCCCTCCACCCTTCTCTGATACACACATGCCAGCATGTAGACAAGAGCCTTGGGGAATCACACCAATGGCCCATCAAGTCTAGCATCCTGCTTCCCACCACTGGCCAACCAAATGCCACCATAAGACCTATAATCAGTGTGCAGAGGTTAAATCTTCACCCTTTGATTGGCTTCTCAGTAACTGACATTTAGAGACATACTATGAATATGGAAGTCCGTCCACCACACCATTACTGATTGCATCGGTCAGATGCCCATAATTATAAAGTGGATTACGCTCCCTGAGGTTTCTTCCCAGAATCTGGTACTGAGGAACTATTTGGGTTCTATTTAGGATCTGAATATTTTTGGCAGCTATCAAAAATGACTGGAGTACACCTAGGCCCTCCACCCCAGCTTGTATCCTGAAACCACAGCATTCCACATTTCCTCAGCCACACCACTGTTTCCTATATGGGACGCTGGGAAATCACAACACATGACAATGAAGTTGCCTTATGCTTTCAGAAGGTAGGCATGTAGATCTGTAGTAAAACAGCTAGATTAGAGTCCAATGGCACTTTAGCAAGCAGATTTTTGGGGTTTAAGCTTTAGTGAGTCAAAGCTCTCTTTGGTATTTGACAAAGGGAACGTTGACTCTCAATAGCCTATATCCCCAAAATCGTGTTGGTCTCTAAATTGCCAGTTTCTACTGGATTCCTCTAGCTGTTCTGCCTTAGGCTATCAAAGTTAGTATTGTCTAGTCAAACTGGGAGCTATTCTCCAAAGTCTCAGGACTTGCCAGGTTTGTGTTGGAAAATGCCTGATGTTGAGGGTGGAGCCAGGAGAGGGGGGGTTTGGGGAGGGGAGGGGAGGGGCCTCAGTAGGGTTGCCAAGTCCAATTCAAGAAATATCTGGGGACTTTGGGGGTGCAGCCAGGAAACATTGGGGGTGGAGCCATAAGCAACGTTGTGACAAGCATAATTGAACTCCAAAGGGAGTTCTGGCCATCACATTTAAAGGGACCGCACAACTTTTTAAATGCCTTCCCTACATTAGAAATAATGAAAGATAGGAGCATCTTATTTTGGGGCTCATAGAATTGGGCCCCTGGTCCAATCTTTTTGAAACTTGGAGAGCATTTTGAGGAGAGTCATCAGATGCTATGCTGAAAATTTGATGCCTCAAAGAACAGCCCCTCCAGAGCCCCAGATAACCCCAGATCAATTCTCCATATACCCTATGAGAATTGATCTCCACAGGGAATAATGAACTTTGCATATCAGGCCACACACCCCTGATGTAGCCAATCCTCCAAGAGCTTACAGGACTGTTCTTATAGGGCCTACTGTAAGCTGTTGGAGGATTGGCTACATCAGGGCTGTATGGCCTAATATGCAAATGAGTTCCGGCTACAAAAGACAAGCATACAACTTCAAGCTGTACATAATTTGATCTTTAGCTGTCATGGTTAATATCTGCTTGCAGACCAATTCCTTGATATTATTTATAAAAATTATCTAAGATTATGGCTATCACTGCATTGTGTGGCACTGAATTCCATAAATCCTGTAATGTACTGGACTCGTAGATGATTAGAACACAACATACTTTATTGGCGAGTACATCACAAGAGGAAGACGGTGGGTCCGGGTCCCCTCTTATATACATTATCCGGAACAACCCTCTTTCTGGCCAAGTCCAATCCCGACCAGTTAAACTTCCCGCCACTGATCTTCATAGGCAGCTGCGTTCGTCCCTTCTGGTTGCCACCCGCAGGTGCGCTGTGCTATACTTTCCAGGGACGGAACGCAAGACACAACAAATCAATTATGCTTTGCATACATTTTGTCACTTAGCACCATCAGCAATAATCTGTAATTGGCTCAGTTCTGGAACTTCAGCTTTCTTTCTGCATTGTTTGTAATTTTCAATGTGAGGATAGTTATAATTGTGTGGGTGTGTTTGTGTATATACGTTTTTCCTAGAACAAATTTTCTGTGCCTGCTGCTTCAGGCTGTATGGCTATAGTTAGAATTTCCTGATTCTATAAGCACAGACTAATACATAAAAAAATACATAAAGCAATCAAGAGCAGTGAGAAACAATTTGGTAATGAACATGGAAGTATAATGGAGAATGAGATTTGTGGTATGTATCTTGTCTAAATGGTAAATCTGGGAATTTTGATCTACATTTCTAACTATCAGGGGAGAAAAAGGAAGAAGATTGAGGAAATGGGTATATAAATTCTTCTGAGGTTAAGTAAACTATCCCAATCTTATATAAAAGAGGTTCTGGTAAAGTTTCCCCTTATTTCACAATTGCAGCACTGTATAATAGTCATTCTGAAAGCTGGTGATGTAATACTGAGGGCCAAACAAGTTACACTTGTCTGTGTGTGGGCTGGGGTTCCTCAGATTCAAGTTTCTTTCCCTGTGCAGAAGCTGTGGAGAAGGGCATTTTAAAAGTTCACTTTTAAAGCATTTGGATCTGCAGTGTGGGTGAACACAGGCTCCTGCCTTCTCTTCCATGCAGTTTTCCAGAGTGAAATGGCCCCAAGCAGGAAGTTATTCCCATAACTGCACATGCTGGGAAGAGTCCCTGTGGAGCGCCAAAGTTATGCAGGTAATTATCTGAAATTAACAAAAAAGGCAAAGAAGGGAAGGCAGGGGCCCCTTCTACTCCCACACCACAGTTCCGAGCAGAATCAGGCTCCTGGGGACTCTAAAAATGCCTTTCTCACGGCTGCCGTGTGACTGCAGGAAAGGTGAGTCAAGTCTGGGGAAACCTCAAAACCATGTTGTTTTGCCCTGCCCCTCAGAGCTAGGCTGTGACCTATTCTGCATCCTAAAGAAAACTCAAGGTCTGTTTGCTTGAACCAACACAGGAAGTGTAGCAAGCGGAAGGCGCTGCTTGGTTGAGCTACCTTCTGAAACTTGCACCTGTTCTTGGAACCTTTGTGATTTAAGTGGGTTAAATTGCTCCCAAATATAGCAGTGGACACAGCGAGAAGTAGCTCCCTCCATTTTTGACAGTTTTCTTGCCAGATTTATTTTAGGAAGCAAGCAGCAAGGTGTATGATATAGAATGTGGCCAGACCCCATCATGCTTGATCTAAAGGTGAAGACTGCAGATTTATACCCTGCCCTTCTCTCTGAATCAGAGACTCAGAGCGGCTTACAATCTCCTATATCTTCTCCCCCCACAACAGACACCCTGTGAGGTGGGTGGGGCAGAGAGGGCTCTCAAAGCAGCTGCCCTTTCAAGGACAACTCCTGCGATAGCTATGGCCAACCCAAGACCATTTCAGCAGCTGTAAGTGGAGGAGTGGGGAATCAAACCCGGTTCTCTCAGATAAGAGTCCACGCACTTAACTACTACACCAAACTGGCTCTCAAATGCTTGATAATGATAAACCACCTGATCATTTTAGTTGAAGAATGTAGCCTTCTGCAGACAACAACAGAGGTTCTACCAAATCATTTCTAAAGTTGCTGAACAAAACAGGCTCCGGGACAGATCCTTGAGGCACTCCACTTGTCAATCCTTTCCAAGAGGATGAGGAACAATTCACAAGCATTCTCTGGTTGCGATCTTATAATATAGTGGGTTCCATGCAATGAAGAGGTGAGGTGGTCGTGATCATAGCTCTTTTATTAGACACAGCATAGTATAGGCCTGCACTAAAAGGCTGGCTAACTGAGCACACAGGGCCAACTATATACCACTCAGGGTTCCTGCGCAAGCACGTTACTGGACCATTCAAACCAGCAAGGGGCCCATGATTGGAGCAGGGCTGCATGGATTTAGATCCTGCTGCCCATTGTTTCCGACTCCCCAAGCTTAGTCCTTCTGGCTCCAATGAGCCCGGCAGAACACCCTTATCAGTCTTCGCTTTGGTCCGCATACATAACAGATCTGTCAACCAGCTACAGATCCACATAACAGTAACAGGATCCAAACCACATTTTACCAACTTGTCAACAAGGGCAGCAGAGGCTTGCACTCAGTCAAAGTTATTGTCCCCCCCCCCAGTTGTGTTACCTTACCACCAGTGTTCTCTCTAAAATGAGTTAGTGTGAGCTAGCTCACAGTTTTTAACCTCCAGCTCAAACATTTTTGTCTTATCTCAGGACAAATGGCCGCAGAGCAAACTAATTTATGCAGTAGCTCACAACTTTAATATCAGTAGCTCACGAAATAGCATTTTTTGCTCACAGACTCCAGAGCTTAGAGGGTATATTAGTTACCACTTGTGCAAGATCTTGTGCAACCAACTTCTGGACACAATAGAGGAAAGAGGAAAGTGGGAGGAGAGAACTTGAACAAATGGAACTCCACTAAGTTCGTTTATGTTTCCACTTGTGCATCACTGGATCCAAGCCGTGGTGCCTAAATAGATACCGATTTCGCACTAGAGCTTGTTCTGGGTGAAGAGCCCTTTTGCCCCCAGCGCTTCTCTCCGTTTTTGCACAAGCTGCCACGGAGCTGCGAGTTGGTGTGTCGTTCTCCCACGGCAAGCTGTGAGTTGGTGTGACGTTCTCCCACTTGTAAGAGGATCTTGCTTGCTGCGGAAAAGCAGCACGCCAACTCGCAGCTCCACGGCAGCTTATGCGAAAATGGAGAAGCGGCGGGGACAAAAGAGCTCTCCACATGGAACAAGCCTAGTGCGGAATAGGTCTTGGTCTAGTGCAGGGGTGGCCAACGGTAGCTCTCCAGATGTTTTTTGCCAACAACTCCCATCAGCCCCAGTCATTGGCCATGCTGGCCGGGGCTGATGGGAGATGTAGGCAAAAAACATCTGGAGAGCTACCGTAGGCCACCCCTGGTCTAGTGAATCAGATTTTATTGCAGACCATTGACTGGAAGATCTGGTTTTGATTCTATATGAAGTAACTTCGCATTTTCAAGAGGGGGTTAGATAAAAATATGGAGCAGAGGTCCATCAGTGGCTATTAGCCACAGTGTGTGTGTGTGTGTGTGTGTGTGTGTGTATATATATTTGGCCGCTGTGTGACACAGAATGTTGGACTGGATGGGCCATTGGCCTGATCTAACATGGCTTCTCTTATGTTCTTATTTTATTATTATATGAAACAGAAGGCTCTATGTCTATGGCTTTGCACGGAACTGGAGAATATTTACTTAGCATTAACTTTCTGTTTTCTGGAAACCCTTCTCCCAAAGATTGCCTGTTGCATCAGACTTAGAGGCCACATGGTTCTTCCACTTCTGCTGGGACTTGTTTGCACTGATTGTTTGACCAAGAACACACCCAATGGTCTTCTGCATCTATGCATTGTAGAGAAGATGCTTAGCACTGGGGAAGATGCCTTTTGCAGAAGTTTGTCCATTACTCCCCTTCTCATTGAGGAACACTGATACGATTCCAACAATTTCCCGTTTAGAGGGGGAAGCAGACAAAGACTTCTCATTGGGCCTGAGCTAAAAATACTTCTTGTGAATATCCCCCCACTTTGGCAATTTAGCCAGTGCAGGGGCATTGTCAGAGTGCTGCTCTAGGACCTAAGAGGCCAGGTTCATATCCCAACTTTGCCATTGAAGATTCCTGGGTGACCTTAGGCCAGTCAAACACTCCCAGCCTAACCTACCTTGTGAGGATAAAATGATGGAGAAGAGTCTGAAGGAAGCGTGAATTAATAAATTTTCACTGATTGCTTCCAAACTGTTTGCCTCAGACTGAATTGTTCATTTGGCCCCAACAGCATGTACCAATGTGGATGAACTATATAGGGTCATAATGACATTCAGGGCTTTTTTTGTAGCAGAAACGTCTTTGCATATTAGGCCACACCCCCTAGATGTAGCCAATCCTCCAAGAGCTTACAGGCCTCTTAGTACAGAGCTTATTGTAAGCTCCAGGAGGGTTGGCTACATCGGGGGTGGGTTGTTGGGTGGGGCCTAATATGCAAAGAAGTTCCTGCTTCAAAAAAGGCCCTAATGACATTCATTTCACTACAAGATCTATGATTTGTTGAGATCACATACATGACTTTGTTGTTGTTCATTCGCACAGAGGAGTCCGATTCTTTGCAACCCCATGGACAAATTGGGTGCCCCCCACATGACTTGCAGAGGCCTTCCCCACTCTTGCGCCCACTTTCCCAGCCCTGACAATTGTTAGTCTTTAAGGTGCTGCTATAGACAGACTTAGAGCCCCGTGGTGCAGAGTGGTAAAGCTGCAGTACTGCAGTCGGAGCCCTCTGCTCACGACCTGAGTTTGATCCCAGCGGAAGCTGGTTCAGGTAGCTGGCTTGAGGTTGACTCAGCCTTCCATCCTTCCAAGGTCGGTAAAATGAGGACCCAGCTTGCTGGGAGGAAAGTGTAGATGACTGGGGAAGGCAATAGCAAACCATCTGGTAAAAAGTCTGCCGTGAAAACGTTGTGAAAGCAACTTCACCCCAGAGTCGGAAATGACTGGTGCTTGCATTGGGGACTACTTTTACCTTTACCTTTTTATAGACAGACTAACACAGCTACTTATCTTGACCCTATGACTGATCGAGGAAGCAGTGCCCATATTCTAATGTGGTTTTGTTTGACTTCCAAGCCAAACTGGACTGAATATCCATGTTGCAACATCACTCTGATAGCTGTTTTGATCTCTGATTGGCTGGAATTGCCTATTGAGCCACGGTGTGGTCGAGTGGTTAGAGTCAATGTTCCCTCTCATTTGTCCCACCTACTGAGAGGAGCAGTTCATATCCTGAGCAGAATGTAACTGCTGCAATCTTAAAATGCTAACCCAAACAACTGTGCTAGAAATACCATACCCTTGATTCAAAGTAGAAAAATATCACATTGTATCAAGCTGGCGATCACGTGAAGGTGAATTTTCCTTTGAAGCCGATACCTGTGGATGGACTCCATTCTGCAAATAATTTGGGAGTGATCATAACCCTTTGAAGACTGAAAATTTCTTCGTAGTCACCCAGTGAACTTGACATACTCTTTATGGGACTTTCTATTTTTAATTGTCTTTGGAACTGTTGGAAGAATTTTGGATGCGTATGCACTTATATACAATGTGATATTTTTCCTACTTTGAATCAAGTGTTTGGTATTTTTGGCACAGTTGTTTGGGTTAGTATTCTGTACTGTGCCGCCACTGTTTTTCTCCGCAATCTTAAAATGGGCAATGGACAGTGCAAGATCCTGTATGGCTCCAAACTGGGCCTCCCGTATTAATGAGTAGCCACTCAGGCACACAGCTTAGAGGGAACACTGGTTAGGGTGTCAGGCAAGGATCTGGGAAACTCCAGTTCAAACCCCAACTCTGCCATGGAAGCTTTCTGGGTGCCCTTGGAAGAGTCACACGCTCTCAGCCTAGCCTACCTCACAGGACGAAATGGAGTACAGGACAATGACACAAACCATTTTGGGTCCCCACTCGAGGTATAATTGAATAAAAATGTCATCCAGCGAGGAAAGCAACAATTTGGGGGATGGGGGAGGGACTTAAAGCAGCAGACAGCCAAAACTGTGGCAGCAAACATGGTAGGGAAAAGGATGGAAATTGTCACAATTAAGGGAGGAAATATTTCTGCCACCTCAAAGGATTCTTTTTGAAGGGAAAATCAACACGAAAAAATATTTGGCAGAGCCACAACATAAATCACTTTAAAAGCCTGTCTTACAAGCGACTGCCAATGCCCAAAGACATCGTTAAAGACAGCTGCAAAATAACGAGCAAAGCTACAAGAATTGACGGCTTGGGTTTACTTTTCAGAGTTACTGTGTTAGCAAGGGAGTTGGATTTCCCCCTTTGACCATCCCACTAATTACTGGAGGTACGATGCCATCTAGGGGAGTTATAATGTTAGTGTTCTTCTGGATCCGGAAAAATGCACCAGAAGAGCACATCTACAAACCAGAGCTATCACAGAAGAGAGTTTACTACATCAGACCCTGTGGGATGGATATGTGTGTGTATTTGGCATGTATGCTAAAAATACTGCGGGCTCAACTAGACAATGGCTTGTCACCCAACACAATGGGAGTTCGATGTGACAACAGGAAGCTAATGTTCTAGAATGATTAAATGCTCTATGATTAAAGGGTTGGAACACTTTTTAGCTTGGAGAAATGTTGACTGAGGTGACATGATAGAGGCTTACAAGATTATGCATGGATAGAGAACGTAGAGAAAGAAGTACTTTTCTCCCTTTCTCACAATATGAGAACTCATGGACACTCAATGAAATTGCTGAACAGTGAGGTTAGAACGGATAAAAGGAAGCACTTCATCACTCAAAAGGTGATTAACACATGGAATTCACTGCCACAGAAAGTGGTGGTGGCTACAAGCATAGACACCTTCAAGAGGGGATTTGATAAACATATGGAGCAGAGGTTCATCAGTGCCTATTAGCTACAGGGTATTGATGGAGCTCTCTGTCTGGGGCAATGATGCACTGCATTCTTGGTGCTTGGGGGGGCAACAGTGGGAGGGCTTCTGGTGTCCTGGCCCCACTGGTGGCTCTCCTGATGGCACCTGGGTTTTTTTTTGCTACTGTGTGACAGAGTGTTGTACTGGATTGAACACTGGCCTGATCCAACATGTTCCCTGCAGGCTGATTTGGCTCATGAGCACAAAGGGTGCGGTCACACTCACCATTAAATCCATCTGCAACGTGCCTCTATTATAATCCGCACAACCAATTTTCCGATCAGACAACAGCCAGGCTCCCGTTCTATCCCATGTGGGTCCCGTCGCTGGTCGATCAGAGTGCTCTACCAGACCTCGTTTCACGAGATGTCAATCTGCATTAGTGCAGGCACAGTGATGCCCGCTATCTGCAGCGCGTCGCTTTTAAATGGGTCGGATCACTAACAGTTTTGCTAGTCCATTGGCAATACTTTTCCAGCACGAGCACTACACGTGCAGAAAAAGCCCCAGGAATTCAAATCAGTTCACATCTAGTTTCAAAAGTGAGTTTTGTTTCCAGACATAGGGGCGGGTAAACGATTTATCGAGCCAACATTCGCTCGCTCATTCACTGGCGCAGTGATATCACTTGGAGGGGGCTTTGGGAGGGAAGCGGTGGTGCACTTCCGACAAGTCGCCAACGATGGAGCGTTCAAACAGAGAAATTCCGCTCAGGAACCGTCAGAAGAATTTTGTTCCGGATTTAAAGCAGTATCAAATTAGTCCACGCCCCAGTCATCTCAACGCGGGACTCAAACGTGCTAACCACCATTCGCAGATGCTGACGTTTGGACAACCGCTTAAAATCCAACATGCTTTCGGACTCCACTCATGCCCGTAGTGGGATTTTCTGAACGTCTGACCTCACCCAAAGTGAGGCAGGAGAAACAGCTCCAGCCTTCCCTTCCATGATGTTTTCTAGAGTTGAAAGAGCTGTGGGGGAAGTGTGTTTGCCCTGCTGTGGGCCTCCGTGAGTACTGACTTCTAACCTGACTCACATTATACAGATCACTGAATGTAGGGAGAAAATGTGGACTCTCGTTTGCTTGAACAAGAAGAGGCCCTTAGGAACCAGGATGGTTATTTGTTTAAAAAGCAGAACAAAAAACAAGCTTTGGCCTCCTGGTGCTGATATGGTGTTAGGGAATCTCTTCACCATGTCACTGATAGGATTAACCCTGGGTCTCTCCCTCCTCTTGAGAGCCAATGTGGTGTAGTGGAAAAGAGCTTCTTATCCAGAGAACCAGGTTTGATTCCCCCCTCCTACACATGAAGCCTGCTGGGTGACCTTGGGCCAGTCAACATTCTCTCACAACTCTCTCAGCCCTACCTGCCTCATAAGGTGCCTGTTTTATTATTTCCTTAAAAAAAACAAAAAAGCAAGGTGCCTGTTGTGGGGAGAGGAAGGGAAAGCTGCTCTGAGACTCCTTAAGGTAGAGAAAAGCGAGGTATAAAAACCTGCTCTTCTTCTATTATTGCTGTTCATTTGATCTCCTGGACATGGGAATGGAAATCCTCTTTGGCCAGATGCTTCTTATCTATTCCTGTCTCTTCTCTTTTTATTTAGTACATTCAGGGTAAAACTCACTGTAAATTATCATAAATCTGTCCCATACATCCTCTTTAAAAACAGGATTTAAAAAGCAGAGTTATTACTGTATTTTGAATAGTCATGTCCTGCAGTGTCAGTACATCAGTTCCTGAGACAGCAACAAATATACATAAAATAATTGGGTTTTTTTTTAAAAAAAAAACTTACAACAATTCTTGGAAGTCATTAATGCAGGTCACCATAAGTTCCACAAACTGAGGATGGTCGTTCTCTTTGTCCCATTCCAGAAATGCTTTCTCAAACCTGTAACATAATTATATATATATATATATATATATATATATATATATATATATATATATATATATATATATATATATATATATAAATTGCTTGCAACTAGGCATAAACAACAGCAACTACAACCCGCAAACAACACAGGCACTGATGCTTTGGGAAAACAGTTGCCCATTCCAAGAATCAAAGAGCAGGCAAGACACAATTGATCAGCTGTGGGACTGGAACAGATTTGTATAGTTAGTTTCTGAAAAACACATTATTTTACAGAGTGTATAAAAGGACTTGATAACTAATGCAGGACAGCTCTATCACTGGCTGCTAGGCACTGCTGCTAAAATAGGACATTGTTTCTAAATGCCATTCTGAACCTGACCCCTGTACGGCTCAAGAAACCCAGAGAATGAGGGCAGTGCCAGATATGAAGGATTTTACAGATGAGGAGGACTTTTTTGCGCAAAAAGCCCATCAGGAACTCATTTGCATATTAGGCCACACCTCCTGATGCTAAGCCAGCCGGAACTACGTTCTTGTGCGTTCCTGCTAAAAAAAAAAAAAAGCCCTGATGAGGTGGTTTGCAGAAAATACAAAAAAAATTAAAGTTTTTCAGGGGTGGTGATCTTGAGATGCTATGCCACAAGATCTCTGTTAAATAGGGAGTCCAGCCAGCTCTCATCTTGGGGGCTGTTTTTGTAGCAGAAACTGCTTTGTATATTAGGCCACACACCCCTGATGTAGCCAACCCTCCAAGAGCTTTCAGTAGGCCCTGTACTAAGAGCCCTGTAAGCTCTTGCAGAATTGGCTACATCAGGGGTGAGTGGCCTAATATGCAAAGGAGTTCCTACTTCAAAAAAAAGCCCTGCTCATCTCAACACAACTCATTTATTAGCACGAATAGTCATAGCAAACACAGGCAACACAGCAAACTAGTATATACAGTTTGGAAGGTTTTTAACACACACTCCTAGCAGGCCCCAACCAATCCCATTTTGCTCTCCAGGATCCTTCATTTGCATTTCCTGGAGAAATGCCTCATGTCCCAATTGGCTGGTTCCGAGAGAACAGCCAATCAGAATGTAGGCATCAGGATCCTGAAGAGTAATGGGTGCCTACCTGAAACTCAGACAACAACCAACTCCATAAACACTCAATACGTAACAATCTCAGTCCCCATTTTGAGGGAGGGAGACAGGAGAATGGAAGAGAAAAAGGAATGAAAGCGGCTCATGATGTGTCAACTAGGCAGATGAAGGTAACCATGCAGCAAGCAAGAAGCAGGGTTTTTTGAAAGAGTTTTTAGAGTTCTTTTAGACTTCTTTGAGGTGGTGAACAAACATGTGGATGAGGGTGACTTAGTAGGTGTTTTTCAGCTAGACTTCCAGAAAGCTTTTGATAAAGTTCCTCATCAAAGGCTTCTAAGTCAACTCAGCACTCATGTGATAAGAAGACAAGTCCTCTTGTGGATTAAGAACTAGTGAATTAACAGGAAACAGAGAGTGGGCAGTTTTCACAGTAGAAGGTGATAAGCAGTGAGTTACTGCAGGGCTCAGTTCCAGGTCCGGTGCTTTTTATCTTACTCATTAATGGGAGTAAGCAGTGAAGTGGCCAAGTCTGTGGATGACACTAAGTTGTTCAGGGTAGTAAGAGCCTAGGCACTCTAGAGGGATCTCTTGAGGCTGGACGAGTGGGCATCAACATGGCAAATGAGGTTCAACATAGGCAAGTGCTAAGTATTGCACATTGGAGCCCAAAATCCTAACTATAAATATTAGCCACAAAGTATAGATAGAATACTGTGTCTGGAGCAGTGATGCTCTGTATTCTTGGTGCTTGGGGGGCAACAGTTCTGGCCCCACTGGTGAACCTCCTGATGGTACATGGGTTTTGGCCACTGTGTGACACAGAGTGTTGGACTGGATGGGTCATTGGCCTAATCCAACATGGCTTCCCTTATTTCTTAAAGTGCCATGAAGTTACAGCTGACTTATGGTGACCCTAGCAAGCAGCTTGCACTCGCTGGAGAAGATCCTGATGCTGGGAAAGACAGAAGGCAAAAGAAGAAGGGGATGGCAAAAGATGTGATGGCTGGACAGCATTACTGATGTAACTAACACAAATTTGAGCAGACTTCGGAGGATGGTGGAAGACTGGAGGGCCTGGCATGTCTTGGTCCATGGGTTCGCAAAGAGTCAGACTTGACTGTGTAACTGAACAACAAAGAAAGCAGCTTTCAGGGCAAGTGAGGTGGTTTGCCATTGCCTTCTGCAGAATCTTCCTTGGAGGTCTCCCTTCCAAGTACCAACCCTGCTTAGCGTTTGAGATCTGATGAGATCAGGCTATGCAATGCTGTTTTCCCATATATGAGCTACAGGCCTCAATTTCTTCCCAGGGCTACCATGTTGCTTGTAGAAGTGGTCCAAAATACATTTCTTCCATCTCACAACAGTTAAATCATCTCTATGGGTCCAATATTATATTGGGATTGAGTGCAGAGCATGGAGAACTATACAATTCCAAAACTATGGTCTCTCAACAAATTTCAAAAGGAAATATTTTGCACAAGAGCTCAGGTTTTTATTATATGTCAACATATGCCTAATAATGTAGATTCTGAGTCTTACTTAACGCATTAGGGGTTAATCATATCCACGATCCAAATGAAAAGTAAAACTCAAGACCTATAAACTCAATGTGATCCATTAAGTTAATTACACGTTTGTACTCCCAGTAACATTTCAGAAGCGCTGTGAGTTCACCATCGAGAGCAAGTCATTTTCCTTCCATGCTGCCATATTTGATTGTGTGTGGAGCATTTAATAGCAAATAACCCACTCGGCTCAGCTCTTAGCAGTGTGAAAATTTCAAAGGTTAATGCGAAATTATTTTTAGGCTTCTCATTTGGAGCCGATTTAGATGGAAAGCTCCTTCTTTGCTTTTATGCTTTTCGGAGCACACGGGTGTGTGAGATTTAGTTCCATTTCGAAAAGCACCATGATATGGAATTGGAAGAAGTAAATATCCATCACAGCATAAGGACATGCTCTCTGCCTCCTAACTATGACTGGGTGGGCCCAGGGGAATCTGACTGAAGCCCTCCACCAAGGAGGTTTTACAGTTCCCTCAGAACTCAAACAGGAGGATCAGAACATCAACTATTTCTATTTCACATCCTCTGTGCCCTCAACCTCTTTTGGATGTTGCTTATCAGCAGGAACTTCGAAGAAGAAGAAGAAGAACTGCAGATTTATACCCCACCCTTCTCTCTGAATCAGAGACTCAGAGCAGTTTACAATCTCCCATATCTTCTCCCCCTACAACAGACACCCCCTACAAGGACAACTCCTGAGATGGCTCACCCAAGGCCATTCCAGCAGGTGTAAGTGGAGGAGTGGGGAATCAAACCCAGTTCTCCCAGATTAGAGTCTGCACGTTTAACCACTACACCAAACTGGCTCTTTTTGAATATTAGGCCACACACCCCTGATATAGCCAATCCCCCAAGAGCTTACAATAGGCCCTGTAAGAAGAGCCCTGTAAGCTCTTGTAGGATTGGCTACATCCAGAGTGGAATTCTAGCAGGAGCTCCTTTACATATTAGGCCACACACCCCTGATGTAGCCAATCCTCCAAGAGCTTACAAAAAAGAGCCTTGTAAGCTCTTGGAGGATTGGCAACATCAGAGGTGTGTGACCTAATATACAAAAGAGCTCCTGCTAGAATTCCACCCCTAGCTACCTCAGGGGGGTGCAGCCTAATATGCAAAGGAGTTCCTGCCACAAAAAAGCCCTGCTCATCGGGAAGGGGAGAGTTGGAAGAAGCCTGTTAGTTGGCTGCCTAGGGGCCTGCTCTCACTCTTTCCTCCAAGCCAACCCACACAAAGCTGCCAGTTTGGTTCACGTCTTCTCTGCCAATCCTGAACAGGAAGCGGATGTTCTGACAGACTGTTCATCTGTTCTTCAAGTTGCTTCAACTCTTTGTTCCTAACTGTACAGAACAGACGAACAGAATTTTCGCACATGGCCCGAGTGAGTTCTGCTCCCTCTCTCGCTGTGTTGCAGCTCCGCTCAGCCAGCAATTGCTTAAACAGAGAGTTAAATCAGTCACGAAGCGTATGAATTAGTCATGAATAAATTGTATGCTTTAAAAAAAATTATCACATTTGCTGCACATGGAACGAGTACTTTTGTGTGTGTGAAGTGCTATCTGGTTTATGGTGACCCCATGAATTAATGTCCTCCAAAATGTTTTACTGTTAACAGCCTTGCTGTGGTCTTGCAAATGGAGGGTCTTGGCTTCCTTGATTGAGTCCTTCCATCTCATATTGGGTCTTTCCCCTCTTTTCCTGCTGCCTTCAGTTTTCCTAGCATGATTGTCTTTTCCAGTCACTCTCGACTGATTCCGCACCAGCATTTGCTCCGTCCTCGCTTTTCTCCCTGTGCCGGCTCAAGGGACGGATTTCCCACTAGTTGCTCCGCGGGCGCCTCTTACGTCGCGGCTTCTTCCTGTTACCATCACAACAACAGGATGCTGGGGTTTTTTGGAGCTCTAGTTGCCACAACAGGAATGGAAAGGAGCCCTGAAGCAAGAGGTGCTGCGGAGCGACTGGTGGGGAATCGATAGCTTGTGCTGATGCAAGGAGAAGCGTGGGCGTAGAGCAAATGTCAGTGAGGAATCAGTCCTTGTCTTCTCATGATGGGACCAAAGTACAATAGTCTCAGCTCAGTCATCTTAGCTTCTAGGTTGAGTGCAGGTTTGATCTCATTTAAATCCCACAGGGCTTTTTTTGTAGCAGGAACTCCTTTGCATATTAGGCCACACACCCCTAGTGTAGCTGATCCTCCAAGAGCTTACAGTAGGCCGTATAATAAGAGCCTTGTAAACTCTTGGAGGAATTGGCTACATCAGGAGTGTGTGGCCTAATATGCAAAGGAGTTCCTGCTATGAAAAAGTCCTGAAAACCCATATCTGCCCTTTTGGTGGTCTGTGATATCTGTTAAACTGTCCTCCGACACCACATTTCAAATGACTCAGTTGTCTCCCTTCCATCACCTCATTCCAGATTATTCCACGGTCAGCCATGACTGGGAAGAAGCATTCTACCAAATCTCGTCTTACCTCTTTGGACCAGCAACTGAAGTGTACACTAACCCTGGACACAATATCTAGTTAGAGACTGACACTGGTAGATTTGTAACCCAGTTGGATCTCTCCACGCTGTTAAAGATTCCTATTGCTCTTTTGCCAGGGAGGAGATGGCGTTTCTTGTCCTTTCTCGGGATTTAACAGTGGATTTAATCCATGCACAGAAACTGAAGCAATTGGATCCCAATATAATATGGTTCACCAGGTGATTTCCTTGGGACATCAGGGAATGAGAGATGCTCAGATATATTGCTCTCATAAAACGTTAGACCCTCCTTTCCCATCATTCGTGTCAAATTCACACAAAGCCATGAAAGAGGTGGTTCACGTTGGTTGCTTCCCACATCTAGTCCATATCTCCTCCAGAAGTTCCCTAATTCCTGAGTGTGAACATCTTTCCCAAGGTGTGAATTCTTTTTATCTGGGCAAGAATTAAGTGGCAAGGAATAAGAAGTGTTTCATTTTAGCATTGTAGATTTTAAAACATGAACTGCCTTATACTGAATCAGACCCTTGGACCATCAAAGTCAGTATTACTGTATCTACTTTGACTGCAGTGGCACTCCAGGGTCCCAGGTAGAGAAATCCTTCGCATCACCTACTGCCAGATCTTTGACTGGAGATGCCGGGGACTGAACCTTCAGCATGCCAAGCAGATGCTCTGCCACTGAGCCATGGCCCTTCCCCTGTGTGTTTTTGTATTATCATTTTAAAATTCTACATTAATATTCCCCCCTAGCCGACATAGAGGGAAGGCAGTAAATGCATTTTGTTTCTGTCCGACCTGATTCCTACAGGATTGCGCCGAAGATGGGCAGGACCAGGGGTGGAATTCTAGCAGGAGCTCCTTTGCATATTAGGTCACACACCCCTGATGTAGCCAATCCTCCAAGAGCTTACAAAAAAGAACCTTGTAAACTCTTGGAGGACTGGCTGCATCACGGGTGTGTGGCCTAAAATACGCAAAGGAGCTCCTGCTAGAATTCCACCCCAGGGCAGGACTGGGCAAAGTGAAGGCGGAGACCAGGACAGTAGCCAAGGTTTGCATCCCTCTGCTTCCCCTAGTTGCAAACAGCACAAATCAGAACTTGCCACATGATTTGTTCTGACCTATTAATCTTTAATTAGCGTTTTGACCTATGAAAAGAAGCAGAAGTTACCGTGTCATGAATTCCATTACTTCTTTTAAACTGACATCGAGCACTGCAGCTTCCAAGCTGTCACAAATGTGGCCAGATGCCTTCACATGTTGTCCAACCATCTAGACAAAAAAGGAAAGGAGCTGAGCAAATAAATAAACAACGGCTCTGTTCAATGGGTTGCCATAGCACCGGTTGACTAGACAGAGTACAGTGGGCAGCTTAACAAATTTTGAGTCCAGTGGCACCTTTAAGACCAACAAAAGGCATGAGCTTTCGTGTGCGCGCACAGTTCTTCAGATACGTAGAAATGGAAGCTAATATTTCACATATATAGGCAGATGTTTCCATAGCAAATTAGCTTACAAGTTAATGAAGATGTTTTGACAAATGCAAAGACTAAATAGTAATAACAGGCTAAGTTTTAGGTCACAATATGTCAGGATTTAATTACAGGGGGAGAAAAAACCAGTGGTGCAATAAATATGTCAAAGAATGTGCAAAAGTGTCTTTCTTAATCTATCTTAATGAGCAGCTTAATCCTTTTTTTTCTGGATGGGGCTTTTAAGGCACAAGCTGAGACTCCCATTCAGTGGCAGTGCCAGGGTTTTCGGCACCCATGCGAGGCAACCCCACACGCACCTGTCCCGTCACCCCTGCTCAGCCCCTTCTTTCTCCTCCTCCCTGCCCCTGCTGCTGCTGCCCGCTGCTGCCCACCTACCCGCAGAACTCCAGGCACTTGCCTCATGAGTCAAGTCATGCTCTTCTCCAACTCATTCCTCAGCCCCTGGTGCTGCTGCTGGGCTTTAAGGTCAGCTGCAGCTTCCTGCTCCACTGGGCTTCTTCCGGGCTGGCGCTTCTTCCCAACCTGCAGGCGTCTACCCCGTTTGGCACTCCCCTATGTGGGATTCCTCTATAGGCAGCCACCTACATTGCCAATCCTCTAAGAGCTTACAAAAAAGAACCTTGTAAGCTCTTGGAGCATCCCCACTCCCATTTCAAGGGCTATAGCAACAAACAATATGGCCAAGCTCCTCTTCTTGCCTCACATGTATGTAGGGTTGCCAAGTCCAATTGAAGAAATATCTGGGGACTTTGGGGGTGGGGCCAGGAGACTTTGGGGGTGGAGCCAGGAGCAAGTTGTGACAAGCATGATTGAACTCCAAAGGGAGTTCTGGCCATCACATTTAGAGGGACCGCACACCTTTCAAATGCCTTCCCTCCACTGGAAATAATGAAGGATAGGGGCACCTTCTTGGGGGGCTCACAGAACTGAATCCCCTGGTCCATTCTTTTTGAAACTTGGGAGGTATTTTGGAGAGAGGCACTGGATGCTAGGCTGAACATTTGGTGCCTATACCTCAAAAAATGGCCCCTCTGGAGCCCCAGGTACCCGCGGATTAATTTTCCATTATACCCTATGGGAATCGGTCCCCATATGGAATAATGGAGTGCCCAGCAGACATTTCCCTCCCCACCCCGCTCCCTGATAACCCTGAAGTGGGGGGAGGGCCTCCGAACCGGGGGATCCCCTGCCCCTACCTGGGGCAACCCAACATGTATGCAGGGGAGGGGAGAGCAATTATTGATCCATACCATAAGTATGTTGTAGAGAAAATTGCTCTCCCTCATAAAGTTCAGGGCATTTGCTCCAAATGTCCTACGTTTGAGCCACAGCCTAAGGTGCCCTCTGCTGTGATGACTTTACCTCTGTCTTTGGATTTGCTATTTAGGATTACTGGATTTTGGATTGGTAAATTTACCTACAGTCTTGACCTGGACAGCCCAAGCTAACCCGATCTCATAAGATCTCGGGAGCGAAGAAGGGTTGGCCCTGGTTAGCGATTGGATGGGAGGCCACCAAGGGTCACTATGCAGAGGCAGGCAATGGCAAACCACCTCTGTTCGTCTCTTACCTTGAAAACTCTACAGGGTCACCATTGGTCAGCTGCAACTTGACAGCACTTTCTGCCACCATCAAACTTGCCTACGTAGCAGACCCCGGAGGATACGACACACACAGTAACAAGAGTTTCCCTGGACACACTTTCCAACTAGCGTGCACCTATAACACTGTCATGGCCGCACTCTGCACCTAAGTGGGGACACTGCTGTGATCTTCATGCTCTCACATGTTACCGCTGCTCACGTAAGCTGACCATTCCCACAAGTATGTAAAGGAGCAGATAATGATGTGCATGGCCAGCCCTAGACAGTCTGGCACCCTAGACAAAATTAACCTCTGGTGCCTCCTCCCACTGGTATCATTGAGTCACATGGGGGTGCCCAATTTGGCTCCCCTAGAAGGCTGGCGCCCTAGGCAATTGCCTAGTTTGCCTAGTGGCAAGGCCAGCCCTGATGACGTGTGGAACTGTTTGAATACTGTTCAGAATCAGTTCTTGCTTTGTTTCCTCCCTCCCACCCCTTTTTTGGACATTTTGCTTCTTCCTTCCTTCTCCATTTCACCATTGTTTTTTGGCTCCAGAAATTGTCATACATACTCTTGATGAATCACCCTGTACAATTTCCACCGCACCTCTTATTCCAATTCATATTTGACTTCCCGATTGAAAATATATAATAATTTTACAGGGGGGAGGGAATTACTCATGAAAGCAGGACAAAGCCCCCCCCCCCCACACACACACATCCTACATTAATTTTCTCTCTCTTTTCCCCCTCCGGTTTCTTTGGGGGTATTATTTAATTGAAACGACTCAGCTAATTAACAATTGTGAAAATGAAACTCCTGGTTTCATTATTTTGCATTCCATGAAGGTAATGGGAACTTCTGTTTCTTGCTTACCGTTTAAATGTGAGTGGGTGTCATTCTGGCTGCGGAGTCTCTCTCTCTCTCTCTGGCTACTATAGGCCTGGAAGCAAACCGCCCCCCCCCCCATTAAGTAGCTTTTCTAATTAACCTGTTCTCCCCCCCCATTTCGAAAGAACTCTAAAAATCAGTTGCCTATTATGTCCGTGACACAATTGACAGCAGGCTTAATTTGTAGCTAGGAAGCAAATGGTGGCAGTGTTAAAAATTGTAATAAACTACCTTTGCTAATACGTTCTACGAGGACGTGACTAACATAAATTAGCGCAGTAGGCAACACCTACATACCAGAAGGTAATGCTTCAGTTTCCTTGGAATCAAAGAAAAGGCTTGTACTATGCACAAGCTAAGCAAATACCATTTGAATATCAAGGGAGAGCGTCGAACACTGCTGGCTTTCTAGAGCTTCTGGCTTTTCTTCCAAATCCCACTTTTTCTTGGTTTGCAGCACCAGAATGTTGTCCAAGTATATCTTTGTTTTCTCCTGTAAACAGATAAAGACAGTCGACCATAGATCAGCTAGTTCAGGGGTGTCACGGTGTCAGACATATGACCTGTGGGATGGAACTGGCCCACCAAGGGCTCTTTTCTGTCCTGTGAGCAACTGGTACTGTTCTCAGGGGCTTTTTAAAATAAATGTTGCTTTGGCAGCAGCTGCAACCTTAGCACAATAGGGTTGCCAAGTCTTACCTTGGCTTCAACAGGGGGGTGGGGTGGGTGGGATAATTCTCACACATGCAGAGCATGTGCGGCATGATGATGTCACCCAGAAGTGACATCATCACGCTGGGCGTGTTCCACCAGGGACGCACTAGGATTTGGGTAAAAACTTGACGGTACCATAGAGTTTTTACCTGAAGATTAGAGTGTCCCTAGCACAATGTGCCCAGCACAACGATGTCATTTCTAGGTGACATCATCATGCTGGGCATGTTGTGGGACAACAGAGCTCTTGGGGGCAGGGATCCCCCTGGCAGCCGCCTCCATGCCAGGGGGTTAGGAGCCAGTGGGAGCTGGGCAGCCCTACAGCACAAGGATCTTTACTATATAATTCTCCTGGAAGGGGCCAGCTGGGGTCAAGATGTGTAAGTAAATATGTAATATTTGAGGAAATCTGTTTCAATGGATCTGAAGGAGTGTGTATGTCACACGTGCTAAGTCTCTCAGTTCCCACTTATACCCAGAATTGAACTTTGTTGGGCTTGAAAGTGCCACGGAACTCATACTTCATTCCCACATTTGTTTGTTAACACTTGTATTTGTATGCTAATCTATTGGCATTCACAGATCTTACCAACCACCTTAATCCATTGGCAGCTATAATCACCCAGTACTTTTGCATCTTGACTCGAAGTGGCCCTTCCTGGCAACTAACTCCCCCCCCCCTTCCTATATGTAATAGCTGAGAAAATTCTGTCTCACTGTATCTGAAGAAGTGTGATTGCAACATGAAAGCTCATAACTTGAATAAAACCTTTTTGGTCTTAAAGGATCCACAGGTCTCAAACTTTGTATTTCCTTTGGGGATCTCAATTTCAAAGGGATTTATTTGAGGACGTTCCCACAGCTCACCGGCTGTAGAACGGAAACCATTAGTGTTCCCCTTCAGTGTTAGAACTATTGGTGCTCTCTCTTGATACTTGGCTGAAAACTGGGAAACAGAAATATTACCTTTACAGAATTAATGTAATCGTTCTTCAGTTTAGCCAGAGCTTCTGGAGTTAACAAGCTGGGTAGGTCTTTAGTTTCTATTTCTGGTTTGAGATCCAAATGTCCTAAGAACTCTTCACTGAAAATAAATCAACACATTATTTTCCTGGAGGTATGAAAATCAGGGTTTGGTCACTGGCAACCTTTTATTTTTTTGCCCTGGCTGAGCCAGTGAAGCAGCATCAGCCAGAGCTGGGAGAGCTGAGCAGGGCACAGGGCGCTGCAGCAGCAAAAGCAGCAGGCAGAGAGGAGGGAGGTGGAGGAGCAGCAGGCTGATGAAGCCACATGGAATGGACCGGGGAGGGAGGTGGATGGAGCTGCTGGCTGCAAAGTTGCTGAGATGGAGGTGGAAGGAACCCGCCCCCCCCCCCCGCTTGCATGCAAGGTGCACTCCCTTCTTGACTCCAAAGTTTTAGGGTTGGCTGCCTCGAATTGGCCACTTTCAGAGCCTCCAACTTTTGCCCCTACCCAGAAAAGTGAAACCAAAAGAGAGCAACGCGGATAACGGAGCAGAATTAAAGGTATAAACCTCCGCGAATACTAGTCTCCAAAATATATACAAAATATTTGTATTAAAGTTATTATCAGCGGAAAGCCCTCCTAACAGTCAATGTCAAATTGTACATAAATAGCCATCAAATGTACATAAATAGCCATCAAATGTACATAAACAGCGAAACGTGGGATCAAGTATGACCGCGTAGCAAATCAATTTTTGCCTTGCTGTACAAGAAAGTTTGCGTGCAGCTTCGGTCTCCGTTGTCAATTGCACCGATGGAATTTTTACCCGTACCCTCCGTGTGAAAACTGGATATTAATTTGTTATTTACTGACTTTGGTCGGGTTGTTCCTTTGATGTCTATTTATGTACAATTTGACATTGACTGTTAGGAGCTGGGGGAGCTGATGATAACTTTAGTAATTTTTCACTGATAATAACTTTAGTAAAAATATTTTGTACATATTTTGGAGGCTGGTTTTCGCGGAAGTTTATACCTTTAATTCTGCTCCTACCCAAAGAAGTGGCAAGCCTTGCAGTGGATGGGAAAGGGTGCCCCCGACTTTGTAAAAAGTCCCGCCCCCAACTTTTAAACTCCTGGCTATAGCCTTGCCTGGATTTGACATCTCTGCATTGGTCCTAGAAATTCCCCGAATCTGTATGGAGACTGGAGGAATTCCTAGATAGTCATTTGACGCAATGATGTCACTTCCGGGTCTTTACCTACATGTCACTTGACATTGCTTCCCCCATTTTCACCCTGGATCCACTTAGCGAGGGCAGGAAGTCTGGGTGGTAGTTCCTGCACCCACTGTAGGCAGATGGGAACCCTACCTCTCTCAGTGTGATGAGTTGCATATTGTGATGGCTGGATTATTCCAAAGGCTTGTAGCAGACATCACACCAACACTACAGTTTATTTTAACTGCAGTTAGCCTGTGAAACTAGGATTCAGCTCGCATATGATCACTCAGATCTCTATTTGCCTCTACATATGCTAGCTTCAATGCTGTTTCTCTGTAACCTGGGGGGATGTCAGGAAAAGCCAGGACTCAGCTGGTGAAACCAGGATGTCTGCGTCCATACATTACATGAAATCAAAGCTAAGATTGTGGCTAAGAAACTAGCTTCAGAACCTAACTGTAGAATCTGGTTTAACTAACCACAGTTAGTATTGTGGCCAGCCTTCAGTCAATCACACAGTTGAATTAAATCAAGGTTTCACAGGATGTCTGAACTGAGACAAAATATGGGTTCTTCTTCACACAGAAATGTATGGTATCAGATTTTTCCCCCCATATGTAGACTGTTGTGTATTGGTTGTTTTGACTGCTGGTTTGTTATGTCTTGTTAGTTGACCTTGAAGCATATTTCATTGCCCTACAGGACTTGATGCCTACATTCTGATTGGCTGTTCTTTTAGAATCAGCCAATCAGGACACGAGGCATTTCTCTCAGGAAATGAAAATGAAGGATCCTGGAGAGACCAATTGGGTGGATTGCTGCCCACATAACAAGGCGTGTTTAACTCAGGCCAAATGGATATAAGGAGTGGTGTTGCCTGATTGTGTATGGACGCTTTTTGCTTACCTCAAGTTGGTTGGACTCACTATATAATATAGACAATGACACCACACATACAACTGACATGAAATAGTGAAGACTTGAAGAGACTAATGATGAAGGTTAAAGTAGAAAGTGCCAAGCAGGATTGCAACTGATCAAGAAGACAAAATAATGACTATTAGGGAATTACACAGCTTCAAGGCTGATGCTGAAGAAATTGAAATGGTTAAAGATTTTCTGTTTTCTGGCTCTATCCTCAACCCAAAGGCATCCAATAAATCAGAAGGCAACTGAGACTGGGAACAGCAGCCGCTGAGAAGCAAGAAAAGTTCCTTAAGTGTAAGAATGTGTCACTGGCGACCAACATCAAAATTCATGCCAAAGTAATTCACGGCCATTACTATGTATGGGTGTGAAAGTTGGACAATGAAGAAAGCCGTCAGGAAGAAATCAGATTCACTTGAAATGTAGTGTTGGAGGAGAGTGATTCAGATACCGTGGATTGCCAAAAAAGACAAATAAGTGGGTTCTAGATAAAATCAAGCCTAGAAGCTAAAATGAGGCTTTTGTATTTTGGCCAGATGAGAAGTGAAGGCAAACTGTAAAAGACAAATAATGATAAGCAGGACATTTTTGCTGGAAAAAGAGGTGCCAGAACACTCAAGCAGAAGAAACACGCAGCTGCCCCTCGTGAACTTTTAAACATTTTTTTGAAAATTTTGTTTCCACAAAGAGGCTCCAGAACTCCATTCTACCGCGTTCTCCCATGGAAAAAAAAGGCCTGATAGGAAAGGCTGAAAGAAGCAGGAAAAGAGAAAGAACCAACAGGAGGTGGATGGACTCAGTCAAGGAAGCCCTGGCCTTCAGACTTGAGCAAGGCTGTTTACGAGAGGGTGTTTTAAGGGTCTTTAATTCATAGTGGAGCCCCATGGCTCAGAGTGGTAAAGCTGCAGTACTACAGTCCTAAGCTCTGTTCACGACCTGAGTTTGATCCCAGCGGAAGCTGGGTTCAGGTAGCCGGCTCGAGATTGACTCAGCCTTCCATCCTTCCGAGGTCGGCAAAATGAGTACCCACCTCGCTAGGGGGAAAGTGTAGATGACTGGGGAAGGCAATGGCAAACCACCCCGTAAAAAGTCTGTCGTGAAAACGTTGAGAAAGCAACGTCACCTCAGAGTCAGAAACGACTGGTGCTTGCACAGGGGACTACCTTTACCTTTTTCATTCATAGGGTCATTGTAAGTTGGAAGTGTCTTGGAGGCACTTAACACAAACACACATAGACAACAGATCTTTTCAATGGGCAAGATGGGGAAGCAATGAAGCGTGGAGTTCTCTTTCACTCTCCCAACAAGGTACGTCCAGAAATGTTTGCTTGTCAAACAGGCCTATGAGTTTCATTTATTTCAGAAAGCATGCACCCAGCTTTTTCATTTTAAAAAATGCATCATATCTATGAATTTTTTCCCCCAGAGTGCTTCTGTTTCTTGCTCATTGCCAGTCCCTGCTGCTTCGGCGATACCTGACTGAGATGAGTGGCAGGATGGCCATCGTTCCAACACGCACGGCAACTCGGTAACAAAACTGGAACGAAACATGAGGCTTCTAATCCGGCTTGCCAAGATTTCCTCGTGGATGCTGCACTTTGCAAAATGTCTCTGTGTCATGTGTGTGTGTGTGTCAGGGAAAGTTGGGAAATAAAGCTTGGTTGGCAATGAAGTATTTAACAGCACGTCAGCCCAGGAATTTAATGAGAAAAAGGAGGAAATGGGAGATTGACTTGGCAGCTGAATCATATGGCACTATCAATGGCCTTCTCATCTGCAGGGGGTCTCCACCCCCCACTCCCTTTCTAAAAAGGATGCTGAAAGTGTGGGGGTATCGCTTGCCTAATTTCACATAGGAAACCAAAGAGAAAACTGAATACAAAACTTCCTGCTTGCAGCTCACCAACACCAAATAATTCCTTGGAAAGATTTCAGTTCTTTGAAAGAACAAGCCCAAAGATATCTGCACCAGGGCAAGCCAAATTTTCCAACAATTCCTCTAATTTCTTCTGCGCTGTTTTGTTGTATGCAGCTGACAGTCACAAGGATGGGCTAAAAAGCCAGAAATAGCAATATGAAGACCAGGCCTTTTTTTCTTAAAATAGTAGGAACTCCTTTGCATATTTGGGGAGGGACAGTGGCTCAGTGGTAGAGCATCTGCTTGGTAAGCAGAAGGTCCCAGATTCAATCCCCGGCCTCTCCAACTAAAAGGAGTCCAGGCCAATAGGCGTGAAAAACCTCAGCTTGAGACCCTGGAGAGGCGCTGCCAGTCTGAGTAGACAAAATTGACTTTGGCCGTTTTCCCACTCACGTTTTACTGGCGCCACGACCATCCTGACGCCGGCGAATCTGCCTGGATTTCGCATCAGAAGCTCCGGCGCTCCCAGAAGCGCCGGCTACTTCCGTCGCTAAGCCAGCGCAAACGGAAATCGCAAAGATGCAGGAAAACGTTTGCGCTGGCTTAGCGACGGAAAGCGCTGGCGCTTCTGGGAGCGCCGGCGCTTCTGTTGCGAAATCCAGGCAGATTCGCCGGCGTCAGGATGGTCGTGGCGCCAGTAAAACGTGAGTGGGAAAACGGCCTTTGATGGACCAAAGATCTGATTCAGTATAAGGCAGCTTCATATGTTCATATATGTTCACATTAGACCACACACTCTTGATGTAGCCAATTCTCCAAGAGCTTACAGTAGGCCCTGCAAGAAGAACCTTGTAAGCTCTTGGAGGATTGGCTACATCAGGGAGGAGAGTCACCTAGGAGTTCCTGTTATAAAAAAAAGCCCTGATGAAGACCTAACTTCTGAATATTAAGCATGATTCTTTGGGTTTCTGAGCTTTCATCAGCATATTTTTCAAACATATCTATAGGAGCTAGAAACGTCTGGGATTTTGGGGTGGTGGTGGTGGAGTGAGAGCAGAGTTTCCCAGGAAGCTACATTTTGTGGCCAGTGCTTCATTCTAAAGTTTCATCGTACTTCCACAGAATAACATCATTTGCACCTTTGCTATGATTAGCCAGCTAAGCCTGGCAACTGGTGCAAAGACTGGGGCAGGGACATGGGTGGATGGGTGTGACATCGTTGACATCACTACTTCTCATCTGGTACAAACCAGAAGTGACAAAAGATAACTCTAGGAATCGTAATGGTAAAACCATAGTGTTTCTGGTGATTCCTAGAGCTACCCGATGTCTCTTCTGGGTTTCACCCAGAAGTGATGTAGTAGCCCGTGACATCACTTTTTAAAACTGAGCAGCGGGTAATGAGGTTGCCAGCACAGAGAAAAGACTGGCAAGCCTACACCTTTCTGATAACAGAACCTTACCTGTGATATATGTTAGTGATCCAACTGAGTAAGGCGTAGAATTCACTGAGCGTCAGGCTGTTCTTGCCTAGGATGTCATCTAAATGCACAGAGAGGGCCTTATGGAAAGCCCCCAGATATGTATCACATACATTATAATCCTGCGGATAGCATTTCTGTACGTGAAGCTTAACTTTTAACAAATCTTCTTTTACAGCCATTGTGAGGAACCCTAAGTGCTTAGCAAGCCACGACTGGTCATCGTCCTTCAAGGGCACTGGCACTTTACAGACCCTTTCCTTTGCACTTTGATTGACAGCTTCTTTCCAGAGCTCTCTCCAGTTTCTGGCTAAACCCAGTTCTGCTGGCCCAGAGGAGATGGTAGCTTTTGAGGCCTCGGGGTGAGCTTTCTCTTCATCTTCAATTAAAGTTACCAGAGAAGTCAACGCCTTTTCGTCAATGCAGGGGAGATCCAGCGTTTCTTGTACAATTTGCCAGATGACCTTCGAAATGTGATCATACAACAAGTCAACATCCTTCGCCTTCACAGTGTATCCCTTGGGGTTATCCTCATGTTTCGAGGCCAGAAGCTCCATTTCCAAACTCTTGATGTTTTCAAAGGCCTCCAGCAGTTCCCTTGTCTGAATAAGTTTATTTATTTCCATTACTAAAGGGAGGAAGAAAAGGGGAGGGGGGAAGAAATGGAGAGTGAAAAGGAGTCATGACAAGTTTCCGTTTCCCCTCTCTCTTCAGGGTGGTTTGGAATAGGTTTTCGGGGGGGGGGGGAGAGGGGGGGGGCTGGAGCACTATCGGTAGCAAATATTACATAGGAACGAAAAGTTCAAACTTTCCTAGGACTGCCAATCCTCAGATGGGTAAAAAATATGGAGGAAACACTGTGAATACTTATACACATAAATAATTTCTTATGCACTTTTTTGTTTTTCACTTATGCATTTCATTGGAACTCACACATATCTCAAAACAATATTCATATAATTCAGAGCAAGTTTAAAATTCAGAAACGATTTGATTGGTTCCATTTAAGTCCATGCATAGTCCTATATTCATAGGGTATGTCTTCCTGCTGTCCTGAGGTCCCGTTTTCTGGAAGGCGCAGGTATACCTTGCTATGCAGATGTAGAGGTAGCAGTCCTTTGCTGTGTCCTCTGAGAACCAATCGTGTAATCAAGAAAATCGTGTAATCAAGAAAAACAAATTGAGTGAGCTGTTGAGGAAACTGAAGCAGGGGTTCCAAATTAGAATACAGGCAGCCAGTGGAAGTGGCAAATGAAACACGAATCAAACCTGGGACCTGTGTAGCTACACCTGTTGAATAGAGGACTGCTACCTCTACATCTGCATAGCAAGATCGGTCTCGAATTTACCCTTTTTGGGTAAAATTATTGAGAGGACAGTAGCGCTACAGTTACAGAGATTTCTGGATGACACTTCCATCCTAGGCCCTCACCAGTCCGGCTTCCGCCCAAGTCATGGGATGGAGACAGTGCTGGTCGCCCTGGTGGATGACCTCCAGTGGCATCTGGATCAAGGCGGTTCGGCGGTACTGATGTTCTTGGACCTATTGGCAGTGTTCAATACGGTCGACCATCAGTTGCTGACCCGCCATCTCGCCGACGCAGGGATTCAGGGGTTGACCTTGCAATGACTTTCCTCCTTCCTTGATGGTCGGGGACAAAGGGTGGCGATTGTGGGTGAACTGTCCTGGAGGCATGCACTTGACTGCGGGGTGCCTCAGGGGGCGGTGCTCTCCCCGATGTTGTTCAACATCTACATGCACCCCCTTGCCTAGATTGCCCGGAGGTACGGGTTGGGTTGTCACCAGTATGCTGATGACACCCAGCTCTATCTACTGATGGCCAGCCTGACTGTGTCCCAGAAAATTTGGACTTGGCACTACAAGCTGTGGCTGGATGGTTTAGGCTGAGTAGATTGAAGCTCAATCCAGTGAAGACAGAGGTCCTTTGCTTGAGTCGTGGCGGTCTGGGAAGGGAAATTCCCCTACCGGTGTTTGACGATGCACCACTGGCAATGGCACACAAGGTCAAGAGCTTGGGGGTGCTACTGGAGCCTGCCTTGACAATGGAGACCCAGATAGCAGCCACTGCTAAATCTGCGTTTTTCCATCTAAGGCAGGCAAGGCAGTTGGTCCCCTTTCTGGAGTGCGGCGACCTGGCAATAGTGATCCATGCAATGGTCACCTTGAGGCTGGACTACTATAATGCCCTCTACATGGGGCTGCCCTTGTGCCAAACCTGGAAGCTGCAGCTAGTGCAGAATGTGGCTGCCCAGCTGTTATTGGGGCTCTCCAGGTGGGAGCACATTCAGCTGGGACTGCGGGAACTGCACTGGCTGCCAATAGTATACCGGATTCGTTATAAGGTGCTGGTTATTACTTTTAAAGCCTTATATGGCCTTAGGGACTGTCTCTTCCCACATGTTCCCCAGAGAGTACTTAGATCGGGATCACAAACTCTATTAGTAATCCCCCCGCCAAAGGAGGCCCGATTGAAATCAACCAGAGACAGGGTCTTCTCAATTGTAGCCCCCTGCTGGTGGAACCAACTGCCAGATGAAGTGAGGGCCTTGCAGAACCTTGTGCAGTTTCGCAGAGCCTGCAAGACTGTCCTCTTCTGGCTGGCATTCAATTGACTCAGCAACGGTATTTAAGAGAAGTGAAAGAAGGCCGTTGCCACCAGAATAGCACCAACTCAATATTCTGTTGTAACTGTTTTAATCATTGCATATCTATTTTATTACTGAATGTGTAATTTTAATACTTATTCATTTAATTGTTTGTGGGATTTTATGTTGTGAGCCGCCCTGAGCCTGCTTCGGCGGGGAGGGCGGGATATAAATCAAATCAATTCAAATCAATAAATAAATAAGGAATTGCATAACCATTTCCTAAGTACCCAGTTTTGCATAGTCAAGAAAATCAGCACCAACCCAGCAAAACAGCATTCAGTTCTTACCAGACAATGGTTCTTTTTTAATACACTTGTCTTCCGGTTTCCCACTTTCCTCTGAAGTACTTCTGCTTTCTTTATGTGTATGGACAACATGACCTTCTATCCATTTGAAACTTCTGTTTGCAAACTCTTTGCTGGATCTGAGGATTCCAGGCTCCTTCACTGATGTCATTCTGAAGGATTTCGACAGCTCTCTGCTGAAGCTCAGCACTGTCGCAAGAGGCTTGCTTGGGCTTGTGGTCTCCTTTTCCCTTTGATTATTCAAAGGTGGTGAATTTAACTGGGCTTCACGGTGGCTGTCTTCACTCTCTGTGCATTTCTCTGGAGATCCCGAAATGCCCTTTTGATGCTCTTAGGACAGAAAGGTTTATTAAAGTATGAGTGGAATGGAAAGAGACTGGATAGAGATATTTTGCCCCCTCCTAATGAAAGAGTCATCCAAGGAAATGGACCAGCTGGCCATAGGTATGAAATGGACAGAAGTTAGTATTAATTCACATACATAATTCTTTTGTAGAATTCCCTGATACTGAATGTAGTGATACCTACAAGGTTTGTAGCTAGTTCAGGCAAGACACTGGGAGTTCCTTGTATAGCATTCCCTAAAACTGGCTGTTGAAAGTAGCAGCCGTATGGGACCGCCATTCAGTTCTGGGATTTGGAACAAGGCAATGAGGGACTGGTGTGCTTGCCCCATGGTCAAATATTAGTTTCAATGGGGGACTTCGGGTCAGAAAAATGGAACTGGGGAAAAGGTCTTACACCACAGTTTCAATCCAGATTGGCATCCCATATGTTTGCTTGCTTGCTTACAAGTCTGTGAGATGTATGAATGGAACTTCCAGAGTGTTCTCTGGCTTTGCCCTTAGCTATCTTTTTTAAAAGGCAGGCTTTTTTGTAGCAGGAACTCCTTTGCATATTAGGCCATACACCCCTGATGTAGCTAATCTTCCTGGATCTTACAGTACGCCCTGTACTAAGAGCCCTGTAAGCTTGTGGAGGACTGGCTACATCAGAGGGGTGTGGCCTAATATGCAAAGGAGTTCCTGCTACAAAAAAAAGCTCTGAAAAAAGGGATTGAGAGCTGGTTACAGATGGGCGGTTTAAGCCACCCAGGAGACAGCAGGCAAGCAGATTTAAAAAGCGTGTCCAAATGCGCACATCTGCCTGCCATCCCTGTCCTGTATTCACCCCGTCTTGGTCTGGATGGGAGCAGCCTCAGAAAGATACCACTTCCAAAGTGGATGGCCAGAAAGTGCCCAGGGAGTGTCCAGGGAGTGGCTGACAGGTGCATAAGCACTCTGAATGCTCCTCCAGGACGCCCGCAGCCCATTCCTGTTCAGGGAGCACTCCTTTTCCAGATGGCTCACTTCCGGGTCAGCTTGATGCCACCCTGAGCCAGCGGTCTGTATGCAGCCTAGAATGGGTTAATCAACCACTATCAACTATGCAACTTTCAGAAACAATATTCCTCTGATTTGCAGATGCTAAATATACCAGTCTGTATCCTACCCAGGGCTTTTTTTTGAGCAGCACAGTTCTGCCTGGCTTGGCATCAGGGGATGCGACCTAATATGCAAATGAGTTCCTGCTGGGCTTTTTCTACAAAAAGAGCCCTGATTCTACTACTTCAGAGAGCCAGTTTGGTGTAGTGGTTAAGTGTGCAGACTCTTATCTGGGAGAATCGGTTTGATTCCCCACACCTCCACTTGCAGCTGCTGGAATGGCCTTGGGTCAGCCATAGCTCTCGTAGGAGTTGTCCTTGAAAGGGCAGCTGCTGTGAGAGCTCTCTCAGCCCCACCCACCTCACAGGGTGTCCAGGCCTGTAGCTACAGTGGGGCCCCAGGGGGTCCAGGCCCCACCAATCAAACCCCTGTGAAACCTTTCTGGCCCCACTAATCAGTCCCCCATTGCTCAATGTCGCTCTGTTCAAGAGGCTTCAATCGCTTTCTTCTCCCCCACCCCCTTACCATCCAGCCTGAGCAAAAATGTAGGGGAGTGAACGTTCTTGCATAATTTTATAATAATAAAAGGGATAATGTGGCATTTGCTTTTAAAGGGGCATTCATAGGATATTTTGAGAGTTGACACTGAGAGCCTGGACACCCTAAACAAAAAAATCCTTCCTGTGGCCCCACCAAATTTAAAATCCAGGCTATGGCCCTGAGGGTGTCTGTTGTGGGGGCGGGGAGATTGTGACTGCTCTGAGATTCAGAGTATAGAGCAGGATATAAATTCAATATCAATATCTTCACTCAGCAAAGAACATAAGAGCCCCACTGGATCAGACCAGTGGTCCATCTAGTCCAGCATCCTGTCTCACAGAGTGACCTGCCAGTTCCTGTGGACATCCAACAACAGGACTACAGAGGCCAAGATCCTCCCGATGTTGCCTCTTGGGGAATGTGGAGGCTCCCCTCAGTCACCATGGCTACTAGCTCCGACCTAAGGAACCTCCCTTCGACTTAAGTGGCTGTCCTCTCCGAAAAAGAGCCACTTAAGCTGGTGGGACTTTCCTTTGGCTGGAGGAAGACTCCAAACTTCATTGAGTCAAAGTGATAGCAGACCATTCAACGTAGAAGGGCTGTTGCCTTCATGGAATGATTGTTGGTTTGAACCAGATAGGTCCAGTACATTTCCACTGTGGCCCTCATGTTCACAAAGTTTGTTTGTTTGCTTGCTTTAGGGATGCCAGCCTTCAGGTGGGACCAGGGGATCTCTCAGAATTACAGCTCATCTCCAGACTGCGGAGATCTGGTCCCCTGCAGAAAACGGATGCTTTGGTTGGTGGACTCTCTGACCTTGTACTCCACTGATGTCCCTGTCCTCCCCAGGCTCCATCCTCAAATCTCCAGGAGTTTCGCGACATGGATATGGCAACCCTCCCCCCATCCCCTGTCAGTGGCCAGAAGGAGGGACTTGGCAATCCTATTTATACCCCACTTTCCCCATCATCAGATATCTCTGTATGCTTGAGCACAGCCTGTGGGCTCTCCCTTTTCCTGTATCCCTTAATTTTCTTATGGGGAAGTAAAGGAAAGATAATATTAAATTTCTCCTTAAAGTGGACAACCTCAATCTTCCAGCTCTTTGGGGTTTTTTGCACAGCGCAAACGAGCAGATAAAGTGAGACTAACACAAAGCTGAGCGCAAACAAAACAGAAACCTGAGATATTTCTGTCGTGAAGCAGCATGTCTTCTTATTGTAGATCATGACAAGGCATAACTGTATGGTTTTCTAATCATGAGCTCCCTACATGGGGCTTTTCTTAGAAGATAACATGGGATTTGGGATTGTAACCAAACTGGCTCTTGGAAAAAAAATGAGATGGGTGTGCGTAAATTTGGTACAGGCCCCCAAATGATGTGTGCTTGCTTGAGGCTCAGGAATAGGTAGAACAGCTTTACACACCTATGTTGACAATCTCCAGGTAGGGTCTGGAGAACTCCAGGAATTACACCTGATCTCCAGACTACAGAGATCAGTTCTCCTGGGGTTGTTGTGAAGCTGCCTTGAGAGAAAAAGCTTTGCAAGAACTTGTGACCGATCCAGGTGCATGTGGAGGAGTGGGGAATCACAACAGCAAGTGCATGTGAAGGAGTGGGGAATCAAACCCGGTTCTCCCAGGTTAGATAGAGTCTGCACACTTAACCACTATACCAAACTGGATCCAGCTTACAGAAAACAGTTCCCCCAGAGAAAATGAAGGCTGGATTCTATGACATTATCCACCACCGAGATCCTTTCCAAATCTCACCCTCAGCAGGCCCCACCCCCAAAATCTCCAGGAATTTCCCCGACTGTAGCTGGCACCCATACCTATGCTGAGATCTGGCCACCAGTGGGACAATTTGCCTACTCATTTCCAGGCCTAGGTAAAGCCAAGAAGACGAACAGCAACCCAGTAACAACATCTTAGATTCTTACCTGAGGATGGTTCTTTTTTCACACTATCATCTTTAATCTCCACACTTTCCTCTGGAACACTGCTGTTTCCTTCATGGTCTTCTATCAGTTTAGAGCTTCGCTTTGAAAACCGTTTGCTGGATCTAAGGATTCCAGGCTCTGTTGTCGATATCTCTTTGAAGGCTTTTGGGATTCCTCTGCTGAAGCTCAACACTCTAACAAAAGCCTTCTTGGTGCTTTTGGTCTCCTGGTCTCCTTCACTATTCAAAGGTGGAGAATTTAACTGGGCCACACAAGAGCTGCCTTCACTTTCCATGCATTTCTCTGGAGACCCTGATTCTAATAGAGATTCTGCTTTGATATTGGCCTCTTGCATTCCTGTTTTATTGTCACCCATGTTAGCTTTGTAGAAGGTGACTGGGACTACTGAAAAACAAAAGCAAAGGGTTTGCTGAGAGACAGCAGCTGGTCGAAGCCTGACTGTTGACTCCCATAGTTAAGCATGTATCTGATACATACTGATGTTACACTGGCCCTGACAGAGCAGACAGCTTCCAGGTGGAACCTGGAGATTTGCCGCATATACAACCCATCTCCAGTTGGCAGAGATCAGCTCCCCTGGAGAAAATGGCTACTTTGGACCCTTTGGCATTGTACCCTACTGAGGCCCCTCCCCTGCCCAAACCCCGCCCTCTCCCAGATTCACCCCCCAAAGTCTCCAGGTATTTCCCAATACAAACCTGGCAACCCTAAGCCTGTGTTGGGAAATACCTGGGGACTTTTACTTTTAGGAATTTTACTTTTAGGACCTAAGCTAGAAGATATATATTGGCAATATTACTATTTCCAGTATATGTAATTGCTGCTGACCTAAGGCCAGATACATTTGTGGCCTCTCCCCCCCATTTTTTTGGGGGGCAGGTCATTCATTTCCAGATTGGAACATTACATTTTGGGTCCTATACACTTAATATACACACACTTAACACAGTGCCACAGGGACTTTGTTGTAAGTTGTACTCTTTGACCTCTAAAGAAGGCCTCGACAGGCCAAAATGTATCAGGTCATTCTTGTGCATTTGTCATTTTGATAATTTTATGAGGCTTCATTTGGGCCCCTACCATATTTTTATGTTTCTGTAATAAATATGTGCACTTTTGTCTTTAACTATTGCTGTTTAACTTTTGGTTCCTTGTGAATATTCTGAACTTCCTTTGGAAGTTTTTGCTTGTTTGGTTTAGTTTCTTTTCCCTTCTCTTTTTGGTTGCCATCCTTTGCTCCCAGATATCCAGGAAGCCTCATCTTCATATGAAGCTGGCCAATTATGCCAATTACATAATAAGCAATGGGGACCCAAAGTACTTTACAACACCCCTTCCTTCCATTTTAACCTCACAACAGTCCTGTAAGGTAGGTAAGGCTGAGAGTGTCTGGTTGGCCCAAGTCCGCCTAGCGAGCATCCATGGTAGAGTGGGGATTTGAAACTGGGGTATCCTAGCTCCTAGTCCGTGGCCAAACTTGCTTATCATAAGAGGCACATAGAATAAATGCCAGATGTCTGAGAGCCGCAAGACATGAACATCAGATATTTGAAAGGAGGGAGGGAGGGAGGAAGGAAGGAAGACAAATAAATGGGGAGGGAGAGGAGGAAAGAAAGCAGTTAACTTTGAATGCATTCTCCAAGCCGTCAGTTGGCTTGGAAAAGTGCTTTGAAGAGACAAATGCCCTCTCCAAGCTGGCTGATGTGGTGGGGATTTTGAGAGCCACACAATATGTGTTAAAGAGCCACATGTGGCTCCCAAGCTGCAGTTTGGCCACCCCTGTCCTAGTCCAACACTCTAAACATTACACCCCACCACCAGCAGCTCTTATATCATGCGAGGACAACTACATATTTGTCAAGTTCTTACTTCCTAATGTTGCCGCAGAGCCGATTCAGTGATTCGTTCCAGCTTCCCCCACCCCTGACTGCTGTCTTGATAGGCACTCAGAATAGAGAAATTCCTTCTTCTGCTGTTAATCTGCGGTTTTCTAACCTTCTGCTCAGCTCTGCTCCTCTGGGACAGAGGCAGTCCTGGGTTAAACATATTCATTGCAACGGCCAAGCATCTCCCTGAAAAAATGAAGAAATTCGCTCCTGGAGCTGTGAGATGTGGATGGCAACTTCATCTCTCAAAGTGTTGAATGGTGTTTGCGATAGAAAAATCTTCAAGGGTATCAAGAGGGTCATGGCAAATCCTGGGCTGATTCCTTTCTTCTGCACAGCTTATTCACCCTAATATCTACAATGGGTCGTTCCCGGTGCCTGACCCACCATGTGAACCCATTGTCTGCGTGCTCTGCCTTGGCTACCGGAGGTCCACAGGGGTCACTCAATTGCTGAAATTTCTGAAAATCAGAAATGCTTGGATTGCCATGGTTACCATTCCGCAGACACAAAATGTACTACATTGCCACAAACGCTCATAAAAGCAATCATTTACAAGACTGACCCAGATGCAGAGGAGGAGAGGGTTCCCAGACCTTAACAGTTGTATAGAAGATACAGATTTCATATGCCATTCATCAGGGAAACATACAGAAATTTCCATTACAAAACCCTTTCCTGTTTTGTGTCACTATGGCTGGGAGGTGGCTGAAAGTGGGACAGCTCAAAAGGAGCCGTCTCAGAGCCTCCACGCAAGGTGGCCCAATCCATGCGAGGTGGCCAGGCGCTTCCAGATGGGGAGGTGCCTCAGAAGCTGCTGCTCTGTTTTTTTTTCTTAATGGGTTGAGCGTTCATGGGCACAAGCACTCTGACTGGCCTGTTAAGAGAAAAATGCCAGAAACAGCTTGGGGCGGCTTGGCACTTCCACACTGCCAAGTCACCTCGTGTGTGCCCTTCCCCTTCCGGAAGTCAAGGAGGCGACTGGTGGCTGGTTCAAACATTTGCTACCTCTTCAGAAGTTGTAGCTTTTTGGGCTGGGTGGATCGGCCTGGAGGACAGGGTGAGTACAGGACATGGATGGGTGCCAGATGTCTGGTGTCTGGAGGGTTTCTGGGGAGGGATTTCAGAGGCGCCTCTGAGTGCCGGTCTGTAATCAGCCATCTCCCAAGTGTGTGTTACATGTTTTTACATCATTATTGTAAAAGGGAAATACTGTCCCCCTAATCTGCCCCATGTTGTGTTGGGGGAAAGCCGACAGGAAATGAAATGTCTCTGGTTCGGGAGGACTCATCTCAAAGAGATGAAGGATTAGTTGTTACTTTTCTACCGGGTAATGAATCAGAGTTGTCCACTGAGATGGTGACAATCAGTATGGAGTGTCTGCCAAAGTCTTGAGGCAGCAGGAGGAAGGTTGCAGGCCTAACTAGCCTGGGAAATTATAGATGTTTGTATACAAATGCTAGAAGTGTTCGAAGTAAAATTGGTGAGTTGGAATGTTTAGTGTTGGGAGAAAACATAGACATTGTGGGAATTTCAGAAACTTGGTGGAATGAGGAGAATCAGTGGGACACGGTGATTCCTGGATATAAGTTATATTGGAAGGATAGGGAGAGAAGGGTTGGAGGTGGAGTGACTCTGTATGTCAGAGAGGGTATACAGTCCAGTAAGACTGAGGTCAAAGAATTAGATTCTCTTCCAGAAATGCTTTGCGTCGAAATAGAGGGCCCAAAAGGAAATTTAACTATGGGAGTTTGTTATCGCCCACCAAATCAAAAGATAGAGGATGATTATAATATGGTGGAAGGGTTAAAGATAGCGGCTAAACGTAAAAACTGTGTCATAATAGGTGATTTTAACTACCCGCAGATTGATTGGGTCAATATGTGTTCAGGTCGAGAGAAAGAGATTGAGTTTCTAGATGCTCTCAATGACTGTGCTATGGAGCAGATGGTCACAGAACCTACCAGGGGTGGGGTGATCCTGGATTTGGTCCTAAGTAATGCCCAAGACTTGGTAAGAGATGTAAAAGTGATCGCACCGCTTGGGAGCAATGACCATAACGTTTTTGATTTCACAATTTGTATAAATAGGGAGTTGCCCCAAAAGACCAGCACAACCATGTTTAACTTTAAAAGGGGTAAATTCTCAGAGATGAGGAGACCTATGAAGAGGAAACTGAAAGGAAAGGTAAATACAATCAAAACCCTTGAGGAAGCTTGGAGGCTATTTAAAACTACAATCCTAGAAGCTCAGATAAAATATATACCACAAGTTAGGAAAGGCACAAACAGGTATAAGAAAAGACCTGCATGGTTAACAAACAAAGTAATGGAAGCTGTAAAAGGTAAGAAGGACTCCTTTAAGTGGTGGAAAGCTAGTCCAAGTGAGATTAATAAAAGGGAACACAGGCTGTGGCAAAACAAATGCAAGATTGTGATCAGGCAGGTGAAAAGGGACTGTGAGGAGCATATTGCAAAAAACATAAAGATCAACAATAAACATTTCTTCAAATATATTAGAAGCAGGAAACCAACCAGGGAGGCAGTGGGGCCCTTGGATGACCAAGGGGTAAAAGGATTACTGAAGGAGGATAGGGAAATGGCTGAGAAGCTGAATGCATTTTTTGCCTCAGTCTTCACTGTGGAAGATGAGGTTTGCCCACTCCAGAACCACTAATTTTGGAAGGGGTGTTGAAAGACCTGAGTCAGATTGAGGTGACAAGAGAAGAGGTCCTACAACTGATTGACGAATTAAAAACTAATAAGTCACCAGGTCGAGATGACAAAGTTGAACTTATGGATCTCCTGACAAAAATATGTAATCTTTCATTGAAATCTGCCTCCGTTCCTGAGGACTGGAAGGTAGCAAATGTCACCCCTGTCTTTAAAAAGGGTTCCAGAGGAGATCCGGGAAATTACAGGCCAGTCAGTCTGACTTCAATACCGGGAAAATTGGTAGAAAGCATTATCAAGGACAGATTGAGTAGGCACATTGATGAACACAAGTTATTGAGGAATACTCAGCATGGGTTCTCTGTAAGGGAAGATCTTGCCTCACTAACCTGTTACATTTCTTTGAGGGGATGAACAAACATGTGGACAAAGGGGACCCAATAGATGTTGTTTACCTTGACTTCCAGAAAGCTTTTGATAAAGTTCCTCATCAAAGGCTCTTTAGTAAGCTTGAGAGTCATGGAGCGTTTTCGCACTGACCTTACTCGGGAGCCACGTCCCTCTTCACCGTGCAGCGTCTGCGCGGATTTCGCACTAATTGCTCCGCAGAACCCGGAAGAGCCGCAAAGTCCCACGGCTTTTGCGTCACAAATGTAAACTGAGTAAGGTCAGTGAGAAAATGCCCATGGAGTAAAAGGACAAGTCCTCTTGTGGAACAAAAAATGGCTAATTAATAGGAAGCAGAGAGTGAGTATAAATGGGCAGTCTTTGCAGTGGAGGACGGTAAGCAGTGGGATGCCGCAGGGCTCAATACTGGGTCCCATGCTCTTTAACTTGTTCATTAATGATCTGGAGTTGGGAGTAAGCAGTGAAGTGGCCAAGTTTGCAGATGACACTAAATTGTTCAGGGTGGTGTGAACCAGAGAGGATTATGAGGCTGGGTGAGTGGGCGTCAACGTGGCAGATGAGGTTCAATGTGGCCAAGTGCAAAGTAATGTACATTGCGGCCAATAATCCCAGCTACAAATACAAGTTGATGGGTTGTGAACTGACTGACCAAGAGAGAGATCTTGGGGTCGTGGTAGATAACTCACTGAAAATGTCAAGACAGTGTGCGAATGCAATAGGGTGACCATAATGTCTGAAGGCCAGCCAGGGACACATTGGGGGGGGGGGAGGTAGGGGTGTGCGCGCGCCGCCGGAAACAGGAAGTGACGTCACTTCCGGTGACGGCATGCCACCACAGGAAACAGGAAGTGACATCACTTCCTGTGACATCATTTCCCCGCGTCACCTGCCGGAAATGGGAAGTGACATCACTTCCTGTGACATCATTTCCCCCAAATGACATCATTTCCCCCAAATGCCACTGCCGGAAACAGGAAGTGACTTCACAGCACTTCCTGTGACATCCCCAAAAATCCCCCAAATATCACCGCCAGAAACAATTTTGTTCTGAAATCCTGTATATACTTCATCAGTATATGGGATAAGGCACTTTCTCAACTGTGCTGCATAATGCAGCCTATTTATTTTGTCCTGTTTGCTCTGTTGGCTCTATCTGCGCCACCTTCATCACTTTCGGGGTGTGGATCCCCCAGTGGGGTGCTCTCCCGACTCCCTCCGCTGACTGTTTCTGATAGCCCTGCGCCCCCTCTTTCATTTGATATGTGTCCCGTGCGGGTGCCACCCTCCCGCCGGGAGATGCCGCAAAATGAGCCCCCTTGAGGCTTATGGCGGCAGGGCTCGGGGGAAGCGAGCTAGACTGCTGTTCTTTTGAGGGGTTATAGAGTGTTTCGAGCCCGTCCCTGTGGCATCGGTCCCATCGTTGTGGGGCCCAGGGGGCCGGCGCAGCGGCACGCCGAAGCAGCCTGTCACTAATAACACAGGTCGAGATGCAGGACAGGAACCCGGAAGTGACCGACAGGCTGCTTCAGCGTGCCGCTGCGCCGGCCCCCTGGGCCCCACAACGATGGGACCAATGCCACAGGGACGGGCTCAAAACACTCTATAACCCCTCAAAAGAACAGCAGTCTAGCTCGCTTCCCCCGAGCCCTGCCGCCATAAGCCTCAAGGGGGCTCATTTTGCGGCATCTCCCGGGGGGAGGGTGGCACCCGCACGGGACACATATCAAATGAAAGAGGGGGCGCAGGGCTATCAGAAACAGCCGGCGGAGGGAGTCACGAGACCACCCCACTGGGGGATCCACACCCCGAAAGTGATGAAGGTGGCGCAGACAGAGCCAACAGAGCCAACAGGACAAAATAAATAGGCTGCATTATGCAGCACAGTTGAGAAAGTGCCTTATCCCATATACTGATGAAGTAAATACAGGATCTGAGAACAAAATTGCACCAGAAGACACAAACACAAAGCTCCCTTACACTGAATCAGTGCTTGGGTCCACCAAAGTCAGTATTATCTACTCCAGTCACAAACACAAAGCTCCCTTACACTGAATCAGTGCTTGGGTCCACCAAAGTCAGTATTGTCACATAAGAACATAAGAGAAGCCCTGTTGGATCAGGCCAGTGGCCCATCCAATCCAACACTCTGCGTCACATAAGAACATAAGAGAAGCCCTGTTGCATCAGGCCAGTGGCCCCTCCAGTCCAACACTCTGTGTAACATAAGAATATAAGAGAAGCCCTGTTGCATCAGGCCAGTGGCCCCTCCAGTCCAACACTCTGTGCCACATAAAAATATAAGAGAAGCCCTGTTGCATCAGACCAATGGCCCCTCCAGTCCAACACTCTGTGCCACATAAAGATATAAGAGAAGCCCTGTTGCATCAGACCAATGGCTCATCCACTCCACCACTCTGGTCACATAAGAACATAAGAGAAGCCCTGTTAGATCAGGCCAGTGGCCCCTCCAGTCCAACACTCTGTGTCACATAAGAACATAAGAGAAGCCCTGTTGGATCAGGCCAGTGGCCCCTCCAGTCCAACACTCTGTGCCACATAAAAATATAAGAGAAGCCCTGTTGCATCAGACCAATGGCTCATCCACTCCACCACTCTGGTCACATAAGAACATAAGAGAAGCCCTGTTAGATCAGGCCAGTGGCCCCTCCAGTCCAACACTCTGTGTCACATAAGAACATAAGAGAAGCCCTGTTGGATCAGGCCAGTGGCCCCTCCAGTCCAACACTCTGTGTCACATAAAAATATAAGAGAAGCCCTGTTGCATCAGGCCAGTGGCCCCTCCAGTCCAACACTCTGTGTCACATAAGAACATAAGGAGGGAAGGGAAGGGAAGGGAAGGGAAGGGAAGGGAAGGGAAGGGAAGGGAAGGGAAGGGAAGGGAAGGGAAGGGAAGGGAGGGAGGAAGGAAGGAAGGAAGGAAGGAAGGAAGGAAGGAAGGAAGGAAGGAAGGAAGGAAGGAAGGAAGGAAGGAAGGGGGAGGGAGGGAAGGAAGGAAGGAAGGAAGAAAGGAAGGAAGGGAGGAGGGAGGGAGGGAAGGAAGGAAAAGAAGGGAGTGAGGGAAGGAAGGGAGGGAAGGAAGAAAGGAAGGAAGGGAGGAGGGAGGGAGGGAAGGAAGGGAGGGAGGGAAGGAAGGAAGGAAGGGAGGGAGGGAGGGAGGGAGGAGGGAGGGAAGAAAGGAAGGCCGCCCCCCGCCCCCCCCCGCTTTCGGCCCCCTTACCTGATTCCAGGGCGGCATCCAGCGGCGGCGGCGGGGAGTCCTGCGGCGGCGGCCTCGCGGCGAGAGAGGGAGGGAGCTGCCGGCGCTGGCCTCTGGAGGCCTCCAGGGACCAGCGCCGGGCCTCTCCACTACCGGCGCTGGCCTCTGGAGGCCTCCAGGGACCAGCGCCGGCTGCTCCGCGGCTTCCCCGCGGCCTCCGCTGGTCCCTGGAGGCCCTCCAGGGACCAGCGGAGGCCGCGGGGAGGCCTTCGCTGGCCGGCGCTGGTCCCGGAAGGCCTTCCAGAGGCTCTGGAAGGCCTTCCGGGACCAGCGCCGGGTGCCCCGCGGCCTCCGCTGGTCCCTGGAGGCCCTCCAGAGACTCTGGAGGGCCTCCAGGGACCAGCGGAGGCCGCGGGGAAGCCTTCGCTGGCCGGCGCTGGTCCCGGAAGGCCTTCCAGAGGCTCTGGAAGGCCTTCCGGGACCAGCGCCGGGTGCCCCGCGGCCTCCCCGCGCCCTCCGCTGGTCCCTGGAGGCCCTCCAGAGACTCTTATTTTATTTTTTAAAAAATATTTAATTTTGTTTGTCTGTGTCCTTTATAAAGTTTATATCTCTGCTACCTAAAGGCAATGGCAAACCACCCCATAAGAAGTCTGCAAGAAAATGTTGTGATGTGACATCACCCCATGGGTTGGTAACGACTCAGAGGCTCTGGAAGGCCTTCCGGGACCAGCGCCGGGTGCCCCGCGGCCTCCCCGCGGCCTCCGCTGGTCCCTGGAGGCCCTCCAGAGACTCTGGAGGGCCTCCAGGGACCAGCGGAGGCCGCGGGGAAGCCTTCGCTGGCCGGCGCTGCTCCCGGAAGGCCTTCCAGAGGCTCTGGAAGGCCTTCCGGGACCAGCGCCGGGTGCCCCGCGGCCTCCCCGCGGCCTCCGCTGGTCCCTGGAGGCCCTCCAGAGTCTCTGGAGGGCTTCCAGCGACCAGCGGAGGCCACGGAGAGGCCTCCACCACTGCCGCCGGGCCCCGTGCGCGGGCGGGGAAGGCGGCGAGTGAGGAAGGGAGCGTCCCTGCGCCTGCGCAGGGACGCTCCCTCCCTCACTCGCCGCCTTCCCCGCCGGCGCCCGCGGCCCACCGGCTCCGGGGCTGCCTAAACCGGGACCTTTAATGGTCCCGGTATAGGCAGCCCGGGAGCCGGGATTGGGTGGCCAGAACCGGGAATGTCCCGGGAGACCGGGACGGTCTGGCCACCCTAGAATGCAATAAAAAAAGGCCAACGCCATGCTGGGAATTATTAGGAAGGGAATTGAAAACAAATCAGCTAGTATCATAATGCCCCTGTATAGATCAATGGTACGGTCTCATTTGGAATACTATGTACAATTCTGGTCACTGCACCTCAAAAAGGATATTATAGCATTGGAAAACGTGCAGAAAAGGGCAACTAGAATGATTAAAGGGTTGGAACACTTTCCCTATGAAGAAAGGTTAAAACGCTTGGAGCTCTTTAGCTTGGAGAAACGTCGACTACGGGGTGACATGATAGAGGTTTACAAGATAATGCATGGGATGGAGAAAGTAGAGAAAGAAGTCCTTTTCTCCCTTTCTCACAATACAAGAAGTCGCGGGCATTCAATGAAATTGCTGAGCAGTCAGGTTAAAACGGATAAAAGGAAGTATATATATATATATATATATGTGTGTGTGTGTGTGTGTGTGTGTGTGTATACATACATACACATACACACATATTGGCCACTGTGTGACACAGAGTGTTGGACTGGATGAGCCACTGGCCAGATCCAGCATGGCTTCTCTTATGTTCTTATGTTACAACTGGTGTCCCAACTAGGTTTTTCTTACAGTCTTCTTGCACAACAGCTGTCTGAAAAGCAAATATTCAACAGGTAGAGCTCCCCAACATCACTTAGCAGGGGTGTCAAATTAGTTTGTTATGAAGGTCGGATCTGACATAAATGAGACCTTGGCAGGACCATGTGGGTACCTATTTAAGATTAGGTAAAAAGGTAAAGGTAGTCCTCTGTGCAAACACTGAGTCGTTACCAACCCATGGGGTGATGTCACATCACAACATTTTCTTCTTATGGGGTGGTTTGCCATTGCCTTTAGGTAGCAGAGATATAAACTTTATAAAGGACACAGACAAACAAAATTAAATATTTTTTAAAAAATAAAATAAAATAAAACATTTGTATTTCTCCCATGGGATCCAGGGAACTGGGCAAAAAAAGCTCTTGTTCTTTTCTTCCTTCCCCAGGGGACCAGGAGTGGGAGGAGCCTCAGGCAATAGAAGGAAGAGAGGCTTGGCTCAGTAGTCTGCTGTGTGATCGAGAGAGCCTGACAAAGCCAGCTCTGCCTTCCCCCCTCCTTCCTAAGGGAGGACCCTCAGCCAATGGAGATGATAGAGGTTTTGCTCTGTAGCTCCCGTGTGATTGAGCAAGCCTTGCAAAGCAAGCTGTTATGCAGAAGGAAGCAAGAGAGAGGGAGAAGGAAGCAGATGACAGCCAGTTGCTCAGGGGCCTGATAGGAGCTCTCTGGGGGCCTGATTTGGCCCCTGGGCTGCATGTTTGACACCCCTGACTTATAGACTTCTGCTGGTCAGATTCCTGACAATAACACAGGATTCCAGTTTAAAAAAATTGACAAAGATATATCCACTGTGTGAGTAGTGACTAAAACATCTTGGACTGACAGCAGCATTTTTTGAGCTTTTAGTTCTCCTGACTGCAAGATATGTTAGGAGGGAAAGAAATCAGTTCGTCACTATACCTGATAGTAAAATGATTGCCCACCCCCATCATAATACAAGAGGAAGCCTCAAAGACAAGGTTGGGGTCTTTATATATTCACAAGACTTCCTAGGCCTGCAGAAAGGTATGCAGGTGGGCAGCATGGATTTGCTGCTTCTATTATGCTATCTGGTAATAATTAGGGTTGCCAAGCCCCCAGTCCACATTGGGCCAGCAGAGGGAACTTCCGCCGATGTCACCGGCATGATGACGTCACCTGGAAGTGACGTCATCACGCCGGCGACATCACGCAGCAGCCACTCTAGGCATTTCCAGGAAAACTCTATGGTTTTCCCAGACACTGTAGCCATTTGGGAGGGAAAACTCTATGGTACAATAGGCTGCAAGGGACTTGGCAACCTTAGTAATAATAGTAACAATCAGATGGCATTGTGTGTGGTATAGCCAGGAGATTCGAAGATTGTCTGGCAGCCTTCAGTTCTAACTCATTAAGTGTTATGCACCACTAGGTGATGAGCTAGACTTGTTAGGGGGTGGAGCTGAGATCCTGAGATCACTGTGACTGACTCATGGTCACCCATCTGGCTTCACGTGGAGGAATGGGGACTCGAACACAGTTCTCCAGATTAGAGTCCACCACTTGTAGCCGCCAAACCATGCTGACTCTCCTATTATCTTGTATGTAAGATAAAGACATATCTGCTTTTTCTGAAGGGTGTCCGCTTGTGCTACCCTGATAAATTTCTATAGTTACTCTCAAGTATAACCCATCCCCCTACAAAACTCTCCTAAACTGTAAAGGGCACATTTTAATTTTGAATAACAAGAGGAGGAAGTATAACTATAAATAGAGCATATCTATCCACTGCAGCCGAGAAAAAAAAAATACACTGGGGAACGACTTTGCTGAGTTGGAATTCATATGCAGATTTGATACTTTGGAACTTGGACTCAGGAGGCACCTGGTTGGCTTCCTACAAAAAGGAATTGTTCTTCCTTACAGGCAGAAGGATTCTTACTACTCAGTTTCACCTTACTTTAGAAGCTCTACTGGTGGCTTTAGTAGGGTTCCCAATCCCCAGGTGGGGGCAGGAGATCCCCCGGTTTGGAGGCCCTCCCCCTGCTTCAGGGTCGTCAGAAAGCGGGGGGAGGGGAGGGAAATGTCTGCTGGGAACTCTATTATTCCCTATGGAGATTTATTCCCATAGAAAATCATGGAGAATTGATCTGCGGGTATCTGGGGCTCCGGGGGGGCTGTTTTTGGGGGTAGCGGCAACAAATTTTCAGTATAGCATCTAGTGCCTCTCCCCAAAATACCCCCCAAGTTTCAAAAAGATTGGACCAGGGGGTCCAATTCAATGAGCCCCAAAAGAAGATGCCCCTATCTTTCATTTATTTCCTATGGAAGGAAGGAATTGAAAAGGTGTGCCGTCCCTTTAAATGTGAGGGCCAGAACTACCTTTGGAGTTCAATTCTGCTTGTCACAGCCTTGATCTTGGCTCCACCCCTAATGTCTCCTGGCTCCACCCCCAAAGTCTCCTGGCTCCACCCCCAAAGTCCCCAGATATTTCTTGAATTGCACTTGGCAACCCTAGGCTTTAGCAGTCTCATAGGTTTTTCTTTGTTTTGTTTTGCAAACCGAAAACTGAGTTACTTTGTAGAGCTTAGGGGGCAATTTTGAATACAGGGCAAAAGCGGGGTTTTTTTGTTTTTTTAACCCTGGGATTATGAATAGGATGTCCTTGGCAATCTCCGGCTTTTACAACTGATCTCCAGCTGACAGAGATCAGCTCCCCTGTAGAAAATGGCTGCTTTGAAGGGTGGACTCTCTGGCATTGTCCCATGGTGCGGTCTCATTGTCGATGGTGCGGTCTCATTTGGAATACTGTGTGCAATTCTGGTCACCGCACCTCAAAAAGGATATTATAGCATTGGAAAACGTGCAGAAAAGGGCAGCTAGAATGATTAAAGGTTTGGAACCCTTTCCCTATGAAGAAAGGTTAAAACGCTCAGGGCTCTTTAGCTTGGAGAAACGTCGACTACGGGGTGACATGATAGAGGTTTACAAGATTATGCATGGGATGGAGAAAGTAGAGAAAGAAGGCCTTTTCTCCCTTTCTCACAATAGAAGAACTCGTGGGCATTCAATGAAATTGCTGAGCAGTCAGGTTAAAACGGATAAAAGGAAGTAATTTTTCACCCAAAGGGTGATTAACATGTGGAATTCACTGCCACAGGAGGTGGCGGCAGCTACAAGCATAGCCAGCTTCAAGAGGGGGTTAGATAAAAATATGGAGCAGAGGTCCATCAGTGGCTATTTGGCCACTGTGTGACACAGAGTGTTGGACTGGATGGGCCATTGGCCTGATCCAACATGGCTTCTCTTATGTTCTTATGTTCATGCTGAGGCCCCTCCCCTCCCCAAACCCCACCCTCTCCTGGATCCACTCCCAAAGTCTCCAGGTATTTTCCAACACAGACCTGGGAACCCTGTTGCCAGCTGGAGATCAGTTGTAAAAGTGGGTGATCTCCAGGCCTCACCTGGAGGCTGGCAGCCCCAGTTCTTCCTCAGAAACAGTAGATTTAGTTGTATTCATCTCCTAAAGTGCCCTAAGACCAATGTTCCCTCTAAGCAAAAATTCTACTTTGTGAGCTACTGACATTAGGTTGTGAGCTGCTGGCATTAAAATTGTGAGCTACTGCATGTGTGAGCCGGAGGCTCAAAATCTGTGAGCTAGCTCATGCTAACTCAGCTTAGAGGGAACACTGCCTAAGACACTTGTTATTTTGACTGCAACAAACAATCCCACTACAAACACGCACACATTTGTTCCATCGGAACCTGGCAAAAACTGGGAAAGGTCCTGCCACAGTGGTTCCAGAAGACACTCACCTGGACAGAGTTGGCTGTTCCTCTAACTCTTCTTCCAGAAACAGATGTCAAGAGGTTTCCTCCACAGAGGTAGGACGAGATGTCATCTTCTTTGGCTTTACTTCGTGAAGAAAGGCACCGTGTACTGAACTCCCAAAGAAGGTCCTTTTGTGTTTGGAGGGGATCTACGTCTGTGCTTACACGGAAGGAAGGGAAGGGAAATGTTCCAACTTCACTTTCACTTTCTTCTAACATTAAAAAACATTGAGTGCTGGAAAGGAGGGACAAGGCCCTGGGGAAATTCCCTATATAGGGGCTTAATGATTTACAAGGCATTTGAGAAGAGCAAGGACATCCTTTGCATAAATTATTACACAAGCACAAGGGATTTTTTTTAACAAGATCTATAAGCAGAATTGTTAGCTAACCAGAGATGAGAGAATACTCTTCCTACAGTCCTGCTATTCTTCACTTGTTCATGGATTTGAACATACAAAAAAAAATCATTCATACCTCGGTAATATCTAGATTAGACTACAGCAATGTGCTCTGCCTGGGGCTGCCCTTGAAGAATGTCCAGAAGCTTCCATTAACAAGCTTTTTTGTAGCAAGAACTCCTTTGCATATTAGGCCACACACCCCTGATGTAAACAATCCTCCTGGAGCTTACGGTAGGCACTGTAAGAACAGCTCTATAAACTTTTGGAGTATTGGCTACATCAGGGGTGTGTGGCCTAATATGCTAAGGAGTTCCTGCTTTAAAAAATAAAAAGCCATGATCATTAGAATGCTGCAGCCAGAATACTGATGGGAATGGGTCATAGGGCCAATATCACTCCAGTATTGTGCTTGTCTCCACCCTAAATGTCTCCTGGCTCCACCCCCAAAGTCTCCTGGCTCCACCCCCAAAGTCCCCAGATATTTCTTAAGTTGGACTTGGCAACCCTAGGTCCTGCCCAAGATCTAGAGGTACATGGTAGCTGAGGGGGAGGGGCGTCCCCCACCATCCAGCTAGCAGGGGGCGGGGGGAAGCCTGCAAAACTGGGGAATCCCTCGCTGGGACTGGGGGTTGGGAAGCCTAAGTATGACTGATCGCTAGATAATAGAGATCAGGTTCCCTGGAGAAAATGGCTGCTTTGGAGGGTAAACAACATATATATACCCTGCTGAGGTCCCTCCCCTCCCCAAACCCTGCCCTCCCCAGGCTCCAGCCCCCCTCAAATCTCCAGGTGTTTCCCAACCCATAGGTGTCAATGCTTCCTCTACGGCATGAACAAAAATTCTGTTTTGTGAGCTACTGGCATCAAAGTTGTGAGCTGCTGTATCAATTACTTTGCTCTGGGAGCCATTTTTCCTGAGGTAAGACAAAAATGTGTGAGCTGGAGGCTAAAAAAACCTGTGAGCTGGCTCATGCTACCTCAGCTTAGAGGGAACACTGCCAATACACTAGTTAAAAGACTTCCTACCCCCCCATAGAATCAACCCAACCATTTTCAGAGGGTCATTTTCAGAAGCCCTGGTTTGGGTACCCCTGTCATCACAGGCAAGACGAGTGGCACCCCAAGAAATAGCCATCTTAGTACTTAGTACTAGTACCCTTGGGGAAGCTTGGAGACTATTTAAAACTATAATCCTAGAAGCTCAGATAAAATACATACCACAAGTTAGGAAAGGCACAAACAGGTATAAGAAGAGGCCAGCATGGTTAACAAACAAAGTAATGGAAGCTGTAAAAGGTAAGAAGGACTCCTTTAAGCGGTGGAAAACCAGTCCAAGTGAGATTAATAAAAGGGAACACAGGCAGTGGCAAATCAAATGCAAGACTGTGATCAGGCAGGCAAAAGGGGACTATGAGGAGCATATTGCAAAAAACATAAAGACCAACAATAAAAATTTCTTCAAATATATTAGAAGTAGGAAACCAGCCAGGGAAGCAGTGGGGCCCTTGGATGACCATGGGGTAAAAGGATTACTGAAGGAGGATGGGGAAATGGCTGAGAAGCTGAATGCATTTTTTGCCTCCGTCTTCACCGTGGAAGATGAGAAGTGTTTGCCCGCCCCAGAACCACTAATATTGGAAGGGGTGTTGAAAGACCTGAGTCAGATTGAGGTAGACAAATTAAACAACTGATAGACAAATTAAACAACTGATAGACAAATTAAAAACTAATAAGTCACCGGGTCCGGATGGCATACATCCGAGAGTTCTGAAAGAACTCAAAGTTGAACTTGTGGATCTTCTAACAAAAATCTGTAATCTTTCATTGAAATCTGCCTCCGTTCCTGAGGACTGGAAGGTAGCAAATGTCACCCCCATCTTTAAAAAGGGTTCCAGGGGAGATCCGGGAAATTACAGGCCAGTCAGTCTGACTTCAATACCGGGAAAGTTGGTAGAAACCATTATCAAGGACAGAATGAGTAGGCACATTGATGAACACGGGTTATTGAGGAAGACTCAGCATGGGTTCTGCAAGGGAAGATCTTGCCTCACTAACCTGTTACATTTCTTTGAGGGGGTGAACAAACATGTGGACAAAGGAGACCCGATAGATGTTGTTTACCTTGACTTCCAGAAAGCTTTTGATAAAGTTCCTCATCAAAGGCTCCTTAGAAAGCTTGAGAGTCATGGAGTAAAAGGACAGGTCCTCTTGTGGATCAAAAACTGGCTGAGTAATAGGAAGCAGAGAGTGAGTATAAATGGGCAGTCTTCGCAGTGGAGGACGGTAAGCAGTGGGGTGCCGCAGGGCTCGGTACTGGGTCCCATCCTCTTTAACTTGTTCATAAATGATTTAGAGTTGGGAGTGGGCAGTGAAGTGGCCAAATTTGCGGATGATACTAAATTGTTCAGGGTGGTGAGAACCAGAGAGGATTGTGAGGAACTCCAAAGGGATCTGTTGAGGCTGGGTGAGTGGGCGTCAACGTGGCAGATGCGGTTCAATGTGGCCAAGTGCAAAGTAATGCACATTGGGGCCAAGAATCCCAGCTACAAATACAAGTTGATGGGGTGTGAACTGGCAGAGACAGACCAAGAGAGAGATCTTGGGGTCATGGTAGATAATTCACTGAAAATGTCAAGACAGTGTGCGTTTGCAATAAAAAAGGCCAACGCCATGCTGGGAATTATTAGGAAGGGAATTGAAAACAAATCAGCCAGTATCATAATGCCCCTGTATAAATCGATGGTGCGGTCTCATTTGGAGTACTGTGTGCAGTTCTGGTCGCCGCACCTCAAAAAGGATATTATAGCATTGGAGAAAGTTCAGAAAAGGGCAACTAAAATGATTAAAGGGCTGGAACACCTTCCCTATGAAGAAAGGTTGAAACGCTTAGGGCTCTTTAGCTTGGAGAAACGTCGACTGAGGGGTGACATGATAGAAGTTTACAAGATAATGCATGGGATGGAGAAAGTAGAGAAAGAAGTACTTTTCTCCCTTTCTCACAATACAAGAACTCGTGGGTATTCGATGAAATTGCTGAGCAGACAGGTTAAAACGGATAAAAGGAAGTACTTCTTCACCCAAAGGGTGATTAACATGTGGAATTCACTGCCACAGGAGGTGGTGGCGTCCACAAGCATAGCCACCTTCAAGAAGAGGTTAGATAAAAATATGGAGCAGAGGTCCATCAGTGGCTATTAGCCACAGTGTGTGTGTGTGTGTGTGTGTGTGTGTGTATATATATATATATTTGGCCGCTGTGTGACACAGAATGTTGGACTGGATGGGCCATTGGCCTGATCTAACATGGCTTCTCTTATGTTCTTATGTTCTTATGGTGCAAAAATTCTGGAACCCCCTTCCAAGGGAGATTCACCCCCCCCCCCCAATCCCTTTATTATTGTCTTCCACCAGTTGGTTAAAACTTTTATATTTAGTTTGCTATTGAACTCATGGAGCTGCCTTATACTGAATTAGACCATTCGTCAATTGAGGTCAATATTGTCTACTCAGATTGGCAGCAGCTCCCCAGGAGCTCAGGTAGAGGTCTTTCATCTACTGCCTGATCCTTTTAACTGGAGGTCCCAGGGAAGATTGAACCTAGGACTGAGGGAAATGATTTTGATGTTTGAGCTGAAGTGAAACCCAATGTGTAAGGGTTAACTTTAGCCAACAGAGAAGCAGGAGTGAAACTTAGAGATGCTGCGTATTTTAGTGAAGTCTCTGTGTTAGACAGAGTTTGATACATCTCAAGGCCATCTCGGCAGCAAGAAATGGAAGTTATGGAAGCGGGTCTACGGGTGGATATTGAGCATGCTTAATAGCTTCATAAATATTCACTGACGCGCCCAGCATAGGTAATTGTTTCATTTACATAGTCATACAATGGATGTTAGAGGGTGGGGGTCATATCAAGGAGCTAATGGGTATTGTTCTGAAATAGGAGGTCGAGAAGACTGGAAACCCTCAGTACATGAGCCAATCAAGGAACAGGGATAGGTTCTTTCGGCCGTGGGAGGTATAATTTTTTTTTTATTCTGTACTTTGAGCTTGCCTATTGTAGTGCTCCTACTCATATCAGTAAAAACTTTGGAATGGATCTACCTGACTGACTTCATTTTTCTTTTGGAGGTTCAGGGGGAACCCATTTATCACAGGTAGGGTTGCCAAGTCCACTTCAAGAAATATCTGGGGACTTTGGGGGTGGAGCCAGGAGACTTTGGGGATGGAGCCAGGAGCAAGGTTGTGACAAGCATAACTGAACTCCAAAGAGAATTCTGACCATTACATTAAAGGGACTACGCACCTTTTAAATGCTTTTCTTCCATTGGAAATAACGAAGGATAGGGGCGCCTTCTTTGGGGGCTCATAGAATTGGACCCCTCAGCCCAATCGTTTTGAAACTTGGAGGGTGTTTTGAGGAGAGGCGGCAGATGCTATGCTGCAAATTTAGTGCGTCTACCTCAAAAACAGCCTTTTCAGAGCCCCGGATACAAACAGTTCAATTCTCCACTATACCCAATGGCAGGGATGGCCAACGGTAGCTCTCCAAATGTTTTTTTGCCTACAACTCCCATCAGCCCCAGCCAGCATGGCTAATGGCTGATGGGAGTTGTAGGCAAAAAACCATCTGGAGAGGCACCCTTGGCCACCCCTGCCCTATGGGAATCGGCTAGGGTTGCCAAATCCAACCCCAGAAATATCTGGGGACTTTGGGGGTGGAGACAGGAGACTTTGGGGTGGAGCCAGGAGACTTTGGGGGTGGAGCCAGGAGACACTGGGGTGGAGCTAGGGGGGAGGGTGGAAACAGCGCCGGGGAGCGTGGTGAGCCGCCCCGCAGCTGCCGCCTCTTCTCCGCTCGCCGTGGCTGCTGAGATGGGCTCAGCCTGAGCCCATCTTGGAGGAGCAGCCACGGCGAGCAGAGAAGAGGCCGCCGCGCCGCTGTCGCCTCGCCCGCTCCGCCTCTGGGGTGGAAGCGGAGGGGGGGTGGAGGCGGGCCGGGAGCGTGGCGAGCCGCAAGTCCGGGTCCTAGAAGGGCCCGGATTCGTGGCTCGCCATGCTCCTGGCCTGCCTCGCCCTCCCCTGCGCTGCTGCCGCCTCTTGGCTGCTCCTCCGAGATGGGCTCAGCCTGGGCCCATCTCGGAGGAGAAACTGCGGTGGGCGGGGAGGGGGCGGCAGCGGCGGCCTCGCTGGCTCCAGGATCTGGCAGCTCGGCGCCATTTCCCCCCTCTCCCCCCGCTTCCATTTTTTGGGGGAGCGGGGGAAGAGGGTGGAAATCCTGGGGTCCCCCGCCAGGGCGGGAGGGTTGGGAAGCCTAGAATCAGCCTCCGTAGTGCCCAGCAGACATTTCCCTCCCCCACCCCGCTTTCTGAGGACCCTGAAGCAGGGGGAGAGGCTCCAAACCGGGGGATCCCCTGCCCCCACCTGGGGATTGGCAACCCTAATCACAGGACCTTCTGCATGCCAAGCAAAGGCTCTTCCACTGAGCCATGGCCTCGCCCACAATTCCCTCGCAAACTCCCATTAGCCCTCCTCCCTCTTTGTGTACCTCTGTGTTTAAGTGTTTAGATATTTTATTTAATGGCTTGAAATGTTTTGAATATATATATTTGTATTTTAAATATGTATTTTAAGCACTGTTTTGATTGTTTACCGCCTTTCACCCTGATTTTGGTGGAAAGCAATGTACTAATGTTCTATCTAAACACAGGCCTTTTTTTGTAGCAGAAACTCATTTGCATATTAGACCACACACCCCTGAGGTAGCCAATCCTTCAAGAGCTTACAGGGCTTTTAGTACAGGGCCTACTGTAAGCTCCAGGAGGATTGGCTACATCAGGGAGGTGTAGCTTTATATGTAAAGGAGTTTCTGCTACAAAAACAGCCCCATATAATAAACAAATTTCTCCTCAGTGGGTACCCACAGCAGATTACATCCGTCTCCCCTCATCCATTTTATCCTCACAACAACCTTGTGAAGTAGGTTAGGGTTGAGTGTCACCCAGCGAGATCACCCAGCGAGATTCCATGGCTGAGTGAGGATTCTAGCTCAGGGGTGGACAAACTTGTTTAATGTAAGTGCCACACAGAATAAATGTCAGATGTTTGGAAGCTGGAAGGAAGGAAGGAAGGAAGGAAGGAAGGAAGGAAGGAAGGAAGGAAGGAAGGAAGGAAGGAAGGAAGGAAGGAAGGAAGGAAGGAAGGAAGGAAGGAAGAAAAACAAATATATTGGGGATGGAGAGATGGAAAGAAAGCAACTTTAACCTTAAATGCATTCTCCAAGCTGCCAGCCGGGTGGTGGGGGCTTCGAGAGCTGCACAATATGTGTGAAAGAGCCATGTGTGGCTCCCAAGCCACAGTTTGGCCACCCCCGTTCTAGCTCAACACCCTACCCCCTGCACAACAGTGTCTAAATATAAGCTTTGTGAGTGAACTTCCCTAAAGGCTAATCAGGAATCAGAAAAGCAATATAAGTTCCAATTTAAAACTGTCTTAATTGCCCTGGTTTCCCTTTAGAAAACTTGTGGCTTTCTTGAAAGCACTGGGACTTTCTTATTGGCGATCCAGAGCTTTTCTTATGCAGGGCTGCTGGTTTGAGAAGAGCAATAGGTCCGAAGCTCAGCAATCAAACTTGTGTTTGTTAGAGAACATTTCACCATTCAGGAGGAAGACAATTCCCATAGGTTGGGAGATGTGAGAATTGCAGCATTAGAAGTGATTTGAACTTGCAGCATAAATGAAACCTTGAGGAGACAACCGACATCGCTGTTTGTAACAAGATTAAAGAGCAGAAAACCCTCCCCGGATCAACTTCTCTGTTGAAGACATAAACACATGAAGCTGCCTAATAGTGAATCCTGGGTAATTTCTGCAACATTTTTTTTATTATATGCTGCAGAATGGGAGGGGTGGAATTTGCATGATGGATAGCAACAGAACAGAAGGCGGAAAAGAGTAAACAGCTCCATGGACTGCAATCTGTGGGGCCAGCTCCAAGTTTCAGAGCAGGGGTGTCAAACTCATTTGTTATGAGGGCTGGATCTGACATAAATGAGACCTTGTCAGGCCGGGCCACATGTGTCATAAAATGTAATGCCAGGTAGTAGATATGTAAACCTTATAAAGCAGGGGTGGCCAACGGTAGCTCTCTAGATGCTTTTTGACCATTGGCCATGCTGGCTGGGGCTGATGGGAGTTGTAGGCAAAAAACGGGAGGGATGGTGGCTCAGTGGTAGAGCATCTGCTTGGGAAGCAGAAGGTCCCAGGTTCAATCCCTGGCATCTCCAAAAAGGGTCCAGGCAAATAGGTGTGAAAAACCTCAGCTTGAGACCCTGGAGAGCCGCTGCCAGTCTGAGAAGACAATACTGACTTTGATGGACCGAGGGTCTGATTCAGTATAAGGCAGCTCCATATGTTCATATGTTCAACATCTGGAGCACTACTGTCGGCCACCCCTGTTATAAAGGACACAAGCAAACACAACTAGGCTGATTACAGACCAGTACTTTGGGTCAACTCAGAGACGCCTCTGAAGTCAACCAAAAAAATCTGTACAGACGGCAACATCTGCCGGCCGTCCTCCTCCCGTCCTCCAGGCGCCTGAGACTGGCTCAAAAAGCCACCGCTTCCAAAGTGGTAGCAAATCTTTGAGCCAGCTGTCAGTGGCTCCCTCAGCTCTTGTGCTCTCTTTCCTTGCTCTAGGTCTCCGGGTGACCTCTGTGGTGGAGGAGCAGAGCTTGCAAGCCTGCCTATTTTCCCCTCCTTCCCCGCTTCACACACAGTGGAAATAGCTGCCTACCTACGGGTCAGCACTCAGAGGTTGATTTGAGAGTAAGCCTGCATTAAGTTCATCCTTGACTTCCGAGAGCCACACAATATGTGTGAAAGAGATGCACGTGGCTCTCGAGCCACAGTTTGGCCACCCGTACTCCAAAGCATCCAGTTTCTCCAGGGGAATTGATCTCTGTGTTCTGGAAATGAGCTGCCATTCTGGGGGATCCCCAGGTCCTACCTAGAGACTGGCATCCCTAATTCATACACATGATGTGGGATTAGCCGGCCATTTGTGATAAGGAAAGTACTCTTTAGATTAGGCTTCTCTCTCTCTTTACGACTGCAACCTGAATGTAAAGAGAGCCAGTTTGGTGTAGTGGTTAAGTGTGCGGACTCTTATCTGAGAGAACCGGGTTTGATTTCCCACTCCTCCACTTGCACCTGCTGGAATGGCCTTGGGTCAGCCATAGCTATCACAGAGTTGTCCTTGAAAGTGCAGCTTCTGGGAGAGTTCTCTCAGCCCCACCTACCTCACAGGGTGTCTATTGTGGGGGAAGAAGATAAAGGAGAATGTAAGCCACTCTGAGACTCTGAGATTCAGAATATAGGGCGGGATATAAATCCAATATCTTCTTCATCTTCTTCTATCTAAACTGAACATACTGGAATAAATGTAAGTTTTTACTTTTTGTAACTGGTCATTAACTTTTACTGCCAGGTAACCCAGGCTGTGCATTTTGTTCCTGTGTACTGTCCCAGTGCTAACGTGTAACGGGCCGCTGAAGTGGGAGGGCTGGCATCAGAGAAATACTCTAAGGAACTACTGAAAGAGTGTTAATGCTTAAAACAAGTTTGTATTTTGTGTAAAACAATAATATCATTAAGTGGGTTTGCCTGTGTCCTTTATAAAGTTTATATCTCCTGTAGTTGGCATTATATTTGATGGAACACATGTCCTGGCCTGGCAAAGTGACATTGATGTCAGATCCATCCCTCGTACCAGGGCCGGATTAAACCCTGTGGAAGTCCCTAGGCAAACCCTGTGGAGGCCCCCTCACAAATTATCGCAGGCACCTTCTCAAAAGCCCCTTTGACAAAGCTGTGGGGGAGAGAGAGGCGGAGGCAAACTTGGCACCGATGCCAGCAGCAGCCACACCAGGCAAGTCGGGCAAAGAGCAGCTCAGTTTCTGGCTGTGCGTGCAAGCTGGGAGGGCTGCAAGCAGGGGGGGAACTGGGGAGGGGGAAGCCAGCCCAGGGCCCCTAAAGGCATAGCGGCCCATAGGCCAGTGCCTACTTGGCCTAATCGTTAATCCAGCCCTGCCTCATACCAAATGAGTTCCATACCTCTAGGGTCTTGGATAGAGAAAGGAGTTTCCCCAGTGCTTGTTTATGAAGGGTCTTTTAGCTGGAGATGGGCTGTACTCATGAGGCATGCATGCAAGATATGTGATCTATGAGTCAGCACAGCACCCTTCCTTCTCTTCCTAAGTGCCACAAAGAAATACTCTGCATTACATGTACAGCAACCCAGTCAGTGTGGCCTTCTTGATCACAAGAGGCTGACAATAATTTTTGCACTGATAGGTTGGGACATGGTGCCATTTCTTGCTGATTAAAGTACCCCCGTCATACACTTGAGGTGTGAGAAATAGAGGGTGCTGTTGGCTCCGGTGAGATGGGACCATGGATGCTGTGGGAGGCGAAAGACGACAGACTCCATGTGCTGCTAGAAAAGCGAGAGGATGCCCTTTACCCACAAGTCCCTTTTCGTCTGCTCTTATGTAGGTGGAAGCTTGGCAAAGGATAAAGGGCGTTGCTGAGCTTGCAGCGATGATGGCATGCATATCCTATTTCCTTGTCTTCTGGGTGGGTTAATAGGCCATTGTTCTTCCATTTTGTGTTTCTGAACAGGTCCTTCATCCATCCATCCTTCCGCTGCTGACAAGAAGCTCATCTCTCATCTAGAAAGAAGCCACTCTGCAGAAATGGCCTTGTGGGTTTCCATAGCGACGACGCCTGAATCCAGATCAAATACATTCGCTTTTATAGCGATTTCTTATAATAAACTTTCTAGGTACAGATTCACCTTTTAAAGATACAATTAAATATAAATTTCATATAAAAATAACTGTAATCAACCATACCATATTATAAACTATCATAACAACCCTCTCTATCAATTCAGTATACAAAAATATTTCCTCATCATTTCCACCAAGTTTCAATAATACATTGCTAAATAACACGCCTGTATGATATAGTCTCTAGTAGTCACATCTGTCTCTAGTACGTATCACACTTAAATATCCAGCTATAGTAAATATCCGTGACTCTACGGATGGCTGCTTTTCTATCCATTTCCAAACAAGTTTATATATATTATAGAGGGTTGTTATAATAGTTTACAGGGCTGTCTTTGAGGAGGAACTCAAAGGAACACAGTTCCAGCTCGCTTGGTGTTAGGGGGTGTGGCCTATTATGCAAATGAGTTCCTGCTTGGCTTTTTCTGCATTAAAAACCCTGATAGTTTATAATACTGTATGGTTGTTTACAGCAATGGTCCCCAACCTTTTTGGCCCCAGGGACCGGCTCCAGGGCCAGCCCACTGACCACGGCCCCAGAGCCAGCAGAGTGGGGGGGACCCAATTCGGCCTGCCCGCCCCCGCAGTGCCTCCTCCCTCCTGTTTTCCTCCCCCATTTTCCTCCTCCCTCCGCCCCCCCCCCGCGCAGCCCTGCCGCTTCCTCCCCCCATTTTCCTCCTCTCTCCTTCTCCCCCTGTGCAGCCTCACCACCTCTTAAAGGTGAAACTTGACTTCTACTTTGTTCTACTGCTTCAGACTAACACGGCTGCCCACCTGGATCTATCCTCCTCCCCCCGTTTTCCTCCTTCACCCCACCCATGCAGCCTCAACACCTCCCCCCCCCATTTTCACCATTTTAAGGCTGGGGAAGGGGTGCTGAAGTCATCCCAGGCCACCCCCCACCAAACAGCTGCGGGGATGGGGACCGCTGCAGCCAGCGGCAGCCAAGAGCACGTGGCGCCCCAGGCAGACACCCCCTGCAGTGCTTCAACCCCCCCCTCCCCTGGTCCTGTGGCGACCCCCTCCTTCCCTTTCTGTCCCATTCCACTGCCTCCCCCCCCCCCAAATGCAATCACAGCGTGCCGCTGGCAGGGCCCAGGGGGGGAGGTGACAGGACAGGAAGGAAAGAGAAGGAGGTGATGGAGGAGGAGTCCGGCACGCCACAGCTGCAGAACCCTGGTGCAGGGGGGTGGAAGACAAAGGAATGGGAAGGGAAAGGAAAGGCAGGTGGCGGCCAGCAGCAGCGTTGTGCGACGCTGCTGCAGCAGTTTTCCCGGCCAATCAGCTGATCAGGGGGAGAAGGTGGGGAGGCTGCCCAGGACCCGAAGGAGGGAGGAGGGAATGGGGCAGAGGCGCCATGGGGGGGGCGGCGAGGCCCATTGAAAACAGGTCGTGGCCCAGTACCGGTCCCCGACCCAGGGGTTGGGGACCCCTGGTTTACAGAGTTATTGTTATATGAAATTTCTATTTAATTGTAATTAGAAAATACCACACCATTGTTTTTTCACATTTATTTACATACCTAGTTCCACCGTGGTCCTTTTATTGTTTAGCAGATTCACCCTTGGCAAGAAGACTTCTTTCTAGCTCATGATACCAACTCTGCAGGATGGGTTTCCCATTATCCCTTCCCAATACTAATGGCTCGCCATTATGTTCTCGGTTGTCCATCAGTAGGACCAGAAGGGCTTCTGTAGGTAGAACATCCACTGAAATGTAGTTGCAAGAAGAAGATGATGATATTGGATTTATATCCCGCCCTCCACTCTGAAGAGTCTCAGAGCGGCTCACAATCTCCTTTACCTTCCTCCTCCACAACAGGCACCCTGTGAGGTGGGTGAGGCTGGAGAGGGCTCTCTCAGCAGCTGCTCTTTCAAGGACAACCTCTGCAAGGGCTATGGCTGACCCAAGGCCATTCCAGCAGGTGCAAGTGGAGGAGTGGGGAATCAAACCCAGTTCTCTCAGATAAGAGTCCGCACACTTAACCACTACACCAAACTGGCTCAACTGGCAAGAGTGTTTTAGAATGTAGTGTTGATGTGGCACCACTGCCCAAATAAACCCCATTACAGAGGAAGGCAAGTATCCAGACTCTAAGAGAGATATGACTTATCAGGCTGAATCCAGTGCAAAATTTTAATCTATGGATCTCAAGTGCAACATGACGCCCCTTTCTGCATCCATAGCCAATGCCTACTTTCAAACCAGTCTGTTCGTACATACATAAATTCCATCAAATTAAAACATTATGGTGACCCCAGCAAGAGGTCTTTCAAAGCAAGTGAGAAGCAGAGGTAGTTTGCCATTGCCTTCCTCTGTAGAGTCTTCCTTTGAGGTCTCCCATCCAAGCCATAGAATTTCTAACTGCTATCCCTGTTGATAGCAAAATGGTTCAGATTACCTGCCTGGCAGAAAGAGAGTCCTTTCTTGACACTCTGCCCCATCAGTACTGTTTCGTCCGCTGCCAGCATTCTTTTCATTGTGCCACATAGACTCTGAGGGGAACAAAGAGAATAAATTGTGGTTCCTGAACTCTAATTATAAGTACATATGGCTTTGATTTGTCTTTTTGTAACTTCTCAGACCTGAAGGTCTTTCTTTGAAGAGCGGCCAGTATCTAACACCTTTTTATCTGTGCGTGGGGATCTCAGCTTTCAGTGTCTGTAAGCGTTGACAAGCGATTACCAGTCGAGTACCCCACAGACCTCTCACACATCCATTTAGGGAGGACAAAGTGTTGACCAGTCCCAAGAAATCAACCCTGCTAAGTGGCCAATCCATTTTGCAGAAGCAGTTTGTGGTGATGTACTATTTTCTTGGATTTTTTTGAAGCTGTAGTCACAGAGACAGGGAGGGAAAAAATAACGATTTCTTTTAACCCTCAGGGCATCTATAATCTGAAGAGATAAATCCTGCCCAGCCTTCAGGAAATTCCACTCTAAAAATGTGGCTTAAGAAACTTATATAACAACTAAAGTGCCCTGTTTTATCCTCTGACGACTTTAATAATATACTTCTTGAGAATACAAAGCTGTTCTGGCAAAACCCTTTTTGTTAAAAGATGTTTGTAAGTTCCACAGGTTTCCTCTCGGTTGTGTGGTAAAGAAAGGTTTGTCATAATGTAACCCATGCCATTTTCACTGTAACATATGATTTTTTTATCTATTAAGAGCTTTAGGATTTTGGGCCTTGGGAGCAAAAGGTCACAGAGCGTGGTGGGCAGTCAGTAAAGTTGCTCCCATATTACTGACTGCCAGAGCCACGTCCCCTCAGCCAGGCAATAGGGTTGCCAATCCCTAGGTGGAGCAACGGGGAACTGTTCGTGCATACTGATAAGATATGACTGTGAGCTGTTGCCTAAGCATGGTTTCCGGAGTGTAAAAATAGCGGCCAGAGGAAGTGTAAAGGAAACATGAACTTGAACCTATGACTCGTGTTGCTGCTAGTACACCTGTTGAATTACTCTTCAAAGAGGAACAGCCGGGCTATCTGCGTCTCTCAACAGAAAGACAAGAAGACAGCAGAGATTCATACCTGGCAACATTTAAAGTTTGATTTTCTACTAAGGACTGTTTACTTGCTTTGAAGGACACTTAAGAATTACAGTGATAAAGTGGCTGAGTAAAAGAGTGTTTTGCACTTATATTGCAACATTTGGTGCGCGGTGTTTTTCTTGCTTTGCCTAAACTCCACACCGCAAGCTGCCTTATTTATTGAATCCCCAGGTGGATGCAGGAGATCCCTTGGTTTGGAGGCCCTCCTTCCCTCTTCCCCCGCTTCAGGGTAATCAGAAAGGCGTGAGGGGGTGGGAAATGTCCGCTGGGCACTCCATTATTCCCTATGGAGTATATGGGTATAATGGAAAATTGATCCGTGGGTATCTGGGGCTCAAGGGGAGGGGCTGTTTTTTGAGGTAGAGGCCCCAATATTTTCAGCATATCGTCTGGTGCCTTCCTCAAAAAAATCCCCCAAGTTTCAAAAAGATTGGACTGATGGGTCCAGTTCTATGAGACTCAAAAGAAGGTGCCCCTATCCTTTTAAAAGAAGCATGATCCCTTTGAATGCGATGGCCAGAACTCCCTTCGGAGTTCAATTGTGCTTGTCACACCCTTGCTCCTGGCTCCACCCCCAAAGTCTCCTGGCTCCACCCCCAAAGTCTCCTGGCTCCACCCCCAAAGTCCACAGATATTTCTTGAGTCAAACCTTGAGACAGAGAGAGACAGAGAGAGAGCAGGCCCAGAGCCAGATGGAGGGGTACTGCTGGTTTCTTTGCAGGTGTGTGATGTGCCCAACTACCAGGGAGAAACTGCATATTAGTTTTTCCCCTTTAGGAGATATTATTGTTAAAAGCGTTTGTCAAGCTGTTAGTTAGAGTTGTAGTCATGGCTTAAAACTCTTTCCTCTGAGTCTGGCCTGCAGCAAGAGAGAGAAGGCCCAAAGAGGTTGACTGAGGGAATGGCTGAATGCAGGCCCCAGCCAAAGAAATCAAACATCAAAAGCAGCAGCCGGAGTCTTTGAAGAGCACAGAGGGGAAGCAGCAGCCCTGCACTTCTTTAAGATAATGTTTTGGACTTGCTGTTGTCTTTGTGGTACCTGATGCCACTTGTTAGCCTTCGTACAGAGCACTTTTTTCCTGAAGGACATTGAAGGTCTTGTCTCTGAAAATGCGATGTTCATAGCCATTACAATTCAGTTTTCTAGGCATACCAGCCTCCAGGTGAAACCTGGAGATCCCCTGGAATGACAGCTCATTTCCAGACTACAGAGATCAGTTCGCCTGGAGAAAATTGATGATTTGGAGGATGGACTCTACGGTCTTGTACCCCACTGAGCTCTCCGAATCCTGGGCTTACCAACCTCCAGGTGGGGCCTGGCAATCTCCCAGAATTACAGCTGATCGCCTGACTACAGGGATCAGTTCCCCTGGAAAAAATGGCAGCCTTAGACGGTGTTCTCTGTGACATTATACCCAGACAAGGTCCCTCTCTTCTCCAAACTCCACCCCTCCCAAGCTCCACTGCCAAAGGTGAGCCAGTTTGGTGTAGTGGCTAAGTGCGCGGTCTCTTATCTGGGAGAATCAGGTTTGATTCCCCACTCCTCCACTTGCAGCTACTGGAATGGCCTTGGGTCAGCCATAGCTCTTGTAGGAGTTGTCCTTGAAAGGGCAGCTGCTGTAAGGCCTCTCTCAGCCTTACCTACCCCACAGGGTGTCTGTTGTGGGGGGAGAAGGTAAAGGAGATTGTGACCACTCTGAGACTCTGAAATCCAATATCTCTTCTTCTTCTTCTCTATAGGAATTTCCCAAACTGAGGTTGGCAACCCTACACTCCCAAATATCCAGGAGTTTCCCAACCTGGATCTGGCAACTCTACCCCCATATCTTCCACGGGTGGTTATGGAGACCGGGCAGCCGTACCTATAGTTGCAAAGTTGTTGGGTTTGTAATAAACGTAACTTTGAAAGCCATGACACCTTGAATGTTTTCCTTTTGAAGCAATCTCACAAATTGTTTGCCAAGAAACAAGGGCTCTAACCTTTATTGTCTTGAATCCTCCTCCCCCCAAACTCTCCAACTGGAAAAGTTACGTAATTTAGGAGAGGGATCTGTGTAGCTAGGGTTCTGCTGGGTTATAATTTGCTTAAATTATTATATTTTTGTGCCATTGTTTCCTTCCCCCACAGGCTCTTAGGGCTTCATGCAGAAGAGTATAGCCCACCATGACAGCCCCATGAGCACGTTCCCGAGATGGAAAGAGACCTTGGGGTCATAGTGGACAGCTCAATGAAAATGTTGATCCAGTGTACCACAGCTGTCAAAATGGCAAACTCTATCCTGTGGATTATTAGGAAAGGGGCTGACAATAAAACAGCACAATGTTATAATGCCCCTTTACAGATGTATTGTGCAGCCTCGTTTGGAATATTGTGAGTAGTACTAGTAATTGTATCTTTAAAAGGACAGAAGAGAGCAGCCAACATGATTTAAGGGTTGAAATACCTTCCAATGAGGAAAAGATGAAGAATCTTAAGATTATTCAGTTTAATTTTAACTATAGTGGCTACATCCAGATTGACAAATGGAAATTATATTGAGATTTGACCATGACATGCGTGCACTGCTTAGTAGCTGTCCTCACATAATTGAAGTGTTTTGTGCATATCTAGTCTGGAATATTCTTGTTGGTTTATTTTATGCTGTACCCTTGAATTTTCTTTTTCTTTTTATTAAAAAACTGCCCTGACCTAAAAATAAAAAGCTTTAGACGAAATCATTGAGGACAGATGTGTGGGTGTAATTGTTAAAAGTGTTTGAGTAGAGTTTGAGAGACCTGGCTTCAACTCCTCCCTCTTGCTGAGAGACCTTGGGAGAGTTACTCTTTCTCTCAGTCTAACTTATCTCACCCGGTTGTTGTGAGGCCAAAATGGGGAAGGGGAAACCAAGTATATATGCCGCTCCTTGAGGGAAGGGTAGGATGAAAATATTCTAGATTAGTTAAGATGTGATCCAGAACAGTGAAACAGAACCTCCATGTTCAAATGCAGTCCCTTGTATTGGTGATGAGAGGTCACCTGGCAACCCTATGAATTGGCTTGATCCTACAGGCAAATTCTGACCATTTTGTTCTTGAGTAAGGTTGTCAATCCCCAGTTGGGAACGGGGGATTCCCTGGTTTGCAGGCCCTCCCCCTGCTTCAGGGTTATCAGAAAGCAGCTGGGTAGCAGGGGATGTCTGGGTAGCAGCTGGGGGGGATGTCTGTTGAGCAATCCATTATACTCTATGGAGACCGATTCCCATGGGGTATAATGGAGAATTGATCCTTGGGTATCTGGGGCTTGGGGGGGGGCTGCGTTTTGAGGTAAAGGAGCCAAATTTTCAGCATAGCATTTGGTGCCTCTCCTCAAAAAAAAAACCCGGTTTCAAAAAGATTGGACCAGGGGATCCAATTCTACAAGCCCCAGAAGAAGGCGCCCTCATCCGCCATTCTTTCCATCGGAGGGAAGGCATATAAAAGGATCAAGGTCTCTTTAAATGTGATGGGCAGAACTCCCTTCAGAGTTCAATCATGCTTGTTACAATCTTGCTCCTGGCTCCACACCAAAAGTCTTCTGGATCCATTCCACACCAAAAGTCCCCAGATATTTCTTGAGTCAGGCAGGGCCGGCATGTGGGAGTCAGTGAGATAGGCGGCAGCCTGGGTCACCACCTCACTGCAGGGGCAGGTGCCCCCTCCCCATCCCCGCTGACACTAACCCTGCAAAGCCAGAGAGAGCTGGGCAAGGGGCGACTCAAGCCACGCATTCTCGAAAGAATGCGCAGCTTGGGTCGCCCATTGCCTGGCCCTCTTCAGCTTCAGAGGCAGCCGGGAAGAAGCTGCCTCCTTTCTTGCAACGAAAGGAGGAGGTGGCCTCTTCCCAGCTGCCTCTGAAGCCGGAAAAGGCCAGGCCGAGTATTCCTGTGAAGAGCATGCAAGAAAACTCCTGGGGGGCAGGGTTCGACCTGGGGCACCAGAACCCCTAGCAGAGGGCCTGGAGTCAGGTCCGGCAACCCTATTCTCAAAGCAGCTTTCTATTGCTTTGTTTCTCGATTTTATATATTGTGTTGTGTGCTTATAGGACATAAGAAAGAAAGAAACCTTACCTGCCATCTTAAATGTTTGGGGTTTTTTACTCCTGGCCTCAAGAGCTTTTGGATTTTTGTTTTCAGTACAAATAACACACACTTTGCCTGATATGTGGACCTGCTTAAAATCAATACAGAGTTTTTTAAGGCTTCTTGTTCTCTGGGTGCATGTTTCAAAGCCGTTTGCTCTTGCCGAACGTGACAGATGGAAGAGGCAGGTGGTATCGGCAAAGATGTCAGGACCCTGTTAAAGCATTGAGCATCCAACTTAACACCTGCTCAGCCTCTCACACAATTAATCTCAGGATTCGATTGCAGGTGTTTTTTTCTTAAGTTGGTTGGAAAAGAGGTGGCAAGCTGGGGAATATTAAAATGCTTTGTAATGCAGTAGATGGTTTCCCATCCGGAAAGGGAAAGCTGAGACGCAGCACATTTTCAAAAGTCCACTTTAAACAGTATCTCAGCAGAAGTTACAGGTTGTCCGTCCTCTAACTAAAATTGGCTTTTTTTGAGCAGGAACGCAGTTCTGGCCAGCAAGGCCTGGGTCAAGGCATCTCTTGCCTCAGGGCTTTTTTTTTGTAGCAGGAACTGATTTGCATATTAGGCCACACACCCCTGATGTAGCCAATCCTCCAAGAGCTTACAGGGCTCTTATTACAGTGCCTACTGTAAGCTCCAGGTGGACTGGCTACCTCAGGGGGTGTGTGGCCTAATATGCAAAGGAGTTCCTGCTACAAAAAAAAGCCCTGTCTTGCCTTGAAAGCCCTATGATGTTGCCACAAGTCAGCTATGACTTGACAATGACTCTGAACTGGAGAAGTGTTAGTAATCCCACATCATCAGCTGGGAAACTGGCAGGGCTTTTTTTTTAGCAGGAACGCAGTTCTGGCTGGCTTGGTGTCAGAGGGTGCGGCCTACTATGCAAATGAATTCCTGCTGGGCTTTTTCAACAAAAAAGCCCTATATGAAACAATGGTGACATCAGGGGGTGTGGCCTAATATGCAAATGAGTTCCTGCTGGGCTTTTTCTATAAAAAAGCCCTGGAAACTGGGGGAGTTTGGGTTCATGTTCCTGTCTTGGACATTAACACTACGTGGCCTTGAGAAAACTGGTGTTCCTTAGCTCAAGCTACCCACTTGTTGTAATGATAAAACAAGATAATCTCATGTCTACTGCTGTGACGCCTTGAAGCAAGTGGTGTGTGGTCCAAATATGATAGATAAATACATCAGAAGCTCTATTATCTCTGGCTCAGCCCAGTTTATTGGCAGTGTGTAAACAAAACACACTATCCTTTTGTGATGGAAAACAGAGATAGTAAAGTATCTACTATAACTCGCATCCTAGAATTTTTGATTTATTGCTCTGTGTTTTTTCCCAATGTGTACAAAGGGTACAGTATATTTCAAAGCTCGTCTGATATCCAATATGAGCTGTCAGAGTTATTTAGGCTAGATACTGGAGAGAAACAAAACCCTCAGCTGTTGGCGGAATGGCTTGCTAAAGTACGGGCGTGTGATTTTATGACAGAGCTCGCACACTATAGACATGTATAGGACAAAATGTGAATTATTTTGTTGAGAAGTGCGTGTCATTTTACTGCACTGCGTTGTGGTACTATTTTTGTGCTAGTCTGTAGTACCAGTCTGCCATTCTGTAGTACCATCTTGCTATATTATTCTGTTATATCATCCTGCTGGACCATCCCGTTGCACTTTACTAAATGTTGAAATTGGTTTTATTATGAAGTTATTGTAATTTTATTGTGATTGTGTTACTATTTTGATATACTCTGCTCTGAGCCCCCAAATGGGGGAATGGGCAGAATATAAAATAATAACAATGCTTTGGTTATTTCCCCCTTTTTTGTGAGGAAAAATATTAGAAAGTTTGTCAAATCTTCATCAAAACAATGCTGGGACCACGGAGGTTCAACAATAAAAAAATGACAGAAAAAATACTCTCCGTGTTACAAAACAATATCAAAATATAATTGCAATACTTTTCATTACAACATTGTGTTACAATATAAATTCCAGTGACAAATACCATCCAAAGCACACAACGCCACTACTGTCCATAAGATGATATCAGGTTCTTTGGATGGTATTTGTCATTTCCTGAAATCTTAGAGTTCAGCAAAATTCTCACGGGAGGGGGGGGGGGAGTTTGAACAATGGATCCAGAAGCAAGTATTTAAGAAAGAAAGCACAATAAAATTTAGAGGTTTCAGAGCTCCACTCCTGTGAGCTGCTGCCCAAAATGAGGGCCCTCTCACCGCTTCAGGGTCATCAGAAAGCAGTGGAGGAGGGAAATGTCTGCTGGGCACTCCATTATTCCCAATGGAGACCAATTCCCATAGGGCAGGGGTGGGGAACCTTTTTTCTGCCAAGGGTCATATGGATATTTAAAACATCATTCGCAGGCCATAAAAAATTATCAACTTAAAAAACAGTGTTCCGCCGAGGGAGAATGATTCAGTCCAGCAAAATTAATGCAAATGATTGTTTTTTTCTATTTGGAGTCATGTGGGGAGAGTCTAATCTGACACACACCTGGCCAGCCGCCCTAGGCAAATGCATTGGTCCAGGGTTTTTTTGTAGCAGAAGCCCAGCAGGAACTCAGTAGCATATTAAATCACATCCCCTAATACTAGCATATTAGGTCACACACTCATTAGCATATTAGGCCACACCATCTGGGATAATCAAGTGCAAACTGAACTGTGACAGTAACACTTCCAGGCCCTGCAGCAATTCTAGACGGCCAGCCAGGCTCCAGGGAGGCTACCGCACAGCACATCTGGACCCTGTGATCCCTGCCTGGCCCTGGGGAGGCTGCTGCACAGCTCAGCTGGTCCCCACAATCCTCGCTGGCCAGCCAGGCCCCAGAGAGGCTGCCACATGGCTCGGTTCGGCCCAGCAATCCCTGAGGGCCACACCAAGTGACCTTGAGGGCCATATACGGCCCTCAGGACAGAGGTTCCCCACCCCTACCATAGGATATAATGGAGAATTGATCTGTGGATATCTGGGGCTCTGGGAGGGGGCTGTTTTTTGAGGTAGATGCACCAAATTTTCAGCATAGCATCCAATGCCTCTCCTCAAAACACCACCCAAGTTTAAAAAATATTGGACCAGGGCATCCAATTCTATGAGCTCCAAAAGAATGTGACCCTCCCCCTCCCTCCTCCACCCACCTTCCTTCCTTCCTTCCTTCCTTCCTTCCTTCCTTCCTTCCTTCCTTCCTTCCTTCCTTCCTTCCTTCCTTCCTTCCTTCCTTCCTTCCTTCCTTCCTTCCTTCCTTCCTTGTAGCTTTCAAACAAGAAGGGTATAGACAAGCTGGAATGGGTCCAGAGGAGGGCAATGAAGATGGTGAGGGGTCTGGAGACCAAGTCCTATGAGGAAAGGTTGAAGGAGCTGGAGATGTTTAGCCTGGAGAGGAGGTGGCTGAGAGGTGATAGGAACACCATCTTCAAGTACTTGAAGGGCTGTCATCTAGAGGATGGTGTGGAATTGTTTTCTGTGGCCCCGGAAGGTAGGACCAGAACCAATGGGTTGAAATTAAATTAAAAGAGTTTCCGGCTCAACATTAGGAAGAACTTCCTGACCATTAGAGTGATTCCTCAGTGGAACGGGCTTCCTCGGGAGGTGGTGGGTTCTCCTTCCTCTGAGGTTTTTAAACAGAGGCTAGATGGCCATCTGACAGCAATGAAGATCCTGTGAATTTAGGGGAGGTATTTGTGAGTTTCCTGCATTGTGCAGGGGGTTGGACTAGATGATCCTAGAGGTCCCTTCCAACTCTACGATTCTATGATTCTATTATTCTATCTGATGTTCATGTCTTGTAGCTCTCAGACATCTGACATGTATTCTATGTGGCTCTTACATTAAGCAAGTTTGGCCACTCCTGGTGCAAACGAAGACACCAAATCAGCCATCTTCCTTGTTGCATGGGACAGCTCTTGCACTAGGCGAAGCTGGGCTGCCCACGTTAAAATTACTTCTGGTTCCCATTTGCTACCCAGTCGGCCAAGTGATTTGTGAATCTGCCCTGACTCCCAGTGATGTATTTTCCTTCCGGCAACCCAAGGGCACCGATCTCTTCCTAAGAAGTTTGTAACAACCTTCCTCTTGAAAAGGCTGGCTGAGGTGTATGAATGTGTAGTGTATCAGTAACAATATGCGACCAGGCGCGGGGGCAACTGGGCTGTCCCAGACGCCCCAGCGCCGGGCGCGGAATCCCCCGCCAATCAACAGCTGTGGCGGGAAGTTCAACCGGTCAGGATTGGCCTGACTGGCCCAGTAGGCTGTACCGGGAATTGTATATAAGTGGGACCCGGCCCGCGTGTTCGCTCTCTTGCAACGTGCTCCTAATAAACTATGTTGCCCTACTCTCGTCTCCGCATCGAGTACGTTACACTGGCGACGAAGGTGGGATTCTAGCCTCATCGGCTACGAAGGAGACCAAGGGCACCACCCGGCCACGACCGCCGCCGCAGCCACCATGGCCAGCCAGGGCGGAAACACCGGTCACGTCGAGCCGTTCGACCCCGCGAATCCAGAGGCCTGGGAATCCTACCTGGAATGGGTCGAATGCTACCTGAGGGCCAACAAGGTCATGGAGGACAGCATGAAGAGGGACGTTCTCCTGAGCGTCTGCGGGGCGGCCATGTTCGAGATCGCCAAGGGTCTCTCGGCCCCCGCCCGCCTCACGGAGAAGTCCTTTGCCGAGGTCAGCAGACTCCTCACCGGCCACTTCTTACCTCAGCCTTCACGGGTGGCCCGCCGGTTCCTGTTCCACAGAAGGGACCAGGCGGCCGGAGAATCAGCCGCCGACTACTTGGCAGCCCTCCGCAGGATCGCCGGGAACTGCAACTTCCCCCAGTTGGAAGACACCCTGGCTGATCGCTTCACGTGGGGCCTCCGCGACGAGAGGCTCCAGCAGAAGCTCTTCGCCAAAGAAGAGCTCACCCTCCAGAGCGCCTTCAACGAAGCAGTGGCGTTCGAGAGGACCGCGAGGACCTTCCCCAAGGCGCGGGCAGACACCGTCCACCGCGAGGAGCTGGACCACGACCGCCCAGAGGAGGAAGAAGCCTACCAGCTGCGCCGCCCAGCCGGGCCACACAGCCGAGCAGCCCAACGCTCCCAAGCGCCCGAACGACCCCCAGCGACGGAGAGGGTCCCCGCCACCAAGTGCGCCAGCTGCGGCGACCCCCACGACAGGAGGGACTGCCAGTACCGGATCTGGGACTGCCGGAGCTGCGGGAAGACCGGCCACATCGCCCGGGCCTGCCGGGCCAAGCCCAACCGGCGGAAGCCGACCACGCATCACGAGTCGGCGGAGTTCCACTCCACAGACTCCACGTCCCTTCAGGTACTGAACTTGCCCCTCGCCACCCCCAACAAAATTAAAATGGCGGTCCTCATAGAAGGGAACCCCTGCCAAATGGAGGTGGACTCGGGTTCCTCCATCTCCATCATAGCGGAGGAAACCCTGAGGAAACTGTGCCCCCGCCAACGGCTGCAACTAAGGCCGGCGGACTTCATACTCCGGGACTTCCAGAAGAATCCGGTGCAAATCGTGGGGTGGGCGCGGGTGCAAGTCGAGCGAGGGCCCTTCTACGGTCCGCTGGACATCCTGGTGGTAAAGCGCCAGCTTACCACCCTGCTAGGACTGTCGTGGTTCAAACCCTTGGGGATCCGCTTGGAGGGGGTGGGGCAAACCCTAACGCCCAGAGGGTTCAGGGAAATATGCCAAGAGTTCCCGGACGTGTTCGATGGGTCCCTAGGGAGCTACAAGGGGCCAGCCATTTCCCTACCACTAGACCCCACAGTCAGGCCGATTAGGCTCAAGGCGAGGAGGGTCCCGTTCGCCTTGAAGCCTAAAATAGAGGCAGAGCTAGACCGCCTCACGGCCCAAGGCGTCCTCGAGCCGGTGGACTACGCCACCTGGGAAACCCCCATCGTAACCCCCATCAAGCCAAACGGGGAGGTGCGGATCTGTGCCGATTATAAATGCACCATTAATAAGGCACTACAGGACAACCCCTATCCAGTGCTGGTGGTGAGCCACGTCCTGGCCGCCCTAGCGGGATCTAAGATATTTGGGAAGCTAGACCTGGCACAGGCCTACCAGCAGCTCCCAGTAGACAACAAGACGGCGGAGGCCCAAACGATCGTGACGCACAGGGGGGCCTTCCGGGTGAAGAGGCTACAGTTTGGGGTTAGCGTCGCTCCGGGGATCTTCCAGAGCATAATGGACGCTCTCCTTAAAGGGATCCCAGGAGTCCAGCCATTCTTCGATGACGTTTTAGTCGCCGCCCCGGACCCCGAAGAATTCGGCAACCGCCTTCGAGAGGTGCTCCGCCGGTTCCAGGCAGCGGGGCTCAAGGTTAAGAGGGAGAAATGCTTGCTGGGGGTCCCACGGGTGGAGTTCCTGGAGTTCGCCGTAGACACGGCAGGAATCCACCCCACAGAAGAAAAGACCCGAGCCATCGTGCAAGCCCCGGCCCCCACGTGTAAAGCGGAGCTACAAAGCTTCTTGGGGGTGCTCAACTTTTACCATTCATTCCTCCCCCACAAGGCAGCCCTGGCAGAGCCCCTTCACCGGCTGCTGGACAAAAAAGCCCCTTGGGTTTGGGGCAAATGACAGGCCGCCGCGTTTCAGGCGGTCAAGGACGTCCTGGTGTCCAGTGCGGTGCTCCACCATTTTGACGAGGCCCTCCCCGTCATCCTGGCCTGCAATGCGTCGCCGTATGGGGTGGGAGCAGTCCTGGGGCACCAGCTTCCGGACGGGAGGGAGGTACCGGTCGCTTACTACTCCCGCACACTCACTCCAGCCGAGCGCAACTACGCGCAGATAGATAAGGAGGCCCTGGCAATCGTGGCGGGGGTCCGCAATTTCCATGAGTATCTATACGGGAGAAGGTTCACCATTGCCACGGACCACAAGCCCCTCTTAGGTCTACTGGCCCCAGACCGACAAACCCCCCAAATACTCTCACAGCGCGTGTTGAGGTGGAACCAATTCCTCAACTCATACACGTACACACTGGTTCACCGGGCCGGCAAGGCTATGGGTCACGCGGATGCGCTCAGCCGCTTGCCGCTTCCTGAAACGGGTCCAGACCCCGCCCCCGCACACCAGGTCATGCTGATGGAAAGCCTCCCGGAGCAGCCCCTCCATGCAGCGGAGGTAGCCAAGGCCACACAGAAACACAAGACACTGGCACGGGTGCTCGACTGGGTGGTGAGGGGCTGGCCAGAAGGGAACATGGGGGAAGAATTCAAGCCATATAAGACCAGGCGGGAGGAACTAGCAGCCCACAAAGGGTGCCTATTATGGGGAAGTAGGGTGGTGGTCCCGCCCCCGCTGCAGAAGCGGGTCCTGGAATCCCTACACGAGACCCATCCCGGCATAGTCCGAATGAAGGCGTTAGCCAGGAGCTACGTCTGGTGGCCGGGGATGGACGGGGAGATTGAGACCTGGGTTCGGAGGTGCCAGACATGTCAGGAAACGCGGCCCGAGCCTCCCAGTGCCCCCGTGACACGGTGGGAGTCCACCAGGAAGCCATGGTCGAGGCTCCACCTCGACTTCGTGGGGCCATTCCAGGGGCAGATCTTCATGATAATCGTGGACGCCTATACCAAATGGCTGGAGGTCATTCCCGTAGGGTCCACCTCGTCAGCCGCCGCAATCAAGGAGCTGCGCAGGGTCTTATGCACACACGGTATCCCGGACACCATAGTTTCCGATAACAGGACCGCGTTCACCTCAGCCGACTTCCAGGCGTTCCTCCAGCGATATCTGATTAGGCACATAAGGTCGGCCCCCTTCCACCCAGCCACCAACGGCCAGGCAGAGCGGATGGTCCGCACGACAAAGGAAGCCCTGAGCCGAATTGTACAGGGCGACTGGGACCACAGGTTGGCCGCGTTCCTCTTCGATAATCGGATCACACCCAACCCGGTCACAGGGGTTAGTCCGGCAGAGCTCCTCATGGGGCGCAAGCTCATAACCCGACTGGACAGACTACATCCCGACCGGGCTTCAGACACCCGCGAGAGCCCCGAGGTCCGGGACGCAGTTAGGGGTTTCTTTGCGGGCGACCCGGTTTACGCCCGGAACTACGCAAAGGGGCCCAATTGAGTGGCGGGCCGAGTGCTACGGGTGACCGGGTCCCGCCACTACGATATATCAACCGAGGGGGGCCAGGTACTATGACGGCACATAGACCAGTTGCGGCGCCGCACGCTACCGGAGGAGCCGGCGGACACAGAAGAGGCAAGATCCGGGGAGGAGCCAACCAGGGGCCGACCTGAGGACGCGGCCCCAACACCCATAACGCCTGAAGGATCCGCAGAACCAGTCCCGCCGCCTCCGTCCGCACCAGGGCCCACCGAAGCACCAGCCACGGGAGCCGCGCCTCCCCCACAGGACCTCCCTAGACGGTCCACCCGGGAGCGCCGTCCTCCCGCGTATCTGCAAGACTATGTTCATTAACCAGGGGGGGAGGGGTGTAGTGTATCAGTAACAACATGCGACCAGGCGCGGGGGCAACTGGGCTGTCCCAGACCTGACCGGCCCAGTAGGCTGTACCGGGAATTGTATATAAGTGGGACCCGGCCCGCGTGTTCGCTCTCTTGCAACGTGCTCCTAATAAACTATGTTGCCCTACTCTCGTCTCCGCATCGAGTACGTTACAGAATGAAAAGCCATAAATGCAGGAAAACAAAACAAAACCCTGAAACCCCGCTGTTGCATCATTACAGCACAGCAAAATACCACGGGCTCTTTTTTTCCTGTGATGTGATAGAAGCAGACGGAGATAGACCAAGGGGATATTATTGACTGGAGGGAATGGCTGGTGAAATCGAGTGTCAGCTTGCAGGTGTTTGTCTGTATGTAGAAAAGCATCGCGGGAGGTCCAGTCAATTAGAGGAGCTTAAGCCTGAGCTTATGCACTCCTCGAGTTCACAAACAATGGAGAGATTTTGGTCACCTCAGCTACTACCGCCTGGCTTTAGCACATCAAAAGAGAGTGAGTGGTGTTTGGGGCAGCTGGGAGCCTCATGCATGCTGATGATGGCTCCACAGGCAAACCCCTTATAAGCATGTATCTCACTTTGTACCCCTTTGGTTTAGCAGATACCCTCCTCTTACCTCTCCATTATCCCTCTGCTGGTCTTTGGGCATGCTGCTTCCCAACCGATTATCTGAATATATTCCTCTCCTTTCAATCTCCGCTAAGAACACTTAGCATTCGTACAGAGCATTTCAAGGGAACATGAGCAGGAGTGCGATGCAGCTGCTAGAAAGGCTAATGCAGTCTTGAAAGAAGCAAGAAGTTGTCGACTGTGCTGGTCCCAAAAGCAAAGATCCCAAAAACCCAGAACATGAATCGTAAGAACGTAAGAGAAGCCATGCTGGATCAGGCCAACGGCCCATCAGGTCCAACACACAGTGGCCAAAAAAACCAGGTGCCATCAGGAGATCCATCAGTGGGGCCAGGACACTAGAAGCCCTCCCACTATGCCCCCACAAGCACCAAGAAGACAGAGCATCACTGCCCCAGACAGAGAGTACCTTGTGGCTAATTGTCAAGTCCCCAGCAGTTCAGAAATCAACACCAGGCCATTCCAATAAATGTCTTTTATTGAAATACTGACAGGTCTTCAGGGCAAGGGAGTCCTTGTGAAAACTGACTTTTGGTGGGCCAATGCCCTGTATGTATACCTTTAGCTTAAACCAGTATACATTCAAAGTTAAGGTGCGAAGCAGCAGTCCCTACACCCTTTAGTCTTTCCCAGGCCCCTGGCAGGTGGGCACTTATTGGACAGAGATGGCCTTAGCTGCCCCCACAATCAGGCTGAAAAATACTTTATTAGTTACACAGAGAGAGTAGCTGGTGAGGCAGAAAGTGAAAGTAACATCCTGTCTAAATGGCAAGAGGCACTCTTACTGCTGGGGACTTGACACCTGGGTCCACCCTACTGATGGATCTGCGCTCCATATGTTTATCCAATCCCCTTTCGAAGCTGTCTGTGCTTGATACTTTCTACTTGTGGTGGAAAGTGCCATCAAGTCACAGATGACTTATGGCAGCCTTGTAGGGTTTTCAAGGCAAGAGATGCCCAGAGATGATTTGCCATTGCTTGACTCTGCATAGCAACTATGATTGCCAGCTCTGAATCGTGTAATACCTGGAGATCTTGGGGGTGGAGCCTGGGGAGGCCAGGGTTTGGGGAAGGGGAGGGACCTCTGAGGGGTATAATGCCATAAAGTTCACCCTCCAAAGTGGCCATTCACTCCAAGGAAGCGGTAGTCTAGAGATCAACTATAAGAGCAAGAAAAGCCCAGGTGCCACCTGGAGGTTGGCAACCCTAGAAGCAACCCTGGACTTCCTTGGTGTTCTTCCATCCAAGTACTAACCAGAGCTGACCCTACTTGGCTTCTGAGATCTTCAAAGTAGGACTAGTCGAGACCATCCTGGTCAGGACTACCTTCTATTAGGACCAGCCAAATGGGTGCAACCTTTTGAGTTCTCCAGAATTCTTCATCAGGCCGGATGCTACAAAGAAAACATAGGAGAAGGAAGAAACTTCAGGACCATGACGTAAAATCTTGGCTTGGTCTGTGTTGTGCTATAGGAGTCTGAAGCAGAAAATGCAAATAACAGCAAATGGCTCTTGTATTTCTCTGCCTAGCAAGAACTGAATTCTCTTTTCAGTAGAGAGAAAAGACAGGTTCACCCCAGGCAATGTATTGAATTCACTTTGGAGCTAAACTTAAGGTGAGGTATAAAGTCAATTCAGTCTAAATTATGTATTTCCAGCTCATTTTGCCATCTCACAGACAAAGACTCTTTCTTCAGATTCATCTCTTACTGCCCTGTGAACTTTTAAGGGATGTGTTTCATGGATTGCAAAACCTAAGAGCACTCTAGTCCGGAGGCCTCTCCAACATGATACCTGTGGGTTCCATGGAGTCAGCTGACACCTTTTCTGGTACCCAGCTAATGTTTTTAAAAGTGGGCAGATCCAGGGGGGCTTTTGCTCAGCAAGGCTTCTGATTGAGCACTGGACATAGGCTTGCCAATCCCCAGGTCTCAGAAGGGATCTCCCAGTTTTGAAAGCTCTTTCCCGCCCCCAGCCAGCTGGCTGGCGGAGGGAAGCCCTGCCCCAACAGCCATCATATGCCTTTCCACTTCAGAAGGTTTAAGAAGATGCTTGGGAACAAACTTGCTTTTAAAAAGGTGTGTGTGCCTTTAAAACTCCAGAGCCAGGCTAAATGAGTGCGGGGCAAGATTGCAGAACAACGTGGCTATTGTGAGAAAGGAAAGGGAAGTAGCCCTGTTCCTCCATTTGTTTTACAATTCCTTCAGAACTTGTTTGCACAGAAAAATAGAGGGCTACTTCCTGTTCCTTTCTCATCATCATCTATTATTTTGGGGAATAGGAAAGTCTCGCACCCCCACCTCCAAAGTCCCCAGGTATTTTCTGAGTTAGACTTGGCAACCCTAACTGGACATTTGATGAGCTGTGCAAATTTTTAGAAAGCTGTCTCCAAAGCTCATGATCTTCACTTCATTTTCTGGCCAGCTCCACACCCTGTGGCATCCATTTTGTGGTTGTGCCCATCACACTGTATTCCAAAGGTTCCTGCAGGCTCAAAAAGGTTGGGGACCCCTGTTCTAGTCTGACAAGCAGGGCTTTTTCTGAGCAGGAACACACAGGAACGCAGTTCCGGCTGGCTTGGTGCCCAGGGGCATGGCCTAATATGCAAATGAGTTCCCGGTGGGCTTTTTCTACAAAAAAAAGTCCTGCCGACAAGCAGCTTAGGCACATCATCCACAATGTACAGCAGTAGTCTTGCACCAATCACAGCTGCCCCTGCCCATCATAATTTGGCTTTTTTTTGCTGCCAGGGGAAGAGAGGCAACTCCACACAGCAGACACATCAGGCAGAGAGATCAATGGATTTTCCATTTCAAACAGGAAGCCAAGGGGTCCAAGTCTATGAGCCCCAAAAGAAGGTGCCCCTATTCTTCATGATTTCCAATGGAGAGAAGGCATTTAAAAGGTGTGTGGTCCCTTTTAATGTGAAGGCCAGAACTCCCTTTGGAGTTCAAATACGCTTGCCACGCCTTTGCTCCTGGCTCCACCCCCTAAGTCCCCAGATATTTCTCAGTTTGGACTTGGCAACCTTAGCTCACACCTCGAATAAAACTTGGTTGGCCTTAAAGGTACCACCAGACTCTAATTTTGTTCTCTTGCTTCAGGCCAACACGGCTGCCCACCTGTCTCCTCCCACATGGTTAGACTGTTCAAATATTCTCCCAGCTGTGTGGCATCTGAACAGCACTCAACTTCTCCCACAGCTGGAAGAATCGTTAAAGGGCATCGCAGTCATCTCTGACTACAGTGCAGTCTCTCCCCCACTGAAAGAAAGGAACAGTCGGAAGATCTGAGGGCCCGCTTAGATTCTAATCAGTTTTGTAACGAGCTTACACAGTTACACCCAGTCCTTGTGCTCATAGACCTGGATGTTCCCCCGCCCTCTCTTTCTCACCAATAATCCTCTAGCCCAGGATTATTCCGAAGCAAGCCAGATGTCTTCAGTTTGGGGGAAGCGGCAAATGAGTTTTTAGCAATCCCAGCACATCTGTTCCAATCTCTTATTTAAATCATGCTACTCTAAGTAATAACCAACAGCACCGACGCCGGACCCCTGTTGCTCATTTCACTTTAGTGCGCTGTCTGATTGTTGTGCAGGCGCCTTCTCAAGGATGAAAATTTGAAAGCGCTTTGGGGAGAAAGCCTGATGCAAATGCCAATGAAGGGGAAAATGTGTTTGGGGCCTTCTTCATCACCTGCTCGGATGCTTACCGTAGAAGGCTGCGGTTCTTTGGCACACTGAGGATGTAGTTTATTTATGGCCTTATTTATTCATCAAAAATATTTTTTTTTTACCCTTCCTTTCTGCCATTTCAGGCTTTTACTTAAATGGAAGACAACCGGTTTTCATAAGCAAAGGACAATAAAACAACTAGAGAGAGACAATCGGCGAGGAAGGAGAGAAAATCCCCAATTAATAATCTGGAAGATTAAAATTCACCCACTGAAATGATTCATAAACTGCTGAAGGTCATTAATGGATACTGAAACGACTGACTTAGAATCTCACCTCCTCTACTCACATTTGGTAGTTCTGCTCATGAAAGACGGGACAGGTAATTTTTGCCAGTTTCCTCGTCTCCCTATAGCCACTCAAAGGTATTATTGGGGGTCATCTTAGTCCAACCCCCTGCACAATGCAGGAAAATCACAAACAACTCCCCCTAAATTCACAGGATCCGCATTGCTGTCAGATGGCCATCTAGCCTCTGTTTAAAAAACTCCAAAGAAGAAGAAGAAAACTGCAGATTTATACCCTGCCCTTCTCTCTGAATCAGAGACTCGGAGTGGTTTATAATCTCCTATATCTTCTCCCCCCACAACAGACACCCTGTGAGGTGGGTGAGGCTGAGAGGGCTCACAGCAGCTGCCCTTTCAAGGACAACTCCTGCGATAGCTATGGCTAACCCAAGACCATTCCAGCAGCTGCAAGTGGAGGAGTGGGGAATCAAACCTGGTTCTCCCAGATAAGAGTCTGCACACTTAACCACTATACCAAACTGGAGAGCCCACCGCCTCCCAAGGAAGCTTGTTCCACTGAGGAACTGCTCTGTCAGGAAGTTCTTCCTAATGTTGAGCCAGAAACTCTTCTGATTTAATTTCAACCCATTGGTTCTGATCCTGCCTTCTGGGGTCACCTGAGCAACTGAAGCTGCCTTATAACGAATCAGATCTAGGGCCGGTGCTAGACTTTCTGCCGCCCTAGGCAAATCACCCACTAGTGCCCCCCCCCATTATTAAAAAATATAGGGAAAATGAAGAGCACCAAACGTGAAACTTTTCACATTTTTAATTTACTGATTTTTAATTTTAATTTTTTTTTAAAAAAAAATGTGATATGATATAAAAAACATTGTGAGAATAAGTGTTTTCTGGCCACACTAGGAATGAGGGTGGTGGGATAGGATGAGGTGGGAAACCAAGTCACACATTAGGGAGAGGGGGGTGGCTTGGCTTTGTTGAGGGCAGCTTGCTGATGAGAGAAGACAAGGTGATAGTGGTCAGGAGCCAGAGTAAAGCGTCTGGGAGGGGGCACTCAGTGGCGCACCCTAGGACACGTGGCACCCTAGGCGACTGCCTACTTTGCCTACTCCCACGCACCTGGGACCTTCTGCATGCCAAGCAGATGCTTTACTACTGAGCTACAGCTCCTCTATTGAATGATGGAAGCATTGTGTGAGGGAAGCATAATGGGGGGGGGGTGCTTGCTGAAGACTGCAGCAGAACAGGATGGGAGAAAGTTGCTGTATTTTGCTCTTGTGCTCAGCGTCATTATGGTATACTGGTTAGAGGACCTGACTAGGATCTGGGAGGTTCAGGTTCGAATCCCTACTTAGCCATGGAAGTTTGCTGGGTGACCATGGGTCAATCACACTCTCAGTCTACCTCATAGAATCACAGAGTTGGAAGATGCCTCCAGGGTCATCTAGTCCAACCCCCTGCACAATGCAGGAAACTCACAAACGCCTCCCCCTAAATTCACAGGATGCTCATTGCTGTCAGATGGCCATCCAGCCTCTGTTTAAAAACCTCACAAGGTTGTTGGGAGGAGAGGAGGAGACAAAGCTATAAGCACCTCCAGATCCGTATTGCAGAGAAGTAAATTGTATAAAAGAACAGGAATAAATGAAGTAAACTACAGATGGATCCAAATCAATGAGGGCAGCTTACCAGTTTCCAGGGAGAGCATGCCACAGTCCACATGCCACAGCTGAAAAGCTTCTGTCTCTGCTGGTTAACTCCTTCACTTCTGAAAGGGCTGCAAATTTAGGATGGGGAAATTCCAGGAGAGCTTGAGGAAGGTGGGGTTTGGGGAGGGGAGGGATCTCATCAAGGTATTATGCCATAGAGTCCATCCTACAGAGGAGCCATTTTTTCCAGGGGGACCGATCTTGCTTGCCTTCTGTTTTCTCTGATATAGGATTTCTCTACTTCAGTCTCTTACATGGGTATGGAGTTGTAGAAAGTTAACTTTTTTGAAGTTAATCTCTTCACAATAAGTTAAATATACCTATGTGAATACATCATGTAAGATGTGTTTCTATTTTTGTAAGTAAAATTTCTTTCTCTTGTTACCATTGGAGTCAGGTCATCTTTGTAATTTGTTTGAGCAGCATTTTTCCCTTCGTCGGGAAACCTAAAGGACTGGGGACACTTCCCCCCCCCCCTTTTTTCCATTTAACCCAGTAAACATTTCTCTTTACCCAGCCTTTTAAAATTGAAGCAATCCATCTTTGAAAGCTATACTGCCCACTTCTATCCTAAATAGGGTTGCCAAGTCTGACTCAAGAAATATCTGGGGACTTTCGGGGTGGAACCAGGAGACTTTGGGGATGGAACCAGAAGCAAGGGTGTGACAAGCACCATTGAATTCCAAAAAAAGTCCTGGTCATCACATTTAAAAGGACCATGCTCCTTTTAAATGCCTTCCTTCTACAGGAAATAATGGAGGATAGGGACACCTTCTTTTGGGGCTCACAGAATAGGACCACCTGGTCCAATCATTTTGAAACTTGGGGAGTGTTTTGAGGAGAGGCACTAGATTATGTGCTGAAATTCTGGTGCCTCTACCTCAAAAAACAGCCCCTCTGGAGCCCCAGATATCCACAGATCAATTCTCCATCATATGGGAATCGATCTTCACAGGGTATAATGGAGTGCCCAGCAGTCATTTCCCTCCCCCTTCCCTGCTTTCTGCTAACCCTGAAGTGGGGAGAGGGCCTCCAAACTGGGGGTTCCCCTGCCACCACCTGGGGATTGGCAACCCTAATCCTAAAGTCTGCTTTATACCTATCATTTGGTGTTCATTGTCGTTTTTATGGCTTGTGTTTAATATTGATAATTTCATGGTTATTAGTGTCACAAGCAAGGGACCGGGCGGGGTGCTCTACTGGCTTCCACCACTCTGCTAAGGATCCATCTGGGAGAGCCTAGAGCACCCACCTGACACCTGTGTTTTCCTTCTTAGCAAGTACCTTTTATCCATGAATGAAGAGAACCAGGCAGAATAACAATAAATTTATTGTAAGTGCTCAAGAACAAATAAGTGAGTTTTAATTATTAGTGCAACAGTGAATGGGAGAAACAGTAAAGGTGGTTCAAAGAAAATAAAAGCACTGATGCAACTAACTGCATGTTCCCTTCTTCTACTTCCAACTCCTCCCTTGGATGAGGGATCTCTCCCACCTGCAGCCTCTCTCCAGCCCAACCTTTTCAGAGAAAACACTCCTTCCTCTCTTGCTAGGCCTTTTATTCTTTCCTCCCAGGTCCCACCCCTCTGATCTTCACTGGGCAAGTTTTCCCTCCAAAAATCTCTGCCCACCCAATCAGAGAGACAGAAGGGATCCTGGGAAATGTAGGCCTGGTTGCTACTCTAATACAGGCTTCCCTGGAGCATGTAGGCCTCACTAGGCCTAGGATCACAACAGTTAGGGTTGACAACTCTAGCACAGAAAATTCCTTGAGATTTGGGAGCAGAAACTGGCAAAGCTGGATAGAAAATGGAGCTTAGGAGGAATGCAGTGCAATAGAATCCACCTTCCGAAGCTGCCATTTCCTCCAGGGGAACTGATTTTGTAGTCTGGAAATCAGGCGTAATTCTGGGAGATTTCCAGGCTTCACCTCGAGGCTGGCAAGCCTAATGGTTGACATTTTTATTATTTTAGCAAATTTTGAGGGGTGTTGTGAATGGCAGCTTCCAAGCAGGTCACTGGAGAGACAGCATTATTAGTTTTCTAAGTCAATATTGTCATCCACTTTCTAGAAGGTTGGACATGGTTCACACTGCCAGTATCCTCTCTGTATTTTCTCCCCTTTAAAAACTAGCCGTCAAAGAGAATATATATGCCATTGTGTTTCTAAACTCCAATAGTGTAGGGCCTATAACAGAACCTTAATTATAGGAGCAGTAACAGGTGCCATTGTCATAATACCAGTTTTCTTGTTCCTGAGCTTAGTTTGATTTTTAAAGAAATGACAGGGACACAATGAATCACTTACATATGGGTGGATACTGCCCATCCCTCTGGTGTCTGTATAAAATATATGTGACAGCTGACTGAAAAGAGTCCTACCCATCAGGAGTTTAAGGCAGCAGACAGTCTTTCCCCTGCTATGTGCCAGCATCTGAGACATGTGATGAATGTAACGTGTAAAAATTCCAGAAAACCTTTGTTACCAGCTCTATGAATGTCATCACTGGCTCCTTGTAACAGCTATGGCCGCCAAAGACAGGTTGTCCCCAGTCCCCAGTTCTCATTGCCCACAGCAATGCTAAGCAACACTGGCAGAATTTTTTTGTTTTAAGGCAGTACCACCCTCCACAGGTTCCATTCCTAAATTTCCAGGACTTCTCTTACAAAGAATTATCAACCTTAGCCCCAATTCATCACCTTTTCCCTTCCTTTCTTTCCGCCTGAGAGCCAGTTTGGTGCAGTGGTTAACAGCTGTGGACTCTAATCTGGAGAACCAGGTTTGATTCCGCACTCCTCCACATGCACCTGCTGGTATGGTCTTGGGTCAGTCATAACTCTCTCAGAGCTGTTCTCTCAAGACCAGTTCTCTCAGAGCTCTCTCAGCCCCACCTACCTCACAGGTGTCTGTTTTGAGGAGGGGGTGGGAAGGAGATTGTAAGCAGCTCTGAGACTCCAAGTGAAGGGTGGGGTATAAATCCAATGTCTTCCTCTACTGCTCCTTCTGACATGAGAAGAGTGAGAGACCAGAGTGCTGGCAAAAGGAAGGGGTCCATCTCTCCCTGATGCCTCCTGCTCTAGTTTCCCTGACTACCACTTAGAGGAAAGCATAGACCAGAGAATGAGGATTTCCTGTCATACTTCAGCCCTGGGAGGGCCTGTGGCACAATGGTAGAGCATCTGCTTGGCATTCAGAAGGTCCCAGGTTCAATCCCCAGCTTCTCCAGTTTAAAGGACCAAGTAGCAGGTGATATGGAAGACCTCAAGTGGCCCCCACAGCCAGTCTGAGTAGACAATGCTGACCCTGATGGACCAATTGGTTCAGTATAAGGCACCTTCATGTGTGTTTTTCATGTGCATACCCAACAGCACACAGGAAACTGCTTTTGTTCCACATCAGACTATCAGTCCAACTTGCTCAGTCCTCTGACTTGTAGAAGTGGTGCAGGGTCTCAGGCGGAGACGGATGTTATGTATTTGCTCTGTTATGCATTGCATCTCACTGGGTTCTTGTTGCCTGAGCTTGAGACAGGCACTCCTTGCAAACCAGGATCCTGAAGTCTGGAAGAACTGGCCAATCAGGATGCTAGGCATGTAACTACTTTGTAACAAAGAGATGCAAATGAAGAATTCTGGAGTAAACCAATCGAGATGCTGGACATGTAACAGCTTGTAACACAGAGATGCAAATGAAGGATTCTAGAGTGAGCCAATAGAAGTAACTGTTGCCTGCTAGGGGGGCGTGATTAACCATGGCCAGAGTGCATATAATGAGTGAAGTGCCTGAGCTGTTTGTGACTTTTTCTTCTTGCAGTAAAGTGTTCTTGGTTGATTCAGAGCTGGCTGAACTCACTTTACAATAATGGGTCTATCTCAACACATTCTACTTGATCCTTTAATTGCTGATGCCAAGGATTGAACCAGACACCTTCTGCGGGCAAAAGCAAATGCTGTGTTGCTGAGCCATGGCCCGCCTTCCACATTCAAGTCTCTCCATCTCTCACTTGTATGAAATAGTTGGAAGTACGAGAGGGGGTTGACTGCTGGATGCAGGGAGAAGAGATGCATCAGGAAACCTGATTGTCACATGAATCCATTAGTAATATCTGCCTACAGAAACAGACAATATCTCTTGCCTCCCTCTTTCCACCGCAGCCCCCAATCCCCCTCCCCCATAGACACGGAGCCCTCAAGAACAGGGAGAGGGGCAAGTTGGAGGTCTGCAGTGGGAGGGGAAAATCAGCAAAAATCTCTCCACCATTGGGATATTTGGTTAATACAGCAGAGCTTGCCTAGTCATAGAAGCGTGATACTGAGTGCAGTAAATAAATCTCCCAAGCAGTATATTGTAAAAAGAAAGAAAGAAAGAAAGAAAGAAAGAAAGAAAGAAAGAAAGAAAGAAAGAAAGAAAGAAAGAAAGAAAGAAAGAAAGAAAGACGTACATTTATTCAAGTCAATCCAGTTCTCATTCAGGTTGCAGTCAAAAGAAGAGAAAGAAGCCTAATCTGTTCTTTACATCAGCTTGTCCAGCATCATGTGTGTGGGAGTATGAGGGCATTGTTACGACAGGAGAGTCCTACAGAGATGTGTCTCCATGGAAGGCCATGTGCAGAGAGGGCGAGAACAAAGCAAGAAAGGAGGGGGTCAGAGGGCAACTCCTAGGTTAAGACAAAGAAAGGCATCCAATTCAAGGAGGTAACATCTATACACCCCATGTCCAAGTATGTTGAGTTGCTCACTCCAACACCCTCTTCCATCTGTGGAAATTCTCCATTGGATCCAGCCCTTAACCTCAGGATGGCCAGTTGACAACCTAGACTTTAAAAAAAAAAATTAAGTTGAGCGCTATAGCTCTAAACCAATCAGGGCTTTTTTATTGTAGCAGGAACTCCTTTGCATATTAGGCTACACCCCCCTGATGTAGCCAGTCCTCCAAGAGCTTACAGTAGGTCCTATACGAAGAGCCCTGTAAGCTCTTGGAGGATTGGCTGCATCAGGGGGATGTAGTCTAATATGCAAAGGAGTTCCTGCTACAAAAAAAGCTCTGTAACCAATATAGCACTTCAGTGCTGCAGCAGTACCATTGAGATGCCTTGACACCATTACATTTCCTGTGAAAAAAGGAGGGGGGGGGAGAAGCCGCACTTTTGAAATGACCATAGTGCTCCAGAGATGGCTCATTAATGGAAAGAAACTTGCTGTATGAAACCCCCATCCCTGAATCGCTTTACTCAGAACCGGGCCAACATCTGGTTTAGAATGGTCATGTGAAAGGGGCCACTGATAGATAAGACCCTAGTTTCACATGTGACCTTCCTACAAACCAGGCATGAGAAAATGTGTACTAGCAGAAACTACCAGGAGGCTATATGATTAGTGAGTGAAGGATACAAAATTTTCAAAAACCCTGCTTTTGAAAAGGAATAATTAATTTTAAAAATCAGGTTGGAAAGAAATATCTAGTAGATTCCCACCAGCATCAGTGCAAGATGTGGCTCTTTTGGGGAACTTCATTCCTCACTAGGGTTGCCAGGTCTGTGCTGGAAAATACCTGGAGACTTTGGGGGTGGATCTGGGAGAGAATGAGGTTTGGGGAGGGGAGGGGCCTCAGCATGGGACAATGCCATAGAGTCCACCCTTCCAAGCAGCCATTTTCTCCAGGGGAGCTGATCTCTGCCAGCTGGAGATCAGTTGTAAAAGTGGGAGTTCTCCAGGCCCCACCTGGAGGCTGGCAACCTTATCCTCACTGTCCATCAAGCTTTTTTTCCCCCTGTCAAGTCACAGCTGACTTATGGCAACCCTTAGGGTTGTCAAGACAAAAGGGATTCAGAGGTGGTTTGCCATTGCCTGAGAGCCAGTTTGGTGTTCTCTCTTATCTGGGAGAACCGGGTTTGATTCCTCACTCTTTCACTTGCAGCTTCTGGAATGGTCTTGGGTCAGCCATAGCTCTTTCAGAGTTGTCCTTGAAAGGACAGCTGCTGTAAGAGCTCTCTCAGCCCCACCTACCTCACAGGGTGTCTGTTGTGTGTGTGTGTGGGGGGAAGTAAAAAGAAATTGTGACAGCTCTGAGACTGAGATTCAGAATATAGGGTGGGATATAAATCTAATTTCTTCTTCTTCTCCTCCTCCTCTTTCTCCTCTATGTCATGACCCTGGTATTCCCCAAAAGTCTCCCACTCAAATACTAGCCAGAGCTGACCCTGCTTAGCTTCCAAGATCTGATGAGACTGGAGTCTGGACTAGCCGGAGCTATGCAGGTCAGGACCTACCAACCTTACAGACATCTGACTTAAGTGGTCATGTCTCTTTTCCGGCACTGGCCTTTCACTAGTTGCTGCTTTTCAGTCCACACGATGGCAGTATATCAGTTCCTTTCCTTCCAAGGCAATTCAGGACTGAAATGCTTACTGAGCCATCCACAGAATGAAATGCACTCTCTTGGACTTTTCTCCCCCATTATTCTTCTTTGGAGCCTACAAACCCCACTCCCAACAATGAGCCCTCCATCTTGTCAGAAGTACAGAAACCCAGAAGGGTGTGATTAATTCTGGTCTGCAGATTCATTAGAAACAAAAATGAAAGAGTAAGGCAACAACTGACATTGGTTTCCCCAGATTTCCGAATGTATCTGAAGTATCAGCAACCTTTCTCAAGGGCAACTGTACGCCAGTTATTCCTACGGTTGCCAGCCTCCAGGTGGAACCTGGAGATCTCCTGCTTTTACAACTGATCTCCAGCTGGCAGAGATCAGCTCCCCTGGAGAAAATGGCTGCTTGGAAAGGTGGACTCTGTGGCCTTGTGCCATGCTGAGGCCCCTCCCCTCCCGTCCCCAAACTCTGCCCTCTCCCAGAACCAACCCCAAAGTCTCCAGGTATTTTCCAACACAGACCTGGCAACCTTATTCAGAACATGAAGCTGAAAATACATGGAGCTGCCTTCTAGTGATTGTACTGGCATATCAAGGATTGTGTTATCTACTCTCACAGGCAGCACCTTTCCAGAGTTTCAGGTACAAATGTTTCACATCGTTTACTAATTGAACTTTTTAACTGGAGATGCCAGGGATGGGATTGAACTTTGGACCTTCTTCATGCAAAGCAGATGCTGAGCCACTGAGCCACAGCCCCTGTCTAACAAATATGGCAGCAGAAGGCTGCCTTATACGAAGTCAGATAATAGATCCACTGAGGCCAACACTGTCTACTCTGACCAGTGGTGGCCCTCTATGGCAGAGGTGAAGCATTTGTCATGAGCACTTCATTATTCCCTATGTGGAGATCGATTCTCATAGGGTATAATGGGGAATTGATCTGGAGGTTTCGGGGGCTCTGGGGGAACTGTTTTTTGAGGTAGAGGCACCAAATTTTCAGTATAGTATCTAGTGCCTCTCCCCAAAGTACCCCCAAGTTTCAAAACGATTGGACCAGGGGGTCCAATTCTATGAGCCCCAAAAGAAGGTGCCCCTATCCTTCATTATTTCCTATGGAAGGAAGACATTTAAAAAGGTGTGCTGTCCCTTTAAATGTGATGGCCAGAACTCCCTTGGAGTTCAATTATGCTTGTCACACTCTTGTTCCTGGCTCCACCCCCAATGTCTCCTGGCTCCACCTCCAAAGACTCCTGACTCCACCCCCAAAGTTCCCAGATATTTCTTGAATTGGACTTGGCAACCCTACCTAATATGCAAAAGAGTTCCTGCTATAAGACAAGCCCTGTTAATCCTGAGTTTACTATTTAGGTGTGTATCTGTAAGCTGAGGATGTATTTTTGATTTATTGAAATTTGTTACAGAAACTAGCTGTTCACAGATGTATGTTGTCTCCAACATAGATAGAATTTTAAAAGCCAAAGCCTTAAGTTGAGGGTAATTCAAACCCACACACTGGTAAAATTTGCTAATGCCAACTTCAGAAAGCTTATCCTTTGGTGAAGCATCACCCTGCTCCCCCACCTACCTGCAATTTGTGGCATCCTTTCATTGGTAGGTGGGGAGCAGTGTGAACGTCACATTTTGTTGACTGCACTGATTCAGTATGTGTAATCCGCCTTGAGCATGCCTCTCACCTTAGAGAGACTTTTCCTGTCCATGCCCTCTCCTGCACAAGCAATCCCCAGGGGACCTCTTCCCTCTCTGAAAATACACTTCCCCACTACACTAGGTCAGCAACTTTTTTCTCTGCAACGGTGGCAGCATTTCTGTGTGTGAAGCAGGGTTTCTTTCCCACTTGGAGAGGGCCCACCCCCAAACACACACAATATAAATTCTCCGAGGAACTGGAGCCACTGCCCTCAACACTTGCTCAATCCACCATAAAAGAAGGGATTGGATTCATACCCCAGCCTTCACTAGCTAAAGGAGTCTCAGAGTGGCTTACAATCTCCCTTCCCTTCCCTTCCCCTCCCCACAACAGACACCCTGTGAGGTAGGAGAGGCTGAGAGAGCTCTTCCAGAACTGCTCTTGAGTAGAACAGCTCTGAGAGAACTTGTGGCTGACCCAAGGCCATCCCAGCAGGTTCTATTTGAGGAGTAGGAACTCAAACCTGGTTCTCCTAGATAAGAGTCGGCACATTTAACCACTACACCAAACTGGTTCTCAGGAACCCTCCACATTCACCCATTTCCTGTCAATGGCCGGAACTCCAAAATCAGCCCTTTTCTTCCACCACCTCTGTTATTCATCCTCACTAACCCACCCTCCCCCAAATCTCAAGTCTGCTGCCACTGACCACTCCTTTCCTTGCACTTCAGTCCCACTTTAGGGACTGCGAGGGGTTGAACTTGAGACCCCCTGGAAGCAAAGCAGATGCTCTACCACTGAGCCACAGCATCTCCCCATATCTTGTGTACGTTTATTCAGAAGTAAGCCTGACTGGGTCCTGTTCCCAAGCTCAGTGCGCAGAGAACTGCAGCTTTAAAGGTGCCCTCTCTACATTTATTTGATGTGGGTTAAGGGTTTGCCCACAGATGTGCCCTCTCAGTTCCATCTGAGAACTGTCATTCTTTGTTCTGTCACGCTGCAGCTCGCTCCGAAGCATTTTCCGTGATGGTTGCATAGCAACTTGCTCTGCATGTTTTTGCATTCCCACACTGATGTTCGATGGGCCTGAGGCTTAGCGGCAGCCATAACAAGACGACAAGGAAGAAGTCCATCAGAAGTGACTCTATGCAGAAAGCTACAGCGGTAGTGAGACTGACGATCCCACAGCACAAGTTGGACTAGATGACCCTGGAGGTCACTTTCAGCTCTAGGATTCTCTCAGGCTCCTCTCATTCCTTGCTAACCCATCTATTATGTCTACTGTTACCATCTGTTTGTATTCTCGGTTCTCTCTTACAGCTCTTTATTCTCAGTATCTGGCCAGGTGTGCAGTGACTTAAAGGCCTGTATCCTACCACTCCTCTAAGCAAAGTTTGAAACCTTCTTCCAACTTAAGTAGTTTTTCCTTCAGCAGAAGGGCCACTTTAGAGAGTTAGAGGAAGGCTCCAAAAGCTAGAGGATGGAGAGGAAAGGAGGCATGGTATAGCCCAGGGGTGGCCAACGGTAGCTCTCCAGATGTTTTTTGCCTACAACTCCCATCAGCCCCAGCCATTGGCCATGCTGGCTGGGGCTGATGGGAGTTATAGGCAAAAAACATCTGCAGAGCTACCACTGGCCACCCCTGGTATAGCCCAGTTTTGTTGAATCTCAGAAGCTAAGCAGGGTTGGTACCTGGATGAGAGACCACTGCAGAAGGCTCTGCAGAGGGTGGTAATGACATAGGGTTGCCAAGTCCCTCTGCTAGGGATGCTCTAGGATTCATGGTAAAAACTCTATGATGCCATAGAGTTTTATCATAATCGTAGAGCACCCCCAGCATGATGGGTGACGTCATTGTGCAGGGCACATCACACAATGACAGGGCTCTCTGAGGGCGGGGATCCCCCCCCCCTCCAGTGGTCTGCTCCATGCCGTAGGTTGGGGTCCCAAAACCAGTGCATCCCCTGCCCCCGGTGGGAGGTTGGCAGCCCTTCAATGACAAACCACCTATCAAAGATTTCAGGTTTTCACGGCTGGTAACATCATTAGGGTTTGTAGAATCTTTCGGGATCAAGTGCCGTGTTCTACTGGAGAAAGTTTTCCTTCCAGACGTTTCGTTCTCAGCTGCGGAGAACATCCTCAGTGGCGTTGCAGCCGCTCAGTGGCATTGCAGCCAAGAAGGTCTGAGCGTTGCAGGTGCTCAGACCTTCTTGGCTGCTGTGCATTGAGTGGGGCACCTATGTTTCTCATTTGCCTTGAAAGCCCCTTGCAGGGGTCACCGTAATGTCAATTGTGACTTGACGTCACTTGCATACATAAGGTAGGATGCTGCTCACTAAGCCTACTTTCTGCCAGGTCCAGGGTGAATCTTGCTGACTCAGGTATACCAGCAAGGGGTCACTTGTTAAAGTCTGCTCTAATTCATTAGAACCGTTTACTTCTTTGTTTAGCAACAACCAAGCCATCGATCCTTTCTAGCTAGCTGGATTTGGATAGTTGCCATCAAGGATGCCAACTTAGGACCTCGAGATTCAACCTACAGAGATTCTCAGGAATTTCACCCATGTGTTGTAGCATATACAGCTGCTCACCAATATTGTCCATAGCTTTTGGATTTGATGTCATCAATCCTGATGGCCACCAACTCTGTATTTTGTTGACTAAGCCTCCAAAAGCAGCTGTTTCTGCTCTAAGCCAATATGATGGTTACACAGCTGATGAAGAACAAGCTTGGGAAGCAGAGAAGCAGATTGGAGCAGTAGCCAGAAGGACCTTCTGTCAATTCGATCTTGCTGAGAAACTACTTTCCCTTCTTGATGCAGCTGATCTAGCACCCTATGAGGCTGTATATGGAGAAGCCTTAAAGACAACTCAGAAAGTTCATTAAGATGCAAAAAAGCAGCAACTCATCTCTTAATTGGAGCATGCTGAAATGATTATGTGCCACCTGTTCTAAGATGACTTCATTGGCTACCTACTTGTTTACAGGCTTAGTGGAAGATGGTGGCTCTTACCTTCAGGAGGGGTGTGGCTCAGTGGAAGAGCCTCTGCTTCGCTTACAGAAGGTCCCAGGTTCAATCTTCAGCATCTACAGTTGAAAGGACTAGGCAATGGGTGATGTGAAAAACCTCCTTCTGAGAACCTGGAGCTCCAGTGTTAGTCTGAGCAGACAATACTGACTTTGTTGGACTCGTGATCTGGTTCCGTGTAAGGCAGCTTCATATGTAATGGGGTACTGGTGTCTTGATCCACTGACTCAGGGCTCAACTAAACATTATATTAAAATCCTTCATGAATCACATATTTGACGGGCTGAATGAATCTGTATGCTTCTTAATCTCCTTCTTTGATGGAGTAGCTAATGGGGGCCATGGTTCAGTGCTAGAACATCTGCTTGGTATGTAGAAGGTCCCAGGTTCAACCCCTTACAGTTAAAAACTTCAGGTAATAGGTCATATGAAGGACCTCAACATCAGACCTTGGAGTGCTGCTGCCAGTTGAGTAGACAATATTGATCTTGATGGACCAATGGTCTAATTCCGTATAGGGCAGTGTTCAAATTTTAACAGTTTTTACTTTCTGATCCCTTTCTTTAGGAATGTTGGATCAAGTCTGGCCAAGTCATGGCCAAGAACTGAAACGGTTTACTCTAAGGAGGTTATAGATCAAGATGGGTAGAACTCTGTCTTTAACAGTAGAAAAGAGCAAGAGTCCAGTAGCATCTTAAAGAGTAACAAAATTTGTGGCAGGGTATAAGCTTTCGTGAGTCACTGCCACAAATTTTGAGTCCAATGGCGCCTTTAAGACCAACAAAGTTTTATTCAAGCAGGGCTTTTTTTGTAGCAGGAACTCCTTTGCATATTAGGCCACACACCTCTGATGTAGCCAATCCTCCAAGAGCTTACAGTAGGAAGAAGAGCCTTGTAGGCTCCTGGAGGATTGGCTACATCAGGGGGGTGTAGCCCAGGCCTCATTTTGAGTAGGAGTTTACAGGAGTGGAGCTCTGGAATCTCTAAATTACATTGTGCTCTTTCTTACACCCCACCCCCAAAAAAGCTCGCTTCTGAGCTCCATTGTTCAAATCCCTTGTGAGAATTTTGCTGAACTCTAAGATTTTACAAACTTTCTAATATTTTTCCTCACACACAAAAATGGGAAAATAACCAAAACATATAAAAGCAGGCAGATGGAAATCTTCATCATGCCATTGTGGCCACTTAGGAGAAAGTAATTTTAAAAGTGTGATGGGAGTAAGGTTGTATTATGACAATTATAATCCAAGATGCACTTCAAGGTAGATGCTGAGCTGATATGATTTAGTGCACCTTCTGGTGATGTCAGGGTTGTCAGAACTTGGACGAACTTCAGACGAGTCCAATACTTGTTACAAGTTAGGATCTTTATTGAAGAACTACAGTACTAGAGCGACTAAATAACAATGCCAACTCCTGGCAGTTGGTTACATTTTATGCCATCAGTAAAGCACAATAAAGCAATCATTCACACGGTTTCAAACAAGCATTTCTTCTTCCCAGACTCCATTATCAGAAAGGAGGATTGCCCCCCTGTTGTGAAGGCCAAACGGCCTGTCTTCAAAGGGCACCTGTGGATGTTTTTTTTTTTTTTGCATTTTAATTGTTTATTTAATTGAAGAAGTAAAGTATAATTATCACAGAGCTTGTCAAACATACATAAGCAAAGAAGAAATGAAAAGAATACGCTATTATTATCCCTAAGGAGGATCTTCTGTGGTTTGTATCAACTACTGGCATTTTAAACATACCGCAAAAAAAGAAAAACAAAAAGGGCACCTGTGGATGTTAAGCAGAGACTATCTGTCGCCTGCCCTACTGCCCTAAATATTTGGCATAGCACAGGGGCCAGGGTTAATTGCAGTGGTCAGGCACTCTATGTTATTACTAAGGTACATCATGGAGTCGGTTTCGCTAAGGCACATAAAGCAAAAGTTACAAGTTCTGACAAGGGTGTGTGGCATATGCAGATGTTATGCAAATGAGTTGTGCTAATGAGCTCTGGCACCTCTTGTTCTACAAAATGACCCTGGTGTAGCCTAATATGCAAAGAAGTTCCTGCTACAAAAAAAGCCCTGAAAGCTATAAGCTTTCGTGTGCATGCCGGTTGCACTGGACTCAAACTTTGTTAACATAAGAACATAACAACATAAGAGAAGCCATGTTGGATCAGGCCAATGGCACAAAGTGGCCCAAAACCCCAGGTGCCATCAGGAGATCCATCAGCGGGGCCAGGACACTAGAAGTCCTCCCACTGTGCCCCACCCCACAAGCACCAAGAATACAAAGCATCACTGCCCCAGACAGAGAGTTCCAACAATATGCTGTGGCTAATAGCCGCTGATGGACCTCTGCTGTTTTTTTGTTCTCCCGCTTCAGAAGAACACAGCTACCCACCCAAATCTAGCCACAAATTGTGTTAGTCTTTAAGGTGCTATTGAACTCTTGCTCTTTCCAAGGAGGTTAGAAAGTCCTTCAGGTGACTTCAGACGAGGCAGTATTGTTTACTCTTTAGGATTGTTTAGGCCAGCTTTCTTCTGAATTGTATAGATATTTGTTCATGTCTGTTGACTGTTGATTTCATAATACTTGTGCAGCTAATGACTGTTGTCATTTTGACTGCTTTTTCTATATGCATTGATGCACTTGTAATTTGTAAAGCTGCCTTGGGCCTTTGTGGGAGTTGTAAGGCAAAACATTCTAAATAAAATCAAAATAATTCTTCTTTCTAGACTTTGCTGCTTTTCCACTCCTGTGTTGCATCTTCTTATGGTTCTCTGTGCTCCTCTTTAGTCCCTGCTGATCTTTTGTGTTCAGTTCATTCCTCCTTGCTTTCTTGATGCACTTCCTTTTGACCCTGCATCTGTTTTCTCGCCTTCTCTAGTTCCTCTCAGATTTTCTGCATCTCCTCATACTATTCAGGATGCTGTGAAACCTCTTTTTGAGTCTTTGTGAGACATTCCCATTAAGCAAAACCAGAGCTTTTTCTGGGCTGGAACACACAGGAATGCAGTTCCGGCCGGCTTGCTGCCAGGGGTGTGTGGCCTAATATGCAAATGAGTCCCTGCTGGGCATTTCTTCAAAAAGCCCTGTGCAAAACAATGGTGACACCAAGGGGTGTGGCCTAATATGCAAATGAGTCCCTGCTGGGCTTTTTGAGCAGGAATGCACAGGAACGCAGTTCCAGCTGGCTTGGCATCAGGGTGTGTGGTCTAATACGAAAATGAGTTCATGCTGGGGGAGTGGCCTAAGATGCAAATGAGCACCTGCTGTTTTTTTCCTACAAAAAAGCAATGTGAAACAATGGTGACATCAGAGGGTGTGGCCTAACATGCAAATGAGCTGCTGGGCTTTTTCTGCAAGAAAGCCCTGTGTGAAACAATGGTGACCATTAAAGGGTGTGGCCTAATATACAAATGAGTTCCCGTTAGGCTGCTTCTACCAAAACGTCCTGAGCAAAACCTTGTCAACCCGGCAAGGTCCCTTCTAATTTACACACAACAGAACCTTTATTTCTGAGTATTCTGTCAATACATAAATAATTAGGATTGCAAGCTTTAACCCATTTAATTGGTAGATTAATCAACTGTATTTTTTTTTTTACCACAAATTGAAACCCAGCTCTTGGTGAATAGATGGGGCTGAGACTGAAGGCTAATTTGAAGAAAGCTTTTTTTAAAATGGCTGCTCTTCTCGGTTTGTGTCCAAAACTAGGAGACACTTCACACTTCAGCTTGAATCCATGGTGGCTTTTTTTATCCCCTCGCAGAAACAACCCACAGGTGATTGAAGCTGACACCACTCTGCTGAAATCAATGTCAGTCTGTGTCTTAAATATGGGTTTTCAACATCAGCGATGGCTGTTTATTTTTGAAACTATCTTGGCAATGTCATTATCGATGAGAATGTCTTACATTTCAGATTCCCAAAAGGATGAAAAACAAAATATTACATCTCTTTTTTTTTCTTTCTAGTTATCTATTATGCTACCTCACAACACTCTTTCAACCCCATTCTCAAAGAGGCATTTATGCTGAAGGGCATTAATACTGGGAAATGTGGTTAATAGAGCAGAGTTTGTCCACTCATAGAAGCATGATACTGAGTGCAGTAAACAAATCTCTCAAGAAGTATATTGCAGAAAAAGGAAAACTTACATTTATTCAAGTAGACCCAGTCCACTTTCAGGATGCAGTTGAAAGAAGAGAAAATAAGCCTAATCAAAGATAACTTTCCCTATCAAAAATGGCCAACCAGTCCCCCAACACATGTATGGGAATATGAGGGATATGGAATATGAGGGCATACAGGAGAGAACTGAAGGAAGAAGAAGCCTGCAGATTCATACCCCACTCTTCTCTCTGAATCAGAGACTCAGAGCGGCTTACAATCTCCTATATCTTCTCCCCCCACAACAGACACCCTGTGAGGTGGGTGGGGCTGAGAGGGCTCTCACAGCAGCTGCTCTTTCAAGGACAACTCCTGTGAAAGCTATGGCTGGCCCAAGGCTATTCCAGCAGGTGCAAGTGGAGGAGTGGGGACTCAAGCCCGGTTCTCCCAGATAACAGTCTGCACACTTAACCACAACACCAAACTGGCTCTCATATGTCTCCATGGATGCTCATGATAGGAAAGGGAGAAGACAAAAGGAGAGAAAGGAGAGGGTCAGAGGGCAGCTCCCAGTTTAAGACAAAGAGAAGCATCACATTCAAGGAGATAACACCTATACTTGCTTTAGAGTGATGTAGCACCCCCGGCCGCCGTGTTGAGGCATGCTGAGCTGCTTATTCCAACTGTTAAATGTTTTTAACCTTCATGGGGGAGGCGGATGATTTTAAAATGTGTTTTTACTATGTATGTTTGATATGCCAGCCACCTTGATAGCCCTTGTGAGAGCAGAAAGGTAGAGTATAAATTTTGTATCCGGAGAACCTTAAGAACATAAGAGAAGCCATGCTGAATCAGGCCAATGGCCCATCCAGTCCAACATTCTGTGTCACACAGTGGCCAAAAAACCAGGAGCCATCCCATTGTCACACACACACACACAAGCACCAAGAATACAGAGCATCACTGCCCCAGACAGAAAGTTCCATCAATACGCTGTGGCTAATGGTTGATGGACCTCTGCTCCATATGTTTATCCAATCCCCTCTTGAAGCTGTCTATGCTTGCAGCCACCACCACCTCCTGTAGTACTGAATTCCATGTGTTAGTCACCCTTTGGGTGAAGAAGTACTTCCTTTCATCCGTTCTAACCCGACTGCTCAGCAATTTCATTGAGTGCCCACGAGTTCTTGTATTATGAGAAAGGGAGAAAAGTACTTCTTTCTCTACCTTCTCTATCCCATGCATAATCTTGTAAACCTCTATCATGTCACCCCTCAGTCGACATTTCTCCAAGCCAGAGCCCCAGGCACTTTAACCTTTCTTCACAGGGAAATTGTTCCAATCCTTTAATCATTCTAGTTGCAATGAGTTCCATGAGCCCAAGGGAGGTTTGGGCTGAACGACTCAAGCAGCTGGAATTTGGGGGCATTCAGCAAATGCCATTTGAAACTGCAAAGACAATTTTTGACCGGGACTACTCCAGTTGGCTGGGTGATCATGTTCAAAATCTGAATCTGCTGTTCCTGTACCGTTGGGACTGCTGTTCCCATACCCTTTGACTTCCCATATAAATGTCTGGAGGCTGAGTGGGTTAGGGTTGTGGGTTAGTGGTAAAAAGCATCTTCTTTGCATGCACAAGACCTTGGGTTGTATCTCTAGCTAGAAAGGATTAGGGAGTAGATGTGAAAGAGCTAGGGGGGCCTGGAGATCTCCTAGAATGAAAACTGATCTCCATGTTACAGAAATCATTTTCCCCCAGAGGAAATGGCAACTTTGGAGGATGAACTCTATGGCATCTCTTGCAGAACTCCCTCCACCCAGGAAATTCCAGAGAGTTCTACAGGGCTTTTTTTGTAGCAGGAACTCCTTTTAGGATTGCCAAGGCCCCTATGGACTCTGGTGGAAGTGACGTCATCACGCCGGCGACGCCTATAGTATAATAGAGTTTTCCCTCCCAAATTGCTAGAGAGTCCAGGAAAACCATAGAGTTTCCCCAGAAATGCCTAGAGTGACCAGGGCACTGTATTGCTGGTGCGATGACATCACTTCTGGATGATGTCATTGTGCCGGCGACTTTGGGGGAGGTTCCCCCTGCTACCCCAATATGGGCTGGCAGGTTGGGAACCTCCAGGGTGGGAGAACCCCTGCCTGGCCTGTGGGCTTGGCAGCCCTAACTCCTTTGCATATTAGGCCACACACTCCTGATGTAGCCAATCCCCCAAGAGCTTACAGGGCTCTCAGTACAGGGCTTCCTGTAAGCTCCAGGAGGATTGGCTACATCAGGGGCATGTGGCCTAATATGTAAAGGAATTCTTGCTACACAAAAAGCCCTGCCTGAGACCCAGGGTGCCTACTGCCAATGGGGTTCAACTTCTCAGGTCCCTCCTGGCCATGGGCAGTCTGAGGGGGCTGGGCTGCCAATCCCCAGGTGGAGGAAGGGGATCCTCTGGTTTGGAGGCCCTCCCCCTGCATCAGAAAGTGAGAGGGGGGAGGGAAATGTGTGCTGGGCACTCCATGATTCCCTATGTAGATGTATTCCTATAGGGTAGAATGGAGAATTGAGCTGCGGGCATATGGGTCTCTGGAAGGGCTGTGTTTTGAAGTAGATGCACCCAATTTTCAGCATAGCATCTGGTGCCTCTCCTCAAAACACCCTCCAAGTTTCAAAAAGATTGGACCAGGGGGTCCAAATCTCTGAGCTCCAAAATTAGGTGCTTCTATCCTTCATTATTTCCAATGGAGGGAAGGCATTTAAAAGGTGTGCAGTCCCTATAAATGTGGTGGCCAGAACTCCCTTTGGAGCTCAATTATGCTTGTCATAATCTTGCTTCTGGCTCCACCCCCAAAGTCCCCAGTTATTTCTTGAATTGAACTTGGGCTGGGCTGAGCTGGACTGGACTGCCAGATCTAAGCTGAGAAACTCCTGGAGATATGGGGATGGAACCTGGGGAAAGCAGGGACCTCACACTAACTCAGCTTAGAGGGAACATTGGTCCAGACTCAGCTGTGGAAAACAGAACTTCAGCTCCAAGCGAGCGGCTCAATTAGAATAAAATAAAACTCTTATGGAGGACATTTCCCACAGCAACCTACTGCTTTCCCACCTCCTGCTAACCAAGTTAACAGTACCACAGGTTTGTTAGATGGCAAAATGAAATGTGACAACGTGCAGACGGCAAGAGCGCTCGGGAAGGGAGGATTTCTCAGATGCTCAAATGAAAATCTGTGGTGGACTGTGTCATTAGCGCTGAGGCTGAACTCCTGTGTATTGGTGTGTGGGCTGAGGAGACGGTGTTTATATAGCACTTTAATCATTCTCACTACTGTTTTAAGTTTCAGTAGAAAACATCGTGAAGTGAAAATGGATCCAAAGCTTCCTTTTTTTTAAAGAACCAAATAGGCTCCCTCCAGAATGTGCTACTAAACTGGAGAAGGCAGGGTTTGAGGAGGGGAGGGACCTCAGCAGGGTACAATGCCATAGAGTCCACACTCCAAGGTAGCCATTTTATCCAGGGGAGCTAATCTCAGGCATCTGGAGACCATTTGTGACAGTAGGAGATCTCCAGGCCCCACCTGAAGGCTGGCAACCCTAGGCTCCACCCCCCAATCCACAAGAATTTCCTATCCTGGAATTGGCAACTCTGCTTTCTAAATGCTCAGGTAGAGTTCGTTCATATCTTATCCTTTCAACTGGAGATACCTGGGACTGAACCTGGGACCTTCTGCATGCAAAGCAGAAGCTTCACCCCTGAGCCACAGCCTCCTCATTTTTCAAAGCTGCATAGCCCCCATGCCAGAGGTTGAACCCATCCCAACTGAGGAAAACGAGGAACCCTGCTGGTTCAGAGAAAGTGGGGCAAAGGCATGTCAGCAAAAGATGTGGCTTTCTTCTGCTCTCAAAAACAGTGGACCTTTTTCTCTCTAGCATTTGGTTTTCCTTTCAGCTTGATTTCCCGAGGCAACAAGAGGCTCTCAGCACGAAGGGGTTTATCCTTCCATCAGATTGCAGAAAAGTGTCAATCATGGCCATTTTATCTAACCCATTAAACCTTTCCCTTAAAACAGACAGTTGAATTGGTTTTCGCTTCTACCAAAAACCTGAGGGGTGGGGGGATGAGTTGGTTTAACAGAAAGAAGTCGATTTTCCCTTATTCCCCCCCCCCTCTTTTTTTTTTCTGGTAAAACAAACACACACTCCCGAGTCCCGCTTGTCATATATTGCTACCAAGCTGTTCACATTTTTTGCTAAAGCTGTGATTACACACTCTTGGTTGTTGGGTACACAGCTTCAGCTTTATTACACAACACAGATCATATTGTAGATCACGCCATGATCAGGAACCACACAAAGATTGGAACAGAGTTACCCCTTCCCTCCTCTTACTGTGCACAAATAAATAATTGGTTTGGCATATGCAAGGAACATGCATTTGTGCTAGAATTGTACTGAATTTTTATAGGGTTTGATAAGCAGCATTCAAGTGGTTGTGGGGAGGGGGAATTTCTCCCTTTTTTGGGGGGGGGGAGAGGAATTGCTTTATGTGTGAATGAAGTCACAGTTGTAATGTTCCCCTTTTCTTGGCAAGAAAAGCTGAGAAATTAGATGTGCATCGCATTGCCCGTTGCCTCCAAAGTACCAGGTTTAAAGAGACAATCTGCTGTAGAATCGGCATCTCAGTCTCTCTGAATTAGTTACGAAAGCCTCATAACATCTCTTCTCAGCTGTAGCCAGAATGATCCAAAAGAGCATGCAAACTTTTGAGTTCTCCAGAAAATATTCATCAGGCTGGCTGGCTGGCTGCTAGAGAACTCAAAAGCTATTACCCTGTTTTGGGTCATTTTGGTTAGTCCTAAGAATTTGAGCAGACTTTGGAGGATGGTGGAAGACAGGAGGGCCTGGTGTGACTTTGTCCATGGGGTTGCAAAGAGTCGGACTCGACTGTGCGACTGAACAACAAAAAAGAAAGATGTTAAGAGCCCTGTGACACAGAGTGGTAAACTGCAGTCCTGCAGTCCAAGCTCTGCTCACGACCTGAGTTCGATCCCAGCAGAAGCTGGGTTCAGGTAGCCAGCTTAAAGTTGACTCAGCCTTCCATCCTTCTAAGACTGGTAATATGAGTAACCCAGCTTGCTGGGGGTAAAGTGTAGATGACTAGGGAAGGCAATGGCAAACCACCTTGTAAAAAGTCTGCCGTGAAAACGTGATGCAACGTCACCCAAGAGTCGGAAACAACTGGTGCTTGCACAGGGGGACTACCTTTACCTTTTTAAAGAAAAGTGTTAGGTAACTTTTGGTCTAAGATTTTGTTTTGGATCCATGAGGCTACCTGCAGCTTCTATCTCCATCTGTGCCTGTAGCCATCACTAGATCTTCTGGCAGCAGATTCTATATTTTATGCTGTACACTGCCCTGAGCCCTGCCTTGATGGGGGAAAGCAGTCTAAGATTCAATGAATAAATAAATAATTTAAATTGTTCACTCTGTAAAAAAAAAATATTTCCTTTTGTCTGTCCCAGATCTACTACCCATCAGCTTCCTTGCATACCCTCGAGTTCTAGTATTTGGGGGAAGAGAGAAAACGTTCTCTGTCTACTCTTTCTACTCCGTGTATAATTTTATAAACTACTATTATGAGCCGCCCTTTGTCATCTCTTTTCTAATCTGTAAAAGTCCCAGACTCTTCATCCTTTCCTTTATAAGAAAGGTGCTCCAACCACCACAATTGTCTTTTGTGAAGGTAATTCACCAAAAGAGGGGGAGAACTGCAATGACGGTGTGCCATCAATTGCAACCAGCTCACAGCAACTGAAGGACCATGTGGGGTTTTCAAGGCAAGAGATGAACAGAGGTGGCTTGTTGCCATTACCGTCCCCTGTATAGCAACTCCAGTGTTCCTTGGTGGTTTCCCATCCAAGTACCATCCATCCATCCATCCATCCATCCATCCATCCATCCATCCATCCATCCATCCATCCATCCATCCATCCATCCATCCATTCATTGTATAGCACAGTTACACACAGGAAGTGTACAATAAAATAAAATACATAATGAAGTTGATACAAAGGGTATGCAGTCTGGTTGGGCAATCCTCCTAAGTACTAATATCTAAATGTTAAATCCATTCAATTGCAACTGGAGAGGGTTCAAAGACCTCCATCGCATCTCTCTGGAAAGCACGATGCTCACGTTCTTGGAAAACAGATGGAAAATAGTTTGGTGGGCTACACCACAATCACTCACATTCAGGTCCTGGTATTTTTTTCTCATTTAAACAACAGCTCTGCAAAACTGCCAAACCCTGTTTGTATTCTCTTAGCTGTCTTCCATACTTTACATGGCAAGTCCAATCCTATGGCCTTCTCATTGGTGTTTTTCAGGTTATGGCTATTGGGTGGGACTGATTGCATCCATGTTCACAACCATTAATGCCCTAGATGGAAATGTAATTGCAAGATTTAGAATCACAGAATCAGAGTTGGAAGGGATCTCCAGGGTCATCTAGTCCAACCCCCTGCACAATGCAGGAAACTCACAAATGTTGTTGTTCAGTCGCACAGTCGAGTCCGACTCTTTGCAACCCCATGGACAAAGTCACGCCAGGCCCTCCTGTCTTCCACCCTCCTCCAAAGTCTGCTCAAATTCGTGTTTGTTACATCAGTTTGGTGTAGTGGTTAAGTGTGCGGACTCCTATCTGGGAGAACCAGGTTTGATTCCCCACTCTTCCACTTGCACCTGCTGGCATGGCCTTGGGTCAGCCATAGCTCTGGCAGAGGTTGTCCTTGAAAGGGCAGCTGCTGTGAGAGCCCTCTCCAGCCCCACCCACCTCACAGGGTGTCTGTTGTGGGGGAGGAAGGAAAAGGAGATTGTGAGCCGCTCTGAGACTCTTCGGAGTGGAGGGCGGGATATAAATCCAATATCTTCTTCTTCTTTTGCCTTCTGTCTTTTTCAGCATCAGGATCTTCTCCATTGAGTGCTCCTTTCTCATTTGGTGGCCAAAGTATTTGAGCTTCAGCTTCAGCATCTGACCTTCTAGGGAACAGTCAGGGTTGATTTTCCTTAGGACTGACTGATTTGATCTTCTTGCTGTCCAAGGGACTCTCAAGAGTCTTCTCCAGGACCACAGCTCAAAAGCATCTATTCTTCTGTGCTCAGCCTTCCTTATGGTCCAGCTCTCACAGCCATACATTGCTACTGGGAATACCATCACTTTAACTATACGGACTTTTGTTGGCAGGGTGATGTCTCTACTTTTTGTTATACTGCCCAAGTTCGCCATAGCTGTCCTCCCAAGGAGCAAAGTCTTTTAATTTCATGGCTACAGTCACCATCTGCAGTGATCTTGGATCCCAGAAATGTGAAGTCTGTCACTGCTTCCATGTCTTCTCCTTCTATTTGCCATGGTGTGATGGGGCCAGATGCCATGATCTTAGTTTTTTTGATGTTGAGTTTCAGGCCTACTTTTGTGCTCTCCTCTTTCACCCTCAACAAAAGGTTCTTTAGGTCCTCCTCACTTTCTGCCATTAGAGTAGTTTCATCTGCATATCTGAGGTTGTTGATGTTTTTCCCAGCAATCTTAATTCCGGCTTGTGTTTCATCCAGGCCAGCATTCCTCATGATGTACTCTGCATATAAATTAAACAAGCAGTTTAATTTACTGAGAAATCTGTGGGTGACAATATACTGACAATATACTGAGAAATCTGTGGGTGAACACTTTAACCTTCCAAAGCATTCAGTGGGTGACCTCAAGGTAGCTGTTTAACTGCAAAGGAACTTCAAGAACAGAATGAAGAGAGAAATTGCTGAATTACAAATTATTATGAAACTAGGAAAAAACACCTCCCAGGACTGAACAGGGATATTGGTTTTTTATCTCATTACAGATGCTAAACCCACTCTCAGTGAGTACAGCTATACATCCACAGTATTCCAATGTGTTTCTCTTTTAGAATTGTGTATCAGTATAATTATTTGTATTGACATCCTCAAAATAGGGATATTGGCTGTATATCTCATTACATATGCTTTACCCATTTGCACTATATTTTATTGTATTCCTTTTTCCAATGGCAAACTAGAATTATGATTACATGTTAAAAAGTAAATTAGGTGGACAAGAACATCACTATCCAATGTATTTCTCTTTTAGCTATATTGACACACTCAAACAGGGACTTTGGTTGCTTATCCCATTACATATATTGAACCCATCTCCCATTGTCATTGACAGACAATCTCACATTTTTACATACTACTGTTTTGTTGCTTTCACATGTTCATGCTACTTACATCAAAGGTTTGCTCAATTTGTTAATTTTACTGCATACTGCTGTTTTGTTGCTTTCGCATGCTCATGCTACTCAGATCAAAGGTTTGCTCAATTTGTTAATTTTACTATTCTGTCATTGTACCATTTTACATTCTAAACCACTGCCTACCAGATAATTTTACTTCACTGTCATTGGTTCTTAAATCTGTACCGTGTTGCATTCTGGGCCACTGCCTACCAGCTATGTATGGCTTTGCTCACTGTGCTGGATTCCTCATCTGATGAAGTGTGCTTAAAAGCACATGAAAGCTTACGTTCTGGCTGAGTAATAGGAAGCAGAGAGTGAGTATAAATGGGCAGTCTTCACAGTGGAGGACGGTAAGCAGTGGGGTGCCGCAGGGCTCAGTACTGGGTCCCATGCTCTTTAAATTGTTCATAAATGATTTAGAGTTGGGAGTGAGCAGTGAAGTGGCCAAGTTTGCGGATGACACTACATTGTTCAGGGTGGTGAGAACCAGAGAGGATTGTGAGGAACTCCAAAGGGATCTGTTGAGGCTGGGTGAGTGGGTGTCAATGTGGCAGATGCGGTTCAATGTGGCCAAGTGCAAAGTAATGCACATTGGGGCCAAGAATCCCAGCTACAAATACAAGTTGATGGGGTGTGAACTGGCAGAGACTGACCAAGAGAGAGATCTTGGGGTCGTGATAGATAACTCACTGAAAATGTCAAGACAGTGTGCGTTTGTAATAAAAAAGGCCAACGCCATGCTGGGAATTATTAGGAAGGGAATTGAAAACAAATCAGCCAGTATCATAATGCCCCTGTATAAATCGATGGTGCGGTCTCATTTGGAGTACTGTGTGCAATTCTGGTCGCCGCGCCTCAAAAAGGATATTATAGCATTGGAGAAAGTCCAGAAGAGGGCAACTAGATTGATTAAAGGGCTGGAGCACTTTCCCTATGAGGAAAGGTTGAAAAGCTTGGGACTCTTTAGCTTGGAGAAACGTCGACTGTGGGGTGACATGATAGAGGTTTACAAGATAATGCATGGGATGGAGAAAGTGGAGAAAGAAGTACTTTTCTCCCTTTCTCACAATACAAGAACTCGTGGGCATTTGATGAAATTGCTGAGCAGAAAGGTTAAAACGGATAAAAGGAAGTACTTCTTCACCCAAAGGGTGATTTACATGTGGAATTCACTGCCACAGGAAGTGGTGGCAGCCACAAGCATAGCTACCTTCAAGAGGGGTTTAGATAAAAATATGGAGCACAGGTCCATCAGTGGCTATTAGCCACAGTGTGTGTGTATATATAAATTTTTTTGCCACTGTGTGACACAGAGTGTTGGACTGGATGGGCTGTTGGCCTGATCCAACATGGCTTCTCTTTTGTTCTTATGTTCTAAATAAAAATTGGTTGGTCTTAAAGGTGCAACTTGACTCCTGCTTTGTTCAATATACATTCTTGTCAAACTCCTTTTCCTATTCTAAACCAATCAGTTGTTCCATATCCCGTTCTGACAGTTGCTTCTTGACCCTTATACAGGTTTCTTGGGAGGCATTTGAGGTGTTCTGGTACTCCCATCTCTTTAAGGACTGGCCACAGTTTATTGTGATCCACACAATCAAAGGCTTTAGCATAGTCAATGAAGCAGAAATAGATGTTTTTCTAATATTCCCGTGCTTTCTCCATAACCCATTGAATGTTGGCAATTTGATCTCTAGTTCCTCTTCCTCTCCAAAACCCAGTTTGAACTTCTGGTAGTTCCCGATCTACATACTGCTGAAGCCTAGCTTGTAGGCAGGGCCGGATTAAACCCTGTGGAGGCCCTTAGGCAGTCGAAATCTTGGGGGCCCTCTTGCAAATTATCTCCAAATTGGAGCACCCGCCCCACTGCCCGCGCCTCCTGCTGCAGCTGGCAGGAAAAGGAAGGAAAGGTCCTCTGGGCAAGCACCAGTCGTTTTCAACAACGTTTTCACGACAAACTGGAGAGCCAGTTTGGTGTAGTGGTTAAGTGTGCAGACTCTTATCTGGGAGAACCGGGTTTGATTCCCCACTCCTCCACTTGCACCTGCTGGAATGGCCTTGGGCCAGCCATAGCTCTGGCAGAGGTTGTCCTGGAAAGGGCAGCTGCTGTGAGAGCCCTCTCCAGCCCCACCCACCTCACAGGGTGTCTGTTGTGGGTGAGGGAGATAAAGGAGATTGTGAGCCGCTCTGAGACTCTTCGGAGTGGAGGGCGGGATATAAATCCAGTATCTTCTTCATCTTCTTCTTTTTATGGTGTGGTCTACCATTGCCTTCCCCAGTCATCTACGCTTTCCCCCCAGCAAGCTGGGGACTCATTTTACTGACCTCGGAAGGATGGAAGGCTGAGTCAACCACAAGCCAGCTACCTGAAAACCCAGCTTCCGCCAGGGATCGAACTCAGGTCGTGAGCAGAGCTTAGGACTGCAATACTGTAGCTTTAACTCTCTGCGCCATGGGGTTCTGAAGGGGAAAGGCACATGGTAGCTGTGGGGGTGGAGCTTCCCTCCACTTTCCAGCTGACCGGGGGTGGGAAGGAGCCTGAGAAAGCGAACCCGCTGGGACCTGGGGATTGGCAAGCCTAAAGAAACTACCCTTTGCCACTTCCTGATTATTTATTTTTTTTGCAAGCAGAGACACAATTTTGCAGCTGGTATTATGTTTTTTTTTTAAAAAAAAAAATTCCCTACACCAACTCAGAGCAGTGGCAGGCAACCAGGGGAGGAGATTCCTTGCCTTGACAGGGTGTCTGGCGAGCCCTGTTTCTACCTGCAGTTTTTGAGGATGTCCACACAGCAAACTTGCATTAAATGAACACCAGCATTGGGTTCTGAGATGCCGCCATCAAGCCTACTTGCAGAGCCATAAGGGCTAGAAACTTGGTGGCTGCTGTTGTTGTTTTGAAAGAAAGACAGGCTCCTCCGGGTGTTGGATGATGTGCCCTGTTTCTACCTGCAGTTTTTGAGGGTGTCCACACAGCAAACTTGCACTAAATGAACACCAACATTGGGTTCTGAGATGCCGCCATCAAGCCTACTTGCAGAGCCATAAGGGCTAGAAACTTGGCGGCTGCTGTTGTTGTTTTGAAAGAAAGACAGGCTCCTCCGGGTGTTGGATGATGTGCCCAGTACCAAATGCTCTGCCTCCCCCCCCCCCCACTACACTCGGCACAGTGTCAACACAGCCCTGCCAATAGACCGTGTGCAAAAATGTCGCCGGGGGGGGGGGACGACTCCATCTTGCGTCTTCACCAAACTCTTTCATCAGTCTATGAATGACAGAACAGACCTTGCTGTTCCGTTGACATTTGGTTGCCACATACACCTTTTTAAATAAACAGCAATATTGACACTATTAGATGCCTAATGCAGAGGCATGAGCCGCTTCCGTTGAGTGGAAGTGCCTGTCAGTGCCAAGAACTTGAGAATCCTTGCCAGGGAGCGGCCGTGCCAGCATTTGACTCTCTTTGAATAGACCTTCTCTTTTGCACTCAGCTAACAGTTCCCTGTGTGGAAAGGCAACCTCAGCACACAGGCGGAATTCAGACTCATGCAGGGAAATGCACTGCAGAGGGGACCGAGGGAGGGTATTCTGTGGCCATGACATTCTAACACCTTTGCCGTTATTTATAACTTGAGCCGACAGATTCGGATCTGCTCTTGGGATAAGCACTTCTGCTCTGCCGAATGGGAAGGTGGTAGGATTTCTGGAGCCCACTGACTTGGCTTGAAAGCCAGTATTATGTATGAGGGGAACTAAGTAGGGTTGCCAACCTTCAGGTGAGTGACTGGAGAAAAACCAACAGGTTTCCGTGATGACCAGCCTCTAAATTCCAACAATGCAAAACAATTACAGAAAATAAATATTATATTGTTCTATTCTTCATACACTCTCATAAATACAGCTCCCATAAACATACCCTGAAGTGTGCAACACATAATCACAAACAAGAGGACCCAATTCTCACAGATTCACAATACAAATTCATGCCCATTCTTAGGGGTGGGGGGCCAACTCCAAGTAGGGACTGGAGATCTCCCAGAATTATAACCAGGGCTTTTGTGGTAGGAAAACCCCCCAGCAGGAACTCATTTGCATATTAGGCCACACCCCCTGACATCACCATTGCTTCACACAGGGCTTTTTTTAGAAGCCCAGCCAGAACTCATTTGCATATTAGGCCATACCCTCTGACACCAAGCCAGCCGGAACTGCGTTCCTGATTATAGCTAATCTCCAGATGACAGAGATCAGTTCCTCTGGAGAAAATGGCTGCCTTGGAGAGAGAACTCTATTCAAAGGAAGCTAAGGACAAAGAGAAATGTGGAGCAGTACTTGAACCCTGGAGATAAGCTGAGGCAAATTGAAACTGTATCCCTTGGTGAGCTGCCTGAAGGAGGATTCTCTGAAAGTGGGCAGAAGCAGCAGCCCAGTTTCAACCACACCAGTTTGGGAACTACCGTCACACCTGCATTGGTGAACTGGACTTCAGGAAGTCCTACAAACAAAGAAAAACATTGCATATTGTAAAGTGGACTGCGGAATAATTTCAAATTAATGTGGAAATACTGTGATTTAAAATATTGTTTTCAATATATATTAGTTAAAGCTCTCACGGAGTGTTCTCCTATATACTTTACTCATACCCGTGAGCTCTCTGGTTTCAGCCTCCAGGTAGGGGCTGGGGCTCTCCCGCTTTTACAACTGATCTCCAGCTGGCAGAGATCAGCTCCCCTGGAGAAAATGGCTGCCTGGAAGGGTGGACTCTGTGGCATTGTGCCATGCTGAGGTCCCTCCCCTCCCCAAACCTTGCCCTCTCCTGGATCCATCCCCAAAGTCTCCAGGTTTCTTCTAACCCAGACCTGGCAACCCGAGTTTGACACCACCCTTTTTCATATGGAAAACATCAGTCACCATGAAGAGAGCAACTCCTGTAATTTTCCCATGAACACTTGCGCTTACAAATGTGCTCCCAAGAGCGAGAGGGAAAGGCATAAACAAAACATAATTAGGTATCAATGGAAAGATTTCACACAGTCGTCTTTGTTTTGCCACAGATGGGATGGGAATTTATTTATAAAAACAAGTAATCACTGGAGAATTACAGTGTATTATCAACTCATGGTGACATTCCTCTGTTAAAGCGGGGGGGGGGGGCAATTCTTTATGTGCACACTGGGGACCAAATCATTCATGGGGTTTCTTTTCCAGTTACTGTGATGTTACATTTCTGTAACTATGCTCTCAAGATGTCCATAGTTAAACAATCACATGAGCATAGGGCTGCCATGCCCTCAGTCCGGGCGGGGGTTCCCCCACCTGGGAGGTTCCCAACCCACTGGCACACATTGGCCTGGTGGGGGGAGCCTCCCCCGATGTCGTTGCCACAATGACATCACCCGGAAGTGACATCATTGCGCTGGCAACGGTGCGTGGCAGACACTCTAGGCGTTTCCAGAAAAACTCTATGGTTTTCCAGGCTGCTCTAGCCATTTTGGAGGGGAAATTCTATGGTACTTAGTAATTTTTCTCCCCCCACTTGCCCCTGGTTTCCACACAGCAATCAGCTGAGCATTGGCAGGTGATGGCTACAATTGGCTGGAGGTTTCCTGCCATAACTGAGCAAACGAGAACCCTGATATTTAAGGAAGTCAGCCAAGCATATCCATACAACATTCACCTATCTTGAAGGACATGAAGCAGCAGACATATTGTTCTCATTTCTTCCACTGTGTGAGCTTTCTGTCTTGCCTTTAAATATGGATTTGCCTTTATTCTACTGAAGGCAGGAGTAGGGGGAATCTAATTTAACCACAAATTATAATATTGTGACCCAGCCAGCGTCATACCTCTCATGTCCCCACCTCCAACCCTCCTACCAACTGTTATGGTTGGCTTGGCATTATTAATGCCAGCCTCCAGGTGGGACCTGGACCCACGTCCTGAAGCACTCCCAGGATGGGGCCCCTCTCAGCTCTTCAGGGAGCCCATTCCACAGATGGAAAAGACCAGAGCTCTGGTCTGTGCTAGAAAGGCCACTGTGGTGGGCAGTCAACTGATTGCTGCCAGAACACTGTATTCAGTGGCAGAAGAGTGTTGCACAGTGCAGAATCTTGGCTTGCTAGCCTCCAAGTGGGACCTGGAATTACAGCTCATCTCCAGACTATAGAGATCACCTCCCTTGGAGACAATGGATGCTTTGAAGGCTGAGCTCTGTGGCATTGCACCCCACTGAGGTCCCTGTCCTACCGACAGGGCTTTTTTTCCTAGAAAAAGCCCAGCAGGAACTCATTTGGGCATATTGGGCCACGCCTTCTGACATCACCATTGTTTCACAAAGGGCTTTTTAAAGAAACAGCCCATCAGGGACTCTTTTGCATATTAAGCCACACACCCTGATCCAAGCCAGCCAGAACTGCGATCCTGTGTGTTCCTGCTCAAAAAAAGCCCCGCCTACCCAGGCTCCACTCTCAAATCTCCAGGATCTGAAAACCCTACCCCTCCTTCTCCTACTAGTTGCAACCCTAGCAGAATCTGGCTTATTTTGGAGCAGAATTTTGACTGGCTTCTTCCCCCCTCCCACACCCCCCACACACACACCCCACCCCGGTTGCAAAGCATCCAAGGCCCTGGTTCCAAACGGAATGGAGGCTGTTATGGGTCCCATTGTCCGCAAATATTTCTCTGAAAGAGTTTGCAGCCTCACCAATCTTTCCATCTGCTGCCTCATTATCTGCTGGAAGAGGCTTCAGCGGACAAAAGATCTGGCTTCACACATGCCCAAAAGGCTTGGTCCCAGCTGCCAAACTAGATTCAAGGATTGCCAAGCCAGACAGATATCGTTTAGCATATATTAACCCCTGACAATGAAAGAAGAAGAAGACTGCAGATTTATACCCCGCCCTTCTCTCTGAATCAGAGACTCAGAGTGTCTTGCAATCTCCTATATCTTCTCCCCCCACAACAGACACCCTGTGAGATGGGTGGGGCTGAGAGGGCTCTCACAGCAGCTGCCCTTTCAAGGACAACTCCTGCAAGAGCTATGGCTGACCCAAGGCCATTCCAGCAGGTGCAAGTAGAAGAATGTTGAATCAAACCCAGGTCTCCCAGATAAGAGTCCGCACACTTAACCACTACACCAAACTGGCTGTATTGTAATTATTGTTAGGCTGACTGTGGGAGCCATCCTAAGTCTCCATCGGTCTTACTATCAGGAAAGTGGGATGTTGTGGTATTTTTAGGATTGCAGCCTGTATCTCTTTCCAGCTCCCTCAGTATGAAAATGTTTATTATTGCTGTCCAGTTTACAAGTCTTTTTTTTTTTTGTAAATGACTATTCAGGAAGCCATTTGTATTCTCCCCACCCCCCTTTATCAGCCTTATCATTTCCTTATTGTTCTCATTTCTTCCATTGTGTGAGCTTTCTGTCTTGCCTTTTATATTGATCAACTGTTTAGAACTAGAATAGATTAAGTGTGCAAGGAAAATATAAAATGATGGATGAAGAAAGCTGCTGTCTCTGCTAAGGTTGCCAGCTCCCACTAGAGTTGCCAAGTACCCCTCAGCCTTTGGCAGGGGGCTGTTTCACGCCGTGCTCTGCATGTGCAGCATGATGGTGTCACTATACTGTACCATAGAGTTTTCCCTCCCAAATTGCTAGAGCGTTCAGGAAGACCATAGAGTTTCCATGGAAGCTCCTAGAGCGGCTGGCACGTGATGGCAGCGCGATGATGTCACTGCGAGTGACATCATTGCGCCAGCGATGTCAGGGGAGGATCCCCCTGCTGGCCCAATGTGGGCCGGCGGGTTGGGAACTTCCTGGGCGGGGAAAACCCCACCTGACCCAGGAACGTGGCAGCCCTAGCTCCTACCTGGAGATTTGGGGATGGAGCCTGGGGAGGGCAGGGTTTGGGGAAGACTAGGGACCCCAGTAGGGTACAAAGCCATAGAATCCACCTTCCAAGGGAACCATTTTCTCTCAGGGAACCAGGGCTTTTTTTGAACAGGAATGCACAGGAACACAGTTCCAACTGGCTTGGTGTCAGGGGGTGTGGCCTAATAGGCAAATGAGTTCCTGCTGCGCTTTTTCTACAAAAAAAGCCCTGCAGGGAATTGATCTGTTTTCTGGAAATCAGTTGTAATACTACAAGATCTTGGGGTTGCCAGAATACAAATGGCTTCCTGCCAACTCAGGAAATATCTGGGGATTTGGGGGGCAGAGCCAGGAGCAAGGCTGTGACAATTACGATTGAACTCTGAAGGGAGTTCCGGCTATCACATTTAAAGGAACTGTGTTCCTTTTAAATACCTTCCTTCCATTGGAAATAATGGAGGATGGGGGCACCTTCTTTTGGGGCTCATAGAACAAGTCCCTCTGGTCCAATCTTTTTGAAACTGGAGGGAGGGTTTGAGGTGAGGCACCAAGTTTGGTGCTTCTAGCTCAGAAAACAGTCCCAGATACCGACAATTCTTCATTCTACCCTATGGCAGGGATGTTGAACTCATTTGTTATGAGGGCCAGCTCTGACATAAAAAAGACTTTGTTGGGCTGGACCATGTCAGGTTGAGCCAGGTCATGTCGGGCCAGGCCACGTGTATACTTATTTAAGATTAGGTAACCGTGATATAAACTTATAAAGAACACAGACAAACAGGAGCGGGGAGGAGGATGGCTCAGTAGCTCTGCTGTGTGATTGAGAGAGCCTGGAAAAACAAGCTCTCCCTCCTCAAGGGAGGAGCCTCAGCCAATGGAGAAAATAGAGATTTTGCTCTGTAGTTCCTCTGCAGTTGAGCAAGCCTGGCAAAGCAAGCTGAGATGCAGAAGAAATCAAGAGAGAGGGAGAAGGAAACAAGATGACAGCCAGTTGCTTGGGGGCCTGATTGGAGCCCTATGGGGGCCTGATTCAGCCCCTGGGCCACATGTTTGACACCCCTGCCCTATGGGGACTGGTCTCCATAGGATATAACAGAGTGCTCAGAAGATTTCTAGGCCCTGCCTGTAGGTGCAGAGAAATTTTGATAATTTTTGTGCCACATCGGAGAAGGCCATCTATTGGATTGTCTTCCATCTAGCCTCAGAAAATGGGGGTAGCCAGAGCAGAGCATCAGAGCATGACAATAGTGGATGGGCTGATTCATGTGTGGGACAAGGTAGTCCTTAAGGTATGCTGGTCCCAAACCATAAATGGCTTTAAAGGTCAATAGCAACACCTTAAATTGGGCCCAGCAACAAATTCTGGCCAGTGTGGATGGACCAAGCCTGGAGTGATATTGTCCCTACCATGCACTCTAGTCAGTGTCCTGGCTGCAGTGTTCTCTGCCCATTGAAGCTTCTGAACATCGCCCCGCCTCCCGGGCAGCTGCATGCAGAGCACATTGCAGTAATCTAACACAGATGTTGCAGATCGATTTCTCCAGTTCATGCATGGGAGGGAGCAGGGAGAGAACACCCCGAAAGAGTCAGGGAAAGGCAACAATATTCATTGTAAGAGCTCTAGATCAGGGGTGTCAAACATACGGCCCAGGGGCCAAATCATAGACAGACAGACAGACAGACAGACAGACAGACAGACAGACAGACAGACAGACAGACAGACAGACAGACAGACAGATAGATAGATAGATAGATAGATAGATAGATAGATAGATAGATAGATAGATAGATAGATAGATAGATACACACACACAGGGTTTGAATTCAGCAGGAGCTCACGGGAACGCAGCTCCTGAACCTCCGGGAGTTCTCTCCCTGCTGCACACAGATCCCAGGGCATATGCAAATGAGATATGCTACTGAGCTCCTGCACCTTTTCCCCTACAAAATGACCCCAGGGTACACACATGTCCCAGCCCGAAAAGGTCTCATTTATGTCAGATCTGGCCCTCATAACAAATGAGTTTGACACCCCTGCTTCTAGATCAACGGCACTACAGTGTATATGCACTGGAGGATGGAGATGAAAGGTATCCGAGCCTCCCTCTCTGAAATGCCATTTCTCCAATTCATACATAGGTATGAAAAGTGGGAGATGTACAACCTGCAGCTTGTGTGGGTTTCGTTGCCTTGGAGAAAATACTACAGTCTCATTTTTGTTGTTGTTTAAAGAAGAAGAAGAAGAAGAAGAAGAAAAAAAGCCGGTTCATTCTTTAGCTGGAGCCACATCCTCGCAAAAGCGAGGAGAAAGAAAAATTGAGCTGTGATTCATCTGATTAATGGTGCCTCCTCCTGCCACTTTTGAATGGCGTGTACTTAATCCTATTTAACTCCCAAGACTTGGTGTGTCATTAGCGGACTTAAAAGGCATGATGCACCAACCAGATGGCGATTCAAAGCGATCGTGTGGGAGGCGCACAAAAGCCCACTTTGCTTTTCCCTCCACTTAATGAGTATTCCATTGCCAAGCGCTGGGAACTCGACTGTGAGGAGCACGAGTGAAGCCACCACTCCCCATCGCTCCATCGTCACGAAAGAACGACGAGATTTCAAGGACTCCGCGGTGCACCGCGGGTCTCAGAAGTGCAGCGATCTTGCTTAGCTGGCAGAGATGCTGGCCGCGTTGCCAAAGGACAGAACCACATGGATGACAACAAACCCCCCCTGCCCTCTGTTCATGCCACTTTGAAGCAGGAGAAGCGGCGGAGAAAGAGGAAACTATTCCTCTGGCACAGGGATGGCCAAACTTGTTTAATGTAAAAGCCACCTAGAATAAACATCAGATGTTTGAGAGCCACAAGACATGAATGCCAGATGTTTGAGAGCCACAAGACTGGAAGGAAGGAAGGCAAATAGATAAGAGGGAGGGAGAGGTAGAAAGAAAGCCACTTTAATTTTAAATGCATTCTCCAAGCTGCCAGCTGCCTTGGCTTGGAGAAGTGATTTAAAGAGAGGCATGACTTTTCCAAGTCAACCAATGAGGTGGTGGGGCTTTGAGAGCCACACAATAAATGTGAAAGAGCCACATGTAGCTCCTGGGCCACAATTTGGCCACCCCTGCTCTGGTATCTCATGAATAAGAGTGCCACGATACACCTGGGCTTATGGATATGGAAAAATGGATATTTTTATATGCTGTCTCCAGGGGGGGGTTTTGTAGCAGGAACTCCTTTGCATATTAGGCCACACACCCCTGATGTAGTCAATCCTCCTAGAGCTTACAGGGCTCTTAGTACAGGGCCTACTGTAAGCTCTTGGAGGACTGGCTACATCAGGGGTGTGTGGCCTAATATGCAAAAAGTGTGGCCCAATATGAAAAACCTCTCTCATGGATTGCTGCCTTGACGTGGCAAGAGGGCTTGCACAGTTCAGTGAGGCTGTGGGCTATGCCACGAAAGGCCACCCAAGATGGACAGGCCACAGTTGAGAACCCAGACAAAATGCGATCCACTGGAGAAGAAAATGGCAATCCACTCCAGTATCCTTGCCAAGAAAACCTCATGGACAGTAACAAAAGGCTAAAAGATATGGCTCTGGAAGATGAGCCCCTCAGGTTAGAAGAAGGTGCCCAATATGCTACTGGGGAAGAGTGGAGGGCAAGTCCAAGTAACCACAGAAAGAGTGAAGCGGCTGGGTCAAAGTCGAAAGGACGCTCAGCTGTGGATGTGTCTGATGGTGAAAGAACAGTCCGATGCTGCAAAGAACAATATTGCATTGGAATGTGGAATGTAAGATCTATGACTCAAGGTAAGCTAGATGTGGTCAAACAAGAGATGGCAAGACTGAACATCGACATATTGGGAATCTGCGAACTAAAATGGACAGGAATGGGTGAATTTAAGTCAGAGGATCACTACATCTATTATCGTGGGCAAGAGTCCTGTAGAAGAAATGGTGTGGTCTTTATAGTTAATAAGAGAGTGAAGAAGGCAGTAATGGGATACAATCTCTAGTATGATCTTGGTCCGTATCCAAGGCAAACCATTCAATATCACAGTATATCACAGTAATCCAAGTCTATGCCCCAACCACTGATGCAGAAGAGGCTGAAGTGGACCTGTTCTATGAAGATCTACAACACCTTCTAGAATTAACATCAAAAAAAGATGACCTCCTCATCATAGGGGACCAGAATGCCAAAGTGGGAAGTCAAAAGGTTTATGAGGTAGAATTTCTGCTTACAAAATTATGGAACTTGCTTCCTGGCACTGGCTTTCAGAGGATTAGTGCCTCTGATTGTGGAGGTTCCTTTCAGTCACTGTGGCTAGTAGCCATTGATAGACTTATCCTCCATAAATCAAACTAATCCCCTTTTAAAGCTGTTTACCCCTGTGATAAGAACTTAAATTCTGTGCACCAAATGGCCCCGGTGTGTCTTTTTCTGAAGGCATAGGGCTCAGTTGGCATTAATTCGGCCAAAGGATAGAAAACCAAAAACAGTTGCTTTGCTTTGTCCATTCTGCCTGCCCCCTTCTTATTGGTCACAGTTTGACAGTTTCTATTTAAGGAGAAATGGTGGGATGGGATTTCTTCCCTGAGGAGATGTTCAAAATGGGTCATGCTAAAATCAAAACAGTGTTAAAGTTGCTGCCACATTTTGGAAAAACCTGGACTTCGAAAGCAAATTTTGGGGTATCTGGTCAGGGGAAAGACATGATTTTTCAGGGGAGATGTACAGCCAGTTCTTGTTCAATTTAGAGCAGTGGTCCCCAAACTTTTTGGCACCAGGGACTGGTTTTGTGGAAGACAATTTTTCCACAGGCTGGGGTGGGGGTGGGGAATGGTTTTGGGATGGTACAATTGTGCACTTTATTTCTATTAGTTTGATGTGGTGGTTAAGTGTGTACACTCTTATCTAGGAGAACTGGGTTTGATTTCCCACTCCTCCACTTGCAGCTGCTAGAATGGCCTTGGGTCAGCTCTCATAGGAGCTGTCCTTGAAAGGGTAGCTTCTGGGGAGAGCTCCGTCAGCCCCACCCACCTCACAGGGTGTCTTTTGTGGGGGAGGAGGGTAAAAGAGATTGTGGGCCACTCTGTGACTCTGAGATTCAGAGTGAAGGGCGGGATACAAATCCAATATAATCATCATCATTATTATGGCAGCTCTGTAGAGACATTCAGAGGTGGTTTGCCATTGCCTGCCTCTCTGCGGCAAGTCTGGACTTCCTTGGTATTCTTCTATCCAAACACCAACCAGAGTCGATCTTGCTTAGCTTCTGAGAGTTGAGGAGAGCAGGCTAGCCTCAATTATCCAGATCAGGGTATATTATTCCTTGGGCTTGTGTTATTCCCAGGCCCGTAGCTAACCAGCTAACGTCATATCTTTTCTTCACTGCAACAAGATAAGATCCTGCTGCAGTGAAGAAAAGATACGACGTTTTGTTCGTTCAACTAATATTTACATGGGGGCTCCTTGGAAAAACTGCATTCTTATAAGAGAGAGAGCAGGGGAAGGCTTCAAAACCACCAGCGTTATAGATGTGGCGAGTTCTCTCCTTTTCTTTTGGATTTATCTTGCCGTGAGAGTTCTGTATCTTTTCAATGCTATTGAAGTCTTTATGACTCAAAACAAGACAAACTTTTTCTTGTCTACAGAAGCTGCGGCTTGGAATTTAAAGTGGGACTGTTGGCCCTTTAAGAGACAAACCTGCGGAACAACGGAAGCTATCCTTTGTGGATGGACTCTTTGTAGCTGGGTGCATATTATTGGTTTAACTTTGACTTCTTGTAATATAGATACTTTGTTATCTTTCTAAAGTGTCTTACTTCTGTGATTATTTTGCATTTACTATTTGTACACTGGTTGTTGTTTGATTCTATTTTCTCCAGGGGAGCTGATCTCTGCCAGCTGGAGATCAGTTGTAAAAATGGGAGATCTCCAGACCCTACCTGGGGGTTGACAACCCTATCCTGCATGCCTCCTTCTCACTGCCTTAAGCAGAGTGATACCCTAAATTCACAGCGGTCCATTGGCTTAGAAAGATATAACTCTGGTTAGGCTGAAACCAGTTTAGTAGTGCAATCCTATCTAGAAACGGCATGAGAAATCGTTGAAGGTGGGGGCTGCGTGCCTTTTGGATCTCCCATGCAAATATATGCAGATTGTATGCGAATTACAGACAACTGAGGTGCAATGAGAGGGGTTGTGTTATCCCAGTATTTACAAACAAAACCAGCATTGTTCCTTCCCAGCCTTCAAAACAGCACTAGCAGATGGTAGTGGTCTATTTTTTGTGCAACTGCATCACAGCTTCCCTAATTATTTTTTCCCCCTCACGACTTTCCTTTGACGCTCTTTATTCACAACTTAAACCAGGGTTTAAGTGTGGTGTATGGCAGACTTGCGAGTCAAATGATAAGGCCTTGATATCTGAAACTGCCAGAGCGTGAGAAAGGTGTTAGCAGATTTGTAGCATGAACATTGACAAAGAAGGGCAAGGGAGCAAGCATGAGGTAGTGGGATAGAGAACTGGGCTAGGATTTGGGAGAGTCAGTTTTGAAGCCAAGGTCTGTCACAAAGTTCACTGGGTGACCTTGAGTCAGTCACTGTCTCTCAGCCTAATCTCAGGGCCTAATCTCTCAGCCTAAACTAGGCAATTGCCTAGCGCCCCAGCCTTCTGGGGGTGCCAAATTGGGCGCTCCCTGTGTGACTTGGTGACATTATAAGTGCAGGAGGGGCACCGGAAGTTAGCCTTGCCTAGGGTGCCAGACAGTCTAGGGCCGGCCCTGCTCTGATCTACCTCACAAAGTTGCTGTGAGCTGAAAGAATTTCAGCAGAAATGGCAAGTTTACTGGATGTTTAAGGGAATCTGGCTGCGACATCTGTCACCCCATTGATTGCCAGGGTTGATTCAGTTGATCTGACTGGCTAGGCGGGTGTCCCCTACCTCCCTTGCCACTCCATGTGCGTCCCTCTCGAAGCTGTGCACTCGGTGGAAGAGGACGACCATCCCAGATAGAAGGAATGTACCATTCTTTGATCAAAGGCATATGATAGCTGTGCTCCCCTGCTAGAACCTCCAAACAATGGCAAGCTTACTACTTGTATTATGGGAATAGTTAACATTTCCTGATTTTTGAAACTATTTGAACGTTATACTAAAGGTGATGTAGATACTGATTTTTGTTTTAATCTTTTTATTCAGTATCCCACTAGCATTTAAATAGTAAGAATAAGTCTTAGAAACCGATAAACGATCCAGGTTTTAAGGAATGTGAAACTTAGCACAGAAAAATGTTTAACTGTTAAAGATGTAGCCCTTTTTTATTGTTAATAGGTTGCTGCTATTTAGAAGTTATTGCCTGTTTTTTTAAAGAGAAAACTCTCCTCGAAATATTATAATAATAATGTTGTATTGTTTGCTTCTACATTTGAAACATGTATTTTTACTAAGAGTTGATTTTACTTGTACGTAACTATTTAAAATACTTGAAATTTTTGATGAATTTAGACTTTTTCCTATCCCCCTTTTTTCATTCTGTATCCCACCTTTTCTTGAGGTAAAAAAACTTAATCCCAAATTTTCAGAAGAAATGGAGGAGAGAACATGTTTGTTGCTAGTTAGGGTTGCCAGTACTTTCTCAGCAAATGTTGAGAGATTTTGAGGGCGGTGCTTGGGGATGGTGGCTTTTGAAGAGCATGTGACTTCACTTCCAGGTGACGCTCTAGGAACTTCTCCTAATCTCTGTGGTAAAGACCATAACAACATAGGGAAATTCCTAGAGTGTCACTATGGAGGCCATTTTCTGGTCATTCTTTTCTCCTGCTCCTCAATTTCTCAAGGGTGGGGGACTGGGCCAAAGGCATGAGTTTACATATGGAAGGAGGGCAAATGGCAAGCCTACTGCTAATCCTTAAAGCCTGTAAGATAAGCATTGTTCCTTGTCCTTTTGCATTATGACCAGAAGCAGAATAATTCTGTGAAATAATCAGAAAATCTCCATTATCATAATAATCATAACCAGGGCTTTTTTGAAGAAAAAGCCCAGCAGGAACATATTTGCATATTACGCCACACCCCATAGCACCAAGCCAGCCAGAACGGCATTCCTGTGCATACCTGTTTAAAAAAAGCCCTGATTATAACAATCCCCATTGCCAGTTTGGTGTAGTGGTTAAGTGGGCGGACTCTTATCTGGGAGAACCGGGTTGGATTCCTCTCTCCTCCACTTGCACCTGCTGGAATGGCCTTGGGTCAGCCATAGCTCTGGCAGAGGTTGTCCTTAAAAGGGCAGCTGCTGTAAGAGTCCTCTCAGCCCCACCCACCTCACAGGGTGTCTGTTGTGGGGGAGGAAGGTAAAGGAGATTGTGAGCCGCTCTGAGACCCTGAGATTCGGAGTGGAGGACAGGATATAAATCCAATATCTTCTTCATCTTCTCTAAGTGGTGAGAATTTCTACTGTCGGCTCTCTCCAGTCTGGTCCCCTGTGCCTTAGGGAACACTGGAGATTTATGGTATTGTTATATAATACTGAATTTCTTTTCAGAGCTAGAAGAACAATAGTGTTCCTTTTGGTACTGACATTTGAGGCGTAAAGGCAGCATTTGGCGTTTTAGCAGGACAGCGAGAATCAGCTGCCGAATTAAGCATCAGGTCAGGTATAAATGGCAGGACTTTCAAAAGAGCACTTGCCAACCTTTGAAGAAAGTGACTGTAACACAAGCACACAAAGCAGCTGTGAGTAAGCAGGAGACAAGCAAGCTTCAGATATGGAAAACAGCCAGCACATCTCCCCCTATGTAAGTTTCTTTTGAAACCTTGCCCCAGTCGTGCAAAAAATCCAGATGTGCCCCTCGCCCATCTGCTTTCCCTTTCTTGCACAGTCATCCTCCAGAACAGATGTTCTCTAAAGGCCAGACTCCAGGAGCCAGGCAAGACCTATGAGAAGCATATAGCTGGTAGCATCCTTCCATGCCCAGGGCTAGTCCAGCCATGACAGAGGAAAATGTAGCATGTTTGAAATGGCATCAAAAATCACACATTGTCAATGATATTAAATTATTTGTTTTCCTTATATATACTCTGACTGGCTGCAGCTCTCTGGAGTCCGATAAAGATCTTTCACAGATTGTATACACCTGGTTTTGAAGATGGTCCCTCCCACCAAAACCAACTCGGGCTCCACCCCAGCCAGAAAGAGAGCCAGTTTGGTATAGTGGTTAAGTCTGTGGACTCTTATCTGGGAGAACAAGGTTTGATTCCCCACTCCTCCACATACACCAGCTGGTGTGACCTTGGGTCAGCCACAAATTCTCCTCCAGGCTGTTCTGCTCATGAGCAATTATCTCAAAGCTCTCTCAGCTCCACCTACTCCACAGGGTGTCTGTTGTGGGGAGGGGAAGGGAGATTTGTATGGCCCTCTGAGGATCCTTTGACTAGCAAAGGGTGGGGTATAAATCCAGTCTCTTCTCTTCTTCTTCTTCAGGATACTAAATTTCTGATACAGTTTAGAACCCTGGTTGGGGAGTAATAAACTCCAGCTGTGTCTGAGGGAAAGAAGGGAAACGGAGAGTTGTGTTCACGCCCATCACATACTAATTAACTTCTGTTCCTTGTGAATGTCTGAATGCATCCATTATCTGGGCTATTAAATCAGAGGAGAGTGGGCAGTTGCAAAAGATTGCCTGCAACAGGTTGGAAAATTCTTGGAGACCTGGGAGAGGAGCCCTCGGTGGGGTGGGGGTTGAGGAGGGGAGGGTCCTAAGCAGGGTATTTGTTGTTCAGTCGCAAAGTCAAGTCCGACTCTTTGCAACCCCATGTACCAAGTCACGCCAGGCCCTCCTGTCTTCCACCATCTTCCGAAATCCGCTCAAATTCATGTTAGTTACATCAGAAACGCTGTCTAGCCATCTCATCTTTTGCCGCCATCCCCTTCTTCTTTTGCCTTCTATCTTTCCCAGCATCAGGGTCTTCTCCAGTGAGTGCTCCCTTCCCATTTGGTGGCCAAAGTTAAGAGCTTCAGCTTCAGCATCTGACCTTCCAAGGAACAGTCAGGGTTGATTTCCCTTAGGACTAACTGATTTATCTTCTTGCAGTCCAAGGGACTTCTCCAGCACCACAGCTCAAAAAACATCTATTCTTCTGTGCTCGGCCTTCCTTATGGTCCAACTCTTACAGCCATACATTACTACTGGGAATACTGTCGCTGTGACTATACGACTTTTGTTGGCAGGGTGATGTCTCTGCTTTTTATTATGCAATCATCAGGGTATAGTGCCATAGAGTCTAGCCTCCAGAGCTGCCATTTTCTCTGAAGAAATGATCTGTCATCTGGAGATTGTCAACCCTTTGGCAATACAAGGCTTGGGCAGTGAACTTTGGTCTAAAATTCAATGGATAGCCAGAAGCCCTGAGCAAGAACCACACATGGCCTCACCCACCATCTAAAAATACTTCATGGGCACCAGGGAAGGTGTTAGCAGGCACAGTGGGGATTCTTGGGGACATTTGTGGTTCAAGAACAAGTCCCCTGTTCACATATTATTTTCTCTTCCCCTCCCCATCCTTTCTCCCCTTGCATTTATCATAATGCCCCTGTATAAATCGATGGTGTGGCCCTCATTTGGAATACTGTGTATAATTCTGGTCACCGCACCTCGAAAAAGATATTATAGCATTGGGAAAAGTGCAGAAAAGGGCAACTAGAATGATTAAAGGGTTGGAACACTTTCCCTGTGGAGAAAGGTTAAAACGCTTGGGGCTCTTTAGCTTGGAGAAACGTCAACTGCGGGGGTGACATGATAGAGGTTTACAAGATTATGCATGGGATAGAGAAGGTATAGAAAGAAGTACTTTTCTCCCTTTCTCACAGTACCAGAACTTGTGGGCATTCAATGAAATTTCTGAGCAGTAGGGTTAGAACGGCTAAAAGGAAGTACTTCTTCACCCAACGGGTGATTAACACATGGAATTCACTGCCACAGGAGGTGGTGGCAGCTACAAGCATAGACAGCTTCAAGAGGGGATTGGATAAGCATATGGAGCAGAGGTCCATCAGTGGCTATTAGCTACAGCTTATCGTTGGAACTCTCTGTCTGAGACAGTGATGCTCTGTATTCGGGGGGGGGGGGGCACAGTAGTAAGAACATAAACATAAGAACATAAGAACATAAGAGAAGCCATGTTGGATCAGGCCAACAGCCCATCCAGTCCAAACTCTGTGTCACACAGTGGCAAAAATTTTTATATATACACACTCTCGGCTTGGCACTGTGGCTAATAGCCATTGATGGACCTGTGCTCCATATTTTTATCTAAACCCCTCTTGAAGGTGGCTATACTTGTGGCCGCCACCACCTCCTGTGGCAGTGAATTCCACATGTTAATCACCCTTTGGGTGAAGAAGTACTTCCTTTTATCCATTTTAACCTGTCTGCTCAGCAATTTCATCGAATGCCCACAAGCGGTAGGGCTTCTAGTGTCCTGGCCCCACTGGTGAACCTCCTGATGGCACTTGGGGTTTTTTTTGGCCACTGTGTGACACAGAGTGTTGGGACTGGATGAGCCATTGGCCTGATCCAACATGGCTTCTCTTATGTTCTTATGTTGGAATCAATTTGTGAGCTCAGTTTTAGCAAACACAGTTGTCCACTACCCCCAAACCAATGAAATATGCTTTGTGCTTCTCTCCAGATTAGGACTGGAAACAAGCTTCAGGTTGAAAAGCTGCCACCGGGTGGCTCAAAGCCAGACACCTGTAGATGAATTTTGAGAGTGTTGTTGGATTTCTATTTTTTTTTTTTGGTCAAAGTAATCTTGTGGTAGTCATGTGTCAACTCTAGCCCTGTTCCCTTCAGCTCTTCCATTGACAATAATAACCACGTAAGCCCTTTCTCAAACCCATGACCCAAACAAAGATATTTTACTTCACTAAAGACAAAGAAAAAAGGTAATTTTCGAGAAGTGTTGAAGGGGAAAAAAGGGAAGGTCACGCTCACAGTTCAGGACAGGAAAATTATTGCCAGAGTTAGAAGAAAGAGCAGGGGGGAAATCAGAAGATCTATTTAGAATGTCAGGAGGGTGTCAATTGGTGTGTGCTCCTAGCGAAACAAGATCGAAGGAGGTTTTGCCCTGCCCATTGCACAGAATCATGTTTTCTAGTGAACTCTGTAAATACCGGCTAGCATAGTGTTCATGCTAAAAATAGTCGTTTATTTCGGGGATCGTGCTACCTCCCACCGAGCAAATGTTACCTGCTTGCTGAATGGCAGCTGTAAAAAAAAGATGAAAAAGAACCTCTGAGCATGCAGAAGGGGGAAAAAGTGCTTGGGCAATGAATATTCATGGAGATTCCATCAACAAATGCAGGATGGCTGCAAAAATAGCTATTTAATCAGAGAAAAGGCTGCCAGGATGAGAAAGGCTAGGCTAGGATTCTGACCATGAGTAACAGAAAGCATTAAACAAAAATAACCTCCTTTTGTAGAGCAAGTTAATAAGGAGCTGATATGAGTGACATTTAACCAAGTGTCAAAAACTGATATTTAGTCTTGGGTGATGCTAATACAGCTCTGGTAGAGGCCTCAGGAACTCTCTCACTTTCCCATTCTGTCAAGCCAGGTATATAAGACATGTGTACGCATTTATGTTGCAGGTGTGTAATCTTTTGCATTTCTATGTTCATAGGCATTTGAGCTTCAAAGAGCAGTGTTTGACCATGATATTGTATTCTGAATGGGGAAAAAACCTTTCACATATTGTTCCTGGTAGCATAAAGCTAAATTCAAATGTTTTCTTGGGGTAGAATATGTCCTCAAAAGAAAAAAAAAAAAAGTGTTTATGGTGGCAGGAAAACACCAGTCACCCGGACCCTGAAAGCACACTTTCAAATGAGGTGGAAAATATCCACATTAATTTGTTCAATGGAGCACTGTGGTAGGGTTCATGTATTAAATTTTATTCCAATCTTCCTCCAAAGAATTCATAATCAGAACATTATTTGTGGGTCCCTTTTTCCATTTCAAGTTTATTAGAACCCTGAGAGATAAATTAAGGTCAGAAAGAGTGCCCTCTGGTATTATCTCTTTCTAGGATTGCCAATAACTCAGAAAATACCTGGGGACTTTGGGGGTGGGGCTGGGAGACTTTCCCATTCCCTAAAATAAATAAATAAAAAATACAGCAGTGCAGTTCCCCTGAATACAATCTTCATTTCCTCAACCCCCAGCAGCTGGCTGCACTTCCACATATATATACACACACACACACAAAGCAGTCAAAATAAGCACAAAATAAGCACTTCCCCCTCCCTTTTCCTCACAGTAGTTCTGTGAGGTAGGCTAGGCTGGTTGTCCGTGACTGGTTCAGGGTTACTCAGTGCGCTCCATGATGCTGTGGATTTGAAACTGAAGTTTCCCAGCTGTAGCACAATATCCTGATCTCTATATCATACTGACTTTTATTTCATCTCCTCTCTTTCTGGTTCCCCACTTCCACTCCCATGAGCAGGAGTTCTAATCTACAGTGGGAGTTACAGTCATAGTCATATTTGGAGAAATGTTTTTAGACATTTATTGTGACTCCACCACCTGTAGGTGGTAGACATGCTTCTTTCTTTAGGACAAAATATAAGGGATAATTGATGCTAAATACTTCAACAGTGTTATATAAACAATTACACTGACATTGGAAAATATCAATATGAGCATGTATGCAAAGAGAGTCAACAACTCTCTCATTATGTGAACTACTACATAACCCTACCATACCATCTCCTGAACAATCAGTAGCATTTCATCTTCGCTTTTAGAATAAAACATATAAAGCCAAGGGATTTAGGAAATGAAATTGTGCTGGTCAGCCAGTCATCCACTAGGGGCTTTGCCATGCCCCCAGCAGCCCTCATTAACCCCTAGAGAAACCCACACCACCCTTTCTCCGCTTCTTATGTGATTTTGGGCAGCGAGTGACTCGCTGGCTTTTTGACTGGGGAGGGGTGGCCCAGGAGAGCCCCAAGCAAGCGAGGCCTGCTTGGGGCTGGCTGGATCTCTAGTCAGCCCAATCAGGCCTTGCTCACCTGGGGCTCTCCTTTCTTGCATCGGGTTGCTTTTGGCTGCTAAGGGGGTGGCATTTGCTAATGAGTTGTGCTAATGAGCTCTCCCACTTATTTTTCTACAAAACGATCCCTGCTTCCTTCTGTGTAATTGTTGTATGGGCTAATGTGTTGTGCTAATACTTCAGTTCTGGTTTTAGACTTCTGGTTGGTTCTACAGCCCTAATTCCTATTGTGTTGTTCACTGAACACCTCACTTAGAGTTGCCAGATCCCTGGACTAGCCAGGGGATTCCTGGTCTTTAGGGTTCTGATCTGCTGCCAAACAGCTGGTCGGTGAGGGAAGCCCTACCCCAAACTTCTGAGTGATGTCATCATGCCATGGATGTCACGTGATAACACCCTGGGTTTGGGGCAAACTCTATGATTTTGTTGTAGCAGTGATGCCACTTCTGTTATCGCATCTTGAACGCAAACCAGGTGTGGCAGAAGACTCCAGAAGCAGCTCCAGCATCCCCCTGCCAGCAGGGATGAAGATTTGGAACCAGCGATGGCAGCCAGTTTGGTGTAGTGGTTAGGTGTGCAGACTCTTACCTGGGCAAATCGGGCTTGATTCCTCGCTCCTCCGCATGTATTTGTTGGAGTGACCTTGGGTCAGTCATAACTCTGTCAGAAGCTGTTCTTGAAAGAGCAGTTTCTGTCAGGGCTCTCAGCCCCACCTACCTCACAGGGAGTCTGTTGTGGGGAGCAGAAGAGAAGGAGATTATAAGCAACTCGGAGACTCCTTTGGATAGTGAAGGGTGGGGCATAAATCTCTCTCTCGCTCATCCCAACCCAACTCACAAGATGGTTGTTAGGACTAACTGGGGGAGGGGAGACATATGCCTTGCTCTGATCTCCTTTGGGTAGTGAAGTGGGGGGTATAAATCCAATCTCCTGATAGGGGCCCTGTCCCTCCTAGCAGGAAACCCCCTCAAAAGGGTAAGCGGTGGCAATGAGTTACTCTAGTAGTGGAAGTAAGAAGTAACTCCCTCCAGGAGTTGGCAACCCCAGGGAGGGGTAGGCAGAGCAGGGTCTGCAAGTCAAAGCAGGCCTGTTCCATCACGCTAGCACAAGAACGAGGCTGAAATAAACCATTGTTTATCGTGCCACCGGAAAGCAGCCAGAGACAGAAGTCTTCTTGGTCACCATTGCATTCTTCCACTATCCTCTTGGAAATGCCAGGCTCCTGTACAAATTCCCACTCTCTGCCTACCCGTTCCAGATCTTTATTCTTCAGAACGACTTACAGTATACTGCTCTATGCAGCAGCCTTCCTTCCTTCCTTCCTTCCTTCCTTCCTTCCTTCCTTCCTTCCTTCCTTCCTTCCTTCCTTCCTTCCTTCCTTCCTTCCTTCCTTCCTTCCTTCCTTCCTTCCTTCCTTCCTTCCCTCCCTCCCTCCTTCCTTCCTTCCTTCCTTCCTTCCTTCCTTCGTTCCCATCCCTCCCTCCCTCCTTCCTTCCTTCCTTCCTTGCTCTCTTGCTCTTTCTTTCTTTGCTATGCACTTTTTAGTCTGCCCTTTACAAATAATTAATAATAATCCATCATGATCCTTTGCTTCTGCTGACTCTTCCCGGGGGGTATTTTTTTTAAAAAATATATAGAATCTGAATGCGTCTGTGAAATAGGGAGAATTAAATGAAGTGGCAATCTGGGGGGCAGTCTGTCATCTCAGTAGCACTGATGCAAAAAGCCGTTTCTCTGATGGGACCAGACCTTTTAACACAGTTGCTGGGCTTTTATTTTAAATCTGTGGCTCTATCGCGTTGTACTCCTGTCGATGCACACTCAACTTCAGCTATTTTGCTCAGCACTATAAAAGAAGTGGGGAACACATTACATCTGAAGCCATTTTCCATCTCCTTCCGAGTCTCAAATGATGCGCATAAAAGGCTGTGTTAGCTGGGATAAGTGGGCCAAAATCTGCTATTATTAAACGGATGTAAATGACAGTCAGGGCTGAGAATTCTGAACAAACAAGCGGCAATTTCTGAAGCACAGTGTAATCCAGATCTGGCATCAAGGGAATACAAAGCAATAAAGCGTTACTTTTGACTATTCTAGGGTTGGCAAGTCCCTCCGCCGCTGTGGAGAAGACTTGTTCTTTGCGCACACTTTGCACATGTGGCGCAATGACATCACCTGGAAATGACATCATTGCACTGGGGACGTTGCGCTAGGGACGCTCTAGGACTTGCAATAAAACTCCGTGGTACCATAGAGTGTCCCTGGCACAATGACATCACTTCTGAGTGACATCATCGCGCTGGGGATGCTGCACGCTGATGGGGCTCTTCAGGGGATGGGAGCCCCCTGGCAGCTTGCTCCCTGCCGGCGGGTTGGGGCCTTCCTGGGCGAGGGATCCCCACCCCCAGTGGGAGCTTGGCAGCCCTAGACTATTCTCATCGCTAGAAGTAACGGATGTGCAGGTCACAACCAATTTATGGCAACCGCATAGGGTTTTCAAGGCAAGAGATGAACAGAGGAGCTTTCTTTAATTGTTTAATTGGTTTATTTCCAACGTTTATTAGCTGCCTTTCTACCTTATAGGCAGGGCCTTTTGGGGGAAAAAAGCCCAGCAGGAACTCATTTGCATATTAGGCAACACCCCCTGATGCTCTGACATTGCCATTGCCTGCCTCTGCAAGGTGACCCTGGGATTCCTTGGAGGTCTCCCATCCAAATACTAATTAGGGCTGACCTAACTACAGTTGCCACTCCCCAGTTGGGGGCTGGGGGTCCCCTGGTTTGGAGGTCCTCCCCCCTGCTTCAGAGTTATCAAAAAATGGGGGGGGGGGTTTTGAACTATGGAAACCAGTCTCCATAGGTATAATGGAGAATCAATCCATGGGTATCTAGGGCTCTGGGGGGGGCTGTTTTTTGAGGTAAAGGCACCAAAGCTTTAGCATAACATCTGGTACCTCTTCTCAAAAAACCTTCCAAGTTTCAAAAAGATTGGATTAGGGGGTCCAATTCTATGAGCCCCAAAAGAAGGTGCCTCCATCCTGCATTATTTCCAATGGAAGAAAGGCATTTAAAAGGAACACAGTCCCTTTAAATGTGGTGGCCAGAACTTCCTTTGGAGTTCAATCATGCTTGTGGCAACCTTGCTCCTGGCTCCGCCCCCAAAGTCTCCAGATACTTCCTGACTCGGACCTGGCAACCCTAGCCAACCCTACTTAGCTTTCAGGATCTGATAAGCAGACTAGCCTGAGCTACCCACATCAGGGCAATCTTTTCGCAGTATTTTTATGCCATTTAGGAGGTCACCATCGCTTACTACACCACTTAACCAGTTTGGTGTAGTGGTTAAGTGCGCGGACTCTTATCTGGGAGAACCGGGTTTGATTCCCCACTCCTCCACTTGCACCTGCTGGAATGGCCTTGGGTCAGCCATAGCTCGGGCAGAGGTTGTCCTTGAAAGGGCAGCTGCTGTGAGAGCCCTCTCCAGCCCCACCCACCTCACAGGGTGTCTGTTGCAGGGGGGAGAAGACATAGGAGATTGTAAGCTGCTCTGAGTCTCTGATTCAGAGAGAAGGGCGGGGTATAAATCTGCAGTCTTCTTCTTCTACATGGGTCTCCCTTCACAATTTTATCCTCACAACAACCCTGCGAGGCATATGTGGCTGAGATAGTGTTGCAAACTTCCTGACCTTGTGGAGATTTGAACCCAGGTCTTCCAGATCCCAGGTCTAACATGCCACCAGCAAAAGTGGGGTTAAAAAGTGTCTTTAAGGGGAATGTGAGGAGTCAAAGCAATTCAGATGACCCACCAGTTGCAGATAACTGAACAGTGTCTGTATTATTTTGGTTTGGATATTGTATTGCACTATTACGGACACTCCGTATTGTTTTGGACTCACAGATGGACCAACATACAGTGGCATGTGGCAGGAAGGCCATATTGATATCTGGAGCTCTGTTTTACAGGTTCTTCAAAATGGCAACAAACTCCACAGAGCCCAGATCTCCAATGGTAAGAGTTCGAGGTTATAATAGCAACTCTTCAACATTTCAGGCAGAAGTTCTGTTTAACAGGATGCCTTTTACTGAACAGCCAATCAGATGCCCTGCTGGGGAAAAGCGTCATCTAGCCTGCCCACTTTTTAAAAGCACTTGGTGGCCATAAGGAAAGGTGTTGGATGGTGTCATGGCAAATCTAGGTGTCATGGTCAAGCCCCCAGTCCCACATTGGACTGGCAGGGGGAACCTCCCCCGATGCTGTAGCCATTTGGGAGGGAAAACTCTATGATACAATGCAGGAAACTCACAAACACCTCCCCCTAAATTCACAGGATCTTCATTGCTGTCAGATGGTCAGCTAGCCTCTGTTTAAAAACCTCCAAGGAAGGAGAGCCCACCACCTCCTGAGGAAACCTATTCCACTGAGGAACTGCTCTAGCCATCAGGAAGTTCTTCCTAATGTTGTGCTGGAAACTCTTTTGATTTAATTTCAACCCATTGGTTCTGGTCCTACCTTCTGGGGCCACAGAAAACAATTTCGCACCACCCTCTATATAGCAGCCCTTCAAGTACTTGAAGATGGTGATCATATCACCTCTCAGCCGCCTCCTCTCCAGGCTAAAACCTGGAACCGCCTCTGTTTGTCCCTTGCCTTGAAAACCCTACAGAGTCACTAAAAGTCAGTTGCAACTTGACAGCCCTTTCCACCATCAAATAGGATGTGTGCAAACTTGGGAGGAGTATAGCCTTTCACATTTTGGAAAACTGCGCCAAAGCAGAGGGGATTTGGGCTGCAGCCAATGACTATTGGCGTCTTCTTCTGAGGACTGAATAGATGAAGGGTTGAGCTGGATGACCCCTGGCACCCATCCCGGCTCTTTGATTCTCTCATCTTAAGTGGAGCTCTTGCAGCGTGAACAGCCATGGGTTGAAAAGTGGAGGGTTTTAGTTTAAATGCCGAAGAACATTCTTTTCATATGGAAATGGTAACTGCAAAGGCTACAACATAAAGGACCGCAGCTGTGTCATCCATCCGTAAAGACAAAAGACAATTATTTACAACCTCACCAGTCATTAGCGAATGTTGAGAGGGCTTCTTTGAAGGCTGCTCTCGCTCTATGATCAAAGAGCCATATATATGTCTTTTTTTATTAGAGTGTTTATCAGTACGAGCTTTAAAAATGACTATGCATGCCTGTGTTAATTAACAACTGTTGGGCTTGCTCAGGGAGGGATGTAAGTTGAGGTAAAGAGGGCCACAAGTCACAACTGACGTGGCAATCCCATTCTTGAGGATTCATGGCAAGGGACGTTCAGAGGTGGCTTGCCATTGCCTGCCTCTGCAGAGATATTGAAGAAGATATTGGATTTATATCCCGCCCTATACTCTGAATCTCAGAGTCACAATCTCCATTACCTCCCCCCCCACACACAACAGGCACCCTGTGAGGTAGGTGGGGCCAAGAGAGCTCTTACAGCAGCTGCCCTTTCAAGGACAACTCCTGTGATAGCTATGGCTGACCCAAGGCCATTCCAGCAAGTGCAAGTGGAGGAGTGGGGAATCAAACCCAGTTCTCCCAGATAAGAGTCTGCACACTTCACCACTACACCAAACTGATTCTTAGCAACCCTGATTTTTTTTTTATGGTCTTCCATTACATGAAAGTGCTTTAAATTAGGAATGCCAGTCTCCAGGTGAGACCTGGGGATCCCTTGGAATTAGAGCTCATCTCCAGAATACAGAGATCAGTTCCCCTGGAAAAAAGGGATGCTTTGTAGCCGGAGTGGCCAAACTTGCTTAACAGAAGAGCACATAGAATAAACATAGAATAAATATCAGAAGTTGGAGAGCCATAAGACACCACCACCAAATGTTTGAGGGAAGGGAAGAGGGGAGAGAGAGATGGAAAGAAAGCAACTTTAAATGCATTCGCCAAGCTGGCCGACAGGTCAGTGGGGGCTTCAAGAGTCACACTATATGTCTGAAAGAACCACATGTGGCTCCCGATTGGCTACCCCTGCTTTGGAGGGTGGACTGTATGGCCTTATACCCCACTGAGGTCTGTGTCCTCTCCAGACTCTATCCCCAAATCTCCAGGAGTCTCCCAATCTGGATTCGGCAACCCTACAGTCTCCCATCCCCACTGATGACCAGGGGGTACCTGGCAACCTTCACCGAATCACACCTTGGTCCATTTTATTTATTTATTTATTTATTTATTTATTTATTTATTTATTCATTCATTCATTCATTCATTCATTCATTCATTCATTCATTCATTCGATAACAAGTGATGCCGATTGCCTCAGCTGAAAGCCTGGTGAAAGAGCTCTGTTTTACAGGCCCTGTGGAATTGAAGCAGATCCCACAGGGCCCGGATCTCCAGGGGGAGCTCATTCCACCAGGCAGGGGCCAGAGCTGAAAAGGCCCTAGCCCTCATCGAGGCCAGATGGACCTGGGGCCAGGTATCACCAGAAGTTGTTGATTTGCTGATCGTAAGGATCTACGGGGCTCATACAGGGAGAGGCAGTCCCAAAGGCGCTCCATCAAGATCAGTATTGTCTGCTCAGGCTAGTAGTGGCCCTCCAAGGTCCCAGGATGAAATCTTTCACATCACTTATTGCTTGGCCCCGTTAAATGGAGGTACAGGAGATTGGACCCGGGTCCTTCTGCATACAAAGCATTTGTTGTGCCACTGAGTTCCCCCGACCATAGATTTGCCAGTCCCCAGGTCCAGATGGGGGATCCCCTGCTTTTCAGGCTCCTCTTTGCTGCCAGGTGGGTGCAGGGGAGCCCCCAGTTTGGAGGCCCTACCCTCACTTCAGAGTCATCAGAAAGTGGGGGGAGGGAGGGATATGCCTGCTGGGAACTCCATTATTCCCTATGGAGACCAATTCCCATAGGATATAATGTAAAATTGATCTGCAGGTATCTGGGGCTCTGGGGGCCCCTGTTTTTTTGAGGTAAAGGCACCAAATTTGCAGCATAGCATCCAATGCCTCTCCTCAAACCTCCCCTCAAGTTTCAAAAGGATTGGACCGGGGGGTCCAATTCTATGAGCCCCCAAAGAAGGTGCGCCTATCCATTATTTCCAATGGAAGGAAGGCATTTAAAAGGCATGCAGTCCCTTTAAATGTTATGGCCAGAACTCCCTTTGGAGTTCACTTGTGCTTGTTGCAGCCTTGCTCCTGGCTCCACCCCAGTGTCTCCTGGCTCCACCAACAAAGATATTTCTTGAATTGGACTTGGCAACCCTAAGACAAGGAGACTTTTTTTTTTTTGCATTTGTTTCAGTTGTGATAGGTTGCACAGTTGTAGGGTTGCCAGCCTCCAGGTGGGGCTTGGAGATCTCTCACTTTTACAGCTGATCTCCAGCTCCCCTGGAGAAAATGGCTGCTTGGAAGGGTGGACTCTATGGCATTGTGCCATGCTGAGCCCCCACCTCCCCAAACACCATCCTCTCCTGGATCCCCCAAAGTCTCCAGGTATTTTCTACCACAGACCTGGGAACCCTAGTTGTTCTGACCATAAAACTCTGCTTCCATATACATTGGACTGCACAGAGAGAAAACCCAGGCCTCAGATTCATCAGGAGCTCACAGGAGCACAGCTCCTGAACCTTTCTGAGGGTCTCCCCTCCTCTCCACCTACCTTGTCCATTGTAGAGTAGGTGCAGCTGCATAACAATCCCTGAATTGTGAGAGCGGGCGCTGGGCAGCCAGCCAGCCACCAAGGGCTTTGCCACACACCCAGCAGCCTTCATTAACCCCTGGAGAAGCCCACACCACCCTTTCTCCACTTCTTATGTGATTTTGGGTGGTGGGTGGCTTGCTGGCCTTTTGACTGGGGAGGGGGCAGGAGAGCTTCAGGAGACCAAGGCCTGCTTCAGTTGGCTGGATCTCTAGCCAGCCCTAGCAGACCTTGCTCACCTGGAGCTCTCCTTTCTTGCATCAGGTTGCTTTTGGCTGATGGGGGGGGGCATATGCAAATGAGCTCCACCATCTATTTTTCTACAAAATGACCCCTGAGAAAACCAAAGGTTCAACTTTTCAACAAAGTATGGAGAACAGGAAGTTTGAGCCATTTGTACTTCCTGTTCCCTCAATACTTCCTTAGTAGTACTTCCTTAGCCAGTGTGGTGTAGTGGTTAAGTGTGCAGACTCTTATCTGGGAGAACCAAGTTTGATTCCCCACTCCTTCACTTGCACCTGCTGGCATGGCCTTGGGTCAGCCATAGCTCTGGTAGAGGTTGTCTTTGAAAGGGCAGCTGCTGTGAGAGCCCTCTCCAGCCTCACCCACCTCACAGGGTGTCTGTTGTGGTGGAGGAAGGTAAAGGAGATTGTGAGCGGCTCTGAGACTCTTCGAAGTGGAGGGCGGGATATAAATCCAATATCTTCTTCTTCTTCTTATGTAATAGCAGTAGCTCTTGGCAGCTGCTGTGCTACCTGCAATATTCTGGTTGGTCCATTTGGAAATCCGGCACCCTTCATGAAAGAACAAGATACTTTTGGCTGATTAAATACACTTCCTTACTGCTTTCCTTTGAAATCTCCGTGGGATTACATAAATCCAAGCATCTCTTTTTTCCCTAGAAGTGAATCGTTGAGATGAAGTGAGGGAAAGAAGAGGAAGGAGTGGGAAAAGTCTCTTGATTAGCAACTCATTTTCATGATGTGCTCTTGGCATCTAAGCCTGGTAAATCATACCAGGTTGTTGCCACGGTGACACAACCTTGTCAGTCTGGATTTCAGTCTCCTTGGTGCCTTCTGTTTAAATATCACCTGTTTTAGTGGAAGTTTGGAAAAGTGGGTCCATCAGGATTAGCTCTTTGAGCTGCCACAGTCTCTGTGGAATTCCACCAAAATTACTTTACCACACAGCAAATGAGAATGAAGAATGCTAAGTCTTGGAAATAAGTAGCTCAAAGGACAGAATAGGCAGGAATTTTTCACCAACTTGACAAGATTTTCAGTGATGTTTCACAGCTATTATGATACCATTTTATGGCACAGAACCCTTCCTTCCTTTCCTTCCTCCTCCCTCCCTCCCTCATATTTATACTCATATTTTCTTCATACAGAACAGGCAGCACTTCTCAGAAGGCTACCTTGGAGTTCTGGGCCTTGAGTCTCCTGCCTAGTAGCCTAAATTATTCCTCTCTACATTTCCCCACATTGTTGATGCCAACATGTGTAACAATCACTGGCTCTCCCCAACATTGTCTCCCAACCTATCTAGATCATGTGTAATATCTGATACTTCCGCACCAGGCAGACAAGTCCCCTTGCGATCAGGACACAGGTCCACCACCCATCTATCTACATGCCTGAGGATCAAATCACCAGCTACCAAGAGCCCAGGGCTGGTTCTTTGGTGTGAAAGGATATCTGCTCACCAACTATAGAAGGGGTCCCTTCTGAGGGAACATTCCCCCTTTCTTCAGCATGGTGCTCTGTTTCCCCCTGACCCTCATATTCCCTGACAGCAGTGGAGCTGCCATTTTCAGAGTTGGACACATTTCACAAGCCCCTGAGAGTCTTATCTGTGCATCCAACTGACTATCTCTGCTTTACCAGTTCAGCCACCTTGACTTCCAGGGTCAGGGCTGACACGTGGGGTTCTGTCACCTGAGGCAGAACCCTGATGCGCACCCACCCACCCCGCCCCCCCAAATACTTATTGTGCACAGGACATGATGACGTCACATGGTGACATCATGTACCATTGTTTCTGGGTGCTGAGGGGCCAGGAGAGTTCTTCCAGCCCCTCAGCACCCAGGAACAACGTGGCACTTTCAGTCCTGGGTGCTCACATTGCATTGTTTCTAGGCACTGAGGAGCCAGGAGAGTTCTTCCGACCCCTCAGCACCCAGAAAGAATGGCGCTTTCAGTCCTGGGTGCTCTCCGAGTTTGGAGAACACTCAGAACTGAATGTGCCGTGTTGTTTCTGGGCACTGAGGGGCCAGAAGAGTTCCTCTGACTCCTCAGAGCCCAGAAACAACACGCCCCCCCCCCCCCAAGAGCCAGTGCCTGAGGCAACTGCCGAATGTTGCCTAATGGACGCACCGGCTCTGTCCAGGGTGCAAACTCATTCCCTGAGAACCAGGAGCTCCTTGCACTGAGCACACACCCATGGCATTGACTGCTTGATTGAGGCTTATAGCTCACCTTACCTTAAGCTCAGGGTGGCTCACAACATGTCAATACAGCAGCAGTTAAGACTAAATAGCCATTAAAATAAATATTCAATAAATATTATGTCCAGCTGGCAGATAGTTATCTATGTTGCCCCCAGTGCAATACATTGGATAGCCTCCAACCCCCTGCTGGCATTCTATCTTCATAATTTCTTTTTAGAATCCCTTTTTAATAAATTTCTTATCCAAAACAAATCCTAGAGTCGAGATCATGAGTCCTCCAAAGTCTTACCTCCAAAGTAGATACTCTTTTCTTGAAGGGTTATGCTGAAGACTGAAAAGACGGGTGAAGGCTCAGTGCTAGAGCATCTGTTCGGCACGCAGAAGGTTCCAAGTTCAACCCACACACAGCATCTCTGCCTGAAAAAACCAGGTAGTGGAAGACCTCTTCCTGAGATCCTGGACAATTGCTGCCAGTCAATATGGACCTTAATTTGCTTATTGAAAATACTTATAGACCCACCTTTATCTGAATCCAAGGCTTTTAGCAACAATAAAACAGTAATTTTACAAAACAAACATTAAAGGAACAGGTATAGAAGTATTAAGAATAATCTAATAATCTAAGTATATATTTAGATAATCTAATAATCTAAAAGAGAGTTTGGTGTAGTGGTTAAGTGCATGGACTCTTATCTGGGAGAACCGGGTTTGATTCCCCACTCTTCCACTGGCAGCTGCTGGAATGGCCTTGGGTCAGCCATAGCTCTTGCAGGAGTTGTCCTTGAAAGGGCAGCTTCTGAGAGAGCTCTCTCAGCCCCACCCACCTCACAGGATGTCTGTTATGGGGGAAGAAGATGAAGGAGATTGTAAGGCACTCTGAGTCTCTGATTCAGAGAGAAGGGCGGGGTATATATCTGCAATTCTTCTTCTTTCAGTGGGTATTCCCCTATTTGCAAAGGCTCAGATTGCCCCTAAAGCTCTCTGGTGCAGTTCTGTTTTGCAGCCTCAACAGAAAGCCAGGAGGATAGGGACAGCTCCAGAGTTATGGGGGAGCCACTGAAAAGGTCAAGCATGCCTTGGAGGAGTGGAGGAGCGGCCTTTAGGGTTTCCAGGCAACTGGTGGGAGGGCTGTGGGCAATGATATGGGGGGCACAGCACCAGTTGCAGTGTCACATCACTTCTGGTAAAAAGCAGGAAGGGGCATAGAGTAGCTCTAGGAATTGCCAGCAACCCTGTGGTAAAACCATAAAGTTTCTGGCAATCCCTAGAACTACCCCACAGGAAGCTGCATGATGCCACAGCTGGTGTCTTTTGTTTTAATTTGTCCCCCATCCCTGTTCTCAGCTTTATGTGTTCAGCATTCCACAGAACATGAACAAAGTATGTGGGGGGGGGGCATCGAGAGGGAAATGGTGGATGCTTCATCCAGTGGCTCTGTCCAACCGCCCAAAAAAACCCGCAAAAACTGACTCTTCTCCACGAAAAACTCATGACTCATGAAAAAGCTGGGGGAAACTCTTCTCCCCCCAAAAAACAATGAAACCAGAAAGGATAGAGTTAACAAGGAAATCAAGACCCAGGGGGAAAATGCCGCAGCAGCTGAGGGAACGAAAAGAATGGCATCAGAAACTGTGGGTAAAAAAGACATCCCGGAAGAGGCTATAACTGCTTCTATGTTACAAAATATGTTTTAAAAAGCCCTCCAGGACACAGAAAAAACCATACTAGACAAAATGGACTTTAAGCTGAAAGAAACTATGCACCCCCTCTCTGACCAGATCGTAGACCTATCTAGTGCCTTAAAAAAAAACAACCTCACTGCAGAAAGTGCAATGAGAATGGGAACATCGCAGCAAGCTGAGACAAAAAAACTACAGACAGAAACCCAATCGCTGAAAGAGAGAGTTTTATTGCTAGAGAACCAAACAAGATCCCAGAACCTTAAATTTAGAGGATTTGATGAAAACCCAAATGAAGCTTCAACACTTATACAGGACATGAGCATTTGGCTAGGGTTGCCAAGTCCAATTCAAGAAATATTGGGGGAGTTTGGGGGTGGAGCCAGGAGACTGTGGGGGTGGAGCCAGGAGACATTAGGGGTGGACCCAAGATCAAGGGTGTGACAAGCATAATTAAACTCCAAAGGGAGTTCTGGCCATCACATTTAAAGGGACGGCACACCTTTTCAATTCCTTCCTTCCATAGGAAATAATGAAGGATAGGGGCACCTTCTTTTGGGGCTCATAGAATTGGACCCTCTGGTCCAATCTTTTTGAAACTTGGTGGGTATTTTGGGGAGAGGCAATAGATGCTATACTGAAAATTTGGTGCCTCTACCCCAGAATACAGCCCCCCCAGATACCCACAGATCAATTCTCCATGATTTTCTATGGGAATAAATCTCCATAGGGAATACCAGAGTTCCCAGCAGACATTTCCCTCCCCTCCCCCCCCCCCCGCTTTCTGGCGACCCTGAAGCGGGGGGAGGGCCTCCAAACCAGGGGATCCCCTGCCCCCACCTGGGGATTGGCAACCCTACATTTGGCTGGCTGAAATCCTCCAATTCAAAGATGGTCTATACCCTGTGCTATTGAAGGCTTACAGGCTTGGCAACCCTAATAAAGCCATCAGCCTAGAGACATTCTTGTCTCCTTTGCAGATGTAAGGCAAGTCAGAATGGTTTTATCCAAAGCCAAAGAGCTAGGATACCTTACATTCCAAGATTTCAGAATTCAAGTATATCCAGATCTACCTCCGGAGGCTTTATCCATAAGGCAAAAACTTAAAGTGACAACGGCTAAACTTCGAGAGGAACGTATACCATATCAGTGGGTCACGCCTGGACAAATTATGGTGAATCTTCTTTTTATGCAACCGACGAAGACATGGGACTGATGCTGCTGAAAGCTCTGGGACTGGATGTATCTATAGATCCTGACAGGAAATCAGCAAAAAGAAAGCTGTCTTTGTTGGACACTCCGGATAAGCAACAATAATCAGAATTGCTGAACTTTGAGTGGCCTAAAAAGCAAGAGGATAAAGCCGGAGAACTGGAAGAGGCTCAACAGGATGGAGATTAATGAGTATGCTTACTGACACACACGGGTGGTGGTGGGGGGGAGGCAAACCAAATAAAAGGACTCAGCTCCTGGTTAGCTGGTGCGTAACTGTTGTATAACTGCTTTGGTCATTAGAAAGATCGATAGTTGGGTTGTAGGTTAAGTTTTATTTCATTTTGGGTTGGGGAGTATTGGTTTTGTTTTTGTTTTTAGTATAATTGGTGGGTTTAGTGTGCAACTTCTTGGACACAGGCCCTAAAGGTAACGAATTTGGTTCATAACACTGTCGCTATGCATACAGTTTGGTCGTGGAACATGAGAGGGGTTAACACCCACATTAACAAAAAGAGGGTAACTAGTCACATTTTAAAGGCTAAGCCCCACATTCTGCTCTAAGAGACCCATCATAGAAATGACTCTATACCACTCTGTATACGCTCCCAATAGTAACCAATTGACGTTTCTCCAGGAGCTTTTCAAACAACTCCAGACCTTCCAGCAAGGAGAACTTCTGACTGGGGGAGATTTCAATGACATAATTGATAAACATTGGGACAAATCTAAATTTAAGAAAGCTGGGGCAGTACAGAACAAAAAAACAAATCTGCATTATTTAATTGAAAAATGTGGCCTTCATGACATATGGAGGATACAACACAGAAATGAAAGGGATTACACTTATTACTCCCCCCCTCACAATAGTTTCACATGTATTGATTTTTTTTAACATCTTCACACCTATTGGGTAACATACAAGCAACAGATATAGAATGTAAACTGTGGTCAGACCATTCTCCAATTTCTTGTAAAGTTCTTAGTGGGGAAGCAAAGAAACCAGACTACAAGTGAGATTAAACACTTCACTTTTATTAAAACAGGAAATTAAAGAGAAAATTGCCAAAAGCATAAAAATGTTTTTTCAAGAAAACAAAATGCAGGATACTTCAGCTTCAAATACTTGGGACACAATGAAAGCTGTCCTTAAAGGCCAACTGATCTCCATAGCTTCTGTAATAAAAAAAGAGAGAGAACAACAAATTAAGACTTTGCAGGATAGAATACAGCAGCTAGAACAACTTCATAAACAAACATGTTGTAAAAAAATATACACTAAATTACTGACTGAGAAGAAGATACTAGAAGCCATTATCACATCTAAAATAAATAAGGATCTCCTTTATATAGGGTTGCAAATCCCCAGGTGGGGGCAGGGGATCCCCTGGTTTGGAGGCCCTCCTCCCGCTTCAGAGTCGTCAGAAAGCGGGGGGAGGGGAGGGAAATGTCTGCTGGGAACTCTATTATTCCCTATGGAAATTTATTCCAATAGAAAATCATGAAGAATTGATCCGTGGGTATCTGGGGCTCTGGGGGGGCTGTTTTTTGGAGTAGAAGCACCAAATTTTCAGTATAGCATCTAGTGCCTCTCCCCAAAATACCCACCAAGTTTCAAAACGATTGGACCAGGGGGTCCAATTCTATGAGCCTCAAAAGAAGGTGCCCCTATCCTTCATTATTTCCCATGGAAGGAAGGCATTGAAAAGGTGTGCTGTCCCTTTAAATGTGAGGGCCAGAACTCCCTTTGAAGTTCAATTATGCTTGTCACAGCCTTGATCTTGGCTCCACCCCAATGTCTCCTGGCTTCACCCCCAAAGTCTCCTGGCTCCACCCCCAAAGTCCCCAGATATTTCTTGAATTGGACTTGGCAACCCTACCTTTATACCAAGCAAGTTTATTGGCTTAAATCTCCTAAAACAATCAAATTATTAGCATGGAAGGTTAAGGCAAAAAAACCCCAACCCATCTACAATGATATATTCTTTAAAAAACAAGGATGGAAAAATCATCACTGAAACCAAACTGATTAAACAGGAACTACATAACTATTTTAAGGCATTATATACAGCACAAAATATCTTAGAAAGAGATATAACAGCCTACCTTTCCCAACACAAGACAATACCCAACTGTCTCCACAACACATAGAACAAATAGAAAACCCAGTCACAGAACAGGAGATAAATAATGCAGTTTCGCAACTTAAAAACAATATCTCTACTGGAACAGATGGCTTCCCATCGGAATTTTTTAAGGCTATTAAAGATGAGCTAGTGAAACTCTATGAACTAGTCTGCAAAGAGATCTTTCAACAGGGAAAGATGCCAAATACTTGGTCAAACTCCGAAATTGTCCTTCTACCAAAACCTGATAAAGACCCATAGTATGCAGCCTCTTATAGACCCATCGCACTATTAAATACAGATGAAATTTTTTTTACTCGAATTTTGGCTAATAGGTTAAAAAATGTTCTCTCACATTACATAAATATTGATCAAACGGGGTTTTTACCCAAACGTAACAGCAGACGTGGACTACTGCACCTTTCTTAAATCTTCGTTCGCGAAGTCAAGCCGAGAGAGAGAGCCATCAATATAGGTTTTTTAATCAAAGCAGCAATTGCAAAACCCCAACCTGATTGGGTGGAGATAGAAGTTCAACCATTAGACAGCAATTTGTTATATGACATGCTGTGGAATCCTAATGTGGCAAAAAACAGAGATACCAAAGGCAATAGTTTTCTAGATCATTCTTTAAGTCAATGGTATAAAACAGGGGTGGCCAACAGTAGCTCTCCAGATGTTTTTTGCCTACAACTCCCATCAGCCCCAGCCATTGGCCATGCTGGCTGGGGCTGATGGGAGTTGTAGGCAAAAAAACATCTGGAGAGCTACCATTGGCCACTCCTGGTATAAAAGACAAAAAAAATGACTCCTCATATTTCGCCACTATCTTCATATACAAATCAGCAATGGTTTCACCCGGGTTCATACCAGGCAGTTTTAGCAGGTGGAAAGAAGCTGGTATCATCTGTATTAAACATTTCTGGGGGAAAGGCTCTATGATAGATAAAGCGAAATTAGAGCTAAGACTAAAGCAAAAGGTTCAGTGGTTTCACTATATGCCACTACGTCACTGCTTGGTAGATAAGCAAATACAACAGGCACTTAAGAGTTCTGACTCCTCTACAAACACTGTTCAATGCAGGTAAAGAGCACCAGATAAGTCTTACTAAGTTTTTATATATGATACTAAAAGACTGAGGAAGAAGAATTTACATTGTATCAAAGGCAATGGGCTACTGATTTAAACAAAGATATTCCCACAGAGGAATGGGACAATATCTGGTGCTCACCAGGTAATACTTCTAATATTTTTTCAGTTAGACTTCAAATGTTTAAGTTAATGGCGAGATGGTACCTACCCACCTCGATATTATATAGAATTAAAGTCTTAGAAAGTCCAAAATGTCCCAAACAATGTGGGCAAATAGCTAACTATTATCATACTGGAGAGCCAGTTTGGTGTAGTGGTTAAGTGTGCGGACTCTTATCTGGGAGAACCGGGTTTGATTCCCCACTCCTCCACTTGCACCTGCTAGCATGACCTTGGGTCAGCCATAGCTCTGACAGAGGTTGTCCTTGAAAGGACAGCTGCTGTGAGAGCCCTCTCCAGCCCCACCCACCTCACAGGGTGTCTTTTGTGGGGGAGGAAGGTAAAGGAGATTGTGAGCTGCTCTGAGACTCTTCGGAGTGGAGGACAGGATATAAATCCAATATCTTCATCTTCATCTTCTTCATACATGGCAGGCATGTCCATACATCCAAAAGTATTGGAAAATGATTGCTACAGAAATTAGTAACACATTAAATGTAAACTTACCTTACAACCCAGAGGTGCTCCTTCTGGAAAACTCGACACACACAGCTCTGCTGAAAAGAAAATGGGAAATAATATTAATTTTATTAGGTATTGCAAGAATTCTTTTAGCCTACAATTGGAAATCTATGAATATACCATCTATAATTATGCGGAGGAATAAAATTTGGGACTATTTTATCTTACACAAACTGGCCTATTTAGACAAAGATACACCCTCAAATTTGTATGAAAAGAAAATCATAGAAGTACAGCTTCCAGTAGTGTCCTACTTGACTGAACATAGTAAGTTGCCCAGGAATACTATATACCAAAACTTGATATATTTTTGAACTGCTGTATATTCATGTAACTAGTGCTGTTTAAGTTTAATACGAAGCAAGTAATCTGTATGTGTGCATCTTTGGAAAAATAAAAAAAATGGTTAATTTAAAAAAAATATATGCAAACTTAGAAATACTTGGCAGAAAAGTCAGCATGGGAGGAATTCTCCAAAAGTAAAATGTTACAGGTATAATTGGCAGAGAGAGGATTAGGGATTGTGGCCATCCCTCAAAGAGCGCACACACACACACACACACACCCCGCTTGGAAAATGTCAGTCACTCCTCACTCATGAGAAGTGAGCACTGGATTTGCATAGACAACATGTAGCACACATTACTGGGAATTGCAGGAGACACCGTGTACCCTCCGACGAAGCAACTCTGTGCTAACGATTTCCACTGAGCCTGATGGAAAGGTCAACACCACTTGAGGCCCATCCATCTTCTAGCTATTATTGGCTTCTTTCTTTTCTTTTAGGTTTCCTTCCTCTCCCCCCCCCCCCCCCCCCCAATCCTATTGGAAACAAACAGCTATTTCTGGGCCATCCACACATCTCCAATGACTTTATTCAGTGCAGTGTCTAATTATCCAAACTGTGAAAATGAAAGAACGGCTGATACAGAAACCCTGATGAAAATGCCCGCAAGTAATGGAAAACAATATTTATAAATATCATTTGAAAATGCAGATGTTTCAAAGTGAATGGTTAAAAGTTTCGACGAGACGGGGGGTAGGCAAAAGTCAGATATGGAGATAGGAGTCACAAGAAGACCATTTTTTTCAATGTTATTGATCAGGTGGGAAGGGTGCATCCATTGGGTTGCCAGCCTCCAGGTGGTGGCTGGAAATTTCCTGGGATTACCACTGATCTCCCAGGGGCAGAGATCAGTTCACCTGGAGAAAGGCCACTATGGAAGGTGGACTCTGTGGCACTAAGCCCTGCTGAAGCCCCTCCCCTCCTCAAATCTTGCCCTTCTCAGGCTCCACCCACATATCTTCAGGTATTTCCCAACCCAGAGCTGGCAACCTTCTCCATGGATTTGGTTACAGATCTTGTGTACAAATGGATGATGTGCATCATCAGCAAATATGTTTTAAAAGCAAACGACTAGTTTGTGGTCTTTTTGAAATGTAGACAGGCAAGACCAAGGGCCAGTAACAAAATGTTGGAGGTTTCCAAAGCTAAAGGTATTCCTGTGTTCATGGAGGTAGCTGTTTGGAGGTGGCTGTTGAGAGCCGGTTTGGTGTAGTGGTCAAGTACATCTGGAAGAACCGGGTTTGATTCCCCACTCCTCTACATGCAGCTGCTGGAATGGCCTTGGGTCAGCCATAGCTCTCACAGAGCTGTACTTGAAAGGGCCGCTTCTGCAAGAGCTCTCTCAGCCCCACCTACCTCACACAGGATGTCTGTTGTGGGGGAAGAAGATAAAGGAGATGGTAAGCCGCTCTGAGACGCTGATTCGGAGAGAAAGGCAGGGTATAAATCTGCAGTCGTCTTCTTCTTTTCTGGTTTTGGGGCAAAACTCTATGGTTTGAGGGTGATTTTAACACAGAGTTTTGCCCCAAACCCACAGCATCATCCCCATCATCACCAGTGCATAGGTCTTTTTTTGTAGCAGGAAATCCTTTGAATATTAGGTCACACACCCCTGATGAAGGTAAGGCGGAGGAAGGTAAAGAAGATTGTAAGCCGCTTTGAGATTCAGAGTGAAGGGCCAGGTATAAATCCAATGTCTTCCATCTTCTGTTTTCAAATCAGTAGTCCTGAACATAACATCTCCTGGATTCTTCAGAAGCACCTCCTAGTTCAGTGGAATGCAGGGAATCCAGGATTGACTGTTCACTTTGAGGAAAAGGTGCTTTGGTGGTGAAGGAAGTGAGCACCAGAAAACACACTGGTGCACACCATGGATCCTGTGGGCACCACGCTGCGGATCACTGCAGCAGAAGCTGATCTACTAGTTTTCCAATGTTGAGTGGACTTTCTCAACACAAAGGAACATTCAAAGGTGGACTCCACCATCACCAGTCTGAAACAGTGCCTTCGGTTCTACCAGCTCGGTATTCGATGACCTTATTGTGTTCTTATTCTTATGTTCTTATTTCCTATGAAGAAAGGTTGAAACGCTTGGGACTCTTTAGCTTGGAGAAACGTCGACTGCGGGGTGACATGATAAGAGGTTTACAAGATAATGCATGGGATGGAGAAAGTAGAGAAAGAGGTACTTTTCTCCCTTTCTCACAATACAAGAACTCGTGGGCATTCGATGAAATTGCTGAGCAGACAGGTTAAAACGGATAAAAGGAAGTACTTCTTCACCCAAAGGAGATGGTGGCGGCCACAAGTATAGCCACCTTCAAGAGGGGTTTAGATAAAAATATGGAGCACAGGTCCATCAGTGGCTATTAGCCACAGTGTGTGTGTATATATAAATTTTTTTGCCACTGTGTGACACAGAGTGTTGGACTGGATGGGCCGTTGGCCTGATCCAACATGGCTTCTCTTATGTTCTTATTCTCTTGCATCTGTGAGCCAGGCATCAAGTTCTTAAACATCTTTCCCTTTTTAAAATAAGTAAAATAAAGAACATGTGAATGGGCTCTCATTCTGACAATATCAGGGTGAATTAAATGTATTTGAAATCTTTCAGACTTTATATTTTGCTCCTTAACAAATGACTTTTACATCTGAGTTACAAAAAGGCACTGATTTGTGATTTTTATTTTATTTTTTGTTACCAGTGCCTCTGCAGTAACCATTCTGCTCTGAAACTAGTCTACACTCTTGGATGATTTGGAAAGTATTATATATTCATATTCATCTGCCAGCTACCTCTTATTCAAAACCTGCATTGTTTTGCCAGAATTGCAGGTAATAATGCTGCCATTGTGAACTTATCCCTACGCTACCTTTAATGACTTTCCCTAATTTGCAAAGTGGCAGTGTTCCATGTCACATTATGTAGTCATTACAAGGATTACTCTGTCGTCGATTAATTTTAAACATTTCTGGAATGCCTGGCACCGAACTGCTGCTACTAACTTAAAGTTCAAATTGAAAACTGGAGGAGAGGGAGAGGTGCGGGAGCAGAATCCTTAACAGAAGTTTTGTGTTCTTCCTTCAATAGGGAGGCACTGATGTAACCATTACTGATTCTTTTTTGTTTCATATCTTTCGAGTTTGTATCTTGTCATTTGGTTTTAATTTGCCTCCATCTCCCCCTCCACTGTTCCTTTTCCCCCTTTTTATGCCATTTTTACACAACTTACCCCTGAAAGAGTTTGATGAAAGAACAAGAAACATTCTCATCAGGTTTAAAGGTAATGCAAAACTTGGGGGGTGAGAGGCAAAGTACCACTGGCTTTCCCCCTCAAAGGTTAATGTGAATGGTAAGGGGTTTGTTCCACTCTGCAGGTGTTGCTATTTTTTGGTCTACATAGCCCTTATTATCTTCAAGGCCAGACTTGGAACTGTGGTAATTAGCTTATCATGAGAACCTGCAGCCCACAGGATGGGAGCGGGGCGGTCAGGAGTGGTGAGGTGATTTTCTAGAGGGTTCCAGCAAGACTGTATGCTGATTGGATGTCATCTAGGCTTGCCAGTCCTGCAGGTCCTGGCAGGGGATCCCCTGGTTTTGCAGGCTCCTCCCCACCACTAGCCAGCTGGCTGGCTGGCAGGGGAAAGCCCTGCCCCAACAGCCACTATGTGCCTTTCCACCATGGAAGTCTTAGAAGAAGCCTGGAAACTTGGAAGGTGTGTGTGCCTTTAAGTCTCACTAGAAGCAAGACTTAATGGAGGTGGGGTGAGCTGGCAGAGCCAAATGGCTGTTCCCAGTGAGTCTGTGAAGCTGTGAGAAAGGAAGAGAAGCCAGTACAGTCCCTCTGTTTTTTTTATATCACTTTCAGAAGTCATTTGCATAGTAAAGAGTACACTAGAACTTTTGTTTCCCTGAGTTAGTCTGAAGCAGTTAGTGGAAATACAGCAGATGGTTACATTCAGCAACTCCCATGAGTAAATTGCCCCAGGGAGATTGGAAAAGTGTGTGCATGCTGTGTTTATTTTGACTATTTTGTGAGTGTGTGGTGTATGTTCACTTTCATTTAGTAGAACTGCAGCTGCTGGGGGATGAGGAAATGAAGACCTCATTCAAGGGAAGTGCACCGCTGTATTTTTATTTATTTATTTTAGGGAATGGGAAAGTCTTCTGGCTCCACCCCCAAAGTCCCCAGATATTTTCCTAGCTGGACCTGGCAACCAACCCTCCCTCCCTCCAACATCTGATGTTCATGTCTCATGACTCTCTAGCACAGGGGTCCTCAAACTACGGCCCGCGGGCCAGATGCGGCCCACTGAGGATGTTTATGCGGCCCGCCGGGTTATGGCAAAATCAGACCGGAAGTGACGTTTGACCTAAACTTGCGTTAGCAATGCACACTTCCGGCACTGGGCTGAGGCGGCAGAGACAGAGTGTGAGGCAATACCGAGGTGAGGTGAGTTCCCAGGCTGGGGTGTGTGGTGTGGAGAAGGGAGAGAGATGCAGAAGACAGAGAACTGACGGCCCGCGGCCTTGTACAGTAACGGCAGCCACCACAACAGTCCGGCCCTCCAACAGTCTGAGGGACAATGAACTGGCCCCCTATTTAAAAAGTTTGAGGACCCCTGCTCTAGCATCTGACATTTATTCTATGTGGCTCTTACGTTAAGCAACTTTAGCTACCCCTGATCTACAGCCTCCTGCTGCATCTGGGTGGAACTGCACCCTTTCCCCTCAGAAGGCCCCTCCCTCCGGTTTCGAGATGGGCTTGCCCTCCCCCTCATGGATCACCTGGGCTCCCCCTTCTCCTGCAATAGCCTGAGCCACTTCCTCCCCCCTGGCCGGTAGAGAGCTGGTCTCCGCAGAGAGGCTTTCCTCTCCCTACCCCACTTCTAGAGTTGGGCTGCATGTTACCACATTCACTGAATACTGGCCGTCAAGGAGATCTCAGTCAATTATCACAGAGTAGGACTGGTTTCTTCATAAACCCCCATTTGTGTGATGCCTACCAGCCCTCTCCCGTCCACAGGCATCCATGACACAGATATAGAGAGAACTCTGAATGTCATGTTGGGTATAATATCAGACTCAGACACCAGATCAGCCCTCTCTAGGGTCCGCATATCCCTGAACGAGTTGGTCTCTCAGCTGCACTGGTTTTCTGTAGTGCCCCTAGGCTTCTGCTGGTTCCATGGTGACAAAGAGGCACTCATGGTTAATTGCAGACCCTTGTTTCTTTCACCTTTTGTGCGGCTGGTGTTTTTGGAGGAGGTTTGGAACTCTCTGCTTGTAACTGGGAACAGCAAAACACACACTCTCATATTTAATTCCTCCAAATCTCTGTTCCCTACTTGAAGTGGGGAGGAGAGAGCTTGACCATCCCTTTTCTAGACCTATTAGCATTTGTATGAGGTAAGTCTGGAAAGCAATTGAACCGACTTCACTTTTCCTGACTGTTCTCTGCCTGGAGGGAGAGAAAGAGAGAGAGAGAGAGAGACTTTTAAAACTAGCCTAAGAGTGAAGGTTTTACTCATGGCAAACCTCCTAAGGGAAAAAGAAATGCTTCTTCACAAGCTATTTTAACACAAACAAGTGATTGCTCTCTGTTTTCAAAGGTTAAACTGTCAAAGCCATTCTTGCGTCTTGTGTTTCATCAGCTAACATTCAATTCATTTCTTAAAAAAGCAAACAGTATTCCTGTTCTACCCTGAAGCAATGATTTTTAATACAGTCATCTCTTCAGCCACTTACTACTTAGGGAATCTATTTATACCAGTAGAAAGTAGAAATATTTCCTAGGAGATTACAGCGTAACTCACATATAATCCTTTTTGTAGACAATCATTTATTTACTTATTTGAACATATACCTTGCCTGACCTCATCATTTCAAGGCAACTGGCTGCCTGGGCTTGAGTAATATTTGATTTCTTGTTCCCTTAAATGAAATCTGTTAAGGTTTCTATTGCCGTGAACTTTTGAGAGAAAGGAACTCTGAATGTTGTAGGTTTATGTTATACGTTTTACAAGTATGATTTGTTTTAAAACGATGAGTCTTGTGGATATAGCTTGGGGGGTGTTGGTGAAGATTTGGGGACCATTTAAAGGCTATACAAGAAAGTGTATTTTTTGGACTCGTCTTGCAGCCTCCCCACCACATACACACACGCACAAGAGTAAACTTTCTTGAGGTTTCTTTAAAAAACAAACTAACCAAGAATCATGTGGCGGGGGATAGATACCTCATCTCTGTACCAATCAAAGTTCAGAGAAGGGGTACCTTCCACCTCCCTCTTCCCCCACCCCAGCTCCATCTGCCCCCTCCCCATCCATTCCACATGGCTCCCTCCACCTCCCGCTGGTCCACCTCCCTCTTCTCTGCCGGCTCTAGCTGCCGCTGATGACGCTTCATCGGCTCAGCCATGGCAAAAAGAAAAAAGAGAAAAAGCCAGCTGCGCCTGGGAGGGCCCCCTGTAAGTCAGGGGGCAGTGCCCCCACAGGCTTCCCCTTTGGCTACGGGCCTGTCTGTGGGGGGTCCACTTGAAGGCTGGCATCTAGGGTTGTCAAGTCCAATTCAAGAAATATCTGGGGACTTTGGGGGTGGAGCCAGGAGACACTGGGGGTGGAGCCAGGATCAAGATTGTGACAAGCTCAATTGAACTCCAAGGGAGTTCTGGCCATCACATTTAAAGGGACTACCGGTTACATCTTTTGAATGTCTTCCTTCCATAGGAAATAATGAAGGATAGGGGCACCTTCTTTTGGGGTTCACAGAATTGGACCCCCTGGTCCAATCCTTTTGAAACTTGGAGGGTATTTTGAGAAGAGGGAGCGGATGCTATGCTGAACGTTTGGTGCCTCTTATCTCAAAAATCTGCCCCCCCCCAGAACCCCAGATATCCGTGGATCAATTCTCCATTATACCCTATGAGAATCCATTTCCATAGGGAATAATGAGTGCTCAGCAGACATTTCCCCCCGCCCCACTTTCTGATGACCCTGAAGCTGGGGGGAGGGCCTCCAAACCGGGGGGGGGGGGGATCCCATGCCCCCACCTGGGGATTATATCAACCACATGGGATAAACACAATAAGAGATGAGTAAAGAGGAAACTCCTGTGTTACACAATTTCTTACTCACAAGGAGTTACTTATATTTATTACACTGAAAGTTCAATATTTCATTTACCAAATCATTTTTATAATTATTACTATACACTTTCACTATTGCAGAAAACAATGCTATTCAATTTTCATACAAGAATTATATATAAATGTTTCAATCACTTCATATACACAAAAGGAAACGATGAAGAGTCCAACAGATAAAAGGTCTATGGCTTGTATCTTGCTTGTTGTAAAAGTTCACAGCATCTCTAACAGATGAAATAAGGAGCTTTCTTTGGAATTCGGAAGGGCTAGAACCCAGTAGGGTTGCCAAGTCCAATTCAAGAAATATCTGGGACTTGGGGGGTGGAGCCAGGAGATTTTGGGGTGGAGCCAGGAGACATTGGAGTGGAGCCAGAAGCAAGGCTGTGACAAGCATAATCAAACTCCAAAGGGGGTTCTAGCCATCACATTTAAAGAGACTGCACACCTTTAAAATGTATTCCTTCCTCAGGAAATAATGGAGAGGGGCACCTTCTTTTGGGGCTCATAGAATTGGACCCCCTGGTCCAATCTTTTTGAAACTTGGGGGGTATTTTGGAGAGAGGCACTGGATGCTATACTGAAAATTAGGTACCTCTACCTCAAAACAAAGCCCCCCAGAGCCCCAGATACTCGTTGATCAATTCTCCATTATTTTCTATGGCAGGGGTGGCCAACAGTAGCTCTCCAGATGTTTTTTTTGCCTACAACTCCCATCAGCCCCAGCCAGCATGGCCAATGACTGGGGCTGATGGGAGTTGTAGGCAAAAAACCTCTGGAGAGCTACTGTTGGCCACCCTGTTCTATGGGAATAAGTCTCCATTGGGAATAATAGAGTTCCCAGCAAACATTTTCCTTCCCTCCCCCCACTTTCTGATGACCCTGAAGTGGGGGGAGGGTCTCCAAACCGGGGGATCCCCTGCCCCCACCTGGGGATTGGCAACCGTAGAACCCCGTGCCCTCTTGTTCCTGCCTTTGAACCATACCAGCTCTGCAGATATCAGCTATAAATACTACTACTAACTGTGGTTGCTCCTGTTTCTCAGTAAGCTGTTCTCAGGATTTTATATCTGCACAGAAAGCTGGACAATGGTTTCTTTTATGTATTTCAGATGTCTGTATTCTTCACAATGCTCTCGAGTTCCCTTCTACGCACACAATTAAAACAGTATGTAATACCGATTTGCAACAAAATCCATAAGAGATCCACACTAAAGCCATTGAAAGCAGCAGTTAAAACTCATTTTTGAAGCTTCCTTTTGCAGAGCAAATCCAGAAGCAAATCAGCAGGAAATATGAGGCACCTGTAACTGAGAGGCACTGCCTGTTAATATGAAGCACCCCAATACCTAGAGAGAGAGAGTGGGGCTCCTGTTTCTGAAAACAAAATGGAGTCTGACCAGAAACAGGCCAAGAAAACACTCCATCTAAAATGGAGTGGACCCAGCAGAGAGTTTGTTCTGGTCATCCCCTGGAGGCCTCCTCTCAGTGCAACCCCACCCAGTCCCTCCACCTCCTCCCAAACAGGATGCATAATAACAATGGGGACTGCTGGTAAGTATCACTCACACCCTAATCCTCAGCTACTGATTAATCAGCCATCTCCTTGGCTCTTTCTGTGACTCAGTTTCTCTTTGTCTACTGCTATGGTAATGTCTGACACCTGGACAGATTCTTTGTTTTCTATACTTGCCTCTCCTCAGGGGTGTCTTTGCTGAACTGCCCAAACCATTAACACATATCCTGACCTTTTGTAACCTATTGGGTGGACATTACTAAGCCAGCATTATTTATTGTTACCTGGAGATCCATTCAGGTGACCGAGTCAGTTCTGCTCATTGGCTTAAGGTGAGCAACCAATCAGGTACTTAGGAAAGACGCAACACTACCCACTGCAAACCACCCCCTTTTCTGGGACGGCCTCACCCCCTCCTAAGATTATATAACCAGAGAGAAAGCATGCTCTGTCTTTCTGCCTGAGCAATATGTAACCAGATTGTTCCTCCCTCCCTACTCTAAGTAAGGAGCATCAGGCGTGGCACATCACAGTGCATGTCTATATCTTCTAGTTGTGACTGGACCCTAAGCCACCAGGATCAGGTCGTATACCCTGTCTATGTTTTTACCCTTGTGTTACCCCACTATCAATTTCATATCTGTTTTCTTAGGCCTGTATGTATGTTGTATGATTTTATACCCTTGTATGTTTGCCTTTATTTTATAATAAAACCCCTATTATTATTACACCAAATCTCCTCGTTATTGGGTGATTTCTTATGCAGATGCCTTCTGTATATATAGGTTCTCAAGAGCTCGCTAAAAGGCTGATTGCCCACCAAGCTAAATTCCCCAGAACCCTATTTTTAGGGCAATTTGCCAAACAGCCTCACTTGCAAAAAAGAAAAGTGATCAAATAATCAAACTAAGCTTTGATGATACGTGCAGAGGCACTCAGGGCTGGTTGCAGATTTTGAGGAGTCCCCTTCCCACCTACTCATCCATGTTTCTCACTTCTTCCCTATACACCCTTGCTGCTCACAAGTCTGTCCTCTGCCCATGCTCATAGCTATCTCGTAGTGCCAGATTAAACCCTGGGGAGGCCCCTAGGCAGTCAAAAACTTGGAGGCCCCCTTGCAAATTATCTCAGAGTTGGAGCACCTGTTCTGCCACCACTCGCCCCCACTGCAACCCATAGGCACCTTCTCAAAAGCCCCTTTAACAAAACTGTGGGGGAGAAGTAGAGAAAGACAAACTTGGAGACAATGCCAGCAGCCACACCAGGCAAATCGGGCAAAGAGCGGCTCAGTTGCTAGCTGTGCGTGCAGGCTGGGAGGGCTGCAAGCAAGGGGGGAATGGGGCAGGGGGGAGCCGGCCCAGGGCCCCTAAAGGCGTGGGGCCCCATAGGCCAGTGCCTACTTTGCCTAATTGTTAATCCAGGCCTGGCCATCTGCACTGTTCCAGTCAGTGTATGCATCTGGGCACATGACATGGGTGGTAAAACACACAAATGAGCTGGCAGAGAAGTGGCATGTCGGGGGCCAGTAGGGTTGCCAGCCTCCCTGGAGATTTCCCACTTTTACATCTGATCTCCAGCTGGCAGAGATCAGCTCCCCTGGAGAAAATGGCTGCTTGGAAGGGTGGACTCACTGTACCATGCTGAGGCTCCTCCCCTCCCCAAACCCCGCCTTCTCCCAGATCCACCCACAAAACCTCCAGGTATTTTTCAACACAGACCTGGCAACCCTATGGGGCAGTGAGCCCAACCCAAAAGCCAAGAGGTTTATTTTTTGCCTAGTACCTCAAATTCAAGAAGTAAACTTATTGGCTTTCTGCTGTGGAGGGCAACCTCCTGCCCCTGTGTTCCAGTCCCCAAACTAATCCAGTAGGGAGCCTGAAGGAGGAGGGCAGTATCGTGTAAAAGCCATTTTCCCCATCTCTACCTCCCAAATGCTTCTGCCCTCCCACCTTCAAATACAGGCGAATAGGGTCTGAACTTGCTGAGACTGAGAGGGAAAAAGATCTTGTGGTGGTAGTGGATAGCTCAATGAAAGTGTCAACCCAGTGTGCTGCAGCAGTGAAAAAGGCAAAATGTATATTAGAGATGATTAGGAAAGGGACTGAGAATAAAACAGACGCTATTGTAATGCCTCTATATAGATCCTTGGCGTGGCCTCATTTGGAATACTGTGTACAGTTCTGGTTATTATATCTCAAAAAGGACACTGCAGAGCAGGAAAAAGTACTGAGGAGGGCAACCAAGATTTTGAGTTTGAAGAGTCTGGGACTTTGTCATTTAGAAAAGAAATGACTAAGGGCAAGGGTCGTTTTGTAGAAAAACAGGTGGTGGAGCTCATTAGCATAACTCATTAGAGCTCCTACCCTACCAGCCAAAAGCAAACTGATGCAAGAAAGGAGAGCACCAGGTGAGCGAGACCTGCTTGGGCTGGCTAGAGATCCAGCCAACCAAAGCAGGCCTTGGTCTCCTGGGCCACCCCTTCCCCCGTCAAAAGGCCAGCAAGCCACCCAAAATCACATAAGTAGTGGAGAAAGGGTGGTGTGGGCTTCTCCAAGGGTTAATGAGGGCTTCTGGGAGCATGGCAAAGCTCCTGGTGGCTGGCTGCCCGCTCTCCTAATCCAGGGATTGTTATGCAGTTGCACCTACTATTCAATGGACAAGGTGGGGGGGCATCAGAAAGGTTCAGCTGCATTCTTGTGAGCTCCTGCTGAATCTGAGGCCTGACTAAGGGAGTGGGGGGGAAGAGGGACTGAGAGCAACCTGGCTGTGTCTGCTTGCTCTGCCCCCTGCAGCTTTCCTCTTGCCAGATTTAAACAAAGTCCAAGCCTCTTTTAAACCTGCCAAGGTTTGAAGGCACATGGTGGCAGGGGGCAGAGCAAGCAGACACAGCCAGGTTGCTCTCAGTCCCTCTGTTTGTTGGGAGGAAAACTCTACCCCCTAGGCTGTTCTTTTGTTTTCCTGAAGAACTTAGTTGAAATACAGCAGATGGTTATATTCAGCAACATGAGTAAATTGCCCAGTGAGATCACAAAAGTGTGCGCTTGCTTACTGCGTTTATTTTGGCCTCTTTGTGAGTGTGTGTGAGTACCTGTTCACTTTCATTTAGTGGAAGTTTAGCTGCTGGGGGGTGAGGAAATGAAGACTGTATTCAGGGGAACTGCACTGCTGTACTTTATTTATTTTAGAAAATGGGAAAGTTTCCTGGCTTCACCCCCAAAGTCTCCCAGCTCCACCCCCAAAAGTCCCCAGATATTTTCTGACAACCTTAGTAGCCACCATGGCACGCATGGACACCACGTTGGGGACTCTTGGATTAGAATATTTGACTAGGATCTGGAAGACCCAGATTCAGATCTCCGCACTTCTATGAAAGTCAGCTGGGTAACCTTGGGCCAGTGACACTCTCCCAACCTAAACTATCTCTGGTGAATACCAGGCTTCATTTTGGGCAGGAGTTCACAGGAGCAGAGCTCTGGAACCTCTAAATTTTATTGTGCTCTTTCTTTCTTACCCCCCTCCCCCAAATACTTGCTTCTGGGCTTCATTCCCCTATGAGAATGTTGTTGAACTCTTAAGATTTGACCAACTTTCTAATATTTTCCCCCACAACAAATGGGAAAATAATCAAAACAAAAATCTGTACTCTTTCATTGAAATCTGCCTCCGTTCCTAAGGACTGGAAGGTAGCAAGCGTCACCCCCATCTTTAAAAAGGGTTCTAGAGAAGATCCGGGAAATCAGTCTGACTTCAATACCAGGAAAGTTGGTAGAAAGCATTATCAAGGACAGAATGAGTAGGCACACTGATGAACACGGGTTATTGAGGAAGACTCAGCATGGGTTCTGTAAGGGAAGATGAGTAGGTGCCCCCATCCTTCATTATTTCCAGCGGAGGGAAGCTGTCCTCACTAACCTGTTACAGTTCTTTGAGGGGGTGAACAAGCATGTGGACAAAGGGGACCCAATAGATGTTATTTACCTAGACTTCCAGAAAGCTTTTGATAAAGTTCCTCATCAAAGGCTCCTTAGTAAGCTCGAGAGTCATGGATTAAAAGGACAGGTCCTCTTGTGGATCAAAAACTGGCTAATTAATAGGAAGCAGAGCATGAGTAAAAATGGGCAGTCTTCACAGTGGAGGACGGTAAGCAGTGGGTGCCGCAGGGTGCAGTACTGGGCCCCATGCTCTTTAACTTGTTCATTAATGATCTGCAGTTGGGAGTAAGCAGTGAAGTGGCCAAGTCTGCAGATGACACTAAATTGTTCAGGGTGGTGAGAACCAGAGAGGATTGTGAGGCACTCCAAAGGGATCTGTTGAGGCTGGGTGAGTGGCCGATGAGGTTCAATGTGGCCAAGTGCAAAGTAATGTACATTGGGGCCAATAATCCCAGCTACAAATACAAGTTGATGGGGTGTGAACTGGCAGAGACTGACCAAGAGAGAGATCTTGGGGTCATGGTAGATAATTCACTGAAAATGTCAAGACAGTGTGCAATTGCAATAAAAAAGGCCAACGCTGGGAATTATTAGGAAGGGAATTGAAAACAAATCAGCCAGTATCATAATGCCCCTGTATAAATCAATGGTGCGGTCTCATTTGGAATACTGTGTACAATTCTGGTCACCACACCTCAAAAAGGATATTATAGCATTGGAAAAAGTCCAGAAAAGGGCAACTAGAATGATTAAAGATTTGGAACACTTTCCCTATGAAGAAAGGTTAAAAACGCTTGGGGCTCTTTAGCTTGGGGAAACATAGACTGCGGGGTGACATGATAGAGGTTTACAAGATTATGCATGGGATGGAGAAAGTAGAGAAAGAAGTACTTTTCTCCCTTTCTCGGGCATTCAATGAAATTGCTGAGCAGTCAGGTTAAAACGGATAAAAGGAAGTACTTCACCCAAAGGGTGATTAACATGTGGAATTCACTGCCACAGGAGGTGGTGGCAGCTACAAGCATAGCCAGCTTTAAGAGGGGATTGGATAAAAATATGGAGCAGAGGTCCATCAGTGGCTATTAGCCACAGTATATATATATGTGTGTGTTTGTGTGTATGTGTATATATATATACACACACACACACACACACACACTCATATTGGCCACTGTGTGACACAGAGTGTCGGACTGGATGGGCCATTGGCCTGATCCAACATGGCTTCTCTTATGTTCTTAAAACATATAAAGCAGGCAGCTGGAAATCTTCATCATGCCACTGTGGCCACTTAGGAGAATTTTAAAAGTATGATGGGAGTAAGGTTTTATTTATATGATACTTCAAAAAGCATTTTAAGCTAGATGCTGAGCTGAAGAAGAAGATGATGACCACAGATTTATACCCCACCCTTCTCTCTAAATCAGAGTCTCAGAGTGGCTCACAATCTCCTTTATTTCCTTTCCCCACAACAGACACCCTGTGAGGTGGGTGGGGCTGGAGAGGGCTCTCACAGCAGCTGCCCTTTCAAGGACAACCTCTGGCAGAGCTATGGCTGACCCAAGGCCATTCCAGCAGGTGCAAGTGGAGGAGTGGGGAATCAAACCTGGTTCTCCCCGATAAGAGTCCACACACTTAACCTCTGCACCAAACTGGTGATGTCAGGGGTGTGTGGCATATGCAAATGAGTTGTGCATATAAGCTCCAGCACCTCTTTTTCTACAAAATGACTCCTGGTGAATTCAGTGCAGGATCCAGTACTTTGTAGTTCCTAGCATCTCTGGAGGGGGTTTGTTGTTGGGGGAGGGGATTATCACTTTGTGGCCCCTTCTGTGCCCTGTCCAAGGGCAGCAAAAAAGCCTGCAACCTGGCAGTGTCCCTAAACTGCCTTCTTCCCAATGTGACCTGCTTCCAAATGCAGAAGGTAAACCAATTAACATTTTATAGTCAAGGCCCTCAACAATGGCGCCTTCTCAAAGGCCTCAGCACAGCGTGAGGTGGCTCTTTTCATTATCGCATTCAAACGGGCTAAGCCCCTCGGGGAAGTGCGCAGAACTTTCTGTGGCATTTCTTTTGCCAGCCTGATTCCGTGTGAACTTTGTAAACTACAGGGAGGTGGTCATAAATGTTTCAGAAGAGCCTCATCATTAGCCACTGAGGAAGGAAGGAGGTCTGGGGCCTGAAGACTGAAATGTTTGCTATTTAACTTTGACCGGTTTTTAAGCTCCTTTTACAATATGTAGGCAGTCTAGGAACCTCTCGGGGTGGATGTCAACATACCATGAGATGGACTGGCAGCCAGGGCACAGTGCTTCTGTTGGGGCCCACTGAAGCTGACACCCCCCCCCCCCCCAACGCATCTCTCTGGTCACCTTAATCCTCTTCCCCATTTGTTTTCTTGAAGTATACGACCCCCTCTCCCCGCCCCATTATCCCTGTGAAGAAATGCATTTTTTTCTTTGGAGGTTTGAAATGAGCAAAACCTTCACCCTGAGTTTTAAAAGTCCACCCCCCCCCCCCCCAGCAGAGAACAGTCAGGAAGAGAAGTCAGAGGAATTGGTTTCCAGACTTATCTCAGCCCACCTTCATACAAATGCTAGCAGGCCAGTCCCCCTGTAGACAAGGAACAGAGATTTGGAGGAATTAAGACTAGAAAGCGGGGGGGGGGGGGGGGGGTTGTAGCAGGAACTCCTTTGCATATTAGGCCACACACCCTGATGTAGCCAATCCTTCAAGAGCTTACAGTAGGCCCTGTAAGAAGAGCCGTGTAAGCTCCAGGAGGATTGGCTACATAAGAGGGGTGTGGCCTAATATGCAAACGAGCTCCTGCTACCCAAAAAGCCCTGCTAGAAAGACTTCAGGGAGAAATTTCTGGAGACTTCAGGAACTTCCTTAACCTATTCTAACCAGGTCAGTAAGCTGGGAAAAGGGAGAAGATCAACTGGAAGCAAGGAGGAAGGCAGGTCTCTTTTGTGCTGAGTAGACAGAACTCTCAACCAAGGTCTGGAGGAGGAGGCCATTAACCATAGAATCATAGAGTTGGAAGGGATCTCCAGGGTCATCTAGTCCAACCCCCTGCACAACGCAGGAAACCCACAAACACCTCCCCCTAAATTCACAGGATCTTCATTGTTGTCAGATGGCCATCTAGCCTCTGTTTAAAGACCTCCAAAGGAGAGCCCACCACCTCCCGAGGAAGCCTGTTCCACTGAGGAATCGCTCTAACGGTCAGGAAGTTCTTCCTAATGTTGAGCTGGAAACTCTTTTGATTTAATTTCAACCAATTGGTTCTGGCCTATCCTTCTGGGGCCACAGAAAACAATTCCACACCGTCCTCTATAGGACAGCCCTGTACTTGAAGATGGTGCTCATATCACCTCTGAGCCACCTCCTCTCCAGGCTAAACATGCCCAGCTCCTTCAACCTTTCCTCATAGGACTTGGTCTCCAGACCCCTCACCATCTTCATCGCCCTCCTCTGGACCCCTTCCAACCAAGTGCTGGCTTGAAGAACTGGAGAAAGTTGCAAAGTAACAACTATGTAGAAATCTATACCACCTAGGGTTGCCAAGTCCAACTAAAGAAAAATCTGGGGACTTTGGGGGCGGAGCCAGGAGACACTGGGGGTGGAGCCAGGAACAAGGGTGTGACAAGCATAATTGAACTCCAAGGGAGTTCTGGCCATCACATTTAATGGGACAGCACACCTTTTTAAATGCCTTTCTTCCATAGGAAATAATTAAGGATAGGGGCACCATCTTTTGGGGCTCATAGAATTGGACCCTCTGGTCCAATCCTTTTGAAACTTGGAGGGTATTTTGGGGAGAGGCACTAGATGCTATACTAAAAATTTGGTTTCTCTACCTCAAAAAATAGCCCCCCCAGAGCCCCCAATACCCGTGGATCAATTCCCCATTATTCCCTATGGGAATCGTTCTCCATAGGGAATAATAGAGTGCCCAGTAGACATTTCCCTCCTCCCCACGCTTTCTAAAGGGGGGGGAGGGCCTCCAAACCAGGGAATCCCCTGCCCCCTCCCTCTCTCTCACACACAAATACTTACTAGATCTTGTTCCTGCAGAACTTTACTTGCTGGAAAACGAAAGCAAAAGGAGGGGCTGTTCCCCATGGAAACTATTACTGACCCTTTCCAATGAAGCCCTTCCTGTTTCCTGTGCAGCCTTAAAGGCACACGTTTTACAAACAGATCCGTTTGCAGGTTTGTAAACCTGCAGGAGCTCTACAACTACATGATGACTGCGGGGGTGGGGCTTCCCACGCTGGCCAGCTGGCTGGGGGCGGGGAGAAGCCTGTAAAAACAGGGGATCCCCCCCTGGGACCTGGGGATTGGGAAGCCTAATACCACCCTAAGCTAATGAGCCTGTCCTATATTTTAACATCTGATAGGGCATGTATAGAGAAGAACTTGGGCTGCCAATCACCAGATAGGGGCAGGATATCCCCCGGCTGGGAGCCCCCCCCCCCGCTTCAGGGTAATCAGAAGAAGCAGATATGTGACTCACACTCTTACACTGCTGAGTGTAATGTTTGTATATATATTAACATTGAGAAATGGTTCACGCATGCAAGAAAATGAGGTGGTAGAATGGACTTCACCACTTGAGATCAGGCCTAAAGCCTGGCATTTTACAGTTATGGGGGAGTTGAGAGCAAGTGTGGTGCAATGGTTAAGAGCAGCAAACTCAGATGTGGAGAACCAGGTTTGATTCCCCACTCCTCCTCCACATGCAACCTGCTGGGTGACCTTGGGCTGGGACGTGTCAGACTTCTCACAGCCCCACCTGCCTCACAAAGTGACTCTTCGTGGGGAGAGGAAGGGAAAGGTGAACGTAAGCTGCTTTGAGATGCCTTAAGGTAGAGAAAAAGCAGAGTATAGAAACCAACTTCTGCTGCCGCTCAGCGGTGCAGCCAGAAACTTTAGGATGGGGTGGCTTCTTTGTCATTTCATATTTTGAGACTCCATTGGGCAGTGACTAATGATATCATGGGACTGGGTAGCAGCCAGGGGGGACCTTGGGGATGTAACATTGGCTTGGATCCACTGAAGTATTTCTATGGACAGAAGACATTACCACTGCCGACTCAATTGCAGTGATAACTCTCTGGTGGATTTGAGCCATGTGATAGCATGTACCACATGATATCAGTGTCTGGTCGCAATTATATGAGCTACTCACAAGATTATTTACCAGACTACACACCTGCCTCATCTCTGAAACAAATAGAAGCTAGTGAAGGAGATTTCTCTCTGGGAAAATGTGTGTGTGTGTGTTGGGGGTAACCACTGCACAACCCAGGTTGTCAGCACTGCCTCAGTAAATGCAGGAGATTCTGAGGACAGTGTGCAGAGAGAGCAGAGTTTGGTATACATGACATCACTTCCAAGTTATGTTCTGGGAATTTCCCCTTATCTCTATAGTAAAGACCATAGAGAGATGGAGAAACTCCTAGAATGTCACTATGCATTTTTTTACCTCCCCCCCACCTTTATTTCCCATGGGTAAGGGGATTGGAGCAAGGGTGGGCAAGCTCTGGTTCAAATCAGGACCACTTTTGGTAGCTTTTAAAATATTCATTAAGCCATCCAGTCTCACCTCTGCCATCTAACATGTACCCTGGTTTCCAGCATAATTGTTGGGGAACAGTGATGCCTAGCCAGCTATATGCATGGACTGAGCATTTCCCAGAATCCTCTGCAGCAGCACAGAGGACTTCGTGGCAGGCAAGCCAACGTGGTCAGGCCCTGAAGGGGAAAACTTCAACAACCCTTGCAATAAACAAACAAATTTGGCAGCTTGTTTGATCCTCTGAAAACTAACAGACAAGTTCCTTGGCCCTTTTATGCAACTCACATTTGAACTAGCATGAGAGAGCCAGGAAGTAGCAGAGGAAACGTGTCAGGACCCTGCCGATTAAATAAAGTCTCATGTCTATTTTTAGTCAGACGAGAGTTAAATAAAGTGGCTTATTCATCAGCTTGATTCGAGATGAGTTCCAAAGAGGACAAAGGGGCGTGTGTCTCACCCTGGCCTCCTTCTCCTGTTTGGCACACAGAGCTAATGCCTCCCTGCCTTGTTCTTGGAGTGATTCAAAAGGAAGTCAGGAAAGCGTTTTGCTCCATCAGCGCGTGCTGTTTGGCTGGAACGGATCTTTGGTGATTGTAACGCTCGCTTATTATAGAAAATAGCAGAAGCGACTGAAATATCACAGGCATCGATAGAAAACAACTCCTGTGAACCTCCTGTTCTAGATCCTACAAGGCCTAAACAGGGATGGTGGAAAATGCTATCAAGTCAGCCCACTTATAGTAACCCCATAGGACAGAGGCGTCAAACTCATTTGTTATGAGGGCCAGATCTGACATAAATGAGACCTTGCTGGGCCGGGCTATGTCGATCCAGGCCATGTGTGTACCTATTTAAGATTAGTAAGCAGAGATAAACTTTTTAAAAGACAAAGACAAACACAACTAAAGTTTTTTTGTTTGTTTTTTTAAAACCACTTAAAAACATGCTTAAAACATTAGCACCTGTTGGTCTTAAAGGTGCTTTCTTTGTATTTCTCCCATGGGATCCAGGGAACTGAGCAAAGGAAGCTCTGGCTCTTTCCCTCCCTCCCCAGGAGACCAGGAGGGGGAGGAGCCTCAACCAATGGAGAAAATCAAGGTTTTCCTCTGTAGCTCCTGTGCGATTGAGCAAGCCTTGCCAAGCAAGCTGAGATGCAGAAGGAAGCAAGAGAGAGGGAGAAGGAAGCAAATGACAGCCAGTTGCTCGGGGGCCTGATTCAGCCCCCGGGCCATGTGTTTGACACCCCTGCCATAGGGTTTTCAAGGCAAGAGAGAGACAGAGGTAGTTTGCCGTTGCCTGCCTCTGCATCATGATCCTGGTATTCCTTGGAGGTCTCCTGTCCAAATACTGGCCAGAGGCAACTCTGCTTTGCTTCCAAGATCTGATGAGATCAGGCTAGCATGAGCCAACCAAACCAGGCACACAGCCTGACTACATGTTATATTTCCCCCAGGATTGTGTCCAGGTCAGAAGTCCTACCATTCCATGCTTCGCAAGTAAACAGGGGGTTGATTTGGATCAGGACTGCAGTATAGAGAAATGGCTTAGACCTTCCCCTGTGCCATTTTCCCAACCTGAAATGGCCAGGGGCATGCTACCTGCCTAATTTGGGCTGCATGTTTACAAATGACCTACCTGTTACTTTCCCACAAGGCAAATAGTATCCCTACCCATGCCATTCCACCTAGCCTTGGGGAAAACCTAAAATGTACAGATGGCCCAGACTTATCCAATCTCATCAGATCTCAGAAGCTAAGCAGTTTCAGCCCTTGTTAGTATTTGGATGTGAGATGACCAAGGCAGTCCAGGGTTGCTGCGCAGAGGCAGGCAATGGCAGATCACCTCTGAATGTCTCTTGCCTTGAAAACTCCGCAGGGTCACCATAACTCGGCTGAATAGCACTTTGCACATGCATGCATGCATGCATGCACGCACGTACACACACAGATCCTAAGACATGACTTGATAATCATGAAATTAGGTTGCTCAGTGCTGAATCTGTTCCAGGTCGGTTGCACATTGTGGTCATGAAGAAGAAGAAGACGACATTGGATTTATATTCCGCCCTCCACTCAGAGCCTCAGAACAGCTCACAATCTCCTTTATCTCCCTCCCCGACAACAGACACCCTGTGAGGTGGGTGGGGCTGAGAGATCTCTCACAGCAGCTGCCCTTTCAAGGGGCAACTCCTGTGATAGCTATGGCTAGCCCAAGGCCATTCCCGCAGGTGCAAGTGGAGGATTGGGGAATCAAACCCAGTTCTCCCAGATAAGAGTCTGCACACTTAACCACTATACCAAACTGGCTCTCAAACTTGAAGCCCTGGTATCTGCAGCAACTCCAGAAAAAAAAAAAACTAGTATGGGAGAGCAAAGGCATGGCAAAGGCTCCTCTTCACTACAGGTACAAGCCTTTGGCGCAAGTCAAAGGGCTTTTGCCCTGTGACTCTTAGCCTTGGAGTCTGGCCTGAGGGCCCTGAAGGAAAATGACTATCTCCTCACAAGTAGTCTCAAGAGGCAGTTTGGCAGGGGACTTTTCAGGGAAATCAAGATAAACAAAACTAATTTTGAAATGGATTGCAACAGCATGGCTGGTGAGGTAGCTGAGGCAGTGGTTGTCTGGAGATTGCAATAGCAGGGCGTCCCCAAGTGCCACCTGGAGGCTGACAACCAGTGATTTAGCTTGTTCCAGCCCCAGAGTTTATAAAATCCTAGGGAGTGTTTATAAGATCCCAGGAAATTTATAAGATCCCAGGAAAAGAGATTTGTTTCACCCTCCAAAGCAGCCATTTCCTCCAAGGGAACTGATCTCTGTAGTCTGGAAATCAGATGTAATTCCAGGAGATCTCCAGCCCACACCTAGAGGTTGGCAGCCTTAATTGCAATCCTTCTTGTGTTCTAACAACTAGGGAGCCTCTCTTGGTTTGCACCAGGTTTCCTTTGCAGTTCACTGGCAGTCTTTAAGCAGCAGCTGGACAAACACTTGTCAGAGAGATGCTCTGGGCTGTTCCCGCCTTGAGCAGGGAGTTGGACTAGATGGCCTGTATGGCCCCTTCCAACTCTGATTCTATTCTATTATTCTCAGTCCAGCACAGCCAGCGAGTAGCAGAGCTGTTTCCCGCAGGAGGAAAATTCAGATTATTAGTAGACCGGCAAAGAAGAGGAGGAGGAGAGCTTAAAATTTAAGAAGCAATACTGACTAAGAAGGGCGAAAGCGATTATTGCTCCCTTTACGTTTGATTGCCCCGGTATGAACTTGCCTCTGTGTGAGTTTTTTAAAATTGTGTTGCAGGATATGTGATTAGGAAAGACGAAATACGCAGCGCCAAATGTGTCCCTGCTTAACATTTTTGGATTCTGTGAGTGTAAACATCTGGATGTCAGAGCTGATGATGCTGATGCCGCATAGTCCTTTTGCTCACACTCGGTCCCTTGAAGGAAAGCGAGAAGTACGTCTGCACAAATTCACAGCCAGGCAATGTTGTTCAGAATCAGTATTGGAGCTGAGGTTTTCTGAGTCCAGGGTTTTGTTTGCTGTTCATAAAACCTTGAAATCCATTATAGGAGCCATGGTTTAGAGTTATTGGGTTAAATAGGGCAAAAGGAATATAAGCTAGAATTTTTGCAGATTCACAGCAAGGGAATTTGCTTGAGAACTTCCCCCCACTGTAATGCCATCATGATGTTCTCAGTTTAACCCATGCTTGATGAGAAACAGAATAATTAACATTTACTGCCATTCTCAACATCATTTTCCAATTCAATTCTGACAAGTCACAAGTGTATTGCCTTTTGCTTTTTTTTCCACACAACTTATACAGACCAAACTCTTATTCTTTCAATTTGTTAACTTCACTATCTTACCACTGGATTCTAACTTTATACTATTTTGCATGCTTAAGCACTACCCACAAGCTATATGTAGCACTGCTAACTGTACCCCATTTTATTGTCTGATGAAGTGTGCTTTTAGCACATGAAAGCTGACTTCAGTGGCTATTAGCCACAGCATATTGTTGGAACTCTCTGTCTGGGGCAGTGATGCTCTGTGTTCTTGTGCTTGGGGGGCAGGGCACAGTGGAAGCGCTTCTAGCCCCACTGGTGGACCTCCTGATGGCACGGGTCTTTTGGCCACTGTGTGACACAGAGTGTTGGACTGGATGGGCTATTGGCCTGATCCAATATGGCTTCTCTTATGTTCTTATTCTCAATAAAACTTTGTTGGTCTTAAAGGTGCTACTAGACTCCAACTTTGTTCTTTTAACCGTAAGGGAACCCTTTTGATATATGTTCAGCTGCTGCAGAACATAGAACTGTTGCAGAGGATTATGATAAATGTTTTAGAACACACATTTGGGTCACAGCTTCACTTGTTAAGTGCCACACGAAGTGAAAAGACCGGGGCTTTTTTTGTAGCAGGAACTCCTTTGCATATTAGGCCACACCCTCCTGATGTAGCCAATCCTCCAAGAGTTTACAGGGCTCTTAGCACAGGGACTACTATAAGTTCCAGGAGGATTGGCCATATCAGGGGTGTGTGGCCTAATATACAAAAGAGTTCCTGCTACAAAAAAAACCCAAAAAAGACCACTTGGAATCTCACACTTCATACTCCACAATGACAGGAGAGGAGGGACAAGTGGGAACCAGGCTGTCTTTTAGGAAAACTTGCCCACCTTGAATGTCCTTGTGATTGAGCAGTCAGACAGGGTTACTGTAAGGAATGGAAGCCAGTCTGCATGGGATGGCTGGGTGTGATTGGCTTCAACTGCAGGACTCTCTCTAGAATGGAGTGGCTGCAGCTTTAAAAGGTTTTTTTCCTCCTCCCAAGTGGCAGCTGTCTGAGTTGGAAACAGACGCTTTTCCGAAGGGGACTGCTGATAAGACCATCACGGCTCTCATGTGAGGAAAAGCCCCCTACTTTTCATACATGTGAACATCATGATCACCAGCATGGTTGCCAGGGTGCCTGGAGATTTGACTCTCACACCTCTGCTCTAAGAAGTGGACTTTGCTTGCAGTTTCTGGCTTATGTGGATACCATAAGCCTCAGCTTTGCATTCTACGTCTCTGAAGACATGCTCCAGCTGCTCCTTGTGTGCCCAGTCTTGGCCACTGCCGTGGAAGAAGCAAGGCCACCATGTTTCCAGCCTGCCTTCATGAATCTAAGGCTAACAACAAGCAGAATCCATCTTGCTTTCCTGATTCCATCTCAAGCATCTGCTTCAGCTTTTGCATAAGGCAATCAAGCTTGTCCAAGCACACCCTGCCAGGCTAGAGACTCCATTCCTCCTTAGTGGGAAAGTCACACGTACACACCCTAGCCTGCAAGCAACCCATTAACTCATGAATGGATTAATAGCTCAACTGTTGATCCTAATTGCTCAGCAATACCAGAACAATTACTCTTGCCCAGCAGAAGATGAGAAAAGAGGAAGGACATCTCCTGTCTTCATCAAGTCTTTTGTCTACACCGGGTGGTACCTAGGCCATGTATTTTATTCCCTATTGTCACCCTCCTAGTTAATCCCATTTAAATTTAAGTACCCAGCCATTCCCATTCTCACCCCAGCCTAAGTACCCTGGGGCCAACCCAGGCAATATTGCAGCTTGGAAATTTCCAGGTCCACTGGACTAAGGTGAAGTTCATTGGCCAAAGCAGGCATCCAATTAGGTGTCAGTAAGGAATGTCCAGCCCTCTTGAACCTCCCATCTCTCCTCCCTTGGACCTCCCAGTCCCAAGGGTCTAAGGAAGCCTATTTAACCTCTGACCCAACTCCACTCATGTGTGCTTCTATTCAGCAACCCACCTTCCGCTGTCTAGATCCATCCCCAATTCTGGCCACAGTTTTGGGTCCATTTCCCCTGTCCTCTCATGTCGCCATTGGAACCTTCCTGGAAGAACTACGATGGTAAATATCACCCTGTATGTCTACCCTGATATGTGTCCCTATTGATCTATCTATATTTCCTAGACCTGTGTGAATGTGTGAGTGTTTTGTATTTTTACCTTGTATGAAAGAAATATTATTCTAAATAAATTACAATTGGTTTTTACTAAATTAGAGTCTCTTATTGAGCATTGACTCTCTGAATGGTTGAGCCTGGTATACAATTGATAACAAAGATTCCTTTTTGGGGCTAGCTGTCTCTCAATCTAATTCCCCAATCTCATTTTGAGAGCAGTTTCCCTAACAGAAATATTTCTGTTAGGGAAACTGCTCTCAAAATGAGATTGGGGAATTAGATTGAGAGACAGCTAGCCCCAAAAAGGAATCTTTGTTATCAATTGTATACCAGGCTCAACCATTCAGAGAGTCAATGCTCAATAAGAGACTCTAATTTAGTAAAAACCAATTGTAATTTATTTAGAATAATATTTCTTTCATACAAGGTAAAAATACAAAACACTCACACATTCACACAGGTCTAGGAAATATAGATAGATCAATAGGGACACATATCAGGGTAGACATACAGGGTGATATTTACCATCGTAGTTCTTCCAGGAAGGTTCCAATGGCGACATGAGAGGACAGGGGAAATGGACCCAAAACTGTGGCCAGAATTGGGGATGGATCTAGACAGCGGAAGGTGGGTTGCTGAATAGAAGCACACATGAGTGGAGTTGGGTCAGAGGTTAAATAGGCTTCCTTAGACCCTTGGGACTGGGAGGTCCAAGGGAGGAGAGATGGGAGGTTCAAGAGGGCTGGACATTCCTTACTGACACCTAATTGGATGCCTGCTTTGGCCAATGAACTTCACCTTAGTCCAGTGGACCTGGAAATTTCCAAGCTGCAATATTGCCTGGGTTGGCCCCAGGGTACTTAGGCTGGGGTGAGAATGGGAATGGCTGGGTACTTAAATTTAAATGGGATTAACTAGGAGGGTGACAATAGGGAATAAAATACATGGCCTAGGTACCACCCGGTGTAGACAAAAGACTTGATGAAGACAGGAGATGTCCTTCCTCTTTTCTCATCTTCTGCTGGGCAAGAGTAATTGTTCTGGTATTGCTGAGCAATTAGGATCAACAGTTGAGCTATTAATCCATTCATGAGTTAATGGGTTGCTTGCAGGCTAGGGTGTGTACGTGTGACTTTCCCACTAAGGAGGAATGGAGTCTCTAGCCTGGCAGGGTGTGCTTGGACAAGCTTGATTGCCTTATGCAAAAGCTGAAGCAGATGCTTGAGATGGAATCAGGAAAGCAAGATGGATTCTGCTTGTTGTTAGCCTTAGATTCATGAAGGCAGGCTGGAAACATGGTGGCCTTGCTTCTTCCACGGCAGTGGCCAAGACTGGGCACACAAGGAGCAGCTGGAGCATGTCTTCAGAGACGTAGAATGCAAAGCTGAGGCTTATGGTATCCACATAAGCCAGAAACTGCAAGCAAAGTCCACTTCTTAGAGCAGAGGTGTGAGAGTCAAATCTCCAGGCACCCTGGCAACCATGCTGGTGATCATGATGTTCACATGTATGAAAAGTAGGGGGCTTTTCCTCACAGTTCCCCCCCTCAAGACCTATGTCACCATCTGGTGGCGAGGTCTTGCAATAACACAATGTCCATATCTGTAGTTGACAGGCGGCGAGTCCACGTAGCTTCAATTGTCTACCGGGGTGTACCGTCTATCTAAAAAGGTTGGAGCCACTATCTAAACTACTCAAAAATCAATTTGGAAAAATATTCCAATAGGCCAAAGGTTCCTTCCTTTGAATACTACGATGCAGGGATAACAGGCATTGGCAACGTTGTAGGGCATACAGTATTAAAACACAGGGTTACAATCATTGAAATAAAAGTTGAGTTCATAAAATCATTACTGCCATTTAAACCAGATAAATAACAAGAATTGATCTATAAATCACACACAATCATGACAATAATTGATTAGGAAAACACACAGGTACGTTAGAGTTTATGGTTACAAGTGGATCCATATCTTAATCTTGAGTCTTCTTTTCTTCTTCTCCCCCCCTTGATAAGCTTCTTATACTGGGGTTTGAAGAGGATCTTCTTCCATGTACCTATTGGGTATGTGAAAGTCCTAGTGGAGGGTAAACTAAAGAGTCTTCCCACCCCCCCTAGCACCCAGCAAAATCTGTCTTTATTGTTGCTAAAAGGGAATTCTTCCTGTAACCCAGCATGGACTTGGCAATGGTGTTTTTATTCCTGTCTCACTGATGGTCCATAGAGCAACAGTGGGCTTTGAGGAAAGAACCAAAAAGGAACCAAAAACATTTACACATGACCACATGGGGGATGATTCTGTACCAGAGTAGGGAGCAGTGACAGCAGATCAAAAATGCATACATTCAACCATGAAGAAAGGAGTTTTAAAAAGCTATTAGTGAAGTGTCCTCCTGTCCAGAGTATGGTGACCAGTGAGCTTTTACGTCACAAGCTTACATACGTCATGTTAGGGGCCTGCATTGGGCAGGTTTGCCTATTACACTAAGCATTCAGGACTTTTAGGAGGCTTTTTCCTTGTCAAGGAAGGAAAGTAACATACACAATTCAGAAAACACAACCCAAAATATTCTTTGTTGCAACATAAAACTTAAAATAAAACATTGTGCACAATCCAGGAAAATGACCATAGTTTGGGGCGTCCCCCATATGACGAAAATAGTTCCACAAAGAAGAGACAAAAGAGAACCTTTGCTATAGCTTTGGAATATAATAAATTGTCAAAACAATATAAAAACTTCAAAAACAAAAACTGAGGCCTCAATAGAACAATGCTAGCTAGCTTTATATGAGAGGGATCATACCCCAAATGACAGGTGAGCTAGAGCAGAGAAATTAAAAACCTGGACATAAGTGAGCTGATCAGGTCCCACTAAATCCAGTCTTTCTCTGGGCTAGTTCAGCTGAAACGATCTCGGTATGGGGGTCTCACATGTGAGCATAGATTTCAACAAAAACTTAACAAAACAAGAATTCTGAAAAGCAACATAATGGTTACACATACATAAAACAATTCTTAACAGGACTATCAACAACTCTTAGAACTACTGAGCATGCATTAGACTTGACTTGCAGGTCCAGATTCCCTGCACATCTATATTGAAAGAAAAGATGAACAAACTTAACAAAACAGTTACAACATCCTAGAAATCAAATCATGGTTAATTCACCTTGACAAACACATTAAACAATTCATACAAAGAGAAAAGTTGTGGCTTGGCATTTGTAGTACCAAGAGAAAATGCTGAGTAGTTGCAAGGACAAGTCAAAAAAAAAAAAAAAAAAAAACTTGAGGCATGAAAGCATATCCCTTTAAGAAGAAACCTTTTATGGAGTAGAAGGCAAAACTAGGATGATGGCACAATGCTCCAGGTTTAAGGCTTGTGCCAGAGAATGATTTTCCTCTGTGCATACACAGAGTGCAAAGAATGTGTTGCTGGAAGGCAACATGCTGTCAGAAATACCAAGTAGACCAAAATTTGAGCATAATACAACAAGACTTAATTTGGAAAACCTTGATAGGCCCAGCCAACTGGTTATAGATGCAAAAATAACACCAAAGGACATTTAGTAGCAAGAAGAAAATCATGATCAGAAATGGACCCTGAGGAATCTACATTAAGAATCTAACAGGTTATTGCTCATTTCCTTGAGAACATGGAAAATAGAAAAGGGTTTTCGCTCAGAGAAAGTCTAGCTCTAACAAGATATATATTATAGGTGGAGGCAGAACCATCCATAAGACCAAACACAGATATTGAGCCCACAAGGTGGGGCCTTTTAAGAACATGCGGATACCTTTTTCCACAGGCAGACTGGATTAAACTAAAATTAAAACTCAAGATTCACCAAATAGCTAAAAGGGAAGATTGATGATGCAAATGGCATTCAGAGAGAAAATGAAGATATCAATAGTTGAAGTACATTTGAGGAATCCAAATTTCTAATGGAGACCAAAAACCTTCAGGAATTCTGTCAAAACAAGAGTATTAATTCTTGAGGCTTGAGAGAGAAAAAGCACAGGGAGAGGGTAATTTTACCCCAAGGGAGTGTACAGATGTCCTGTACTTCTTGTAGGAACCAAAATTTGTGAGATAAAATTTTCTGAGCTCCAATGCCCAGCAAAGGGTCCACAGATTGCAAAGCAAAGCACTGGGAATGCCCAATAGACTTTGAGGAGCAATTTCCTAAAAGTGCTTCCCTTAAAATTAAAGCTACAAAATCTGAGTATAGGAGAGATTGGTACCAGTCACTAGGAAAAAAAAAAAAATATTTTAAGACTTAAAAGGTAAAGAACAGAAAGAAAGCTTCTAATCTAAGAGAACTCTTAGTATTAGGGCAGTTTACAGGCAGAGGATTTCCTCTAGCAGAGAAGGATTGGCTGTAAGTAGAGCTTTGGGATGCCAGCTCCAGGCTGGAGATTCCTGAAATTTTGAATCAAATTTGAACATCACAAGGCATGCAGTCCATTTCCTTGGACACTTACTTCCTCCAGAGGCTTAGCCTCAATGTACTGGGGAAAAGGCTATGATTTTGGGAGAGACCTCCAGGTCTCACCTGGGGACTGGCAACCTTACAAAAACGCAGTAGTATGCACATCTTCCACCCAGGTATTTCTCTGGCTGGGAAGAGGCTGTCTCTGTGAGAGACTGCAATATAAAAAAAAAGTTTGGTAATGAAAAACTTTTTGAAATTATATCTTTTTAGACCCAAAATCAGAAGATGGGAATTCAAAATAGCACAAAATACCTCAACTGTATTTCCACACTATTTCCACCCTCCCCCCCCTAGATGTGAAAGGAGGGGAAGGTTTGAACAGACAAACCAAAATTCCTTCCCTCTTGGATTAACTGAATGCTTAGCTTTAACAAAAGGCTAAAACAGACACAATGGATTTGGCCAGTACTCTCTTATCTGACACTGATAAGTTTTTACAAAGAAAGGTGGAGGAGGAAAATAATGAGCTTTCTGCCTGGGTGGGGCTCAAAATTGTAACTCTTTTCCAGTTTCTTTAACTCAAGCTGAATTTGGCTGAGTTTATTTCAAGAGGGTCTGCATGAGATTTGCCAATCAGTACTACATTAGTTGTTGCTGGAGGTTCTCCTTTCTGTACTTTCAAATTTAAATGACAGACTTGCCCATTTGAGGTTAGCTGTCTTGTGTTGCTGTGACCGTTGAGAAGGAGAGGCAACACTTCTTACAAGACAATGAGGCTCTCTCTCTCAAAGACACTGAGTTGCTTGTACCTTAAGGAGACCTGAGATAAACAAAAATTTAATTTCTCAGGGCAATGCATTTAAAACTCTATTCCTTTGCCTTAGTTACTTATCAAATCTTTACTGCTACAGATTTCCATTGAGCAAGAGGGAAAACAATTAGCATTTCTTCCTGATGGCAGGAGTGCTGAGCATTTGCAATACTTTAGCCAGCTCTATTTGGACTAATCTGCAGGCACTCTGTACAAGCTCAGAGGCTATACCATTTAACATTCATAGAACTGAGGCAATAAATATTTTCTGACTTTATAAGCAAGAGAGAGGAAGATGAACTTGGGAGTTTCACAGATTTTCATTCAGCCAGTTTGAAAGCTAAAACAGTCAGTTTCTTACATTTTGCTCTGAATGCTTTGAATTAACAAAAACTAGTTCAGTCTCTCTTTCTCAGGTACTTGATGCTGGCATTTTTAAAGGGTTAGACTAAATACATACTACATCAAGCTCCCATTACCCTGCAGAGAAACTAACTGCAGGCTGGAACCCTTGCTGGGATTCCAGGAGATCTCCAGGCCTCGCCTGGAGAAATGGCCTGGTCTAATTGTAGTCCAAGTCATTGCTTGTATGTTTTCTTATTTAGTCAAGGGAAGATGCGCCCTTGTTACCTTTAAACCTAATAAAGCCAGATCTCTCTGTTTTAAGAGACATTCAAGTCTAGATGTTAGATTTTCCTTTGGGTGGGGGAAGGTTCAGAGACAAAGGAACCTTGCCTGCCCATGTGGGACTACCATTCTCTGAAGTTCCACAGAATTCTGGCTTTCAAATTCCCCAAATGGGCTGAGATAAAGACAGTAAATTTCTAGCCAGAAGGGCTGAGACTTGTTCATGTAGGAGTGTCTGGAGCAAGTCCTTGCTAAAAGGAATACCTTGTGCCATGATTGTGGAACTCTGCATAGGCTCAGAGACCACATCTCCTTCATGATTCTGGGGTGAGAGAACTGAAATAGGGACTGTTTTCTCATTTTCATGGGGGAAAGAAGTCTGGGGCTGCACAGCTGGGTTTGCCATGCCATGTTTCCTTTTATCCTGCACTTCCAGAATTTCCAGTCTCCTCTCTGTGGCCCTGCAAGACTCCAGGACATGTTGCAGGAGACTGGCAGTTTCCTTTTCTTTACTAGCTTCTAACTTTTGCTGAAGTTCCTGATTTTTCTCAGCAAGCTTTTGGATTTCTAAATCCTTTTCATGAGTAGGATTTGTAAGTTTCCCTACCCTTTCCTTATTAGGGAAATTTTCCAAAGCAGTGGCTTTGGGGAAGCTACCTCCATTTTCTGCAAACCCTGTGGCATTGGGAGCCATGTGCCCTGGTGGCTTCATGGCTTCTGAAAGGGCAGCAAGTAACATATGTGTGGGCTGCTTATCAAACTGCCTCATGTCTGCTCCAGTGGCTCTAAGCTGGGACCAAGCTGCCATTCTGACTTTGTCTCGAGGAGTCCGCTGAGGCCAGGGTTGCCCAGAGGCTGACTGTGTCTGCCTAGGAGCATAAGCCTGCTTGTGAAGGGGAACCTTTGGGGCAAGCTGGGGATGGCAAGAAGAGCTGGAACCAAGGCCATTGTTTTGGAACTTCCAGTTCTGGCTCTCTTTTCCATGCCCACCCTGCTCTTGATTATATTGTGCCTGAGTGAGCTGTGTTTCTAAAACAGCAACTCTTTGTTCAGAGACTTGGGCATGCTTTAAAGCATTCTCCAGTCTCCATTTGACCTCATGGAGAGAGTGGGTTAAATTTGCTATCTCCTTCTCATGAGCACTTAATCTAGCTGTGTAGTCTTCATGAACTATTTCCCTTTTTGCATAGTCAGCTTTCATTCTACTCTCTCTTACCATAAATTTGCCAACGTTGTAGAGATTAGCCTCTAGATCTTTCCAGGTGGTTTTTGCCATGATTGTTATGCCATAGCACTTCACGGTGGGTATATTGAGACCTCTGATCACATCAGATATGAAATTTTGATTCTCATAGTCTGGTTCCCCATTGTCTTTGGGTGATACTACCTTAGCTGCTTCTGCTAGGAATTTCTTCCTTATTAGATAGCTCACTGGACGCTCATCATGACCTTGTAAGGTCTGATGGTAGAGATCTTTTATATCCTCTCCATCCCAGGTGGCAAATAGTACCTCAGCCATCCATTCTAAGATGGTGGCACTAGAAGGGTTCAGGCAATACATTACGTTTCTTACTTTGTCTAGTTCAGGGCCTGAGGCGCATAATCTCAGCACATGGTTTAATTCAGTTAAGGAGGCTTCTTTGTAGTGAATTCTAGCGCTGGCCATCCACAACACTGAGGTGTCTATGTTATAGGGGCCAAGGAAGCTGGCAGCCATTTTAATGTCCTCTGCTCCCCAAGATCTGGTTTCCTTCACTACTTTTACAGATTCAGCTCCATTCTGTTTTCTGGCTGTGGTCTTTTTAGTGACCACAGGACGGACTGGGGCTGACCTGCTTTTATTTCCTTCTACCACCTCTTCATCCTCACTTTCCCCATCCGAAAAAGCATAAAGGGTGGATGGAGAGACCGTCGCTATAAGAGCGTTTTTACGGTCTAGCTTTTGATGCAGTAAGGCAATCTCCTTTTTACATGCCTCATGATTGGCTGCTTCTTTGGTTTTTCGGATCTTTTCTGTAGCAATTTCAACAGCATATTGTAGCTTACTATTTCTGTCTTTTGTTTGTTCCAGCTCTTTTCCCAACGCCTTTACCTGCGATTGGGCCTTTTTTAGAGCGGACATGGTGTCTTGATGCACTAAGTTTAAGGTGTGTTTTTCTGCCTTAATCTCCTCTATGGTCCAACTTGCCTGTTGCCAGTCAAGGTCCAGGGTATTATTTTCCTGCGCTATCCTATCTATTTCTGCAGCGTGTCTCCTGTGCAACTCTGCTTTCTCTGCCTCATGGTTTTGCCAAATTGTATCTATCTCTGCTGCATGGGACTGGAGTAAGAGTTCCTTTTCCGCTGTATGCTTTTGGGATTCCTGCTCCAGCACCGCCGCATGGCTCTGGAGCATGGATTCCCTTTCAGCAGTTTGCTTCTGGAATTCCCGCTCCAGCACCGCCGCATGGCTCTGGAGCATGGATTCCCTTTCAGCAGTCTGCTTTTGGAACTCCTTCTCCAGCACCTCTGCGTGCTTCTTAAGAATTGTCTCCAATTCTTGTTCTTTCTTCTCTGCCTGCACTTCGTGCTGCTTTATTTCCTGATCTCTCTGCGTAAGCTGCTCCCTGAGTTGTTTAATCAGGGCGGAGCTATCCCGCAGGGCTTCAAACAAACCCCATGTGGCAAAAAGGTCTCTCTTGCCAGTGCTAATCGTTTTGTTGCTACAGTTCTCCTCAAATATATCTCTAAAGGACTGAAGGGGATCAGAGCCTTGGTTAAAGATTCCCTTGTTCCAGGGGTTGTCCCCTTTCTTTATTAACCATTTCTCCAACTTGGGGAGTTCTCCCTTTTTGGCAAAGATTTCCATAGCTTACAATTTAGTTCCTTTCAAAGTTCTAACTTTACTTGCAGGGCTGGTTTTCCTGCACTGTTAGGTGCCTAACCACAGGCCACCAAAATTAACTGATGCAGGAGCCTTCCCTGGCACTTTTCCTGCTTATTGGGGAGCAAAGAACTTGCAGGACACCTCTGTGTGTCTCACAAGTAAAGGAGAGAGTTGCAGGACCTTCCTTAGTTCTCTGCAACACTAACAAATGTTTGTGGCATGGGCTTATGGCCTTGCACACATTGTTGAGCTCCTCAGGAGGGGCTTTTCTCTAGCCTCTGCCTCCAAACAAATCAAAAGTTACTGGCCTGCACCTTTCCTTAGTGGGGCAGTTCTGAGTTCACCAAAAGGTTTTAAAAGTCTCAGAGCCTGAACTTTTTCCTCAGTTGGCCCTAAGCAAAAGGGAAATTTTTCGGCTGAGAAGAGTTCCTACCTCCTCAGACCCGGGAGAAATTTTTAACCCCAAAGGAGAGCTTCTTGCTCCTTCCACTAAATTCTCTTAAAGGCACAGCCAAGTGAAAGAACTAGCAGCATATTTCCAGATGCTTCCTGGCTCCTATGTGCTATTTTACACCTGGGCTGGCAACTTTACTTATGTTCCCTTTTTTTTGTTTTGCCTACTGCCAATCTCTGATTGCGCTTCGGCTTGGGTTTAGGGGGCAGCGAGCCAATCCTATGATTGCGTCTCGGCCAGAAAAGGGAGCCACGAGCCGACCCAACGATCGCGTCTCGGGCGAAAGGGAGCCACGAGCCGACCCAACGGTCGCGTCTTCGGGCAAAAGGGAGCCACGAGCCGACCCAACGGTCGCGTCTTCGGGCAAAAGGGAGCCACGAGCCGACCCAACGGTCGCGTCTTCGGGCAAAAGGGAGCCACGAGCCGACCCAACGGTCGCGTCTTCGGGCAAAAGGGAGCCACGAGCCGACCCAACGATCGCGTCTCGGGCGAAAGGGAGCCACGAGCCGACCCAACGGTCGCGTCTTTGGGCAAAAGGGAGCCACGAGCCGACCCAACGGTCGCGTCTTCGGGCAGACAAAATAAAAAGTTGCCCAGCAGTCAGATTGCAGCGGTCCTACGACCCACCTGCCTTCTTGACTGTCGGGTGCCTTAGACTAGCCTTGGCCTAGACTCGTGTAAGGACTTGGGTGTGTGTGTGCAAGTGTCTGAGTGTGTGTGTAGTGTGTGTGCATGTGTGCACTAAGCTCTAAAGAAAAGGGAGAAGGGAAGGGCGCTCTTTCCAGGTCTTAAACAATCCTAGCCTGTCCTGACATTCCCTCCCACGATAGACGCGTTTAGAAAGGCCTCGGGACGGCGGCCAGGCTTCACGGGACTTCCCCCTTGCATTCGATCGGGCTCAGTCCTCTTGCGAGGTGTCTGGCCTCCTCGGGGCGGCTGAGAAGTCCAACGCTGAATGATAGAAATGGGAGTAGCCCAACCCACAATTATATAGAGATGCTCGCTAGAGCCGTTCACACAGAACTCATTCACTCAATCACTCACACAATAGCCTCCCTAGCAAGACTGTTTGAACGGTGCAACCTTACGTCTGTTTGTATGAAGACACGCGTGTGTTCACACAAACAGGATAATGCCAACGCTTTCTCCACCAATTTCTGTTAGGGAAGCTGTCTCTCAATCTAATTCCCCAATCTCATTTTGAGAGCAGTTTCCCTAACACTCATCCCTTTTTTTTGACGCTTCAAGTTTGTACAACCTGATTAGTTTGTTTTGTTGTCCGTCTGCTTGCTTGATGATACTGAGCAAACATTTTATCGCTTTTGTACGATTTGGATTGGGGTGTTTATCTGTTCAGCATACACCCCCTGAACTGTGTACAATTGTTTCTTTCTAATTCAATTAAAAGTGAAAAATTCCTTCTCCCTGGTCAGAGTTCTTTGCCAACCGCCTCTTCACCTGAACCCAGAGGTCCTTGAGACCTGATAGTTGCTAAACTCCAGCTTGACCCTGAAGAGCTCGGGGAATTAGAACTGATCTCCCCAGACTAGAGAGGTCAGTTTCTGTTAGGGATGCCAGCCTCTTGGTGGGACCTAGGGATCCGCCAGAATTATAGCTCAGCTCCAGACAACATAGGTCAGTTCCCCTGAAAAACTATACCCACTGAGGTCCCTGTCAATGTTCTTTCTAAGCTGCAGTCTTGCGAGCAAAAATTCTACTTTGTGAGCTACTGGCATTAAAGTTGTGAGCTGCTGAATAAATTATTGTGCTCTGGGGTCATCTTTCCTGAGCTAAGTAGGGTTGCCAAGTCCAATTAAAGAAAAATCTGGGGACTTTGGGGGCGGAGCCAGGAGACTTTGGGGGTGGAGCCAGGAGACACTGGGGGTGGAGCCAGGAACAAGGGTGTGACAAGCATAATTGAACTCCAAGGGAGTTCTGGCCATCACATTTAAAGGGGCAGCACACCTTTTCAAATGCCTTTCTTCCATAGGAAATAATTAAGGATAGGGGCACCATCTTTTGGGGCTCATAGAATTGGACCCTCTGGTCCAATCGTTTTGAAACTTGGGGGGTATTTTGGGGAGAGGCACTAGATGCTATACTAAAAATCTGGTGCCTCTACCTCAAAAAATAGCCCCCCCAGGGCCCCCAATACCCACGGATCAATTCTTTATTATTCCCTATGGGAATCATTCTCCATAGGGAATAATAGAGTGCCCAGTAGACATTTCCCTCCCCCCCACACACTTTCTAAAGGGAGGGAGGGCCTCCATACCAGGGAATCCCCCTCCCTCTCTCACACACACACAAATACTTACTTGGTCTTCTTCCGGAGAACTGTGCCTGCTGAGAAAACGAAAGCAAAGAAGGGAGGGGCCGTTCTCCGAAGCCCTTCCTGTTTCCTCCTTCCTGCCCAGCCTTAAAGGGACAGGGATTTTACAAACTGCTCAGGAGCTCTACAACAGGAGCTCTATAGGTATGTTCTCCCCCCCTCCACCCCCCCCCCTGCTTCTCAATTTTTGAAGACCGGGAGATTAAGCTGGGAACCCAGAAGTCTCCCGCTAAAGCGGGGGGATTGGGAACCCTAGAGCTAAGGCAAAAATGTGTGAGCTGGAGGCTAAAAATCTGTGAGTTAGCTCACACCAACTCACTCAGAGGGAACACTGGTCCCTGTCCTCCTCAAGCCCCACCCCCAAATCTCCAGAAGTTTCCCAACCTAAACATGGCAACCCTATCCCCTGCCCCCTACTGGTGGACAAGGGGACCTAGCAACCCTAGTTCCTGTGGAGAAAATGGCTGCTTTGAGGGTGAGCTCTACCATCTTCTCCTCCACAAACCCCGCCCTTCCCAAGCTCCACCCCAAATCTCCAGGAATTTCTCAGAGTTGGAAAACCAGCAAGGGAGAAAAACTGGAATAAGGTATCAACATGAAAGTGCCATAAGATTGAAATGAAGCCTACATTGTTACGCCCCGGAAAGATATGATGCATCTGTAAATTAGCTTTCAAGCATGGCCATGAATCTGTCAGAAATCCAATTTTTGACACTGGCTGCATCTTCGCTTCAATGGACATCACACTCATTTGCAACTGGTTTATTTCATGTACACAAGGAAATCCAGTTATGTATGACAGAGTACAAAAATAGCTTAATGTCCCAAGATGGACAGGTACAGCTATGGTCTTTTTTTTGTTTTCCATACATGACAAAAAAAAATGTAGAAGAAACACTTTAAAGTGCTTTAAACAGGACGCCTATTTTCAAACCAAGATCTGAGTTCTGTTTTACTTATTTGGGAAGGCAGAAAAATAACATTTGAATCGATCTATTAGCTAAGCACGAGTTCCTAGAGTTTATATTAAAAACTTTAACGTTTTCATGAATCACGTTCAAACGCAGGACATATGTTTGACAGTATGGAAATAGTTGGTTGATATTTTACATGATAAGCAAATTAAATTACTAGTACTTCATTCATTTTTAAAAAAAACCCCAAACCTGAGCTATTGTAGTCCACTATTTTAAAAGGTTACGGTTTGGCTTCCTTTCATATGCCACCATATTAATAGAATGCCTTGTACTCCACCACCAAGTAGCAGTCTAATTCCAAAATGTATAAAAAATAGCACATGTCCCATATAGTGGGAAGGCTAGACTCTTTCAACGTAGCTGAGGCAGTGAGACACATAGACAGCTTCAAGAGGGGATTAGATAAGCATATGGAGCAGAGGTCCATCAGTGGCTATTAGCTACAGTATTGTTGGAACTCTCTGTCTGGGCAGTGATGCTCTGTATTCTTGGTGCTTGGGGGGGCACAGTGGGAGGGCTTCTAGTGTCCTGGCTCCACTGATGGACCTTCTGATGGTGCCTGCTGTTGTTTTTTTGGCCACTATGTGACACAGAGGGTTGGACTGGAAAGGCCATTGGCCTGATCCAACACGGCTTCTCTTATGTTCTTACAAAATGTGTATCGTAAAAAACAGAATCCAAATTAAAAACCAACACAATAAGTTAAATTAAAAGTCCACTAGTAGACCTCCTGATGGCATTTGGTTTTTTTGGCCACTGTGTGACACAGAGTATTGGACTGGATGGGCCATTGGCCTGATCCAACATGGCTTCTCTGATGTTCTTAAATTATTTCGTATTTGCCTCTCCTGATTTTTGAATTGAGAATCCGTAAGGTAGTCTTGCATGATTGGCTGTCGACCTAAGAAGGTCACTGTTCCAAATTCTTGCCAATCCTGAAAGATGCATCAGACAACAGACGCTTTGGCCTCAAAATGAGGGTTGCCAGCCTCCAGGTGGAACCTAGAGATCTCCTGGAATTACAACTGGTCTCTAGATGGTGGATGCAGTGGCATTTGGTCCATGATAGAGCTTTATAAAATTATGCATAGGGTGTAGAGAGTTGACAAATTTTTCTCCCTTTCCCAAAATATTAGAACTTGAGGGCAGGCAATGAAGTGGATGGGCAGTAGGTTCAGGACAGACAAAAGGAAATATTTCTTTACATGACTAGTGAGTACATGTGGAACTTGCCACCTGAGGCTGCACACCTTTTAAATGCCTTCCCTCCATTGGAAATAATGAAGGATAGGGGCACCTTCTTTTGGGGGTCATGGAATTGGACCTCCTGGTCTAATCCTATTGAAACTTGGAGGGTATTTTGGGGAAAGGCACTGGATGCTATGCTGCAAATTTGGTGCCTTTACCTCAAAAAACAGGCCCCCCAGATACCCACGGATCAATTCTCCATTATTCCCTGTGGGAATCAGTCTCCACAGGGAATAATGGAGTACCCAGTAGACATTTCCCTCCCCCCCTGCTTTTTGATGACCCTGAAGCAGGGGGAGGGCCTCCAAACCAGGGGATCCCCTGCCCCCACCTGGGAATTAGCAACCCTCCCCTGGCTAGACTTAGCCACCAGCTCCTGTACAGATTCCCTACACCAGAGGAGTCTGTTGTCCAGCTCAGGATCCTGCTGCTGAAGTCATAACACCTTGTTTATGTGAGAACACTGTATAAGCCCATCAAATGAAGACATCTAAACTCTTTCAGACATGTCCATATGGAACACCAAACAATTGGCTCCTTGCTCATGACCAGATAGCAGAATGCCAGCCGAACTGTTGGGCGTCCCAAGAATCTCTCGCAGTAATTCTAAAATTGATTCTTCAGATTCTATGGGATGGCCATGAAATTGTAATGAAACACGTAGAAAGGTGTGGGGGAATCACGGCAGAAGGAAAATTCCATTTTCAGACTTACCTCTTCCCACTCCATCAGCTCACCATTGCCTCCTCTGCATTCCTGGTTGTCATTAGCACTCTTTTTTCTTGCTTACCACTGGATCCTCTCTGCTACTTGTTGATACCAACACCACCTCCGCATCTGGGCCACTACTTCTGAGGCCCTGCGCTAAGTTTCCAGATGGGCACCTGAGCATGCATTCCGGTTGATAAAGAAACCCCAGCAGTACCCAAATTCTGGACAGTTTGCTTTTAAAAGATCTATGAAAGTGCAGAAACTGCTAGTAAAGTTTTTTGTTTTGTTTTGTTTTGTGGGGAGGGAGGGAGGGAGGCTGTTTTTGCAAAGCTAGATGTTTACGGAATGCTCATTCATAGTTATAGCTGCCCCAAAGCATGGATTTTGCTATCCAGCACTTTAAAATTAGATATACTGATAGTCATCACAAAACAGGGGGAAGTGATTTAGTATTAAATGCTCCATGAAACTTGGACTCGGTTATCGCAAAATGTTGCAAAACTCATGCATATTAACCTTGGAGAGCATTTCTATGCAATTCAGTCTAGATGGTATCATTCTCCTGCTAGGCTGAGGAGAATCTATTTTATAGATCTGATTTCGGACACCTGCTGAAGTCAAGGAAGGAGACGAACAAATCAGTTTCCTTCTATGAAAAGGTCCAAAAATAACTTTGTATTGGAAATTAGTTTTATATAACAGAAAAGCTAGGTGATGACGCCGCATTGGATCAGCATGTGGCGCGCCTTGGTTATTTGAAAGATATTACTGTATGTGATGATTTGGAAATGGCTGTTGCTTAAATGTGGAAGAAACGAGACTGTCCGTTATGACTGGATTAGAGTTTGGGACACCAGAAAATAGTGTAATGTTACCAGGGTTCAAGAAGAGAAACAAGCTAATATTGTAAAAATGGGCAGTGCTTCTCATAGCTCAGAGAAATAGAATGCAAGACAATGTATGTCAATATGCATTGATGAAATGTTGATGATCTATTGTCCATGAAGCTATAATTGTGTAGGCTTTTTTTTTTTGCTCTTATGTCTTTAGACTTACTTTGCACAATATGGAGGCATGCTGTACACATGTTCCACAGATTAAAAAAAAATAAAAAAAATATCAATAAAAGGTTATGGTGAGCTACTGATTTAAATTTAACAGCCAACAAACAAGCTTTTGTTGATTTCCACAAACTAATTATTAGCTTATTAGCAGGGCTTTTTTTTGTAGCAGGAACTCCTTTGCATATTAGGCCACACAGCCCTGATGTAGCCAATCCTCTTGGAGCTTACAGCTGGCCCTGTACTAAGCGTTCTGTAAGCTCTTGGAGAATTGGCTACATCGGGGTGTGTGTGTGGCCTAATATGCAAAGGAGTTCCTGCTACAAAAAAAGCCCTGATTATTTGTGACCAGAGTAGGGTTTTCAAATCCAGTTCAAGAAATATCTGGGGACTTTAGGGGTGGAGCTACGAGCAAGATTGTGACAAGCCTAAGTGAACTCCAAAGGGAGTTCTGGCCATCACATTTAAAGGGGCCACATGCCTTTTAAATGCCTTCCCTCCATTGGAAATAATTAAAGATAGCAGCACCTTATATTGGGGCTCATAGAATTGGACCCCCTGGTCCTTTTGAAACTTGGAGGGTATTTTGGGGAGAAGCACTGGATGCCATGCCACAAATTTGGTGCCTCTACCTAAAAAAACAGGGGGCCCCAGAGCCCCAGATACCTGTGGATCAATTTTCCATTATACCCTATGGAAATCCCTCTCCATAGGGAATAATGGAGTGCCCAGAAGTCATTTCCCTCCTCCTCCCTGCTTTCTGATGACCCTGAAGCAGGTAGAGGGCCTCCAAACTGGGGTATCTCCTGCCCCCACCTGAGGATTGGCAATCCTAGACCAGAGACACTACCTACTGTTGATTCATTGTTGTTTTTTCATGCCTCCAAAGTGCACTCCATAGCAAATAGGCCCTAGTTTGGCATGGCACAAGTTCCCCATATCTTGGTATCTAAGCCCTGTCTATGATTTTTCATCAGTGCATTATACCCAGGTATTAAATTGCAGCACATGTTAAAATTGCAGGACATAGTCTTCACGCTGCCCCCTGCAGGGCGATCTTTTCTTTGTACACCAGACATTGCCATTTCCACCCACACATTTAGAAATGGCAGTGTTTTTCCTTTGTTTGGTGTCAGATTCCTCTTCCCCAGCCTCTTAATGAAAACAATAGAAGGGGAAATGGCTGCCCCAAAACCTCATGGGAGGCTCTGACATGAAGGCATAGAAAGCTTCAAGAGTGGGTTGGATAAACATGTGGAGCAGAGGCCCATCAGTGGCTATTAGCCTAGGGTTGCCAAGTCCAATTCAAGAAATATCTGGGGACTTTGGGGGCGGAGCAAGGGTGTGACAAGCATAATTGAACTCCAAGGGAGTTCTGGCCATCACATTTAAAGGGACAGCACACCTTTTAAAATGCCTTTCTTCCATAGGAAATAATGAAGGATAGGGGCACCATCTTTTGGGGCTCATAGAATTGGACACCCTGGTCCAATCGTTTTGAAACTTGGGGGGTATTTTGGGGAGAGGCACTAGATGCTATACTAAAAATTTGGTGCCTCTACCTCAAAACATAGGCCCCCCCAGAGCCCCAATACCCGCGGATCAATTCCCCATTATTCCCTATGGGAATTGTTCTCCATAGGGAATGATAGAGTGCCCTGTAGACATTTCCCTCCTCCCCACGCTTTCTAAAGGGGGGAGAGGGCCTTTAAACCAGGGAATCCCCTGCCCCCTCCCTCTCTCACACACACAAATACTTACTGGGTCTTGTTCCTGCAGAACTTTACTTGATCTTAAAACGAAAGCAAAACAAAGGGAGGGGCTGTTCTCCGAAGCTCTTCCGGTTTCCTGCTTCCTGCTCAGCCTTAAAGGCACATATTGTACCTGCTGCCTTAACTTAAGTTAAATCTGAGCTATTGGCTCAACTGTTTTAACTTTTAATATGTTTTAATTATTTAACTGTTTTACTGTTTATTTATTGATGGATTGTTGGTTTTTAACAGTTTGACATGCTGGAATCCACCCTGAGCCCTTATGGGAAAGGGCAGAATATAAATTCACAGAAATAAATAAATAAATAATAAAATCCAACATGGCTTCTCTTATGTTCTTATCTTTGACAGGTGAACCTGAATACTCCAGGCTGTCAAAGCACCACAAACACAAAGAATGAAGTATTCCATGCCCAACATGCTTGCAGAATGGATAGCTGCCATCTGATCTCAATAATGGAGCCAAGCCAGAAACCATAATCCAGAGGGGTGCTTTAAGCATGCCAAAGGGACCCAGATGGCTAGCCCAATCTCATCAGATCTCAGAGGCTAAGCAAGGTTGACCCTGGTTAATACTCAGCTGGGAGCCCACTGAGGAAGTCCTGGGTTGCTACACAGAGGCAGGCAACTACAAATCTCCTCTGTTCATCTTTTGTCTTGAAAACCCTATGGGGTCACTATAAGTCTGCTATGATTTGACAGCACTTTTGGAACCTACTTAAGTGCCTGCAGGGGTGGAATTCTAGCAGGAGCTCCTTTGCATATTAGGCCACACACCCCTGATGTACCCAATCCTCCAGGAGCTTACAAATAAGAGCCCTGTAAGCTTGTGGAGGATTGGCTACATCAGGGGTGTGTGGCCTAATATGCAAAGGAGCTCCTGTTAGAATTCCATCCCTGAGTGCCTACATGTTATTCCAGCTCCTCAGGGCTGTTTCCAACAGCACAGTCCCAATGGGAATCAAGCCCGTGTGCCTGATAGTTGAACTGGAACAGAATGCTAGGAGCCCTGACCACAGATGTCCTTTGTTTCAGCTTTACCAGACTGCTTGTCAGAACTGGAAGAACTCCAAACGAGGCCCAAGACTTGTTGCAAAGTATAGGCATTTATTGGGAACTACAGAGCTGAAGGTACAGGATAACACTGATGCCGAAAGTTAGCATTGGATACACTTTATGCGGTTTTGGCGACAACAATAAAACAATCTTTCACACGGCCAGAGACAACGGTCTGTTTCCCAGGGCTTGTTATCAGTAAGGGAGGATGGAGTCCTGCTGAGAAAGACTGACAGCATATAGGAAAGTTACCAGTTCTAACATACTGCCCCCCCTAAGCTCTCGCCCTGGGTTTGTGTGGGTACAGCAGGTGGAATTTCTTAAGCAATTGTGGTGCAGACACATCGCTAGCTTTGACCCATTCGTCACAGCTCGGAGGGAAGTACTTCCAGCGGATTAGGTAATACAGGACCCCCCGCTGGACCTTTGAGTCCAGAATCTCCTGGACCTCATGGTGGCTCTGGCCCTTCACTCGCGTAGGAGGTGGCTCGGGAGGGTGAGGGTGCCAGGATGTAGCCCCAGGATCTTTGCGAAGAAGGCTGCAATGAAAAACAGGATGGATCTTACTCAACAGTTTTGGTAGTTCTAGCTCCACTGTCACGCTGTTAATCACTCGTTTTATTGTAAAGGGACCCAAGTATTTGTAGGCCAGCTTGCGGCAAGTCTGTGGCAGGGGGAGGTTCTTGGTTGACAAAAAGACCTTCTCACCCTCTTTAAACTCCCACTGGGGGGAGTGCTTTTTGTCGAACTTCCGCTTGTATTCTTCCTTGGCCCTTTCCAGGTTTTCTTGGATTACTTCCCACCCTTTCCACACCCCCTCCCACCATTGTTGACAGGATGTTTGCTTGGGCTCCCCTGCAGGTAGGGGAAGGTGGGGGAACGGCTTGCCCTCGTAGCCGTTTACTATCTGAAAGGGGGAAGTTTTTGTGGAGCTATGTAGGCTGTTGTTATACCCATACTCAGCAAAAGCTAGTAGTTCCACCCAGTTCGACTGCTGGAAGTTGATGTAGCACCTGAGATATTGTTCGAGAAGCCCGTTCACCCTCTCCGTCTGTCCGTCCGTCTGTGGGTGGTAGGCTGAGCTGAGACCCTGCTCTATCCCCGTGATCTTGCAAAACTCCCGCCAGAAGTTGGCAACGAATTGTGGCCCGCGGTCGCTAATGACCTTATCGGGGAACGAGTGGAGGCATACCACGTGATTCAAAAATAGGTGGGCTAACTTCTTGGCGGTAGGGAGTTGCTTGCATGGAATAAAGTGCACCTGTTTGGAAAAAGTATCCACTACCACTAGTATCACCGTTTTCCCTTGAAAAGGGGGGAGTTTGACTATAAAGTCCATCGACACCACCGCCCAGGGTCGGGCCGCAGTGGGTAGGGGAACTAGGTGGCCTGGCGGTTCCCCCCTCCCCCCCGTCCTTTGGCCATGACACATGTCGGGCAGGAGCTTACAAACTCCGACATGTCTTTTTTCATTTGGGGCCACCAAAATTGTCTGGCGATCAGGTTTAGCGTCTTTATGTAGCCAAAGTGCCCCGCTAGGCGGCCCGAGTGGCAATGCTCTAGCACCTCTTTTCGTAGGCTCCTGGGCACGTAGATTTTACCGTTGTGGTACCAGAGTCTCCCTTCTCCCTTCTCCACCCCTTCGGGCCGTTCCCCTCCCTCCGCTTCCGTCTCGGCCACGAAGCGTTCTTTTTCTTTTGGTTCTGGGACCCCTGTGGTTTTCCCCGATCGGGTGGTGACCCCCCCCCCCTGCTACTTGTGTGGGTGGGATAAGGGAGTCTATTACTTCCTCTCTCTGACTGTCATGTTGGGGCATGCGCGAGAGCGCGTCGGCCAGAAAATTCTTGGTTCCGGGGATGTGCTTTAGCACAAAGTCAAATTTGGCGAAAAACCCCGCCCACCTTATTTTTTTGCCGTTAGTTTGCGCCGCCTGGTTAGTGCCTCTAGGTTTTTGTGGTCCGTCCAGATTTCGAACGGGACCCGGGCTCCCTCTAGCCACAACCGCCAGGTTTTAAGGGCGTACGTGACTGCGAAAGCCTCTTTGTCCCACACCAACCAGTTTCTCTGCTCGTTGGAGAATTTGTGGGAAATGTATGCACATGGCCTGAGCCCCCCCTCGTCGTCCCGTTGCATCAATATTGCCCCCACCGCGACGTCGGAAGCATCGCATTGCACCACGAATGGCTTTAGCTCATTGGGGTGGGCTAGCACTGGTTCACTCATGAACAGCCTTTTCAGCTCGTCAAAGGCACGCTGGCACTCGGGGGACCAAGAGAGGCGCGCCCCTGGTTTTTTCGCCTCTTCCCCTTTGGTTTTGAGGAGTTCGGTGAGGGGTAACATGACCTGGGCGAACCCTTTGATGAACCCGCGGTAAAAATTTGCGAACCCGAGGAACGATTGGTGACAACAATAAAACAATCTTTCACACGACCAGAGACAACGGTCTGTTTCCCAGGGCTTGTTATCAGTAAGGGAGGATGGAGTCCTGCTGAGAAAGACTGACCGGCTCGGCTTCAAAGAGCCACCTGCAGATGTTGACCAGAGGCTATCTGTCACCCTTCAGTGATCACAGTTTGTTTGAAATGCACAGAGATGTTAGTTAGTTGCTGGAACAAGGTTGCAGGGGTTAGTGCTTGATTACAATATGGAGTCACATAGGCTAACAGCATATAGGAAAGTTACCAGTTCTGACACTGCTTTTGAAACTCCACTGAATTTTCAAAGTCGACTCTTTTTGCAGTATGTGGAGCTGGTGTTCAACAAAGCCCATTCCAAAGCATTGCTAGGTTAGAGCTCTTTAGCTCAGAGAAATGATGATTGAGGGGTGACATGAGACAGGTTTATCCCTTCCATGGGATAGAGAAAGAAGTACTTTTTTTTCTTTCTCACAATACAAGAACTCCAGGACACTCAATGAAATTAATGAGAACCTTAGAACAGATGAAAGGAAGTACTTCTTCACCCAAAGAGCAATTAACATGTGGAACTCATTGCTGCAAGAGGTGGTGGCAGCTACAAGCGTAAGCAGCTTCAAGAGGGGCCTGGAGAAATGTATGGAGCCACAAGGTATAGATGGAACACTCTGTCTGGGGCAGTAATGCTCTGTATACTTGCTGCTTGGGGGGCAACAGTGGGAGGACTTCTAGAGTTCTGGCTCCACTAGTGGACCTCCTGATGGTACCTGAGTTTTGGCCACTGTGTGACACAGTGTTGAACTGGATGGGCCAATGGCCTGATCTAACATGGCTTCTCTTATGTGATGTGGTCAGTGAAAAGGCAAGTGCAATTTTGGGCTGTATCAGCAGAAGTATAGTGTCTAGATCACGTGGAGATCGCTTTACTCTGCTCTGGTAAGACCTCACCTGGAGTATTGTGTTCAGTTTTGGGCACCACATTTTAAGAAGGATATAGACAAGCTGGAACAGGTCCAGAGGAGGGCGACAAAGATGGTGAGGGGTCTGGAGATGTGGCAGCTGAGATATATGGTCACCCTCTTGAAGTACTTGAAGGGCCGTCATATAGAGGATGGTGTGGAATTGTTTTCTGTGGCCCCAGAAGTTAAGACCAGAACCAATGGATTGAAATTAAATCAAAAGAGTTTCCGGCTCAACATTAGGAAGAACTTCCTGACCATTAGAGCGGTTTCTCAGTGGAACAGGTTTCCTCGGGAGGTGGTGGGCTCTCCTTGCTTGGAGGTTTTTAAACAGAGGCTAGATGGCCATCTGACAGCAATGCAGATCCTGTGAATTTAGGGGGAGGTATTTGTGAGTTTCTTGCATTGTGCAGAGGGTTGGACTAGATGATCCTGGAGGTCCCTTCCAACTCTATGATTCTATTTAAAGCTCGTCACTTGAACACATGACTTAGCCTAATGCTAGATCAGACTCTTGCTCTATCACAGTTAGCCTTGCCTACTCAGATTGGCAGCCACTCTCCAGGGTCTCAGGCATAGGTCTTCCACACCACCCGATACCTGATTGTCTTAACTGGAGATGCCAGTGATTGAACATGGGACTTTCTGTATGTCAAGCAGGAGCTCTAGCACTGAGCCGCGGACCCTCAAAACTGTCATGTGGACTTTTGGAAGGAAAGGTCATTCTGGTCTGTGGGGAAATAACGGATGCGTGAAGATGTCCCATACTGAATCTGAACAGTTCATTGAGCCCACAATGGCTGACACTGATTGGCATGGAAGCAGTAATTTCTTTTGCATCCCCACCTTCTTTTTGAGCTGAGACTGATTTATAAGCAAGCTAAGCAAACTGCAAATTAGGGCATCCAATTAGGAGCAGCCTCTAAATTGTATATACTTGTATATACTGTGACGGTGGCATCTTTATACTGTTTTTAGATTGATGATTTTAATGTTAACTTATATATTGTATAGGGGGGGTGGGGGGGTGGGCTCCCTCTGGGTATCCTACCCCCCCAGGGAAAGTGTATGCGCAATACATAGCCTCTCCTCTCCCGGTGTAGTGAATGCCGCGTGGTCACTGTCTGGCTATGCCTGGCAGATGGTCACTGCAATGGCCTCTCCTGCATTACTGCATCCGTAGCAACACCTTCTCGCTGGTCCCCCCCATTTTTTTTCACAGAGTTTGCTACGTCATGGTGCGACCGAATTGTCCGGCGGTATAACCGGATGGGCAGGCTGGGCCCACCAACCTTGCCAGCCTAAGAGAAGGAAAACTCTAACATCAAACCCGGGCAGATAGAGCTCGTTAATGTAACACCTACCACCTGGAGGACTCACTGCCGGCGTCCCGGCTTACTGGGCCATGGCAGATGACCCCCAGGTGAAAGGGTGGAGCCAGTACCGCGCACACTGGGCTTCACCTAAAAAATTCCTCTGCGCAGGCCTGAAGGGCATATCCACATACACAACCCACAACGCATCAAGTCCTGCAGCGATGGGCAAGGGGCGAAACGGCAGGTGGAAGGTGCCACTGGAAGCCACAGTCCCGATCCTGCATGTAGGCAGTTCAGGATATTGGTCGCCTGATGCTAACCCGGGGACGAAAGCATTTTTCGGCAGCACCCTGAACGACCAAGCAGCCTTATCTAGGGACAGCACTGCTTGCTCCACACGGAGAGGGGCCTAGAAAAGGTGGCCTAAACAAAGCTCGTGTCCTCCACCCCAGTTGGCTAGCCGCGGTCAACGGGCATCCTTACTTGCGGTCAAAAAATAACAACAAAGAAAAGGCATGCACCTGCCTCACAAAGTGTGCAAAGACTAAAGTTTGCGTGTTGGAACATCAGAACCATGCTTGACACAGTAGACAGTGGTTGCCCTGAACGACGCTCTGCTCTAGTTGCCCACGAACTTCTCAGGTTGAATATTGACATAGCAGCTCTCAGTGAGGTCCGTTTCCCTGAGGAAGGTAGTCTTCAAGAACACGGTGCTGGCTATACCCTCTACTGGTCAGGTAAATCAAAGGCTGAGAGCCGCCTTTCTGGCGTTGGCTTCATGGTCAGGAACTCCATTGCCTCCAAACTCGAAAACCTGCCAACAGGTCACTCAGATCGCATCATGTCCATGCGCCTCCCACTTCAAAACAAGCAGCATGCAACACTCTTCAGTGTGTATGCCCCAACCCTTCAAGCAGATCCTGCAGAAAAGAACAAGTTCTATGCTGATCTACACAACCTCGTACGGAAGACCCCTACAGAGGACAAGGTGATCATCCTTGGCGACTTCAATGCCAGAGTAGGTAAAGACTCGGAAGCCTGGAAAGGAGTACTTGGCAAACACGGCATTGGCAACTGCAATGACAACGGGCGCCTCCTGCTAGAATTCTGCATGAAAGCACCAGCTCACCATCACCAACACTATCTTCCAGCAGAAGAACAGTCTGAAGACAACCTGGATGCACCCACGGTCCAAGCACTGGCACCCTATCAACTATATTCTGGTGCACCAGAGAGACCTTCAAGATGTCTTACACACCCGAGTAATGCCCAGTGCAGAATGTCATACGGATCATCGTCTTGTACGCTGCAATCTCCGTCTTCACTTTAAACCCACACCCAGGAGAGGAGGTATCCCTCGGAGGAAGTTTCAGGTTTGCAGTCTCCAGTCAGCCGAAGTTAAAGCTGCCTTCCAGGCAAAACTCCAGTCAAGAATTGAGGACCCCAGTTGCCCCACAGACCCTTCTCCAGAAGCACTCTGGGAACACCTAAAAACTACCGTCCTGCAGATCTCTGAAGAAGTCCTCGGGTTCTCCACAAGGAAGAACAAGGACTGGTTTGATGAGAACAATCAAGAGATCCAAGATTTACTGGTGAAAAAGAGTTCTGCCTACCAAGCACATCTTGCTCAGCCCTCCTGTCCTGGGAAAAAAGCAACCTTTCGCGCTGTTTGTAGCAACCTCCAGTGCAAGCTTCGAGACATTCAGAACGAGTGGTGGACCAAGCTTGCTGAGAGAACCCAGCTGTGTGCAGACACTGGTGATTTAAGAGGGTTCTACGAAGCCCTGAAGGCAGTATATGGTCCATCATATCAGACTCAGAGTCCCTTGCGTAGTGCAGACGGCCAAGTGCTCCTCACAGACAAGGCATCCATATTGAACCGGTGGTCGGAGTATTTTCAGGTTCTCTTCAGTGCCAACCGCATAGTTCAAGATTCAGCAATTCACCTCACCCCACTTCAACCAGTGAAAACAGAGTTGGATGAGATCCCCACTCTAGAAGAGACTGTTAAAGCCATCAAGCAACTGAAAAGTGGCAAGGCAGCAGGAGTTGATGGAATTCCACCAGAGATCTGGAAGCATGGGGGCACAGTACTACATAGCTCACTTCACAAAGTACTTGTCACCTGCTGGGAACAAGGCAACTTACCACAGGACTTTCGCGATGCAATCATCATCACCCTATACAAGAACAAAGGGGAAAAGTCAGACTGCTCCAACTACCGGGGGATAACCCTGCTCTCCATCGCAGGCAAAATCCTTGCCAGAATACTCCTGAACAGACTGGTGCCCGCCATTGCAGAAGAACTCCTCCCAGAGAGCCAGTGCGGCTTCAGAGCTAACAGGAGCACCACCGACATGGTATTTGTTCTCAGGTCCAAGAGAAATGCAGGGAACAGAACAAGGCTCTGTATGTGACTTTTGTCGACCTTACCAAAGCTTTCGATACCGTTAGCAGGAAAGGCCTGTGGCAAATCTTGGAACGTTTAGGATGTCCCCCAAGGTTCCTCAGCATGATCATCCAGCTACACGAAGACCAGCGAGGCCAAGTCAGTCACTGCAACGACCTCTCGGAGACCTTCCCAATAGGCACAGGTGTAAAGCAAGGCTGCGTTCTCGCGCCAACTCTCTTTACGATCTTCTTTAGCATGATGCTTCAAAGAGCCGCAGTAGATCTAGATGATGACGATGGTGTCTACATCCGCTATCGCACTGATGGCAGCCTGTTCAACCTGAGGTGACTAAAGGCCCACTCCAAGACAATGGAAAAACTCATCCGAGAGCTACTGTTTGCTGATGATGCTGCACTCGTCTCCCACTCGGTATCAGCTCTGCAGCATATGACGTCCTGCTTTGCAGAGGCTGCCAAGCTATTCGGCCTAGAAGTTAGTCTGAAGAAGACAGAAGTTCTCCACCAGCCTGCACCCCAGGAAGATTATCACCCTCCCTGCATCACTGTGGGTGAATCAGTTCTGAAGACAGCCCAGCAGTTCAGCTACCTGGGGTGCATCATCTCCTCAGATGCTAAGATCGACAAGGAGATTGACAACAGGCTGGCAAAGGCAAACCGTGCATTTGGCCGACTGCACAAAAGAGTGTGGAGCAACAAGCATCTGAAAAAAGGCACAAAGATCAATGTTTACAAAGCGGTTGTGATGACAACCCTCATCTACGGCTCCGAATCGTGGGTTTTATACCGTCATCACCTGCGACTCCTCGAGCGCTTTAATCAGCGCTGCCTTCGCACCATCCTCAACATCCACTGGAGTGACTTTGTGACCAACACTGAAGTTCTCAAGCGGGCGGAGGTTACCAGCATCGAGGCACTGCTGTTGAAGATGCAGCTGCGCTGGGCAGGGCATATTTCTAGGATGGAAAACCACCGCCTTCCCAAGATTGCCCTGTATGGCGAACTCTCCACCAGCCATCGAAATAGAGGGGCACCAAAGAAGAGGTACAAGGAGTCCTTGAAGAAATCCCTTGGCACCTGTTGCATCAACCATCACCAGTGGTCTGACCTAGCCTCAGATCGCAAAGCATGGAGGCACACCATCCACCAGGCTGTCTCTTCTTTTGAGAACGCACGCATAGCTGGTCTTGAGGACAAAAGGAGATTGAGGAAGAATCGCACTGCTACAGCACCAACCCTAAATCAGACTTTTCCCTGCAGCCACTGTGGCTGGACCTGCCTGTCCCGCATTGGTCTTGTCAGCCACCAGCGAGCCTGCAGCAGACGTGGACTATTGCACCCTTCTTAAATCTTCGTTCGCGAAGCCAAGCCGAGAGAGATATATTGTATAATTTATATTGTTCTGTTTATTGACTGTATTATTTTGTTTTATTGTTATATCATGATATTTTATATCATGTCTTGTAAGCCGCCCTGAGCCTGCTTTGGCGGGGAGGGCGGGGTATAAATAAAAACTTATTATTATTATTAAAAACAAACAAACCCTCTACTAAGACTCATTTTGGTAATACTATGGGGCCTCTTAATCTTTACCTTGCTTAGGGTCTCAGCATGTCTAAATCTGGTCCTAAACTTGAAATCCAGTAGTTAATAGAGATCTATAGCTTTCAACCTTTCAAAGATCTGCTATCCAAAGCTCTAAATTAGAGATACCTTGGCCTTACACATCTGTGTAAACCTAAGTTCTCCCGTTGAGTTTGGAGTCACTGGCATCACGTAGGGTTGGCCAGAGGCCTGTGTGTGGGGATATGGAGGGTGCATAACACTAGCTAGGGACATAGGGAGTGACATAGGGAGCTCTAGGAATTGCCAGAAACTCTATGGTAAAACCAGAGAGTTCCCAGTGATTCCTAGATTCCTTTGTCACTTCCATTTTTTTTTTTTTGCTGGAACAGCCAGTGTTGTGGAGTTTTAAAAACTTTTCTCCTACCACGGCTTTGAGTGGCAGCAAGCAGTAGGAACAAGGAGTGCAGAATCTCCCTGCCCTGCCTGGGAGCGTGGCAACTCTAGCAACATGTTTTGCACCATAGTAGCTTGTAGAACCAAATTTGGTCACCCATTTACCCACCTGGGATGAGGTATTACCCAACCCTGGTTCAAGTTTCCTGTCCCCAAGGAACTGAGGAGGAGGAAAAAATGGCCTCTACGTAGAGATGCTCTAACAATTTCTATGGTAAAGATCAAAGAGACTAGGAGAGGCAGCCTAGAGTGTCTTGAGGAAGAGATGTCACATCACTCCAAGCTCCACCCTCCTTAGGCACTGCTTCCCAAATCTCTCGGCATTTGCTGAGGCAGAATTGGAAATCCTAAACTGAGCAGAGCATTGAAACACTCCAGTGTACTGATTTAAGTGTGGAGAACAGGAAATATGGTTTAAAAAGAAATGTTTAATATACCAGCTCATCAAATCAGGTCCGTTGTAGGCTTTTAATTGACTAAAATACATCTACAGGAAACACAGTAGTTGAAAGTTCTGTACAGATGATAATTCCCCCCCCCTCAAATCCCAGCCATTTCCCAAGAAACCAAAAACGAATGAAAAATACTACAAAGGAGCAGAATTCAACAATATATTATTCCATAAAACCTTTTCCTGCCCACACTGCATATAATATACTACAAAAATATGATCAAACTTTTTTTCTCCTTTTTAGTTTCTACAAAGCTTTTTCATCCGGAAAAAAAATAATGATACAAAAGCCACCATTAGGTTTCCCATACAGACACCACCGCTGTATACAGATCAAATAATAGGATGTATATAGATATGAAAATTGAATAGAAGCTCTTCTTTTCATGAAACACTTCCCCTTCTTTCCAGTCCCAGGAAAGAAGAAATTCATTTTGTTTTGCTTCCTTTGATTTCTGAAATGGAGTATTTTCTTCTTGAGTAGCAGAAGGCTCAAAATCTATTGCCCACCCACAAATAATGAAAAAGAATAAAAAATAGTCACATTATCATACAATCAAGCCCAGCATTATGATATAAGTAATCATGCCACAAGGATCTTCTCTGCCGCTTTGCATACATAAAGGTTGTAAAAATGGTTCTAATATTCTTTAGCTGTCTCTTTAGGAAGGGTAAGGGAAATATATGCCATTTGGAGCTGGTCAATGACACAGGCCTTAGTCACATAAACACATAAGAAGCTGCCTTATACTGAATTAGTTCATTGGTCCATCTAGGTCAGTATTGTCTACTCAGACTGGCAGGGGCTCTCCAGGTCAGTATTGTAGAGAAGAGAGTGGCTTGCAATCTCCCTTTCCCCTCCATACAACAGACACTCTGTGGGATAGGTAGAGCTGAGAGAGCTCTGACAGAAACTGCTCGAGAGGAACAGCTCTGCAAGAACTTGTGACTGACTCAAGGTCACATCAGCAGCTGCAAGTGGAGGAGTGGGGAATCAAACCCAGTTCTTCCAGATAAGAGTCCGTGTACTTAACCTCTACACCAAACTTGTCTACTTAGACTGGCTGTGGCTCTCTCAGGCAGAGGTTTTTCACTTCACCAGCTCAAGTTATACATTCAAGTGGCATTCCTGTATACACTTACTCAGGAGTAAAATCCATCAAATTCAGTAGAGCTTACTTCCGAGTTGACCTACCTAAGATTGGGCCATAGGTCCCACAAAAAACAAGATGGGCATATCAATCCTATGTCTATTGAGTAGTACGTATGTCCCACTAATTTTAATAGGGCTTAATCCAAACCCACAATGCTATTCTAAACAGAGCTGCAACCTTCTAAAGCCCACTGACCTCAATGGACTTTGAAGAATATAACTCTGCTTAAAATTACACTATAAGTGTGCATAGGAGTACAGCCTAAGTTGACCAAGAGTCACAGGAGCTGATAACATATGGGCAGTTAGGGGTGACTCAGACACCTCAGAAACCTGCTTGGAAAGCCCTTCCAAACATTAAAATCTACCACCTGTCCCCATCCCATACTCACCCTGTCCTCCAGCATCCTCAGAGCAGCTCAAAAAGCAACCACTTTCGAAGTAGTTGCAAATTTTAGAGCTGCACGCCAGTCGCCTCTTCGGCATCTGGACACTGAAACAAGCAAGCGACGCACCTTGGTGGTGTGATCACGCCAAGCCACCCCAAGTCGCTTCTGGCTTTTTTTGTTTTTGTTTTAAATGCCCAGAGTGCTTGAGCACATGAGCGCTTGACTTGATGGGGGAATAAAAAGAGCGGACCAGCTTCTGAGGCACCCCCTGTTTGATTGAACATATGAACATATGAAGCTGCCTTATACTGAATCAGACCCTTGGTCCATCAAAGTCAGTATTGTCTTCTCAGACTGGCAGCAACTCTCCAGGGTCTCAAGCTGAGGTTTTTCGCACCTATTTGCCTGGACCCTTTTTTGGAGATGCCTGGGATTGCCCCAAGCCACCCCACAGACGGGATAGGGCCACCTCGTGAGGTAGCATGTGGAGGGCTCGAGATGGTTCTTTTTTAGCCAACCCGATTTGGGACGCCTCCAATCTACCCCAAAATGCCTGTCCGTTATCAGTGATTGGTTCACTCCTATATATGAATTACTCCAGTGTAAACATCACTGCATTATATGGAACTTATTGGCAAGTGAACATGCATTGAATTGCAGCCAGAGAAACAGCTAATTGCAGCTGGACCGGAGGACCTAATGTTTACAAAAATAAAATTGCAACATTAGAATTAGGGAAAAGGAGTCTTAAAAATGGAATGCTAGAGCAGGGGACGTCTTCTTCTTTTTTTAAAAAAAGAAATGAGAGCTACTTTGGAGTAATGAGAAATATCCCAAGCTATTCCCCTACCCCTAGCATGTAGCCAAACTTTGTTCTATCCTAGCAGCAGAATAACAAATTAGGAAGAGCCCCAGAAATGAAGCCATCTGCTAAGTGGCACAGAGAAAAATCTTATTTAAAACATGTCAAAGAAAAGAAAAGGCAGAGCAGATCTTGTCATGACCTTTTCCTGGACCTTCTCATCTAGGGATGTACAAGCTCTCCTACAGGAAATGGCAAGCTGTGGGTCACCCACGAACTACCTGTTGGAGACCCCTGATAGAGAGAGCATCTTCAAGTTTACTAGATTGTCTTCTCGCTATTTTCCCTTGCAGATCATACAGTTTTCTTTTACTTACAAATTGGATCTAAGCTGGGTAAAAACAGGCCCCAGAGCCCCCTTCTTTTTAACCGTGTGTTTGAATCAATAGTTCCCAAAATAACGTTGGTGAATCCTTGGATCCGCAACATACCCAGACCTGACTTGGATGGCCTTGGCTAGCACAATCTCATCAGATCTTGAAAGCTAAGCAGGGCTGGCCCTGGTAAGTAGAAAATGATGATATTGGATTTATATCCCACCCTATACTTTGAATCTCAAAGTCTCACTTAAAGTATTCAAATGAGAGACCATCGTCTCTTGCCTTGAAAGCCCAATTGTCGTAAGGCAGCTGTGACTTGAAAGTGACTTGGTTAGGGGTGGGGAGAGGAGATGCAGAGGGAGAGATTTGAAGCTTCACCAACTCACTGTCCAAAGAAAAGCAGGAGCCCTGAACTTCCTCACAGAATAGCAACATCCTTTCTGAGGCTGCGTATTTCCACTGCATGACAAACATGGCTGGACCCTCTGTTCAGAATACTGCAGCATCCATACTTGGGGAGAAGTCGGCAGTGGCATTTCTCAAGTTCTGGGTGGGTGTCCCACAAATCCCTTCTCAGTCCATATAATTCCTCCTCATTGGGTCAGAAACCATCATCAGTTGGGTCAGAATCCAGGCCAGACCCCACGGCTGTCATAGATATCTCAACCTCCCCAGTCCAGCAGAAACACAGGAAGGTTGGCCCACTAGCTCACGGGTCCCAAACCTGTGGGCACCTTTGGAATTCTGCCAAAGGATGGGTGGGTGGGCACAACTCCAAAATGGCTACTGCAGGAGGCGGAGCCAGCCACAAAATGGCTGCTGCAAGAGGAGGAGCCAATCACACCAAGGAAGCCCAAATTTTCAAAATACAGTGGGGGAATGGCAAGAATAAAACACTGAGGTGACAGCTGTCACCAAAACAACATTATTTTCACCTGCAGAGCCAATCAGATTTTTGTGGCAAATCAGAAGCCCTGATGGGCAAGAGCTCAACACATGGCCCCACCCACCTTTTAAAAACATTTGGTGGGCACCAGGAAAAGTGTCAGCGGGCACCACAGTGACCACGGGCACCACATCAGGGATCCCTGCCCTATCTAATGTTTTCTTCAATGTTACAATAAAGACATCTCTGAATGACCTGGAACATTATTATCATCCAAGGATAGGGATATAGAGGAAAGGAAGCATATTCTGGTGTATATATATGCATACACATGAAATGGCATCTCCCAAGCAAAAAATCCCTTTGTGAGGGAAAGGATCCCTTTGGATTCAGAGTGTGCTACATCTTTCCCAACTGATATGTCTAGACCACTTTGGTTGTTGAAAAGATACTTTGGGAGGTCATGTTTCTCTCCTTTTTTTTTTTTTTTGTCAGTGCAACATTAAAGCTCCTAGAAAAAGAAAAACAAGGGAGAGCTGCTAGGCATCTGAGAGGGTTTTGAAACACTCTGATTATCTCAGTCTCTGCAATTCCCAGGGCCAGCCCTAGACTGTCTGGCACCCTTGGTAAGTCTATCTTTTGGTGCCCCCCCCACACACTGATAACGTCACCTAGTCATATGGGGGGAACCCAATTCAGCACCCCCAGAAGGCCAGCGCCCTAGGCAATCGCCTAGTTTGCTTAGTGGCAGGGCCAGCCCTGGCGATGCCAGATATTTTTCATCTGCAGACATTCAGGCAGCAAGGTGGGTGACAGAGAAGCATCATTAAAGAGCAAGATCCAACCTAACGTAACAAATTATAGTCTAATCTACTTCTTAAAAAAGATACCAACCTCCGGCACTCGTCCCAAAAATGAATTACATCATTACACATACGTTTAAGTTGATCTGATGAAACAGAAATAAAGTTTTCACTGTACCACTAAACATTCACTGCACAAAATTCTTTAAGCAAGTATATTAAAATTTGGTTACTAAGAATATATATATATACATTTATATAAATGTCTTATGAAAACTTCTATCCAAGAAAGATAAGGATTTTGGAAAGAAAATGTCAAGGGTGTGGTTGCCCCTAAAAGGAAACTGGAAAGGGTTATATTCTTCTGTACCACATGCTGGGGGAAAGGATTCTGCAGTTCTAAAAATTCTAGATTCTGGGACTGGAAAAACCCAAGCTTGTTAAAATGACCTGTTTTATTCTGTTAAGTAATAGATTGCAGATTCAGGGGGACAGCCGTGTTGATCGGAAGCAGCAGAATAATGTTTGAGTCCAGTGGGACCTTTTAAGACCAACACAGTCTTATTTTGGATGCCACTAGACACAAACGTTAACAATAGATTATAGAATTTGGAATTATGCATTCAATTTAGGATGAAGGCCAGTGTGGAATTTTAAAAGCAGTCTCTGTTGCAATTTTTTTAGGGCAACATGTGTGCATTTAGCTGAATATATGTTTATCGCTCACTTTTCACTTCTTGCACCAAATCATTTTGAGACTGGGACAGGACAGATGCGTCAGATTCCAGAAATTAGGAATTTCCAGACCTGGCTTTTTTCCATTCAAGATTAATTCATCCATAAAACTCTACAGATTCAGGATTCCCATAGGTCACCTCAGAAGAAATAAATGTATGTTCATCTACAAAGCATCATGCGTGCCATCAACCTCCTTAGCCACTTTTAAAATGTTACATCTACCTTCAGGTACTACACTGGAAGCTGTGGAAGCAAGGTTGAAACTGATGGAAAAATGGGGAGGGAAAACAAAAAATGTGAGTTACCAAGAATAAGGTCCAAAATACATGATATGTGTGACAGGAGTCAGGTCACAGGTGCCTGACCTGACTTGTAGTCACGCACATAATTGGGGAAACTCACTGTAACGGACAGCAAGCATATGCATGCTAAGAGGCATGCATGTGAGGGCTAACTATTGAAACTGCAAGTGAGTGACAGCTAATGGAACACACTCTGATTGGTGAACAGCTTCTAACTGTCAAAAGAAGGTGGCAGTTAGGCAGTTGGAGAAAGCAGTTACAGAGTTGAAGGAGTCGGAGGGTGACTAAAAGAGAACAGTGGGTTTTGTGATGCTGTCTAGTGTGTGTCAAGGGACACAAAGCAGAGTCTGATTCAGAGCCCATGTGGGGTGGCTCTGAATAGTAGAGACTCTGGTAGAAGGCTATTCCCAGGAGTTAAGGACAGTCTCTGTATTTGTAAAACAAAGAATCACATCTTGAGAAGGAAAACAGTTTCCTGTATTAAGCTTAGTGTCCAAGGGGTAAAAGACTAGAAGTCTGGAAGATTAGGCTTTGGCAAAGGGTTCTGAGGTGGCAGTGAAAGGCTCTCAAAAGGTGCCAAAGGCACAGGTTGTTTATCTTAAAGGGAAGATAGTAACAATCTTGCCAGAGAAAGAGGGAAAAACCTTAGTCTTATAACCCAAGGAACAGAGCAGAGTACACTCAAGATTGTGTGACTGGAAAGTGAGAATGTTACCCAGAAATCTAGAATAGTTATAAAGAGATAAACTTTTAACAGCAATACCTTTAGTGAAAGTTAAACCAAGTTAAGGATAACACTGTATCTTGTGAAGTCAATTATCTCAGAAGTAGTTCTGTGTTCAGTTCTGTCTGCCTACATCTTCTAAATCTCAAAAATCTATGTAAATATTCCATCTCTTCCTGTCAGTCTGTTTAAATAAACCAAAACTTGTTTTAAATCGCTACCTATGCCTACTGTGTCATTTTCTGAAAAGTAAATTTTGACAACAAAAGCGACAGAGTGATCATTCCAGGGGAGTGCTTAGTAGAACGGTCTCTCCTGTCACACTCACCTTCAAAGTGTTCTGTTCAGCTCAGGATTGCTGCGATGGGGGAGGAAGAAGAAGAATTGCAGATTTATACCCTGCCCTTCTCTCTGAATCAGAGACTCTGAGTGGTTTACAATCTCCTTTATCTTCTCCCCCCACAACAGACACCCTGTGAGGTGAGTGGGGCTGAGAGGGCTCTCACAGCAGCTGCCCTTTCAAGGACAACCTCTGTCAGAGCTATGGCTGACCCAAGGCCATTCCAGCAGGTGCAAGTGGAGGAGTGGGAAATCAAATCCGGTTCTCCCAGATAAGAGTCCACACACTTAAACCACTACACCAAACTGGCTCTCTGTAGGAGGTGTTTCAGGTCTTGTTTGCCCCTTTCTCAAGCTCCATGTGTCATGGGGATGGACATATAGAACTGACATACTGTCGGCCTATGGCTCTTTCTACAAGCAGAAACAGAGTGGGAGGGAAGCCTGAAGCCTCTCCCCTTCTTGCAGTACTCCCAAGCCAAACAGAGCTTGGGAACACTTGGAAGGTGAGTTCCCCCAATCATAGATGCAACTATGATTTGGGTGGCGCTTCCATGATCTGATTCATGGAAATAATGGAGGATGGGGACACCTTTTGGGGCTCATAGAATCAGACCCCCTGGTCCAACCTTTTTGAAACTTGAATTTCTTTTTGTAGAAGATGCTATGCTAAAAAATTGCCCCCCCCCGAGCCCCAGTTACCCAAGGATCAATTTTCCATTGTACCCTATGGAAACTAGGCTCCATAGAGTATAACGGAGTGTCCAGCAGATATTCAAACCCCATCTCACTTTCTGATAACCCTGAAGTGGGGGGAGGGCCTCCAAACCAGGAGATCCCCAGCTGGGGATTAGCAACCCTAGCATTTGTATCAGACGTCTTATGCATTTTGGCCTTAAGAGCTCTGCTGACTGGAGAAATCTGCAAAAGTACTCCCAAAATTACTAAAAAAAATTTAAACCCTCTAAAAGTCATCTGGTGGTGCAGCTGGGTAAATGGCACCTATGAAGGCTGATGGTGGAAAAATGGCTGCTATGTGCATGGGATCTTTGCAGAGCAGGAAAGCAGACATTTTTGTTTTCAGAGGGCGCACTAACATACCTGGACTGCACTCCTTCCAAAAAGACTGGGTTAAAGTATATTTGGAAAGAAACATCTTGAAGAACTGGGGGTGGGGGGGGCAATGTTGTTTGGAAGCTTCAGGACTTTTTTTGTAGTAGGAACTCCTTTGCATATTAGGTCACACAACCCCTGATGTAGCCAATCCTCCAAGAGCTGACAGGGCTCTTAGTACAGGGCCTACTGTAAGCTCCAGGAGGATTGGCTACATCAGGGGGCGTGGCCTAATATGCAGAGGAGTTCCTGCTATTAAAAAAGCCCTGGGAAGCTTCATTTTAAAAAACACTCCAGTTTGGAAGCCAAGGAAGAAAAACCGTCTGAGAGGAAGCAGACAATAGATTCTACGTTGAGCGAAATTTCATGAAACAACAATTGTGAGCGGCGAAAGAAAATTCCAGAGTTTTGAGCTGAGCATCTAATGGCATTTGGATAGATGGCTACCCCAGTGAGCTATCTTGGGCTGGGTGTGCTTGGGCCTTAGAGCTCTTTTTAGGCACAAAAGAGTATAAGAGTATAGAATATCAGTCTCAGGAACCAAACCCTGGGTGAGAGAATGCTGACACCGTCTGGATTTGGGTACCGTTGCCCAGTCCAGGGCAGCCCTAACATTCATGCTTAACAAGCAGATTACATTTGGCACTTTGCAAAATGTTGGTCCCAGAGAGTGAGGGAATGAACTGGGCACCAACAGAAACAGGGTTGTTGTTAAGAGAGCTGTATTTGACCCTGCCCTACCAAGGTCTGTGTTCTCTTAAGCACAGAAATACATATGTTTTTAAGTTAACACACAAAACTTAATCAGGAAGTAACCAAAATAAGAACCTGAGTACACCTATAAGTCACCTTTGCTAAGAAGTAAGCAGATTAAGGCCTGATTCTCACATTAATTGTATTATTATTTATTATACAGGTAATGCCATCGATGCACACTTTGATCTAGTCAAAGCACCAAATCACGTTATCTCCTTCCCTAATTTTTATAGGGTGCATTCTCCTCCAGAATATGACCTGTACACATACACCAGAAACGGTAGTAGTGATGGCCACAGGAATAAACAGCTTTAAAGGGGGATTTGATAGATTCATGGAGGATAAGTCTATCAGTGGCTACTAGCCATGGTGACTGAGGGTGACTAATCCTCAGAATCCTGGAGCCAAGAGGCAACCTCAGGGGAAGGCCTCAGCCTCTATGCTCTATTATTGACCTGCCAGAGGAACTGGTTGGCCACTGTGTGAGACAAGATGCTGAACTAGGTGGACCACTGGTCTGATCCAACAGGGCTCTTCTTAGATTCATATCAGGAAAAGGCCTTGGCCTTTATGCCCTGTTACCAGTCCTCCAGAGGAACTGGTTGGCCACTGTGTGAGACAAGATGCTGAACTAGGTGGACCACTGGCCTGATCCAGAAGGACTCGTCTTATGTTCTGATGAGCTTTGGTATCTACTCTGTTGAGGACAAACTTAGTTTCCAGGGCATTGTAAACACTATATCTCACTAGTGAGATTAAATGCAGAAGAAAACCTGTGGGAGGGGAGAGGAGGGGAAAGGAAATAATTGTGTGGTTCATAAGGTTGCCAACCTCCGGGTGACACCTGGAGATCCCCCACTCTCACAATTGATCTCCATGCAACCAGGATCAGTTCTCCTGAGAGAAAATGACTGCTTTGGAGGGTGGACTCTAAGGCATTATACCTGCCAAGGTCCCTCTACTCTCCAACCCCAACCCTGCTTAGGCTGGCAACCCTAGAGGGTCATCTTGCAGCATCAAGAATCAGGCTTAACTTGGGTACAAACTTGTAGTCTATCTAACCTACACATTCATATCATCCTTATGCTGGTTACATGACATGGATTTCCTCAAAGAACTCTATACTATGATGAGGAAAGTACACAAAGCCCACAGAGAGTGGGAGGGAATAACCATTTCATGCTATAGTCTAGATGGCACCTTTCAAGTTCTAAGCTGGTATTTGCTGCTCTGATCACCAAAAAACATACTGTACAAAAACTCTCAGCAGAATAAATTATCACATATGAGCAAACACGCAAAGCTGCCTTACACTGACTCAGACCATTGGTTCATCAAGGTCAGTGTTGTCTACCCAGACAGGCAGTGGCTCTCCAGGGTCTCAGGCTAAGGTCTTTCACATCACCTACTACCTTGTCCTTTTTAACTGGAGATGCCGGGGATTGAACCTGGGGCCTTCTGCATGCAAAGCGGAGGCTCTTCCACTGAGCCACCGTCCCTCCCCCAAAGGAGGTAGGACATCATCATGTGCAGGAAGTAATAATAATAATAGCCATAAAATGCACCCCTTGCCCACTCCAGCCACTTCATGCCTAGTCTTCAGACCCCAAAAATAGAACACAAAATTTTTTAGCAGGGTCAGACAAGGACTGACCTATGCACAAATCTGCAAAGAGAATCCACTTTATATATGTGAAGTATATATGTATAAAATGTCATAAAAATAGCAACAGTATTTCATATTAACACTTGGAGCAAATTCAGCCTTGATGTCAACCTTTCTTTTTTGATATGGCATCAGGTTACGCCAGGACCGGATTTGGACCGCTGGTCATGTGCACAAAGGTAAGCAAAGCCCAGCTAATCAAATGGACACAAAAATGGACTCCCTTCACAAACACTGACAAATAATGCTAGTTCCCTCCAAGAAATGTACATCAATAAAAGAGTTCCTTAAACTTTTGTCTCGTTCTTTTTTTAAAATACGCTTTGTTAATAAAAGGCTGGTTCATTGGAATTTGGACCAAACAAAAAAAGAAAAGGATTGGGCAGAAGGAGAAATGATGGGTCTACGTCACTGAAAGGCAGTCTTGAATTTCCGTAATAGCCCAGATTCAAACGTTAAAACTTATGTCTCTATACAAAAAAAAAAAGGTACAAAGGGTAACAATATATTACATATTATTCATTAATATCCATAATATCACAGTGCTAGTTTTTAAAATGGCTAAAACAAGAGAGGTTTAATAGATTTTAAGGTGTTCTGTAGCAATGTAACCCCCTTTTGTGTCACTGCCGATAATGCCACGGCAGCCTTACCTTAATAAGGCAATTTTACTACAGAAGTGCTAATTGCAGCTACGTAATTGAGTGTTTTCATGTGTGTGTGTGTTTTCTTCCTTTGTGGAACTGATAGTAGTAACTACAATGTACTTCCCTAATGTGCTTTACTGTCTCCAAAGGAAATTTAAGTGACATGGAACCCCAGCCTTGAAAAGGTAAACATCGAAAGGAACAGTTCTAAAGCCCATGTGCTCCTCACCGTGTACTAACTTAATCGAAAAAAAACCCTTTCGCACTTTTTAAAATAGATCGTGTTGACACATCTTCGGAATGTGCTAGCTTCCCAATTAGGTCGACACCAAAAAGCTTCAACATCTGGCCCGTTGAATGAAGTTCTTTTAGTCGTCTTCCTCAGTTCTGCTTTCAGTAGATTCTGTGCTCTCTCCCGCTTCTTGATGAGGTGAGGTACCTGTAGAGAAATGAGCTACTGAATACACTGAGTTACCTCAGAAGGAAGGCGAAACCACATATTAAAACCAAGTGGCTTAATTCCCCACCCGCATGCACAAAAATTGCCTTGCAATAGGCAAAGTCCTGCTTTCACACATGCTTATTTATTTATCCATTTGGCAGATTTATATTCTGCCCTTTCCCATACCGGCTCAGGGCAGATTACAAACATAATAAAAACAATAGATTGAAGTTGAATCCAGTGAAGACAGAGGTCCTTTGCTTGAGCCGTGGCGGTCTGGGAGGGGAAATTCCCCTACCAGCCTTTGACGATGCGCCATTGAAAATGGCGCGCAAGGTCAAAAGCTTGGGGGTGCTGCTGGAGCCTGCCTTGTCAATGGAGGCCCAGAGCAGCCACTGGTAAATCAGCCTTTATTCATCTTAGGCAGGCAATGCAATTGGCTCCCTTCCTGGAGTGCGACGACCTGGCAACAGTGATCCATGCAACAGTCACCTCGAGGTTGGACTACTGTAATGCACTCTACAAGGGGCTGCCCTTGTGCCGAACCCGGAAACTGCAGCTAGTGCAGAACACCGCAGCCAGGCTACTGTTGGGCTCCCTAGGTGGGAGCACATACAGCCAAGGCTGCAGGAACTGCACTGGCTGCCAATAGTGTACCGGATTCGTTACAAGGTGCTGGTTATCACCTTTAAAGCCCTATATGGCCAAGGACCTGCCTACCTTAGGGACCGTCTCTCCCCATAGCCGCCCTGAGCCTGCTTCGGCGGGGGAGGGCGGGGTACAAATAAAATTTATTATTATTATTATTATTATTATTATTATTATTATTATATATTCCCCAGAGGATACTGCAATCTGGCCCTCAAAATCTTTTGGCAGTCCCCGGGCTGAAGGAGGCCAAACTGGAAGTCGCCAGGGAAAAGGCCTTCTCGTTTACAGCTCCCCACTGGTGGAACCAACTACCAGAGGAGGTGCAGGACTTGTGGAGCCTTACCCAGTTCCGCAGGGCCTGCAAGACTACCCTCTTCCAGCTGGCCTTTGCTTAATATGAAATTTACTGTAGAAGAAATACCATCGCCATGGAACGACTGTAAGATGGTCAGCACTGAGATCTTGGCACTAAATTAATATGATGGTTTTAATTAGATGGTTTTAATGTAGGATAATAATATGTTTATATGATCTGTAATATGTTTTTTATATACCTTGTTTTAATTGTTGAAATGTACCATACTATGTTATGCCACGTGAGCTGCCCTGAGCTTGATCCAGCGGGGAGCACAGGATATAAATTAAAGATGATGATGATGATTATTATTATTATTATTATCATTTCAAGTGAAAGGCTGCATGACAGTGAGTTGGTACAGTTCTACCCCTTGTGCTGTTTTGAAAACACCACTTTTTTTAAAAAAAAAAATGCAGATGAGCAAAAAATATTCATACTTTCAACATCCTGCTGCTGCTGTTGCTGAGCAGAGGCTCTCTGACTAGCGAGAGCTTTCTTCTCATCCATGGACTTCAGGTCATCTGGCGGCCAACGAAGCTCTCCGCTTTCCACATCCCCCGTCTCAGTTGGCTCCACCACAATGGATGGTAGTCTTTTCGACAGCTTAGGGTACTTTTCATGAGCATCTGGAAAAGCCTAAAATTATACAGATAAAGATACAGATTACTACAATTAAAAAAAAAAAAATCTCAATCACCTTTGCAAATAAAAGTCCAGATCCTTTATTGTAATTTTTAAAACAAAACCAGCATTAAAATGAGTGAAAGACACTAAAGAATAAGTATGAAACATAATCATGGTTGGCACATTTTTTTTTTTAAAAAAGAAAAGTATTGTGTGTTTAAAAATGATAAGAAATGTAATGTGATTTCAACAGGTCCCTTTAGAAGACTGCAAATTTATACCCCGCCTTTCTCTCTGAATCAGAGACTCAGAGCGGCTTACAATCTGCTATACCTTCTCCCTCCACAAAAGACACCCTGTGAGGTGGGTGGGGCTGGAGAGGGCTCTCACAGCAGCTGCCCTTTCAAGGACAACCTCTGCCAGAGCTATGGCTGACCCAAGGCCATTCCAGCAGCTGTAAGTGGAGGAGTGGGGAATCAAACCCGTTCTCCCTGATAAGAGTCCACACACTTAACCACTACACCAAACTGGCTCTCCATTCTACTCTATTCTTATAGCCGCTCAGAGCCTATTCAGGAAAGGGTGGGCTAAGAATAGAATAGAATAGAATAGAATAGAATAGAATAGAATAGAATAGAATAGAATAGAATAGAATAGAATAGAATAGAATAGAATAGAATAGAATAGAATAGAATAGAATAGAATAGTAGGGTAGTGTAGGGTAGTGTAGGGTAGCGTAGGGTAGGATAGGATAGGATAGGATAGGATAGGACAGGACAGGACAGGACAGAACAGAATCTTGGAGAGTAGAGTGCTTTCAGATGCTGAATGACAATAGTAGGCAAATGACAATAGAATGTTAATGACAGTGGCAGTTCTCTTACAAAGGAATTTCAAAGGAAGATTAGAAAGAGATACTGCAACTGATAATGAAGCTCAAGACAATGCATCCTCCTGGACTGAATGGAGACCAAGGTTTTCTGTCTCCTTACCAATGCTGATTTCTCCATGCCTTCTACCCCTCTGTTTATCACACCCTAATCCAATCACATCTGCTATTCTCATTCACATGCTATTGTCATTTGCCATCTGAAATTACTCCACTCTCCAAGATTTAAAGATAGATGGACTCACATTCCAGCTGTATTTTTTAAAATAAGGAAAAGCAAGTTGATATTACTGTTTTAGGGGTTCTTCACAGTCTGGAAAGAATATTGTCTGATTACGTGAGATTTTTTTTTTTTTGAGAATTGTCATGTTTTTTCATATATGGAGATAAAAGAAGTAATGGGTGGGGAGAGAACTTCACCCTTTCAGAGCAGGGGTGGTGTTAGCCAAGGCCTCATTGGTGGCTTCCCCAAACCCCAGACTTGGCAAGGGACCCAACTGCCCTGGCCCCACTCCCCAAGGAGTGGGGGAAAGGAAAGTAGGTTCCTACCACCAATTGCACATGACCCAACTAGGAGTTGGGCAGCTGGCATCCAGTGGTAGTGGTGGCTCCTGCCACCCTCATACAGGGGCAAGCAGAGCTTTTTTTGGTAGCGGGAACTCCTTTGCATATTAGGCCACACACCCCTGATGTAGCCAATCCTTCTGGAGCTTACAGGGTTTAGTACAAAGCCTACTGTAAGCTCTGGGAGGACTGGCTACATAAGGGAGTGTGGTCTAATATGCAAAGGAGTTCCAGTTACAAAAAAAGCCCTGGGGATAAGCAAACCAAATGAGAATCATGGATAGAAAGTGACAGATGCAAGGCAACTGCCTCCGTGTAAACCAGCCTCTAATCAAGCACGTACACCTATCGCCAATACTTTAATAAAGATTCTATGCATATACAAAAAAATGACTCTCATAAAAAAGTACTTTCAATATAGGAACATGCAATACAAGTCACACAAGCAACAGGTAGTCCCAATATATAAATAAAACTTAAAGTGTCCAAAAAGCAGGGCTTTTTTGTAGCAGAAACTCCTTTGCACATTAGGCCAATCCTCCAAGAGCATACAAAAAAGAGCCTTGTAAGCTTTTGGAGGATTGGCTACATAAGAGGGCTGTGGCCTAATATGCAAAGGAGTTCCTGCTACAAAAAAAAAGCCCTACCCAAAAGATATCCAAATCCTTCAAATGGAAATCGAGAGCTCCTGTAATTTCTTATATCAATCTTTCATAAGATCAGCTTTCACAGCATTGAGTTGGTACTCCATCTTTTATTTCACTAATTGCTTTCGCCAAGCTTTCCACTTCAAGAATAATTTTCAGGCAAGAATGCTCACTAACACACCGTACTTCCTGCGCAGTAACAAAATTTCTTGTGACAAATTAAAGTTAAAGGGCAGATTTCTACGATCTGTTTCTGGGGTCCTCAAAGTGATACTTACGGGCTCCATGGTGATTTCAGCAAGTGGGTGTGCCCTGCAGGGCTTCTGATTGGCCAATGGAGACCTGATTGGCTCTTCAGATGAAAATAACATTGATTCAGCTCAGTTACTTATGTGTCTTGGCTCTAACTAGCCCTTCCTCGCAACTAACTGCCTCCCCCTCCTATATGTAGGGTTGCCAAGCTCCTGGGTGGGGGTCCTCCTGCTCTGGAGGTCCCCAACCCACTGACCAGAAGTGGGCCGGCGAGGGGATCCCCTCCTGAAATCGTGTGCTGGCTGCTCTATGAGCTTCCGGGAAAACTCTTATCGTTTTCCTGGACACTCTAGCAATTTGGGAGGACTTGGCAACCCTACTTATATGTAAAGCTTGAGGAAGTCTGTTTCAATGTTATCTGAAGAAGTGTGTGTGAACGTGAAAGTTTATACCCAGAATTAAACTTTGTTGGTTTTAAAGGTGCCCCAGAGCCCAAACTTTGTTCAGCTGTTAACAAAGTGTTGGTTTTATTCTCTCACTCCTCTTTCCCACTATATTTTCAAAACTGCCCTTCTCTGCTGCATTTGGGCTCCCTATGTGTGGTTGGCTCCACCTCATACATTGGCCATTTTGTAGTTCTGACCACCACCTTGTGTCAGAATTCCAAAAGTGCCCACAGACTCAAAAAAGTTTGTTGTTCAGTCGCACAGTCGAGTCCAACTCTTTGAGACCCTATGGACCAAGTCACGCCAGGCCCTCCTGTCTTCCACCATCCTCCAAAGTCCACTCAAGTTCATTCAAAAAAGTTGGGGACCCCTAATTCACTCTTGCAGAATTCAGATACTTTTCCTGATAGATCTATATTAAAATGGGTTAGAGGTCTTAAGTGATTTCAGAAGCAGGCTGGCACTGGATTTTTTGTAGGAAAAAAAAGCCCAGCAGGAATTCATTTGCATATTAGGCCCCACCCCCTGACATCACCATTGTTTCACACAGGGCTTTTCTGTAAAAAATGCTCAACAGGTACTCATTTGCATATCTGGCCCCACCCCCTGACACCAAGCTAGATGGAACTGCGTTCCTGTGTGTTCCTGCTCAAAAAAAGCCCTGGGTAATGTATTTGTCTAACTAGATATCTGTGGATTTAAAGGAAACCTGTGCAGTCTCGGACCATCATATCTGCAGGACCATCTCCCCCAATATGCCTCTTGAAGAGCCTTATGCTTGTCAGACAAACGGCTGGTGAGCCCTGGCCCAAAGGACATCTGCTTAGCTTTGACCACTCTGGTAGAACACTCTTCCAAGTGAGATCAGGGCCCTTGTGGTGTTTGCTTCAGTTCCACAGGGCCTATAAAATAAAGATTTTCTGCCAGGCCTTTGGTTGAGGTGGCGGGTTTCTAGTTATACTGGCATCCCCTGCTCTGTCCTGTTATGCCATCTGATCAGAGGTTACTGACAAGTGATTTTTGCCCACCACCCAGTACCGTGGGCACACTTCCATGTAGAAATTGTGAGAGCATCGTGCACCTGATTGCCATCTGGTAAGAACATAAGAGAAGCCATGTTGGATCAGGCCAATAGCCCATCCAGTTCAACACTGTGTCACACAGTGGCCAAAAAATCAGGTGCCATTAGGAGGTCCACCAGTGAGGCCAGGACACTAGAAGCCTTCTCACTGTTGCTCCCCACCCCAAGCACCAAGAATACAGAGCATCACTGCCCCAGACAGACAGTTCCATCTATACCTTGTGGCTAATAGCCACTGATGGACCTCTGCTCCATATGTTTATCCAATGCCCTCTTGAAGTTGTCTATGTTTGCAGCCACCACCACCTCCTGTGGCACTGAATTCCATGTGTTAGTCACCCTTTGGGTGAAGAAGTACTTCCTTTTATCCGTTCTAACCCAACTGCTCAGCAATTTCATTGAGTGTCCATGAGTTCTGGTATTGTGAGAAAGGGAGAAAAATACTTCTTTCTCTACCTTCTCTATCCCATGCACAATCTTGTAAATGCCATGCCATCCCTCAGTCAATGTTTCTCCAAGCTAAAGAGCCCCAAGCGCTTTAACCTTTCTTCATAGGGAAAATGGTGTGTTGTTTGTTTTGTATAGTTTAATTGGAAGGACAAATTGTTTTATCCACTTTTTGCAACCCGCACTGAGCCCTGCACCGCAGGGGAGAAAAGGACAGAAGTTCAATAACGAAATAAAACCTCAGTGAAAGTACAGTATCACTAGCATCTTATACCATATCGGTTATCCAGACTACATAACCATCTAGTGTTATCAGAGTGTCACACTAAGATCTGAGAGACTCGGGTTCAGAGCCACACTCTGCCATGGAAGCCTGAGCGGGTTACCTTGAGCCAGTGAGTCTCTCTTGGTCCTAACCTACCTTTATGTGGTTGTTATTGTGAAGATAAAAACAGAGAATGGAAGAAGGATTTAAGTAGCTTTGGGTCCCCACTCGGGAGAAAATCAGGGTAGAAACAAAATAATTGAATGTATTCTATTTCTCTGCATTTGCCGGAGACGTCAAGCAAGCAAGACTGATTAGGTGTTCTCTGGAGCTCTCCTCAGATACAGTTACAGGAATGACTAATAATGTGGCAGGAAGAGGCAGCCCTAGACTGTCTGGTACCCTAGGCAAGGTTAACTTCTGGCACCCCCCCCCCCCCTCTGCACTAATAGTGTCATTGAGTCACACGGGGGTCACCCAATTTGATGCCCCCAAAAGACTGGCGCCCTAGGCAATTGCCTAGTTTGCCAAGTGGCAGAGCAGCCCTGGTGGCAAGGTGTTTGTTAAGCCAATTCTGTTGTGCTGTATGAAGGACAGGATAGAAGAGATTGATTTGGAAATGATTTCCCCCCCCCCCCCCCTTATTTACTATGCATTGCAGCTACCCGGAGGAAAAATCAGTACTGCCCTCAATTTCTGAACAGGAGCAGAAAGTATGATAAATTGTTTTAATGACACCTTACGTTGTGAGATCGTGACACGTGCAAGACAGATACTTACTTGGTCCTAACAAAGATGCTGGCATGCTCTGACCCCCACCCCCTAGTACACCAATTGTCTTTGTGACAGATATGGGCCTTCAGCATCTGTCCTGGTTGCCAACTCCAGTCTGATGAAACTCCTGGAGTTTTGAGAGCGGTGCTGTGGAGGGGGGAATTTGTGGGATCCATGGTATACCATAGAGCAGCGGTGGCCAAACTGTGGCTCGGGAGCCACATATGGCTCATTCACACGTATTGCGTGACGCTCAAAGTCTCCACTACCCCATTGGCCGGCTTGGGGAAGGCATTTCTCTCTTTAAATCACTTCTCTAAGTCAAGGCAGCCAGCAGCTTGGAGAAGGCATTTAAAGTTAAAGTTGCTTTCTTTCCACCTCTCTGTCCTTCCCCCATATTCCTTCTTTCCTTCCTTCCTGCTCTCAAACACCTCGTGTTCATGTCTTTCAGCTCTCACATCTGATATTTATTCTATGTGGCTCTTACATTAAGCAAGTTTGGCCACCCCTGCTGTAGAGTCCGCCTTCCAAAAGTGCCATTTTCTCCAGAAGAATGGATCCCCGTAGTCTGGAGAACAGCTGTAATTCCAGAAGAATTCCAGAGCACACTCGGAGGCTTGCAATTGCCCCCCACGGCATCCCACTATAGCTCAGCAGAGCCTTGTTTCTCCCACGCGGCATAAGGAGATCTGCAAATAGCTCCCATCGCCAAAGGACTTGGTGGGGATACGAGAGGTGCACTCAGAAATCCCATTCTCTACCATCGCCCCATTGCATTGATTACATGTCCCTTAATACATGTGGGAAGTGACAGAAAAGAGCAAGGGTGGCCACAGTTGCTTAACGTAAAAGCTACATAGAATAAACATCAGATGACTGAGAATAAACGTCAGATGTCTGAGAGCCGCAGGAACATCAGATGTTGGAAGGAAGGAAGGAAAGGGAGGGAGGAAGGAAGGAAAATAGATGGGGAGAGAGGAAGGAGAAGTGGAAAGAAAGCAACTTTAACTTTAAATGCAGTGATTTAAAGAGAAAAAACGACTTCTATCCAACTTACAGGGCTGTGGGGGCTTCAAGAGCCACACAATATGTGTGAAAGAGCCACATGTGGCTCCCGAGTCACAGTTTGGCCACCCCTGGAATAGAGCCAGGTGTCTGTTGAACCCTGCCATGGATTGTTTTCTCACATGGGGTAGAATCACATCTTCCATTTCTAGTCTAGTTATCTGTGCCATCTTTGGCATGATTATGCCAATTATGTAGTTGTGCTTCGGTATGAGATGCTGCATCATGTCAGTGTGAATCATCTCCAAAGATCACAGAGAAGCACCTTTTGCTGTACTAGGATACGACATGTCATGGAGAGGGGAGTATGAGAGACACACACAGAGAGAAAATGCCAGTGTCATCCTGTGTAGGGTTACTCCAGTCTAAAGCCATGGAAGTCAATGGATTTAGATAGGAGTAACGCTGCATAGGGCTGCATTGTCAGCCATGAAGTGCATTTCCCATGTTTTTTCCATTCCACTGTAAGATCTAAACTGACTCGAATGCAGATTTGAACTGATTATGTCTCCTTTTCCACTTTCTGTTTGTATGCATGCACATACAAACACTTCCAGAAAATAAATAAATCACCTCCATGCCTGAGAGAAGATGGATGGAGGGTAATGGCAGGGTCTCTGTTAATTACTTTCATCATTCCACAGTTAAGGATACATCTGCTCATCAATCTCAATGTCTGGCACCTTGAGAGCCAGAGTTTGGTGTGGTGGTTAAGTGCCTGGACTCTTATCTGGGTTTGATTCCCCACTCCTCCACTTGCAGCTGCTAGAATGGCCTTGGGTCAGCCATAGCTCTCACAGAGCTGTCCTTGAAAGGGCAGCTTCTGGGAGAGCTCTCTCAGCCCCACCCACCTCACAGGGTGTCTGTTGTGGGGGGAGAAGATATAGGAGATTGTAAGCTGCTCTGAGGCTCTAAGATTCAGAGTGAAGGGTGGGGTATAAATCTAATATCTTCTCCTCCTCCTCTGACATATTTATTTCCTATATTATATTTTCCCCCAGAATTAAACTGTGGCAGTGAATTCCACATGTTAATCACCCTTTGGGTGAAGAAGTACTTCCTTTTATCCGTTTTAACCTGTCTGCTCAGCATTTCATCGAATGCCCAAAAGTTCAGAGCCAGTTTGGTGTAGTGGTTAAGTGTGTGGACTCTTATCTGGGAGAACCAGGTTTGATTCCCCACTCCTCCACTTGCACCTGCTGGAATAGCCTTGGGTCAGCCATAGCTCTGGCAGAGGTTGTCCTTGAAAGGGCAGCTGCTGTGAGAGCGCTCTCCAGCCCCACCCACCTCACAGGGTGTCTGTTGTGAGGGGAGAAGACATAGGAGATTGTAAGCCGCTCTGAGTCTCTGATTCAGGGAAAAGGGCGGGATATAAATCTGCAATTCTTCTTCTTCTTGTGAGAAAGGGAGAAAAGTACCTCTTTCTCTACTTTCTCCATCCCATGCATTATCTTGTAAACCTCTATCATGTCACCCCACAGTCGACGTTTCTCCAAGCTAAAAAGTCCCAAGCGTTTCAACCTTTCTTCATAGGGAAAGTGTTCCAGCCCTTTAATCATTCTAGTTGCTCTTTTCTGGACTTTCTCCAATGCTATAATATTCTTTTTGAGGTGCGGCGACCAGAACTACACACAGCACTCCAAATGAGACCGCACCATCGATTTATACAGGGGCATTATGATACTGGCTGATTTGTTTTCAGTTCCCTTCCTAATAATTCCCAGCATGGCGTTGGCCTTTTTTATTGCAAACGCACACTGTCTTGACATTTTCAGTGAGTTATCTACCACGACCCCAAGATCTTTCTCTTGGTCAGTCTCTGCCAGTTCACACCCCATCAACTTGTATTTGTAGCTGGGATTCTTGGCCCCAATGTGCATTACTTTGCACTTGGCCACACTGAACCGCATCTGCCACGTTGACGCCCACTCATCTAGCCTCAACAGGTCCCTTTGGAGTTCCTCACAATCCTCTCTGGTTCTTACCACCCTGAACAATTTAGTGTCATCCGCAAACTTGGTCACTTCACTGCTCACTCCCAACTCTAAATCATTTATGAACAAGTTAAAGAGCATGGGACCCAGTACCGAGCCCTGCGGCACCCCACTGCTTACCGTCCTCCACTGCGAAGACTGCCCATTTATACTCACTCTCTGCTTCCTATTACTCAGCCAGTTTTTGATTCACAAGAGGACCTGTCCTTTTACTCCATGACTCTCAAGCTTTCTAAGGAGCCTTTGATGAGAAACTTTATCAAAAGCTTTCTGGAAGTCAAGGTAAACAACATCTATCAGGTCTCCTTTGTCCACATGTTTGTTCACCCCCTCAAAGAAATGTAACAGGTTTGTGAGGCAAGATCTTTCCTTACAGAACCCATGCTGAGTCTTCCTCAATAACCCGTGTTCATCAATGTGCCTACTCATTCTGTCCTTGATAATGCTTTCTACCAACTTTCCCGGTATTGAACCCAAACAAATGGTGACCCGAACTTGTTATTCCTGTTTGCTCCTTGCATCTGTTAAATAACTTCATGATGCCATATACTACTTTGCTGCTATCTCTCTACCTCTAGGTATGGACTGGTAACTTCCAGTTCATTGTATCTGAAGAAGTGAGCATGTACATGAAAGCTTGTATCTTGAATAAAACTTGGCTGGTCTTAAAGGTGCCACTGGACTCGAACTTGGTTCTGCTGCTTCAGACCAACACAGCAACCCACCTGATTCTGTTGCCAATTTAAAAAATTTAAACCGAACCTGGGGTCATGGGATCTTTCTGCCCTGACTGAAGGATTGGTAGCTGTAGTGACGTTCAGGCTGCATACAGGGTTCTTGGGCACAGACTGTCCCAGATTGCAGTGACCCCGTGGCCTTAAGAGCTGCTTCCTAAGGTTGCCAGCTCCAACCGGGCCTCTGGTAGGGTTGCCAGCTCCATGATGGGAAATTCCTGGGGATTTGGGGATGGAGCCTGGGGAGAACAGGGATCTCAGTGAGGTACCACAGAGCCCACCCCCCAAATCATCCCTTTTCTTTGGGGGAAACTGATTTCTGTAGTCTGGAGGTCTGTAATCAGAGCGAAGGAAGAACAAGGCAGCCCCTGCCCAGATGCCTCCATTATGGGAAAGGGCTGGGGGGAGCCGGACAGTGGCAGCGGAGTGTCCTTCCTTCAGACAATCCGAGCAAAGGAAGAACAAGGCAGCCCCTGCCCAGCGGCCTCCAAAGTGGGAGAAGACTGGGCGGTGGGGGGCGGTGGAGTGTCCTTCCTTTGCTCAAGCCAAGCGAAGGAAGAACAAGGCAGGCCGTCCCTGCTCCGCTCCCTGTGAAACGGACAGGGGGGCAGGGGGTGTGCCTCTGTGATGACGTCACTTTCAGGTGATGTCACTGCAACGTGCGTGCAAAGCGTGCGCAATTGGTGGAGGGGGGGGGGGGCGCCGACGCAGGGTTCTACCTGTGGTTGCAGAACCCCTAGTGCCAGGCCTGGCTCTAGGCTGATCCTGCATTGAGCTGGGAGATGGACTAAATCAGTGGTCCCCAACCATTTTTGGCACCAGGGACCAGTTTTGTGGAAGACAACGGATGGTGGGAGGAGGTAGGCGACGGTTTCGGGATGATACAATTGTGCACTTTATTTTGGTGTGGTGGTTAAGTGTGCAGACTCTTATCTGGGAGAACCCGGTTTATTTCCCCTCCACATTGCAGCTGCTGGAATGGCCTTGAGTCAGACATAGCTCTTGCAGAGCTGTTCTTGAAAGGGCAGCTGCTGTAAGAGCTCTCTCAGCCCCACCCACCTTGCAGGGTGTCTGTTGTGGGGGAGGAAGGTAAAGGAGATTGTGAGCCACTCTGAGATTTGGAGCTGAGGGCAGGATATAAATCCAATGTCGTCTTCTTACTGTTATTATTATTACTATATTGTAATATATAATGAAATAATTATACAACTCATGGCCCGGTTGCTAATAGGTCGCAGACCGGTACTGGTCCATGGCCTGGGGGTTGGGGACCCCTGAACTAGATGGCCTTTATGGCCCCTTCCAGCTCTGTGAGCCTATGATTTTTTAAAGCAGCTGCCAAAGAACAAGCTATTTGTAACAACAACCCCCTTAAGAATGCGGAATTTGGCCCATCACCCCAGTGCCTCTTCAGCACACCCTGCTGGCAAAACTAGTTGTCAGCCTGATGCAGTTACCATGGAGGCGACAGGCGACTGTGAGAGGAAAAGGTTTCACATTCACAGTTGATCTCTGGAAACAAAAGACAACATTTGTGCTGCTAAATCAAAAACTTTCATCTTCCACCCTTTTGTGCTTTCCTGGCAGTGCCAAGCTATGATTTATTCATGCCTTCTTAGAGTGACAATTACTTGCCATGACACGTTACCTAGGACCCGTCATTCTGATGAGTAATACTGTGCAAGGGCAAAAATCCAATATTTAATAACCCTTTGTGGGGAGAAATGAGTGATAATAACAACCCAAGGCAGAGCAAATACTAATATGTTGAACTGACACCAATATTCTGTGGAATGAAAAAAAGCAAGGTCATTAGAGCAGAAAACTGACGATTTTTGCTGCTAAGTTTACTGGATCGTTTTGGATAGAAATAACTTGATACAGGGGGTTTTTGGGGGGAGGATGGCGGGCAGGGCATGAGCTTCCATGAGTCTCTGCTCACTTCTTCAGATAATTCTTAGTCCTCTTCCAGCCACAGCTCAAAGGACAGAAAGTTCTGGAATGGCCTTCTGCATAACTAGAGCTAAAACCCCCCATCACGTCGCACATGCACAGCCTGCCATGCTAAAAGGGAGAGATGTTTGTGGAATATTCCTCCTTTTTTAGGGCTCCACGAATCGCCAACCCATCAGCCACGTTAGGTGCTCTGGAGTAACTCATTTTATCCACAAGGAAACTCTCAGATGTTAGTCATAGTTCTTCACTTGGAAGCTTTTGCAAGTGACCTGTATAGGGCTAAGGCTATTACAAGGCTGCTGTAACAGTCCAGTTGAGCTCTCTCAAATGCCTTCCTTTAGCCAATTCACCGGCTGTATCCCCACCTGATGTTTCCTTGGTTCCATGAAGTGCTACAGGCTTCTATCTTACACATTCATGCACGTGTCTCTTTCCCCTTCTCCCTCCACCATCAACCATGCCAATTCAGATAACACAGGGCACTTGCACAGGTCCTGTGCCCTAAAATCTGCTCACGATCTGAGTTCGATCCTGGCGGAAGCTGGGTTCAGGTAGCCAGCTCGAGGTTGACTCAGCCTTCCATCCTTCTGAGGTTGGTAAAATGAGTACCCAGCTTGCTGGGGGTAAGATGTAGATGACTGGGGAAGGCAATGGCAAACCACCCCGTAAAAAGTCTGCCGTGAAAATGTGATACGACGTGTTTGACTGTGTCCTTTAAAAATGTTTATATCTCTGCTACCTAATCTTAAATAGGCATGCACGTGGCCCAGCCTGACAAGGTCTCATTTATGTCTGATCCGGCCCTCATAACAAATGAGTTCGACACCCCTGCCCTAGAGAGCCACTGCCCATCTGAGTAGACCATACTGACCTTGATGGGCTGAGAATCTGATTCAGCATAAGGCAGACTGTGGCTTTCTTTTTTTAGGAGGAGCTCCTTTGCATATTAGGCCACACACCCCTGATGCAGCCAGTCCTGCAAGAGCTTACAGTGCCTATTGTAAGCTCTTGGAGGATTGGCTACAAAAAAAGCCCTGAGGCAGATTCATGTGTGTGTGTTTTGAATGTGTATCAAACAGCAATCTTGACCTAGATAGCCCAAACTAGCCTAATCTTGTCAGATCTCGGAAACTAAGCAGGGTTGGCCCTGCCTAGTACCAGGGAATGGCAAACCATCTCTGAATGCCTCCTACCTGGAGAGCCAGTTTGGTGTGGACAGCCAGTTTGGTGTAGTGGTTAAGTGTGCGGACTCTTATCTGGGAGAACCGGGTTTGATTCCCCACTCCTCCACTTGCACCTGCTGGCATGGCCTTGGGTCAGCCATAGCTCTGGCAGAGGTTGTCCTTGAAAGGGCAGCTGCTGTGAGAGCCCTCTCCAGCCCCACCCACCTCACAGGGTGTCTGTTGTGGGGGAGGAAGGTAAAGGAGATTGTGAGCCGCTCTGAGACTCTTTGGAGTGGAGGGCGGGATATAAATCCAATATCTTCTTCATCTTCTTCTTCTTCTTATTATTTATTTATTTATTTATTTATTACTTTGCATTTATATCCCGCCCTCTCCGCAAGCGGACTCAGGGCGGCTTACAGTATCATAAAAACAATCATTCCATAAAACATATAAAACCATAATACATTTATCAGTTTAAAACTATTACGCTATCTCGATCCAGTCTGGCGGTATTGGGTTCTGACTATGACCACCAGCTTCTGTAGGATGTCCGGTGGCAGCTCATTTTCAGTCAACCAGAAATGCCTGTCTAAACAGTTCGGTCTTACAGGCCCGCCTTCTGCCTTGGAAATCCTACAGGGTTGCCTTAAGTCAGCTGTGACTATAGAAAAAAATTAATTGCGAAAACTGGGGAATCAGCATGCAAATCTGGTATCCATAGGCTACCATTAGAACAGTCCTTATCACAGCTACAGCCTTCTAAGAGAGCCAGTTTGGTGTAGTGGTTAAGTGGGCAGACTCTTATCTGGGAGAACTGGGTTTGATTCCCCACTCCTCCGCTTGAAGCTGCTGGAATGGCCTTGGGTTAGCCATAGCTATAGAAGAAGTTGTCCTTATCTCAGCCCCACCCACCTCACAGGCTGTCTTTTGTGGAGGGAGAAGATATAGGAGATTGTAAGCCACTCTGAGTCTCTGATTCAGAGAGAAGGGTGGGGTATAAATCTGCAGTCTTCTAAAGGGACCTGTTGAAATCATATTATATTTCTTATCTTTTTTAAAATACACAATACTTTTCTTTTTGGAAAAAAAATGTACCAACCATGATTATATTGCATACTTATTCTTTAGTGTCTTTCACTAATTTTAATGCTGGTTTTGTTTTTAAAATTACAACAAAATATCTGGTTTTTTATTTGCAAACAAGGTGATTGAGATTCTGCAAGAGCTCTCTCAGCCCCACCTACCTCACTCGCTGAAATGGCCTTGGGTTAGCCATAGCTCTCGCAGGAGTTGTCCTTGAAAGGGCAGCTGCTGTGAGAGCCCTCTCAGCCCCACCCACCTCACAGGGTGCCTGTTGTGGGGGAAGAAGATATAGGAGATTGTAAGTCACTCTGAGTCTCTGATTCAGAGAGAAGGGTGGGGTATAAATCTGCAATTCTTCTTCTTCATCATCGGGTGTCTGTTGTGGGTGGATGGGTGGGGAAGGTAAAGAAGATTGTGACCACTCTGAGATTCAGCATATAGGGCAGAATATAAATCCAATATCTATCTATCTTCTTCTTCTAAGTCTGTTGAAGCCAATGGGCTTAGAAAGACACAACTCTGTTTCAGATTGCACTGTTTCATTCAGCATACAGTGAAGTAATGGCCCGATCTGTTCTTCAGACACTGCCCCTCATCTAACCACTGCCTGTCTTCGCGTACTTTGCTCCCATGCTCACTCGCCATATCGTGCTAATCTCTGGAGAAGGCAGGCTGTTCTGTCAGAGGAAGGCTCCCTCATTCAGTGTGTCTGAAAAGCGTCGAGCACATTTTTGGCAACGACCCAGTGTAAATAAGTATGTGTAGTCTGTCTGACCACCTGTTAAGTGGCAATGACAGCAGATCTCAGTTTCAGAGCTACAAAATGAATATTCCTTTTAATTAAAGTGGTAACGTTAAATATGAGTCCTGTTGTTTAGGTGCAGTGGTAAAACTCACAGCTCGATAAACTGAGTGTGAGGAGAGAACATGGCGGGAATGATTAAAAATAAGTGCAGTTCCTGATGATTAAGAGAAAAGGTAAACCTTTGGTAAAATGGGGTTCTGAGGATAGGTCAGTTCTTCGTCTATTAAATATCTGAGTAGGAAGTCGAGTTCTGTGGTGAGGGCAACCTGCGAGACCTCTCTCAATTCCACAGGGCCTGTAAGACAGAACTATTTCGACTGGTCTACAACACCTGAGACGGGAGTGAGCTGCCACATCCTACAAAAAATGAGCAACACCATCCACTGCAAATTGTCTCACACTTAAGGACCACCGACGGTCATGACAAAACTGTGAAAATTTAATTCAAAAGAATTGATTCTGAAATGGCATAGCCTGCTGAGGAATGTACTGAAACCCGCCATTACTTTATGTAGCACCATTGTGATGGTCTTTTTTAAAATGATTCTAGTAGTTGTAGGATTGTATTGTTTTAAATGATATTGACTGTTAGCTGCCCTGAGTCTGCTTGTGGAGAGGGCGGGATATAAATATAAAGTAAATAAATAAATATAAATAAATTCATGACAAGAGAGTGAGAGAAGAGAAGAGACCAGGGATGTTCAGAGGAGAGAGAAACCTAAAGGACACCTATGTCTGTAGCTCATGAACATTTGATTGTTGTTGTTGTTCAGTCACACAGTCGAGTCCGACTCTTTGTGACCCCATGGACCAAGTCACGGTAGGCCCTCCTGTCTTCCAGCATTTCCAAAGTCTGCTCAAATTCATGTTAGTTACATCAGTAATGCTGTCCAGCCATCTCATCTTTTGCCGACCCCTTCTTCTTTTGCCTTCTGTCTTTCCCAGCATCAGGGTCTTCTCCAGTGAGTGCTCCCTTCTCATTTGGTGGCCAAAGTATTTGAGCTTCAGCTTCAGCATCTGACCTTCCAGGGAACAGTCAGGGTTGATTTCCCTTAGGACTGACTGATTTGATCTTCTTGCACTCCAAGGGACTCTCAAGAGTCTTCTCCAGCACCACATCTCAAAAGCATCTATTCTTCTGTGGTCAGCCTTCCTTATGGTCCAACTCTCACAGCCATACATTACTACTGGGAATACCATAGCTCATGAACATAAGTGTTGTCAAATCATAGCAGACTTACGGCAACCCCACCAAGGGGCTGTCAAGGCAAGGGGGAAGCAGAGGAGGTCTGCGTTGTCTTCCTAAGAACAGTCTTTCTTGGTGGTCTCACAGACAAGTACTGACCCTGCTTAGCTTCCAAGATCTGAGGAGAACGAGCTATTCCATGCCACCTTCCCTCCTGTTTGTAGTTTACAAATGATAAATTTAGTAATCTCAAGTGGACAGAATAACCTTAAGTGTGGTTTCTTTGGAGATGGCAGTTCCTGATCTCCTTTATTTTTTTACATCATCATCATCAACAACATAATCTGTGTAAAGCAGTATTTCCTTTTGTCTGTCCTAAACCTATGGCCCATCAGCTTCATTGGATACGCTTGAGTTCTAGTATTTTGGGAGAGGGAGAAAAAGTTCTCTTTGGCCCTTTGTACACTTGGACTTCCATCCAGGATTTCTCTGAGTTCGACTCGCATTCATTTACCTTACAGGAAAACCCTGGACAAAACAGCAGCCAGGGACAATTGTGGGGTAAAACTGGAGTGAACTCAGTGTAATATGGGAAGGAAAAACCCCCCAAGATAAAAACAGGAATAAATTCAATTGTAGTATAGAATGTTAGTTCAGGGACAGGGTTGAACCAGGATTAAAATCTATTGTAGAAATAACTTTTGACCATTCTCTCCATCAGTGTTCTCTCTAAGCCGAGTTAATGTGAGCTAGTTCACAGTTTTTTAGCCTCTGGCTCATATATTTTTGTCTTAGCTCAGGAAAAATGCCCCCAAGGTGAACTAATTTATGCAGTAGCTCACAACTTTAATGCCAGTAGCCCATGAAGTAGAATTTTTGCTCGCAAGTCTCCACAGCTTACAGGGAGTATTGCTCTCCATCCCATGCATAATTTTACAATCCTCCATCATGTTCCCTCTTAGTCATCTCTTTTCTAAACTGAAACTTCTCAGTCTCTTCAGCCTTTCCTCATTGGGAAGGTGCTCCAACCCCTTAATCATATTGACTCCCCCCGCTTTTTTGTACTTTTTCCAGCTATGCAATATTGTTTCTGAGATACGGTGACTGAAATAGCATACAGTATTCCAAATGAGACTGCACTGTAGTTTTATGCAAGGGCAATATGATATCAGCCATTTTACTGATAACAGGTGGCAAGCCTCCAAATGCTGTCATTATCAACCATTATCAGGTCTGTGCCGAGTAGACCTTGTGGCACTGCCAGTACTGCAGGGGCCACTTGGCACAGCTCAAGCCAAGGCTGTTTTGATGTTCCTGGCACAAGGGGGTTCCTTTTGTGTTATTTTTAAGTAAAACGTCTTCTTAAGTTCTTCATGTTATCTGATGGAACAGGTGATAGACTTTTGCAGGCTAAAGATCTGAGACTTTAAAGAGCAATGCAGCATCTGACTCAGTCATTTACCTTGTACACTTAACAATGCAACACAGACGTCCCCAACCCTTTGAACCTGTAGGAATTTCTGGAATTCTGCCAACAGTGCTGTGGATGCAGCCACAAAATGGTTGTCGCAGGAGGCAAAGCCAACTGTAAAGTGGCAGGTCCAGCTTGCCTCTGGCCTTACTATGGAAATATAGCAGCTGCTGCCAAAGCGACCTTTTTTTTAAAAAAAACTGCACAGCCAATCAAATCTCCAATAGCTAGCCAGAAGGCCTGCTGTGGAAAAGCCCCCACTTGGTCCCACCCATTTTCTAAAAACACTTGAGGGCACCAGGAAAGGTGACACCAGGCACCACGGATCCATTGGCACCACGTTGGCTGGTATAAAAGGTAAAAAAAAATCCATTACCTCCAGCAATAACTGGAGATATATGGAAAGAGAGGTCTTGGACATCACAGCTAGTCCAAGCAGTCTTGTATGAACTCAGTGGTCAGGGCTCTTTGGACACTGTGCATCATAGCAGATAACTCTCAAACAAGGGTTGCCACGTCCAACTCAGGAAATATCTGGAGACTTTGAGGGTGGAGCCAAGAGAGAGGTTGTGACAAACATAATTGAACTCTGAAGGGAGTTTTGGCCATCACATTTAAAGGGGCTATGCTCCTTTTAAACACCTTCCCTCCATTGAAAATAATGGAGGATGGGAGCACCTTCTTTTGGAGCTCATAGAACTGGACCCCCAAATCCACTCTTTTTTAAATTTAAGGATGTTTTGAGGAGAGGTGCCAGCAGCTATCCCCCCATAGTTCCATGGATCAATTCTCCATTATACCTATGGGAGCCAGTCTCTACAGGGTATAACGGAGAGCCCAGTAGATATTCAACACACATACCCCAGTTTCTGATAACCTCGAAGTGAGGGGAGGGCCTCCAAACCAGGAGATCCCCTGCCCCCAATGGGGGATTGGCAACCCTATCTCAAATGAGGAGGGGGAACAAGGTGAAAATCTGATTGAATGACTTCCTACCCTAGACCCACTGAAGATATATGTCTGAGCCTAGAATTAATTAGAAGCCTGATACACCACTTTGATTCTTAGCTTGGTTTGAGAACATCAATTTGTAATAAATAAATAAATAAAATTCACGTTGGACAGCCATGTTTTTGTTCATAAGATCTGCTCTGAGAGAACCATTCTCAAGAGATGCCCTGCAGAGCAAAAAAGGTCTTATACCCAGAAAAAGCCCAGCAAGAACTAATTTGCATATTATGCCACACCCCTTGTGTCACCATTGTTTCACACAGGGCTTCTTTGTAGAAAAGGCCCAGCAGGAACTCATTAACATATTAGGCCCCTGGACAGCTGAAACTGCATGCATTCCTGCTCAAAAAAAGCCCTGCTTATACCCTTAAATGGTGTCAGTCATGATAAGAGAGCAGCTCCCCAAGATATTAAACAGGCCTTTCCCAGCTCTGCTATCTGAGATGCTTCACTCAAGAAGGAGCAACTGAGCCACTGGTCTCAAGCAAGAAAATCATGAAAAGAAGTGCTTGCAATTGCCAAATAAATACTCCTCAGAAGAATCACTTCTCTGCGGTAAAGTTTCCCACCAACCAGAGTTGTCAGGGGCCGACAATGGAAATTGCATATTTTAAAGGCAAATTAACATGATTAGTTCTATGACTGCATCACTCCATCCCTTTGTAACATTGTACAAAATCATTACTGTGCTTCATCTCTCAAAAGCTGCCTGTTCAGACCTGAATCTCTTAGAAACTGCCTGTTCAAACCTGAAATCTGGAATGCAGACTTTCAATCTACCTTTTGGTTGATAAAAAGGTAAAGGTAGTCCCCTGTGCAAGCACCAGTCATTTCCAACTCTGGGGTGACGTCACATCACGATGTTTTCATGGCAGACTTTTTACAGGGTGGTTTGCTATTGCCTTCCCCGGTCATCTACACTTTCCCCCCAGCAAGCTGGATACTCATTTTTCGGTTGATGCTCAGCACTAAATGTTGTGCACACAACAGCAGTAACTGGTGCTATGTTGCATGAAACACTGTTGGCTTCCATTGAACCCAAAAGGAACTTAGCCACAGACTTCAAGGAAACAAGAAACCACTGGAAAATACCCTCCCCACCAAGAATCATTGGAAAATTTAGTCAGGCAAATATTAGTTAAGCATACAAGCTGTATAGCTCCGGTTCATAACTCTTGCTTACTCTACAGTGCATTCCTCAGAAGACTTTGAATGAACTTGGAATGGTGTGACTCTGCCTTGGATTGCAAAGTAAATCTTCTTGACACATACTGCAGAAATAGCACCAACCAACTTTTCTCTATATATCAGGGGTTCCCAACATAGTGACTGTGGGCACCATGGCACCTGCCAACACCCTTTCTGGCACCAGCCAAAAAATTTTAAGAAGTCGGTTTGGCCAGGTTGGGCTTTTGCCCAGCAAGGTTTCTGATTAACAAGAAGAAGAAGAAGACGACTGCAGATTTATACCCCGTCCTTCTCTCTGAATCAGAGACTCAGAGCGGCTTACAATCTCCTATATTTTCTCCCCCTACAACAGACACCCTGTGAGGTGGGTGAGGCTGAGAGGGCTCTCACAGCAGCTGCTCTTTCAAGGACAGCTATGGTTAACCCAAGGCCATTCCAGCAGCTGCAAGTGGAGGAGTGGGGAATCAAACCCAGTTCTCCCGGATAAGAGTCCGCACACTTAACCACTACACCAAACTGGCTCTCAGTTAAACTGAAGTTAAATCTCTGTTAAAGATCCCCCCATCTTTGGGGATCCAATCCACTGCTGGCCAGCTGGTAACCATAGAGTTTTGGCCAAAATGCTAGAGCGTTAATGTCCCCGGTGTGATGACGTTACTTCCATGTGATGCCATCATGCCTATCATGTTGCTCCAACCCCTTACACTCCCAGACGGCTCCCTCCCACCAGTACAATTGGACCTGGTAACTCTCATCTACATTGTGTTCCTTAAATTAAGCTGTGGCAATCATTTTGTGTCTGGCTCCACCTCCTGCAGCAGCCATTTTGTTCTTGTGCCCACCACGCTGTGTCAGAATTCCAAATGTGTACAGAGGTTCTACACAACTTGCTTACCTGGCTTGACGTTCCTCCTTCTTCCTCAGGCTGGCTCAAGGTAAACTCCTCCATCACAGGTTCACGGGTGTTCATCACCTCTGTCATGCTGCAAAGGTCAGAGCAGATTTGGACAAGAGCCAATATAAATTTTAAGGGGAAAAAGCCAACATTATCCAAATGTTTACATAACTGAAATAATGGGGAAAGCTTATCAGGAATTAGCAGTCTCCCAAGAAGCATAATCTTATCTTAATCTATTATTCCATCTTAATCTATTATTCCATCTTAATCTATTATTCCACCTTAATCTATTATTCCATCTCTGAGCCTACTGTTGTATTGATATATATAATGTGCCCAATCGGAAACTACTGCCTGTGACATATATGTTGTTTGTTTTATTGTATCCTATGGTTTTAGCTTGTAATTCTTAATTGTTTTAACTTTTGTTGTTATCCACTTCCGGGAAAGGGTGGAATAAAAATGATATACATTGAGCTCCTCAGGTTGCCACCGGCTAGCGGTCTGCCTGCTCCAGGTAGCCTGCCTGGCATTAACTAGAGCCCATGCGTTTTCCATCACAGCTGCCACCCTACGGGACTGGCTTGAGAGCACCAGCCGTACAAAGTCCCGCTCTCCTTAGCTTTATTTTTTTGTCTCATTTAGTTTCCCCAGCAGCATTTGGGAAATTCTAATGTGGCAAAGTAATTTTGATTCCAGCGGCAAAATGTTTTTGTTGCAAATAATAATTACTGTCATGTTTTCCAAGCTCTTAATATGCATCCAGTTCGTCACCGTGGACTGTGCAAAGCATCTTCCTGGGGCTGTTCTGCTTCAGCATTGCTGTGTGCATGGAATTTGATAGGAAAGTCTAGCATCTAGCACAGGACTCCTCATGCATCCTATCCTACACTCCTGGACAACCCATCACTTATAGCTTTCTCTCCCACTGCAGTAAGGATTACTAAGATAAATATGCTAATGCTTTTAAAAAGCATTTTTCTTCCAGAGGTGTTAAAAAGAAGAAGACTGCAGATTTATACCCTGCACTTCTCTCTGAATCAGAGACTCAGAGAGTCTTGCAATCTCCTATATCTTCTCCCTCCACAACAGACACCCTGTGAGGTGGGTGGGGCTGAGAGGGCTCTCACAGCAGCTGCCCTTTTAAGGACAATTCCTGCAATAGCTATGGCTGACCCATGGCCATTCCAGCAGCTGCAAGTGGAGGAGTGGGGAATCAAACCCAGTTCTCCCAGATAAGAGTCCACACACTTAACCACTACACCAAAATGGTTCTCAAAAGTGTTAAAAAGAAGAAGACTCCAGATTTATAACCTGCCCTTCTCTCTGAATCACAGACTCACACATACACAACAGGAATAAAGGGAATGCCGCTAAAGGAAGATGGGGAGATGGCAGAGAAGCTCAATGACTCCTTTGCTTCTGTGTTCAGTGTGGGAAGTGTGGGGCATGTACCCATGTCACAGCTCCTATTTTTAGGAAGGGAGTCTGAAGAACTGAGCCAAATTGAGGTGACAAGAAATGAAGTTCCAGCCCAACTGGGAAAATGAAAAACTGGGTTCAGATGGTACTTAAGGAAATCAGATGCGGCATAGGTTACATATATGGGTTAGTAGATCAACTATCACTAAATTGAGCCATTGTATCAGAAGACTGGAGAGTATCAAATGTTACACCCAGGGCTTTTAAAAAAAAAAAAAAAGCACAAAGAGTCCTGTAAGCTCTTGGAGGATTGGCTACATCAGGGGTGTGTGGTCTAATATGTAAAGGAGTTCCTGCTAAAAAAAAAAAAAGCCCTGGTTACACCGTTTTTTTAAAAAGGGATCAAGGACAGTCAGCTTAACATCTGTCCCAGGCAAATTAGTAGAAACTGTAATCCAAGACAGAAGGAAAACCAGCATGGCTTCTGTAAAGGGAAGTCCTGCCTTGCCGACCTTTTGGAGTTCTTTGAGAAAGTAAACAAGCATGTAGACAATGGTGATCCAGCAGACACTGATGAACACGGGTTATTGAGGAAGACTCAGCATGGGTTCTGCAAGGGAAGATCTTGCCTCACTAACCTGTTGCATTTCTTTGAGGGGGTGAACAAACATGTGGACAAAGGAGACCCAATAGATGTTGTTTACCTTGACTTCCAGAAAGCTTTTGATAAAGTTCCTCATCAAAGGCTCGAGAGTCATGGAGTAAAAGGACAGCTCCTCTTGTGGATCAAAAACTGGCTAATTAATAGGAAGCAGAGAGTGAGTATAAATGGGCAGTCTTCCCAGTGGTGGACGGTAAGCAGTGGAGTGCTGCAGGGGTCGGTATTGCGTCCCATGTTCTTTAATTTGTTCATAAGTGATTTGGAGTTGGGAGTGAGCAGTGAGGTGGCCACGTTTGCAGATGACACTAAATTGTTCAGGATGGTGAGAACCAGAGAGGATTGTGAGGCACTCCAAAGGGATCTCTTGAGGCTGGGTGAGTGGGCGTCAATGTGGCAGATGAGGTTCAATGTGGCCAAGTGCAAAGTAATGCACATTGGGGCCAAGAATCCCAGCTACAAATACAAGTTGGTGGGGTGTGAACTGGCAGAGACTGACCAAGAGAAAGATCTTGGGGTCGTGGTAGATAACTCACTGAAAATGTCAAGACAGTGTGCGATAGCAATAAAAAAGGCCAACGCCATGCTGGGAATTATTAGGAAGGGAATTGAAAACAAATCAGCCAGTATCATAATGCCCTTTTATGAATCGATGGTGTGGTCTCATTTGGAATACTGTGTGCAATTCTGGTCACCGCACCTCAAAAAGGATATTATAGCATTGGAAAAAGTGCAGAAAAGGGCAACTAGAATGATTAAAGGGTTGGAACACTTTCCCTATGAAGAAAGGTTAAAACGCTTGGGGCTCTTTAGCTTGGAGAAACGTCGACTGTGGGGTGACATGATAGAGGTTTACAAGATAATGCATGGGATGGAAAAAGCAGAGAAAGAAGTACTTTTCTCCCTTTCTCACAATACAAGAACTCGTGGGCATTTGATGAAATTGCTGAGCAGTCAGGTTAAAATGGATAAAAGGAAGTATTTCTTCACCCAAAGGGTGATTAACATGTGGAATTCACTGCCACAGGAGGTGGTGGCGGCTACCAGCATAGACAGCTTCAAGAGGGGGTTAGATAAAAATATGGTGCCGAGGTCCATCAGTGGGTATTAGCCACAGTGTGTATATATATATATATGTGTGTATGTGTGTGTATCTAAAAAAAAATTTGGGCCACTGTGCGACACAGAGTGTTAGACTGGATGGGCCATTGGCCTGATCCAACATGGCTTCTCTTATGTTCTTATCACATTATATACCTGTCTTTTCAAAGAAGTAAGCAGTGACTCCTGAAAGCTCCTACCCTGTCACAAATGTTTAAGGTATTACCGGACTCCTGCTCTTTTCCACAATCACCTCTTTGTACAGTGGTTTGGTGCAGTGAGTTTGGAATATGGAGATCGGTTTTAAAACATCCCACAGAACTTGTAGTGAACTACCAAGGCAAATGTAGCTCAGCAACGATATACAGTAGCTCCCGAGGAGCTCAACAACCCTCTTGTGTTTTGGAGCCTGGTCGGGACTGTAAGAACAGTCAAGGCAAGGAACATTGCGAGAGCTACTGTGCTTGGCTGGAGGCCTTCGTCACAAGTGGTTCTGACCAGGTTTAAAAGACGCGGGCAATGGAGAAAGTTCATGCTTCTTCTAAACTGGTACTAACTTCTTTTCGACAGATCCAATCAGAGCTACGGCCTGCAACGTGATGCTGCCTGCATCAGCTGTTGGCCACCTGGTCTAGGATACATCCCTAAATAAACAGCTGGTAGCAGACCTGGCCAAAATTGCAAAGACAAATCACTCCAGCTGGGGGAAAGTGGAGAATGTTGTGCTGGTGTCACAACAGATGTCCGAATGACTCAGCTTCCATGCTAATGAAATCTAGATCATTTTTTTATTGGATGGAAGGGAGGGGGTGATTCGCATTTGTGTGTGAGGCACAAGATGGCAGGACGAATTGTACTTTGTGCCATTCCCCCAAAAAGAACAGAGAGCCAGAAACATGGCAGAGAACTAGCTCTGAGCTGAAACGGATTGAAACTGTTCACGAGCTCCGCGTAGAAATGTTTACTGGGGTGTGAGGCTGGGAAGAGCAAGTGCAGATAATGCCGTCTGCTGAGCCAGTGATGCCGAAATATCTAGCTATCTCTTTGGGGGGGGGGGGGGGTGGAAAACGGTGCAGAAATAAAATGACAGACAGAAAATTACAGCTGCCCTTCCGTGAGGCTGGAAGATAACAAATGGTTTTCAGGCACGTTAAGAACTCTTTAGGGCAGACTGTCAATCACGGGAGAAACTGGGATCTCTGAACACAAAAGCGGGACAGGAAGAAGACAGTGGCAAAACAGCCATTATCAAATCCTGGGCTGAGGGTCAGCACATGAAAGCTTTCCACTGGCCCACACCGAAGCAGGGAGCTGACAGGGCAAGTTGAGTGGGAGCAGCTGATGAAAGGGCTAAAAAGGAGAAAATTGGGTGTGGGGATCTATTGGAGGTTTAGGCCCCATCTCTAGTATTTACAGATTGCTTATACACCTCAGATTACTTACGTGTTAGCAATCTACATACATACATACATATATACATACAAGTCACAACCAACTTATAGCAACCCCAGTAAGGGGCTCTCAAGGCAAGTGAGAAGCAGAGGTGGTTTGCCACTGCCCTTCTCTGCAGAGTCTTCCTTGGTGGTCTCCCATCCAAGACTTATGGCAACCTCAGCAAGGGGCTTTCAAGGGAAGTGAGATGCAGAGGTAGTTGGCCGCTGTCTTCCTCTGCAGTCTTCCTTGGTGATCTCCCATCCAAGACTTATTGCAACCAAAGCAAGGGGCTTTCAAGGGAATTGAGAAGCAGAGTAGTTGGCCATTGTCTTCCTATGCAGAGTCTTCCTTGGTGGTCTCCCATCCAAGATTTATGGCAACCTCAGCAAGGGGCTTTCAAGGGAAGTGAGACACAGAGGTAGTTGGCCACTGTCTTCCTCTGCAGAGTCTTCCCTGATGATCTTTCAATGGAAGTGAGAAGCAGAGGTAGTTGGCCCTTTTCTTCCTCTGCAGAGTCTTTCTTGGTGGTATCCCATCCAAGAACCAACGCTGCTTAGTTTCTGAGATCTGGCGAGACTGGGCTATAACCAGGCCATCTTCCCTTCCTTTTAGCAACCTACTGTACAATACTATCAGATTTCTCCATCCTTTCAGTGGGTTAAAGCTTGCTTCTTACACCTGAGCAAAGCCTGAAACCTTCTTCCAACTTTAGGAGTTCTTCCTCCAACTCTGGTGGTTCTTCTCTCTGAGGAACTACCATAAACTGGATGAAGGCTGGTGAAGCTGGAGGAAGGCTCCTTGAGAGATGGTTGGATCTGTCCCAAGGTATAATCTTAGACAAAATGCATCTGCAGTTTTGCAAATACACAGGTACAACCTGCTGGCATTACATGACGCTGCCTTGTATTGAATCAGATCTTTGGTTCATAAAGTTCAGTATTGTTCATTATGACTGGCAGCAGCTCTCCAGGGTCTCAGGTAGATCACATTACCTATGATCTGATCCTTTCTTACTGGAGATGCTGGGGATTGACCAGAGACTTTCCACAAGTCAAGCAGATGCTCTGCCACTGAGCCACAACCCCTCCCCAAACACAACATCACAACATTAGAGTCATCCAGTGTCTGTTGTAGGGAGAGGAAGGGAAGGAGAATGTCACTAGGGAGGAGAAAGATGAATCATAGAAAAATAGAGTTGGAAGGGACCTCCAGGGTCATCTAGTCCAGTCCTCCACACAATGCAGAAAACTCACAAATACCTCCCCCTAAATTCACAGGATCTGCATTGCTGTCAGATGGCCATCTAGCCTCTGTTTAAAAACCTCCAAGGAAGGAGAACCCACCACCTCCCGAGGAAGCCTGTTCCACTGAGGAATCGCTCTAACAGTCAGGAAGTTCTTCCTAATGTTGAGCCGGAAACTCTTTTGATTTAATTTCAACCCATTGGTTCTGGTCCTACCTTCTGGGGCCACAAAAAACAATTCCACACCATCCTCTATATAACAGCCCTTCAGTCTCCCCAGGGAGGGATTCCAGTGTCTTAGACCTATTGAGAAGGCCCATTCTTTTGTGGCTACCGACTGAATCCCAGTTGATGACGAGGACACAGGTGAGAGCACATGAGGGCGAACCGAGTGAGTGATATATCACAAATCTACTCACTGGATTATTGGGGTGAATTCCAGGGTGGAGACAGACCTAAACAGCTTGAGGCCAGGAAAAACTCAGGGGAAACTAATTAATCTGACAGACAGTAGATGCGGGACAAAAAAACAAAAATACTTTTTCATACAATATATAATAAATTTGTGGAACTCACTGCCACATGATGTAGTGACTGCTTTAAAAAGAGAATTAGACAAATTCATGGTGGATTGGTCCATCAAATCCTATCAACCCAAATGCCAAACTAGAACCTCCAAGTTTAGAGGCAGTAACCTTCTGAATACCAGTGCTGCAGGTGGGGTGGGGGGTGGGAATAACAGGCCTCTGCATCCTAGATGGAGCACTGACCAGATCCAGGAGGACATCTCATGTTCTTACAACAGCCTGCTCCCACAAGAGCGTAAAATATCTTCACAGCAGCCCTGTGAGGTAGTTTGCCCTGAAATACAGTGACTTCATAGCTCATAGAGATTTGAATCTCAGACCCATTTCCCGCTAGCCTTATGCCGCTCTCATGCTCCTCTTCTCCACGGGGCTTTGGTCGGATTTCACAGCATCTGCCCCGGGGCTGCAACTCGCTCCGCCTCTTTTGAACAGCAAATACGATCCTCTAAAAACTGGTGTCTGTTTGCCGTACAAAAAAGGCAAAGCTAGTTGCAGCCCCGGGGCAGATAGTGTGAAATCCGACGGAAGCCCTGTGGAGAAGAGGAGTGTGAGAGCGGCTTAAAGCTAGTGGGGAATCGGTCTCAGTCTCATCTTGTCCAAGTTCAACACTCTTCATACTGCATAACACATGTAGTCCCAGGTGGGTAGCCCGGTTGGTCTGAAACAGCAGAAGAAAGTTTGAGTCCAGTGGCACCTTTAAGACCAACAAAGTTTAATTCTGCTTAAATTAAGCTTTCATTGGCATGGTATCTGAAGAAGCGTGCATGCACACAAGAGCTTATACCCAGAATTAAACTTTGTTGGTCTTAACAGGGCTTTTTTTTTTTTTTTTTTAGAAGGAACGCACAGGAACGCAGCTTCAACTGGCTTGGTGTCAGGAGGCGTGGCCTAATATGCCAATGAGTTCCTGCTAGGCTTCTTCTACAAAAAAAGCACTGCGTGAAACAATGGTTGCATTGTGGGTATGGCCTGCTTTGCAAATGAGTTCCTGCTGGGCTTTTTCTACAAAAAACTCAAACTTTGTTCCATGTGTAGTCCCAGTTCACATATAAAACCTCTTTTGGCCTTTCTCTGTCTGCCGGTGAATAATTTTAGACACAATTATGTGAGAAATAGAAAGGCAGTTTGAAATACACTTATATCAGGTTTCTGAAGAAAGCAATAACCCAGGTTGGTTAACACTTGGTATATGATTTTGTCCAAAGAGTTATCATGACTTACCCAACCCAAAGTGGTCTCTGCGGAATTTTGGTGTTGCCTTTTCAACATTTTTTTTAAAAAAATATTCATTCCATATTTAATTGCAAGCAGAAGCAGAAAGATATACAGAAATCATGAGATATCCTGAGAATACAGAACTCATTCCAATAAGGATTGGCCCTTTATCAAACAGGTAGCAGATTTCTGCCGTGGAAACGTTGTGAAAGCAACGTCACTCCAGAGTCAGAAACGACTGGTGCTTGCAGAGGGGACCTTTCCTTCCTTCAGGCACCAATAAAATGCAAATTCTTATCCTGCCAGAGATCAGAAGAGGAGAATTTTGTTTGGATGTGTTTTTTCATCCCTTCTAGCAGTGTTTTTATTTAAATACTGATAAGCAGCTGTATAATAAAGCATTCCCTGTTTTCAGTCACACTTTTTAAAGAAAAAAAATATGCCACTTACATTTTCTTAATGTACTGCCATTGCCAATGGTAAATAGTAGCCATAGCAATGGAAAGGAAAGGAGTAAACAGTGTTTATAAAACAAAGCCACTGGCTCATTTTTGGCAGATGAGTCGCAAATATGCAGCCTGAATATTTTTTCCCCAATGAATTTAAAGGATGTCACTTTCTTGGAGACACAGTCAAGCTTAAATATGCTAAGGCTTGAAATCCTAAAAGCACTTTCTTGGTAGTAAGGCCCACTTAATAAAATGCGAGTTACTCCCAAGTAGACCTGCTCAGGATTGCTTTCAATATATGCCAAAATCTGCCCCTGCTCTGTTTTAAGGGTGCATGGGGTCAGATTTATAGAATATTTTACATTGATGCATTTTCAACAAACAGCATGTTTTAGCATGCTGCAGTTTCGATATCTTACGCCACCAGAGGACTGACTTCAGATGAGTGTGATAACCAGGGCTTTTTTTTTGTAGAAAAAGCCCAGCAGGAACTCGTTTGCATATTAGGCTACACCCCTGATTGCATCTTTGTTTCACAGAGGGCTTTATTGTAGAAAAAGCCCCGAAGGGACTCATTTGCATATCAGGCCACACCTCCTGATGCCAAGTCAGCTGGAACTGCGTTCCTGTGCGTTTCTGCTCAAAAAAAGCCCTGATGATAACTGTCTTTTTTTGGTACTACATTTCTTGTGGGGCAACAATGTGGTTGAAACGAACAGAAACAGTCATGGAGGAAGGTATTTGCTGAGAAGGAAGACACACGGGTTGGGTGCAGTGTTCCCTCTAAGCTGAGTTAGTGTGTGCTAGCTCACAGTTTTGTAGCCTCCGGCTCACACATTTTTGTCTTAGCTCAGGAAAAATGGCCCCAGAGCAAACTAATTCATGCAGTAGCTCACAAAGTAGAATTTTTGCTCACAAGACCCCACAACTTAGAAGGAGAGTATTGGCTGGGTGGGTGCTCTATAGAGGCCCCCTCTGATCCCCTGCTTGTGACAAGGGCTCCACTTTGTCCAGTGCAAGACTGGATCTTCAACTGGCACACAAATATACAGAGTCATTCAACAAAGACGTTCAGGCTGTGAAATGCTTATGTAAAATCCTACACCTAACAATACCACATGCTCTTCCCCGTACTTCCTGCATTTCATAATTGGGAAGTTTACAACTCAGGGTATGGCTCGCTCTGGTCACCCAGCAACCATCCATGGCAGAACTACGGTTTGAACCTGGGGCTCCCAGATCTTTGTCCAAAACCCAAATAACTGTTACATTTTCCCTTGGATTTAATGATAATATTTACAAACACAACACCAGATCAGGAAATGTATCTACATTTGCAGATCTGGGAGCCAGTGTGGCATAGTGCTTAAAATTGACGCACTAGTATCTGGGAGAACCAGGTTTGAATCTTCACTCTGCCATGAACATATGAAGCTGCCTTATACTGAATCAGACCTTTGATCCATCAAAGTCAGTATTGTCTACTCAGACTGGCAGCGGCTCTCCAGGGTCTCCAGCTGAGGTTTTTCATGCCTACTTGCCTGGACCCTTTTTAGTTGGAGATGCCGGGGATTGAACCTGGGACCTTCTGCTCACTAAGCAGATGCTCTACCTCTAAGCCACCATCCCTCCTCCCATGGAAGCTCACTGGGTGATCTTTGAGAAGTCACATGCTCCCAGCCTAACCTACCTCACAGGGTTGTTGTGAGGATAAAATGAACACTGTAAACCCCCTCGGCTCCCCATTAGGGAGAAAAGCAGCGTATAAATGAATAAAATAAATATGTGGGATTCACACAGGGAGGGCAGCATGATGAATATTCGAGTATCTGAACTGGGTTGCCAGTGTCATCAAACAGACACAGAGGAGGGTGTTGTTTGTCTTTCTTTTTTAAGAGAGAATTCTGAAGATAGCAATTGGGAGGAAATGTTTTCAGTCAGAGTTACAAGCCCATCAGGAGGTCACAAGATCTGATCTGGAAAGACAAACAGGCGGCTGCTCTTTTGATCTTTCTGACAAAAACAGGAAGAGGAGCTCGAGTACATATTAACAGCGCTCCAGCATCTGAGCTGGAGTAAATCTGGGAAACGAGGTGAGTCCGGAATATCCCACTTACCTTCTAATCACATGAATGGCTGTTGTTCCCCAAAAAACCTACGCCGGCCTACCGATGACGTTCGCTTTGGTAAAGAAGCGTTGCACAAGATATGCCAAAGGCAAAATGTATCTGGGAAAGACAAAAAAAAAAAAATTGAGTGAATGGCAGGGTGGCACAAGTGTGAATGACAGAGTGGGAAGACACTGCTGGAAAGGATGAATACGACCAGCCTGACAGTGGTGAGGGAGGGAGAGAAGGAAGTGGTATTTTGGAAGAGTTTTCTATTTCCAGTGCCAAATAGAAAACTGATCCACTATTCCTGTGCATGAAAAAAGCCATTAAGGTTATCTGATGGAATTCCTGCAACTGGTTGAAGAAGAAGAATTGCAGATTTATACCCCGCCCTTCTCTCTGAATCATAGACTCAAAGCGGCTTACAATCTTTTATGTCTTCTCCCCCCACAATAGACAGCCTGTGAGGTGGGTGGGGCTGAGAGGGCTCTCACAGCAGCTGCTCTTTCAAGGACAGCTATGACTAACCCAAGGCCCCCTACCCTAAACTCTTTTGATTTAATTTCAACCCATTGGTTTTGGTCCAACCTTCTGGGACAACAGAAAACAACTCTGCATCATCCTCTATATGACAGCCCTTCAAGTACTTGAAGATAGCATAAGGAAGACACTTGCTGATTTGGAGCCTAAGCAATCCATGAGCTATCTGGAGCTTGCAGACTGGGGTTTTCCTACCTCCCGCCTCTTACTGCAGCCCACTAAATCATGTGACCTTCACAAACAGCAGAAGGGCAAAGTGGAACATCAGCAGCAGTGGTGGAAAGATTCAGTGGAAGGCACACCCATTTTCTCCCAAGGGAAACACCCTCCCATCACTGAATACAGACCACAGGGTTCAAGTCACTGTACTCTCTCTCTCTGAGCCCTGGGAATGGGATAGTCTCACAGACTATCGGTCCAATAATCTAAAGAAGTATTATAACCGATCTGTAGATTCTGTAGAATTATGGGCAGTCACATATAGGAGACTCTTGCTGCTGAATTATTATCACTGTTCATATATGTATCTATAGCTATATAGCATTGCTCCGCCGCATTTCTAATTAAAACTGGGCAAGGTGAAATACAAAAAATAATTAGAATCCGCAATAAGGGGACACTTTAAACTGCTAAACCTACAATACCAAAGAGGGCCTGAAAAGTTAGCATTTCTAGTAATGGTATAGTTTAGTAAGGTCAAAGATCAATCAGATGGAATATACGTTCTAGATAAAAACATATATATTCAGAATAGAACATCTAAGTATAAAATCAACCTCAGTTACATACATTGTGTTTTTGAGTCTTAGGGTTAATAAACTAGTTAAGTAGTTCTCCCAGCAATTTGCTTCCGGGATCTTATAGTTTGCATAGCAAATTTTGCCACATTTAAGGTAATTTTTGGTCCCTTTCTGCTAGCAGCTTATCTAAATAAAATTTGATATTTCTCCCCGGAAAATAATTATAGATCGGAGTTATATGCAGGTCAGTTTATATTCCAGTTCCAAAGAAGGGTAATGCCAAGGAATGTTCAAGCTGTCGAACCATTGCACTCATTTCACATGCCAGCAAGGTCATGTTAAACATCCTATAAGCTAGGCTTCAGCAGTATGTAGATTGGGAACTACCAGAAGTTCAAGCTGGGTTTCAGAGAGGTAGAGGAACTAGAGATCAAATTGCCAACATTCGATGGATTATGGAGAAAGCACGGGAGTATCAGAAAAACATCTATTTCTGTTCCATTGACTATGCTAAAGCCTTTGATTGTGTGGATCACAACAAACTGTGGGAAGTCCTTAAAGAGATGGGAGTACCAGACCACCTCAAATGCCTCCTGAGAAACCTGTATAAGGGTCAAGAAGCAATGGTCAGAACGGGATATGGAATAACTGATTGGTTAGAATAGGAAAAGGAGTTCCACAAGGATGTATATTGTCACCCTGCTTATTTAATTTATATGCAGAGTACATCATGCGGAATGCTGGCCTGGATGAAGCACAAGCCAAAATTAAGATAGCTGGGGAAAACATCAACAACCTCAGATAAGCAGATGATACCACTCTAATGGCAGAAAGTGAGGAGGACCTAAGGAACCTCTTATTGAGGGTGAAAGAGGAGAGCACAAAAGTAGGCTTGAAACTCAACATCAAAAAAACTAAGATCATGGCATACGGCCCCATCACACCATGGCAAATAGATGGGGAAGACATGGAAGTAGTGACAGACTTCACATTTCTGGGATCCAAGATCACTGCAGATGGTGACTGTAGCCATGAAATCAAAAGATGTTTGCTCCTTGGGAGGACAGCTATGGCAAACCTGGGCAGTATAATAAAAAGTAGAGACATCACCCTTCCAACAAAAGTCCGTATAGTCAAAGCGATGGTATTCCCAGTAGTAATGTATGCCTGTGAGAGCTGGACCACAAGGAAGGCCGAGCGCAGAAGAATAGATGCTTTTGAGCTGTGGTGCTGGAAAAGAATCTTGAGAGTCTCTTGGACTGCAAGAAGATCAAATCAGTCAATCCTAAGGGAAACCAACCCAGACTGTTTTCTGGAAGGTCAGATGATGAAGCTGAAGCTCAAATACTTTGGCCACCAAATGAGAAGGGAGCACTTCCCGGAGAAGACCCTGATGCTGGGAAAGACAGAAGGCAAAAGAAGAAGGGGATGGCAAAAGATGAGATGGCTGGACAGCGTTAGTGATGAAACAAACATGAATTTGAGCAGACTTCAGAGGATGGTGGAAGATAGGAGGGCCTGGCGTGACTTTGTCCATGGGGTCGCAAAGAGTCGGACTCGACTGTGCAACTGAACAACAACATAATATTTTGGAAAAGCCTACATTCAAACAAAACATGTTCCTTGGATTCCAGTTTCCCATCCCCATGGATACACAGTCTTTCCTCATATGGCTGCTTTATGTATTTACCCTCCATGACTGCTGACGGTAAAATATCCATTCTAAGGAAGGTAAATGCTCTTCTGTACTCAGCTTTACGATTAGCATTTCTAACATCCATAACATAGACTCACAAGCTGAATAGACAAGTAAAATAAAATCGTTGCCCAGGTTATGGTCAGAAGGCATTTGATACAACAACCTTGTTGAATTCAGGCAGATCTGGATCAGGTCAGTGTCTGAACAGGATTCCTCATCATCCCCAGGGCCGGCTGGCCCACTAGGCAAACTAAGCGGTTGCCTAGGGTGTCGGAAGGCGGGGGTACCGAATTTGGCCTTCCCCTCCCTTCCCCCCTAGGCAAAAGCCTAGTTTGCTTGCTTCTCAGCTGCCTCCTCCCTCCCTTCCCCACTCCAGGTCTATTTCAATGCCCAGAACGGCTGCAGCGGCAGTGCCTTTCAGGATGCTGATCCTTCCTGCTGCTGCTGGCCTGCCCTGGTGCTGACAGATAGTTAGCGCCGCGCGGTTTTACCCGCCAATCAGCTGACCCAGTCTTTAGATAGCCTGGGAGCAATGCTCAGCCGCCATTCCGGGCATTGAAATAGACCTTGGGTGGGGAGGGGAGGGAGGAGAAGGGGAGGAAGGGAGACATGGGGGGCATGGCAGCACGGAGGGGCGTGGCACCGCGATGGGAGACGCGGGGGTGCTGTGGAGGGGGGCTGTGGGCTGCGAGTCTGCCTAAGGCGCCATGTGCCCTCAGGCCGGTGCTGATCATCCTATGCATGTTGCTGTGAGTTTTGTGTTGTTGGGTTTACACAAATAACTTGCTCCTCTCTCCTCCATTCTCACATAAAGCATAATGATGGAATCCCACTTAGAAGCTGACTCCCACTACTGATGTCATACAAATGAAGGCAGACAGGTTAACCCAAATTAGCACTCTACTGGTAACCAGGATTCTGAGGACTTCGAACAACCAAACAATCTAGACGAAGTCCACACATCTCATTCTGCCCATAAAGTACAAACTGCAGACTCGTGCAGCCTCAATTTGTCTCAGGGCTGCGTGGGGGAAAAAAAGCAGGTTTAATCCTTTAACCTCTGCTATAATTTCCTAAAAAGAACCAAGCTTCCTTCTTTTTTGTTAGCATTTAAAAGGAGAAGAAACGTGTCCTTTTAAAACTTGGGGTTCTTTTTGTCCTTCAAAATGTTCATAACAAATTGATAAGCCTTTATCTGATCATCAAAACACAACAGAAGTTGAACCCCTCTTTTTCTTTCCTATGTAACCCTAAGGCAAACTGAGGTAGCATGAACTAACAATTTGCATTTTTTAATTCAGAATGAGACTAACCATCTTTGCTTGATCTGGTTGAACCTGAAACACAAACTCTGGAAGAGAATGTCAGCAGAGTGTATGTGGGGGAAAGGACAAACCTGTCTTTCAATAGCCCTGTTCACACATTTCATTGAACATTCATACATCCTGCAAGTGCATGCATACAAGAAAGAGCCAACACATGTTCACTTTACAGATGAAACAGGAAACTTGGATAAGTGTGCAGTTTCGATCATATGTTCAGCTGTACATACTCTGAATGTAACATGTGAATTACTCAAACAGACCATATGATGAGCGAAGGAAGCTGCAGCCTACGATCAGCATTGGGGTAGTATATCAACACCTAGTTTCTTTAAATTAAACAAAGTCCTCAGGGCCAGATGAGGGTACTTAAAAGAATTTGTGGATGTAATCTCTGAGCCCCTGGCCATTATTTTTGAGAATTCTTGTTGAATAAGTGAGGTGCCGGAAGACTGGAGGCAAGCAAATGTTGTCCCCATTTTTAAGAAGGAGAAAAAGGAGAAACAGGGTAACTACCAACCCATCAGTTTGATGTCTATACCTGGAAAAGTTTTAGAAAAAACCTTAAATGGTCAGTACTGGAACATTTAGGAAAGACGGCTGTGATTACTAAGAGCCAGCATGGGTTTCTCAAAAGCAAGTCATGTCAGACTAACTTTATCTCTTTTTTTGAGAAAGTTACTACCTTGCTGGATCAGGGGAATGCTGTAGACATAATTTATCTTGATTTCTGTAAGGTTTCTGATAATGTTCTACATACTATCTTTGTTGACAAGTCGATAAAATGCAGTTTGGATCCTGTTACTGTTAGGTGGATCTGTAACTGACTGACAGATCACACCCAAAGAGTGCTTGTTAATGGTTCCTCATCCTCTTCGAGAGGAGTGGCAAGTGGAGTGCCTCAGGGACCTGAGACCTGTTTTGTTCAACATCTTTAAAAATGATTTGGATGGAGGAATGGAGGGAATGCTTATTGTCAGGTCTTTGGTGCCCCTCCCGGTCCCCCGGCGTCGCCGTTGCCCCACCCGGGCACTCTGGGGCGTTCCCCGGAGGTCTCAGAAACAGGGGGGTGGGCACTGGGTTACTTCACCGCAGGCCCCCGTTCCCTCCTGGCTGTGCTATGGCTCCTGTCCCTCTCTCGCGCGAGGCAGCCTCTTTGCGCATCAGCCAGCTCTCCTCAGCGACCTCCTCCCTCCCTCCTTTTATGCTTCCCGACCCATCCTCCCCCCTCCCAGGACCTGCCCCTCTCTGGCTCCTCCCCCCTTCAAAGCCCCAGACGCCCAGGAGAGGTGCGTCGGGGCCGGGCTGACTGGGCGTGCCTCGGGCGTCCCAGCCCTCAGCGGCGTGCTGCAAGGGAGCGTCTCGTGCTGCGACGAGCTGAATGGCTCTCCCTCTTGCTCTCCGGCGTCTTGCCCCGGCCAGACCTCACGGACTCGAAGCCGGGCTCGCCGTCTGGGAGGCGTCGCTCGGGTGGCTGCTTTCGCCCCGTCAGTCGAGGTGAGCGGTGGGGCCTCCACAGGGGCTTGGAGAGGTGGGGGGGGGCTCTTGGGGCGATGCCGGGGGCTTGGAGCGGCTGGCAGGCGCCGGGGGGTCTCCTCCGCGCAGTCCCTGCCCGGGCTGGGCGGGACACTTATTAAATTTGCAGATGATACTAAATTGGCAGGGGCCACAAATACAGTAGAAGACAGAGACAGGATGACCTTGACAGGCTGGAAAACTGGGCAAAAAGAAATAAAATGAATTTTAACAGGGATAAATGTAAAGTTCTGCATATAGGCAGGACAAATCCAGTGCATAATTATAGGATGCTGGAGACCTAGCAGTAGTATGTGTGAAAAGGATCTAAGGATCTTAGAAGGCCATACACTGAGCTTTAGTCAGCAGTGTGATGTGGTGGCTAAAAAAGCAAATGCAATTTTGGGCTGTTTCAACACAAGAATAGTATCCAGATCACATGAAGTGATGGTATCACTTTACTGTGCTCTGGTAAGACCTCAACTAGAATAATGCGTTCGGTTTTGGATACTACATTTTAAGAAGGATATAGATAAGCTGGAACATGTCCAGAGGGCAACAAAGATGGTGAAGGGTGTAGAGACCATGTCCTATGAAGAAAGGCTGAAGCAGCTGCGTATGTTTAGCCTGGAGAGGAGATAACTGGGAGGTGATATGATTACCATCTTCAAGTACCTGAAGGGCTGTCACATAGAAAATGGTGCAGAGTTGTTTTCTTGTTGCTCCAGAAGGACAGACCAGAAACAGTGGGCTGAAATTAAATCAGAAGAGTTTCTAGCTCAGCATTACAAAGAACTTCCTGACAGTAGAGCGGTTCCTCAGTGGAACACGCTTTCAAGGGAGGTGGTGGGCTCTCCTTTGGAAGTTTTAAAATAGAGGCTGGATGGCCATCTGACAGCAATGCTGATTCTGTGAATTAGGCAGATCACAAGAAGGAGGGCAGGAAAGGTTACGTCAGTGCTTAGTTCCCGTGGACCTTCCTTACACACCAAGGGAAACGCTGATTGCCACTTTGGAGTCAGTCAGCAATTTTTCTCCAGGCCCATTTGGCTAGGGTTTCTGGTGGGTTTTTGCCATCTTCTGGGCATGGAGAAGGGTTCACTGGGGATGGGTGTGTGTGGGGGGGGGGGGGAGGTATTTGTCAAGGTCATGCACTGTGCAGGCCAGGGGTTGGACTAGATGATCCTGGAGGTCCCTTCCAACTCTATGATGCTATGATTTACGTATAAAGAAAAATCAAGCATACACTGTATGTGGATAATATGTGTGTTCACTGTATCCTGTTAACAGGGCTAATACTGGGCACCTTCACATGATCATGATCCCATTATTCACTAATGAGTTTAGGTTTGCTATACATGAATCAATGGTTAAGAACATAAGAGAAGCCATGTTGGATCAGGCCAATGGCCCATCCAGTCCAACACTCTGTGTCACACAGTGGCCAAAAAACTCAGGTGCCATCAGGAGGTCCATCAGTGGGGCCAGGACACAAGAAGCGCTCACACTGTTGCCCCTCCCAAGCACCAAGAATACAGAGCATCACTTGCCGCATTTATTCTAAAAAAAGAATGTTGGATGGACTATTTGAATTTTACAGAGATGTGTTGTAGGCAGAATGAGAAAGCCAAGAGGGAAATTTGAGTGAAACACAGACAGAAAGAGCAAAGGAACAAAGAAAGGAAGAATTAAAAACCATTTCCGAGTGAACATAAATACTGTCTATCCTCATAGTGAAACATCTCAAGAAGTGAAACATCTTCACCAACATCTGCTGAGATCATTTTTAAATTTGTCTAGAATTTTTTTCTACACTGCCTCTTCAGAATCGTGCTCAAGATGACTCACAACTAAGACGACAAAGATCCTTTCCTTCTAACAAAATGTGGCACCTCTTCAATGCATAAAATGGAATATTCGTTCACATTCTTTCTTCTGTTTCTCAAAGAGGGTTTCAAGAAAAAAGGGCACTAGTCAAATTTTTAAAAAGTAACCTATTCTTAATAATAATAATAATAATATAATAGATTTTATTTATATCCCACCCTCCCCGCCTAGGCGGCTCAGGGCGGCTAACAACATTTCACACAATTAACATTTATCAGTCAGAATCAAACTGAAACTCTTTTTGTTTGTGGTAGAGTTGCCAGGTCACACTCAGGAAATATCTGGGGACTTTGGGGGGTGGAGCCAGAAGACAGGTTGTGACAAGCATGATTGAACTCCAAAGAGAGGTCTGACTACCACACCTCTTTTAAATGCCTTCTCTTCACCAGAAATAATAGAGGATGGGGACACCTTTTTTTTGGGCTCATAGAACTGGACCCTCTGGGTCCAACCTTTTTGAAACTTGGTGGTTGTTGTTGAGGAGAGGCACCAGATACTACATTGAGAATCTGGTACCTCTTCATCAAAAAACAGGGGGTCTCCAAGTTCCAGATACCCATGGATTGATTCTTCATTATACTTTATGGGGACCAATCTCCAAAGGATATAATGAAGTGCCCAGCAGACACTCACCCCCCCCCCCACTATTTTCTGATAACCCTGAAGTGGAGGAGAGCCTCCAAATCAGGGACTGGCCACCCTAATTGGTGGATACTCCTACTTTTAACTGTCTAAGGCCCTGTTCACACAGCGTGTTGAGTCCGTGTTAAGCTGACCCGGTTCTGTTCAGAATCTTTGTTCCGGATATTATCGATCAGACTGCCACACTGCAATTCGAATCGGTGAAACAGTCTTCTGCCATCCACATGACAGCATCATGCAGTTCTTTTGCTTGTTTGTTTCCTCTACCATTAGGCACATAAGAGCATAGTGCACATGCGCACATTATGCGCATGCACACATTATGCACATGCGCATAGGTAAAAAGCATTATGTGGTTATGCGGTTATGCGCATATTGCTAAGTAGTAAAAAAAATGGCACCCGTAAACCGGATTTCTGAGGCTTCTTTTGCTCTGGGACAGTCTTCAGACATCCAGAAGTTGGTTAATATCGCAGCACAACTATCCAGATGGAGAAAACTACGAGGTGAAACCGGACAACTCAAAAAACACCACAAAGGAGCAGGTAACAAAATAATCCAGTTTGGAAAAGGATTGGAGGGGGGCGACAACGATTGACTGCCAGGAGGCAGATGTTGCTGTCTGATCAGCCACTTTTAATCCAGTAGGAAACAGCAGAGACAACTGATTAAACTGTGCGTCTGAACAGGCCCTAAGACAGCCTGTGCGTCTGAACAGGCCCTAAGACAGTGATATGGTAGTTTACAGTGCTGGACTAGTATCTGGGAGACCCAGGGTCGAATCCCCACCACTGAAATGGAAGCTTGCTGGGTGACCTTGGGCCAGTCACACACATACTCAGGTCTAACCTTCCTCACAGGCTTGTTGTGAGGAACAAATGGAGAAGAGAACAATGTATGTTGCTTTGTGTTCCCATTTGGAAGAAAGGCGGGGTACGGATGCATTGAATAAAGTAACTCTACTTTGGTCTTTCAATCCGCATGTCAGAGATTTGGATCTAGAATTCAGGTGGAGGAGAAAGATGTCTGTGGGGAGGATGTGGGGGGGGGGGTGGTGGAGAGGCTGGCAGGAAAAGGGTTAACTGTCCCTCCTCCCACTCACCTCATCTCCCCTGAAAAACCGCCTCCGCTGCCACACTGTAGTGGCAGCCGGGCTTCCCACGGACACAATAGCTGGCGAACGAACAGTTCTAACCTCAGGAGACTGAAAGTACCCAGTTTTACACTTCTTCAGCACGATCACAGAACATATCTATCTATATGTACACACAGCTCCCGTTATGTATAACTCTCTGTATTTTAAAATATATTTTTTAAAAAGACAAGCTTGAAAAGTTAAAGTTATTTTTAAAAGCCGGTAAACATCTGGGGCTGGCCTCAGAGGAATCTGTGCCAAAAATACATTTTAATGCCAGCCACAGCTATTTCCTCAGATGTGGAAAAGTGAGGGGGGGGGAGGCGTTTTCATAGGAGTGAATGGCAGCAGTGTGTGAGCTGCAAACCCTCCGGTAACTTGGATTCTGGCCCAACCGATTAAACAAACCTTCGTGTTTAGGGGGCCTTTTCTGCCAGAATTTATAATGGCACATTAACTACACACTGATTTCATTGAAGAAAAGAGTGATTAGGCAAAATTGTCCCTTGTTTTCCTGCATTTCTTCTCTGACCAAATCCCACAGCCGTTGCAATTAAAGAGAGCAGGCGGCCAGCACCGGGGTCATTCTAGTGCGCCACAATTACCTCAACAATTCTGAGGCAACATTAACGCAGCTCCTCACAGCACCCTATTCTCTTTCCAGAATTCAATTTTAAACTCTAAGCAATTTCCTCCTTCCACCCTCCCCTCTCCATGTCCAATTATCAAATCGAAGACTGTGACATATAGTCTTATGAAATCTGCCGCCCCATTCAATTTGCTCACGTTGTTTGAAAAGGAGTTGAGACAAAACAACCAAGCAATACGGCGTTGTATTGGTTAGGAAGAGATGAAATCTCTCTGTCAACTAGAATACCATTCTTTAGAGCATCAACCATTAAAAGTCTGCATGGACTGGTCCAGACTGTTAATGATGAGCAGTTAACAAGGGCAACATATGGAATGATCCAGGGGTGGTCAAACTGTGGCTCAAGAGCCACAGGTGGCTCTTTCACACATATTGTGTGGTTCTCGAACCCCCATCACCCCTGGCCTGCTTGGAGAAGGCATTTCTCTCTATAAATCACTTCTCCAAGCCAAGCCAGCTGGTGGTTTGGAGAATGCATTTAAAGTTACATTTGCTTTATTTCCACCTTCAGCTCCCCCGTTTTCTTTCCTTCCTTCTTGTTCTGCAGCTCTTAAACATCTGACATTCACGTCTTGCAGCTCTCAAACATCTGACAGTTATTCTATGTGTCCCTTCTTTAAGCAAGTTTAGCCACCACTGGAATAATCTATTGGGAGGAGGCTAAAAGCAGATTCACATGTTACAAAGCCTTTGTACCCTTCACCCGTGTCAACCCTGATCCTGTAGATCCAGTGTTCTTGATGAGTTCTATGCTCTTCAATTCCCAGAACTTAATCCCCAGATGTGTGAGGACCCAATTCAGAGCAGGACCACAGTGTATAGGGAGACAGGTCTTAAATTCTTTCCTATGCACCATTTTCTTGAGCTGGAATGGCCCAATCTGGAAACTCAAATGTACTGATGGGCTACATCAGGGATTCCCAATCTTTTGGAGCTGGTAGTGGTGGGGGCAGCCACAAAATGTCTGCCAGAAAATGGCTGCTGCAGGAGGGGGAACCAGCCACAAAATGGCTGCTGCAGCTTACTTTTAGTTGCATGGTGAAGATCTTTGTGCTGTTGGCAATAGCTTCAACCAAAACAGCATTTAAAAAAAAATTGCACAACCAATCAAATCTGCACTGGTCAATCAGAAACTCTGCTAGGCATGAGTCTCATTTGTCCCTGTCCATTTTCTAAAGACACTTGGTGGGCATCTGGAAAGGTGTTGGGGCACCATGGAATTGACGGACGCCATGTTGGGGATCCCTAGGCTACATGGTATCAATGAGTTAAGTCAAATACCCCTGGGGCCATTTCAGGCTGGGAAAACAGCCTGACAGGGCGACCTCCTCTTTTCCCAGAGTGATTAACACATGGAATTCACTGCCACAGGAGGTGGTAGCAGCTACAAACATAGACAACTTCAAGAGGGGATTGGATAAACATATGGAGCAGAGGTCCATCAGCGGCTGTTAGTCACAGTGTATTGATGCAACTCTCCATCTGGGGCAGTGATCCTCTGTATTCTTGGTACTTGGGGGTGCGGAGGCAAAGTGGAAGGGCTTCTAGTGTCCTGGGCCACAGGATCAATTCTCCTGGCGGCACTTGGTTTTTTGGCCACTGTGTGACACCGAATGTTGGACTGGATGGGGCATTGGCCTGATCCAACATGGCTTTTCTTATGTTCTCATGTTCTGCACACATTTGAGTCATTAAGTTCTGACTGAGCACAAGACTCCCAGAACCCAATTGTTGAAATCACATGTAGGTAGACACAAGGACTTTGTAAGCTGTGAATTGGCCCTCAACAACACAGAGAACTTCATGGATTTTAGGGCAGGTTTTCTGTCATTTCTCTAAGAGTTTTACTAGTATTTTGCAGATCCAGATTGGGAAATCATATTCTGTCCAGTAATCAAAGCTGGTTTGGGCACACCAGAGAGCTCAGTTCTGCCAAAATCGACTCACAACCTTACAGATCTCTCCAAGAGCCATCCCTGATATTTACAGGTTTTCCTAGAGCTATCAATTTCCAGGTGACGACTGAAGATCTCCTAGGATTACAACTGATCTCCAGGAGGCAGAGATCCATTCACTTTGGAAGGTGAACTCTATGGCATTATACCCACTGAAGTCCCACTGCTCCCCAAACCCAGACCTCCTTAGGCTCCACCCCCTAATTCTCCATCTATTTCTTCTTCTTCTTCTATTTTCCAACCCAGAGCTGGCAATAGGATTGCCAGTCCCCAGGTGGGGGCAGGGGATCCCCAGTTTGGAGGACCTCCCCCCGCTTCAGGTTCTTCGGAAAGCGGGGGTGGGGGAGAGAAATGTTTCCCGGGCACTCCATTATTCCCTATGGAGACCGATTCCCATAGGGTATAATGGAGAATTGATACATGGGTATCTGGGGCTTTAGGGGAGCTGGTTTCTTTTTAGGGAGAGGCACCAAATTTTCAACATAGCATCCAATGCCTCTCCTCAGAACACCCTGCAAGTTTCAAAAGGATTGAACCAGGGAGTCTAATTCTATGAGCCCCCAAAGAAGGTGCCCCTATCCTTCATTATTTCCAATAGAGGGAAGGCATTTAAAAGGTCTGTGGTCCCTTTTAGTGTGATGGCCAGAACTCCCTTTGGAGTTCATTTATGCTTGTCACAATCTTGCTCCTGGCTCTACCCCCAATGTCTCCTGGCTTCACCCCCAAAGTCCCCAGATAGTTCTTGAACTGGACTTGGCAACCCTAGCTGGCATCCATTGGCCCTTACCCATCAGTAAGTATCCTATTTACCTGAAAGGAAGGCTCGGTTTTGACCACCTTCACCAGTATCCCCCCTTACCCACATTATAGTTGCTGGAAACATAACCAGAACTTTCTCCACTCAACCATGAGCACATTTGTTCTTCCAGCAACTTTATCATGACACGAACGCCACCAGCCTGACTCACTGTTCCGGGCCTAGAGCAACTAGTTCCTTCACGCATCATGTGGAAATATTAGCATAACAGCCTAGCAGTCACTTCACTGAAAGGGAATTCTCCTGGTGGCAAGTATCTTGAGAAAGGCTGTTTGCCTGGGAGCAAGACTTGAACACTGCAAATTGGAATCTGCGGGGGTGAAAGGCCAGATCGCAGAAGCAAATTGCTTTCCCAGATGAACAGCGCACTCACCACAGAATTCAGGGCCATCTCATGTATTACATTTGCTAAGTGTGCCAATTTTCTGAGCAGGGAAGAGCTAATGATAGTGGGTCATAGAATCCATACAATCATAGAGCTGGAAGGCACCTCCAGGGTCATCTAGCACAACCCTCTGCACAATGCAGGAAACTCACAGACCCAGAGTTCCAAGCATGCCAAAGGAAAGGAATCTCTCTCTCTCTCTCTCTCTCTCTCTCTCTCTCTCTCTCTCTCTCTTTCATTGCTTCCTCCGATGCTTCCCAATAGACAGGCTGAAAACCTTTAAACTTTATGTCTAAATTCAAGCTTCCAAACTCTTTCAGCCCCCACTAGGGTTACTGAGTCCAATTCAAGAAATATCTGGGGACTTTGGAGGGTGGGGCCAGGAGACTTTAGGGGTGGAGCTAGGAGACATTGGGGGGTGGAGCCAGGAGCAAGGGTGTGACAAGCACGATTGAACTCCAAAGGGAGTTCTGGCCATCACATTTAAAGGGACCGCATGCCTTTTAAATGCCTCCCTCCACTGGAAATAATGAAGGATAGGGGAGATTCGTTCTTCCTCCAGGTGCAGTTTCTGGGCACGGCAGGGAAGCAGAAACCAGAGTTGGCTGCTGAGGGGAAAGTGGGGCTCCTTAAGGGCTCAGTGTGGATGGGAGAGGGGGAGGCAGGGGGTGTGGAGAGGCAGCAATAGGGTCGCCAGGTCCAATTCAAGAAATATCTGGGGAATTTGGGGGTGTAGCCAGGAAACATTGGAGTGGAGCCAGGAGCAAGGGTGTGACAAGCACAAATGAACTCCAAAGCGAGTTCTAGCCATCAAATTTAAGGAACTGCACACCTTTCAATTGCCTTCCCTCCACTGCAAATAATTAAGGATCGGGGCTCATAGAATTGGACCCCCTAGTCCAATGCTTTTGAACCTTGGAGAGACACTGGATGCTATGCTGAAGGTTTTGTGCCTCTACCACAAAAAACAGCCCCCCCACCGGAGCCTCAGATACTCGTGGATCATTTCTCCATTATACCCTATGGGAATTGGTCTCCATAGGAAATAATGGCGTGCCCAGCAGACATTTTCCTCCCCAACCCCAACCCCGCTTTCTGAAGACCCTGAAGTGGGGGGGGGCTCCAAACCAGGGGATCCCCTGCCCCCACCTGGGGGTTGGCAACCCTAGCCCCCACCATTCTGCAATTAGAGGTGGCTCCAAATTAGGATTGTCACCTTCCAGGTGGGGACTGGAGTTCTTCCAGAATGACAACTGCTTTCCAGATTACAGAAATTGGTTTGCCCTGGAGAAAAGGGGCACCTTTGGAGGGCAGACTTGATGGCATCACATCCTTGGAGAGCCAGTTTGGTGTAGTGGTTAAGTGTGCGGACTCTTATCTGGGAGAACCAGGTTTGATTCCCCACTCCTCCACTTGCACCTGCTGGAATGGCCTTGGGTTAGCCATAGCTCTGGCAGAGGTTGTCCTTGAAAGGGCAGCTGCTGTGAGAGCCCTCTCCAGCCCCACCCACCTCACAGGGTGTCTGTTGTGGGGGAGGAAGGTAAAGGAGATTGTGAGCCACTCTGAGACTCTTCCGAGTGGAGGGCGGGATATAAATCCAATATCTTCTTCTTCTTCTTCTTCTTCTCGCTGGGCTCCCTCTCACCCCAAAGTCTGCCCTGCACAGGCTCCACCACCAAATCCTCAGGGATTTCCCAACCTGAAGGTGGCAACCCTACTGCCAATACCCAAGGGGCCTTGAATCAGGCTAGCTGATTAGACCACAGAGCCAAGGACTCCCCACCCAGCTCACAGTAACTAACATGACGTGAGTTCTATCGTCCATTACTTCTGTTAAGCATTGTAAAATACTCGTACAGGTCCCAAGCTTGTAGTTGCAATAGTCCTCTTGGAGACATGGCAGGGTCATCTACTTCTCATTAGAGCAGGGGTGTCAAACATGCAGTTCGGGGTCCGAATCAGGCCCCCGAGCAACTGGCTGTCAACTGCTTCCTTCTCCCTCTCTCTTGCTTCCTTCTGCGTAACAACTTGCTTTGCAAGGCTTGCTCAATTGCACAGGAACTACAGAGCAAAACCTCTATTTTCTCCATTGGCTGAGGCTCCTCCCTTGGGCAGGAAGGGGGGAGGAATAGCTTGCACGGCAGAGCTACTGAGCCAAGCCTCTCTTCCTTCTATTGGCTGAGGTTCCCCCCGCCAGTCCCCTGGGGAAGGAAGGAAAGAGCCAGTTTCCTTTTCCCAGTTCCCTGGATCCCATGGGGGAAATACAAAGAAAGCACCTTTAAGACCAATGAGTGCTAATGTTTTAAGCATGTTGTAAGTTTTTTAAAAATATATATATTTGTGTTTGTGTCCTTTATAAAATTTATATCTCTACTACCTAATCTTAAATAGGTACACACATGGCCCAGCCTGACATGTCCTAGCCCACCAAGTTCTCATTTATGTCAGATCTGGCCCTCATAACAAATCAGTTCGTCACCCCTGGATTAGAGTGTCAGACTAGGTTCTGGGAGGCCCTGATTCAAATCCCTTCTCTGCCAAGGAAGCTTGCTGGGTGATGTTGGGTCAAACGGTCTCAGCCTCACCTACCTCACAGAGCTGTTGTGAGAATACAATAGAGAAATAGTGTTGCCAGTCCCCAGGTCTGGGCAGGGGTTCTCCTCCGGTTTTCAGGGCTTCTGCCTGCAACTGGCCTGCAGGCCTGGGGGGGAAACCCTGCCCTCCAACAGCAACATCATTGCGCAACAGAAACGTCAACTGAGAAACGTCGACTGAGGGGTGACATGATAGAGGTTTACAAGATTATGCATGGGATAAAGGTAGAGAAAAAAGTACTTTTCTCCCTTTCCCACAATACAAGAACTCGTGAACACTCAATGAAATTGCTGAAGCGGCTTGTTTTTTGGACAGTTTGTGTTGTTATGGGTGGGGGATCCTCCTCATGCTCCACGATGCGCCTGGTGTGATAACATCACCTGGAAGTGATGTTATCACATCAGGCAGATTGCCATGGGGGCACTCTATCGTTTTTGGGGAAACTCTATGGTTATGGTTATCATAGAGTTTTTTCTCAAGTGATAGAGTGTCCCCCTAGCAACATGCCCGGTGCAATAATGTCACTTCCAGGTGATGTCATAACATCAGGCATGTCATAGCACGCCTGTGCATTCTAGCCCTCTGGGGGAGGGAGGGTTTCCACATCTTCCTGAACCAAACATGATTTGTTCAAAAATTAACCATGATTCGTTCAGAAAATCAGGAACTAAAACCAAAAAAATCATGAATTAAACCAAACCACTGAATTGGGCAAACCAACAAACAAACCACCATTTTCGCATTCTGTGCCCATCCCTAGTTGACACAGTGTAAGAACATAAGAGAAGCCATGTTGGATCAGGCCAATGGCCCATCCAGTCCAACACTCTGTGTCACACAGTAGCCAAAAAACTCCAAGTGTCATCAGGAGGTCTATAAGTGAGGTCAGGACACTAGAAGCCCTCCCACTGTGCCCACGTCCAAGCACCAAGAATACAGAGCCTCACTGCCCCAAACAGAAAGTTCCAACAATATGCTCATTAACTGGGTGTATTAAATACAATCTTGACCTCAAGTTAAAAGCTCCCAGGGAAAACCTATGTCTGAGGTCCTGGAAAATCCATACTGGGCACAGCCAATCTTATATAATGGTTAGAGGGCGGGACTAGGAGCTAGGACACTTGACTCAGCTATGAAGGTCACTGGGTGACCTCGGGCCAGCTACTCACTCTCTCATAGATGAATCTTTCAGGATTCTTGTGAGAATAAAGTGTGGGAAAGGAAGCCACTGTATGGCACCCTGTCCTCTGTGGAGGAAGAGTAGGATACCAATATAATTCAGTTTGTCTGACGGTATGAGGCAGTTCTGCAAGACAATAGGAATTGGACATTCCTTTTGAATGACTCTCAGAAATAGAGATGTTTTCCAATTTTCGCTTGACAGATGAAATGCAAACATTCTTTATAGACTTGTAGGCTCTAGACTACATATTACGGCATTTCTCTTTCCGTTAAGGGGTACTCTGCTGAATATTGTTAGTTTGCTTATTCTTTATTTAGGACATTTGTATACTGATTTAGGACATAGAATCAAAGAGCTGGAAGGGACCTCTAGGGTCATCTAGTCCAATCCCCTGCACACCTCCTCTCTCACACACACCGGCAGTGCCCCTTGCTCCATGCCCAGAAGATGGCCCCCCAAAAACAAAAAAACCCTCCAGGATCTCCGGCCAAACTGGCCTGGAGAAAATTGCCTCCAATCCTGACCCCAAAGTGGCAATCTGCCTCAAGCCAGTTTCCAAACAAAAGACAGTGCTGTCTGCCAGGAAAACCATTTAAGATGGAGAACAAATCCTTAGATAACCAATGGAGTACATAAAACCAGAACATAACATCCGAACAAGTATAATGCACTAATGTGGGATCCCCAGTTTTTTCAAGCTTGTGGGCACCTTTGAAATTCTGATGCAGGGAGGTTGGCACTATAACAAAATGGTTGCTACAGGAGGAGGCAATCACAAAATGTCAGATAGCAAGGTTATATATGAACTCTAATGGGACTCCTGCAACATTTCAGGCAGAAGCTCTGTTTAACAGGATGCTGTTTAATCTGCACAGCCAGTCAGAAGTCCTCCTGGGGAAAAGCCCCAACTTAGCCCTGCCCACTTTGTAAAAGCATGTGATGGACAGCAGGAAAAGCTTCAGAAGGTGCCATGCCCCCCCCCCCATACACTGTGTTGTGGACTTCTGCACTAATGTCGCTGTCCCATTCAGTGGTTGTGCAGCATGGGGTTCATGTCCCTTCCCCCAGGATAAAGGTAAAGGTACAGGTAGTCCCCTGTGCAAGTACCAGTTGTTTTTGACTCTGGGGTGACGTCGCACCACGATGTTTTCACGGCAAGACTTTTTAATGGGGTGGTTTGCCATTGCCTTCCCCAGTCATCTACACTTCCCCCCCCTCCCCAGCAAGCTACTCATTTTACCGACCTCGGAAGGATGGAAAGCTGAGTCAACCTTGAGCCGGCTACCTGAACCCAGCTTCCACCGAGATCGAACTCAGGTTGTGAGAAGAGCTTAGGACTGCAGTACTGCAGCTTTACCACTCTGCGCCACGGGGCTCTTTCCCCCAGGATAACCAATCCTCAATCTTTTGGTGGAGAACAGAGGTATCATGTCTCTAACACACATGTAAATGGGTGCCCATCAAAAGCGAGCCACCATGGAGGGGCAGGGCTGGCCATATTCGACAGCATCTACTTGGATTCAGGTGAGTGGCCATGTAGGTCTGAAACAACAGAATGAATTTTGAGTCCAGTGGCACCTTTAAGACCAACAAAGTTTAATTATAGGTATAAGCTGTCATGTGCACGCACACTTCTTCAGATACAAGCATTTATTCAGATAGGGTTTGAACTGATATTAATTTTCATTGGTCTACTGTTTCTTCAACTGAAAGAACCTTCTTGTCTCTTAAGCGGGGGGTGGGGGGTGATATCTGCAAAACAAATGCCTGCAGCATCCAGTCAGGCAACACAGAACATTCAGCAACATGGGAGAGCAATGCTGTAGGCCACTTTGGGGAGAAAAGCATGGGACAAACACCTTAAATAACTAAATAAATAAAATCTCATCATCGGGGTGGAATTCTAGCAGGAGCTCCTTTGCATATTAGGCCACATCCCCCTGATGTAGCCAATCCTCCTGGAGCTTACAAAAAAGAGCCTTGTAAGCTCTTGGAGGATTGGCTACATCTGGAGGGGGGTGGCCTAATATGCTAGAATTCTACACCTGCTTATCGTTCAGGGGATAGAACTGTTCATCTACACATTTTTAATCCTTCAAAGGGGATCAGAGCAGTGCATATGTCTTCCCTCCCTCAGTTAGTCCTAACAACCATCTTGTGAGTCAGGTTAGAATGAGAGAGAGAGAGAGAGAGAGAAGCTCCCTAGTTCCATGGGGATTCAAACCTGGGCCTCTCTGATCTTACTCCAACATGCAAACCATTACCCCATGTAGACTTGCAATGGGATCCACTGCGTGAGCATAGGGGTGTGATAAACAGCAGGGGTGGAACTCTAGCAGGAGCTCCTTTGCATATTAGGCCACACACCCCTGATGTAAGCCAATCCTCCAAGAGCTTACAAGGCTCTTTTTTGTAAGCTCCAGGAGGATTGGCTACATTAGAGGTGTGTGGCCTAATATGCAAAGGAGTTCCTGCTAGAATTCCACACCTGGATGCCCCAATATCTACTGGTGAAATGTTCAAAGGGATGTTAGTTTCAGAGGGAAGCCCTGTTGGTCTGAAGTAAAAAAAAATAACAGCTAGATCTGAGCCCAGTACCCCTTATAGACCAACAAGAGTTTCAGGGTATAAACTTTCGAGATTCAAAGCTCCCTTTGTCAAACACAAGTCTATCAATGGCTACTAGCCATGGTGACCAAGGGGAATCGCCTCAGAGGCACTAAACCTCTGTTCAGGATCAGGTCTCAACCTCTATGTCTTATTGTTGGACCTCTAGAGGAACCATGTGAGTCAGGATGCTGGACAAGATGGACCACAGGTCTGATCCAGAAGGACTCCTCTTATGTTCTTCTAATGCCATAGTTTGACTTTTTTTTTTTTGTATGATCCCAAAAGCACCCCTCTCTGACTGCACTTTGAGGGCAGATGGGTGGGAAGAAGATGTGAACATTGAGTGCTTTGGAATACTGTTGAAATGACTGGCAGGTAGTAAAAAACAACAACCAACCCTGTAAAATTACTCTTCTGACTTGACCCCACCCCAGAGAAATTTGCTCATGTGTGGAAGGATCCTGCTTCAAAACTCCCACTCCTTGTTGGATTTGAATCGGAGGTTTGTTTGTTTGTTTCATCTCTTTTCTATTCCCCCCCCACCATCACTTCTCTCCTAAGCAACTGAGGAAAGCAAGACATGTCAGAGACTGCAAATTAAGGAGTTCTATTTTGTTCTCTCATTCTAGAGGCAGCTCTTGTCTCTTCCCGCCCACGCTGCACTCAAGATCTCTGCTGCTCCATAGGGCCGGAGCAGCCTTCCTCTTCGCAGATGTGTCGATTAGTTAAGGAGGGATGTTGGCTCTCTCTCCAAAGGCGACGAGAGAAAAGTGACTTCTCGAGGCGAAGATGCAAAGCTGTCCACGAATGAAACGCAGCGTGTGGTTCTAGAGAGTGAAAAAGGAGTGGGTGGTTGCTCTTTCTGGAATACTTGCAGCTTTTTGGAGGGGGTGGGCGGGTAAATTTTGTCTTTTTGATCTACAAATCTTCTGGAACTTGAAAATACAAGATCTTCTTTTCCATCGGAGAGGAAACAGTACAGGCTGGTTGCTATGGGCCTTGTAAATAAAGATTATGACCTATTGGTGAATCTGCTGTTCCATGTGGTTCCCGGAAATGACTTGTGTGTTTCAACTACCACTAATAGGACATGAGCATGTCAGAATGATATTACATTCCAACTGGGGGGGGAGGGCAGCTTTTGTGCCTGAAAAATAAAATTTGTTAATTTACAGGAATACCATTTGCGTCCTGCTTGGAAGAAATAGAAGGAAATTGCTGTTGGAGGACAATATAACTGGTCAGGCTAAGCCGACATTAGTTAGATCTGCAAAATAAAAACTCGTCCCTCCAGTTTTCTTTTATTTATTTCACTTCCATCCCATTTTTCTCCCCAGTGGGGACTCAAAGTAACATACAACATTCTCCACTTCTCCCTTTTATTCTCCCAACAACCCTGTGAGGTAGATTAGTCACATAGCATTTGCTGATATCCTTTGCTCAACAATCAGGGCTTTTTTTGTAGCAGGAACGCCTTTGCATATTAGGCCATACACCCCTGATGTTGCCAATCCTCCAAGAGCTTACAGGGCTCTTAGCACAGGGCCTACTGTAAGCTCCAGGAGGTCCGGCTACATCAGGGGTGTGTGGCCTAATAGGCAAAGGAGTTCCTGCTACAAAAAAAAGCCCTGTCAACAATTATGATTGACAAGCAGTCTGGGACCCAATCCTCATTCAAATTATGCCCTGCTGGCCATCATCAGGAATGCAGTCAAGAATTCTATCCATCAGGTCAAGTTGGGTCTAGCCATCTTTTTCACTCAGTCTCACCTAATTCCCCTTCTTAGCATAACTTTCCACTCCACATCTTTTGTCCATGCAGGTCCCATGATTCCCAGCATAGCCATTGGGGTGGGGGTCAAGCAGGACCCTCTACTACCTTTTGTGCCAGGGCAAAAGCTATCTGGATCCAACCCCACAGACTGCCAAAGAACTCTCAATCTCTTATCCAAGTGTTTATGACCTGAGCAGCTAGCAGTGAAACCCTAAGAAAAGTTACACCCCTTTCAAAGGATTGAAACCTGTGAAGACTATCCACCAGCCTGTGAAGACTATCTATCTATCTATCTATCTATCTATCTATCTATCTATCTATCTATCTATCTATCTATCTATCTATCTATCTATCTATCTATCTATCTATCATTTAATTAATCACCCATCTCAGCCAAAGCCAGGCTCTGGGTGATGTACAATAACAATATATTGGGGTTTGTAGAATCTTTCGGGCAAGTTTTTCTTCCAGACGTTTCGTTCTCGGCTGCGGAGAACATCCTCAGTGGCGTTGCAGCCGGAGCAGGCGCTCTGACCTTCTTGGCTGCTGTGCATTGATAGCTAGCATTGATGCAATGCACAGCAGCCAAGAAGGTCAGAGCGCCTGCTCCGGTTGCAACGCCATGACTGAGGATGTTCTCCGCAGCTGAGAACGAAACGTCTGGAAGAAAAACTTTCTCCAGTAGAACACTGCACTTGAGCCCGAAAGATTCTACAAACCCCAATGATGTTACCAGCCGTGAAAACCTGAAATCTTTAATAACGATATACATTGTGGATAGATCCAAGTGGGCATGCACACGAAAGCTTACATTCTGAATAAAAATTTGTTGGTCTTAAAGGTGCTGCTTGACTCCAACAATATACATTGATTTAAAAACATTTAAAAATTCCAAATAAAATATTACATCTTATGGGCACCCCGATGGATTTTTCTCAATTCTGTTGTTCCATCACGGTGGGGAAAGGGTTAGCCTGATGGGATGGGAGAATAAGGTACCAGCCTGGCAACCATTGCTATCCTTACTGGAAAGCCTTACAGGCCCTGCAATATTGCAGCAGATTCTGCAGGGCCCTGGTGTCAGCTGGCAGAGAGTTCCACCAGGTCGGAGCCAGCACTGAAAAAGCCCTGGCTCTTGTCAAAGGCAACTGGACCTCTTTAGGGCCAGCGACGACCAATAAGCTGTTACTCATAGAGGGATATAGTAGAGAAGGCGGTCCTGTAGATGCGCCAGTCCCAGATCACTCAAGACCCTGAAGGTCATAACCAATACTTCAAACCTGAGTCAGTACTCAACTGGAATCCAGTGTAGCTGGTGCAGCACTAGCTGAATATGTGCCATCCGTGACGCTCCCGTCAGGACTCGCACTGTTGCATTCTGAACCCGTTGGAGTTTCCAGGTCAGACTCAGGGGTAGGCGCACATAGAACAAGTTACAGTAATCTAGCCTGGACGTGACCGTCACATGGATTACTGTGGCTAGGTCTGAGACAGGAGGGGAGCCAACTGCCAGGCTTGGCAAAGATGGTAAAACGCCACCTTGGCAATATGTGTGACCTGGGCCTCCATACAAAGGGAGGTATCCATTGTCACTCCCAAACTCTTCACGGACTGCATCGGTGTAAGGGGCACCCCGTCCAGAGTTGGGAATCTCATCTCCAACTCCAACCCCAATCTTCCCAGCCACAGAACCTCCGTCTTTGATGGGTTCAGCTTCAACCTGCTTTTTCTTAGCCAGCCTACCATGGCTTCCAACCCCGTGGCCACTGATTGTGGGATAGTGGTCAACTGGTCACCCAGTTGGGTGTCATCTGCATATTGATGGCACCGAACCCCATAGCTCCAAGCCAGCTGGGCAAGGGGGCGCATATAGATGTTAAACAATATTGGGGAAAGGAGTGTCCCCCAGGGCTGGATCTAGGGGAGAGACGAGGGGGCATTGGCCCCGGGTGCCACTGGAGGGGAGTCGCCAAATTGGGTATGGAGTCCATTCTATTCTATGGGCCTATAAAATAGAATAAACCCATAAGGGGGTCGTCATTTTTTAATTTTGCCCCCCCTCAAAAACATGTAGATCTGGTCCTGGTGCCCCCCCCGAGGGACCCCCCCTTGTGCCCCCTCTGTCCCCAACCGTGGAGAAAGGAGGAAAGCCACTGTAAGACCACCCCACGTATACTCACGTCAACAAAGCAGTGAGTCAAAAATTCATGATCAACTGTGTCAAACGCTGCCATGAGATATACCATTGTATACAGGAAATATCTGTTTACTGCACACATTACCCTGTAGTCCTTGGTTCAGGGGTCCCCAGCATGCCAATCAAGACCTTTCCTGGCACCCCCAAGAGTTTTTAGGAAGTAGGTGGGACCAGATGGGGCTTTTGCCCAGCAAGATGCCTGATTGGCCACTGGCGATTTGATTGGACGCACAGATTTTTAAAAATGTTGCTTTGGTGGCAGCAGTCACCACAACAGAAGGATCTTCACTGTGTGATTGAAGGTAAACTGTGGCAGCCATTCCATGCTGGTTCAGCCTCCTACAGCAGCCATTTTGTGGCAGCCATTCTGTTAATACATCCACCATATGTGTCACAAATCCTGTGGAGGATTGTTTTGTATAATTGTGAAATACCATTTTTCTGCATTATACCTGCACTCTTTCTATATCTAGTATGCTGTGTTTATTCAGATTTCTGTAATCCCAGTCCTAGTGCACTGCTTATGTTTTTTTTTTTTGTATTTTTATCCATTTATGCTGTGTAATCCCCTCTCAGTCTCAGTAAGGAAGATGGACTATAAACCCAGTAAATGAATAAAGCAACCATAATTTATATCTTTCACTGTGTTCCATTTTTCTCAGTTCTGAAGGCAGGCAAGAGCTGGTTTTCTCAGACTTGTGTCCTGAATTTTCACCACCCCCTTCTGACATGCTTTTATATTTCAGTGTTCCCCATTCGTCCACGGGAGAGGCGTGCGAGCTGTTCTTTACAGAGCACGAAGACCGATTATCAAATATCTGCACTTGGCTTCCCCCTAACAGAAGGATGTGTGGGCAAGTCTTTCAGAACACGAGCAAAGACCAGACAATTATCAAGAGGGGAGGAGGAAATTAAAAAGAAGGACAAGAATTATGAGATAGATTGCAAAAAGCCCTCTCTCTCTCTTCCTCACAAAAAAGAAAAAGACTTCAGCAATGAATGTTCTAGTTAGTTCATCCCACACAACAGTTACATAGGCACAAGGTACAAAATGAGCAGATTAAATCATAGTCAACACCAACTCCTAAAAAGTGAAAAACTTCCAAGATTAGCCAACCAAAATTGGGCACTTTTGAGGCCGCAATACTAAGGACAAATTCTTGAGAGTAAGCCCCTAGGACTTAGGTCTGACTGCAAAACTCCAGGTAGTAGCTGGAGATATGAGATTACACGTGGTAGATATCAGTTCACCCCTAGAGAAAATGGCTGCTTTAGAAACTGGACCCTATGGCATTACACCCTATTGAAGCCCCTCCCTTCCTCAACCCTGCACTCCTCAGGGTCCATCCCCAAAATCTCCAGGTATTTCTCAACCTGGATCTGGCAACCCAAGAGTAGACCCATTTAGTATCACTTTTGAATTTTTGCTGAAATCAATGGGATGCAGAAGTATGTTTTTAAAAATGCCCTAGAAAGCATCTGTCTTCACCAGGGGAACTGATCCCTAGAGATTGGAGATGAACTGTAACTCCAAGAGATCCCCAGGTGCTACCCTACCCAGGTGCTATCCTACCTGAGGCCCAGAACTCTCCTGGAATTAGACACATATCTGTGTTGCAACTGTGCCACAGTATGATTGATAGAGCTGCAAAATGGAGGAATGGACAGACCAGAAGGAGGGATTTCTGTTCAAACCAAAAGCAGTCCCAAGTGTGCAGGAAAAAATCTGAAAGGAAACAGTACCTCATGGAATAAAAAAACTCCAAAAGAACAGGAACAACATATGTAGATCATCATCATCAATCAATCAACCCTACCCCAGTTTACGCCAGGCTCTGGGTGATGTACAGTGGCTATTAGCCACAGCGTATTGTTGGAACTCTCTTTCTGGGGCAGTGATGCTCTGTATTCTTGGTGCTGGGAGGGGGGGGGGCAACAGTGGGAGGACTTCTGGTGTCCTGACCCCACTGATGGACCTTCTGATGACGCCTGTTGTTGTTTTTTTGGTCACTGTGTGACGCAGAGTGTTGGACTGGAAAGGCCATTGGCCTGATCCAACACGGCTTCCCTTATGTTCTTACAAAATGTGCATAATAAAAAACAGAACCCAAATTAAAAAACAACACAATAAGTTAAATTAAAAGTTTTTCAGAAGTCCCAGATGGTGTCCTATGAGTTTTTGTTTACATTCTGGACTATCATTAGTGTTATATCTGGTGACCTTGGGGGTGGAGCCAGGAGTGTTTGGGGGTGGAGTCAGGAGATATTGGGGGTGGAGCCAGGAGAAAGGTTATGACAAGCATAACTGAACTCCAAAGGGAGTGTGTTTGCCCTGCAGGGATGCCCCAATGTGGAGGGTTAGTGAGGTAAGCATAAGAACATAAGAGAAGCCATATTGGATCAGGCCAATGGCCCATCCAGTCCATCACACAGTGGCTAAAAAACCTCAAACCCAAGTGCCATCAAGAGGTTCACCAGTGAGGCTAGAAGCCCTTCCACTGTGCCCGCTCCCAAGCACCAGAATACAGAGCATCACTGCCCCAAAGAGTTCCAACGATAAGCTGTGGCTAATAGCCACTTATGGACCTCGCTCCAAATGCTTATCTATTCCCTTTTTGAAGCTGTCTTTGCTTGTAGCCACCATCACCACATGTGGCAGTGAATTCCACGTTAACCCCCCTTTGGGTGAAGAAGCACTTCCTTTTATCTGTTTTAACCTGACTGCTAAGCAATTTCATTGAATGCCCACGAGTTCTTGTATTGTGAGAAACGGAGAAAAGTACTTCTTTCTCTACCTTCTCTATCCCATGCATAATCTTGTAAACCTCTATTATGTCACCCCGCCGCAATCAACATTTCTCCAAGCTAAAGAGCCCCAAGTGTTTTACCTTTCTTCATAGGGAAAGTGTTCCAACCCTTTAATCATTCTAGTTGCTTTTTTCTGCATTTTTTTCCAGTGCTATATCTTTTTTTGAGATGTGGTGACCAAAATTGTACACAGTGTTCCAAATGAGGCCACACCAATAATTTATACAGGGACATTATGATACTGGCTGATTGGTTTTCAATTCCCTTCCTAATAATTCCCAGCATGGCATTGGCCTTTTTTATTACAATCGCACACTTTTTCAGTGAGTTATCTACCACGACCCCAAGATCTCTCTCTTGGTCAGTCTCTGCCAGTTCACAACCCATCAACTTGTATTTGTAGCTGGAATTTTTAATAATAATAATAATTTTTAATTTATATCCCGCCTTCCCCACCAAAACAGGCTCAGGGCAGCTTACATGGCATAAAATGAAGACATTACAATAATACAATAATAAAAATACACTAATTACATAGCAATTATATAACTCAATTAAAATGTACTATTACATTAAAACCATCTGATTAAAACTATCAAATTTAAAACCAACAAATTAATTCAGTGCTACAATCTCGATGCTACTCATCTTGACACAATTTTACGTGACGACGGTACAATAAATTCCACATTAAGAAAAAGCCAGCTGAAAGAGGGTAGTCCTTCAGGCCCTGCGGAATTGGCTAAGGCTCCGCAAGGCCCGCACCTCTTCTGGTAATTGGTTTATATAGGGCTTTAAAGGTAATAACCAGCACATTGTAATGAATTCGGTACACAACTGGCAGCCAGTGCAGTTCCCGTAGCCTCAGCTGTATGTGCTCCCATTTCGGGAGTCCCAATAAAAATCTGGCTGCCGCGTTCTGCACTAGCTGCAGTTTCCGGGTTCAGCACAAGGGCAGCCCCATGTAGAGGGCATTACAGTAGTCTAACCTCGAGGTGACCGTTGCATGGATCACTGTTGCCAGGTCCCAATGTGCATTACTTTGCACTTGGCCACATTGAACCTCATCTGCCACATTGACGTCTACTCACCCAGCCTCAACAGATCCCTTTAGAGTGCCTCACAGTCTTCTCTGATTCTCACCACCCTGAACAATTTAGTGTCATCTGCAAACCTGGCCACATCACTGCTTACTCCCAACTCCAAATCATTCATGAACAAGTTAAAGGGCATGGGACCCAGTATTGAGCCCTGTGGCACCCCACTGCTTACCGTCTTCCACTGCGAAGATTGCCCATTTATATTCACTCTCTGTTTCCCATTAATTAGCCAGTTTTTGATCCACTAGAGGACTTGTCCTTTTACTCCATGACTCTCGAGCTTACTAAGGAGCCTTTGATGAGGAACATTATCAAAAGCTTTCTGGAAGTCATGGTAAACAACATTTATTGAGTCCCCTTTGTCCATATGTTTGTTCACCCCCTCAAAGAACTTTAACAGGTTAGTGAGACAAGATCTTCTTTTACAGAACCCATGCTGAGTCTTCCTCAATAACTTGTGTTCATCAATGTGCCTACTCATTCTCTTTGATAATGGTTTCTACCAACTTTCCTGATATTGAAGTCAGACTGACTGGCCTGTAATTTCCTGGATCTCCTCCAGAACCCTTTTTAAAGATGGGGTTGACATTTGCTACCTTCCAGTCCTCAGGAACGGAGGCAGATCACATATTTTTGTCAGGAGATCCATAAGATCACCTTTGAGTTCTTTCAGAACTCTTGGATGTATGCCATCCGGGTCTGGTAACTTAGTTTTTAATTTGTCTATCAGTTGTAGGACCTCCTCTTTCGTCACCTCAATCTGACTCAGGTCCTTCAACACCCCTTCCAAAATTAGTGGTTCTGGAGTGGGCAAACACTTCTCATCTTCTACAGTGAAGACAGAGGCAAAAAATGCATTCAGCTTCTCAGCCATTTCCCTATCCTCCTTCAGTAATCCTTTTACCCCTCGGTCATCCAAGGGCCCCACTGCCTCCCTGGCTGGTTTCCCGCTTCTAATATATTTGAAGAAATGTTTATTGTTGGTCTTTATGTTTTCTGCAATATGCTCCTCATAGTCCCTTTTTGCCTGCCTGATTACAGTCTTGCATTTGATTTGGCACAGCCTGTGTTCACTTTTATTAACCTCACTTGGACTAGCTTTCCACTGCTTAAAGGAATCCTTCTTATCATTTACAGCTTCCATTACTTTGTTTGTTAACCAAGCAGGCTTTTTCTTATACCTATTTGAGTCTGCAAGCCATCTAGAGAGTCGTGCTGTGTAAGGCAAATAAGCAAAGTTCCCCAATTCCTTTTCCTCCCTTCACCCTCTCCTGATCCCTATTCTGCTGCCTACCCAAGGAGGCCTTGTTACCTGCCAGCTTCAGAGGATTGCAACCTCAAGGACAGTCCAGCAAGATGGATTAACAAAACGAAGAGAAAGAGAAGGAAAGAACATGTCTTTGTGTGTTAATTTGTTCATTATGGCAGAGCCAGTATGAGATAGTGATTGAAAGGTCAAAGACGGAATGCCCTGGGTTTATATCCCCATTCAGCCATAATGCTTCACTTCTGGCTCCAGGCAGTCTCTGTCACAAATTGCTGTTTTCTTCCCTTGATTTAAACCAACACAGCTTATCCTACATGTCTCCCACCAACATTGACATTGGAACCACTGTGGTCCATCAGGCTCCGCGGGTGAGCCAAAATATGCATTTACTGGGGCTTTTGTGGGTTCCTCAGTAAATCAATTTGCTATGTATTGGACTTTATGTTTGGCGGGAAGCTTTCGCACACACCCGGGCTGCAGCAGGAACACTAGAGACGCAATGATACATTTAGAGATCTGGACGTTAAGCAGTAACCAATGAGCAGTCTTGGTGCGAAACTTGACTGCTGTGATTTGGTATGGAGGTCTGGGGGGGGGGGTTCTTTTGCATGCATATAAGAGGGGCCACGGCCCCTCCATTTTTGCATTAACAATTAGGTCAAGTAGGCACCGGCCTATGGGCCCCCAAGCCTTTAGGGGCCCTGGGCTGCTTTCCCCTCCAGTTCCTCCCCTGCTTGCGGCCCTCCCAGCCTGCATGTGCAGCCAGCAACTGAGCCGCTCTTTGCCTGACTTGCCTGGTGCGGCTGCTGCTGGCGTCATTGCCAAGTTTGCCTCTCCCCCGCAGGTTTGTCAAAGGGGCTTTTGAGAAGGTGGCTGAAGGCTGCAGTGGGGCCACAGGCAGCAGCACGGGCGCTCCAACTCCGAGATAATTTGCAAGGGGCCCCCCAAGATTTTGACTGCCTAGGGGCCTCCCCAGGGTTTAATCCAGCACTGCATTTTTGTCTTAGTATGTAGTTACCAATAAAGCATGTTCCTGATTGAACTCCACTGCATCGAACCCAGTATTTAACACAATTGCTTTCAATCCACAATATACACTCATAACATATCTGGGCTTTGTTTTGATTAGTTCGTGAAGTTTTCTTTTGAATCCTACCCATCTAGAATTTTTTCACCCTGCCGTTCGACCAAGGAACTTAGAAGCGCAATCATGGGTCTCCTGTCCTTCAACATGTATTGCTCATCGTGTGGGTGAGCAGGTGAACATAGTGAGAACACACCAACTTAGAGCTTACCAGCGTTAATGTTTTAAGCATGTTTGTATGGTTTGCTTGTGTCTTTGTAAAGCCAGTATCTGGCTTTACATTTTATGGTATGCATGTCCCAACCAGTCAAATTGACATTTATGTCAGATCCGGCTCTTCCAATAAATGAGTTTGAAACCTGAGGGTTAGACTGCATCCTTAACATCTACATGAGATGTTGGAGAGCTGTGATCAACATTAGAGAAAGGGCAATCAATTCTTGATGATTATGATATTACATTTATATCCTGCCCTCCACTCCAAATCTCAGAGTGGCTCACAATCTCCTTTATCTTCCTCCCGCACAACAGACACCTGTGAGGTGGGTGAGGCTGAGAGAGCTCTCCCAGAAGCTGCTCTTTCAAGGAGAGCTCTGCGAGAGCTATAGCTGACCCAAGGCCATTCCAGCAGCTGCAAGTGGAGGAGTGGGGAATCAAACCTGGTTCTCCCAGATAAGAGTCCAAACACTTAACCACTACACCAAACTAGCACAGGAGCTACTAAACAAAGCCTCTATTTTCTCCATTGGCTGACCAACACATGAAGCAACTTCTGTACAAAAGCTCACAATGCCCAGCCATTTCATGTTTTCCTCTGGGTCTTAAGCAAAAAGCATTGACCACGAGATTTCTAATGAATCTCAATAAATCAAAAGTAGGTTTGCAACTTACAGATGCATATCTGAACAACACCTGAACAGCATACTCAAGGTTGCTTCAACACATTGTCTCCAGATTTTAATGCAATAATTCAGAGAAAGAGGTGTCAGTTATTATATGTCTATACCTGGAAAAGTTTTAGAACAAATCATCAAACAGTTGGTCTTGGAACATTTAGAAAGAATGGATGTTATTACCAAGAGCCAGCATGGGTTTCTCAAGAACAAGTCATGTCAGACTAACTTGATCTCTTTTTTTGAGAAGTGACTACCTTGTTGGATCAGAGGAATGCTGTAGACATCATTTATCTTGATTTCAATAAGGGTTTTGATAAGGTTCCACATACTGTCCTTGTTGACAAGTTGGTAAAATGTGATTATGATCCTGTTACCATTAGGTGGATCTGTAACTGGTTGAAAGATCGCACCAAAAGAGTGCTTGTGAATGATTCCTCATTCTCTTGGAGAGGAGTGACAAGTGCAGTGCCTCAAGGATCTGTCTTGGGACCTGTTTTGTTCAACATCTTTATAAATGATTTGGATGAAGGAATAGGAAAGGAAAGGTCCCCTGTGCAAGCACCAGTCATTTCCGAATCTGGGGTGATGTTGCTTTCACAACGTTTTCACGGCAGACTTTTTACAGGGTGGTTTGCCACTGCCTTCCCCAGTCTTTTACACTTTCCCCCAGTAAGCTGGGTACTCATTTTACCAACTTCAGAAGGATGGAAGGTTGAGTCAACCTTGGGCCGGCTACCTGAACCCAACTTCCACCAGAATCGAACTCAGGTCGTGAGCAGAGTTCAGACCATAGTACTGCAGTACTGCTGCTTTACTACTCTGTGCCACAGGAATAGAGGGAATGCTTATTAAATTTGCCGATGATACTAAATTGGGAGGGATTGCAAATACAGTAGAAGACAGAAACAGGATACAGGATGACCTTGACAGGTTGGAAAACTGGACTAAAACCAATAAAATGCATTTTAACAGGGATAAATGTAAAAGTTCTGTATTTAGGTAGGAAAAATCCCATAGTTATAGGATGGGGGAGGCTTGTCTTAGCATTAGTATGTGCAACAAGGATCTCAGGGTCTTAGAGGATCATATGCTGAACATGAGTCAACAGTGTGATGCGGTGGCTAAAAAGACAAATGCAATTTTGGGCTGTATCAACAAAAGTATAGTGTCCAGATCACGTGATATGATGGTATCGCTTTACTCTGCTCTGGTAAGACCTCACCTGGAGTACTGTGTTCAGTTTTGGGCATCACATTTTTAAGAAGGATATAGACAAGCTGGAACGGGTCCAGAGGAGGGTGATGAAGATGGTGAGGGGTCTGGAGACCAAGTCCTATGAGGAAAGGTTGAAGGAGCTGGGCATGTTTGGCCTGGAGAGGCAGCGGCTGAGAGGTGATATGATCACCATCTTCAAGTACGGTACTTGAAGGGCTGTCATATAGAGGATGGTGTGGAATTGTTTTCTGTGGCCCCAGAAGGTAGGACCAGAACCAAAGGATTGAAATTAAATCAAAAGACTTTCTAGCTCAACATTAGGAAGAACTTCCTGACTGTTAGAACGATTCCTCAGTGGAACAGGCTTCCTCGGAAGGTGGTGGGCTCTCCTTCCTTGGAGGTTTTTAAACAGAGGCTAGATGGCCAACTGACAGTGATGAAGATCCTGTGAATTTGGGGTAGGTATTTGTGGGTTTTCTGCATTGTGCAGGGGGTTGGACCTGGAGGTCCCTTCCAACTCTATGATTCAATGATGCTGATTCTATCAGGAGCTGTTAAATAAACGAAATATTGCAGAGTGCTAATCTTTTAAGCATTTGAGTTTAATTTTTTTTTTTAAAAAAAATCTTTAACTGTATTTCTCTGTGTCTTTTTAAAAGTCTATGTCTCCACTACCTGACATTACATTTTATGACACATATGGCCCAACCAGATCTCATTTATGTCAGATCCGGTGCTCATAACAAAAGAGTTCAACACTTCTGTAAGGTTTTCAAGGTCAGAGGTGTTCACAGGTGGTTTGCCATTGCCTGCCTCTGTGTAGTGACCTTGGATTTGCATGGTGGCCTCTCATCCAAGATCTGACTTCTGTGGTGGCCTCCCATCCCTTCCTAGATGTGAAAAGATCAAACTGGCCTGGGCCATCCAGATCAGCAAAATATAGGTACAAGCAGGGGTGGAATTCTAGCAGGAGCTCCTTTGCATATTAAGCCACACACCCTTAATGTAGCCAATCCTCCAAGAGCTTACAAGGCTCTTTTCTGTAAACTCTTGGAGGACTGGCTACATCAAGGGTGTGTGGCCTAATATGCAAAGGAGCTCCTGCTAGAATTCCACCCCTGGGTACAAGAGAAGCAACCACAGGCTGTGGGGGGGTGGGGTGGGGGGTTGATAAGCGTTGCTGCAGAAGATCAGTGACAGAAACATCATAACTCTGATCCACATGACCCCCCCACACACAGCTGCTTTTGTATATTCTGTATTGTATTCTATGCAAATTTGGCATGCAGAGACAGACACAGTTTGGCCACTAATATTTTCTAGTACATGCAACCCGATCCCAGAGGAAACAACTTTGATGCTTTGAATGTTCAGAAAGGCGGCATCTAATTCTTTTTTACTATACCGAAACAAAACCAAAATTAATGTACTTAATCTTTTCAAATGTATTCCTTTGAAATGGAACAAAGATGGTGTCCTTTGAAGAACCATCTTTGCAAAGCACAGCTGCAACAATTTTTGCCTCGGCAAGGGCCATATGAATGAGCAGAGTCTTTTAATAAATATGCATCCCTGATTTTTAAGAAGGTGGGGAGGGGTTGTTTTCATTTCCCTTTAGAAAACTGTTGACAGGCTTTTAATGCCATCCTTCCCCAAAATACATCAAACTTTCCACCTTTTGTCTGACTGTCAGACACACTGGATGGAAACAGAGAGGGAGTCGCCCCCACCAGGTCTTCTGACTCTTTCCATCTATGAAGTCACCTGGATCTGCACGGAAAATAAGGAGAGACCAGACCTGGGTAGCCCAGGCTAGCCCCATATTGTTAGATCTCAGAAGCTAAGCAAGGTGAGCCCTGGTTAGTACATAAGAACATAAGAGAAGTCATGCTGGATCAGGCCAATGGCCCATCCAGTCCAACACTCTGTGTCACACATAAGAACCTAAGAGAAGTCATGCTGGATCAGGCCAATGGCCCATCCAGTCCAACACTCTGTCACAATATGCCCAGAAAAACAGGTGCCATCAGGAGGTCCATCAGTGGGGCCAGGACACTAGAAGCCCTCCCACTGTTGCCCCCCGCAAGCACCAAGAATACAGGGCATCACTACCCCAGACGGAGAGTTCCATCTCTACCTTGTGGCTAATAGCCACTGATGGATCTCTGCTCCAGATGTTTATCCAATCACCTCTTGAAGCCATCTATGCTTGTAGCTGCCACCACTTCCCGTGGCAGTGAATTCCATGTGTTAATCATGGGTGCAGAAGTACTTCCTTTTATCTGTTCTAACCCGACTGCTCAGCAATTTATATTTATATATTTATATTTCGATTTTCATTGAGTGTCCACGAGTTCTTGTATTGTAAGAAATGGAGAAAAGTACTTCTTTCTCTTCCTTCTCTATCCCATGCATAAACTTGTAAAACTCTATCATTTCACTCCTTAGTCAACATTTCTCCAAGCTAAAGAGCCCCAAGCGTTTTAACCTTTCTATATAGGGAAAGTGTTCCAACCCATTAATCTTTCTAGTTGCCCTTTCCTGTACTTTTTCCAACGCTATAATATCTTCTTTGAGGTGTGATGACCAGAATTGAATACAGTACTCCAAATGAGGCTGCACCATTGATTTATACAGGGGCATTATGATACTGACTGATTTGTTTTCAATTTCCTTCGTAATAATCCCCAGCATAGCGTTGGCCTTTTTTATTGCAATCGCACACCGTCTTGACATTTTCAGTGAGTTATCTACCACGACTCCAAGATCTCTCTCTTGGTCAATCTCTGCCAGTTCGGACCCCGTCAACTTGTATTTATCGTTAGGATTTTTGGCCCCAATGTGCATTACTTTACACTTGGCCACATTGAACCTCATTTGCCACATAGATGCCCACTCAGCCAGCCTTGATAGATCCCTTTGAATTAGAATGGAAGTATCTGGATGGAAGACCACTAAGGAAGTCCACAGTTGCTACACAGAAAGGCAGGCAACGGCAAACCTCTTCTGGACATCTCTTGCCTTGAAAAATCCTATGGGATCATCATAAACTGGTTGCAACTTGACAACAAAGCCCCACTACTTAAACCATGTAGGCCAGCCCTCAAGTCAAAGGCACGCTGTGTTTGCACATCCACAGTGCAGCATCATTCCACGGTTATGTCACAACCATAGTATCGACCGTGTAAATCAAGATGCAGACCAACCATAGACAAGCATTTCAAGCCATCTGTCGAATACATGGCATAATATTAAAGGCAATTTTCAGCAACAACAAACAAGCAAACCCCCCAAAACTGAACATGGGGGAATAGTTTCAGATGAACTCTCACAGTGACAGCAAGACGAAGATGGGTTACAGTGAAACCCATGGAAATTCATGACTCATCTGCCACTGATTAAAACAGCCATGGATCATTCCCATATATGATTTTTAGACTATGAGGCTTCTAGCATAACATTTAAAGTGGCTTTATAGGGAGCCCAGCACGCTCTGCTCTGATTGACAGGCATTTTCTAAGGTCTGAGCCAGAAGAGCTCCTCATCTCTGCTACAGGCATTCCTTTCGGCTGGAGAGATCAGAGATTAAACTCAAGACTTTCCACAGGCAAAACGTGCGCTGTGCTAGATCAGTAGCACTAATTAGCAGGTGCCTGTAAGTATCTTGGCTTTTCTTTCTCCAATAAGCCAATAACAGAGCTAGCGGGCAATTAAACGCAAACTGAGTTTCCACTGTACAAAGGATTGTACTGAGACAGTGAGAATGGGGAATGCAACCAAGCATCCCAGCAAGGGGCTGTGACTCAATGACAGAGCATCTCCTCGGCATGCAGAAGGTTCCAGGTTCAATCCCCAGCATCTCCACTTAAAGATCTGTCAGTAGGTGATATGAAAGACCTCTGCCTGAGATCTTGGAGAGCTGCTGTTAGTCTGAATTGACAATACTGACTTTGATGGGCCAAGGGTCTGATTCAGTAAAAAAAAGTTTAATTTGTTTGAGAATGGTTAAGTTGCACAGAATAAGTAAGAAATGGGGAGTGATGAAGAGGGAAAACTGAAAAAGAAGAAGACTGCAGATTTATACTTCGCCCTTCTCTCTGAATCAGAATCTCAGAGCTGCTTACAATCTCCTTTATCTCCTTCCCCCACGACAGACATCCTGTGAGGTGGGTATGGCTGAGAGAGCTCTCCCAGAAGCTGCCCTTTCAAGAAGAGCTCCTACAAGAGCTATGGCTAACCCAAGGTCATTCCAGAAGGTGCAAGTGGAGGAGTGAGGAATCAAACCCGGTTCTCCTAGATAAGAGTCTGCACACTTAACCACTACACCAAACTGGCTCTCTTAAGATGATATTGGATTTATATCCTGCTCTATACTCTGAATCTCAGAGCGGTCACAATCTCCTTTACCTTCCCCGCCCCCCCACAACAGACACCCTGTGAGGTAGGTGGGGCTGAGAGAGCTCTTACAGCAGCTGCCCTTTCAAGGACAATTCTGTGAGAGCTATGGCTGACCCAAGGCCACTCCAGAAGGTGCAAGTGGAGGAGTGGGCAATCAAACCCAGTTCTCCCAGATATGAGTCTGCGCACTTAACCACTACACCAAACTGGTTCACAAATTGTTGCAGCGAGAAAGCTGAAGGTATTCGAGTTTTTGCCCTGACCTGGACAGCCCAGGCTAGCTTGATCTCATCAGCTCTTGAAAGCTAAGCAGGATCTGCCTTGGTCAGTACTTAGATGGGAGACCACCAAAGAAGCTTATGGTTGTGATTCACAGGTAGGCAATGGCAAGCCATCTATGAACATCCCTCACCTTGAAAACTCCAGCTGTGACTTGATAGCAAAAAAACCCCCAAAAGTCTGTAAAACAAGTACTGAAGACAAGAGAGCTGTCATTAGTCTTTGATACTTGATACAAGCATGATATAAAAGGATAAAAAGTTAGGGATTCATCTATACCAGGGAGCCACATGTAGCTCTTTCACACATATTGTGCGGCTCTCAAAGCCCCCTCCAGTGGCTTGGAGAATGCGTTTAAGGTTACCATTGCTTTCTTTCCACCTCTCCTTCCCTCCCCTAACTATTTTTTTTCCTTCCTTCCTCCCTTCCTCCCTTGTGGCTCTCAAACATCTGGCATTCATATCTTGTGGCTCTCAAATATAATGTGTATTCTATAAGAAGAAGAAGATATTGGATTTCTATCCCGCCCTCCACTCCGAAGAGTCTCAGAGCGGCTCACAATCTCCTTTACCTTCCTCCCCCACAACAGACACCCTGTGAGGTGGGTGGGGCTGGAGAGGGCTCTCACAGCAGCTGCCCTTTCAAGGACAACTTCTGCCAGCTATGGCTGACCCAAGACCATGCCAGCAGGGCAAGTGGAGGAGTGGGGAATCAAACCTGGTTCTCCCAGATAAGAGTCCGCACACTTAACCACTACACCAAACTGGCTCTATGTGGCTACTTACATTAAGTAGGCCACCCCGATCTATACTGCTGCATAAAGCTTGCTGAAACTAGGATCGTACTATGGATTTTGCATCATTTAATGTGCCATCTTAATATTTATGCCATGTTTCACTTCTGTTTTTAGACTTCTGGTTGGGTCTACAACCCTAATCCTATTACATTGTTTATTCAATACCCCATTCTGTCAATTGTATTGACTCACTCTGTGTAAACCGCCATGAGTCCAAGTGAGAAAGGGGAACTATAAATAATGTAAATAAATAAATAAAATCCGTCACATTTTTCTTTTATTTACTTATTTAGTGAACTTATATTCCTCCCTTTCCCATAACAGGCTCAGGGCGGATCACAGTATAGATTAGACAAAAAAACCCAACAAGTCAAATTTAAAGCAATACAATAAAACCAAAGCAGCAGAACAATAAAACAAAATAAGGTGCATCACCGGTGGAAAGGGCACATTTCACAAAGTTAGTTTTTGGCCCAAGAAGAAATGATAGTGTTAAAATCAGATGCAGCACCTTTTGCTTCTCATCTATCTTTAGCAATTTTAATGGTTTTATCTGTCATCCTACTACCTGATCTTTTTAACTGGAGAGGCTGGGGATTGAACCTGAGACACCCCCCCCCCCCGGATATCAAGCAGATGCTCCACCATTAAGCCATGATGACCCTTCCCCACCACTTCCGGATGCAACTACCCAACCACCTGGATGTGTTGATCATGGAGATCTGTGGCCAGGCCAGTGCATCAGTTCACACAATCAATGCTGTCTATAATACAGCATTTGGTTATGTAACAGGGCACACCACATGTTACAGGAGCACAGCTGTTCTCTCTTCCACGCCACCAAAGCTGCAGAGCAGACAGAGTGGCCACAGACAGCTGAAACAGCTGCTCCTTGCAAACTCCTGAAAGCCACGAGGCACTAGGAGCTACAATGCTTTAGCAGATATAAGAATGGTTATAAAATGGAAGATGAATACACGCTTGGGAGGAAGGAAGGGGCAGGAGTTCTATGCTTCTTGTTTCTTTGCTAGAACACTGAAAGAATAAAGATATGTGGTCCCAAGACAAGGCAATGTGATCTCTGTGTTTTAAACTTTATCGATTTTATCTATGAAAGAGGGTCCCCCCCCCCCCACCAACATGCTGTTAGGTTAAATAAAACAGAAGTCAAGAGGTCTTTATGGTGCCACTTGATTTCTAATTTACTTGGCTGATACAGGCTAACACAGCTAACTTCTCTGAAATTATTATACCCCTTGGCTGCTTAGGTACAAATAATCTGATAATATTATAGGGGCATTCCATTTTTGATGCTTTACAGGTATTGTTCATTGCTTGAAGGAGAGCATATAAATTGTCTGGTGGTGGTAGAAAACTCTGTCAAGTCACAACTGACTTATAGCAACCTGTACAGTTTTCAAGGCATTCAGAGGTAGTTTGCCATTGCCTGCCTCCATGACAACCCTAGTATTCCTTGAAGGTCTACCACCCAAATACTAGGCTGATTCCACACTAACCTTGCTCTGTGCCAGGCTTCCATTTCTCTCTGGAGCAAGCTAGCGATTTCACACCAGTTGCTCCACGTCGCCATTTTGCGCGAGGAAAACCCACAATTTGCCACACCACAGTGTAAACCTTTTTTTTTTTAGGTTTATGCTGTGGCAGGGCAAATTGCAGGTTCCCTCCTCCCACCCCCCAAAATGGCAGCACGGAGCAACTGGTGCAAAATCACTAGCTTGCTCCGTAAAGAAATAGAAGCCTGCCGCAGAGCAAAGTTAGCATGGAATCAACTCTAGTCAGGGCCAACCCTGATTAGCTTCCAAGATCTGATGAGATCCAGCTAGCATGGGCTATCTAAGTTGGGACATATATTGTCTAAAACAATTACCTTCTTTACTTTGCCACTTTGGAAGTCATGATACCTAACTAACCAAGTCCCACTTCACCTTGATGGTGGAAAGCACCTTCAAGTCACGCAAGTCCTGCCTTATACTGACTCAGATCATTGGTTAGTCAAGGTCAGTATTCTCAGATTGCTAACTAAAGGTCTTTCCCATCACCTACTGAGCCTTTCAATCAGAGATGCCGGAGACTGAAGCTTGCACCTTCTGAATGCAAACCACATGCTCTAACCACTGAGCCATTGCCCGTTTCAGCTAACTTACGGCAATTCCAAAGAGTTTTCAAGGCAAGAGATGAATGGAGGTGGCTTGCCATTGCCTGCCTCTGCCTAGTGACCCTGAACTTTCTTGGAGGTCTCCCATCCAAGTACTATCCAGGCCTGACTCTGCTTAGCTTCTGAGATAACAAGATCAGGCCAACCAGGTTGCTTTTGTTTGTTATCATACACTGTTCAATTAATGCCTGGGAATTACTGGGGAAGATGCCTAAAGAGACAAAAATGCTCATAAGGCACCTAAGTAGGATTACAGAAACCTGGAACTATTCTGATGGATAACAGACAGAATGCTTGAGTGTGGCTGCAACACTGCACATGTGTCAACAGTTAAATAGAGATTTGAGAGTTATAAAACTGGAAAACATCAGGCCTGGTCATAATGCTCAAACATGGTCATTTTGAAAGGTAAGACAAATGGCTTGAATGGGAGACTGAGAAGACTGAGCTGCACTGTATCACTAGTACTGGCCACTGGGAGTGGAGATATGGGCAGCTCCACCCATGAGAGAAAAGTGACGGGGTAACAGAGTCCTTTTATCATCAAGTCTGGGGTGGAGGCTGTTTATGGGATGACAAGACAGAGCAAATGAAATGGGGAGAGTCTGTGGCTCAGTGGTACAACCTGAAGGTACAGCATATAGAAGGTTCAACCCCTGGCATCTCCAGTAAAAAGGATGAAGTAGGATGTGATGGGAAAGATCTCCATTTGAGACCCCGGAGAGCCATTACCAGTCTGAGTAGACAATTCTGACCTTGATGGACCAATGGTCTGATTCTGTCTAAAGCAGCTTCATGCATTCATGTGGATACCTTGCTGTTACTTATTTTGGCTACTGTCCAGTTGGGACAGGTGGGTTGCCTGAGGGGCAGAGCTAGGGTCTGGGGATCAAAGGGGCTTGGAGAAAAGGTAAGTGAGGAGACATGAGTGGGCACGATGGGAACACAATGGCTCTGCTGACTCAGAAGAGTCCAGAAGGAGTACCCCAAACACTACCGTGCTGAGAGTGCCAATGAGTGGAGATTCCAAGCTATGGGATGGAGAAGGGGAACTAAAGAAGTGCTGAAATACACCAGTGAAGCCCTGACTAACTCAGTATCAGAGTTTGTAAGGTAAGAAGGGTCATCCATGCTTAGAATTTGAATGGGAGCCCACCCAAAAAAGCTGGGGGCTGCTATGCAAAGAAAGGCAATGGCAGACTACCTCTGCTCATCTTGTGACTTGAAAACCCCATGGTCCTCCGGCGATTGCCTTGATTTGGTTCTGACTTGACAGCACACAATGACTATTAACAAAGACAGTGGCATTATTCCTTAATGAATCTGTTCTTCATAACATGCATAGAAACTTGGTTAATGAAGTGCTCTAAAGCAGACAGACAAGCTAGCACACATTGTATTCTTCAACAAAGTCAACTTGGTTAGGAAACACTGAAGATTTATTCCCACATTCTGAAAAATATATATACAGAATGGCTCTTGGACCAGGCTTCTGGCAAAACTTAAGGACAGCCCCACCCTGTTTCCTCTCAAGGTTTATACACCGGAGGCAGAATAAACAAGGCTGAATAATCCTGCTTGACCGACACTGGCAGTGAGAGCGGCACACTAGCCCAACTCCCTCCATTAGAACAGTGCGCATATGATGGATCCCTGTATCTCTTTAACTCTCAGGCGGATTTTTCCACCAAAATTTCAGTTCCCCTCAGTGACTGAGTCGCCCTATAGTAGCATGCATATTATCTTCTCCACTGAAATAAACTTAAACTATCCTGCTCTTTGTTTTTAGGCTTTTACTCAGCACAGGAACTCAAGGGAAAAATACAGAAATTGTCTTGTCTTATATTTAAACCTTGTCTTATATTTAAGCAGGCAGGGGATATATATAATAGGAGGGGGCCAACGTTTAGAAATTGCTGAGGTAAAAACTATTAGCCACAGCGTATTGATGGAACTCTGTCTGGGGCAGTGATGCTCTGTATTCTTGGTGCTTGGTGGGGGGGGGGGCACAGTGGGAGGGCTTCTAGTGTCCAGGCCCCACTGATGAACCTCCTGATGGCACTTGGTCTTTTTTAGCCACTGTGTGACAGTGTGTTGGACTGGATGGGCCACTGACCTGATCCAACATGGTTTCACTCATGTTATGTTCCTAGTATATATGGATTTAAATTCTTAGAACATTCAAGTGAGTGTAATTGTACTTTAGTTCAGCTCTAATAAAGTTCTTAATAATGTTTTTTCTGGAGAATGGTGTTTACTTATATAGTTCCCATATTTCTCCCCTTAGAAATCTGGTTTCTCCCTTCAGATGTTACAGCTTCCTAGTAACTCCTGAGGTTATCCAAATCTTAATGTCTCTCTATTCTAGACCCAGGTTCTCCTAAGAGCAACCCCTATTCACTGGCAGGAATTATTCTTCTTTCCCCCCAAAACTGATAACAACCTTTCCTAATTGGCTTAATTGGGAGTTTCCACCTAACTGCCCAGTCAAATCTTGCCAAAACTATTTCCAGTAATGCTGTGTGAGTAAAGCAGTTTTTTAGCTTTATTGACTGAGAATCTGAATTCTCTCTCATAGTTAAACTGCAGTAAAGACAGAGGAGACTCCCTTCTTCTCTCTGTTGAAGAACCTTTCTGACTATCCTGTCAGAAAACACTGACTCTAAATGTATCCTTCCTCAGAAACCAACTCTTTGACTCCTGAGCCAAACTAAAGACCAAATGCAAAAGACTCCTTTCCCTTCAAAACAGCAGTTTTTATTACTTTAGCAGCTGATGCTGGCCAATCAGGGAGTCTGTAGAGCACCCAATCACATTAGGTCTCAACTCAAGGGAAGATTAACTCTAGAACTCCCTGACTCTCTGAGACAAGCCATATTTTAAAAGCCTGTTTTCCTATTTATTTTCTTTATACCTCACCCTGTCCCAGGAGTGGGCTCAGGGCAGCTTACACATAAAGTCATCAAACAATAAAAGGCAACAACAGATAATAACAAAGACCCATGCCTCACGTCAGACAGGAATAGGTACCCCAGGAATCTCCAGTGCCCAAATAGTGCAATCCATCTCAGGATGCACCTAAATGTACAGCTAAACTTCTATCTGAAAATCAGGCTAGTTATACAGGTAAAGGTAGTTTCCTGTGCAAGCACTGGGTCATTACCAACCCACAGGGTGATGTCACATCATGACATTTTCATGGCAGACTTTTTACGGGGTGGTTTGCCATTGCCTTCCCCAGTAATACAGAGTCCATGCCAAAGGCTAGCAAGACCAGGGCAAGTGTTTATTTGCATGTACATTCATACTTCCCCTAGGAGACAACCTTCTTCCCAAGATTTTCAGTCAGGATAGTTCTTTAGAACAGTGATCCCCCAGTTTTTTCGAGCCTGTGGGCACCTTTAGGAAAAGGAAGTGGGCACTACCTCAAAACAGCTGCCACAAGAGGCAATTATGAAAGGTTGGGCAGTCTGAAATCAAGCATCCTTTTATAAGGGGGGCAGCTATTTCTTACAGTTGCCAACCTCCAGGTGCAGGCTTGAGAGCTCTCAATTACAACAATCTCCAGAATACATAAATTGTTTGCTTGCTTGTTTAACATGTTTATTCTATTTCTGGAGAAAATGGCTGCTTTGGAAGGTGAACTGCATGGCATTATACCCTACCAAGGCCTTTCCCATCCCTAAAACCCAGTCCCCCAGATGCCACCCTCAAATCACCTGGAGTTGGCAACCCTCTTATTTCTGAATGGGCAATCCCTGAAGATCCAAGAGTGTTGCTTTCCCAAATATTCTGAATCACCTTCAGCTCCAAAGAGGCAGAGGAAAGCCAAGATCAACTCCTCCCTTTAGAAAAAAAGGAAATGGGCACCAGGAAACAAATCATTTCAAGCACCATTAAAGGTTTAGAAGAACAACAGTGCCCATTCCTGTGAAAAACTGTGGGCAAAGGGTATATATCTAAACCACACAGATCCAACAGAACTTTGCCAGATTCAAACCTCATCCAATGGCACTATGACAGGCCACATCTAGCTTAATTTGGTTACTGGATTTGCACAGGGGCAATGCAACAAAATGAGGCCTACTGAGTTATAGAGAAATGTAGGTCTATGCAAAGGAGGTTCAGTGTTTGCTGTGCCAACGAGGCAAACTACTCTCACGCAGGGGAATTCATGCTTGGGCACTTATCTCCCACTGAAAATTACTTGGAGTTAGTGTCCATTTGGCCTGTGGGGAAAAAACTGATCCCAGCTAGCATGTTTTACACATTTCCAGTTAGCCTTTTTTTAATGGCACGCCGCAGAATGGCTCTTTTTAGGTCAGCCTCACAGCAAATCACCCGATGACTGAAAATGCACTTATATTTAAATCAATTAACACATGGCAAGAAAGCACGACTTGTTTTCCTCCTTTGCTCGAGGAAGGGTGGCAACCTTCACTCCCCAAGAGAGACTAATTTAACCAAAAGACTTGGAGGCTCAGGATTTTTTAATCCCAGGCCAGTTGGAAAACAACAAAACTGCTTCCTCTCAAAGGAAGGAGCAAAAGGTGAGGGAGACTGATAAGACATAATGAGGGGGGAGGGAAGGGCAGCCTGCTACTTCTCTCACTTCAGGCAGTCTTTTTCACTAGTTTCCTGTAGCTCCTACAACTAGGAAGGAGTCGAAAAGAGTAATATAAACTCAAATTGACAGCATACAGATGATTTGGGCTGAGGGAGAAGCATTCCTGATGAAAATGACCCTGAAAACAATCACCAAAGTAAAGGAAGTTATCAAATAGACTTAGGGGGCGGAGGTGAATCACGTGTTATTTTACATGCAAAGTTATTCTGAATTCACTTAGGGAAATTTTTAATTTGAAAAGTATTTAAAATAATGTAAGAAAGGCTGAGGGAGGTATATCCTAATCTCATCAGATCTTGGCGGCTAAGCAGGGTGGGTACTTGGATGGGAAACCATCAAGGAAGGGTGTCCAGAGGAAGGCCACGGCCAACCACCTCTGCTTCTCATTTACCTCAAAAGCCCCTGGCTGGGGTCTCCATAAATCAGTTGCAACTTGAGGGCACTTTACACATATACACACCCCAAAAAGGCTAAGTGAAAACTTGTCATTCACAGCCAGTCCACATGCTGAGAAGACATTTATAACCCTTTGACAGGGTTGCCAATTCCATGCCAGGGAAACTCCTGGATATTTGGGGGTGGAGCCTAGAGAGGCCAGGGTTTGGGGAGGGACCTCAGTGGCATATGATGCCATAAAGTCAGGGACATAGCCAGGGTTTTGTTTGGTGGGGCCCTCAGCAGCATTTTTGTTTGGGAGGGGGCCAGGGAGCCACCTGGTTTGGCCCTAAACATTTTTTTTGCTTCTCAAGTAAAGCTGCAGCCCCCGCCCCCACATTTGTCTAACTCAGTAAACTTTCCAACTGGTTGCAAGTAGGTTTCTTTCTCCCCACTCCTGTGCCAATCTGAAGCCCCTACAGTATCAATTAGGGTTGCCAATCCGCAGGTGGGGGCAGGGATCCCCTGGTTTGGAGGCCCCCCCCCCCACTGCAGGGTTGTCAGAAAGCGGGGGGAGGGGAGGGAAATGTCTGCTGGGAACTCTATTATTCCTTATGGAGATTTATTCCCATAGAAAATAATGGAGAATTGATCTGCGGGTATCTGGGGCTCTGGGGGAGCTTTTTTTTGAGGTAGAGGCACCAAATTTTCAGTACTGCATCTAGTGCCTCTCCCCAAAACATCCCCCAAGTTTCAAAATGATTGGACCAGGAGGTCCAATTCTATGAGCCCCAAAAGAAGGTGCCCCTATCCATTATTTCCTATGGAAGGAAGGCATTGAAAAGGTGTGCTGTCCCTTTAAATGTGATGGCCAGAACTCCCTTTGGAGTTCAATTATGCTTGTCACAGCCTTGATCTTGGCTCCACCCCCAAAGTCTCCTGGCTCCACCCCCAAAGTCCCCAGATATTTCTGACATTGGACTTGGCAACCCTGGTATCAATGCTACACTTGTTCAGAGTGGTGGCGAGTGGCGGTGAGCAAAGGTGGCCCTCCAATGAAGGGGCCATATCGATGGAAAGAGGGGTTTGAATGGAGTGGCCTGGACCCCCCCTGTAGCTTCAGGCCTGCATAAAGTCCACCCTTCAAAGCAGCCGTTTTCTCCAGGGCAATTGATCTTGGTTGTCTGGAGACCACTTGTAATTCCAGAAATCATCTGCAAGATGGGTACCCTACCCTTTAAGATCAACACTCCCATTATTCCTCTGTTAAATAAATTGTCGGCTAACAATCCCACAGGCCCATCACATCATAAAGCCCAGGAGTCTTGTGAGCTCTCACCTTCCATTTCCCATTGTTGCTCTGGTTTATCATTTATTTATTTATTCTATTCCATTTATATCCTGCCCTCCCCGCCAAAGCGGGCTCAGGGCAGGCAAAATTAAATACATTAAAACCAGTTAAAACCACAATTACAATAATAATTTTTTAAAAAAACCACCGGAGTCTTTATTTATATGCAACTTCTCTACCCAACAGTGACCTAACACTGCTTATGAAATCACCCTGCTTTGTCCCTCCATTCTGTCCTCACAGCAACTCTCTGAGGCAGACTGCCTGAGAGAGAGTAAGTGGACCAAAGTCATTCAGCCAGTTTCCATGGTGGAGGATTTAAATCTGGGTTTCCCAGGTCCCAGTTCGCCATTCTAACCACTCTACCAAACTGACAAATGCTACAAAATTCAGCTTCTTGAAGTTAGTTCTCAGCTTTCATTTTGTGATAAGACCAGTTTCTAGCCCTCATAGTTGCAAATGTTAGTTAGAATATGCACGGATATGACTGATGAAACCTCAGCAGCAAAAAGGGTGAAGGAATACAGTTTCCAGTAGTCTCAGGGTTATACATAAATACTCCTATTCATACAAGAAGCTGCCTTCTACTGAATCAGAGAACTATGAACTGTCAAGGTCTGCACCGTACAGTTCACTCTCACTAGAAGTGGATCTCCATGGCCTCAAGCGGAAGCATTTCACATGGCCCACCACCTGAACATTTCAATTGGAGATGCTGGGGATTGAACTTTGAAGCCTTGGCATGCAAAGCAGAGGCTCTACTGATGAGCCACAGCCCCATGCCTCTCCAAGGTGTCAGTTCTCTGCAAATCTCCATGCTCCTCTCGATGACTAAAAGAAGCAGAATTATATTATGCAAAATAATAAAAAAACAGAATAAATTATGCAAAGAAGCAACAGAAATGTAGACCTAGTCCAATTCAAGAAATAACTGGGGACTTTGGGGGTGGAGTCAGGTGCAAGGTTGTGACAAGCACAATGGAGCTACAAAGGGAGTTCTGGCCATCACATTTAAAGGGACAGCACACCTTTTAAATGCCTACCCTCCATTGGAAACAATAAAGGATAGGGGCACCTTCTTTTAAGGCTCATAGAATTGGACCCCCTGGTCCAATCCTTTGGAAACGTGGAAGGTATTTTGGGTGGAGGCACTGGATGCTATGCTGCAAATTCTGTGCCTCTACCTCAAAAAACAGCCCCTCCAGAGCTGTAGATAACCACGGATCAATTTTCCATTACACCCTATGGGAATCGGTCTCCATAGGGTATAATGGAGTGCCCAGCAGACATTTCTCTCCCCCCCGCACCCTGCTTTCTGATGTTCCTGAAGCAGTGGTAGGGCCTCCAGACTGAGGAATCCCCTGCCTTCACCTGAGGATTGGCAACCCTATGTTGGCCAATTGCATAATTTTGTTTTCTCAATGTAAGGCTGTGGGATTGGCTCCCCAGCAGGGTCAGTCAATATTAAGGATCCTGTCTCTCCCAGCTAAAATGCAGTCATGGCATCAAAACTGTGGAATTCACTCCCCAGGGAGATTAGTCTACCCCCCTGTACTGTTGTCTTCTGTGAGCAGGTGAAGACTTTTCTGTTTTGCCTGGTGTTCGATTTTTGCCCTCCTCATTTATTTGGCGCGCTCTCTCTCTCTCTCTCTCTCTCTCTCTCTCCCTCTCTCAAGTTGATTTGTACTTCTTCACTTGCTTGCTGTCTTGAATGCCCTAATCAGGCAGAAAGGTAGGATATGAATGGTTTAGATAACACACTTGTATCATATATTATCACTTATACACACCTTTCTCTTTCTCTCCAATAAGTACCCAAAGTGGCTTGTATCATCCTCCTGTCCTTGCATTTTTTCTTCACAACAATCCTGCGAGGATGATTAGGTTGAGAGTGTGTGATGGGCCCAAGATCACTAAGTAGGCTTCCATAGCAGAGTGGAGATTCGAACTTGGGTCTCCCAGACCCTAGTCAACACTCTAACCACTGCATTGTCATAATAATAAGATCTGACTGTAACAATCCATAAATAATAATACTAATAATCTGAGGACAGGGCAAAGCTCGTTAACAGAACATGCTGTTTGCATATACTGTTGCGCTGTGAGAACGCTCATAAAATCTCCCATGGGAACCCAGGTGCATTTCCAAAGGAAGGCTCTCATACAGTAGATCTGGAGGCAAAAATAATAATAGTAATAATAGAATCAAAGAATCGTAGAGTTGGAAGGGACCCCCAGGATAACCTAGTCCGACCCCCTGCACAATGCAGGAAATTCACAGTTCAAGCTCTGCTCACAACCTGAGTTCAATCCCAGCAGAAGCTGGGTTCAGGTATCCAGTTCAAGGTTGACTCAGCCTTCCATCCTTCTGAGGTCAGTAAAATGAGTACCCAGCTTGCTGGGGGGGAAGTGGAGATGACTGGGGAAGGCAATGGCAAACCACCCTGTAAAAGTCTGCCATGAAAACATTGTGATGTGATTGTCACCCCACAGGTCGGTAACAACCTGGGGACTACTTTTACCTTTAATAGTAATAGCAACAACAACAACAGCAACCTGCCCTGGAGGCAATACCCCCTACAAGAGCCCCTAAAATCATAAGGCTCAATACAATACTAAATTAAATGGACCAAAGAGATGGCTCACTGTAAGGAGTATATTTACATTCAAAGGTTAAACTGCATTGCCTACGGTCATTCTCGTGTGTGTGTGTGTGTGTGTATACAATGACCATAAACAAAGATATACATACACACACAGGATAAATTGCCCACCACATTATGGCACAGCAGCCAATAAGAAAAAGGTAGGGTTGCCAATCCCAGTTGGGGGCAGAGGGTCCCCTAGTTTGGAGCCCGCCCCCCCACTTCAGGGTTATCAGAAAGGGGGGGGGGCTGAATTGCCACTGGACACTCCATCCCCAAAGTTTCCTGGCTCCACCCCAAAAAGTCTCCTGGCTCTACCCTCAAAGTCCCAATTAGCCTGCTTAACATACCCAATGGGTAGCTCATTCTGTGTAGTATTGTTTACCCTCATCCACCCCCACCCCTGCCTTTTCACCAAGCCCTCACAAAAAACACTCCTCACCAAGATCAGGGACATGAAATGCTGCCTTTGTCCAGGTGACGTGTGGGCAGGCGGCCCACCCGCTTCCTTGCCACCTTCTCCTCCTCTCCTAAGGCACTTCAGTCGAGAATGCTATTATTTCAGTCTCAGGCATCACTCAAACAGCTATTTCTGACGAGTGGCCAATTAAGGAGTGGATTTGTAGCACCGGTAAACAGGGGCTTCAAGGGACCCTCCAAGCACCAAGGGACGCAGCCGCTGAAAATGTACGGGGAAAGTTATGAACGAGACTGCCGTGGGGCAGCTACGGTTCTACCATGCCGGCCTCGATGCTCGGGAAAAAGAGGCCCTGCCGTCTCCGTCCATGAGATTTGTATGATTCTGATCAGCATCAAAACCCAGAAAAGAAGAGGAAGATATTGAATTTATATCCTGCCCTCCACTCCGAATCTCAGAGTGGCTCACAATCTCCTTTATCTTCCTCCCCCACAACAAAAACCCCGTGAGGTAGGTGGGGCTGAGAGGGCTCTCACAGCAGCTGCCCTTTCAAGGACAACTTCTGTGAGAGCTATGGCTGACCCAAGGCCTTTTCAGCAGGTTCAAGTGGAGGAGTGGGGAATCAAACCCAGTTCTCCCAGATAAGAGTTCACACACTTAACCACTACACCAAACTGGCTCTCCAGGGAAACAGACAATCAGACAAGAGGGGCACTCGGTGCAAGCAGCAAGGACTTGCTCATACTACTGGCAAAGCAATGGAAAAAACTGCCCCTCCATCAATAGCCTCAAAAACAGACAGCCGCTTCTGGCTGCTTACGTCCACAAAAATCTGCTTATTGCAATGTTATTAAATTATCCCACCCGCCCAAATCTCCAAGTTCTGTGACTCTCTCTCTCGGCTTGGCTTCGCGAACGAAGATTTAAGAAGGGTGCAATAGTCCACGTCTGCTGCAGGCTCACTGGTGGCTGACAAGACCAATGCGGGACAGGCAGGTCCGGCCACAGTGGCTGCAGGGAAAAGTCTGATTTAGGGTTGGTGCTGTAGCAGTAGCAGCTGTAGCGATTCTTCCTCAATCTCCTTTTGTCCTCAAGACCAGCTATGCGTGCGTTCTCAAAGGAAGAGACAGCCTGGTGGATGGTGTGTCTCCATGCTTTGCGATCTGAGGCTAGGTCAGACCACTGGTGATGGTTGATGCGACAGGTGCCAAGGGATTTCTTCAAGGAGTCCTTGTACCTCTTCTTTGGTGCCCCTCTATTTCAATGGCCGGTGGAGAGTTCGCCATACAGGGCAATCTTGGGAAGGCGGTGGTTTTCCATCCTAGAAATATGCCCTGCCCAGCGCAGCTGCGTCTTCAGCAGCAGTGCCTCGATACTGGTAACCTCCGCCCGCTTGAGGACTTCAGTGTTGGTCACAAAGTCACTCCAGTGGATGTTGAGGATGGTGCGAAGGCAGCGCTGATGAAAGCGCTCGAGGAGTCGCAGGTGATGACGGTATAAAACCCATGATTCGGAGCCGTAGATGAGGGTTGTCATCACAACCGCTTTGTAAACATTGATCTTTGTGCCTTTTTTCAGATGCTTGTTGCTCCACACTCTTTTGTGCAGTCGGCCAAAGGCACGGTTTGCCTTTGCCAGCCTGTTGTCAATCTCCTTGTCGATCTTGGCATCTGAGGAGATGATGCACCCCAGGTAGCTGAACTGCTGGACTGTCTTCAGAACTGATTCACCCACAGTGATGCAGGGAGGGTGATAATCTTCCTGGGGTGCAGGCTGGTGGAGAACTTCTGTCTTCTTCAGACTAACTTCTAGGCCGAATAGCTTGGCAGCCTCTGCAAAGCAGGACGTCATATGCTGCAGAGCTGATACCGAGTGGGAGATGAGTGCAGCATCATCAGCAAACAGTAGCTCTCGGATGAGTTTTTCCATCGTCTTGGAGTGGGCCTTTAGTCGCCTCAGGTTGAACAGGCTGCCATCGGTGCGATAGCGGATGTAGACACCATCATCATCATCTAGATCTACTGCGGCTCTTTGAAGCATCATGCTAAAGAAGATCGTAAAGAGAGTTGGCGCGAGAACGCAGCCTTGCTTTACACCTGTGCCTATTGGGAAGGTCTCCGAGAGGTCGTTGCAGTGTCTGACTTGGCCTCGCTGGTCTTCGTGTAGCTGGATGATCATGCTGAGGAACCTTGGGGGACATCCTAAACGTTCCAAGATTTGCCACAGGCCTTTTCTGCTAACGGTATCGAAGGCTTTGGTAAGGTCGACAAAAGTCACATACAGAGCCTTGTTCTGTTCCCTGCATTTCTCTTGGAGCTGCCTGAGCTGAGCTGCCTGAGCTGCTCCTGTTAGCTCTGAAGCCGCACTGGCTCTCTGGGAGGAGTTCTTCTGCAATGGTGGGCACCAGTCTGTTCAGGAGTATTCTGGCAAGGATTTTGCCTGCGATGGAGAGCAGGGTTATCCCCCGGTAGTTGGAGCAGTCTGACTTTTCCCCTTTGTTCTTGTATAAAGTGATGATGATTGCATCGCGAAAGTCCTGTGGTAATTTGCCTTGTTCCCAGCAGGTGACAAGTACTTTGTGAAGTGAGCTATGTAGTACTGTGCCCCCATGCTTCCAGATCTCTGGTGGAATTCCATCAACTCCTGCTGCCTTGCCACTTTTCAGTTGCTTGATGGCTTTAACAGTCTCTTCTAGGGTGGGGATCTCATCCAACTCTGTTTTCACTGGTTGAAGTGGGGTGAGGTGGATTGCTGAATCTTGAACTACGCGGTTGGCACTGAAGAGAACCTGAAAATACTCTGACCACCGGTTCAGTATGGATGCCTTGTCTGTGAGGAGCACTTGGCCGTCTGCACTACGCAAGGGACTCTGAGTCTGATATGATGGACCATATACTGCCTTCAGGGCTTCGTAGAACCCTCTTAAATCACCAGTGTCTGCACACAGCTGGGTTCTCTCTGCAAGCTTGGTCCACCAATCGTTCTGAATGTCTCGAAGCTTGCGCTGGAGGTTGCTACATGCAGCGCGAAAGGTTGCTTTTTTCCCAGGACAGGAGGGCTGAGCAAGATGTGCTTGGTAGGCAGATCTCTTTTTCGCCAGTAAATCTTGGATCTCTTGATTGTTCTCATCAAACCAGTCCTTGTTCTTCCTTGTGGAGAACCCGAGGACTTCTTCAGAGATCTGCAGGACGGTAGTTTTTAGGTGTTCCCAGAGTGCTTCTGAAGAAGGGTCTGTGGGGCAACTGGGGTCCTCAATTCTTGACTGGAGTTTTGCCTGGAAGGCAGCTTTAACTTTGGCTGACTGGAGACTGCCAACCTGAAACTTCCTCCGAGGGATACCTCCTCTCCTGGGTGTGGGTTTAAAGTGAAGACGGAGATTGCAGCGTACAAGACGATGATCCGTATGACATTTTGCACTGGGCATTACTCGGGTGTGTAAGACATCTCGAAGGTCTCTCTGGCGCACCAGAATGTAGTCGATAAGGTGCCAGTGCTTGGACCGTGGGTGCATCCAGGTTGTCTTCAGACTGTTCTTCAGCTGGAAGATAGTGTTGGTGATGGTGAGCTGGTGCTCCATGCAGAATTCTAGCAGGAGGCGCCCGTTGCCATTGCAGTTGCCAATGCCGTGTTTGCCAAGTACTCCTTTCCAGGCTTCCGAGTCTTTACCTACTCTGGCATTGAAGTCCCCAAGGATGATCACCTTGTCCTCTGTAGGGGTCTTCCGTATGAGGTTGCGTAGATCAGCATAGAACTTGTTCTTTTCTGCAGGATCTGCTTGAAGGGTTGGGGCATACACACTGAAGAGTGTTGCATGCTGCTTGTTTTGAAGTGGGAGGCGCATGGACATGATGCGATCTGAGTGACCTGTTGGCAGGTTTTCAAGTTTGGAGGCAATGGAGTTCCTGACCATGAAGCCAACGCCAGAAAGGCGGCTCTCAGCCTTTGTGACTATACCCACTCTGTGACTATACCCACAGCAAAAGCTAGCAAGCCTGGCATAGCAATTAGAGTCCTGAGCTTTGACCAGCAAGACCTGGGTTTTAAATCTCCATTTTGCCATGAAGTTCAGTGGTTGACCTTGGGCCAGTACTCTCTTTCAGGCTATGCTATCTTACAGGGATGTTGTGAGGATATAAAAAGGAGGAGAAGATCATGTATGTTGCTCGAGTGCCTTGGCAGGAAGGACAAGCATAGAAGGAAAATCAAACCAAGAAAGGAAGAAAAAAGAGTGCAGATTTTCAGTGTCAAACAAAAAACCGAAACATTCTAACACCATTTTTGGTTGGTATTCAGAGAGAAATGCTTGACACCTTCAGCTCCACATGAACATGCTGCCTTTAAAAAAAAAAAAAGGCAGGGCATAGTGGATTCATTATTTCTATAAATGTAATTGTAGGTGTGATATTTGCCAACCTGATGGAAAAAACGTCAAAAAGAGAGAGAGAAGAAGGCGGCTCGCTTTTTCACACCGCCGGGTTAACTGCAAAGGACAAAGAGAACCCTGCTTTGCCGAAGCTAGATGTGACTAAATTTGGACTCTTTGAAGTCTCCGTACTGGGCAAAAGTGGGAAAAATGAGCTCTCCATACAGATGCCACGGTAAGCCGCTGGTTCGATCCCAGATTGGGATATTAGTGTTTGGCTGGGGCCAATAATTTTCCTAAACGTCTTTTACTCCAATTCATTCCAAGTTGACTTCCCGTTGGGGGAGGGAGCCAACAACTGGATGCACAAACCCTTAGGCAAGCCAGATGGCAGTGGTGGGGAAACAGGCTTAATACAACCAGAGTGTGCATGCATCTAAGTGAGGACATCTATCAGCCCACTATTACTTCCAATGGAATGCATACTCCAAGGCACATTTGTATCATGCACGTGCCAGAACACCACTATAGTGTATATCAGTTTGCTTTTTTGGACAGGGGGCTGGTGGATCAAAACCAAGACCCCCCCCCCCCCCCCAATGTGTGCATAAGAGAAAGTAAGAGCATGAGGAAGCAAAGCAGAACACTCCATGGAAATAAAGGGCTCGTGCATCCCTAGTGTTCAAAGATAAAACATCTTTCCAACACTGGCATTAATTTGCAAGATTCCCGTTCTCAAAGCCACAATGAATCACTAATGTTGGTTTCTTTGCTGAAGGGCTGAACCAAACGTTATGTGCCGTTCCATGATCACTTTCTTACCAGCCTTTTAACAATGTGAATGCAATTCACTCACTGAGGCTGCAAGTTAAAGGCGAGGGGCAGTATGGGGAGGAAAGAGCTATGCAATTGTTTTACCCGGGGCTTTTTTGTAGCTGGAACTCCTTTGCATATTAGGCCACACACCCCTGATGTAGCCAATCCTCCAAGAGCTTACAGGGCTCTTAGTACAGGGCCTACTGTAAGCTCCAGGAGGATTGGCGACATCAGGGTATGTGTGGCCTAATATCCAAAGGAGTTACTGCTACAAAAAAAGCCCTGGTTTCTACCCCTTCCTCCAGCTGAAAATGGCCCCTACTAGTTGCTGGTGTACTTTCATGGGGGAAGACATTCAGGTGCTCCTAAGTTTTCTCGGGTGCGGGGGGGGGAGATAAAAGAAGTTGGGAAGGTAGCAATTTCTGGCATCACAGAACAACACAAATTCTTCCCCTCTGTGTTCTATCCAGCCCTTAATTATTTCTATTTGCTTCAGTTATACTCCACCTTCCCCCCCCCCCACCAGGGCTCCAATACTTTGCTCCTCTGTCCTCCATTTTATCCTCACAACAACCCTGTGAGATAGATTAGGCTGAGAGGCTGTGACTGGCTCAAGGTCACCCAGCAAACTTCTGTGGCAGTGTGAAGCTGGGTCTCTCAGATCCTAGTCTAACTACTATATGACGCTTTCCCCAATATTTCTTGCTAGCTGTAAATTTCTAAAGAATACAACAGATTCAGCCAGTTTGGTGTAGTGGAGAGCCAGTTTGGTGTAGTGGTTAAGTGTGCGGACTCTTATCTGGGAGAACCGGGTTTGATTCCCCACTCCTCCACTTGCACCTGCTGGCATGGCCTTGGGTCAGCCATAGCTCTGGCAGAGGTTGTCCTTGAAAGGGCAGCTGCTGTGAGAGCCCTCTCCAGCCCCACCCACCTCACAGGGTGTCTGTTGTGGGGGAGGAAGGTAAAGGAGATTGTGAGCCGCTCTGAGACTCTTCGGAGTGGAGGGCGGGATATAAATCCAATATCTTCTTCTTCTTCTTCAGATTCAGCCCTCCCAGAATCATAGTTGGAAGCGATACTATCCCTAAACTGTGGAGTCTTGTGAGCAGAAACTCTACTTTGTGAGCTACTGGCATTAACGTTGTTACCTGCTCCATAAATTAACTGGCTCTGGGGCCGTTTTTCCTGAGCTAAGACAAAAATGTGTGAGCTGGAGGCTAAAAACCTGTGAGCTAGCTCACCTAATTCAGCTTAGAGGGAACACTGGTTGGAAGGGACCCCCCAGGGTCATCTAGTCCAACCCCCTCTACAATGCAGGAAATTCACAAATACCTCCCCCTATATTCACAGGATCAGCATTGCTGTCAGATGGCCATCTAACCTTTGTTTAAAAACCTCCAAGGAAGGAGAGCCTAATTTGTTCTTTCACGCATCACGGTCGATATATCCATAGCAAACTTTCAATAAATGCAACACATTATTTCAAAGCAGCCCCAAGACGCTGGCAGAGGGAGCTACTCCTATCCTTTCTCATCTAACAAGGTTAATAGGAGAGTGTGGGCGTAGAACACACAAGGCATCAATGTGATATAACAGCAAAAATAAAAAGATGTGACTCTAAGGCTGTGATCACACACACTAAATAATGCACTTTCAATCAATCCACTTTCAATGCACTTTGCAACTGGATTTTGCTGTGTGAACTGGTATAATCCAGTTAGAAAGTGCATTATTTAGTGTGTGTGATTGTAGCCTAAGAATGGTTCATTAACATCCTTGATGGTTATATCTTTTCCTACGTCCACCCTCAGGGCTTTTCCAGGAAGGGGGGGGGGGGCGGGCTAGCCTCAAAGCCAGGAGACCTCATTCCAGAAAGCCAGCATAGAGCTGTGGTTGACACACTCGGCTAGGACCTGAGGGAGACCAAGTCCAAATCAAGGAATATCTGGGGACTTTGGGGGTGGAGCCAGGAGACTTTGGGGGTGGAGACTTTGGGGGTGGAGCCAGAAGCATGGTTGTGACAAGCATAATTGAACTCCAAAAGGGAATTCTAGCCATCACATTTAAAAGGACTGTACATTTCCCTCCATTGGAAATAATAGAGGATAGGAGCACCTTCTTTTGGGGCTCATGGAACTGGACTCCCTGGTCCAACCTTTTTAAAACTTGAGGGGTGTTTTGGGGAGAGGCACTGGATGCTGTGCTGAAAATCTGGTGCCTCTATCTTAAAAAACAGCCCCCCCGAACCCCAGATAAATTATCCATTATACCCTATGCGAATCGGTCTCCATAGAGAATAATGCAGATACTTCCCTCCCCCACCCCTTTCTGAAGACCCTGAAGGAGGGGGAGGGTCTCCAAACCGGGGGATCCCCTGCCCCCACCTGGGGATCGGCAGCCCTAGGGAGACCCACATTCCGATCCCACACATCGACGCTCGCTGGGTAGCCTGTCACTGACATTCAGTCGCACCTACCTTACAGGGCCGTTGCCCGAATAAAACAGAGAAGGCAAAAAGTATTTGTGAGCTCCTTGGAAAACTGTGCTAAACAAATACTAGAAAGAACTCGGGGAGGGCTGCTTCACACAATACATTTCATGAATCATAAATGGGCATCCAAAATCTAATCCTACATGAATGTGAGAAAAAACACGTTTACAGACATGTGCTATCAGACAGGTACACTCATCGCAAAGTGAGGACCGGTGCTGGACTCCCTGCTGGGTGTTTGCTCGATACCAAGCAACCTAGGTTGGCTACCGTGGGAAGTGTGAATTGGCTCCCCATGATGGCTGTAAGCACATCACTCTTTGTTACTCTCCTATAGAAACAAGAGCAGGGGGGCCACCCGACAGGTGGAAGATGAGCTAAGGGTTGTTGAACCCTCTCTGCGGTAGAAGGGCTATAGAAAATGCACGCATACCAAATCGTAGATCTACAATTATTTCATTGATACGCATACAGGCAGCTGTTGCTTCGGCAGAAGCTGGTTCAGTCTCACTTTACTCATGTGCACTTATGTGCACACACACAAACTGGTTCAGTCTCACTTTACTCATGTGCACTTATGTGCACACACACAAACGCACACACACACTGTGTGTTATGCAAAATGCTTCATAAGTGAAGATAAAAAGCTGCAGACCGTTGAGTACAATGCAACTCACTTAAGGACTGTAATATCTGTATTCTAGCAGAGAAATCTTTGGTAAGAACCACTCATCCTGCACAATTACAGCTGTTTGCCTACTCGACCTTCGTGTCCTGATAGCAACCATTGACGTCCAAGCCTTCCGATGCCCAAATATGCCGTGTTCTCAGAAACATTTCCACAAAAGAAAGTTTTCACCCATAACCTGGAGTGCACAGCTTTTGCATCCCGCTCCCTCCACGCTCCCACCCACTCACCCTCATGTTCCCGCAACACTCGTGTGCGCTTCTGTGCATCAATTTCTCACTGCAAATGCCACACGGTGCTGGATTCGCATTTGCATGGGGCTGCAATTTCAGCACTCCGTGAGTGAAAACCCTGCAACACATCAATGTATGTAATTCCAACAAGGTAATTCAGCAAAGGGTGCAAAACTCAGTCTTTAACCAGAGAAAGGGAATCACGTTATTTACCTTCTGGGGAAATCTAAAAAGATTTTGGGAGGGATCCGATTACCAAATCCTCCCGAATTCTTCTGGCTGGCTCTCCAAAGGAACATCTAGATTACAGTTCAGTAGTACCTTAGAGACCAGCAAGATTTTCAGGATATGAGCTTTTCGAGAATCAATGTTCCCTTTTTGCAATCTGACAAAAAGGAGCTTTGACTCTCTAAAGCTCATGCCCCTAAAATCGTATTGGTCTCTAAGGTGCTCCTAAACTCAAAAGCTCAGTGTTCTACTGCCGACCAACATAGCTGCCCTGACCGCTTCTGACAAAAGGAGCTTTGACTTTCCAAAGCCCCGAAAACCTCGTTGGTGTCTTAAGGTGCTACCAGACTTGAATCTGGTTTTCCTACTGCAGACCCAACATGACTACACTCTGAAACTATCTCCCAAGCATGTCTCCCAACATGAACCATCGTAGCCCAAGGGTTCCGTTTGGAGATGCCACAGTCTTTGGCATAGAGAGAGCCAAAGTGCCCTTTGGCTCTCTCTATGTCTTCTCCTAATCATCTTGGGAAGGGACGGTGGCTCAGTGGTAGAGCATCTGCTTGATAAGCAAAAGGTCCCAGGTTCAATCCCTGGCATCTCCAACTAAAAAGGGTCCAGGCAACCTCAGCTTGAGATCCTGGAGAGCCACTGCCATTCTGAGCAGACAAGACTGACTTTGATGGACTGAGGGTCTGATTCAGTAGAAGGCAGTTTCATATATTCATACATGTTCATCTTCACACACACCCCTTTAGCTTAGGTTTACTCCTCTACCATCTTTGGCCCCACCTGGCCCCAACCCATGCTTAGGGACTCTTTGATCTCTATATTTTCTGGTCTAGATGAGAAAGATTTATAGAAACTGGCAGAGAAACTGGCCACTTTGCTCCCTTGTACCTCCTGGTCCACCTTTGTCCTCTCATACCTGACTCTCCTTCCCAGCACCAGACTCCCCAGTTCCTCTTCTACACTGCCTTTCCTTCTGATGCCCCCAAGCCCCCCCTACTCTCAGCTCTTCTGTCTGGTGCTCCACCCTTTGCCTGCTCCCCCCCCCCTCTCTGTCCCTACACTGCCTGTCAAATCCTGTGCACGACAACCTTTCGATCTGTCTCTCAAGCACGCTGACTGGGAGGGAAAGGAAGTCCCCATGAAACCAATGGGACATGCTGAGCTAACATGGCTAGCATCGGGCTGCTTGCCTACTATCTGCTCCTGGAGGAGCCTTTTCCTCCCATCTCTGCTCTGTTCTTCCTCCCAGCCTTCAAAGTTCCGTCCCCTCTGGTCTCAGGCTCAGCTACAGCCAGTCAATAGACACAGGCTTTGACACCTCTCCTCGCCCCCCCCCCCCCAAGGATCAGAACCATCGTTTGGAGGGAGGAGTTTGTCTACTGAAGGTGATCAGCCACAGCACCTAGATGGAACGTCCATAATCATGAGCAGTATATCCGACTATAACCTCCTGGTGGGCAGTTCTCTCTGGCGGGCACGGTTCCTTGGGGGCAACTGGCTGGCCAGCGTGGGGCACTTTCCAGCTGATCCAGCAGGTTCCTTTTTGTATATTCTCCCTTCCTTTGGAACCTCTTTTGCCCAGTCCCTCGACTTCCTTCTCACCCCTTCCTTTGCTCTCCGCATTTCCTCACAGCCCAGTGCTTGCCCTCCCCTGCTCCCCTACCCTACCCCTCGCAGCCTAGGGTTGCCAATCCCCAGGTGGCGGCAGGGGATCCCCTGGTTTGGAAGCCCTCTCCCCGCTTCAGGGCCATCAGAAAGCGGAGGAAGGGAGGGAAATGTCTGTTGGTCACTCCATTATTCCCTATGGAGACCGATTCTCAAAGGGTATAATGGGAAATTGATCAGCGGGTATCTGCGGCTCTGGGGGGGGGGAGCTGTCTTTTGAGGTAGAGGCATCCAATTTGCAGCATAGCCTCCGATGCCTCTCCTCAAAACACCCTCCAAGTTTTAAAAGGATTGGACCAGGGGGTCCAATGCTATGAGCCCCAAAAGAAGGTGCCCCTATCCTCCATTCTTTCCAGTGCAGGGGAAGGCATTTAAAAGGTGTGCAGTTCCTTAAATTTGATGGCCAGAACTCCCTTCGGAGTTCAGTTGTGCTTATGACACCCTTGCTCCTGGCTCCACTCCAATGTCTCCCAGCTCCACCCCCAAAGTCCCCAGATATTTCTTGAATTGGACCCGGCGACCCTATCGCTGCCCCTCCACACCCCGTGCCTCCCCCTCTCCGATCCGCGCCGAGCCCCTAAGGAGCCCCGCTTTCCCCTCGGCAGGCAACTCCGGCTTCCGCATCCCTGCCGTGCCCAGAAACTGCACCGAGAGGAAGAACGAACCTCCCGGAATCTCCCTGCAAGCCCCGGGAGTCCCAGCCCTTCCCTGGCCGCTTACCTGCTCCCGCTGCTGCCGGTGGCGCAAGGATCCGAGGCGCTTCTCGGCGCGTCCAGCCCGGGCACAAGGGACGAGGCGGAGGTGGAAGCGGGCGCGCAGCCTCCTAGCGCACATGCACCGAGGCAATGGGGCGCCTTCAGCAGCAGCAGCAGCAGCAGCACGCCCGCAGCGCTGGGCACCGGACAGGGGCGGGCATTACTCGGCTCTGCTGCTGCTGCTGCTGCGCCTCGCTGGCGTGCAAAGGCGGCTCGGCGACTTCCAGGAAAAGGGGTGGGGCGGGGGTGGAGGGAGCCAGAGCGGCGGGGGAGGAGAGCAGGGGGAGCGAGCGAGCAAACCACTCCCCCAGGCTCGGCCGGGCACTCTGCGCCTCCAGGCAAGCAGGCAGCCGCTCCACCGGTGAAGTCGCTCCTCGGCTCTGCAGCCAGCCGGCGTCTTGAACGGCCGTCGGAGGTGACGGTGGAGGGAGAAAGGGGTTCGAAGCTAGGGTGCTGGCGCATGCGTGCGGCGGGGGAAGAGCGGGGTCTGGGTTCGAATCCTCCGCGACAACTGGCCCTGAGGGGAGCCGGAGGCTCGCAGCCGTCCCTGTCCTCAAAAAATGTTTGTGGGGTTTGATTTAAAACACTCGGAGCCAGCCTGGCCGAAATAGTCACAGCAGAAAGAGAGAGATGGGCCGGGTGGGTCTCCGAAATAATCTCTCCAAAGTAGTCACGGCAATGATTATAGTTTGTAACAGCGATTAAAAAAATACAGCGCTCGCCCGAAGAGTCAGCAACCCAAAGGCCTTTGGAACAGATGGGGTTTAAACCCCCTCTGCGCAAAAAGAAAAGAACCACTCAAAAACCTCATGGGGAAGGTCATTCCACACCCTCGCCCTCACTTCCCTCCTTGCAGACGGATTTATTTAAAAACTGTATTAAGGACCTGCTTCCCAGAGTTGTTATTAGGGAGACCGCTAATGTAAAAGCACTTTGCCACGCTATAAATAGAGAAATCATAATGAATACGAATGGCTGCAAAGTGAGTTTAATTTTAGACAGATCTAAGCCCCAAATCCATTTTGAATCACAGGACAAGTTGCACGTGCTCCTGTAAGAAGCTGAGTTGGGTGTTAAGCCATTTCTTACATCACCCTGGCAGCAGAGGAATCGCAGCGGTGCCATTCAGTCCCAGACCGTGAGGTGAACCCGAGAATTCCCAGACTGTGCCAGAGCTGCCCATCCTGCACCATGAGCCCCTCCAGGCCTTCTCACTTAATCCTAGCCAAGTGGAACTCCTGTGTCCACCAAGGAAACCAAGCGCCTTGCCTAAGGCTGCCAGCTCAGGCTTAAGAAATTCCTGTTGATTTGGGGTGGGACATAGGGAGGGCAGAGTTTGGCAGGGATGCAGTGTCACTCTAGACCTTCCACCTTCCTGGACTCTATGGTATACCATAGAGCAGGCCTTGAATTCAGCAGGAGCTCACAGGAGTGCAGCTCCTGAACCTTTCTGAGGGTTCCCCCTCCTCCTTCTCACCTGCCTTGTCCTTTGAATAGTGGATGCAGCTGCATAACAATCCCTGGAGCAGGAGAGCAGGCAGCCAGCCAGCCACCAGGGGCTTTGCCACACCCCCAGCAGCCCTCATTAACCCCTGGAGAAGCCCCTGCCACCCTTTCTCCACTTCTTATGTGATTTTGGGCAGCAGGTGACTTTTGACTGCTGGGGGGGGGGGGCGGGGAGCAGCCCAGGAGAGCTCCAGGTGAGCAAAGCCTGCTTGGGCTGCCTGGATCTCTAGCCATCCCAAGCAGGCCTCACTTGCCCAGGGCTCTCCTTTCTTGCATTGGGTTGCTTTTGGCTGGTGGGGGGGACAGCATAGGCTAATCAGTTATGCTAATGAGCTCCACCACCTATTTTTCTACAAAACCACCCCTGCCATAGACCCCACCCTCTGAAGCGGCTCTTTCCTCCAGGGGAACTGATCTCTGTAGTCCAGAGATCAGTTGTAAACCCAGGAGAACCCACCACCCCTGCCATAGACCCCACCCTCTGAAGCGGCTCTTTCCTCCAGGGGAACTGATGCACAATGCTCAATGCACAGCAGCCAAGAAGGTCAGAGCGCCTGCTCCGGCTGCAACGCCACTGAGGATGTTCTCCGCAGCCGAGAACGAAACGTCTGGAAGAAAATCTTTCTCCAGTAGAACACGGCACTTGAGCCCAAAAGATTCTGCAAACCCTAATGATGTTACCAGCCGTGAAAACCTGAAATCTTAAATAATACATAAATAATTTGAAAGTTTATGTGCTTTATTTATACCCCACCTTTCTGCCCCCTGGACCTTGTCATGCACCTTCATTTCATCCTCACAACAACCCCGTGAGTCAGGTTACTCTGAGAATGTGTAACTGGCCCAGGTACTTCAGATTGCAGGTATAGAAGCTCTCATGATACAACACTCTTCCATTTGGAAAATATATCCCTGCACATAGAAGATGAATGTCTGGGAGAAGTACTGTAGCCAGGGCTTTTCTTTTTTTAAAACAAGGACGCACAGGAACACAGTTCCGGCTGTCTTGGTGTCAGGGGGTGTGGCCTAACAGGCAAATGAGTTCCAGCTGGGATTTTTCTACAAAAAAAACAATGGTGATGTCAGGGGTGTGGCTTCATATAAGCCCCATAGCCAAAACATTTTAGGTGCGGGAGCCCAGAGAATAAAATTTTAGGTGGAGGGGCCCTGGGCTCAAAATGAGGTCACACACTTTGAAAATATATAAATAAAAAAGAACGGTGGCAAGAGTGGTGGGGAGAACAGGGGCGCCGAGAGCAGTTGCGGCGAGGAGAGTGGGGTGGGGAGAGCGGCGGTGGCGAGAGCAGGGCGCCGAGATTGCTAGGGAAAGCGGGGGCGGTGGTTCAAATCCCCACTCTGCTGGGGAAGGTTGCTGGGTGACTTTGAGCCAGTGATACTCTCGGCTTAAGCCAGGGATTTTTTTGTAGCAGGAACTCCTTTGCATATTAGGCCACACCCCTCGTATGTAGCCAATCCTCCAAGAGTTTACAGGACTCTTCTTACAGGGCCTACTGTAAGCTCTTGGAGGACTGGCTAAATCAGGGGTGTGTAGCCTAATATGCAGATTACTGTAGTGTAGGTGACTGGGGAAGGCAATGGCAAACCACCCCGTAAAAAGTCTGCCGTGAAAATGTTGTGAAAGCAACGTCACCCCAGAGTCGAAAACGACTGGTGCTTGCACAGGGGACTACCTTTACCTTTAGCCTAATATGCAAAGGAGTTCCTGCTGCAAAAAAAGCCCTGCCTTAAGCTACCTCTCAGGATCTTTGTGAAGATAAAACAGAGGAGAGGAGAGTGATATGAGGTTCTTTGGGATCCTACTAGGGAGAAAGGTGGGATATCAATGAAATAAATAAGATCATACCTCCAAGTTCCTAGAATAAGTTATGAATAAGACTGTGGAGGAACGCCATCTTAGTTAATGTTGGTGCTTCGTTGGAAAGGAACATTAAACTACTAAAGCAGGCTTTGGCCTAGCCTCCCTTCATCCCCTCCTCCCTTCCAGAGTTAAACCAGCGCCTCTAGGGGGAAAGCCTTCTAGAGGGGCAGGAAGTTCTTTAGCCTTCCCCTCATTGCCTCCCCCCTTCTGGAGTTAAACCAGCAGCTCTAGGGGAAAGCCTCCTAGAGGGGCAGGAAGTTCTTTTGTTTTATTTATTTGAGTTAGGCGGGAAAAGGCCAGTTCTCAGCTGGCGCTCAGGAAGAGAGGTTGCCAGCCTGTGGGCTCCTGCCTGTGGGACCCCAGGCAGTCATTCACAAGGTAGAGCCAGTTTACACCAGGGACGAGAGATGCGTTTAAATCCACCTTTTGTTTTTCCTTCTTGTTGCTGATCAGGTGCTGTGCTAAACTTTTACATGTAACTGTTTTTGTTTTTGTTTTTCTTTCTCTTCTTATTAAACATTTTTACTGTTTTGAATGCTGGCAGTCAAACTCTGTACCACATAGATCCCCAACTGCTTAGACCACGCAGCTTTATGAAGGGGGCCCTGGGGAAGGGGGAAGGCATGCAGTTGGATAAGGTGCCAATCCTCCAGGGGTTCCCCGAAGAAGTGCTGTGGTCTCTGTGATACCCAAGTACAGGGTGGCAGAGGACCATGAGGCCTGGCCTCAGAGCTGGAGAGGGGGATTAGGAGTCCTGTTCCTTTCAATCTGAACCCCTAGACTGAGCAGGTGGTGGCAGCGAGCCCAAGTGGCCGGAGGAGAAATAGCTCCCTCCAGGAGTTGGCAACTCAATAGGGAGTTGACGGAACCGGGTCTGAAGGCAGAATCAGGCCGGTTCCGTCACAAAGACTATCAAGCGCAATAAATTCACCTCCACAGTGCTTCTTTTTTGGTAGAAAAAGCCCAGCAGGGGCTCATTTGCATTTTAGGCCACACCCCCTGATGCCAAGCTAGCCAGAACTGCATTCCTGCTCAAAAAAAGCCCAGCACCTCCACCAAGTAACAACATTTACATTTTCAATCCCAGAAGTGAACAGCTGGCTATAGAAAAATAAAAATACTTTTGTCCAGAAGACATTGCCACCAGCCACCAGTGGGCTAAACATCTTCTGTCGACTTCTCAACAGGCCCTGAGAGAAACCATCTGAGGTAGATGCTCCTTTTGCCCAGGGTGTAGTGTTGCCAGCCTCCAGGTGGGGCCCGGAGATCTCCTGCTTTTATAACTGATCTCCAGCTCTCCTGGAGATCAGCTCTCCCGGAGAATATAGGTGCTTTGAAGGGTGAACTCTATGGCATTGTACCATGCTGAGGCCCACCCCTTCCCCAAACCCCACCCTCTCCCAGATCCACTCCCAAAGCCTCCAGGTACTTTGCAACACAGACTTGGCAACCCTACCAGGGAGGGACTATGCCAAGGTCTACACTCTGAGGCAGAAACCAGAGAGTCTGCCAAGCCAGGGAGTTCCAACTATCAACTCCTGTGAAGACATCAGGGGCCCAAGACAATTTAGCTGCAGTACTGCAGTCCTAAGCTCTGCTCACGACCTGAGTTTGATCCCCGGCAGAAGCTGGGTTTTCAGGAAGCCAGCTCGAGATTGATTCAGCCTTCCATCCTTCCGAGGTTGGTAAAATGAGTACCCAGCTTGCTGCGGGGAAAGTGTAGATGACTGGGGAAGAAGAAGAAGAAGATATTGGATTTATATCCCGCCCTCCACTCCGAAGAGTCTCAGAGCGGCTCACAATCTCCTTTACCTGCCTCCCCCACAACAGACACACTGTGAGGTGGGTGGGGCTGAGAGGACTCTCACAGCAGCTGCTCTTTCAAGGACAACCTCTGCCAGAGCTATGGCTGACCCAAGGCCATTCCAGCAGGTGCAAGTGGAGGAGTGGGGAATCAAACCCGGTTCTCCCAGATAAGAATCCGCACACTTAACCACTACACCAAACTGGCTCTCCATGGAAGGAGGCAATGGCAAACCACCCCGTAAAAAGTCTGCCATGAAAACATGAAAGCAATGTCACCCCAGAGTTGGAAACGACTAGTGCTTGCACAGGTGCTTCCTTTCCTTTTACCTTTTCATAGTGGGATGTTTTGACAGGAAGATGGTATATAAATACATTGCATAGAGGTGCACGTAATCATATTTCCCAGTGTTTTCTTTAACAGTAAAAAGCAGGTGAAGAGGGAAAGGGAAGGGGGTAGATTTCTATCAAGTAAACAGTGCGGGAATACCTTGTAAACAAGGGAGCCCATGATGGAGAGTGGTAAGCTGCAGTACTGTAGTCCAAGCTCTGCTCTCACAACCTGAGTTCAATCCCTGTCAGAAGCTGGGTTCAGGTAGCCGGCTCAAGGTTGACTCAGCCTTCCATCCTTCTGAGATCGGTAAAATGAGTGCCCAGCTTGCTGGGGGGAAAGTGTAGATGACTGGGGAAGGCAATGGCAAACCACCCTATAAAAAGTCTTCCAAGAAAGTGTCATAATGTGAAGTCACCCCATTGGTTCATAATGACTCGGTGCATGCACAGGGGACTACTTTTACTCTCTCTTTTTTTACCTTATAAACAGCACTACGGGCCTGATTGAAAGCACAAGGCCGTCAAAAGACATGATCACAGATCTCACATGTAACTCATAATTTGACCTTATGGGAAATTGTTTTTGTGGTTGGAGGGTTGGAACCTGGGGAAGGCATAGGCTTGCCAGCCCCCCAATTCCCAGTATGGAATCTCCCAGTTTTACAGGTTCCTCCCCACTTCCAGCCAGCTGGATAGTGGGGGGAAGCCCTGTCCCAACAGCCATGATGTGCTTTTAAACCTTGGCAGGCTTAAAAGAGCCTTGCAAACTGCTTGTGTTTTGGACTGTGTGTGCCTTTAAATCTCAGCAAGAGGAAAGCTGCATGGGCAGGGTGTGCAAGCAGAGCCATGTGGTTCTTCCCAGTGAGTCTGTGAAGCATGTGGGAAAGGAAGAGAAGCCAGTACAGTCCCTCTGTTTGTTTGGAGAAAAACTCCACTCCCTAGGCTGCTCTCTGTTTTCCTATTAGTCTGAAAAAGTTGGTTGAAATACAGCAGATGGTTACATTCAGCAATTCCAATGAGTAAATTGTCCCAGTGAGATCACAAAAGTGTGTACTTGCAAACTGTATTTTGTAGGATTGCCAGGCCTTACCTGGCTGTCAGTGGTGGAAGCCTCCTGCATGATGACCTCACCCGGAAATGCTGTCATTGTGCTGGGCACATCATGCATGAGACACTCTAGCATTAGGGTAAAAAAACCCTCTATGGTGTCGTAGAGTTTTTGTCTGGATGCTAGAGCATCCCATGCGTGACATGCCCAGTGCAATGACATCACTTCCAGGCAATGTTCCCTCTAAGCTGCAGAGTCTTGTGAGCAAAAATTCTACTATGTGAGCTACTGGCATTGAAGCTGTGAGCTGCTGGCATTAAAGTTGTGAGCTACTGCATATATTAGTGTGCTCTGGAGTCATCCTTCCTGAGCTAAGACAAAAATGTGTGAGCTGGAGGCTAAAAATCTGTGAGCCAGCTCACGCTAACTCAGCTTAGAGGGAACACTGCTTCCAGGTGACATCATTGTGCCAGGGGCATCAGGCATTGATGGAGCTTTTCGGGAGTGGGGATCCCCACCACCAGCCAGCTGCATGTGGGCAGGTTGGAGGCCCCCAAACTGGGGAAAACCCTGCCCCCAGCGGGAGGCTGGGAACCCTATTATTCTGGCTGCTCTGTGTGTGTGTATGTATGTGTGTGTGTGAAAGAGAGAGAGAGAAAGTCATTTCATTTAGTGGAAGTGCAGCTGCTGGGGAATGAGGAAATGAAGACTGTATTTAGGGAAACTGCACTGCTGTATTTTTATTTATTTTAGGGAATGGGAAAGTCTCCTGGCTTCACCCTCAAAGTCTCCTCACTCCACCCTGCCCAAGGTCTCCAGATATTTTCTGAGTTGGACCTGGCAACCCTAGGAAGGCAGGGAATGGGGCAAGGAGGGACCTTAGCCAGGGTATAATTCTGGAATATCTCCAGGCCTCACCTAGAGGTTGGCAACTCTAGTAATACATAATGATGGAGGAAAGTGGTTAGAAGTTACAGCCTCCAATGTGGTACAAAAATGGATGGCTAGAAGATGGGCAGAGTGATACAGACCAAGGAGGATATAAAGCAATGTCTAATCAAGGAAGCTGCAGTATAATAAAGCATAATAAAATTGACTAACATAAGAGTTACAGTAATGATTATACATGATAAGATGAGAGCATGACATAGTAAGAAGCTTGTCACTGATTCTTCAATGAAACCAGTCATTGAAAGGCAGCTGGCCCATCGCAATGACATGTAGCCGCCCTGAGCCTGCCAAGGTGGGGGAGGGCGGGATATAAATGAAATAAATAAATAAATAAATAAATAAATAAATAAATGTCTGTTTCACATGCAGCTGTGAGAAGGTGTGGGGTGTACTGGAGCACACCATTCCCATGGAGTAGAAGCACAAGGGGATTTTGCCAAGGAACCTCAGAATGTGCTCCTCTCAAGATTGCAAGATATCATAGTCCCACTGTATACTGTATTATTTATTTATTTTATTATATTATTTATATCCTGCCCTCCCCTATCAGGCTCAGGGTGGCTAACAACCGTTAAAATACATAATGTCAAAATAAAATCATTAAAATTCGTTGTATGCATACAATACATTTGCGGTTTCAGTCCTAAAATCCAAGATGGTGTCTATATTATTAGTTCGTATTTGGCGCTGCATACAATAATGTTGTTGAATATTGTTTAGCGCCCTGTATTTATACTGGGATGGGTTTAGATATCAATGCTGTGGTATAGTGGTCGCTTCCCGGTTAGTTGTTAAAAGCTAATTTAAACAGTTCTGTTTTGCAGGCCCTGTGGAATTGCGGCAAATCCTGCAGGGCCCTGATATTTTCGAGGAGAGCGTTCCAGAGGGCAGGGGCTGCTACCGAAAAAGCTCTGGTTCTGGTGGTGGTAGCCAGCTGAGGATCGTTTGGCTCGGGGATTACAAGAAGATTTTGGGTCTTAGTCAGAGATCCAGAGGATATTCACACTTTTCCCACAAATATCGGGGTAATGTGCATTGTAGTAAGTAGTCTGGAATGTAACCTCCACATGCAAAGGCTGTGTATGTCAGTGTTTATTGCTTGGGTTCATACTGGGGGCAGCTGTGCCCTTTGCACAATGTTTGTTAGTTTCTCAAAAACATCTGGTTTCTCAAAAGCATCTTGGAGCAGCCTAGGATGGGTCACCTGACCAATTTGATTAGTCTGAGACTGGACTCAAAAACTTTAAATGTGATGGCCTGGACTTCTTTTGGAGTTCAATTATGCTTGTCACAACTTTGCTTCTGGCTCCACCCCTAATGTCTTCTGCCTCCACCCACAAAGTATCCTGGCTCCACCACAAAGTTCCCAGATTGGACCTGGCAACCTTGGTGGAAAATCTACATACACACACACACACACACACACACACACACAGAAGAGATTTACTATCCGAGGAGTCTCAGAGCGGCTTACAATCTCCTTTCCTGTCCCCTCCTCACAACAGACACCCTGTGAGGTGGGTGGGGCTGAGAGGGCTCTCACAGCAGCTGCCCTTTCAAGGACAACCTCTGCAAGAGCTATGGCTGACCCAAGGCCATTCCAGCAGCTGCAAGTGGAGGAGTGGGGAATCAAACCCGATTCTCCCAGATCACAGTCCACGCACTTCACCACTACACCAAACTGTCTCTTTCTCTCTCACACACACACATGGAAGTTAGCAATCCTACCTCTGCACTCCATTTTTGTTAAAGGTTAATTCATAAGCTTGTGGTTAAGATGTGAATGGGTGTTCATTCATATAATTCCCTGGCCTTGCTTAACTGTCAGCTGAATGATTAATGTGAAGAACATATTTTACTGACATGCCATAATAGAGATAGTTTTATTTTTGTTACTTGCATTGGCTCCCAGTTCTCTTGGAGAACAGCAGGCTGGCAAATATATATTTATTTAAAGATTTATGCCATCTCTTTCCTCTTGGCTCAAGGCTGTTTAAAGTAATAAATATTTTAGATGCATTCAGATCTCGTGCTGATTCTACAGAGAGGCCTGTGGCAGCCCTCTCTTACCAAGCGTTAAATAGGCAGGGCCAGCCTGACCACTAGGCCCAAGATTTCAAAACTGGGGGAAGGAAGATGAGTATGTTTTGAGTCCCCCACCCCCGAGGAACTAGCATACATTGGAGGGAGGAGGATGGGAATAATCAATTGGGTTTCCTGCTCTGGGCTGGAAAAAAATGGAGATTTAGGGGGTGGAGCCTGGGGAGGGTAGTGGGAGGGGCCTAATTAGGGGATGTGATGCCACAGAGTCCACCCTTGAACGCTGCCATTTTGTTTCCAGGGGAAGGGAACTGGTCTCTTTTGTCTAAAAATAAGTTGAAATTCCATGAGGTTTCCAGGCCCCACCTAGGGGCTGGCAAGCCTAGCAGGGTTTCGATTTAGAATACATAGGGCTATGGTCTGGGAACACCTCATGGTCCCACATGTTGATTGGCTCCTCAGATGTCACAATATTTCCTGTTTTCTTTTATCTGTTGTGCAAAAGTGGACAAGAATCGCAAACTGTTCCTTACACCAGTTAAAAGGGAAAGGGGTAGTAGCCAGAGTTGCCGGCCTCCAGGTAGTCCCAAAAATAAACAGGCTTCGGTGTAAAACGGGCAAATTGGAAGAATCACTGAAGAAAAATGGTTTAAAACAACCACCACTATTCACTATTATTCATTAAGGTATGTTATATCACCAAATACAAGAACAATATTCGAAATCCATTCTCACATACAATACGACAAATAAATCATTCATCACAAGGGTGGAATTCTAGCAGGAACTCCTTTGCATATTAGGCCATAAACCCCTGATGTAGCCAATCCTCCAAGAGCTTCCAAGGCACTTTTTTGTAAGCTCTTGGAGGATTAGCTACATCAGAGGTGTGTGGCCTAATATGCAAAGGAGCTCCTGCTAGAATTCCACCACTGATTCACAACAATTTAAAATAGCTACTGTTCTGGAATACCATATTGACTGTGTCTCTTTAAAAGTTCTGCAGCCCAAGCTCGTATGAAGGGGGCTAAAATAAGAATACTTTTTGTTGCTCCCAATGTTTCTGTGGGTATATAGGTTCCAATCACTTCCTCTGAAAATGTTCATTCCAAATTGAGTGATAAGGAGCACTAATAAACAAATGAGAGAATGCACAGAATATAGACAACAAGAGAGAGAGAGAACTGGTTCTTTCTGGAACTTGAAGATGGTTTTGTACATCTTTGTCAACTCAGTCCCTCTTTGCAATGCAAATATTCTTCTTGGAGCCACAGAGAAACACAATTCAAACACGAATCAACACATAATCTTCCAACACTCTGCATCCAGCTCCCACTACTACAGAGATCAGTCCCCTGGACAAAACGGCTGCTTTGAAGGTGGATTCTATGGCAGTGGTCCCCAACCTTTTTGGCATCAGGGACCAGTTTTGTGGAAGACAATTTTTCCATGGACCAGGGAGGGGGGGTATGGTTTCGGGATAATACAATTGTGCACTTTATTTCTATTAGTTTGGTGTGGTGGTTAAGTGTGCGGACTCTTATCTGGGAGAACCGGGTTTGATTTCTGGGAGAGCTCTCTCAGCCCCACCCACCTCACAGGGTGTCTGTTGTAGGGGAGGAAGGTAAAGGAGATTGTGAGCCACTCTGAGACTCTGAAATTCGGAGTGGAGGACAGGATATAAATCCAGTTTCTTCTTCTTCTACACCAGTTTGGTGTAGTGGTTAAGTGCGTGGACTCTTATCTGGGAGAACGGATTTGATTCCCCACTCCTCCACTTGCAGCTGCTGGAATGGCCTTGGGTCAGCCATAGCTCTGGCAGAGGTTGTCCTTGAGAGGGCAGCTGCTGTGAGAGCCCTCTCAGCCTCACCTACCTCACAGGGTTGTTGTGAAGATAAAATGGAGGAGAGGAGCATGATGCGAGCTGCTTTGGGTCCCCATGAGGGAGAAAGGCAGGGTATAACGGAAGTAAAGAAATAAATGTGAGTACCAATAGTAGGTGAGGAATCTCAGGTTTTTGTTAGAACCAGGGGGGGGGCTAAATAATGTTGAGTTTGTTGCTCAAGGCTGGGTCCATTTCAGAAATACATCCAAAGCTTGTCTGTGCCATGGCATCCAAGAGGATGCCACCCACCATTTTGCCAGGCTAGGAGAGGAAGCACAAGAAATGCAGAGGATAATACCAGGAGGAGGCAGAAGTACAATTTCTGGACCTTCCAGCTAGTAGTCACCCAACGTAATATTTCTCTTCTTTGAAGCAGAATGGTTCTTGTCACTACCAGCTCCGAGAACTAATATTTGGCAGCCTTCCACATTCAACCTTCGGTAAGGCTGTCTCGCAAGAGGGGGCAAGACGGGGGAGTGGGGGGGTGGGGAAAGGGAGCGCTCAGGCAGTATTGTTCTGGTCTTCTGGCTTAGAGTCTACTCTGTTGACAGAGGTGGGTGTCACCTTGACTTTTTAATTTTTTAAAAAAGCTCCGCCGTTCTTTCAGCAATCTGTACCGCTCCCTCTGCCAGCCCGTTTCCTTGTGGGTGGCTGCTCAGGCTGGGAGTAACCGGCTTGAAATCACACTGCATCCTAACAGCTTGCAGTTCTGTGCTGGCAAATACATGGGAGCCTATTGACCTTTTCTTCTCATATGCAATCCTAAAGGCACACAGAGACAGAAGAGAGAGAGAGAGAGAGAGAGATGGAACCTTACAAATGAGAGGCCCAGTTGACCATACGTTCCAGAGGATCAAGCAATAGCATTCTCTTTGCTCCTTCAGGCTGCTGGCAAAGGATAGGGGACATTACACATTTGGATAATCTCCAAAAACAGGAGAAAGGCTTCATACAGCAGGGAGAAGCTGAATCCTCCTTCCTGAGTGCGGGTTGCCAACTGTTAATTGGAAAATTCCTGGAGATTTGGAGATGGAATAGGGTTGCCAGGTCTGACTCACAAAATATCTGAGGACTGGGGGTGGAGCCAGGAGACAAGTTGTGACAAGCATGATTGAACTGCAAAGGGAATTATGGCCATCACATTTAAAGTGACCATGTTCCTTTTAAATGCCTTCCTTCCATTAGAAACAATGGAGGATGGGGGCACATTCTCTTGGAGCTCATAGCACTGGACCCCCTTGGTCCAATCTTTTTGAAACGTGGTGGGTGTTTTGAGGAGTGGCACCAGATGCTATGCTGAAAATTTGGTGCCTCTGCTGAGAGTCCAGCATGGTTACTGTTCTGGAAAAAATGAGATTTCTTTCAGCTTCTTCATTTCATTTGATTTCTCTTTCTTTCTTTCTTTCTTTCTTTCTTTCTTTCTTTCTTTCTTTCTTTCTTTCTTTCTTTCTTTCTTTCTTTCTTTCTTTCTTTCTTTCTTTCTTTCTTTCTTTCTTTCTTTCTTTCTTTCTTTCTTGGCACCAGCATGGCACGAAGAAGGATATCTATAATCTGAAATAACAACCAACAGTTATCTGCACACAGTTCTGTTCTGTTGCTCCTTGTACTATGGGAGTTATTCTGGGCTGTTCTGAAGCAAATGTTCACACAGTGCTGTGGATTAAGAGGACTGGGGGGGAGTTTAACTTTCTACCCCCCTTCCCCTCCCCTTCTGGTCGATTTGAAACTCGTTTCACCTTCTGTTGAGCTTTGTGAATGCCACACAAAATTTAGAATTTTGAACCAAAATCCGTGATAGTAGGCAGCAATCCTAAACTGGTCTGCCTGGAGGTAATTCCCACACCATTCAATGGGACTTATTCCAAGGAAAATATCCTTAGTACTGTGACCAGATTTAAAAGTTTGAATACATGAAATAGGGTCCAAGCTATCACCATGGCCACAGTTACCTCATGTAGTCTGCTAGATTTGCTAAAACTCCTCTCATGATATCATTTACCAGCTGTCTCCAAGCTTCAGGAAGGTTGCCGGCCTTCAGGTGAGGCCTGGAGATCTCCCAGAATTATAACAATAGCTTTTTATATCCTATTTTTCTCTACCTTAAGGAGTCTGAAAGTGGCTTAAAATCCCCTTCCCTTCGTCTGCCCACAAGAAGCCCCTCATGAGACAGGTGGGGCTGAGAAAGTCCTGAGAGAACTGTGACAGGCCCAAGGTCACCCAGCAGGCTTCATGTAGAGGAGGACTGAGGAATCAAACCCAGTTCTCCAGATCAGAGCCCACCGCTCTTGACCACTACACCACACTAGCTCTCCAGAATTATAAATGGTCTCCACTTGACAGAGATCAGTTCCCCTAGAGAAAAGAACTGCTTTGGAGGATGGATTATAGGCATTATACCCTGCTGAAGTCTCCGCCTCCTCAAACCCTGCCTTCCCCTAAATCTCCAAGAATATCCCAGTCCAGAGTCTGCAGCCCTAGAATCCCAATCCCAATTTTCTCCCAGTTCCATCTCATCTTGCTAGCTCTGCTTCTTGATTGGTCACTCTGGCTCCTCCTGTGATTTGTGGACTTTTCTCTGGCTCCTCCCCATCCCACCTTATTCTGCTGGCTCTACCTCTGATTGGTTGCTCTTCCCATGATTGACCAGCTTTTTCCTTGGTTCTTCTGGCCAGCCTCAGTGCTCCATAAAATGGGGCAACTTCTGAGGTTGAGAACTTCTGTAGGCCCATGGCAGCTGACTCTCCCCTCCTCCCCTGCCCACTGTTGTTTGCAAGCACTCTATCACCCAATGTTTCTGGCTGCACAGGCTGTTCAGCACTGCCTGGGAAGGGTGTGTGGGTGGGACATAGGGTTGTCAGGTCCGACTCAAGAAATATCTGGAGACTTTGGAGGTGGAGTCAGGAGCAAGGGTGTGGCAAGCAGGATTGAACTCCAAAGGGAGTTCTGGCCATCATATTTAAAGGGACTGCACACCTTTTAAATGTCTTCCCTCCATTTGGAAATAATGAAGGATGGGGGCACCTTCTTTGGGGGCTCACAGAACTGGATCCCCTGGTCCAATCTTTTGGAAACTTGGGGCATGTTTTGAGGAGAGGCACCAGATGCTATGCGGAAAATTTGGTGCCTCTACCTCAAAAAACAACCCTCTCCCAATGCCCCAGATGCCCACAGATCAATTCTCCATTACACCCTATGGGAATTCATCTCCATAGGGGATAGTAGAGTGCCTAGCAGACATTTCCCTCCCCCCCCCCTCCCCTGCTGCTTTCTGATAACCCTGAAGCAGGGGGAGGCCCTCCAAACTGGGGATCCCCTGCCCTCAACTGGGGATTGGCAACCCTGCACAGTGGCAGATCTACACAGTTACATACACTGCCCACAATTGTGTAGAAAAGGATGTGTGAACACCAGCAGTATAAGGGCTTGTTGAGTGGGTAGAGGGGAGGAGGATGCACAGGTGAGGGTGGGAAGGGAGGCTTGGTGGTGGCTGGATGAGTAGGGGGAGTCAGAACTTGGTACCACTCACTCTACCCTAGCGTTTCTAAAGACAGCAGTCTAAAGAGAGTGAATGATTCTCAATAAGCCTTGTTCGACAGCCAGGGAGAAACACCTGTAGAGCGGGAGGGAGCTGTAGTGCAATTCTAAACATGCAGGGCTTTTTTTTGTAGCAGGAACTCCTTTGCATATTAGGCTACACCCTTCCCCCCGCTGTAGCCAATTCTCCAAGAGTTTACAGGGCTGTTCTTACAGGACCTGCTGTAAGCGCCAGGAGGAATGGCTACATCAAGGGGGTGTGGCCTAATATGCAAAGACGTTCCCGCTACAAAAAAAGCCCTGCTAAACAGAATTGGTGGTTGAAAGTGGTCTCTAGTCACAGCTGACTTAGGGTGACCCTGTAGGGTTTCCAAGGCAAGAGACAGACATTCAGAGTGACTTCCTGTGCATCACCACTCTGGTATTCCTTGGTGGATCTCCCATCTGAATACCAGCCAGGGCTGACCCTGTTTAGCTTGCAAAATCTGAGAACAGGCTAGCCTGGGCCATCCAGGTCAGGTAAACAGAATCATGCCCTTTGAGATCCATTGTAGTCATTGAGCTTAGAAAGGTGTGACTATGTTTAAGAGGACTGTGCTGCTAATTTCTTAACGCCAGGCCTCAGGTTCAGCAGGAGCTCATAGGAGCACAGCTCCTGAACCTTTCCACCTCCTCCTTGTTCGTTGAATAGTAGGTGCAGCTGCATAACAATCCCTGGATGAGCTCCACCACCTATTTTTCTACAAAATGACCCCTGCTTAACGCTAATGACTAATATTACAAAATCAGCCCAATGGCATTAGGGGAGGGATGGTGACTCAGTGGTAGAGCATCTGCTTGGTAAGCAGAGGGTCCCAGGTTCAATCCCCGGCATCTCCAACTAAAAAGGGTCCAGGCAAAAATAGGTGTGAAAAACCTCAGCTTGAGACCCTGGAGAGCCGCTGCCAGTCTGAGTAGACAATACTGACTGTGATGGACCGAGGCTCTGATTCAGTGTAAGGCAGCTTCATATGTTCAAAGGCAGCATACAAAACAGTCATATAAATAGTTTGATCTCCCCCAAAGTTGAGGGATTTTAGGCTGCTGGATGATTTTCTGTTTTGTGTGAGAGGCTTAATTTCCCCCTTTTTAAATACTGTTCAGAAGCTTAGCTTCTAGCACAGGACAATAATTACCTTGCAAACAATGAACTCCACTGGGGGGGGGGTGTTTGAGTGATTTACAGCTTACAAATGAATTGATGCTAGCTCCCCCACCCCCATCCCTTTTTTTTTTTGTCTTGCTGCTTAATGCTTTGCTAATAGTCTCCTTTGGATACAATGTCTTTTTTTCCCAAAACTGTTTTCTCTTGGCGTCTTAAATGGAGATTTAAGCCCACCAAATCCAATGCATATAAAAGAAGACTTAATAGACTTCAAGGAGTTCTGGAAAGGAATAAATAAATACATTTTCCAAAGGCCTCCCAGATGGTAGGCTTAATTGCCACTGAGAAGGGAATAGATTCTCCCCCACTTTCAAACAGAGGTTGCTGCCGAATATCATTTGGGGGGGGGGGAGAAATAGGCTTCCCAACCCTCCCGCCCTGGCGGGGGACCCCAGGATTTCCAGCCTCTTCCCCCGCTCCCCAAAAAAACGGAAGCGGGGGGAGGGGGGAAATGGTACCAAGGAGCATGGCGAGCCGCCCCATCCCGGAGCGGGTGACGCCGCTGCGCCGCTGCCACACCCTCCCCACCCACCGCAGCTGCTCCTCCGAGATGGGCCCAGGCTGAGCCCATCTTGGAGGAGCAGCCACGGCGAGTGGGGAAGAGGCGGCAGCTGCGCAGCGGCATCACCCGCCCCGCCTCCGAGGCAAAACCAGAGAAGGGGAGGGCGGAGGCAGGCCAGGAGCATGGCGAGCCACAAATCCGGGCCCTTCTAAGACCCAGACTCGCTGCTCGCCACGCCCCCGGCCCGCCTCCATGCCCCCCCTCCGATTCCACCGCAGCTGCTCCTCCGAGATGGGCTCAGCCTGAGCCCATCTCGGAGGAGCAGCCACGGCAAGCGGAGAAGAGGCGGCAGCTGCGCAGCGGCGTCGCCCGCTCCGAGACTGGGCGGCTCGCCACGCTCCCTGGCGCCGTTTCCCCCCTCCCCCTAGCTCCACCCCAGTGTCCCCTGGCTCCACCCCCAAAGTCTCCTGGCTCCACCCCCAAAGTCCCCAGATATTTCTGGAGTTGGACTTGGCAACCCTAAGGAGAGAACAAGCAGAGAAGTTAATTTCCCCCTTTGTGAGGGCACAGTGGTCTCCTCCCCTCGGCTCTGAGCTTACTAGCCATACTAGAGCCTTCCTAGGCTTTGAAACAGAGGGCAAAAGTCAGGGCTTTTTTTATTTTAGCAGGAAGGCAGTTCTGGCTGGCTTGGCATCAGGGGGTGTGGTCTAATATGCTAATGAGTTCCTGCTGGGCATTTTTACAAAAATAAGTTCTGTGTGAAACATTGGTGATGTCGGGAGCGTGGCTTAATATGCAAATGAGTCCCTGCTGGGCTTTTTCTATTTAAAAAAAACAAACCCTGGCAAAAGTGGTTTCTAAAGTTTAGCTGGCCCTGAGCTGGATAGCCCAGGATACCCTGATCTCATCAGATCTTGGAAGCTAAGCAGGGTCAGCCCTGGCTAGGAGTTGGATGGGAAACTGCCTAGGAAGTCCAGGGCTGCAACACAGAGGCAGGCAATGGCAAACCATCTCTGCTGATGTCTTGTCTTGAAAACCCTGCAGAGTCACGTAAGCCAACTGCGACTTAATAGCAGAGCCGGATTAACAATTAGGCCAAGTAGGCACTGGCCTATGGGCCCCCACACCTTTAGGGGCCCTGGGCCAGCCTCCCCCCCCCCTGGTTTCCCCCCTGCTTGCAGCCCTCCCAGCCTGCACATGCAGCCAGCAACTGAGCTGGTCTTTGCCCAACTTGCCTGGTATGGCGGCTGCTGGCACTGTCACAAAGTTTGCCTCTCTCTGCCTCTCCCCCGCAGCTTTGTCAAAGGGGCTTTTAAGAGGGTGCCCGCAGGCTGCAGCAGGAACCATGGTTGGTGGGGAGGGCACTGAGACTCTGACATAATTTGCAAGGGGGCCACCAAGATTTTGACTGCCTAGGGGCCTCCGCACTGCTTAATGGCACTTTTCAACAACAAAGCTTTGGGGTAGCTGATCCCCTAACACTGGTTCTGCTCTGTCTTTCCCATCTCCTGCTTTTGTTTCCAAACCCAATTCATGGCCTGGGCTTTTTTTGTAGCAGGATGTCACATTCTCAGGGTGCAGGCAGGCAGGCAGGAATCCAAAGCCAGTCCAAGGTCAAAGTCCAGGAAGTCAAGCAGGAGCCAAGTCACCAATGCAGAATCACAAACCGGAATCAGAAGTCAATGTCCAAAGCCAAAAGGTCAGGGTGCCAAGGAAATCAAGCAGGTCAGGATCAGGGATCAGGAAGGAGCATGGATGCAAGTCAGAGAATAGACTTGTCACTTCCACAGAGTTACCAGGTCCTGGGTGGGAGCTATATGGGAGTCTCAATCAGCCTGCTCCCTGGGTGGCAGAACTCAGCTAGAACTCAGGGCTGAGAGATCTGAAGCATCGGCGTGCCTCATGTCTTTGCTCTGAAAGTTCTTTCTGGAGCCTGCTTCAAACTCTTGAGATGGGAGGAGGAGAGCTTGGAGGAGATTGATCGTCAACAGCTGACACAGGTGCCTGGAGAGTGATTGATGGGCCAGCTGCTGTTTGTTCAGCTGAGGAACTGACTGGCAACTCTTCCAGGTCTCTTAACCCTTCCAGCTCCTCCTCGTCAGGGCTCATGACACAGGAACTCCTTTGCCACACACCCATGATGTAGTCACTCTTCCAGGAGCTTACCCTGATGTAGCCTACACCTCCTGGGGTAGGCCCTGTACTAAAAGCCCTGTAAACTCTTGGAGGATTGGCTACGTCAGGGGGTTGTGGTCTAATATGCAAAGGAGTTCCTGCTACAAAAAAAGCTCTGTTGCTCTGGCATCCATCTTTGAAGCCCTAAATGGCCGGAGTATCTCAATTAAAGCCCCCCAACCAGCCCATCCCACGAAAAAGACTTCAATTCTTTTGCAGTCAGCAGATATTTCTTGATACGCTTCCTCTCCTCTGAACTCCAAAGCAAGAATGTTGCCTGGATACCTCTGGCAGACTTTAAAGAGTGGGGGGGGGGGGGTGGACAACTTCGCTTCAGCTCGCTTTTGAGCAAAGTAGCAGAATGTTGTTCAGAACTGATCGAAAAGTGGATGTGTTTCTCCAAGGCCGTTTCCATTGGTTCGTTGTAACTCACAGAGGGGAGGGGGGGTACTTTTCAATGAATCACCAAATCATTAATTCTTTCTCCTCCTGCTTTGTATTAACCTTGCAGTGCCCAAAGGACTGTGTTTTTTCCTGATGCCAAAGAAATAAATTGAGCTCTTGCTTAAGCATAGGGTTGGGGAGATTCCAGGTAGGGTTGTCAGCATCCAGGTGGGACCTGGAGACCTTCCAGTATTGGAGCTAGGGTTAGGGTTACCAATCTCCAGGTGGGGGCAGGGGATCCCCCAGTTTGAAGGTCCTCCCCCCACTTCAGGGTCATCAGAAAGTGGGAGGGGGGAGGGAAATGTCTGCTGGGCACTCCATTATGGAGACTGATTCCTATAGGGTATGATGGAGAATTGATCCACGGGTATCTGGGGGACTCTTTTTTGAGGTAGAGGCGCCAAATTTTCAGCATAGCATCTGGTGCCTCTCCTCAAAACATACGCCAAGTTTCCAAAAGATTGGACCAGGGGATCCAGTTCTGTGAGCCCCCAAAGAAGGTGCCCCCATCCTTCATTATTTCCAAATGGAGGGAAGACATTTAAAAGGTATGCAGTCCCTTTAAATATGATGGCCAGAACTCCCTTTGGAGTTCAGTCCTGCTTGCCACACCCTTGCTCCTGACTCCACCTCCAAAGTCTCCTGGCTCTACCCCCAAAGTCTCCAATATTTCTTGAGTCGAACCTAGCAACCCTATGTCCCACCTACACACCCTTCCCAGGCAGTGCTGAGCAGCCTGTGCAGCCAGAAACATGGAAACTATGGAGACTGATTCCTATAGGGTATAATGGAGAATTGATCCACGGGTATCTGGGGGACTCTTTTTTTGAGGCAGAGGTGCCAAATTTTCAGCATAGCATCTGGTGCCTCTCCTCAAAACACCCTCCAAGTTTCAAAAAGTTTGGACCAGGGGGTCCAATTCCATAAGCCCCAAAAGAAGGTGCCCCCATCCTTCATTATTTCCAGTGAAGGGAATGCATTTAAAGGGTGTGTAGTCCCTTTACATGTGACAGCCAGAACTCCGTTTGGAGTTCAATTATGCTTGTCACAACCTTGCTCTGGCTCAACCCCCAAAGTCTCCTAGCTCCATCCCCAAAGTCTCCAGATATTTCTTGAATTGGACTTGGCAACCCTAGTTCACCTGGAGAAAATGGCTGCTTTTTTGGAGGGTATTGCATGTGTCTGGGTGTGTTTCTGTGTCCATGTGCGTGCATGTGGTTGACTTCTGGCGCCCCCTACTGGGGCTTGAATGTTCAAAGAAGCCGTTTGCTATTTCCTGCCTCTGTGTCTCTGCCCTGGTATTCCTTCGAGGTCTTCCATCCAAGTACTTGCCAGGATCTGCCATGCTTCGCTTCTGTGATCTGATGAGATTGGGGTTGCCTGCACTATCCAAGTTAGGGTGAGAAAATGGCTGCTTTTGAAGGTGGACTCTGTGGCATTACACTCCCTTGAAGCCCCTCCCGTCCCCACGCTCTGCCCCCCTCAGACTCCACCCCCCCCAAATCTCCAACCTGGAGCTGGCAGCCCTATTCTATACCCCATTTGGACCAAGTTTTATATTGCCAGTCAGGTTTCTTAAATGTGAATTGCATGCCTGCATTCTTCTGGAATGTGCGTGCTTTTTAGAATAACTGCCAAATTACTCGGCCTTGACATTCTGTATATCACGTTAGAGATGGACAGAGGTAAGAAGGCACCTGCTAATTTCCCTGCTTAGGAAAATGGGGCCCACTGGTGCCAACTACCTCCCTCATAGTTGGCTGGGTTCCCAAGCCATGCTGATGCCTGCTTCAGGGGAAAATCAGGTTGTTTTTTCTCATTGTGCTAAGAAGGAAGTTTGGATCGTTATTAGTCGGCCATCTCCATAACCTTCTGGTTTCCTTCCCCTTACTCTTGGGAAACGTTTATGCTAGACCAAAGAGTAAAAGACAGGAAGGAGTTCAGAGGAAGGCAGAAAAATGAAGGGGCACAGAAGGGCTATGTTGTATAGCTCCCCCTCTTTACCATCAGTGCCACCAAAAGGGAGCCCAAGAATGAGGCAAGGTGTTCTTAATTTAAGAACCTAAGAGCCCTGCAGGATCAAACCAGTGCCCCATCTAATCCAGCATCCTTCCTCACAAAGCAGCCAATTATTTGCAGGTGGCGGCAGCAACAAACAAGTGGCCATCCCCTGATGTTGCTTCCTAGCCAGTTTGGTGTAGTGGTTAAGTGCGCGGACTCTTATCTGGGAGAACCAGGTTTGATTCCCCACTCCTCCACTTGCACCTATTGGAATGGCCTTGGGTAGGGTTGCCAATCCCCAGGTGGGGGCAGGGGATCCCCTGGTTTGGAGACCCTTCCCCCGCTTCAGGGTCGTCAGAAAGCGGGGGGAGGGGGAGGGAAATGTCTGCTGGGAACTCTATTATTCCTTATGGAGATTTATTCCCATAGAAAATCATGGAGAATTGACCTGTGGGTATCTGGGGCTCTGGGGGGGCTGTTTTTGGGGGTAGAGGCACCAAATTTTCAGTATAGCATCTAGTGCCTCTCCTCAAAATACCCCCCAAGTTTCAAAAAGATTGGACCAGGGGGTCCAATTCCATGAGCCCCCCAAAAAGGTGCCCCTATCCTTCATTATTTTCTATGGAAAGAAGGAATTGAAAAGGTGTTCCGTCCCTTTAAATGTGATGGCCAGAACTCCCTTTGGAGTTCAATTATGCTTGTCACAGCCTTGATCTTGGCTTCACCCCTAATGTCTCCTGGCTCCACCCCCAAAGTCTCCTGGCTCCACCCCCAAAGTCCCCAGATATTTCTTGAATTGGACTTGGCAACCCTAGCTTTGGGTCAGCCATAGCTCTCACAGAGTTGTCCTTGGAAAGGGCAGCTTCTGAGAGAGCTCTCTGAGCCCCATCTATCTCACAGGGTGTTTATTGTGGTGGAGGAAGATAAAGGAGATTTTGAGCTGCTCTGAGATTCAGAGTGAAGAGCAGGATATAAATTCAATATCATCGTCATCTTCTTCTTCTACTACTACTACTTCTTTTTACTGCCTCTGAAAGTGGAGATTTGCTTTAGTCACCAATGCTACTACCCACTGATGGATCTATTCTCCAGGAATGTGTCTAATGCACAATTAAAGGCATCTTTGCTTATGGCCATCACTACATCTACTGACAGTGAATTCCACAATACAATTACTTGTTGAATAAAAAAAGTCTTTCTTTTCATCTGTCCTGAATTGTCCATTAAGTTCACTGCATGCCCTTGAGCTGTAGTATTATGGGAGAAAGAGGGGAAAGTTCTCTGTATCCATTTTCTGCACCTCAGGCATAATTTTATAAACTTCTATCATGTCCTCTCATCGGTCCTTTTTCTAAACTGAAGAGTCTTCCAAATACGGGAGGGTAGAATGTATGGTACGAAAGAGAGACTAGGGAATGTTTGAAGTTCCTTGATGGCTGTCTACACCATCCTGGGGCTTTGTAAAAAAATATGAGGGAGGAGGAAAGTGACCCCTGAAAACTCCCTTATCCAGGCCCTGCAGAAATTTTGCAGCCCATCCTGTTCCCTTGTGAGAAATAAACCTTAGAAACATTTAACATTCAATCCATCTTGTATCTGGCAGCTACTCTTTAACCGGCCAAGTGTAAACCTTGGAATGAATTCTTCGCACTATTTACTTTTCCAGCAAATAGTATTCCCACTTGACAACTCATTCATTTTTCATGTCTGGGAAAAATCTATCCCAAAGGTAGCATTTAAAACAAATAACCAGGGAGAAATTTGCAAATGTCCACTGTTCCATTTGTCCCAGCTCCACCACAGAGATGTTTCGGAATGCTGAAAACTGCTAGTTCCACTTGAATGGCAAAATCACATACCAGTTTCGCACTTGGGCTTGTTCTGGGTCGAGAGCCCTTTTGCCCCTGGGGCTTCTCTCCATTTTCACATAAGCTGCTGCGGAGCTGCGAGTTGGCGTGTCGCTTTTCCGCAGCAAGCAGGAACTACTTGCCAGAAGATCTCACTGCAGAATAGTGGCGTGCCAACTTGCAGCTCTGGGGCAACTTGTGCGAAAATGGAGAGAAGCCCCGGTAGCAAAAGGGCTCTCCACCCGGAATAAGCCCTAGTGCGAAATTGGTCCCCAAATGACAGAACACATCCAGTTCTCGGGATAGCTTATAAACATCACAGAATTCTTGTCCATAACAGGATGCAGAAGAGAACCTAAACTCCTGCACCCATATGCAAATTAATATGCTTGGGCAAAAGAGCTAATGATATCCTTCTTCAAGGTGACCACCACTTTCCCACTGCCTCTTACTCAGTAGCTGCAATCTAAACAGATGTGCTGCAAATAGGAATTAAACTGGTACGATGTGCCTTCTTTTTAATGGATACAATATCCTTTCTTTTAATATGTGCATCATTTCATAATGTGCTGGATTGGGGAGCATGTGAAGGCGTTGCCAGGGGACAAAGCAGGATTAACTCAGCATGACTGCATTAAGTCAGCATGACTGCATTCATATGGCATGTAAAACCACAGCTAAAGCTAACTGGTTTTACTTTATTCATAGATCTGCAGCCTGCCTTTCTAATGGAGATCCGAAGTAGCTTTGCATCCTTCTCCCCTCCCCCATTTATCTTCACAACAATCCTGCGAGGTAGGTTGCAATGAAAGAGAGTGACTGGTTGAAGTAGAAGCAATCTTAACAATCCTGGGACTCTGGGCAAAAATCCAGGACAGGGCTCCAGCATTATAGCGGGAGTCATTTCATAGAAATGCATATGTCAATCAGCCCTGCCATCACCGGAAGGTGTACTAAATTATATCGGCTCAGCATCTACCTTAAAATGCTTTTTGAATTATAATTGACATAATAAAGCCTTACTCCCATCTGAGTTTTTAAATTACTTTCTCCTATGTGGCCACAGTGGCATGAGGAATATTTCCATCCATCTGCTTTATATGTTTTGGTTCTTTTTTCCCATTTTTTGTGGGGGGAAATATTAGAAATATTAGAAAGTTTGTCAAATCTTAGAGTTCAACAAAATTTTCACAGGGGGGTTGAACAACGGAGCCCAGAAGTGAGTATTTTTTGGGGGGTGGGGGGGTGGGTAAGAAAGAAAAAGCACAATACAAATTTAGAAGTTCTGGAGCTCTGCTCCTATGAGCTCCTGCCCAAAATGAGGCCTCATTGCTACCCAATGCTGCCCCACCAGCCTTGGCTTCATCAACCATCTACCTTCTGTGGCCCTGGAAGGTAGGACCAGAACCAGTGGGTTGAAATTAAATCAAAAGAGTTTCCGGCTCAACATTAGGAAGAACTTCCTGACCGTTAGAGCGATTCCTCAGTGGAACAGGCTTCCTCGGGAGGTGGTGGGCTCTCCTTCCTTGGAGGTTTTAAAACAGAGGATAGATGACCATCTGACAGCAATGAAGATCCTGTGAATTTAGGGGGAGGTATTTGTGAGTTTCCTGCATTGTGCAGGGGGTTGGACTAGATGATCCCAGAGGTCCCTTCCAACTCTATGATTCTATGATAAGAAAGTGGCTACCCACCATGCCATGTGAAACAGGTGGGTGCTGTCCTTGGAAAATAGCTGGCAATGTCAAGTAACCACTGCTGAGCCACAGATGAGAATGTGTGGTGGTGGGCGGGAGCCTGCTCTTTTTTCTTTCCCCCTTCTGTCCAGGGGGTGGGGTCATGGACAATCAGACTCCTCCCAGCATGGGGTCCAGGGCAGCTGCCCTTGTAGCCCCTTGGCCAGGGCCTTTTTTGTAGCAGGAACTCCTTTGCATATTAGGCCACACACAACCTGATGTAGCCAATCCTCCTGGAGCTTACAGGGCTGTTTGTACATGGCCTCCTGTAAACTCTTGGAGGATTGGCTACATCAGGGGTTTGTGGCCTAATATGCAAAGGAGTTCCTGCAACAGAAAAGCCCTGCAGTTGGCTAAGACCGCCCCTGGGCTAAAGGTCACCCAGCAAGTCTCAAGGAAGATCGTAATATGACACTTCAACCACTGCACAATGCTGGTTAGTAAACCAGCTTCAAATGTAAGCCTCAGATTCTAGTACGGCTGTCAATCCCCAGGTGGGGGCAGAGGATCCCCTAGTTTGAAGGCCCTCCCCCCACTTCAGGGTCATCAGAAAGCTGGCGGGGGGAGGGAAATGTCTGTTAGGCACTCCATTATTTCCTATGGGGACTGATTCCCATAGGGTATAATGAAGAATTGATCCATGTGGCTCTGGAGGGGGGGCTGTTTTTTTAGATAGAAGCACCAAATTTGCAGCACAGCATCCAGTGCCTCTCCCCAAAGCACCCTCCAAGTTTCAAAAGGATTGGACCAGGGGGCCCAATTCTATGAGCCCCCAAAGAAGGTGCCCTAGCCTTCATTATTTCCAATGGAAGAAAGGCATTTAAAAGGTGTGCTGTCCCTTCAAATGTGATGGCCCTTTGGAGTTCCATTGTGCTTGTCACAACCTGGCTCCACCCCAAAGTTTCCTGGCTCCACCCCCAAAGTCCCCAGATATTTTTTGAATTGGACTTGGCAACCCTCGATTCTAGTTAAATGGATTATTAACTAGCCACTGTCACTAAAGTGGACCAGCTTCAGACTATTACACTGGGATAGATTCTCTTACCAGCCTTTCTATTGCTGAAAGACAGAAGAGTGGCCCTTTTGGCTCTAGAAAAGGATATGCCAGGAATTTACGTGGCTGGCGTGGATGAACACGATGCAGAATGGGAGGCTGCAGTGAAAAAGGGGATTGTGCAAGATCAAATAGAACAGCTTTACAATCCAACCTGCTAAGCATACCTAGTTTGATACAGCTATGGTTTCGTTTCATGGGGAATGAGTCAAGGCCAAAAATGCAAATAATTGTGTATCAGAAAGGAGGAACAAGAGGGTCTGCAGCTGTGATGGAAACTCAGTGATGGTTATTAAAAGGGTGGCTGGCCTTGTGCTTGCCGTTCTCCAAGCCCCGTGTTTGCTATCAGTACTGCCTGATACTTTTCGGAGAAAGAGGGAGGAAAGGGCCTCTTTGTTTCTCCTGCCGGTTTTGCAACGAGGTGCAAGGGAGGAAACGAACCAGCTTCCTGACCTCTGACTGCGATCAGCTTTCTCTCTTCTTGAGTGCACCGTTGGATTGCCTTATCTTAGCATTCAGTATTGTGCAAAAGCTGCTTAGTAACAGGAACAGAATTCAGCTCATTCATCCTGGTGGTGTGTCAGACACAGAACCAGCATCTAGCTAAAAATGTTTCTTCGGCAGACCTTCATCTCGCTTCATGGCCATTGTTGTCAACGTGACACAGCTATGTGATAGCCAGAGATTACATTGAAAGACATGGGCCATTGTGTCCACATGCAATGGCTTTGAAATCCTCCAGCTCTGTGCCCAGAGAATTACTTTGGGATGATTCATGGGATGGGGGAGGTCTTGTCCTAGTTGGGTCTCTGTCTAGGAAACAGAAACAAAATCGATCTAAGATTGAGAGCCAGTTTGGTGTAGTGGTTAAGTGTGCAGACTCTTATCTGGGAGAACCGGGTTTGATTCCCCACTCCTCCACTTGCACCTGCTGGAATGGCCTTGGGCAAGCCATAGCTCTGGCAGAGGTTGTCCTTGAAAGGGCAGCTGCTGTGAGAGTCCTCTCAGCCCCACCCATCTCACAAGGTGTCTGTTGTGGGGGGAAAAGATAAAGGAGATTGTGAGCTCCTCTGAGATTCAAAGTGGAGGGCGGGATATAAATCCAATATCTTCTTCTTCTAATGTACGCTTAATTTTCTTTTCTTCTGCACTGGGCTTGCTGTGTCTCGTCTTATTGGGCACACTGGATTGGCAACTGGTACCACTGTCAGGACATTGCATGGTAATAATGCAGGGAAATCTTACCATCCACAACTGAATTGATATCCCGCCCTTCCCTGATGGTCTCAGGGTGGGATATAAACCCCATTTAGCTGTGACATCTAGTTGTGCCAGAAGCTTACCATTTACCCACTGCTGGTAGGAGACCACACACTGGCATTCTACCTCTCCTCAATCCAGGGGTGGGGTGGGGACAACAGGAGGGGCAAAATGGCCTCCATCAACACCTCAGTGTTCCTTTGGGTTTAGTCACCATGTCAACGTAATGCTCTAGGATTCATCCCATGCTCTGGTTTTGCTACAGAGGTGTGGGTGAATCCTAGAGAGTCCTGTGACACAGTGATGTTACTTCTGGTCATGCAGAGACATTGTGGTGTTTATGCTAATGTTTTTGGTAAGCTCCATCTCCCCTTCTCCATCTCAGGTGGCAACACTATTGTGACATCAGAATGTAAATAACATCAAACCAAGATTTTGAACTAGTGTTTGCATCTACTTTATTAATGACAGCATATTGTGATTGTGGTTGATCGTGATGTATGAAGTCATAAACCCACAGTCTGTGGAGCAGCACTGTCCCATCCAGTATCCTGGCCACAGAAATGGCAATGCAGTGAGGATCTTGTGGCAGGATTCTGGATTAAGGGAGACTTAGCTCTGCTACTAAGAGCCCCGTGGTGCAGAGTGGTAAAGCTGCAGTACTGCAGTCGGAGCCTTCTGCTCACGACCTGAGTTCGATTCCAGCAGAAACTGGTTCAGGTAGCCGGCTCCAGGTTGACTCAGCCTTCCATCCTTCTGAGGTCGGTAAAATGAGTACCCAGCTTGCTGCGGGGAAAGTGTAATGACCGGGGAAGGCAATGGCAAACCACCCCATAAAAAGGTCTGCCGTGAAAATATTGTAAAAGCAGCATCACCCCAGAGTCGGAAATGACTGGTGCTTGCACAGGGGACCTTTCCTTTCCAGCTCTGCTCACGAGTTCAATCCTCGCGGAAGCTGGGTTCAGGTAGCCAGCTCGAGGTTCAGCCTTCCATCCTTCCGAGGTCAGTAAAATGAGTACTCAGCTTGCTGGGGGGAAAGTGTGGATGACTGGGGAAGGCAATGGCAAACCACCCCGTAAAAAGTTTGCTGTGAAAATGTTGTGAAAGCAACGTCACCCCAGAGTCGGAAACGACTCATGCTTGCACAGGGGACTACCTTTTTCTAACCATTTATATATAAGGTACACTGAATAAATGTTAGCAAAAGCAGACTTTGATTTCTTCCCATAAAGCTTTGCAGCATGACTATTGCTGTCTTTCCTACACAGGCAGTGCCTGGCTGTTTCCCACACATAGGCTTTTCACTTGTCTGATTACCTGCTAGTGGGCAAAGTTTATGGTTTTATGTAGCCATCAAAGGAAAGGGTCTGGCTAGTGGTGAATTCATAAAATTCCCATGAGAATGTTTGATGTATATCATTTTATCTTTCAAAAAGGTGTAAATATTGTCCATGTTCCATCGTACAGGACCTCCTCCCGATTGCCTCTTTGGGGGATGTTGAAAGGTGATCGAGAAAATTCTCCTTCTTACCTTAAGGTTATCCAGTGTACACTGTGTTTTAATTTTCATGCTCTGAGCTTTCTGTTACTTTGCTTCAGTTTCAATAAAATAGAATTCACTGAAGGTTTGTGTCTTTTCCTCCTCCTACCGAAAGACTTGGTTCTAGCCAGATCCCTTCCAGTTCAGTGAACCTAAGTAAGACCGGTACCCCAGGTGGAAGCTTGGTCACCAGGTAATAATATTTTTTTTCCTACAAGGCCAACAGGAAGCAAGAAGCCGACCAACTATGGGTTTATGCACAAGCCAGAAATTACTTCTACCTAGTAGGCAAAGTAGGTTTGAAACTCAACATCAAAAAAACTAAGATCTTGGCATCTGGCCACATCACACCTTGACAAATAGAAGGGGAAGACATGGAAGTAGTGACAGACTTCACATTTCTGGGATCGAAGATCACTGCAGATGATGACTACAGCCATGAAATTAAAAGACGTTTATTCCTTGGGAGGACAGCTATGGCGAACCTGGGCAGTATAATAAAAAGTAGAGACATCACCAACAAAAGTCCATATAGTCAAAGCTATGCTATTCCCAGTAGTAATGTATGGCTGTGGGAGCTGGACCATAAGGAAGGCCGAGCGCAGAAGAATAGATGTTTTTGAGCTGTGGTGCTGGAGAAGAATCTTGAGAATCCTTTGGACTGCAAGAAGATCAAATCAATCAGTCCTAAGGGAAATCAACCCAGGTGTTCCCTGGAAGGTCAGATGCTGAAGCTGAAGCTCAAATACTTTGGCCACCAAATGAGAAGGGAGCACTCAATGGAGAAGACCCTGATGCTGGGAAAGACAGAAGGCAAAAGAAGAAGGGGACAGCAAAAGAAGAGATGGCTGGACAGCGTTACTGATGTAACAAACACGAATTTGAGCAGACTTCGGAGGATGGTGGAAGATAGGAGGGCCTGGCGTGACTTTGTCCATGGGGTTGCAAAGAGTCGGACTCAACTGTGCAACTGAACAACAACAACAAAGAAGGCTAACCAGAGTTTAAACATGATGGTTTATTGCGGCATCTGAATGCAGCCCCTGAGTTTATTTCTTGCCTTTTTCCATTTTCAAAGTGTGCCTTTTTTTTTCTTGTATGCACCACCATGGATCTCTTTGCTTTGAAATCACCTTTCTGTAGTTCAGCCTATTCTCTATTGGTAGAAATACAAAAAACAAAACAAAAACAAACATTGTGATATACCGGCTAACAACATTTAGTGAAACTTTTATAAAAGAGCCATATAAATCTTTTGTACACATTATAAAGAAGTACAACCTTACAGTATTACGAAGAAAGGTCCATCCAGTGAGCACCCGGATATATGCTCGTTTCATCAAAAGTCATCCTCAGGAGTATTCCTGTTTCCTTCAAAGTTATCAGCCTCTTGTTACAATTCAGTCTTGATATAGGCCTTAACCTCTTCTCTAAGCAGATGCAAAAGCCTTCTGAATTTTGCTGACAAAATGCTCTCTACGATATTTATACTAGGAGCAAGCCATTCCTGAGCCTCTTTTCTAGTCAGATGCAAACAGTCTTATGCATTTGATTGCAAAATGCACTCAAGCCATGTATTAATTTAGAAGCAAGCCTGTCCTGAACCTCTTCTCTAATCAGATGCAAAAGTTTTCTGGATTTTTCTGTCTATATATTCTCTGCGTTCTACTTATGTTAAGAGTAAGCCATTCCTGAACCTCTTTTCTAACCAGATCCAAAAGCTTTCTGAATTTTGATGTCAAAATGCTCTCAGTGCCATTTAAGTATTTAATTTAGGAGCAAGCCAGTCCTGAACTTCTTCTCTAACCAGATGCAAAAGCAGAGAGGGTGAGAGATTTTGAAGAAAATAAAGAGGTCACAGAGAGCATTTTGTTTTTCCTGTAACATAAATTGTGAAACCAGGTAGTTGTTGTTTTTCTCTTTATTCTCTGTTAGTGGCACATGGGATTACCTGCAGTGCTGGTGAGTGGATATGCTTGCCTTTGCGTAGGAGGGCTGAATTTTATTCCTGAGACACTGCTTCCTCTTCTGCGTCAACATGCAGGAGCATACCTGAAGCATACCTCCATGACAAAAGCTCCATGCATGTGGACAGTTAGCATTTAATAGAGAACCATTCTAGCTTTCTCCCAGCTGCACACATTTCCCACAGGTAGGGAGCTTTTGATGATGATCCTGCACGCCATGCCTCACTAGAGTTGCCAACTCTGTGTTGGGAAATTCCTGGAGATTTGGGGGCGAGCCTGGGGAGGGTGGGGTTTGGGGAAGGGAGGGGCCTCAGCAAGGTTTAATGCCATAGAGGCCATCCTCCAAAGCAGCCATCTTCTCCAGGGGAACTTTTCTCTGTAGTCAGGAGATCAATTGCACTCTGGGAGATCGCAAAGCTCCACCTGGAAGTTGAGAACCCAATATCCCCACTTTGCAGAGGTAGAGTCCTGCAATGGGTAGCTTATTAGTTCAAAACACTTTAATAAGGACTCGGCAGTAGTTCTTTTTTCCCTGGGTAGTTACCTGTTTTCAACAGAAGTAATGACTTCACACAGGTGGGGGCAGGGGATCCCCCGGTTTGGAGGTCATCCCCAGCTTCAGGGTTATCAGAAAGGGAGGGAAATGTCTGCTAGGCAGACATTCCATTATTCCCTATGGAGACCGATTCCCATAGGGTATAATGGTGAATAATAGTGAATTGATCTATGGGTATCTGGGGCTCTGAGGGGGCGGGGGGTGTTTTTGAGATAGAAGCACCAACTTTGCAGCATAGCATCCAGTTCCTCTCCTCAAAACACCTTCCATGTTTCAAAAAGATTGAACCAGGGGGTCCAATTCTATGAGCCCCAAAAGAAGGTGCCTCTATTCGTCATTATTTCCAATGAAGGGAAGGCATTTAAAAGGTGTGCAGTCCCTTTAAAAGTGATGGCCTGAACACCCTTTGGAGTTCAGTTATCCTTGCTCCTGGCTCCGCCCTAATGTCTCCTAGCTCCACCCCCATAATCCCCAGGTATTTCTTGAATTGCACTTGGGAACCCGATCGTACCATCTCTCTGGAGTTGGTTCTACATCCACTAAGAACCCAACAGCTACCAAGGCCACAGCTACCAAGACTACTCCTTTAAAGCAGACATTGGCAAAAGTGGAATCTACAGCTTTTTTAAATGCTGGGCAGGGGAAAGAGGGATTTTGCCACTGGTGTGCAACACTGTTCTCCAATTAAGGGTTTAACCACATGCCACAAGGGCAACCCACACCTTCAGGATACACATTATGTGAAACAGCTAAAACTTGTGGGGATGAGGGCGGGGGTGGGGTTGGAGGTGGCGGTGGGAAGGAGGATTGGTGCTGATGTTGAACTTTTCCGCCACCCACCATTTTCTCCCTTGCCGTCGCTTCTAAGATTGCTTTTAAAATTTGATATTAAATCAGTTTAATTTGGCACTCAAGCATGAGTCTCCTGCTTATTACAAAAAATTAAGGCTCCTGTTTCCATGGATGTCAAAGGGTTGTATTGTACTTATAATACAGTGGGTTCAATGCAAGGAGGCGACGCGGTTGCAGTGATCGTAGCTCTCTTTATTAGTTACAGCATGGTAACAGCTGAACTAGAAGACTGATTAACCGGGCCAACGGGGCCAACTGTATACACTTCAAGGTTCCCGTGCTAGGATGCCATTGGATCATCAAACCAGCAGGGTGCCGGTGATTGGAGCAGGGCACCGAGGATTTGGATCCTACTGCCTATTGTTCCTGAGTCCCCAAGCTCAGTCATGCAGGCTCCAGTGAGCCAGGAAGGAACACCATTACTTATATACAACCTTAGTCCACATACACAAGAGTACTAAAAGTATTACGGGTGCAGGATTATAAAAATGATCTGTTTTCTGAGGTTGGGACCTCATGGGAAGAATGCAAGAGAAGCTGCTGCATCAAGGATCAGACAGAAAAATTACTGCAGAGGCCAATATTCCATCCAGTCCAGCATTCTGGTTCCCACCATGAACAAACAGTGGCCCTTGGAAAGTCTATGAGCAGGAGGCTAAAGCAGCCAAGCCCCCAGTCAAGGTGGAGGATCCCACACCCCATTGTTTGATTTTGCTCAGAGGGGTAGTCAGAGAAAAATTGTTAAAAGCAGGCAGTGGGCTATGTCATTTCTGGTAAAAACCTGGAAGTGACAGCAGGTAGTTCTAGCAATTGCTAGGAACTTTATGGTTGTACCACAGAGATTCTGAGAATTCCTAGAGCTACCCTGTGTTTTTTCCAAGTTTTTTTCAGAAGTGACAGTGCCAAAGCTAGCATTGTGCCCTCTCATGTCCCTACCCACAACCCTCATGCTGATTGCCCACTACTTGGCAACCCTATAGGAGGGACAGAGACCAAAGCCTCTCCTGTTGCTGTCCTACCCATAGTAAGTATCTGAAGGCTGAGATTCCATTTAGCCAATATGGCTGTTGGCCACTCATGGACCAATCCCATCGAACTGCTTACAGTCTTCTGAACTGTTGGCCATCATTTTGCCTGGTGGCAGCGAATTCCATAAGTTTTGAATATGCAGTGGCACAGAATTTTTAATGCTTTTAAATGTATTTTCCAAGCTGCCAGCAGGCTTGGCTTGAGAAGTGATTTAAAGAGACAAACACCTTCTCCAAGCCAGCTGATGGGGTGGTGGGGGCTTCCAGAGCAACACAATATGTGTGAAATCCTGAGCCGCAGTTTGGCCATCCCTGCTATAGCTCTTCTCAATTCATTGCCCACTGCTGCCAGAGGGATAATTGTTTTTTTAATGGGGATATTTTTGTATTTGTGTGCATGCGGGTGTGCATGCACATATGTGTGCACTTGGAAGTCAGCCAAACTCTGGTGACTGATCCCTACTCAAGGTTTGGAGGATATTCAGAGAGGTGTCTGAATAAAGCCTGCCCCTGTCCTCCCGACTGCTGGTATTCCAAGGTCTTCCATCCAAAAAAAGAGCCCTGTGGCGCAGAGTGGTAAAGCTGCAGTACTGCAGTCGGAGCCTTCTGCTCACAACCTGAGTTCGATCCCAGCAGAAGCTGGTTCAGGTAGCCGGCTCCAGGTTGACTCAGCCTTCCATCCTTCCAAGGTCGGTCAAATGAGTACCCAGCTTGCTGGGAGGAAAGTGTGATGACCAGGGAAGGCAATGGCAAACCACCCCATAGAAAGGTCTGCCGTGAAAACACTGTGAAGGCAACATCACCCCAGAGTCGGAAACAACTCTTGCACAGGGGACCTTTCCTTTTTCCTCCCATCCAAATGCTGCCAGAGTTGACCCTGCTTACCTTCCAAGATCTGATGAGATTGGGCTGGCCTGGACTATCCAGGTCAGGTGAGGGAGAATTGTTGTTTTAAAGGCAGTCATATGAGGTGTTATGTCACATCTGATAAAAACCAACAAGGGACACTGGGTAGTTCTAGGAATGACTATAAACACTATGGTTTAACCAGAGTTTCCAGCAATTCCTAGTGCTACTCTATGTCACCTCCAGGTTTTTAACAAAAGTGACATAGCACTGCAACTGGCACTGTGGACCCCCCTCCCCCATGTCCCTGCCCACAACCCTCCCACTGGTTGCCAGGCAACGCTCTGTTGTTGTTCATAGTATAAACCAGGGGTGGCCAAACCTGCAGCTCAGGAGCCACATGTGGCTCTTTCACACATATTGTGTGGCTCTCAAAGCCCCCACTACCCTGTCTGCTGGCTTGGAGAAGGCATTTCTCTCTTTAAATCGCCAAGTTGCTTTTTTTCTACTCTCCCTCCCTCCCTTCTTCCTGCTCTCAATCATCTGATGTTCATGTCTTGTGGCTCTCAAACATCTGACATTTATTCTGTGTGGCTCTTGCATTAATCAGGTTTGGCCACTCCTGGTATAAACAATCTAGATATATTTTTGAAATTGTAGGAACATTCTTTGTAGGCATGCCAGAGGTTTCCCAGTGGGCTTGGAAAAATTGCCTATAATGGTTTCTGGTCCAACTGGACTACACTTGAGTGCCAAACACATACTGGTGGAATTTAAATAATAGCAAACACATTGGGTTGCCATCCCCCAGGTGCTAACTGGAGATCTTCCTCTATTACAGTTGATTCTGTTACAATTGATTCTTCCTCTATTACAATTGACGAAGCTCAGTTCACTTGGAGAATCTGGTTTTGACACCTTTTGAGGGAAAAGGTTTAGTCCAACAAAGTTTAGTCCAACAAAGTTTTATTCAAGGTATCCATGTGGATCCACACTTTTGAAGACCAAATTTTAAGACCAATGAAGTTTTATTCAAGGTGTAAGCTATCATGTGCACACACACTTTGTCAGACACAGTGCACCTGATGACATGAACAATGATTCACAAAACTTTTTAAAAATTATACTGAATGAGACAACGAAAATATAAGTTTGGTGTAGTGGTTAAGTGTGCGGACTTTCATCTGGGAGAACCAGGTTTGATTCCCCACTCCTCCACTTGCAGCTGCTAGAATGGCCTTGGGTCAGCCATAGCTCTCGTAGGAGTTGTCCTTGAAAGGGCAGCTGCTGTAAGAGCTCTCTCTGCCCCACTTACCTCACAGGGTGTCTGTTGTGGGAGAGGAAGATAAAGGAGATTGTGAGAATCTCAGAGAGAAGGGTGGGATATAAATCCAATATCATCATCATAATCTTCTATCATTTATAGAATTATTGATCTCCAAACCAGATGCACATTTTTTGTTGTTAAATGCAAGGTGTTTTTGTTAAATAAAAGGTATTTTTAATGATGTTGCTTTTAACTACTTTTTTTGAAAGGTTCTGAGTAATCACATTCTATTCCTCCCACACAAATACGAATCACCTTTGCGGCAATGCTTTCCAATTGCCATTCAGAAACTCAAGGCACAGTCATTCAGAACAACCATCCACGTGGTCACTGTCAAAGAACTTCAGCGCTGCAGCACAGAAGACCACGGAGGTTTTATCATCCAGTTCACATTCTCCTATCTGCTGAATTATGGGGCCTTCTGGGGGGAAAAAAACAGTGGTACTAATATCCAGGGATTGTTTTGTAGAAAAATAGGTGGTGGAGCTCATTAGCATAACTCATTAGCATATGCCACCCCGCCCCACCAGCCAAAAGCAACCCGATGTAAGAAAGGAGAGCCCTGGGCAAGTGAGGCTTGCTTGGACTGGCTAGAGATCCAGGCAGCCCAAGCAGGCCTCACTTGCCTGGGGCTTGCCTGGGCTGCTTCCTACCCCCAGTCAAAAGGTTAGCAAGCCACCCACCACCCAAAATCACATAAGAAGTGGAGAAAGGGTGGTGTGGGCTTCTCCAGGGATTAATTAGGGCTGCTGGGGGTGAGGCAAAGCCCCTGGCGGCTGGCTGGCTGCTCACTTTCCTAATCCAGGGATTGTTATGCAACTGCACCTACTCTTCAATGGACAAGGTAGGTGGGGAGGAGGAGAGGGAACCCTCAGAAAGGTTCAGGAGCTGTGCTCCTGTGAGCTCCTGCTGAATCCAAGGCCTGCTAATATCCTTTGCAATTGTTTTGTTTAAATGACAAAATAATGAATCTTGTATCTGATATAAACCCAGGAAGCACTGAGATTTTATAGGGGAAAAGACGTTGGAAGACTGTCTTGCTCAGATGCTGGTCATACTTAGCATTTGGTATACTTAGCATGAGTCTTCAGTATTTGGTGAGCTTGATATATGTGGGATTGCCAGCCTCCAGGTAGGTGGGGAAAAAAATAAGGCAAAAAACCTCTGCACAAACAACAAATCTCTAGCAGGACTAATAAAGCTCAAAATTGCTTTATTGAAACAAATACTAGAATAATAGTATCAAGTATGTACCAAAGCTCATAAATACAAAGAGATTCAATAAGGAAAAGGCATAAGAGCAAAATAAGGGAGGGATGGTGGCTCAGTGGTAGAGTATCTGCTTAGTAAGTAAAAGGTCCCAGGTTCAATCCCCAGCATCTCCAACTAAAAAGGGTCCAGGCAAGTATGTGTGAAAAACCTCAGTTTGAGACCCCGAGAGCTGCTGCCAGTCTGAGTAGACAATGCTGACTTTGATGGACCGAGGCTTTGATTCAATATAAGGCAGCTTCATATGGTCATAAAAGAACAGAGAAATCAACCAATATAGTAATTATAGGTTTGCTGTTTGCATGGAGGCTTGTTGCCTTTTTTTTTTTTTTCACCTCCACATCTGTGCTTCTCAGTTTTTGCTTGTTACCGACCTCGGAAGGATGGAAGGCTGAGTCAATCTTGAGCCGGCTACCTGAACCCAGCTTTTGCCAGAATCGAACTCAAGTCATGAGCAGAGGGCTCAGACTGCAGTATTGCAGCTTTGTGCCATGGGGCTCTTGTTTTGTTGGCTTACCAACCTTGCGAATTATGGCTTTACATACACATTAATAAAGATGGAGAATATCCATAATTCTTCAAAACACCCTGTGACGGTAATGAACGGGTTAACAAGAAAACTAAGGACGCATAGAGCCTGCGTCAGATGATCTGAGGGTGGGGGCCAGAGCGCTCGGAACTCTCAGAGGTGATTGACAGCTAATGGCTGAGGGAAGTTAGTGTCAGACAGTCTGAGGGAGACTGCTGAAGAGAGCAGTTGGTCTGAGAAGGAGCTGAGACAGGAGCTGAGGAGAGTCTTCGAGAGAAGCAGAGCTCACTGTTCACTCTATAAAGACAGCCAAGGAGCTGTGTGTGACTAGAGAAGAGTCACAGTAAAAGACCTGAGAGGTCACAGACACAGAGACACTTCTCTTAAGACGTGGTTGAGGGAAAAATGTGGGTCTAGAAGTCTGAAGGGCTGGGAGAAGAGAAACCAGTCAACTTAAGGGACTTGGCACATTATACCCAAGAGGCCAACCTAGAATAGTGTTGGAGAGTGAAATCTATATGATCTGTGAAACCTGAGAGACCTAAGTGAACTTGATATTATAAAGCCTGAACTACGAAGAAACTGTTCACTGCTTGAGATACAATATAGCCCATGTATATATTTCCCATTCCCCAGTTGAAGACGGTGTGTGTATGCTAATAAATTTCTGTGGTTTACTTTAAAGTTCTCTGGTGCCAGTATATTGGGAAAACTATCAAAGCTGCTGTGGTCCCCTACCTACAACCTGAGTTTATATCCATCTGAAAGTAAAACTAAACCCCCGAAGAGACTAGTATTGAGAAATCCATATTACACCCACCCCTCGAGTTCCATAGCCGTGAGGTAAAATTCAAGAGGAAGAACTGAGGCGGAAGAGGGGCTGGGGTAGCCATAAGCCGCATATAGAAGCAATCCAGTGAGTCCGCGAGCCGCGCTGTTATACACCCTCAAAGTTTAAAAAAGATTGGATCAGGGGGTCCAATTTTATGAACCCCAAAAGAAGGTTCCAATGGAGGGAAGGCATGTAAAAGGTGTGTGGTCTCTTTAAATGTGATGGTCAGAACTCCCTTTGGAGTTCAATCGTGCTTGTCACAACCTTGCTCCTGGCTCCCCCCCCCCCAGTGTCTCTTGGCTCCACCCCCAAAGTCCCCAGATATTTCTTGAGTCAGACTTGGCAACCCTACCCCACAAGCACTAGCAAGTTGGAGTTGGGGGTGTCAAAATTCTAGAAAGGATGAGGGAGGGACTTCCTGGAATCAACAGGAAAAGAAGCCTTGACCTGGGCTGACCGGGGTCAAGGGGGAGGAGGAGACACAGATTTGTTAAAACCACCTTGCAAGGGGAAAGTGGTCTCTGTTTCCTTGAGATGCTGAGCTGAACAGAGCCTTCCTCTGTGGTGGGGAGCAGGTGACCATCTTGGACCATGCAGCTGACCTAAAGAACTGGGAGCAAGCTTTAAGGTATTGGCTGTTTTTTAGAGAACTAAAACACCTAAGATAAAGAGCCTGTCTATATTTTATAAATAGATAGGACACGTATTGCTGAGAGGGGCAGAGGGTTTGCATTTCCCCAATTTCTTTTGTTCTTCCTTGCTTCAGTCTGGTGTAGTAACTAAAAGCATGCTTGTAAACATTTTCTTTTAAATAAATATTTTAAACAGTTGATGCAAGGTGTGATTCCCTGAACCACATAGATCCCAGCTGGTTTGGACATGCTAATTTTAAAAAGGAGGGGGGAAGAGTTGGCATAAGAACATAAGAGAAGCCATGTTGGATCAAGCCAATGGCCCATCCAGTCCAACACTCTGTGTCACATTGTGGCCAAAAAACCCAGGAGCCATCAGGAGGTCCATCAGTGGGGCCAGGACACTAGAAGCCCTCCCACTGTTGCCCCTCCCAAGCACCAAGAATACAGAGCATCACTGCCCCAGACAGAGAGTTCCAACAATACGCTGTGGCTAATAGCCACTGATGGATCTCTGCTCCATATATTTATCCAATCTCCTCTTGAAGCTGTCTTCTTGAAGCTGACATTCAGTGAAATTGCTGAGAAGTAGGGTTAGAACTGATAAAAGGAAATACTTCACCCAAAGGGTGATTAACACATGGAATTCACTGCCACAGGAGGTGGTGGTGGCTGCTAGCATAGGCAGCTTCAAGAGGGGTTTGGATGAACATATGGAGCAGAGGTCCATCAGTGACTATTAGCCACAGTGTATCGCTGGAACTCTCTATCTGGGGCAGTGATGCTCTATGTTCTTGGTGCTGGGGGGCACGGTGGGAGGGCTTCTGGTGTCCTGGCCCCACTGGTGGACCTCTTGATGGCACTTGGGTTTTTTGGCCACTGTGTGACATGTAGTGTTGGACTGGATGGGCCATTGACCTGATCCAATATGGCTTCTCTTGTGTTCTTATGTCTATGCTTGTAGCCACCACCATCTCCTGTGGCAGTGAATTCCATGTGTTAATCACCCTTTGGGTGAAGAAGTACATCCTTTGAAGTATTTTTTAGTACTGGCTATTCCCCCAAGGGCATACAAAGCAGTAAATTGTCCCTGTGGTAGCCAGGCACTGGGCAGTGGGAGACACTGAGGCAAGGCCTCTGAGCTTGGAAGGGGAGCTGATGGTCCTGCTCCCCTCAATGGGCAACTCCTATATTGAACAGGTGGAGGTAGGGGCTATTGGTGAGTAAAAGGAAAAGCCCCTCCAGGGAGCTGGGAACAGGGTTGCCAATCCCCAGGTGGGGGCAGGGGATCCCCCGGTTTGGAGACCCTCCCCCTGCTTCAGAGTCATCAGAAAGTGGGGGGAGGGGAGGGAAATGTCTGCTGGGAACTCTATTATTCCCTGTGGAGATTTATTCCCATAGAAAATCATGGAAAATTGATCTGCTGGTATCTGGGGCTCTGGGGGGGGCTGTTTTTTGGGGTAGAGGCACCAAATTTTCAGTATAGCATCTAGTGCCACTCCCCAAAATACCCCCCAAGTTTCAAAAGATTGGACCAGGGGATCCAATTCTATGAGCCCCAAAAGAAGGTGCCCCTATCCATTATTTCCTATAGAAAGAAGGCATTGAAAAGGTGTGCCGTCCCTTTAAATGTGATGGCCAGAATTCCCTTTGGAGTTCAATTATGCTTGTCACAGCCTTGATCTTGGCTCCACCCCTAATGTCTCCTGGCTCCACCCCCAAAGTCTCCTGGCTCCACCTCCAAAGTACCCAGATATTTCTTGAATTGGATTTGGCAACCCTAGATGGGAATGGGATGGAGTGGGGCCTGCAGGCCAGAGCCGGTTGCCAAACCTATGCTGGAAAATACCTGGAGACTTTGGATGTGGATCCAGGAGAGGGCAGGGTTTGAGGAGGGGCGGGGCCTCAGCATGGTACAATGCCATAGAGTCCACCCTTCAAAGCAGCCATTTTCTCCAGGAGAGTTTACCTCCGCCAGCTGGAGATCAGATGTAAAAGAGGGAGATCTCCTGGCCCCACCGGGAGACTGGCAACTCTACTCTCAGTTTTTGTTAGAAATTCATGTTGAGTGCCCTTCTAGCTTTATCCCCCCCACCCTTCATCTTGAGGGTATCTGCCTCTACTGCATCAATGCAGCACTCGCTTCAGCACAGGCCTACAGGAAGTGAGTCACTCTAGCAACGCTGTGGGAGGTTCACTCTCTGGTGCAACTAACTCCATGGTACACAGGCTCCCTGCCTTTTTACAGGTCGGAGCCAACAAAGGCAGAAAGCCCACACCTCTGCTCTGAGTTCGGCTCACTCAGTGGCACATCGTGGGACCCGAACGCGCAGAGTGGGTGTGAGAGGAGGAACGGATTCTGAAATCCCGAAAGGGTTCTATTTCTAACGCTGTAATCAGCTTGCCGATGTTTGCACGGCGGCGTAAACAGGTGTTACATCAGAATTAATGCTGCCACATCTCCACTTTAGCTAGACATCACTATTGTGCTTCGATGCATAGTTCCATCCGGCATTCACCAGCACACATTGTGTGGGCAGAGCGAGTGGAGTATCTATTGTCGGCTTCTGTAGCCTGATCTCTATACAAAGCGAAAAGTGGTGCCTCGCAATGGATTTCATCAAATTACATCTTATAACTCTACTAATTGGGGCTAATTCTACAACCCTTATCCCCCTGGCCCTGTTTTGTTTTTTTTTAAAATAGGGCCAACAATTGTGGGATCATGCCCACGGTGCTTTGTTAAGGAGGGGGGAGAAGTAATCAGTATGTGCAGAAATTCTCCAGCTCACAACTCAAAAAGAACACTTGAAATCTGCTTAGCAATTTGTGACGCCCACAGGAACACAGTGTGGGAATGCTTCAGTGCTATACAAATCCACTTATCCCCTTAACTGCAGCTCTGAAATTTTTCAGAAGCCAACTCGCAACTGGAGAAAGGAGAAACGGCAAGGAGGAGGAGGGGGATGGCCCTGCGTCGTATTTGAGAAAGGGGAGAAAATCGTCTGTTTTGTTCCTCTTTCCTTCCTTGAAGATGCTGTTTTGTGCCCTTAATGCAATTATCCCACCACCCCCACCCAAACGCGCTGCAATTATCACCAATACCTGCCTTAACCCCAATCATTGCTCTGCAGTCTCCACCGACAGTTTGTAGTTGCTTTGGAATCCAAATGTCTTCCTACCTCGACAAACGCTCCTCCAACAGATCCATTAGCGCCTGAAAAGGCCAGCACCATTTTCACAAAGATGCTGCTTTGTGCATCACGTCATGCTTCCCAAGTTTTAAAAATCTCTGCACATTTTTTTTTAAAACAAGCTGCTGTCTTCTTTCCCGGCAGGCTTTTAGCATCAGATTAGTCACCTGTTCCTTAAGTAGAGCGGATCTCTGCAACACGCTAGTTAGCATCTGTCATATGCCACTACCAGGCCAGCACAACTGGTGGCCCTATAACCCAAATGCTGCTCACCAACTACCTAACGTAACTTGCTACGTGCTTTCCATTTGCTTGTACTAATGGGTGCCCTGACCTGGATGACTCTATTGGCTTGGGTGGCCCCATCTTTGCTAGTTGCCTTGAGTCCAGGGGTCGTTTCGTAATAATAATAATAATAAATAATAAACTTTTATTTATATCCCGCCCTCCCCGCCGAGGCAGGCTCAGGGCGGCTCACAAGACATGGAATGTGCCATGATTATGATAAATACATTATACAATAAAATACATTTAAATAAATTAATTAAAACCACAACAGTTAAAGGTGCTATAGAAGGTGCTTTTGTAGAAAAATAGGTGGTGGAGCTCATTAGCATAACTCATTAGCATATGCACTCCCCAGCCAAAAGCAACCTGACGCAAGAAAGGAGAGCCCCGAGCAAGCGAGGCCTGCTTGGGCTAGCTAGAGAACCAACCAGCCTAAGCCGCCCTCCATATACCTGTCAAAAGGCCAGCAAGCCACACTCTACCCAAAATCACATAAATGGGGAAAGGGTGGCGCGGGCTTCTTCAGGGGTTAATGAGGGCTGCTGGGGGTGTGGCAAAGCTCCTGGTGGCTGGCAGGCTGCCAACTCTCCTAATCTAGGGACTGTTATGTGGCTGCACCTACTATTCAATGGACAAGATGGGTAGGCAGGCGGGGAGGAGGGGGCCATCAGAAAGGTTCAGGAGCTGTGCTCCTGCGAGCTCTTGCTGAATTCAAGGCCGGCTTGAGTCTCTTGGGAGAGGATAGCATGAGCTACTCTCAGGGGAACATTCGCACTCTCATGCTTGTTAGCAGAGTCTTATCTTCCAGGCCTGGGTTGTGTCTTTCCCTCACTGGGAGCCAGGTGCAAGATGGCCTGGCTCAAGACTTTTTTTGTAGCAGGAACTCCTTTGCATATTAGGCCACACCCCTCTTATGTAGCCAATCCTCCAAGAGCTTACAGTGAACTCTGTACTAAGAACCCTGTAAGCTTTTGGAAGATTGGCTACATAAGAGAGGTGTGGCCTAATATGCAAAGGATTTCCTGCTACAAAAAAAGCCCTGGCCTGGCTTATCCAAGTGTTGTGTGGGGGGAGGAGAAGAGTTAGTTTTATACCCTGTTCTTCACTACCTAAAGAAGTCTCGGAGTGGTTTACAAATCACCTGGGCTTTTGGGGTAGAAAAAGCCCAGCAGGAACTCATTTGCATATTAGGCCACACTGTTACACCTCAAATAACTTTTTATTGGGGAATATTAATATTTCTTAGCTCAAAATGGTAGGCCTACGAGAGGTGAGGTGGACAGGATCTCTGTCTATGTCTACGGAGATAGACCACTGAAAATCCTTTGGTTAATAATGGATTTTATTATAGGGTGTCAAATAGTTACATCTCAATCAAACAATTTCAAGCATACAAGAGGAATACAAGAGTTTAGCTGAATAAGCAGGATGGGGGAAGGTGATACAATATCCAGTTCTTGCAGGGTAGGCTCAGTCAGAGGAAATGCAAGGCCTCTGGAGGGAGATTTCTCTTGAGAAGAGGGGGGTGGGGTTTGAGGGTAGGAAGGGGGTGGAGGAAGGAGAGGATGAAGGGATTCCCTTTTTCCTTCTTTTTTTTCTGCTCCCTTCTCTCTGGACCCTAAACCTGACAGGTGGGGTTGCCTGTTTTCTAGGGTAAATTACGTTACATCAGGCAATTAAACTACCCAATGAGGGGCCAGAGTGTCACACCAATGGAAAATCAGAGTGTCATATGCGTAATATCCAATCAGAGATCATTTGCGTCATAGATCCATACCCCAACATAGGAATTTTAATTACACTGGCCAAATGACTTTATGGCCCTGTTTTCCCAAAACTGGTTCCTTTGAAGCTCCCCAAAAGTGATAGATTTCTCTCTTAGTGTCAAACATGGATGGGCATCCATCAAGTGGTCAGGGGACTGGTTGACTTTGATGGCCTTAGCAATTAATTAAAGAAAAATAGAAACTCTGTTAAAAGTCAAAATTGTGAGATCAGTTTGCAGGTATACCACACATTCACAAGATGAGCACTTAGCCTTTAACCTTTGTGTTTCTGCTGTCTTGCCCTGAAGAGTAACAGATAGGCTTCCCAATCCCCAGGTCCCAGAGGGGGATCTCCCGGTTTTACAGGCTTCCCCCTTCCCCCAGCCAGCTGGCCGGCAGGGGAAGCCCCACCCCCACAACCATCATGCACCTCCATGAACGATTCTCATAGGGAATGATGGGGAATTGATCCACAGGTATCAGGGGCTCTGGGGGGGGGTGGGCTGTTTTTTGAGATAGAGGCACCAAATTTTCAGTATAGCATCTAGTGCCTCTCCCCAAAATACCTCCCAAGTTTCAAAAAGATTGGACCAGGGGGTCCAATTCTATGAACCCCAAAAGAAGGTGCCCCTATCCTTCATTATTTCCTATGGAAGGAAGGCATTTAAAAAGATGTGCAGTCTCTTTAAATGTAATGGCCAGAACTTCCTTGAAGTTCAATTATGCTTGTCACACCCTTGCTTTTGGCTCCGCCCCCAATGTCTCCTGGCTCCACTCCCAAAGTCTCCTGGCTCCACCCCCAAAGTCCCCAGATATTTCTTGAATTGGACTTGGCAACCCTAGTAACAGACAAGCCATTTATTTGTGTTGGAGGTTTCCTGGTAATTATTATTTCTTTATGCTTTGATAACAGGACTTAAAAAGTTGCCAAAAGAGTGAAGGAATTTTTATAGCTCTGCCCACTAGTCTCTCTGGGCCTGGAACTCTTCATTCCCAGGAGCAGAAAGATGGACGCTTCTCAGCCTTTCAGCCGACTGTCCTGTTGTTCCGGCTTGTGAACCAGAATCACACCACAGCCTGCCTTGGGCCAAGAAGGGACTGGATTTTTCTCCCTTATGTGCAAGAGAGGCCATTCCAATTCAAATGGGCATTGCTGTGTCATATTAATTTACATTGCAATATCACATTCCAGGGGTGCATGGTTTGGGAATAAGTACAGGGGTGTCTTCCTGGATATCAACACCTCCTGACATCAGCATCATTTCACATGAGGTTTTTTGTAGAAAAGGCCCAATGGGAATTCATTTACATATTAGGCCACACACCCTGACACCAAACCAGCCGGAACTACGTTCATGCTCAAAAAAAGCCCTGAAAATCACCTTCCTTTCCCCTCTGCACAACAGGCAAGTGGGGCTAAGAGAGTTCTGAGAGAACTGTGACTGGCCCAAAGTCAGCCAGCAGGCTTCATCTGAAGGGGGTGGGGAATTAAATTGCAGGCATCTGTAATAATCTCCAGATTATCATTACAGGCATCTGAAGAAGAGAGCAGTGACTCATGAAACCCTTTGGGAGGGACGGTGGCTCAGAGCATCTGCTTGGTGAGCAGAAGGTCCCAGGTTCAATCCCCAGCATCTCCAACTAAAAAGGGCCCAGGCAAGTAAGTATGAAAAACCTCAGCTTGAGACCCTGGAGAGCTGCTGCCAGTCTGAGTAGACAATACTGACTTTGATGGACCGAGGGTCTGATTCATTATAAGGCAGCTTCATATGTTCATATGAAAGCTCATACCCTGCCACAAATTTTGTTAATCTTTAAGCTGTTACTGGACTCTTACTGTTTTCTACCGCTAAAGACAGACTAACACGGCTACTTGATCTATGTGACAATATAAGCATGTAGCACAATAAAAACAAGTAGCACAGGCTAAGTCCGGCAACCAGCAGGAGGGTTGGAAGCAGTGTTCCCTCTAAGCTTAGTTAGTGTGAGCTAACTCATAATTTGTTTAGCTTCCAGCTCACACATTTTTGTCTTAGCTCAGGAAAAATGGCTCCAGAGCAAGCTAATTTATGCAGTAGTTCACAACTTTAATGCTAGTAGCTCAAAAAGTAGAATTTTTTCTCACAAGACTCCCAGCTTAGAGGGAATATTGATTGAGGGCAGATACATGTAGGGCATGCAATATCACCAATGTTGCTACTGCACTTCTGGGGGAAACCAGCATTCACGAGGGAGTTTTTTGCACACTTTCCCCCTATCAGGCCCCATTTTCTCTGCATTTCCCCTGCTATGCCACCTGAGAGGGGTTTTTTTAGTACCTTATAAAATCCATAATTGCTATAGCACTACCATGCAGGGGTAGAATTCTAGCAGGAGCTCCTTTGCATATTAGGCCACACCTCCCTGATGTAGCCAATCCTCCAAGAGCTTACAAGGCTCTTTTTTGTAAGCTCTTGGAGGATTGGCTACATCAGGGGTGTGTGGCCTAATATGCAAAGGAGCTCCTGCTAGAATTCCACCCCTGCTACCATGTAATAACTGTAGGGGTGCAGTATGGAAAATGACAGCTATAAGGGGTTGATAGAAGAAAAATGGCACTGATGCAAGCCGGACCTTCAAAAATGAATATATCATCCCATATTGATGACATCCTATTTTTTTTTTTTTCTTTTAAAAACCAGCTGAATATAGGCTAGCCAGCAAAACAGCAATGTTACTGACATCACTATATACTACGTAAAAACTGAAAGTGACATTGAGTATCTCTAGGAGTTCCAAGAAACTTTATGGTAAAACTCTACCACAGAGTTTCCAGTGATGCTTAGAACTACCCTTTAAATCAGGGGTGTCAAACATGCGGCCCAGGGGCCAAATCAGGCCCTCGGAGGGCTTCTATCAGGCCCCTGAGCAACTGACTATCATCTGCTTCCTTCTGCATAACAGCTTGCTTTGCAAGGCTTGCTCAGTCGCACAGGAGCTATCAATCGTCTGAGGCTCCCCCTTGGGGAGAAAGGGGGGAGGGAGAGCTTGCTTTGCCAGGCTCTCTCAATCACACGTGGAAACTCAAACAGGCTAGCGGTTATAAATTGCTGGCTACACACTTAAACAATTTAAAGTGTATAATTCAGAAAATATCTTAAAAATACAATTTGCACAAAGCTGGTAACATAAATTTACAAAAGTGAATTCCTATGGCTTCAAATTGACTTGGCAAAAACCCGGAAACCTGGGAAAACTTGAATCATCAGTTCAAAATGTAACAAGTTCCACTGCAATCATTTTCACACTTACGAGGCAAATCCCAGTGCCATTCTTCAGAGATTGTCAGTGGTGCAAGAGCTAAACCCCAATTCCATGAGCTGATCAAAGGGCCACACGCTGGAGCTGGCTGTTTCACACTGAATGGCTTCGTCAGATGTTCACACAGGGGTCTTGCAATATTTCATATCTGTATCACTTTACCTCTTTGTTCTGAACTCCACTAAGAGAATTCCTTCGCAAAAAACTCCTATCTCCCCCATACATTCGCATACATTTTTTTGGCTGAGGCTCCTCCCCCTCCTGGTCCCCTGGGGAAAGATGGAAAGAGCCAGAGCTTCCTTTGCCCAGTCACCTGGATCCCATGGAAGAAATACGAAGAAAGCACCTTTAAGACCAACAAGTGCTAACATTTTAAGCATGTTTTAAGTTTTTAAAATATATACATTTAATTGTGTTTGTCTGGGTGATACCAGATGGGCGTTTAAAGCCGCCCGGGGGATGGGAGGCAGACGGACCAAAAAAGCGCGTCCACACACGCACATCTGCCTGCCATCCCTGTACCGCCCCAGTCCTGTCCCAGGCTTGCCAGGAACCAGCTCAAAAAGGCACCACTTTCAAAGTGGTGCCGTTTCATTGGGATGCCTCTGAGGCTCCTCCCCGGCCGTCTGGAAAGCCGGGAGGTGGCTGGAGAGTGCCCAGGGAGCCACGGATGGGACGGGAGAGCATTCCAGATGCTCCCTGGACGCCCACGGCCCGCCCCTTTTGTGAGCGCCGTCCGGAAGCTCCAGTGTACTCCATTTCCAGCCGGCTCTCTTTGGCCATGTGGCATCAACCTCTGTGTCCTTTATAAAGTTAGTATATATCTCTGCTACCTAATCTTAAATAGGTACTGTAACGTACTCGATGACGAGATGTGTTGAAGGCAACATACTTTATTAGCTGGTACATCATAAGAGGGCAAAACGCAGGCCGGGTCCCGCTTTATATACAATACCCAGAACAGCCCTCCAACTGGCCCAGTCCAATCCTGGCCAGTCAAACTTCCCGCCACAGATCTTAATTGGCAGAGTACTTTTGCGTGCTACATCCAGTAACCAGGGGACTTCCTCTGGTCACCTCTGTCGCGTCACTGTGCAGTACTTCCGGATTTCATTGCAAGACACAACACTCCTCCCCCCCAGTTCAAGATACATAGTCCTTCAAGTAGGCTGGTGCCCTGTGTTCCCAGGTTGACCGCCTCGGGGTTATTTGGTGAGTTGGAGCTGCCGCCATGGCGGGGGTCTCTTCTCGGAAACTCGCCACCGGTGGATGGCTGCCCAGCTCTGGTTGCGGTTTCGGAACCACCAGTCTGGGTGGGTCGTACTCCCCGCTGGTTGGCCCTCCCGAGCCACAGTTTGCCCACCCCTTGTCTACATTGTCATTAAGACCCCTCTTTCTCATTACCTCTTCCTTCCACTTCATTCTTTTCATCTCTAGCACTTGGATTTCATCTTCTGAGAGACTGGCCATAGAAATATAGCTTCCTGCTGTTGTTATCTGTCCAGCCATCCACCTAGAATTTAAGCCGTAGCTTTTTTGCTTCCTTCTACCCTCCCAGTTCTTGCTCTCAGTAATTTCAGAGCCTAAAAGAAACATCATTAACCAGATTAACATTCATGACCTTTTCAGCTTGCCTCAATTCATTCCATCTCTTTCTTTTCCTCTGATTTCCCCACTGTCTCACACCTGGTCTACACAGCAGCAGAATAAGATGGTAATGAGGAGGTAGAATAGACGGTGGTACCATTCCAGGCTGCGGTTGTTCAAACTTCTCTTTCATTATTCAAAGTTCCTCTATATCAATAATTCCCTGTGTGGGAAACCAGCTCCACATAAAAAGGTCTAGGCTACAAACGTTCTCCTTGTTGCATGCTTTTTGTGTGTGTGGACATAGAGTACATTAAAAATCCTACTCTTTCCCCTTGCAGTCTGAAGTGATATATCCCAGCCTATCACCTCAGGATTCACATCATTCTGCCAAACATCTAGACCTTTTCTTTCAGCCACTCCATGCTCTAAAATTCTGATAAGAGCCTTCGTTGTTCTTCTTTACAGAGTGAGGTTAGGATTTTTTGTAAACAAACTGTGAGTGTGTCCAGTGGCACCTTTAAGACCAACAAAGCTTATATCCAGAATTAAATTTTGTTGGTCTTAAAGGTGCCACTGGATGCAGACTTTGTTCTTTGCCAGGTGTGGCCAAATTGCTTAACATAAGAGCCACATAGAATAAATGTCAGATCTCTGAGAGCCGCAAGACATGAATGTCAGATGTTTGAGGGAAGGAAGGAAGGAAGGAAGGAAGGAAGGAAGGAAGGAAGGAAGGAAGGAAGGAAGGAAGGAAGGAAGGAAGGAAGGAAGGAAGGAAGGAAGGAAAATAGATGAGGGAAGGAGAGATTGAAAAAAAGCAACTGTAACAAAAACATTCTCCAAGCTGCCAGCCAACAGGGCAGTGGGGGCTTCAAGAGCCACACAATACATGTGAAAGAGCCTCATGTGGCTCCCGAGCCACAGTGTGGCCACCTCTGTTCTATACCAAGCCAAGATGACTGAGGGGTATTTTTAGTATACTGACAAAGAACTGAGACTTTGAAAGTAAGGTAAATGGTCCTTTTCAGGATTGTGGGGGGGGGGAGGAACACACAGGAACACAGTTCTGGGGTGTGTGGCCTGATATGCAAATGAATTCCCACTGGGCTCTTTCTATTTTAAAAAGCCCTGTGTGAAACAATGGTGGTGTCAGGGATGTGGCCTAATATGCAAATGAGTTTCTGTGGGGCCTTTTCTACAAAAGAAAAGCCCTGGTCCTTTTGATTGCCCATCCTGAGTGCATCAGATACCAGGCTTTATTTGCTCCAGCTGGATTGGAGGTGATACTTCCCTCATCAGCTAAAAATGGCCTGTATTGCTTTAAGGGATGAAGCATCCCTTAAAGCCAGGAATATGGTTGTTTTATGCATGCCTCGGAGCAGGGCCTTTTTTTGAGCAGGAACGCAGTTCGGACTGGCGTGGTGTCAGGGGTGCGGCCAAATATGCAAATGAGTTCCTGCTGGACTTTTTATACGAAAAGCCTTGTGTGATATGATGGTGATGTCAGGGGGTGTGGCCTAATATGCAAATAAGTTCCTGCTGGGCTGTTTCTACCAAAAAAGCCCTGCCTTGGAGCTTGGGGTGGTGGGAAGGAGGATGTCTATGCTTTAGTGGTATCCTGTCACTGTGACGGAATGTGCTCTTCACATGGCCGGCAGGATGAGATCTCAGAGATCCCTTGTTGCACTTAGGGAGTGCCCTTTCAAGAGAGTGCCCTTCAAAACAACTAAGAGGAGACAGGCAGAGGAGACAGGCTCATTTTGGGCAAGAGCTCACAAGAGAGAAGCTCCGGAACCTCTAAATTTTATTGTGCTCTTTCTTTCTCTCCCCACCCCCAAATACTTGCTCCATTGTTCAAACCCCCTGTGAGAAGTTTGCTGAACTCTATGATTGACAAACTTTCTAATATTCCCCCCCCCAAAAAAAGGAAAATAACCAAAACATACAAAGCAGACAGATGGAAATCTTCATCATGCCACTGTGGCCACATAGGAGAAAGTAATTTGAAAAGAATTTGGGAGTAAGATTTTTTATTATGGCAATTATAATTCAAGAAGCATTTTAAAGTAGATAGTGAGCTGATATAATTTAGTACACTTTCCGGTGATGTCAGAGGTGTGTGGCATATGCAGACGAGTTGTGCTAATAAGCTCTGACATCTCTTTTTCTATGAAATGACCCCTGGGTGATCAAATGGGGATTCTCGAGTGAGGAGGGGGGCTTACATGATAGCCAGGATCCTTTCTAACCATAAAAATGTATCAGGAGATTAGATGATGGGTTTTACATAATATACCCTGAGAGCCATAGCAAAAGGCAGGTGTTCACAAAGAACAATCATAACCCATTCATTTTTGCCAGGGGTGGAATTCTAACAGGAGCTCTTTTGCATATTAGGCCCCACACACACACACCCTGATATAGCCAATCCTCCAAGAGCTTACAAGGCTCTTTTTTGTAAACTCTTGGAGGATTGGCTACGTCAGGGGTGTGTGGCCTAATATGCAAAGGAGCTCCTGCTAGAATTCCACCCCTGATTTTTGCAGTCTTAATCCAGGACAGTGAAATAGCACCTCTGGCATCCTCTTGAGAGTGCATGTGAATTGTGGTAGCACATCCCCATTGCCACGTGGGAGGAACTGACTTTTCAAATGCCGGCTTTGTTCCAGTTCCCAGGAGAGATGACACTGGTGTGTGAAGGAGCCATGGCCCAGATTTCCTGACAGTGCCAGAGCTTCACAGGAAGGGTACTTGTTGCAATGACTCATGTGGCATAACTGGCACAGCTCATGTGGGCAATGGCTTAATCGTCTCAAGGAGCACTGGTATATTACAAGCTCTTATTTTGGAGCTTTATTGAGTCTGTTTGCCCTGGCGGTTTGAAAACTATCTGTTGTAAATCGTTTGATGCGGGGCCTTCCAAGGTTAATTGCAGGCAGTGGAATTATAGACTAAAAAAGAACAGCGTAACAGATTCTCCTTTAAGATCCATATAGCACTAGCAGCAGCAGTCTGTTCTATACAGCAAACTGCTTTCCCCATTGCTGCTCCTTTGGGGGCGGGATAAATTTCTTTTAAAAATCTCAGGTTTCTGCACAACATGATGTCACATCATTCTAGGAATTGCTGGCAATGCTATGGTTTTTCCATAGAGTTTCCAGCAAATCCTAGAGCAATGCGACATCATTTCAGGCAGGGGTCATTTTGTGGAAAAAGAGGTGCTGGAGCTCATTAGCACAACTCATTTGCTCTCACAGGGCTCTCACAGCAGCTGCTCTTTCAAGTACAACCTCTGTCAGAGCTATGGCTAACCCAAGGCCATTCCAGCAGGTGCAAGTGGAGGAGTGGGGAATAAAACCTGGTTCTCCCAGATAAGAGTCCACACACTTAACCACTACACCAAACTGGCTCTCAGAAAGTAAGACAGAGCATAATGAAATTTAGAGGTTCCAGAGCTCCGCTTCTGTGAGCTCCTGCCCAAAATGAGGCCTGATTTCAGTTATCTCCCCTGCCCCAGGAGTGACATCACATGTCACTAGCACTCCCCCAAACCTCTGTCCCTCATCTCCTGCCAGAGGCCAGCCATTAGCTAGCAACCCAGGGTACGACAGACATTGCAACACAGTTCCCCTAAGCAGTTTTGCAATCTAGCCTTGGAACATGAGTTGACTCCCATGAAATTTTTCATTTTAGAAAAAAAGAGAACCAAATTTGAAAGACAATTATGATGCAACTACTGAGCAGATTGGGACTGGAGCAGCAGAATTTGCTTGTGTGAATAATGGCTTTGTTTTGCAACACGCGCGGTGTAAATAAAGTGAACCGACACTGAAAGAAAGGGGATTAGCCAAGGGAGGCTTCCTCATGCGCCATTGTATCATCTCTCGGTTATTGTTAGCAAAGGCAGCTCACTGAAAACTCCATATTCAAAGGCAGCCAGCCTCTGTGGCGGGGCTACAGGCTAGGGTTGCCAGCTCCAGCTTGGAAAACTCCTGGAGATCTGGAGGTGCAACCTGGAGAGGACAGGGACCTCATGGGGTCCCAGGCCACAGAGTCCACTCTCCAAAGCATCCGTTTCCCCCAGAGGAGCCGATCCCTGTAGTCTGGAGATGAGCTGTAATTCAGGGAGATCCCCAGGTCCCACCTGGAAGCTGGCAACCCTACCAGAGTCACCTTCAAGTCCCCATTCTGCTTTCAAGCTTCCAGAACTGTCTCTGGCTGGCCACTGGTAGAAGTCAAAATAGATAGAACTACGGGAGTGTGAAATCCAAACAAGACAGTAACAAAACTGGTAGAAACAGAATGTCATTACATAAGTAATTCCTAGGTTCTCTGCCTTTATGTATGGGGCATTGCAAAGTCCAATTCAAGAAATATCTGGGGACTTTGGGGGTGGGGCCAGGAGACTTAGGGGTGGAGCCAGGAGCAAGCTTGTGACAAACATAACGGAACACCAAAGGAAGTTCCTGCCATCACACTTAAAGGATCTGCACACCTTTTAAATGCCTTCCCTTCATTGGAAATAATGAAGGAAAAGGGCACCTTCTTTTGGGGCTCAAAGAATTGGACTCCCTGGTCCAATCCTTTTGAAACTTGGAGGGTGTTTTAAGGAGAGGCCTTGGATGCTATGCTGAAAATTTAGTGCTTCTGTCTCAAAAAACAGCCCCCCCCCCGAGCCCCAGATAACTGTGGATCAATTCTCCATTTATACCCTATGGGAATTGGTCTGGATAGGAAATAATGGAGTGCCAAGCAGATATTTCCCTCCCCCCCCCCACCACTTTCTGATGACCCTAAAGCGGGGGGTTCACTGTCCCTACCTGGGGATTGGCAACCCTAATGGGACAAGAGGCTGATTGGGCCCACCTATATCTGAACTCTTGATCATATTTCAACTCCACCCTTCCTCCAAGAAGCTCAGAATAAAGTTCTTGTTAGGGTTTGTAGAATCTTTCGGGCTCAAGTGCCATGTTCTACTGGAGAAAGTTTTTCTTCCAGACGTTTCGTTCTCAGCTGCGGAGAACATCCTCAGTGGTGTTGCAGCCGGAGCAGGCGCTCTGACCTTCTTGGCTGCTGTGCATTGAGCTATGAAGCTTACTGCGGCCCACAACCTTTTGTTGGGGTTTAGAGATACTTTAGCAGAGTTGTGTGGAGAGAACCACAAAAACAAGCCAGGCAGACGTTTTAGCTTAAGAATAAAGTAGTTTACTTTTACTATGAGGAAAGGGTTACTGGGATTTCTAGAAAACAAAAGAAGGATTCATTATCCTATCTAGTCTCTAGACTACATCTCGACTCTCTTGAGTCCAAACTCTAACTGCATGGAGATCTGAGGGCTTTACACAAAGGGCAATAAAAACTGACCAAATGGTTTCCCCCAGACCACTTCCCAAATATATGGATTAGCCAATTAGGGCTTTGCTTCAATGGTCACTATACATATTGACACCTAGCCTGAGTGGGAAGTACGTGCACACATTCTCATTGGCTATACCTCTCACTGGCTAGACATCAGCATGCATATACATTCATTTAATTAACTCATGACAACAGGAAGTGAAATTGCATCAGAAAACCCAACAGTCTCCCCTTCAATTACTTTGTTTGCTACAGCTTTTTCTGCCTGCTAGGGAGATGAAAAATCTTGGCGTTACTAAATCTTATTTCTGCAAGCTGTATAGAAACATTTTTAAGTCATAAAAGTGATGAATTAGGACATACATTGGGGCATTCACATGCATTAGGACACTTGCAGATGATCTACATGTTTCAGGTTGAAACTGTAATATTTAGTTCCTTATTTTGTAATTGGAATAGTTCATTCTTTCTGGCTATACTTTCCAAGCTTCTACCATTTAACATTTACAAAGAGGAGGAGCTGGGTGTCTAGTGTTGTACGGAACACAGAAAAGACAGTTGCTGCATAAAATGAAGACTCTGCTAGTATCCTGGTGAGGGATGCTAACTGACTTAGGAAATTCCTGAAGATTTGGAGGCAATGATTGGAAGGAAAGGATGTGTGTGTACGTATGTGTATGTGTATGTGTGTGGAAGGGAGAATTGATTTGGGATGTGATGCCATAGATCAGGGTTGCCACACTGCGACTTTTACACATATTTTGTGACTCTTGAAGCCCCCATCACCCCATCAGCCATCTTCAAGAAGGCTTTTGTTTCTTTAAAGCACTTCTCCAAGCCAAACAGCTGCCAGCAGCAGCTTGGAGAATGCATTTAAAGTTAAAAGTTGCTTTATTTCCACCTCTCTTCCCCCATCTGTTTGCTTTTCCTTCCTTCCTTCCTTCCTCTCTCCCTCCCTCCCTCTCCCAGACATCTGATGTTCATGTCTCGTGGCTCTCAGACATCTGCCATTTATTCTATGTGGCTCTTAGAATAAGCAAGTTTAGCCACCCTTGCCATAGATTATGCCATCATTTCTTCCAGGGGAACTGATTGCTTTAGTCTGAAGATAAATTGTAATTCCAAGAGAACTCCAGGCTCCATCTGGAGGTTGGCAACTGTAAATCATCTTATAGTATCAGATATGAGCACATATTAGAACCTCAAGTTGATACAAACCCTTTTCCTTGCATTGATTTATAGGGTGCTAGGGTTGCCAGCTCTGGTTTGGGAAATTCCTAGAGATTTTGGAGGGGGGGTGGAGTCTGGGGACAGTAGAGTTTGGGGGGAAGGGAGCTCAGCTGAAATGTGATGCAATAGAGTCCCACTTCCAAAGTTACCATTTTCTCCAGCGAAACTGATCTCTCTCTCACAAAGGCGATTTCAGGGTGTATTAACACAAGTATAGTGTCCAGATCATGTGAAGTAATGGAATCACTTTACTCTGCTCTGGTTAGATCTCACCTGGAGTATTGTGTTCCATTTTGGGCACCACAATTAAAAAATCATAGAGTTGGAAGGGACCTCCAGGGTCATCTAGTCCAACCCTCTGCACAATTCAGAAAATTCACAAATATCTTCCCCTAAATTCACAGGATCCACATTGCTGTCAGATGGCCATCTAGCCTCTGTTTAAAAACCTCCAAGGGAGTTGAAAGCCCGTCACCTCCTGAGGAAGCCTGTTTCACTGAAGAACTGCTCCAATGGTCCCTCAGTGGAACAGGCTTCCTCAGAAGGACAGAGACAAGCCGGAACATGTCCAGAGGAGGGCAATGAAACTGATGAGTGGTCTGTGGAGACCAAGTCCTACGAGGAAAGGTTGAAGGAGCTGGGCATGTTTAGGCTGGAGAGGATAAGACTGGGAGGTGATATGATCACCATCTTCAGGTACCTGAAGAGGATGGTTGCCTCAGAAGGTTGGACCAGAACCAACAGGTTGAAATTAAATCAGAAGAGTTTCCAGCTAAACATTAGGAAGAACTTCCTGACCGTTAGAGCGGTTCCTTAGTGGAGCAGGCTTCCTCAGGAGGTGGTGGGCTCTCCTTCCTTGAAGGTTTTTAAACAGAGGCTAGGTGGCCATCTGACAGCGATGCTGATTCTGTGCATTAGGCAGATCAAGAGAAGGAGGGCAGAAAGGGTTGCATCAGTGCTTAATTCTTGTGGCCTTTACACACCCAGGAATTGCCACTTTGGGGTCAGTCAGCGATTTTTCTCCAGGCCGGTTTGGCAAGGGATTCTGGAGGTTTTTGCCACCTTCTGGGCATGGAGCAAGAGTCACTGGGGATGTATGTGTGGGGGGGAGGTATTTGTGAATTTCCTGCTTTGTGCAGGGGTTGGGCTAGATGACCCTGGAGGTCCCTTTCACAACTCTATGAATCCTGGAGATAGTTCCCAGGATATCGCCAGCCAGCACCTAGAGGTTGATATTCCTATTTCCAGTTGTAAGCAGAAGACTTGTCTCTTGTAAAATTGTCCAAGAAAGAGGCCTAATTTGTCAATTCTCTGATTTGAACATGTTTCTACACTCCTTGTAGATGTTTCAGTTCCCAAGCAGGCAGAAAAAGCTGTAGCAAGCATTTAATTTACTTTTAGCGCCCCCTTATGGGTTTTGTGAAAAGGCTACATGGTTATAAGTTTCCCAACTATAAAGCAATTGTAGCTTCCACTCTAACTATTTATCCTGGACTTGCCATGATTTGATTACTCAGTTTTAGTGAAGAATTTAATGAGGACATTGACTTAAGGGTCATTTCATTCTCCAAAGAAATCTGGCAATTTTCTGTGATGAATCTTCAAAGAAGAGTCCACTGCATCTTCAAACTATACAAAGACATTTATAAAAAAAAAATTAAGGGGGTGGGGGGGAAAGCTCACACCCTACCACCAATGTTCCCTCTAAGCTGTGGAGTCTTGTGAGCAAAAAATTCTACTTTGTGAACTACTGGCATTAAAGTTGTGAGCTGCCGTATAAATTGCTTTGCTCTGGGAGCATTTTCCCTGAGCTAAGACAAAAATGTGTGAGCTGGAGCCTAAAAAATTGTGAGCTAGCTCACACTAACTCAGCTTAGAGGGAACACTGCCTACCACAAATTTTGTTAGTCTTTAAGGTGCTGCTGGACTCTTTTCTTCCACTTGCTATAAAACTGACTATGGGCCATTCGTTCCCTCTCAGCCAGCCTTCCGCACAGGGTGGTGGTTAAGATAAAATAGAGGAAGAGGAACCTTGTGTGCCACCCTAAACTTCTTGGATGAAATGCAGGATGAAAATGTTACACATCTAGAAATCCAATGCAGCTGAGGGGGAGGTCTGGACTACTCACTTTACCCCTCCCCCCCCCCCACACACACATGGCTGCAGCAAATATTAACGGAGCCCATAACATTGACTGTAGGCTTATCTTTGAGGAGGACCAGACAGAACACTAATGAACAGTAATACCCAGGGCTTTTTTTGGTAGCAGGAACTCCTTTGCATATAGGGCTGCCAAGCCCCCGGTCTGGTCCGGGAATCCCCCGCCCGGGAAGTTCCCAACCCACTGGCCCACATTGGGCCGGCAGAGGGAATCTCCCCCTACATCGCTGGCACAATGATGTCACCTGGATGTCATCAAAATGGCAGCGCCCATGTGGGGCTGCTCTAGGTGGTTCCAGGAAAACTCTATGGCTTTCCCGGATGCTCTAGCCATTTGGGAGGTTATCATAGAGTTTTTACCTCTCAAATGGCTAAAACCTCCCAAATGGCTAGAGCCAGGTGACATCATCGCTATGGGAAGCTGGGGACTTGGCAACCCTATTAGCATATTAGGCCACAAACCCCTGATGTAGTTAATTCTTCAAGAGCTTACAGGGCTCTTAGTACAGGGCCTACTGTAAACTTCAGGAGGATTGGCTACATCAGGGGTGTGTGGCCTAATATGCAAAGGAGTTCCTGCTACAACAACAAAAAACCCATGGTAGTACCTGAAGTGTACCAATGGAAATCACCTTCATTAGGTGATTGTCGGCCATTTTCACACAGTCGGTTTAACTAACTGCCCAGCATGCTATAGTGGACTAATTTGGAGAACCAGGTTTGATTCCCCACTCTAAGCCTGCTGGGTGACCTTGGGCCAGTCCCAGTTCTCTCAGAATCATCAGGTTCAGCTGCCTCACACAGTGGCTGCTGTGCGGAGAAGAAGGGAAAGGAGATTGTAGGCTCTTTTGAGACTCCTTCAGGTCAAGAAAAATGGCATATAAAAACCAACTCTTCCTCTTCCCAGGAATGGGAATTTATGTCTCTAGAAATCCAGTCACTGTAAATGACAAAGGAATGATGATGGAGGAGGAGGAGGAGGAGGAGAAGAAGAAGAAGAAGAAGAAGAAGAAGAAGAAGAAGAAGAAGAAGAAGAAGAAGAAGAAGAAGAAGATGATGATGATGATGATGATGATGATGATGATGATGATGATTATTATTATTATTATTATTATTATTTAGGAATCGCTTTATCCCTGCCAATGCTGGGCTCTAGGCGATGTACAAGAAAACATACATAAAATCAATAAAACCAGTTAATTAAAAACAGTTGCAACCCAATGGACATACTTTATAGCATGCTATAGTTTTGCTTTGCTTACTATGCACTGGGAACATTAAGTCCCCCACCACCACCACCCACAACCATCATTATCCTCAAACAAAAGCCTGGCGGAATATCCCTGCTTTACAGGCCTTGTAGAATTGTAAAAGATCTCGCAGGGCCCTGGAGTCTTCTGGCAGAAAGTCCCAACAGGTTGGGGCCCAGACTGAGAAAGTCCAGGCCCTCGTTGAGGACAGCCAGACCTCTTTAGGGCTGGGGCCTAGGGTTGCCAAGTCCAATTCAAGAAATATCTGGGGACTTTGGGGGTGGAGCCAGGAGACATTGGGGGTGGAGCCAGGAGCAAGGGTGTGACAAGCATAATTGAACTCCAAGGGAGTTCTGGCCATCATATTTAAAGGGAAAGCACACCTTTTTAAATGTCTTTCTTCCATAGGAAATAATAAAGGATAGGGACACCTTCTTTTGGGGCTCATAGAATTGGACCCCCTGATCCAATCATTTTGAAACTTGGGGGGTACTTTGGGGAGAGGCACTCTACCTCAAAAAACAGCTCCCCCAGAGCCCCCGAAACCTCCAGATCAATTCCCCATTATACCCTATGAGAATCGATCTCCACATAGGGAATAATGAAGTGCTCAGCAGACATTCCTCCCCTCCCCCCCCTAGGCTTCCCAATCCCCAGGTCCCAGCAGGGGATCCCCCAGTTTTACAGGCTTCCCCCCTCCCCCAGCCAGCTGGCCGGCGGGGGAAGCCCCACCCCCACAGCCACTATGCACCTCCATGAACGATTCCCATAGGAAATGGTGGGGAATTGATCTGCAGGTTATCGGGGGCTCTGGGGGGGCTGTTTTTTGAGGTAGAGGCGCCAAATTTTCAGTATAGCATCTAGTGCCTCTCCCCAAAATACCTCCCAAGTTTCAAAAGGATTGGACCAGGGGGTCCAATTCTATGAGCCCCAAAATAAGGTGCCCCTATCCTTCATTATTTTCTATGGAAGGAAGGCATTTTAAAAGGCGTGCTGTCCCTTCAAATGTGATGGCCAGAACTCCCTTGGAGTTCAATTATGCTTGTCACACCCTTGCTCCTGGCTGCACCCCCAATGTCTCCTGGCTCCACCCCCAAAGTTTCCTGGCTCCACCCCCAAAGTCCCCAGATATTTCTTGAATTGGACTTGGCAACCCTACCCCCCCCCGCCCCGTTTTCTGGCGACTGTGAAGTGAGGGATTGGCCTCTCTACTCACGAGTTGCAGCCAACTTCTTCCAAGTAACACAGACACCCCATCCCAAGAGGAAGCCTTTCCAATTGGAGACTGGAACCTCCGGAGGGGGAAAAAATCACATGGTGGCTTTGAGGGCGGGGCTTCCCCCCACCGGCCAGCTGACTGGGGGCGGGAAGGAGACTGGGAAAGCAGAAGAACCCCCGCTGGGACCTGGGGATTGGCAAGCCTACTGGTGTCACCAGTAGATTTTGATGATGAAATGACAGTGGGCAAAACTAAATATACTGTTTCAAGCACTCTTTTATTTATTTATTTATATTTTATTTTTTTTCAGATTTATATCCCACCCTCTCCTAACAGGCTTAAGGTGACTAACAACAGTTAAAAACCACATCGAATATTAAAAACAATATACAATAAAATCAATTTCACACATTTTAACCATAAAATCCAAGATGGATGTCAATGTCAATGTTTCTGAATATCTACATTTGCCCAGTGCGATTGTCAGTGCTGCGGGACATTTGCTACCTCCCCTTAATTGTTGAAGGCAAGCTTAAATAGTTTGGTCTTACAGGCCCGGTGGAACTGAAAATAAGGCGGGATTACAAATGTGACAGATGATATAAGAAGAGGTGGTGCAATGGCTGGAGTGTCAGACTTGGATCTGGAAGACCAAGGTTTGAATCCCCACTCATCCAAGGAAACTCACTGAGTGACCAATCCTTCTTTCATCCTAAATTACCTCATACAGGGTTGCCAGGCTGAATGTGATATAAATAGCTAAATAAGGAAGTAGGCAGGTTCTAAACGACAGCACAAAGGGGATATATGGAAGCTTGTTTTCTGCCCTTGAGTTAGGGTTGCCAGCTCTGGGTTCAGAAACATCTGAAGATATGGGGGTGGAGCCTGGAGTGGGTGGAGTTTGGGGAGGAGAGGGACCTCAATAGGCTATATTGCCATTAGATTCCACCCTCCAAGGCAGCCATTTTCTCCAGGTGAGCTCATCTTTGTAGTCTGGAGATCACTTGTAAAAGCGGAAGATCTCCAGGCCCCACTTGGAGGTTGGCAACTTTATCAGCAGTTCAGATGCTTGGGGCACTGGGAGGCAGGGACAGCAAATTGGGCTCTCCCCCCCCTCCAGTGCCCCAGGCAAGCACTTAGTTTGCCTTCCTCCTGCCCCCCCCACGGCAAAAAAAATGCGCAGGCGCGGGCTGTGAGAAGCCAGCAGGTCTTAGTTTTAGTAGCGATGAGTGGGGGGGGGGGGCTGGCAAGTGAGCAGAGTGCTGTAGCATCGGCGGGGGCATCAGCGGGATGGATGGAGCTAGCAGCAAGCCGGAGGGGGCGGGGGCGGGCCGAAAGGGGCTAGCAGTGGCTGCAGCAGCGGCGGTGGGGGGGGGGGAGAGGCAAACGGGAAAGGAAGGGGAGGGAAGGGAGAGAGGAGGCAGGTGGGTGTCACGGGCGGGTGCTGCAGGGAGCTGTTGGAAAAGGCAGTGTCTGGTCTTTGGTGTACAAAGAAGAAGAGAAGAAGACTACTGGGGGCAGAAGAAGACAATTAGACAGGATAGTGAGGTCAGACTCCTGTTAAGTGTCATCAGGGCTGGCCCTGCAACTAGACAAACTAGGTAATTGGCTAGGGTGCCAGCCTTCTGGGGGTGCTGAATTGGGTGCTCCCCATGTGACTCGGTGACGTTATCGGTGCGGGGGGAGGGCACCAGTAGTTAACCTTGCCTAGGGTGCTAGACAGCCTAGGGTCAGCCCTGGGTGTCATTCCTTGTCTGTCTCCAGACTGCTACTCTACGGGCAATTTCCCCCTTCTCAGAAATGCCACACTTAGGGTGCATTCACACTACACTGGATAATGCATTTTGCAACTGGATTTTTACTGTGTAAGAATAGCAAAAATCGAGTTGCAAAACACATTATTTAGTGTAGTGTGAACACACCCTTAGTTTTACCTTCTCTCTCAGCTAGAGATATAGTTAGGAACCTATCTTTATCTCTCCTCTTTCCTATCAAGTATGTTAATTCCTACATAAACCTTTATCTACTCTTTAATCAAGTTGTGCTGTGTTAATTACTCTGCCAACAGGAACCTGTAGCATATGGCCTTGTGTGTAGTATAGCCAGGAGATCCTAATATTGTCTGGCAGCCAGAAGTTCTAACACCAGGCCTTGAATTCAGCAGGAGCTCACAGGAGCACAGCTTCTGAACCTTTCTGAGGGTTCCCCCTCCTCCTCCCCATCCTACCTTGTCCATGGAATAGTAGGTGCAGCTACATAACAATCCCCTGGACAAGGAGAGCGGGCAGCCAGCCAGCCACTAAAGGCTTTGCCACGCCCCTAGAAACCCTCATTAACCCTTGGAGAAGCCCATGCCAACCTTTCTCCACTTCTTATGTGGCTTGCTGGCCTTTTGACTGGGGGGGGGGGCAGCCCAGGAGAGCCCCAGGTGAGTGAGACCTGCTTAGCTTTCTAGCCAGCCCAACCAGGACTCACTCGCCCGAGGCTCTCCTTTCTTGCATTGGGTTGCTTTTGGCGAGGATGGTGGTGGCATATACTAATGAGTTATGCTAATGAGCTCTGGCACTTATTTTTTTTTACAAAACGACCCCTGTCTAACACTTTAGTGTTACGCACCACTAGGTGGTGAGCTAGATTTGTTTTTAAGACAAGACATTTCAGAGGTGGTTTGCCATTGCCTGACTCTTTCATGACCCCGATATTCCTTCGAGGTCGCCCTGACAAATACTAGCCATGGCCGACCCTGCTTAGCTTCCGAGATCTGACAGGATCGGGTTTGCCTGGGCTGTCCAGGTCAGGGCAGAATGGTAGGAAATTGAAAACAGTGAAATTAGGAAAGTTTCTGAGGGACCTGTCAGCCCAGTCAAGATGGCCAGTCGTTGCAGTTGTTGTGATGGACTATGAGGAACAAAACCTGGACTTTGACAGCTAGAAATCTGTGTGTCTGCCAAATAAAGCAGTGTGTTTATTTAATCTCCTCAGTGGCCTGCCAGCGCCAGTCTCTTTGAAGCTACTGAGAACTGACAGCGCCAAAATTAGCCTGAAACCAGCAGGGGGAAAGAGCAGTGCACTAAAGAAGAGACAAAGTTGGGGGAGACCTAAATGTGGAACACCAGTGCTGCTCTAAACAGGCAACTTGACACATTTGTGACATGTTAATGATTGCATGACTGATGGAAGGCACTGGCAGCACGGCATAGGGTCTTGTTAGAGAATGAAAAAAAGGGCAGGGGGACTCAACCCAAAATATAATCAGTGTGATATAACACAATTCACAAATTCACCCAGACCCACCTGAGACACTGGAGGTCCCTTTCAGACTGAATAGGCAGTACTGACCTTGATGGACCCAGGGTCTGATTCAGTAGAAGGCAGGTTGATGTGTCTGTCTAGGGTGGGAGATGCAAATGGCTATGCTCTTTAAATCTGTCTCATTTCAGCCATGCTTTTATTACTGCTTATTGCAGGATTGCAAAAGGAAGGCCCAGAGCAACAGGGGAAAACAAATCTGAACTAGTGAGCTGAAAATAGGGGCAAAAGGGAGAGCTGCAAAATGAAATGGAGCTTTGGGGAAACGAGAAATGGTGAGTGACAGGCAAGGGCCGCCATCGCTTGCTCAGGGCAACTGCGGAGAGATCTGATCGTGGCCGACAACTCAAGGCCCTGAATTTGGGTTCAACCATGCTCAAAATTAACTCTGCCACCGAAAGGATCTCATTTGTCATCTCTTGATGGGAGCTGTTTCCATGCTGACTTCATCTCTGCTTCATTCATAAGGGAAGGAAGAACCTGACCCTCTGTGGAGAGATTTGCTTATGACAGTTCCCGAACGCCACTGGCTGAATCAAAGGCAAAGAACGTAGAATCCTGTAAGTGACATATATATACTTCCAGCTTTGCAAGAAGCCCCTAATGTGCATTGGAGCCTCTCGTCTGCGAGTTTTCTGCAAGGGGCTATTTATGCAGGACTGAAAAGGGGAGAAAGACATTTGAAGACGTGGGGGTTAGACCGTACCTTATTTCCACTCTAGGGTTTACATTTGCGCTTCAGATGCTGTAATTGTGCTGCCACCCGCTAGCTGGTGCAAGGCCCAGGAATGCCAAATAGCCCAGCAGTTGCTGAAGCAACCGCTCGACCAGGGTTTTTTTAAAAGCCCAGCAGGAACTTTCTTGCAAATTAGGCCACACCCCGATGCCTAGCAGGCCATACTGCGCTGCTGCCGCCTCTTGGCTGTTCCTCCGAGATGGGCTCAGCCTGGGCTCATCTCAGAGGAGCAGCTGCGGTGGGCGGGGAGGGGGCGGCAGCGGCGCGGCGGCCTCACCCGCTCCGGGATGCGGCGGCTCGCCATGCTCCCCGGCGCCGTTTCCTCCCCTCCCCCCGCTTCCGTTTTTTTGGGGAGCGGGGGAAGAGGGTGGAAATCCTGGAGTCCCCCGCCAGGGCGGGAGGGTTGGGAAGCCTAGGTACATCTCAGACAAAAAGAGAATAAAATGAGGATTCTCTTGGGTTACATAAATGGCCCTGACAGACACTTCCATGCTGAACTAAAATGTTTGGCAGATCCAGGGCAAAGAAATCCACAAGTCAATATTTCTTCCCAGCTTTGTCTTTGGGCCTGACTCATTCCTGCATCCTTGAGATAAAACAGCCGCTGGAAACCAGATACTGACTGGAAGAGAAGCACGTCTCTTGCTAAACCCAACCCGTTGCAAAACTGCTGCCACAAAGCAAACTTCTGGAAAACACTATGTAACGTTACACAACAGATTCTTTTGTTTGATACTCAAGGTCAGTATTCCCAGCTACAGATGTGCAGGATGAAAGAAAGAGGAGTCAGCATCCCTTTGGCAAGGGATAACGGTGAGCGCTTTCACTACAAACAGCTTTGGACAGCAGAAAACATGCCGAAATCCGGGATGTGGAAGTAAGTCACGCTTCCTGTGTTCATAGCATGTCACTCATGGGAGCAAAGACACTTTGTTGCTTGACTGAGATTGCCTTTATGCAGGGGTGGAATTCTAGCAGGAGCTCCTTTGCATATTAGACCACACCCCTCCGATGTAGCCAATCCTCCAAGAGCTTACAAAAAAGGGCCTTGTAAGCTCTTGGAGGATTGGCTACATCAGGAGTGTGTGGCCTAATATGCAAAGGAGCTCCTACTAGAATTCCACCCCTGCCTTTATGCAGTCTCCTTACTCGTTACCTCCGGCTATCTCAGGGGCTGGCACAGAAGTAGCATCTAGGCACCCTTACATTGTGGGGAAGGGTTGTGGCTCTGTGTCAGAGCATCTGCTTAGCACGCAGAAGGTCCCGTGTTCAACCGCCAGTATCCTCAGTTAAGAAGCAGGTAGGATCCATGCTTGAAACCCTGGAGAGCCTCTGCCAGACTCAGACTGTGATGGATCAAGGGTCTGGTTGACTATAAGGCAGCTTCTTGCATTTGCAAGTGTGTGCTTGGCTACACCAGGGGTGGCCAAAGTTGCTTAATGTAAGAGCCACATAGAATAAATGTCAGATGCTTGAGATCTGCAAGAGATGAACGTCAGATATGTGAGAGGAAGGAAGGAAATTTGATGGGGATAGGGAGAAGGGAGGGAGAAAGCAACTTTAAATGTACTCTCCAAGACACCAGCTGGCTTGGCTTGGAAAAGTGACTTAAGAGAGAAATGCCTTTCCCAAGTTGTCTGACCTGGTGGTGGGGGCTTTGAGAGCCACACAGTATGTGTGAAAGAGTTACATGCGGCTCCCAAGTTGGCCACCCCTGGCCTAGATTCAAATCTAGCTGAGAGGTTCCCTTCACCCAATTGCCAGCTGCCTTTCTTGAGGTAACCAAGCACTCCGGTCTCAATGCTGGACCCAGAACTGTTTCACCCTGCCTAATGGTCTCCAACCTCCAAGTGAGGCCTAGTGTTCTCTCAGGAATTACAACTGAGCTCCAGATGCGCAGGGTAAAAGAAAGAGAGGATAGAGCAAGGGACAATGGTTAACATTCTAGCCAGGAGTCATTTTGTAGAAAAATAGGTGGTGGAGCTCATTAGCATAACTCATTAGCATATACTGCTCCCCCCCACCAGCCAAAAGCAACCTGAAGCAAGAAAGGAGAGCCCCTCTACAGTCAAAAGGCCAGCAAGCCAGCCACCCGCCACCTAAAATCACATAAGAAGTGGGAAAAGGGTGGCGTGAGCTTCTCCAGGGGTTAATGAGGGCTGCTGGGGGCATGACAAAGCCCCTGGTGGCTGGCTGGATGCCTGCTCTCCTAATCCAGGGATTGTTATGCAGCTGCACCTATTATTCAATGGACAAGGTAGGTGGGGAGGAAGGGGGGGGTCTGTCAGAAAGATTCAAGAGCTGTGCTCCTGTGAGCTCCTGCTGAATCTGAGGCCTGATTCTAGTTATGAACAGCAAAAACATGCCAAAATACAGGATCTCTGTTCCCTGGAGGAAATGGCAACTTCAGAAGGAGGAATCTATCAGAGCCCCGTTGAGCTCCCTCCCCTCCCCAGACTCCATTCTTCTCTCCCCAGACTTCCCCAAATCTCTGCAGATTTTTCCAGACTGGAGTTGGCAACAGGGGGGAAGTGTATGGTTTAATTGGTAAAGTCAGCCCTGCAAGTTCAGACTTGTGCTGTTTCTTTTGAGTGGAAATTGCTGGCAGAGATGAAGACATTCAGCGGGCAAATTTAGATTTCTCACTTTGCACAGTTAGGCCAGAGATGAACTCCTGCTGGGTCACCTCGACGGCCACTTTTGAAAGTTGTCGAAAAGTTCTGACTGCGCTTGTTCTGCATTACCAAGTCACGGCACCTCTCCTTTTTTTCAGTTCTGGTTGTTAACTGCTAAAGTTAACGTTAAAAAATAAAAGAGTGGGGGGCATGTTTCCACTTTTACACCTTTCTACTATTTCTAGAAGGAGCCCCGTGGCACAGAGTGGTAAAGCTGCAGTACTGCAGTCGGAGCTTTCTGCTCACGACCTGAGTTTGATCCCAGCGGAAGCTGGGTTCAGGTAGCCGGCTCAAGGTGACTCAGCCTTCCATCCTTCCGAGGTCGGTCAAATGAGAATCCACCTTGCTGGGGGGAAAGTGTAGATGACTGGAGAAGGCAATGGCAAACCACCCCATAAAAAAGTCTGCCATGAAAATGTCATGATGCGATGTCACCCCAGAATCAGAAACAACTGGTACTTTCAGGGGACTACCTTTACCTTTTTTACTGTTTCTAGAATTAGACAATATTCTTGATGTCATGACACTAATCTACTCAACCTGGCAAAAAAATGGCATTGAGGTAGGGTTGCCAATCCCAAATTGGTGACAAAACTGGAAACCAGTGTAGAGATTAATAAAAATACAGAGAAAACACTGTGAAATACGCATAATTTCTTATACGCTTTTTTGTTTTTCACTTATGCATTTCATTGGAACTCACACATATTTCAAAGTAAAAGTCATTATAACTCAGTGCAAATTCAAAATTCGTGAACAATTTGATTGGTTCCATTAAAGTCCATGTATAGTCCTATAAAGAAATTATTCATAATATAAGTGTATAAGTATTCACAGTATTTCCTCCATATTTTTACTAATCCCAAATTGGTGGCAGGGGATTCCTCTGTCAACTTCAAGGTTAGCAGAAAGTATGGTGGGGGGGCTGTTTGAATGTCCTCTGGACACTCCATTATACTCAATGGAGACTGGCCCCATAGGATATAATGGAGAATAGATCTGTGGGTATCTTAAGAACATAAGAACATAAGAGAAGCCATGTTAGATCAGGCCAATGGCCCATCCAGTCCAACATTCTGTGTCACACAGCGGCCAAATATATATATATATATATATATATATATATATATATATATATATATATATACACACACACACACACACACAAACATACACACTGTGGCTAATAGCCACTGATGGACCTCTGCTCCATATTTTTATCTAACCCCCTCTTGAAGGTGGCCATGCTTGTGGCCGCCACCACCTCCTGTGGCAGTGAATTCCACATGTTAATCACCCTTTGGGTGAAGAAGTACTTCCTTTTATCCGTTTTAACCTGTCTGCTCAGCCATTTCATCGAATGCCCACGAGTTCTCGCATTGTGAGAAAGGGAGAAAAGTACTTTCTCCATCCCATGCATTATCTTGTAAACCTCTATCATGTCATCTCGCAATCGACGTTTCTCCAAGCTAAAGAGCCCCAAGCGTTTTAACCTTTCTTCATAGGGAAAGTGTTCCAAACCTTTAATCATTCTAGTTGCCCTTTTCTGCACTTGCATTATCTTGTAAACCTCTATCATGTCACCCCTCAGTCGACGTTTCTCCAAGCTCTTGGAGAAATCTTGGGCTCAGTGGGAGGCTGTTTTTTCAGGAAGAGGCACCAAATTTTCAGCATAGCATCTGGTGCCTCTTCTCAAAACTCCCCCCACATTTCAAAAAGTTTGGACCAAGGGGGTCCAATGCTATGAGCTTCAAAAGAAGGTGCCCCCATCCTCCAGTATATCCAGACTTTTCCTGAGTCGGACCTGGCAACCCTATTCCAGGGTCAAAAAGGTTTGGGGACCCCTGTGCTAAGCTGAAGCTGCTGCTCTTGTGTCCATCTTGCCTGCCCTCTTTTATTGAGACAGATGCCCCTGGGATTTTGGCATCCCCTTGAGTTACCTAATCTGTCTGTCCCATTCCGCTTGCACTGGGGATGAAGATGAATAGCCTTCTTCACAGAAGTTGTCTGTTTGAGGGTCAGAAGTACACAGGAAGAGGTCTGACTCATCTCTTTCTCTTCCCCCCATCCCTGCAAACCAGATCGTAGCTTGGCTGGCCCAATGTCCCTCAAGAAAACACCGTGGGAGTAAGGGTTAAAATGTTCTGAGGTTAAGAACATAAGAGAAGCCATGTTGGATCAGGCCAATGGCCCATCCAGTCCAACACTCTGTGTCACACAGTGGCCAAAAAATTTATACACACACACACACACACACACACACACTGTGGCTAATAGCCACTGATGGACCTCTGCTCCATATTTTTACCTAACACACTCTTGAAGCTGGCTATGCTTGTAGCCGCCGCCACCTCCTGTGGCAGTGAATTCCACATGTTAATCACTCTTTGGGTGAAGAAGTACCTCCTTTTATCTGTTCTAACCCGACTGCTCAGCAATTTCATTGAATGCCCACAAGTTCTTGTATTGTGAGAAAGGGAGAAAAGGACTTCTTTCTCTACCTTCTCCATCCCATGCATAATCTTGTAAACCTCTATCATGTCATCTCGCAATCGACGTTTCTCCAAGCTAAAGAGCCCCAAGCGTTTTAACCTTTCTTCATAGGGAAAGTGTTCCAAACCTTTAATCATTCTAGTTGCCCTTTTCTGCACTTTTTCCAATGCTATAATATCTGAGGTGCGGTGACCAGAATTGCACACAGTATTCCAAATGAGACCACACCATCAATTTATACAGGGGCATTATGATACTGGCTGATTTGTTTTCAATTCCCTTCCTAATAATTCCCAGCATGGCGTTGGCCTTTTTTATTGCAATCGCACACTGTTACTTCTCTGAGGTCACTTCTCTGTTCAAATTCATAACCCCCTCCCTCAAGCTACATGTAGTTGGGGGCTGGGAGGGGGGAAGGCGGTGGGGGCCTATGTGTGATCATTCACAAATCTGTTCCTGCAGCGTGTAGCTGGGCACATGTTGTACCCGGCCTTCTTTTCGCTGCCACTAGAGGGCACTCCGACTTCCCTTTTCTTTCTTCCCAGTCCATTGAAGACTACTTTGCTCTCCAATACACATGCCCTTATTTGAGGTCACGGGCGTTCTTTCCGAACTGTTTTCTTTAGAAGGGAGAAGTCGTGACAAAGACAATACATGTCTGCAATACAGAAGAGCTCAAGTGGAAGTGAGATCCAGTGAAAACTCAAGTTTATGAATCACAGTTTTTGCAATGCTTGGTGTTAACTCAGTACAGGATGGTTTTCCACAAACTGAGATCAAAAGAGGGGTGTATGTAGGGTTGCCAATCTCCAGGTGGGGGCAAGGGGATCCCTGGTTTAGAGGCCCTCCCTCAGCTTTAGGATCATCAGAAAGCGGGGGGGGGGGAATGTCTGCTGGGCACTCCGTTATTCCCTATGGAGATCAATCCCCATAGGGTATAATGGAGAATTGATCTGGGGTTCAGGAGGCTGTTCTTTGAAGTAGGGGCACCAAATTTTTGGCATAGCATCTGGTGTCTCTCCTCAAAACTCCCCCCAAGTTTCAAAACGATTGGACCAGGGAGTTCAATTATATGAGCCCCAAAAGAAGGTGCCCCTATCCTTCATTATTCCAAATGGAGGGAAGGCATTGAAAAGGCATGTGGTCCCTTTAAATGTGATGGCCAGGACTCCTTTTGGAGTTCAATTATGCTTGTCACACCTTTGCTCCTGGATCCACCCCCAAAGTCCCTAGATATTTCTTGGGTCAGACCTGGCGACCGTAGGAGAGTGTGGGTGGATAATACATCTGCTTAAGGAAAATCAGAAACCAATACTGGTATTCAGATGGTCTTTGCACAATGTCCATAGAAGGCTCAAAGTGGATTGCCTGTCTTCCCTGCCCCGTTTTACATGCAAAGGGAACTAAAAGAAGAATTAGACTGCTTTCTTTAAGACATGAGCACAGCAAAAGCCTTTTCTCCATCTACAACTACCGGAGGAGGAGACTGCAGATTTATATCCCACCCTTCTCTCTCAATCAGAGACTCAGAGCGGTTTACAATCTCCTATATCTTCTCCCCCCACAACAGACACCCTGTGAGGTGGGTGGGGCTGAGAGGGCTCTCCCAGCAGCTGCTTTTTCAAGGACAGCTCCTGCGATAGCTACAACTGACCCAAGGCCATTCCATTAGCTGCAAGTGGAGGAGTGGGGAATCAAACCTGGTTCTCCCAGATAAGAGTCCGCACACTTAACCACTACACCAAGAACAGAGTGGTTCCTGTATTCCAGCAGAGTCTGAAGACCGGCTGGGGTCAGGACTTTTGAGTGCCACTCAAGACCCCAGACAGGGATTCCCTTTAACCCCTTAGGGTTGCCATCCTCCAGTTGGTACCTGGAGATCTCCCACTGTTTTCAACTGATCTCCAGACAACCAAGATCAGTTCCCCTGGAGAACACGGCTGCTTTGGAGGGTGGACTCTATGAAGATACAATTCAAAGTCTACTGCAATGCCCATTTCAGCAATAGTAACTCTGTATAGAGATCAAGATGGTACCCGTGTTAATGTCTGTAGCAGAAAAGGGCAAGAGTCCAATAGTACCTTAAAGACTAAAAAAATGTGTGGCAGGGCGAGCGCTTTTGTGAGTCACCGCTCACTTCTTCAGATATCGGATACCCTGACATAAATTTTTGTTAGTCTTTATTATTATTAATTATTATTAATAGTTTATTTATATTCCGCCCATTCCCCCGTAGGGGCTCAGGGCGGAGCACAACATAAATAAAAAAATCACAATAAAATCATCTATTAATAAAAAATCAATTGCAGGTGCTATTGGACGCTTGCTCTTTTCTACTGCTCTATAAAATAAAAGTGACTCTGGAAAACTGAAGAAATGAGCAGTGACTCATGAAAGCTCATGCACTACCACGAATTTTGTTAGTCTTTAAGGTGCTGCTGGACTCTTGCTCTTTTCTACTGCTAGAAAATGGGGGGCAGGTTGTTTCTTGCACGAGGAAAGAAATTGTCTGCCCAATAGTTAAATACTTATTGGATAAAGAAATTATACCTACCAACCCTGTTTACAACAACTTGATTTATTTTTGAAATTGTGTATATAGATATAATAATTCTGCTTTGTTATCTTATTCCTTTGTGGATGATCCAGATGACATAACCATATTTAATTTTATTTGCAATAAAAATTTAAAGTTAAGAGAGCCAGTTTGGTGTAGTGGTTAAGTGTGTGGACTCTTATCTGGGAGAACCGGGTTTGATTCCCCACTTCTCCAATTGCACCTGCTAGCATGGCCTTGGGTTAGCCATAGCTTTCGTAGGAGTTGTCTTTGAAAGGGAAAAAAGCTCTCTCAATCCCACCTACCTCACAGGGTGTCTGTTGTGGGAGGGGGGGGGAGGTAGAGGAGATTGTGACCGCTCTGAGACTCAGATTCAGAGTATAGGGCAGGATATAAATTAAACATCTTCTTCGTCTTCTTCAAAAAAAGGAAAGAAATTGTCAAGATTGGTGTTTAAAGAATAAGGGTTTTGCTATGTCTTGCATACGTACTTTAGCGAACGGACATCAATTCCGTTCTAACGCATAGTAAAAGGTAAGCTGTGCGAGCACTAGTCGTTTCCAACTCTGGGGTGACGTTACAGGACTGCAATGCACTCTGGGTTGCAACCTAGGGAAACTGAGCATTTTGGAGAACTTGCTATCCCTGGGAGTCATCATTATTTACCCCATAACAGTAACAAAGGCTTCCTCCCTATATGTTGTTTAGGAATTTGATTGAACTGAAAGCCCCCCCCCCCCAGTCAAAGTCGGTCCCCATTGTGCCTGACTCTGTCCATGAATAGCTTTGAGGTCACTTCCCCAAGAGCTGGCGGCATCCGAGCAGAGACAACAGATGGACGGAACAAAGGGACGGGAGGACCACAAGGTAACACGCCGGGTTTCCTAAGCCTCTGTCCTCAACCCGCCAGCTGCCCAGCCATTGTCACTAATTGGCTGGGGTATTTATCGAATTAGTTCCTTCCCTATAATCAAGAAACATAACCAGTCAAGTGCAAAGGGGAGAGGGGAGCAAGAAAACTACCCTGACATTCTTCTGTAGCTCACATTACACTGCTCTCAACCGCTGCCCCATGGACCGAAGCCCTGCATGCTGGCAAATCCACACACTGGCTTAAGAGTCCCAAGCCAATCTCTCCCCATTCTTCTTTAGGGTGAATTGGAGTTGCCAACCTCCCTCCAGGTGGGCAAAGCAACAAAGGGGAGGGACGGTGGCTCAGTGGCAGAGCATCTGCTTGGCAAGCAGAAGGTCCCAGGTTCAATCCCCGGCATCTCCAACTAAAAAGGGTCCAGGCAAATAGGTGTGGAAAACCTCAGCTTGAGACCCTGGAGAGCCGCTGCCAGTCTGAGTAGACAAATACTGACTTTGATGGACCGATTCAGTATAAGACAGCTTCGTATGTTCATATATTCAATACAACACTGTGACTGATCAGAAAAACCACATATGTTGTTAGAAGCTTTTCTGATTACCTCTTATCTATTGTTTCACAAACTCATACAGAGGTACAACAATAATTTACAAGGGTAGAAAAATCAATTTTTTGCAAAAATCCATTGTACCCTTGTAAATTATTGTTGCATCTTTGTATGAGTTTATGAAACAATAGATAAAGAGACCCTAAGAAAAGCTTGTAATGACATAAGTGGCGTTCCTGATCTGTCCCGGTGTTGTATTGTCGCTTTGCCGCCTGTCCATGACTCTCCCTTATGGTTGGTGGAGCCTCCAGGTGGGGCCTGGAGATCTCCCGCTTTTACAAGTTGTTATGTATGAGAGTCATTGTCGTGATCAATGGTGTTCCTGCCTGGCTCACTGGAGCCTGAAGGACTGAGCTTGGGGACTTGGGAACAATGGGCAGTGGGATCCAAATGCAGACTGCCCTGCTCCAATCACGAGCCCCCTGCTGGTTGGAATGACCCAATAACATGCTAGCACGGGAACCCAGTGTTGTATATAGTTGGCCCAGCGGGTCCCGTTCTCCAGCCTTGCTAGTGCAGCCACCCACCATGCTGTACTCAATAAAGAGCTTGTTATCACTACCGCCTCGCCTCATCCATGCATAAAGGTAAAAGGAGTCCCCTGTGCAAGCACCAGTCGTTTCCGACTCTGGGGTGATGTTGCTTTCGCAGCGTTTTCACGGCGGACTTTTTACGGGGTGGTTTGCCACTGCCTTCCCCAGTCATCTACGCATATTATACAAGTGATCTCCAGTGGGCAGAAATCAGCCCCCCTGGAGAAAAAGGCGGCTTTATGGCATTGTACCATGCTGAGACCCCTCCCCTCCCCAAACTTTGCCATCTCCAGGTATTTTCCAACACAGACCTGGCAACCCTGGGGTGAATTCACATTATCGTATGCACCGCAATCCGATACTCCCCACCACAAGTGCTCCAGAACATGCATGTCCTTAAAGTACTACCTAACAGTCCTATCCGTGCTCAGACTGGGGATTAATGTAATTCATTAAGGTATTTCCCCTCTAGTTTGTTTACCTTGAAATCTCATCAGCAGCAGGTTCTTATTTCAGACTCTTCCTTGCTGGTTGCTTATTAGAATGGAGGGAGTCCAAAATTCCAAGTGTCTGCGTATCTTTGCTGGGGAGGGGGGTCATTTCCCACCCACCCACCTCTTTTCAGTCCATTGTACATTCACGTGCAGAGCAGAGCAAACAGTTACTTCCCAATTACCAGGTAAGCGCGCATTGAAATGTTAAGAGGCCTGCAAACTTGCAAACTCCCTCAGCCTTTCCAAAACGCTCCCCCAAATAACAAAGTAATAATAGTAATCAGAAGTACAAATAGGTCAGCCACCCTTTCATCTTGAAAATTATGGACCATCAACCATTCACTGCTTCAGGCAAAATTAGAAGGAAATTATTGTGACCTCAGTATTAATCATAGATACATAGTTACACAATTTTAATTCTAGATGTAAAGAGATGAGAATCAGGTCAAAACGCCTGGTGGCTGTTATCGCCCCTTTATTTTCCTGGAGGGCAGTTTTAGCTTTCGAACTTGATATGACCAATCAGTGCCAGAGCTTAGAGCCTTCTGGATAGGGTTGCCAACTCTGGTTTGGGAAATTCCTGGAGACTTAGGAGCAGAGCATGATGCTGTAGAGCCCACCCTTCAAAGTCCCCATTTCCTCCAGCAAACTGATTCCTGTCATCTGGAGATGAGTTTGATTGTAATTCTTGCAGATCAGCCATGTTGGAATCCTTTGTTTGGTTCTGATCATTAGGGTTGCCAGCTCCAGGTTCAGAAATCCCTGGAGATTTGAGGGTGGAGTTTGGGAAAGTGGGGTTTAGGGAGGTGAAAGTTCTATAATAACATGCAACAGTCCAGTGACTGGAGTGGCATCTTTAAGACCAACGAAGTTGCATTCTGGGTATAAGCTTTCACGTGCATGCACAAGAGATCCAGTCATGCAGGTGTGCATGCCCATGAAAACTTATACCCAGATTCAACTTTGTTGCTCTTAAAGGTGCCCCTGGGCTCAAAACTTTTTCTTTCATTTCCGACCAACATGGCTACCCACCTGGATAATGACATGCAGTTCACCTTCCAAAGCAGCCACTTCTCCAGGAGAAGAGGAACAAATGTTTTTAAAAATAAAACACAGGGCTTTTTTGAGCAGGAATGCACAGGAATGCAGTTCCAACTGGCTTGGTGTCAGGGGTGTGTGGCCTGATATGCAAATGAGTCCCTGCTGAGCTTTTTCTACAAAAAAGCCCTGTAAATACATAATAAATAAATATGTTATATATGTAGTCTGAAGATTAGTTCTAATTCCAGGCAATCTCAACTTCCCACCTGGATGCTGGCAACCCTATGCTCTCTCTCTATATATATAAATATATATGTGTGTGTGTATAGTTGTTGTTCAGTCGCACAGTCGAGTCTGACTCTTTGCGACCCCATGGACAAAGTAATGCCAGGCCCTCCTGTCTTCCACCATCCTCTGAAGTCTGCTCAGATTTGTGTTAGTTACATCCGTAACGCTGTCCAGCCATCTCATCTTTTGCTTTCCCCTTCTTCTTTTGCCTTCTGTCTTTCCCAGCATCAGGATCTTCTCCAGTGAGTGCTTCCTTCTCATTTGGTGGCCAAAAGATTTGAGCTTCAGCTTCAGCATCTGACCTTCCATGGGACAGTCAGGGTTGATTTCCCTTAGGACTGACTTATATATGTATAATCCAATCATGCAGGTGTGCATGCCCACAAAAGTTGATAGATAGATAGATAGATAGATAGATAGATAGATAGATAGATAGATAGATAGATAGATAGATAGATAGATAGATAGATAGATAGATAGAAAGGACTCAGAGGACATCTGGCTCTGAAAAGTAACCAGAATGTAGGCATAACAGTGTCATAAAGTCATGGAGGCTCTGGAGACGGGTATTGCTCTTCTGCGTAACCCCTTCAGGAACCAGGACTCCTGCTTCTCTGCTGCTGGGGGATGAGTGGGCAGAAGGCTCTCCCACACACAGATGGCGATTGGTGGAGAAGCCTTTGTACAGGCTTCTTTCTCCCAGATTTATGGCCGTCCTTTCATTGCATTTTGTTCCCCTCCATCAGAAATAAAAGCCACCCGAACAGAAAAGACATCTTGAGCTCAACGTGAACAGAAAACACAAGGCGAAGATGCTCCCACGACAGCCGCTTTAGGTTATTACATTAGGGCCCAGGTTGGTTTGCATTGCAACAAAAGCGCACCGAGCCAGTTTGGACATCACAACCGAATTACAGAGGGTCACTTCAAGGCAAAGAAGGGGCTGAGACGGCTGGCAGAAAGGAGTCCGCATGTGAAAGGGGAAGGTAGACTTGCTTTGCCCCACCCCCACTGACTGGGGGTCAAACTGCAGCTGGTTGCCATGCCCCTGCCATCGATCCCGAACTGGGATTGCCTGGTATGACCTCGTCAGGGAAGTCTGGGACTTATGATAGGGGAATGCAGGGCTTTTTTTGTAGCAGGAACTCCTTTGCATATTAGGCTACACCCCCCTGATGTAGCCAATCCTCCAAGAGCTTACAGGGCTCTTAGGAGAGGGCCTGCTGTAAGCTCTTGGAGGATTGTCTACATCATGGGGGGTGTGGCCTAATCAGGGGTCGTTTTGTAGAAAAATAGGTGGCAGAACTTATTAGCATAACTCATTAGCATATGCCATTGCCCCCCAGCCAAAAGCAACCCAATGCCTGAAAGGAGAGTCCCTGGGGAGCGAGGCCTGCTTGGGCTGGCTAGAGATCCAGCCAGCCCATGCAGGCCTCACTCATCTGGGGCTCTCCTTGGCCACCACCACCACCACCCAGTCAAAAGGCCAGAAAGCCACCCACTGCCCAAAATCACATAAGAAGTGGAGAAAGGGTGGCGTGGGCGTCTCCAGGGGTTAATGAGGGCTTCTGGGGGCATGGCAAAGCTCCTGGTGGCTGGCAGGCTGGCTGCTTTCCTAAGCCAGGGATTGTTAAGAGGAAGGGGAACCATCAGAAAGGTTCAGGAGCTGCACTCCTGTGAGCTCCTGCTAGATCTGAGGCCTAGGCCTAATATGCAAAGGTGTTCCTGCTACAAAAAAAAGACCTGCAACTCAGTATTGTGTTCTTTCTCTGACTGGGGCAGCTAGGGTTGCCAGCTCTACGTTGGGAAATTCTTGGAGATTTTGGGGGTGGAGCCTGAGGAAGGGAGGGATCTCTACTGAGTATAATGCCATAGAATCTACCTAACTCTGGGTTGGGAAATGTCTGGATATTGGGGGGGGGGGGGGGGGTGGAATGTTAGGAGGGCAGATTTTGAATTGGGGAAGGAGTTCAGTATGTAAGTTCAGCATCTTAAAGGTACCACTGGACTCTCACATTGTTCTATTGCTTCAGACCAACACAGTGACCCACTTCATAGCGTGGTTTTTGAGGGGAAAAATTAAGTCAGGGAGAGCTCCTTGGTAGAAGGGCAAGATAAAAATGTGGCATACCCAGGGCCTTTTTTTGTAGCAGGAACTCCTTTGCATATTAGGCCACACACCCCTGATGTAGCCAATCCCCCAAGAGCTTACAGGGCTCTTCTTACAGGGCCTGCTGTAAGCTACAGAAGGATTGGCTACATCGGGTGTGTGGCCTAATATGCAAAGTAGTTCCTGCTACAGAAAAAGCCCTGGGCATACCAATCACTCCCAAGCTTCCTGGGAACATATGAACCTGTTGTATAGTAAGTATAAGCGGTTGACTGGACTTTTACAGTTAGTTATAATCTACTCAAATTGGTATCTGAAGACAGGAGTGATGACTCTTGAAGCTTCTACACTGAAAATCTGGGTGGTCTCTGAGGTACTACAGGACTCAAACCTAGTTCTTTGCTTCAGACTAACAAGCTGACCCTCTGAAACTATCAGACTAGTAGTACAACTGGAACCGGTGTGAAGATAAGCAATATAAGATGACCACCGGAAGAAATAAAACTTTCACACAAAGTGTGTAAATATGCGTTTTTAGTGAAGTTAAACAAAAACAGAACTAAGAAACACTGAACATTCTTGACATTTTTCCCACAAAGTCTCTCAACAGTCACAAAGAACGATAGCCTCTTCAAACAGGACTTAATGAAGACGTGGGTGACGTCTTTAATTTCTTAGTGTTTCACTCGTGACTAGTAGTGGCTCTTCACGGTCTCAGGCAGAGGTCTTTCACAAAACCTACAACGTGACCCTTATAACTGGAGATGCTTGGGATGGGACCTGTGACGCTCTGCCACTGGGCTATAGCCCTTCCTCTTAAAACACACACAAAAATGCCTTAATACAGAGCCAGAATACTGATTTCTCAAATGAGGCCTTTTTCCCCCCGGGGGGAACACCGCGGAACAGAGTTCCAGAACCAATTTGTGGAAACAGAATTCTCAAGAAATGATTCAAAGGTCATGAGGGGCACCTGTGTGTTTCTCCTTCATCCCCTTCTTAAGAGCTCAGCACCTCTTTTTCCAGAAAAAAAGCCCTGGCAAAGATGATATCCTCTGTTCTGCCTGGTATAGCTCTCCAGGATCTTGGGTAGTATTGCCCAGTCCAGGTTGGGATTTTTTTTGGGGGGGGGGGGCACTGAGAAAGGTGGTGTTTGGGGAAAGGGAGGGACTTCCATGGGGCATAATGTCCTAGAGCAGGGGTGTCAATCTCATTTGTTATGAGGGCCAGATCTGACACAAATGAGACCTTGTCAGGCCAGGCCATGAGTGTCATAAAATGTAATGCCAAGTAGCAGAGATATAAACTTTATGAAGGACACAAACAAAATTAAGGATTTTTTAAAAACTTAAAATAAAACATGCTTAAAACATTAGCACTCATTGGTCTTTAAAGGGGCTTTCTTTGTATCTCTCCCATGGGATCCAGGGAACTGGGCAAAGGAAGCTCTGGCTCTTTCCTTCTTCTCCAGGGGAGGAGCCTCAGCCAATAGAAGGAGGACAGGCTTGGCTTAGTAGCTCTGCTGTGTAATTTTTTTTTTTTCATTTCAAAATTTTCTTTATTGAAAATTTGAACAGCTTACATAAAATCATAAAGTTCAAAATATGATAGAACTTAAATTCCACACATAGATAATAACACAAAAAAATAAATCTAAGTTAAATAATTAGCAAAATGAATTCTTAAAAAAGGCGACCACTTTTCTATTACAGACTTATATTGAGGTGTTATAGCACATGACTGCACCTCATTAGTGATCTTATCAATAGTAAAATAATCCCAAACTTTGAGATACCAAGCTTGAATATTGGGAGACTGCACATCTTTCCATTTACAAGCAATGACCGCTTTAGCTGTTGTAAGTAAATTCATTATAAGCTCTCTATCTTGTCTTGAGGCAGAACCAGATTCCCATCGATTTAGAAGAATCAAACTTGGGGAGAAAATGGAATCTTAACACCTGTGATCCTGAAAATTTCCTTAATCACCTGTTTCCAAAAAATGATAATCACAGCAAGACCACCAAGCATGAAAAAGGTTGCCCTAGAACCACAACCTTTCCAACAATGTGGGGGCAGGTCAGAGATTGAGTGCGAGAGTTGAGCAGGGGTTAGGTACCATCTAGAAATCACCTTATATGTTTGGAGCCTAATATTAAAAGCAGGTGATGTGTAATTGAGAAAGCCTGGCAAAGCAAGCTCTCCCTCCCCTCCTCTCCAAGGGAAAAGCCTCAGCCAACACAGAAAATAGAGGTTTTGCTCTGTAGTTCCTGTGCGATTGATCAAGCCTGGCAAAGCAAGATGTGATGCAGAAGGAAGCAAGAGAGGGGGAGAAGGAAGCAGATGACAGCCAGTTACTTGGGGGCCGGGCCGTGTGTTTGACACCCCTGCCCTAGAGTCCACCTTTTCTCCAGGTTAACTGATTTCTGTCCTCTGGAGATCAGCTGTAATCCCAGGAGATCTCCACCCACAATCTGGAAGTTGGCAAGCCTATGGGTCAAGATCTCACCACCTACAACTGGAGATGTTGAAAGACTGAGCCTGGGGCCTTCTGCACGCAAACTCTATCAATGAGCTAACCAACAGTTTTATTTTTATTCTAGGACGTTTCCCGGGAATAGCGTAGCATGCAATTACATAGATCCTCCTTTTATGCTGTTGAATAAACTGCCAAGAATTTAAAATCGTGCTTGCATTGCCTTGTTTGTATTTCATAACGGCTTGCGTCCATTATGCCGGGACAGAAGTATAGAAAATGAACAAATGAATAAATGTGTGTTATTATGAAGCATTTTATAAGACCCCCCTACATGATGTCCTGTGCCGTATTACCTACGAGTCTGGCAAGCCTGCTTGAATGGAAATGCAAAAATTGAACCTGGTTTCGACGAGGGTGGAAAAACAATGTTTATTACTTTATGATTACATAACGTCTTGAATCAACATATCTACGACAGCCATGCCTTCCCACTACATTGCCGAGTGTTTCCTTTAAATCCATAATGAGCTTAAGTGCTTTCAGCGACAATGGGTGGTCAGATGCCAATTCGCACCAGGCAGCCAATTCAACAAGCTATAGTGGTTTTAACACAATGTCTCCTACTGCTTTTTTGGCTAAAGTAGAATTTTTTCCCCCTTGTGCATGCAAATGGAACACACACAAAACACCCTACGAAACCACCAAACCCTTTCTAAATGTGCTAGAACCTTTCCTGGTTCAAGCTTATCATTAGTATTAAAAGCTTATCTTTGCTCGCTCTGTTACAATAAAAGCTTGGAATAGAGTATCATTTGGCATGTCATAATTTAATCAAACGGGCTGCGTGCAAGCAGAAGCCTTGGCCGGAGAGCTTTCAGAAAACACAATCTATCTCAAAACGACTGTTCCCAGGAACCGAGAAGAACGTTTGCAGTTCAAGGTTCACACGTTTCCCAAGTGCTGCAAGAGTAGGGTTGCCAATCCCCAGCTGGGGGAAGGGGATCCCCTGATTTGGAGGCCCTCCCCCCGCTTCAGGGTCGTCAGAAAGCGGGGGGAGGGGAAGGAAATGTCTGCTGGGAACTCTTTTTATTCCCTATAGAGATTTATTCCCATAGAAAATAATAGAGAATTGATCCACAGGTATCTGGGGCTCTGGGGGGCCTGTTTTTTGAGGTAGAGGCACCAAATTTTCAGTATAGAATCTAGTGCCTCTCCCCAAAATACCCCCAAAGTTTCAAAAAGATTGGACCAGGGGGTTCAATTCTATAAGCCCCAAAAGAAGGTGCCCCTATCCTTCATTATTTCCTATGGAAGGAAGGCATTGAAAAGGTATGCCGTCCCTGTAAATGTGATGGCCAGAACTCCTTTTGGAGTTCAAATATGCTTGTCACAGCCTTGATCTTGGCTCCACCCCTAATGTCTCCTGGCTCCACCCCCAAAGTCTCCTGGCTCCACCCCCAAAGTCCCCAGATATTTCTTAAATTAGACTTGGCAACCTTATGCAGGAGCCCGATTTGGATCAAGACCACAGTGTGGGGGAAGCCTTGCACTGTTTCCCCAAACTGGCCCAGGCAAGTAATTTGACTCCATGGAAGGTTGCACTTAGTAGGGGATATACCCTGCTTTCCCAACTAATGAGGACCGAAAGTACTTTACAATAATAAGGGCTCTTTTTGAGCAGAAATGCACAGGAACACAGTTCCACCTGGCTTGGCAACAGAGAGTGTGGCCTAATATGCAAATGAGTTCAGGCTGGGCTTTTTCTACAAACCTCCCCTGTGTGGAACAATGGTGACATCAGGGTGTGTGGCCTAATAGGTAAATGAGTTCAGGCTGGGCTTTTTCTACAAACCTCCCCTGTGTGGAACAAAGCAGATGCTCTGTCACTGAGCCATAGCCCTTCTCCATCTAGTTTGCCCCTTAGCAATTACATCCATAGTGGCTTTATTTATTTATTGAACTTTTATTCCACCCTCCCTGCAAGTGGGCTCAAGGCAGATCACAACAAAGACAGGGTCAGGGACCCATTACAATACAATTAATAATAAATAAAACAATTAAAACGGTAGATTAAACCGGGTGGTAGCATGATACATAAAAACCTTTTAAACTCACATAAATTAATCAGGAGGATACAGGTGGGTTCTTTGGGACTGGCTAGGAAACAAATGAGTACAGGTTGGCTTCTGTCATCCTTCTTATGCTGTGGCTCCCACTCCACCTTAAGAACATAAGAAAAGCCATATTGAATCAGGCCAATGGCCCATCCAGTTCAACACTCTGTGTCACACATAAGAACATAAGAGAAGCCATGTTGGATCAGGCCAATGGCCCATCCAGTTCAACACTCTGTGTCGCACATAAGAACATAAGAGAAGCCATGTTGGATCAGGCCAATGGCCCACCCAGTCCAACATTCTGTGTCACACATAAGAACATAAGAGAAGCCATGTTGGATCAGGCCAATGGCCCATCCAGTTCAACACTCTGTGTCACACATAAGAACATAAGAGAAGCCATGTTGGATCAGGCCAATGGCCCATCCAGTCCAACATTCTGTGTCACACAGTGGCCAAAAAAAACAACAGCTGCCATCAGGAGGTCCACCAGAGGGGCCAGGACACTAGAAGCCCTCACATTGTTGTCCCCCACCCCAGCATCAAGAATACAGAGCATCACTGCATCTTCTGGGGCTCACAGAGAGTTCCATGGGGACTGTGGAGGGGCTTCCACTCCCCCTGAATCATCCAATTCATAGCTTTGGCGTTGCCAACACTGGCTTGGGAAATACCTGGAGATTTTGGGGGTGGAGCCTGGTGAAGGAGGGCTTGGGGAGGCACATGATCTCAGTGGGGTATAATGCCATAGGAGTCCACCCTTCATATTCGGCAGGGGAACTGATCAGTTGTAATTCTGGGAGATCTCCATGCCCCACCTGCAGGCTGGCAACCCTATCCTGGGCTATGGTTGGATGCTCAGGTCTCCTTTGTGGCACGTGGTGCCATTTATCTGTTACAGCCGCTCTCCAAAAAACATGATCTGACCTAAGCGATCCATGTTCCGAATCAATCCAGGTTTGTGCTGCATATGAGAAGGGTGGCCAGCTCTGGGCTGGGAAAAACCTGGACAGTTGGGGTGTTGGGCCTGGGGAGGGCAGGGGTTGGGGGAGGGGAGGGTATAAGGCCATAAGGTTGCCAGGTCTGACTCTGGAAATATCTGGGGGCTTTGGGGGCAGAGCCAGGATCAAGGTTGTGACAAGCATGATTGAACACCAAAGGGAGTTCTGGCCATCACATTTAAAGAGTCCACGCTCCTTTTAAATGCTTCCTTCCATTGGAAATAATGATGGATGGGGGCACTTTCTTCTGGGGCTCACAGAACTGGACCCCCTGGTCCAATCTTTTTGAAACTTGTTTTTTGTTTTTGTTTTGAGGAGAGACACCAGATGCTATGCTGAAAATTTGGTACCTCTGCCTCAAAAACCAGCCCCCCCCCCAAGCCCCAGATACCCACAGATTGAGTCTTCATTATACTCTGTGGCAGTGGCCCCCAACTTTATAGGCACCAAGGACCAATTTCGTGGAAGACAATTTTTCCACGGACTGGAGGCAGGCAGTGCTGGGGATTTTGCCACCCCAGGCTGCCCCCTCTGCCCACACAACATCCCTGCCCCCATGGGTTTTGTTAAATGGGGGGGTAGACTGGGATTGTTTCTGCCTCCCTCTCCCATTTAAATACCCCCACTGATCAGCTGATCGGTAGAGGTCTATAAATGAGGGGTATGCAAAGGTCACAGCAGTGCTGCCCCTTCTGCTGGCCTGGGACCTGGGCGGATGAAAGAGATGGTGTGGCCTCGCTCCAAGGCTGCCTCCCCTGCAAGGGAAGGCAGCCTTGGAGTAAGGCTGTGCTACCTCTTTAGTCCAGGGCTGCTCTGCATCCCAGTTGCTAGCAGCCCACAGACCGGTATTGGTCCGGTATTGTGAGCTACTGCATAAATTACTTTGCTCTGGGGTAATTTTTCATGAGCTAAGACAAAAAATGTGTGAGCCAGAGGCTAAAAATCTGTGAGCTAGCTCTCACTGACTCAGTTTAGAGGGAACTCTGCTGGCTACCCATCTGTTTCTGGGCACAAGTCAAAGTGCTAGTTCTTACATTTAAGGTCCTAAATGGCTCTGAGCCAGAGTACCTGAAAGACCATCTCATCCCATACTATCCATTCTGCCAGTTAAGATCTGCTTCTCAAGCACTGCTCTCTGTGTCCTCACCTTCAGAGGTGAGCCAGAGACCTTTTCTGTGATGGCACCTCACCTCTGGAATGCCCTCCCCCCTTGAGGCTTGTCTGTCTCCTGCTTTACTTTCTTTCAGGCACCAATATTTACCCTGGCTTTTAACTAGGGATGCATCTTATCAGCTTTTTAATGGTCTGCCTCTGTTCTATGACCCTGACCAAGGTGGCCCAGGCCAGCCCAATATTGCCAGATCTTTGAAGTTAAGCAGGATCAGCCCTGATTGATACTTGGAAGGGAGACCACCAAGGAAGACCACGCTTGCTAAGCAGAGGGAGGAAATGAAAAGCCATCTCTGAGCGGCTCTTGCCTTGAAAATCCTATGAAGTCCTTGGTGTAAATTAGCTGCAAGTTGGCAGTACTTTCTACTTCCTTCTGCTTTATGTTTTTATGCTGCTTATGTCTAATGGTTTGCTTTTTTCAATAGTTTTGGGTTTTAATATGCTTTTCAGCTGTAAGTCACCTCGAGCAGGAATCTGAAGAGGCAGCATAGAAATATTTTAAACAAATCAATAAATTAATAATAAAGAGAATTGTGCTTCTTGCCTGAGTTTTGAATGACTTTTGGCCTTTAGTATTCCAACAACATGACTCTCAATTATTATTTACGTACTTCTTTCTAGGCTGGGGGTCATGGCTCAGTGGTAGAGCATCTGCTTGGTGTGCGGAAGGTCCCAGATTCAGTCCCCGCCATCTCCAGTTAAAATGACACAGCAGTACAGGAGGTGAAAAACCTCCACCCAAAACTCTGGAAAGCCGCTGCCGAACTTAGTGGGCAGGTACTGATCTTGATGGACCAACAGTCTGATTCAGTATAAAGCAGCTTCATGTGTGTTCAGGCGAGCACCGAACTCCAATGCCAGCCTTAATTGAGAACAAGAAGTCTGCTTTGCGTTTCACATCAAAAGCTGGCAAGACCTGTTTAAAGATCATGACCTGAACAAAAAAAAATCTGGTTTTCCTCCCCTTGAAATGCTCTAAATTTTATAACATCTGGCCTGATGAAGAGATCCGGTGAATGCAAAATATTGCACAATATATTGGGATGTTAGGGTTGGCCCTAGCTATAAAAGGCATGATGTGAATTTTGTTCTTTGGGCGAGATGACCAGTGCCAGGTTTATGAAAAGGAAGGAACGATGAGAGTCCAACCGGGAGGAAGGACAAAGGTTGCCCCACACCTGCAGCTGTGGGGGTTTTGCCAGTCCAGCAGCAGAACAGCAATTTGACAGAATACAAATGAAAGGTGGGATACAGAGGCTGTAAATAAACCTGGGACTTTTCATGCCCCGTTTATCACACTAATTAAATCAATCTGCAGTATATGAGATTGTCCAAACCGTAGCATGGCAACGGAGCACTTGCTGTTCACATCTAAGGCCCCAGATTAAATGTCTGGCATCTTCAGGCCTGACCATGATGCAGGAGGGAGGGTGGTCACCACACCTCAAGAAGTATGTTCCAGCATCGGGGAAAGCACAGAAAAGGGCAACTAGAATGATTAAAGGGTTGGAACACTTTCCCTGTGAAGAAAGGTTAAAGCCTTTGGAGCTCTTTAGCTTGGAGAAATGATGACTGAGGGGTGACAGGATAGAAGTTTGCAAGATTATGCATGGGATAGAGAAGGTAGAGAAAGAAGTACTTTTCTCCCCTTCTCACAATACAAGAACATGTGGACACTCAATGAAATTGCTGAGCAGTTGGGTTAGAATGGATAAAAGGAATTACTTCTTCATCCCAAGGGTGATTAACACATGGAATTCACTGCCTTAGGACGTCGTGGCAGCTACATGCATAGATGGCTTCAAGAAGGGATTGGATAAATATCTGGAACAGAGGTCCATCAGTGGCTAGTAGCCACAGGGTATAGATGGAACTCTCTGTCTGGGGCAGTGATGCTCTGCATTCTTGGTGTTTGGAGGGGTGGGATAGTGGGAGGGCTTCTAGTGTTCTGGCACCTCCTGTTGGCACCTGGCTTTTTTGGCCATGTGTGACACAGAGTGTTGGACTGGATGGGCCACTGGCCTGATCCAACATGGCTTCTCTTATGTTCTTATGTAGCTGCTGCCAGTCAGGGTAGACAATACTGACCTTGATGACCAGAGGTCTGATTCAGTATAAGGCAGCTTCATGTGTTCATATTTCCTCCCAGGAACATCCCTGGGTTGGAAGGCTGGCACCTCCAGCTGGATAATTCCTGGAGATTTAGGGGTGGTGCTGGGAGGGCGGAGCTCGGGGGATGGAGGGAGCTCAGGTGAGAGGCCACAGCACATAGTCCACCCTCCAAAGTTGCTCCAGGGAAACTGATCCTGTTCATCTGGTAATCAATTGTAATTCCAATGGACCTCCAGGCTCTACCTTGAGGTGGGTTATCCTATTGGGAAGGGCTGGATAGCAGTAGGGTTGTCAATCCCCAGGTGGGTAATAACAAGAACAAACAACTGCAAAGTTATGAGTTGCAATCAATTGCTAAACTCTTTTATATTCTATTTCAAATACATTTTCCACAAACCAAAATTCTTGTCAATGTCCAAAATATAAATGCTTCTTTATTAGTGCCAAGAGACTGTACTAAAGTCCATTGTCCTATAATTCCTTGTGTTGAGAGTCGTAGACCGTACCAAAATGTTTACCAGTTCTCATGTGAGTAGTAGACCAAAAACTGGCAGGTGCGGCGGCTACACACGTCCTAGGTTCAGTCTGTGTTTTGTTCACCTTCCACCGGCCGCCTGTTTTTACATTCCGGAACCCATGCTAAGGCAATTGCTCATACAATACATTGTTTCATTTTAGCTTGTGCGAATGGTTCTTTGCTGCATAGCAACCGGTGCCTCTCCTCAAAACACCCTCCAAGTTTCAAGAAGATTGGGCCAGGGGGTCCAATTCTAGGAGCCCCAAAAGAAGATCCCCCTATCCTTCACTATTTCCAATGGAGGAATGGCATTTAAAAGGTGTGCAGTCCCTTTAAATGTGATGGCCAGAACTTCGTTTGGAGTTCAACTGTGCTTGTCACAACCTGGCTCTACCCCAGTGTCTCCTGGCTCTACTCCCAAAGTCTCCTGGCTCCACCCCCCCCCCCCCCAAAGTCCCCAGATATTTCTTGAATTGGACCTGGCAACCCTAATTAGCAGACATGACCTGAAGGTCTGTGTGGTTCTCAACTGTGAGAGGCTCGATTTCAATCAGGACCATGCAGTGCAGGAAAAAGCTGCTCAACCTCTTCCCTGTGCCATTTTCCCATCCCGAAACAGCCTGGGGAGCATTGTTTGTCCCACTGGGTGATGGGGGAGGGGGCATATCGTTTTCTCCAGATAGCACTCCTGGGCTGTTTCCAGGGTTGCATTTCCTCCCCCCCCCCCCAATTTCTTTTGTATCCTTTACTCACATGCTAAAAATATACTTGCGAACATTTTCTTTTTAATAAATATTGTTGGAGTATTCGATTAAAAGTCAGAGGCGATGTCCAGACGGATTGAGATGAGACATATGCTTTAAAGGAAATAAAGTTTACTGGAAAACGCTAGGGAAAGGAACTTGGGACAAAATAAAACAATGCATTCTACCTTGCTGAGTACATCCTAACAGCTACATGGCTACTTCCATAACGGAGATTTTTATTGCTTTCTTCTTCCCAGCAAGCACAGAGACTGGAAGAACAGCTGTTAAGCTCGTATAGAAGATAAAAGCATTCTTACAAACAAGGCGTTAGCTGACCAAATAGTAAGGTTACAGGTCAATCCATTTCCTTCTTGGTTTTCCTGGGCTTACTGCAGACAGTTTCTAATTGGGTACAAACTACACTACATCATATCCTGCTTACTAGCTACTAACATTTGTTTAACCACATAATGACTAAAATGTAAATAACTTGAATTTCAACAATATTTTATAACTTTGGATGCTGGGAGTGGTTCTCTGTACCACATAGACCTCCCCCGCTATTTTAAAAGGTGTGCCAAGAGGAAAGCAGGCAGTTGGCAAGCAGCCATTCCTCCAGGGACATACAAGGCAGTAAACTGTCCCTGTGGTGACCAGGCGCTGGGCAGTGGGAGACAGAGAGGCAAGGCCTGAGAACTGGGGAGGGAAGCTGGGAGTCCTGACCCTTCCACAGGTCAGGTGGTGGTGGTAGAAGAAGAACAGAAGAAAAGCCTCTCCAGGTGTGGAGGAACACCTAGGAGGGCAGGGTGGAATACGGCCTGTAGGCCAGAACAGGCATGTTCCACCACAGCATCATTTCTGGTTCAGTACCCAGAAGTGACATCATGACACCATAGGAATGCCTTGAAATCTATGGTAAAACCATAGAGATTTGGGGAATTCTAGAGTGTAATGACACACATCCAGAATTCCTAGAATGTTGTGATAACTGGAAAGTGACACTGTGACATCATCCAGTGTTCTTCCCTACCTGGCATTTTTGCAGTAATGAAGACCCTAGCAAGACTTGGAAGGTGGAAGAATGTCTACTACCCCCTGGCAAATTGGCATCCCTAGCCGTTTCATGTCAAGGAAATAGCGTACGGAAGGGCTTATTGGTCTGACTCAGTGAAAGGAAATGTATGGGTTCAAAAACAAGCAACAACCAATTGCAATTAATGAATTCCTTTCAAAAGGCCAGGATTTAATATGTGGAGCAACCAGAACCATGAGAGTAGCCCCACAACTGTTTTCTCACACCAACACTTCAGGATCACATTGATGGGTAATAATATTGCACTGTATTGTAAGCAAACCAGCATCTCTTACGTTTGAGGTTTTTTGTTCCATTAGAACTCTGCTTAAAAAGGTAAAGGTAAAAAGTCCCCTGTGCAAGCACCAGTCGATTCCGACTCTGGGGTGACGTTGCTTTCACGACGTTTCCACGGCAGACTTTTTACGGGGTGGTTTCCCATTGCCTTCCCCAGTCATCTACACTTTCCCCCCAGCAAAGAACTCTGCTTAGCATATAACAAAAAATTGAGAAGATAATTTCAGAAGCTACAAAGTGCATGGTTCGGCAAACAACTAAGATGCTTTACTGAGCTTCTTAATCTCAATTTAAGCATTTGTAAACCAGATGAGGTCTAAGGCAGGAATCAGCAGAACAGATTAATTAACTGGAACAAATACAGGGACAGAACATGACAATATTTGCAATGATTTTACGACATCTATAAAAAAAATTAGATGTAAAGGATATTAGAAAACTAGGGAATGCCTGATTTATTTTGCCTTTGCTTGCAAATGAGAAATATAAAAATATACTTGATTCAATTAAAACAATTTAAAATTAAGCTAGCATTTTTAGAAAACATTTTTAGAAATGGAAGGAACAGTGTATGTCCTAGGAAGTGACTAGGACTACTACCTCTTCCACTCACACATTTTTCCTCCTTGCTTTTTGGTAATCATAAGGTGACTTACATTTTCTCTTTCTCTAGAAGAAAAACTAGTAGGATCAAATTCCAATAATATGGAATATAAGTACAGGAGAATACATATTATGTGATAACACTGCAATTATTTGAGAACAGGTGACACACTCAGCCAGCTCTGACAGGAAAAGAGATGCGATTTCTTACTTAAAATAAAATGTACAAAAATATAAAAAAAATAGATGGGAGCTGTTGTCCACAGATATTTAAGGAGTTTATTACTTGGTTAGGAACACCTCTTTTTCAGTCCTTAATTAGGAGAGGTTTGCATGTTCCCAACCCTCTGGATGGTCCAGCCTAGCCCAATTTCATCAAATCTCAAAAACTGAGCAGGGTCAGCCCTGGTTAGTACTTGGGATGGGAGACCACCAAGAAAGTCCAGAGTTGCAATGCAGAGGCAAGCAACGGCAAGTCACCGATATCAGTCTCTTGCCTTATGAGGTCACCCTAAGTCAGCTGCAACTTGATGATACTTCCCACCACCACTGTATATTGCAATGTTGGTAGGATTTTACTGTATTTTGCAAAATTTTATTGCATATTGCCAATGCTGCTAGGAATGGATAGATGCAATGGAGCACTAGCATAATATGGCTGACAGGTGTTAAGGTTTGAGAAACTTGATGAGAGCAAGTTTGGTGTAGTGGTTAAGTGCACTGAATCTTATCTGGGAGAACCCGGTTTGATTCCCCACTCCTCCACCTGCTGGAATGACCTTGGGTCAGCCATAGCTCTGGCAGAGGTTGTCCTTCAAAGGGCAGCTGCTGTGAGAGTCCTCTCAGCCCCACCCACCTCACAGGGTGTCTGTTGAGGGGGAGGAAGGTAAAGGAGATTGTGAGCCGCTCTGAGACTCTGAGATTCAGAGTGGAGGGCGGGATATAAATCCAATATCTTCTTCTTTATTGGGGAAGAAATATTTGGCTCTAAAGCGAGATCCTAAAAAAAAATTTCTGTGCTGTTTTAATGTTTTGCAGCAAATGTGGATCTAGAATTTACTCTTCAGTGTATTAGGAGTACCAAAAATTTCTTTTGGAGCTAACTGGGGAAAACCTGGACTTCCACTGGTTTCTAGTTGAATGGTATCTGGAGGACAGCTCTCCTGATGACACTGATATTTTCATAGGAATCAAAGAAATCATCATTATATGAGGGATCAGATTGTGGGAGAACTGATGCTGGATTTTGGAACAACAGAGAAAGTCATCAGAGATTTACATTTTTCCAGCCTCTATGTAAGACGAGCCCTTAATAAATGGATGAACTTCAATCAGCAACTCCAAGTAAATGAGTTAAAACATTTACCCGCTTAAAACAATGGTCTCCATCCAACCCCAGTCATACATAACAAGTTGCACATAATACAAATTCTAGATTTGAATGGTGAAGGGATTCTTATGCATCTCAAAAGAGGCATCCACAATTAAGTGTGGTTAGATGACCAATCACGATGGAACCAGTACTCCCTCTAAGCTGTGGAGTCTTGTGAGCAAAAATTCTTCTTTGTGAGCTACTGGCATTAAAGTTGGGAACTACTGCATAAACTAGTTTGCTCTGCGGCCATTTTTCCAGAGCTAAGACAAAACTGAGTGAGCCAGAGGCTAAAAACCTGGGAGCTGGCTCACACCAACGCAGCTTATCATAGAATCATAGAGTTGGAAGGGACCTCCAGGGTCATCTAGTCCAACCCCCTGCACAATGCAGGAAACTCACAGCTTAGAAGGAACACTGGAGGGGACCAAGGATGCACATTCAGATACACATTGGCTATGAGCCCGCAAGAAAAGAGCCCCATGGCACAGAGTGTTAAAGCTTCAGTACTGCAGTCCAAGCTCTGCTCATGACCGGAGTTCGATCTTGGTGGAAGCTGGGTTCAGGTAGCTGGCTCATGGTTGGCTCAGCTTTCCATTCTTCCAAGGTTCGTAAAATGAGTACCCAGCTTGCTTGGGGGTAAAGTGTAGATGACTGGGGAAGGCAATGGCAAACCACCCCGTAACAAAAAGTCTGCCAAGAAAACGTTGTGATGTGACGTCACTCTATGGGTTGGTAATGACTCTGTGTTAGATCAGGGCAAAGGTTTTGTGATGAACAAATAATAAGTGGAGGCTATGACTGTGGATGTGGGGGAAGGGGGAACTTGCTTTTCGCCCTCCCCATACTGATAATTCTGATATTGTTAGAGGAAGAAGTTTTGCTTCCTCAAGTTTTCCCAATGGCAGCTCCATAAAAGCCCCTGGCTTCTACAGGAGAAGATGACAGGTGAGACGTGTACAAAGACCAAGGCCCATGAATTGTCCTGCTCCTCTGTTCATCACTACACTGGTAGGCATACCAAACCCAGAGCAAAAGTCAAGAGATTCACATCTACTTGACATACTGTATATATTTTAACATGCACAATCTGCATATTGCATTGCTGTTACATGACCACATAAAACTGCCTTATTTATACGTCTCCCAATTTAACATCAGTGATATTCACAATACACTTTAACTCATTCAAAATTCTCCACAGATGGTATCTGCCCCCTAGCAGGCTACACCGAATAGACCCTAAAATTAGTGCTAAATGCTGGAAGAACTGTGGCCAATTCAGTGATTTCATGCATTGCTGGTGGTACTCTCCACTTGTCAGGAATTTTTGGAAACCGGTTTTGTCTGATATCCATCTTACAACTGGAGTCCAAGTCCCAGACTTAACTGAATCAGTTCTTTTAGCTTACTTGCCTTCCTTTTCTGGTAACAAACTAACCTTAACCTTAAATTCATATTTATTGTCTACTGCTAGACAAGTTGTAGCCACAAAATGGAGAGTCAAAGAACCTCCTACAATCCAACAATGACAAAATAAATTCTGGGAATCTTTTGCGTATGGCAAGATCTCAAATAATGCCTTAAGGCCAAATCTAGTAACTTATCAACAGAAATTTCAAGCACTTTGGTACCCCATAGTGGAATACCTGACAAATCATAACGTCATTCCAAAAAATGCTTCCTATCGAGATTTGCTTTACTTCTAATGTTTTGACATGCACCTTTGTATTTATTTTAGCGAACCAAACCTTTTCATTCATTCTTATGTATCACTGTAATGAAGACACTCTGATGTATATGGCTGTTTGTTTGTTTTTGCTTTTTTCATTGAAATGACTTCTTTATTTTGCTATCCCTTTTGTTGTAACCCCTATTTATTTTAATAAAGTTTGATTTATGTGTTAAAAAAACAAAAAAACAAAAACAAAACTGCCTTATTCTGAATCAGACCCTTAGTCTGTAAAGCCACTATTGTCATACTGGCAGTGACTCTCCAGCATCTCAGGCAGAGGTCTTTCACATCACCTTTTACCTCATATTTTTAACTGGAAAGGCTGGGGATTGAACCTGGGACGTTCAGTATTCCAACTAGATGCTCTGCCGCAGAGTCACCGACCTTCCCCCGAGGGAGTTCTGGAGGGGGGGCATTTTTGTTCTTAAAGAAGAATAAGATATTGGATTTATATCCCACTCTCCACTCCGAAGCTCAGAGTCTCAGAGTGGCTCCCAATCTCCTTTACCTTCCTCCCCCACAACAAACACCCTGTGAAGTTTGGTGGGGCTGGAGAGTTCCCACAGAAGCTGCCCTTTCAAGGACAACTCTGCCGGAGCTATGGCTGACCCAAGGCCATTCCAGCAGTTGAATGTGGAGGAGTGGGGAATCAAACCCGTTTCTCCCAGATAAAAGTCCACGCACTTAACCACTACACCAAACTGGCTCACTTAAATAGAGGTGCCACAAGAGCAGCATGTCAGAAGAGGCATTCCTGCCAATGTGAGGAGGAATCCCTCTTCCAAAGGAATGCTTGCTGCCCATGGCATCTTCACAGACCTTAAAATGCTTCTTGAATCATCATTGTCAGAATAAAACCTTACTCCCATCGTACTTTTTAAATTACTTTCTCCTATGTGGCCACAGTGGCATGATGATTTCCATCTGTCGGTTTTGTTTTGGTTATTTCTCAATTTTTTTGCGTGGGGAAAATATTAGAAAGTTTATCAAAACGTAAGAGTTCAGCAAAATTCTCACAGGGGGCCCTGAAGCAAATAGGGGTGTGTATGTAAGAAATAAAGGGGAAAGGAAAGGTCCCCTGTGCAAGCACCAGTCGTTTCCGACTCTGGGGTGACGCCTGCTTTCACAACGTTGTCACGGCAGACCTTTTTTACAGGGTGGTTTGCCATTGCCTTCCCCGGTTATTACACTTTCCCCCCAGCAAGCTGGGTACTCATTTTACCGACCTCGGAAGGATGGAAGGCTGAGTCAACCTTGAGCCGGCTACCTGAACCAGCTTCTACTGGAATCGAACTCAGGTCATGAGCAGAAAGCTCTGGCTGCAGTACTGCAGCTTTACCACTCTGCGCCACGAGACTCTTTAAAAAAGAAAGAGCACGATGGAATTTAGAGGTTCCAGAGCTTTGCTCCTGTAAGCTCCTGCCCAAAATCAGGCCTGACTTGTAAGCATTGTACCCCCCCCCCCTTCATATTTTAGCTGGCACTAGTGTTCTCTTCCATTTCTTCAGATCCTCCTGAAGTTCTGAGCTGAATCGACCTCCAGACGTCATACAGCATCTCTACAAACCTTGACAGGTTTACCGCATTTGGAAAATTCTCTCCCTATCATTCCTTCAGGTTTCTTGGTCTGGCCCCTGACCTGTGGGTGGGTTTTCCTGAAGCCATAAAGCAGTGACACAGCCATTTCCTGTTGCCCTCAAAATCTAACACAGGATATCTCTGTGGTGTTATCGACCACATTTCTTGGAGCGGTTCCAAGAACAAGAACACAAGGGCAGTGGGGGGGGGGGGGCGGGTTGCCACTAGGTTTGGAAAGACCTTTCAGAAGGTTCATTTTCTCTACGTTTTGTACAATTAAAGGGCAGTTTTTGGAAACATGAGACAGTCAGAGTCAAATTTGCTTATGCTAAATCAACAATTGCAAAGCACTTTTCAAATTTTTTTTTTTAATAAGCCTGGCGTAAGAAAGGTATTGCTGTACTTTTCCACTGAAACCTCATACAGGAAAAAGGAAGCATTAGGGCTAATTTTTCTCCCCTTGCTGCAAGCCAAGTCACATTTATTTTTAGCATGTGCCTCAATACACCCTATGCCAGGCCAGCATTATCACTGGCGAACTCATGCAACCCACCACGAGTTACAGACTGCAGCTTGCTGGGGCTTGCCCTCCCCCCAAGTTTTGCAGCCTCAGGAAAACAGGAAAAGCAGGATGTTTACTGAGCTCCTGGTGAGCTGCCATACGTTGACAGTGGGCTGCCTTTGGCTACGTGCAGGGCTTTTTTTGCAGCAGGAACTCATCTGCATATTAGACCACACATTTTAGGTATGATGTAGCCTATCCTCCAAGAGCGTACAGTAGGCCTTGTAAGCTCTTGGAGGATTGGCTACATCAGGGGTGTGTGGCCTAATATGCAAAGGCGTTCCTGCTACAAAAGTAGCCGTGGGAACAGGTGTGAAGAAATCTTTGGCAGGAAGGCGAAGAAGAAGAAGAATTGCAGATTTATACCCCGCCCTTCTCTCTGAATCAGAGACTCAGAGCGGCTTACAATATCCTTTATCTTCTCCCCCCACAACAGACACCCTGTGAAGTGAGTGGGGCGGAGAGGGCTCTCACAACAGCTGCCCTTTCAAGGACAACCTCTGCCAGAGCTATGGCTGACCCAAGGTCATTCCAGCAGGTGCAAGTGGAGGAGTGGGGAATCAAACCTGGTTCTCCCAGATAAGAGTCTGCACCCTTAACCACTACACCAAACTGGCTCTTTCTAAAGGCAGCAATACAGTCCTGATGACTTGATTATGTCAGAATATCATCATGTATTCCAATAGTGAAGTACTCCCCCCTGCATCTAAATCTGTGGATTGTGGCCAAGCTGGTAGTTCTGCAGACTTGGGGGAACCCCTTGCAGAAAAATCTGAAAACTCTTAAAAAGGACAGAAGGCTTAAATCACCTCCCAACAAGAATGTTGTCTGCTCAAGCACAGACAATGCTCCAGCACTCCAGGGCTATTTTTGTAGCAGGAACTCCTTTGCACATCAGACCACACACCCCTGATGTAGCCAATCCTTCAAGAACTGACAGGGCTCTTCATACAGGGCCTATGTAAGCTCCAGTTGGATTGGCTACATCAAGGGTGTGTGGCTTAATATGCAAAGGAGTTCCCGCTACAAAAAAGCCCTGGCTGCATGCATCAGGTTGTCAGCCCCCAAGCAGCACCTGGAGATGGAAAATGGCTGCTTCAGATGGCAGACTCTGAGTTGCTGAGGTCCCTCCACTCCCCAAACCCCACCTTCCCCAGACTCCACCCCCAAAGTTTCCAGGCATTCCTCCAGGTATTTCCCAGAGCTGGCAACCCAAGTTACAAACAATGCTGGTGTCCTTGAATATGAAGCCAAGTTGGAACTGTAGGCCCTATCGATGTCCCTTTCAATAGCTCCCTGCCTGAAGCCAGATTGTGTCTGCAGAGCACTGACGGCAGCACACAGCTTCTTGATCTGATATTAAGGCAACTGCTTAACAGAACCTACTGCTTTAAAAGCAGCTCTGAAATGATGCAGCTTGCAAGCCAGAAAGGATAAGCATGCTGCTTGTTAGGTCATGTTATCAGATACTGTTTTGTTACAGCTGAATTAACAGCTTGTTCTAGCGATGTAGGAGAGCATGGCTGCTCCATCTGCTGTTAATGGAGGATTGATTGTCAATGCTGAAAACCTGCTCTTGGGAACTTGTAATATTTCCTCTTTGTTATGGCTTTCTGGGCTCAGCTGTAGTTCTTTGGAGACAGTACATCCAAGTGCCTGGATGCTCCCCAACCATGCATAGATCCTTCTGAGACACTCACGGCTTTTGTGGTAGCAGGAACTCCTTTGCATATTAGGCCACACACCCCTGATGTAGCCAATCCTCCAAGAGCTTACAGGGCCTACTGTAAGCTCTTGGAGGAATGGCTACATCAGGGGGGTGTACCCTAATATGCAAAGGAGTTCCAAAGCCCTGTGCTTGCCATAGGAGCAATACTGACAGTTTGCATGCATGTAGACCTTCAGAACTATTAGGGATGCCAGCCTCCAGGTGGGACCTGGAGATCCACTGGAATTACAGCTCATCTCCAGACTATGGAGATCTGTTCCTATGCAGAAAATGGATGCTCTGGAGAGAAGACTCTATGGCAGGAGTGGACAAACTGTGGCTCGGGAATCGCATGTGGCTTTCACATACGGTGTGGCTCTCAAAGCCCCCGTCAGCTGGTTTGGAGCAGGAATTTGTCTCCTGAAATCATTTCTCCAAGCCAAGCCAGCCAGCAGCTTGGAAAATGCATTTCAAGTTAAAGTTGCTTTCTTTCCATCTCTCCCTCCCCCATCTATTTGCCTTCCTTCCTGTCTTGTGGCTCTCAAACATCTGACGTTCATGTCTTGTGGCTTGCAAACATCTGACATTTATTCTATGTGGCTCTTGCATTAAGCAAGTTTGGCCACCCCTGCTCTATGGCATTGTACTCCACTGAGGTCCCTGTCCTCCCCAGGTTCCATTCCCAAATCTCCAGAAGCTTCCCGAGCTGGATCTGGCAACCCTAAACCCCATCCCTTACCGATGGTCAGGGGAGACCTGGCAACCATAGTACACATGAACTGCCCAATGGATTTTTCAGGATTCTGGCTTGCAATTAACTGAAGCTGTGTATGTGTATAAAATACATGCTATTCCTGTTCACAGGCAATATGGCAACCACGCATATTAAGAACATAAGAGAAGCCATATTGGATCAGGCCAATGGCCCATCCAGTCCAACACTCTGTGTCACACAGTGGACAAAAACCCCCAAGTGCCATCAGGAGGTCCGGCAGTGGGGCTAGAAGCCCTCCCACTGTGCCCCCCAAGCACCAAGAATACAGAGCATCACTACTCCAGACAATGCCCCTTAAGTACGTTAGAAACCCCATACCCCTTAAGTACATTAGAAACCCCCTGCCTGGTCCATGAGTGGTCTGAGTTTCCCACTTTCATGATTTGGACAAGCTGCACGCTTTCCTACGTTCAGTGACTTGCACGTGTAACAAACGGGAACATCACAGGTATTGGGAACATCACAGATAGCATTTAATCCTGGTTTGTGTGATTGCCAGCTGCTGGTACACATATATACAATGTTCAAAAGGGAGTCAGATCTGGAAACCCTTGATTCTCATGGTCTTACTGTGGGTAAGATGGATGCCCCCATTTTAGATATTATAGAAGAAGCCAGGAGACTCGCTTCTGTATTCTCTTGTTTTAGTGAGAAATGGCTCCCAGTGTTACATATACATATGAACATACATATGAAGCTGCCTTATACTGAATCAGACCCTCGGTCCATCAAAGTCAGTATTGTCTTCTCGGACTGGCAGCGGCTCTCCAGGGTCTCAAGCTGAGGTTTTTCACACCTCTTTGCCTGGACCCTTTTTTTGGAGATGCCAGGGATTAAACCTGGGACCTTCTGCTTCCCAAGCAGATGCTCTACCACTGAGCCACCGTCCCTCCCCTTGTTTCAGCAGTCCTGAAACAGTGTTGTTTCAGCAGTCCTCTCTACACGTTTTAATCAACTTATCATGACTTCCAACCGCACAGCCACAGTTATCTCTACTTTCTTGAAGGGGTTAGACTGGTTTTCCAAGTTTCAGCTCCAGAACTACAATTCCAACATTTATTTTTAAGGTCCAGACCACAGCTTCTCAAATGACCACTTGGAATTCCCAGTTCCTTCAAACGCATTATTCGTTTCTGGGATGGCAACTGATGGTGCAAGCAGAAGCTGTATTTGAGGAACCACCAATCATGGACCACTAACTCTGGAGGATGGCCAATTGATTGTGGGCCCTGCCTTCCCCCACTAATTTACAAATACACAAGGGGGGAAATGGAAACAGCAGGGTCGAAGGTCCACAAAACACAGGAAGGGTGAGATGTAATTATGTAAAATTCAAATACAATCAAGAAAAGCACAGAGAGACTGTCATTGGTGATAATGCGGTCTCCTAAGTTTTGTTAAACTGGTAAGCATTTGTAGTGGCTGAGGAATCCCAAGTCCTTGACAGATGACACAATTCAGCAATAGAATGCTGGAGACTCCCACTGAAATTCTCTCGCTGGAGAATACTGGCTTTTAGATCAGCAACTAGAGTGACCAGGGAGACCGAAATATGTTCCCTCTGGCTTCTGAATGTTGCCATTTTTAATGGCCAAACTCATACTATGCAACAACAATGGGAAAACAACATGGGAATAGCCTTATCCAATGTTCCCTCTAAGCTGCAGAGTCTTGTGAGCAAAAATTCTACTTTGCTAACTACTAGTATTAAAGTTGTGAGCTACTACATAAATTATTGTGCTCTGGGGTCATCCTTCCTGAACTAAGATGAAAATGTGTGAACTGGAGGCTAAAAATCTGTGAGCTAGCTCACGCCAACTCAGCTTAGAAGGAACACTGGGCCTTATCCTATTGAATACCATTGAAATTGTCCATAAAGACGTCACTGACTATAAATCTTGCATTTTACGGCTTTTAACTTCATTGTTCACAATTTCCCCCCCAGGGTGTGTATAGATATATCTGCTGAGAATTCTTTCCATACACCTGATGAAGGAGGCTGGGAGGCACCAAATCTTCTTCTGTCACCCTTTGAAGTACCACAAGATTCCTTTTTGGTGTTGCTGCAACAGAAGAACATGGAATCAGCAACTGGTGAGAGTCATGGCAACATCTCTGCTGGGAAAAGCTGCACCTGTTAAATTTTGGCCTCACAGCTTTTCTGGCGGGTCTCCTCCACGGCACAGGGAGACCCGCCAAAAAACAAAAGCAAAACCTTTCTGGTACACCATCTATGGCTTTGATTGGCTACAGGGTTTTTCATCACACAGATAATAATCTAATTCCTTAAGATATTTATTTATTTATTTATTTTAGTATATTTCTATTCTGCCCGTTCCCCGTACGGCTCAGGGCAGAGTACAACATATGATAAAACAATAAAATACAATTAAAACATTCTATAAACAGACAACTCAACTCATTCCTTTTGGCATTAAAATTCAAACAATAGTATCAATTCCTATTATTAACTTTTCTGCTGCACAACCTTTAGACAGGTAGGTAACACACTTTGTCACCACACAGATAATCATTTCTCTTATCATATCTGAAGAATGAGCAGTGACTCATCAAAGCTCCTCCCCTGCCACAAATTTTGTTAATCTTTAAGGTGCTCCGGGATTCTTGCTTTTTTCTGCTGCTACAGATAGACTAACACAGTTACCCATCTTGATCTATTACAGGGGTGGCCAAACTGTGGCTCTTTCACACATATTGCATGGCTCTCAAAAACCCCACTGCCCCATTGGCCTGTGGTTTGAAGAATGCATTTAAAGTTAACATGGCTTTCTTTCCATCTCTCCCTCCCTCCTCTCTCCCCCATCTATTTACTTTCTTCCCACCTTTCCTTCCTGTCTTGCGGTTCTCAAACATCTGCCTTCCATGTCTTGAGGCTCTCAAACATCTGAATTTATTCTATGTGGCTCTCACCTTAAGCAAGTTTGGCCACCCCTGATCTATTATCATATAATAACACCTTATATTAATAATCTTTCATTAGTGTTGGAATGTGAGATAAAATAATAATAGAAAAAATAGGTGCTTGATCATGATAAGTTATGCATTATAAAGAAATTTAATTACTTGAGGCGATTATCATTCCGAATTCTTTTTTTCACAGTCTCTGATCTCACTGATTGGAAGAAGCCTCAGAGGTGCTGACAGGAATCCCAATATTCTGCTTTATATGTCTCTGTGTGTGTTTCCTTCCCTCCCTCCCAACCAAAATTATTTTACCCCGGCGGGACGGAATAGTGTTGGGTGAGTCAGTCAGTGAGCCAGTGTTTATTATAACAGTCATAGACCAGGTAAAGAGCACAAATCTATCAGTAATAAAAAATACAAATCTGCCAAAGGCAGACTGCTAAAATACATGTCCCTATAATAAAATAACCTTAAAATTTAGCCACCCTGAGCCTGCCTCGGCGGGGAGGGCGGGATATAAATAAAGTATTATTATTATTATTATTAAATATAGATAAAATTTGAGTACCTAACAGTAGTTACTTGTAATAACTCCACAAAGTCTACACTGGGGTGGCCAAACTTGCTTAATGTAAGAGCCAAATTACGGCTGCCAAGCCCCTGGTTCAGCCAGGGTTTCCCCCACCCAAGAGGTTCCCAACCCACCAGCCCACATTAGGCCAGTGGGGGGAACCTTCCCCATGTCGTTGGCACGATGACATCACCCGGAAGTGACATCATTGCGCTGGTACTGATGCACGGTGGCCGCTCTAGGAGAGCCAGTTTGGTGTAATGGTTAAGTGTGCGGACTCTTATCTGGGAGAACCGGGTTTGATTCCCCGCTCCTCCACTTGCAGCTGCTGGAATGGCCTTGGGTCAGCCATAACTCTGGCAGAGGTTGTCCTTGAAAGGGCAGCTGCTTGTAAGAGCCCTCTCCAGCCCCACCCACCTCACAGGGTGTCTGTTGCGGAGGAGGAAGGTAAAGGAGATTGTGAACCGCTCTGAGACTCTTCGGAGTGGAGGGCGGGATATAAATCCAATATCTTCTTCTTCTTCTAGGCATTTCTGGGAAACCTCTACAGTTTTCCTAGACGCTCTAGCCATTTGGGAGGGGGAACTCTGTGGTACAATAGGCCGGAGAGCAGAGGGGACTTGACAACCCTAAGCCACATAGAATAAATGTCAGATGTTTGAGGACCATAAGACAAGAACACCAGATGCTTTAGACCCACAAGACAGGGAGAGAGAGGTAGAAAGAAAGCAACTTTAACTTTAAATGTATTCTCCAAGCTGGCCAATGTGGTGGTGGAGGCTTTAAGAGCCACACAGCCTGTGTGAAATGTTGCTCCCGAGTCACAGTTTGGCCACCCCTGGTCTACACCAAAAGAGCAGGCGCCTATAATTTAAAACTATTCTTCTGCTTGATGACTTGGGCGCAAAGCCTAGCCGTCACTCTAGCAATTGCTGATACATCATCCACCAGCGGCTGGGCTAGTCTGGAATCTGCGCTGCAGAAACGAAAGGCGCGCTTCGGTTTTCCCAGCTTGAGCCACTGGCGAATCTGCCGCGGACTTGCCCGAACGGTGACAGCATCGCCGTCGTGAGATTCCTGGCAAAACTACGGCAAGCGGCTTAGGCCTAATTGCCTCCGGCTTCTCCCCAGCCCACTCATCCGCCTTCCCTTTCCCTCTCCCCCACCTCGATCCCAGACGCCAGTGCGCGGGAAGGGGTGGGGGGGACGCCGCCGCCGGCCTTAGTGACGGTGGGCGTCGCTCTGAGGGGAGAGGCTCTGGGCGGCCGAAGGGCTCCTCCGCCTCAGCCCAGCCTCGCTCAGTGTGACCCATCCAGAGGCAGGCCGAGGCGCGCTTCCTCCTCCTCCTCGGCGGTTGCCAGGCGAAGCGAGAGGGGCGGGGCTGAAGGGAGGGACCGGCCCATGGACCAGCCGGGCCTGGAGCTGAGCCTGAAGGAGCCCAAGAAGAAGAAGAAGCCGCTGCTGCTGCTGCTGGGGGAGGCCGGCCGAAATGCTGGCGTAGCGGCCGAGCCGAGCCGCGGGGGCCTTCGGCGCTGAGGGAGGAGGAGGAGAAGGAGAGGCCGGCCAGGCAGATGCCGCTGCCCTGAGCCTGAGGCGGCGGCCGGGCAGCAGCTGCGGCGCCTCCTCCCTCCCTCCTCCCTTCCCCTTCCCTCTCCTCCCTCTTTCCCTTCCTTCCCCGGCTTCTCTCCCAGCGCGGCCTTCTTCTTCCCCCCCCTGCCTGGACGGACCGCGCCGCCGCCGCCACCATGTCGGCCAAGGTGCGGCTGAAGAAGCTGGAGCAGCTGCTGCTGGACGGGCCGCGGCGCCACGAGAGCGTCCTGAGCGTGGAGGCGCTCCTCGACCTCCTGGTCGGCCTCTACACCGAGTTCAGCCGCGACTCGCCGCTCCGACGGGACAGGCTCGTCTCCGACTTCCTCGAGTGGGGTGAGGACGGGGTGGGTAGTGGGAGAGAAGCGGCTGGAGGGAGCCGGGCACGATGAAGAAGATGATTTATATCCCGCCTTCCACTCTAAATCTCAGAGTGGCTCACAATCTCCTTTATCTTCCTCCCCCACAACAGACGCCCTGTGAGGTGGGTGGGGCGGAGAGGGCTCTCCCAGCAGCTGCCCTTTCAAGGACAGCTCTTCGAGATTTATGGCTGATCCAAGGCCATTCCAGCAGCTGCAAACAGAGGAGTGGGGAATCAAACCTGGTTCTTCCAGACAAGAGTCGGCGCACTTAATCACTATACCAAACTGGCTCTCAAGAGGCCTCCAGAGGCGGAGAGGAAAGACGGATTCTCTGGTGTGTCTGGTGGAAAGACACAGGGAAATAGTGTATGTGTTTGTGACTTGGGAAGGCCTAGCTAGGAAGGACAAGAAGGGGCTGCAAGACCTGTCAGATATCATTTAGGGGTGGGTGGTAAGTGGAAGAAGCGTTGGGAGGGCAGCCAGGCACAAGCAGAAGAGAGGAGAGATTCATAGATGTGCATTTGGGAAGACAATATTTTCCTCAGTGGGGTGTGTGTGGAAAGGGCACACACCAGTGTTCCCTCTAAGCTGAGTTACTGTGAGCTAGCTCACAGGTTTTTTTAGCCTCTGGCTCACACATTTTTATCCTAGCTCAGGAAAAACTGCCCCAGAACAAATAAATTCATGCAGTAGCTCACAGCTTTAATGGTAATAGCTCACAAAGTAGAATTTTTGTTCACAAGACTCCACAGACTAGAGGGAGTATTGGTGCACACCTGTCACATAATAACATCTGGGGGCAGAGAGAGAGAGGGGAAGTAATGTAGGAAAGTTTTGGAGTGAGCGGAAAGGTCTGCTTTAGAGCATGCTGCTTGAGGTTGGGAGAATCTAAAATTTCAGATGGCTGGTGGGTATCACAGCTTCATGAGCAAGGATAGCTCATCTTCGGGGGGGGGGGGACTAATGTGAAAGGAAGAGCAAGGTGATATTGGATTTATATCCTGTCATCCACTCCGAATCTCAGAGCACAATCTCCTTTATCTTCCTCCCCCACAACAGACACCCTGTGAGGTGGGTGGGGCTGAGAGAGCTCTCACAGAAGCTGCCCTTTCAAGGACAACTCTGCAAGAGCTATGGCTGACCCAAGGCTATTCCAGCAGGTGCAAACGGAGGAGTGGGAAATCAAACCTGGTTTTCCCACTTAACCACTACACCAAACTGGCTCTCAACAGGAGTGAAGCCTGGTGTTTAGGGACAGTTTTCTTCTTGAGTGGGTAGCTGAGACCTGCGTGTTGTATAGGTGGGAAATGAGGAAGGCATTAGTGACTCGAGTAGGAAAAGCCAGGAGCTGGAAGAGCAGTGTAACACCTCCAGTCATATGATCAATAATGTGGAGGCAGCATCATGGCCTATTGATTAGGAGTGGTGACAACAATGGGGATGAGTTGGGGAGGAGAAGAAAGAGACAGATGAATGAGTGTGGAGGCATGGAGGGATAGCAGAGGCATTGTTGGATTTTGGGAACAGGCCACAGAATGTTTTCAGATTATTAAAGATTAACTCCTTTAAATTCCTGATTTTAAGATGGGGGAGGTCCTGAACAGCAGTAGTTTTCTTTCAGCAGGCACTTGCAGGATTTGGAACAAGGTGGTAGGGTAGGGGAGATGCCATCACCCAGGAAATGGTGGATTGAGCCTTGTAAGCAAATATGTGTTGTTCTGGGGCATCTCAAAGGTAAGAGTTCTGAATTGAGTGGGTAGGCCTGCCATGGGGTTCATCAGCATGCATGGCTTGTCATGAGGTAGGGAAATGTTGAATGAAGGACTGGGTGGGGTAAGTATTGACTCACAAACAAAGGCGCTGTGGATATGACGCAGAGGATGACAGTGCTGTGTTATTCAAGAGTGAAAAGAATCCTGCTTCTGGGCTAGTGTAGGTCTGGATTTGGCCTAGGCAAGAACAAGAACTAACTGATAATTAGGGTCAAGGAAAGGAAAATTAATCATACCTTATAGTCAGAACTGTAAATTGGGGGGGGGGGGGTTTGTGTAAACATTGTGTTGGAATATCTTGGCTGTTATGTAGTAAGAGCTTAAATCGAGGCAGGAATTGGGAATATAGTACTGATCTGTATTGAATTGTGATATGTAGGCAGAACATGACACCACGAAGATGTAGTAGAATGGGGGATAGATAGTGGTGCCCATGTGCCACTTGATCCACTCATAACAGAATTGGATGGTCTGTTGGGAGAGATCTAGGATGAGTTCAGAAATAGTTTCGTATCAGTTGTCTAGGTGATAGAGCTTTCTTTCCCCCATCTATTTCAGTGCTTGCATTTATTATTTTTTGAGAGGTGGGGGGAGCAGGATGCCTCTGAAGCACTGAGTACACTAAAAATTGATTTCCTAATGTGGGGAGCAAATAGTAGCATTTTGGTGCAAGAAGGAGCTGTGGCTCAAGTGGTAGAGCATCTCTCCTTAACAGGGACCTGAGACACTGGAGAGCAGCTGCTAGTTTGAGTAGGCAATACTGACCTTGATGGGTCATTGGTGTCATTCTGTATAAGGTAGATTTACTTGTTTGTGTAAAATAAGCTGTTGTATCTAATGGCCCATTTGATTTTGAGATTCAGGCTTGGGCATTAGAATAACACTGTTTGGTCTGAATTTCACAGCTGTTGCAGGTACATATTAAGAGCTTTAAGGATTCTCCCTCATACCTTTATGTGCTGTCTAAATTGTGAGAATAAAGAAAATGGTACTTCAACAGTGGTGCCAGTGTGATGTAGTGGTTACATGTGGGGGACTCTAATCTGGAGAACTGGGTTTGATTCCCCACTCCTCCTCCATATGAAGCCTGCTGGGTGACCTTGGGCCAGTCACAGTTCTCTCAGAACTCTCTCAGCCCCACCTGCCTCACAAAGTGTCTGTTGTGAGGAGAGGAAGCTGTTCTGAAAGTTCTTAAGGTACAGAAAAGCGGAGTTATAAAAACCAGCTCTTCTTTTTCTTTGTTGACAGAAGGAAGAGCCTGTCATTCCCTGCATATGCAGCATTTCCCATTAAGGCAACAGTCTGTGTTTTTTTTATTCCTGAGTAGAATTGCACAACCCCTTACCTTGGGGAGGGGGCAGCTAAATGGATCCAGGTCACTTTTAGACTTGAACTTCCTGGAAAGTTGCCACCGAATTAGTTTCCTGGATTTCTGAATAAATTTGTGAGCATGGTAGCAGAGAGCTTTGCATGCTTGGAAGTTTGCAGCTGGTAGACTCCACGTTGGGAACTTAAGAGGTGTACTGCTGGATTAGATGAATGGTCCATCTAGTTCAGTGTTCTGTTTTCACACAGTGGCCAGCCATTTGTCTGGACGTGCCAACAAATGGCATAGGAAGCTCTAATGTTGCCTTCCAGTACTGGTTTTACTTCCTCTGGATGTGGAGGTTCTCTTCAGATATTATGGCTATTGATTGATGCATCTAGCCACCATTAATTTCTCTAATCCTCTTTTAAAGCCATCTAAGCTCATGACCATCACTATATTAGTAGTGAATCCCTTGAGCCATGTGGAAAGGTGGGATATAAATGCTTCAGGAAGTTCTTCCTGAATGTATTGTCCATTTGATTTGTTGTGTGTCTTTGAGTTGTAGTATTGGGGGAGAGAGGATTTTCTATCCACTTTTTTCATTTTGTGCAAAATATTTTAAACCTCTGTCTGACCATGTCCTCTCTTATTTGTCTTTTTTCTAAATTGAAAAAGCCTCAGATCGGTATGTTTCCTACTAAGAAAGGCTGATCTGTCTCCTTAATCATCTTGGTTGTCTAGGCTGTGCATTATGTTAAAATACACAATCAGACATGCATGTGGTATTCCAAGTGAGTCTGCACCATAGATCTATAAGGGGCGTTACAATATTGGCTTTTTTCCTCTTCAGCTTTTTTTGTAATAATCCCAGCCAAGTTGCTTGCCTTTTTCACAGTTGCCACACATTATATTCCTCAAGCTGCTACAACCTCAATATATCTCTCACTTAGTTACTGCCAGTTCAGACACCTGCTCAGCACATATTTAAATTTAGGATCTTTCGCTCCAGTGTACATCATGTGGCACATACCTGCACTGAGTTTCATTTACCATGTTATTGCCCACTCACACAATTTGGAGTGGTCCTCTTGGAAGATCTACTTCTCAGTCTGTTGTGATTTGGTGTCCACTACAGATTGGGCCACTACATTGTTCACCCTCAAGATCTATATACAATTATACAAAGTGATATCATCTGCCAGCTCTTCAACAAACCAGTCTTGAAGCAAGAATAAGCCTGCTTAGGGGTGTGTGAGGGGATCCTTCCTGTGATATGGTTTGTGGTTGGGACTCAGTGGCTGGCTGGTTTAGGCTAAAGATTTGGTCCTTTAGAATTTGCTTGCATCTGAGATGTCACAGCTGAAACCTGCATGTGTTGTGGGAATTATAGCCAATATTTTTTGTGTAAACATACTGCAAGATGAGCCATTTTTGCTGATGATTGTACTGTATTCTGAATGTTTTGTTTGTTAATTTTACACTGCCTAGATCATAGGAGACTAGATGTGGTAAAGAGACTGCAAATGACATTGCAAGTAAAAAATACGGCACCAGAGTATCTGTGGCCTGATGCCAGTCCGAGTTTAGCCTGAAATGTCGAATTAATCCCATGACCCTTCTCAGTGTGTTCCACCTGAAATGGGTGGAGCAGAGGAAAGGAGAAGCAGGCACTCGAGTTCCGCTCATTTGCCAGTACTTGGTGTTTCATTCCCCCCCCCCCCCCCGACTTTTGTTGTTAAGGGTGTGAATATGGGAGACCAAGTGTCCGAAGGAATAAGGAGGCTCTGGAAAATTGTCCTGCAATTTTGCGACAGCCTTATAGCATGGTGTTAAGCACACTGACAATAAAAAGCATACTGCAGGTTTAAATATCTGACCTAGGGGAAGAGCATTTAGACAGGTAATGTTTAAAGAATTGCTCCTGGAAGGGGACTTGTGAGTTGTACCAACACTTGTAAGTTGTACCAAGTCAGTGTGGTATTCTGAAATGCTGGGCAGCATGTGTTTGTTTCTATAATGTGTATATTGGTCCAAAGTAAATGATTTGGTTACTTTTGCCTTGATCAAGATTTACTGCTAAGGGTAACAGACTTTAGTGGTATAAGTTGTGGGAACGGGAAGTTACATTTAGGACTGTCAAGGTACATATTGACAAAGTGGGATGTGGCTCATGAAAGCTTATGCCACAATAAATTCATTAGTTCAAGGTGCCCACAGGGCTACTTATTGTAACATGCATATTTCTGTGTGTGTTTTTTTTCAAAATTCTCTGTTTCCTTCTGTGCGTTGGTTATGATTTGGTTTCTTTGGAAGGAGGTTTGTTTTTCATAGAAGCATAACTTTCATAGGCCTGGCTGCATGTGGATTGTGGTGGAGAAAGCGGGTGTCTTGCTAATGTAAATATGTACTCTTAATAACACACAGTAATGCACTAAAATGTGAGAGCAGCTGGTTCTCCATTCCTGTAGGGAGTATTGCTCTTTGTTATACGTTAACCAGCTAAGAGGATTCACTTCCTGGAGTCATCTGCTGACGTCAGTAATAAGATTGCCAACTGAATAATTAAAACGCTTCCCCAACATCTGCTTTAGAAACCCAAAGCACTGATGAGTTGTTTGGTGTGGGTGTATAGTATGTCTCCATTAAAGCAAGTTCTCTAGCTATATTTGCATAAGCCTGTTGGTGCTTATTAAGTGCCGTACATGGTGTAGTTGCATGAAGGTGTGTGTAACCCACACTACTGTGGGTAGGTCATTTCCCTGTGTACTCTTTGAAAGAGGGAATTATTGACAGGTGTGTTTTCTGGAACTGAGTGCTTTTGGGTTCTGCTCCCAGTGGAATAACCTCCATGTTGTCAGTTGGAATGTTTTAGAAAAATGGTGTATGGCCATTACTGTAATAAGTACTCACCATAGTTCTAGAAGCATTAGCAAAAAGATTGGTGACTTTGTGAAAAAAGAGCTGGCAATAATTTATTTATGGATTAATAAATTATTCCATATATCGCATGTCTCATCACAAAGCCGCAAGGGAGATATGTTAAATTTCCTGTTACACTGATTGAACCTGAATTTGCCCTCTCCTTGGCCAATGAAAGGCAGTTTGTCTAAAATGGCCTCAATAGAGGCTATATTCTGTTGTAGAACTTTACGTTATAATGTTTTCTAGGTCACTCTAGTAAAGCTGGCAGCCAAATCCTATAAGTGCTGGCAAAAAAAAAATTACTCTTTGAAGTTTTGTATTTTAGTCAGCATCCTGAGGTTTGTTTGGATTACGGGTCTTGATGTTTAAGAAGTTTTAAAGATGATCTCTGTCTCTGGTGGTCACCTTGGTGAAAAGGGGTGTGTGTGCATGTATTTCTTGGTTGACATTATTGTGCTTAATGTTGTGATTCCTCTAACTTTTCTCTGTCTTTATGCCTGCAAGCGTTTTGTGTAATGCTTTGCGTAGAACAAGCCTCCTGGTGTGTAACTCTTTGAATTGTTACATTGGCCCAATGCTATGAATTCAGCTGCAGTCATGCAGAGAGACCCTGTAGACGCTTGCCTTGCATAGCAGATCGGTCTGTTTGTCTGTCTGTTTATCTGTCTATCTGTCTCTTGAAATATGTGTGTGTTACCATCTAGTGCTACAGGTGATATTTAAATTGCTATTAAAAATTGTACTAAAATAGTTGGGGAAAAGCTGAAGTATACTTCTGGTGCAAGTTCTTCTTAAGGGAAACTTGAGTTATTTCTGTGACTTTTTTTCCTTTTAAGGTGTGAAGTTATTAAATATTCTGAACTGTGTCAGCACATGACTTTACAACTACTGGTACTTGTGACAGATTTTTGTAGCGGGAAAATCTTTCTGCTCTTAAAGAAGCATACTAGAGTCAAAGGGTAGTTCTCTGCCCAAGCAATTAACTCGGACCCCTGATGTTCTGGTAGTGCCCCGGAAGGATACAGGTATGGCTTTTCCATTGGCCCCTTGTCCAATTTAATCACCATCTAGGTCTGAAGTGAACCCCTGAGGTCCTCAGTGCCAGTGGGTTGGCTTCCATTGTTTGGGGCCAAGTACGGTCCTCCCCGCTCCTTTCTGTTTGCTGGCGCATCAGTGTCTTCACAGGTGGATGTTGAGTCTTTTTCTAGCACTTAGGCCAAAAGCTCACCTACCCTGATATAGACATCTTGTTAATATGCCTTATGGCAGAATTCACCAAGATTGTATCGCATATAATCTTGGCACTGTTAGCAAGTAGTTGAGTGTTAATTCATGTGTGCATTGTATTATTGAGGTAATTTGTATACTGCCTTTCAGCCTTGTCTCAATGCAGTATGTACCTGGTTTAGGTAGTTTATAAGATCCCAGAGGCATCATCTTTGGGACTGCCAGCAGCATCCTTTAAAATTAGGGGTGTTGAACTCATTTGTTACAAGGGCTGGATTTTACACCAATGGGCCTTTCCATGCATGTCATAAAATGTAATGCCAGATAGCGAAGATAATAGATTTATAAAGGATATGGATAAACACAGTTAAATATATTATTCTTAACTTAAAATACAAACATGCTTAAAACTCTTGTGATATTTATTTAAAATGGAAAGGTGGGGGGATAGTGGGATCTGGCAATGCAGTTTTAAAATAAAACATCAAGAAAAAGCACAGGGATCACAGCAGAAAGTAAAAATATAAGCTAAAAATATAAAATGCTCTGACCCTAGGAAAACATGAAATGGTGGGGCATTGCAAACTTCTCTCCCCCCACTTCCCTTGGATCAACTCAGATTGGTGATGGCTCTCCAGTGTAGTATCCTCCTTTGGCTGTGGATTCCCAGGTTAGAGTACTCACTAGGTACCAGTTCTCAGGTCCATTCAGCAGAGACAAGCTGGCTCAAAGCATCAAACCTTTAGATGCATGGAGCTTCAACTGGCCATAAACACTGAAAAAGTGAAACTCCACTCCAAAGTTGCAAGGAAAACATGGGACTTAATTTTTAATTTAACTTAATTTGCGATTTATACCCTGCTGTATCCCGCAAGTGGGGTCAGGGCAGTTTACAACATTAAAACATTACAATAACAATAAATGAGGCATATCAAAATTAAACTATCTCATAAATATAATACATATAAATTAAATCAAAATGGATAGATTTTTCATTCAGGTCCCTGGGCCCAGATAGACCAGTCTATTGGGGAGCAAAGCCTTTAATGGAAAATTCATTCCACATTTTCTTTGCAGCTGTGCAAAACTTAAGTACAAGACTGTGATTCTGTGGTGGTGATGTTTTATAAGCACTGATTAGAAGAAATGAAGATCCCCTATCTTCCCTTTTGAATGGGTTAACATATGGACATTGAGAAGGCATAGAACCGGCAGACTTATGGACAGGGATAGTGTGGGGGTAAAAGATATATATTTTTAAGGGTGAGTGATCTGTACCCTGCAATTCATGATGTAACTGTTGATTCCAGTTCACGACTTAGCACTTTTACCTGACTGGCACAGAAAACCCAAGTGCAACTTACGCAGAACGATGATTGACTCAGTCAGGGCAGTTTCCATAATATTTAATACAGCTGTCACAAAATTGAAAATTAAAACCTCACAAATGTCCTTTTGTGGCGAGGAAAGAAGTATTAACAGATTCCTTCCTTTGGTAGTCAATTGAGGTCAATAGTGCGAGTTTTGACTTGAACTGCCACTTCACATTCTTTCATACCTGGCTTATGGTATTGCAGTTGGTCAATAAATTTCCCAGCTGTAGCAAAGCAAATAGAAGCAAGACTGTGAAGGGTGATACGTGTGTTTACAAACGTTCTCCTGGCAAGCCATTTATTATAAGCAACTGTAGTTAAACTAATTTCTGTGCACTTTAGAGACCCAAGTAAGAGCTAATATATCAGTGTCTCTTATTTCTGTGGCTGAAGACATGTCCCTTTCATCCTACTTAATAACCCATTGCATAGCCTCATAATTTATCTATTCATCTGTGATGATCAGCTTTTGTCCTCAGGTGAGCGCTCTAATGCTACAAGACTATCTGGGCTGCTTCATTCATGGCAGCTGCTAAGAATTAGTGGCAAAGCTGTCTTTGCAGTATAAACAGACACGGCTATATGCAAAGTCAAATAATGATGCAAAGTTTGAAACCTTCTCTTGTGCCATCCTTGTTTTAAATTAATGCTGACTTTGTCATGTGGGTAAACATGTACAGAGCAAAATAACATGGGCGCATATGTAGTTTCATGATCAGGGCAGGTTTGTTTAAATCATGGCTTAAATTAAATGAAAAAAGTTTCTTGATCTGCATTTCATCATTTCCTGAGCAAGCATGCATGTCATGGTTGCTGTATTTCTAAGCAACTATTTCAAATCTTTATGCTACCCTGATACCTTATCTGAAAGTTTTGATGATGCTGGCCCCCATGCCTTTTGTACAGCAGAGCTGATAATCTGCCTAGCAGAACAATTATAAAACTCTGGATTTCTGTTTATCTGTATACACATAAGGACATAAGAAGAGCCATGCTGGATCAGACCAGTGGTCCATCTAGTCCAGCATCTGGTCTCATACAGTGGTCAGCCAGTTACTCCAGAGGGCCAGCCATAGGCCCCAGAGGCCAAAGCCTTCCCCTGATGTTGCCTCCTGGCACTAATATTTGGAAGTTTATTACCTCTGAATGTGGAGATTCTCTTTAATCACCATGACTAGTAGCCCTGATAGACATGGCCTCCATGAAATCTGTCCAGTCCTCTTTTAAAGCTGTCTGTATTGGGGACACAAAGTAAGTTCACTCTGTTTAAAGCTAAGCATCCAGAACTTTTCAGGAGGAAGGGTCAGTGCTCCTCTGTGACAAGTAAATGTCCATGCTGTTTGACTAATAGTTTAAACAAGCCAAAAATCTGTGTCCTTCTGGTAATGCTTGACCTCAACATTCATATATTTTGCCCCAAGTGTTTTGTTCTACAGAGACAAGCAGGCTTAAACTCAATATGTGTGTTAGTCATGGATGTAGTTCTAAAGGATTTAGTATATGTTTGTGTTGCATTCAGATACTGTTTTAAACTGACAGGTTATATAATTCTGTTTAACAATCTGATTTTTAGGGTTTTTAAAATATCTGTATTCACCCTTTTCTGTTCATTGTTGAGAAATGTAGTTTACATTGTTTTTGTTACAGGTTTTGTCCTTTTCCAGGCATTTCACTGTTTCTTCTGTTCTAGAATTATGCTCTCCCCTCTGCTTTGGTCTATCAAATCTGCATCCCTTTAGCCATTTCCCTTCATTGTATTCTGTATCTTCACTTCTGTGCTCTGTGCAGTATCTCACCTGCAGCATCTGTCCACCAAACTTTTCTTTGTGTGTAAAACAGTACCCAAGAGTTCCATATAAAGAGTGTATGTTGAGATTCCAGGCATTAGTAGATCAACTGCTGATTGTGAAGAGCTTTTATGCTAATTAGAGGCAAGGTAGGAAATGTGAGTGACAATCAAAATGTGAGAGATAGGAATGAGGTAAGGAGGCTTGTAAGTGATCAGGGTTCATACCATAATAGTTTGACATTTTCTTTACAGTGGCCTATGAATCCTTCTTTCTCACATCTTCCTTTCTACAAATGTGCTCATGCATTCCTGTAAAGATCTTAGTACCTAAAGCATGGACAAATCAGAACATTTTCTGGTGTCATAAATAGTGTGGTTTTATTTTGCGTATTTATTTTGACTACCATTTAATAAACAACATTTTAAAATTTTATGTCCCAATAGCAAGAAATACTTGAACTGAAATATTTGTTTGAAATGTTTATATGCCCTGAGGCAACTGTCTCTAGTGTGCTTTTGGTCCAAGTCCAGAGCTCTAATCTCTGAGCCCCAAGAATGTAGGGCTACCTACCCCTTGGGGATTTCACAGTATGTGTGGTTGTATTGCACTCCCCAAAAGTTTACAAATCAGTGAAACATATTTGAACTCTTTCTCTTTTCCTAGGGATAATAATCTAAAAAACATTAACTTCAACTGTGAAAAACAGTTATGTTGGCCTAGTGTTCTGTTTGCAGTGGCATCCATTCAGTGTTCTGAATTTTATGAAACAAAGAATCTTTAGAAACGGGAAATTTTGTGCAGAAAAATTAAGGACGGGAGAAAAATTTCTACACCTCTGCCTGAAATAATCTTTGCCAAAGATGTATGCAGAACTCTAGATTCTTTTCAGTGGCCAATGCTTCTGAAGAACATTTCATGCCAAGTTATTTCTGTAGGAATTGTCTCTGAACTGGATATTCTGCGATGTCAGGAATTCCATCCATGCAGAGTAATATTTGGCTCCTCTGAAGTGAGGCATGGGGTAAAAGGGATGGTCCAGTGGTTGTAAAACTTAAGTGGAAGTTATGATTTGGAGGTTCCTGTGTGATTCTTGTTCTCCTCTGCATTTTACTGCATAGATATAGAAACATTCACATGGTTTAGGTCAGGGGCTAGTAGCTCAAATGATGGCAAGGTTTGCTGCATCACATGAATGCAGTTTCTGTTTATTACTGAAGCACTGGCCTTTTAGCAGGTTGTAGCATGACATGGTGCCACACCTCTCTCCTGTTGATTTTAGTCTTCAGCCTAGTACCTGTTGCCTGGTACCTCTGCACTAAGCATGGCATTAGTGTGAGTGCCATGAGATATTTTCAGAAGCATAAGCATGTCAGTGGGGAGAAAAGCCAATCAGAACCTATCCCAGCTCATGTTTCATGCCCCTTACCATTCAGGTTGATTGTATATTTGTATTACCATAGTATCTCAGAAATGCTTAATGAAACTTTAAGAGAGATCATGATTTATGTTTGACTCTTATTGGTATCTGGATTGTCTGTAGAAGAGGAAACAAAATCATTACATATAAAGAAGGTGGGAAACCCATCCTTTTTTATATTTCCCTGGTGTGAAAATGAAGAAGATTCTGAGAGAGCAGGTATTTTCTTTATTGAACACATAGCTGATGCTTACACTGATATGTTGGGGGGGAAAAGATAGGAGGAAGTGTAGAGATGGTAACTAGTTCCTTAAGCTGTATTTCAGAAAGTTCCAGCTTCATGCTGGCACAAAAGAGACTTGGAAGGAGATGGAGTCTGAGAGGGGAAGAGGACATTTTGTGGCGCTCCGGAGGTCCTGGTCAATGTTCCCTCTAAGCTGAGTTAGCATGAGCTAGCTCACAGATTTTTGGCCTCCAGCTCACACATTTTTGTCTTAGCTCAGGAAGGTTGACCCCAAAGCACACTAATTTATGCAGTAGCTCACAACTTTAATGCCAGTAGCTCACAAAGTAGAATTTTTGCTCACAAGACTCTACAGCTTAGAGGGAACATTGGTCATGGTCCCTGGAATCATGGGCTGGTCTAGGGGGGAAAGTAGTGATTTGCTTGAGAAGTGCAAGAAAGAAGAAGGAGCAACAGAAAGAGGAGGGGAAAGAAGTGGCATTTTGGTTGGCTGAAGACTGAGAAGATAGCAAGTGGCAGTGCTCCTTGGTTGCAGAAAGTCTTTTTATATGTAAGGCCCCATAACCTCTTTGGATTTTGCGTATTTGCAGCTTGAGCCATATGATACTGAGATATTGATGAATCACTGTGGTATTTATTAATGGATATATCTTGGCTCTTTAACCATCATCTAAAAAGGCTGGGAAGCACTTGGATTTTCCTTGTTAATCTTTTCTGTAGTAAAAGTCTTGTTCTTTATAAAGTGAGCGATATTGATTTTTAGTCTTTCAAAGAGTTACTGCATCATGCTACTGAAATATTCAGTTTTAATGTGTAACATTGAATCACTGGCTGTTGCTGTTGATGAATGGCTCCTTGGCATGCAGTTTGACTGATCATGTCCAGACTGCTTCTTCACCCAAAGAGTGATTAGCACATGGAATTCAATGCCACAGAAGGTGGTGGCAACTACATGCAAGGACAGCTTCAAGAGGGGATTGGATAAACATGGAGCAGAGGTCCATCAGTGGTTATTAGCCACAAGGTATAGATGGAACTCTCTGTCTAGTTCAAGTGATGTTCTGTATTCTTGGTGCTGGGGGGGGCAACAGCGGGAGGGCTTCTAGTATCCTGACCCCACTGGTGGGCCTTTTGATGGCACCTGGTTTTTTGGCCAATGTGTGACATAGTGTTGGGCTGGATGGATCATTGGCCCGATCCAACATGGCTTCTCTTATGTTCTAGTCAAGTAATGGCTAATGCAAGGGCCAAAATCTTAAAATTCTTTTTTTATAGGTGAAATGTAAAAGTGCTCTCCTAACCTTATTCTTACAAATGTGGGGTTACTTCTGATGGTCCCCCCGCCCCCACCGCTGTCAAGTCACTGCTAATTCATGGCAGCTTTCAAGTCAAGAGGTGTTCAGCCATTGCCTGCCTCTACATCACAACTCTGTTATTCCTTGGAAATTTCCCATCCAAATACCAGCCAGGGTCAATCCTTCTTAGCGTCCAAGATCTGACAAGATCAGGGTAGCCTGGGCTGTCGCTGAATCATGTCTTAAGTGGTTGTTTGACAAGTTCTCCAGCAATGAGCAAAGTTGTAATAGGATATTCTTCCCCACGGGGTTTTTAGGTACCCTTTCTTTCACTTTGATGTATACAGCCCCCCTCTTTATTTCTTTGTGTCATTTAAAACCCTATGGGCAAGCACTGTATCATTTTTGGTTTTTTGTACAGCGCCTAGTTCAGTAGTGCCATAAGGCATATATGTTGCATACTGACTTAGGAAATCTATGGGTTTACATTTTCCTTGGCCAAATATTTCCAGAGTGGGTGGGTTAATTTCCTGGTTTTGCCCCCACTCCCTTCTGCAAACAGGGTTAATGCTGAGCTGCCTTATAGGACTTCAGCTACATGTGAACTGTTTTGAATGATTGAAATGCACTCTGTAAATGCTTATTATTGTTTACTTGTACTAGAGTGAGCTATTGACAAATTATGCCTAGCTTGCGTGAATTCATTATTATGATTGGCTTGGATCCAAGCTAACGTTTCCATGGATTTGGGTATTTTTGCCAGCAGAGCTCTGTTTTCCTGCTACAGCCTGAAATGCCCCCCTTCTTGTTTTTGGTCCCCTCTCCCAGAAGAACAGGGGTTTGTGGAGTGTTCAGGGCTGTCATTGGAGGGAGCGGTGCAAGGACTTCTGCCTGTGGAAAGGTAGGTAAGGTTCATGCCTGAAATAGCTGAGCTGTGGGGGCAGCCTGCTCTCACAACTCAGTTGTTTCAGGCTGTAAACAGCTGAGCTGGGCAGACCAAGCTAAAGGGGCTTTGTGGGATATGGCGGGATACAAGTGTAATAAATAAGTAAATGTTGGTCTGGTTCCAACCTGCTAGTTCTAAAGCCTTTTTTCTGACACCCAGCCCCCCCCCCCCCTTTTTTAGAATAATCAGTAAACATAATGTGAATGTTTCTTGATTTGAATACTAAGCTGGAAAGAATTCAGAATGGGTTCTCTATAATCCAGTATTGTAGCGTTTGGCTAGCTTTCAGGTTTCTGTTGTCAGTCTGTTGTAGTTTGCTTTAATAATCTATGAACCAATTGCTATTTGGGATAATATAGTTATTCCCGTTTTCTTACTATGGGATTTTTTTTTGGGGGGGGGGGAATAATGTTGGAAATATTCCAGAAACAAATGATTCAAACTATAAACAATCCCGTATATTAGAAGCAATCCCGCTATGTTAAATAACAAGGTAACATTTTCTTTTAAGAAGCAATACTGTATCATGATATTAGCATACAGGATTTCAGTCTGTATGTTTTCAGTATATACACATGTTTTTAAAGTGTCACATTTTAAATAATCATTAAGTATTGACAGTCATTGTCACTACATACTTAGAAATGCATGTGGATTAGGGATGGGCACAAACTGGTTCACGAACCTTTGTTTGTGATGGATTTTGGGTGGTTCTGCAGCATGGCTATGAACCTCCACAAACTTTTAAGGCAGTTTGTGGGGAGCAAAAAGAAATTTAATTTTTCCTCCTTGCAAAAACTGCTAAAAGATTGGAAACAGTTGAGCCACTGGGGCAGCCTGTTCCTGTAGCTCAGTTGTTTTGGGCTGAAAATAGCTGAGTGCTCCTGCTGCTCAGCTGTTTAAAGGGGCTTTCTTGGGCAGTGCTGGCACCCAAGGAAGCCCCTTTAAACAGCTGAGCTGTGTGGAATAAACTGCTGTGCATGGCTCAGCTGTTTAAAGGGGCTTCCTTGGGCAGTGCCTGAGAAAGCCCCTTTAAATGGCTGAGCTGCAGGAGCAGTTTGCTCTGTCTGGCTCAACTGCTTAGAGTCTGAAACAACTGAGTCCTGAAGCAGCTGTCCCTATGGTTCAGCTGTTTCATGCACAAGCCTCACAAACCCAGTCCGGTTTGTATGTGAGCCAAGTGGGTTTGTGGTTTGACCACGAACTGAACCACATTTTTGTGGTTTATTCCCATTCCTAATGTGGATTACTTTAGATTAAATCTAAGGATGTTAGAGTGGCCCTGTTCATAGCATGAATTTAAGATCTGGGACCAGTGAATTGGACTTTTTTCTGCAGTACACCTTCAAGTCCCAACTCTGTGTTGTAGGAGTCAAGATTTGCAGAAGGCTTAAGTAGAGTCTCTACTGATTTGGGAAAAAACCAACCAACCAGAGATTCTTGTTTGTAGAAACAAACCCACCAGCGCTACAATAGATGGAATTGCTTATCTCGACAGTATTTCCAGGAATTCCCCCCCAAAGTACCTGGAAATGTATATCACCATATTTTGCATATAGTTTCAGTGATATATCGGCAACACTGTCTTCTATATAGATTGAGATTCATATAGATTGAGATTCCCTACATTCAAAAATGTAGCAGGGGTTAACTGTTTGGTTAAAAGAAACTTCGCCTTGTAATCTAACATAGTGGAAAATAGTTTATTCTATATCCTACTTATATAGATACTGTTTCTGCAGAATCTGATGTTCAGACATTTGTTGTTGGGTGTGGCTGAGCCTGAGACACTTAGTACAGCCAGTGTGTCCTGGTGGTTAGAATGTCAGACTAGGATTTGGGAGGCCTAAACTCAAATCCCCACTCTGCCATGGAACCTTGGGCCAATCACACTCTGTCAGCCAGCCTAACTTGTAGGATTGTTGTGAGGATAAAGTGGAGGAGGGGACAGTGATGTAAGCTGCTTTGGTTCTCATTGGAATGAAATGTGGGGTATGAACGGAATACATTAATAATTTGAAGAAAATGTCCTAAACTAATTTTGGGGTAGGTATTTGTGAATTCGGGGTAGGTATTTGTGGGTTTCCTTCATTGTGCAGGGGGTTGGACTAAATGACCCTGGAGGTCTCTTCCAATTCTATGATTCTGTGATTCTAATTTTAAACTTCCATGGTCAGCCAGGGTTGCCTGTGGTTAGTATTTGAATGGGAGACCTCCAAGGAACACCAGGATCATTATGCAGAGGCAGGCAATAGCAAACCACCTTTTAGTCCCTTGCCTTGAAAACCCCATGAGGGTCACTTATACATTGGTTGTAAATTGATGGCACTTTATTGTTATTGGTTTGTCTTCCATGTCTTAGAAAAATTTGACATGCTTTTAAAAGGCGCCAGTTAAGACACAATAGTGTGGATTTAGTTCACAGTATTGTTGACGTAGTCCATAAGAATGGGGAAATTCATATACCAATGTAGACAGAAAGAAAATGTAGCAAGTTAGTGCTAGGAGTATTTTAAACTGAAGTAGCTCAGAACATCAACTCACAAATCACTTGTAGTACAATCAAAACTGAAACTGAATTGTAAGTGTATTTTTAAAATGTCCAACCAAAAAACTTTTGTATTTTGTTTACAGGGGGAAAATTACATTAAAAATTATCAGTTGGCTAAAACATGATCTTGCAAAATCCTTTTTTTTTTAAGCAAATAAAAAAAAATGCCCTAATTTGTATAGCCCAGGCTAGCCTGATCTCATCAGATCTCAGACGCTAAGCAGGGTCACCCCTGGTCAGTATTTGGATGGGAGACCGCCAAGGAATACCAGAGCCAGAAGCAGGCGGTGGCAAACCACCTCTGAATGTCTCTTGCCTTGAAAATACTTTGGGGTTGTCATAAGTCAGCTGTGACTAGACAGCAAAAAAGGGAGTTAAAATGAGAATGAGTTATTTCTGCTCTATGTTAGAAAAATTGATATGTGGATAATCTTAGGTTGCTGTCATGCCATCAGAGGAGAAATATTTACTTTTGTGCAGTCTACAATTTTTAAAATAGAATAAATATTAAAATGAATAGGTCACAAAATGAGAATAAACAGAAGTTTAAAACCCTATATTTCCTATTTAGTACATCATTGGCTCAAAAAGAACACACGATTATGTTCATTATTTGTAATGTCAGTTTATTATATAAAATGACATTCTTGGGAAAAAAACACATTTCAGAATAGAGCTTCATTTTATATTTGGAGGATACTCATGCTGTAGGTTAAGTGTCTGGAAGTGTAAATAATGGAGTTTGCTTTGCTTTTGGTCACATACTTTTTCAGTTTGTAAAAATCAGTGCTTTCCTGTTTTCAGAACGCCCTGAAGTTAACATTGCAATTTGGCCAAATTTATTTTTTAGACCAACTAGATCTATCAGATGTTTTGCCATATCCTTGCTAGCAAAAGATATCCTTGCTAGCAAAGGCCTTTTTTCATACTCCTTAATTATGCACCTTGTATACTGAAATGTGTGTTGGCTTGTTCCTTAGAAACCAATACAATGTTGGATATGGAAGGAACTGATCCATGTGGTGTTTCACATGGTTTTGTGTTTAAAGCAAGCCTTCAGCCATTTAGGAGGGCTGTGATTGCATGCCAACAGTGGCACATGCTCTGGACCCTGGCATGCTAACCCTGCTTGCCTAAGTCTGGCAGCCCAGGTCTAAGTGAGATTCTGGGTGCTGTAGAAAAGAGCAAGAGTCCAATAGCACCTTAAAGACTAACAAAATTTGTGGCAGGGTAGAAGCTTTTACTAGTCACTGCTCACTTCAGAAGCTATTTTTTCCTTGTACCTGTGGTGCTTCATTTCAGTTGGGTCTGCAAAGCTGTGTTGCATTCATGCAGAGGAGCAAAGGAATGTTGCATGTTCCGCACTGGTGATCTTACCTGACTTGCTGGCTAGTGTTGGAAGTGTCTTTGCACTGTGGCCACTTCTTTTTGGAAAACATGAAAAGAAAGCAAGAAAGCTTAATTCCAGGTTTGCTGAAGTTAATGTAATTGTTTCTTCAGGCCGTACATGGGACGGGTGCTGTCGTGTTGGAACTTGTATGAAGTTGCTGTGCTCTCCTCTGTGTCTTTTTTTGCTCATGTTTGCTTGGAGCAAGGGCATATAGCAGAAACCAGGACAGCTGTTCATTTCCATTAGCTGTACAATCATCAGATGGATTTAGCTGTTCATTCTCATGGTATTTTGATTTTCACAATGCAGGATTTTTTTTAAAAAATAAGCACACCTATGATTGGGTCTCTTCCTGTGTCACTTGCACAAAATCTGAGGTCTCGGGGGCCCCCCTCTGTTGTGGCCATGTCAGAACTGTCTTTTACCCACTCCCCTCCCCATTTCCTATGCACCATTCCTTCCAGTTATGCTGACCCAATTATGATTTTTGAAGCCATACTCATTTATCCAGGGATAGACCCCATTCAAGAATATACAGACAGCAATATATGGTTAAAACTTTAATTGAGAGATCAAGACAAAATCCATTTCCGATTAGCCAGGAAAGCTGACACAGATACTTTTAAAAAATCCAACCAAGGGATCTACAACATTCTTTGATACCAACAATTTCCATCTAGGTAAACAATGAAAAACATTTGTCACATGAAACATTTTCTGGCTTTGCCTTCAAGGGTGTATTAGGGAAGGCACTGAACAGACATTCATTAGATGCCTTGAGTGTCCTCTAGTTTGTCAGCTAAGTTGAGTCTCCTGAAAATGTTCTGCAGCTCCTCTTGTTCTGAACAGTTTTGCGTAGGTGGTTTAGCTAATTACACGTGCAGCACTAGTTACCTACTTCTCCTGTGGCTTGTGATCCCCACAGTCTGATTGTTTGCCCTTGGTTACTTGAGAGCTGTAAACCCATTTCCTTGTGTCTGACTTTTGCTCTAGTACATGAGCTCCATTTTCCGTTACTGTAAATTTCTAAATTGCATGCACTTTTGCTTGGTGAAGGATGGTGCTAACCCAAGGGGTGCATTTTGATAGTTGCGAAGCGAATGGTAAAAGCATTTTGGAGAAATGTGGCGTGATTCTCCCTTTTAGATTTGCTGGGCAGTTGTAGAAATGCTCATCTGGTGGAGAGTAAAGCGGATGACAGCTGGTGGAAGATAATGGATTATGTCTTGCTGGGGGAAGAGGGTGGATATGGCCTGCTTTTCACTTCAGCTTCCTCCCTCTCAATCTCTTGTAAACCTTGTGAACAGAGATGCTTCCTGGGTTTTAAAAGGGAAAGAGGTGATAAACAATTTGTACCATACTATATTTATTTATTTGATTTGTTTCCCCCTCTCTCACACTATCCTGGGGTTCCAAGTGGGTCACAACAACATGTAACAAACAAATTATAACATAATTTAAAACATATAGTTTAAAAATTCCAAACATTTACAGTCTTCAGATGGCACATAGAACAGTATGGTATTCTCCTTAAGGTTTCATTAGCAGCAAAAGAAGTCTTATTGGGCATAACAATTCACCAAAGAGGAAATGCTTTTTGAATTCACTTTAGTTTTCATAATTTTGCTTAGGAATAGTTCCTTTTGTCCAGATCTGAACTTGCCACCTGTGGCTGTAAAGCTACAGAAACATTTCAAGGAGCATGTTCAGAAGCTTGGTGGCTTAGAGGCCTTAAATATAAAGTGGAAATTGGATCTCTGTGTGTGTTACAGAGATGGATGCATAGCTGCCTACATTATTGCTAGGGACTGTCTTCCAAAAAAGAGTAATTGAGGTGAGATGAGATGAGATCACACATCAGTCTATAGCAGGGGTGGCCAACGGTAGCTCTCCAGGTGTTTTTTGCCTACAACTCCCATCAGCCCTAGCCAGCATGGCCAATGACTGGGGCTGATGGGAGTTGTAGGCAAAAAACATCTGGAGAACTACCGTTGGCCACCCCTGGCCTCTTGCCTTAAAATTTCTCAGCATCATTTTTGGAACAGAAGATTAGTAAATTTGTTATAATGGCTTCACTTCAACACTTGCTTTTTTGCTCTTTTTTTTTTTAAATGTTGCCTAACAAAAGGCTCTGAAAAGTCTGCTTCAACATTGGCTTTGAATTAATCACCATCTGAAAGGCAGCAGCGAATAAAGGTTTCTGACAAAAGGCCCCAACCCTCATGCCTGACTCCTCACCTCCACTCCATAATGAATACAAAATACACTTCCTAGGCTTTTTTGTGTACTTCCCATGTATTGTATTTACTTTGATTTTGGGTATGCTCAGTTTTGGAACATCTTTTAGATAATATTCATTGTAACATTTATGTTTTTGATTTTTGAGACTGAAATATGTTGTGAGAATGAAGACTTGTATAATAATATTAATATAATAATAATAAAATTTTATTTATACCCCGCCCTCCCCGCCGAGGCAGGCTCAGGGCGGTATGGATGTTTAACATTTTATGTAAGCTGCATTATATATTTATGTAAAAGAGAAGATACAAGTCGGTATCTGATAAAGGGAGCTTTGATTCTCAAAAGTTTATACCCTGGAAATTGGGCACTTTTTTGTAGAAAAAGCTTAGCAGGAACTCATTTGCATATTAGGCCACACCCCCTGGCATCACTGGAAGTGACATCATCAGTTCAGTAGGTTACTTTCCGCATATCGACACAGAACAGCACAGTGCCATCAGCTGCATTTCATGGATGTGTGTTCTCACACAGCCCCGTGAGAGATCTTGTTTTGCCCCCCTCCCCCACATGGCCAGGGAGAAAGAGCCGTGTGCGGCAGAGCTGGCAGCAGCAGGCCCAGCTTCTCTCAGGAAGGAGTGCTTGTGGGTGGCTCCATGTCTTTCACTCTCTTTGGAGGCAGAGAGGCAGCAGAGAGGATGGATAGCATGGTCTTGGGAGCATGTGGCTGCCTAGTGCCTTCCCTCTGCCAGAGACCTTTTTTTGAGCCGGAGCCCTGGCCAAGTCAGCCAGAACTGTGTTCCTGCTAAAAAAAGCCCTGTCTGGAAATCTTGTTGGTTTTTAAGGTGCTGCTGGTTTCAAATCTTCCTCTTCTACTATAGACTAATGCAGCTTCCCACCTGAAAGTAGCAATAAGATTAAAACTCCTGTGTATACTGTACATATATATATAGCATGGTCAGGATTTTTTTTGTTTAAATGTAGTAAATAAATGGCAGCAATGAACATGCTTTAGTTTATTTAGTGATGCTACACCATTGAAGAGCTTAGTGTTTTCAGTGTAATAAAATTCATGCAGCTTTGCTGGTAGTCTTGTCTGTTGCGACTGTAGGACAGTGTTTCTGTCCAAATAATACTCTGTTTCCTTTACTTTGTTTTCTACCTGTGGTTTTATTATTTTCCCTACCTCTCAGATGGCAAAAATGAAGATATATAGAGTTTGCTACCCTTTCTGAGGCATTGGATATACTTCCAGTTTCTTTTATAGAAAATAAAGACATTTAGACTTTTAAATTCCATAAATATTTGGTGTGCTAAGTAATAAGCCACACCTGTTAGGTTTTTAAATCAGTAAAAAAAAAGTTTAAGTTAGATAGACAGGTCAGCATTGCATAAATGCCCATTCCTTCCCAAAGTTCCTTTATTTATTTTTTTTACTTAAGAAGGAATGGCTTTGAATTCTAATATTTATTTTTAATTTATTACGTTAGATTTATACCCTGCCCATTCTACGAAGACTCAAGGCAGGAGAGGGAGGGAGAAGGTTCTCTATCCACTTTCTCCACCCCATGTATTATTTTATGAACCTGTCATGTTACCTCCTTAGTGAAGAAGATGACAACATTGGATTTATATTCCGCCCTCCACTCAGAGTCTCAGAGCGGCTTGCAGTCATCCTATATCTTCTACCCCAACAACAGACACCCTGTGGGGTGGGTGGGGCTGAGAGGGCTCTCACAGCAGCTGCCCTTTCAAGGACAGCCTCTGCCAGAGCTATGGCTAACCCAAGGCCATTCCAGCAGGTACAAGTGGAGGAGTGGGGAATCAAACCCGGTTCTCCCAGGTAAGAATCCGCACACTCTTAACCACTACACCAAACTGGCTTAAAGCACACTGTAAGGCTGTTGTCACTCCACCTCTAGCGTTTGGCATATGAGGCGAAGTGACATCAGCCTCATGGTGCACTCTGAGGCGCAGGCGTGCTGCTTCTGTGCTTGCATTTGCCAGCTATTTCCCTCGTCCCAGATGCTAGGGCGGGTGGGAGGGCCAAACCTGGCACTTGCCCCAGGCAGCCACCTAGGGCTGCCTAGTGCATGGGCTGACCCTATATAAAGCAGTTGCTTCAGACAGTAGATTCTTGAGAGTATGCTGTGGTTATCATGAGATTAGCCATAAGGAGCTGCACAGCAATGCACTGGATTGTGTGATCAGGAGTTAGTTTTTTAAAATTGTAGGAGTGTATTTGCCAGGTGATAATGCCTTTCTTCAACCTAGCAAAGCAGGAGACTGAGAAATTTAAATTACGGGCAAGAAGTTGCTGACATTTTGTTCCACCTAAAAGTACTGTGTTATTAGCGGAACTGTTGCATAGTAGACGGTGCCTGGCATCCAGAATTAAATCTTGTTTACACACCTTTTCTTAATATAGGGTTTTTCTGCAAAGTCTCAATTAGGGGTGTGCATTTCGCTCTATCCAAGCCAAAAAAATAGCTGGAAGAGACCTTATCAGTATTTATTGGCTGTTCTTTCAGCCAGATATAGAGGAGGATATATTTTTAACTATTGAGCATATCCAATCCTGGATAATCCTGAAAAAAAATCAGGATTAAAACAGGATAGCTACAGTTAAATGTCATTTAAAAAGAATACATTCCTTTTAAAGCAGGGGTGGGGAACGTCAGGCCTGAGGGCCGTTTATGGCCCTTGAGATCACTTGGTCTGGCTCTTGGGGATTGCTGGGCCGCTCTCCCCACCCCCCGTCTCGTGGGCATTGTGAAGGATTGCTGCTGGGGTATGTGGGTGCCTTTAAAGAGCTGCTGGGAGCAGCTGAAGGGAGGGAGAGCTGGCAGTGATGGGACCCAGCTACCACCAGTTCAGTTTGCACTTGATTATCCCAGATGGTGTGGCCTAGTATGCTAATGAGTGTGTGACCTAATGTGCTAATATTAGGGGGTGTGGTCTAATATGTCTGGACTGAGGCATTTGCCTAGGGCAGCAGGCCTGTGTGTGTGCTGAATTAGCCTCTCCCTACATGACTTCAAATAAGGAAAAAAAAATGTATTAATTTTGCTGGCCTGAATTGTTCTCCCTCGGCGGAGCACTGTTTTTTAAGTTGATGATTTTGTATGGCCTGTGAATGATGTTATAAATATCCAAATGGCCCTTGGCAGAAAAAAGGTTCCCCACCCCTGTTTTAAGTGATATTTTGGGTAAAGCTGCAGCTTCATAAATGCATTAAAAGGGACCATGACACCTTTAAATGCTTTTAGCTCCATTATAGCCCATGAGGGACCATTATGGTCAACGATCCCCAGATGCTATAATAGAGAATCCATCTGGGGACTGGGGGAGCTGTTTTTTGAGATAGAAGCATCAAATTTTCAGGGTAGCTTCTGGTGCTCTTTACTTAGAAGACCCCCCAAGTTTCAGAAAGGTTAGACAAGGGGGTCCAATATCATGGCCCCCAAAGAAGGTGTCCCCATCCTTCCTTATTTCCAATGGAGGGAAAACCAGCAAAAAAGCAGGGACTGATGTCAAACCAGGGAGTCTCTGCAGTAGAAACAACTGAAGGTGGGGGCATTTTTGCAGAACCAGTGCCACTGTGGCAATGCAAGCCCAGCAAATCCAAGTGGGTTTTTTTTTTTGGCAAGCCTAGCACAACTTGTGCATGTACAGAATCATAGACTCACAGAGTTGGAAGGGACCATACAGGGCATCTAGTCCAACCCCCTGCTCAATGCAGGATCATCCTAAAGCATCCCTGACAAGTGCTTATCCAGCAGCTGCTTAAAGAGTGCCAGTGAGGGGGAGGTCAGTACCTCCCTAGGTAGCTGCTGTTGAACAATTCTTACTGTAAAAATGTTTTTCCTAATATCCAGTCGGTATCTTCCTGACCTTAATTTAAACCCATTATTGTGAGTTCTCTGCTGCCAACAGGAACAGCTCCCTGCTCTCCTCTAAGTGATAGCTCTTCAAAGACTTCAAGAGAGCAGTCATGTCCCCCTTCAACCTCCTCTTCTCCAGACTGAACATTCCCAAGTCCCATAACCTTTCCACATAGGGCTTGGTCTCCAGGCCCCTGATCATCCTTGTTGCTCTCCTCTGTGCTCACTCCATTCTGTCCACATACCTTTGAAATGAGACTTCCAGAACTGCACACAATACTACTACCCCTCACTTGTTCCTTTCCCTTCCAGCAGTCTTGCCCATGGAATGATTCTCATAATGTCTTGTGAGTTTATTAAAGTCTGCCCTACTGAAATCTAATTCACATGATGTGGCTATGAACTTTCTTGGTCCCCCACAGCAAAAGGAATTCCAGTAGGATGTGGTCACTTCTCCCACCATCTTTACCCCATCTACCCATCTCTTTCCTGTTGGTCACAATCATTGAGTCTGCCCAACCTGTGTGTGACTGTGGATGCTTCGCAGAGTTTGTTTCCCACGTCAGGGAAGTTGAAATCACCCATAACTACCAGGTCATATTGTTTGGATACCAGTATTTTCAAGGAGGGCAGCATCCACCCCTCATCCTGGTCAGGAGGTTGGAAGCAGACTCCTACCATAATACTGTTTGTCCTTCCTTCCCTTATCCTCACCCATATACCTCCCACTGGGCTGTTGCCCTCCTCCTCCAGTATTTTCTGAGAAACAAACCCCTTTCTCACATAAAGCACCGCTCCGCTGCCTCCTCTACGATCCTTTCGGTTTTCCTTGAACAACTCATATCCATCTGCTACCACATTCCAGTCATGGGAATCATCCCACCAAGACTCTGTAATGCCCATATCCCTCTGTCTGCATTAGAAACTCAAGCTCTTCCATCTTACTGCCCAAGTTTTAGGCATTGGTACATAGACACCTGAAGCCTTGCACCTTTGGCTCCATTAGACCCCAGTCCTCCCAGGCAGACCTCTGCTTTTTGCTCTCCTTCATTTAAATCCCTGTGTTGGTCATCTCCTTTCCCTTGTGGTGTCAGTTTAAAGCCCTCTTGATGAATCTCTCCAGGTTTCTGCCAAAGACATTCTTCCCTGACCTTGACAGGTGAAGTCCATTGCGTGCTAGTAGATTATCATCCAGAAAACCTAGCCTGTGGTCCCAGAATCCAAATTGCTCCTGCCAGCACAACCAATGCAGCTTGCGGTTCACCTCCATTATCGTCTGCTCCCATCATATTCCCTTCCTTACGACAGGAAGGATTGAAGAGAGCACCTATTTCCTTTAACTGCCTCCTGAGAGCTTCATAGTAAGCCTTAATGCTTGTGATGGTGTTCGGAGTGTCTAGCAGAACCAGTGCATGTACAGAGTACTCAGTAAAACCAGTACAGAGTACCAAGCAGTACCTGTGCAATATACTAGTGCTCAGCAAGACCAGGTGCTTTCCCTTAAACATTTTCTTTTTTTATTCGTTGTTTTCAATAAGGGGCACCTTCTTTGGACATTCTGTACATGGGCTGGCTGTGGACTTGCAGCCCTCCCCCCTGCTTGCTTTTGTTGAGCTGGCAGTGCCACAGTGGCATGGTTCTGTTGGCTCTCTGTACATGCACCCCCCCAAAAAAACCCTTCAGTTTCTGCTGAAGAGACTATCTAGTTTGACATGTCCTTGGGTTGTTTAGTTTTGTTTCATTTTTTGTTCTCTCCCCCCCCCCTCGTTGGAAACAAAGGAGGATGGGGACATCTTCTTTGGGAGCCTATAGAATTGAGCTCCCTGGTCCAATCTTTTTAGAACTTGGGCGGGGGGGGGGTGTCTTTTGGGGAGAAGCACTAGAAACTACACTATAATGATTCCATAGGATATAATGGAGTTGAGCATAGCCATTCCTGAATAATCCTGGAAAAAAAATCAGGATTAAAACAGGGTAGCCGCAGTTAAATGGCATTTAAAGAGAATACATTCCTTTTAAATCAGGGGTGGGAAATGTCAGGCCTGAGTTGGAGGAAGCCAAAAAAATCAGGATTTCTGAAAAAATCAAGATACCGCACCAGTATAGAAATTTGAAGGTTTTTTCAGGAATCCTGGTTTTTTTTGGGGGGGGGGGGGGGTCCAATATATCTGATTCCGAAAAAGCCTGAAGTGTATGTGTGTGTGTGCATGCACGTGTCCCTGGTCTCGATGTAACTAGTGATTTCTGGAAAATACAGTCCTAACTTTTGAACTTACAGACCATAATAACTATGAAGATGCTGTGATTTTCAGTCTGAAGAAGTCTGATTTAGAAATCGATCACCGTTTTACTTAACTAAAGCTCAGTGGTGTGAACTGCTAACATTCCTTTCCCTCCCTAGAGTATTAAATTCACAATTGAATTGTCAGCTCGTCCTAACTCCTTGCTGATCTTTTGGCTAATGCAGTGTCTGATGTCACTGGGTGTTGTATTCAAAATGGCATTGTAATACAATAGCTTGTTTCATGAGACAAATTGTTCTACCTGTGTTAAAATCTGTTCTTGTTTTGTTTTTTCTCCCTTCGCTCTCCCAAATTTCACTCAACGCCGTTACTATTTAGATCCCAGTATTTTTGTAGCAGGTATAGGTGCATGACAATGTAGAGACACCAGTTTGCGCAATTCTCATCATTACTCACTCTCTCTTACGTCTAGTTCTGTCAGTGTTAGATTTCTTGCTGTACTTGGGTTTCATTTGCCTGTGCTGTTTCCTGGTAGCAGTTCATGTCCTGTATAAATATGTGGATTAGTCCATTTTTTCTGTTCACGTTGGGATGCACAAACGTAATCAAGGTGTGAAAGTATAATCAGTGTCTACGCAGCTTTCTGGAACCAGAAACAGGGAATGGCTGAACTTTATGTTCAGATCTCTTGGTAATTTCTTCAGGATGAGACCTTGCTAAGAAATAGGGTTGTCAACTCTAAGTTGGGAAATTCCTGGAGATTTGGGGGCAGAGCTTCGGGAGGGAGCACAGCAGGAATGTGATGCTGTAAAGCAGGAGTGGCCAAGCTTGCTCATTGTAAGAGCCTCATAGAGTAAACGTCAGATGTTTGAGAGCTGCAAAACATGAACGTCAGATGTGTGAGAGCAGGAAGGAAGGCAATAGATGGAGAGGGGAGGTAGAAAGAAAGCAACTTTAACTTTACATGCATTCTCCAGACTACTGGCTGGTTTGAATTGGAGAAGTGATTTAAAGAGACAAATGCTCTCTCCAAGCCAGCCAACAGGGTGGTAAGGGCTTTGGGAGCCACACAAGATGTGTGAAAGAGCCACGTGTGGCTCCTGAGCTGCTGTTTGGCCACCCCTGCTGTAAAGGTTCACTCTTTGAGGCTTCCATTTTCTCCAAGGGAACAGATGTAGTCTGGAAGATCAGTTGTAATTCTGAGAGAACTCCAGCCCTCTGCTTGAAGGTCAACAACCAGACCAACAACTGCTGTGTTCCTATAGGAAGGGATGCTCCTCGCACTATTTTTACAGGCCCTCTTTAGAGCTTTCTTATCTGCAGTACGTCTCTTGCTCTACTTCCTTCAGGACTGAGTGTTGGGAGGGTGATGATACTGCTTCCTCCATGATCTTTCTTCTTGGGGACAGCGTCTGTGAAGCGAAGGTGTTTAGAAAAGGGAAGAACCCTGACTGCAGATCAGAATAGGCTGAAGTGTAACACATGTATCCTACTAAATTCAGTTAAAATCTAGTTGAAACTGGAACCGGTGAATTAAGCCTTTTGCTGGCTTAATCCCAGCCGCTAAACCCCCTTGAAATAGAAATATATTATTTCCTGAAAATTCTTGAACTCTGGCAGGTTTCCAAAAGGGAGGGGGTATTATTGAATCCCCCTTCTCAATGAATATGCATGACATAACACTCCAGATCTTTTCTCTCTCTCTCTCTCGGCTTGGCTTCGCGAACGAAGATTTAAGAAGGGTGCAATAGTCCACGTTTGCTGCAGGCTCGCTGGTGGGTAAAAGGAGGCAGTGGGCTGCAGGATGGTATGGAGCATCTTCCTGCTTTTTCCACTTGGCGCAAATTTCTCCTTCCTTCCTGGCCTTAATCATTGCTTATCATTATGCGTGTGACTAGTGGTAATGAGGATTGCTTGTTAACTAGTGTTTGCAAAACAGTTTGATATCCATGGGGTTAAGAGATATGGGGTGTTTTGTGTGCACTGAACCTTCAGTGTTTCCTCCTACAAGAAATAACCACAGTAGGCATTTTTAATTTCAGTAGCTAGTTTTGTCTTCGGTGTGATAGGTCTTGTAGCTCTCTCACTGGATTGCTGTTGCTTGTTTCTCCCACACAGGGAGCAAACTGTAAGGCCCTTGTGGGTAATGAGTGGTGTTGGAGTTGCATTCTAAAGACAGGCTTTTTAAAAAAGGAAGACCAGTGTACTGTTAAGTCTTGAACTGTGCCCTCATTGTAAAGGAGGAGAGCAGGTAGTGGAGGGTGCATGTGTACATGGGCATGACAGGTACATGTATGTGTCTTGAAAAGTTGCTTGGCTCCGTGTTATTTTAGTGGGGTGTATTCATGTTGTAGCTGTTACTTTGAATGCAGTCACTATAATTGTAAGTTCTCTCTCTTTCTCTTCCTTGTACCATTTTGTTCATAGGGTTGGTCAGTATGAAAAATCAATCTAGATAATGAAAGCACTCTCAGGAATGGATACTTCCATTGCTAAAGTTGAACTGTTTGAAAACAAAGTTTGAAGCTAGTGCGCGGTCTCTCTCTCTCTCTCTCTCTCTGCCAACATTCTTCACAGATTTAAAGGTTCCTTTTTGAGATCTTTGGATTGCTTGCATCACTGCAAGTATTAGTTAATGGCTGCAGTAACTGCTTGTCACATGTCCTCTTGGATTTCTGCCCTAGGCAAAGGTTTGACTTTGACCTTTTCCCTCAGAACTGAAGCTTTAAGGAAGTATACCAGGGTGTGGGACACCATTGAAAATGGCCAGTTACATACTGCCAAAGGAAGCAGAGTGAGCAGAAAAGCACACCACACCTGAATGTCTTGTATGCTTTTTGGTAGTTGACTTTAAGTCTTTTAAACAAATATCTTTAGGCAGTATTCCAACTTTCCAGCGATAAATGCAACTTAAAATTACTTTCACTTTTGCTGGATATTAAAAAGCCTTCTTTGAGTAAACAAGATTTCTCTCAAACTGTGTTGACTTTGAGCTTGGAGCATACAGTAATAGTTTATTATTACTTAGTAGAATGAGTGAGTTTGGGAATCTCTGCTTTCTTTTTTCAAACCAATCTTAACTTTATTTTTAACTGAGCATAAAAAGGTTTTCCTCCATCAGTTTGATCCAGAAAAAGAGCTGAAAAATTTAAAGCCACAGGAAATCCATACTGTTTTATGTAAAGCAACCTTAGATTGTGCCAAAATGCACCTGTTTGTAAGAAGTGACTTTGGGCTTATTGAACATGCCACAAGTCATTATTCCTCTTTCAAACTTCTCTCATTGCTTTGAGAAACTAAATAAATACTATATGTTCAAAATACTACCATAAGGTTTCTCCCCCATCCCCCGTAATTTCAGTCAGTTTCTGAAAGATCAGCACATTCTATTTTCTGGGATTTTTTTTTTATTTTATTTCCATGGATTTCCGAGACCCAGTGATTTGTGCAGATTGAAGCAAGCTTCTCTGTTTTCTTGCAAGTTCCTGTTGCTTGCTTTGGTGTATTTCAAAACCTAGGTGAGTTTTTCTTTCCATGTTATAGAACAGGGGTGGCCAAACTTGTTTAACATAAGAGTCACATAGAATAAATGTCAGATGTTTGAGAGCCGCAAGGCAAGAATGTCAGATGTTTGAGAGCAGGAAGGAAGGAAGATGGGGGAGGGGTGGGGCTTTATTCCCCACCCCTCCCTCCCTCCCTCCCTCCCTCCCTTCCTTCCTTCCTTCCTTCCTTCCTTCCTTCCTTCCTTCCTTCCTTCCTTCCTTCCTTCCTTCCTTCCTTCCTTCCTCCCTCCCTCCCTCCCTCCCTCCCTCCCTCCCTCCCTCCCTCCCTTCCTTCCTTCCTTCCTTCCTTCCTTCCTTCCTTCCTTCCTTCCTTCCTTCCTCCCTCCCTCCCTCCCTCCCTCCCTTGCATTCTCCAAGAAAGAAGATGAAGAAAACATGGAGATACAATGTTTAAGTGATATTAAGTTTGTAAAGTGTAAAAGACTTTGTTGAAGTTGTTAATTTTTTAATTCTTTCTTTAATAAAGAAAGAAAATGCAAAAAAAGAAAATGCATTCTCCAAGCTGCTAGCTGGCTTGGCCAAGAGATTTAAAGAGACAAATGCCTTCTCCAAGCCAGCTGATGGGGGCGGTGGGGGTGTCAAGAGCCATGCAATATGTATGAAAGAGCCACATGTTGCTCCTGAGGTGCAGTTTTGGCCACCCCTGTTATCAAAAGTTGAGTCTAAATCTTGTAGCCCTGACCTGGATACCCCAGGCTAGCCTGATCTTTTCAGATTTCAGGAGCCAGGCACCCTGGATAGTGTTTGGATGGGAGACCATCAAGGAAACCCAGAGTCATGATTCAGAGGCAGGCAGTTGTAATCTAGTCTTATAGAACAGATTGGCTCTAGAAAAAAAGATGATATTGGATTTATATCCCACCCTCCACTCCAAATCTCAGAGTGGCTCACAATCTCCTTTATCTTCCTCCCCCACAACAAACACCCTGTGAGGTGGGTGGGACTGAGAGGACTCTCACAGCAGCTGCCCTTTCAAGGACAACCTTTGCCAGAGCTATGGCTGACCCAAGGCCATTCCAGCAGGTGCAAGTGGAGGAGCGGGGAATCAAACCCTGTTCTGCCAGATAAGATTCTGCACACTTAACCACTACACCAAACTGGCTCTCTTTAGCATCTTTATGTGAAATGTGGTCCTGAGTTGACTGACTACATAAAGAGAACTTTTGCCTTTGGAGCCAGATTTCTTCAGAGGATTGGATTCCACGCAGAAATTTTTAAAAAAATTTTGAAAACTGAATGCTCTATATGAACTTTTTTTGTATATGAACTTGAACTGGATTCCTTTTTTTCTGCATTGGGACTCTCCCTAATGGGAATTGTATTCTGCTGTGTGGTATCTCTGTTAATAGATTTTGATATATAAGAATCAGTTTTTTGAATATTGTTTTTTGTGCAGAGTTGTTTTTTTCTTCTGCTATAAAGGATTCCAGCACTTGTGGTGAGCAAAATGCCTGGCCTGGAAACAAAGGAAGCTGTTGGCTTGTACTGTCCCTTATTGTTGTCCTGACGAGTATAGGTGATCAGAAAATTGGGAAGCGAGGTTATATGCTGTAAACTGCCAGAGCAGGTATCTTAAAGGGGAGAGGGTTGTATTCTGTTAACCTTTAGCACCAATGGTGAACAGAAGAGTTAATATTCTGATTGTAGCCCTCATCAGGCTAAGCACAGAAGCTTGAGATTGCTGCTCTCCTGACACTTATCTGCACTTCTATTTGAAGGTGTGCTATGTGGTTACGGAAAGAACATATAATGTTTACTCATCTTAACTAGCAAATTTCCATTGAAATAAAATCTTATCAGATGGATTACTGAATGAAAATAGCTGGTGGCGAGGATGCACAGTCTGCATATTGTCAAGCAATTTCATTATTATTATACCTTTACATTACAACCTGAGGCCCATGTGCCTGAAGCATCGCTGCCTCTTCTGGTATGAGTCCATGTGGCAGCTTCACCCAGCATAAGAATGCCTTTAAGTCATTCCCAGCAATGTGGGCATTTCAAGAAAACTTTCTGGAAATTTTTTTCTGATTAAAATATAAATGATTTAAATCATGTTAGTAATGTTTAATATCAGGAAGAGAAGGCAATGCACCATGTACAAATCTGGACCACGTGAAAGACAAGGATTTGTCCATGTTTCATACCCTGCATTTAGCCCGCCTAACATGAATGACACAATGGCCTTGACAACTGTGTCCTGCCCAACCGGGAAAGGAGTGGGATAAAAATCTAATAGATGGATACACAGATTATATTTACATATATTTGAATTTGGGTCTCCCAGATTGTATTGCCAATGTTTTGGGGTAGAAGACTTTCCACAGAAAAATGTATCATTGGAAAATCTTCTGCCTTATGTCAGTGGTTGTTCCAGCCCCTGCAAAGGTGCATTTTGCTGCTGCCAGTTTGTGGGCTTTCCAGCTTATTCCTGTTTACTGCCTTTCTCTTATAGCTTTATTTATTTATTTCATTTATATTCTGCTTTTTCTCCCCAATGGGAAACCATAGCAGCTTACCTTGTTCTCTTCTGTTTTATCCTCACAATAATCCTGTCAAGGTAGGCTAAACTGAGTGTGACTGACCCAAAGTCACCCAGTGAGCTTCCATGCCAGAATGGGGATCTGAACTTGGGTCTCCCAGATCCTGATCCAGAACTCTAACCAGTATAACTACCACTGACTTTGTTCTAGTTCAGTTCAAATCTTTTCCTTGGTTTTTATACCTTTGACCCATTTGAAAGATAATGGAGGAGAGTACAGCCCCCTTTTTAGGGTTTACATCAGGGATGTCAAACATACGGTCCAAGGACCAGATCAGCCCCCTGGAGGGCTCTTATCAGACCCACGAGTAACTCACTGTCATCTGCTCCCTTCTCTCTCTCTTGCTTCCTTCTGCATCATAGCTTGCTTTGCCAGGCTTGCTAAATTGCACAGGAGCTACAGAGCAAAGCCTCTATTTTCTCCACTGGTTGACCAGCACAAGAAGCAACTTATATACAAAAGCTTGCAATGCCCGTCCTTTTCATGTTTTTCCCTGGACCTTAGGCTCAAAGCAGTGACCATGAGATTTTTGTAATGAATGTCAATCAAAAGTAGGTTTGCAACTTACAAACACACACTTGAACAAGCATACTCAAGATTGTTACAGCACAGACCTTGTCTCCGGATTTTGATGCAATAATTCAGAGCAAGAGGTGTCAGTTATCAGAAACTATCTTTAATTGTGCTGATCTGTGTCCTTTATAGAATTTATATCTCCACTACTTGGCATTACATTTTATGACACACATGGCCCGGCCTGACAAGGTCTCGTTTATGTCAGATCTGGCCCTCATAACAAACAAGTTACACCCCTGGTTAATATGATCCTTATGTAGCCTATTTTGAAAGAGAAGGATGTAGTCCTGGAAGCAGCATGTGGAGATGGTGAGGGTGATGATTGGCCTTGCTTGGTTCTCTCACGCTAACTTTGACTTGGATATCCTTTTACTTCGACAGTTATTTTCTTGGAAAAGAAGCTCAGATAAGGATCTTTTTGTTCTTATTTAGTTTCTTTCACACTTCCTCATAGCTTACATTCTCGGAGTATCATATATGTTGTCATTTCACCCTTTCCAAACCATCAATACAAACGAAAAACTTTGTGCTTGTATTGGCATAGGGGTTTTAAAAAAATGCGTATAACATGCCAATATATCCAAGCTATTCACACAACATGTTGGATGTTTTATATTCCAGAAAATGGGATGGCTTCAGGCCTTGATTTCAGCAGGAGTTCACAGGAGCGCAGCTCCTGAACTTTTCTGAGAGTTCCCCCTCCTCCTCCCCAGCTACCTACCTTGTCCATTGAATAGTAGGTACAGCTGTATAGCAATCCCTGGATGAGCTCCACCACCTATTTTTCTACAAAATGACCCCTGGTTGGCCTCATTGCTCCTTTGTTGGCAACAACAGTGCATGTCTGGTTGTGAAAGAGAGGCGGCAGTTCTTCCTTATTCCCCTTCCACTGCAGACCTCCCCCACCCAAAAGAAGTTGTTTCTGCTGGACACTTGAACCCCTTGGAGTATGGTACAGTCTACAGTGGTGGGGGGAAGCAGCAAAACTTCATTCTGCAAGATGAACTTGGCTCGTGATAATTATGACATAATTTGTACTAGTCATCCTTTTTCAGAGCTATAAAAATGTCAGAAACTATTAACAGTTCAGCAACTTCCTTATTAATTTGTCTGCTAAGGAGCCCCCTGCACATCTGCCATAGAAGCCCTTTTTGGAAGCATATGATTGAAACCATTAACAGCTGGTGGCAGATATCCCTTTCTTGGACAAGGAGCTTGAGCATGTGATGACTAGGCAGCTGCAGGATATCTGGGATGAAATTACCTGGACCGATTTCTGTCCGATACATTGTTGGGCCTATTGGTCACAATGGAGAAACTTCACTGGAACAGAGATGAGGAATATGGTCCTGCTGATTTCCTTGACTCATCTCAGTGACTTTCAGTACCATTGGCTGCAATATCCTTGCAGGCTGGTTAGCTGATGTGGGTATTCAGGGTACCTGGGTATTCAGGCCAGTGCTGAGAGAGCTGCACTGGTTGCCTGTTGTGTTCCGAGTTCGCTTCAAGGTGTTGGTATTAACCTTTAAAGCCCTTTATGGTCAGGGACCTGCCTATCTACGGGACCGCCTTTCCCCATATATCCCCCAGAGAGCACTGCGATCAGGGACAAAAAATCTGCTGTCTGCCCCTGGCCCAAAAGAAGCCAGGCTATGCACAACAAGATCTAGGGCCTTCTCGGTGGCAGCACCAGAACTCTGGAACACCCTCCCAGAAGCTATAAGGGCCCTGCGGGATTTGTCGGCGTTCCGCAGGGCCTGTAAGACCGAACTGTTTAGACAGGCTTTTCTGGTTGACTGAAAATGGGCTGCCACCGGACATCCTACAGAAGCTGGTGGTCATAGTCAGAACCCAATACCGCCAGACTGGATTGAGATAGTGTAATAGTTTTAAACTGATAAATGTATTATGGTTTTATATGTTTTATGGAATTGATTGTTTTTATGATACTGTAAGCCGCCCTGAGTCCGCTTGCGGAGAGGGCGGGATATAAATGTAAAGTAATAAATAAATAAATAAATACCTGCATTCTGGTAGCTTAATCACTGCCTGTTTCCAGAACAATAATGCTTGGGCACAGTTCTTTGGCCCCATAACATCTGAATAATGGGACTCTACACTTATACTCTGTCTTCTGTGCTATTTTATGTTTTTGCGAAGTTGCTGTAAGAGTTTGTCCAGGAATTTGGAGTGGGATGTCATCAATATGTAGATGATATCTAACTTCGTTTCTCCTTTTCAATTGAGTTAAGCAGGATAATGGACATCCTGAACCATTGTCTGTAAGTGGTTATGAGCTGGATGAGAGCCAGTAAACTGAAAAGTCTAGAAAGGACTGAAGTGTTGTTGGCTAACAAATAGTTGCAGAGTCACTGTGTCCTGGATGAAGCCTCACTCACCCCCCTTCCGAAGAAGCGGGTTTATAGTTTAGGGGTGCTGTTAGGTCTAGGTATGAAGATAGGGGTGTAGACCTTATCTGTGTCTCATAGTTACCTTAACCATCTTGGGCTGGGGTGCTAACTCTGGACCTTCCTCAAGGGGCATGATGTCCATGGTCATTGTTCATTCATTAAATGTGGTTGAAATACTGTAGTGTGCTGTACGTGGGACCTGCCTTTGAAAATTGCCAGAAACCTGGATGGCCTGGGCTAGCCCAATCTCATCAGGTCTTGGAATCTAACCAGGGGATCAGCCCTGGTTAGTACTTGGAGGGGAGACCACCAAGGAAGTCGAGGGTCACTGTGCAGAGGCACCTCTGTTTGCCTCTTACCTAGAAAACCTGTGGAGTTGCTATAAATCAACTGTGACTTTCCACTGAGAAGCTTCAGTTAGTCTAAAGCACGGCAGCAAGGCTGCTTACTGGTGAGAGTTACAGGACACGTATCTTGCTAGTTTTGAAGATCTTCAGTGGCTTCTGGTATGCTTCCAGGCATAATTCACAGTACTGATTATTATATATAAGCATTTCAGGATACTAGAAGAATTGTCTTCTCTATGATCATCTGTAGGGGCCCTGATCTGTGTGCCCCCATTGCCAGAATTATGGTGGTGGGCATTTTTTGTTGTTCAGTCGCACAGTCGATTTCAACTCTTTGCAACCCCACGGACAAAGTCACTCCAGGCCCTCCTGTCTTCTACCATTCTCAGAAGTCTGCTCAAATTCATGTTAGTTTAATCAGTAATGCTGTCCAGCCGTCCCCTTCTTCTTTTACCTTCTATCTTTCCCAGCATCAGGATCTTCTCCAGTGAGTGCTTCTTTCTCATTTGGTGGCCAAAGTATTTGAGCTTCAGCTTCAGCATCTGACTTATGAAGTGGCTTGGAGTAAAGTTCTCGGGGGCAGATTCCTTGCTGCTGATAGAGGAGCCTAAATAGGGACTATTTCTAGCTCCGTTCCACCCCAAGAAATGGTAGAAAGCGTAGTTTTTCTTGCATTTGTTACTTTAAAACACACACACACACGGGATGGGCTCCCAATCACAACAAATACTGCGGCAAAGAAGTGCGCAAAATCCTTGCATGAAGATCCAATGACCCACACATCACCAGCTGCTGCCAAAAAGGAGGGGAAGGTTCAGACTTCCCAAATGACTTGACTTTGCAACAGGGGAGTTCAGATGTCCAGCAGTGAGAGGTGAAACCACTGATATCCATCAACCCCAGACTTTCCCTAGTGTTGGAAAACTCATAGTTGAGAAGAGGTGTGACCAGGGGGGGTGATGACTGGTGAACAGGATACTTATGCTGCTTTTTGAATGTGAGTTTTAATCCACAGGATAACAGCAGTGACATCAGATGAAACAGCTTGTCTAACCACAGCCAAAGTCTGCCTGCCTTACTTACATACAGTTACATTATAATACATTGCAAAAATAAAACATGGGCCTGTGTGGTTGTCTCATTTTAAGTTACTACAAAAGATACAAAAAGGTTGCCACATTTAGAAAAAAAGTCTTTGGCTGGTCTTGACCTAGTTCACACGTAAACATTGTGTTCCATACTTTGATGAACCATTCTAATTGGCTTACTATATTTATTGGCTTGGATGCAGCGATGTGCAAGTGGAAACATAAATGGACATACTACAGTTCCTCTTGTGCAAGAGCTTGTACAGCAACCAACACTTTCTTCCCTATATATTATTTAGTGCCCAGAAATAAGTTTCATAAGATCTTGTGGAAATGGAAGCACAAATGAGTGTATAATAACTGTGCCATAGTGCAAAGAGAACATAAGAGCATAAGAGAAGCCATGTTGGATCAGGCCAGTGGCCCATCCAGTCCAACACTCTGTGTCACACAGTGGCCAAAGAAAAAACCAGGAAAGTGGGGGCAGGACACTAGAAGCCCTCCCACTGTGCCCCCCCCCAACACCAAGAATACAGAGCATCACTGCCCCAGACAGAGGGTTCCAACAATACGCTGTTGCTAATAGCCACTGATTTACCTCTGCTCCATATGTTTATCCAATCCCCTGTTTAAGCTATGCTTGCAGCTACCACCTCCTGTGGCAGTGAATTCCACGTGTTAATCACCCTTTGGGTGAAGAAGTACTTCCTTTGATCAATTCTAACCTGACTGCTCAGCAATCTCATTGAATGTCCATGAGTTCTCGTATTGTGAGAAAGGGAGAAAAGTGTTTCTTTCTCTACCTGCTCTGTCCCATGTATAATCTTGTAAACCTCTGCCATGTCACCCCTCAGTCGGGATTTCTCCAAACTAAAGAACCCCAAGTGTTTTACTTTCTTCATAGAGAAAGTGTTCCAACCTTTGACTCATTCTAGTTGCCCTTTTCTGCACTTTTAATATCTTTTTTGAGGTGTGATGACCAGAATTGTACACAATATTCCAAATGAGACCGTACCATGGATTTATACAGGGGCATTATGATACTGGCTTAATATTACTATTTGTTTTCAATTACCTTCCTAATAATTCCCAGCATAGTGTTGACTACCATGGTATTTTTCTTGTGTTCATTCTTGCACAAGAGGTCTAGTGTAAGTGAAGATGTGCTGGATCTAACCTATGGCCTTCTATTTGAATTGTTAATAGCTGCAAGAAGATTCAGTACTGAATTAAAGTGCTTTCTATGGATGCAAGTTAAGTTTGTCTTTGGCAAGTCTTGATTTAATAATCAGACAGTGTGTTGGAGCCAAGAAATTCCATGCCTTTCTCTTTCCAACGTAACTCGTTGACCTCCCAGCAATGTATTCTTGGGTGATGGGACCCTCAAGAGTAACACTGGGGTTCAAAGTGGACATCTGTAGTGGCAGTGGGAAAGAAATTAATGAAAATGTCTTTCCCACTGGTGGAAGCGTCATATTGGCAAAAAATGATCTTTATATACAACCTGGTATCTACAGCTTTTCTTCAGTTAGGATGAATTTTTGCAGATACATGAAGCATATGTAAAAAGTTGATATTTGTGGGATAAATTTCCACTTTCTATAATTCATAAGCCTTTCCTATTATCACAATTTCCCAAACAATATGGCGTTCCCATAGAACCCTTACATAAGACCCAAAAGCACATTTTCATGAACAAGAGATAAGCTTTATTGTACCGCAGATTTTCTCACAGGACAGCGTACTTATACTATTAATAGGAAGGCAAGAACAGTTAGCAAACAGCAAACAAATTCACATTTTACCTCCAGTTAAACTCTACTGCATCTTGTACAGTTAGGTAAATACTTACACAATTAAAATCCAGTTAACACAATTAAAGTCCTTTCCAGTTTCAATAATTAGCAGTTCCAATAGTTAGGCATAAGTTGTTCCTATAAGTTCAAGTTAGGCATAAGTTGTTCTTATAAGTTCCCATAAGGCATAAGTTGTTGGAGTAAAAGAGCCAGTTTCAATTTTTTCTGCCACAGTATTATCTGAATAAATATTTGAACTCTTCCTAGAAACTAAAATGGCTAAACCAAGGCTGTGATGCTTTCGTCGCATTGTGAGAAAACAGAGCTCACTGGAAAAGACAATACTGCTAGGGGAAATTGAAAGCAGCAGCAGAAGAGGAAGAGCAAATATGAGATGGATGGCCTCAAAGGAAACCACAGCCCTCAGTTTACAAGATCTGAGCAAGGCTGTTAACAATAGGATGTTTTGGAGGATTTTAATTCATAGGGTTGTCAGAAGTTGGAAGCAATTTGATGGTGCATAACACCAAATAAATGTTTGGTGATTGAACACCTTTATTGAGTAAATGTGTAATTTTTTTTCTTAATGTAGCTTGGACAGATGCTTCAAATCTTTTTTTAAAAAAATTATATAATCATTGTTTATAAAAATGGCTGAAGGGTATGGAGTGTGTGTGAAAATATGTATTAAAATGTTATCTTCCACTTATACTCAGTCCTAGTGCAATCCATTCTATGACTAGGCCTTGTTCTTCTACAGCCTGTTCTCCTGCATGTGCAGATCCAGCTTAAATATATTTGTAGGAGGTTCTTGGTGAAATATCCCACATGTCTTCATGAGGATTGGGCTGGACCTGTGGGTATTTTGGTCCTGGTCTTGGAAGTCTATAGTAATATTAAGCAATGTTATGTGACAATTTTTTTTGTTTTATATGGGTATGCTGGAGAAGAAGACAGGACCCCTAAGGTTCTGTATGACCATCTAAGTCTTGTATAATATGGATGTTGCTATTCCACAGCCTTAAAGAGAAAGGTGTACAAAAATGTGATGTAAACAAGAGGCTTGGCATATAAGCATCAGGAGGGTTTAATTTGGTCTAAAGAAGTAACAGTAGAAATCAAAGCATAAAGCAGCATTCTGTTCCTGAATTTTGAAAGCAGAATATATTTTTTCCTCTAAGAATCACATGTAACTTTAGGTCGTCTTCCCAGTATTAATCTGCTGCTTCAGTATCTGTTCAGCTTTCTTATCTGCCTCCAAAGTATTAGGTTCTTTTACAGCAGAGCCATTTCAGGTTTTTATTTTTTTTATTTTAAATCCAAATGCATTCCCACACTAGTTTTTCAATTCTGCATGAAGTGATGACTTGACTGCAGCCTTATTTTTATTTATTTAAATTTATATTCTGCCCTCCCCACAAGCAGACTTAGAGCAGATTACAAACGGGGTCAGAAAATATATCAGAAGTTCAATGCAAAATTAAACGCAAGAGTAAAATGATTTAAAACAGTTTAAAGATTTCTTTCAGTGAAGACTCTCTTTTTGAGTTAGGAAAAGTGAATACTCAGGATGCAGTAAGTGGGCGCAAGCACATTTTTGCTAGCCTGTCTCGAGATCATATTAATGTGTTCTCTAATGCTGAATGTGGATCCATGGTACAAGAGAAGGAAGCCAGTGTGTAGCTGTAATTAAACTAAGTCAAGCAGCACCCTCCCAGTTCATAAAAGGGCCCAAGCTTTTAAAATTACATTGTCATAATAGGAGACCTTTAAAATTACTTGTTCCTATGTTGCTACAGTGGCATGTTGGAAGATTTCCATCTGTCTACTTTATATGTTTTGGTTATTTTTTAAAATTACTTTCTCCTTTGTGGCCACAGTAGCGTTATAAAGATTTCTATCTGTCTACTATTTGCACTTTATTGTCTCCGGCACTTTAGTTAGTATAAATTTGTAGCCTCCCCACTGGACTCTATCTCCCAAATTATTAAGATTGGATTAACTTATTGGTTATTTAAATTGATTTTATTGACTAGCTAATTTAACGGATCTATTTATGGCAAATTAATGAAAAAGAGGGACAACGATTGAAGGTTTAATTAAGGAGCCAATTGGATTTATAATTTATTATTGTTAGCTAGTAAATTGGATGGGTTGGGAGGAGTGTATATTAAATAACTATTAGAATATTAGTGGGTAACTTATTGATAGGCCAATTGGAGGTGGGAGGGTTGAGAAGAGATAAACTTAAATATCTGTCAGTAGAAGGGCTGGTGGATTCCAGTAAGAGATGACTGGTCTGGGGATTCCGGTACTCCTGGGGAGGGGAAGGTATGACGGTGGGAACAGGCGTAAATGGAAGGGAAGGGGATTGAGACAAGATAGTGCTCGACCACCTTCCAGCCTGCGTCCCATCCTGATGGTGACAGGTAGTGGGGCAAGGCGAAATTACTCGCCTCCGTCACTGGTGTTATGTAATGCCAGGTCCATCAACAATAAGACCTCTATCCTTCGGGAATTCCTGCTTGAGCAGGACATGGACCTGGCATGCGTGACCGAGACCTGGGTGCGCGATGGGGAGACTGTAGCTCTCTCCCAGATGGCGCCCCCGGGATACTCGGTCTTTCACCAGTCGCGGACTAGCGGGCGGGGGGGAGGGGTGGCTCTGTTCATTCAAGAGGCTTACTCCTTCCGGGCCCTCCCGGCCGCAGAGATCAAGGGCATTGAATGTGCCGGTCTGGCGTGGGATGTTGGGGAGGGATCTGGCTGGTGTACCGACCGCCTAACGCACCGGCCAGCGCCTTACTATCCCTGATGGAGGCCGCAGCAGGATGGGCATTGGAGCACCCGAGGCTTTTGATCCTGGGTGACTTCAATGTTCATGCCGATGACGTGACCTCCAATCAGGCGATGGACCTAGTGTCTTCCATGGCGACACTGGGACTCTCCCAAGTAGTTACGACACCCACTCACCAGGCGGGTCACATGTTAGACTTGATCTTCGCGACGGGAGTTTTAGTGAACGATCTTGCTTCTATAGCAGTGCCATGGTCGGATCACTATGCCCTCAAGGCTCATGTGGATGTCCCACCTCAAGCCCGTTTGGGCGGCGAGCTTATTTTAGCTCGCCCGTGGAGCCTGATGGACCCGGAACGGTTCCTGACGGCTCTGCGGGATCCCTGGCCCCCTGGCGATTCCCTCGATGACCTGGTGGAGTCTTGGAATGATAGGCTCGCCGGGGCCATCGATGAGATCGCACCTAGACGTCCTCTGCGCCCTCGCTCAAGGCCGACACCTTGGTATAACCAGGAGTTGCGGCATTTGAAATGGGGACTCAGACGACTAGAGAGGCAATGGCGGCGTATTCGAGACGAAGCGATTCGAACATCTTATAGAGAGTTTATGAAGTCCTATGAGATGGCAGTCAAGGCCGCAAAGAAAACATACTTTGCGGCGGAGATTGCGTCCGCAACTTCGCGCCCGGCACAACTGTTCAATACAATTCGGACTTTTACAACACTGCCACAGGGCAGACCAAATTTTAATGAATTGGAAATTGGCTGTGAGGCTTTTGCGAACTTTTTTGCGGATAAAATCGCATCGCTCCGTTCCGACTTCCCTGCCATATTAGATACAGCTAGCGAACCTGAGGCTCCGTGCTTGTCTTCGGATTGTGTTCTGGACAGCTTCGGTGCGCTCAGCCTGGAAGAAGTTGAAAGGATCCTCCTATCTGTACGCCCAACAACTTGTAAATTGGACCCGTGCCCCTCCTGGCTCATTAAGACCTGCCAGAGGGAGCTAAGATATCCTATACGGGATATCATAAATAGATCCCTATTGGAGGGGCATTTTCCATCAGCGCTCAAGAGGGTCCGCCCCCTCTTGAAAAAAACAACGTTAGATCCGGCCGAATTGGCACACTATCGGCCGGTCTCGAATTTGCCCTTTTTGGGTAAACTTATTGAGAGGGCAGTGGCCTTGCAGCTACAGAGTTTCCTGGAGGATGCTTCTGTCCTTGACTCCTGCCAGTCTGGCTTCCGCCTGGGCCTTTGCTTGGGTCGTTGTGGCCCGGGAAGGGAAATCCCCCTGCCAGTTTTTGACGGCGCACCGTTGATAGCGGCGAGCAGGGTCAAAAGTTTGGGGGTACTATTGGAGCCTTCACTGACAATGGAGGCTCAGATAGCAGCCACTGCCAAGTCCGCATTCTTTCATCTTAGGCGGGCGAAGCAGTTGGCCCCCTTCCTGGAATGCGACGACCTAGCAACAGTGATCCATGCTACGGTCACCTCGAGGTTGGACTACTGTAATGCCCTCTACATGGGGCTACCCTTGTGTCGGACCCGGAAATTGCAGTTGGTGCAGAATGCCGCTGCCCGGCTGCTATTAGGGCTCCCAAGATGGGAGCACATTCGGTCGGGGCTTCGGGATCTGCACTGGCTGCCAATAACATTCCGAGTCCAGTACAAGGTGTTGGTCATTACCTTTAAAGCCCTATATGGCCTAGGACCTGCCTACCTCAGGGACCGTCTCTCCCCACACGTCCCCCAGAGAGTACTACGATCGGGTTCACAAAACCTGTTAGTAATCCCCGGGCCAAAGGAGGCCCGCCTGAAATCCACCAGGGATCGGGCCTTCTCGGTAACGGCGCCTTACTGGTGGAACCAGCTGCCGGAAGAGGTGCAGGCCCTGCGGGACCTAGGGCAGTTCCGCAGGGCCTGTAAGACAGCCCTCTTCCGGCAGGCCTATAACAACTAACTGACAATGAGAATATCTTCTGGATGGAACTAAAAATGCATTTATGGACCGCTGCTTTTTATTCTTATTTTTATGTCCTATTAATTATGGTTTTAACTTTGTTATATAAATGTTTTTAAGCTGAATTTATGTGAATTAAAATGTTGTAAGCCGCCCTGAGCCACTTTGGTGGGAAGGGCGGGATATAAGTCTAAATATAAATAAATAAATAAATAAATAAATGTATGTATGTTTTGGTTATTGTCCCTTTTTTTGTGGGGACAATAATAGGTTTCACTTACTTAAGGGTTCCCCTTTCTAAGTAAGCACTCTGTACTTTTATTTACATTAATGTATGAACATGCACATACGGTACATACAGAAGAGTGTACTCTTAGTTGTTGAGAAGGACTGTGGCTCAGTGGTAAAACATCTGCTTGGCATGCAGAAAGTTCTGGGTTCAATCCCCAGCATCTCTAGTTAAAAAGGACCAGGCATAGATGACGGGAAAGACCTCTGCCCGAGACCCTGAAGCACTGCTGCCAGCTAAGTAGGCAGCAATGACCTTGACGGACCAAGGGTCTGATTCAGTATAAGGCAGCTGCATGTGTTCAGGTGAGAACTTCCTCAGTTCTTTTGGAGTCTTGTGGTACCTGGAAGACTAATGACATTTTACTCTTGCATAAGTTTTTGAGGGCTATTTTTTAAGGTGCCACAGAGCTCCTGCTTATTTTTGGTGTAGCAACCTAACATGGATACCTCTCCCCCCCTCCAGTAGAAAACGATGTGTAAATACCATGGGGCCATTTTATAGAAAAGGTGATGCCAGATCCCATTAGTACATTTTTTTTAAAGAAGATATTGGATTTGTATTCTGCCCTCCACTCCGAATCTCAGAGTGGCTCACAATCTCCTTTATCTTCCTCACTCACAACAGACACCCTGTGAGGTGCGTGGGGCTGAGAGGACTCTCACAGCAGCTGCCCTTTCAAGGACAACCTCTGCCAGAACTATGGCTGACCCAAGACCATAACAGCAGGTGCAAGTGGAGGAGTGGGGAATTAAGAGTCCACACACTTAACCACTACACCAAACTGGCTTTCGCATATTTGCATATGCCACACACCCGACATCACCAGAAGGGGAACTTAGTTATATCAACTCAGCATCTACCTTAAAATGCTCCTTAAATTATAATTGTCATAATAAAACCTTACTCCTGGCAGCCTTTTAAAATCACTTTTTCCTATGTGGCCACAGTGGCATGATGAAGATTTCCATCTGCCTACTTTATGTTTTGGTTATTTTCCCATTTTTTATGGGGACAAATATTAGAAAGTTTGTCAAATCTTAAAGAGTTCAGTAAAATTCTCACAGGACGTTGGAACAATGGAGCCCAGGAGCAAATATTGGGTGGGTGGGGGGGGGGGGGAGAAAAAGAAGGAGCACAATAAAATGTAGAGGTTCTGGAATTCCATTCCTGTGAGCTCCTGCCCAGAATGAGGCCTGGTAAAAACTATGAGTGAAGGGGGACAGTTTGAAATCTTCAAGTGGAACACCCCCCCCCCTCCCCAGCATGATTCCAAACATTTCCCTGCATCCTCAGAGTGTGTAAAAAGCCCTGACTCATCAGTGGATGGCCAGCAGTACTGCTTTTGTGATGGGCACAGGAGCCAGCCAGTTAGTTTATTTTTTTTAGTTATAGTGATCCTTGCCAGAGGGTGTAACTGTCCCCATTCCAGCATGAGACAGTGAATCTCAAAATTAGTTAGTGGGTATTTATGAGAAAGGGTAGATAGGCTTCAAGCAACAGCATCATCCTTAGGGAATCAGTCCACACCGCCCATCTTTTCGAGGCATTTTTTTGGTGGCAGATAACTGTAAAACAAACACACACAGTAGCAGTGGGAGAAGTACAGAAACATCCACGAGGTCCCACCTATGTCTGTTTTTTTTTAAAAGAGAAAAGCTCTTTTCTTTCTTTCCACTCAGTAAACCAAAGTCTCTTGCATTCCAGTGCTGGTTGCATTTCTCCAGTTTGTGTCCATATGCCAGGGGTGGTGCCAGGGATGGAGCCTTTAAAGTTGTTTTCATGAGCTAGGAGTGACTCAGGAATGCCTATAAGATTCTTGAATAGCACATTGACAAGCAGCATGCCAACTGGGATAGTATCCCTGATTTTTAAAACCAGAAAAGGTACTGCCACTGTTCTTTTCTTCCCCACTGCCCGTTTCTCTTGCTCAAGCTTTAAAACATGGATTAAGATATAGGTCAGGGGTGTCAAACATGTGGCCTGCGGGCCAAACTGGCCTGCCCAGGGTTTCAATCAGGTCCGCGGGGTTCTCTTCTCCCCCCCCCCCTCCTGTCCTCACCCTGTGAAACTCCAAGGCTGCAACTTCCCAGCTCCTTCTCCCTTCTCTTTGCAGAGGCTAAAGCTGAAAGCAAAGCTGCAAAGAAAATGCAGAATGGATTTCCCACTCTGGCTTCTGGACAGAGCAGAGGTGAACACAAAGTCCAGTCCATGTTTTCTTTGCAACTTTGTCTATGCGTTTCAATGGAAAGAAACTTCCCAGCGTTCCTATGGCCAGCTGAAGCTTCCTGGAGTTGTGTCCTTGCAAACCAAGCGTTGATGCCTTGAGCCAGCTTTGTCTCTTTTCAGTGGGGTAAAAACTAGTGCATGTTTGTATTTTAAATTAAAAATTAATATATTTAATTCTGTTGGCCTGTGTCCTCTATAAAGTCTATATCTCTGCTGGCATTACATTTTAAGGACATGCATGGCTTGGCCCAACAAACTCCAATTTATGTCAGATCCACCCCTTCTAACAAATGAGTTTGACACCCTTGATATAGGTGATGAAGGGAGAAGAACAACATGCTGTATTGCACCACATTGCTTTTACCATCTTCGGCTAAAGAACTACACTGTGGACTGTTAATCCAGTGAGCGCGTTTCCATGCTCGTGTGGTAATGGTTGCTGGGTCTTAGTGCATTAGTTGCCAGCTCAGAAAAGTTTCTTACCATATGCCACAGTTGTGGAAACGGTGGTTTGTAATTGATGCACCTTTCTCAAATGCTGGCTAGCTTATTTAATGAGCTACCATACCTTCTGTATTCCTATTGGCTTACTGATTGCATAATTTGTTCAGCCTTCAGCTGATCAGGCTTTTTTGTCCAGTGAGCTGTGACAACAGCTTCTTCAGCTGTTGGCCTACAGACCGCAAAGAGGACTTTGACAGGACAAACACAGTGCACTGGTCTTGCTGGGTTAGCCGCTGATTTCTTTGCCGCACCCAGGATCAAATTGCACAATATCTTTAGGACTGTTTGCAGGGGGCGGGAGGAGGCTGACTACTCAACTTTCTTCACATTTCAAGTGAAAACAATCAGTTATCCCCTTTAGGCTGCATTTCGGGAAACTGGCTTCGTTTTTAAAGACCGTTTTTAGATCCTGTGAAAATGTAAAATCCTAGGCATAAACCATCTTTAAGGAGTGCAGGGAAGGCAATGGAGCTAGACCCATACCTCTCCCCTCTGGGCTCCCAGCAAATTACGTCTTTGCAGCTATTGTGGGAATCACTCCCTCCGCACACCCTTTTGGCAACTGGGGCTGGGGCCTGCCTGGCTGGATTTGGCTCAGAGGTCTCCAGTGGTTGATCCTTAATTAAAAACCTAAAATCGTAATTAGAAACCTGGACATTTTTCTCTGGGAAAGAAAAAGAAAAGGTGGTGGTCATAGTGGTGGGGAGATTACAGGAGCAATATTTTGGAGGAACAAATATCTGAAAGTATTATGCAAGGTTTGAAAGTACTTTTCTAACAGCCGCTTCTAAGAGTTTTTGCTTGATTTATGGTCCAGACAAATACAGTAGCAGTGTTATCATTCCTGATACTTAATGGATTGGGTCTGAAGATCCTGTCTCTCTCTAACAGAAGAAGTCTTATTGAATGAGCATCTGTGAAGTGAGCTCAGTTTTTGGCTGCGGGAGTTTTGAAGTTGTGTAGCTGGCTGTACCAGTATGAGTTTAGTTTACTCATGGTTTTGAAATAGTGTCTCATTCATTAAAGATTTGCAGTTTTCCCATAAATTTCCCAGTTATTTTTCTTTTCTTTTTTTCCTGGCCTTCAGAACTGTAATTCTGACATTAGGAGTCTGGGAGATTCCATGCTAAAACATGGATTGAGACTAAAATTGGGCTTGTAAAAAGCCCCTGATTACTTGTGTCAAATGTGAAATACCTCCAGATGACCAGTGGTGGTAGGGGGAGGGAACTTTTGGTTTTGATTTCATTTCTTTTTTTGGCCACACACTATTGTGGGCCAGCTCACTAGTAACCCTTTTAAAGTCATTGATCAGGATCGGGAGCCATGTTAGTCTGTACGTAGCAGTAGGCAATATGTGACAGGGTATGGACTTTCATCGCTACACGAAAGCTCATGCCCTGCCACAAACTTTATTAATCTTCAAGGTACTACTGGACTCCTGCTGTTTTCTACTTTTGTAGGTCAGCTTTTGCAAGACTAGACTGTTTATTATTTCTTCTCTTCTTTTTTAACAGCGAAACCATTTACACAGTTGGTGAAGGAAATGCAACTACACCGGGATGACTTTGAAATTATAAAAGTCATTGGCAGAGGTGCATTTGGTGAGGTAAGTTTTTTAAAAAACAAACAAACAAACCCAACATGTACATGCAGCTTTAGATGCTTTACCTAACCTGATGAAATGAACTCTGGTCCACAAGAGTACATGCGACAGTGAAGTAATCCGTCTTCAGGGTACCACCGGCTGTACAAACACATGCATCCTTCTGGAATCTGCAAGTAGGCTGTGGTTGTCGCAGAGGAAATGGATTTGGGACTGGAGTACTATCTGTACAATGCAGGAATGCAGGCAAAGCCACAGTGACACATTGCTTGTATTGACTGGTAAACTGCCCAGGACTATTAGAAACCTAGAAAAGTATTCGTTTTTAGTTGGTGGAAGTACCATAAGGAAAATATGAAGGAAGGATTCGGTTTCAATCATCATATTGTCAGGGGTACAGTGTTTGCTAATTTGGCTGTTATCTTTGAACATGATATCCAGAGAAATGGCATGGGGACATAATGGGGAATTTGTAGACACGAAGACATAATCTCAAATATAAAAGAAATGCATCCTTCAGTGATGAATGAGGTTGAAATAAATGTTCTTAAGAGCCTCTTCAATCATGCACTATACTGTGACAAGTATTTAGATAAAACAGGCACTCTCTCAAAGGAGAGAAGGCCTGGGCAAGTGCTTCTGCATTCTTAGACCTAGCACTTTGCAAATAAGTAATATATCCCAGGAGGTCTTTGCATGGGGCGAGAATCCATGGCGCTCTGTGGATATGCTAGAATTCCGTCTGCCGCCGCCGGATCCTTTTAGGTGCCCTGCAAAGGTTCTCACCCCCACCCCCTTTTCCGGTAGCATAGTTCCCTGTAGTGCTTCAGGGCTGCTGTTGAAGTTTCCCAGAGTTTCAGGGAACACTTTCTAGGCAGCATTTGGAGCAGCTTTTGAACTGAGAGGAATTCTGGTTATGTAACCCACACCCCTGCACTTGGCACATTGTATTTACACAAAGAACTTCATCCTCTGCCTGCTTTAGATTCCTGGATCATACAAAGAGTTAAACATGAAGAGGCACAAAACTGATTCCCATGCTTGCCTTTAGCCCAAGAATTGAAATTGTGTGACAGATGGTTTGTGTGTCTCTTTTCCACCTCTGATGCCCAATAAAGGCCTGCCCACTGTCTCCCTTACTCTCATTCAGGACTTTACTTCCTTGTTCAGTGATAAAACTCAAACTATCCAAAAAGTCAAATAAGCACATTCTAGATAAAAACCAAGTCTGAATTCTCCCTTGACGCTAAAATGACTAAATTGGGGCAATTGTACTTTAGTCACATTGTGAGAGGACAAGAGTCACTGAAAAAGACAATAAAGCTAGGTAAAGTTGAAGGTAGCAGGAAAATAGGAAGACAAAGACTTGACAGGAGATGGATTGACTCAATCAAGGAAGCCACGGCCCTCGGTTTGCAAGCCCTAAGCAAAGCTGCTAATGGTAGGACTTTTAATGGAGGTCATAAATTCACAGGGTTACCATAGGTTGCAAGCAACTTGACAGCACATGACACACACGTCCATTTTGATTTTTGCTGTTTCTCTGCTTTGTCCTGCTGCTCGGTTCCTCTCCTGACTTTGGTAGCTGACCCTTTCTAGACAAGCTGTGCAACGTACATTCCTGTGGTTCTCTCCTCTTTTTTCTTGTCAATACAGGGGGGGACCCTTCCTCTGCTTTCCAAACTATGAGCCCTTGCCTTGATTTGTCTTTGGCCCTCTTCTCTGTCTACATATTATCCCTGTGTGGTCTACATATTATCCCTGTGTGACTTCTTTAGATCTTTGGCTTCTATTATCACCTGTATGATGACTACATCCAGGTCTAAATACCAGTTCCTGAACTTACAACACCAGCTACCTTTCAAACATACAAGAAGAGTCCTGCTGGGTCAAACCGGTGGTCCATCTAATCCAGCATCCTGTTTTACACAGCGGCTAACCTCTGGAGAACCAACAATAGAGCATAGATGTTGCCTCCTGGCTCTGGGATTCAGATGTTTAGTGCCTTTGAACGTTGAGATTCCCCTCAGTCACCTTGGCTAGTAGCCACTGACAGATCTATCCTCCATGAATCTTATCTGATCCCCTCTTAAAGCTGTGTATTCCTTTGGCCATCACTACATCCTCTGGCAGTGAATTTCACACTTTAATCACTCTCTGTGTAAAGAAGTATTTCCTTTGGTCTGTTCTGAATCTACTGCTCTTCAGCTTAACTGGATACCCTCAAGTTCTAGTATTCTAGGAGAGAGAGAAAAATTTATCTTGGTCAACTCTATCCACCTATGCATAATTTTATGAAACTCTATCATGTTCCCCCTTAGTCACCTGTTTTCTAAACTGAAAAATCCCTGATTCTTCAACCTTTTCTCATAGGGAAGGTGCAACAACCTAATCATCAGTTGCCTTCCTCTGTACTTTTTGCAGCTCTGCAATGTCTTTTTGAGATACGGCAACCAGAACTGTACACAGTATTCCAAATGAGGTTGCACTGTAGATCTATATGGGGCATTATAATACCAGCTGTTTTATATTCAATCTCTTTCCTGATAATCCCTAACAGTGTTTTTCCTTTTTCATTGCTGCAGTGCACTGGGTTGATATTTCCATTGTGCTATCCCCTAAGGCCCCAAGATCCTTTCCCCTCAGCAAGTTCAGACCTCATTAGCCTATACTTGAAGTTGGGATTTTTTTTTGTCCCAATGCGCATCAACTTAAACTTACCAACACTGAACTTCATTTGTCACATTGTCGCCCACTCGCCTGGTTTGTGGAGATTTTCAGTCAGCCTTGGTTTTCGCCATCTTGAAAAATTTTATATCATCTGCAAACTTGTTCACTACACTGCTCACCCCAAGTTCCAGATCATTTATGAATAAATTAAAAAGTAGCAGCCCCAATACCCTGGTGCACTAACCGATTTGAATAAGCTGTGACTATTTCTGTTGGCATGAGCCATCGTGTATTGTTGGACCAAACACATGGTTATTTCCATTTCAGGAGAATTTGTAGAATTAGCTTTTTAGATCATGGAGGCTTGATGCCTGATACTGTGTGGATTGTTATACTCGCATCAATAAACCTGTAGTGATAACCATTGTGGTACAGCAGGCAGGCTTTTTTTTTGTAGCAGATGCTCCTTTGCATATTAGACCAAACACCCCTGATGTAGTCAGTCCTCCAGGAGCTTATAGGGCACTTAGTACAGGGCCTACTGTAAGTTCTTGGAAGGTTGGCTACATCAGGAGTGTGTGGCCTAAATAAGCAAAGGAGCTCCTGCTACAAAAAAAAAAAGCACAGGTGCTGCTTGCATCCCGAGATCCCAGGTTAGCTGTGGGTCCCAAGTGTTTAGGAAAGTGTATAGCAGCTTCCTGCTACTTATGAGTAGAACCATGCAGCTTTGAGCCCTGATTAATCAACAAGAAAGTTGTCTCTGTTAATCACACACATTGCTTGGCTGCATTTATCTAAGCCTTCTGAGAAGAAATGACTGTGACTACTTGGAAATGGATCTTCAGGGTTAAAGGAGGAAGACGTCATTGACGGGCTCCTATTTAATGCATTTCTAGTAATCACCATGTTCCCAGGGAACACAGTGCTGTAGTGGATTACTGAAACAGACTGAACAAGCAGAAATAAAATGTATTTGGTTAGGACAAATTCCCTTTTCTGGATTTCACCTTAAAATGTAAGATCTCCAGTGATACAGGGAGTTCTGTTTTAGGGTATTCTCTGTTACTGTTAGCTTTGTTCATAAGGTGAAGTCCCTAAACTCTGCTTCACATCATAGGGCATCCTCTCCTCCATTTTATTCTCTCAAACTGCCCTTTAAAATAGATTAGGCTGAGAGTGAGTGACTGGCCCAAATCACCCCGCAAGCATCAATGGTAGAGAAAGGATTTGAACCTGGGTTGGCCAGATTCTGGTCCATTTCTTAACTGCACTGTTCTGGCACCAATACTCCCCCCAAGCTGTGGAGTCTTGTGAGCAAAAATTCTGCTTTGTGAGCTACTGGCATTAAAATTCTGAGCTACTGCATAAATTAGCTTGCTCTGGGGTCATTTTTCCTGAGCTAAAACAAAAATGTTTGAGCCGGAAGCTAAAAAACTGTGAGCTAGCTCACACTAACTCAGCTTAGAGGGAACACTGTCTGGCACATGTGAATCTTCATTTTCAAGTTGGGTAGTATCAATTTCCTGTGCTCTTCTTTCAGAAATGTGTGTTCTCATGTTTCTCTGTATAAATTCTGTGCATCCTTATATTGAAGCTATTGGAGCTTTTGACAGGTTATCAGGTATTCCTGATTTGCCTTCCCCAGTCCAGGGAACAAGCAGTTTTTTACCCTTCTTGATTTTACATAGTTTGTCATAGTAATACTGGAGGAAGCCCTGTGCTAGGCATTCTGTCTACGAAAACAGCCATGTCTAGCTATAGTTTTAATCTTTAATCTGGATAGCAGTCTTAACATCTGTAGTCCTTCAAATCTTAAATAGTTTTAGTTTATCAGGAATATCTTCAGTCTAAGTAGTATTTTAGAGGCTTTTAAAAAAACAGTGCTTACTTGTGAGTGCTTTGGAATGTAATAAAACACACACATTTATGCTTTATTAAAAATACTGAACAATCTAATTAAAACTGTACTTAGTTCTTTTTGAAACAAACATTTAAACAATGTTTGCACTATCAAGCTTTGTTAATTAAATAAGCTTGGCTAGAAGGCTGAAATTAATATTCATTTTATATTTTAAAAATTTAAGTAATCTACCCTGGCCTTTTCAAATACTCCATACCATTTATTACAAATAGTTAGGGTCTCTTCCCCCCCCTTCCCACACACACACTCAAAATGGTTTCACATAAATGGGATTCTGAAGCTACTTTTCAATTTATTGTAGTATATGATTTCATTGGTAGTGTTCTTGTAAAAGCCAGACTCAAAAAAATTGGGCTGCATGTGGGAGGAATTCACAAAGCTAAAAAACAAAGCCTGATCTCACCATTAAAGTAGAGTTGTATAATCTGTAACTCATGCTTCAAGAGGGTCTGATCCATCAGCATTCTAATATTTTAGCAAAGGGAGTGTTTGGGGGTTTGAATTGCATTGCTTGCTCTACTTACGAGCCATGGCTGTTCGGCATTTTGATAGTTCACTGTGTCTCACTGAATGGGCAAGGCAATGAAAAAAAATCAAATGACGCATCTTTGATTTTTGCCTAGTGGTTCCAGCAAGAATTTGATGTCTGTCATAAGCAAATGAAGGATGCCCAAGGAACCATTGACAGCCAAATTGAGTCTAGACAGTGAATCTGGGAATAAAGGCAGCAGTAGCTTTTGGTTTGTCATGAATCTTTTAAACTGACGTGGAAACAGTTCTGAATGGTCAGTGGACTGGACAGCTAGACTGGATTAAACGGGGTAATAGTGTAAGGGGATGCACTGAATTTTGATGTTCAGCAGCACTCCGACACTGAACACTGTAACGTCGTCTGGGCTTAAAGCAAGTAAGGGCTCATGAATTCAGTATAATTAATCAGTCTAGCCATTCTGTGGATTTAAATGCAGCTACACAACTGCTCTCCCATTTGCCAGCCTGCTTTTCAATGGTCAGTAAATTGCTAATGAACCATGCAGATCATATCTTAAGTGCCCAATCACAGAACAGTAGCGTAGTCCCTTCATGAAAGAGATGCTGATGAAAATGCCTCATGCAATCAAAGCAGTGATGACTGCCTGAACTGATACCCATTCTAAGTAAGGCTTGGGTTGATGAAAGGTGTAGTGCTATACTTTCTCTTGCTACTGAGGTAGTGGCAAATCTCTCGGTCTCTCTCTCTCTCTTGCATATGCTGTGTGTGGGAAGATTGTACATGCATTCGAGTAGTTTTAGGCAAAAATCCCACCACGTAAAGAAATTCTTCCTCCTGCATGTAGTCAGGTTTCACTTTACAAAATGTGTGAGTTGTTTTGGAGAACAGCATTCTGTGACTTTGATTTGATCAAACTGGGTTTGATTCCCCATTCTTGCACATGCAGCTGCTGGGTGACCTTAGGTCAGTCACAGTTTTCTCAGAGCTGATCTCTCAAGAGCTCTTTCAGCCCAGCCCCACCTACCTCACAGGGTGTCTGTTGTGGGGAGAGGACGGGAGGGAGCTTGTAAGCTGCTATTGAGACTCTTGAGTAAAGGATGGGTTATAAATCCAAATTCCTCCTGCTGCTCCTTACTTGTGAGAGTCCATGTACACAGGATCACTCTTACTTTAATTGAAATAGGTGGAGATAGCTAATGGCTTGTATTCCAGTCATTAGAGCAAGCTGCAGATATACACAAACTGGAAAAATCTGAAGCCTCTTATAACTGACACTGGCTCCTAGGAATTTGAAGTACTTTTCAAACCATGAATCCATGTTCAGAAAGAGTGGGACAAATTCAGTGTTGAAAGTCTGCATTTTAAAACCATCCCACTTAATACTGACTGGAAGAGTTAGGTGGCCAGTATTAAGCTACCTTGAGTGCTTATCCCATGTGCGGAAAAGACTGTTCAGTAACCTTGCAATGAAGTCTTGCGGTAGTGAGCTGTATGATTCTGATATCAGTACTTCTGTGTTTTGTAGTTATATACATTTCCAACTTGGTGTCTAACTTGTTCGTTATACAGCAGTGCTCCTCTCCTCCCCGCCCCTTTTCTCGTGGTGGGTGACCTATCTAAAGTTTTGTTGTTGGCCAGAGGCACAGTACACAAATGCTGTTTGTTCTTGGTAAACAGTGTAGCTTCCCCCCACATCTTGACATAGAAGCCTTCATACTTCTGCGGTTCCGTGCCCCCATCAGTGCGATCAGAGAAATATTTGGACTTAGACATCTAGCTTCTTCATAGGACTTTTTGAGTAGCCGCGTATGTTTTCCAGTTTAATGGTCATTAAATATGAAAAATATGGTCAATAAGATATTGATAGTTTTTTTCATTCTAGCAAGCGTGGTGTAAACTGATATACATATGGTTGAATGTTGCCTTTATCAGCAGTTGCAGAAATTAACAATCCATTCAAAATGTTGAAATGACTTACTTTCTTTTTTTAAAATATTCTAGGTTGCGGTTGTTAAAATGAAGTGTACAGAACGCATTTATGCAATGAAAATCCTGAATAAATGGGAAATGCTTAAAAGGGCAGAGGTAAGTACAGCGTTTCCAACTCCCAATTTTTTTTTTTTTTAAATAGCACTAAAGAAAATTACAGTGAACTTCTTCCAGATTAGAAAGAATTACTGCATGGGCAAACAGGGGCTTCGTTTTGTGTGGGTTTTTTTTTTAAAAAGTGAGCTGCTTTAATGCAATCAAGTCTGACAGTCCCTTCGAGGCATCTGTTGTTCTCAGCATTACTGTGTATTCGTTTACCAGACAGTCTGCCCTAGTTCTTACTGTGAATTATATTGGCCGGATTTTTGTTTACTGTAAAACCAAGTTAAAGACTTACATGGAGGCTTTGGATTTCATTTGCTGTGACAGAGAGAGCCACATGCAAAAGCCATTATTCAAGAGGAAAAATAGATATTTGTGCATGGGGGGGAGGGATCAAGGCTTCAAGGGCAGTGGTTTAATTTTGAGAGGTGGGGCAATTTTCAGTGGCTCATTGGGGAACAAAAATGTGAGGCTTTGCGGAAGTAAGGGAAAGCTAGAGCATCACTGAAGCGTCATCGAATGTGATATATGGTTTGGAAATGTTATAAATAAAGGAATAAACAGTCATGTACTTAAAAAAAGACCGGCAAAGAAACCATTTAATAGACTGAACACATTAACCTGCCTTATATTGAGTTAGAGCATTGGCCTGCCAAGGTTACTATTGTCTCCTCTGGCAACATCCTTTTAAGGGGAGATGCCAGGTATTGAATTTGGGACCTTCTTGCATGCAAAGTAGATGCTCTACCCCCGAGCCACAGCCCCTTTGATCAAAGCTGTATATAAAACAATGAAAGGTTGCAATGGCAAAAAACTGTCAGGGTCATTTTTAATATAATCTATATGCAAAATTAAAAAAATAAATCATACAGATTGCCGGGGGTGGGTGGGTGGCGAGAGGTAGGAAATGTATAGCATGGGATTAGTGGACTTGATGAAATCCTGGAAGAATGCAGTCTGCCCATTCCAGCACAATCCCTATTCATCACAGATATGTTATCATGGAACTCAGCTTTTTTAAAAAAAACTGGTTTGGATCCTATATCTTCATTCCACGTGTGTTTCTCTCCACCCACTGCAGAGGCTGTCCTGTGCTGTGGAGTGCGCCCCTCCTATGCTAGGTCAGAGGTGGCCACAGTTGCTTAATGTAAGAGCCACACAGAATAAATGTCAAATGTCTGAGAGCCACAAGAACATCAGATGTTGGAAGGAAGGAAGGAAGGAAGGAAGGAAGGAAGGAAGGAAGGAAGGAAGGAAGGAAGGAAGGAAGGAAGGAAGGAAGGAAGGAAGGAAAATAGATGGGGAGAAGGGAGGGAGAAGTGGAAAGAAAGCAACTTTAACTTTAAATGCAGTGATTTAAAGAGAGATACGTCTTCTCCAAGCCAGCTGACAGGGCTGTGGGGCTTCAAGAGCCACACAATATGTGTGAAAGTGTGTTCCTGTCTGCCACTAAACTCCCCCCTCCCCCATAAAGGGGTTTCTCTTCTCCATGGGAGGTTGGAGGTCTTTCTAATGATTATAAATTAGGACTGTCAACTTGTTAAAGAATGAGTAGTTGATTGATAGATCAAAACAGGTGATTCATTAGCTAAGGCACAATGGAATAATGAACTCCGAGTTAAATAGTACATTAATATAATTTTAAAAAAGCAGTCACAAACCTTAAAAACTCCTCTTTTATTGCTCATAAGTAAGCCAAAAAGCCAGCATTCCACCTAATTCCTGATTCTTTGGACCCAGCCCCATCTTTTCTTCACAGGTGTAACAGGTTTTTCACAATTTCCTCTTTCTCATTCCATTTTTAGACAGCATGTTTCCGAGAAGAGAGAGACGTTTTGGTGAATGGGGACTGTCAGTGGATTACGACGTTGCACTATGCCTTCCAGGATGAAAACTATTTGGTATGCGTGAACATCAAACCTTGAAAGAACTGGGCCTTTGCACCTGCGTTCTCACTGGGAGTCCTTTGGGGATTTTGGAGCGTGAGATTGTTGTTAGCTGCTTGCTGTGCCTCTATGCCTGTTCCTTCCTTCTGGAGGACGAACAAATTCCCAACATAACTCACATACAATTTGCTTTCTTTTGTTTCCCTCTCTAGGTGTGTTGATCCGTCATTAAATGTAATGAACTAGAGTGAATATAATTACTTGAGTTAAATGAAATTCAATTTTTATTGCATGGAATTGAGTTCAGTTAAATGCTTATTCTCTCGTTCTTTACCTTTGAACGCTTTGCAGCTTCATGCGTCGCTTGGAACAAGATGTCTTTATAGTGACCCAACCAGTTTGTGAGCTGCTTGTGCCTTTTGTTAGGGTTTTATAATCATTGTAAGGTGCCTTGCATCCTTGAGTGAGCGCGGGATACATTTTTAAAGTAGATTAAATAGTAAATTAATTTTATACTGGTCAGAGATCATTCAGGAAAGCGGAAACTGAAATAAAAATATCAGAGGAACTCATCCTTAAGATTTTCAGGTGTTGGACTGCAGTAGAAGAGCAAGTTTCAAGTCTGGTAGCACCTCAGAGACCAACAAGGTAGAAGCTTTTGAGATGTATCTGACAAAACACCCTGGAAATCCTGTTGGTGTCTAAAGGTTCTACTGGACTCAAATCTTGATCTCTTTACTGTAGTCCAAAACCTGAAGTGCTAAAGGTGATGAGAGCTAACGTGGTGTAGTGGTTAAGAGCAGCGGACTCTAATCTGGAGATCTGGGTTTAATTCTCCCCTCCTCCTCCACATGAAGCCTATTGGGTGACTTTGGGCCAGTCCCAGTTCTCTCAGAGCTCCCTCAGCCCCACCGAACTGTCAAGGTGCCTGTTGTGGGGAGAGGAAGGGAAGGTGACTTTAAGCTAGATAAAAGGTGGGAATTAAAAAATAACTACTCCTCTTTTCCTACTACTACTACTGGGCTGAAATTTTGTCCTTAGAGTGTATTTGTAGAGAACTCTGAAGGCCATGTCCCAGACTCCCAACCTGTCAGAGTCTGTGCTGTGACGTGATCTGGAGAGATCAATCTGCGCACAGCAGCAACTCTACGAGCTCCTACCTTTTGAAAGAGGAGGGAGTCCATTTGTTTCCCCAGAAGCAGAGTCCTTATGTTTTTTCCTCAAAAACCCACTCTACATATTAATTGGATGGGCACAGGAACCTCTTACTAAGCACCGACAGCCTCTGTGGAGTACACTTATGTCCCCCAATATGAGAAACACCGCATTACTAAGTACTCCAGAATAAGTTTTGACAGTCTCCATACTGGAACATTTTAGGGGCAATTAGTAATGTGTGGTAACACTAAGTTCATGTACTAGAATTAACAAAAAAAATTCTATTAGGTGTTGCTTTGTGTTCATATGCCATCGTTAGGCGTGTAAGGGTTGTGATGTTTTGATTAGATTCATAGTAAAGTGTATGTCTTTATTCCATACCTGTTTTATTCATATCATAATTAAGCCCTTAACAGCATGCAAAGCAGCCCATGACTACATGAATCAGACTCTCATCCTCCTCATCTGCTCAAGAATTGCACATTGACTTTAACAGTGTACTGAGCTCAGTAGACCTTGTTTTAGAGTTAGTTTTAAATCCGAAAGGGTTGATCGTCTGTGCTTTTCCTGCTGTTTATGATGCCATTCTCTCCTATGATACGATTTCACTGAACGTGTTTCAACCAAGTTAATTTATGCAGTGTTATTACTGTTCTTCAGGCAGGAAAAAAAATAGATTTATTTTTTAAATCGTTTTCACAGTGCACAGCCTCTTGTCTAAAGACAGAAACTCATTGTGGGAAAATACATTTAAATGAAGCCTAGGACCCAGGAGTTCTTCCAGGATGAGCAGTTAGTATCCATGACTCTTGGTTGACTTGTGTTCTCAAGGAGGATTCTCTTGTGAGCAAAGTGCCTCTAAAGAGCCCATGAACAACTTGAGGGTTGACCAGGTGTCTTAGAGATATGCTTTCTTGAGTGTAGGTTTAGAATATTGCCATGCCTTTTGGAATCTGTCTTTATAGAAAATACTGTTATGAGATTTCCTCCGTAAATTTTCTTTAAAACTGCTCAGTTAAGGCAGTATTACCTGTTGTGTTTCTTATGTAACTGATACGAGACCTTTAGAAACCCTATGGTCTTGAGATATCCTTGTATTCATGGGGCTTGACCAGTCTATGCTTTTCATAGAGAAGGTTTACTTTATGGATTGTCTACTGAAAACCATCCCAGCTTTTTTTTTTTTTCACTCAGCATTTTGTCATTTAGATTTAGTATATGGCACACAGCTGCAATCTGGTAAAGCATATGTACAACAGCAGGGCTCAGGAGAGTCATACAGTGTTCAGTAGAGCATAGTTCCCTGTCCTCCTCCTCTGTCCTTCTGGCCTTCCTAAGCATATGGAAATATAAACAGAATACTGTAGGGACACCGTCATCCGTGCTCATCTTCTGCCCTCTAAACTGATTTCATGCAAATTACTGCAGAGTACAAATAACCTGCATGGAGCATAGGAGAAGGGCCAGATGGACCTCAGTCTTCCTGTGTTCCCTAGTTTTGATTATTCACTCATGGTGGTGTGAAAAGAGACTAAAAGAAGAAACCCAGTGTAGGTTGTTGACAGATGTCAGGCTTTCAATGCAATCTTATACACACATACACCTTTCTAATTCTCATTGAAGCTTGAGCAAGAAAAAAAATTATTGAATTGTGTTTGGTGCTTTACTTGGAGCATCTGACTGTTTGACAGCTTAAAATGGTCGCAGTTAGAGAAAGGGGAGGGGACAAATAATTAGTCTTCTTTTTCCAGAAGCAGGGGTGTCAAACTCATTTGTCATAAGGGCTGGATCTAAGGTCTTCCTTCCTTCCTTCCTTCCTTCCTTCCTTCCTTCCTTCCTTCCTTCCTTCCTTCCTTCCTTCCTTCCTTCCTTCCTTCCTTCCTTCCTTCCTTCCTTCCTTCCTTCCTTCCTTCCTGTTTACTGGCCATGTTGCTTGTAGAAAACTAATTTTTTCCACTGGAAAAATCGAAAAACACTAAGAAAACCCCTTTCTTCAGAATTTGTCCCTGTTTTGTTTTCTCAGGCCTTCACCAATCAGGACGGTTTTGCCAAATAGCCCAACTGTTAATGCTGACATAAAGTATGCATTTTATGGTGCTGAAACCTTATGTGTATATGCCCAATATTTTGGAACATGCCCCACCACCCTGGCTTCAAAAGTTGTGGAAATTTTATAACTCTTGTCCCAGTTTCTATTTTAATTTTAATAACATTGCTTGTATTTTACTTTTGTTTTTTGTAGTACTTAGTAATGGACTACTATGTGGGTGGTGATTTGTTGACGCTACTCAGCAAATTTGAAGACAAGCTTCCTGAAGATATGGCCAGGTTCTACATTGGTGAAATGGTGCTTGCTATACATTCCATTCATCAGTTACATTACGTGCACAGGTAAGGACCATCTTATTGTGGTGGAAAAACTCACACTTTGAAATCTCCAATGAGCTCCATTTTGTCATGATGCCCAAATGCAGTTGGCTGAACAAGTTGAGGTCTGTTTCTTTCACTAGTCCCATTTAGATGATGCAGAATAAATTTCAGTTTAAGATGGCTGTGTTCAGATGTCAAGGCAAATTGCAGAAAGTTGAAGGTTTGTTTGTGATGGTCAAGAACCTGGTTAATTGTCGTGTTGACTCCGGCTCTCCCTTCTCTTATGCAGAGCTCCAGGACTGAAGACAGAGAAGGCTTTAACTAACTCCCAGCTAGTTATGAAATCTGAATGTGGGTTTGTGGACTGTGCTTAGTTTCCTTTCCTATAACATGGTTGAACCCTGGTTTTGAGTTGCAGTTTATGGGAAAGGCATGAACACCAATTAGTTGAATTTCAAGCCAAATTAGAGTTCGTTGGAGACTTCCATCATCAAACTTGGCTTGCTGCATGCAAGGAAAGGAGGCAGAGAGTTGACTAGATCAGCAGTCAACCAGATTTGTGTCCAACAGCAGCGAATTCTGTTTTGTTTTTAATATCTGAACTGTGCCTGAGACTGGTATCATGGAAGTAACACCATGTGAAAGAGCAATTTCAGTACAGGAAAGTCCCTGAATTGATTACAAATGAATAAGGCATATGCAGGAAAACTAACCCATTTGTTTATAGGCACACACCCAGAATGATACAGATTGCATGTAATTTGTAAGAAGCTTGTAGTTATGCTAGAGGCATAACTGTAGTTCCCTAGGAATGTGTTGAGATGCCAGTCTAACCCACATAGGTAACTACTTTATTCCCAACCATAATACAGTAACATTTGATGGAGCAGAATCAATACAGGAGTTAAGGAGGATGGCACTATGAATATCAGTGATCTCTTGCAGCAGTCTCTTTGTGCATGTCAATGTTCCAAAGACTTTATTTGTGAAAAATGCAGAACACTGTGCAGCTGCAAGGATAACAAGCTTTGGAGTAGGGTTGGGCATAGACCAGAGCACAGACCATATTTTTCCATGGACCATGGCTCAGTTTGTGGTCCATGAGCCCAGTCCATGCACCCACCAACACTGTCCCAGGAGGTCTGTGCATTTGTTTAGGGGCAGGGCTTGCAAAAGCTGTACAGCATGTGAGTGAAGGCCAAACAGTGACTTCACCCACTTCCTTGTGGGTGGACTCGCCACTCAGTTTTCACTCACACGCATTGCAAAATGAGCAGCGCACCAGTGAAGGCCGAGTTCACCCCCTTATGAACTCGAGCAGTGAGCTCACCCCCTTGTGAGTGGGTGAACTCACTGCTCGGCCTTCACTCGCACCCCACTCAGCTTTGTTAAAGCCATTTAAAATGTATATGGCTTTTACAAAGAGGCCATGCAGCACGTGAGTGAAGGCCAAGCGGCAACTTCATCCACTTTCAGTTTACCTGGAAGTGAGCCAGAAGTGAGTGGAGTTGCTGCTCGGGCATCACAATCCAAATAGACTGATCCAGTCCGTGGATGGTAGTTCATGGTCCAGGGGGCTGTGAGCCCCACAAACCAGATGGACCACCATTTTTCTGGACCAGGCCCATCCCTAGTTTGGAGTTCTGTGAGGAGATAATAACTCACTAGGCTGATCTTAGGTGTACATGCAAACAAAACATATGGACCCGTCCGCTTCTTGGCAGTCAGTAAAACGGACATGTTTACTAACACGTTTCCTCATGGTCGCTTTCATTGGTGTGGTTCCATCTTTTTGTTGGAAGAAGAAGACTGCAGATTTATACTCCGTCTTTCTCTCTGAATCAAAGACTCTGAGCTGCTTACAATCTCCTATACCTTCTCCCCCTACAACAGACACCCTGTGAGGTGGGTGGGGCTGAGAGGGCTTTCACAGCAGCTGCCCTTTCATGGACAACTCCTGCGAGAGCTATGGTTGACCCAAGGCCATTCCAGCAGCTGCAGGTGGAGGAGTAAGGAATCAAACCTGGTTCTCCCAGATAAGAGTCCGCACACTTAACCACTACACCAAACTGGCTGGAAGATGAACTGCTTAAGCTGAAGGAAGGCTTCATAGGCTAGGAGAAAGCTTCAGACCCTGCTCAGTGGAGTGGAAGGGACAGGGTTAAGATCCACCCGATTCGTTACAGAGGGAGCTGTTTTCATATAAGAGTGTTTTGCATTTCAGCTAATAACATCAGACCAATCCATTGGATTCTCGTAGCTTCTACAGTAACTGCCTTTCTGTCTCGTACCGTCGTGGTGTCATGGAGTTTTCTTCTTGTGAAGCCACTTAATTTGCATTGGGCTTTGTGTTACCATGTCAGATGGTCGTCATCAAAGCTCTAACCTGCTACTCAATGGTTGCTTCTGCTGCCCCACCCAGTTCACATTCTTTTTATACGATAAACATTGCTCTCTGTATTCCAAAGATTGCTTTATAGTGGGAGGGGGAGCAGTTGTGTGAACCCATTTGCAAGTGCAGTGCACTAATCTTTTCTCATTAAAGCAATTTTTCTCTTGCTATACATAATGTGGCTTTTTAATGACCTTTCTAAATTACCGCGGCCTCGGGAAATCACTTGAAGACTTTTTGTCTTGGTTTGAGCAAGCTAGAAAATTGGCATTTAAACCAGCTTTTCTGAGTAAACAAGCGTGGTAAAATGCCACCAGGAAAAGTTCAGCAATATTGTGCATTAATATACCTGTCTTAGAGATTGCTTTGGAGCGGTGACTGTGTTAATAATGCCACAGCCAAAATGACAATCTTGTGGCACCTTAGACTAACAAATGTGTTGTGGCGTTTGCTAGCTGGAGCCAACTTTGTCAGTTGCACAGAATGTTATTTTTAGTTAACGGAGACGGCTGCCAAAATCTGCAAAGAGCAGTGCCTGGGATGGGGTGTTGCAAAGAGAGGCCAGAAGGCCTGGTTTCCAGAGCATAGGTGTGCTGCAGAGCACCAAGGAAACCAAGACCAAATTAAGAGCCCCAGTCACTGGGTGTGGACCACTCCCAGCTCTTGATGAATTAGTAAGTGACTCACATGCACAAACCTGAAAGGAGGGACATTCACTTTCTTGAGTGAGCTAGCCACCTCATGTTCCTGTGGAGTCTGATAAGATCAGATTTGCATTCCAATTCAGCAGTTTTGTGCCAGAGTCTTCCTTTGAAACTTTTCTTGAATGTAAATCCATTAGTTAATGCCCAGGGAGGTTGTTTCTTGCCCCCAGCACACTCTTGCTTGTTTCTGAATTTCCAAGGTTATTGTCTGATCCGTCACTTCAGCCACTGTAAAACAGCGGAGAACATTGCTGGTACAATAGAGCCAGTTTGATGTAGTGGTTAATTGTGCGGACTCTTATCTGGGAGAACCAGGCTTGATTCCCCACTCCTCCACTTGCAGCTGCTGGGATGGCCTTGGGTCTACTGTAGCTCTCAGAGTTGTCCTTGAAAGGGCAGCTGCTGTGAGAGCTCTCTCAGCCCCACCCACCTCACAGGGTGTTTGTTGTGGGGGAGGAGGATAAAGGAGATTGTAATCCGCTCTGAGACTCTGAAATTCAGCGTGGAGGGTGGGTTATAAATCCAATATCATCATCATCTTCTTCTTCCTCTTCCTCCTCCTCTTCTTCTTTCTCTTCTTAGAACAACATATATCATGAATGAGATCTTGATCATGAATGAGATTTTGAAGAGCTGCTATGATAGTGTCTCTTACATGGATATGAGAATAGATTTGGCGCTGAGATGCGTTGCAAGGCCTAGTCCCTGGGTTTCTGTCTCTATTGTTGTTGCTCATCTGTTGTTTGAGGCCTGCGGTAAGGAAGTAGCACCTTCCAGGAAAGGTTGTAGCTCAGTGGTTCCCAAACTTATTTGGCCTAACGCCCCCTTTTCAGAAAAAAAAAATACTCAGCGCCCCCCTGGAAATCTTCAGCTCCAACTAGCGCAATGGGAAGGTGCTGCCGTCCAGCCTCTTTCAACCCAAAAGCAGCAGATAGCAGTAAAATGGGGTGCTCTTTGGAGGCTTCCTTGGAAGCCTCCGACAAACACAGGCAACGTTTGCCCTGAAAAGAAAAGCAGTGGCGCAGCACTGTTTGGCTTGTCTGCTGGCTGGTGCAATCGTGCCACATGGGAAGGGGGAGTAAGGGGGTGCCCAGCATTACCTCCTGGCAGGGTGGCACCCTAGGTAGTCACCTACCCCGCCTACTCCCCGTGCTGATCCTACAGAAGACACTGATTAGAAATTCTGGACTCCTCCCAGAAACATGATGTTTTGACACCTCCCACTCTCTTCTCTTCTCCCTTTATGCTTCCACCACCCCTTTATTTTTATTCACCGCCCCTCAATTGTACCCAAGGCTACTACCGTCCACCTAGAGCATTCCAGCGCCCCCCAGGGGGCAATATCACCCACTTTGGGAAACACTGTTGTAGATGATGATGCACTGGAGAGGATTTAGCTGAGAGCACGCAGGTGGCAGCCGGTGACATTCTGCTGTTCTCTCTGCTGAGCTTTGTAGAAAGCAGCTCCCAGATTCTTCCCTAACCCTTAGTCTGCCTTTTCAGTTCTTTGAGTAGGTACAGAAGTTTTAAAGACTCTTGGTTTCAATCTTGGAAGTGCCATCCGAAGGACTGGTCCATGTAGTTATTTCATAGTTTGGCAATAGGCAGTTTATAGGCCAATTGCGTGGTCTGTTTTGGATGTTTGCTAGAATCTTGTATGCAGTTAAATGTAACTAACATTCAGTCGGTTTCTGATGTAAACTGGAGTTCATATGTCAATATAGTTGAAGAGTGTTTTTAAGAAAGCAGGCCCACTGTATGGACTGCTTGTAGGTTCACATTGACAGTAGGGGGGAAGTTATTGAAACCCTGGTGGTATTTTCCAAGGCTTTCCTTCCTGGATAGCTTTGTTGTTTTTGTGCTGGTGCCTGATAAAGACCAGGGGAAATGTACCTTCTGGCCTCTTTGTAATAACTCCCCACCCCCCTCTTCTGATTGTACATATAAATCTCTTCCAACTGGCTGTAACATTTCATACATCTGACAAAATGGGCTCATGCTCATGGACGCTTATGGTGTAATAAATCTGTCAATTCTTAAGGTGTTGCAGAACTTTTGTCATTTCAGAGAATGTTGCTTGCTACCTACTAAACACATTTTTTTAAAAAAAATGAAAACAAACCCATGTTATTGGCTGTTAATTTCTTGGATGATTGCGTTGGGCAAGAGCAGTGTATGTTAGCGTAGCTTAAAAAGAAGCATGAATGCTGGTTTGAGGCTCTCCCAGGAGTTAAATCACCTTCCTTCCTCTTATATTATGGGAGGAAATGGAAAGCAAAGTACTCCTTGTACCCTTTTATTGTTGGGTTGCTCTTAAAATGCATGTTCCAGAAGAACTTTTGGTAAACAGGGGTTTTAAGAGGAACACATGATAACAGGGGTTTTAAGAGGAACACATTGCCCTCAGCATAATGTGAAAAAAGGTTCATATGTTGCCACTAGCCGCCCCGCCCCCCCCCCCCACACACATATAATTTTGCTATTTCAAATTAAAACAAAAAGTAGTTTTTGCTCTAGCCTTTTGCTTTAGATTTTCATGACCAGAGGGTGTAAAATGGAATAGTTATTTTACGTGATGCAGTCATGAAGTATATACAAGGATCAATACTTCCTGTAAGCTTGGAGTCTTGTGAGCAAAAATTCTACTTCATCAACTACTGGCATTAAAGTTGTGAGCTGCTGCATAAATTAGTTTGCTCTGAGGCCATTTTTCCTGAGCTCAGACAAAAATGCATGAGCTAGAGGCTAAAAAGCTGTGAACTAGCTCACACTAATTCAGCTTAGAGGGGACACTGACAAGGATATGCATAGTTTTTCTGGGGCCAGGAAAAATAGTTTCTTATTGAGGGCATATTAGAAACATATAGTGCTGGGGTTCGTGAAGGTCAAAAGGATTTTTAATTTTTTTTTTTTTTTTTAGTTTGCAGTATTTCTCACTGGCTTTTCTCCCAGAAGGACCCAAGGCCAGGTCTAAGGAAGACCAGGGGTGTCAAACTCATTTGCCATGAGGGTCGGATCTGCCATAAATGAGACTTTGTTGGGCCAGGCCATATGTGTGTGCATAATAAAATGTGATGCCAGGTAGCAGAGACATAAACTTTATAAAGGACACAGACAAATACAATTAAAGATTTTTAAAAACTTAAAATAAAATATGCTTAAAACATTAGCACTCACTGGTCTTAAAGGTTCTTTCTTTGTATTTCTTCTATGGGATTCAGGGAACTGGGCTAAGCAAGCTGTCCCTCTCCACTTCCTTCCCAAGGGAGGAGCCTCAGCCAATGGACAAAATAGAGGTTTTGCTCCGTAGCTACTGTGTGATTGAGCAAGTCTGGCAAAGCAAGCTGTGATGCAGAAGGAAGCGAGAGAGGGAGCAGGAAGCAGATGACAGCCTGTTGCTCAGAGGCCTGATAGGAACCCTCCAGGGGCTTGATTCAACCCCTAGGCCACATGTTTGACACCCCTGCTGTAATAGAAGCAGATCTTGTCAGCAGCATGTGTTGACTCACAAAAAACTGATGTCAAGAGGACCCATACAGATCAAAAGCTGTGCTGCATGAGCAGCTGCAGTGAGGAGGGGGAGGCATGCAGAATGATCTCCTTCTGCCTCTTCCACTAACAGGAATGCGACCAGTGAAAGAGCCAGGAACGACAACTTTGTCCAGTTTCCTCTCCACACTCTGCCTTTACCCTCCCCTCCTACCACTTAGTCTCTTGTCCACTCCCAGCACCAGCTTTTTATGGGGAAATACCTGCTTCCACGAACTTCTTGTGGCTGCATTTTCTAGCATTCTGTCCATTATGAATAACCAGTCTGTGCATGCTTTGCGCATCCTGTTTTATGTTAATACTTTTCTGTGAAAAATGGCAGGATGTTCTTATTTCCAGCCCAGTTTAGAACACATTACAGAATGCCGTGATTCAAAGCAGTCCAGTTGGCAAATGGAACCATTAAACCAAAATGTTCACACACAGAGACACCATTGTCACTAGGCAGCACTTCCGTGTTGCTACCAGCAGTAGGGAACAGGAAAACTGCTAAAGTGTGCCCTTGTTATTATAAGGATATCATTACTTTTGGTTTTTGAAATAGTAATCATCTTGCAAAATAAACATATTATATTTAGTACAGCGGTGTTTATGCCACGCTTATCTGATTTGGGGGAACAAAATGTCATTTCAGACTCAAGTCATTTTAGTAGTGCACGGCAACTTTTGTAATAGGATGAATGTCATGGTGATAATGCTTTTAAGGTATCATTTGCGCTTATGACTGTTGAAATATCATTTGTCAGTTTGCTGGCAAGTTTGGACCCTTTGCCATTTGTTTGGGGCTTTCTTACCTTGTATAGTCATTCCTATAGATCTGTGGTGCATCCCCATTTGAAATACTGTGGACAGTTCTGGTCACTGTATTTCAAATAGGACACTGCAGAGCTGGAAAAAGTACAGAGGAGGAAAACCAACATGATTAGGGGGTGGAGCACCTTCTTCTTTCCCTATGTGGAAAGGCTAAAGAGTCTGGGACTTTTCTATCTAGAAAAGAGATTACTAAAGTGGGACGTGATAGAGGTATATAAAATTATACATGGGGTGGAGAGAGTTAACAAAGAGAAGCTTTTCTTGCTTTCCCCAAATACTAGAACTTGAGATATCCAATGAAGCTGATGGGCACTAGGTTCAGGAAAGACAAAAGGAAATACTTCTTTATATAGAGAGAGAGATGTTTAAATTCTGGCTCAAAATTCATTTTAGAACAGATCCCAACAGCCTTCTTGATTGTATGAAAAGAGACCCATATATTTCGTCCTGGACAGCAGTGCTTCTGTCTAAACTCAATCAATTGGGGTTAGAGGTAGATGATTTTTCTACCTCTGAAGAGTCATATATCTTCAGATGTATTAAACTGAGACTGTGGGAATTGGAGGAAACGAAATTACGGCCAACTCTCCCTTATACTTGCTCTCCAGCTTCCTTAGGTCTTTATGCTTTTTGTGGCAAAATGCCCAATTATCTATCAGACCTAACCACTCCAAGTCATCGCAGGGCATTTATGTTGGCCAGACTAAACGCGTTTCCCTCCAAAGTTTTACAAGGGAGATATCAGCGAGTCCCTTTAGCCGACAGACTTTGCTCCTGTGGAGCGAATACCCCTGACTCAATCCAGCATATATTGCTTGATTGTTCTTTTTACCATAACCTCCGTAAAGATTTATTTGGCAAGCTTTCTTTTTCTCCAGATTTGTCTATTCTGCCACCCTGTTATTATTTATTGAGTGATACTGAGGGGGTGGTTAGTGAGGCTGTGGCAAAATTTCTGGCTGACATCCTTAAATTTAATTCTGACCATGTTTGAATGTATCTGTAAGCTCGGTTTTATTTTGATTTTATCTCCAATGTTTAAATTTTTATATTCTGTGTATTTTTATCTGAATCTATTATGCCATTAAAGGTTTGGTATGGTATGGTATGGTAGAGAGAGAGATTAAAGCGTGGAAATTGTTCCCAAAGGATGTAGTGATGACCTCAGGCATAGACATCTTTTAAGGGGATTAGACAGATTCATGGAGAGCAGATTTTATTGGTGACTACTGGCCCTGGTGACTAAAGAGAACCACAAAGGCAGTCAGCCTCTGAATCCCAGAGCCAGGAGGGAACATCAGGGGAAGGCCTCAGTCCTTATGCCTTGTTGTTGGACCTCCAGAGGAACTGGTGGGCTGCTTTGTGAGACAGTATGCTGGATTACATGGGCCACTGATCTGATCCAGCAAAGTTCTTCTTATGTTCTTACATTCTTGCTTTCATATCCAATTTCCATCATTTTGTATTTATGCTGAGCCACTGTGTCTATAGTACTGTATAACGTAACAATGCAGTCAGGCCTGAATTTCAACTATAGAGTATATTTTGAGGTCTCTAGTTTGTCTTTATGACTATTTTAGGTTCAAGGCTTTTTTGAGCAGCCAGTCTGAAAGAATCAGTCTTCAATATGATGCTAGTTGCACGTACCAATTTTAAAACCCCCAACACTGTTACAAGATTGTACTGTGTGACCTGCATTTATAGTGACTGTTTGAGCAGATTAATAATTACTCAGCAAAGCTAATTTTTGACCTACTCTGTATACTATGTAAGAGTAATATTCTTTCTTCTTAAAATCAGAGATATAAAGCCTGATAATGTTTTGCTGGATGTGAACGGCCATATCCGCCTGGCAGACTTCGGATCATGTCTGAAGATGAGCGAGGATGGCACTGTATGTACCAATAACATGTTGTATGCATTCTTTTCAAAATAGGACTCCTAGGGTGGCATTATTGCAATATGTAAGAACTGCTTTTTACTCTAGACTTAGAACAACAAAAGTTAAACAAATAGAAAGACACCATGGGGTGGCCTAGCAATGTACAGTTGTTGTTTTACTTTTCTGCGTGTTGTACAGAAGTGGCATGTGATATTTTATCTATGGGACATCATATTATTTTGTCACATTTTTTTTTGTTCCTATGTAAACCCTCATAAGGCAAATTAAGTTAGTTTGTTTTCATGCGCAAAGAATATAACAGGGGTGGCCAAACTGTGGCTCTTTCACACACATTATGTGGCTCTTGAAGCCCCTGCCACCCCTTGATGGTTGGCTTGAAGAAGACATTTAAAGGTAAAATTTGCTTTCTTTCCACTTTTCCCTCCCTCCTCCCTCCCTCCCTTCCTTCCTTCCTTCCTTCCTTCCTTCCTTCCTTCCTTCCTTCCTTCCTTCCTTCCTTCCTTCCTTCCTTCCTTCCTTCCTTCCTTCATCTTGCAGCTCTCAAGCATCTGACAATCATGTCTTGCAGCTTTCAAGCATCTGACATTTATTCTAGTGTCTCTTACATTAAGCAACTTGCTTAATAACAGTAACATGTCTCATAACAGTAGCGATAATCTTTTGTTTGTTTGTTTTGATTTATATCCTGTCCTTCCCTCAGGTGGGCTCAGGGACAGTCATCACAACAATAATTTTACAAAACCATTAAAAATAGTTATATCAAATAAATAATTAAAACAATTAAAAGGCAGGCACTATTCTTATTAATTAGTTAATAAAATTTAACGAACCTAAAGAGCTGGAAGCAATTAGGCCATAACAAACAAAAAGTAAATATCTTATCAATTAACAGTAGATTAATCCACAGTAAAGATCTTATTAATGTGGGCAGTATGCAAAGGAAGCCGAGTAATTGGGTACCCACTGCCTCAACTGAAGGCCTCAATCTTAGAGACCCTGCAAAACTGTACAAACTAAAACCCATGAATTTGTTTTGCAGGGGGCTCTGTCATAAGCCAGCTGTCACCCTCTTGCTAAACCTTAGATTTTACTATTTACTCTGCATTAGAACTCTACAAGTGGAGGCCGTGAGACTCACAGGGGAAATCCCATTTCTCTCCATTTTTTCTTGCCAACATAAACCCCTGGCTTCTCCTGAAGCTGCTGCTGGGCCTGGCACGGCCTCTGGTCTTTCCTGCAGCTGCCTCTGGGGCAGCCCCCAGGCTGCTTCACCACCTCCTCCAGCCTCACGCAGCTTCATTGCCACCTCTGGCCCAGCACAGCCTTTGGGCCGCCTGCAGTACCATCATGGGCAAGTCATCTGTGTTTTCAGAAAACATTGATGTCAGCTCCCTCCCAGAGAAGGGAGATTGATCAGAGGAGGAACCGGAAGAATATCCCCTCTGATATCATCACCAGACTGTTGCCCAAAGTGGCTTGAGTTTCATCTGAAAGCTCCAAAACTTCGACCACGTTCATCAATAGTTTGAGAACGGTTTGATTCATAGAAATCAAAGGGGAAGGGGAGAGGAGCTCTGCAAACCAGCTCAAAGGTTCTGAGGCAGCTTTCCTTCAGATCTTTTCCATGCCCTTCACAGTTCATTTTCCCTGACATCTTTGACAATTTAGCCAAGGCAGAACGTGAGGCTCCTGCCTGTAATGATGCCTCTGATAGTCTAGCCTCTAAATTTTACATCCATTCTCAAAAAATGAGTAAACTTTAAAGTGCCTTTGTTAGATGCCCCCAGTGGCAACCTTAAGCTCTTCTCCTGTAATCCCTGCTGGCACGGATGGCTTGCCTAAGGATCTGTGTGGTAAATGCACAGAATTAGCCTTGGGGGGGAAATTGAAGCAGCCTCAGGCATTCTTTGGGCTCCAGCAGCAAACTCGCTACATAACCTCTTGGCAGATAACCTTGCTGCTGCAGAGACAGCTCAACCTTAAGGGACTTAAAGACAATCTTAAAAATATATCTTCCTGAAACTTTGTTTTAGTAGATTAATTGATAGATTGTATTCCATTTTCAGCCAGAGTAGTGGTCACAAATAAAGCAGCCTGCAGAAGTATCTGGTTGCGTTACTAGGAAGTCTAACAGACATCCAGAACTGCCTTAAAAAGGTAAAGGTAGTCCCCTGTGCAAGCACCAGTCGTTTCCGACTCTGGGGTGACGTCGCATCACGATGTTTTCACAGCAGCATTTTTTTACAGCTTGGTTTGCCATTGCCTTACAAGTGTTTCTTTCACTGGATCTCTACAATAAAATTTAGTCTAAGGAAAAGAAGAAATTATTCTCTTATGGAAGGAAAATGAAGGGCGGCTTTCTTTTTGAGACTCGAGGTCCAATACACATTCCAGAGTTTCACAGATTCTTTTAAACCAAACTCCTCAAACACAGTATGTTCTTTCCAGCTCCTGCATAGAAGGGAAGAAGCCACAACAACAACAACAGGTTTCACAACAACTAGGTAGTCCTGTAGACTAGATAGACTGTCCTACCCAAAACTCAGGAATTTCAGATCTGAAATTATAACAAGTTTTTTTCCCCTCAGAGCACAGCTCTACTTTAGATACAGAGGGGCGCTCTGAGGGGGAAAAAAGTTGTTATAGTTTCAGATCCGAAATTCCTGAGTTTTGGGTAGGACAGTACCAGTTCAGGATTCAAATCTTTGGTGTGTTGTTGTTGACCAGGGTGTGTGTGTGTCAGCACCATTATTTCCACGGGGAGAAGAAGAAGACATTGGATTTATATTCCGCCCTTCACTCAGAGTCTCAGAGCGGCTCACAATCTCCTTTATCTTCCTCCCCCACAACAAACACCCTGCGAGGTGGGTGGGGCTGAGAGGACTCTCACAGCAGCTGCCCTTTCAAGGACAACCTCTGCCAGAGCTATGGCTGACCCAAGGCCATTCCAGCAGCTGCAAGTGGAGGAGTGGGGAATCAAACCTAGTTCTCCCAGATAAGAGTTCACGCACTTAACCACTACACCAAACAAATATGAGGGTCCAGTGCTGCTGCTTTTAAAAATAATGGCACCAGACTTACCCAGAACACAGTCTTCCCTCTAAAGACCCCCCCCCCACAAAGTGGACAAAGGGCTTCGATTCTACAGACCCCCAAAGTAGCTCAACCCCTTAGCATATCTCACCACTGTTCCATATGGGGGGAAATAGGGGCAGCTCAGCAGGAGAGTGCTGGCCGCCAGGGTTCGAAAAAATCTCTGGTTTCTTTACTTACTCTGATAATGACTGTAATACTATAACATTTTTTAAAAAATCTTGCTGAACACTCTGTGTTTGCCACCCTTCCTTTCTGTGGTCTCCTTTCACAAAAAGTGGAAAGCTTCCTTTGAAAACAGCCACCTGCCCCGCCGGTTTCTGGTGCATGGAGTCAGTCATTCTTCTGAAAATGGCATCCAGCTCAGAGCAGTAGCTGTGGGGCCTTAAACGTTGCTTCTCTGGGGCTTTTCTTTGATGCTGATTTGCTGGGAATACTCTTGTTCGCTTGCAAGGATCGATTTGGAAGGGATAAAAGCTTTTGCCCAGGAAAGCAGGAGAATCAAAAAGAAACAAGACCTTTCTGCCACCAATAACAGTATACATTCGAACATGAAAAACAATATGGATTTTTCAGGAAGGTGTTTTTTCCATAATGCTGAAAAATTGCAGGTTTGTGTTTACCATTCCAGATGACCCGAAACGGTGATTTTTGTATCTCTTTTCTGCTGGGGAATTTTGGGGTGCACACCCCTTAATAAAAAGGCAGGGGGCCATCTCCAGCACTTTGCAGAGTTTGGGGCTTGGTGCTGGTGTCTCCCAGTGCTGTGTCTTAGCATTTCATCCGTTCCTCATGTGTGCAATACCCACTTTCCCTGTTTATCTAATAGATAGTTAAAGGGACCAATTCTACCTGTTTCAGGAGACAGACAACATAAATGGCAAGCTGTTCAGAGTCATCAGAATCAGCTGATGATTTTGACATAACTTCTGAGTGTACTGGGCATGATCCCATCAACATGCTATCACAGTCATCCACTATAGAAACTGCTGCTTCCCCATCTGGACCACTGAGGGTTCACATATACTTCCAAGGTCTCCACACAAGGCACTGATGTGGTAGTTGGCTAATGACTGTTTGAGTTCCATGTCACCATTTTAGGAACAGCCCTGCTTTTTGATCAGCAAGTACCAGCTTTTTTTGTCTGGGGAGGAAAGAACAAGGAACCAAGTCTCAGAAGAAGGCCAAGAAGATGGCTGTCAGTTGCTAGAACTCAGTGATACAACTGGTTTTTCTAGCATTTCAAATACAGATACACGTCCACATAAACTGTATATCAGCAGAAGGTCATGTGAACCGTCAGAGAGGCATGAGATTATCTTACTTTAACAAGGAAGCATTTGTGTTAATCCGGATAGAACTCCACCTCTCATCAGGGTACTGCGGGAGTCAGGAATGTAACTGCAGACTAGCTGAGCAGGAGGACATTGGACCAGTCTGAGTGGCAAACTGAGTCCTGCAGTATTTGTGACTGTTAACATTGGGGGGGGGGGGTGTTGTTAAAAGTCAGCCTGTTCACCACTCTTGACAACCTTCAAGTGAACAAATTCTGTTCCTGTGCTAGCAAGTATTGGTAAGGGACACCATATAGACTATTGTACACATTTCCTTCACATTGGTCTCCAGGTTATGTAGAAAGTGCAAGAGCGAAACTGCTACAGGAAAAGGTACAGCTTATACAGCTTAGCTTCTGGCTAAGATGTCCATAGTCGGCAGAGCTTTTTCATTGGTTGACTAAGAATCCATCACGTTTTCCAAACCTTCCTACCATTAATCCCCTCATATAGTTGTAATACAGTTCTGTCTTCATTACCAAATGTCTCTTTGAGCCAAAGGCTACCGATTCTTCGAGGGCTCTGCCTGTCAAGAAGGCATTCCTCTCTGGCATTACTTCTGCACATAGTGTCTGAAGTTACCATCATATTGGTTAATAAAGGCCACTGCATTTCCATGAAGGTGGAGCAATGCTTAGAAATGACTCGAGCTTCTTTCCTAGAACAGAATAAATAGTCTTCTTGTCTTTCTGCTCAAGCATGGGCTACCAGAAGGAATGAGAATAGCACAATCTAGATGTAAGAGACTTTGATTCCCCAACTCTTCCACCTGTACCTGCTGGAATGGCCTTGGGTTAGCCATAGCTGTCGCAGGAGTTGTCCTTGAAAGGGCAGCTGCTGTGAAGGATGGGGTATAAATCTGCAGTCGTCTTCTTCTTCCCCCTTTTTCGGTTTCAAGGAAATTTGGATCCCTGAATTCCTTTTCATCTCTTCTAGGAAATCCACCATAGGAACATGATTCTTTTCCTTGATGTTAGACCAGTAAATTAAATAGTATGTCCATAGATTTTACCAAGAAGGTGGTAAATAGCCTCCAGAGAGGATCCTAACTTACTTTTCAGGGGGAGCAACCATGTCTCCTGATTACATGGAATGCAACCCACAGTGGGCACCACCGTACAGACACATTCTTTTCAGCCTAGGCAGCTTTTTGCTGGAGAGTACTTAAAAAACTTTTTTCTCTCCAGTAAGTGAAAAATCTCTGAGTTTAGAATGTTCTATTGTGCTACATCCCATTAGAAGCCTGCTCGTCACTGCAGCCCTACGGAGGAAGAACATGGCATGAATTTTCATTCCCAGTGGTTACAGGATGGAGCAGTCTCTCCCCAGCCCCTCACATGCCCAGATAGAAAGGTTACTTTATCTATTTGACATAGTCAACATGTCCTCATATCAGACATAGGCATTTCAAATTTGGTGGTATGTCTTCCTTTTCAGTCTCTCTTTTAAAAGAAGGAAAGAAAAAGAAGCAAAACCTGCACTTCTATTAGTTTGGAAGTTACACTTGTTTATGTTATATGTATTATAAGATCTCACTACAAATGCTGATTTTCTGCCCCTAAGACTTTCTCCTCCAGCTAATTACATTGTGCATCGTACCTCTGCATCCTGAATTCCTTCTTTGCAGTATCCCTCACGCCTAGTTCTGGCAGGAATATAAGCACAGAGATCTCCATTCTGACTCATATCCGACAAAACGAGTTTTTACTCTTGGAAACTTGTAAGCTGAAAATCTTGTTGATCCCTGAGGTGCTACTAGACTCTAACTTAAAAATTAGAAGTCTTGAAAATGTTGAAATACGAATTTTTAAAATAAAATATAATTCCTTGAAACAACTACTGTTAAGAATGTCTGTAACACACTTTTTTTGCACTATTAGACATCATGATTTGCTGTCATTCAGATTTAATGATCAGTATGGCTGATAAACTAGTTTGATTAAACTCCAGATTAGTGTGATGATTAAATGTATGCTGCCCAACAAACTGTGGTTTGTTGGTGAGTGCTAAACTGGGATTCTGTACCATTGCTTATATCTGGCTTGTTAAGTCGTGAAGCTTAGTTTTCTGCATTCAGTCATCCACTTTAGAGACTTCAGTCTTTCTCCACAGGAAATATAAAAAGCAGCAAAATGGCAGGAGAGAAAGGAAGGACGGGAGTGTTTCAGAGCTTGAAAGTTCAGGAAATCACTGAAGTATTATTATTTTATTAGCTTTATAACCTGCTCTCCTGGCTCAGAATGGGCAACAAGTAACTTGACAGGCGTTCTTCTCCAGTGTGCTCCGATTTATTGCAGCCCATCAATAGCAAGCAGACCATGTATGTAGTTAGGCTTTCCCAGGCATCTGCAAGGGAATTTGGGATTGTGTCCAGGGATTCTGCTTGGAGTCCTGAAGAGAGCCAAGTAGCAGGCTAACTGAGATCTATGAACCAATTGTCATCTGTATTTGCATGCCTGATAGACACCAGGGTTTGTGCGACAGACTGTGGTTTAGGCAAACTAGAGTTTATTGTGATATCTAAATGCAGTCTCATTGGTACTAGGATCTAGTCGGTGTTGCTAAGGAATTTTTCCTTTTTTTTTAATCCTTAAAGGTACAGTCTTCAGTAGCAGTGGGCACACCTGACTATATTTCTCCCGAGATACTGCAAGCAATGGAGGATGGCATGGGAAAATATGGCCCTGAATGCGACTGGTGGTCTCTGGGTGTCTGCATGTATGAAATGTTGTATGGGGAAACACCTTTTTATGCAGAGTCGCTGGTGGAAACATATGGGAAAATTATGAATCATGAAGTAAGAGCTATTGAATTATACATTTCCCTGTAATGCTTACTCTTGAAATTGCTTATGTTAAAATATCTGAAGTGTTTCTGGGGGTGGGGGGCAACCAGGGCATGCCTTGCTGTGGTTAAATATATAATCTTGTTTCCAGATTACTAGAAAATTGTTCTGACGGTTGCACCCATCTTTATTTGGAACATGGCAGGAATAAGTAATTGCCAGAATTCTTCCTGAAATTCCAGGAGTCTTCTTTGGAATTGTCAGGATTCTTCCCCGCCCCTCCCCCCCAAGTTTATGCATCCCTCCCATGGAAAGAGGCATTTTGTTAAAACAGACAGATTCTTCCTGTTTGACATCTTTGGAGAGGGAGAATATGCATAGCACTTAAGTTGCAGTCCTTAACTTCCTTAGTTGGAAGTAGATTCCATTAAAATCAGTATAACTTGCTTCCAAATAAATACAGTCCTGATTGGCAATGCTGATTTGCTTTGCTTTGAAGCCCTGCTTATTAATATTGACTGCATGATGCATGTGGTCTTAATCTGGTTTATTAAAATCAGTTTACAACATTAAAAATGAAAACAGGGATGATTAAAATTCATCAGCCCTTGCTCCTTATCGGTTAGGGAGTTTGCCGTCTACAAAGTTTGGGTAGTGATTCCTGAGATGGGAAGTTCCCTCAACTTCCAGTTCATATTCACCTCCCTTTTTAAAAGGAAGAGCAAAGCCACTTATATCCCATTGTGCCTTTTCTGTTAGATTCTACATGACAATTTAGGGTAGGGGTCCCCAACCTTTTTGAGCCCATGGGCACCTTTGGCATTCTGACACAGGGTGGTGGGTGCAGCCACAAAACAGCACCATGGGAGGCAGCCACACACAGTGGAAGCCCAAGGACAGGGGACAAGGGGCGTAACTTTTAAAAATCCATTGGGAAGGAGGAGTGAGAGAAACCAGCTCTGTCGTGGCAGCTGCCACCAAAACAGTGCTATTTTAATCTGCACAGCCAGTCAGAAGTCCTGCAGGGCATGAGCCCCGCCTTCCCCCATCCCAAATTTCTGGAAACACTTGGTGGGCACCTGGGAAGCTCAGTGGGCATCACATTGGGGACCCCTTGTTTAAGGGCTTAAATATTGTGCCATTTTAATCTGCCTTTGTTATTGCTGATTTCTGATGGTTTTAATAAGTATTGTTTTTAATTGTGCTGTTATTGTGAATTGCTTTGAGAGTAATGTAGGTTTGGGGAGAAGAGTTCATGCTGGCTCTGAAGGCATTTAAATACTGACCATTAACCTCCATTTTTTGAGTTCATGCCCAGCCCTAACGTGTATTAGAGATTATCCTCATTCCCTAAGGCATGAAATTGATTGGCAAAATTCATCTTGTGCTTTCTGAGGTTGTTAAGTACTGGGGAAAGTTAAGTATTTTTGGGAAGGATGCATTGATTTGCATATATTTATTTTATCCCACCTTTTGCCCAAGCAGCTCGAGGGTTCTCCCTTCATCCATTTTAGCCTCACAGACCTGCAAGGTAGATTAGGCTGACCAAAACAATGAGATCCAGGGTAGTACACTGGATTGGACCTGAGAAAGACAGAATCCTTGCTCACCATGGAAGTCAGTGGGTGAGCTTGGGCTGGTCATTTACATCTTTAAAAACTCATAAATAAGAACAGAGTGTCCAACAATTTGTCTTTGTTAAAAGTTAAAGAGCATAGAAGAAATAAGTGCTTGATAGAAAATCACATCCCCAATGGCTTTCCTGTTTCATCAGTTAATGATGTTCACAAAAATGTGACATGAACAATTTCCTAAAATTTATTTTTTATTTTATTTTATTCTATTTATATCCCGCCCTCCCTGCCAAAGCAGGCTCAACTCTATTGCACCTCAATTCACTTAGTGAACTTTTTACCAAGTTATCACTCGTTTCATTATTTCAGAATTTCCCAAAGCATAGCTTTAAATTACTTGGTAATTTTGTTGTCACATATTAAGAACCTGTTCTCTTTAACATCTTTATAAGGTTTGGGTTATATCTTTACTGTTGTCAATGGGCTGTTAAAAGCTTGTAGGCCATAGTGGTAACACTACTGCAACTTTGTTTCCCTTGCTTTGTAACACAACTCAGTAAACCTGTTGTAGAAAATATTTTCTTGTGCAGCATTTTCTCATTCTAGAGATTTGAAACAAAGGCTTTCTTTCCCTCCCCCTTCCCCAGGAAAGGTTTCAGTTTCCATCCCATGTTTCAGATGTATCCGAAGAAGCAAAGGACCTAATTCAGCGGCTTATATGCAGCAGAGAACGTCGGCTGGGTCAAAACGGAATAGAGGATTTCAAGTCGCATGCGTTTTTTGAAGGACTCAACTGGGATAATATCCGAAACTTAGAAGCACCTTACATTCCAGAAGTTAGCAGTCCTTCAGACACATCGAACTTCGATGTAGATGATGATGTATTAAGAAACCCCGTGAGTGTTTCTTTTCTCCTTTGTTAGGTAATGTGGATGGCTTTCAGACAGTTGTGTTGGAAAGGTTTATGCAGGGAAAACAACACAAGCCAATCGCAGTGATCCTTCATATTGCAGAAGAGTCCGTGTAGCATTCTAGGGTACCTTCTTTAGCATCCTAGGCTTCTGTTTGGCCCCACATTAAACAACAGAGCACTCCAGAGAGCATACTCAGTGCCACTAATGTGGCTGTGCATTTTCGTGATGGCAAACTCTTCCAGAGAGGTTTGTCTGCCATTACTGACCTTGTTATTGTGGAGGACTGATAAGCTTCCAAGTACTTTTGGGGTTTCCACAGAATGCAACTTATGTATATTTCAGTGGGTAGCTGAGTTGGTCTGCAGTTGAATAGCTAGATTGGAGTCCAGTAGCACCTTAGAGGCCAATTTTTCCCCAGTGTGTAAGTTTTTGAAAGTCAAAGCTCTCTTCATTAAGTGTTTGTGCTCCAATCTGGCAACCTTGTAAGATAACATTAGGATATCTTTGCCTTAAATGAATCTGAATAACGTGTCTTGGTAAATAAAGATTATCTGGTCAACTGTTTCAGGTGGGTAGCCATGTCAGTTGGTTTGCAATAAAATAGCTAGATTCAAGCACTTTAAAAAAACAGCATTTTTCCAGGCTATAAACTTTTGAGAGACAAATGGTATTTGTCAGCTACAAATGGATATTCAGTTACTTGTATCTGATGAAAGGATCTTGGACTCTCGAAAAGGTATAACCCAGAAATCTTGTTGGTCTTTCAGATGCTGCTGGACTTGAATCTCCTTCTAACTGGTTAAAAGTTACTCACATAATGTGGGAAATTATTTAGTTTCTTCTGAAACATCTCCCAATTGCGTGTTCATTTATTTAAAAATATTAAGGAGAGGAAGAGTTGGTTTTATACCCCACATTTCAATACCCAAAGGAGTCTCAGAGCAGCTTACGATCACCTTCTTTTCCTCTCTGAACAACAGACACCCTGTGAGGCAGGTGGGGTTGAGAGATCTCTGAGAGAGCTGTGACTGGCCCAAGGTCACCCAGCAGGCTGCATGTGGAGGAGCAGGGAATCAAACCTGGCTCTCCATATTAGAGTCTGCTACTCTTAACCACGACACCACACTGGCTCTAAGCACAGTTTTGTCTGAGTCGATGAACCAAAGTTTTCCCCTCACATTTGCTACCTTGGGATGGTTAGTCTTCAGGATATTGAGCAAAATGAAACATTTTTGCAAAAAACTTTTAACTGACCACGTGGAGATTTTTTAAAAAAAACTCCTGCCTGACTCTTAACACTGTACAATCCAGAATTCTGCTGCTTCAGTCTTCGTAATCTGAACATTAGCTCTCAGCCTGACTGTACAGTGTTTTGAAATCAAGCGTGAACATTGAGAACCAGCATGGTGCAGCGGTTAAGAATAGCGGACTCTTGTGGACTGTGTTTGATTCCCCACTCCTCCTCCACATGAAGCCTGCTGGGTGAACTTGAGCCAATCACAGCTCCCTCAGAACTCTCTCAGCCCCACCTTCCTCACAAGATGCCTGTTGTGGGGAGAGGAAGGGAAAGTGACTGTAAGCCGTTTTGAGACTTAAGGTAGAGAAAAGCAGGGCATAAAAACCTACTCTTCTTCAAAGTGTAATTACACCCCTTTATTATCCTAAGCAGAAGAGTGTGAAAGAGATCAGAAGGTCTCAGCCCAGTAAAAACAAAAAAGGATAGCTAAAACGACTGGTCTTGGAGAGGAGAAGAAATCACTGGATCAACTCATCCTGGGTAGACACTCTTCCACCAGTGAGAGTTGGTGCCACACAGAAAGCTCCCCCCTCCCCCCAATCTGAGCAAGTGCCCCAGCTTTTTTAAAACAGTCATGTCTTCCTTCCTTTGTTAACAGCTGCTTTTACCTAACAGGGAAAAGTTAATAGTCATGTTCAGAAAAAGCAAATCAAGACATGGTACAGGCATCTGCTCTAAAGGAGGATGAGATTTATGTGGCTGGTGGAAAATATACTGTTTTGTACGGAATTCCAAAATAAGTTGAGTGGGACATAAATATGCTTCCTTATTAGAAGGCAGGAAAATCAGCCTTCAGCAATCACTTCTTTTTTTAGATAAGGCCATTTTCTATATATTTGTGTGGGTTTTTAATTATTTGACATCCGTATCATGATAATATGGGGGTTGGGGTTGGGTTTCCCCCAGATTTGATTTAGCTTTAATCTTACTGACTCGTTTTTGTAGGAAATGATACCACCTGGTTCTCACACTGGCTTTTCTGGATTGCATCTACCTTTTGTTGGGTTTACTTACACCACTGAAAGGTAGGTGGAAAGGTTCTCAAGACGTGGGGGTTTGTGCAAAGATGCCTGTGTTCATGTTAACAGATCTGGAATTTCTTTAATTTATTGAATTAACCTGTAAAATATTCGTAATGAATATTTGAGGTTCTTTTATTTGTCTTCATTTTCCTGTTGTTGAAACAGACTGTTTTGTAGTGCCATCATGGTACCAGAGCCTTATAGAGAGCTGTTAGCAAAAAGCAGCAGGTTTGTGTCCTAAAAAGCTTACAGACTGTATTTTGACAGTGGGAAGTACAGGCAATTGGGTCCCAAGGATCATGAGCATAATGATTTTCAGAAGCAGAGTTCCCTCTAAGCTGAGTTAGTGTGAGCTAGCTCACAGTTTTTTTAGCCTCTGGCTCACACATTTTTGTCTTAACTCAGGAAAAATGGCTCCAGAGCAAACTAATTTGTGCAATAGCTCATAACATCAATGCCAGTGGAGGTTCCCTTTAGTCAGCCATGGCCATCGATGGGCGTATCCACATTAGAAATGTGTTCTGTATTCTGGTTCCAGCTGTTTTTCGGATAGAGGCTCCCTAAGGGGGGTGATGCAGTCCAGCAGTATAACCAAAGATGAGGATGTGCAGCGCGACTTGGAGAACAGCTTGCAAATAGAGGCCTACGAAAGGAGAATACGAAGGCTGGAGCAGGAGAAGCTGGAGCTGAGCAGGAAGTTGCAAGGTGATCCCCTCTCAGTTTGCCTTTAGCACTGCATGCGACGGAGCAGCAGAATGTGTCAAATCTGGCTAAACATTGTGTGTTCTTCTCATTCAATTTAAGAATCCACCCAAGCTGTTCAGTCCCTTCACGGTTCTGCTCGCCTAACAACCAACACAAGCCGGGATAAAGAAATAAAGAAATTAAATGAGGAAATAGAGCGTTTGAAAAACAAAATAGCAGGTATGTGACCAGCATGTTTTAATGAGTTTCTCCCCTAGTCCTGGAACAAGGACAAAATAGTTCCAATAGTGAAAACCTGATCCTTGTTAGTATCCCGCTAGAGCAGGGGTCCCTAACCCCCAGTCCGTGGACCGGTACCGGTTTGTGGCCTGTTAGCAACCGGGCCATGAGTTGTATAATTATTTCATTATATATTACAATGTAGTAGTAATAATAAGACGACGACATTGGATTATATCCTGCCCACCACTCCAAATTTCAGAGTCTCAGAGTGACTCACAGTCTTTACCTTCCTCCCCCACAACAGACACTCTGTGAGGTTGGTGGGGCTGACAAGAGTTCTCCCCAGAAGCTACCCTTTCAAGGACAGCTCTGTGATAGCTATGGCTGACCCAAGGCCATTCCAGCAGCTGCAAGTGGAGGAGTGGGAAATCAAACCCGGTTCTCCCGCATAAGAGTCTGCACACTTAACCACGACACCAAACTAATAGAAATAAAAAGTGCACAGTTGTATCATCCAAAACCAACCCCCGCCCGCCCCCGGTCTGTGGAAAAACTGTCTTCCATAAAATTTGTCCCTGGTGCCAAAATGGTTGGGGACTGCTGCGCTAGAACACTGCTCATGTAAATTTGTGACAGATTGAGTTCGAATGCAGCTTTCAAGGACTGTGGCGGGCGAAATGTTAAATAGCATTTAGAAATTTTTTTTTTTATGCGAGCATATCTTGTTTCTAAAACTTCCTTCGACCTGATAGCAGGTACTCCCATGAGGGAATTCAAGAATACAAGACATCTGTACAGGTTCACTTAGATAATTTGATATTTTTTTTCTTCTTTCCATAAATATCCCAGGATATCTTCTTCACCTAATATTGCTTTCTTCCACAAAGGGGCAACCTTTATCCATGGAACTTGATGCGCATGTCACTTGTAAAAAGAATTCATGTTGCTCCGTATTTCACTTCAGTAAGATAACCTGCCTAAAGCAGATAATTCATTCAGTTTTTCTGAGAACCTTCAGTCTTACCTTGAAATTATTTAGACGCCACCAGCAGCTTTTTCTTTTGGCCCTCTTAGTTAATTAGATATCCACAGCATATATGTGAAATCCCTTGCTTGAGGCACACGGAGTCTTCAATTCCAAATTTGTCTCCCAGGGTAGCCCAGTCCCAGAAGCTAAGCAGGGTTGGCCTTGGATGAGAAAGGGCTGCTACACAGAAGCAGGCAATGGCAAGCCACCTCTTGCCCTCAAAACCCTACGCAGGGGTGTCGAACTCATTTGTTACAAGGGCCAGATCTGACAAAAATGAGACCTTGTTGGGCAGGGCCATGTCAAGTTGGGCCCAGCCATGCTGGGCTGGGCCATGTGTGTACCTATTTAAGATAAGGTAGCAGAGATGTACATTTTATAAAGAACACAGATGAACTTAAAACATGCTTAAAACGCTAGCACTCATTGGTTTTAAAGATGCGTTCTTTGTATTTCTCCCATGGAATCCAGGGAACTGGGCAAAGGAAGCTCTGGCTCTTTCCTTCTTTCCCCAGGGGACTGCCGGGGAGGAGCTTCAGTCAATAGAAGGAAGAGAGGCTTGGCTCAATAGCTCTGAAAAATAGAGGCTTTGCTCTGTAGCTTCTGTGCAATTGAGCAAGCCTTGCAAAGATAGAAGGAAGCAGATGACAGCCAGTTGCTCAGGGGCCTGATAGGAGCCCTCCAGGGGCCTGATACGGCCCCTGAACTGCATGTTTAACACCCCTGTCCTACAGTGTCACATATGTTGGCTCTAACTGATGGCAGTTTCTGCCACCGATACATTATGGAACAACGGAGGGAAAAATAGGAACACCTGCCCTTCATGCGGTGTGGACAAGGTTGCAGAATTGTCAAAACTCATATCATATTAGCACATTGAATCACAGCATGTTTTCACGTAGGCAGAATTAAGGTGGAGGAGGGTGTCTACTCGTTCTGAGCATTAGTTGGGTCAGCAGTCCATTTTGGCTTCTCATTGGCCTTTGAGCCCTGGAGTGAAGAGGGGAAATCAGGGTGGGGTTGTTTTTCTGGCTCCCCCGCCCCCCTCACACACACACACTACTTTTTTCCATTTCTTTAAACTTGGAATTCTGACAAGAAAGGCGGGCTTGAAATGACACAAACCAGACAATAGGTCTTAATGCTGTGGCTGTACAAAACCATTTTGTGCCCAAATATGAACAACATTCATTTTACTACGAAGTGTGTGGTTTCAAATTTTATTTTTTTTCCCTTACCTCGCAGGTTTTAGATAAGTTAAGGTGCAGCATATTCTCTAGTTCGGGTATACCTGCAATTTTGCATGAAAAAAATTTAAGGCGGCATAAAAATGCCAAAAGATGCTATTTTACACGCTAACCATATTATGAATAATGCATTTGGTATTGGAACGGCAGTAAAGTAAATTCAGCTTTGATAAGAAGATGAGTATTGAATAGGCACCAATATTTATCGAAATTTCTGTGTACTTGCCTCCCTCCCAGAGGTTTTCCCGACATCTTCAAAACTTGTGGAAAATTGAGTCTCTGAGTAAAATGCAAATTCAGCCATTGTGTCCAAACGATAGTAGGAAAAAAACCCCCTGCACAAATCACATTGCAGCTCATCCTTCAAATTTGGGGAAACTGGATTAGATGTTCATCAAAGTTCACAACCTTCTGCTAACCCTTCTGCTAACCCTGCTGTTGGCATGATAACATCAGTTGATGGAGCAGGGCAGAAAACGAGGCACCAAGGACTGCATTCTCAAGCAATCAATTTCTATTGGCAGAGGGAGGAGTAAGTTCTTACTCTGAGTGGAGGGGGTACGTTAACATGAGAAATTCTCCCCTTCCGGGTCAGCAGGCAGGTCCTGTATTTAACTTCCTGACTCCACTGTTGGGAGTTGCTCTCTTCCGCATTACACTTCCTGCATAGGAAATGAGGGTAGGTTGTTAGAGGAGCTCTGTCCTCCTTCAGTCACTTCTGCCTTTCTATTGTTAACTTATCCCTCTTTGCTTGTTTTTCTCATCCATTGTTCGTAATTCAGGAAAGGCTCCTTTCCCCTCCTGTTCTTTTGCCTGTCAGCTTAGTGCTTCAGCTCAGGCAATAGAAACACCAGATCCCCAGAGAAGGATGCCTTTCAGTTGGCTATATGTCCTCCATGGACGAAGAAAGTGCAGTCAGGGGAGATGCCTGACCCTACAGGATCAATCAGGTTGTTGCACCCAAGTCCTAGGGAAGGAACTCACACTGGGGAAGGCTAATCCCCAATTCAGGGGTAAGTTAAGCACAGAGTTAAGAGGGAGAATGACTTCAGCAGATACATTCGCTACAATGAGGATGAGCCCAATATGGAGCTGGTTTTCAATGCAGCCACACAACGCGAGTCCCCTCCATCCCCAGGAAGTGCTGCCAGTGAAGAATAAGACGAAGAGTTGGGTTTTATACCCCTCTTTTTTCTACCTTAAGGAGTCTCAAAAGCAGCTTACAATCTCCTTCCCTTCCTACCTCCACAACAGGCACTTTGTGAGGTAGATGGGCCTGGGAGAGTTCTGAGAGAATGGTGACTGGCCCAAGGTCACACAGCAGGCTTCATATGGAGGAGGAGTGGGGGATCAAGCCCAGTTCTTCACATTAGCATCTGCTGTTCTTAACTATTACACCACGCTGGCTCTCACAGACAGCAGAAGCGTTACAGGGGGGCTGTCATATACCCAGTCTCCCCTGAAAGTTGCAAAATGGCTGATAAGAGTTAATTAGCATGCAATCAGATACACCGACAACTAGCCACAGGAGGGCACAAAAGCCTTAGGCAAAAATCCTTCTCCCGTCTTAAAAAAGAGATCCAGGCAGAGCTGCCCTGCAAGGCTGCCCAAACTTCTGGAAGACTCTACTGAAAGAAACTTTGGAAAACCCAGGCCATCAAAGGCAGCAGAGAAACTGTGCCAGACAGTTCTTATGAGGATAATGGAACCAAACCTTCAGATCATTCCTCAGATGAGAGGATGGGAAAATCTCTGAGGAGTTTAAAGAGACTGAACAAACCAAACACCTTTTTTTTTTAAGCAGGAAGATTTCCCTTCCGTTTTGACTGAAACGGTCAGAAAGCTTGCTGTGATGAAGAGGCGAAAACACACATGGGTACCCAAAGAAATGAGGAATTTTCCCAAGAGGGAAAAATGCTGAGAGGGTTATCTTATTTCCAGACTTCTTTGAAATGGAAATGAAAAGGAAGAATGAGCTACGCCTTTATCTAATAAGCCACTAATGATGTCATGGATTTTTTAAAAGGAATCCCCTGGTGGATGTTCCTACAGGCATTTTTGTTACGGGCACAGTTGTCTCCCAAGGATAGGGGATGCTTCCTGAAGAGCTAAGCTGTGCCTTCAGGTGTGAATTTGCTGTGATGAGTTTGCATGAATCCTCAGCCTTACCTGTAAGAGCTTCAGCAACAACATCTCTCGTTTTCCATTGCCTCAGACTTACGGTATTACAGTTAATACTGGCAAAGAACAAGAGCTCCAGCAAAAGTATTTTGAAATTAATCCTCATTTTTGAAGGCAAATGCCAGCTTGAACATATTCCAATTCTGCTCTAGAATTACGTAGTCCACGGCTTAAATCCCTTGGCTTAAATCATGGACGATGAATACTGTCTCTGGATGAATGTGGTTTTCACCCCTTTTATTCCAGGGCAGAGTTGTTTGGTTTCCATCAGTATATAATTTATATTGTCCCCAGAGATAAAACAGCGCTGCCTATATCTAGTAAAAGGAAAGATCACTGCCAGAGGAGTCGTGGTTTTGAGCCCTTTCTCTCACAACATGATGAACCTCACTTCAGAACCAGTTTTTGGAGACAGTCATGCTCAAGACTGGACAATAAGTCAGGAGAGACCAAAATTTTGCCCTGCCCTCAAGAGGCTGTAGAGGGAACAACTCCAGCAACAGCATTGTAAATGACACCAGGCCACTGGCTATGGGGGAGTATCTCCAGGAACAGACTCACCACTTACTGCTAGGTCAACAATATAATCTCAAGAGGTCACTTCATGGTACTCAACACCACCACCCCAGGCAGCTCCATTGACTCTCCTTCATTTTGAGGACCAGAAAAAAACAACAATGCAAAATGACAGCAATCAACCAAGAACCAGCGTTGTTCCCAGAAATATACTCAGAATTTTTTCAGTTGTGAATGGAGATTGATGAACAATATTAGACTTGAAGTTCCTGAACAGTTTTGTTAAGAATGAAAAGAGCTCAGAGCCATAATGGAGGCACTAACCAAGAATACTTACTTAGCTTTCATCAACAACTGAGACTTCTCTACATTCAGTCTTCTCTGCACCCCCTTCAGTTTCTGAGCAACCGTTTCCATTTCGGGGCTTTGACTTTATGATGACACCAAGAGTTTTCTCCAAAGGGATGGGAGCTCTGATAGCTAATCCAGGCATGTTTAGCCTGGAGAGGAGGCAGCTGAGAGGTGATATGAACACCATCTTCAAGTACTTGAAGGGCTGTCACATAGAGGATGGTGTGGAATTCTTTTCTGTGGCCCCAGTAGGTAGGACCAGAACCAATGGGTTGAAATTAAATCAAGAGAGTTTTCGGCTCAACATTAGGAAGAACTTCCTGACCGTTAGAGCGTTTCCTCAGTGGAACAGGTTTCCTCGGGAGGTGGTGGGCTCTCCTTCCTTGGAGGCTTTTAAACAGAGGCTAGATGGCCATCTGACAGCAATGAAGATCCTGTGAATTTAGGGGGAGGTGTTTGTGAATTTCCTGCATTGTGCAGGGGGTTGGACTAGATGACCCTGGAGGTCCCTTCCAACTCTATGATTCTATGATTAAAGACTGCAATCCAGCAGGTTCTTCTGTTTCCGCAGACTGGCGTAGAGCAGATGCTGTGTGCAATTGTCCACACAAGCGAGGAAAGAAAAACAACTGTGCCCACAAAACAGACCTTGTAATTGACTAGGAAAATACTTCTGTTAAATAAGCATAACAGCATTTTAAAACATAGCAAATTCACAAAGTCCAGTGTCTCTTAAAGCAACAATGAATAAGTTTTTCCTGTGTGACTCCTCATGAAAATTTCTTTCTCAAAGTCCCGAAGGCTCCAAAATTCAAGGCACCAGGAGGAGTCAATGTGCAGGATTCTGCTCCGAAGGATAAGTTTCCTTCACGTGGTTGCCAGCTAAGAGATCCATGTTCCACTATACAGAGTTTTTTCGCAAGCCGAATAACAATGTTTACAAATTGCTCTCAAAGCATCATTTCTATACGCCCACTTCTCAAAACATTTCTTCAACAGAAAAAGCTTTGTATAGCGGAACGTGGATCTTCTAGCTGGCAAAGAAAGGAGAAGTAATTTTCATGAGGAGTCACACAGGAAGAACTTATTCATTGTTGCTTTAAGAGACACAGGACTTTGTGGATTTGCTATGAAACTATAGGAATGTTTTTTAAATGCTGTTATGCTTATTTAATAGAAATGTTTTTCTATTTTTTTTTATTTATTTAAGATTTATATCTCGCCCTTCCCACAAGTGGCTCAGGGCGGCTAGTCAATTACAAGGTCTGTTTTGTGGGCACCGTTGTTTTTCTTTCCTCACTCTCACTCTCTCTCCACTGGCTTTTTGACTATCCCCACAAGCAGCAACAGCTCTGGCTTAAGTGCTACTGCCTGTTGACAAAGACATCCACATGCTATATGTTTCCTGAGAGATGTCTCACCAATCCCCTGGTGGAGCACCATTTCCCTTCCTGGTGACTTCATAGTTCCGAGAGTGCTCACTGAGCATCCATTTAAACCCATTAGAGAAATCTCTCTGAAAATGTCACTATTTCAGAATACTTTTCCTTGTAGTGTTGCATTAGCTTGCAGTGTGCCACAGTTATGAGCTTAGGCCATCAGAAGCTAACTCCGCTTTTCATAAAGTTAGTACTAAAAAGAAAGCCAGCATTTGTGCCCGTGGTCAACTGTTCTTTTTTGCTCTTTCCTGAAAATGTCTCCTGTATTTCTGCTCAAAGCAGAGAGTCATTTCAGGGGGAAATCGTGGCGTATACTTTGATGTCGACAAGGTACTGAGGGTTTGTTTGTGCATGGTAGCTTCTATCAGACTGGTTCATTGTTTCTCGCATCGTCTGTCTATGAGATGAAGAAAAGCTTCTGTGGGGTGTGTTTCTCTACACCTACCCTAAGCAGATGGTTAAGGGAGCATATTGGTCTGGTCTACTGTGCACAGAAGCAGTCTGTGGACAGTACTTACAGCCCACTCTCTTTATACCACTGCTACATCTGTGGTATTTGCCTCAGATGCTTCAGTAGGAGACATCCGCAAGGGAGCTGCATGGCCTTCAGCCTCAACATTGTTCAGTGTCATAAAATCTGGTGCAAAGTAAGAAAGAAATACTGACTTGCCATGAATTTTCCTTCTACTCTGAGGTAGGCAGTTCATCTTGCCTCGCATTTAATGAGGGGGGTGGTTAATACAGCTAATGTAGTCCCATGGCGCAGAGTGTTATAGCTGCAGTACTGCAGTCCTAAGCTCTGCTCACGACCTGAGTTCGATCCCCAGTGGAAGCTGGGTTTTCAGGTAGCCGGCTCAAGGTTGACTCAGCCTTCCATCCTTCCGAGGTTGGTAAAAGGAGTACCCAGCTTGCTGGGGGTAAAGTGTAAAAGACTGGGGAAGGCAATGGCAAACCACCCTGTAAAAAGTCTGCCGTGAAAACGTTGTGAAAGCAACGTCACCCCAGAATCGGAAACGACTGGTGCTTGCACAGGGTACCGTTCCTTTTCCTTAATACAGCTAGCTGGTTTTCCCCAGACCAAGCTTCTTTTCTGCTCATTGTAATTTTCCTGTCCCTCTTATTCATTCCTTTAGTTATCTTACAGTGCTATGTATGTCATCAAGTGTCAGCAGTGCCTTTCCCCACTCTCTACATTGGACGACCAGGTCAGTCCACATGCAAAACAATAATTGGGCATCAGTCTGACATGAAACACTCAATAACCAGGGTTAGAATTGATAAAAGGAAGTATTTCTTCACCCAAAGGGTGATTAATACATGGAATTCACTGCCATAGGAGGTGGTGATGGCTATCAGCATAGACAGCTTCAAGAGGGGATTGGATAAACATATGGAGCAGAGGTCCATCAGAGGCTATTAGCCACAGCATATTGATGAAACTTTTTGTATGGGGCAGTGATGCTCTGTGTTCTTGGTGCTTGGGGGGGGGGAGCAACAGTGGGAGGGTGTCCAATGTCCTGACCCCACTGGTGGACTTCCTGATGGCTCCTGGTTTTTTGGCCACTGTGTGACACAGAGTGTTGGACTGGATGGGCTATTGGTCTGATCCAACATGGCTTCTCTTATGTTCTTAACCAGTGGGAAGAACATTTTAATCTTCCAGGACATTCCATTGCTGACCCAAGAGTGGCAGGCTTCAGAGAAGCGTCAAGGGGGAGATTACAACACAAGACTATTGAACTAGAGCTCATGCACAAATGCAGAACAGTGGACTCCCCAGGGTTGAATTCTGGATTCTTACTACAGATGCTAATATCCTCTTCTGCTCTAATCAAGATGATTATATTTTTGCATGGTACCTTTGTATCCTAACTCCTTCCTTTGCACCATCCCTCCCACCTTCTGCCTGGGATATAAGGCTTCAGGGATCTCCATTCTTTCTTGTATCTGATGAAGGGAGCTTTGACTCTCAAAAGGTCAGGCCTCATTTGGGGCAGGAGTTCACAGGAGCAGAGCTCCAGAACCTCTCCATTTTACAGGGGCGGATTAACAATTAGGCCAAGTAGGCACTGGCCTATGGGCCCCCACACCTTTTGGAGCCCTGGGCTGGCTCCCCCCACCACCTCCAGTTTTCCGCCTGCTTGCAGCCCTCTCAGCCTGCACGCACAGCCAGCAACTGAGCTGCTCTTTGCACAACTTGCCTGGTGCAGCTGCTGCTGGCGTTGTCACCAAGTTTGCCTCTCTCTGCCTCCCCCCCGCAGCTTTGTCAAAGGGGCTTTTGAGAAGGTGCCTGCAGGCGGCAGTGTGGACCACGGGTGGCAGAGCAGGTGCTCCAACTCTGAGATAATTTGCAACGGGGCCCCTGAGATTTTGACTGCCTAGGGACCTCCACAGGGTTTAATCTGGCACTGCCATTTTATTGTGCTCTTTCTTTCATTCTTTACCCCCCCCCCCCCAAAAAAAAAACAACCAAAACCAAAACTTGCTTCTGGCCTCCAGTGTTCAGACCCTCCGTGAGAATTTTGCTGAACTCTTAAGATCTGACAAAGTTTCTAATATTTCCCCCACACAAAAAATGGGGGCAGAGCCAAAGTATATAAAGCAGAGAGATGGAAATCTTTCTCATTCCACTGTGGCCACTCAAGAGAAAGTAATTTAAAAAGGATGATGGGAGTAAGGTTTTATGATGACAGTTGTAATTCAGGAAGAACTTTAAGGTAGATGCCGAGCTGATAGAATTTAGTACACCTTCCGGTGATGTCAGGGGTGTGTGGCATATGCAAATGAGTTGTGCTATGAGCTCTGGCACTTCTTTTTCTACAAAATGACTCCTGCAAAAGGTTATGCCCTGAAAACCATGTTGGTCTCTAAGGTGACAGTGGACTCGATTCTAGCTCTTCTATACATAGTTTATTTACAGTTTCAATTTTCAGAGTGGCATTTTTTAATTAATGAGAAAGTCACTTCATTTTTGTTGATTGATTGATTGCACTCTGGCTTTAAAAAAATTAAAGATGCCTCCTGGCCTGGTGGGAGGAGTCACTCCATGCCAAAATGCACTCTGCCTCAGAGTAGGAAGAACCCTCAGTTTTCTGTTGCATTGATTTAATGTAATTTTGTACCATTATGGTTTGTTAGACACCTTGAATGTTCTAATGGAAAAAGCAGGCTGTTGCAGTAAGAAATAAAGATGGTATCAGCAAGATAAGAGCCCTGTGGCGCAGAGTGGTAAAGCTGCAATACTACAGTCCTAAGCTCTGCTCACAACCTGTGTTTGATCCCGGCGGAAGCTGGGTTCAGGTAGCCGGCTCGAGGTTGACTCAGCCTTCCATCCTTCCGAGGTCGGTAAAATGAGTACCCAGCTTGCTGGGGGTGGGGAAGGGTAGATGACTAGGGAAGGCAATGGCAAACCACTCCGTAAAAAGTCTGCTGTGAAAACGTCGTGATGCGACATCACCCCAGAGTCGGAAATGACTGGTTGCTTGCACAGGGGACTACTTTTACCTTTTTTCTATCAGCAAGATGCACTAGCTTGGAATCAATAAAATGCAAGCACAATTGCATTTGCAAATCTTTTCCTACCATCACCTCCCCCCCACCCTACCCCCCAGCATATCCCAGACCTTTGAAAAACCAATTCTGGAAGCTTTGGGTTCAGCATTTTTAATAGCCAGCCCCCTTGAGAAAACCCAGTCCTCTCCCCCAACACAAATTCTGTTCCCCACACATATTCAGAAGAACATACACAAGATGCTTCATTAGAACAGCTGGGCTGCTGCTTTTCCCCAGAGGCACCTGGCCCAGCTCCCCAGGCAACCCAAGCTCCTGTAATTCTGTACCACTAAGTCCCCCCCTGCAGGGCAACAGCTCTGGCTCAAAGTCAAACAGCAAAACTGCTTTAAAATGTAAAAAGGGACTTGGGAACACAGTTTGTGATATGGCATCAAGAGTGGTTCCGCTGTTCAAAGAGAGGCGGGGGAACATAAAAAATCCCAGTGGGCATTCCTCAAGTAGCTCTTTGGATCCCAGCCTTTGAAAACAAGGATGTTGGAAGCAGAGTCAATGTTGTAAAACAAGCAGATGGCAGAGAATACACTGCATAATTTATTTGGCCTTTGGAATCCAAATTTCCTTGGCCCAGGTGTTGGATTTACCTCGAGGCAAAATTTGGACTTTGTTTCATTTTTGATCACAGCGTCAGCCAAGCTGTGATATGGGGCTTCACCGGTCCATTTCAACAGAAGAGGAAGGAGGGAAGATCATGCTCGCTGTAGACCTCCTGATTTAAATGGTCCGTCATTAAAGATGAAGAATGTAGGGCAGCTTGATATACCACCTGTGCGAACAGTTCTTCTCTTTTTTTAATGTTTACAGATTCAAATAGGCTAGAACGGCAACTGGAAGACGCAGTGACGCTACGGCAAGAGCACGAAGACTCCACCCACAAGTTAAAAGGGCTTGAGAAGCAATGCAGAATATTGAGGCAAGAAAAGGAGGATCTTCACAAGGTATTAAGAACGTGCTTCTGTTGCTGTGACTTGAAGACTCTCTTTTCCACTGTGGAGTTCAGGCAAAATCTATACCGCTTACCCTTTGTACTCATCCCAGCAGCAGCTAATAGGCTGCTAAACTGTGACCTCTCTGAGCCAGCAATTTTCATAGTAGGGAACAATCAGAATCCAGGTTCTGTTGATTCACATTTGACACTCTTAATCCGCACATATTTATGGAGACTTTGTGTGGGGATGAAACGGGAGATTTAAAAAACGAGAGAGAGAGAGGCAAAATGAGGAAGGGAAGGAAGAGTTTGGGTATAGGAGTGGGAGAGGGAAGGCATACAAGGAACAGTGTTAGAGGAGGAAGACATGGAGAGGATGTACAGACAGAGTGTTAGAACTAGTGATCTGCAGATGCAAGGTTCACAGATCTTTCTCATATTCTCCCTCCCATTAGCAGTCCTCTCTGGCTTGAGAATACACTTTTTCTGGGTCACAGGGGTCAGGACGCTGCAGTATGGAGAAGGTGAAATAGCACTCTCCCTCCTCTTCTGTTGGTGGACCTGAGTTGATAGAAGAGGCACCAGGAATGATTTCATCCCCTTCCCCCTCTCCACTGCAGCCTTCTGACACACTCATGAATACGTGAAGCTGCCTAATGCTGAATTAGCCCACTGCTTTACCAAGGCCAGTGTTGTATACTGCAGCTCTCCAGGGTCTCATACAGTGGCGTCACAACTCAGGGGGTATCAACCAGTTGCTGCCACCACTCTGGGTTAAGGGTTCCCCTTGAGAAGGCCCAGAGTTCCCTCCCAAGCCCTTCAGGTCTCTTGTAGCTTAGGCCAAATAATAGGCATGAGGACCAGGCAGAGTGAACAACAACAAAAAGGTTTATTGCAGTGCGATATAAATTAACAAGGTGCATGAAATAGAAAAAGGGAGAAGGGAAAATAAAAGCCCTAACGCGTCTGAACTTACCCTAAACTACTAACCAGCACTCACCCCCTTCCTTAGGTGAGGGAGTTTTCCCTGGCTCAAGCTCTTCAGGCACAGCCTACCTCCAACTCAGCCTTTCAGGGAAAGAACACCCACTTCCTGGACTTGGCCTTTATATTTTCTTCCCAGGCCCCACCCCTCTCTGAGCCTGTTTCCCTCCAAACCCTTTGCTACCCAGTCAGAGGGAATCCTGGAAGATGTAGACTTTTCCCAGTAACTCCTAAGCATGCTTCCCTGGGACCTGCAGGCCTTGCTAGGCCCAGGATCATGACAAGTGGCCTTTCACAACATCTCGCACCTGATTCTTTTAGCTGGAGAAGCTGATTGAATCTGGGACCTTCCGCATGTCAAACAAGATGCCCTGCCAACAAGCCACAGCCCCCTCCCAACAAAATTTTGGGTTATGACTTTAAGAAAACTGCAGAGACTTTTTTGCTTGGATTACAATTAGAAAAATTTCCAAAGGAAGGCAGGACTTTAATTTGGTACTTGCTCTCAGCTGCTAGGACATTGTATGCGCAGCTGTGGAAACAAGGAAAAATACCAGAGAAATGGGATTGGATTGTGAAAGTTTTATTGTGGAGTAAGATGGACAAATTAACTAAAACTTTAAGAGACTATGACTTAGTTATATTCAAAAAGGAGTGAAAGAAATTTAAAGGATATATGGAGAAAGAGTGGAACGTAAAAAGACATTGGACAATTTTTTAGTATTAATGAGAAAAAAGTATTGAACTTTGATTGGTTAGCAGTACCTTTATAATTGAACTTAAATTTATAACTTCGGGGAAGTCAAGTATTGGAGGGGGGGGTTGAAATATCGTATGGGTTAGTATAGAAAAGAGAGAACTAAATATTGTAACCATATGTTATTAATAAATTGTTAAAACACCAACATGACTGCCCTAGGAAAAAACTTTCCCGGGGTCTGAAAAGACAGCTGGGGTGAGGAGAGTTTAGGAAACTAATACCTTCTGCTGACGGGATCTCTGAATCCAACCCAGAGAAGTAATTGGAAGCCAATGAAAGACAGGAAAGAGATGAAGCAGGAGAAATGTCTAAAAAGCATAAGTAGGTATCTAGATTGCACTGTTACACAACTTTAAACCCCTATGGAATTTGGCAGCTGCTGCAATTCTATTGCATATGCCACTGATGCTCATTCAAAAGTTTTGTGTCTCTGGGTGACATGTGCTAGAGCAGTCTGTTACAGCAAAAACTGCAGAGAGTCTTGTGGTATCCTAATGGGTGGATTTTGGCAAAAACTTCTGTGAAGTACAGCGCATTTCATCGGGCACAAGTATTCTGGCTGACCTCTGTGTCATCCAGATAAAAAATTTCAGTCTGCAAAAAGGAAGGAAAAGAAAACAGTTTCCTGAATTGCAATTATCTTAAGTATCGAAATGCCTGCCGCATTGGTTATGGGAGTGCAATAAGGGAAGCGCATGCAGTGTCTGTCTTCGTGTTTGGCAAAACTTGCTGATGGTGTTTGAATAAGACCCAGCCGTTCTCAGACCACAGTTCTAAAAACTCAGTGGAACCTTTTTCACCAGCAACTCGTTGAAGCCTCTGAACGGTTAAAGGGCCAGTCCAAAGAACTGAAAGATGCCCATCAACAAAGGAAGCTGGCCATGCACGAGTTTTCGGAGCTGAACGAGAGGATGGCGGACCTGCGCTCCCAGAAGCAGAAGCTCTCTCGCCAGCTCCGTGACAAAGAGGAAGAAGTGGAAGTGGTCATGCAGAAAATGGATTCTGTGAGACATGATATTCGTAAATCTGAGAAAGCAAGGAAAGAGGTAATGGACTTGTTACTTGAAATAGTTGCACTCTGGGGTTGGTTCACTCATATAAACAATTCTGGTTCTCCATGCAGTCCTTCCCTTGCTGTTTGCAGTTGTATGGACAAGTGACGTGACTGAACGACTTGCTCCATCAGTACACTGCTAATGGGACCTTCGGGCCACACTTTGGCCTTCCGTAGGCTTACTGTTAGAATTATTGTAAGCCAGCAGCTCTTATTTCCTTAAAGAGACATTTCTTAGATACCCTGTCTCTCTTTCATATTAGACCATTATTAGCTCCTGGCATACCTTTAAAACTACCGTTTTCACAGTTCTCAGTTAAAGCAAATTCATTCCCAAGATGGATATTTGCTTTGGTTTCAGAAGAAGGTCTTCCAATACCACAGCATATTTTGGGACCTGGGAGAATGCTAAGAAGCTGGTACTGTCACTTAGTAAAGATGACTGAGCATTCCAGATATTTGCTTTCCACTCTTAGACACACCTACACCCCCGCACACACATACATCACAGCTGATGGGAGCTTATAATTCTGGGCTCCTATAGTTTCCTTTTCCTTATGAATAAGGACTTCTTTCACAGAAGCATTCCCTATTATTGATAAGTTGTGTAGTACTGATCATTCCTTGAGGATTGACTCAGTAGATGTTAAGGCTTTTAAATGTGGTGGTGGCGGCTACAAGCATAGGCAGCTTCAAGAGGGGATTGGATAAGCATATGGAGTAGAGGTCCATCGGTGGCTATTAGCCACAGCGTATTGTTGGAACTCTCTGTCTGAGGCAGTGATGCTCTGTATTCTTGGTGCTTGGGGGGGGGGCACAGTGGGAGAGCTTTTAGTGTCCTGGCCCCACTGATAGACCTCCTGATGGCACTTGGGGTTTTTTTGGCCACTGTGTGACACAGAGTGTTGGACTGGATGGGCCATTGGCCTGATTCAACATGACTTCTCTTACGTTCTTATGTAACTGGCTCTTACTGGACGTCTGCTGGCTATTTAGAAAAACAATTCAGTGGAGCCTCACAGGAGCGCAACTCCTGAACCTTTCTGAGAGTTCCCCCTCCTTGTCCATTGAATAGTATGTGCAGCTGCATAACAATCCCTGGATGAGCTCCACCACCTATTTTTCTACAAAATGACCCCTGATAGGGCTCAGTAAGGCAGGACAAATAATGAGGCCCACAGGAGGGAGGATGAGCCATAAAGAGGCATAATTGTGCTTGAAGGATCCTGGAGGTTAGTGCTCTGGTGCTGCTGACAATGCCTGAGCTAGGGGCTGTTTCTTGTTCATAACCAGCTCTGCATTTTTTGTTTGTAGCTGGAGGCCCAGCTTGACGACGCACTGGCAGAAGCGTCAAAGGAGCGTAAGCTTCGGGAGCACAGTGAGATTTTCTCCAAGCAGGTGGAAAGTGAACTGGAAACACTAAAGGTGACAGCGTTTGTTTGTTTGTTTGTTTATGTTCCAAGCAATACAAAAACAAGTTTTATTCATCAAGTGCTAGAAATCCGGTACTATCTGCATGGTGGTCTTGAGCATCTCTCTAGGAAGAACTTGTCAGTTTTGCTGAGTGTAAACAGCCCGGAGTGGATGGCTTGCGTTGGGCAGCATTCATGTGTTTCATCAGCCCCAGACACGAATGCTCTAAGTCTCACAGTGGGAAACAGCCATTGATGGTGTTGCATATAAGATGTACATCACGTGGAGACTACTTTACATTCCCGTCCTTAGGTCAGGCCATCTGCGAAAAGCAGCTTGCACTGTGCATCATGGGATTTTTTTAGTAGATTTGGATTGGCATGGGGAGAGTCCCAGAAGCCACTGCGTGCAAAGAAGCATTCTGGCACGCTGGCTGTTGGCATGGGAAGGGAAACGAAGCAGCCCTGTGGCAGCTGTGAGTGCAGCATCCTAAAGTCCTGCTCTGACAATTCACACAAGATTTCACAGTTGTTTTAAAACTGTAACAAAACGATCTGGTATCCCAGGTGAGCCACAAAGCAAGTTCGTGGATGACACCAGAATGGTGAATCATGGAATCATAGAGTTGGAAGAGACCTCCAGGGTCATCTAACCCAACCCTCTGCACAATGCAGGAAATTCACAAATACCACCTCCCACACACACACACACACACCCCAGTGACCTCTCTTCCATGCCCAGAAGATGGCAAAAAACCTCCAGGATCCCTGGCCAAACTGTCCTGGAGAAAAATTACTGCCTGAGTGGCAATCAGCATTTCTCTGGGCATGTGAGAAAGGACCATGAGAACTAAGCACTGATGCAGTCCTTCCTGCCCTCCTTCTCATGATCTATCTAATTCACAGAACCAGCATTGCTGTCAGATAGCTATCTAGCCTCCAAAGAAAGAGAGCCCACCACCTCCGGAGGAAGCCTATTCCACTGAGGAACCTCTCTCAATTGTCAAGAAGTTCTTCCTAATATTTAGCCAAAACCTCATTTGATTTAATTTCTACCAGTTGGTTCCGGTGTGGCGCCATGGGTGAAAGAGGTTCAGCAAAGAATAAGCCTGGTGTAGTGGTTAAAGCATCAGACTAGGATCTGGGAGACCTGAGTTCAAATCCCCACTCTGCCATGAAAGATTGACCTTGGGCCTGTCTCTCTCACACACTCTCAGCCTAACCTATCTCACAGAGTTGTTGTCCAGATAGAATGGCTTAGAGAATGCATTTAAAGTTAAAATTGCTTTCCTCCTACCTTTCTCCCTCCCCTTTCCCCTATTTACCTACCTTCCTTCCTTCCTTCCTTCCTTCCTTCCTTCCTTCCTTCCTTCCTTCCTTCCTTCCTTCCTTCCTTCCTTCCTTCCTTCCGCTTTCAAACATCTGATGTTCATGTCCTGCAGCTCTCAAACATCTGACATTTATTCTACGTGGCTCTTACATTAAGCAAGTTTGGCCATCCCTACCCTAGCACAAAGAGATGGGGTGGGGTGGGGTGGGGGGAACCATGGAGGATAGGTCTGCCCCTTAGCTGCTAGTTAAATAGATCCCCCGTGTTCAGAAGTAGTGTACCCCTCCGGTGCCGGTGGCTGGAACTGCTTTTAGCCTCTGCTTGTGGGCATTCCTGGGTGTATGTGGTTGGCCACTGCAAGGAGCAGGATGAACATGAACATATGAAGCTGCCTTATACTGAATCAGACCCTGGGTCCATCAAAGTCAGTTTTGTCTTCTCAGACTAGCAGCGGCTCTCCAGGGTCTCAAGCTGAGGCGTTTCACACCTATTTGTCTGGACCCTTTTTTGGAGATGCCAGGGATTGAACCTGGGACCTTCTGCTTCCCAAGCAGATGCTCTACCACTGAGCCACCATCCCTGAAGTAGGTGAGCTGCTGGGTTTGAGCCCACAAGGTTCTTCTTATCTTGCGTTCTCAATCCTTGGTGGTCACGCCGTGCTTACATATCTGAGCTGCATTGCTTCTGAATTAAACTGTACGTGTTTCAGTGTCGCCTTCTTTTTAGAAACCTCTCTCCACCTCGGGGGATAGAAGGCTAGGTTGAAACATTTCTCCCTGGCGTGCTAATTTTTATGCACTGGGGATTTTTTTTTTTTGTCAACCCAGAGGAGCATTCAAATATGTGATTTTTACAGCTGCAGAATGGCGTGGTGTAACCCCAGGTGGGATTATGCAACATGATTTCTGCATATACGAGTCTGCTTCCAGTTAATTGTTTTCAGGGAGAGCGTAATGGGGCAAAACAGAGGAGGGGCTGTCTTCAAGATATACTGAAACTAAAGCAACCTGTATGTGTCACAATCATCCTAGCTGTGGGGAAATGTTTTAAAAAGCCATAGTCCAATTTATGCTGAAGTCGTGCCAAAGTTTAGATGGATGCAAGAATGACTCCTTGTCGGTCCTTGCTCTTCCGCAGCTAAAGCAGGGGGGCCGTGCTGCGGGGGCCATGCAGGAGCATCAGCAGGAGCTGGCCAAAATGAAGTCCGAGCTCGAGAAGAAGATCTTGTTTTACGAAGAGGAGCTGGTCAGGCGAGAAGCGTCCCACATCTTGGAAGTGAAGAACGTGAAGAAGGAAATGCACGACCTAGAGAGCCACCAGCTAGCGCTGCAGAAAGAGATCCTGATGTTAAAAGACAAGCTGGATAAGGCCAAGAGGGAAAAGTAAGTTCTGTATGCAGCCGCTCTCTCACAAAATGTGGTTTTCTTCCCCCTTCAGAGTACATGGAATCCAAGAACTAACGAGGAGATATGCACCCACCTCCCTTTAAAAAAGGTCCCTTTTTAATCCCCCATGGAAAGAACTTTTATGTGGTCTTCTTTCACTCTCAGGCACAGCGAGATGGAAGAAGCGGTGGGAACTCTGAAGGAGAAATACGAGCGGGAGAGATCCATGCTCCTCGAAGATAACAAGAAAATAACAACTGAAAATGAAAAGGTAATTGGCATAACTTGAGATAACCTTTTTTCATCAGTTAACCTTTTTTCATCAGTCATGGCTGCCAATTCATTTATTTCCTTGAAATGTTGTTATAAAACCTTGGGCTCAGCACAGACACGTATTCAAAAGTGATTGGCATCTTTGAACTGGTGGGGGGAGGGAGATTATTCTCACAGGCCCAAGTGGGAGGTTACAGTCTTGGTTGAATAAAAAGCATATCCCTTCAGTGACCAAAACGGAACAAGAATGTGCTGTTGAGTTGCAGTCAACTCATGGTGACTCCAACCACTGGGTGTTTGAGATGAGACATTCTGAGGTGGGTTGCCATTGCCTTCCTCCATGTAGCAACCCCGGTCTAACCCAGTCCAGGGATGTAGCCAGGATTTTAAAAGTTGGGGGGCTTTTTAAAAAGTCAGGGGGTACCCTTTTCCATCCACTGTGGGCAGGGGCTTATCAAGGATTTTTTAGGTCAGGGGGCTTTTTGAAAAGTCAGGGGGCACCCTTTCCCATTCACTGCGGGCAGGTGCGTAGCCAGGATTTTTGAGGTTGGGGGGCTTTTTGGAAATTGGGGGGGGCACCTGAATTTTTAAACAGCCCCCTGTCCTAAAAACAATTAAACAATGGCAACACAATATAAGCAAAGATGCAAAAAACAAAACCTATTGTGTCAAGGAACAATTGACAACTTCCAAAAATTAATACATTGTATTATAGAAAATATCCAGACCGAATACCATTATTCAGACATTAAAGAACAAAGAACAATCCCATATAAACATTATCAAAGGATGACTCTGAAACAATCTTCATACAGTCTGTAAGGAGTACTAAGACTCAAATGTAAGGTTCAAACGGAGTCCTTCCATGGCGTCGGCTTCAAAGGAGAAATTCTTTCCTTCACGCAACCACCGGTTTGAATTGCGTTCCACTGCCTTTACAGCTTCTTCATAAGCCAACTCTAAAACCAAATGTGACAACACATATAATAACAAAATACCTAATATACAATAATTAAATACATAAATAGACAGAAACTATTCCAACATACAACCTGAAAAGGTCCTCAGACCAATATCTCTCCCAGCGCATACAGGATAATCACGTTAATGACAAGACTCTCCGTCCTAAAAAGACAAGTCACAGCTGGTAACAATAAGAAACTCAAGGGGATCTCAATAAATTTCTGAAAGCACCTACCCCAGATAATGTTTATATGGGATTGTTCTTTGTTCTTTAATGTCTGAATAATGGTATTCGGTCTGGATATTTTCTATAATACAATGTATTAATTTTTGGAAGTTGTCAATTGTTTCTTGACACAATAGGTTTTGTTTTTTGCATCCCTGTCCTAAAAAGGCAGGGCTGGCAGGCTGAGTCTAACCGGGACCCTTTCCCTCTCTTTCTCCCCTCCTTCTTGAAAGCAAGAGGGGACAAAGAGAGAGATGGGGTTGGCAACCCCAGTCTTCCTGCTTCTTGCAGCTACCCAGAGAACTCTCCATTCAGCTGTAAGAAGCAGGGAGATGACCTGACCTCTGGCTTTCCCTCCCCGCCTCCACTTGCGGGTAGCCGGCTCCCTCCTCAGCAGTTCAAATCGTGCAGGAAGAACAGCACAATTGAAGTGGTCCACTGATCGGCTGGTTGGCAGGCCCTTTAAATGGTGGGGAGAGGCTGGGGGTGCTTCAGCACACACCTCCTATGCAATTTGAATTGCTGGGGAGGGAGGAGGCTGTGGCAGAGGCCATGGCAATAACAGGGAGGGTAGGCTATGGGTTGGGGGCCCTGAGTTGGGGGACTCCCCATCCTGAAGTCAGTGGCAGGGCCCCGCAGGCCCCCCTGTGGCTACGGGCCTGGTGGTTTCCCATCCAAGTACTGACCATGGCTGAAACTGAAGTAGCCAGTAAAGCTTTTTGCTAAAGGGCAGTATGTTACGTGTGTGCCCTCTGCCACACGCAGAGCCGTTCTTAATTTGCCTCTTTGAAATACTTTTGCAATAAGTCGAGTGTGGGGGGTCTTGCCCTCACCACGCCCCAGGGTTGTGTGCGCCAGGAAATGACTTTGGTGTGAAAACCACTGCTTCTGTCATTGCAGCTTTGTTCCTTTGTGGATAAACTTACAGCGCAAAACAGGCAGCTAGAGGATGAGCTTCAGGATTTGGCGGCCAAGAAGGAATCGGTAGCCCATTGGGAAGCTCAGATTGCAGAAATTATTCAGTGGTACGGGCAGTTTGGAGAGCCTTCTGAGAAAAAAAAAATACATTGGAGCCTCATTAATAGAAGCAAATCTCCCGGGGAACAGAGACGGGTGTTCTCGCAGATGATATGCTTCAAAAAATTCACATGCGTCTGCAAATACTGATTGATGTGCCCTGTCCTTCCTGTTTTTATTACTGTTACAGGAGCTTATTAACCTTGTGGGTCAACTGGTTCACCAAAGCATGGATGTCTAGGTCCTACATTAAAAATTACTTAATGTTAATTTAAAAGGTTGTAACCATGGTGTTCATCACTTTTCCTGCATCTTGCTTCCCCCCCCTTCTTCTAAGACGTCAGTCTTGTATTCCTGCATTGATTTTTATCCTTCTAGTGGACTCCCCTCACCCCCCCAAAAAAAAGAAAGAAAGAAAAGTTATAACATGGCATTAGGGGGAAGTTGTGTTGTTTAGTGATCACTGCTCCTGTACAGTAGCCCCCAAATAATGCAGTCAGCATCTTGGTGTCTGCTGATGGGTGTTGTGCAGCCCACTTTCCCCCCTTCTCAAATCATCCCTTTCCTCTGCTTTATTGGAGCAAGAGCACTTCACAAGAGTCGTCATCTTTGCATCTTCAGGGAGCACCCACTTAGAAACAGCTGCCTCCATTCTAGGAGAATGCTTGGCTTGGAACCTCTCAAGATTGTGTGTGTAATTGGATCTGGTCCCTGTGGCAGTCATGTCATGGCAGTGACCACCACCTGTTCTGGAAACCCCAAAGTGCCTACAGGCTTAAGAACCTTTGGCAGCCCCACAGATTCCCACAACTGCATCCCACACCATTGCAATAGGGGGGGAAACATGTTTTCTTTGGAACAGATGATACGATTGGGGAACAGTCTGCAGCAGACTGTGTTGCCTTGACAAAAATGGCAAGGAGTGGACAGAAATCAGATGATGCAGTCCTGCCGATCTGGCATATTAAACTGCCTTTGACCCACGTGTAAGATGCTTTGAGCCCTTAGGAAGAAAGTTGGGGTATTAGTGAAATAAAAGTTAACATTATTATTATTATTATTATTACCTTTATACCCCGCCCTCTCCGCAAGCAGACTCAGGGCGGCTAACCATCAGTTCAAAATTTCAGACAAATACAATTAAACGATCAAACTTCAAACAATAATCACTGTTAAAACCTTTTTAAACCATTTTACAGTGCTGTTAAATAACTACCTAGGCGGGATTGTCTTTTACTAACAGTTACTAATGTTGACTTCCACACAGTGAAATATTAGCGATAGTTGCAGGGGAGGGACTGTGGCGCAGTGGCAGAGCATCTGCTTTGTACACAGAAGGTCCCAGGTCCAGTCCCTGGCATCTCCAACCAAAACCATCGGGTAATAGGTGATGGGTGAAACCCTGGAGAGAGGCTGCTGGTCTGAGGATACAATACTTACCTCGGTGGACCAAGGAGTCTGATTCCATCTAAAGCAGTTTCACCTGTTCATGTGATTGGCTTAAAAATAATTAGGCATCTGAATTTGGGGAAACTGTTTCCAGCTAAAAAGTCCAGCTCGGAGCTTCAGCTGTGGGGTCCACCAACCTTGCCGTCTGCTGCTTCCCTGGGTTCAGCTGCTGAATTTTTTTTTCATGCGAGAACATGCAATTGTGTCATTGGTTGTTAACCTGTTTGGGACTGGTTAGTGGTGCGTGCACTTTGTGTAGGCTTTTCACATGTGCAGCTGGGTAAAGAGGTGACTCTTGCATGTTTTGAACACCAGGGTGAGCGATGAAAAAGACGCACGAGGATATCTTCAGGCTCTGGCATCTAAGATGACAGAAGAACTCGAATCATTGAGGAGCTCCAGTCTGGGATCGAGGACACTGGTAAGCATTGCCTGAAAGGCAGTCCAATCCCAGGTGCCTCATTGGACTACTGAGACCTTTTCACGACAGAAGCGCAGACCATGCTGAAAGAACAGTCACTCCCTCCGCCTCTTTCCTTGATGCATTCCCTCATCCCAGTTTTATTTTACTTGTGAACAGGGGTTGTTTTGTAGAAAAATAGGTGGTGGAGCTCATTAGCATAACTCATTAGCATATGGAGGCCCCCCACCAGCCAAAAGTAACTTGATGCAAGAAAGGAGAGCCCCAGGTGAGCAAGGCCTGCTTGAACTGGTTAGAGTTCCAGCCAGCCCAAGCAGGCCTCACTCACCTGGGGCTCTCCTTGGCCACCACCACCCCAGTCAAAAGGCCAGCAAGCCACCTGCTGCCCAAAATCACATAAGAAGTGGAGAAAGGGTGGCAGGGGCTTCTCCAGGAGTTAATGTGGGCTGCTGGGGATGTAGCAAAGCCCCTGGTGGCTGGCTGGCTGCCCGCTCTCCTAATCCAGGGATTGTTATGCAGCTGCATCCACTATTCAAAGGACAAGGTAGGTGGGGAGGAGGAGGGGGGCCATCAGCAGACTGATGTCTGCTCTTTATTTTACTTGTGAACAGGGGACGTTTTGTAGAAAAATAGGTGGTGGAGCTGCCCTTCTGCTGAATTCAAGACCTGCTTGTGAATTCCAGCATTGTGGCCCAGTCAGAAGCTTGATCCATTCTGTGTTTGTTTCACTTCCTGTTGCAGTCACATATTGTGCAACTAATGCGAGAATAAAGGCAACAGTTGGTAAACATTAAGCCAGTTGCACAAAGGGTTGGTCTCTGTCATGGCATCTCTGCTAATCCTGGCGAGAAAAGATTCCCGGCTCCCAATCAGAGCACGGTCTTGGCCATGACAACCTTTGTTGGGAACAGGGAATAGATCGGCTTGAACATTTCTTGTCATCCCAGTCAGGATATTGACTTGAATTGGCAGAAGGGGAAAGAATTGCTTCTCCCAAGTGGAAGCCAAAGGAAGGGCGAATTCCAGAGAAGGTTTCCTTCCTGGCTGGATTCTAGGGCCAGGGCCACTGTTTACTGACCCCATAACTCAGTGGGCACTGCAGGGTGACAAATCCACCCCTTTTTTCATATCCTAATGCTTTAATGAGTAGGGGAGGGTGGTCTGTTTGCAAAGAACAGCTGATTAAAAAAACATACACAGCAAAGCGGATTTTGGCAGATCATCAATTCAGTAATTGCCTCTTTTGAAGCGAATTTTTACATCGGTTTACTGAAACGCGGTACAGCAGAACTTCACCTCAAATGCCTTTTGAAAGCTTCTTCTGGCTTTATTTGTTTTTCTGTATTTCAGTCCTGCCTGTGAGCTCACCAAGGGAGCCTGAAGGGGCAGTGTCTTGATCCGTTCCATCTGACGGGGGCAGGGGAATGCTAGTCAGCTTTTGCTTTAGCACATTTTCGACTAATAAAAAGTCGGGGGAGGGGGAAAGCGACTCTTATGACTTCTGGTGCAACTTCTGAAGAGAGTTAATGTTTTCTGCGTGTGATCCATGCTTCATACTTACGAGCGTTCGCTTTTACTGCAACAGGATCCACTCTGGAAAGTAAGGCGCAGTCAGAAGCTGGATATGTCAGCAAGGTTGGAATTGCAGTCGGCTCTTGATGCAGAAATACGTGCCAAACAACTGGTCCAGGAAGAATTAAGGAAGGTTAAGGATGCCAACCTGTCCTTTGAGAGGTAATTATGTATTCTGAGATCCCCTCCCCCCTCCCCCCATTTCCTCTTCACAGGATTGTTCTAGTGCTGGAATGGATTATGATATGCCACTTTCTGGCAGAGAGGCAATTTTTATATAATTGCTTTTTAAAAAATTAACATTTTGACATTTTTGAGAATACCAGTGTTTTGGGGAGTATAAAAATCAAATAAGCAGTCCCAGTCTTGTCTTCACATTACAATGTAAATTTAATATACTTAGATCTGGTGCAGACACAAAGCTGCCAAACCAATTAGCCAGGACTGTAAGATTGGAAGTAGATTAGTATGTTCTTTTGTCATGCCCCTCCTCTCTACAAGCATGACCTTCACAGTGCCCTTAACTGGGAAGAGCACTGGGAACCCCCTTAACTGTTAACTGTTAACCCCCTTAACTGGGGTTAAGGGTTACAGCAGTATTTATTAATATTTTAATGCCACTTTTCCACCCAGTTCGAATTCTCACCATGGTGAACAATTAAACTTTAAAAATTACACACACACACACACACAAATAGGAATTGGGGATCAATAAGGGAACACCAAATGAAACAAAAAGGTTTCTATCTGCTGACAGAAGACAGTGATTAAGGGGAGACAGACAAATTTCCCTGGGGACGAAATTATGTCATTTTGGTGCCACAACCAAGAAGGTCCTTTCTCAAAATGCCATACAGGGGTACCCAAAGCGACGTCCCCCAAGATTGACTGTAATAGTAAGTTCATATGGGAATAAGGTATGCTGGTCCTAGGCCCTGTAGAATTTTTAAAGGTCAACACTCAGCAACTTGAATTGGGCACAAAAGCAAAATGGAAGTCAGTGTAGATGGAACAAGACTGAAGTGATATGGGCCCTGTGACCTGCTCTACTTAATATTCTTGCCATAGCATTTCGTAGTTCCAGACACTCTTCAAGGGCAGTCTTGATGACACTTCCACTGCTGCTTACCCAGTAGCACCCCCAAACTTTAAAAAAAATGTTCCTTTGGAGAGGAATGGAGCCCCCCCCCCCCCCGTCTGGAACAGGAAATACCTCCGTCCCTGAGTGAGTCCTTCTGCCCACCGCCAGCACTTCTGTCTTGTCAGGATTAAGCTTCCATTTATTGACCCTCATCGATCCCAAAACTTCCTCTAACACCACACAGAACTTCCTCCAGGCACCCATTCAAGGTTTCCTTAGCTTCCTTGGGATCCAACAAAAGCATGCGATTGCAGAATCCTGGGTAGGATTCCGGAGACCCAAGGGTCTAAACAGCAACCCATCAGTAAGACCTTCTGAAACCTACCTTTCAGATAGGATCAAAACCACCACAAAATTGTGGTCTCAACCTCAAAAGGTGGTCCAGGAGTACCATTTTGAAATCCACCAAGAAATCCAGAAGAATCAGCAGGTCACACTCCTATACATCTCCCAGCACAGATCGTCAGGGGTCATTTTGTAGAAAAATAGGTGGTGGAGCTCATCCAGGGATTGTTATGCTGCTGCTCATACTATTCAATGGACAAGGAGGTGGAACTCTCAGAAGGAGGAGGTGCAACTCTCAGGTTCAGAAGCTGTACTCCTGTGAGTTCCAACTGAATCTGAGGCCTGCAGGTCGTCAACCATAAGCAGGCCTAGAACCAGCTTGGAAAGGTCCCAAGCAATCTATTTTATCTAGGAATCCTTGGCATTTTCCAGCCATGACTTATTCCAGTACCTTTCTCAGGAATGGTAGATTTGCCACTGGATGATAGTTAGTCAAATCTCCTGGGTCCAAAGTAGATTTGTTTAGGAGTGGATGCACCACCACCTGTGTCAAAGCAGGGGTAACTACCCCTCTCTCTTGAGGCACTTACTGTCTCCTGGACCCAGTTGCTTCTACTGCAGCAGATTTAAGCAACCAAGAAGGCCCTAGGGTCATGCAAGCAGGTGATAGATCTCAGATTTCAAGGATCTCACCTGCATCCTCAGACTGAGTAAACTGAAAAGTATCTCACACAACTGGACAAATGATCCAGGGAACACACAACTGGCAACATCACTGCTAATATAGAGTCCAAAGTTTGGACTGATATGTATGCAATACTTTTTATTAGCTAAGTGTCAAATGGAGTGGTTACACCAGACCATCGAGCTGTTTACCTTCTCCTTTAGTTCAGACACCAGTAAGCCTCTTACTGGTTGGGACAGCTCTGCCAGGCTACAGTGTGCAAATGCAAAGGCAGCAGAGAAGTATTATTTCTTCACCAACCTCACAACCACGGTCTAGGCTTTAAAATGATCTTGTCAGATTCATTCCAAGTCTTTCTCCACTGGTGCTCTAGCCCATCTCCTTTATCTCTTTGTCTTCAGCTATCTTGAAACTGGTCCTTAAAGCGGGTCTGCCATCCCTAATTGAGGGGGAACTGATTTCTCTTTAACCATAGCTAGCACGTGGAAGAGGCAAAAAACATCCAATTCCTCAGCCCAGTGCTGACCTCTTAACTCTTTGCCCAGCCATTTCTTCTCTCTTTCTCCTGTACCTACCACCTCTGCTCCTCCTTTTTCTTATAAGCATAGCCAGCTTTAAGAGGGGATTGGATAAAAATATAGAGCAGAGGTCCATCAGTGGCTATTAGCCACTGTGTATACACATACACACACATATTGGCTACTGTGTGACACAGAGTGTTGGACTGGATGGGCCATTGGCCTGATCCAACATGGCTTCTCTTATGTTCTTATGTTCCTTTCTGCATCCCTGTCTGCCTCCACTGTGGCTCCTTCATGCAAGGAAGAAAACGGTGTATCATACAAAAGCACTTCTCTTTCCACTTCCGGGTGGAGGCTTGGAAGAGTGTGAGGGAAGGGTAGTGTGCCAGGCAGACGTAGCTGAGCAGTTGGCCATTTCCCCTCCTCCCAGGGTCCCCAAGCAGCACATTAGCTGTCGATCAAGCCACATTAGTCTGTCTGTAGCAAGAGGAAGAAGAGAAGAAGATACTAGATTTATATCCCACCCTATGCTTCGAATCTCAGAGCGGTCACAATCTCCTTTACCTTCCCTCCACCCACAACAGACACCCTGTGAGGTAGGTGGGACTGAGAGAGCTCTTATAGCAGTTGCCCTTTCAAGGACAACAACTACGAGAGCTGTGGCTGACCCAAGGCCATTCCAGCAGCTGCAAGTGGAGGAATGGGGAATCAAACCCAGTTCTCCCAGATCAGAGTCTGCACACTTAACCACTACACCAAACTGGCTCTCTACACCAAACTGGGTCTTGCACCTTGAAGTCCAACCAGATTTGTGGCAGGATATGAATTTTCGTCATGCATCACTCAAAAAAGCTTGTACCCTGCCCCAAATTTTGGTAGTCTTCATAGTGCTGCTTCACTCTTGCTCTTTTCTACAGTTCCAGTCCTGACAGCTTGAGGGTAGAGCACTGTTATGAGCCCTCCATGCTTTGAGGGTGTTTTGAGGTGGGGGAGAACAGGGTACATGAGTGGGCCGTTTGTTGTGTTCGGCAAACCCCAGAGGCCACCAGTATCAGAACTCCCTTTCCCTAAAACGCAGGGCAATCCTTATACCTCTCAACTCCTTTTAGATAAAATGTTCTACTATATATAAGTGTAGTACTAATGGCCTTCATTCTGAACAGATGAATTCAACTTGCTGGCTTCTCTCTCCCATTAGTTGGCTTCTCTCTCCCAGGAAACAGCCCCCGTTGACCTACACGGATGCTTCTAATAACCACTTTACAAGTATTATACTATTGTTGGAAAATGTTTTTTGCTTCGGTCTGTTGCAATACAATTTGCCGTTCCTTTCGGCATGCAATTATTTAGTGCAACTATGTGACTCGTAGCAGATTTCCTGAGGTAGCAATTCTTAATTTTTTTTTCATTAAAAAATAAGTAGTACTTACATGAAAGGTTTGCTTTGAATTAGCTTCTTTGCACATACACAGAAAAGGGTGGGTGGAGTGTCATTAGTGCTTTTAGTTAGTTTTCTGTTAATGGCCTGGTCAGTGTACAATTTGCTTATTGTGTGGTGGGAAGTGCTATCAAGTCACAGCCGACTTCTGGCAATTTCGTAGGGCGGCGTGTCAAACATGCAGCCTAGGGGCTGAATCAGGCCCCCGGAGGGCTCTTATCGGGCCCCTGAGCAACTGGCTCTTGTCTGCTTCCTTCTCCCTCTCTCTTGTTTCCTTCTGCATCACAGCTTGCTTTTCAAGATTTGCTCAATTGCACAGGAGCTACAGAGCCAAACCTCTGTTTTCTCCATTGGTTGAGGCTCCTCCCCCTCCTGGGGAAGGAAAGAAAGAGCCAGAGCTTCCTTTGCCCAGTTCCCTGGATCCCATGGGAGAAATACAAAGAGAGCACCTTTAAGACCAATGAGTGCTAACGTTTTAAGCATGTTTTATTTTAAGGGGTTTTTTTAAAAGAAAAATATTTAATTGTGTTTGTCTGTGTCCTTTATAAAGTTTAGATCTCTGCTACCTAATCTTAAATCAGGTACACACATGACCTGGTCCCGCATGGCCCAGCCCAGCCTGACAAGGTCTCATGTCAGATCTGGCCCTCATAACAAATGAGTTTGACACCGCTACGGTAGGGTTTTCAAGGCAGCAAGAGACAGGTGGTTTGCCATTGCCTGCCTCTTCTCCAGTGGTCTCCCATCCAAGTACTAGACAGGGCCAGCCTTGCTTCGCTTCCACCATCTGACACGGTTGGGCCACCCTGAGCTGTCCACTTCAGTGTTTATTTATGGTATTGTCCCAATCATCCCTTTCTTGCCATCCAATTGATTGTATATCTAATGCTGAATATTCCCCTCCCCCAGAAGGAGGGGAGTCGACAAACTTGGGAGAATTTCCAGTTTGCAAAAGAATCTGAAAAGGGTAGGTCCACTGGTATTTTTTTTAAAAAATACTTCAAACTACTGACACTGCAACTTTAGAGGAGGAGAATGAGATCTTGCAGTGTAAAATGGCAGATGCCGTTTGGTGGTTGCCTGTTGATTGCAGTAAACGTTGCCAGAACAGCAGGAGGCAAAGAAGGCATCATGGGACAGAGGTGGCTGCTACTGAGGCGAGAGAAGGGCCAGGGGTGGGGAAGGAGTCAGGCAGGGAGAAAGCAGATGATAGTGGTCAGCAGGACTTTTTTTGTAGCAGGAACTCCTTTGCATATTAGGCCCCACACTCTGTGATGTAGCCAATCCTCCTGGAGCTTACAGCAGGCCCTGTAAGAAGAACCCTGTAAGCTCTTGGAGGATTGGCTACATCAGGGGTGTGTGGCCTAATATACAAAGGAGCTCCTGCTACAAAAAAAAAAAAGCCCAGGTAGTCAGTGGGGTGAAGAAGCCAGCTAGCTGTTGGGGAGGGTGTAATAGGAAAAGGCGGGCAGCAGTGGCTCCAGTCAGAGAGAGAAGGCAGCATTGCAGAGGTGGGGGAGGGAAAGGGGGAGAAAGAGAAGGATGCAGCAGGGTCAGTGTTGGAGGGGCCTGTGCAAGAAAGTAGGAAGCAAGGGCCAACAAATAAGTGGGGTTTTCCTTCCCCCCACCAACCCACAAGATCCTCATGCGCCCCTTATTCCAGTATCAGCCATTGGAATGTGACAAGAAGCTCTTTCAGTGTTCTTTTGCTATATAGCTATCTCTCCATTCAGCCTCAGGGTTCTGCTTAACTAGAAAGCTTATTTAATCTTAATGCCAGTAATTTTTAGACTTTCTTTTGAAGCTTATCAGGCATTTCTTCAAAGCGATGATTAATAATGGCAGGCAAACTCCCCTCTATTGCTAATAACCCTCCCTTGCTCCGTGGAGCCACAGAAGAGCGTCAGACGTGTTCTCAGCGCATTCTTCGTTTCCTCTGGGTGCAAGAGAACACAATAACTCTGGCCAGCGTACAACACAAATTGACTTTGCACCCTATAATTTGTCCAGGAATGCCCAGCCCTGGATGTTGTTCAGTGGCCATTGCTTGGGGGTTCTTCATCATTGAAGTTGGTGTGGCAAACGTTCCCTTGAAAGCTCAAAACAACAGTTTGGGAGTTAATGAGGAATTGAGGAAGGAGGCACAATTTCGAGCTCTGACCTACCCTTTCTTTGGTGAAGTGGTTAAATGTGTGGACTCTTATCTGGGAGAACTAGTTCTGATTCCCCACTCCTTCACTTGCAGCTGCTGGAATGGCCATCGGTTAGCCATAGCTCTCGCAGAGCTCTGACCCACTCTTTCTTTGGTGAAGTGGTTAAATGTGCGGACTCTTATCTGGGAGAACCAGTTTTCATTCCCCACTCCTCCACTTGCAGCTGCTGGAATGGCCTTTGGTTAGCCATAGCTCTCGCAGAGCTTTCCTTGAAAGGGCAGCTTCTGGAAGAGCTCTCTCAGCCCCGCCCACCTTACAGGGTGTCTGTTGCAGGGGAGGAAGGTAAAGGAGATTGTGACTGCTCTGAGGCTCTGAGATTCGGAGTGGAGGGTGGGATATAAATCCAGTATCTTCTTCCTCTTCCTCCTTCTCCTCCTCTCTCTTTCTGGTTTTAAACTGTCAGGGGTTTGAGCAGCTTAACCGCTGCCACCCGTTTGTTTTCCTTTAGTTCCTTTTGACATTCCAGGTCGCCTGCCTCAAGGCAGTGATAAAGTAGGGTTGCCAGCCTTCAGATGGGGCCTGGAGATCTCCTAAAATTACAACTGATCTCTAGACTACAGAGAAGAGTTCCCCTGAAGGAAATGGCTGCTTTGTATGGTGGATTCCATGGCATTCTACCCTTTTGAGGTCCCTCCCTAAATCCCCCTTTCCAGCCACCCCTCATCTTATTAAAAACTTTCTAATCCAGAGTTGGCAACCCCGGTTTTAAAGGGCTTTGTCATATTTGATAGTAGCAGGAACTCCTTGTTTGAAGAATGGCCTCCCTGGCCTCCCCCTCTCCCTTTTTTTGTTTTCATGACTGTAACAAGGACAGGCCATTTTACTATCGGAGTGTATGTGGGTTTGATTTTGCAGCCATTAGAATCCATGAAGGGCTTGGACTTGTCTTAAAATCAGAGCTTCCTATTCTAGCAGATATTCAGTTAACTCTGTCTTATCTATTGGTGATTTCCGGCCCTAAAGAGGGCCAGGACTTATTCAGTCTTGGCCCCGACCTGGTGGAATTCTCTGCCGGAAGACTCCAGGGCCCTGCAGGATCTTGTACAATTCCGCAGGGCCTGCAAAGCAGAGATGTTCCGCCAGGCTTTTGCTTGAGGACAGCGACGGTTGCTGGGCTGGCATCCCTCTCCCCCCCCCCCCCACCACCACTACTTAAGGGGGGAACTGCTCCCAATGCCTCGAAAGCAGAATTTCAGCACACTATAAAGTATGTTCATTGGGTTGCAACTGTTTTAAATTACTGGTTTTTATTGATTTTATTTGTACCTTTTGTTGTACATCGCCTAGAACCCAGCATCGGCCGGGATGAGGCGATTCATAAATTTAATAAATAATAGTAATGATATTATTAATCTCAGCTTCCTGGGCTTTTAGTAATTTGGAGACAGCTGGGATGTGAGAAGAGGCTGCTACTGCAGCTCAAAGGGCTTGGGAGGAGTCACTGAAGACGAAACCGAGGCACTGGCCTGTGTTGGTTCATTACTTTCCAAATGTTTCTGAAAGTTCTGTTGTTGTTTTTCAAGCAAACTAAAGGAATCAGAAGTAAAAAATCGGGAACTCCTGGAGGAAGTTGAAGCTTTAAAGAAGAAGTTGGAGGAAAAATACAGGACTGATGCAGGTAAAAATCCTGAGGACGTGTAATTTAAAATAAGCATTTTATTTTTTTTTTAATTTGAATACAGTTGTGTGTGTTTTCCTTTCTCAGGTCTCAAACTTCCAGACTTCCAAGATTCCATTTTTGAGTACTTCAATACCTCGCCTCTTGCTCATGATCTGACTTTCAGAGTGAGTATTCATGTGTGAATTTTTTTTATTTTTTTTTAGAGGAAATAGCTCTAAGAAAATGCAGAGCGAATTGGGATGGGGCAAGCGGGCATGAAGCATACCAGAGAAACAGATTGGTCCCATCCCAAGCACTGTGCTTGTGTACAGTCTTAACAGAATCATCAGTTTCTCATGAGGGCCCATCGTAAAATGTTGGGAGGATGCAAGCCAAGCATCTAAGCAGGCGTGCCCTTAAAACCCAAAGGCAATGGCTTCTGGGGTTATTCGGAAGCATTTTCTGCTCCAGTGAGGTGAAGGAATGGCCCGACCGGCGATTTGTTTTTTAGAAAGTGTTGGTTTGGGAAAGAAACAGGCTGGTGCAAGGAAACCTGTAAATAGCTGCCACATTTGAGGGATCACTGTCCTGAAGCATCATATTAGTTGGTGGTGCCATTTTTATTTTTAAACAAGCAGGAAACCAAAGAGGGGGAAACAAGAGGGGGAAATCACAAATTAAGTTTTCACCATAGTTACGTTAAATAGGCATAACTTTTCACATTCTGTGGTCCTTTCCCGCTGCTGAAGTTTTTAAAGTTTTCTTCCACATCCTCCTCCTTATTTCACCCAACGCCAAATTAATTTCCTGCCAAGGTTAAGTAAAGGGAGAGCTCTCGAGTGCTCATTCTTCTGGCCTGACATCCTTGCTGTGCGCATATCTGGAGGCAGGTAGCTTTCCATCCTGTACCATATTACACAGTTCCTCCATACATTGGGAAGAAAGAAGGCCACAGCACTCCCCAGAAAGAAGGCACTGCAGTGTCCCACAGACAGAAGAGGTAGTAAAGCTCAGGTAGTAAAGGCTTTGACTGACAGGGAGCTTGCCTGCAGTTTTTGGATGAGTTGGCTGTAAGATCAGCAGCTAGACTTTGCAAAAGGAGCGCAACAGGAAATCAACCCCCTTGGACCCTTGAGTGCTGATGTTGCTTCCCAAACATACACTTGGTGGTGCTGGGAAATGCTGAGAAGTCGCAACGTGAAGGCAAGAGACATTCAGAGGTGGTTTTCCATTGCCTACCTCTGTGTAGCAACCCTGGACTTCCTTGGTGGCCCCCCATGCAAAAATTGACCATGGTTAATCCTGCTTACCCAGTTTGGTATAGTGGTTAGAGTGAGGGATTCTAATCTGGAGAATCAGGTTTGATCCCACACTTGTTCATAAGCATTCCGCTGGGTGACCTTGGGTCAGTCACATTTCTCTCAGAACTGTTCTCTCAAAAGCACTTCTTTCAGAGCTCTCTGAGCCCCACCTACCTTACAGGGTGCCTTTTGTGGGGAGAGGATGGGGAGGTGGTTTTAAGCCTCTCTGAGTGAAGGGTAAGGTATAAATCCAGCCCTTCTTCCTCTTCCTCCTCTTCTCGTCTCCTTCTTTTCCCTCTTCCTCCTCTTGCTGCTGACAAGATTGAGTCACTTTGGGGCATCCAGATCAGCATTTAGGAAGCTGGAAAGCTAAACACACTCTCCAGTACTTAATGTAGCCCTGACTCTGGGTGGCTCAGGCTCTATCTCGGAAGCTAAGCAGGGTCAGCCCTGGCTACTACTTGGATGGGAGACCACCAAGGAAGTCCAGAGTAGCTACGTAGAGGCAAGCAATGGCAAGCCACTTTTCTTCGTCTCTTTTCTTCATCTCTTCTGGGTTGCCTTAAGGCAGCTGTAACGTGATGGCACTTTCCACCCCCACTTAATGTATCGGAGTAGCATCACTCTGAACATAACACTTGAAATGAGAAGTCATCCATTGGTTGGAAAAGGAAGAGGAATAAACCAGGCAATCTGTAAATCTACCTGCCACTTTGCTAGAGGAAAGTGCCTCAGACAAGAAAGGTATCCAGCAGCTCATATCCCCCCCACACACATGCATGTGCAAGTATGGACTTGCATTCTGGCTCGGAGAAGACCAGAAAGGGCAGGAGTCTTGTACTGCTTCTTTCCTTATCCCAAAGCCCAGCACAGGTATCACAGAAATCCCTGCTTCTGCTGCTGCCCACATGTGCTGACGGGCTCAGGGAGGGGAAGGGGATGGGGATTTTCTTTCACAACATGAAGAACAGGTGAGATGAGAAACAGAGGAAGCGGATCCTCCGGTCCTTGCCTTACTCAAACCAGTGCAGGCGTGAAGACTCTGCTTTACCCTCGAATCCGATGTTTGGCCAGAAGTCTTGGTAGAGGGGAAGGAATTAGTGCCAAGCACAAACAGAAGCTTGGCTAGTAAGCAAGCCAACGTTCGCAGATCCCTGGGATATGATATCTCAAACTGAACATATGAAAGGGAGAGAAATACAGCCTCACTGCATCAGGCCCGTGGGTACATCTAATCCAGCCTTCATCAGTGGCCATTCAGATTTATGCCTAGGAGCGTAGGAGGAGAGGCCACAAGCAGGACAAAACGTAATAGCCTCAACCAGTTGTTTTTCCATCAGTAATTGCACTGGTTATATATGACCTCCCCCCTTCTCCCCTCCCCCCCCCAAAAGCCTTGAGGCTTCAACTGAGCAATTAGGATAAATTGCTATTACTTTATATTTGAGCTGAGTCATGACACACATCCTCTCTTGATTTTAAGAAATCCTAGCTGCCAGTGAGTGGGCTGCTTTGCAAATAACTCCCACCTTCCCCGAGGAAACTGTGGCATGCCAAAACTCAGAATTAGTCATGCCGCATTAAGCCCTCTCGGTTCTCATTGATTTGGGGGCTTGTTTTATGAAATATTAGAGCGACCAGGGTAAAGAGGAAATCATATATGCCAATACTATATGCAGAGGTTCATTTTTCATGTTGCCTATACCTGTGAAAAATTGGTACGCGGGAAGCATTTCTTTTTGATACCACCACCCCCCTTCCCGGAGCGGGGGCTGTCCTTATTTCATTTTCATGCTGCTTGCTTGTTGCCAAAGAAAAAAAAAAGATAAATTGGCTGGCGAGGCTTTGAATGAATAACGCAAAAGCTTGCGCTGCCTTGTTGGTCATAGATGTGGGTGCCGGCTTATTGCCGTTGCAGGAAGATGTGCTGTACACTCTTCTCCACCCACTCTTTGGAGGGGGAGGGGCAGATAGAATAGAAGGAGAATAAACATCAGCTGCTGCCGAATCTTAGGTGTTATCTGCAGCTTGAAGTAGAAAAAACCTTTGCTGCATTGGAGTTAAAAGTTTTACAAGGTGAGACTAATAGATTTGGAAGGGGGAAGATCTGCAAGAGGTATGCATCTTGCATGTGTGGTTCTCTTTTAGCTTCCTTTTTCATTTGGCCCTGTAGCAGCTGTTGGAGACAACTCGTTGTTGTTTCCGTACTGCAGATGGAAAAACGAGGCTTGAGTGATAATAACTCTCTTCCCCCCCACACACACACACACAGCCAGTGCCCTTCAGCTGGGCTTGCGCTAAGAGCTGGGGGTCAAAGTTCCTGTTTCCGTTGGTACCAAACCGACTGGATTTGGCAGCCAAAGATTGCCCTGGGGGTGGAGACCAATTAGGAAGGTTTAATTTGTTTAATACATGCAAAAAAAATGTGAGAGCGTCAGGAAAGCATATCGCATCCCAAAAAACTTCCACCAAATGCTTGCTTTATCTCAATAGTTTGCTTTATTGTCCCTTCTTCTGACGGCATGTTGTGTTGGATGATAAGTGATCATATTTATCCTCTCGTATCTATCACAACTAAGGACTCTGTTTCCTCCTCGTCTACATCTTCTCTGCTAGCCTTTTGGGAAGAAGTAAGTGCATGCCTAAAGCTTTGCTTCCCTAATAGGGTTGCCAGGTCCCCCCCCCCCCCGGCCACTGCCTGGGGATGGGGGGGTAGGGTTGCCAGATTCAGGATGGGCTATTCCTGGAAATTTGGGGATGGAGCCCGGGGAGGACAGGGAACTCAGTGGGATACAGCACCGTAGACCCTCCAAAGCATCCATTTTCTCCAGGGGAATTGATCTCTGTAGTCTGGAGATGTGCACTGGAATTCCAGGGGATCTCCAGTTCCCACCTGGAGGCTGGCATCCCTACTCCCTAATCTGTGACCCTTATGTGCAAAATTGCCACCCTAAACTAGTAGCCTTTTTGAAAAAGCTTTCCTTATATGTGTACGGGTTTTTTTTATAGCGCAGATTAACCAACTGAGTAGAACTAGCTTCATTTCCTTTTTCTTTTTAAAGCCCTCTTGTAGACCGAACATTGAATGATGCCGCGAGGGGGGAGGGGTCTGATGGCGAGCGTTAATTTTATTTGTTATTAATTTATTTAGAGGATTTGTATGCCACCTCTCCAGAACCTGCCTGAAGGCCATAAAAACAAAGCAAGCCGATAAAACAACCAGAGCAAGTATTTTAATACAACATGCTGTCAGGATCTGCCATGCTTTGGTCAGGCCTGCAAATTGAGCCCGGAAGAAGTGGTCAAACTGCTGCCAATTTAGTTTTAACAGCGGCTGCAATCCTAAGAACACTTTCCTGGAAATAAGCGTCATTGAATATAGTGGGGCTTACTTCCAAGTAGGCCTGCTCTGATTTCTCATCAAAACCTTGCCCTGCCCCTTCCATTTGTGAGCTGGTATCCTGCCTTCTAGGGATTAATTGAATTGTGTGTACATGGACACTAAATCTAGTGCTGTTTGAATGGCTCACCTTTGAAAGCCTATGGTTTTCTGGAACCAGTGTTGAAACAAGTTTGCTCTGAAATGGTACAAAAGCCTGATAGAAACCAAACCACTTTTAAAAAAAAAGCCTTTATTAATAATTGTCCAGCATAAAGCCAAACCTCATCAAAGCCCTCTTGTAGACTGAACACTGTACGATGCTCCGATTCTTGAAATGAGTTCTTCATCAAATAAAGAAATTAGAAAGAAGATGATGTTGGATTTATACCCCACCCTTTACTCTGAATCTCAGAGTCTCACAGAGCGGCTTACAATCTCCTTTACCTTCCTCCCCCATAACAGTCACCTTGTGGGTAGGTGGGGCTGAGAGAGCTCTCCCAGAAGCTGCCCTTTCAAGGACAGCTCTGTTATAGCTATGGCTGACCCAAGGCCATTCCAGCAGCTGCAAGTGGAGGAGTGGGGAATCAAACCCGGTTCTCCCAGATAAGAGTCCATGCACTTAACCACTACACCAAACTGGCTCTAGTAGCCCATGGGCCACCTATATGACTTTATGCAAAAGTAATCTTATTAGCTGTGCAAAGCTGAATTTGATGTTTTACAGCTCAGCTGTGTTGTCCATAGTGTCCCCTCCAGATTGCTTCTCCTCTGGTTTGAGAGCTTTTAACTATGCTCTTCCTTAACAGAATACCATGTAAGCTTTTGTCTTAGTGAAGTTCCTTACTGATGGCGTTCTCTTGTAGCAGGTACCAGCAGGACTGGAAGCTTTAGTTTGGTCACTCGAAGAAAGCTGTGATTGATTAATTGCTGGGGCCCAGTTCCAGTCAGCAAGGGCACATTTTGAATCAGTGCTGTTGAATCAGCCATGTTAGCAAAATTTTAGCAAAAGAAAAACAAAAGTCCAGTGGCATAGTATTTTATTTCAGTATGAAATTTCACCAGTCGCAGTTTCTTCACATAGATACGTAAAGGGAAAATTGTGCTAGGAATTCTTATGGGGATGACTGGGGGAGCCAAGGCGGTATAAATTACACCCCTGAAAGTCAATATACTAACAAAGGGGGTGGGACATAAGAACATAAGAGAAGCCATGTTAGATCAGGCCAATGGCCCATCCAGTCCAACATTCTGTGTCACACAGCGGCCACACACACACACACACACACTGTGGCTAATAGCCACTGGTGGACCTCTGCTCCATATTTATATCTAACCCCCTCTTGAAGGTGGCTATGCTTGTGGCCACCACCACCTCCTGTGGCAGTGAATTCCTTCAAAGGGAATTTATAGCATGTAAGTTATACAGGACAACAACAAAAAATAAATACTACAGGTCATCTTGGTTTAAATGGAGACTGGATTTCCTTACCAATGCAGTCTCTAATAGTTTGACCAGAAGCGTTTTTCAAGAATTTTAATTGGCTGCTCTTAAAGTGTTTTCTCAGACTAATATCAGTTAATGTTCACTTAAGCTAATTGCTTACATGTTTGAATCTCTGGCCTCTTTAAAAGAACCCATGCTGGATCAGGCCAATGGCCGTCTAGTCCAACCCTGTGTTACACAACGACCAAACCTCTCATCATTCAAAACAGTTTTAATTCTGGGCACAAGGTTTTAATTCTGGGCATGCGCATGCCAAAGCTTATACCCAGCATTAAACTTTGTTGGTCTTAAAGGCACCAGTGGACTCAAACTGTGTTCTGTTGCTTCAGACCAACACAACTCTCATCATCCAGTCTGTGCAACTGCTAATTCTGTTGCTGCACAGTGGGATTTATACCTAACCTTTCTACATCAGCTCCTTGCTTTTCCTCTTTCCTTGAGAATTTACACTTGAAAGACTTGTGGAGTGATTTACACCGAGCCTTGCCTCCCTCCCGCCGAAGATAATTTTCTCTGTAAGAATTCCCAGAATGATTTCCCCTTCCCACATCCGTCTGAAGAAGTGAGTTGTGACTCACAAAGCACATGTGGAAATAAATCTATAGTAGCATTTAAGGTGCCGTTGGATTTTTGTTTGAATTTTAAGGGCATGCATCTTGATCTTTTTTTTTTTTTTTAGTTTGTTTTGGATGTGATATGTGGTTTTTAACAGAGAGAAAATATTAAAGACCCTCTTCTAATGATGAACGAGCCCCGTGGTGCAGAGTGGTGAAGCTGCAGTACTGCAGTCGGAGCCCTCTGCTCACGACCTGAGTTCGATCCCAGCGGAAGCTGATTCAGGTAGCTGGCTCCAGGTTGACTCAGCCTTCCATCCTTCCGAGGTTGGTCAAATGAGTACCCAGCTTGCTGGGGGGAAAGTGTAGATGACTGGGGAAGGCAATGGCAAACTACCCTGTAAAAAGTCTGCCGTGAAAATGTCATGATGCGACATCACCCCAGAGTCGAAAATGACTAGTGCTTTCACAGGGGACTACCTTTGCCTTTCCCCCCCTAATGATGAAGGTTTCTTGGTTAAAACAATTTTATTGGTAACATATGGTAATAAATCTATTTCTTACATCTTTAAAAACTTCTTTTATCTACCCCATATATTACTTTCTATTCACCCCTTCCCCCGTTACTTGACCCCCGCTGGTGTTATTTACTTAAAATGCAAATATTTAAAGGTACTCTTAACTATTAAAACAAACATTTATATTCTTCTTCTTTTTAAAATGTAATCATTATCAAAAATTGTCCAATGTCCTTTTATTTTCCACTCTTTTTCTACATATCTTCTAAACTTTTCCCACTCCGTCTTAAAAACTTCTAAATCATAATCTCTTAATATTCTTGTTAATTTGTCAATTTCACTCCATGTCATAACTTTTATAATCCAATCCCATTTCTCTGGTATTTTTTCTTGCTTCCACAACTGCGCATATAATGTCCTAGCAGCTGAAAGCAAATACCAAATTACAGTTCTATCTTCTTTTGGAAATTTTTCCATTTGTAATCCCAATAGAAAAGTCTCTGCAACTTTCTTAAATTCATATCCCAAGATCTTAAAAATTTCTTGCTGAATCATCTGCCAATACTTTTTTGCTCTTTCACAAGTCCACCACATATGGTAGAAAGAACCTTCATGTTTTTTACATTTCCAACATCTGTCTGGCATCTTATTGTTCATATTTGCCAATTTTTTAGGAGTCATATACCATCTATACATCATTTTGAAACAGTTCTCTTTAATACTATGACACGTCGAGAGCTTCATAGAATTCTTCCACAAATATTCCCAAGTTTCCATCTGTATTTCTTTATTTACATTAATTGCCTATTTAATCATTTGAGATTTCACTACTTCATCCTCCGTAGACCATTTCAAAAGTAATTTATATATTTTTGCAATTAATTTTTCATTATCTCCAAGCAGAACTTTTCCCATTTCTGTTTGTTTTTTTCGTATTCCTTCAGTTTTGATATCGTTATCCACCAAGCTCTTTATTTGTTGCATTTGGAACCAATCATATTTATTATTCAACTCTTCAGCAGTTTTCAATTTTATTTTGCCACTTTGTATTTTTAATAATTGATTATATGACAACCACTTTTCTTCACCTATCTCAGCCGTTATTTTTATTACATCAGCTGGCACTATCCATCCTAATGATGGTTTCATTTGTGTAAGGCATTCTTACAAATCACTTCCTCTGTTGCCCTCAAAGGCACTGATGAGGCTTAAAAAAAAGGTAAAGGTAGTCCCCTGTGCAAGCACCAGTTGTTTCCGACTCTGGGGTGACGTTACTTTCACAACATTTTCACGGCAGACTTTTTTCGGGGTGGTTTGCCATTGTCTTCCTCAGTCATATACACTCCCCCCCCCCCCAGCAAGCTGGGTACTCATTTGACCAACCTCGGAAGAATGGAAGGCTGAGTCAACCTCGAGCTGGCTACCTGAAAACCCAGCTTCCACCAGGATCGAATTCAGGTCGTGAGCAGAGCTTAGGACTGCAGTACTGCAGCTTTACCGCTCTGCGCCACAGGGCTCTTAATGAGGCTTTGATGATGCACAGATATGTTTAAGATTAATAGTAATTTACTAAATCATTTCAGTCAGTTGGTATACCCGGTAAATGTACACCATTATTAGTAGCCTTTTTACATCAGTAGCCTTTTTTTGAGGGGGTGTGGAATAAAGTGAGCTCTATCAAGGGACATATAACTGTGGAAACTCCACACTCAGCTCCCTAGGAGGTTATCTCTTAGAATAAATGGTCCCTAATTAGTAGTAATTCCAAACGAATTAAACAGAAAAAGTTATTAGGAAGACAGAAGCCCCTTCTTAATCCTCCCCAGTTAAAAGAAAAATCCCCATTTATCTCAGGATGAACAACAGAAATTTAAAGAGAGTTTTTACGGTCTTTCTGCTTCCGTTTTGAGATGCACCGAGGACTCTGCGTGCTTGGAGAGAGCTATTGATGCTTTAGATAGCCATTGCAGTTGGCTGCAAAGTGTCAAAAGACCAAAAAAATTTGTACACAAGGTGCAGTGGTGAAGAGACACGTGATAGACCTGAGAAGTGTCAGGTCACGGATGAGTGATTGGAATCAGAGTCAGACTTATATCAGGGGAACTCACCTTCAAAAAAAAGTGTTTCTTCCCTCAGCTCTGCAATGGAGGAAAAAGAGCTTCCTGTTCCCTTCCCATCCCACTTTGTGCAGCAGAAAGGGTTCACCATGTATCCTTCCATGTGCCCTCTGCATCCTTTTCATTGGCAAAAGTGTGGTAAGAGGGAAACTAGAAGCTCCTTCTCCCTGCTGCAGCACTCCCTCACAACACTGAACAGATAAGTGCTGTTGAAGGTGAGCTCCCAAGGAGGAAGGCTTTTTTTGTAGCAGGAACTCATTTGCATATTAGGCCACACAACCCTGATGTACCCAATCCTCCTGGAGGTTACAGTAGACTCTATACTGAGAGCCATGGAAGCTCTTGGAGGATTGGCTACATCAGGGGTGGGTGGCCTAATATGCAAAGGAGTTCCTGCTATTGAAGAAGAAGACTGCAGATTTATACCCCGCCCTTCTCTCTGAACCAGAGGCTCAGAGTGGCTTACAATCTCCTATATCTTCTCCCCCCTGTGAGGTGGGTGGGGCTGAGAGGGCTCTCACAGCAGCTGCCCTTTCAAGGACAACCTCTGCCAGAGCTATGGCTGACCCAAGGCCATTCCAGCAGCTGCAAGTGGAGGAGTGGGGAATCAAACCCGGTTCTCCCAGATAAGAGTCCACACACTTAACCACTACACCAAACTGGCTCTATAAAAAAAGCCCTGGTATTGGAGTCCAGTTGTGCACTCATGACCCAGCACATTTCAGCATATCCTATGGTCACACCATCAGAGACACAATCCAGGAAATCCTTGGGTTGAAGCTCACTTCTGCCTAAACTGGCCACACTCTCTTAGCTCCAGCCCCCATCTGTCCTGACTGACTTCTTGCCTTAGGGACTACAGGATAATGTTTGTGAAGCATTTCAGGTGCCACAGAAATGCTAAGTAATGTTATTTTATTGTAACCGACAGAGAAGACCTCTGTTGCAGCATGTCTGCTTTGTAAGACATTTCTTTCTCTAACAGCATATCACTGCAGGCCAGCTCTGCTTACATCAGCTTAGATATAGGCAGGGATCCGTTTGTGCAAGAGGGGGGGTAGTTTCTGCTGACTCCCCCCCCCTTCTTTCCGCTGTAGTTTCCTGCATCGCATCCTGTACCTCTTTTTAGTGTCCCCTGACTCCCTGGGAGTGCCTTTTCATGGGATGCAACAGACTGCAGCTTGGAGGGCTGTGGCTCAGTGGTAGAGCATCTGCTCAGCACACAGAAGGTCCCAGGTTCAATCCTTGACATCTACAGGTGAAAGGATCAGACAGCAGGTGACAGGGATGGAATTCTAGCAGGAGCTCCTTTGCATATTAGGCTGCACCCCCCTGATGTAGCCAATCCTCCAAGAGCTTACACTGCACTTTTTTGTAAGCCCTTGGAGGATTGGCTACATCAGGGGGGTGCAGCCTAATATGCAAAGGAGCTCCTGCTAGAATTCCACCCCTGGTAGGTGATGTGGAAGACCTCTCTACCAGAGACCCTGGGGAGCCACTGTTAGTCTTAGGAGATGACGCTGACTTTGATGGATCAGTGGCAGCTTCAGCAGAAGGCAGCTTCATGTCACCTGTCAAGGTTGAGGCTGTTCCTTGGGTACAAGGCCCGTATATCTCCTAGTTTCAAACTGTCTGTAACTACATTCATTTCTAGAAACCTGTTTCTCTGAGACACCAGAAAAAGGCACTCCTAAATGTCTGTAGCTCTATGCGTACTAATACCTACATAGTTGCCACATAATTTGAATCAAAGCTCACAAAGGTACTGAATAGTATGTTGCTTTTGTATAACTAAATTACGTAACATAGTTCTAATTCTTAACTCATAAGCAATTGTTTTAGATAAGTAAAATCATTCCAATTGTTACAACATTTTGATTTTTTTTATTTAAAAAAACCCTCAATGGGACGGATAACTCCAAACTACAGCATTTGTAAATGTCATCTTTTTAAAGTTGACCTTCAAAAAATCTAATGAATTATTAGTATATTCTCAGTGGCCTAAGACATCTTATCTAAACTCTGGACATATATCAGAGACTCCTTAGAAGGCCTTTAATAAAAAGAAACGAAAGGAATGCTCTGGAAGTGCAGCATATTAGCGCAACTCCCCCCCCCACACACACACCACACACACACACACACCAAACCCCCCCAAAATGAGTTACATTTCTGACAATCTCAGCAATTGTGTGGTAGACCTGGCTTCATTTTTGTCTGCACCTACAAAAACTTGGGAGTGACCTTCACAGCAGGCCCATAGCTAACCAGGGCCCCCCGGGGCCTGACCCCCTGACAGCTTGGGGGCGCTTCACCCCCTGACTGCCCCTGTCCCTCCCACACGATTTAAATTGTTTGGGGGGGGGACCCAGGACCAGCTGCTGTGCCTGCCTTGCCATTTGAAGAGTCCAAATTGCGTGGGAGGGGCAACAGGAGCAGTCACCAGCCCCCTGCATGATTTAAAAGGCTCCCCTCCCCCCCCCCTGGTTCCTAGCTACAGGGCTGCTTCAAAGGGTCTTTAGAGGCCAAGGACTGAGGGCTTTAACTTGCTCACAGAAAGGCCCGGGCTTGTCACCATTTTTTGGTGAGGTTCCCACCCCAAACAGTAGCCAGCTTCACTTATACAGTTTCACTGTTGCTCAGAAGCTTGACTTTTAGAGCGTAGGTGTTAACTGGCTCAATATTACGGAATTCGCAAGCGCTTTCTGAACAGGAAGGGCCGTTTTGCCTCAGGTCCACTTATTCTTGCTCTATGACTTGAGATCCGTTATCGGAAGCTAATTTTCATCCTCTCCCCCACCCGGCTCTGTCCACAGACGAATTCTCTGAGTGAGCCGGAAATGCAAGGACCCAAGGCGGAGGTTTCTTCTTCAACCTCTCTTGTGACTGCTGAGCAGCAGCAAGAAGTAAGTCATCATCAGCGTTTCTTTTACTATCTCGAGTCAACCCCTCGGGGGAGCCCTTTGTGTATAATTGTGTGTTACAGCAACCACAACTCCATAAAAAAGAGGCCCCGTCTGCACCCAAGCGCGTTCCTTTGTAGGTGCTTGTCAGCATTTTGGTGTTTCTGCTTTCTTGCGAATGTTTCTGGTTTGCTGCCCCTTTCCCATGTCTTGTGGCCCTTCGCTTCCTCGCTGCCCACCTTCTGCTGCTTGCTTTAGAGTGCAGGCTTTCCTATGAGCCTTTCTGATTTGCAGCCCGGCTTCTAGCAAATAGCGAGCAACGCTGCATCTCGCAGCAGATCCACCTCTTGCTGCTAACCTTCTAAAAGAATTCTCCACCAACACCGCTGGACCAAATGTAGCTCTGATTCGAGAAGTTCTCGAAAGCCCTTGCTCAACTGTAGTTTTTTGCAATTCAGGAACCAATTCGGCTTCAGAGGATGCCTGCTGCTCCCTCCCCCACCATTCAGTCCATTTCTCTAGCTGTACCAAAGGTAGGGGGGCCTTCATGACTTGTTTTGCTTAGTAGTGGGAGGCTGGCGGGGGGCGGGGAGGGGGAGAAACATAGAAACGGCTGTCGCTCATACACAATCCATGCGTACGCTTGTTGTGTTGGTGTTGGTGTGGTAACTGGGGTTGGACTAGATGACCCTGGAGGTTCCTTCCAGCTCTATGATTCTGTGACCAGGACTATGTGAAGAGGGGTTGTGACCCACAAAGTTGCACACAGCCTGCTTTCTGATTTTGATGTCCCACTTGGGATGGCTGTGGGAACCAAGGGACTGTCAATCACCCGGCAGGCCACAATGCACGACGGACAGTCTGTGTTTGTCTGGAAGCCCTACCCCCCCACGCCCCTTTCCCTTCCAGGATCCCATGAATTGGGGTCTTGTAGAGTCGCCCGCCACAAGTTCTTCACCAGCTTGTGGCAGGCTCTCAGAGAACCCTTGCCCTGTGCCTTCCGATTTACCTTTTTGAGTTTCTGTTTTCAGCCCAAAGCACATCAGCTCAGCATCAGGTCCTTCTCAAGCCCTACCCAGTGCAGCCATTGCACCTCCCTCATGGTGGGATTGATCCGACAGGGCTACGCTTGCGATGGTAAGTTGGTTTTCAGTCTCCAAAACGTCCCTCAATTTATTCCTCCTTTTTAAAAAATAATGTAACTTTTTAATATTTTATTATAGCAGCTGCTTGAAAAGAAAGCATGCACTTGAACTCCCTGTGTGCATGAGCTTTTGTGCACATGAGGATCTTTTCTATGTTGGTAGGCTTTGAGTGGCAGCAGGAACATCATTGTCAAATACATACGTTTGCTTTTGGGTTTCAAGCCATTCTATTCCAGAGCATGAGCGGAATCTCCTGTTTCATCACCGAAAGGCAGGGTCCAAGGGGGAATTGAAATTGATCAAAACTACTACCAGTTCTCTTCCCTGGCTCTAGATTTGACAGTCGGCCTGTTTCCAGTTAGTTCGCATCATGCAACACAAAGTTTGCTTTCGTGTGCAGAAGTGCCAGGTTGATAATCACAGGACTCTGTTCTAATAAGAGAAGCCGTGTTGGATCAGGCCAATGGCCCATCCAATGCAATCTGTGTCACACAGTGGCCAAAAAAACTCAGGTGCCATCAGGAGGTCCACCAGTGGGGCCAGGACACTAGAAGTCCTCCCACTGTTCCTCCACCTCCAAGCACCGAGAATACAGAGCATCACTGCCCCAGACAGAGTTCCATCAATACGCTGTGGCTAATAACCCCTGATGGACCTCTGCTCCATATGTTCCATAATGATTGCTGTCATGTCCACCACCCTACTAAATGCATTGTTTATTGCTGTGCCTTCTATGCAGGCACACATGGGACTGCATGGTTGCAGGCCAGCCATGGTGAAGAGCTCCCAAACTTCTCTGGAAAAGTTTCTGGGCTCTAGAATGCTCCCCTCCCCCCCCACTGTCTATAGAGGTCCCTTTTCCTGCCCAAAGGGTCACATGACAGAGGTGGGGCAAGCACTCCTTCCCTCAGTTCCCTTTGCTGCCATGAGGAGACCATGCAGCATACATGGGGCTGGTAGGAGAGAGGTTCTGTGTTTGACAGTCACACAGGAGGAGTCTCAGGAGTGTCACCAGTGTCATAGAAAGAAGGGAGCCACCCAGGAGCTAATAACAGATTTCTTACATGTTTGCAAGGAAGGGCACCTGGCCTTTGTTCTAGAATCTAAGCTAAAAAAACTCTATGAAAATTAGATGTGTCTCCAGTCTCAATCCAGAAAAAAAAGTGCCAAAAGGTTCCAAACGTTTGGGCAACCCTGAAATGTTAGGATACTTGCGTTGGCATTCATTTGGAATTGGGAGGGCTTCTTTTGAAACCAAACAGTTGCTGTTTTTGAACAGGGGCCCCCAAGTGAGTTTGTCATGACCAGTATCTCTTCCCTCCGCCCCCCCCCCCCCCACACAAATACCCATTCTGAGCACAATAAGCCCCCATCCTTCTCCTCTGCTTTGAATAGCGATGAGAGCGAATGTGGAGGCTTGTTGCTCAATCACATTTTAGCTTCAGAGGCGAGCACTGGGTGTGGTTCAACACCTTGTTGAAGGGCTTCTAGACCCTCTTGTGAACCTCCTGATGGCATTTGGGTTTTGGGGGGTTTTTTGGCCACTGTGTGACTCAGAGTGTTGGACTGGATGGGCCATTGGCCTGATCCAACATGGCTTCTCTTACGTTGCATGCAGAAGCTCCCAGGTTCAGTCGCTGTTAGCTTCAGTTGGCAGGTGCTGCAAAACAACCCCTCTGCCCTGAAACTCCTTTTAGAGTCAAACTAGAGAAGACTGACCTTGATAGACTAACTCGGTAGAAGGCAGTTTCATAATAATAATAATGAGAAGAGGAGAAGGAGGAAGGGTTTTTACACCCTGCTTTTCTGTACCCTAAGGTACAGTACTGTTTTGGGAGGGATGGTGGCTCAGTGGTAGAGCATCTGTTTGGTAAGCAAAGGTCCCAGGTTCAATCCCCGGCATCTCCCAGCAAAAAAGGGTGCAAGCAAGTAAGTGTGAAAAACCTCAGCTGGAGACCCTGGAGAGCCGCTGCCAGTCTGAGTAGACAATACTGACTTTGATGGACCGAGGGTCTGATGCACAGTATGGCAGCTTCATATGTTCATATGAGGATTCTCAAAGCAGCTTACAAGCATCTTTCCCCACAACAGGCAGCTTGTGAAGTAGGCAGGGCTGAGAGAGTCCTGAGACAACAGGGACTGGCCAGAAGTCACCCAGCAGGCTTTGTGTGGAAGAGAAGTAGGGATTCAAACCTGGTTTTCCAGATTAGATTCTGCTGCTCTTAACCAGTACACCACACCTGCACTCATGTGTTCATGTGACTCTCAAACTGAGCAAGCCTGAAAGGGTGGCCTGTGGCCCTTCCCAGCCCCACCTGGAAGAGCATGTGGGGATTTTTCTCTGAAAGCCCTTTTGGGTTTCAGAGGTACCCCAGGCCAAGTGATATCAGACACGAGACCTTATTCTCATTCCATTTCTGAGTGGCAAACTTAAGTTTAGGCCCAGCCGTAAGGCTTAGCCAGAATGCATTGATATCTGTTCCAAAATTATAATAATACAATACTTAGCACATTTCAGCGTTCAAAGATCAATCGCCCTCATTACAACAGCTCTGTAAGGAAGGCCAGTATGATTACTGCTGCATTGAAGGGGTGTGTGTGGGGGAGGGATTGAGGTTGAGAGAGCTGCTTACCTATAGGCTGTTTTATAAATCCATGGCAGAGGCGAGATTTGAATTAGGAACCTTCCTGGATTACAGGCTCATTTTTCTCAACTACTGAGCTGGACGGTCTTTTTGAAAAATGCGTTCTGTAAGAAAATTAAAATTTAAAAACAAACTGAACTTGATTTAAAAATAAGCCATCCAATACGTGGAATATGGTATCTGATATAAACGGTGTAAAAAAGCTCTTGTAGTCTGTATACCATTTTGCCATGATAATAGGAATTCCTGCCTATCCTACCTTTAGACAAACACCTATAGAGAAGCTTTTAAAGGGCTTCCTTGTTCAAGTTATTGGTCAAAATGGTCCCTGGTAGCTGCTGTTTAGAACACCAGCAGTGCAATCCTGTGCAGAGATGCTCCATTTTAAAACCCCATGTGTGCCCCAGAGAGCCTTGCGCTCTGCGGACCATTATCTGCTTGTTATCCCTGTCCCAAAGGACATTTGCTTAGCTTCAACCAGGGCCAGGGCTTTTTCTGCCTGGGCGAATGTGCTCCTGACAGAGGTCAGGGTCAATGTTGCCTCTAAGCTGCAGAGTCTTGTGAGCAAAAATTCTACTTTGTGAGCTGCTGTGAGTATTAAAGTCGTGAGCTACTGGCATTAAAATTGCAAGCCGCTGCTTAAATTATTGTGCTCTAGGGTCATCCTTCCTGAGCTAAGACAAAAATGTGTGAGCTGGAGGTTAAAACTCTGTGAGCTCGCTCACACTAACTCAACTTAGAGGGAACACTGGTCAGGGTCCTGTGAGACCTACCACAGTTTTGCAAGGCCTGCAAAGTGGAGCTGTTCCTCCAGGCCTTCAGTTGAGGCGGCAGACATCCACCAGTTGTCCTCTGTGTTGCAGTCTTTTAACATTATGCTGCCACTAACAAGATCTTTATGCCTAGTTGTTTCCATCTATTAGGATTCCTGAGCGTGTAATCTGTTGTAATGCCTAACTTTTACTGTTTTAACTGTTTTTATTGCTCTGGTATTTGTTTCTTTTCTAGTTTTAATGATGGTATAATTTACTGTTGTGACCTGCCCTGAGCCCACTTGCAGGAAAGGTGGGATCTAAATCAAAATAAATGAATTTATTTCTGTGGCCTCAGAATAGAGCAGGGGTCCCCAACCTTTCTGAGCCTACAGGCACCTTTAATAATAATAATAATAATAAATTTTATTTATATCCCGCCCTCCCCGCCGGGGCAGGCTCAGGGCGGCTTACAAAAACATGATGTGATATCATGATATAACAATACAGGTAAAATCAATTCACAGTATAAATACAAATACAAATATAAATATAAATTAATGTTAAAAAGCTAAAACAATACAATGGTGCTACAGTCTCTATTTTTCCAGGCAGCGTAATATTCAGTCTGGTCACGTCTTGAAGGCTTCTTGGAAGAGGGCAGTTTTGCAGGCCCTGCGGAACTGATTGAGGTCCCGCAGGGCCCGCAGCTGATTCCACCACTGGGGCGCTTTTATAGAGAAGGCCAGCTCCCTAGTTGTTTTAAGTTTGGCCTCCTTAGGCCCAGGGATTTCCAAAAGATTTTGCGAACTGGAATGCAGTGCTCTCTGGGGAACATATGGAGAGAGGCGGTCCCTGAGGTAGGCGGGTCCTTGGCCATATAGGGCTTTATAGGTGATAACAGCACCTTGTAACGAACCCGGTATACAATTGGCAGCCAGTGCAGCTCCCGCAGCCTAGGCCACACGTGTTCCCACTGGGGTAGTCCCACTAGCAGCCTGGCTGCTGCATTCTGCACTTTGGAATTTAGGGAGGGGATGGTGAGCATCACCCCAAAATGGCTCCCACAGGAGGTGGAGCCGGACTCAAAATGGCTGCCACACAAGGCAGAGCCAAAGGGAATATCTCACATGCCATAGTTCCTGGGGGCAATGGACCATTCACTGACTAAGGAAATCCCAGGTGCTTACAAACCCCAGTGGATCCTCTAGTGGCTGCCTGTTACAGCAAACCCTTTCATTTGAATGAAACCAACCTATAACAAGCCCTGCTTTACAGTGGCCCCATCTACTTTCTGAAAAGCTCAGCAGGCACCAAAGGAAGTAACATTGGGTGCCATGAAACCCACCACATTGGGGAACTCTGGGCTAGAGTCACTTTGCATAGGATTGCATTGTAAGCTCCTGGATATGCAAGCTCCGTTGGTTGTTTTCCTGCCCATATTGTGGGTTGTTTTGTTTGTTGTTAACATTAAGCCTTTTAGAAAACCAGAAAACAGCCTATGGGCACCTTAAACATTTGAGTGCCACAGGACTCTGACAGGAGAAAAAGAAACAACAAACATCCCATCAGCAATTTTGGTCATGTAATTTTAGAAGCAATGAGATTTCTCATTGTTTTTCCAGCATTGCCACTTGTGCAATTTTAATTCCGGACATGGAAAGCAAAGTGCGCTTGAGTGATTCTCTGCTCATGTAGGTTCTCAGTTCTTCTCTGATCTGTCAGTTAGGTTTTTTGTAACAGCAGACAGCTTTGACAAATGCACCTTTTCTTATTCAGTGTGCTCATTCGCCTGCCATGTTTCCTGTAAGGACAGCGCACCCCAGGTCTGCCCTATCCCTCCGGAGCAAGCCAAGAGACCCCTTGGAGTGGACGTTCAGAGAGGAATAGGGACGGCTTACAAAGGCTATGTCAAAGTAAGTCACTAATGCCCTGACGGAAAGACTGGCTTCTCACCTATGGAACGTCTTGTGATGATGGCATGATTTGTCAACCTCTGCATTGACGGTCGGCAGTTGATTTTGATTGTGGTGACCCTCCCGTTCTTTAATAATCCAGCTCAGTGCTGTATCAAATTATGACACTTGAAAACATTGAGTGCACGAATAAGGAAAATGTAACAGCTTCAGAACCTTCCTTGCTGATTTCGTGTCACAAACTTATTCTATAGCTTTGATGTGGTTTAGAATTTATTATTTGACACTGTTAACCTCTGTCATTAGCCGCTCTAAGTACTTTTTTACAAGGGCAAGTTATAAATATTGTAAATGAATAAATATTCAGAATGGACTCTTCTTAAATGCTTTGTTTTTAAGCCTCTGTTCACAAATCCTCACTCAGCAAGAAATAGAACATTAGTGTTCATTGAGCAAACCGTCAAGGTATTGGAAACACAGCAATGTCTACTGAATTGATGGATGCAATAGACTGTTTGGGTCCTGTGGCTTTCTGGAATGTACATCTTAACAGTGATACATGCTCATTATTTATTTACTTCATTCATCACCTGCCTGAGTGAGACTCAAGGCAGCTTACAAAATAAAATGTTACGTTTAAAAGTCCATGTAAAGCATCCCGTGAACAGAGCTAGATGGCTAGGATTGCAGAATTAGAAAAGGCCACAAAACAGGAAACTGTCCATGGTGTGGCCCACCATGAACCAGTGGCTGGCAGAGAGCCACATTCACAGTGACCATCAGCCAGAAGAGCTACACGACGGCTACGTTTTCCTGTGCGCCAGCCCACCAAACGCACATACAATAAAATACAAATCTATTAATATTAAATGTATCACTATAGCCTCTGAGCAGTGTTTCCCATTTGCAGGGTTGTGACCCAGTACCGGGCCACGGAAGCCTCACTGCCAGGTCACAAGGAAAGCCAAAGTTAGCCCCGCCCCCAGCAAAGCTAGCCCTGCCCCATCTCTGTGTTGTGCAGAGAGGAGCTGGGCTGCCTCTCCTTCCTTCTCCCCCACTCCCAGTGTTTGAGAGAAAAGCTGGTATCCATTGGCACTTTAGACCCATGAAGTGTTCTTCAAGGTATAAGCTTTCATGTGCCTTGCAGTATGTTCTTTTGGGGAGATTTCCCTGGGAGGTCTGGGCAGCAAAGCAGGGTGTGTGTGTTTTTTTCAGCTGGGAGGGGCAGGGAGTAGGCATTCCAGTAAATGGTTTTTTTACCAAATTACCCCTGGGGAGAATTTTTGCTGGTTGGGGTCATCTGATGGTGTGGAAGGCTTTCTTTTTTCTTTGGCCGCCCCCTTCTTTCTTTCCCTGAAAGTAATGCTCTGTATTCTTGGTGCTGGCGGGGGGGGAGCAGCCATGGGGGGGCTTCTAGTGCCCTGGCCCCACTGGTGGACATTCTAGTGCTTTTTGGGCATTGTATGAGGGAATTTTGGACTGGATAGTCCACTGGTCTGATCCAACATGGCTCCTCTTATGTTTATGTTCTTTCTTTCCATGTCTTTCTTTTCCTTTTCTTTCCTTCCATTTCATTCTTTCCCTTTCTCTTTCTTTTTTTCCTTCCATTTTTGCTGGATGAAACTTTTCTGTTCATCATACTGTTGTTGCAGACATAGGAGCTCTGCCAATGAAAAATTGGCACTCCCAGTTGTAGCCAGGTGGCCTTCTATGAGATATCTGTGTGAGTGAGTGAGAGTAAGAAGTGTGGAGCAGAAAGAGATTATTGGCGATCACTGCGGTATATCTCAACAGCACTGGAAGAGATGGTACTATGAACTGGTCCTGCTTTTAACAGCTGTCGGACACCAAAATTAAACTCCTCCTGTAGATATTAAAAAGGATGAAAGTAGTTCACTGGCTAAGTATCTGCACAGCAGGTTGCTTTTAAAGGCATGGGAAACACAGCCAGTAAAAGCTGCAAGCCGCTCATAAATATCCTTTGTGGGATAACTGCAGAAAAGCTTGTATGAACTTCATATAACTTGAAATTATTAATTGCAGTACAATTCTCTGCTACCTTTCACAGCAATTTCCCAATGTTTCAACCAAAGAAAAGTATGAAAAATAGCTGTCAAAAGATTTTCTTGCAACCAAGCAAGCTTGGTTGTAGCTTGAGACATGGTTCCAATAGTGGCAGCTGAAGGCTACTAAATGTGTCAGCATATTTTGAGGTAGAGCGGCTGCCAGGGCCCAGTGTGGGTGGTACACAGTGCTGGCATTCCTGATGGCAAGGGCAACAGCACTCCCAACTGGCCAGTGCTGTTGGGGAAGGGATATGTAGATGGTGCAGGCAATTGAATATGGGCATTAGGAGTGCTTGCAAACTGGAGAAGAATACACAAACAGATAGGTGCATGCAGATGTGGGGGTGAAAAGAAAGGACCACCCACTTTCTACCCCCATTTTGACTCAGCATGAGTTTCAGAGATTTTTTTCTGAAAACAAATTGACTTCCGAAGAAGAGGCAGGTTTGGGGGAATGCCCTGGAAGTGACATCACAGGAAAAGGTGGAGTTTTGGTTCAGTGTGCCCTGGAAGTGACATCACTGGGTCCTTGACACCACAGAAAATGGCATAATTCCTGTCTCCCAGCTCCACCCCCAAAGTCTCCTGGCTCCACCCCCAAATTTTAGTGGGCCACGAAGGAGAAGTGTAAAAACAACTGGGCCACGGGAAAGAAAAGTTTGGGAAACCTTGCCTCTGAGAATGCAAGCTTGTCTGTCCCTCCCCATGCTGAACTTTTGCCAGCTCTTGAGTATCTGGAGTGAGGGCAAGAGCTTGTTGGTCAGATTTATTTTATTTATTTTTATTTCTGTTAATTCGTACCTCGCTGCTCCTGTGAACGCCTTGGAGTGGCTTCCAGCATAATACATTAAAATAATAATATACCATAAAACAGGCATCAGAGGTCTACAGGCTACAGGAAGTAATAGCAGCCGTGTGGCATATCCACATAGACGGTTTCTCATTAACAGTAACACCAACAGGGAGCCAGAATTGTAACAGAATTGTAGCCTGTGGAATTGTAACAATTGGCACAAATAAAACTGTGTGCAAGCTTTCAGTCTCCAAACGCTTCATTAGAAGAAGAAGAATTGCAGATTTGTACCCTGCCCTTCTCTGAATGAGAGACTCAGAGCGGCTTACAATCTCCTATATCTTCTCCCCCCACAAACAGACACCCTGTGAGGTGGCTGGGACTGAGAGAGCTCTCACAGCAACTACCCTTTCAAGGGCAACTCCTGAGAGAGCTCTGGCTGACCCAAGGCCATTCCAGCAGTTGCAAGCGGAGGAGTGGGGAATCAAACCCGGTTCTCCCAGATAAAAATCCACACACTTAACCACTACACCAAACTGGCTCTCAGTTAGGAGGGATGGGAAAAGATAAATGCTTCCTTCTGCTGAAGGTGCCCTTCAAGTCGAACTCTAGTGTTGCAAGAGATGGGGGTAGTTAGAACCTCTCTCTGCGCTAAGTGGGAACCACAAGCCTCAGTGGACCACCAGCTTGCCCACTTTCCTGAAAGATAAGTTGTGTGCTGTGCTGGGGAATGGTGCTCAGGAGACCCACATGTGGCTCCAAAGCCATTCTCAAACAATGCAAACAAAGGACTACAAAGGTAGCAGAGAGTGCAGGGAAAGCATGATGGTTTCTACAGTCAGTGTTGTGATAGACTGTAATCCTGTTCACTGATAAAGGCGTCCTACTAGAGCGTTCAGCGACTCTTCCGTTCTGATCCCTTTATCAAGATGCCTTCCTGAACCTTTCTCTTTTGCGCATGCTGCAGATGACGAGTTCAAACCCGAGTTGTCTGAACCCTCATTCCACACAGCTGCTAATACCCACCCCAAGTTTTTTTTAATGGAAAGCGGGGAGGGCTTAAATCTAGGGTTACTATATTTTGAAAAGCGAAAAAGAGGACTGACTGCTTCAGACAAATGATCACTGTGACAAATCTCCTTTTAAAGACCCCTGCTATTTGAGCTGTGGTAGCTGCTACTAACTCAGAATATTCCTAACCTTTCATCCCCAAAAGAGGACATTTGCATCAGTTTTTGAAGCCCAAAGGAGGATTAAAAAAAAAAAGTAAAGAGGACGTCTAGTAAGCCTGCTTCAATCTTTTAGTGTATGAATTGTCTGGCAGCCTGCTCCATAGATGCTAAAACACCAGTACCTTGGAGCTCTGATACTTTTTTTTTTTAATTAAAAGTTTCAGATCTAAATGGCTTTGTCATTTACAGTGAAAGGTGACTTAATGTTGAAGTCAATGAATATGGAAGGATGCAACTTTGCCTAAGACGGTACTTTTACCCAGGGGTGGAATTCTAGCAGAAGCTCCTTTGCATATTCGGCCACACACCCCTGATGTAGCCTATCCTCCAAGAGCTTACAAGGCTCTTATTTGTAAGCTCCTGGAGGATTGGCTACGTCAAGGGTGTGTGGCCTAATATTCAAAGGAGCTCCTGCTAGAATTCCACCTCTGCTTTTACCTACTTAGCAGGCTAGCATCAATCATGAGCTGGGTGTAGCGGTTAAGAGCGGTGAACTCTAATCTGGAGAAGTGGGTTTGATTCCTCACTTCTCCACATGCAGTCAGTGGGTGACCTTGGGTCAGTCCCAGTTCTCTCAGAGCTGCTTTCTCAAGAGCAGTTCTTTCAGAGCTCTGTCAGCCCCATCTTCCTCACAGGATGTCTGTTGCAGGGAGAGGAAGGGAAGGAGATTGTAAGCTGCTCTGCGACTCCCCAAGTCAGTCTCATGAGATCTTGGAAGCTAAGCAGGATCGGCCCTGATCAGTATTTGGATGGGAAGTTTCCAAAGAATACCAGGGTCAGGATGCAGAGGCAGGCAATGGCAGAACCGCCTCTGGATGCCTCTTGCCTTGAAAACTCCTCTAGGGGTCACTATACATCAACTGTGGGGTTTGAGGGTATCTGTTGTGTTTGGTATTTTTAAAGTAAAAAGGTAAAGGTAGTCCCCTGTGCAAGCACCAGTCGTTTCCGACTCTGGGGTGACGTTGCATCACGACGTTTTCATGGCAGACTTTTTACAGGGTGGTTTGCCGTTGCCTTTCCCAGTCATCTACGCTTTCCCCCCAGCAAGCTGGGTACTCATTTTACTGACCTCGGAAGGATGGAAGGCTGAGTCAACCTTGAACCAGCTACCTGAACCCAGCTTCCGCTGGGATTGGACTCAGGCCATGAGCAGAGAGCTCAGACGGCAGTACTGCAGCTTTACCACTCTGTGCCATGGGGCTCCTTATTTTTGTTTTCATTTTTTTAAAGTAGTCTTCCCTTTCTAGCTCTTTCAGATTCAACAACCAAGTAAAACATACAGATAAGTGAAAAATAGTTACCTGTGTTTTTATATCACACAAAGAGGTACCAGAATACCAAGTGAAAGAGCTCAGCTGAAAAAAAAAATTAGACAGATGCTGAACTAAAAATAGAAACCAAACACCTTCCTTTCTGTCCTTCTGTGTACCGTTTCTTGCAGTAGGTACATGACACTTGATTTTCTTGGTATATTAAAAAAAAATAAAAAAACATCCAAAACTCTCCTCAACAGGGTGAGACTTGGTTATATCAGATAGGCTAGAAGCAAACTTATAGCAGAGGATCTGTCCTGGAACTGAGAGCCAATTTGGTGTAGTGTTTAAGTGTGCAGACTCTTATCTGGGAGCAATGGATTTGATTCGCCGTTCCTCCACTTGCACCTGCTGGAATGGCCTTGGGCTAGCCATAGCTATAGCAGAGGCTGTCCTTGAAAGTGCAGCATCTGAGAGAACTCTCTCAGCCTCACCCACCTCACAGGGTGTCTGTTGTAGGGGGAGAAAATATAGGAGATTGTAAACCGCTCTGAGTCTCTGATTCAGAGAGAAGGGTGGGGTATAAATCTGCAGTCTTCTGCGTCGTCTTCTTCTAAAACCCTCTGCTTCTGATCTGTCTTCCTCAATTGTGACAAAAGCCCCAAGGCTTTGTTTACCATTCACGGTAATCCCCTTAAGCACTAATCCCTGTACTGGTGAGTATGGCAGGTGGTTTGGTATAGAGTACCCAAAGCTGGCAGCTGAAATATCTCCAAAATGAGGGAGAGTTCTGTGGAAGACAAAAGGAATTGTTTTTAGCCAAGTTTTAAGTAGGAAGGATAAACAGCAATGCTATCTCTTTGGCAGTTTTTAGTTCTCAAGTCCAAGACACATCCCAATTCTGAAATTAATAAAAAACTTCTGAGGACTTTTCATTTTTGTCTAATATCTGTACTCACTGAATTTTTCAGTCACTCACAGTGCAATCCTAGTTAATACATTTCTTAAGGACACTGAAGTCAAAAGGGCACAGAAGTGTCTACCTCTGCTTAGAATTGCACTGTCCATTTCCAAGCATAATAATAGTATAAGACAAGCCCTGCTGGATCAGCGCAGTGGTCCATCTAGTCCAGCATCCTGTCTCATGCAATGCCCACCAGTTCCTCTGAAAGGCCGAACAAACAGGACATAGAAGCCGAGGCCTTCCCCTGACGTTAAGAATGTAAGAGAAGCCATGTTGAATCAGGCCAATGGCCCATCCAGTCCAACACTCTGTGTCACACAATGGCAAAAAACCCCAAGTGCCATCAGGAGGTCCACCAGTGGGGCTAGAAGCCCCCTCCCACTGTGCCCCCCCCCCCCAAGCACCAAGAATACTGAGCATCACTGCCCCAGACAGAGAGTTCCAGCAATACACTGTGGCTAGTAGCCACTGATAAGCTCCATATGCTTATCCAATCCCCTTTTGAAGCTTTTTATAGTTGTAGCCGCCGCCACCTCCAGTGGCAATGAATGTTGCCTCCTGGCTCTGGGATCCAGAGGTTTACTGCCTCTGAATGTGAAGGTTCCCTTTAGTCACCATGGCTATTAGCTACTGATAGACCTAGCCTTCATGTAGAGTTCCTGCGCTAAGCTTCACATAATGTGTAAATAGGTGTTATATGCAGCCCCATGAGCTGGAGAGTTCCAGATATGATATTAAAATTCGGGACTTTCTTGGGAAGCATGTTGTGCATGTAACCTGCTCGCTAAGTATATTTGCATATGCTTTTAAGCCTGAAAAGTTCATCTCATATTACAGGAATGTAGCATTTAATTCCAGTATAATAAATTTTTAAAATTGCTGCTTTTGCTTTTTTTCTGCAAAGCTGTGTCTGATGCAATGTATGAATGTGTGTGTGTTTGTGTGTATAATTGTATGTATGTGTTTGCAGGTTCCCAAGCCAACAGGTGTTAAGAAAGGATGGCAGCGAGCCTACGCGGTGGTCTGTGACTGCAAACTCTTCCTTTATGATGTGCCTGAAGGAAAGTCCACCCAGCCTGGAGTTGTTGCAAGTCAGGTGTTGGATCTCAGGTCTGTGCTGGCTCTGTCATTACAGCGGTCAGTCCTCTGCATGGGCAAATTTACACCAGCTTCCTTTGAAAGTGCACAAAAACCCCAAGCCTGTCCAGTTAAGTTTGAGCTTGAATGATGAAATAGCAGTGCTGTATTAATAAAGCATCTCAGGAAAACCTTAGGCCACGTTTCTGTGCAGACCTTTGTCCCCAAAGTCGGAGAGCAGCCCCTCAAATTCCTGTGAGGTTTTTTGCCTGCTCTTTCTCCCACAAAAGCTCATACTGAAATAGATGTTGTCAGGGGTAGAATTCTAGCAGGAGCTCCTTTCCATATTAGGCCACACACCCCTGATGTAGCCAATCCTCCAAGAGCTTACAAAAAGAGCCTTGTAAGCTCTTGGAGGATTGGCCACATCAGGGGTGTGTGGCCTAATATGCAAAGGAGCTCCTGCTAGAATTCCACCCCTGGATGTTGTTAACCTCTGAGATGCCACTAGTCTTTTGTTTTGCTGTGGTAGAATGTGGCCACCTCTCTGGAGCTTTCTCCATCTGCCTGCTTTTTTCATTTGTATGACCTAGTTCGATGTAGGGCATATCTGTACCCACATTTTCCTGAGATAAGGCTTATCAGTACCCACAGTTTCCGGAGATAGGGCTTACGTGTACCCATGTTATCCTGATAGTAGACTTATCTATACCCAGGGCTTTTTTTGTAGCAGGAACTCCTCTGCATATTAGGCTACATCCCCCTGATGTAGCCAATCCTCCAAGAGTTTACAGGGCTCTTCGTACAGGGCCTACTGTAAGCCCTTGGGGGATTGGCTACATCAGGGGTGTGTGCCTTAATATGCAGAAGAGTTCCTGCTACAAAAAAAGCCCTGTCTATACCCATTACCTCTCTGATCTGATGAATCTAGAGGTCTATCTGGTCAAGCGTCACTGCTTTGCTATGGAAAGGGGGGGAGGCTGATTAACTTCTGCTCCATTCATTGACTCTTGTAATTTGGTTCCTTCCCAGAGATGAAGATTTCTGTGTGAGCTCTGTCCTAGCATCAGATGTCATACATGCAACCCGCAAAGATATCCCTTGCATATTCAGGGTATGGCTATTTGATCTGTTTAAGTGTGGGTTGCGGGGGTTGCGGGAGGTGGCTAGTGCATCTATATATTGTAACTGTTATCGATGGGCCATGTTTCAGTGAATAGTTGCGTTGCCCTGATTTTTGTTGTTGATGTTTTGTGTTTCTTAAGCCTGTTTTACTGAATGGTTTTGAATCGACGAAGAGGAGCGTTATAAAGTTGAATAAAAGGAGCTTTGAAACGCTCAGCAGGGGTGCTTTACAGTTTGCCGCTTTACTGTCTATGAATGGTTCCTAATATTCTCTTGCTGAAATGGATGGCATTGTCCTTCAGGGTATGCTAGCGAAAGCTTAAGGCGACAGGACAACACTGAAATACACTTACAGGATGATTTCACAATCTTGTCACACATACTGCATTTACAGGATTCAAAATTTTCCCCATGGGCAGGCAGTAGGTATCTCATACCTGGCCATTTATAGTTCAAGCCTACTGGGTCCCAGACAAAACCTATTTTTCCTCAGTTCAGGAGTAATTGTGTGGGTTCTCTGCCCCCCTGCTGTCTTGGCTAATGACTCCAGAAGTATAGTAGCACACAGCCCCGACAGATTTGGCTAGTTATCAAAGATTTCAGGTTTTCACGGCTGGTAACATCATTAGGGTTTGTAGAATCTTTCGGGCTCAAGTGCCGTGTTCTACTGGAGAAAGTTTTTCTTCCAGATATTTCGTTCTCAGCTGCGGAGAACATCCTCAGTGGCGTTGCAGCCGGAGCAGGCGCTCTGACCTTCTTGGCTGCTGTGCATTGAGCATTGTGCATTGAGTGCACAGCAGCCAAGAAGGTCAGAGCGCCTGCTCCGGCTGCAACGCCACTGAGGATGTTCTCCGCAGCTGGGAATGAAACATCTGGAAGGAAAACTTTCTCCAGTAGAACACGGCACTTGAGCCCGAAAGATTCTACAAACCCTAAAGATTTGGCTAGGTTGCTTTATGAAACCCAAGCAGCTCATTTAAGCCTTCTGTAGAAAACATATAGATTACCAAAACACCACACAGTTGCTTGGCCATGTGTGTCATCCTACCATGCGCTAAAGATTAAAAATTAAATAGTACAGAGTTGAAACTTGGGGGGGGGGGGGAGGTTCGTTTTGCATACTCTTTCCCTCCACTGTGGAAAGCACATCGATAGCGCCCCCCCCATTCCTTTGCAAAAAGGTGCAGAAGTATTTGCAAGAGGTTAAGAGAGTCAGTGTGGTGTAGTGGTTAAGAGCGATGGACTCGAATCTGGAGAACCAGGTTTGATTCCCCACTCCCCCTGCACATGAAATCTGCTGGGTGACCTTGGGCCAGTCACAGTTTTCTCACAACTCTCTCAGCCCCACCTGCCTCAAAAGGTGATTGTTGTGGGGAGAGGAGGGGAAAGGTGATTGTAAACTGCTTTGAGACTCCTTAGAGTAAAGAAAAAAGGTAAAGGTTAAGGTAGTCCCCTGTGCAAGCGCCAGTCGTTTTCAACTCTGGGGTGATATGGAGTGGGGCAAGTTGGCGATGGTGTGAATAATTCATTCCTGAACTCCCCCTTGTAGTGTGAGTTTTTGGGGGGGCGTGGCTTAAAATAGCATGCAGAAAGATGCAAAACTAAAGAAAGGGAAAGCTGTCAACTTGAAGACAAACTCTGCTCGGTCAGTGAGTTTTTATTGCAAGCAAGCAAGTAATAATTCACAGACTGAGGAAAAGAGACACGGAGGAGAGCTAATGGCATCAGCTCCTGATTCAAAGAAGTCAGAAGAGCTAATGATGATTGAAACAATGACAACAGATGCTTTAGAACGCCTGGCAGATAGAGTAGCAACTTTGATAGTCCCAAGGATATAGACAAGCTGGAATGGGTCCAGAGGAGGGCGATGAAGATGGTGAAGGGTCTGGAGACCGTCCTATGAGGAAAGGTTGAAGGAGCTGGGATGTTTAGCCTGGAGAGGAGGCGGCTGAGAGGTGATATGATCACCATCAGGTAGGACCAGAACCAATGGGTTGAAATTAAATCAAAAGAGTTTCCGGCTCAACATTAGGAAGAACTTCCCGACTGTTAGAGCGATTCCTCAGTGGAACAGGCTTCCTCGGGAGGTGGTGGGCTCTCCTTCCTTGGAGGTTTTTAAACAGAGGCTAGATGGCCATCTGACAGCAATGAAGATCCTGTGAATTTAGGGGGAGGTGTTTGTGAGTTTCCTGCTTTGTGCAGGGGGTTGGACTAGATGACCCTAGAGGTCCCTTCCAACTCTGATTCTGTGAATTAATCAACAACTACAAGAAATTAACTGTAAGTTGGAAGCAATTGCGGAAGAAGCAAGGAATGTGAGAGAGCTGGCGCAGCGTAACTCGGAGGAGATAGCTGAATTGCAAGTGATTACTTCACAACAACAACAAGAAATTATTCAACATCAAGATAAAATAATTCATCTAGAGTCTTAAAGAAAACAGGCTGAAGCTCCGTGGGGTGCCAGAGGATATATGCCGCCCTGAAGACCTCCTGCGAACTCTGACGAGATGGATCACTATTATGTTGCAAATGTAGATGGATTCCTCCAACTTTGTTGATACAGCTTTTCGAATAGGTAATCAGCAACGAAAGGAACCACGGGACATTATCATTCAAATAAATAATATAACTATACGAAAAGAGATCTTATCTATGGCAAAGAAGAAAAAAGGACTAAGTCTGCAAAACAACAGAGTTCTGGTATTTCCTGATACACCAACTGAGCCCTGCAAAGAAGGAAGAGGCTTAAAGAGACAATAGCTGCACTAAGGTCTATGGGGCAAAAAATATAAATGGGCTGCATCAGGAAGATTAATAGTAAACTATCAAGGGACAACATACTCAGCATATGATGAGGACTCAGGACTAAGGCTGATCCAGGCAATCAGAAAGGATGAGGAAATAAAGATGCCGGTAAATATAAAAAAATACAGTGTCAACATACTACATCGCCAGCAAAGGAAAGACTGGATCTCAGGAGATGATGACAAGTATAAAGCAAAAATTGGAAGGATAGTTGGGAAGCTAAAATTAAGCTAAATGTTTTTAAATTGCAATATATTTAAGTTAGGGGGAGGGAAAGGATGAAGCCTTTTGTAATTGTGCTCTTTTGTTTGTTTAGTGTTTGTTTAGATTTAATTAAGATTTACTAATTAATTGCTTTTTAATTATATGCTTTTAATTAAAGGGGTGGGGATACGTTTAAATTCATAATTAACTCACTCACTGAGTGGGTGGGAGATCTAAAAATTAATTTAAACTTCGTTAGTGGGGGGGGGTTTGTTATTTTATTTTATTTTATTTTTTATTTTATTTTTGTTTTGTTTCATTGTTTTGTTTTTATAAATATTTGAAAATATAGAAATAATATATACATGGAGATATTCTGAGACAGATTTTTTATCTTGTTGGTAACTCAGTATTTTATTGCCTGAATTGATGAATATTTTTATTCTACTACTATTATGTATAGTTATATTTAAAACTGTTGTCAATTGGTAGTTATAGATTTTTAATATTTATTTTAGTATCTACACAGAAGGGAAAGTTTGGTTGCTTGACAATTCTTATCAGTTGGATCAATCTCCATTGTTAGTACCTATTGCCACTGTTGCAAAGTAATTATAATTAATTCTTTAAATACGACTTATATAGATTCTGGTCTTGCACACATGAATAGTGGGGTGTCCATTTACATTTACAATGTCCGTGGATTAAATAACAATGTCAAACGTAAGAGAATACAGAGCCAATTAGTAAAATTGAAACCTGATGTCCTTTTTCTCCAAGAGATGCATAACAAAGACCCATCCAAACCACTTTTTAAATCAAAACACTTTCAACATCCGTTCCAATCCAAGGGTTCCTCTAAGTCTAGAGGCACAGCTATTCTGCTTTCCAAAAATGTTCGATTTGTGCATGAAGATACTGAAACTAACCATCTAGCCAGATACATTTTTGTAAGAGGTCAATTAGAATACCAGCTGGTTACTCTGGCATCTATATATGCCCCAAACTCTGGGCAACTTCAGTTCATTGAACATACACTTCATAGGCTTCAAGCCTTTAAACAAGGGGAATTTATAATAGGAGGTGACCTTAATTTAATAGCAGACTATTGCTTAGACCACTCAATGTAATAAGCCATCTCAAAAACACTCTAAAAAGAAAGAATCACATCTTAAGGACTTATTAGAGTCATTCCAACTAATAGACATTTGGAGATAATTCAATTTGCTTTATTACGGTCCATGACCAAATACACAGTACAATGCAGACCAACAACACCCCCAGAAAAATTGTAAAAATCTAGAGGAACCTAAAAAGGTAAAACATATAATATAAAAATACAGATAAAAAAGCTAAAGATTATACAGCTCCAGTAAAATATTAACTAAAATACACTGATTAACATTTGTTTCCATTTCAATAGCATTTATGGTAGTATACAGAGTACTCAGGGATTAAGGTAAAGTAAAATACAAGTTTGGGAATATTCAAAAATAATTAAAAAACAGAGTTTCAAGACCCCTTCATTACATAATCCTCACGAATTCTCCTAGCTGCCGCCAAGAATTTGGCACATTATTGATGGGAGGCCGGGCCACTGATGCCCCTATAGATCTGGACCGGGCATTGCAAGCCGTTGCTGACTGGATCAAGCTGAGCGGGCTGAAATTGAATCCAGCGAAGACAGAGGTCCTTTGCCCAGGCCGCGGCGCCCCGGAAGGAGGGATTCCCCTTCCAGCTTTTGACGGGACGCCATTGGTACCAGTGCGTGAAGTCAGGAGTTTGGGAGTGCTACTGGAGTCCTCCTTGACAATGGAGGCCCAGATAGCGGCCACTGCCAAATCCGCCTTTTTTCATCTTAGATGGGCAAGGCAGTTGGCCCCCTTCTTGGAGTGAGGCGACCTGGCAACAGTGATCCATGCAACGGTCACCTCAAGATTAGACTACTGTAATGCCCTCTACATGGGGCTGCCCCTGTACCGAACGCGGAAACTACAGCTAGTGCAGAACGCAGCAGCCAGGCTGCTAGTGGGACTACCCCGGTGGGAACACGTGTGGCCTAGGCTGCGGCAACTGCACTGGCTGCCAATTGTATACTGGGTTCGCTACAAGGTGCTGGTTATCACCTATAAAGCCCTATATGGCCAAGGACCTGCCTACCTCAGGGACCGCCTCTCTCCATATGTTCCCCAGAGAGCACTGCGTTCCAGTTCACAAAATCTTTTGGAAATCCCTGGGCCTAAGGAGGCCAAACTTAAAACAACTAGGGAGCTGGCCTTCTCTATAAAAGCGCCCCAATGGTGGAATCAGCTGCCGGAGCAGGTGCAGGCCCTGCGGGACCTCAACCAGTTCCGCAGGGCCTGCAAAACTGCCCTCTTCCAAGAAGCCTTCAAGACGTGACCAGACTGAATATTACGCTGCCTGGATAAATACAGACTGTAGCACCACCGTATTGTTTTTTAGCCTTTTAACATTAATTTATATTTGTATTTGTATTTATATTGCAAATTGATTTTACCTGTATTGTTATATCATGATACCATATCATGTTTTGTAAGCCGCCCTGAGCCTGCCCCGGCGGGGAGGGCGGGATATAAATAAAAACTTATTATTATTATTATTATTATTATTATTATTATTATTATTATTATTATTATTATTATTATTATTATTATTATTATTAAATTGGGAGTTAGAATCTGATAACAGCATATTTCTGATTTTATAATCAGAGAACCCCAGGCATCCCTCAAACAAAGAATAGATGTACCTGGTGCGTATGCCTAGGTAAAGGCCACACCCAAGCAACATATGGTCATCGTTTCCACTTTATCTGCACCACAAGGGAAGACCCGCTCAGCCATAGGCACCTTTTTAAAGCAGCCCTTGACGACTGCTGAAGGAAAGATATTGCAACGGGCTATGGAAAAGGCCCTTCTGTGGGATGGTATTGTTAGATTTGAGAGATAGGAGGCTGGACATACATGCACCAATCTGAACGTGATTACACCTTTTATTCTGCTAGGCATTGCACCTATACCTGCATAGACTACATCTTGATTTCTCCGTCTTTGATTACTAATGTGGGCTCATCACGTATAGGTGCTCAGTTATGGTCTGATCATTGTTGGGTGAATTGTGTGTTGAATCCTAATGCAGAAAGACAGAAATCGTGGAAATGGGTGTTCAATAACTCTTTATTGCTGAAAGCCACTGTCGCTGAGGACATTGAGAATAACATAACAAGCTATTTTGCAGAAAATAAATTAGGCAATATCTCTCTGACCATGTTGTGCAATGCCTTGAAGCCAGTGCTCCGGGGTCAATTGATATCCAAGACTTCTCACCTAAAGAAACAACGGGAGCAGGTAAAATCAGATCTCCTGAAATCTATAGAAAACCTTGAACAGCAACATAAACAAACATGTAGCACTGACATATATAAGAGACTGATGGCAGAAAGAAGGCAGCTAGAAGCCCTTGAAATGATGTACATACAAAAAAAAATCTTATATACAAAACAGAAATTCTAGAATAATTCTTCAAAATCTTTGCGCTTTCTAGCTCACAGAGTCAAAACACAACAAAATTCCAGACTTGTTACTTCTTTGACAGATTCCAACGGTAATAGACACTTTAAAGACAAAGACATGGCAAAGGTTTTTTCTGACTTTATAGCTCCAAGGGGGGCTCGGTAGACAAATTGCAAAAAATTTTCGATACTCATCCAATGAGTAAAATTCTTTCTGAAGAACGTAAAGAGCCACTCAAAAACCCAAAAGCTGTAGAAGAAATCCTTATATCCATAAAAAAATCTCAAATCTAACAAAGCTCTGGGCCCTGATGGGTTCACTGCAGAGTTTTATAAACGGTTTGCTGATATCATAGCAGAACCTTTAGTCTGGTTGTGACACTTGCAGTGCAGTCTGCCTATCCGGTCTACTTCCCCCTTCATGGTCACAGGCGTCGATGGTTGTCATCCCCAAAGCCGGTAAAGATCTGACTCAGGCAGCCTCCTATTGTCCAATATCTCTATTAGACACGGATTTTAAGATTTTTACTTCTATCTTGGCAAGAAGGCTTAATTCCTTTATAACAGAATATGTAGATAAAGACCAAGTAGGATTCATGCCATGAAGAGATATTTCAGACAGTACTTTTAAACTGCTGGCTATTTTGAATAAGTGCAAAGCTCAGAACCACTCTGCTGTCATGGTGTCATTAGATATCAAGAAAGCCTTCGATACAGTGGAAATTCCATATTTACAAATGTTGTTGAAATGCCTGGGCTTCGGAAACAACTTCATGACAGCCATCAAGGCCATATATCCTGCACCAGTAACATACCTGAAGGTTAACACCGTTACCTCTGAAACAATTAGACTGCAGCGAGGGACGCGACAGGGATGTCCTCTGTCGCCCTTGCTGTTTGCCTTAGCCATAGAACCACTAGCAATGATGATTAGGCGTGAGCCTGAAATACATGGAGTGTATTTCCGAGATAAAGAATGTAAACTTTCGTTATTTGCAGATGACTTATTAGTTTTTCTCACACAATCTTTAGTGTCTCTGCCAAGACTTCAAAGTGTTTTAGACACCTTCAGTGAGGTATCGGGTCTTTGGACAATCCAATCTAAATCCTGCCTATTAGCTATTAATATAAATGCTCCTACAGAAAATGTATTAAAGATTAGTGGATTACGGAGGCGATGCCACATCTAGGAATACAAATACCTAAAAACCTAGATTACTTGAAGAAATTGAATTATGATGCTATGGTAAAGGAAGTGGAGAAGGATGTTGCCAAATGGAATGCAATGTCACTCTCTTGGATTGACAGGTTCCATATCGTTAAAACATTTGTTCTCCCCAAATTTATATTTTTGTTTAGGACTCTCCCAATTGCACTGTCTTACACTTGCTTGCAGAAATGGCAAAATATGCTCTTAGACTTCTTTTGGATGTACAAAGCACATAGGATTGGAAGAAATACTCTATTTAGACATACAAAACGAGGTGGCATTGGTTTGCCAAATTTACATCAATATTACTCAGCCATTAAATTGGCAACTATCACAAGACTTTTACATCCTGCACCGGAGACCGACTGGATATATTTGCAATCAGAACTTTTACATCAATTTAATGTTCAAGAAATAATATGGCAAGCAGCCTCTGAAAGACCAAAATGTATTCAACAGAACATCTTACTTTCCTCTCTACTAGCTGAATGGGATAAACATCGGAAGAAACTCCTGCTGCTGTCAAGATTTCAGACCTTTTTAAATCAGCCATGGTTTTAGCCGGGATGGCTGATAGATGATTTTAAACAGTGGAAAAAAGCTTATCTTACAGCTTTCAGAGATATCTCTTCTAAACAGAGTTTACTCTCCAAAGTAGACTTGGAACATAAATTAGGAAGTCCAATACCTTGGTTACAGTATTCCCAAATCTCTCATCTGTTCTCGGCTAAACAGATTCATAAAGTTTTGCTTCAACCCTTGACAGGTTTTGAATCTGTTTTGAAAGATACAGGGTCTACAGGAAAACACCTCATTTCCAATATGTATGACCTGCTTTCTAGTTTTACATATGCTAAACCTCTTTCTAATCAGACTACTTGGCAGAAAGATTGTTTCTCTGAACTATCGGAAGATGACTGGGAATTCTTCTGGAAATCACCATCTTTTAACTCTAAAATACTGGAAGTGAAACTGCAGACATTTAAAATTATATCTCACTGGTACCTTACTCCTTTAAAACTGGCAAGAATAACCAAGTCGTCCTCTTCCATGTGCTGGAGACAATGCGGGTTATTGGGAGATTATATGCATTGTTGGTTGTCTTGCCCAGTTATTAAAGACTTCTGGACTCTGGTTGTGACACAAATAAAAACAATTACCTAGATACATATGACATTAACACCAGACCATCTTTTCTTGCATCAATGGACATCTCATCAATATACTACCGCAACAATAGAAAGAGGCTATGTATTATTTTATGCAGCAAAATTTATACTTGCTAAAATTGGAAGAATAAAACACCACTAACACTAGCACAGTGGCATGGGAAATTGTGGGATATGTACATGTTAGCTAAAGTTACTGATAACATCAAATGTTTAGAAAACTGTAGTGTTCAAACCAATTTCACTTCAGTGTGGTTACCTATCTTAGAATATCTAATTGAAGTTGGAGACATTCCTAAACAAGTAAATGATTTAGGTCTATAATAACAGTTTTATTGAATGGTGCTTATTACATGGATATGATGCATCATTATTGTTGTTACTGCTCAGATTGACTATTCTTGAAATAATAAAAGAAAATTAAAAATAGAACAAAACTCTGGGGTGATGTTGCTTTCATAACGTTTTCACGGCAAACTTTTTATGGGGTGGTTTGCCATTGCCTTCCCCAGTCATCTACACTTCCCCCCCCCCCCCAGCAAACTGGGTACTCATTTTACTGACCTCGGAAGGATGGAAGGCTGAGTCAACCTTGAGCCGGCTACCTGAACCCAGCTTCCACTGGGATCGAACAGGCTCTGAATGCAGTACTGCAGCTTTACCACTCTGCGCCACGGGGCTCTATAGTAGAGAAAACCAGGGTATTAAAAAAAAAATCACCAGCTCTTCTTCCTATGGGATATTAGGGCAAAAGAGTCCTTATTGTCAAGACACTATTATCTATTGAAATGTGCTTCCATAAGCTTAAAATATTGTGACTGGCAGAATGGAGATGGGGATATATATCAGAAAGCACGTCCCACGGAAAGCAATGCAGTACAGGTAGCTGATGTTTGCGCTTGGAAGTACTTGAGTGCAAAAATTCTCTGCTGTGTTAAAACTGAGTGGAGAAATAATGATTAAGTCAGAATAAATGCGGATTCTGATAAACCGATCCTTTGAAGAAACGTTTTCAATAAAATCCGGTTCTTGTGTCTGGAAAGTCGTCGTCCTTTTCCAAGGCATTGCATGTAATGTCTTTGCTGGCTGCTGAAGCCAATGTGAGTGCTGCTCTCACGTTGTAGAAAGAACAAATTTCACTCAGGCTGTTATCGTTTTGCCTCCTCTGGCTGTCAAGGTGACAGCTTCTCTCTTAGGCTCGCCTTCAAAGACCTGCTCTTTGCTGATCCTAACAGAAAATGAGAACGAGAAGCGAAAGTGGGTTGGAATCCTGGAGGGGCTGCAGTCTATCCTGCACAAAAACAAGCTGAGAAACCAAGTTGTACATATTCCACAAGAAGCCTACGACAGCACGCTGCCTCTCATTAAAGCCAGCCTGGCTGCCGCTATTATAGGTACGTCAGCTATAATGAGGTATTGGAAAGCTGCAAACGGGGCTCAGTGCGTTGCGCTGCTGCGGCATCCTTAAATACATTCCTCATCTGTATCGCTGCCTCGAGAAGCGTGGCAGTGTGACATTCGCTAATTGATTTTGAAAAGCTAATTATGATTAACTCTGCTTGCAGGAGGCATCTGCAGTGCTTGAATAAATTTTGTTTGTTTCCGTGCCCATTGCTTCAAGCTTAAGGGTGGGGGGGAAATAGCTTAGCTCCTGCTAACAGCAAAACCATAAAGTATAATTGTGGATATAGATAGATATATGGATAGAGATAGATAGACCCTGACCTGGATGGCCCAGGCTAGCCTGAGCCTGTCACATCTTGGAAGCAATACTCCCTCTAAGCGAGGAGTGTTGAACTCATTTGTTATGAGGGCCAGGTCTGACCTAAATGAGACCTTGTTGAGCCATGTCGGGCCAGGCCATCTGTGTACCTATTTAAGATTAGGTAGCAGAGATATAAACTTCTTAAAGGACATAGACAAACAGATCTAAAGTTATATTTTTTTTAAAAAAAAACTTAAAACATGCTTTAGAACATTAGCACTTGTTGGTCTTAAAGGTGCTTTCTTTGTATTTCTCCCATGGAATCCAGGGAACTGGGCAAAGGGAGCTCTGGCTCTTTCTCTCTCTTCCCAGGGGACCAGGAGGGGGAGGAGCTTCAGCCAATGGAGGAAATTGAGGTTTTGCTCTGTAGCTTCTGTGCAACTGAGCAGGCAAAGCAAGGTGAGATGTAGAAGGAAGCAAGAGAGAGAGAGAAGGAAGCAGACAAGAGCCAGTTGCTTGGGGGCCTGATTCAGCCCCCAGGCTGCATGTTTAACAACTCTGCTCTAAGCTGTGGAGCAGGCCCATAGCTATGGGGGAGCAGACCCCACTAATCTTCCCCCTCCTTTACCTTTCTGGCCCCTCCACTATTCGCCCACTGCTTTCCTCTCCCACCCCACCTTTCTCGCTTGCCTCTCTCTCCTGACCGTTGCCTTTCTTGACCGCTTATCGCCTTCCTTGGCCGTCTGCTACCTTTCTCACCTGTCCATTACCTTTCTCAGTCACCAGCCACCTTTCTCAGTCGCCCGCCTTCCTCACCTGCCTTTCTCACCCACCCGCCACTTTCCTTGCCCATGCGCCGGCTTCCTCAGTCACCCCGCCGCCTTTCTCACTCACCTGCCCCACGGCCTCCACACCTAAATTTTTATTCCCTGCCCCCCCCCTCTAAAATTGTCTGGCTATGGGCCTGCTATGGAGACTTGTGAGCAAAAATTCTACTTCATGATCTACTGGCATTAAAGTTGCAAGCTGCCGCATAAATTGGTTTGCTCCGGGGCCATTTTTCCTGAGCGAAGACAAAAATGTGTGAGCCGGAGGCTAAAAAACTGTGAGCAAGCTCTCACTAACTCAGCTTAGAGGGAACACTGCTTGGAAGGTAAGCAGGCTGGTATTTGGATGGGAGAGCACCAAGGGATACCCAGGGTCACTGCACAGAGACAGGCAGTGGCAAACCACCTCTGACGGTCTATTGCCTTGAAAACCCTACAGGGTCCCCGTAAGTCAGCTATGACTTCCTGGCACTTTCCGCCACCATCATAGATATCCCCCCTCCCTCAGGCCCAATGCAGCACTCATTTTTGGAAATTGCTTATTTTTGTATTTTTGCCCCATTTTGAGGTCAGAACCCTTTGGGGGCGGCTGTCAAAACAGCCCAACACCCGGGAACAATTGAAAGTGACCGGTACGATATGATGCAACGCTGAGCCCAATTAAAAACCAGAGCGTACACAGCAGCTAAGTATACTTTGCAAGGCGAGAGAGAGCAATCCCGCTCCCCATCCCAGTGTGGGCCAGACTAGAAGCCTCTTAAGTTGTTTCAGGAAGATAAGGAAGGTATTAGCCTGGTGGGCTTCCCTCAACAGGGAGGGCAGCTGCTGCTGCAGCCAAGATAGACCGGCCCCTTATCCCCACTACAGTAAGAGAGAAGAGAAGCAGAATCCTCCCGCCAAGATTTTGGAGCGTCCAGGGAGGCTGATATGGAAAAGAAGCGTGTTCTAGAGTCTTCTGGGCTTCAGGCTGCTCTAAAAGCTGTAAAGGTCTAAACCAGCCAGTTAAAATTGTACCCAGAAATAGATGCAGAGCTTCTGCAGTTGTTTCTACATGGATGGAACAGGCTGTCCCAGGTTCACTCCCTAATCAGATGAATGTCGTCCATGACAAAAATAGAAGCTCTCAATTAGAAAACCGGCTATATATTATTCATTCACTTTCTACATCCCCACCTTCCAGGAGCTCTCTCAAGATGGCAATTTTTTTTTCTCCCTCCCCCCCCCCAATCTTTCCACTTACCATTAGATCGAGATAGAATAGCAATCGGTTCCGAAGAAGGCCTTTATGTCATAGAGGTGACCCGGGATGGTAAGTGACCTTGCTAATTCATCTGTTGTATATTTAATGGCAAGTCCCTTGTGTTAATAATGTGTCATACAGTGTTCCTTCACTTACTGAGCCTTCACTTGCTGATAAAGACACGGACACTCTTCATGACTGTCTTGTTCAGTGATGAAGGCAAATTGTGCCCTTTTGGCATTGTGAGTGATAGAGCTTCAGAGAAAATCAGATAAGAACTCTTGGGCTAGTTGAAATACCCCAGTATGCAAGGAGACAAACCAAGGTGAACATGACCCTTTTCTACCAATACGAATGTAATGTCTGTGCCTGAAAATTGCTGTGCTCACAGGGCCAAACTCAGTGAAGCAGCACCAGTGGCCCAACCCTTGGCCACCAACAGCATTTTAGAGGAGAAAACAACCATTTGAAAATTGCACAGTTTGGTGTAGTGGTTTGGTGAGAGCCAGTTTGGTGTAGTGGTTAAGTGTGCGGACTCTTATCTGGGAGAACCGGGTTTGATTCCCCACTCCTCCACTTACAGCTGCTGGAATGGCCTTGGGTCAGCCATAGCTCTGGCAGAGGTTGTCCTTGAAAGGGCAGCTGCTGTGAGAGCCCTCTCCAGCCCCACCCACCTCACAGGGTGTCTGTTGTGGGGGAGGAAGGTAAAGGAGATTGTGAGCCGCTCTGAGACTCTTCGGAGTGGAGGGCGGGATATAAATCCAATATCTTCATCTACCTCACAGGGTGTCTGTTGTGGGGGAGGAAGGTAGAGGAGATTGTGAGCCGCTCTGAGACTCTTCGGAGTGGAGGGCGGGATATAAATCCAATATCTTCATCTACCTCACAGGGTGTCTGTTGTGGGGGAGGAAGGTAGAGGAGATTGTGAGCCGCTCTGAGACTCTTCGGAGTGGAGGGCGGGATATAAATCCAATATCTTCATCTACCTCACAGGGTGTCTGTTGTGGGGGAGGAAGGTAAAGGAGATTGTGAGCCACTCTGAGACTCTTCGGAGTGGAGGGCGGGATATAAATCCAATATCTTCATCTACCTCACAGGGTGTCTGTTGTGGGGGAGGAAGGTAGAGGAGATTGTGAGCCGCTCTGAGACTCTTCGGAGTGGAGGGCGGGATATAAATCCAATATCTTCTTCTTCTTCACAGTGGCAGCAGGTGATCTTATTCTTACCCCTGCCCCACCCCACCCCACCCCCACACACATGTGCATTTTAAAAAGCGCAAAGGAGCAAAGCAAGATCACTACAGGCCTCATCAGGATTGGGCCCTCATGGCAATTTTGAAATTTCTGTTTTCTCCTCTTCAGATGGTATCAGCGGCTACATGTCGGCCTCATGGCCACCATCACTTTTAGTTCGTCCCACAAATCAGACAAATGTGACCGGCATATATGCTAGCTTGCCAGTGGTTTCTGGCACGCGCCAAAAACCTTGATGGCTTCTGTAGTTTTCCGTTGTTATTTATTTATTTTTTAATTATTACTTTAGCCTTCTATCCCGTCCTCTCTGCAAGCAGACTCAGGGCAGCTAACAATCAATCCAAAACATTTACAATTACAGTTTAAAATGATAAAATAACAATTAAAATACATTTCATGGCGCTGCTCAACTTCAGTATAGGCGGCATCTTTTTTTCTTCTGACGGTGGCCCTATAGTGATCGTGGTTCCTCAGCAGCGTAGGGTGGCAGTCCTCTCTCGGTTTAGGTGTTGAAGACCTGTCCAAATAGTTCAGTTTTACAGGCCCTGCAGAATTGAGAGATGTCCCGCAGGGCCTTTATGGTCTCCGGGAGGGCATTCCACATTGCTGCTGCTGCTGCCACTGAGAAGGCCCTAACCCATGTGGAACACAGTCTGGCCTCCCTCAGTCTGGGGATAGAGAGTAGGTTTTGTGTCCCTGAATGCAGTGCTCTCTGGGGAACATATGGAGAAAGGCGGTCCCATAGATAGGCAGGCTCTTGATCAAATAGGGCTTTGTAGGGCCATCCTTGAAGTCACCCCAGAATCTTCAGCTAACCCAGAACACAGGGGCACATGTTTTATCTGGTGCTAGCAACAGAACGGTAAGCTTCATTTTTTCCAGTTTGATCCTATGCCAAATTTAAGAACCTACGCATAATGTTTCGAACCTCAAATATTAAGTGCTAGGATGCAAGAGAAGACTTTGACCTCTGGGTCCTATTTGTGAACTCCCAGAGGAAATGGTTGGCTCCTGCGGAAACTAGATACTGGACTAAATGTTTCACTGGTTTCAGCTAACAGGTTTGTCCTTATGTTTGTACATTCTGTAGGATACGGAAAGAGAGAAAATACGATTTACTATGCAATCCTGAACAGAGTTGCACCATTCTAAGTCCACTAAAGTAAGCAAGCTTATAAGGGTGCAACTCTGCTTACAGTTGGCATTTGTTCTTATGAAGTTCTAATTACTTACGTTGTAAGCCAACATTACCCTGACCTGGATGGCCCAGGCTAGCTTGATCTCACTGGATCTCAGGAGCTAAGCAGGGTCAGCCCTGGTTAGTATTTGGATGGGAGACCACCAAGGAATACCACTATGCAGAGGCAATGGCAGACCACCTCTCTTCATCTCTTGCTTTGAAAATCCTGTGGGGCTACCATAAGTCAACTGAATTGACAGCAAGAGAGAGAGAGAGCTAGCATTGAGCACCAAGCTCGTAGCCACGGAGGTGGGGGGTGGCCTCCCCACCCAACCCCCCCTTCGACTTTTATGGCCTCTCCTTTCCCCGATGCTTTGGCGGCCCCCGCTCTCTCTACTGCCACTTCTCTGGCGGCCCCCAATTTCCCCGCCACTCTGGTGGCCCCCATTCCCCTCAGCGCAGCACCTCCCCCTCCCTCCCACCCACCCAGTGAAGCACAGACTCCTGGGGCTCTTTCAAGGGCTCCCTCGCCCCCGGCCGATCAGATGATTGGCTGGAAAAACCGCCAACAGAACTACACCAGCTTTCCAGCACACTCAGCAAGTTAAGTGCTGGCTGCCCCAGCGCTGAACATGCTGAGCAAACTGGAAAGCCAGCGTAGGAATTGCTGGCCTCGGTGCGGCTTTTCTTGCTGATCGGCGGGGGCACCTTGAAAGAGCCTCTGGAGTCTGCGCTTCACCGGGTGGGAGGGAGGCGCCGCGTGGAGGGGGACGGAGGCCACCAGAGCGGCAGGGAGATCGGGGGCCGCCAGAGAGAAGGGGGCTCCCACACCTAAAAAGTTTTTCCATGCCCCCCCCAACTAAAATTTTCTGGCTACAGGCCTGTTGAGCACCTTGCAGAAGAATGAAGTGTGAAGATAATTTATAGTAATTAAATAATGTTAAGACAACCTTGGTCAACCCAGCCCAGTGATATTACAGTAAACATACTTAAGCTTTCTAAAAACCACCCTGCTAGGTCTCACAGTCCACGTAGTCCAGCATTGTGTTCCAGGGCCGCCCAGTAGCCCTGGAGAGCTAGCACGTTGCTTCCTGCTACTGGTATTTTCAGAAGTTTAAAGTGCAAAAAAATGCATTTATTTTGGGTGCTCAGCGATACTCCCTCTAAGCTGTGGAGTCCTGTGAGCAAAAATTCTACTTACTGAGCTACCAGCATTAAAGTTGTGAGCTACTGCATAGATTAGTTTGCTCGGGAACCATTTTTCCTGAGCTAAGATCAAAAAATGTGTGAGCCAGAGGCTAAACAACTGTGAGGTAGCTCACATGGACTCAGCTTAGAGGGAACATTGGCGCTCAGTTGTTTTTATGCCAGTTCTTCCGTGTTTCCTTTGTTTCCCCCTTTCCATGACGGGGTTCCCATCTCCAACTCCCAATACACTTCTTTCCAGTTTGCTTACAGTGCAGCTCTTATTCTTGGTGTAAAATTAATGGGCTGTAGCCTACATCACTCTGCGTTGGGCCTCTGCGCTCACTCCTTGGGTCCTTCTGCCAGGCGAAAAGCCAGCTAAGTGGCCACATTGTCCGTCCATCCCCCCATGGAGAAAAATATTGACACCTTCTCTGTGTGTCTTCCAGAAAGCTTTTGATAAAGTTCCTCATCAAAGGCTTCTTAGTAAGCTCGAGAGTCATGAAGTAAAAGGACAGGTCCTCTTGTGGATCAAAAACTGGCTAATTAATAGGAAGCAGAGAGTGAGTATAAATGGGCAGTCTTCGCAGTGGAGTGCCGCAGGACTCAGTACTGGATCCCATGCTCTTTAACTTGTTCATAAATGATTTGGAGTTGAGAGTAGGCAGTGAAGTGGCCAAGTCTGCAGATGACACTACATTGTTCAAGGTGGTAAGAACCAGAGAGGATTGTGAGGAACTCCAAAGGGATCTGTTATGGCTGGGTGAGTGGGCGTCAACGTGGCAGAAGTTGTTCAGTGTGGCCAAATGCAAAGTAATGCACATTGGGGCCAAGAATCCCAGCTACAAATACAAGTTGATGGGGTGTGAACTGGCAGAGACTGACCAAGAGAGAGATCTTGGGGATGTGGTAGATAACTCACTGAAAATGTCAAGACAGTGTGCGATTGCAACTTAAAATGCCAATGCCATGCTGGAAATTATTAGGAAGGGAATTGAAAACAAATCAGCCAGTATCATAATGCCCCTGTATAAATCGATGGTGCGGTCTCATTTGGAGTACTGTGTGCAATTCTGGTCACGCACCTCAAAAAGGATATTATAGCATTGGAAAAGGTGCAGAAAAGGGCAACTAGAATGATTAAAAGTTTGGAGCACTTTCCCTATGAAGAAAGGTTAAAACGCTTGAGGCTTTTTAGCTTGGAGAAATGTCGACTGCGGGGTGACATGATAGAGGTTTACAAGATTATGTATGGGATGGAGAAGGTAGAGAAAGAAGTACTTTTCTCCCTTTCTCACAATACAAGAACTCGTGGGCATTCGATGAAATTGCTGAGCAGTCGGGTTAGAATGGATAAAAGGAGGTACTTCTTCACCCAAAGGGTGATTAACGTGGAATTCACTGCCACAGGAGATGGTGGCGGCTACAAGCATAGCCAGCTTCAAGAGTGGGTTAGATAAAAATATGGAGCAGAGGTCCATCAGTGGCTATTAGCCACAGTGTGTATATATATATGTATGTATGTGTGTGTGTGTGTGTGTATATTGGCCACTGTGTGATACAGAGTGTTGGACTGGATGGGCCATTGGCCTGATCCAACATGGCTTCTCTTATGTTCTTATATGTTATGCTCATAAAGGGGCAAGAGAGTCCTGCTGTGCTGATGAACATGCCATCCAATAGGCATTTAGTCTGGATCTAGCCCTTACGGCATAACTGCTGCTTTTAGAGAGTCAGTTTGGTGTAGTGGTTAAGTGTGTGGACTCTTATCTGGGAGAACCGGGTTTGATTCCCCACTCCTCCACTTGCAGCTGCTGGAATGGCCTTGGGTCAGCCATAGCCCTGGCAGAGGTTGTCCTTGAAAGGGCAGCTGCTGTGGAAGTCCTCTCAGCCCCACCCACCTTACAGGGTGTCTGCTGTGGGGGAGGAAGGTAAAGGAGATTGTGAGCCGCTCTGAGACTCTTCGGAGTAGAGGGCGGGATATAAATCCAATATCTTCTTCTTTTAAACATGGCAGAGCATTACTAAGCTCCCCTCCTTGGTGTTCTAGCAGAATCTGTTAAGGACAGATCTCCTCAGTTGGATTCAGTGTTCCTTCTAAGCTGAGTTAGTGTGAGCTAGCTCACAGTTTTTTAGCCTCCGGCTCATACATTTTCATCTTGGCTCAGGAAAAATGGCCCCAGAGCAAACTAATTTATGCAGTAGCTCACAACTTTAATGGCACTAGCTCATCAAGTAGAATTTTTGCTCACAGCACTCCACAGCTTAGAAGGAGTACTGGTTGGATTGGAAGTTTGCTTTGGTTTATTCCCCAGTCGCCCCAAACATGGATTGGCTGCTATGGCGCTAATCACTCATAAGTCCTGGTTATGCAAACATTGCCATACCGGTATCATTGATGACCTCGCAGTTTGTACAACTTGGTAAGGTGCCGTTGTCTTCAAGCTCCCCTCTGCATGTCCGTGTTCCCTCAAACACTAAAATGGCAAAAGCGCAAGAAGATTCCTGTATTGAACATGCTGTAGTCATAGCAGCTGGAACCTTTGGCACTAGGACTGTTTGCCGAGAACGGCATTATTGACTGTGAAGCGAGAAGCCTGACAAAACTGTGCAAGCAATTTCTTTTTGTTTAAACTCAGCACAGCAAATAATAACCAGAGTACTGCTTGTGTATGAAGGTGAAATGGTGATGATAAAGATTTAATGAATCAAGTCTATGACTTGCAACTTGGCACGCTGAACGCAGGCCATGCTCTTGCACTCCAGCAAGGCAACGCAAACATTTAGGCAGGCAGGCAACAAGAGGCTTGTTGAGCCATTTGCTATGTTTATACCCAGGCCCTTTTTTTTTTTTTGTAGAAAAAGCCCAGGAACTAATTTGGATTTTAGGCCACACCCCCTGACATCACCATTGTTCCACACAGGGCTTTTTTGTAGGAAAAGCCCAGCAGGAACTCATTTGCATATTAGGTCACACCTCTTGATGCCAAGCCAGCCGGAACTGCATTCCTGTGTATTCCTGCTCAAAAAAAAGCCCTATTTATACCCCACCTTTTTACCCAGTGGGAACCCCAAGCAGCTCACTGGTGGACCTCCTGATGGCATCTGGGTTTTGGCGTCTTTGTGATGCAGAGTGTTGGACTGGATGGGCCACTGGCCTGATCCAGCATGGCTTCCCTTAAGTTCTTCTGTTCATGTTGTTCTCCTGGCTTCCATTTTATCCTCACCACACTAAACTAATATGTTGCGCTGTCAGGTAGGTTAAGCTGAAAGTATCTGATTGACCCAAGGTCACCCATGGCAGAGTGGGGATTTGGACCTTGGTCTCCCAGATCTATTCCAGTATTTTAACTACTACATCACCCTGGCTCTCTGACTTTAGCTGGACAGCTATGCCTTGGCATGTTGAGCTAGGGGATGCTCCTGTGGAAATGGGTGCTGGGTCCTAGTGCCTGCCCCAGTTGTATTTGTTGCCACCACAGCAAAGTTTCTTGCAGCTATCACTATTACTACAAACCACAGTCTGTATTCTGTCCACTACACCCGACTGGCTCTCATGTGTGGGACCAGTATACAGAACTGCAGGCCTTACTGGTTATAGAAGCCTCCTTTGCGCATTTTACATTTCCCTTTCATTGACGTGAAACAAGCATGGCTTTTGAAAGTGCCTTAAATGCCAGTGGTGACAACGAAGAGGAAGCAGCTGGCTGGCTAGGCCTTCGCTCAACATGGCATTCACCAGCCAGTAAATACGGTAATTGAAACCGAGTACCATTTCTCTGGGTTACAGAGATGCTTCTTCTGCCCCCCACCCCTCATATATATATATATCTGTCTAGAAGGTGAGGGTGGTTTCCAGACAGAATTATTTTTTTCTCTGTGCTATCTTATTTATTGCACTGAGTGAACTGTCTTGATGACTTGTCAACAGGGTTTCAGAAAGCCAAGTATGTCGGATGAATAACAGGTTTATGGACTGAAAATAGACTCCTGCTCCAATTGAGGGACGGTGGCTCAGTGGCAGAGCATCTGCTTGGGAAGCAGAAGGTCCCAGGTTCAATCCCCGGCATCTCCAAAAAAGGGTCCAGGCAAATAGGTGTGAAAAACCTCAGCTTGAGACCCTGGAGAGCCGCTGCCAGTCTGAGTAGACAATACTGACTTTGGTGGACCCAGGGTCTGATTCAGTATAAGGCAGCTTCATATATGTTCAATCCCCCCCCCCCTCTGGTTATCTTCTATTTTTGTATGTCCTGTGGCCACATTCGACAAATCTTCTCGTTCGAGCAGCTCCACTGACACCTGCAGGGCTGGTTCGAAGAACAGTGCCATTGCACACGCATCCCTGAAAGAAATAATTGTGTGATTCTCAATGCAGTATTTGCTAGGGAGCTAAGGGAAGAACAGAGTATAAATCCTGTCCCAGTTTTGTTTGTTAAGCAGATTAAAACAGTAAACACAAAACAGATGTGTGCTGTCACTATTGTGGACCCCCCCCCCTGGATTTTCTTGGCATTTTCATCCTACCTTTTACAGCAAGTATTACTGTAGCTACCATGAAACCAGAAACAACTCCCCCATCCTTTAAGTTTGGTCACTACAGAGGGGAGGTAGTGTGATTATGACCCCTTCGAAGTTAATAAAACACTCCTATGTTTTAGCAGAAATGGTTGTATGATCGAAGCTGTGCTGTTGAGACAGGAACGGCAGCTTGGATCCTATGAACAGGTTCTGCAGACACTTGATAGTCTCTGCCACGGAGCTCATTTCTTCTTGTGCAAGATCCCTGGTTTTCCATGAGCTCCTGTGCAAACAGAAGTGCTGGCACACGGGAAAGCAAGCTCCTGGGGCACAGACTTACCTAGCACACCCAGAAGTCGTCCACAGGATCCGAAACTATGAAGAGGTGATTCTGCCCTTTATCCTCTAAAGATTCACTTGCACCCTAAATTCTTAGGCTATCATCCACGTTACAGCATAGGTGCAGTCCCTGGGTACGGAGGATTTAACAGAATCACGATCCCCCTTCATTACTACAGCCCTTCTCCTCACTGCTCATAGTCCTGTGGTCATATACTACAAATCAGAAGGGTGTAGATATAGAAAGTATGCTCTGAGTTGGGGCCATTGCCAGGGTTTCTGATGCCCTAGGCCCCACCCCCGCGCCAGGCAGACCCAGGAAGACGAAAGCAGTGGGGCACTGCATGTGTTTGGAGCCTGCCCTCCTTTACGGCTGAAGATTCTGCGGCAAGGGAAGGCAGGCTTCGAGGAGCTCACCCTTGGGAGGAGGTGGCACTCTAGGCGGCCACCTACCTGGCCTACCCTACGCACCGGCCCTGCTCTGAGTCCACCCATTCCCTTTCAGTGGTCCACTTAATATAGGCGCATGTGGCCATTACTGAGCAGCGCACCCTGTCACATGCTTGTTTTGCTTTTGTGCAGGATTCCCACCATTTTAAGTCCAGTTGTGTGTTTTTATGTCTGCAGTTCCAGAAGTAAATTCAGCAGTGAACTGATGCTTTGTGCTTTCACAGAATTCTTATTCACGTGACATTTGGTTAATGCTAGTACCCAGCATTAGCGATTCATATTTTCATATCTTATAAGGTATAAATAAAGCACAGTGTTTTTCCTTGGAATCCAGCTTTACATCTTCCCTGCTCTCTTTTTGTTCCCTTAGCATGTGTGCCATCAGACTTTTCCAACTCACTTAAAGGATTGTTGAATATTCTCTTTAATTTTTCATTGCCTGTCTCCCCGTATTCCAGCATCTTGCTTTCTGTTTCTTTTCTTCATCAATAATGGAAGTGCTTTCTCTCTAAGAAGTAGGAGAGAGGCATTTTCGTTACTATATTTCATTACAAGTAGGGGGTTATTAGCAAGAGAGGATTGCAACAGACATTGACCTTCGGGATATAATGTGAAGTGTATTTGCTTTTCCCCCTGATACAAGGGAAATGGAAGCTTTTGCATATAAATGCTAGGACTCTTTAAGTACCTGTTTGTTCTTCTGCAAAAGTGGAAAGAAGGTAGACGCTGGGGCCACTGGCCAGTGTTGGATAGACAAGCTGGTGCTCTATCTTTATAAAGAGTTCTGGAAATTTTTGCGCTCTTATGCAAATACATGGATCTCTCTCTCTCTCTCTGAAACACTGATTAGTTATGTCTAAACCATTCCAAAGGTCATTCATGTGCTTGCTTTCTTTGTGAATTTTAAACTTACTGGAAGAGTCTGGGGAGTCTAATCTTTTTTTAAAAAAATTAAAGCATTTTAACTTGATAATTCAAAAAACAATACATAAACTATAGTTGGAACGTAAGTGATACATGCGAAGATACCAACCTGCAGTAGTATTCCTAGTCAATATACAGAAATAACCTGAAATGAATCTACATTAAAATAAATAAGTCTTTCAAAAATAAATTAACTTCCTATAATATGGATTCCATGGAACAATGTCATTCTCCAAGAAATATGTAACTAAAGGATACCACATGGATACTACATGACGTTCATATTGGTGAAACGTAATATTATAAGCTATCTTACACAGCATAAAAATTTCCTAGGGAGTCTAATTTATTTGTTTTTTTTAAGGCTATGTAAAATGGAAGTCCACTTCTTTGCACTCAGCAGTGAGTCCTGTTGCTGTGTTGGTTAAGAAGGTTGAAAAGGGAATCCTAGTAACAGCATTCCAGAGCCAATTTGGTGTAGTGGCTAAGTGTGCGGACTCTTATCTGGGAGAACCAGGTTTGATTACCCACTCCTCCACTTGCACTTGTTGGAATGGCCTTGGGTTAGCCATAGCTCTTGCAGAGTTGTCCTTGAAAGGGCAGCTTTTGTGAGAGCTCTCTCAGCCCCAGCCACCTCACAGGGTGTCTGCTGTGGGGGTGGGGGGAGGTAAAGAAGATTGTGACCGCTCTGAGATTCAGAATATAGGGCAGGATATAAATCCAGTATCTTCTTCCAGGAGGGTAGATGTTTTGGTCTGCAGCAGACGAGCTAGGCTCAAGTCCAGAAGCACTTTGGAGACCAACAAGATTTTTGGGGTACAGCCTTTCAAGAGCCACAGCTCTGACGAAGGGAGCTCTGACTCTCGAAAGCTTCTGCCCTGAAAATCTTGTCACCAGACTTTAATCTAGTAATGCCGTGTACTCAAGCTAAGCTACCTCTGCTTTTATGCTTGTGGACATGTGCCTAAATACTAGCTAACTGCTGGAGCTTGATATGACTTGATTCCTGTGTCCTTCTTCCCTTCACTCCCTTGACCCCTGCTGTCTTTCTTGCAGTGATCGTCCGAGCAGCCGACTGCAAGAAAGTTTACCAGATCGAGCTTGCTCCAAAAGAGAAAATAATTATCCTCATCTGCGGCCGGAACCATCACGTCCACTTGTACCCCTGGTCCTCCCTGGATGGGTCCGAAGGCAGCTTTGACGTTAAGCTCCCGGAGACGAAAGGCTGCCAGTTCATTACAACGGGGACACTGAAGAAGAGCTCGTCCACGAGTTTGTTTGTGGCAGCCAAGCGGCAGGTTCTCTGCTACGAAATTCACAGGACTAAACCTTTCCACAAAAAGTTTGGCGAGATCCAGGCTCCCGGCAACGTTCAGTGGATGGCACTGTTCAAGGACAGGCTCTGTGTGGGCTACCAGTCTGGTTTCTCTCTGCTGAGCATCCAGGGGGAAGGACAATCTGTAAACCTGGTAAATCCCAATGAGCCTTCACTCGCATTCCTCTCGCAACAGTCCTTTGATGCCCTTTGTGCTGTGGAGCTCAACAACGAGGAGTACCTGCTTTGCTTCAGCCATTTGGGAGTGTACGTCGACGTGCAGGGTCGAAGGTCGCGCATGCAGGAGCTCATGTGGCCTGCAACTCCTACTGCCTGTAGTATGTATATGGTTTTTTTCCCCCTGTCTCTGGCTTGTATGAAAATAATCAGCAAATAACTTTGTGTGTCTCTCTCTTAACAGTTTAGAGGGTTGGATACGAGCAGATTTTTCCATTGGTGGAAAGGTGAGGGGGTTTCCCTCTCACCATATGAAAGGGGTGGGGGCCACGTTTGGTACAATTTTGTCAGGCACATTCCTGGCCCATGGTGCAGATTTGATAGTTTCAGAGGGCAGTCATGTTGGTCTGCAGCAGATTAATTAGTTCCAGGTCCAGTAGCACCCTGGAGACCAATAGGATTTTTTGGGGGGGTCTGAGCTTTCAGCATGTTTTTGATGCGTTTTATAGGAAAGGCTATTTTATTCCTAGTGGAGTATTCCATCCGGCCCGTTTCCACTTGTGGTCTGAAACGGCACAAGCTCCAGATGGGTTTGGGAGGGGTGTAAGTTTTCCAGAGTCAAAGCTCTCTTCACAAGAAGGAAAGCCCACCTCACAATGTAAATGCTGTCCGAAGACGGAGTGGAGCCTCCCTGGAGTGTCCCAGAGTGAGGGAAAAGCACCTCTACAAATGCCAGTCATGATTGGACTAAAAGGCAAAAAGGTAACCTGTCCTCTCCTGACTGGTATAGTATTTGTATTTATTTTATTTATATCCCGCCCTTCTTGCCAAAGGCAGGCTCAAGGCGGCTCACAGGTTAGGGTCAAACAATGACCAAGCGAGATGAAGCAGCAATAAAACATAAGACATAAAAACAGTTATCAAAACATCAGTATCTATAGGTGCTAGCGCAGTAATTCAGACAAACAGATAGCAAATGGCTAGTTGGTTGGCAGTAGATGTTCCAAAGAGGACCCAAGGTCACCATAGTGTACATGGAATGGCTTCCTCAACTGCTATTGGTGCAGAGGGGCCGTCCCCCTTAATTTTTTTTTTTTTAAGACGCCTTTGCAAACCAGGACTCCCTTTTCCGTGGGTCTTTTAAGTTTGCATAATCCTGTCTGCCTTCCCTCTTGCCTTCTGGAGGGTCCACTTCCGAGCAAGTAACCAACCACCCTGTTTGGCCCAGTAGAGCTCTGGACAGTGCTGCTCTTGCTGCAACCACCCCCAGAGCTGCTGAACTTCTCTCCAGCATGGAGCCATGCTACTTAGGTTGCATGTTTTGCCTACTTGAGGCAAATCCCTACTAGCCGCGATAACTAAGTTTGTTTATATAGGGGAAAAGATACATCAGGACGATGGTATTTATGTCTCTCTCTTCTCCCCCGTGGGGGAGCCCTCACAGCAATCCTGTGAGGTAGGCTCAGGGCTGGTGTGTGGGAGTAGGCAAAGTAGGCAGTCGCCTAGGGCGCCACCTGACCTGGGCTCTCTGACACATGACTCTGGCTCCTGACCACTGTCACCTTGTCCTCTCCCATCACCAAGCTGCCCCCAACAAAGCCAAGCCACCCCCCTCTCTCCGATGTGTGACTTGGCCTCCTCCCAGCTCATCCTATCCCACCACCCTCCTTCCTGGCGTGGCTAGCAAGCACTTATTCTCACAATTTTTTAATAACTTATCACATTTTTTAGAAAAAAATTAAAATTAAAAATCAGTAAATTAAAAATGTGAAAAGTTTCAAGTTTGGCGCTCTTCATTTTCCCTCTGTATTTTTTAATAATGGGGGGCACTGTGGGTGATTCGCCTAGGGCGCCAGAAAGCCTAGCACTGGCCCTGGGTAGGCTCATTTGGGAGAGAGTGACTGGCCCATGGTCACCCAGAAAGCTTCTAGGGCAGAAAGGAGGGACCGAGATCTGGCTGTCCTAGAGCTGAGTCCAACACAGTAGCTGTTGCCCCACTTTGGCTGGGTGGAAACTCCACAGCCAGAGTCATACACCTTGGAGAGCCAGTTTGGTGTAGTGGTTAAGTGTGCCGACTCTTATCTGGGAGAAACGGGTTTGATTCCCCCCTCCACCACTTGCAGCGGCTGGAATGGCCATGGATCAGCCATAGCTTTCACAGGAGTTGTCCTTGAAAGGGCAGCTGCTGTAAAAGTTTTCTCAGCCCCACCCACCTCACAGGGTGTCTGTTGTGGGGGAGGAAGATAAAGAAGATTGTGAGCTGCTCTGAGATTCGGAGTGGAGGGCAGAATATAAATCCAATGTCATCGTCTTCTTCAACACCCGGATGTCAAGGACAGAAGGGAGAGGTGTTGCGTTCAGATTTATCACAATTAGAAACACAACCCCACACCCTTTTAGTCTCATCCAGCGTGTTTTTTTAAAGGGGTGGGGAGCATACCAGGTTTTTGAAGCCTGCCAGAAGCACCACAAACAGAAGCCATTGCATATTAAAAACTTTCCTCTGTGCCGCAACAGATCCCATTCCATAGCGGGGGGAGTCAGTTACCTTGATTCACCCTCAGTTGCTTTGGAAAAGGTTGTTTTGTAGACTGTTTCCCAGAGCCTCAGCACATCACGTTTCCCTTTGGAAAACCCCACTGCTTCTTGAGTTCACATTCTTTCCTTTGGGGGACCAAATTAGCCACCTCCAGCACTTCCTTCCTTCCTTCTCGTTATTTACTCAAGCAAGCTTGACACTGAATAGGTCTTTCTGCCCAGCTACAGCTGAGTCAGAGAAACCAATAAAGAAGGGCCTGTTGGTGCTTCCAGATCCTTCAGTTCTGTCTTTCTTGGTGATCTTCAGTCTGGAAAGTCAGCAAGTCAGGTTCAAAAAGGTAAAGGTAGTCCCCTGTGCAAGCACCAGTCGTTTCTGACTCTGGGGTGATATCGCATCACGTTTTCTTGGCAGACTTTTTACGGGGTGGTTTGCCATTACCTTCCCCAATCATCTGCACTTTCCCCCCAGCAAGCTGGGTCCTCATTTTACCAACCTCAGAAGGATGAAAGGCTGAGTCAACCTAGAGCCGGCTACCTGAACCAGCTTCCGCTGGGATTGAACTCAAATCATGAGCAGAGGGCTCCGACTGCAGTGTTGCAGCTTTCCCACTCTGCACCACGGGGCTCAGTCAGGTTTACATCTCTCAAATGGCAGCCAATTGGACATAAGAACATAAATCCCGAACAATTGAACATAAATCCCAAAGGCTTGTTATGGAGACAGCTGGACAACTGTATGTCTTCTGAACAAAAGTGAAAGGAATATCTTCTGTAGCATCACCTGTTGCCTTGACCGCTGATGGTGAAGGGAAGTGCCATCAAGTTGTAACTGGCATATGGCAACCTTGTAGGGTTTTCAAGACAAGAGACATTTAGAGGTGGTTTACTATTACCTGCTTCTGCATAGCCACCCTGGACTTCCTTGGTGGTCTCCCATCCCAAGTACTAACCAGGGCTGACCCTGCTTAGCTTCTGAGATCTAATGAGATTGGGTTAGCCTGTGCCCTCCAGGTCAGGGGTCTTGGTTACTAGCCGTAGCTGACATTTCTCTCCCACCTAATGGGCTGGATGTGGCATGGACATTCGAACTGGCATTGTTGTCCACATGACTTAGCCTGTTCCTTGACAGTCACCTAGGGCTGTGGCTCAGTGGTAGAGCATCTCCTTTGCATAAAGAAAGGTTCAATCCCTGGTATCTCTGGCTAAAAAAGATCAGGTAGCAGGTGATGTGAAAGACCTCAGCTCGGGAACCTGGAGAGCCACTGCTAGAGCAGACAGTACCGACCTTGATAGACTAAAGATCTTTCTCAGTATAAGGCAGCTTTACTTGTTCATGTGTGTTCACTTAATGAATATCTACTTCCTTGCTGCATTGCAACCTCTCTGTTCAGAAAACTGAGGTCTCTTCCCAACTTCAATTAATAAACAAACAAAATCACATTTCAGAAATGTGGATAGTGTAGGCTGAACTGGGAAGAGTTTAGGATATAGTTAGGCAAGTCCCATCCCCCTTGGTCTTAATTTTCCACCGGTAATATGGGAATGACTTGATTTGCAAACTGCAAGGGTGAAGATGGCCCTAAAGGGCCTCGCTCATCGTGTGAGCAGTAATGATTTATGTGAATGTGAACAGCTAAATCTCTGCAGCTAAATTGTTTACTTCATCATGGTCTGGAAGAGTTACATTCAAAGATTAGTTGTCAAGGTGGGTGAAGCCTTGTATCTGCAGTGCACCTTTTTAGACCGCTGGTCTGGATGAGGGCTCACATAATTTAAAGCTCCACCCATCAACTAGCCATCAGGAAGAAGGATTGCATAAAAACATAAGAAGAGTCCTATTGGATCAAACCAGTGAGACATCTGGTCTCAACTCCTGTCTCACACAGTGGCCAACCAGTTTTGGAGGTCAACTGAAAGGGCATAGAGGCTGAAGCTTTTTCCTGATGTTGCCTCCTGGTGCTAATCTTTGAGATTTCCTTTAGTCACCATAGCTAGTAGCCACTGTTAGACCTGTCCTCCATGAGTCTTCCTTATATGCCTTTAAAGCTGTCTGCATATGTGGCCATCAGTGTATCCTCTGGCAGCTAATTCCATTCTGTCTTGATATGTTGTTGACATGCTTTATAGCAGGGGTGGCCAAACTTGCTTAATGTAAGAGCCAGATAGAATAAATGTCAGATGTTTGAGAGCCACAAGACATGAACACCAGATGTTTGAGAGCCGCAGGGAAGGAAGGAAGGTGGAAAGAAAGCAAATAAATGGGGGGAAGGTGGAACGAAGCAACTTTCAGTGCATTCTCCAAGCTGCCAGCTGGCTTGGCTTGGCAAATGATTTAAAGAGAGAAATGCCTTCTCCAAGCCAACCAACCGGGCGGTGGGGACTTTAAGAGCCACACAATATGTGCGAAAGAGCCACATGTGGCTCCCAAGCCACAGTTTGGCCACCCCTTCTTTATAGGAAGGCGTATTTTATTCATAGCAGATTATTCCGTCAGGCACATTTCCGCTTGCAGTCTGAAATGGAACAAGCTCCAGATGAAGGTTTATGGGCTTCATTGAGATCTAGGCCTAGCAAGAGATGGCTTCAGCCAACCGTATGTGCTTGAGGAACAGTAGTGGAGGAATAGGATCGTGGTGCGCTCCTCTGACATCAAGCAAGCGCATCAACTTCTTCCGTTTGTCGTCTCTCTAGGTTGCAATTCATTCTATTTAACGGTCTACAGCGAATACGGCGTAGATGTCTTTGATGTCAACACTATGGAATGGGTTCAGACTATTGGCTTAAGGAGGGTAAGTGGCTTGCCTCTTCCCGTACACTGAAAACGCCTTCTCGGTTTGGTGAAAAAATGTCTCTGCGCTAATGTCAAAGAGGAATTGATGTTTCTCTGTCTTCACCTTTGTGACAGATCAGACCATTAAATGTGACAGGCACGCTGAACCTCCTGAGCTGCGAGCCCGCTCGGCTAATCTACTTCAAAAATAAGTTTTCAGGTTAGTGTTTTGGGAGTGGGGATGATGGTGAGATGAAGAGAAGTTCTTGCAATTGCATTTTAGCGTGCCGGAGTGCTGTGGGGAAAGGGAAGCAGGGCTGTATGAAATCGGAAATGCAAGCTTCACGAGGCGGTCTGAGCAACTTAAGCTTTGGTTTTATGTAAGCTTTGTTTTAATGGGTGGGGCTTCTACTTAAAGGCATTGTTTCGGATTTTGGCTTTTTTAGGGGGGGAGGGGGGGTTTTGCTTGTCCTGCACTAAAAGCGTGATGATGATTTATTATTATTATTAGTTGATTTATATTCCGTCTGTTCCCCCAAAGGGGCTCAGAGCGGAGTACATCATAAATAATGAAATCACAACAGCATCACAATAAAAACCAGTTACAATATTCAGTACAACAGGATGGTCAGCAAGACGGTATAATAAGGTGGTATAGCAGGACAGTACAGCAGATCAGCTCAGTAGGATAGTATAGTAGGGGAGGCCAACCAATCTAATAGATAGATACCCACCGCCTCACCCCAAAACCTGGCGGAACGGCTCCATTTTACAGGCCCTATGAAAGGCATGCGGTCAAGTCACAGCAGACTCTGATGAGCCATGACGTTCCACCTCATGGGGTTTTCAAGGCAAGAGATTACCCAGAGGTGCTTTGCCGTTGCCTTCCTCTGAATAGCGGACTTGCTGTTCCCTAGTGATCGCCTGTCCAAATACCCTCCCAGCCTTGCTTTCAAGCAGTGATGAGATCTGGCTAGTCCAGCTGTTAGGGTTGCTGTGATACTTTAACAGAAAGGGAAGGAAGGCAGGTTGTTCCAGCGACAACATTTTCCGGTGGTTTATTTCGGACAAATTATATGCCATCATCTTTCTTACCTTATACATCCTTCAGCATCTGAGAATGGTACTTTACAGTGAGATCTAACAGTGCAATTCTGTATAGAGTTAGTCCGGCTGATCACTGAAATCCACTGTAAGACTTGGGTTGGGGGGAGCAAAGTAAGTGGAAATTGTAACTGGAGGTGAGGCGTGTGTGTGTGAATGTATTGTCACGGTGCATTCGGCCTCTGCAAATTCCTGGGCTCTTCATAATGAGTTTAAATTAACCCACTGCCTGTTTCTGAAGCAGAAGCCTCATTCATTCCAGCAGGGCTCCCACAGTCTTTCTGGCATATTATATCCTAGTCTGTGTAACCTCGCCATGTATTGTTACAGCAGGAGCGGCCCTGAGCGTGCCAGAAACATCCGATAACAGCAAAAAGCAAATGCTTCGCACGCGAAGCAAAAGAAGGTTCGTCTTTAAAGTTCCCGAGGAAGAGAGACTGCAACAAAGACGGTGAGCCTCTCTATCTGTCCCTCTCTGCACCTCTCACAGCAGCGGAGAATCTGTTTCTGCAATACAGCCACCTCTTGTCATGCCTTGTTTTCCAGAGAGATGCTCCGAGACCCTGAACTCAGATCCAGAATGATTTCGAACCCAACCAATTTCAACCACGTGGCCCATATGGGACCAGGAGACGGGATGCAAGTGCTTATGGACCTCCCACTGGTAAAGTCATGTGTTTTGTTTTGTTCCTTGGGAGCTGGTTGGCGTCACCGTGTGCCCAGCCGGATCCCACAGTACTTCAGGGACAAGCTGGCAGAGGGTCTTCCTAAAAGGGCAACTGTAGTCTTTAATCAAGCCCAGCATGAGACTAAGCAGATCCGATCAGATGCCAGTTCTCATCTCCCTGCTTGCAGGAATATCCCCAGGAGTGGGCCCATTGGCCTTGCATTTGGAATCCCTTGCTTGATTATCCCAAGCCTCCCCACAGTGAGGGGAAGGGAAACGTTGCAAGCCAAAACTCCCATTTTTTTGTGTCCAGACATGGAATGATGCCCCACTAGTTTCTGCCTAACCTGTCCTGACAGAAGAGTACACATGCCCAGGAAAACTAAAAAGTCAGCAAGCACCACTGCCATGAGTGCAGTCGTGTTTTTCTAAACAACCATTCTCTAGACCAGGGATGTCAAACATGCAGTTTGGGGGCCGAATCAGGCCCCTGGGGGGCTCCTATCAGGCCCCTGAGCAGCTGACTGTCATCTGTTTCCTTCTCCGTCTCTCTTGCTTCCTTCTACATAAAGGCTTGCTTTGCAAGGCTTGCTCAATTGCACAGGAACTACAAAGCAAAACCTCTGTTTTCTCCATTGACTGAGGCTCCTCCCTTGGGGAGGAAGGGTGGGGAAGCAGAGCTTGTTTTTCCAGACTCTCTCAATAGTACAGCAGAGCTACTGAGCCAAGCCTCTCTTCCTTCTATTAGCTGAGACTCCTCCTCCCCCAGTCTCCCAGGGAAGGAAGGAAAGAGCTGAGTTTCCTTTGCCCAATTCCCTGGATCCCATGGGAGAAATACAAAGAAAGCACCTTTAAGACCTACAAGTGCTAACATTTTAAGCATGTTTTAATTGTGTTTGTCTGTGTCCTTTATAAAGTTTATATCTCTGCTATCTAATCTTAAATAGGTACACACATGGCCCAGCCTGACAAAGTCTCATTTATGTCAGATCCGGCTCTCATAACAAATGAATTTGACACCTTTGCCCCCCCCCCTCTCCCGGTTTGTCTTGTCTAAAATAACAATGAATTTCCTTCTTCTTCATCCTCCCAACACTCTGCTCTAATATCACCTCCAACAGGCTTCAAGCACGTCTAGCAGATGAGCCCTATCTCTGCTGAAATCTTTCTCCAGAGTGCCCATTCCTCCTCCTCCTCCCCCTGCCCCTTCTCTGCTTCTGTAGCGAGGGTACGGGCAGCCCTTTTAGGAACTGAAGTGAGCTGAATAGTGCAGATCAGGGCCAGATCTAGGAGGGGCAGAGGGGTGTGCTTGCCTGGGGGCACCAAATTGCATATGGAGTCCATTGTATTCTATGGGACCATAAGACAGAATGGCCTGTAAGGGGTCGCCTTTTTTTATTCCCCCCCCCCCCAAAAAAAAAACATGTAGATCCGGTCCTGCAGGTCATGCCTCTCTGCTGACAATACAGCAAGCATTTTGGAGGTAGGGGGACAAATAGTCTGCAGGGAATTATTAATTTCTGTGTGAGCTTCTGCTTGCTCCCCTGAATCCTGTGCTCAAGGCAGCATGTTTTCAGCTGCGAAGACAAAACCCTGTCTTCCTCCGGTAACCTCTTGTAGGGGTCTGCAGGTAGCAAATGGAAAAACTCCCTGCCATTTTTCCCCCCACTGCAGTTTGTATTAATACTACCGCTATTTACTTATTGCAAGCGTCACAGCCAGAAAAGGAAACCATTTTCAGATTTCTGCATTTGGGGAAACCACAAGGCCTATTTCTGTGGCCAAGATGCACCAGTAAATCAGTTTCCTGGAAACCAGCAGGATTCTTATCCAGTCTGAAAGGGGACTTACGTTTGTTGCATTGGCTGCTTATTAGCCTGTAAAGGAAATTGTGGCATAAGAAAGGCAGTATCTGTGATTCTTCCACATAGGTTTGCTTGCTTGGGATGTCGGTTACCCTGCGGCCAGCAGTTGGGTGGAACCTGGGCGGACCTGGTATGGGTGGGATGGTGGACGATGATATACCCTTGTTGATTTTTTTTTTGAAGGAATACCTTTGTGTTACCTGAGCTTTTATTGGTTGAACAAAGCAGGTCTTGTGTGAATGCTGCTCCATAACGACATTGCGAATGCAGTATTCCTTTAAGGGTTTAAAAAAAGGGGAGGGGAAACTCAATTGAAAAAACGTTTCACAGAAAAGAAACTTCTGTTAAAAGCGTCTTGTCTGACTGACTGCCTCTCCCTTGCCTCTGCAGAGTGTCCTCCCATCTTCACAAGATGAAAAGGCTTGTCCTCCCACGACCAACATTTCACGCCAGGCACCACAGAGAAACAAAAGCTACATTTCTTGGCCTTCTGCAGGTAAGGATGGAAACTGATCTATTTATAAGCAGTGGTTTTAGAGAGGGCTCCCCCCACCTTTCCGGCTTGCCTTAACACTGGAGATTTTTAAATGTCTTTACCTTGCAGGTGGGGCTGATCTGGGAGCAGCCATGCCCTTGCGGAGCATGTCCGATCCGGACCAGGAGTTTGACAAAGAGGTGAGATCTGACGATATGCCCCTTTCCCCTCAATAATCAGTAGCAGGCTCTGACTGTCGTATGGGGAAAAGGTAAAGAGTCCCCTGTGCAAGCATCAGTCATTTCTGACTCTGGGGTGATGTTGCTTTCACAACGTTTTCTTGGCAGACTTTTTACAGGATGGTTTGCCATTGCCTTCCCCAGTCTTTTTTACACTTTCCCACCCAGCAAGCTGGGAACTCATTTTACTGACCTCGGAAGGATGGAAGGCTGAGTCAACCTTGGGCCGGCTACCTGAACCCAGCTTCCGCTGGAATCAAACTCAGGTCGCGAGCAGAGGGCTCCGACTGCAGTACTGCAGCTTTACCACTCTGTGCCATGGGGCTCTTGTCATATAGGAAGACCTGTCTTTATATGTTAACAGCCAATTGGTCGCAGCACATATATCACTGCATAAGCCGGATGGCCCAGTTTGAGAATTCCTGACCTCTAGATCCAGATTTCAGCTTTTTGAAGGGTTCACTTCTTAATACTGTTGTCTTAGCTTATGTATACAAGTTGGGAATCACTCCCTCTAAGCTATGGAGTCTTCTGAGCAAAAATCGAACTTTGTGAGCTACTGGCATTAAAGCTGTGAGCCGCTGCATAAATTAGTGTGCTCTGGGGTCATCCTTCCTGAGCTAAGACAAAAATGTGTGAACTGGAGGCTGAAAATCTGTGATCTGGTTCACACTAACTCAGTTTAGAAGGAACACTGTTTCCGACTTTTTTTGGGGGGGGGGTTGTCAAAATTTATTCCTATGTACGATTTGCACACTCATATTTTGGCAGTTAGCATCCGTGCAAGGCATGTACAGATTGTGAAATGCAAACCTCTCAGATGTTCTTTCTCCACAGCCCCTTGCCTTATCACATCTCCTCCAGCTTATCTTGTCTAAATAATTGCATTCTAGCCAAACTCGCTGTTTACAACCCCGGCGAAATCTTGTGAACCATATCTCTCGGCGATATCGCCTTTTAATCTGTTGGCTAAAAATAAATTCTGCCTCCCCCAATTAAATTGACTGCCACAGTAGCAGTTCTTCTGTGAAGCGGATGCATTGTTAAAGAGTTTTAACTGCATTCTGGAATTAACTGGGAAATCAGCCAACCCCGGCTAAGAAAAAGGGAAGCGCTTGCCTGTAGGAATCCCAGTGAGCCCCCCAGGGTAACTAGAAAATGCAATGGGGTTAATTGTCCAAAGGGGCTTGTCCAGCAAAATGCCTTCTGTGCCAGTTTGGTGTAGTGGTTAAGTGTGTGGACTCTTATCTGGGAGAACTGGGTTTGATTCCCCACTCCTCCACTTGCACCTGCTGGAATGGCCTTGGGTCAGCCATAGCTCTTGCAGAGCTGTGCTTGAAAGGGCAGCTGCTGTAGGAGCTCTCTCAGCCCCACCTACCTCGCAGGGTGTCCGTTGTGGGGGAGGAAGATAAAGGAGATTGTGAGCCGCTCTGAGATTCGGAGAGGAGGGTGGGATATAAATGCAATATCATCATCATCATCATCATCTTCTTCAACTACGTTTGTAGCCTTTCTGGCAGCGTTTTGACTACTCCTTGTGTCGCCAGTCATCCTTTTTCAGTTCCCCTTGGGCTGCCCAGGGCCACTGCATAAGGAACTGGCAGGTGGGGTTCGTTGGCTGGTTGCCGTGAGAACCCACCTTGCTCTTGCTTTTCCATCACACTTGGGAGCAAATTAGAGAGGCTGCATCCTTTGTATAATTCTTGCGACCCACCCCTTATGATCAAAGTTGTCTTAAGAGTGGGCTGGGGTGGGGGGTGGGAAGAGGGGTTTGTGAATGTTCTGCATTGAGCAGGAAGGTCTCTCCTGACCCTGTGATTAGGATTCATAGGAGGTGACTGACATCCATTTTGGGCTGCTTTAATCCTTTCTTTTCTGCTTGCTTCTGTGCACACATGCGTCCCTCCCCTGCACAGCTGGTTTTCTACCTGCAAGGGCACAGAGGAAGGAGAGAGAGTGGGGTTTTGGGGGGGACTGGGCTGTGGATTCTTTAGCAGGTGTGGAATAAGGAGTGGGTTTTAAGAAGGGGGTTGAAGGAAGGGGGACTCTTTGTATCTGTCTGTCTGTCTGTAGGGGATCTGGCAGCTCCAGGCTGAATGGGCACCAAAATTAAGAAGCAGAGCTTAAGAACTTTTCAGAACGTAGGAACCAGGGCTGGTTCTCCATCCAAGCCACCCAAGCATTTAGGCTAATGGAACGAATAGCATTTGCCTCCCTCCCAGCAGTTCATGAGAAGGAGGGCAGGAAGGGTTGCATCAGTGCTCATGGATCTTTACTTACACGCCCAGGGAAATGCTGCTGATTGCCACGTTGGGGTCAGGCAGCAGTTTTTCTCCAGGCTGCTTTTACCAGGGATTCTAGAGGGTTTTTTGCCATCTTCTGGGCCTGGAGCAGCAAGGGTCATTGGGGGGGGGGGTGCGAAGAGGTATTTGTGAATGTCCTGCATTGTGCAGGAAGGTCTCTTCTAACCCTGTGATGATGATTCATAGGAGGTGACTGGCATTCCCTTCCAGCCCTGTGCCCTAACCAGCTGGTTCTTGGCTTGGCTGTGCCCCACCCCACAATTCCGTGTCCAGGTTGTGGGGTGGGAAGAGAAGGGAAGGGAAGGGAAGAGTCCAGGCTGATAGCAGCACAAACCTCAGAGGGGACAACTGTGCCTAGTCTGGGGTGAGAAAGCACCTTGAATCTACCATGTTGGGAACAGAAGATGAAGCCTGCTAGATGAGGCCAGAGGTTCCATTTAGCTCAGCACCCTTCCCTTCCCACTCCTCATCTTTCCTTCAGCTGCTACTCTCCCGGACTGAAGGGGACATCCGAGAAGTGGGGTCAAGGGAAAGATCGCAGCAGTAAAGATGGCCAGGAAGCATTCAGCTGCCCTCTTTGAATTATACCACCCCCTCAAGCCATGAATGGCACGGAGCCTCATTGGAAAAGGTGGTTTCTGCTTCAGTCGGATGCAGTTCGAGTCCAAGGTGCATCTTGCTACCAGATGGCCATATGCATTAGTCTGGCTTTACTCTTGTTCCCATAATGTATTCTTCTTGCGGAATGGGAGCCTGGTTGCAGAACCCTCAGGACATGAGCGTTCACTAGGAAAGTCAACACTTTTTACTCTGTGTTGGGTTGATTGTCAAATTTGAAATGCGTTACATCATTTAAAAAAATTACTATAGTTCTGTCTCTCCTTTTTATTTTTATAGCCTGATTCGGATTCCACCAAACACTCTACACCTTCCAACAGCTCCAACCCAAGCGGGCCCCCGAGTCCCAACTCTCCACATAGGAATCAGCTGACGTTAGACGGATTGGACCAATCGACCTGCGATGCATAACACTACAGCTGTGCCGCCCCCTCCTTCTCCCCCCCCCCCTTTCCCACTTGGGACCATCCGCTACTCCACGGAGTATTTGAGAACACAACTGTCTCCAACAGCAGTGCCAAGACTGATAACTGGATTTCTTAATGTTGCACCAAAAAAAAGGGGGGGGCAAATTCTGTGTCCAGATGGTGGGGGTGGGAGGGGAAGAGAATACTGAGGAGGAGAAAATTCTTTATTACTGGGATTGGGGGGGGGGTGTTTTTTAAAATCAAAACTTTATTCTTAAACTTACGGTTGATACTGTTTCTGCACAGCCGTGACACACTAAAGGCTACCCAGGAACGTGTCTTCATTCTGAAGCTGAAAAAAGAGCGAGAGAGAGGAATTGCTGGTAGTTCTTACTACTAAGCCTTGTCAGGAATATTATTTTTCTATAGGATGATGTAATGTCTTGTTAGCAGGAAATCCTTTTAGGAAGAAAAGAAACGGACTCTCCTGGACGGGGGGGGGGGGGGAGTTAAAAAAGCAGGGCTTAGTTTACATTGTTGGCGAAATATAGTCTTCCCTTTTTCCTGTCTCCCCCCCACCCCCCCACACACACCCTCCGAAGCTTAGGAAAAGGGTAGGAAGCTGTAGAGGCATTCCCAGCATTATTAGGATATGCTGGGAAGCCGAATGAAAACAAGAGGTTTTAGTTCGTGGCCTTTCCACTTTATTTAGCCATTACATGACATTCTCAGCTTTGTAAATGTCTTTCCCCTCCTCGCTTGGAGTCGTTGTACATAAATTCTCTTAACAGTAACATTTTATTCTTACCCTGCTTCCTTTCCTTTTTTTAAAAAGACCTCCTCAGCTGTTGTCAGTTCAGGGCAGGGCTTTTAAAACACAAGTAAAACACTGCTGTGAATGAGGGGGGTTTTTTCCTTTCTTTTTTCTTTCTTTTTTTTTTTACACTGCTGTTTCTGCTACCATCTTCTCTGACAACCTCGTAATTCCTTTTTGGGAGTATTTTTGTTTTGTTTTGTTTTGTTATATGTGTGTTATGTGTTTTTCCCAGTGTAAAAGATACACTACATTTTTTAAAATAAATAAATAAAATAGCTAGCTAGCGTTCTCTTGGGATCGTTCCCTATAAAAAGCTGCTTGTATCGAAGGGATTGTGTAGTACTTACAGCCATCCGTCTTATTTTATCGGTAACCAAAGTGGAAACGTTTGAAGGATGTGTATATGAGGGTGCCTCTTCTCCCCCCCCACCCACCCCCCTTCCTGACCACGCCCGGTTCATTGCATGAAACCCCCTCACCTCCCATGATTGCTAATCAGAAGTATTGATCATGTAAGAAGAGAAACAATGCACCGTGCACTCCTGTATATTTTGCTATGGCCCCACGTGCAGCAGTGACATTGCCTATTTGCGTGTGTATTTAATCTCATGCTTCCCATGTATTATACATTTAGTCCCCCTCCCCGGCCTCTCCTTCCCTTTCCAAAGACTTTTTTTTGTAACCATGTTTCATTTAACAGGCGTGTAATTAATTCTGTGGCTGGCATATCCAGTTTGTCATAGTCACATTAGTGTGCCTTCTGTGCCAATTTGATGACAGTCACTTTTTTTTTTTTTTAAATCCGGTTTCTACGGGCTAACGCTATCCCGACACGGTTAAAGCTCTCTTTTTTTTTTCCTGAAACACTGTATAGGACCAGGCACTTAATCTCTCTAGTTTTAAGCCGAGTGGGTTCTCTAGTCAACATTTAATTTTGTCACATTAAGTGTTTGACGATATTTGCTCTTTCTCAGATTCTCGGAGGCTTGCTTCGAGCCAGACACTACTACTGCTTTGGGGGGTTTTCTGGTTTTTACTCTTTTTTTAATGTAAGTCTAAAGTCTTTGTAATTATTGAATTGTGAGAACATTTTTGAACAATTTACTTGTCAATAAAGCAGAAGAGGGAGGTTTTAAAAGTTCCCGGTTGTCCTGTCTTTTGCTGGTGTGCATGTGGGGAGGGGGGAGGGGTGCATATCTGTCAAGCTCCTGGTTCCTGAGGGGTATTTTTAATTTAGTTTTAATGTATTTAATTGATTTTTACCCTGTCTTCCTCCCCAATGGGGATCCAAGGCGGCTTATGTCATTCTCCTCTCTTTCATTTCATCCTCACAACAACCCCTGTGAGGTGGGTTGTTTGAATCTCTCCTGAGGGAAAAGGTGCTCCAGAGAAAAAGAACCCTGAGCATTCCTGTCACTCTTGAGTTACGTTTTAGTATAACCCAGGGGTGGCCAAACTTGATTAGCGTAAGAGCCACATAGAATAAATGTCAGATGTTTGAGAGCTGCAGGAGCTTACAGGGCTCTTATTATAGGGCCTACTGTAATAAGGATTGGCTACATTAGGGACGTGTGGCCTTATATGCAAAGGAGTTCCTGCTATTAAAAAAAGCCCTGGATGTTTGAGAGCTGCAAGGAAGCAAAAGTGGAAAGAAAGGTGGAAAGAATGCAGCTAGATGGGGGAGAGAAAAGAGGTGGAAAGAAAGCAACTTTAACTATAAATACTTTCCCCAAGCTGACTGATGGGGCAATGGGGGCTTCGAGAGCCACACAACATGTGTGAAAGAGCCCTGTGTGGCTCCCAAGACAGTTTGGCCACCCCTGGTATAACTAGATCTCCTCAGAGCAGAAATACCCAGAATTCCCACTCCATACCTGCAGTTTCCACACCATTCTTATTTTCCATGGTAGGGAAAGGCCATGACTCAATAGAAGAGCATTCTTATTTGTATTTATTTACATTGTTTATAGTCCACCTCTCTCACTGGGACTCAACATGAATTATGCAGGGCAAGTTTGTACAGCCAACAGGATGGGGCATTCAGTAAACAAGGCAATGGGATTTGGATTATAGAAATCAGGAAGCTGTGGGGACGGAGGCTGGGTAGGGGGAGAGGTGGTCCCAGGGGTATGAAGAGCCAAGACCGCTTAGAAAGTCTGTATGCCATGTCTCCAAACCTAGTTGAGGCAGCTCACAGCTAACCAGGAGGGTTTGGAGGGGGAGGATTCAAAACTGGTCCCAATAAGAATTAAAAGCAAGATCCATAAAATTGATGTCAATCAAAATAGTCCATAAAAGCAAGCCTGAGTATAAAAATGGCTAAAACAGAGCCATCTAAAAGAAGAAGACAACTGCAGATTCATATCCCACCCTTCCTCTGAATCAGAGACTCAGAGCAGCTTAAAAAGGTAAAGGTAGTCCCCTGTGCAAGCACCACTCGCTTCCGACTCTGGGGTGACGTTGCTTTCACATTTTCACGGCAGACTTTTTACGGGCTGGTTTGCCATTGCCTTCCCTGGTCATCTACACTTTCCCCCCAGCAAGCTGGGTACTCATTTTACCAACCTCGGAAGGATGGAAGGCTGAGAACCTGGAGCTGGCTACCTGAACCCAGCTTCCCCCAGGATCAAACTCAGGTCGTGAGCAGAGCTTAGGACTACAGTACTGCAGCTTTAACACTACACCACAATCTCCTATATCTTCTCTCCCACAACAGACACCCTGTGAGGTGGGTGAGGCTGAGAGAGCTCCCACAGCAGCTTCTCTTTCAAGGACAACCTCTGCTATAGCTATGGCTAACCCAAGGCCATTCCAGCAGGTGCAAGTGGAGGAGTGAGGAATCAAACCCGGTTCTTCCAGATAATGAGTCTGCGCACTTCACCAAACTGGCTCCCTAAAAATTATGTCACCAACAGTCCACAAGGTCAGGGACATCTTCTTTGCTGCTTTCCCTGTGAAAGCTAAGGAAGGTCGGCCTTGGTCAGTAATCTGGGTGGGAGACCCACCAGGGAAGTCCAGCGTGGCCATGCAGAGGTGGGCAATGGGAAACTGCCTCTTGCCATGAAAACCTTACAGCTTGCTTTTCAGCTTAGAAAGTTTTTTGTTTTGATTACATTTTCCAACTACTGCTCCCACAAAAACTTACTCCAGTCTCTTATCATAGTTCCTTGTAATATTGTTAGTGCTATGACAAAGCTGTAGTATACAAATAAATTCAAGGGTAACCCAGGCTGGAGTTAGAGTCAGGTAGGTAGCCGTGTTGGTCTGAAGCAACAGAACAAAGTTTTGAGTTCCATGGCACCTTTAAGACCAACAGTTTAATTCTGGGTATAAGCTTTAATGTGCACATGCGCACACTTCCTGGGCTAGAGGAGTTAGAGTCAGGCTATGAGTCGGTGCGAGCCCTGTGCAAGCGCCAGTCGTTTCCAACTCTGAGGTAAAGTCGCATCATGACGTTTTCATGGCAGACTTTACAGGGTGGTTTGTCATTGCCTTCCCCAGTCATCTGCACTTCCCCCCCTCCCCAGCAAGCTGGGAACTCATTTTACCGACCTCGGAAGGATGAAAGGCTGAATCAACCTTGAGTCAGCCACTTGAACCTAGCTTCCACCGGGAGCGAACTCAGAGCCTGGACTGCAGTACTGCAGCTTACCACTCTGCGCCACGGGGCTAGGAGACCAAGGTTCAGATCCTTGATTTGCCATGGAAGCTCATCAGGTGACCTTGGATCAGTTGAACCCTCTCAACCAGATCTACCTCACAGGGCGGTTATCAAAAACTAAGTGTCATGATGATCTGATCCCTAAAATGTGTTGAGTCAGGTGATGTGAAAGACTGAAATGAGACCCTGGAGAATGGCTGCCAGTCATAGATGACACTGAGTTTAAGAGACCAGAAGTCTGACTTGGTATAAAGCAGCTGAAGGGGTTTTCATGGTCAGGGAGACTGAAGAGGGAGGAAGCAATTAGGGGGCTGAGGATGGAGAACTGGGACGTCATTTCAGGATGGAGGGGGAAGTTGCTGAAATTGCATCTTGACAGATGGAAATTTCATTGTTCACCAGGGCTTTTTTTTTTTTAGAAAAAGCTTAGCAGGAACTCATTTGCATATTAGGCCACACCACCTGACATCACCATTGTTTCATGCAGGGCTTGTTTTGTAGGGAAAAACCAGCAGGAACTCATTTGCATAACAGGCCACACCCCTGATGCCAAGGTATCCGGAACTGCATTCCTGTACATTCCTGCTAAAAAAAAAATCCCTGTTCACAGCCCTATAACCTGACATTAAGGACAGGGTGTAAAGGCACAGTGGTTAGAGCAGGGGTGTCAAACATGCCTGAGGGCCAAATCAGGCCCCTGGAGGGCTCCTATCAGCCCCCCAAGCAACTGGCTGTCATCTGCTTCCTTCTCCCTCTCTCTTGCTTCTTTCTGCATCTCAAGCTTTGCACGGCTTGCACAATCGCACAGGAGTTACAGAGCAAAACCTCTATTTTCTCTATTGGTTGAGGCTCCTCCCCCTCCAGGTTCCCTGGGGAGGGAGGAAAAGAGCCAGAGCTTCCTTTGCCCAATTCCCTGGATCCCATGGGAGAACTACAAAGAAAACACCTTTAAGACCAAAAAGTGCTACTGTTTTAAGCATGTTTTTAAAAAAAAAAAAAAAAAATCTTTAGTCATGTTTGTGTCCTTTAAAAAGTGTATATCTCTGCTACCTAATCTTAAATAGGTACACACATGGCCTGGCCCGATACAACCCAGCCCAACACGACTCAGCCAGGCCCAACAATGTCTCCTTTATGTCAGATCTGGCCCTCATAACAAATGAGTTCTACACCCCAGGTTAGAGGCTCATACTAGAAAATGGAAGACCCACGTTTGAATCTCCTGTCTGGCATCCGGTGTTACAAAGATCCAGCTGGAGGTGATGCAAAACCTTGAAGAGCCACTGCTGTAAAAGCAGGCCATACTTGAAAGACCTGTGAGGGACTGCTGCTGGGGCCCGCTGGGTGACCTTGGGCCCATCACATGCTCCCCACCTCAGCTACTTCACGGGATTGTGAGGATAACACAGAAGAAAGGTGAACCATGTAAGCTGCTGTGGGTTTCGATTGCAAAGGAGTATAAATGAAGTTAAGTAAAGAAAACCTGTAAAGTTCCCACCAGTTCAAGATTTATTTCCGGGAGTAGTTAATCTCAGGGAGCATAGGTTACCTGACCCAGAATCCAACCATATTAACATGATCTGGCAAATGCCTCTCCATACCAATGCAGTCACTAGAGCAGGGGCGTCAAACTCATTTGTTATGAGGGCCAGATCTGACATAAATGAGACCTTGTTGGGCTGGGCCATGTCGGGTTGGGCCGAGCCATGCTGGGCTGGGCCATGTGTGCACCTATTTAAGCTTAGGTAGCAGAGATATGAATTTTATAAAGAACACAGACAAACCCAAATATATATATTGAAAAACTTAAAACATGCTTAAAATGTTAGCACTCATTGGTTTTAAAGATGCTTTCTTTGTATTTCTCCCATGGGATCTAGGGAACTGGGCAAAGGAAGCTCTGGCTCTTTTCCTCCCTCCCCAGGAGCCTCAACCAATAGAGAAAATAGAGGTTTTGCTCTGTAACTCCTGTGCGATTGTGCAAGCCGGACTGGGGGGGAGCCTCAGCCAATAGAAGGAAGAGAGGCTTGGCTCAGTAGCTCTGCTGTGCAACTGAGAAAGCCTGGTAAAGTAAGCTCCCAAGGGAGGAGCCTCTGCCAATTGAGAAAACAGAGGTTTTGCTCTATAGCTCCTGTGCAATTGAGCAAGCCTTATAAAGTAAGCTGTGATGCAGAAGGAAGCAAGAGAGACGGAGAAGGAAGCAGATGACAGCCAATTGCTCGGGGGCCTGATAGAAGCCCTCCGGGGGCCTGATTCAGCCCCCAAACTGCATAGAATCATAGAGTTGGAAGGGACCTCTAGGGTCATCTAGTCCAACCCCCTGCACAATGCAGGAAACTCGCAAACACTTCCCCCTAAATTCATGGGATCTTCATTGCTGTCAGATGGCCATCTAGCCTCTGTTTAAAAACCTCCAAGGAAGGAGAGCCCACCACCTCCCGAGGAAGCCTGTCCCAAGGAAGCCTGAAGCATGTTCGAAAACTCCTGCACTACAGTATATTAGAAAGTGCCTCTTGCATATCATCCATCCAGACACGTGGCAGGGCTACTATTATCTTTCACTGGCAGTATATTCTTGTGGAAGTCAATTGCTTTCTGGAGCGAAGATTCAGTTAAACCTAGAGAGCGGCATTCTCTGCCCTACCTGACAATATGCATTTTCCCTGCTGGAGACTGTCTTTGGATTAATGGATCAGAAGTTGAGATCTAACAGCTTGGTGGGCCATTACTGCCAAAAGGAGAAACTAGTTAACAAATAGCTTACCTAGAAACCTTCACAGAGCATGAATGAACAGGTGGGAAACGAGGATTTCCGAGCAGAAAGCGGTTACATAGGATTGCAGATCTGATACTAGCGAGTATGGAATTTTCGTTACAGAGAAAAGAACTTTTGATTGTCGTTGGTTATCACTGGCTTACAAGGAAAACCTTAGAAATTCTGTGGGCCTGTTGCCTTGGGGACTTTGATGATGAGAAACACGCGCACACATCTCGGTCGCCATACATTTTAACAAACACTGTAATTTCCTGGGGAAATACACTGTTTCCACCAGAGGGTGACTAGAGTGCAAATGATGCAGCCTATCACTATAATTTAGCAAAGATCTGGGGAGACTGTTTGGATATTTGGTTAATACAGCAAGAGTTCTCTCAGTCATAGAAGCATGATATTGAGTGTAGTAAATAAATTTTCCAATACGTATATTGCAAAAAGTAAAACTTACATTTATTCAGGTATATTCAGTTCACATTCAGATTGCGATTGAAAGGAGAGAGAGAAGAGTGCTTTCCCTGTCATGTAACCAGACAAACTAACATCATATGTATGGACAGGGCTTTTTTGGTAGGAAAAAGCTCAGTAGGAACTCATTTGCATATCAGGCCACACCCTCTGACATCATAATTGTTTCACGTGGGGCTTTCCTGTAGAAAAAGCCCAGCAGGAACTAATTTGCATATTGGGCCACACCCTCTGTCATCGCCATTGTTTTACACACCTTTTTGTAGGGAAAAAATAGCAGGGACTAATTTGCATATCAGGCCACACCCTCTGATATCATAATCGTTTCACATGGGGCTTTACTGTAGAAAAAGTCCAGCAATAACTCATTTGCATATCAGGCCACACCTTCTGACATCACCATTGTTTCACATAGGGCTTTTTTGTAGAAAAAGCCCAGCAGGCACTCATTTGCATATCAGGCCACACCCTCTGAGATCACCGTTGTTTCACACAGGGCTTTTTTGCATATTAGGCCACACCTCCTGATGCCAAGTCAACCAAAACTGCGTTCCTGTGCATTCCAGCTCAAAAAAAGCCCTGTGTATGGAAGTATGAGGGCATGAAGAGCCAGGCAGAGCCATGAAGAGCCGTGTAGGAAATAGAGGAAAACAAAGGGCACAGAGAGAGAAGGGATCAGAGGGCATCTCCCAGGTTAAGACTAAGACAGAGACATCCCGTTCAAGGAAATAACAATGAAGTCGGAGTCCAGAGATGTCTTTAAGACTAACAGAGTTTTATTCTGGGTATAAGCTTTTGTGTGCATGCACACGTCTTCAGATACATTGAAACAGAAGTAACTGGACATTACATATAGATAGAGGAGGGGAGGGTGTTGCCTAGAAGGGCCAAGTAGAGTCAAGATGCGTAAGTAACTGAGCAATAAATATAGCTGAGATTGGATGAAGGCAATTGGTAAGATCTGTGAACACCAGCAAATTAGCATATTGCATAATAAAGGAGTTTACAAACAGCTGTGAGAACTGAATGATGTTAGCAAGTATAGTGAGATAAGAAACCAGTATCTCTGTTAAGTCCTGGAGGTTCCAGTGTTACAGTGATATAGCACCCTCCATTGTCCAGGCATGCTGAGACACTCACTCCAGCAGGGAGGGCTTGTGGCTCAGTGTTATAGCACTTGTTTTGTACACAGAAGGATGCCAGGGGATCCCCTGTTAAAAAGATCCAGCTGGAGGTGATGTGAAAGACCTCTTTGTGAAACCTTGGAGACCCATTGCTGTAAAAGCAGGGAATACTTGATAGACCTGTGACTGTTGCTGGCACCCGCCTATGAGGAGGCATTATTTTTAAACAGCCACATGGAGATTAAAACTTCGTGGAGTGAATTAAAGCAACGTATTCACCACTAAATCACAATGCTGTTTGATAGCTGAATGCTCAAGTTATCATGCAGTCTTTTGCAGGGCACAGCTCTCAATCTCAAAGGAAGATGTGTTTGTGTGAAGTTCTGCCAAGTCACTTCTGACTTACGGCGACCCTGTAAATGAACGACCTCCAGAATGTCCTATCATGAGCAGCCTTGCGCAGGTCCTGCAAACTGAGGGCCAGGGCTGCCTTGACTGAGTCACTCCATCTTCTGTTGGGTCTTCCTCTTCTCCTGCTGCCAGTGCTTTTTTTGCAGCAGGAACTCCTTTGCATATTAGGCTACGCCCTGTGATGTAGCCAATCTTCCAAGAGTTTTAGGGTTGCCAATCCCCAGGTGGGGGCAGGGGATCCCCCGGTTTGGAGGCCCCCCTCCCGCTTCAGGGTCATCAGAAAGCGGGGGGGGGGGGGAAGGGGAGGGAAATGTCTGCTGGGAACTCTATTATTCCCTATGGGGATTTATTCCCATAGAAAATCATGGAGAATTGATCTGTGGGTATCTGGGGCTCTGGGGGGGGGGCTGTTTTTTGGGGTAGAGGCACCAAATTTTCAGTATAGCATCTAGAGCCTCTCCCGAAAATATCCCCCCAAGTTTCAAAAAGATTGGACCAGGTGGTCCAATTCTATGAGCCCCAAAAGAAGGTGCCCCTATTCTTCATTATTTCCTATGGAAGGAAGGCATTGAAAAGGTGTGCCGTCCCTTTAAATGTGATGGCCAGAACTCCCTTTGGAGTTCAGTAATGCTTGTCACAGCCTTGATCTTGGCTCCACCCCTATTGTCTCCTGGCTCCACCCCCAAAGTCCCCAGATATTTCTTGAATTGGACTTGGCAACCCTAAAGAGTTTACAGGGCTCTCAGTACAGGGCCTGCTGTAAGCTCCAGGAGGATTGGCTACACCAGGAGGGTGTGGCCTAATATGCAAAGGAGTTCCTGCTACAAAAAAAGCCCTGCCTGCTGCCTTCCCTGCTTCCTAGCATTGTTCTCAGTAGCTCTTATCTTCCCTCTGTACTCAGGGAGGGACAGTCTATAAATTTAAATTATAAATAAACAAGTAATGTGGCAAAAGTACAGTAGCCTCAGTTTAGTCATTTTAGAAGAAGAAGGGATTGGATTTATTCCCTGCCCTTCACTCAGAGTCCCAGAGCATTTACAATCTCCTTTCCCTTCCCCTCCCCACAACAGACACCCTGAGAGGTAGGTGGAGCTGAGAGAGCTCTGACAGAAACTGCTCTTGAGAGGTACAGCTCTGCAAGAACCGTGGCTGACCCAAGTCACCCAGCTGGCTGCATGTGGAGGAGTGGGGAATCAAACCCAGTTCTCCCAGATTAGTGTCTGAGCACTTAATCACTGCACCAAACTGGTGTACACCAAACTTGGTCATTTTAGCTTCTAAGGAGAGTCCAGCCTTGATTTCACCTAAAATAATAATAAAGGTAGTCCTCTGTGCAAGCAACCCATGGGGTGACGTCACATCTACAACCCACTTATTTGTCTTTTTGGTGGTCCCTGATATCTGTAAAACTCTCCTCCAGTGGTCCTAGGAGTAGGGCAGTCCTGACTTTTGTGTGAGTTGAGGTCTGACAGTTCTTTCAGGGGCTTACTGGTTCACTCCCAGCTGGAAGAGTTCTGTTTTTTCAGTCTGGATTGGAAGGGGGGAAATCATGGCTTGGTAACAACTGGGGCTTATTCCCAGGGGACAAGCCCCTCCTCCGGCTGGATTGATTTGGAGAGACCGACCCTGCTTCTGGAGGAGGAGCCACTTCTCATGAGTCCTGGGCCACTGAGAAAGAAGAAAGAAGACAAATCTCCCATTATTTTTCAGGTGATAATTCCTGCACTTTCTCAACTGTTAAAAGACTGAGCCGGTGTGAAGCTCACAGTGTTGGATTCTAAGTTGGCAGCCGTGTTGGTCTGAAGCAATAGAACAAAGCAGGAGTCAAGTTTTTAATGGTTTTTTTTGTATTGACATACTCAAATAAGGTATATTGGCTGCTTGTCTCATTACATATACTAACCCATCTTCCACTATATTTTAAGATATTCTTTTTTCTAATGGCAGACTACAATGATGTTTATATGTGTGTTACATGTTTAAATTAAACCTCTGAGAAACAAATGCCCTCATTTTAAACCCAGAGCTAACATTACAACAGGCTCTTATTTATGGCACTTCACACCTAATGACGTAGACATCGACCTGCTATTCTGACTTATATTGCCCCCTTGTTGATGCAGCGCAGTTAACATAAACTAACAATCACCAGACCCCAAACTGGGATTATTTTAATCTGCTAACAAACGTTTCCATGATTTTGCATACTAATTCATTGCCCACTTTCTCTATACTTAGGACTGCTCGCCATTCCATCCTATTGTCTGATGAAATGTGCTTCTAGCACACGGACGCTTACATTCTGAATAAAACTTGGTTGGTCTTAACGGTGAAACTTGACTCCTACTTTGTTCTAGTGTTGGATTCTGTATATCAGGGGTGGCCAACGGTAGCTCTCCAGATATTTTTTGCCTACAACTCTCATTAGCCCCAGCCATTGGCCATGCTGGCTGAGGCTGATGGGAGTTGTAGGCAAAAAACATCTGGAGAACTACTGTTGGCCACCCCCGCTGTATATCTGTTCTGCAAGAGCCAACCCACAGTTTATGGCAAAGTGTCAAAGGCACTATGGCAGTGCTTGCAGCCAAATGGCCTAGCTCAGGGGTGTCAAACTCATTTGCTATGAGGGCCAGATCTAACATAAATGAGATCTTGTCGGACCTGGCCATGTGCGTCATAAAATGTAAGGTGAGGTCAGCCAGGCAGGCCGTCGGCATGTGCTTTCCTCCAGGCCCGCCTGAACACACAGGTTACCACCCTGCCCTTGCTTTCCCGGGTCTGCTAAGGGTGGGTTCGGGGCCTAGGGCACCAGGAACTCTGGTGCTGGGTGCTGGGCCTAGTCTAGTGATCAAAAATTTTTACTTTGTGAGCTACGGCATTAAAGTTTGCTCTGGGGTCATTTAAGATAAAAATGTGTGGGCCGGAGGCTAAAAAACTGAACTAGCTCACGCTATCTCAGCTTAGAGGGAACACTGGAAGGGAACATTTCCCTGTTCTGTAGTAGCCTCTTACCACAAAAGCCTCATCCCATAATAGGGTTGCCAGGTCCGATTCGGGAAATATCTGGGGACTTTGGAAGTGCAGCCAGGAGACTTTGGGGGTGGAGTCAGGAGCAAGGGTGTGACAAGCACAACTGAACTATGAAGGGAGTTCTGCCCATCACATTTAAAGGGACCACACTCCTTCACCCAAAGGGTGATTAACATGTGGAATTCACTGCCACAGGAGGTGGTGGCAGCTGCAAGCATAGCCAGCTTCAAGAGGGGATTGGATAAACATATGGAGCAGAGGTCCATCAGTGGCTATTAGCCACAGTGTGTGTGTGTGTGTGTGCGCGTGTGTATTGGCCACTGTGTGATACAGAGTGTTGGACTAGATGGGCCATTGGCCTGATCCAAAATGGCTTCTCTTATGTTCTTATAAATGCCTTCTCTTCAATGGAAATAATGGAGGATAGGGCACCTTCTTTTGGATCTCACAGAATTGCACCCCTTGGTCCATTTTTTTTTAAACTTGGTGGTTGTTGTTGTTTAGGAAAGACATCAGATGGTATGCTGAAAATTTGGTCCCTCTACCTCAAAAACACACACACCTGAGCCCCCACCCCCCTGCTTTCTGCTAACCCTGAAGTGGGGGGAGGTACTCCAAACCAGAGGATCCCCTGCCCCAAATGGGGATTGTCAATCCTATAACTTGTACAATGATTAATATGTGTCACTGAGTATGCAATCAACATGGTGTCCAGTCTATGCCAGCTCCTCTTTGTATGAGAGAGCCAGTTTGGTGTAGTGGTTAAGTGAGCAGACTCTTATCTGAAAGAGCTGGGTTTGATTTCCCCACTCCTCCACTTGCAGCTGCTGGCATGGCCTTGGGTTGGCCATAGCTCTCACAGAACTTTCCTTGAAAGGGCAGCTTGGTGTAGTGGTTAAGTGTGCGGACTCTTATCTGGGAGAACCGGGTTTGATTCCCCGCTCCTCCACTTGCACCTGCTGGAATGGCCTTGGGTCAGCCATAGCTCTGGCAGAGGTTGTCCTTGAAAGGGCAGCTGCTGTGAGAGTCCTCTTAGCCCCACCCACCTCACAGGGTGTCTGTTGTGTGGGGGGGGGAAGGTAAAGGAGATTGTGACCACTCTGAGACTCATGCATGGGATGGAGAAAGTAGAGAAAGAAGTACTTTTCTCCCTTTCTCACAATACAAGAATTCGTGGGCATTCGATGAAATTGCTGAGCAGTCAGGTTAAAACGGATAAAAAGAAGTACTTCTTCACCCAAAGGGTGATTAACATGTGGAATTCACTGCCACAAGCATAGACAGCTTCAAGAGGGGGTTAGATAAAAATATGGAGCAGAGCTCCATCAGTGGCTATTAACCACAGTGTGTATACATATATGTGTGTGTGTATATATGTATATATATATATATATATATATATAATTTTTTTGGCCACTGTGTGACACAGAGTGTTGGACTGGATGGGCCTTTGGCCTGATCCAACATGGCTTCTCTTATGTTCTTATGTTCAGAGTATAGGGTGGGATATAAATCCAATATCTTCCTCTTCTTCTTCTTCTTACAATAGCGTTTGTTGTGTTTTACTTTTGTGTTTTATTACCTATTGTGTTCCGAGTCCGTTTCAAGGTGTTGGTATTGACCTTTAAAGCCCTATATGATTGGGGGCCTATCTATCTTTGGGACCACTTTTCTCCACATGTTCCCCAGAGAGCACTTTGTTCAGGGACACAACATCTACCGTCCATCCCTAGACCAAGGGAGGCCAGGCTGTGTTCTACATGATCTAGGGCCTTCTCAGTGGCAGCACCTGAAATATGGAATGCACACCCAGAGGCCATAAGGGCCCTGTGGGACCTCTCTCAATTCCGCAGGGTCTGCAAAATTGAGTTATTCTGACAGGCTTTTGGCACTTAAACTGGGAGAGGACTGCCACCTACACTACTGAGATATTGGAAGTACTACGAGTTTAACTGATAGTAAAGGACAATCCCGCCTTGGTAGTTATTTAACAGCACCATAAAATGGTTTTAAAATGTTTTAACAGTGTTTATTGCTTGAAGTTTGATCGTTTAATTGTATTTATTGTCTGAAATTTTGAAATTGTTAGCTGCCCTGAGTCCGCTTGCGGAGAGAGTGGGGTGGGGTATAAATTAAAGGTAATAATAATAATAATACTTTCGTAAGTCCCCAACTTTTAACTAATGCACATGTAAAGAAGTGACTCTTCTGGTAATCTAACGTGGATTCACTGCAATTTTAGATCCAACCAAGAAGGAAAGAATCTCTCTCCTCCCCCAAACTTTCTTCACTGCCAGTACATCTTTCAGAGGTGCAACAGATGCCCTCGGTTGTGTTTTTCCCCTGCCTTCAGCATGCTCAGGAGGCTCAGAATTGTTTGTTCCCTGAACTGTGCATACTCCGGTAATGCTGCTGCATCAAATCAAAAGGCCTTTTGAGGTTATTTCCGATCCAGGGATCTGCAGTGTTTATTTATTTATTTATCACCTTTGCCCCCAGGCAGCTTGCAAAGTCTGACCTCAAGGATGAACAGGAGGATTAAAACAGCATCAAAACTGCCGCAGCATCAGTTTGATGTGACAACTCAAGGCCAATGCAGACTTGATGGCAAAGATGCTATATGGAGAAGGCTGCAGTTTTTAAAAATGCAAACCCATTCCCTCAAGAAGCTTTGCAGAAGTGCTTTACACTACAGAAGTGGGGTAGGAAGACAAGGCCTCTTTCTCTCCCCCGGCTCCATATGCCCTTCCAGAACTTCAAAGCAACTGCTTGGGGCTACGAATTAGCATTTTCTTTGCATCCAGAGTGGCATGCCCCTCTTCATTTAAAAAAACAGCAAATAATAATAATTTTAAAAAGCTCTGACCTGTAGCCCTGGCAAGCCCAATCTTGTCAGATATCAGAAGCTAAGCAGGACTGACCCTGGCAAGTATTTGGATGGAAGACCTCCTTGGAATAACAAAGCTGGGAGGCAAAAGCAGGCTGTATCTAAGATCATAAGAGAAGCCATGTTGGATCAGGCCAATGGCCCATCCAGTCCAACACTCTGTGTCACACAGTGGCCAAAAATTTTTATATATATACATATACACACTGTGGCTAATAGCCTCTGATGGACCTCTGCTCCATATTTTTATCCAATCCCCTCTTGAAGCTGGCTATGCTTGTGGCCGCCACCACCTCCTGTGGCAGTGAATTCCACATGTTAATCACCCTTTGGGTGAAGAAATACTTCCTTTTATCCGTTTTAACCTGTCTGCTCAGCAATTTCATCAAATGCCCATGAGTTCTTGTATTGTGAGAAAGGGAGAAAAGTACCTCTCTCTCTACTTTCTCCATCCCATGCATTATCTTGTAAACTTCTATCATGTCACCCCACAGTCAACGTTTCTCCAAGTTAAAGAGTCCCAAGCGTTTCAACCTTTCTTCATAGGGAAAGATCTAGCCACATCTCTGAACATTCAAGCCCCGGTAGGGGATGCCAAAAGTCAACCATGACTTCACAGAGAGAGAGTGGCATAGCCCACCCCTAAGATCAATGCTAGGCTGGTTTTTTCTTTGGAAAATGGAAGGCTTGGGGTGACCATTGCCAGGCCATCCCAGCAGAACACATTGGCTTCCATTACCACTGTGTTCCCTCTAAGCTGAGTTAATGTGAGCTAGCTCACAGTTTTTTAGCCTCCGGCTCACACATTTTTGTCTTAGCTCAGGAAAAATGGCCCCAAAGCAATCTAATTTATGCAGTAGGTCACAAAGAAGAATTTTTCGCTCACAAGACTCCACAGCTTAGAGGGAGTATTAATTATAATTAACGGTACTCAAAACGCTCCAAGCAGCACCATGTGGCTTTCGCCAACTCATCTGTATCCTTCAACACAATTAACTGGAAGCAGCTGGGTTTAAAATTATTTCATACTAATGCTGAAAAAGAGACTCTTTCTTCATATATACAAATATACAACTACAAAGGCGCCCTTGTTTTTGTAACATTTGAATGGCATCTGAGCCACATGGAACTTCTGTGAACCGCCAAACTTAAGAATCAAGCAGGAGTCAAGTTGCACCTTTAAGACCAATAAACTTTTATTCCGAAGGTAAGCTTTCGTGTGCATGCACACTTCTTTAGACGAGGAATGGCGTACAGTAAGCAGAGCTACATATAACTTGTGGGGTTTAGAATGCAAAGTGGTACAAAGTTAAAATCCAGTAGCAGAATAGTAAAATTAACAAATTCAGAAAACCTTTGATCTGGGTTGCCTTAGCGTGGGAAACCAATAAAACAGTAACGTGTCAGAATGTGAGAATGTCTGTTAATTATTCTATTGCTAATAAGCCTGGGTTAAAAGGAGGGCATTTCTTTCCCAGAAGTTTTTCCTGTCCAACTAATTTACCTTTTAACATGTTAACATAAATATATACATCATTCTAGTTTGCCATTAGAAAAAATACATTAAAATATGTTGGAAGATGAGTTTAGTATATGTAATGTATATACTAAACCCATCTCTAGCCCTCACCTGCAGATTGGCAACAATATTTTCCCAGGAGGAAATGGCTGGTTTGGAGGGTGGAATCTATGACATTGTATCTGTCTGAGGTCCCAGCCTTCGTCAAACCCCACTTTCTCTAGGGTCCACCCCTCAAATCTCCAGAAACTACCCCACCTGGAGTTGGCAACCCTCTCCTCCTCAACCAACCATCAACTTACCTTTATCTGCCCCTCGGGCTTCAGTTTTCCATCTCCTCCCCCCACTCTACAGCCTCTACCTAGGAAAAGGGTAGTCTTTCTCTACAGTGGGGACCAAAGCAGTTTACATAATTCTTCTCTCCCCCTTTTGATCTGCACAACAGCCCTGTGAGGTAGGCTAGGCTGAAATCACCCAGTCTATGACTGGTCTGAAATCACCCAGTCAGCTTCCAGAGCAAGAACCTGGGTCTGGCAGACCCTGTTCTGAAGCACTAACTGCTAGATACACTGGCTATCATAGGGGAGCTGCAGCTGAACAGTAGCAAACAGCCAGACCTAGTTCAGTCATGCCAGTCAGATGGCATGAAGTCACCCAGAGGATGTAGGCCTAGTGTAGCCAACCTCCAGGTGGAGTCTGAAGATCTCCTGGCATCACAACTGAACATCAGACAAAAGATCTCTCTCCCCCTGAAAAAAAAAAACTGCTTTGGAGGGTGGACTCTGGCATTATATTCAGCTGAGACCTCTCCCCTCCCCTAACTCTAGTTTCCATACACTCTACCACAAAATCTCTAGGAATTTCCACCAACCTGGAGCTGGCAACCCTAGTCAGACTGGGCCCAATGAGTTCTCCTTCAAAGGCCAAAATAGGCCTGGAAAGGGCCTCCCTCCGCTTTATTGGCAGAACCAAGCTTGGAATACTATGGTTGCCTAGCAACAACCACTGAAGGAAAATGAAGGACCTGGTGGGATGGGCCAATAGGATGCAGAGGCAGCTTCCCCAGTGGCCCAGTTCTCATCTGTCCTGCAGCTGGGGGGATTGAGTGACACACAACTCAGCCAAAGGGAGGGTAGGTGAGTCATCACCAGTACAGCTTGGCTTTTATATCTATAGTATAAGAGAAGCCATGTTGGATCGGGCCAATAGCCCATCTAGTCTAACACTGTGTCACACAGTGGCCAAAACCCAGGTGCCATTAGGAGGTCCACCAGTGGAACCAGAGCTTCAGCAGCCCTTCCAATGTTGCCTCCCCACAAAACACCAAGAATACAGAGCATCACTGCCACAGACACGGTGCTCCAAAGAAGGTTACCCTCATGCACTGAAACCAGCTTTATCAGATGCCAATGAAAAGTCTTCCAAAATAACATATGCTTGAACATACTGTGCTCAACAAATTGACTAGATAAATGAATGTATGGATACTCATACTGATTTGCACACTCTTCAGAATTCCAGCTTCTCTAGATGAGGTTTGTTTATTAAGAGTGATTATGTTCAAGAAACATATCTGCACAGTGGATGGATCTCATCCTGAAAAGCTTTTATGAGATCATACTCTCAGCTTATGTAGATGGCAAATTCTCTGAAAGTCTACTTGAGTGATGTATGCATCTCTGTGGCCAATGGAAGACTGAAAATGCAGGGCTGGAACCTACAGATCCATTTGGCTAATGGTGGAGCTTTAGCATGTCTCCTTGGTTGGCAGGAGGTTCTGCTATTAGGGAAATGGAATCAGAGAAAACAGCTTACTGCATATTTCATTCAATTTATTTTATTCATATCCCACCCTCTCCTGCAAGCAAGCTCAGGGCGGGTAACAACGACGACAATAAAAACATTTAAAGAATAAATATAAATTAACATTAAGAACAATGTCCAATGTCAGTATCAGACGGCAGTCAAAACATTAGAAGAAACGAATAGACAATCTTCCATCAAGTGCAACAATAGATGTCAAAATAATACAGAGGAGTGGAACAAAAGGGCAAGGAAGAGAGAGCCGGTCCAGATGGTTACCATCAGGGCTTTTCTTTTGTAGCAGGAAGTCCTTTGCATATTAGGCCACACACCCCTGACATAGCCAATCCTCTTCTCACAGGGCCTACTGTAAGTTCTTGGAGGATTGGCTACATCAAGGGTATGTGGCCTAATATACAAAGGACTTCCTGCTACAAAAAAAAGCCCTGTCTACTGGGAACTCTATTATTCCCTAAGGAGAACGATTCCCATAAGGAATAATGGGGAATTGATTCCTGGGTATTTGGGGTTCTGGGGGGGATGTTCTTTGAGATAGAGGCACCAAATTTGCAGCATAGCATCTGATGCCTTTCCTCAAAACACCCTCCCTTTCAACGTGTGCAGTCCCTTTCAATGTGATGTCCAGAACTCCCTTTGGAGTTCAATTGTACTTGTTCCAACCTTGCTCATGACTCCACCCCTAATGTCTCCTGGCCCCACCCTCAAAATTTCCTGGCTCCAACCCCACTGGTCTTTCAAAGCTTTAATTGTTTAGAAATGTCCAAGAAGGTTAGGATCCTGACGAGCTTATGTCAAATAAATGACTCTTAGAACTTTTGCAGATGATGACTATGCAACTTCCAGAGACCCCTCAAAGAAGACCCTCTCCAGGGCTCCCTTTAAGCCAAGGTAAATCTCTTTTCAAAGTTTCCATGCAAGTCTTGGACTTTTCTCTCACTGAGAAAAGTAGGCAGTAGGCATTAATTTGCCTTCTACTACCCTGAACAAAAGTTCCAGCCTGCTCCCGTTATGAGAAGGAAAATGCCCAGAGATTCCTTGAATTGGACTTGGCAACCCTACTTGGATGAGAGGCCACCTAGGAAATCCAGGGTTGCTACAAATAGGCAGGCAATGGCAAACCATCTCTGAGTGTTCAAAGTGTTTTATTGTGGTAGCCATAGGCCATAACAACCCAGCAACCCTGCCCCAAGTATACAGTTTACTTCTAACCATAAAAATTAAAACATTTAAAAAAATACATAGTAAAATGCAGAACTAGGAACAAGATTTAAAACAAAAATAATAAAACGATGTGACAGAATGAGGCTATAACTTGGCCAAAATTCTTGCATGGGTGGCTGTGGTTATCTTCTTCCTTATTTTTGTTGCTAAAAAGATGAAAGTAGCCACCTTAAGGGTAACATCTGGAATGGCATCAGCCAATAAAAATTTAATATATTCCTCTTCTGATTTAGACTTTGTGAGAAATTGATTCAGCAGTTTGTTTCGAATGGGCCCATAGAATGGACAGGATAGAATACAATCAGCAGTATCTTCTATCTGATTGGTACCACAGGAAAAGAGATGCTGGTCTACAGGTATTTTTTTGAAATCTACCCTGAAGGTATAAGGATGGGATGGTTTGGAAACAGGCTTGGATAAATGCTTTTCTTAGAGGGGCGTTTGAGAGGTCAGCTAGATAGTGGGAAAAGGATTTATTTTTCTTGAACTGGGGATATCAGACAGAGAATTTAGATTGATGGATCAGATTGATGTAACGAAGGGCGTCCTTTTCAAAAATCCAGTCCCACAATTTACTTGGGTCCCAGCCTATTACCGACTTTAAAGAGGGTAAAGAGTACATTTGTAAAATGGGAGAAAGTAATTTGGACTACACATTCCTATTGCTGAAGTACTGAAAACTGTGTTTTACCAGGTGGTGGTCTGGAATACTACTAAGCTTCTTATAGCAGGGGTGGCCAACAGTAGCTCTCCAGATGTTTTTTGCCTATAACTTCCATCAGCCCCAGCCATTGGCCATGCTGGCTGGGGCTGATGGGAGTTGTAGGCAAAAAATATCTGGCGAGCTACCATTGGCCACCCCTGCCTTATAGCATCAAGTGCCTTATAGCATCAAGTGGGCTCTAGAGGTGATTGAGGGCAAACTGACTTCTAATCTCAGGTGTGGAGCAGGGGTACCTTGGGCATCTCTAAGTGTCTCTGGCCTTGAAAACCCGAAGGAGTCACTGTAAATCAGCTACCACTTGAAGAAGAAGAGCTGGGTTTTATATCCTGCTTTTCTCTACCCTAGTCTCAAAGCCAAAGTTCAAATACTTTGGCCACCAAATGAGAAGGGAGCACTCACTGGAGAAGACCCTGATGCTGGGAACGACAGAAGGCAAAAGAAGAAGGGGACGGCAAAAGATGAGATGGCTGGACAGCATTACTGATGTAACTAACACGAACTTGAGCAGACTTGAGAGGATGATAGAAGACAGGAGGGCCTGGCGTGACTTTGTCCATAGGGTCGCAAAGAGTCGGACTTGACTGTGCGACTGAACAACAACAGTCTCAAAGCAGCTTACAGTCACCTTCCCTTTCTCTCCCCACATCAGGCACCTTGTGAGGCAGGTGGGGCTGAGAGAGTTCTGAGAGAACTGGGACTGGCCCAAGGTCCCCCAGCAGGCTTCATGGGGAGGAGGAGGAGTGGAGAATTAACCCCAGATTAGAGCCATTGCTCTTAACCACTACACCATGCTGGCTCTCCTTAAGACCAGGGCTTTTTTGGTATGAAAAGCCCAGCAGGAACTCATTTGCATATTAGGCCCCACCCTCTGATGTCACCATTGTTTCACACAGGGCTTTTCTGCAGAAAAAGCCCATCAGGAACTCATTTGCATACTAGGCCACACCCCTTGACATCAAGCCAGCCGGAACTGCATTCCTGTGCATTCCTGCTTAAAAAAAAAAAAGCCCTGCTTGAGACCATTTCATGCCATTTTTGTTGAGGAGGAATCTCAAATCTAACTTAATCCTAATATAGTCCCCTTCACGTTCACCTTGTCAGACTTGCTCCCTGTCTGTTTCTGCATAAAGGGACACCTGGCGCTTTGGGGGTGATGACCTTGGTTCTAAAAATGACAGCAGAAGAAGGCAGGAGAAATGTGTATAGAGATGTCTTGAAAGCGCTCAGGTTACAACCTCCTCGCAGTAGGCTGCTTGATTAAATCCGAGGCTCACAGAATTAATTAGAACAGCATTGTTCAAAATTACACCATTAACATGCATCAAAATACTGCAGGGATCCTTCTGAGGAAAGGACAAGGTCAGGAAAGGCAAGCATTGTCCCTGGAAGTTGTGAGCCCACTTTTACTACACAAATTGGGCTGATCAACATATCACAAATCCCATAGGGAGGCATGAATGAGGCACACAGGTCTCTCTTGTTTCTGAGAATGGTTCAGTTAGCACAGCTGTCTAAGGTGTTCAAAGGCACTGCTAATCACAGGAGTGGGGCATACTGGTTAGAGCAGAGGTGGCCAAACTGGGACTAGTAAGCCACATGAGGCTTTCACACATATTGTGTGGCTCTCAAAGCCCCCACCACCCCATCGGCCGGGTTGGAAAAGGCATTTCTCTCTTTAAATCCCTTCCCCAAACCAAGCCAAGTCAGCAAGCATGGAGAATACATTTGTCTCTTTAATTCTTTCTTTCTTTCTCCCTCCCTTCCTCCTTTTCTCACCCTTCATTCCTTCCCCAACTCCCTCATCTATTTGTGCCCTCTCTCTCCAGCCCTTTCACTCTTTCTTTCTACCTCTTTCTTTCTTTCTCTCTCTTTCTTTCTCATCTGTTCCCAATTGAAGGGCTAGAGAATGTTTGCCAAAATATATCACTTCCAAGAAAAATTTCAGGAATCAAATAGTACCAGTTATCTATCTGTTCCGTTTATTACCATCAAAGATCTGCTAAAAATTGAAATAAAGAAGATGTTATGCCAGCAGCAGAAGGCTGCTTTTATTCTTGCCTGATGCTCTCTCTCTCTGTATGTGTAATAATATATAATTGCACAGTGAATCAGATGGGGATGTGATCAGTGTTTCAGAGCAAGTCCAGCTATGTTCATGTCTTGTGGCTCTCAGATAGCTGACATTTATTCTATGTGACTCTTATGTTAAGCAAGTAAGTTTGGCCACCCCTGGATTAGAGTGTCGGACTAGGAGTGGGACAATGGGATTCGAATCCTTATTTTGTCATGGAACCTTGAGCCCCCTCCGAACCTCTCAGCTGACTTCAAAAGATTGTTTGTTTTACTTATCTAAAATGTTATACATTTCAGACTATTTCCACCATTAAAACAGTTCAAGCAAACATTAAAACTATTTTAGTTACAAATATATATTAAAAATTAAAAGAAAAACATATGCACATAAACACAAGTAAATGCACAAACAGGGAGGAGGGATAATAAGCATCAATGAGAGAAAGGCAAACGAAACAAAAAAAGTCTTTTCCTGCTGACAGAGGACAACAGTAGAGGGAGACAGATGAGTCGCCTTAGAAGAGTTCCAAAGTTTTGGTGTCATGACCAAAAGGTGATTTCTGGGGTTGGCACACCCATCTAGCCACAGAAGTCTGGGGCAACTGAAGCAGGACCTCTGAAGATGACCAAGATGGTTGAGTTAGATTCATAAGGTGGTCTTTAAGATATGCTGGCCCAAAAGGTATAGGGCTTTAAAAGGAGAAGGGGAAAACAAACGTGGAATATGCCAGTTGCTGAAATTCTAGAAGCAAAGCAAAGTAAGACCCAGGAGAATCTCTGGACTGCACACCTGATCTTTCAAGGAAAGCATCACTCTTTGTAATCAGGCATTGTTTTCTGCCATCTGGTCCTCTGATTCTCTCTACCAACATCCAGGGCTCTTTTTCTAGCAGGAGCTCCTCTGCTTATTAGGTCACTCCCCCTGATGTAGCCAGTCCTCCTGGAGCTCACAGCAGGCCCTGTATGAAGAGCCTTCTAAGCTCTTGGAGGATTGGCTACATCAGGGGGCATGGCCTAATATGCAGAGGAGCTCCTGCTAGAAAAAGAGCTCTGCCAACATCACATCTGTTTGATCCGGATTGCTTTTAACCAACATCTGGCTCATAATAATCTCCATGCCCCTGTTCACAATATGGACTACTTCCTCTGGTTCTGTGGAAGAAGAGAAATGATGTTGGGTGTCACCTGTATATTGATGATACCAAACTCCTGTCTACTGAAAGATTCATGAATATGATAAATGGAGACAAGAGAGAACCCTGAAGAGCTCCAGGTCAGGTTGCTGTGACAATGAACAATGGGATCTGTCCTCCAGAAAGGACCAGACTGACCACAAAACAGCACTCATGAACTCCATCTCTGCAAATTGCCTAAGAAGGATATCCTGACTGATGTTATCCAAAGCAGCTGAGAGGTCCAAGAGAATTAATAAGGTTCCGTTCTCTCTGCTGTCTGGTCTAGAAAAAAAAAGCCACCAAGCAAAGCACCCGTCATCCCAAAACCAGGCCTGAAGCCCAATAAAAGTGGATTAAGAAAATCACTTTCCTACACATACACCAAAAGCAGCTGGAAATGACTACCACCCCCCCCCCCGCCCTAGTTTGGTGTAGTGCTTGGAGCCAGTTTGGTGTAGTGGTTAAGTGCATGGACTCTTATCTGGGAGAATCGGGTTTGATCCCCCACTCCTCCACTTGCAGCTGCTGGGATGGCCCTGGATTAGCCACAGCTCTCACAGAGTTGTCCTTGAAAGGACAGCTTCTTGGAGAGCTCTCTCAGCCCCACCTACCTCACAGGGTGTCTGTTGTAGGGGAAGGAGATATAGGAGATTGTAAACCACTCTGAGTCTCTGATTCAGAGAGAAGGGTGGGGAATAAATCTGCAGTCTTCTTCTTTTAGTTTAGATTGAAACGGATAGATGTGGAATGGTCTAGTGAAGCCTGGTCTCAGATCTCAGAAGCAAAGCATGGGATCAATGGTTTGTTATTAAGTATCAGGACCAAGGAAGTGTTCAGGGAGCAAGTGGAAGAAAAATCCTCTCCAAGGCAAAAAAATTCCACTTACATCCACTCAAGGGTGGAATTCTAGCAGGAGCTCCTTTGCATATTAGGCCAGACCCCCGCTGCTGTAGCCAATCCTCCAGGAGCTTATACGGCTCTTTTTTGTAAGCTCTTGGAGGACTGACTACATCAGGGTGGGTTTGGCCTAATATGCAAAGGAGCTCCTGCTAGAATTCCACCCCTGCATCCACTCAGTCTTACTGTAACTAGCAGCATCTAAGGCAGGGGTGTCAAGCATCTGTCCTGCAGGCCAAATCGGCCCACCCAGCACTTCAGTCAGGCCTGTGGGGCTCTCTTCTCCCCCACCTTGCCTGTCATCACCCTTTGAAGCTCTGAGGAGGCTTCCGACCTTCCCAGCTCCTTCTTCCTTCTCTTTACAGAGGCTAAGGCAGAAAGCAAAGCTGCAAAGAAAATGTGGAATGGATTTTCCATTCAGGCCTCTGGGCACAGCAGACCTGAATGGAAAATCCACTCCATGTTTTGCTTGCAACTTTATCTGTGTTTCAATGGAGTGGAGCTCAGTTTAACTTCCCAACATTCCTATGGCCAGCTGAAACTTCCTGGAGTTGTGTGCCCTTGCAAATCAAGCGTTGATGCTTTGAGCCAGCTTTGTCTCTGCCTAATGGACGTGAGAACTAGTGCCTAGTGAGTTCTCTAACTTGGAAACCCACAGTCCAAAGGGGAATATTACACTGGAGAGCCACTGTCAATCTGAGGAAATCCGGGGTGGGTGGGTGGGCTGAGGAGAGGCACCAGCAGCTATGCTGAAAATTTGATGTCACTACCTAAAAAAAAAAAACAGCTTCTCCAGAGCCTCAGATACCCATGGATCAATTCTCTATTATACTGCTTTTGGAACCAGTCTCTATAATGGAGTGCCCAGCGGCCATCTTGACCCTGCTTTCTGATAGCCGTGAAGCAGGGGGAGGGGCTCCAAACTGAGGGGGTCCCTTGCCCCTAACTGGCCCCCAACTGGCAACTCTGATCTGGGTGCATAGGATTGCCAACTTCCAGATGGGAGCTGGGGACCTCCCAGAATCACAACAGATCTCTGCATAAATCACTTATCTTTTATTTATTTAAAACATTTGTTCCCCTTCTCCTGGAGATAATGGCACCTTTGGGTGGTGGACAGCATGGAGGGTGTACCTTACCCTCCAATCTCCAAGTATTTCCTAACCCAGAGTTGACAAACCAATGCATGACTGTGAGGTGGGTTTTTGGGGGAGGAGGGGGGGCCAATAGCAGCTCTTCGGGGAGAGGGTTACTTGCTACACAGTGCCGGATTAAACACTGTGGAGGCCCCTAGGCAGTCAAAATCGCGGGAGGGGGGGGGCTCACAAATTACCTCAGAGTTGGAGTGCCTGCCCCACTGCCTGCAGCACCTGCTGCGGCCTGCAGGAACTTTCCCAAAAGCCCCTGTTGACAAAGCTGCGGGGGAGAGGCAGTAGGGTTGCCAAGTCCAATTAAAGAAAAATCTGGGGACTTTGGGGGCGGAGCCAGGAGACTTTGGGGGTGGAGTCAGGAGACATTGGGGGTGGAGCCAGGAACAAGGGTGTGACAAGCATAATTGAACTCCAAGGGAGTGCTGGCCATCACATTTAAAGGGACAGCACACCTTTTTAAATGCCTTTCTTCCATAGGAAATAATTAAGGATAGGGGCACCATCTTTTGGGGCTCATAGAATTGGACCCTCTGGTCCAATCGTTTTGAAACTTGGGGGGTATTTTGGGGAGAGGCACTAGATGCTATACTAAAACTTTGGTGCCTCTACCTCAAAAAATAGCCCCCTCAGAGCCCCCAATACCCACGGATCAATTCCCTATTATTCCCTATGGAAATCGTTCTCCATAGGGAATAATAGAGTGCCCAGTAGACATTTCCCTCCCCCCCATGCTTTCTAAAGGGGGGGAGGGCCTCCAAACCAGGGAATCCCCTGCCCCTCCCTCTCTCACACACACAAATACTTACTAGATCTTCTTCCTGCAGAACTTTACTTGCTGCGAAAACGAAAGCAAAAGAAAAGGGAGGGGCCGTTCTCCATGGAAACTATTACTGACCCTTTCCAATTAAGCCCTTCCTGTTTCCTGCGCAGCCTTAAAGGCACACATTTTACAAATGGATCAGGACCTCTACAACTACATGATGCCTACACGCATGTTCTCCCCCCCCCTTCCAGATTTTTGGAGAGTGGGGGAGGAGGCTGCAAATTCGGGGGTGCCCCACCGGGGGGGGGGCGGGTTGGGAAGCCTAAGAGGCAGAGAGAGGCAAACTTGGCAACGACACCAGCAGCAGCCACACCAGGCTAGTTGGGCAAAGAGTGGCTCAGTTGCTGGCTGCGCGTGCAGGCTGGGAGGGCTGCAAACAGGGAGGGGAAACGGGGGGGAAAGCCAGCCTGGGGCCCCTAAAGGCATGGGGGCCATAGGCCAGTGCCTGCTTGGCCTAATTGTTAATCTGGCCCTGTTGCTACAGGATGTCATGCTGCTAAATGAGCCGTTTTTCCCAATATCACGATGTGTCTTGAGAGAAAGGAAAGGGACAGCTCATCAGGGCCTCCTGATTTCCCCAGCCAGGTCTTTTCCCTCTTTGAACCAGTTCCCAAGTCCTCGCAATGACGACGTTTCTTCTTGGGTGATGGAACGTGTTTGTCTTCCCCCAGGAAGAGAACAGAATGTGCTTTGTTAGCAGGCTGACAGAACTGATCACCGCTTTAATTAAAATCTTTTCAGTAAGTGACCTTAAGCTCTCTCTCTGCTGTGGCTAATGCATTTCGAATTAATCCTCGCTCGCTGAGGAAATCCGGACTCCCAAATACCAAGGGGCTAACCTGGTCTTGATTTATGTCGACGGAAAGTGTCTTCCTGTTGTCAAGCTTTGCTTTTCACCAAGTTTTCCCTGACATCCCATCTCCTTACATCAAAACGTCTTCCTGGGACTCCGACTAGAGTTTGTTCTTGCACATTTGTATGAGGATTCCCCTCCCCTCCCCTCCCCCCCACCCCCCCTCAGTGAAGCTGGCTAAGAAATGGTGCTGAGCCGAGCAACTAGTCCTATAATTATTGTTTTTCTTTTCTTGGCCCACAGTGAAATTCTTCTTCAGCACACAATAAATTTTTTTTTTCTGCACTGTCACCAGAAACCACAAGGAAGAAGATGGAAGATTGCAGTTCTATACCCCACTCTTCTCTCTGAATCATAGACTCAGAGTGGCTTACAATCTTCTATATCTTCTCCTCCCATAACAGACACCCTGTGAGGTGGGTGGGGCTGAAAGGGCTCTCATGGCAGCTGCCCTTTCAAGGACAATTCTGTGAGAGCGGTGGCTAACCCAAGGCCATTCCAGCAGCTGCAAGTGGAGGAGTGGGGAATCAAACCTGGTTCTCCCAGATAAGAGTCTGCGCACTTAACCACTACACCAAACTGGCTCTTTTGCCTGCCCAATGACCATTTTGCCTGTCTGGGTCCAAATCCTACCAAAAGGAATCTTCACGGCTTGTCTCGCTAATCTTTTTGTTCACCATGCCTACTTGCCCACCTAAGTCCCAATCCTGCCAGGGAAAATCCAAACCATGGATTTCCTATACTATACTATATCTCCTGTTGTCATTCCATGGTCCCTGTCTACATAGATGTAGTCCTGAGTTTTGGATGGATAGAACAACCCTGAGAGAGCCAGTTTGGTGTAGAGAGAGCCAGTTCGGTGTAGTGGTTAAGTGTGTGGACTCTTATCTGGGAGAACCGGATTTGATTCCCCACTCCTCCACTTGCACCTGCTGGAATGGCCTTGGGTTAGCCATAGCTATCGCAGGATCTGTCCTTGAAAGGGCAGCTGCTGTGAGAGCCCTCTCAGCCCCACCCATCTCACAGGGTGTCTGTTGTGGGGGGAGAAGATATAAGAGATTGCGCTCTGAATCTGATTCAGGGAGAAGGGTGGAGTATAAATCTGCAATTCTTCTTCTTCTTCTTCTTCTTCTTCTTCTTCTTCTTCTTCTTCTTCTTCTTCTTCTTCTTTTTCTTTTTCTTTTTCTTCTTCTTCTTCTTCTTCTTCTTCTTCTTCTTCTTCTTCTTCTTCTTCTTCTTCTTCTTCTTCTTCTTCTATTGTATCATGCCAGTAGGACCAGGGGATCCCCTGGAATTGCAGCTCATCTCCAGACTGCAGAGATCAGTTCCCCTGGAGACAATGGATGTTTGGGAGGGTAGAGTGTATAGCATTGTACCCTACGGAGGTCCCTGTCCTTCCCAAGCTCCATCCCCAAATCTCCAGGAGTTCCCCAACTGAAGCTGGCAACTCTAACCCCCTCCCCCCTGCTGGTGGCCAACAACCTTAGTGGTACATCTAGTCCAACATCCTGTTTCACACAGTGGCCAACCAGTTGCACAGGAGTAGCCTATAGAATAGGGCATAGAGTGCAAGGCCTTCCCCAGTGTGGCTTTCTGGCACCAAAATGTGTGTGTTATGTGCTGTCACGCTGCTTTTGACTTATGATGACCCTATGAATTAATGACTTCCAAAACTTCCTATAGTTAACAGCCTTATTCAGGTCTTGCGAACTGAAAGCTGTGACTTCCTTTATTGAGCCAATCCATCTCATGCTGGGTCTTTCTTCACCCAAAGGGTGGTTAACACATGGAATTCACTACCACAGGAGGTGGTGGCAGCTATAAGCACAGATAGCTTCAAGAGGGGATTGGATAAACATATGGAGCAGAGGTCCATCAGTGGCTATTAGCCACAGTATATTGTTGGAACTCTCTGTCTGGGACAGTGATGCTCTGTATTCTTGGTGCTGGGGGGGGGGGCACAGTGGGAGGGCTTCTAGTTTCCTGGCCCCACTGTTGGACCTCCTGATGGCACCTGTTTTTTTCGGCCACTGTGTGACACAGAGTGTTGGACTGGATGGGCCATTGGCCTGATCCAACATGGCTTCCCTTATGTTCTTGCTGCCTTCAACCTTTCCTAACATGATTGTTTTTTCTTTTTTTTTTCATATGCCATTAACTGGGTTTTATTCTTGGGATTAGCTTCTATATAGCTCCTCAAAAGAACACACTAGGTGATCAAAACCACATCATCAATTGCTATATCAGTTCTCTGAGATACAAATTCACACATTATCTGTATATCTTCCCAATTTGGAACTTGAACTTCCCGAATCCGAACTATTCAGTCATCTAATAATAATAATAATAATAACTTTTTATTTATATCCCGCCCTCCCCGCCGAGGCAGGCTCAGGGCGGCTCACAACACATAAATACAATACACAGTAAAACCATAATACACAATAATTACAATTAGATAAAACCATCATTTAAATCAACTTATATCAAATTAACATTATGGTGCTATAACTCAGATCTTCTATAAAATTCATTGGCTAAAAACATCTTCAGCGAATCTATCTTGGCTCAGCATTAGGTGAAGGCCATTTTAAAGAGAAAGGTCTTGCAGGCCCTGCGGAATTGGTCCAAACACCGCAGGGCCCGCACTTCCTCCCTGGGAGCTGGTTCCACAGTAGTGGAGCTGCAATAGAGAAGGCCCGTTCCCCAGTAGTCTTCAATTTGGCCTCCCTTGGCCCAGGGATATTCAGCTGGTTCTTTCTAAGAAAAATGATCTGCCATGGTATCAAAGCAGGCAGCTCATGTTTCCAAGTAATTAGTCCATTTTCCACAGAACTGGTCCACCTCTTCCTTAAAGTCTTGTATTTGTCTCTCAGATTCATTTGAGCTTCTTAAAACTTGTTTTACATTAAGGCTCAAAAAAGATATACTGTTTTTTTTCTTGCAGATAATCTCTAATTTCTATTTTTATTAACATTTTATTGTATATATATTTTTAAAAAACAAGATAGATGAAGAAAATAAAAGCAAACATGATGACATTATTGTCTTTTCCAGTGATTCTTGTCTTCTCTGGCACTGGCATTTCGAGGTTTAGTGCTTCTGAAAATGAAGATTCTCATTAACCATTTTGCCAATTAGCCATTGATGGACCCTCTACTCCATGAATCTGTCCAATCCCCTTTTATAGCTATCTATGCTTGTGACCGTCATTACCTCCACTGACAGTAAATTCTCCAATCTAATTACTTGTTAAGAAGTATGTCCCTTTGTCTATCCTTCATCCACTGCCTCAGGTGTCTCAGGTTCTGGGATGCTGGCATTTTGGCCACCCGGTCTTTACCTCAAGGACATTGCAAGGTGATTGTTGTTGTTTTTCCTAGCTCCAATTTTTGTCAGTAAATCAGTCTCTGCAGAACCTTGTAGGGGTGGGAGCTACATCTGATTGAGGCAGGAAATGTCTTGGAAGACAAATTCAATTTTTGCCTGAACATCTCTAGTGAGCCATTATTCCAGAGACAGGTGTGTAATGCTTTTAAATGCTACAGAGTAGCTGTCGTTTTTTGGCAGAGCTTGTGATATATGTCAAAACGAGTTCCAAAGTCACAGGAAAATGAAGAGGGCTTCTAGCTGCTGTCACAAACACAAACCACCTTGCCTCTGAACCTTTCCTCCTAGCAGTAAGGTGTACATGGTGGTTGAATACAGGGACAATTCAGAGTCTGGCCCTTTTCAAATTCAAGCCTTCTGTTGCAACACTCAGGGTTTAGTCACACATGCTAAATCAGCGGTCCCCAACCTTTTTGGCACCAGGGACCGAATTCATGGAAGACAAATTTTCAACGGACGGGGGAGGGGAGGGAGGGATGGATTTGGGATGATACAATTTGATGAGCCAGTTTGATACAAACTGATGACCCAGTTTGGTGTAGTGGTTAAGTGTGCGGACTCTTATCTGGGAGAACTGGGTTTGATTCCCCACTCCTCCATTTGCACCTGCTGGAATGGCCTTGGGTTAGCCATGGCTCTTGCAGGGCTGTCCTTGAAAGGGCAGCAGCTATGAGAGCCCTCTCAGCCCCACCCACCTCACAGGGTGTCTGTTGTGGGGGGGGGAGACGATATGGCAGATTGTAAGCTGCTCTGAGTCTCTGATTCAGAGAGAAGGGTGGGGTATAAATCCGCAATTCTTCTTCAATTGTGCATTTTATTTCTATTAGTTTGGTGTGGTAGTTAAGTGTGTGGACTCTTATCTGGGAGAACTGGGTTTGATTCCCCACCTCCACTTGCAGCTGCTGGAATGGCCTTGGTTCAGCCATAGCTCTCACATAGCTATCTTTGAAAGGGTAGCTTCTGAGTAGAGCTCTCTCAGCCCCACCTTCCTCACAGGGTGTCTGTTGTGAGGAAGGAAGGTAAAGGAGATTGTGAGCCACTCTGAGTCTCTGAAATTTGAAGTGGAGGGAAGGATATAAATCCAATGTCGTCTTCTTCCTTTTCATCTTCTTTTTTATTATTATTATTTGTAATATAATATGTAATATAATAATAATATGTAATATATAATGAAATAATTATACAACTCATGACCCAGGGGTTGGGGACTTCTGTGCTAAATAATGCAGTTTCAATCTACCTCAGAAACTGCAAGTGGATTTTGCCATGTCACACAGCAAAATCCAGCTGGAAAGTGCCTTGAAAGTGCATTATTTAGTGTGTGAGAGACAGCAACATCAGTGTGAGAAAAGAACTATTTGTGTTTTGGAAGTTTGAAGGACCCCCTCTCCCCCACCCCAAGTTTTAAAACTGTTTTTTCTTTCTCCCTGGAAGTGGCAGGGAGCTGGGTCAATGGCCTACTAGATTACATCTATACATATGCTAACAGCCCTGGTAGGAAAACAAACGAAAGAATTTGATGCAAGGAAGTCTCCAGGTAAGTCCTGGAGATTTCACAGAATGCCTTCCAGAAGGGCTCCCAGGGTGTGCCTGGGCAGACTTAGTCAAGGAGGTGGAGGGAGTGATGTAAAGTGGGTGGAGACAGGAGGTTAAGAAAAATTCCCTGCTAGGGAAAGTTGTTCTCTTTTTCCTTGGGAAGCTTGGCTGAGGAGACTGCTGTGCTTTGGACTGCAAGCAGGCAGCCATCTTTTTCTGACCAAGCGGTCTCCCGAGTAATGGGATGCAGATAGGAACCTTGTAACTCTTATTATTAGCGCCTGCCCTATTTTGACATCAGGGAATGTCCAGAGCAGAGAAAGGGGATTGCTGATAGGGTTGCCAAGTCCAATTTAAGAAATATCTGGGGACTTTGGGGGTGGAGCCAGGAGACTTTGGGGGTGGAGCCAAGATCAAGGCTGTGACAAGCATAATTGAACTCCAAAGGGAATTCTGGCCATCATATTTAAAGGGACAGCACACCTTTTCAATGCCTTCCTTCCATAGGAAGTAATGAAGGAGAGGGGCACCTTCTTTTGGGGCTCATAGAATTAGACCCCCTGGTCCAATCCTTTTGAAACTTGGGAGATATTTTGAAGAGAGGCACTAGATGCTGTACTGAAATTTTGGTGCATCTACCTCAAAAAACAGCCCCCCCAGAGCCCCAGATACCCGCGGATCAATTCTCCATTATTTTTTATGGGAATAAATCTCCATAGGGAATAATAAGCGTTCCCAGCAGACATTTCCCTCCCCTCCCCCCGCTTTCTGTCGACCCTGAAGCGGGGGAAGGGCCTCCAAACCGAGGGATCCCCTGCCCCCACCTGGGGATTGGCAACCCTAATTGCTGATTTTCTTTTGAAATCCATTTGCTGATCTAGAGCTGTGTTTCAGGAAGCTTGTAAATATTTTATTTTCACTAAATCTTTTTTTGACTTCGGAAGTTAGTTCTCAGTCTCTGTACCGCCCAGATCTCCCACCGTCTTGGGTGCATGTGGTTATTTCTCGAGGGGAGCCCCAAAGTTGTAATTGGTCTCCACGGTAACCAGGATCAGTTTGGGAAGGGGAGCTAGGAACTCTGCCCCTCCCCCCGCAAGGGTCGGTGGGGGCAGCAAGTTACCCGAGTGGAAGGAAGAGTTGGAAATGCCAAAGGTGGCGGCGGGTGGGGGGAGCAGGGCAGGGTCTGCAAGTAGAAAGCAGGCCTGCTCCATCACAGGGGGAGACATGATGCTCTTATGCCGCTGAAAACCACTATGCTCTTTTTGTTCCCCTGTATTTATGAGACAGAAATCCTGTGCCATAGTAAAATTTATTTAGAGCTCACGTCATCAGATGCACTGGAGCAGGGGTGTCAAACTCGTTTGTTATGAGGGCCGGATCTGAAATAAATGAGACCTTGTCGGGCCATGTTGGGCTGGGTCATGTGTGTTCCTATTTAAGATTAGGTAGCAGCGGGGAGGGGGTTTTGTAGAAAAAGCCTAGCAGGGACTCATTTGCATATTAGGCCACACCCCCTGACATCACCATCGTTTCACAGGGCTTTTTGGTAGAAAAAGCCCAGCAGGGGCTTATTTGCATATTAGGGCACGCCCCCATCACCAAGCCAGCCTGAACTGCATTCCTGTGAGTTCCTGCTCAAGAAAAGCCCTGGGTAGTAGAGATATAAACTTTATAAAGGACACAGGCAAACACAATTAAAGATTTTTTTAAAAAAACAAACCAACCTTAAAACATGCTAAAAACATTAGCACTTGTTGATCTTAAAGGTGTTTTCTTCGTGTTTCTCCCATGGGATCCAGGGAACTGGGCAAAGGAAGCTCTGGCTCTTTCCTTCCTTCACAGCAGTAACACAGAACAATTGTGGAGTGACGGTTGAAACAGAATATAGGAAAACACCCGACACTAGGCAATTAATAATAGAGTCCCATGCTGTAATATTTCAGCCAAATCCATGGGAAGACCCCAGGGACTTATTACTTCGTTTCAGTTGTTTCAATCTTCCACAGTGGTGTGGGCTCTTCAATCAAGTCAATCCAGATGTCAAACTAATCACAATTTTACTTCTGATTTTCTGCAATTAAGCAATATGTGAACCTCCTGCAGAAGTTCTTCCCAATCTCTTGATTTCTTATCTTATCCACTATTCATGAGCAATGCAATTAAGCCAACATTTCATCTCAGACGTCTCTGTTGTCAAGAGATCAGCTGTAATTCTAAGGGATCCCCAGACACCACCTGGGCATTGGCAACCCTGTATCTTCCCAGCAGTGTTCCCTCTAAACTGAGTTGGTGTAAGCCAGCTCAGATTTTTAACCTCCAGCTCACACAGTTTTGTCTTGGCTCAGGAAGGATGACTCCAGAGCACTCTGCAGTGGCTCACAACTTTAATGCCAGTAGCTCACACACTAGAATTTTTGTTTACAGGAATCTGCAGCTTAGAGGGAACATTGCTTTCCAGCAGGGGTAATTTTGTAGAAAAATAGGTGGTGGAACTCATTAGCATAACTCATTAGCATATGCCGCTCCCCCAGCCAAAAGCAATCCAATGCAAGAAAGGAGAACCCCGGGCGAGTGAGGCCTGCTTGGGCTAGCTAGAGATCCAGGCAGCCCAAGCAGGCCTCGCTCACCTGGGGCTCTCCTTGGCCACCCCCCCCCCAGTCAAAAGGTCAACTAGCCACCTGCTGCCCAAAATTACATAAGAAGTGGAGAAAGGGTGGTGTAGACTTCTCCAGGGGTTAATGAGGGCTGCTGGGGGCGTGGCAAAGCCCCTGGTGGCTGGCTGACTGCCCGCTCTCCTAATCCAGGGATTGTTATGCAGTTGCACCTACTATTCAATGCACAGGGTAGGTGGGAAGGAGGAGGGGGAACCCTCAGAAAGGTTCAGGAGCTGTGCTCCTGTGAGCTCCTGCTGAATCTGAGGCCTGCTTCCCAGACTCTACTAAGTGGTCAACAGCCTCTGCTCCAAACAGTAACACTTCATTACTGGGATAATCCTTTTCTATATTCTTTACCACAGCTGCAAAAGTGAAAAATACTCATTTTTGAGCACGGTGTCAGCAGACTCCGCATAGGAACATACGAAGCTGCCTTATACTGAGTCAGACCCTCGGTCCATCAAAATCAGTATTGTCTACTCAGACTGGCAGTGGCTCTCCAGGGTCCCAAGCTGAGGTTTTTCATGTGTATTTGCCTGGACCTTTCTTTAGTGGAGATGCCAGGGATTGAACCTGGGACCTTCTGCTTACCAAGCAGATGCTCACTGTCCCTCCCCACATAGAGAGGGATAGAGATACATGCATGTGAGGGCGCCTGAGCCCAAAGATCCACCAAGTTCTTCCCCAGAGAAACGACTGTTTGTTGTATCACATGTACCACGGCCGTGTTACCTTTCCCTCTTCTTGTGCCTTTTTTCTACAGCACTAACACATTTATTTGCCAGCATCAAGAAACCACTTGGGGAATCAATCCCAACGAAGGCTGTGAAAGCAAATGTCAGATTCCAGTAACATGAAATGAGAAATTGGAGAGTTCCAGCCGCTTTAAGTAAAAGATTGAGGGAGAGAAACAGACACTGAGAAGTCTGCCTGGAGAATCCAGATAATCTCTGTAAAGAGGAGCCAGAGGAACAGCAAATGACTTTGAAACATATCTCGTGGCTGAGCGAGGGCTATTTCTCAAGGCACACAAATGACTGCCTGGCTTCATATACAGCCCTCGGATGCTGAGCCAAGCACAATGAAGGAAAATATGTGAGTTTTTCAAAGCTTTCGGGGGAGAATAAAGCACCTGCAATTTTGTGGACTGGATCTTTCAGGGTGCCTTGATACAGTGGTATATTTTGTGTATTACACAGACTTTCTGGTGAATCCTAGCATGGCATATTTGGTGCAGTGATGTCACTTCCAGGTCTTCACTGGAAGTGATGTCATACCATTGGCATGATGCACAAGTGGCAGCGGGTGGGAGACCTGGTCTCTTCTACATGTTGTCCAGAGGTAGCATTCCAGGGAGCATTTTGGCCTCCAGCCATTGGGAAGAGGCAAGAAAGTTGGTCTCCCTGGGCAGAGGTCCTTCTATTCACAGAAACAGTCCAACAGATCCAAATGAATCCTAGAGCATCATGTTTGGCATGGTGATGTTATTTCTGGGTATTTTCCATAAGCGATATTAATGTCATTGGTGCAATGTCATCTCTGTTCCTTTCTTCTTCCACCGGTCTCTCTAGGCTGGCAATCCTAGAGATAGGGAGGCCTCATTTGGGGCAGGAGCTCACAGGAGTGGAACATGTGGAATTCTCTGCCACAGGAGGTGGTGGCGGCTACAAGCATAGACAGCTTCAAGGCGGGGTTAGATAAAAATATGGAGCAGAGGTCCATCAGTGGCTATTAGCCACAGTGTGTATATATATATATATTTGTGTGTGTGTGTGTGTGTGTGTGTGTGTGTGTATATATATATATATATATATATATATATATATATATATATATATATATATATATATATATATATTTGTGTGTGTGTATATATAATTTTTTTGGCCACTGTGTGACACAGAGTGTTGGACAGGATGGGCCATTGGCCTGATCCAACATGGCTTCTCTTATGTTCTCTAGATTTTATTGTGCTCTTTCTTTCTCACCCATTCACCTGAAAAAATACTTGCTTCTGGGCTCCATTGCTCAAACTTCCTGTGAGAATTTTGCTGAACTCTAAGGTTTGATGAATTTTCTAATATTTCCCCCCACAAAAAATGGGGAAATAACCAAAACATATAAAGCAGACGGATGGAAATCCTCATCATGCCACTGTGGCCACATCGAAGAAAGTAATTTTAAAAGTACGATGGGAGTAAGGTTTTATTATGACAATTATAATTCAAGAAGTGTTTTAAGGTAGATGCTGTTGATATAATTTAGTACTCCTTCCGGTGATTTCAGGGATGTGTGGCACATGCAAATGAGTTGTGCTAATGAGCTTTGGCACCACTACAGTTTGGTGTAGTGGTGAAGTGCATGGACTCTTATCTGGGAGAACCGGGTTTGATTCCCCACTCCTCCACTTGCAGCTGCTGGAATGGCCTTGGGTCAGCCATAGCTCTCGAAGGAGTTGTCCTTGAAAGGGCAGCTTCTGTCAGAGCTCTCTCAGCCCCACCCACCTACAGGGTGTCTGTTGGGGGGAAAGAAGATAAAGGAGATTGTAAGCTGCTGAGTCTCTGATTCAGAGAGAAGGGCGGGGTATAAATGTGCAATTCTTCTTCTTCTACAAAATGACCCCTGAAGATAGGGAATCCCAAGGAACAGCATTTGGGTGGGAGGTATTCGGGGCTGCAGCAAGAAGGGAGATTTGAGAACAATGCATACTATGAGTGGCCAGCCTTCTGCATGAGGAAAGGCTTTGGTGGATCCCAGTAGATGTCTTCTACAAAGACAGTGGTCCATCCTCTCAGTAGTAACTACCGAGATGGGCAAAACCTCTCCAGATAACTTCATTCGTTTATGTCTTTTATACTCCACTTTCATTCCCAATAGGGACCCGAAGTGACTCACAACATTCTCTCCTTCTCCATTTCTCCCTCAGAGCAGCCCTGGGAGGAAGGTTAGGCTGCAAGAACATAACTGGCTCAAGAGCTTACAAGTCCTGCTTCCTGAGAACTGGAGATGCCAAGGCCTGAACCTAGGAGTTTTTAGATACACCCCACTACTGAGCTCTGGATCCTCCATGCAGAAGTGATGACTTTCACTATGGTGATATCACATGTGACCACAGCTAAAGAGTGAATGAACACTTAATCATTTCTGTGGAGAACTTATAACTTACACGTTGCAGCCCTGTGAGCTGTAGAGGTCAGTGTTGATTTGAACCCAGCTGTCGCTTCCCCTTATTACTGCCTGCATTGATCCAAACGAGAGCCAGTTTGGTGTAGTGGTGAAGTGTGCGGACTCTTATCTAGGAGAACCAGGTTTGATTCCCCACTCCTCCACTTGCAGCTGCTGGAATGGCCTTGGGTCAGCCATAGCTCTGGCAGAGGTTGTCCTTGAAAGGGCAGCTGCTGTGAGAGCCCTCTCAGCCCCATCCACCTCACAGGGTGTCTGTTGTGGGGGAGGAAGATAAAGGAGATTGTGAGCCACTCTGAGAGAGTGGAGGGTGGGATATAAATCCAATATCATCTTCTTCTTCTGCATTGGCCATATGACGATGCCATGCTTCTGGGAGAGCTCTCTCAGCCCCACCCACCTCACAGGGTGTCTGTTGTGGGGGGGGAGTAAGATATAAGAGATTGTAAGCCACTCTGAGTCTCTGATTCAGAGAGAAGGGCGGGGTATAAATCTGCTTCTTCATGTGGAGGATGCCAAACTAAAGTTCATTCCAATTTTTGGCCAGTTTGTGTTTCATGAGGTAATTTTCATGAACTGAAGAGCCACCACAAACTTCCACAAATTTTGATGCAGTTCATGGTGGTTCATGAATAGCAGAAAGCAGGGTTTTAAATGACTCTATGCTCTGTTGTTGGCCCTCCAGAGGAACTGGTTGGCCACTGCGTGAGAGATGCTGGACTAGACGGAGCATTGGTCTGATCCAGCAGAGCTGTTCCTCTCAAGAGCAGTTTCTGTCAGAGCTCTCTCAGCTCCACCTACTTCACAGGGTGTCTGTTGTGCAGAGGAAAAGAGAAAGGCGATTGTAAGCCACTCTGAGACTCCTTCAGATAGTGAAGGGCAGGGGATTCATCTCCTCCTCCTCCTGTTTAAACTCCCCAATGAAATAAAAGGGATTAAAAGACCTCAGAACATAAGTGTCGTATTATTTTAATTAAAACATGTATATGTCACCTTTCCACTCAAATAGGGTCCCCAAAGTGGAAAAACCAAGTCATTAAAACATTAAAAATGTGCCCACTATCATCATTTGAGGGTTGAAAGAATTGGGAAGAATCAGCTGTACACCACTGAGGCAAAAATATTCTACTATGATAACAATTCTTGCTGGATTGGGGTGAATCCTGGAAATGATGATCAATAGACTTGCAAATGGTATCATTCCTGAGTGCTGCCCAATAACTGAATATAGTCATCCCATAATAAAATTAGTGGCTATTTTGAGAAAGGTAAATGGAAAACTGACATTAAACACAATCTGCCAGGAATTTCTTCTCCTCAAGCCTATGAAAATGAACGGGAGGCTCTTACAGTCTTCCTGGTGGAGGGGTAATCCCTATGGAGACAAAATTGCAAGCAAAGAGGAGGAATCCGCAGGGTTGTCTTCATTGGATGGCTTTGCTCTTAAGTTCGAAGTTCTGTTTCGTCATATAAAGGATTAATGTAATAAACCTGGGTATTTTTGCTCCCCATCTCCTTTGGGGTCTCCTCCACAGAATACGCACCCTCTAAAGCCTAGAAGAAAGAAACCAAAGAGTTCACTGCAGGAGAGAAGGCTTATATGTTTGACGACAACAACAGATCTCAATGGGTTCAGCTGAATCCATGCTGTTGATGCACAGTACTTACATAACATCTCATCAAGTTGCTCTCAGAGCAGTGCAAGCAGCGATATCCCATTGCTTCATTAAGAAAGCCCAGATTCTCTACTGTAAATGTATTTTGCATATCCATGATATGCATGCAAATTCAATAATGCTATATTAACCAGCGTCCTATTTTGGTTTAATTCTCAAACTTTACTTTGTATGTATGTTAAAATTCTCCAGTTAGAAGAAGATATTGGGTTTATATCTCGCCCTACTGGTTTTTATAGACGCTGTTACGAGAGTGGGCTATCATGTGATAACAGCAGCCTGGAAATTCCTTTCAGTTTATTCAAATGCGACTCTAAACAGGACAACAAACCTCAGCGACAATGCTGGATTAAACCCTATGGAGGCTCCTAGGCAGTCAAAATTTCAGGGGGCCCCTTGCAAATTATCTCAGAGTCAGAGCACCTGCCCCTCCACCTGTGGCCCCACTGCAGCCTGCAGGCACCTTCTCAAAAGTCCCTTTTACTGAGCTGCAGGGGAGAGGCAGAGAGAGGCAAACTTGGCGACAATGCCAGCAGCAGCTGCACCAGGCAAGTCGGGCAAAGAGCGGCTCAGTTGCTGGCTGCGCGTGCAGGCTGGGAGGGCTGGAAGCAGGGGGAAAACGGGAAGGGGGCTGGTCTGGGGCCCCTAAAGGCATGGGGGCTCATAGGCCAGTGCCTACCTGGCCTAATTGTTAATCTGGACTTGCTCAGGGAGGCAACAAGAGCCCCACTCCAGTGTGTGTGTGGGGGGGGGGGGGAGGTGGGACTGCCATGCGTCCAGTTCTACACCAGGACTCTTTTTTGTAGCAGGAACTCCTTTGCATATTAGGCCATGCCTGCTGATGTAGCCAATCCTCGTGGAGCTTACAGTAGGCCCGGTACTAAGAGCCCTGTAAGCTCTTGAAGCATTGGCTACATCAGGGGGCATGGCCTAATATGCAAAGGAGTTCCTGCCACAAAACTCCTCCTGCTTACGATTTCTAAAGAACTACAAATGGTGTTAGTGACCACAGAATCAACGCATGCCCACTGTTCCTTGTAGTTTAGTTCTTCATTGACATTTATGGCACTGTTCTCCCTCCCTCCCTTCCTCTCTCTCTCTCAGAGAGAACACTGTGTGGAAGCAAGCCACTGTTGCAGCTGGATGAAAAAAGAAACAGAAGACAAAGCATTTACCGCAAGGCTGGATGGCGTGTCGAACATTGGATTATCAAAGCCTTTGTCCATGGCTTCTCCCAAAGAATCCAGGTCATCCATCCGCTTCCATCGGGACAGCAAAGGCGCACAGGGGGAAGATCTAAGAAAAGACAGCCGTTAAATCGGTCTAGTGATGGGAAACGTGCAACCACGCCTTCCATGCTGTTCCTGCAAGAGGGTTCAAGCATTCTCCCATTGACTCAAGAGGACTGTCAAATGCAGGGTTGCCAACTCAGGGATAGGAAATTCCTGGAGCTTTGGGGGCAGAGCCTGGGAAGGATGGAATCTGGTGCAGAGAGGGAGCTCAGCAGGGATGCCGTGTCCACCCTCCAAAGCTGCCGTTTCCTCAGGGCTTTTTTTGTAGCAGGAACTCCTTTGCATATTAGGCCACACACCCCTGATGTAGCCAGTCCTGATTGGCTACATCAGGGGTGTGTGGCCTAATATGCAAAGGAGTTCCTGCTATAAAAAGCCCTGCTTCTTCTCCAAGGGAACTGATCTCTGTATTAATTAACTGTAATTAACTCTAATTCCAGGAGATCTCCAGGCCCTACTGGAAGGTTGGTAACCCTACAAAGTGGTGTGGTTAACAGGGGACTAAGGGCCACATGAAGAAAGATGCAGGGGGAAGGTGGTGGTATGTCCACAACCTGGGAAAGGTGTACCTCTGAATGCAGGTCTTGTGCACTGCAGGACTTTCAAGGGGACATGCATTTGGTTGAACTTCCCAAATAAGGAGGACATTGCTTTGGGTGGTTTGGCAACTAGCCTGAGCAGGGGTGGAATTCTAGCAGGAGCTCCTTTGCATATTAGGCCACACACCCAATGTAGCCAATCCTCCAAGAGCTTACAGGGCTCTTAGGCAGGGCCTACTGTAAACTCCAGGAGGATTGGTTAAATCAGGGGTGTGTGGCCTAATATGCAAAGGAGCTCCTGCTAGAATTCCACCCCTGAGCCTGAGACATCCACTGTCTTCTCCATGAAGCTGCCTCCTTTTGAGTCAGACCAACGTGACCAGTCACTGGCCATTGATCTTGTCTGCTCTGACCGGCAGCAGCTCTTCCCTGGTCCTTTGAGCAGGAGATGTCGGAGAATGAACTGGGGACTTTCTACAAGTGACACGGATGCCCTGTCGCTGAGCCACGACCTCACCCCTTCGCAAGCATTTCTGTGCAGCATGCAAAAATGGCCAGAAAGTGGTGGTGGAAAGACAGAAGTATTTGCACAATGTTCACCCAGCCCCATTTCAAATTAGCACCAGCGATAGCCAGTATGGTTTTCCTCAAAGAACTCTGGGAAGTGTAGTTTGGGATCCATGAAACCCACAGATTACACCTCAATCGTGCTTGGTTTCCATCAGGGCTTTTTTTGTAGCAGGAACTCCTTTGCATATTAGGCCACAGACCCTTGATGTAGCCAAGCCTCCAAGAGCTTACAGGGCTCTTCTTACAAGGGCCTACTGTAAGCTCTTGGAGGACTGGCTACATCAGGGGGTGTGGCCTAATATGCAAAGGAGTTCCTGCTACAAAAAAAGCTCTGGTTTAAGAACATAAGAGAAGCCTTGTTGGATCAGGTCAGTGGCCCATCCAGTCCAACACTCTGTGTCACACAGTGGCCAAAAAACCAAATGCCATCAAGAGGTCCGACAGTGGGGCTAGAAGCCCTTCCACTGTGCCTCCCCCATGCACAAGAATACAGAGCATCAGTGCCCCAGACAGAGAGTTCCAACAATAAGCTGTGGCTAATAGCCACTGATGGACCTCTGCTCCATATGCTTATCCAATCCCTTCTTGAAGTTGTCTATGCCTGTAGCCGCCACCACCCCCTGTGGCAGTGAATTCCACATGTTAATCACCCTTTGGGTGAAGAAGTACTTCCTTTTATCATTTCTAACCCGACTGCTCAGCAATTTCATTAAATGTCCACGAGCTCTTGTATTGTGAGAAAGGGGGAAAAAGCATGGGAAAAGCAATTGCTGAGTCCTGCAATCTCGCTAGAGGGTTTCTTGACTTCCTTTCTTGCCCTCTCTGCCATCACTCGGCTGGTAAACAAATCAACAAGGTAAGCTGAGTTCAGTTATCACTATCCCCGGATGAGTGACCAGAGGAACCTGCCACAGGTACCAGGTTGGGTTCTTGATTTGGGTGACCTATTTGTAATCCGCTTTCCTCCACACCATCTCCCCTTAAAAGGGAGAAGAGGGGTCTTTGTTTCAAAGGCAAGGCTAGTTTGCAAAGCCACCCCCCCCCCCCCCCGCCCACTGAGAAAAGAACACTCAAACGCAGGTTGGGAGTTTTATTTAGAAATTAAAACAAGGATACTCTTTTTATTGCTAGGAAATGCTAATCGTCTTGACACCGGCAAGGAAAACAAGCCGAGCCCCAGAGGTTTGCAGCCTGGTGGAAAAAGACCAGCGCTTAATGAACGGGAACAGCCGGAGCACAGAGCGCACGGAGCGTTGGCTTGCCAGCTGGTGGAACACACCGCAAGAGAGAGCGCAGATGACCCTGGGGAGTGGCGCAGGCGGAGCATCGGGGACTGCAGCTGGAAGCTTGCCGGGGGCAGGCGCAGCCACAAACAGGATTACACCTACGCGAGGTCTGCAGCATGTGTTGATGCAGTCCACGGAGGCTGCAGATCAGGGATCAGCGGCTGGTCAGTTTGGGGCACAGCACAGGGCTGGTTTGGCAGGCTCTTACTGGCTCTCTCCCTATCAGCTTGCCACTGCTGTCCATCATGGACTGGTGCTGAAGGATTCAAGGGAGCCCTTGTTTCCTCCCCAGGGCGATTCCCCCCAATCTGCTCTTCTTGCTGTTGCAACTGGAAAGGCCTTTGAAGAGGCAAAGGAGCCTCTAAACAGAGAATTTCTGCATGCCTTTCCCCTTGCACTAACCCAGGGGTGTCGAACTCATTTGTTATGAGGGCCAGATCTGACATAAATGAGACCTCGAGGGGCTGGGCCATGTCAGGTTGGGCCGGGTCATGTGTGCACCTATTTATGATTAGGTAGTAGAGAGATAAATTTTTTAAAGAATACAAACACAAATACATATTTTTTAAAAATTTAAAGCATGCTTAAAACATTAGCATTCATTGGTCTTAAAGGTGGTTTCTTTGTATTTCTCCCATGGAATCCAGGGAACTGGGCAAAGGAAGCTCTGGCTCTTTCCTTCCTTCCCCAGGGTCTGGGAGGAGGGGGAGCTCAGTCAATAGAAGGAAGAGAAGTTTAGTTCAGTAGCTCCGCTATGTGATTGAGAGAGCCTGGCAAAGCATGCCATTTCTCCCATCTTCTTCTCCAAGGGAGGAGCCTCAGCCAATGGAAAAAATAGAGGTTTTGCTCTGTAACTCCTGTGCAGTTGAGCAAGCCTGGCAAAGCAAGCTGTTATGCAGAAGGAAGCAAGAAAAAGGAAGAAGGAAGCAGATAACAGCCAGTTGCTCAGGGGCCTGATAGGAGCACTTCAGGGACCTGATTCAGCCCCCGAACCTCATGTTTGACACCCCTGCACTAACCTTGTCCCTCACCGCTTGCCTCTCCTCTGGCATGCTTTTGACCTTTTGGAAAAACATCAGTAGTAGGAATATCACTATAGTGTCTCAACAGTATAGGCTGGACAGTCCAGGCTAGCCTGCTTTTCCCAGATCTTGGAAGGTAAGGAGGGTGAGCCAGATCTCGAAAGCTATGGAGGGTGAGCCAGATCTTGGAATCTAAAGAGGGTGAGCCAGATCTCGGAAGCTATGGAGGGTGAGCCAGATCTTGGAATCCAAGGAGTGTGAGCCAAATCTTGGAAGCTAAGGAGGGTGAGCCAAATCTTGGAAGCTAAAGAGGGTGAGCCAGATCTCGGAAGCTATGGAGGGTGAGCCAGATCTTGGAATCTAAAGAGGGTGAGCCAGATCTCGGAAGCTATGGAGGGTGAGCCAGATCTTGGAATCCAAGGAGTGTGAGCCAAATCTTGGAAGGAAGGAGGCTGAGCCAGATCTTGGAAGTTAAGGAGGGTGAGCCAGATCTCGAAAGCTAAGGAGGGTGAGCCAAATCTTGGAAGCTAAAGAGGGTGAGCCAGATCTCGGAAGCTATGGAGGGTGAGCCAGATCTTGGAAGCTAAGGAGGGTGAGCCAAATCTTGGAAGCTAAAGAGGGTGAGCCAGATCTCGGAAGCTATGGAGGGTGAGCCAGATCTTGGAATCTAACAAGGGTGAGCCAAATCTTGGAAGGTAAGGAACGTGAGCCACATATTGGAAGCTAAAGAGGGTGAGCCAGATCTTGGAAGGTAAGGAGGGAGAGCCAGATCTCGGAAGCTATGGAGATTGAGCCAGATCTTGGAATCCAAGGAGTGTGAGCCAAATCTTGGAAGGAAGGAGGCTGAGCCAGATCTTGGAAGTTAAGGAGGGTGAGCCAGATCTCGAAAGCTAAGGAGGGTGAGCCAAATCTTGGAAGGTAAGGAAGGTCAGCCAAATATTGGAAGGTAAGGAGGGTGAGCCAAATATTGGAAGCTATGGAGGGTGAGCCAGATCTTGGAAGGTAAGGAGGGTGAGCCAGATCTCGGAAGCTATGGAGGGTGAGCCAGATCTTGGAATCCAAGGAGTGTGAGCCAAATCTTGGAAGGAAGGAGGCTGAGCCAGATCTTGAAGTTAAGGAGGGTGAGCCAGATCTCGAAAGCTAAGGAGGGTGAGCCAAATCTTGGAAGGTAAGGAAGGTCAGCCAAATATTGGAAGGTAAGGAGGGTGAGCCAAATCTTGGAAGCTAAGGAGGGTGAGCCAGATCTCGGAAGCTATGGAGGGTGAGCCAGATCTTGGAATCTAACAAGGGTGAGCCAAATCTTGGAAGGTAAGGAACGTGAGCCACATATTGGAAGCTAAAGAGGGTGAGCCAGATCTTGGAAGGTAAGGAGGGAGAGCCAGATCTCGGAAGCTATGGAGATTGAGCCAGATTTTGGAATCCAAGGAGTGTGAGCCAAATCTTGGAAGGAAGGAGGCTGAGCCAGATCTTGGAAGTTAAGGAGGGTGAGCCAGATCTCGAAAGCTAAGGAGGGTGAGCCAAATCTTGGAAGGTAAGGAAGGTCAGCCAAATATTGGAAGGTAAGGAGGGTGAGCCAAATATTGGAAGCTATGGAGGGTGAGCCAGATCTTGGATGGTAAGGAGGTGAGCCACATCTTGAAAACTATGGAGGGTGATCCAAATGTTGGAAGCTACAGAGGGTGAGCGAAATCTTGGAAGCTAAGGAAATGAAAAGGAAAGGAAAGGTCCCCTGTGCAGGCAGCAGTCGTTTCCGACTCTCGGGTGATGTTGCTTTCACTACATTTTCACGGCAGACTTTTTACGGGGTGCTTTGCCATTGCCTTCCCCGGTCATCTACTCTTTCCCCCCCAAGCAAGCTGGGTCCTCATTTTACGAACCTCGGAAGAATGGAAGGCTGAGTCAACCTCAAGCCGGCTACCTGAAAACCCAGCTTTCATTGGGGATCGAACTCAGTTTGCGAGCAGAGCCTATGACTACAGTACTGCAGCTTTAACACTCTGCGCCACGGGACTCTTATTAGAAGCTAAGGAGGGTGAGCCAAATCTTGGAAGCTAAGGAGCGTCATCGCTTGGATGAGGGACCACCAAGGATGTTAAAAAAAATAAATTAGGAAATCCAGGGGTTGTTATGCAGAGACAGGCAATGATAAACCACCTCTGAACATCTCTTGCCTTGAAAATCCTATGGAGTTGCCACAAGTTGGCTATGATTTGTCAGCCAAATGGCCTTGACCTGGATGGCCCAGGCTAGCCTGATCTCATCAAAGCTCAGAAGCTAAGCGGTGTCAGCCCTGGTTAGTACTTGGATGGGAGACCACCAGGAAGGCCAGGGTTGCTATGCAGAGACAGGCAATAACAAACCACCTCTGGTCATCACTTGCCTTGAAAACCCTTTGGGGTTGGCATAATCAGCTGCGACTTGACAGCAAATAGATAGGGAGAAGCTGAAGGGAAGAAAATCTTGTAACAGGTCATTTTAAAAAAAAACTCTCTTCCAACAGCACATTCAAACGAATCAGTTTTCTTCTCATCAGCTTTCGTATATATATTTGCTTTCAAATATTTGCTTCCTATATATTGCTCCTCCTCCTCCTCCCATGGGTGGTATCCTGACACGCAGTTCTCCCATTTGTGGTCTAAAAATGCTAGGAAGCCAGCACCACATATGGCCGAGGACCGACCTACCTGAGGGACCGTCTCTCCCCGTATGAGCCCCAGAGAGCACTGAGGTCAGTAGGGAAAAACAGATTGACCATCCCTGGGCCAAAAGAAGTTAAACTTCAGAATACCCGCACACGGGCCTTTTCTACCGCGGCCCCATATCTTTGGGAATCAGCTCCCAGAGGAGGCGCGGGCCCTGCGGAGCCTTGATCAGTTCCGCAGGGCCTCCAAGACCACCCTCTTCAAGCTGGCATTTATGAATTGCTGAATTATAAGTGTGTAACAAAGGAAAACGCCAAAACGGTCCGGTTCAGGGACCTTGTTATTATTAGGTCAACTGACAGAGATAGCGTCAAACAACAATGTTACTGTCAGACTTACTGTCAGATTTAGATTTAGTAATGTTTTAATTAAGTATTGATCGCTTTTAATATGCTAATTTTAATGTTTTATACTGTATTGTTATTCATGGATACTGTTAGCCGCCCTGAGCTGCTTTGGTGGGGGAGGGCGGGATACAAATAAAATTTACTTTTTACTTACTTACTTACACATGATTTTTCTTAATAGATCATCTAACCTTGGCCTGAACAGATGCTAAGCAGGGTCTCAGATGCTAAGCAGGCTCAGTCCTGGTTAGCACTTGGATGGGAGACCACCAAGAATGCCCAGGGTCGCTACACAGAGGCAGCCAATGGCAAACCACCTCTGGTCAATCTCTTGCCTTGAAAACCCTACAGGGTTGTGTAAGACTGCCAACCTCCAGGTAGGTCCTGGCAGGGGTCATTTTGTAGAAAAATAGGTGGCGGAGCTTATTAGCACAACTCATTAGCATATGCCGCCACCACCACCCCAGCAAAAAGCAACCCAATGCAAGAAAGGAGAGCCCCGGGCAAGTGAGGCCTACTTGGGCTGGCTAGAGATCCAGCCAGCCCAAGTAGGTCTTGCCTCACCTGGGGCTCTCCTGGGCTGCCCTCCCCCACTCCGTCCAAAGGCCAGCAAGCCACCCGCTAACCAAAATCACATAAGAAGTGGATAAAGTGTGATGCGGGTTTCTCCAAGGGTTAATGAGGACCACTGGGGGAGTGGCAAAGCGCCTGGTGGCTGGCTGGCTGCCTGCTCTCCTAATCCAGGGATTGTTATGCAGCTGCACCTACTATTCAATGGACAAGGTAAGTGGGAGGGAGGGGGGGGGAACCCTTAGAAAGGTTCTGGAGCTGCACTCCTGTGAGCTCCTGCTGAATCTGAGGCCTGGGTCTTGGAGATCTCCCGCTATTACAACTGATCTCTAGACAACCAAGATTTGTTCCCCTGGAGAAAATGGCTGCTTTGGAGGGTGAAATCTATGGTGCTGTGCCCTGCTGAGGTCCCTCCCCTCCCCCAGCTCTACCCTCCTCAGGCCTCACTCCCCAAACCTCCAGTTATTACCCCAGCCAGTGCTGGCAACCCTAAGGTTGCCGTAAGTCAGCTGTGACTTCATGGCATTTTCCACCACCACCACCAATCATCTCTCTTACCTCAGTATCCCTTTCTTGTAGAGGAGCAGGACAGTTCCAAAAAGCAGCAGCAGGATAAGGAATGAGCCAATCAGCATCGCAGCTGTAGTCACACGGCTATGGGAGCCTGCTCCTTGAGTGCTCCAGTAATTGCCCGTGGCAGCTTGCAAGGAGCCTCTCACAATGCCAAAGGACTCTCCTGTAAAAGTCATAAAAATATTATAGCTCCCAATCAGGGCTTTTTTTCTGGAAAAAGAGGTGCTGGAACTCTCAAGAGGAAAGAGCAGGTGCCCCTCATGGACTGTTAAACGGCGCTTTTTTGTGGCAGGAACTCCTTTGCATATTAGGCCACACCAGGGCTGGATTAACAATTTGGCCAAGTAGGCACTGGCCTATGGGCCCCCTTGCCTTTAGGGGCCCTGGGCCAGTTTCCCTCCTCAGTTTCCCCCCTGCTTTCAGCCCTCCCAGCCTGCACACGCAGCCAGCAACTGAGCCACTCTTTGTCCGGCTTGCCTGGTATGTCTGCTGCTGGCGTCGCCACCAAGTTTGCCTCTTTCTGCCTCTCCCCTGCAGCTTTGTCAAAGGGGCTTTTGAGGAGGTGGCTGCAGCAGAGGCCATGGGTGGTAGGGCGGGCACGCCAACTCTGAGATAACTTCTAATGGGGACCCCAAGATTTTGACTGCCTAGGGGCTTCCACAGGGTTTAATCCGGCACTGGGCCACAAACCCCTGATGTAGCCAGTCCTCCAAGAGCTTACAGTAGGCCTGTAATTAGAGCTGTGTAGGTTCTTGGGGTGATTGGCTACATCAGGGGTATGTGGCCTAATATGCAAAGAAGTTCCTGCTACCAAAAAAAGCCCTGCTGTTAAATATTTTTTGAGAATTTTGTTTCCACAAAGAGGTTCCGGAACTCCATTTCACAGTATTCCCCCAGAAAAAAGGCCCTGGCTCCCATCAGCCACTCAGTTTGTTTCCCTGGAGTAAATAAACCTTAGGGAGTACATGGCCCTCTCAGTTGCTCCTCTCCTCTCCTACTGCTTTGTTCTTCCCCAGGGTAATTGCTATTGCCAAAGAGTGGCAATTATCCCTGAGGGGAATAGCAGACGTTAACCTTCCCCTGTCCTGCTCCCCATTCAACGCTGCCACTTCAATGCTCTTTCGATGAAACAGAAAAAGAACACTGTGGGACTGCCCAGTATTTACGTGTTCATTTGTTCACTCACTATCTTGGCAGATGCTTTTTTAAAAAAGTATAAGAGTAGCTAATGACAGGGTTTTTAAAAAAAATAAACTATAAAAACCAATCAATACAATAATGACACTTACAAATCCATAGCAGCAGCAAGTTCAAACAAATTCTCTTTCAGGTCTGGAATACAATTTGCCTTCCACCCAACACTTATTGGGAAAATGCACTCTTAGCTGAGGAGATCTGCTGAACTTCTCTTGTGCTGCTTCCGTGAGGCGGCTGGGAAATCCAGGTCCTACTTTAAACTGCCACCTCACATTGGCTTTCTTACTTTACAAGGCTATTGTAAAGATTGCTGAGATAATGACTGCCAAGTCCCCAAGAAGAAAAAGGCTTTTTCTCACCTCCCTCAGACTGAAACCAGACATCTTATACAAGCAAAACAAAGAATGTACTTGTGTCCATGATCCCACAGGAAGAAGACAGTAGATTTATATCCCGCTCTTCTCTCTGAATCAGAGTCTCAGAACAGCTTACAATCTCCTTTATCTTCTCCCCCCACAACAGATACCCTGTGAGGTAAGTGGGGCTGAGAGAGCTCTCCCAGAAGCTTTCAAGGACAACTCTTGAGAGGGCTATGGCTGGCCCAAGGCCATTCCAAGCAGCTGCAAGTGGAGGAGTGGGAATCAAACCCGATTCTCCCAGGTAAGAGTCCGTGCACTTAACCACTACACCAAACTAGCCCCCTAGAATTTTCTCTTCCTATTCCCCCCTCACATGCCAGTCCCGATGCATGGCATCTTGAATCCTCAAAATGCCATCATTTACTGTTGGTTCCTGGTACCCACATTTCCAGCCATTTCCTCCAATGTTCTCTGAGAGCATTCATCAAGGCTTGCTGCTTGAGCCAGTGAGACTACAGCAGCCAAATTAGTCCAAGCTGTGCTTAAATGAAAAGTCAGGAAGGGCAAAACTGAAAAGTAATGCCTGACGCACCCAAACAGTAGAACAACGTGCACTTTAAAATGGTACTGAAATGCTTTCTGTGCTGCTCCCAGCACGTCCTGTTTTGCACTGGCACACCCAAGCAAACAGAAGCACTCATATGCATGCCTGGTCATTGTTCTTGTATCATTCTACCTATAACACAAGTCACAAAAATGTATAACATTAATTATAGAGTGTACACAAAAACGAATTTTAAAACATGTCTGAATATCAGACTGCATACATTTTGCAAACAAAATACAATTTCACATATGCATTTGATGGATTTCCAATAACCACAATACTCATATGCATTTTGGCCTCAGGGGCCTTCCTCAGTGGTCAATATATTAAATGGTACGAAGACACACATCCGGGAATAAAAATGACAATAGGCCAGGAGTTGCTTCTTATATGATGCGTGATTGCTTTAAATTGTATAAAGTAAGCCATAGCTGGATAATCCTGAAAACTTCACACACACATCGGAATGTTCACCTTTATGGCTCTCTGGTGCAGAGGATCTAATATCACTGGATGTGAGACAACACCATCAAAAGCAATGTGTGTCTTTGTACCATGGTATATATTGACCACTGAGGAAGGCCCTTAGGGGCCGAAACATGTATGGGTATTGGAAGCCCATCAAATGCATATTTGAAATCGTATTTTGTTTGCAAATTTTATGCAGTCTGATATTCAGACAAAATGTTTTAAAATTCATTTTTGTGCACACTCTATAATTAATGTATACATGTTTGTGACTTTAGTTATAGACAGCTTACTCTCTATTACACTGATTAAATTTCCAAATAACTATATGGATAAAAGAATGTTATACTTCTGATTACTATTCTTTTGATCACCTTTGTTGTGTGTTTTTTATTATTTACATTATGTAAATTATGTATAGGAGAGCCAGTTTGGTGTAGTGGTTAAGTGTGCAGACTCTTATCTGGGAGAACCGGGTTTGATTCCCCACTCCTCCACTTGCACCTGCTGGAATGGCCTTGGATCAGCCATAGCTCTGGCAGAGGTTATCCTTGAAAGGGCAGTTTTTGTGAGAGCTCTCTCAGCCCCACCCACCTCACAGGGTGTCTGTTGTGGGGGAGGAAGGTAAAGGAGATTGTGAGCCACTCTGAGATTCGGAGTGGAGGGTGGGATATAAATCCAATATCATCTTCTTAAATAGTGAATTATGCCAATGTTATGATTGCATTTTATATATCATGATTTTTTAAAGTATTTAATTGTTTAATTTTAAGTTTGGTGATGGATGTATTAATGGGTTTTATCCTTTTTAAAGTGGCTTATGTTATATTTAAGGTACTAAATTGTATCCTGTTTTACATTCAATAAAAACCTTGTTCTTGGGGGGGGAGGAAATTTGGTTGAGTCCCCCCCCCCTTTTTTTGTTCTTGTATCACTCTGTCTGATCACAAAAGAGGTATACAAGTTCTGAGCACACCAAGCTATTCAAGGCCAGATGAATGAACTGGTGGATATTGTAACTCTGCCTGCAAGAGGATCTGGGATGGAAAGGGTCAAGAGAATTCTCTCGCTGGGGTTGGCAGTTGTGGCAGTTGGCTCCACCCTCTCATGGGTGAGATGTTCAACCTTTTTGGCCCTTGCCTGCCTTCTGTCTTTCATCTCTCTCACCTGGGCTTGGAGCTGTAGTGACCTTTTTTTTTTGGTTACCATAATTTTTATTTTCAGAGTATGTACATAAAGCAAAATGCAAAATCCTTAGAATGTGTTCCATCTAGTGACGTGAAAATTACAATACAATTATAATATAAATGCAAATTTAAATAATAATCACAAAAATAAAAATACAGATACTAGTAGTCATAAGCAGCACCCCCCCCCCCCCCAGTATTTGTTATACCCTTCATTTATATCTGTTAACATTAGATATTGAATACAGATAGTAGTTGTTAATAATAGTCGGAATTTCTCCTTGCATTGTTAGGTAGTCAAGTATAGGTAACCATGTTGCTTCGAAAGAAGTATATCCAGAGGTATTTGCTATAGATTTTATGACAATAATCTTGCTCATAATATAGATTTGCCATAACTTTTTATGCCAAAGTTCTAATGTGGGTTTTCGTGTATCCTTCCAGAGCAATGCTATTGTTGCTTTAGCTGCGTACAGTAGCAGTGCTATTGTCTTTTTTACAATGGATGGAATTGACTCATTTGGGTGGAAATTCAGTAAAAGTGATTCTGGGGAGATCTCAATCAAATAACCTGTAATGTTTTGAATTTGTTTTATAATTATATATGTATCAATGGGCAATATATCCAGCAATGCAAATATGAACCTATTTCATTACACTGTTTCCAGCATCTTGGTGGTTGATTTGGTATAAAATGTGCTAGTTGGTGCAGTGTATGATACCAGAAAGATATTATTTTTAGCGTTTGAAATTTAATTTCCAAGACAAATGATAAGGTTTCCTAATTGTTCCAAATTTGATCCCAGACTTCTGTAGATAGTGTTGTTTTGCATAATTGTTGCCATTTGTGTCGGTAGGGTACTTTTTGATTGTCTCTAAGGCTAAGTATGGCTTGGTAGGATTGTGTTAAAAAGCCTTTATGGTTGGAGAGGGAATTTTGTATAGTTTTTTCAAAAAGAGTTAATGGTTGCTTAACTATTGAATTAAGTTTAATAGTCTCTGCGAGACTCCTAATTTGAAAGTAAGTCAGCCACAAGATTCGAAAATGTAATTTTGCTTCTAATGCATTTTTGTCCATAAACTTTTTTTTGTGGGTTAAATCATCTGTAGTGACCTTTTTGAAGTAAATTAAATGAACCTACATGAATATTTCATGTAAGACGTGCTTCTAGTTTTTTTAAGTAAAATTTCTTTCTCTTGTTACCAGTGGAGTCAGGTCATCTTTGTAATTTGTTTGAACAGCGTTTTCCTCTTAACCAGAAAATGTGGAAGATTAGGGATAGAGGAGTACAAAAAAAAAAAGGTATCTGTTGGGTTTGGATATACTGAACTTGGAAAATATCAGTATTTTCCAATATTCTTAAATCCCAATATTGGCATGGCACTGGGATTTGGGGATTTTTTGGCAAACCAAAAATTTTAAGCTCCATTATACCCTACGGGGACTAAATCAGGATCCAGCTCAGTAAATAGCCAAAAAAATACAGGTGAGGTATTTTTCAGGTATTTATTCAGTTCGGGTTTTTTACTTAATGCACACCCCTAATTGGGGATATTGCATAAAGCTTCCGTGCTTCCAAGGTAAATGATTTTTAGCATTTAACCCAATTTGAATATCTGCTCATTTCATCAAGGTAGGCCAAGTCCCTGGACAGGGTGGGAAATCCCCTGCCCCTCTCTCTTCCCATTGTATGCCACCATTTTGAGCGGGAGTTGGATGCCAACTGCAGCATTACATCGCTTCTGATTAAAAATGGAAGTGAAAAAAGGATAGCTCTAGGGGTCGCCAGAAACTTTATGGTAAAACCACAGTTTCCTGAAATTCCTAGAACTATCTATGTCACTTCCATGTTTTAACCAGATTTAAAAAAAACACAAGTGACACAGAGTAGCTCTAGGGATCACAAAAAAACTTCATGGTAAAGCCATAGACCTTCTGGAAATGTCTAGAGCTATCTATATTTTTTACCAGAAGTTATGTGATGTCACAGCCAGCACTGCCCCCCATATCCCCGCCCACAGACTTCCCATTAAGCAGGGCTGCCAGGTCCCCCATGGCTGCCAGCGGAGGAAGAGAAGAGAAGGTTGCCAGATCCAGGCTAGAAAACTCCTGGAGATTTGGAGGTGGAGTCTGGGAAGAACATGGACCTCAGTGAGGTACAATGCCATAGAGTCCACCTTCCAAAACAGCCATTTTCTCTAGGAGAACTGATCTCTGTAGTCTGGAGATGAGCTCTAATTCCAGGAGATCCCCAGGTCACACCTGGAGGTTGGCATCCCTACTACTAAGGTAGACGTTGCTTCTTGAGTAATTATCATTGGAGGAACAGTGGCTGGGAGGGGGGGACACTATAGAGCAGGGGTCCCCAACCCCCAGGCTGTGGACCAGTACCAGTCTGTGGCCTGTTAGCATCCAGCTGTGAGTTGTATAATTATTTCACACAGTGGCTCACAATCTCCTTTACCTTCCCCCACCACAACAGACACCCTGTGAGGTGGGTGGGTCTGGGAGAGCTCTCCCTAGAAGCTGCCCTTTCAAAGACAACTCTGTGTTAGATATGGCTGACCCAAAACCATCCCAGCAGCTGCAAGTGGAGGAGTGGGAATCAAACCCAGTTCCCCCAGATAAGAACCACCACACCAAAATAAAGTGCACAATTGTATCATCCTGAAACCATCTTCCCGCCCCCTGCTCCATGGAAAAATTGTCTCCCACAAACTGGTCCCTAGCGCCAAAAAGCTTGGGGACTGCTGCTATAGAGAATCTTCTCATTACAGCCAGTGTGGTGCACTAGTCTGAACATCAGAGAGCCAGTTTGGTGTAGAGAGCCAGTTTGGTGTAGTGGTTAAGTGTGCAGACTCTTATCTGGGAGAACCAGGTTTGATTCCCCACTCCTCCACTTGCACCTGCTGGAATGGCCTTAGGTCAGCCATAGCTCTGGCAGAAATTGTCCTTGAAAGGGCAGCTGCTGTGAGAGCCCTCTCCAGCCCCACCCACCTCACAGGGTGTCTGTTGTTGGGGAGGAAGGTAAAGGAGATTGTGAGCCGCTCTGAGACTCTTCAGAGTGGAGGGCGGGATATGAATCCAATATCTTCTTCTAAATCCAATCTTACTAGATTGTGGGAGATGCTGGTTCAAATCCCTACTCTGTCATGGAAGCTTGCTGGGCTGACTTCAGGCCAGTCACCAAGCGCATTCACACTACACTAAATAATGTGTTTTGCAACTAGATTTTTACTGTGTAAGAATAGCAAAAATCCTGCTGTAAAATGCATTATTTAGTATAGTGTGAACCATTGTTCCTACTAACCTGAGTTAGTGTGAGCTAGCTCACAGTTTTTTAGTCTCTGGTTCATATATTTTTGTCTTAGCTCAGGAAAAATGGCCCCAGAGCAAACTAATTTATGCGGTAGCTCATGACTTTAATGCTACTAGCTCACAAAGCAGAATTTTTGCTCAAATGACTCCACAGCTTAGGGGGAGTATTGGTGTGAACACACCCACTGTCTCACACAGGGCTGTAGTTCAAGAGATAAAATGGAGGAAAGGAGAGCAGTTTGTGCTGCTTTGACTTCTTTGCGTAAAAATGTGTATGGGTCAAGTGCCTAAAAGTCACAGCCAACTTATGACAACCCCAGGAAGGGGCTTCTAAGGCAAACGATGAAGCAGAGGTGGTTGGTCATTGTCTTCCTTGGAGGCCTCCCTTCCAAATATCAACCCTGCTTAAGGTTTGAGAATTGGGGTGGTCAGGCTATACCAAGGGTGTTGAACTCATTTGTTATGAGGGCCGAATCTGACATAAATGAGACCTTGTCGGGCTGAACCATGTCGGGTTGGGCTGGGCCATGTGTGTACCTATTTATGATTAGGTAGCAGAGATATAAACTTTATAAAGGACACAGACAAGCACAAGATTTTTAAAAAAAAACCTTAAAACATCCTTAATATTAGCACTTGTTGGTCTTAAAGGTACTTTCTTTGTATCTCTCCCATGGGATTTAGGGAACTGGGCAAAGGAAGCTCTGGCTCTTTCCTTCCTTCCCCAGGGAACCGGGAGGGGGAGGAGCCTCAGCCAATAAAAGGAAGAGAGGTTGGCTCAGTAGCTCTGCTGTGCAATGGAAAGGGCCTAGCAATGCAAGCTACCCGCCTTCCTCTCCAAAGCAGGAGCCTCAGCCAATGGAGAAAATAGAGGTTTTGCTCTGTAACTCCTGTGCGATTGAGAAAGCAAGTTATGCAGAAGGAAGCAAGAGAGAGGGAGAAGGAAGCAGATGACAGCCAGTTGTTCGGAGGCCTGACAGAAGCCCTCCAGGAGCCTGATTTGGCCCCTGGGCTGCATGTTTAACACCCCTGGGCTATACCATCCCATGTTCGTTCCAGGATAAATAAACAAACTTAGTGGTGACCAGCATTTGGAACTCCTTGCCCTGGGACATTATATGGTCCCTCTCTTTGTTAGATCCAGAGGAGTTAGTCATGTTAGTCTGTTGCTGCAAAATAGTAAACAGTCCAGTAGCACCTTTAAAACTAATACTATTTATTGAAGCACAAGCTTTCAAGAAACACAGTTCTCTTTGTCAGATGCTACAATAAAATGTGTTAGTCTTTTTTTTTTTTTTTGGTTTTTTAATGTTTTATTCAATCGAAAAACAGCATACAAAGAGTTACAACATTTGTAATCTTACAAGCGAACGGAAAAGAGGAAAAAAAAGAAAAAAAAGGCAATAATATATACTGCTGTGATTATTAGTCATAGTCGTCCTTGAGAAGGGTCATCTGTAGTTTTATATCCGCAATTGGCAATTTTAACCAAACTCACAAAGTTCTCATTCTAAATATTTCATACAAGAAACCAAATTGTATATAATTTAACATTAATAATAAGGAATTTGTCAAACATTTAATTTACTAACACAGATTCTTGCCTGTTTCCCTCATACCATCTATAAAATTTCTCCCACTTCATTTTGGCCTCTGATTCAGAGTCCCCTTTCAACAAACTCGAAAGTATATCCATTTCTGCTGCATTAAAAATCTTATCCACCACCTCCTCTATTTTGGGGCACTTCTCTTGTCGCCAATATCTGGCGAAAATTGTCCTTGCAGATGTAAGAATATACATCGTCACCTGAATATCTTCTTTGGGGATTACTTTTCTAACGAAAGATAATAACATCAGTTCTGGTTTAAATTGGATGTCAATTTGTAATATTGCCTTTAAGAGCTCGTAAACCATTATCCAGAATTTATTTGTGACTTTACAATTCCACCAGATGTGGAAAAAGGAGCCTATTGCCGAGCCGCATTTCCAGCACTTTGGTGAGATGGATTTATCTATTTTGGAGAGTTGTAGAGGAGTAATGTACCATCTGTGAAAGATTTTAAAAGAATTTTCTCTGAGATTTATTGGTTTAATGTATTTATAATTTAGCCTCCAGTAGGAATCCCATTCTTCTAAATCTACAGTCTTCTGCAGGTTTTGCGCCCACTTTATCATTGGTTCCTTTACCACCTCATCTTCTAGCTTAATTTGCATCAAATAGTTATAAACTTTTTTGATTACTTTTTCATCCTCTTTAACTAATATCTTGTCAAAGTCAAAATTATCTTTAGTGAAGCCCTTAGGCTTGTCCATGTTATATTTTGCAACTATTTGATTCCTCGTCCACCAATCGAACTTTACCCCTCTGGATTCAAGATCTTCATTCGTTCTAAGATTATCTTTCTCGTCTAATATATCTGAATATCTAGCCTTTCTATTAAGATGCCATAATTGAGGTAGAATTGAAGCTTCTTCGGGGGATAACCATCTCGGGGTTTTAACATAAACTTTTCTTTTTACCTTTAACCAGGTCTCTAGAATAGTTTTACGTATTAACTGGTTCTTAAAATAGTTCTGTCCCTTGAAAACATACCAAAGGTTCGCATGCCACCCTGCGTGAAGATTGAAACCCTCAAGAGCTAAAATTCTGTTGTTCTCCAATAAGATCCACTCTTTTAACCAAAGCATAACACAGGCAATGTGATATGATTCCCAATCCGGGAGTCCTAAGCCACCATTTTCCTTTCTATCTTTCAATAATTTCCATTTCACTCTAGGTTTTTTTCCTAGCCATATAAATTTTTTAATTAATTGGTCCAACTTATCAAAAAAGGGTTTCTTTATCACAAAATTGATTGTTTGAAACAGAAACATGACTTTAGGTAAAATGGTCATCTTGACATGTGCAACTCTACCCATAAAAGAGATCTTTAAATTTGCCCATTTTTTTAATAGGGATTCAATCTCTTTTAACAGTGGTCCACAGTTATTTTCATAGAGATTACTACATCTGCCTGTGAATTCTATGCCCAAGTATCTAACTTTTGGGTGATTACTAAACCCTGTTTTTGTCTCCAATTCCTTTATCCTTTGTGGTGACATATTTTTGGTGAGTATTTTGGATTTCTGTTTGTTTATTCTTAATCCTGCCACAGACCCATATTCCGCCAATTCTTTTAGCGTTTCGTCTATAGTCACCTTATTATTTTGTAGAATCAGGGCCATGTCATCTGCGTATGATAAGACTTTATAGGATTCCCCTTTGACATTCAATCCTGAGATTTTATCATTAGCTCTTATAGAAGAGTTTAAGACCTCCAAGGACAGAATAAAAAGTAACGGTGAGAGCGGACAGCCCTGTCTCGTCCCCTTATGTATTATTATCTCCTCGGTCAGACTTCCATTTATTATTATCTTTGCCGTTTGATCTTTGTAGATAGCCTGAATATTTTTGGTAAACTGTTCCTCAAAGTCCATTATTTCTAATAAACGAAACATAAACCCCCAATTAAGATTATCGAATGCTTTTTCGGCATCGATAAAAAACAATAACATTTCCTTTTCCCTATGAACCTCATAATATTCTAAAATGTTTGATACAATTCTTATATTGGTTCTCAAATGTCTCTTTGGTAGAAAACCTGCCTGATCCTCATGTATTAATGTTTTTAATATCTTCTTCACTCTGTTGGCCAAAATCAACGCATAAATTTTATAATCTACGTTTAACAGCGAGATCGGCCGATAGTTTCTAATCTGGTCTAAGTCAGTTATGGTTTTTGGGATTAAGACTACATTGGCCCCATTCCAAGAGTCTGGAGTCTTACATACACTCCAGACTTCATCAATAAGAAGTTTAAAATGTGTTATCAGGGTCTCTTTCAGCATTATATAATATTCAGCGGGGAAGCCATCCGGTCCCGCTGCTTTATGTTTCTTGAGTTTAGACCAAGCTTCTTCTAATTCTAACATCGTGGGAGAATGGCCCAAAATTTCTTTCTGATCCTTAGTTAGTCTTTGTGTTACCTTTTGTTTAAGATACCTATCTTGTGCGTCCCCGTCGATATCACTGCCTCTATATAGCTGAGTATAGAAATCACAGACTATACGTTTCATCTCTGCTAGAGATGTTTTTTGATTACCTTCTTTATCCTTCAGGGTATTTATTATTTTCCTCTCTCTCTCTTTTCTGACTTTGTAGGCTAACCATCTCCCTGGCTTATTCGCATTTTCAAAAAACTGTTGTTTGGCGTATCTGACCTTTTTCTGCATCTCTGCCAAAAATATTAGGTGGACCTTATGTTGCAACATCTTTAATTCTGAACAAGTTGAGTCTGCTTCAAATTCTCAAGATAAAATTGTTGCATTTCTTTGAGGGCTTCCTGAGAGATTGACGCCCCTACTGATTTGGGTTGACCAGGTGAGAACTTAGCTTTAGCCTGCTGAGACATTTTAAACAATTCTACAAAGCTCTACAAAAACTACGGCTGGTATTATAAATCAGCGTTCTGGCCACCGCCTCCACCTCCACCCCTACCTACATTGAAAGCAAAAATACAAAGTCTGCAAAGTCTGCAAAGTCTACAAAAGAAAGAAAAAAAAATACAAATCTGCAGAGAAAGAGAGAGGCTCTCCCACTTCACCTCCCACTCCCCTTTCACTCCCCACTTCCCTCTTCACCTCCCCCAACCAAAGTTCTTCTGATAAGAAAAAAAGGAAAAGAGAAAACTATATAGTTAAAACGGAAAGAAGGGGAGGGGGGAGAGGGGATAAATATTGAAAAACCAAGTCCAAGTTCGTTTCAAAGCCGTTTGAGTCTCTGTAGCTCAGCCTTTTCTAATGAGTAATATCTTCCAAGATTCTTGCAACAAGTCCCAGCTCAAATTCTATAAAGTTTACAAATCACCAAATCGCTCCCTTCCTCTCCGTCTCTCCCTCAGTCCAAAACTCTCTTCATCTCCAGTTTCGCTCTGTCCTTTTTAAACTCAAAAAAAATAGCTTGAAAAAGGTAACAATAAGGTCCAGATAGTGAAGACTGGGTATTAAGAAGTCCACCAGTCGGGAAGCCCGCCAACCGAAGGGATAAGGGAAAAAGAAAACACAACTTGAGTTTCTACCGTCCCTTCTAGCGCCAACGCCTCTGGCTCCTTCTTCTCCCTCACGCCGCCGCCATTTTCGGATCCACCGCAAAGAAAAGACAGACTAGAGCCTTCCTCCTCTGCCGTCCGGGTTAATTTGATCCAGGGAAGTCTTCCTCAGCAAAAACGTAGTGAGACCGCCAAGCAGACCGAGTCCAAGTTGGAAAACCTCTTTATTTCCTAGAACCGCCTTCCAAACAGAGCCCTCCTCATACCGGCGGTCGGAGCTGAGTCGCCTTAGCGGCGCCTCTCGGCTTCGGGACAGGAAAAGAGGGCGTAGTGCTTGGGGAGCCAAAAGACCCCTTCCAGCACTTCCCTCAGCCCCCTCGGTGCACTGCCTCCAACGACAGAAGGTATGTGCGGGCACACAAGCCCCCCTAGAAGCCGAGGTTCGGCGCGTCTCAACGGAGCTCACCGCACAACGCAGCCGCCTCGCCCCGCCATTGACCGGAAGCTCAAATGTGTTAGTCTTAAAGGTGCTACTGCTCTCCTGGTTAGCTTTCCATTGCCAGGCTATGGCGCTCCTGCTTCAGAATAACTTCTCCTTGGGTAGCAAGAAATATCTCAGGGCTTTATGTTTTATTTTTGACACGTCTGTCTGTTGTTCTGGTTTTGACTTGTCATTGTAATGTACACACTGCTGGGCCAGTGGGAAATTGTGGCGTGTGTGGGAGGGAAGAAGATGACAATTTGGAAAAGCCTTCCTGGATATTATAAGCTCTTAGGGGTTTGAGCAGCCAATGATTTCCCTTCCCTCCTTTCCCCCTTTAACTCAGTGGCTGGCAACACGCAATGCTGCTGAAGCACATTCTGTCTTCAACAAGACGTTTTTATCTTTTGAAAACATCCTCTTCTCTAATTTACAAAGTCAGGCTTTTCTACATGCCTGAGGAACCTTCCAGGAATGTAGAAACCCTAAGTTTCTCGGTGGGTGTCCTGGTTTTCCTGGTTTTATGATTGGCACTGAGGCTAGCCAGTTGTTAGATATAGTGCAACAGTGATTTAGTTTAGTTTTTCTAATGGCAAACCAGAATGATGTATATATTTATGCTACATGTTAAAAGGTAAATTAGTTGGACAGGAAAAACTTCTGGGAAAGAAATGCCCTCATTTTGACCCGGGCTTATTAGCTATAGAATAATTAACAGGCATTCTCACATTCTGGCACGTTACTGTTTTATTGGTTTCCCACGCTAAGGCAACCCAGACCAAAGATTTTCTGAATTTGTTAATTTTACTATTCTGCTATTGGATTTTAACTTTGTACCACTTTGCATTCTAAACCCCACTAGCTATATGTAACTCTGCTTACTGTACCTCATTCCTCGTCTGAAGAAGTGTGCATGCACACGAAAGCCTACATGCTGAATAAAAGTTTGTTGGTCTTAAAGGTGCTACTGGACTCCTGCTTAGTTTAACAAAGTTTGAGCCCAGTGGCACTTTTAAGACCAACAGAGTTCCGGGTATAAGCTTTTGTGTGCATAAAATATTTTAGGCTCTGAATAATTGTCTCCTACTCTGAGCATCCTGTTAGGGAAGGAAAAGCACTTAGGATCTTAGGGTTTCTACATATGACAAAGTCCTTGTGTGCTGCTATTATGATTGATCTCCAGGTGATGAAGATCAGATCCCTTGAAAAAAACGGCTGCTTTGGAGGGTGGATTCTATGACATTACACCCTGCTGAAGTCCCTCCCCACCCTCCCCAGAATCCATCCCCCAGATCTCCAGGTATTTCCCAACCCAGAGCTGGCAACCCTACCCACTGGCGAACTGGCAAAGATTTGCAACAGCAGGAGAGTAGAAAGAGTTACCATGTTCTGCTATATCCCTCATGATGTCCTCAGCCAGCTCTTCAGTGTGAGTGCCGCTCTGGGACCCGGTCCTGTTATCCATTAGCATAATCTGGATGAAGGACTCAGAGCTGCGTGGCAAGAGTCCCAGGAAAGTGCGAGGTCCATGCACCTTCGATATAGCCATCTGAACACCTGCATTCTTGGGCTTCCAAAAGACACAAAACCACACATAAAAAGTACTCAGTATGGGAAGGCAGAGATTACACAAAAACCCGTCTTCTTTGATTGGGGGCAGGCCTAGAAGACCTTGGATGGTTCCTGAGTTCCCTGAAGCATTTAACTGCAAGTGGCAGGAACTCATACTGGAATTTTGGCACGAGAAGCATTTTTTTTTAATCATTAGGCTATATTCCCTTCCCATTTATATACACTGGAGAATAATGGATGCTAAAATAAGTTCTAAATATAAATCTTAATGCGCTAATGAAAGAGTTGATAATCCCATCATTGTTGTTCAGGGTTTGCTGAGAGGGTGTGTCCAAGAGGGGTTAAAGAAAATGCATCAAGGTAATCATCAGGTGGAAAAGAGTCTGTTTCCCACCCTAAAAGCATTGCAGGTCACCTGACTTAAAAACTTCAAAGTGTGTGCACACAGCAGTTGAACACTGCTTTAGACAACATGCTTATCATTCATTTGTCAAGTCAGCACATGTACATTTTAAGTGGCCCATGTACATATAAAAAAAATCAAGAGCTCGGCAAAGGGGTATGTGCGTGGACGATGTCACCGGCACTAGCCAATTGGTACCATCTCCAAGTAGCCTTTCCACATTAATAAAACATTCTCAAAGTAGGGTGGTGTTTTGTTTTTTCCAAAGCTCTCCAAACCTTTTCCAAAGGTTACCTTTGTAGTGAATACCACATACTCCCAACTGCTCTATGATTGTTACCTCTGACAATGCTATTGAAAGGGACTGGGCAGTTTCCAGAAACTCCAACATGGTAGCCTAATGACCCATGCAGCCATTGTGGTCACACAACTAGAAATTTCTTTCTTCTGAGTTAAAAAAAAAAAATCTACATGTAGTCCATTGTGAGTTCTAAGCAAAAGCAACCACCGCATTTTGGTTCCGTCCTGCAAAGGAATTATTTCAGATTGGTTGAGGGGTTCTTCCTTGAGTAACCCCTTAAGAAACAGGTGTACCATACCAGACTCAGAAAAGTATGGAGTATTCTGTTCCGATACAGCTCAATGTCAAAACCTGTGGAGTATTCCAGGGAAATGACAGTTCCTGCAGTTGAAACAGAGAAATACAAGACGAAATATGAGAGTTGGTATGATGTAGTGTAGTGGATAGAGTGCTGGGCTAAAATCTGGGAAATGAGGGTTTTAATCCTCCCTCTGCCATAGAAGCCAGCTGATGACCTTGGGCCAGTCACTCGCTCAGCCTAACCCACCCCAAAGAAAATAAAATGGAGGAGCAGAGAAGGATGTAAGCCCCTTTGGGTCCCCATTGAGCAGAAAGGTGGGGTATAAATGTAGCCATCAGATATCTTAATTTCACTAAGACTTTTGATAAGGTTCCACATAACATTCTTGTTGACAAGTTGGTAAAATTAGTTTGGATTCTTTTACTGTTAGGTGGATCTGTAACTGGTTGACCGATCACACCCGCTTGTGAATGGTTCCTCATCCTCTTGGAGAGGAGTGACAAGTGGAGTGCCTCAAGGATCTATCCTGGAACCTGTTTTGTTCAACAGCTTCATACATGATTTGGATGAGGGAATAGAGGGAATGCATATTAAATTTGCAGATGATACTAAATTGGGAGGGGTTGCAAATACAGCAGAAGACAGAAACAGGATACAGAATGATCTTGGCAGGCTGGAAAACTGAGCTAAAAGAAATAAAATGAATTTTAACAGGGATAAATGTAAAGTTCTGCATTTAGGTAGGAAAATATGCCAGTAAAGGTGTGATATTGGTAGGAAAAAATCTAATGCACCATTATAGAACGAGGGAGACTTGTCATAGGCAGTAGTTTCTGCAAAAAGGATCTAGGGGGCTTAGTAGACTGTACACTGAACTTGAGTCAGCAGTGTGATATGGTGGCTAAAAAGGCAAATGCAATTTTGGGCTGCATCAACAGAAGTATAGTGTCCAGATCACATGAAGTGACGGTATCACTTTACTCTGTTCTGGTTAGGCCACCTCACCTAGGTTATTGTGTTCAGTTTTGGGTACCACAATTTAAGCAGGATATAGACAAGCTGGAACATGTCCAGAGGAGGGCAATGAAGATGGTGAAGAGTCTGGGTCTCCTGTGAAGAAAGGCTGAAGGAGCTGGGTTTATTTAGCCTGGAGAGGAGATGATTGAGAGGTGACATGACCATCACCTTCAAGTACTTGAAGGGCTGTCATATAGAGGGTGGTGTGGAATTGTTTTCTGTGGCCCCAGAAGGTAGGACCAGAACCAATGGGTTGAAATTAAATCAGAAGAATTTTTGGCTAAACATTAAGAAGAACTTCCTGATAGAGCGGTTCCTCAATGGAACAGGCTTCCTCAGGAGGTAGTGGGCTGTCTTTCCTTGAAGGTTTTTAAACAGAGGCTAGATGGCCATCTGACAGTAATGCTGATTCTGGGAATTAGGCAGATCATGAGAAGGAGGGCAGGAAGCGTTGCATCAGTGCTTAGTTCTTGTGGCCCCTTTCCTACATGCCCAGGGAAATGCTGATTGCCTCTTTGGGGTCAGTCAGCAATTTCTCTCTCCGGACCAGTTTGGCAAGGGATTCTGGAAGTTTTTGCCATCTTCTGGGCATGGAGGAGGGTGTGCGTGTGTGTGGAGGGGAAGTATTTGTGAATTTCCTGCATTGTACAGGGGGTTGGGCTAGATGACCCTGGAGCTCCCTTCCAACTCTATGATTCTACTATTCTACCCCTACACTAGAATAGTAGAATCACAGAGTTGGAAGGTAGCTCCAGGGTCATCTAGCCCAACCCCCTGTACAATACAGGAAATGATTCTACTATTCTGCCCCCACACTTAAAGAGCCCCGTGGCACAGAGTGGTAAAGCTGCAGTACTGCAGTCGGAGCCCTATGCTCACGACCTGCGTTCGATCCCAGCAGAAGCTGGTTCAGGTAGCCGGTTTGAAGTTGACTCAGCTTTCTGTCCTTCTGAGGTCGGTAAAATGAGTACCCAGCTTGCTGAGGGGAAAGTGTAGATGACTGGGGAAGGCAATGGCAAACCACCCCATAAAAAGTCTGCCATGAAAACGTTGTGAAAGCAACGTCACCCCAGAGTCGAAAATGACTGGTGCTTGCACAGGGGACTACCTTTACCTTTTACCCCTACACCATCCAGATTCTGCAAAAGTGGGATATAAATCTGTTCAGTAAGTAACAAGTCAAACTCATAAAACCAAGGAATGCACACTTTCTTTTTTTCTATAATGGTCACATTCAGGATCTACATTTAATTGGGATGTTAAACTGAAAATGTGTCTGATGGGTTAGTGGCATTCCTTCCCTCTCCATATGGGCTGCTCATCTGTTAATTTACCTGGGAGGCAAAGACAGAGATTTTCTGGACTGTGTTCCTAATTCTTAATAACCATATGAAAACCAAACACTTTATAGTGGTGTCAACATACATTTCTTAGTAAGCCTTTGAAAGCAATTAAAATAATGTTTTCCAGAAGGCTTGCGTGATGTTTCCCTTCCTTCAGGGAAAAAATTAATCAACTATCATAAAGCCAAGAAAAATGTGACACCATGGCTCACCACGGGCAACCTGTTCTATATACCAGTATTGAAGTCGGCCAGAGTTGTAAACGGCCCACTGCGGGCTGGTGGGTTGGGGACCTCCAGGGCAGGAGAATCCCTGCCCCACCCGGGAGCTTGGCAGTCCTATCAGAATCCCTGTCTTGCTACAGAAGCACACTGGGTGATTTTTCCACCAGCCTAACCTACCTTACAGGACTGTTGTGGGGACAGAAAGGAGGAAAGGAGAATAATGTCAGCTGCTTTGATTCCTACTGTGGAGAAAGGTGCAATATAAAGGAGGTAAATAAATAAATTTGAAGAGGAGTGGCGGATCAAAGTCAGGTTGATGAATGGCTCAGAAGGAAAGAATGAGGCAGGGAAAGGGGAGAGGATGTGGGGGTTGCCAGAAGGAAGGAAAGGGGACATACTGTAGGGAGGAGGATACAAAACAAAGGGATGTGCCCTCCCACAAGTTGTGGATGAGAAGGCCTCAGCTTCTATGCCCTGTTGTTGGCCCTCCAGAGAAAGTGGCTGGCCCCTGTGTGCTGGATTAGATGGGCCACTGGTCTGATCCAGCAGGGCTTTTCTTATGTTTCTTTGACAAGGACCCAAAATGCCAGATTTCTAGCTACAGATGGGGCGAATAAGCTAGCAAAATTGTCCCTGGTGAGAATGAGGCAGTTCGTACTCTAAATAAGGAAGGGGGGTATTCTAGGCAAAGAGGAGGCCTGTTGGAGGCACTTAGTTACCTAATTGATTGACTTTTCTGCAGGAAAGTCAAACCAGCCCAAATTAGATCAGCCTGAAGTAAGAACCTCTCAGAAGAAAATGCTAATGCGGACATAGGTCTTTGTTGGCAGGAATGTTAATGCAGCTGGATCCTCGGTGTCTAAGTGTACCTTGATTAATAGCTTAAGAGGTTCTGATTAACGGCCTGATTGCCCAGCACTAGGCAGTTTATTGGCCTCCCTCTCTCTCTGCAAATCTCTCTTTCCTCAGTAAATTTTGATGAGGTCTCCCTCACCCCAGCATTTAGGGTGGACATGGTCAGAAACTCCTGACCCCCAAATGCGTCTAACAGATGAGCTGTGCCTGGCCTCAGGATGGAAGGGGGATGGAATGGCCAACAAAAATAGAAGTTTAACCACAACACAGGGCAAGAGAAGTTCCTAATCTCATGGACTTTCATCCCCACTTCAAAAAGTTTCCAGACTTTCTCCACATGATACTCACTTGGGGAGATTTGTGAGGAGAAATGGCCTCAGAGAAGAGTTTATGTTGAGCTGTGTAGTGGTTAAAGCTAGGGCTTTTTTTTTGGTAGCAAGAACTCCTTTGCATATTAGGCCACACACCCCTGATGTAGCCTATCCGCCAAGAGCTTACAGGGCTCTTCGTATAGGGCCTACTGTAAGCTCTTGGAGAATTGGCTACATCAAGGGGGTGTAGCCTAATATGCAAAGGAGTTCCTGCTACAAAAAACTGCCCTGGTTAAAGCAGCAGACAAGGGGCTTTTCCACATTTTCATTTTACTCACTGGTAAGTTCCTGTTCTTCGGATGGATGGAAGGAAGGAAGGAAGGAAGGAAGGAAGGAAGGAAGGAAGGAAGGAAGGAAGGGAGGGAGGGAGGGAGGGAGGGTATCCTGATGTTGGCTAGTGAGCTTCACAACCAAGTGTGAGTTTAAAAGCTCCTCTCCTGATTCCTAGGGCTTTTCAGCATTCTTATTTTATTCGCTGCTAAATTCCTTTCTTTGCCCCCCCCTCTGTTTTACATGTGTTTTGCTTGCTCTTGTGGTCAATTCGGTATCATACAGTTTAAATCTGCAGTGAGATATGCTGGACACAACCTGGTGTAATACTGAATCGACCCTTAGAGGGAGCAGACACCCCACCCTGAAGAAACAGGAACTTACCAGTGAGTAAAATGAGAATGTGGAAAAGCCCCTTGTCTGCTGCTCTAACCAGGGCTTTTTTTTGTAGCAGGAACTCCTTTGCATATTATGCTATACTCCCTTGATGCAGCCAATCCTCCAAGAGCTTACAGTAGGTCCTGTAAACTCTTGGAGGATTGGCTACATTAGGGGTGTCTGGCCTAATATGCAAAGGAGTTCCTGTTACAAAAAAAAGCCCTCGATATACCATGGGGTTTGCTCTCTGAAGCTGCCATTTCCTCCACAGAAACTGATCTCTGTAGTTGGAAATTCAGTTTTAATTCTGGGAGAACTCCAGCCCCACCTGGAGGCTGGCAATTCTCCTTATGTCTCGTATCCAAACAGAACAGCCCCTTCACTTACCGCAGATTTCACAGCAGTGGCCAGCTGGCTTCAGTGGGCTCTTGCATGTAAGCGCTGGACACCGGCCTTCAGAATTCTGGAGCAAGGCAGCACAGATTCTGTGATGGTCCTTTAATGAGAAGAGCTGGATCACTCATTGAAGAGAAAGACCTACAGATGACCTGGCTTCCCGAGGTCTCCCACCCATCATTTGCCGCAGGCAGCACACTTGTGCCTTTTGAACAGGTGACAAGATGAAACTCACAGCTGTATTCCCACATTCACAGCCGGATTTGTCTGGACATCTGGCGTTTGACAGCTGGAATGCCCCTTGCCCGTGGAACTGCAGCTTTGCAGAACGGCTCTTCATGTATTCTGCCAGAGTGTCACTGTCGGTGAACTTCTGATTTACAGTTCAGAAAACAAACACAGATCAATATGAATGGCTAGCAGAAAGTCAGTTTTCTCAGAAATAAAAAAATTACACGTTGCGATCACACATACTAAATAATGCGCTTTCAATGCACGTTCCCACTGGATCTTATTGTGTGAACTGGCAAAATCCAGTTGGAACGTGCATTGAAAGTGAATTGAAAGTGCATTATTTAGTGTGTGTGAGATCACAGCCACAAAGTGGTTTAATTAACACCCATATTGTTTCTTGGATTAACATGAAGATGACATTGGATTTATACCCTGTCCTTCAGTCAGTTTTAGAGCAATTTACAATCTCCTTCCTTTCCCCTCCCCACAATAGACACCCTCTGAGGTAGATGGGACTGAGAGAGCTCTGAGAGAACTGCTCTTCAGCAGAACAGCTCTGAGAGAACTGGGCCTGGCCCAAGGTAACTCAGCTGTCTTCATGCGAAAGATCAGGGAATCAAACCAGGTTCTCCAGATTAGAGTCTACTGCTCTTAATCACTACACAAAACTGGCTCTCAAGCACATTCTGTTGCGTAAATTGCCTCCAAGATCACTTGAATAGGAGACATCATAGATTGGGGCATCCAGCTTGGTGCCCATGGATGCAATGGCACCCACTGATATCTTTCCTGATACCCACCAAATGTTTTTAGAAAGTAGGTGGGGTTTGCCCAGCAAGGCTTCTCATAGGCCATTGGAAATTTGATTGGCTGCGCAGTTTTTTGAAAACGTTGCTTCAGCAACAACTGTCACCACAGTACGATGATTTTCGCTGTGTCACTGAAGCTAAGCTGCAGCAGCCATTTTGTGACTGGCTCTGTTTCTTGTGACAGCCATTTTGCGGCAGTACTTACTACAGTGTGTTAGATTTCCAAAAGTACCTGCTAGTACCTCTAGGTGGCACCTGGAGATCTCCTGCTATTACAGTTGATGTCCAGATAACCAAGATAATCTCCCTTGGAGAAAATGGCTTCTTTGTAGAGCAGACTCAATAGCATTATATACTGCTGAGGCCTCTCCCCTCTTGGGTTGCCTGGTCTGGGTTGGGAAATCCCTGGAGATTTTTGGGGTGGAGCCTGGGGAGCATTGCCAGCCCTGCCACTAGGCAAACTAGGCAACTGTCTGGGGCGCTGGCCTTCTGGGGGTGCCAAATGGGGCACCCCCATGTGTTTCAGTGACATTATCAGTGCAGAGGGGGGCACTAGAAGTTAACCTTGCCTAGGGTGTCAGACAGTCTAGGGCCAGCCCTGCTGGGAAAGGAAGGGCTTGGGAAGGGGAGGGTATAATGCCATAGAGTCCACCTTCCAATGCTGCCATTTTTTCCAGGGGAACTGCTCTTGATCATCTGGATATCTATGGCAAAGACCATAGAGATTTGGGAGTTCCTAGACTGCTGCAAGCACTATGACATGACTTCTGGGTACTCTACCCGGAAGTGCTGCCACATTTTATTTGCCCATTGTTTCTTCTACTGCTCAATGGAAGAAGAGGATATGCTGGAACCAAGATTCATAAAAGAGGACACACAACCAAAACCAAGCTATGAGTGAAGAATATGATTGTGCATGGCCAACGTCTGGCTTATTTTGCTGTATCTCTATAATGATCTTTTAAATCAATGAGGTGGCTATGCAGCCAGTGAAATCTGGCCACACAAGGCAGGTTGTTTTTCTTTAACCCAGATGTGCTCATGCTTCTGTGCATCACCTCAGCACACTTGTTCTTTTAAAACTCCCCAGGTGGTGAAGCAGCATCTCTGTTTCAACCCACTAGTATTCCATTTTTACCTGACCCATTATGGAAATGCTCCTGAGACGAATCATCTGCTCGGAGGACTCGATATTCACCCGGAAGGAAGTTTCGGGCTGAAAGAAGACGTTGTCGTATTGGCACGGGACACGCTCTTCATCCACAGAGAACATATACTTGCCCCTCTCCAGGTCTTCCAAGGAGATTGCAGCATGCCACAATGTGGGGTCATACCACTCATAACTCCCTGAACTGGTAAATTTGATCTCTGAAGCTAATGAAAGAGAGATAACAATGAGTAGTACATGCTTCAGCAATTCTTTTCTTAAACTTTTTTTTTGCCATCAAGTTAAACTGACCTCTGACGACCCCTAGTGGGGCTTGGATGCAAGGACTTTCAGAGATGGTTTGCCATTGCCTGCCTCATGACCCTGGTATTCCTTGGAAAGTTCCCATCCAAATACTAGCCAGGGCCAGCTCCAGGGCTTTTTTTGTAGCAGAAACTCCTTTGCATATTAGGCCACACACTCCTGATGTAGCCAATCCTCCAGCTTACAGTAGATCCTGTACTAAGAGCCCTGTTAGCTCTTGGAGTACTGGCTGCATTAGGGGTGTGTGGCCGAATATGCAAAGGAGTTCCTGCTACAAAAAAAGCCCTGGTCAGCCCCGCTTAGCTTCTGAAATCTGACAAGATCGGGATCACCTTCATTTGCTATCTAGGCCAGGGCAGTAATTGTTTCCCTCCTATTGTGATTGTTTTCTTCTTATTCATTCATAGGTCTGGATAGTATTAATGCCGAGACTATTGCTTTTGAAGTCCACCATGAATTGTGGGAGAGCGCTGGATCCAGACAGCAGCCTGGGACAAGCAAATAGCTCCCTAGACTACTGCCAAAGACAGCAATTGTGCCACTGTTGTGCATAATGAAAAACCGTTCAGAGCATGGAGTCAAGGGATCTTCCTGTATTATCATACTGTCAGTCACAGACTATGCAGTTGATAGTCCTTCCTGTCTCTAAAGCTTAGCATGTGTGTGTGTGTGAAGTGCCATCAACTTGCAGCCGACTTAGAATTATAGAATGGAAGGGACCTCCAGGGTCATCTAGCCAACCCCCTGCACAATGCAGAAAATTCACAAATGCCTCCCCCTAGGGCTGCCAAGCCCACAGTTCAGGCAGGGGTTCCCCTGCCCAGGAGGTTTCCAATCCGCCGGCCCACAATGGGCAGGCAGGGGAAACCTCCCCTTACATCACTGGCGCAATGTCACCCGGAAGATACCATAGAGTTTTCCCCTACCAAATGGCTAGAGCGTCTGGGAAAACCATAGAATTTTTCCAGAAATGCCTAGAGCAGCCATGCGCAACGTTGCTGGCATGATGACATCACTTCTGGGTGACATCATTGTGTTGCATGCGCATGAAAGTCCCCCACTCCAAACCGCAGGGGATTTGGCAATCCTACCTCCCCCTAAGTTCACAAGATCAGCATTACTGTCAGCCATCTGTTTAAAAACCTCCAAGGAAGGAGAGCCCACCACCTCCCAAGAAAGCCTGTTCCACTGAGGAACCACTCTAACTGTCAAGAAGTTTTTCCTAATGTTGGGCTGGAAAGTCTTCTGATTTAATTTCAACCCATTGATTCTGGGTCCTACCTTCTGGGGCAATTGAACATATGAACATATGAAGCTGCCTTCTATTGAATCAGACCTTTGGTCCATCAAAGTCAGTATTGTCTTCTCAGACTGGCAGCGGCTCTCCAGGGTCTCAAGCTGAGGATTTTCACACCTATTTGCATGGACCCTTTTTTGGAGATGCCAGGGATTGAACCTGGGACCTTCTGCTTACCAAGCAGATGCTCTACCACTGAGCCACCGTCCCTCCCCAACTCAATTGCATTGAGTTTTCAACACAAGAGATGTTGAGAGGTGGTTTGCCATTGCCTGCCTCTGTGTAGCAACCCTGGACTTCCTTGGTGGTCTCCCATCCAACCAGGGCCATCTCTGTTTAGCTTTCAAAATCTAACGAGTGGGTTTATCTGGGCCATCCATGTCAGGGCACGGGCACACAGATTACTACTTTTCTCCCTTTCTCACAATACAAGAACTCGTGAACACTTAATGAAATTGCTGAGCAGTCAGATTAGAATAAAAGGAAGTACTTCTTCACCCAAAGGGTGATTAACACATGGAATTCACTGCCACAGGAGGTGGTGGAGGCTACAGGCAAAGCTGCTTTCAAGAGGGGATTGGATAAACATATGGAGCAGAGGTTCATCAGTGGCTATTAGCCAGAGTATTGATGGAACTCTCTGTCTGGGGCAGTGATGCTCTGTATTCTTGGTGCTTGGGGAGGGGGCAACAGTGGGAGGGCTTCTAGTGTCCTGGCCCCACTGGTGGACCTCCTAATGGCACCTGGGTTTTTTGGCCACAGTGTGCACAGATTGTTGGACTGGATGGGCCATTGGCCTGATCCAACATGGCTTCTTTTATGAGCAATTCAGTATTTTGAGGGCAAGCCAACTCCTCACAGTGATAAGCCATAACATTCCCAGCTCTAGACATATGACAAAAATGGTATGCAATGCTTTCAGAAGTCACTGGAGAGGATCATGGAGAAGCCTCCCACAAATATTCCACATGAATAGGTCTCAAGTGGGACACTGCAAATAACAATAAACTTGATGACTTTATTAGTGATAAACTAGCCATTGTGTGTGTGTGTGTGTGTGTGTGTGTGTGTGTGTGTGAAGGGGTAAGTCACAGCTCTCTGCTAGTGCGACTGTAAACATGCCATCCACGAAACTGCTTCTCATCTTTCCTTAGCTAGGGAATTTGATATGAAATAAACAATACACAGGGGCTGCTGAACACAGTGTACTACTGAAATTCATATTTAATTCATTAACAATCTTCTTTCTGTTTAATATTAATGGAGCTGTCATGGATTTCCACATAATCCAGCATGCTCGTAAGAACCAAGAACCGTTAAGAACTTTGCTGCAGAGAGGGTGGCCAGGCAAGTCCTAGCAACTAACAGGAAACTGGGAAGTCGGGGACATAGAGCGGTGGCTGTCAGTGATGGTGTGACATCCCTTCTAGGCAAGACCTGGAAGTGACATCATGCCTCTCTAGGAATAACCAGAAACTCTGTGGTATTAGAGGTAAACCCATAGAATTACCTGCAATTCTTAGAGAGGACTGACATCACTTCTGAGTTTTCCACAGAAGTGCCATTATGCCATTGGCCAAAGCCTTTCCCCCTTATTCCCACCCCCCCGCCCCACACACACGCACACTGCTTGGAGTGGCAATAGAGAATGCGTTCCAGAAGTGGGGTAATCCCTTGACCCCAGAGGAGACTTGGCAGCCCTCCTGGTGAATTTACATCTAATTCCTGGGGAACTTAGATTGTACGGACCAGGAGACACGCCCCCCCCCCCCCCCCCTGATAAAACAGCAACATTATCATTGTCTAGAAGAGCAGGGGCTCCCAATCTTGTTTAGCCTGTGGTCGCTTTGGGAACTTTGAAAACAGGAAGTGGGTGACTTCACAAACTGGCTGCTATGGATTGGCTGAGCTCAAAAAATGTCAAGAAGTTGCAAGGGATCCATTCTCCAATGACACAGGCAGCTGTTTTCTGAATGGCTGCTCCCTGCAGGTATAAAGGTGATGTCCCCAAGGTTCCTCTGTATGACATCCTGGTCCACATAGGTGAAGGAAAGAAGAAGAAGAAGAAGATATTGGATTTATATCCCACCCTCCACTCCAAAGAGTCTCAGAGCAGCTCACAATCTCCTTTACCTTCCTCCCCCACAACAGACACCCTGTGAGGTGGGTGGGACTGGAGAGGGCTCTCACAGCAGCTGCCCTTTCAAGGACAACCTCTGCCAGAGCTATGGCTGACCCAAGGCCATTCCAGCAGGTGCAAGTGGAGGAGTGGGGAATCAAACCCGGTTCTCCCAGATAAGAGTCCACACACTTAACCACTACACCAAACTGGCTCTCACAGGTAACAGTGCCCGATCCTGTCAGATCTTGGAAGCTAAGCAGGGTCAACTCTGGCAAGTACTTGGAGTTGGACGGGAGATCTTGAAACATCAGTAGTTGGGAGGACAGGGGCAGGCTTTATTCAGCTGCCTCTAAGAATACCTTCCAGCCCCCCAGAAGGGGTCAGCCACCAAAAGTTGCCATGAGTTCCGTGTGCAGACACACACACACACACACACACATACAAATACCAAAAGTAAAACAAAACAAGAAAGCCAGTAGCAGCTATTTATTTCAGGGAAGTAGCAAACAGGCAGCAGGAAACTTCTTGGTGGGTTCCATGTTGATGATTACTGACCTAGAGGTCCATATGCATTTCACAGCTGCACAGTGAGTGAGATTTCCCATTCATTTCAGTGGAGGAGGCTGCTTCTCATGGGCATTATTTGCATGCCCAAGGCAACCCCTTCAACTGACATGAATGGAGAAGACTGCAGAATTGGAAGCTCTACATAAACGCTGGCACTCCTGCTGCACCCCTTCAACAATATTGTACTCAGTTTAGAAAACATGATTAAGAGGGGACAAGACTGAGGTTTATAAAATTATTCATGGGGTAGTAGAGAAAGAGGTGCCCTGATCTAGATAGCACCGACCAGCCCCATCTTGGCAGATCTTGAAAGCTAAGCAAGGTCTGTCCTGGCACGACTTTTTTGGTAGCAGGAACTCCTTTGCATATTAGGCCACCCCCCCCCCCTGATGTAGCCAATCCTCCAAGACCTTACACTAGGCCCTGTAAGAAGAGCCCTGTAAGCTCTTGGAGGATTGGCTACATCAGGGGGTGTGGCCTAATATGCAAAGGAGTTCCAGCTACAAAAAAGCCCTGTTCCTTGGTAAGCATTTGGCTGGTAAGCCACCAAGGAAGTCCAAGGTTGTGATGTGGAAACTGGCAATGGCAAACCTCCTCTAAATGTCTCTTGCCTTGAAAACCCCATAGAGTCACCATACGTTATCTAGGACTTGGTGGCCAAAGACACACAGAGAGAAAGAGAGTAAAAAGAGAGAACTTTTTCTCCCTCTCCCAAAATACTAGAACTGAAGAGCATCCAATGAAACCAGTGGGCAGTAGATTCAAGATGGACCAAATGGGAATACTTATTTACACAGAAAGCTATTAAAATGTGGGAAGAAGATTTATACCCTGCCCTTCTCTCTGAATCAGAGACTCAGAGCGACTTACAATCTCCTATATCTTCTCTTCCCACAAAAGACACCTTGTGAGGTGGGTGGAGCTGAGAGGGCTCTCACAGCAGCTGCCCTTTCAAGGACAACTCCTGCGATAGCTATGGCTAACCTAAGACCATTCCAGAAGCTATAAGTGGAGGAGTGGGGAATCAAACCTGGTTCTCCCAGATAAGAGTCCACACACTTAACCACTACACCAAACTGGCACAACGAATCACTGACAAAGGATATAGTAATGGCCACAGGCATAGACAGCTTTAAAAGGAGATCAGATAGATTCATGGAGGATTGATCTACTAGCCACTGAGGGGAACCTTCATTTCAGAGGTGCTAAACCTCTGAATCCCAGAGCCAGGAGGCAACATCAGGGAAAAGTCTCTGCCTCTATGAAACTGGTTGGCCACTGTGTGAGTCAGGATGCTAGACCAGATGATCTGATCCAGCAGGGCTCTTCTTATATTCTGATGAATCCAACACAATACTAAGTTGTGCTTAAACCACGGAAATCCATGCATGAGCCATGCATGCAAGAAATGCAAACATTTGTACCGTTGATACAGTTTTGCTCCTTTGTTAACTGGAATCTGAAGTCAGTTACAGAGACTTAGGCAGTTCTGTTGTATTAAATTAAAATAGCCCTCCTGATCACTTAGCTTGCACTGTCAGATCTGGGCTTGAAAGATCTCACAAGGCCCCAAGTTTCAGTCCTCAATTAAATTAAGCCCTGGATGCAGCATTCCTGCCCTCCTCTCAACCAAGGGCTGTGAACTTCCATTTCAGTACATTTGTCCTCAAAACAACGAACAGTGCAAACAATGAGCATTATTCTGCCGGAAACATCCCCCCGTGCAAACAGCACGGAAATGAATGTACGTTTGGCAGGAACACAGCACAATTCATTTTAATGGGGGTCCCAAAGGACACATTCCTGGTGGAATGTATATAACCAATGTTTATCATCTCTTTTCCTCCTCCTTCTCCTCTCCCTCTTTCCTTAAGAAAAAGAAAGAAAGCTCTGACTATAATTTCAAACCTTTGAGGGGCTCCCGGGAAAAGTTAATTATGACTTTGCAAATGACTCAGGCGAGCAGCGTAACGGAGGTTTATTCTCAATGAGCTTAATTTGTATGACTAATGAGTGGTAGATTGCGCACAATACAATACCTGTCTCACATCCTGGTTCATAATTGCCGTCAAAAGCTGCAAACCCAGCACCAGGGGCCATAATGAACTCTCCATTCAGTGGAAGGTGCTAAGAAGTAAAACAAACACAAACAAAGAGAAACAGAGTTTGGAGGTTTTTCGAGGCTTGGTGTTCCAACATTAACAACATTGACTACATGGATAGTATTTCGGTAGCATCCATCCAGCCATCCAAAATTACTATCCAGAATTAGGCTTACCCAAATTAAGTAACCTCTTGCCACTGTGTTCTATTCCTCTTGCAGGATCCATGGAGAAACAGGAGTGGGGAAAATAATGGGGTGGACAAAGGCTAGGAAACTGTGATGTCACATTCAGGTAAGCAGCCAGAAGTGACGTCACAGCATCCATGATACTCTAGGAATTCCCTAGGTCTCTATGGTAAAGAGAGTGGAAGGATTCCTAGAGTGCCATGGACACATCACTTCCAGGTAGAGTTGCCAAGTCCAATTCAAGAAATATCTGGGGACTTTGGGGGTGGAGCCAGGAAACTTTGGGGGTGGAGTCAGGGGCAAGGGTGTGACAAGAATAACTGAACTCCAAGGGAGTTCTGGCCATCACATTTAAAGGGACAGCACACCTTTTAAAATGCCTTCCTTCCATAGGAAATAATGAAGGATAGGAGAACCTTCTTTTGGAGTTCATAGAATTGGACCCACTTGTCCAATCGTTTTGAAACTTGGTGGGTATTTTGGGGAGAGGCACTGGATGCTATACTGAAGATTTGGTGCCTATCCCCAAAAAACAGCCCCCCAGAGCCCCACGGATCAATTCTCCATTATTTCCTATGTTAATAATACTCTATACGGAATAATAGAGTTCCCAGCAGACATTTCTCTCCCCCCCACACCGCTTTCTGATGACCCTGAGGGGGGGAGGGCCTCCAAACCGGGGGATCTCCTGCCCCCACCTGGGGATTACAGCAGAAAAATAAACATAACCATCAGGGCATCACTTGTGCTATTGATTATATGCCACATGCGTTTACAATTAAGAAAATCATTATTAAACATTGGCATCTCTTGTCGAAAGTGCTGGGCTGTAAGGAATTGTCTTTTGTAGGTTTCCGTAGAACGAGATCTTTTAAGGACATTCTTATCCATTCGGATTTAACAACACCTGTGGTGCCATCTGGTGGCCCTTTAGGACATTGCCGATGTGGGAACTGTACCGTGTGCCCTATGGCAATTCAGACAAAAATTTTTGCACCACCCGACAGAGATATGCAATATAAGTTACCACATTTCAGTAACTGCAACTCTGCATATGTGGTGTATGCAATATTGTGCAGCTGTAATCCAATTTATGTGGGTAATACCACCCACCCCATTAGAGTATGAGTGGCGGAACACCGTTCTCGGGTGAGAATGAAAAATTTTGACGCTCCATTAACTAATCATTACATAGAGTTGAATCACAGCATTGACGACATGAAATATATTGTTTTGTTTAAATATTCTGGCTGTATAGATGACTCTGTCAAGAAGTGTCTGCAGCGGGAGGAAACCTTCTGGATCTTCCAGTTGCAATCACTGGCCCCTAAGGTGTTAAATAACTGCATAGATTTTTCATGTTATTTATAAATATTTGGTGTACCAGTTTGGTGTAGTGGTTAAGTGTGCAGACTCTTATCGGGGAGAACTGGGTTTGATTCCCCACTCCTCCACTTGCACCTGCTAGCATGGCCTTGGGTCAGCCATAGCTAAATCTTGGGGGAAAGCCGACAGGAGATGGAATGTCTCTGGTTCGGGAGGACTCGTCTCAAAGAGATGAAGGGTTGGCTTCTATTTTTCTACCGAGTAACGGATCAGAGTTGTCCACTGTGATGGTGACAAACAGTATGGACTGTCTGCTAGAGTCTCGAGGCGGCAGGAGAGAGGTGGCGGGCCTAGCTTGCTTGGGAAATTATAAATGTTTGTATGCAAATGCTAGAAGTGTCTGAAGTAAAATTGGTGAATTGGAAAGTTTAGTGTTGGGAGAAAACATAGACATTGTGGGAATTTCAGAAACTTGGTGGAATGAGGAGAATCAGTGGGACACGGTGATTCCTGGATATAAGTTATATCGGAAGGATAGGGAGGGAAGGGTTGGAGGTGGGGTGGCTCTGTATGTCAGAGAGGATATACGGTCCAGTAAGACTGAGGTCAGAGAATTAGATTCCCTTTTAGAAATGCTTTGGGTTGAAATAGAGGGCCCAAAAGGAAATTTAACTATGGGAGTTTGTTATCGCCCACCAAATCAAAAGAGAGAGGACGATTATAATATGATGGAGGGATTAAAGATAGCGGCTAAACGTAAAAACTGTGTCGTAATAGGTGATTTTAACTACCCGCAGATTGATTGGGTCAATATGTGTTCTGGTCGAGAGAAAGAGATTGAGTTTCTTGATGCTCTCAATGACTGTGCTATGGAGCAGATGGTCTCAGAACCTACCAGGGGTGGGGCAATCCTGGATCTGGTCCTATGTAATGCCCAAGACTTGGTGAGAGACGTAAAAGTGATTGCGCCACTTGGGAACAGTGACCATAATGTTATTGATTTCACCATTTGTATAAATAGGGAGTTGCCCAAAAAGACCGCCACAACCACATTTAACTTTAAAAGGGGTAAATTCTCTGAGATGAGGAGGCATGTGAGGAGGAAACTGAAAGGAAAGGTAAATACGGTCAAAACCCTTGGGGAAGCTTGGAGACTATTTAAAACTATAATCCTAGAAGCTCAGATAAAATACATACCACAAGTTAGGAAAGGCACAAACAGATATAAGAAGAGGCCAGCATGGTTAACAAACAAAGTAATGGAAGCTGTAAAAGGTAAGAAGGACTCCTTTAAGCGGTGGAAAACCAGTCCAAGTGAGATTAATAAAAGGGAACACAGGCAGTGGCAAATCAAATGCAAGACTGTGATCAGGCAGGCAAAAAGGGACTATGAGGAGCATATTGCAAAAAACATAAAGACCAACAATAAAAATTTCTTCAAATATATTAGAAGTAGGAAACCAGCCAGGGAAGCAGTGGGGCCCTTGGATGACCATGGGGTAAAAGGATTACTGAAGGAGGATGGGGAAATGGCTGAGAAGCTGAATGCATTTTTTGCCTCCGTCTTCACCGTGGAAGATGAGAAGTGTTTGCCCGCCCCAGAACCACTAATATTGGAAGGGGTGTTGAAAGACCTGAGTCAGATTGAGGTGACAAAAGAGGAGGTCCTACAACTAATAGACAAATTAAAAACTAATAAGTCACCGGGTCCGGATGGCATACATCCGAGAGTTCTGAAAGAACTCAAAGTTGAACTTGTGGATCTTCTAACAAAAATCTGTAATCTTTCATTGAAATCTGCCTCCGTTCCTGAGGACTGGAAGGTAGCAAATGTCACCCCCATCTTTAAAAAGGGTTCCAGAGGAGACCCGGGAAATTACAGGCCAGTCAGTCTGACTTCAATACCGGGAAAGTTGGTAGAAACCATTATCAAGGACAGAATGAGTAGGCACATTGATGAACACGGGTTATTGAGGAAGACTCAGCATGGGTTCTGCAAGGGAAGATCTTGCCTCACTAACCTGTTACATTTCTTTGAGGGGGTGAACAAACATGTGGACAAAGGAGACCCGATAGATGTTGTTTACCTTGACTTCCAGAAAGCTTTTGATAAAGTTCCTCATCAAAGGCTCCTTAGAAAGCTTGAGAGTCATGGAGTAAAAGGACAGGTCCTCTTGTGGATCAAAAACTGGCTGAGTAATAGGAAGCAGAGAGTGAGTATAAATGGGCAGTCTTCGCAGTGGAGGACGGTAAGCAGTGGGGTGCCGCAGGGCTCGGTACTGGGTCCCATCCTCTTTAACTTGTTCATAAATGATTTAGAGTTGGGAGTGAGCAGTGAAGTGGCCAAATTTGCGGATGACACTAAATTGTTCAGGGTGGTGAGAACCAGAGAGGATTGTGAGGAACTCCAAAGGGATCTGTTGAGGCTGGGTGAGTGGGCGTCAACGTGGCAGATGCAGTTCAATGTGGCCAAGTGCAAAGTAATGCACATTGGGGCCAAGAATCCCAGCTACAAATACAAGTTGATGGGGTGTGAACTGGCAGAGACAGACCAAGAGAGAGATCTTGGGGTCATGGTAGATAATTCACTGAAAATGTCAAGACAGTGTGCGTTTGCAATAAAAAAGGCCAACGCCATGCTGGGAATTATTAGGAAGGGAATTGAAAACAAATCAGCCAGTATCATAATGCCTCTGTATAAATCGATGGTGCGGTCTCATTTGGAGTACTGTGTGCAGTTCTGGTCGCCGCACCTCAAAAAGGATATTATAGCATTGGAGAAAGTTCAGAAAAGGGCAACTAAAATGATTAAAGGGCTGGAACACCTTCCCTATGAAGAAAGGTTGAAACGCTTAGGGCTCTTTAGCTTGGAGAAACGTCGACTGAGGGGTGACATGATAGAAGTTTACAAGATAATGCATGGGATTGAGAAAGTAGAGAAAGAAGTACTTTTCTCCCTTTCTCACAATACAAGAACTCGTGGGCATTCGATGAAATTGCTGAGCAGACAGGTTAAAACGGATAAAAGGAAGTACTTCTTCACCCAAAGGGTGATTAACATGTGGAATTCACTGCCACAGGAGGTGGTGGCGTCCACAAGCATAGCCACCTTCAAGAAGGGGTTAGATAAAAATATGGAGCAGAGGTCCATCAGTGGCTATTAGCCACAGTGTGTGTGTGTGTGTGTGTGTGTGTATATATATATATATATATTTGGCCGCTGTGTGACACAGAATGTTGGACTGGATGGGCCATTGGCCTGATCTAACATGGCTTCTCTTATGTTCTTATGTTCTTATAGCTCTGGCAGAGGTTGTCCTTGAAAGGGCAGCTGCTGTGAGAGCCCTCTCCAGCCCCACCCACCTCACAGGGTGTCTGTTGTGGGGGAGGAAGGTAAAGGAGATTGTGAGCCGCTCTGAGACTCTTCGGAGTGGAGGGCGGGATAGAAATCCAATATCTTCTTCTTCTTCTTCTATTTATAATTTTTGTAGTCAATAATTTCTGTAGTAAGTGTTTGCGTTGTTTTCCTGGCTTGTCAAATCGCATACAGGCGGGTTGAAAACCTGTTGGTAAATGTACCTTTAAATATTGCCTGTGCTTTAATGTACGTTGCGGTAATACACCTTGGGAATGGTATTGCGTGCTTGTATTAGCTTCCGTCTTTGCCCTTAAATGGTGAGTTGTTTGTAATTATTGCTAATATGAATTTTGTATTGAGATAAGCAATGTTATTGAAGATGTACATGTTTGCTTTATGCAGCCATTATGAAAAACAACTTGTTGGATATCCCTCTTTGATAAAGACAGTGGAAACAGTGTGACAAGTTTCCTGCCGGCTCCAGGTTCCGTCAGGGAATCTTCAGATATATTTCTTTTGGAAGAAAAATCTGCACAGACACTTTGACTTACAAGCACTTTGTAGCACTAAGCACTTTAAATTATTTGTTCTGATGTAATTGTGCTTAGATGCGTTTTGTAAATGAATTATATGTACTTACCTTACAATACTAATTATTGAAATGGATCATGACAATCAAATACTTTGAAGGTTTATACTCTAATAATTACAAGTGAATTTATGATTGTATTTGTTATTTGTTACGGTTTTTCTTTGGGTTCCCACCTGGGGATTGGCAGCCCTAGCTACTCTGCTCTCTCTCACACACACACATACCCAACCACTTACTTGGTCGGACTAAAACAAAAGCAAAACAAATGGAGGGGCTGCCTCTGAAGAGCTTCTGCTACTGACCCTTGGCCCCATGAAGTACTTCCTGTTCCCGCTCAACTTTAAAGACACACACGCAGAGGCATTTTGAAACAGGACCTGTTTGCAGGTTTCTAAACCTGCCTGAGATCTAGAGGTACATGGTGGCTGTGTGGGCAGGGCTTCCCCCCGCCGGCCAGCTGGCTGGGGGCAGGGGGAAGCCTGTGAAATCGGGGGATTCCCTGCTAGGACCTGGGGACTGGGAAGCCTACTTCCAAGTGCTCACCAGGATGTGATGTCATGGTGTCCATGGTATTTCATCTTTCCAGGCTCCACCCCCAAAACATTCCCAGGGATCACTAGTGGTGGATGGCAAATGTATGAAGACCAGAATAGGAGCAGACATTTAGATTAAAAACTAGGGCTACTTTTGCAGTACAAATGTCATAGATATGAGGTAAAATGGGGGATTTGATGTACTAAGGGCCAAACTACATGTTATGTAGTACACAAGTTGCCGCTGGATCAGGCAGTCATACTGCAGGTGCCAGTCCTTGGAGGCAACTCCCATGTGAAAGTGTCAACCAGTTTTTGGGGCAATGCCCCTTCTTCCAGATACCAATTACCAGGCTGGAGGCATGTTGTTCAGAGAAAAGCAGCTTTATTTTCACTTCTGCAGAAAGTGGAGAGAAAGACAAGCAAAGGAACGCCTTTCTCTGCCAATTTGGCCAAGCCCCCACCTTTTAACAGTTCCCGACGTCACTTACTTCCTATCTTGCTCTGTGGCTGTTTGCCATTGGTCAGAGCTCACAGTCTACCTCGACCGGCCATCAGGTGAGGGCTTTAGCCATATAAGGTAAAAGTTACAAATATCTCCGCCCAGCAACACTTCCTCTTGTCAGAACTTGTAACTTCTTTATCTATATGCTTAGCTAGAATGGTACTCAGTTAGCACAACCGACTCCATATTGTGAATTTTATTAACCCTGTGATTCTGCATTTCAAACATCCACTAACCACTGAAGGGTGACGGATAACTACTCACAAACATCTGCAGATGCCCTTTGAAGATCCCACTTCTAACACCTTTTATCTATGCAGTAACAGTGCGCATGACTCAACTGAGTATACAGCTCTAAAACTAATTTTGCCCTAGTGGCTAATTATTTGTACCATATTTTACCCTACTCTTCATGCTAAATATCATAGATTTATAACAGTTTGGCTTGCTTAGTTCATGAAAAACATTTCCCCAGAAAAAAGGTTACTTATGCTGGCTAGAAAGGTATGAAGAGCAGGAAACAGCTAACTCTAAGCTTAGAATAAACTGCAGTAGGAAATGGCCTAACCACCAAGCCACATCAGGAAGCTAGCACATAACAGTTCGACTGTCAGCAGCTGGGGAAGGTTGGGGGCCTTCTGACTTTTATTTTCTATTGAATAAATTAATGTTATTTCTTCCTAACAAAAGCACCACAAGGTCTGATTCAGATCGGAATCATGGCAGGGGAGGTGTGCTTGCCTTGTCCCCCATTTTCTGAGCCAATACTGCCTGAGGGTGTGGCATTCTTTGCCCTGTCAGGCAGCTGCCCAAGCAAGCACTAGGTAAACATGCAGATTTTGTCCCACCTGGTGGGGCAAAAAAAGCCTCTCCCTGCTCCCTCTGGCTGTTTCCACTCCAGAAAATGGCACTGGAGGGAAGTCAGAATCACCCTCTTTCCTCCACACCATGATCTTGATCCAAATCAAGCCCCACAGCACTTTTACACAGGACATGCCACCAGGGACTGGCAACAGTGGCAACTGGCGAGTCCCTGGTGGCCACTTGTGTAAAACTTAACATGTAGTTTGGTCCCAATGTTCCCCAGCATTTTGAGATCCAGTAACAGTTAGCATCTGCATAAGATCTTCCAAGAATCTACTTAAGAACATAAGAGAAGCCACGTTGGATCAGGCCCTTCTAGTCCAACACTCTGGGTCACACAGTGGCCAAAAAACCCAGGTGCTATCAGGAGTTCCATCAGTGGGGCCAGGACAGTAGAAGCCCTCCCACTGTGTCCCTCCCAAGCACCAAGAATACAGAGCATCACTGCCCCAGGCAGAGAGCAGTACATAGAAACATGGAGGTCAGAAAGGAAACAGACCTGGGCGCTGGAACTGGAAAGGGGACAGAGCAAGACTGATAATTGATAACAAAGGAGGTGGCTCACATCAACCACATGAATTTGTACGAAAACTGAGGAGCTTACAGGCAGGATAATTACTGTGGAGGAGCTGATTTGGCAATAGCTACACACCTTATAGAAATATTAATTAAAATACAAAGAATTTAATTCAACTCTATGGTTTGCAATTCCAATTGCAGAGCACTGACTCTACTCCCAGCCCAGGACACTACATTCCATTTTGGGGACAGTCATTCAACTCCCAGAGAACTGATTCTTTTTCTAGGGACCATCATTCCACTCTTGGTGGTGTCATTTCAGTCCCAGAAAATTTCTGCTACTTCCAGCAGCTGTCATTCCATTCTGGGGCTTGTCTTTCCAGTCCCAGAACACATCTGCTACTTCCAGGGCCTCTTATTTACTGTGGGGGCTGTCATTCTTGTCCCAGAACACATCTGCTATCCCTAGGGTTGCCAAGTCTAATTCAAGAAATATCTGGGGACTTTGGGGGTGGAGCCAGGAGCAAGGGTGTGACAAGCACAACTGAACTCCAAAGAGAGTTCTGGCCATCACATTTAAAGGGATTGCACACCTTTTAAATGTCTTCCCTCTACTGGAAATAATGAAGGATAGGGGCACCTTCTTTTGGGGCTCATAAAATTGGATCCTCTGTTCCAATCTTTTTGAAACTTGGAGGGTATTTTGGGGAGAGGCACTGGATGCTATACTGCAAATGTGGTGCCTCTATCTCAAAAAACAGCCTCCCCAGAGCCCCAGATACCCGTAATTCAATTCTCCATTATACCCTATGGGAATTGATCTTCACAGGGAATAATGGGGTGCCCAGCAGACATCCCCACACTTTCTAATGACTCTGAAGTGGGGGGAGGGCCTTCAAACCAAAGGATCCCCTGACCCCACCTGGTGATTGGCAACTCTAGCTATCTCTAGGGTCTATCATTCCACTCTGGGGCCTGTCATTCCATTCCCAAAATACTTCTGCTTCTTCCAGGGCTTGTCATTCTACTGGGGGGGGGGCGCTATCATTGCAGTCCTTGAATATATCTCCTACCCACAGGGAATGTCATAGCACTTGGGGGCTGTAATTCTTGTCCCAGAATGCTTCTGCTGCTTCCAGGACCTCTCATTCAGTCTCAGAACACTTCCGCTGCTTCCAGAGTCTGTCATTCCACTCTGCGGCCTGTCATTCCAGTCCCAGAGTAGTCTATTTGGGCCCAGAGAGCTTAATGGAAAATCATTCCATGCTTTCTTTGCAACTCATCTTGAGCTGTAACATATTTCAATGGTGCCCGTGCGTTCCTGGGTCTCATTATTTCCAATGGGCAATCCTATCATTCCTTTTAGTACAGCCTCAATGAAATTTGCAGACAATGAGTCTGGTGCAATAATACTTTCTAACACAGTTGCAAATGCAGTTTTACAGATTTTCTCAGTTCCATTGAACTCAGCAGGACTAGTAAGCAATGTTCCCTCTAAGCTGCAGAGTCTTGTGAGCAAAAATTCTACTTTGTGAGCTACTGATGTTAAAGTTGTGAGCTACTGGCATTAAACTTGTGAGCTACTGCATAAATTATTGTGCTCTGGGGCCATTTTTCCTGAGCTAAGACACAAATGTGTGAGCTGGAGGCTACAATCTGTGAGCTAGCTCACGCTAACTCACCCTAGAGGGAACACTGCTAGTAAGAATACTCTAAATTACTGTTGCTACAGTGCCTAGAAGACAATAATCATAATCAATGTCATACTCAATGTTCCCTCTAAGCCAAGGAGTCTTGTGAGCAAAAAGTCTACTTTGTGAGCTACTGGCATTGAAGTTGTGAGCAGGGCTCTTTTTCCTGAGCTAAGACAAAAATGTGTGAGCTGGAGGCCAAAAATCTGTGAGCTGGCTCCCACTAACTCAGCTTAATAATAATAATAATAATAATAAATTTTATTTCTATCCCGCCCTCCCCACCTCGGCAGGCTCAGGGCGGTTAACAACATTTCATAAAAACATATAATGGTTAAAACTTTTACATTTAACAATATAAAACAGTAAATATTAACTTAATAACATTAAAACAATCCAGTAAGTGCAGTTATTCAGCGGTGTGGTCTTAACCGCATTGGCGGGTGCTTAATTGCCGATCTTCTTAACAGTCCAGGTATGCGAGTTTAAAAAGGGCGGTCTTGCAGGCCCTGCGGAACTGGTCAAGGTTCCGCAGGGCCCGCAGCTTAGAGGGAACTCTGGTCATAACCATCTTATTCTTTGCTTTAGCAAAAAGATCTTTCTCTGACAGGTTATTAGTATCAGCCCATTTCCTTAAAGCAAAAAACACTGAGGAAGTAAGTAATACGATACATCATCCAATAAAAAGCCTCTAGTACTCACATGGCTACCCAATGAGCAGTCGTCTCTTCCTCCAGCACTTAACAGAACGGTATCGGAAAAGGGGGGGCTGTGAAGGGAAAGGTGCATTTTGGCGGGCTTTTAGCTTTCTCAACCCGTGGGCGCAAGGGAAAAGACCGTGGCCTCTGTTTCCAAAGGTAAGAGGGTCTATCTGTGTACTTATGCCTTTCTTTAAAACGTGAGGGTAACGCTTTCTTAAGAAGGGACTGCGATTTCCGCTGCTTCCCCTTCCTTCCCGCTCCCTAGTCCACTGAGTCAGTATTATTTTGTGCCTGGAAGTCAGCGGAGTGCACCTTCAGAAGTCACATAGCTGGGCTCAGGCTTTGTGGGGAGGGGCTGGCAAGGGGCGACACCGCGTCCCAAATGTGCCCTGCCAAGTAGCGCCACTTGCCAGTCCATGACTGCTTCCTTCCATATGTAAAAATGGAGAATAGGGGCACCTTCTTTGGGGGCTCATAGAATTGGACCCCTTGGTTCAATCTTTTTGAAACTTGGGAAGTGTTTCAAGAAGAGGTGCCGGATGCTATGCTGAAATTTTGGTGCCTCTAACTAAAAAAAACCCCAGCCTCTCTGGAGCCCCCGATACCCATGGATCAATTCTCCATTATACTCCATGGGAATCGGTCCATAGGGAATAATGGAGTGGCCAGCAGACGTTTCCCTCCCCCCCCCCCACTTTCTGATAATCTTGAAGTCGTGGGAGGGGAGGGTCTCCAAACCGGGGGATCTCCTGCCCCCATCTGGGGATTGGTAACCCTAGCTTGGGTGCTGCCACTTTGACGCGTAGCAGAAGTTACACGTTGCGCCTGGCCTCCAGCTACATTACCCACCTCCAAGAGCTGCTGCGGGAAGACTGCTCTGAGAAGGGCTAAGCGCGCGCTGTCAACTTGGAAGGTGGGAAAAAGGAAAGCCAATGCACTTTGTGTTTTGCCGGACTCCGCGATCGAGCTTCCTACAGGAAACGAAAGTGAAAATGCAAAGAGCTCAACTGGAGCTTCTTTTCAGCCACTCCCAGGTCGCTGAGCTTGTTCAGCCTCCCTCCCGTTTTGGAGACGTTTGTCTTTCTCGTTCACTGGCCTCTGAAGGAATATTTTCATAGTTGTCTCAATGACAGACAAATTCCATCAGTCCTGGAGAGCCACTGCGAGTCTGAGTAGACAATACCGTGATGGATGGTCCGAGTACGATTCAGTATAAGGCAGCTTCATGTGGGCTTGTGCAACCACTGTGTAACCTCTTCAGGGTTTTCTCAGAGGCGCATACAACAAGCAGATCTGTATCCTCCTTCTGTGCGACAACAACGATGTTTAGACATTTATGGGCAATGTAGGTAATGGGTGTAAACTGGGGGGGGGGGGGGCTTGCAGGCTAGAGCCTCCCCCAGATTTTTTTCCACAGACCAAAGAAGACAGGGGAGAGGGGGAAGAGTTGTACCCTAAAGTAAATTTTATGATGTTTTCAGCTGTGAATGTGCTGAGTATGCTGGAACACATATATTCTCTCTTCATGGTAGCAGGAAGTCATTTTTTTCTTAGCAGTCAGAGCAGTGATCTCAAAGTCATTTGTTACAAGGGCCAGTTTTGACACAAATGGGACTTTGTAGAGTTGGACTATGTGTGTCATAAAATGTAATGCCAGGTAGCGGAGATATATGCTTTTAAAAGGGCACATATAAACCCAATTAAAATATTATTTTAAATTTAAATGCAAACATGCTTAATACTCTTGTGATATTTTGTTTAAAATGGAAAAGGTGGGGGAATAGTGGGGATTGGCAATGCAATTTTTAAATAAAACATGAAGAAAAATTTGCACAAGGATCACAGCAGAATCTAAAAATACGACCCAAAAGCATAAAGTGCTCTGAACCTAGGAAAACGTGAAATGGCTGGGTATTGCAAGCTTCTCCCCACTCCACTCCCATCTACTCAGATTGACAATGGCTCTCCAGTATAATATCCCGCTTTGGCTGTGGGTTCTCAGGTCAGAGTACTTACTAGGCATCAGTTATTTCAGCTGAGATAAGCTGGCTCAAAGCATCAACCTTTTATTTGCAAGAAGATTCAACTGACCATAAAATGTGCAAAAAGTGAAACTGCCTTAGCTCCGTTCCATCATAATACACGGCAGCACAAAGTTGCAAGGAACACATGGAATGGATTTTCCATTAAAATCTCTGGGTGCAAAGACATTAATGGAAAATCCATACTATGTTTTCCTTGCAGCTTGGTGTGGAGAAACACCATTTTAGGTGTGTATTTCACTGGGAGTTGGCTAGAAGGAGGTAGTCATACTGGAGGCAGGCTTTGGGGTCTAGTCTTTTCTTCCCCCCACCCCATCCTGTCTGGAAACAGCAATTCTGAGGAGGCCTCCTAGAGGGACAGGAAGTCTTTTCAGGCTGGTCTCCCAGAAGGCTGCAGGAGAGTAAACCAGTTCATGGGCGGGAACTGCATTTTATATAGAAGATTTTGGGCGGGAAACCCTCAGTTAAAAGGGGACAGTAAAAGCTGGCAGTTCAGTCTTGGAGATCAGTTGGTTGAGAAGGTATAGTCAGGCTTGCAGCAGTCCAAGTAAGGTGCCTTCCCTGCATGTCATCTAGTTAGGGCAAGTATTATGACAGGGAGAGGAGCGTTTTTCCCTACTATTATTTGTTGCTTCTGTTCACTTTTTTAAAAAATGCCTGTAAAAAGTTATGTCTTTTTCAAGTGGAGTCCCTCTAGGGAGAAGAGAAGTGCCACAGCAGCTGGTTTCCAACTCTCCAGGGGAGCCCCAAAGATCCCTGGGAAGCCCTGAGTTCCTAGTAGTCCAGAGGGCAGTTAGGAAGCTGTCCCACCTAACTAGAGCCCCGGACAGGGACAGTGGGGGCAGTGAATACTCTGAGGCAGCAAAGTGGAGCAGCCCTTTCAGGTCAGCATACTGGGAAGGGCTGGACACGGCCGGAGCCAGTTAGCAGACGCAGGACCGGTTCCACCACACTCTGCAAGCCCAAAAGCCAGCAAAGACAAGGCAGAACTGGGAATGTCCTTAGCAGCCTCAAGAGCTTCAAAGGATGAGGACAAGAGGGAGGAAAGGGGGAAATTGCCATGGGCCTGATAGAAGCCCTGGGTGGGCCAGGTGTTGCTCGTGGGCCAGGAGCTGGAAAAGCCCTGAGTTAGAAGATACAAGGATTAATTGTTTTATGGGTTAAAAACTAGCTGAATGACAGGAAGCAAACAGTAGGAATAAATTGCAAGTTCTCTCAGTGGAGGGAAGTGAGAGGTCATGTAGTCCAAACCCCTGCCCAATGCAGGAAACTCACAAACACCTCCCCCCAAATTCACAGGATCTTCATTGCTGTCAGATGGCCATCTAGCCTCTGTTTAAAAACCTCCAAGGAAGGAGAGCCCACCACCTCCCGAGGAAGCCTGTTCCACTGAGGAACTGCTCTAACGGTCAGGAAGTTCTTCCTAATGTCGAGTCGGAAACTCTTTTAATTTCAACCCATTGTTAATGGTTCTATCTTCTGGGGCCACAGAAAACAATTCCACACCATCCTTTATATGACAGCCCTTCAAGTGCTTGAAAATGGTGATCATATGACCTCTCAGCCGCCTCCTTTCCAGGCTAAACATCCCCAGCTCCTTCAACCTTTCGTCATAGGACTTGGTCTCCAGACCCTTCACTGTCTCCGTCGCCTTCCCCTGGACCCGTTCCAGCTTGTCTATATCCTTCTTAAAATGTGGTGCCCAAAACTGAACGCAGTACTCCAGGTGAGGTCTTACCAGAGCTTGCCTTTGGTTGCTCCATGGTTGGGGTTACCATGAGTGCCTTGTGACTCAGTGGCTCAGTCTGCTTCAGTGGAGTCTGAACTTGCTGAAGATAAGGCAGCCACTATTATAATTCCCCTGTATAGATCTGTGGTGCAGCTACTATGTGTAGTTTTGGTCTTTTTGGGTCTTAAAGGTGCCACTGGACTTCAGCTTTGTTCTGCCGCTTCAGACCCACCTGATTCTCCTTCTTAATGTAACTCTTGCCCCACTTGGTTTTTGTCTATGTGCGTTCCACATTCCCTACCAAGCTTTTTAGTGGACAGATACAAGCCTTCCTACCAAGATCTCAGAGCTCTTAATAGCTGCATGCACAGACATTCTACCCACTTCGTATGGTCCTGGAAGTTGGTGCAACTCTTTCTGTCATTCATTGGAACTGCTTCTCATAGCACATGGAAAGAAGCTTTGTTTGGTACAAAAGGCTTTTGGGGGCAGGGGTGAAGAGGATGACAACTTTTCATTAACAATCTGTTTCAGTTGCTGTGTATCACATTTCCCTTCTTATTGCTAAATAATGTTTCTTAAAGGTGCTGTGCTAAAACCGAGAGTTGACAAATCTTGTGGAGTTCAACAGTCTCTGCCTGCTTCCTCTAATTAAAAGGTAAGTGGGGAAAATGGACATAACCTGTAGCTTAACCAAGTGTCCCTTCTAATATAATATGCTGTTTCATCCATTACCTGCTAATTTTATTTGTCATAGCCCAACCTGCTGCTCTTGGGTAGAGTTCTTGAAAACTCAGAGGCAAAACAGCTCCAAATATATAACTATATAAGTCTGGATTTTCGTCTGGTCATGGTACAAGAATCACCAAGATTTTATCAATCCCAGTGTATTTATGGGACGGGATGTTCCTGTTGGTATTCCTGGACCTCTCAGCCGTGCTAGATACCATTGGTCAGGGTATTTTTCTGGATGGTATGATCTTGAAATGGCTTGTCTTTTGGAGAAGGCGAGTCCTTGGAGTTGTTGCTGGGGGATTCTTCTTCAGTTCTTTCATTGTTTACGTATGGGTTGTTGTTATCCGGAGATCTGAAGCACAGGATTGTCTCAATAGTGGTGACACACACATTTGTTTTTCTCTTTCCATCAAATTCCAGAGAGGAAGTAGAACTAAGCCAGTATTTGAAGCAGTGAAGAACTAGATGAGGATGAACAAACTGAAACTTAATCCAGATTAGATGACTCTACTGTGGGTTAGAAGACCAGCTGATACAGAAATAAGGGTTCAGCCTGTTCTGGGTAGAACTGCACTCCCCTTAATGAGCATGTATTCCGGGAAGCCTGTGTCCTTAGAGGGACCAATGGCAGAATATGGCAGGTGCCTTTTTCCAGGTTATGCTGGTTTGCCAGCTGCAGTCCCGTCTTCAAAAATCATATGTTAAAAACTGGTATTGAAGCAACTGCTCTAGCTTGCAGTTTTTTTCTGAGCCCAATTCAAGGTGCTAGTTTTGATTTTGAAATCTAAATTGCTTCGGTTAAAGCATCTAAAGCAGGGGTGTCAAACTCATTTGTTATGAGGGCCGGATCTGACATAAATGAGACCTTGTCGGCCCGGGCCATGTCGGGTTGGGCCAAGTCATGTCGGGTCAGGCCATGTGTGTACCTATATAAGATTAGGTAGCAGAGATATAAATTTTGTAAATAACACAAATATATATATATTTTTTAAACTTAAAACATTAGCACTCATTGGTCTTAAAGATGCTTTCTTTGTATTTCTCCCATGGGATCCAGGGAACTGGGCAAAGGAAGCTCTGGCTCTTTCCCTCCCTCACCAGGGGACTGGGGGTGGAGCCTCAGCCAATAGAAGGAAGGGAGGCTTAGCTCAGTAGCTTTGCTGTGCAATTGAGAGAGCCTGGCAAAGCAAGCTATTCTTCCTTCTTTCCTCCCGAAGGGAGGAGCTTCAGCCAATGGAGAAAACAGAGGTTTTGCTCTGTAGCTCCTGTGCAATTGAGCAAGCCTTGAAAAGCAAACTATTACCTGCTAATTTTATTTGTTATGGCCCAACTAAGGAAGGAAGCAAGAGAGAGGGAGAAGGAAGCAGATGACAGCCAGTTACTTGGGGGCCTGATAGGAGCCCTCCGAGGGCCTGATTCGGCCCCCAAACTGCATGTTTGACACCCCTGATCTAAAACCATAGCTATCGCAGGAGTTGTCCTTGAAAGGGCAGCTGCTGTGAGAGAAGATATAGGAGATTGTAAGCTGCTCTGAGTCTCTGATTCAGAGAGAAGGCCGGGATATAAATCTGCAGTCTCCTCCTCCTCTTTTCTCCTTCTTCCTTCCTTCCTTCTCTTCCTGCTCCCATATCAGCTTGCCAAAGCTTTAAGATTTGGGAACCAGGCCTTCCTGTAGAAATGGGCATAGTTTAAAGTATGATTGTGAGGAACTTATGGGACAGCTTTTTCAGCTAGGGTATAGAACCCCCTCCCCCAGGAGGTGGCCTGGCACCAGCAATTGTCCTTCCAGAGGAAACATAATTTGTTCCAGAAGGCCTTCTAATTGATGTTATTCGTTTTTATTTACATTGTTTTATAATTCACCTTTCTCACAGGGACTCAAGGTGAATTCCATATAGCGAATCAGTACATAGCAACTGAGGAATAAATATGGAAGGTTACAATTGACACGTGGTATTGGAAGGCATGCCATGCTGTTACTTAACCCATTCCATTCCATATTCTCTCATCCATGCAAGACACACTACCAGAGGAAGTCCTTGAATCATGACATCTCAAAGCATCAGCACATTGGAAAAATGTTCAGTTTAAACCTAGTTTGAGTTCTGAATAAGTTCGTCTGCCTCACTTAGCAACATAGGAACCTTTACAGTTAAACTTATTCTTAGTTCCTGTTTGCATCTTTTTCAAGGCAGTGTTATCATACTAGTGACACATGCTTTCTGTCCCTAAGTATAATATTTACTTAAAAAGGATATTACAGCATTGGAGAAAGTCCAGAAAAGGGCAACTAGAATGATTAAAGGGCTGGAGCACTTTCCCTATGAAGAAAGGTTGAAACGCTTGGGACTCTTTAGCTTGGAGAAACGTCGACAGCGGGGTGACATGATAGAGGTTTACAAGATAATGCATGGGATGGAGAAAGTAGAGAAAGAGGTACTTTTCTTCCTTTCTCACAATACAAGAACTCGTGGGCATTCGATAAAATTGCTGAGCAGACAGGTTAAAACGGATAAAAGGAAGTACTTCTTCACCCAAAGGGTGATTAACATGTGGAATTCACTGCCACAGAATGTGGTGGCGGCCACAAGCATAGCCACCTTCAAGAAGGGTTTAGATAAAAATATGGAGCAGAGGTCCATCAGTGGCTATTAGCCACAGTGTGTGTGTATACATAAAAATTTTTGCCACTGTGTGACACAGAGTGTTGGACTGGATGGGCCATTGGCCTAATCCAACATGGCTTCTCTTATGTTCTTATGTTCTTATTTATAGCATGCCTCTCTCCCCAGTGGGGACTCAAAGCAGTTTACTTCATTCTTCTCTCTTCCATTTTATCCTCACAACAACCCTGTGAGGTAGGTTAGGCTGATATTGTGTGACTGGCCCACCGTTACCCAGCAAGCTTTCATGGGAGAGTAGGGACTTGAACTTGGGTCTCCCATTTTGTAGCCTGTCACTATAACCAGTACATCATACTGATGATTATCTTAGGAACAAGTGATATAGAAGGCTGGCACTACTGTTGCTTTGGTGTAAGTTGCTACAGAGGAGGCAACCATAAATACAGTTGCGACAGAGTGCACAATAGCATGTGTGTTCAAGTGCCTGTTCAGGATTGTTAATATGTATGTCTTTTTTTTGCATTTTCTTAGTGCAATGATGGGCGAAAAACCTAACGTCGGTGAGGCCAGCTCCAGTGCTATAAAGGAAGAAGTCTGTGAATACAGTTCCTATACAGGAAGTACAAAACATCATGCAAGAGAGATTCTGATTAGCAGTAAGGAATCAGTGGTTCAGAGACGACAATTTACTGTAAATATAGGTGATGAAAATGATCATGTGGTGAGTGGTGAGATTCATAGCAATGTGCTCAGTGCCCTCAAGTCCGTTAAAGACATCTCCAATAAGATTGACAAGATGAAGGAAAATAATAAAGTACCCTACTTGATAGGGAAGACAGGGATTGAAGGATACATTAACTTGGGGATGCCTTTGAAGTGCTTGCCTAAAGATTCAAATACTGAAATGATGTTTTACAATAAAGATAAGACCACAGATGAATATTATCGGGAAGATCCTGGGAAGGAAAAATGGATTTTGTTCTACATTCGACCACTTGGACGCAGATATGAAACTAAGAGAGCACAAAAGCGCAAGATAACTAAATGCAAGGATCTTGATAACTATAATTTGTGCGTTTTTGCTCCAGAAAACGAAACCATAAAGGATGCCTTGTATAAGGATGGCCGTTTCATGCCTCTGCTGAATGACATAGAATGGATGCTAGAGGAAGGTAAAAAATTATGGGATAATAATTTGCGTGTAGACAAAAATCTAGATAAGAAGATATTTGAAATGAGATTGAAAACAGACCCAAAAGGCAACAGAGGTTCTGGTGGCCTACATAGGGAACAAAGCATCCAGACCTCTCATGAGGTGATGGCTGTGAGTTCAGGGATATGTGAAGATCCAAATGAGGAACAAGTTTCTTGTGTCTCTGTAGAGGCAACCTCTGAAAGTCAGGCCAAAACTTGTTCAAATAAAAAACAAGCCCTCTTGGTTTCAATATTACCAAGTGCTGTTGAACAGCAATATCCTTGCTTTAGGGAGCAACGTGATGTCATCAGTAGCTCCTTTAGGGAATCCCGGGCTCAAAAAAAGCAAAGGAAGGAATTCTTGATAGCACGTCAAGAAGAATTTGATAAAGTGACAAAGAATTCTAGTCTGATAAAGATCCTAAAGATCCTTATTGATCTCAGTAAATCAGTGGGGTACATTGAGTGGGGCACTAATAGAAAGGAAGGTTGTGCTACTTGCTTTGTCTTATGTAACAGGTACATACTAACTTGCCGCCATGTGATAAATATGATAGTCGGAGAAGAAATTGAGAACCAGCGGGGAAACAAAATCAGCAACTTAGCACGTGTGACTTTTTCTTATGAAGACAAACACCCTATCAACAGTGACTGGTTCTTACTTGAACCATGTCTTGGAATAACAGATGGGGAGCAGGACTTTGCTGTTCTAAGACTCAAGGAAAATGAAAAGATTCCAGATGGTTTGGTGCACTTATCATCCTCTCCTCCATCAAATGGTCTTATTTACATCATTGGCCATCCAGATGGAGAAGCAAAATCTATGGATGGCTGTTCTGTGGTCGGTATAGCGAAACGGGAGGAAGAATGTAACTGGCGTCTTCTGCAGGAGAAAGAGTGCAATGGCTTAACTCATGGCATAAACTCTATTCATATGTACACTCCAAGAAGTTTTTCAGATATAATCAATAGTCATGACAAAGTCACTTATGATACCTCTTTCTTTCATGGTTCCTCAGGTTCACCAGTGTTTGATCAAAATGGTAAATTAATTGCATTACATTGTGGAGGTTATAGTTATGAAGCTAAAGGGGAAAAGCGCAGCATAATCGAATTTGGTTTTTCAATGCACTCTATCCTCTCAGAAATTGAGAAAAAACATAAACAGTGGTATGACTCTGAAATTCGTCCCTTTATTCAGGAATGTCCATCTAAATGTACTGATGTGGAGATGGAAGATTGTAGTTAAAATATCTTATGTTCTCAGATCCTGCCCTATGTTGCATTAGTTTGCATTGTTTCAAAAACTAGTATTAAAAAAGCTAAGTTACAGCTCTTAAATTGTACCTTTGTGTTTCTAGATGTGGAAAAGGCCTTTGACAGATTAGAAAATCAGTTTCTTCTAGCATGATTGAAAGCATATGGATTTCAACAGTATTTTCTGCAATGGGCCACGGTAATATATACTCAGTCATAGGCAAGAGTAAGCATATTAAACTTATCTACTTCCTTTGCCATAGGGAGAGTGATGTAAGACAGTGATGTCTCTCATCGCCACTGCTTTTGCTTCAGAGTCTTTGGCAGTGCTTATAAGAGAGAATCCTTTGATCAGGGGAATTAAGCAAGTTCTCATGAGTACCAACTTGCCTTAATTGCTATTGCTATATTTATATTCAGGGGTGGAATTCTAGCAGGAGCTCCTTTGCATATTAGGCCACATACCCCTGATGTAGCCAATCCTCTAAGAGCTTACAAAAAAGAACCTTGTAAGCTCTTGGAGGATTGGCTACATCAGGGGCATGTGGCCTAATACGCAAAGGAGCACCTGCTAAAATTCCACCCCTGTTTATATTAGATATCAATCAGTCTTGTAGAGAGCTGCACACAGTTATTAATGATTATTCTTGGGTTTCTGGCCATAAAAGAAATAGAAAGACAGAGGTAATGTTAGTAAATGTAGACCTAAGTGGATTAGTTGACAATAATTAGTTGGGATGCCATTAAGAAGCTGGTTTATGTTACCGAGACCAGAATGTTAAAACTTTTATAATGGTAACAATTGTTACAATGATTCTGTATTAGAACTATTGGACAAGGAGTCTCCAAGATGCTCACCTGTTAGTTCTTCAGTAAGGGATCTGACTTCTAAACAGGAATGAAGCACTTTGGATTGCAAGCATTGGGAACAATGTGGTTTAGACTGCTACTGCAACTTAGTCAGAATTAAAGAAATAATCCCAAAGGTGTGAAGGAAATATTTAGACATACGGTGACAATGGCTAGAATTATTTATGCAGCAAAACAGAAATCAGATGTCTGCCCAAGTTTAGAAGAATGGGAAAACTTGCTGACTATGCAGTAATGGCGAAATTAACAACATATTTGAGAAACAGATCCATCTTAAAATTTGAGTAGAGATAAGAGTGTCTGTTATGCAAGCAGGAGATAAACTTAGAATGAGAAGCAGTTTTAAAATGTTCTATTATAAGGCATACAAATGTGGTATAATGCAGAAAAAAGAACAAGTTTTGAATATAAATATATAAGGGAGTGGATTTTGAACAAAATATTTCTTATTTTTATTCTGAGACAGATAACAGATAAAGTTTGGTATATTAAAAGTTACAGTTAATACACAGTATTGATGAAATGTGTAATACAGAATATGTATTAATAATGAACCTATTATAGAAAATCCTAATAAGGGGGATGCTGGGGAATAAGTATTTCTTTACTTAATATAGCCTGTAAGTTTAATCACATTTTATCAACATAAATTGTTCTATAATAACCCCTTTAAAAAGAAATAATGCACTATCCTATGATGTCAGAATGTAGCAATGGGGGCATACCAAGCTTTCAATACCTTCAAATTAAGAGCTTAATAACCACTAAACTAAGACAATGTGAACTCAGTAGAGATTTAAATGCCTTACTTTTTGTTTGTAAAAACAAGCACTATTGTTCACTTTCTAAATTGGAGAAAGTAATATGCACAATTGTATGAGGTTTAGGCCAGTCTTTTTTTTTCAGTGGTATAAGGCACTAGGACATGAGTTGAGTTCTCAGGTTATGCAGTTCTTTTCAATTGGTTTAACCTCTTCTGCCAGTTTCACTTTTTGTGAAAATGCAATTAAGATGCTATACCACTGGCACCTTTCTCCATTCAGATGTCATACTAATCCAGGGTATAATTGAGCTGTGATTTATGGATTTATTGAGATGTTTGAATTAATAAAAATAAAAGGTCAAAACCAATGGATTGGTCACCAGCATTTTTTGCTACCTTACCATGCTCTTTGCCATAGTGGTCTCTGCCTTACTTGAACTCATATATTGGCTGTATACTACACCTGAGGCTTGGACTCACTACCTGGAAAGCACACTTTATAGCAGGGAAAATATACAAACATGGTTCCCAGTACTTTCTCCAATCCAGGGGTGGCCACACTTGCTTAACATAAGAGCCGCATAGAATAAACAGATGTTTGAGAAGCACAAGACATGAACAAATATTACACACACAACTTTATTAAAACTCTTAATACTGTCAAGCATTGTATAGTCATTCTTTGTTGTAGTATTCAGATCATAGAATTGTTACTAACCATGAATTAAACTCAGGCACATCAAAGTAGCAAACCTCCTCCTTTGCTTCTTTCGCTTTTACTAACAAATGCAGGAATGTCCTCTTTGAAGATAAGACCTCCTGGGACTCGTTCTCAGGCTCAGCCAGGCCTGAACCCAGGATGTGCTAGCTGTAATATAGATAAGGAGTCTAGCATGTGAATTTCACACGTGAATGTAGAATTGTTTATAGAACCTTTGATGTGCCATTTTAAAGCATGTATTCTGATGTTACAAAGTATCAGTTCCAATACCTAGCTCGGCTGAGCCGCATGGATTATCAATAAACCAAACTTTGTTTCAAAATCCAAGGACTGGTTATTTTGAAATCTCATGCTTGACAAATACTCTCTTTGCAGACTTTTCTAAAAACAAGAGCTAGGAATAACTGTCCCCATAAGACCAGCAAAGGGAAAGGTTAGGGAATTTTGGCACCAGTGGGGGAAGGAAACCCACATGTACTATATAAATCACTGACCACCATTGCATCATTATGCATCTCTTTGCCTTGACAAAGGTTTGTATGTACAAGAGCTACAAAACTAAGGGAATCCTGCGCCACCCTCTTTAATTCTGTCCCTCCTACTAGTGGCTCCCTCGGCTCTTGTGCTCTTTCCCCGCTCTAGGTCTCTGGGCGACTTCTGTGGTGGTGGTGAAGAGCTTGCAAGCCTGCCTATTTCCCCCTCCTCTGCTTCACACACGGCAGAAATAGTCGCCTCATCGGTCAGCGCTCAGAGGCTGAGGTCCCAAAGCTAAGCATGCTTACTTGAGAGTAAGCCTACATTAAGTTCCTCCTTGACTGATTCCAGGAGTCTCATAATATGTGTGCAAGAGCCACAAGTGGCTCTTGAGCCACAGTTTGGCCTCTCCAGTCCTATCGGTTACCTTCTGCAGATGCTCATTCAGGACATCCACAGTCCCACCTGACCCAGCTGGAGAGAGCTGTGTGTTATCAACACACTTAAGACACCTCATGACCACTCCTAGCAGTATCATATAGATATGTGACTGCAAGGCAATGTGTGCAGAGGGACCCCTGCGGGCCCTGTATCACAAATGGCAAATAGTTGTTCCTCTGAATCAGTGAGTGAAGACACTGGACATCAGTGAGATAGGACACCCCATGTGCTGTCTTGGCCAGCTGAGGCAGAAAGACATCACAGTTGATTGTCTCAAATGCCACCTAGAGGTCCAGAGTTCATTCTTTTTTTTTCCTACTGAAGGTCATGCATCAGAGCAACAAAGGCAATTTTAGATTCCAAATCAGGTCAAAACCCAGAATTAAATTATTTATACTATCTCTTCCAAGAATATCTGGAATTGGCTGGCTACTGCTCAAACACTTCCCCAAGACAGGAATATTTGCCCTGGCAGATAGTGTGTTTTTTATTAAATTCAAAATTTTCTTTATTGAAAATTCAAACAGCTTACATAAAATCATAAAGCTTCAAAATATGATACAACTTAAATTCCACACACAGATTTAATTTTTTGTGTTATTATCCAAGTTAAATAAGTAGCAAAATGAATTCTTTAAAAAGGCAACCACTTTTCTATTACAGACTTATATTGAGGTGTTATAGCACATGACTGCACCTCATCAGTGATCTTATCAATAGTAAAATAATCCCAAACTTTTAAATACCAAGCCTGAATATTGGGGAGACTGCACATCTTTCCATTTACAAGCGATGACCGCTTTAGCTGCCGTATGTAAATTCATTATAAGCTCTCTATCTTGTTTTGAGGCAGAACCAGATTCCCATAGATTTAGAAGAATCAGACTTGGAGAAAATGGAATCTTAACACCTGTGATCTTGAAAATTTCCTTAATCACTTGTTTCCAAAAATGGTAATCACAGGGCAAGACCACCAAGCATGAAAAAAGGTTGCCCTAGAACCACAACCTTTCCATCACCACGGAAAAACTGTAAGATGTGTAACATCAAGTTTCAGCACCAAATCAACTTAGATGGTTTTAATGTATGATTTATAATATTTGATTTATAATGTGTGATTTATAATATGTATGTATTATTTATAATATGCATTGTTTTAATTGAAGTTTTTATGTTGTGAGCCGCCCTGAGCCTGCTTTGGCGGGGAGGGCGGGATATAAATTAAATATTATTATTAACAATTTGGAGGCAGGTCAGGGATTGAGTGCGAGAGTTGAACAGGGGTTAGGTACCATCTAGAATCATAGAATTAGAAGGGACCTCTAGGGTTATCTAGTCCAACCCCCTGCACAATGCAGGAAACTCACAAACACCTCCCCCTAAATTTACAGGATCTTCATCACTGTCAGATGGCCATCTAGCCTCTGTTTAAAAACCTCCAAGGAAGGAGAGCCCACCACCTCCCGAGGAAGCCTGTTCCACTGAGGAATCGCTCTAACAGTCAGGAAGTTCTTCCTAATATTGAGTCGGAAACTTTTGATTTAATTTCAACCCATTTGTTCTGGTCCTACCTTCCAGGGCTACAGAAAACAATTCCACACCATTCTCTATATGACAGCCCTTCAAGTACTTGAAAATGGTGATCATATCACCTCTCAGCCGCCTCCTCTCCAGGCTAAACATCCCCAGCTCCTTCAATCTTTCCTCATAGGACTTGGTCTCCAGACCCCTCACCATCTTTGTCGCCCTTCTCTGGACCTGTTCCAGCTTGTCTATATCCTTCTTAAAATGTGGTGCCCAAAACTGAACACAATCCTCCAGGTGAGGTCTTACCAGAGCAGAGTAAAGCGATACCATCACATCACGTTTGCCTTTTTAGCCACTGCATCACACTGTTGACTCATGTTCAGCATATGATCCACTAGACCCCTAGATCCTTTTTGCACGTACTACTGCTAAGACAAGTCTTCCCCATTCTATAACCATGCATTGGATTTTTCCTACCTAAATGCAGAACTTTACATTTATCCCTGTTAAAATTCATTTTATTGATTTTAGCCCAGTTTTCCAGCCTGTCAGGGTCATCCTCTATCCTGTTTCTGTCTTCTTTTGTGTTTGCAACCCCTCCCAATTTGGTATCATCTGCAAATGAAATCACCTTATATGTTTGGAGCCTAATATTAAAAGCAGGTGATGTGTATACAGCAGTATTCCAAATACGACCCCATTGTACTTCAGATAGAGATACACCTAGATCCTTATACCAAGCGTTTTGATAATTATGAAAAAAAAGGAAGATTTGGACATGTCAGCATATTATAAGTTCTCTTGATTAATCATTTGATAGTTGAGGCCCAGGAAGCAGGCAGCAGGTACTCATGACCTTTTTGATTCTATTGATTCCTCAGGTAAATAATTTCTCCCTTCCAATGACATTTCAGGGTGGGTCTTGCAACTGCCTCATTAAAGGTGGTCAGGATCACCACCTATTTTAGTGAAGCCTTTACTACTTCCTGGATCCAACTGGGTCAATCTCCAATTAGTTGTAATTAGCCAGTATTGGCAAAGGCCAAGCCTTGGTGTGGTACATTGCATTTCTGGAAGCAAGTTGTCTACATCTTCAGGGCACACTAAGCGCAACTCTTCCATGCATTTGCAGCTATGCTTTTCCAATGCTTTGCAGCTATGCTTTGCAGCGATGCTTTTCCAATGCTTTGCAGCGATGCTTTTCCAATGCAGAGTATTAGTGGTCTGCCAAAACTATGGTGTCCAAGTCCTGGCAGTGTCCAGAGGTTATCCACAAGATGTTTTCCTCTCCTTGCATTCTAGATATCTGCAACCTTATTTCAACGCTCCAAGCTCCTTAGTAAAACAAAAGAGCAGAACAGGTTCTACAGGAAGATGGGGGACACACAGGAGAAATTGTATCAATGTGAATCATTAATTCTGGAACTCAACCAGAACTTTGAGAAAGGATTTTGACCGGAATCTCTCTTAAGGGCAAGCAAGAATACACCCAAATCCCTCAGCATCCAGAGGACAGACCATTTTAGTCTGTCTTACTTTCGGAATGGTTATGAGCAGGGGTAGAATTCTAGCAGCAGCTCCTTTGCATATTAGGCCACATACCCCTGATGCAGCTAATCCTCCAAGAGCTTACAAAAAAGAGCCTTGTAAGCTCATGGAAGATTGGCTACATCGGGTGTGTGGCCTAATATGCAAAGGAGCTCCTACTAGAATTCCACCCCTGGTTATGAGGTTATGGTGGCCTAGGTCTAAAAATATACGGTACATCTTGAGCTCCTTGGAGAAATGGCAATGGTAGGATAAAAATGCACTAGGCAGACCAACAGGCCAGACCACACTTTTCAAGGAACAGCCATAGTTTCCAATCAGACAAAGCTAATAAAATTTGCAATATACTACAGAGGAGACCCAAGCCTTCTTCCAGTAGGCTAGATCCGGCAGCATCTCAAAGCTATGAACTTGTTCCTCCAGGGGAAGTGCGCCCAGGGGTGCACATAACAAAACACCTAAGCCTAAGATATACACTCAAACTGCTGTGCTGGGTCATTACCATGATGTTCTGGACCAGTATCAGGAATCTTTGTTAATCCTTTGTGAAGCAAAACTACCTTTCCTAAAAACAATCCTTGTTTTGAACTTTAGGTGCTGTAGCGCTAGGAGGCAAGTCAAGTTAGCCTTTATTATAAAAAATATAGATACGTATATCAGAGCAAATTGGTTAAAAAAAAAGATAAAATGGAATGATTGCATACATACGCATCAGGAAAAGCATAAACATAAACTATTTCTATGAGATCCTCTGGCGTGCCTTTAAAACAGAATAAAGAAACTTAGCCACTTTCTCAGTGACACCAGGTGAAGTATCGTTCAAAAGACTATAGACCTTAAGTGCATCAGAACAATCAACCATGCTAACTGAAAGAGGATGTAAATACTTGTGACGAAGGTCTGTATACAAATTACAATAAAGAAGAATATGAGTAACTGACTCCACACATTTTTGCTTACAGAGAGTATCTGACTGAGTAGGCTGTCTTGTTAAATCTGCCATAAAGAATGGCAGAGGGCACGGCATTGCATCTGGCAAGAGAAAAAGCTCTATGCCGCTGTGGCACCTGCAAGACAGATAGATATGAGGCCATTTTCCCAGTACTAAGAGAGATCTCAAAACTCAGCGGGGAACAAGCTTTCTCCAGTGGTCCCAGGAGTGGGCCAGTCCTCACTCTTGGGATCATAGCTCCTCCTCTTCGATTGCAGGGCTTAACAAACTTGACCCGAAGGGGAGGTGCTTGATCCTCAGAAATCAGTTTGTTTAGCCCTGCCATCAAAACAGGATGTGCTTTAGAGCCCCTTTGAGGCTCTTGACCCGAAAAAAAACCTCAACAAAAGAGTACCTGGATTCAGTGGCAAAGGAATCTCCTTGCAAGGGAGAAAAGACAAGCTGCTGTTTTTTCTTTGGGAGAATAATCCCTCCCGCGTTGGAAAAAAGTGCCTGAGTAGCCTCACAGGAGAGGCACGCGTATACGCCCTTTCTTCTTCCGGCCTCTTCCCAGCCCGGCGGTCGTGCCGAGGGCCGTGGCTCGATCTTCCCCTTCAGCTCCCAGCAAAGGCACCCCAGCAACCCCGGGGGCCTTCGGAGCAGCAAGCCGAAGGGAAGACGCAGAGAGAAACTGGCAAAGGGAGAGGACTCGTGAATTTCACGTTGCCCTCCCGAAGCGCCGAAGGCAGCGCGGTAGTTCCCAGGAAGGGACTTAGAAGCGGCGGTAAGCTTTGCGCGAGGGGGGGGGGAACCCCCTAGGGGGTTCCCAGGGGGAGAGGAGGTCTTCAGACCTTGCCTGAGCCCCTTTTTTCCGGTGGCACAAACCAACAGGGCATTGAAGGACTCTGGGATCCAGATGCCTTTTTTCACCCCCCCCCACTCCCTTCTTTCCCTCTGTCTCCCATGTCTACTCCTGCACTCAGGAGGTATGGCCCTGGCTGATATGGCCCCCGGGAAAGGGAAAGGTAGTTTAAACCAGTTTAATGCTGGTGTGTGTGGGGGGAAGGTTTTGGCAAAAGGTTTGGAGGCCCCAGTAGGGGTGACAGCTCATTCCCTTAGGGGAACAGCCACTTCAGTGGCCTATAGGGCTTTTCCTTCCCTGGAGGTAGTGTGTAAAGCGGCGACTTGGAAGTCGGTTCACTCCTTCACTAAGCACTACAGAATTGATAAGGCGGCCTTGGCTGAGGCTGCCTTCGGTAGGAAGGTACTCCAACACGTGGTCTCGGGACAAAGTTGAAGTGCCCACCCAGGGACTCGGCTTTTTTATGTCCCAAGAGTGAGGACTGGCCCACTCCTGGGACCACTGGAGAACGGAAGATTCTGTTCACTTACCGTGAAGTCTTCCTTCTCTGTGGTCCCAGAGTGGTCCAGTCCTACCCACCCTGTTGTGTCGGGGGGTTTCAGCTTTGACCTGGGACGTCGGAGTTGGAGGTGTTCACTGTGTTTGATTCTTGGGTCCCTCACTAGAGCCCCTTGGGAAAGGGTTCAGGATAAGCTCTGGAGGGCGGGGTTCTGTTTTGTTTTCCCCAGAGATGTTCTCTCCTGTTGTTCTTGGAGTTATTATTAGGGAGGTAGGCTAGCTGGCAGAAGAACTGACTTCTGAGGATCAAGCACCTCCCCTTCAGGTCAAGTTTGTTAAGCCCTGCAATCGAAGAGGAGGAGCTATAATCCCAAGAGTGAGGACTGGAACCCTTCCGGGACCGTAGAGAAGGAAGACTTCACGGTAAGTGAACAGAATCTTCCGTTCTTAGCCAGACTGTATAGGTCTTGGCGCTCAGTATCTAGCAACCTGTTTTTAATTTGTTGGACTGCGGTGGTGAAGGACAGCGTGGACAATAGTTCTAGGAATAAACCCATTGCTTTTATTTTTCTCTCAATATGTGCTGACCAATTTGACAAATTAAATTCAGAGAGCATTTGAGAGATATAGCTCCCCGGTTCAGAGCTGTAGTGCAAGCGTAGCCAGAATTTGAAGGTCATGAGCGATGCACTAGTAACTATTGAAGACATGCCACTTTTTAAGCAGATATCTGCATATGAGACACATTTTGGCATGCCCAGAATTTTATGCAAGAATTTGGATTGGACAAGTTCGATAGCACATTCATAACATCCAATCCAGATTGGGATGCCATATAGAAGTTGTGAAATCACTTTGGCTTTGAATATTTTTATGGCAGCTGGCACAAATTGGTTACCTCTGCCATAAAAAAAGCAAGCTATGGCAGATGCACTGATGTTAGCTATCTTCACTGCATACTTGCGATGGGTAGACCAAGTCACATTATATTGAAAATAAACACCTAAGTATTTAAAATACTTGACTTGCTCTATCCCTTTACCATCAGTAACCCATTTGTAAAGTCTCCACTTTTTTGAGAAAACTAAAATTTTGGACTCATAATTGAGCTGGAGCTTATTACTAGTAAAAGACAGAACACAACGGGACAACAGATGTCTTAAGCCCACTCTAGAGCAGGACAACAGCACCGTATCGTCAGCATAAAGGAACAAGGGTACATGTAATGCACCAAGTTTTGGACTATGGCAGTCAGGACCAGACAATTGACTAGCCAGGTCATTAAGGAAGAGATTGAATAAAAAGAGAGCCAAAATACAACCCTGTTTGACTCCCTTATTGGCAGCAATCTTCGATGTTAGGTTGCCTGCTAATGAGCATTTGATCTGGCAGGTGGTAAAAGTGTGTAATCTCTTAATAAGTATAAGGAGTCTTTTATCCATGTTTAGTTTATCTAGCTTAATCCAGAGGAGGTCCCTGTCAACTGAATCAAATGCCCCTTTTAAATCTAAAAAAGCAACAAATAATTTCTGGTTATTTTGCACAGTGTACTTGTGGACTAGATGGGGTAGGGTAATGCAGTGGTCTTCCCTTTGCAGAAGCCCAGCTGTAGCAGGCATGTGCTCATGTCCTTCCTTGATTCTATTGATTCCTCAGGGAATGGCATTTCTCCCTTCCAATTAGATCAAGGGAGGAGCACAGAGTGCTTACAGCCAATTACCTTTGGAGACAAGTCCCCCAGAGCCACAGTTTTCTTCCTTCCCTTGGGGGAGGGCAGCAGAACCCTTTTTTCCTCCTGTGGCTGGATAAATAGAGAACAGGAGCAGGATGTATCAAAACAAATGACAAGAATGCCTATTGGGAACAATGGAAGATGCTGGAAGAACCATTGCAGGTAGCATAAGTGTTCTGCCACTGGAATAACAGACCCTAGAGTGAAATGACTACCCCTAGGACCGTTATCAGTAGTCTGAAACAGGAATGACAGCCCCAGGGGCTATCATTCCACACTGGGGGGGGGGGGGCTGTCATTCCAATCTTAGACCATTTTATCTGGGCCAAGGGACTGACATTCCCCTCTGAAGGCTGTCATTCCAAGCTTAGGGGAGGTTTCTTGTAATCGGTACCAGATTTTCATTGCAGCTTTTGTGTGCTGTAATGCAGGACATTTTTTTGCAGAAAAACCCCTGAGCAGGAATCATTTGCATATTAAGCCACACCCCTTGATGCCAAGCCAGCCGGATCTGCGTTTCTGCTTTTAAAAAAGCCCTGCTGTAATGTATTTCAAAGGAGCCAATGCAAGTCATTAGGCGTTCCTGGCTGCCATTAAATTCAAAGGGTCTTTATGCCTCTTCCATTGTTTCCAACAGGCATTCCTTCCATTCTTCTTAGTATATCCTGCGGACAGCAGGTCTCCCTGAATCCCTGTCCCGAATCTCCTTTTAAGACCCCCTCCACCAGGGCGCTATATAGAGCCCCATGGCATAGAGTGGAAAAGCTGCAGTACTGCAGTCCTAAGCTCTGCTCATGACCTGAGTTCAATCCCTGGTGGAAGCTGGGTTTTCAGGTACCCGGCTCGAGGTTGAGCCAGCCTTCCGAGGTCAGTAAAATGAATACCCAGCTTGCTGGGGGGGGGGAGGGGGAGTGTAGATGACTGAGGAAGGCAATGGCAAACCGTCCGTAAAAAGTCTGCCGTGAAAACGTGAAAGCAAGGTCACCCCAGAGTCGGAAGCGACTAGTGCTTGCACGGGGACCTTTCCTTCCTTTCCGCCAGGGCGCATCCAGCTCTCTATCCGCCGCGTCACGCCGCGCCGGCTCACAGAAAAGGAATCAGATTATAAGGGGGCGAGAGAGAGAGAAACGAAATGTTCTTTAAGGCCGGGACGGCCCTAATGAGCCAAAGGGACGTGTGTGCCCCCCCCCCTCCTCCTCCTCTCTTCTCCTCGGCTGTGCGCGAAGCGTGCTGGAGCTGCCCGCCTGGCCTGTGGTTGGCTGTGCCAGAGAGCAAGCTGTTCTGCAATGCTGGGAGTGCGGCGCGGAGAGCTCGCTCGCAATCAAGCTGGGTGACGACAGCGATTGGCCGTCGCGTTGCCCTCGCCTTCCCCGCTCCTCCTCGCCATCAAGGCACACCGAGAGCCTTTTCGCTTCGCCTGGCGCTGATTGAGGCAGGAGGGCCGGGCGGGAGGGGCTTCGGAGACAGAAAGTTTCCCGCCAGGTTCTTTCATTCACTGAAGCCGCGTCTGGGATGAGAAACTGGAAGAGGGGGGAGGGAGGCAGATGCCTCTCTGTCATCCAGTTAATTACTTTCCATCTGGGTTTTTTCTCCCCCAAACCTCTCCTTGTCTTTAATATGCGTTTGCCAGCTCTCGCCTGCAGGTGGCAGCAGTTTCCTTGCACTGTCTACACAGGAGGCGAGAATTCCTTTTTATTTTATTATTTTCTTCCCTACCAGTATGGGATGAATGGGAGCAGGGCTTTTTTGCAGTTCCAGCTGGTTTGGCACTAGGTGTGGCCTAATATGCAAATCAGTCCCTGCTGGGCTTTTTCTACAAAAAGCCTGTGTGAAACAACCATGATGTCAGGGGGAGTGGCCTAATATGCAAATGGTTTCCTGCTGGTTTTTTTCTACAAAAAAAAGCTTTGAATGGGAGGGGAAGGGGGATTTAATGACAAGAGTTTGCCCATATCCACTGGCTACAGAATCCATTTGCAGAAAATGCATGTGCTTTTTTTGTACCAAGGAAAAGCTGGGCCTGATCCAATGACTCATGGGCACTCAATGAAATTGCTGAGCAGTCGGATTAGAACGGATAAAAGGAAATACTTTTTCACCCAAAGGATGATTAACACATGGAATTCACTGCCGTGGGAGGTGGCTACGAGCAGAGCCAGCTTCAAGAGGGGATTGGATAAACATGGAGTAGAGGTCCATCAGTGGCTATTAGCCACAGGGTATTGTTGGAACTCCCTGTCTGGGGCAGTGATGCTCTGTATTCTTGGTGGGGTTTTTTTGCGGGGGGGGGGGCAGTGTCCTGGCCCCACTGGTGGACCTCCTGATGGCACCTGGTTTTTTGGCCATTGTGTGACACAGAGTGTTGGACTGGATGGGCCATTGGCCTGATCCAACATGGCTTCTCTTATGTTCTTAAGCAGGGTTGCCAATAGCCTGGAGACAAAATGCACTGCCCATTTAACAGGTGACATCTAACCAGGTGGTGCAATTTACCTCCCTGCTATGAAAAGCTGCCACTGCCCATTTCCACATACTGAGCCCCTGTTGAAGGTTGCTGGTTGCAAGGGACTGAAGGAGAAGCCTGTGCACAGAGTTAACTTACTAAGGTGTGTGGGTTGTTTGATTTGGTGATTTTTTTTTCATTTTCTCACTGCAGAAAGTGTCAGGTGAGTAGCTGTGTTGCTCTGCAACAGCAGAGCAAAATTCAAAGAAGATGGAAGAGGAGGAAATTTGGTTTTATACCTAACCTTTATTACCCGAAGGAGTCAAAGGGTGTTTTTACATTCATTTTGATCCAGAGTTTTAGAGTCTTCAAATCGCCTGCCACCGTTCCGCTTTAATTATTTTCCTTTTACATTGGTGGATTTGCTGCGCTCATTTTGCGTAGCCAAACTTCTATATTTCCTGCTGAAAGCGTTTCAATTTGGGGGGGGGGGGTCTCTAATCAGAGGGCAGATGAAATACCAGCGCTTAATTAAATGTATACGATTGCTTGGAAATCGTGCCAACACTGGAAAAACAATACAAATTTAAATTACAAGATGAGGCAAACAATGATATGTAAAAATTTCAAGTGCTGTCAGATCTCATGTAAATTACTGCACCTTGTGGCTTTTGGAGGAATCTTTTAAAACGCATGAAAACTTCTACAATACGTTTGAAACGCCTGTAGAGAAATAACCGGATCAAAACTAGTTTTGAAAAAAACGTTGCAGCAGCAGCGCCAGAACTCATCTCACCGAAACAAACGGAGATGCTTCAGGCAGCAGTGATGCAAAACAATTGTAAGAATGTTAGGTAATGTAAAAGGTGAGTTTCCAGTGCGGTGATAGAGAGTCACAAACTGTCAGTGTAAAAACACCCTTATAATAATAGTAATAATAAACTTTTATTTATATCCCGCCCTCCCCGCTGAGGCAGGCTCAGGGCAGCTCACAAGACATGGAATGTGCCATGATTATGATAAATACATTATACAATAAAATACATTTAAATAAATTAATTAAAACCACAACAGTTAAAGGTGCTATAGTACAACACAGTATATATCAGATGGCTAGATGTCACTTCAGAATTCCTTAGAGTGGCTCCTTCGCTCCCTCTCCACAACAGACACCTTGTGAGGCAGGTGGGGTTGAGAGAGCTGTGAGAAGATAGTGACTGATAGAACATCACCTGGCTGGCTGCATGTGGAGAAAGAGTGGTGAATCAAGCCCAGTTCTTCAGATTTGAGTCTACCGCTCTTCACCACTACACCACAACTGGCTCCCATAGCACCTTAAAGACCAACAAGGTTTCCAGCTTTCAAGAGTCAAAAGTGTTTTATTTATTTACTTCATTTATACCTAAAGCAGTGTACATTGCTCTCTTCTCCTCCATTATATCCTCACAAAACCCCAGTGAGGGAGGTTAGGCCGGCCAAGGTCACCCATTAAGTTTCCATGGCAGAGTGAGGGTTCGAACCCAGGTCTCCCAGTTCCTAATCTGATACTCTAACCAGAGGTGGAATTCTAGCAGGAGCTCCTTTGCATATTAGGCCACACACTCCTGATGTAGCCAATCCTCCAAGAGTTTACAAGGCTCTTTTTTTGTGAGTTCTTGGAGGATTGGCTACATTAGGGGCGTGTGGCCTAATATGCAAAGGAGCTCCTGCTAGAATTCTACCCTGACTCTAACCGTTACACCACATTGCCTCTCATGTAAATGATGAAGGGAGCTTTGAAAGAACAAACCTTTGAAAGTGTCTGCCCTGGGAAATCTTGTTGCTCCTTGTAAAAAAGAGTCTGCAGGTAGCAGACAAAATGAGCAAGTGACTCTAATTTTTCTTTTAAGATTTACAATCTTTGTGTGTGTTAAATCCCAACATCAAATACATAAGGTTTGCCAAAAGATTATATGCACATCTGTCTTTTATAATGAGGAAAAATGATGTTGACACAGGGTGCTGGAGCTCTCAAATGAATATTCAGCCCCTGGGTCTCTTGCCATGCAATCCTAAATTGAGTTACACCCTCCTAAGTCGACCTGAATTGCCTTCAAAACTGTGTAGATCTGCTTCGGGTTGCATTATCCCAGATTCTTAAACAGACCTGGGCACAAATGCCATCTCGTTCTTCTGCCATAATTTGATCCTGACTCTAACGATGCAGTAACAAAAGGGAATCTACGCCCAGGTTAACGTGTACCTCTCAGCTTCAACTAGCTGTTCCATCTTATTCCATTTATCTGTACCCTTTTCACACCACCACGCTGGCTTGCTAATATTAACACAGCAATACATCTTAGTGTTTCCTCCTGAGAAGTCTTCAAATACACTCAGCTGTCAGCCTCCTTCTGCTGCTGTCCATAGTTGCTGCCATGGCAGTGCTCATCAATCTCTACGCAGGGCACCGTGACACTGACCCAGCGTTTCAGGAAGAAGCTGCTGGCTCGTGATTTATAGCTGGAGTTTCAGGGAGCAGGAGAGGAGGAGAGACTTTCTAGGATCTCTCCTAACTTTAGAGCTTCCCTCTTTATAGCCCTGCTGGCAAAAGACAGCATGGGCATGTAAAGCTCCATCAAGTCCTACTCAGGGCTGGCCCGCCCATTAGGCATTTGCCTAGGGCACTGGCAGGGCAGAGGTGCTGAATTCCCCTCTCCCCATGCCCTAGACCAAGGATGTCAAACATGCGGCCTGGGGGCCGAATGAGGCCCCCGAGCAACTGGCTCTTGTCTGCTCCCTTCTCCTCTCTTGCTTCTTTCTGTATCACAACTTGTTCTGACAGGCTTGCTTAATCGCACAGGCGCTTCAGAGCAAAACCTTGATTTCCTCCATTGGCTGAGGCTCCTCCCCCTCCTGGTCCCTTGGGAAGGGAGGGAAAGAGCCAGAGCTCTACATGGGGCTGCCCTTATACCGAACACGGAAACTTCAGGTAGTCCAGAACGCGGCGGCCAGGCTGCTAATGGGACTACCACGGTGGGAACACGTGCGGCCTGGGCTGCGGGATCTGCACTGGTTGCCGGTTGTGTACCGTGTTAGCTATAAAGTGCTGGTCATTACCTTTAAAGCCCTATATGGCCGAGGACCTGCCTACCTAAGGGACCGCCTCTCCCCATACATCCCCCAGAGAGCACTGAGATCCAGTTCTCAAAATCTGCTAACAATCCCTGGGCCAAGAGAGGCTAGACTGAAGACTACCAGGGAGCAAGCCTTCTCCGTAATGGCCCCTCGATGGTGGAACCATCTTCCAGAGATGATACGAGCCCTGCGGGACCTGAACCAATTCCGCAGGGCTTGTAAAACATTTCTTTTCCAGCTTGCCTTTGAAACACAACCCGGCTAAACTGACGTGTAGTTACCTAGCCATCTTGTGGATATCATAACTTATAGTATTTATAGCACCTATTTTATCTATTTAATTTAATTTAATTATTTATGTAACTGATTATATTTAAATTGTTGTGTATATTGTTTTATTTGAATCATGGAATGCCATGTCTGTAAGCCGCCCTGAGCCCGCCTTTGGCGGGGGAGGGCGGGATATAAAAATAAATTTATTATTATTATTATTATTATTATTATTATTAGAGCTTCCTTTGCCCAGTTCCCTGGATCCCACGGGAGAAATACAAGGAAAGCACCTTCTAAACCAACAAGTGCTGAAGTTTTAAGCATGTTTTATTTTAAGCCTTAAAAGAAAAAAAAATCTTTAGTCATGTTTGTCTGTGCTTATATCTCTGCTTCCTAATCTTAAATAGGTACACACACAGCCCAACAAGGTCTCATTTATGTCAGATCCAGCCCTCATAACAAATGAGTTTGACACCCCTGCCCTAGAAAAACCATTAGTTTGCCTCCCCAGCCTCCTCCTCCCTCCCTCCCTTCACCACCATTTCAATGCCCAGGAAGGGGCAATGGAGTGGCCACCGACTTCCTGAGCTATTTAAAGCCCTCCCACGCCAATCAGTTGATCAGCGGGTAAAACGGCTCCGGAGGTTCGGGGCTGAATTGCTATCAGCGCTGGGTGAGAGGGAGCAGCAGCAGTGGTAAGGATGGGCTGCTGAAAGACTGGCTGCGGCCACTGCTGCCATCGCCGCCTCCTCCCCCGTTCCTTCCTGAATCACGCGGGAAGGAATGGGGGAGGAGGCAGCGGCAGCAGCGGCCACAGCCGCTCTTTCGGTGGCTCGTCCTTCCCACTGCTGCTGCCCCCTCTCACCCTGCATTGATAGCGATTGAGCCCTGACCCTCCAGAGCCATTTTACTCGCTGATTGGTGGGGGAGCTTTAAATAGCCCGGGAAGCTGGTGACCGCTCCACCGCCCCTTCCTGGACATTCAACTGGTGGCGAAGGGAGGGAGGAGGAGACTGGGGAGCCAGGGATGTCCGTGCTTTCTTGTCCATGAAGGCGGTGGGGGCACGGCGCCATGGGGCGGTGCAGCGGAAGAGGGCGGTGGGTGATGAGGCTGTCTAGGGCCAGCTTTGGTCCCGTTCGACTTATTGTGACCCCTCCAAGGGTTTGCAAGGCAAGACACAGACAGAGGTGGTTTGCCACTGTCTGCCTCTGCATAGCAACCCTGGTCTTTCGTAGTGGTCTCCCATCCAAGCACGAACCAGGGCCAACCCTGCTTAGCTCCTGAGATTTCATGAGATTGGGCAGGCTCAAGCCATCCAGGTCAGGGTAACACCACTCAAGGATGTCTTAGGAGGCAGTACAGTCCATAATAAAAAGGCAATCCCCTGTGCAAGCACCGAGTCATTACCGACTCATGGGGTGATGCCACATCATGATGCTTTCTTGGCAGACTTTTTCTTACGGGGTGGTTTGCCATTGCCTTCCCCAGTCACTTTCCCCCCGGCAAGCTGGATACTTACTTTACTGACCTCGGAAGGATGGAAGGCTGAATCAACCTTGAGTTGGCTACCTGAACCCAGCTTCCACCGGGATCGAACTCAGGTCGTGAGCAGAGCTTGGACTGCAGTACTGCAGCTTACAACCCAGGTGCAAATTACAAGTTGTACAGGGACGCTGAGAATTTTACCACAAATGTTTTTAACAGTTGAACTCACTGTATTTGGAGGTGTTCACTGGACCATGAGCCAGTCGCTCAGTCTGTTTGGCTTAGGCTGAATAGTAACAAATGCCCACCTGTTATGTATTGAACATAAGTAACCAGACCTCATGACGATGGCGACTAAAGGAGACCCTGGGGTCCCCGGATGGAGCTCGCCTCAGGCCCCGCCCATCAAGATCTGCGGTGGGAAGTTTGACCGACCAGGATTGGCCTGGTCGGATGGGGGGGCTGTACCGGGAAATGTATATAAGCGGGGCCCGGCCCGCGTGCTCTCTCTCTTGTGTGATGTACTTCTGATCAAACTATGTTGCCTTCAAACCGTCTCGGTTCTCAGTACATTACACCACCAAACAGGTTTGCATTGAGTTTTTGCAAAGATGCTGCCAATTCAAACTGATGCAGTAGCCATTAGTATCCCTAGGAGCTACTTACACCGAGACAGAAGCGCAAGATTTTATTGAAACAAGGGCATTTATTTATGACTGAATCATGTTACTTGTGACTGAGTTAATAGTTTATTTAAACAATTGCCTCCTGAGCAGTGTTCCTTTAGCTGAGTTAGGGTGAGCTAGCTCACAGTTTTTTAGCCTCCAGCTCACACATTTTTGTCTTGGGTCAGGAAAGATGGCCCCAGAACAAACTAATTTGTGCAGTAGCCAAAGTGGTTGCTCACAACTTTAATGCCAGTAGCTCACAAAGTAGAATTTTTGCTCACAAGACTTCTCAGTTTAGAGGGGGCATTGCTCCTGATTTATACAGTAAGGGGTAAGTAAAACTCGATTAGACTGTGTGACAGCATGCACGGGCTAAAAGCCTATTTATTTAGATTTTTCAGATGCCCTCCCTCAGCGAGCCAAGCTCAGAGTGGTGTACAACATAGGCATAAAACATCACTTAAAAACAAATCCAAAGCCTGTAACAAACAAATGCAGCAGAAGATGGTGCACAAACCAGTAGTGCCACTTACAGGGGGGTGGAAATGCCAGGATGGAACTGTCGCTGTCCTCAACCGAATGCCTAGTGGAACATCTCTGCTTTGCAAGCCCTGCAGTACTGCATTAAGTCCCGCAGGGCACAGACGTTATAAGGCAGAGTTCCACCAGGTTGGAGCCAGAGCAGAAAAGGTCCTCGCTCTGGTCAAGGACAGCCAGATGTTTCTCGGGCCAGGGACAATCACATTGTAAGTCATGGTAAGAAATGAGGGATGGTAAAGTAACCTGCTGAACAGCCAAGAATGGGTTCAAGAACAGCTCATGAACTCTTCGTTGAAAAGTCAGTCTCCATTTTGTAACTGATGAACAGAACATGAGTCAAACTGGAAGCTAGTTGAGAATCTTTAATTGTGTGAAACTGTCAAAATAAGATTTTTTTTAGCATACAAAACAGCTTGAGTTCATTTGTATTTGGTGTCATTGGGTGAAGGGGTTTAAGCCTTTCCCCCTCTTTTTTGCAGCTTCCTGATAGAAATTGCTTCCTAGAAATACTATTACTTAAATTCAGAATAGATAGATGATAGATAGACAGACAGACAGACACACAAAACCAGGAAGCCGTGGGGGAAACTGGAGGGAGCTGCTGGCCGTAATGCGCCCGCACAGACACTGGTGGGGAATTCAAGCATCTTAATCCAGCTGTGAAACATGCATGGATGTAATTTATTAAACTGCATATAAAAACAGGGCTTACAAAATGCAGCACAAATATCTACTTTAGTCAAGTGTATTTATTGTGGGTTGTGTTAAAGGGGGGGGGGGAGGAAAGAGATTGTAAACTTTTAAAAAATGACAAAGGGAATAAGAGAGTTTCTTCCTCATGTCTGCTTGTGGGTCATCTTACATCCTTGCTCTAAGAGGAACATCTTTTCTTTCCTATTTGGTCTCCCAAGCTTTGTGGCTGAGGTATGACCTTTGTTTTCTTTGTTCCTCTTGAGCTAAGGGTATCTGGATATCTGTGGAGCTGGATAGCTCAGGGAGATGAGTTATATCCACCTGGCTTTTCCCTTGTGAAGGTGTGTAGGCCCAGCAACAGTCAACTTTGATGTAAATTCTGGGTTATAAGGCCAGAATACAGTATACACCACAGTGGCAAGGTCTGTTTTTTGCCCATGCAAGATTGCAGCTGGCTCTCTAGTTAAAGTTGATCAAAGGTGCTCTTGACCAGTGCTACCACCTGTTTATCCAATGGGAAGGCTGGATCCAAACAGACACACAAGCTATGGACCTGCTCCTTTAAGAGGAGTGCAAGCCCATCAGTTGTAATTTATTTATCCCACCCTTTCTCCAAGGAGCTCACATATAGCTCTTTTACACATATTGTGTGGCTTTTGAAGTCCCCACAACCCGTTGGCTGGCTTGGAGAAAGCATTTATCTCTTTAAAACACTTCTCCAAGTCAAGCCAACCGGCAGCTTGGAAAATTCATTTAAAGTTGCTTTCTTCCCACCTCTCCTGCCCTCCCCCATCTATTTTCCTTCCTTCCTTCCTTCCTTCCTTCCTTCCTTCCTTCCTTCCTTCCTTCCTTCCTTCCTTCCTTCCTTCCTTCCTGCTCTCAGACATCTGATGTTCATGTCTTGTGGCTCTCAAACATCTGGCATTTATTCTATGTGGCTCTTACATTAAGCAAGTTTGGCCACCCCTGTCCTATCATAAATGGCCACCAATTCCAGCATCATGTGTGTGCAAGTAAGAGGATATAGCTTTTGCAGGAGAAACCTGTAGATGTGTCTTGCTCCTTGAAGAATCACGAGGAATGAGAGACAAAGAGCACAGGAATAGAGGAAGATTCAGAGAGAAGCTCCCAGGTTAAGACAAAGAGAGGCATCCCATTAATTAAGGATGTAACACATATACATATCTAGAGCAATGTAGCTCCTGCCAATGCTGAGTCGCTCTACTCCAATGGTTTTCACAGCCTATTCCACCTAACAGAACTGACAAAGTAGAGAAGAACTGATCAAACACCCAAGTTACTTTTGTGAACAACGTAGAGTCTTCAGAGGTTAACTGAGGCCCATTATCTGAACCTATGCAGTCAGGGGTGCAGAATCTCAAAGTTGTTTCAAGTTTACTGACAGTTTCCTTACTCTTTGTGTCGGATACAACATCAACCTCCTAGAAACTGAAATTATCATCAACTGTAACAATTTACTACTTTTCCCTGAAGAAAAATAAGCAACATTCCCCCCACCACGACCTGATAAGAAATTCATGTGGCAGAAGACTCTCCATCAGTGCTTGATTCAAATATCATCATTGGGGAGGAGCTATTGTTCAGCAACTGCTTGGCATGCAGAAGGTCCCAAATTTAATCCCCAGTATCTCCACTTAAAAGGATAAAGTAGGAGGTGATGTGAAGAACCTGTCCTTAGATAGTCACTGGCAGTGTGAGTAGACAGTATTGACCTTATCATAGAAATTGAAACGATTTCCAGGGCCATCTAGTCCAGCCCCCTGAAAAATGCAGGAAACTCACAAATACCTCCCCCTTAACTTCTGCCTAAGTTCACAGAATCAGCATTGTCATCAGATGGCCATCCAGGCTCTGTTTAAATGCCTTTAAAGAAGGAGAGCTCGCCACCTCCTGAGGAAGCCTGTTCCACTGAGGAACTGCTCTGTCAGGAAGCTCTTCCTAATGTTTAGCTGGAAATTCTTCTGATTAAATTTCAACCCATTGGTTCTGGTCCTACTTCCTGGGGTTACAGATAACCACTACACCAATTTCTATATAACAACCCTTCAAGTACTTGAAGATGGTGATTATGTCACCTCTCAGCCGCCTTTTCCCCAGGCTAAACATGCCCAGCTCCTTCAACCTTTTCTCATAGGACTCAGTCTCCAGACCCTGCACCAACTTTGTTGCCCTCCTCTGGATGAACCAGTGAACCAGTGGTCCTATTCAATATAAGACAGTTTCATGAGTTCATGGTATCACACCTTCTTATCAGAGGTCAAAGTTATGAATTCATTCATGGCCAGTGAACAGCCTTCCAATATTCTCCTAAATCAGCTGTAAATACCAGGTGTGATACATTAACTTTATGCACCACTTCTTTAAGCAAAGAAAGAGGAACTATTTGCTGCTCTTAACAATACTTTTCCCAGGGGTGGAATTCTAGCAGGAGCTCCTTTGCATATTTGGCCATATTTGATGTAGCCAATCCTCCAAGAGCTTACAAAAAAAGAGCCCTGTAAGCTCTTGGAGGATTGGCTACATCGGGGTGTGTGGCCTACTATGCAAAGGAGCTCCTGCTAGAATTCCACCCCTGAATACGAGTTCATCACTAACTGGAGATATGATTTTGCTTCCGAACTCTTCTCCTCAGGACACGCTTTGTTTCCTTCGCTGCCTGAAGCTGAGTATCTCTCCAGATTCAACGCAGATGTTTCACTAACACTATTAATCGATCTGGCGTTATTTAATCTTCACATTATAGTGCTGTAGGCCTGTTAGCATGCTTTATAATCTCTTTAGAGCACTCAGAAGTGGTTTTAATATTATTTTCTTAAGAGGTTTAGGGTTTGATAATACTATGACAGTATGACCATAGATGTATTAATTGAATAAGTCTATACACACTGCCAGGAGTTCTTTCTGTATCTGGGTGTGCCTTGGAACAGTCTGTGATAGGACTTTGCTTGCTTATAGAGGTAAAGCGTGCTATCAAGTCACAGGTATCCCCATGAAGCTCCACCTCAAAGAGTTACTTGAATGGGAGACCACCAAGGAAGACTGGAATTGCTATGCAGAGGAAGGTAAAGGCAAGAAATGAGCAAAGGTGGCCTGCCATTACCTTCCTCTGCACAGCGATCACAGTCTTCTTTGGTGGTCTCCCATTGCAGTATCAACTGTGGTCAGGAATTCCTTCGCATATTAGGCCACACCCCTCTTATGTAGCCAATCCTCCAAGAGCTTACAGGGCTGTTATTACAGGGCCTACTGTAAGCTCTTGGAGGATTGGCTGCATCAGGGGTATGTGGCCTAATATGCAAAGGAGTCCCTCCTATAAAAAAAAACAAACCCTGACCATAGTCAGTCCTGCTCACTTTCTAAGTTTTTATACACTCCTGTAAAGGAACAGCAGCTATGGGCTGGGATAAACCAGATGTGACCCTGGGAGTTTTGTGAATAGAGTTCCCAGCATTTTCCTCCCTTTTAAATAGAAGGCATAAAAGCAACATTGTTGGATCTATGGTCTATGGTCCATTTATTCCAGCATTCTGCCTCAGCCAGTTTGGTGTAGTGGTTAAGAGTGGCGGACACTAATCTGGAGAACTGGGTTTGATCCCCCACTCCTCCTCCACATGCAGCCTGCCTGCTGGGTGACCTTGGGTCAGTCACAGTCCTCTTAGAGCTGTTCTCTCAAGAGCAGTCCCCAAAAGAGCTCTCTCAGCCCCACCTTCCTCACAGGGTGTCTGTTGTGGGGACAGGAAGGGAAAGGAGATTGTAAGCTGCTCTGAGACTCCAAGTGAAGGATGGGGTATAAACCCAACCTCCTCCCCCTAGCAGCCAACCAGTTCCTCTAGAGGGCAAAAAACAGGAGACAGAGGCTAAGGCCTTCCCCTGATGTTGCCTAGGGTTGCCAAGTCCAATTCAAGAAATATCTGCGGACTTTGGGGGTGGAGCCAGGAGACTTTGGGGGTGGAGCCAGGAGACTTTGGGGGTGGAGCCAGGAGACATTGGGCATGAGGCCAAGAGCAAGGGTGTGACAAGCATAAATGAACTCCAAAGGGAGTTCTGGCCATCACAGCACACCTTTTTAAATGCCTTCCTTCCATAGGAAATAATGAAGGATAGGGGCATCTTCTTTTGGGGCTCATAGAATTGGACCCCTGGTCCAATCTTTTTGAAACTTGGGGGGTATTTTGGGGAGAGGCAATGGATGCTATACAGAAAATTTGGTGCCTCTACCTCAAAATGCACCCCCCCACACACAGAGCCCCAGATACCCATGGATCAATTTTCCATTATTTCCTATGGGAATCAGTCTCCAGAGGGAATAATAGAGTTCCCAGCAGATATTTCCCTCTCCTCCCCTTGCTTTCTGATGACCCTGAGGAGGGGGAAAGGCCTCCAAACTGTGGGATCCCCTGCCCCCACCTGGGGATTGGGAACCCTAATGTTGCCTCCTGGCACTGGGATTAAGAGGTTCGCTGCCTCTGAATGTGGAAGTTCCCTATATGGGCCAGTTCACCATGACATGTTGGAAGGGAGGATAAACCTTTCTTGTGCCAACTGAAACAGCCCTGTGTGTCCAATTTACCTCAGGGAAATGGCACCAAGGAGAGGCTTACATTCCACTGAAAGCTTGCAACTCTCCCCATCCTGACTTGAGATCATGTCTGGTCCCATGTTTTCTCTGTCATTCCAAAAATCCTCAGCATCCCTTTCACACTGACCTGATTGCCTCAGCCTTATGAGTATCGCCTTTCAGCTCCTCTGCTGTTAATTTGTGCCCAAGATACGTTAACTCTTTCTGTTTCACTCACATTTTTTTCTGAGTACAGTTTAACGTATTTGTTCCGGTATCACGGTAGAAAAGGAGATAAAAGAATTTCCTGTCAGAATCCTTGCTCTGCTTTGCATCATTATTTCTACTAGGCCAACTAGGGTTGCCAATCCCCAGGTGGGGGCAGGGGATCCCCCGGTTTGGAGGCCCTCCCCCCAATTTAGGGTAATCAGAAAGCGGGGGGAGGGGAGGGAAATGTCTGCTGGGTACTCATGATTCCCTATGGAGACTTATTCCCATAGAAAATAATGGCGAATTTATCCACGGGTATCTGGGGCTCTGAGGGCCTGTTTCTTGAGGTAGAGGCACCAAATTTTCAGTATAGTATCCAGTGGCTCTCCCCAAAATAATCCCTAGGCTTCAAAACGATTGGACTAGGGGGACCAATTCTATGAGCCCCCAAAGAAGGTGCCCCTATCCTTCATTATTTCCTATGGAAGGAAGGCATTTAAAAGATGTGCAGTCCCTTTAAATGTGATGGCCAGAACTCCCTTTGGAGTTCAATTATGCTTGTTACACCCTTGCTCCTGGCTCCACCCCAGTGTCTCCTGGCTCCACCCCCAAAGTCCCCAGATATTTCTTGAATTGGACTTGGCAACCCTAAGGCCAACTGCTGCAATATCATCAGCTAGCATTTTCATGCCAGGAAGCTTATGCTAGTCTCAGCTGAAGCTAGACTGATTCTCATTGGCATACAAAGTCATCTGAAGTCACCAAGTGGTAGAGAAAAGGCCGAGGTGTTTTTAAAAAAAAAAAAAAAAAAAAAAAAAAAAAAAACAGGAACTCCTTTGCATATTAGGCCACACCCCCTGTTTAGGGCTGCCAAGCCCCCGGGTTGGGCAGGGGTTCTCCCGCCCTGGAGGTTCCCAATCTGCCGGCTCACTTGGGCCAGTGGGAGGAACCTCCCCTGACATCACTGGCGTGATGACATCACTTGCAGGTGACATCATCATGCCAGCGATGTAGCAAACAGCTGATCTAGGCATTTCCGGGGGAACTCTATGGTTTTCCCGGATGCTCTAGCTATTTGGGAGGGCAAAACTCTATGGTACCTATTGTACCATAGAGTTTTCCCTCCCAAATTGCTAGAGTGTCTGGGGAAAACATAGAGTTTTCCTGGAACCGTCTAGCCTGGCCACATGCAATGTCATTGGTGTGATAACGTCACTTCTGGGTGACATCATCACTTTGCATGCATGTTTTGAGTGCGCACAAAAGTCCTTCGCCAGAGGACTCAGGGGACTTGGCAACCCTACCCCTGATGTAGCCAATCCTCCTGGAGTTTACAGTAGGCCCCATACTAAGAGCCCTGTAAGCTCTTGGAGGATTGGCTACATCAGGGTTTTTTGGCCTAATATGCAAAGGAGTTCCTGCTACAAAAATTAAAAAGCCCTGGAAAAGGCATAGTGGAGTCATCTTCTAGTCTTATATGCTGAAATCAATTCTTTATATTACAGACATTCTTTATATTACAGGATTCTGGACTTGGAATGTTTCAGCAATGTGTTACCCATCACAGATAGAAGCACTTCTAGCTTGCCCAGTGGCACCCATAGCATAAAGTTTCTACTCTGGTGTCTGAGGGGTAGTTTTTTATCTAGACTGTATAGCAGGGCTCCCCAACATGATGCCTGCAGGCTCAATGGCATTTTTTATGGTACCCGTCAAGTGCTTTCAGAAAGTGGGTAGGGCTAGGGGGGCTTTTGACCCACGGGGCTTCTGACTGGCTGTGCAGATTAAAAGGCATCCAGTAAAACAGAGCTTCTGCCTGAAATGTTGAAGAGGTACTATTTGAGCTATATGTAACCTTGCTTTCTGACATTTTGTGACTGGCTCCACCTCCTCTGGCAGTCATTTTGTGATTGTGCCTAATGCCTTGCGTCGGAATTCCAAAGGTGCCCAAGGGGTCAAAAAGGTTGGAGACCCCTGATATATAACATGTGGGAGATTTCTTTGTGACATGCTGGAAATTCTCCTCCTGGTTGTACTGCCCAGTGCCCACCTCTACTCATAGTTCTTCTTCCATGCATCCATCACTCCTGAAAGCATCCCCAGGTAACCTTAAAATTATCCCATTTCCCCATAGGACATGACTTTCACGACTTGAACTGGAGCAAAAAAAAAATTCTGGTTCTATATCTTTATCAGATACACAGCTTCTTTGACAAGTGTTTCCTAGCAGAGGACTGTGGTACCTTCTAATCCCAGCAACAAACAAATGTCAGATGATACCACCTCTCATTTTAGGAATTAGTGGTTTCAAGAGTGCTTTTTCCTACTGGCTGCATGGTCTTGTCATTGTACACAATTAAAGTATGTGTGTCCTGTTTGATGGGTAGGTTGCAAGCTCTGGGTTGGGAAATTTCTGGAGATTTGGGGAGGGGAGGGACTTCAATGGGGTATGATACCATAGAGTCCACCTTTCAAAGTGGCCATTTTCTCCAGGGGAACTGATCTCTGTCACCTGGATATCAGTTTTCATCCCAGAAGATCTCCAGCCAACACCTGGAGGTTGGAAACCCTATTGTTTGTTTAATTAGATTTTTAGGCTGCACTTCCTGCAAGCAGGGCTCAGGGCATCTTACAACAATAATAAATAAATAAAGTTAAAAACAATAATACATAAATACATATATCATCACAGCAAAAAAAACCCCCAATCCATTCCAAGACGGTAGAAAATTTTCAGTATCCATAGCCTTCTGTGTGTGGAGGGGGGTGTTTGTAGAGGATGAGGGGGTATGAGAGTGCCAGATTATGGCCGATTTCGCACTCACCTTACGCAGCTCTCACGCCCCTCTTCTCAGTGCGGTGCCCTCCCGATGTCCCACTATTTGTGTCGGGGCTGCAGCAAACATCGCGGTTTTCATGCAGCAAACAGAAACTGGTTTTTAGCGGTTTCCGTTTGCTGTGCGAAAACCACAATGTTTGCTGCAGCCCCGACACAAATAGTGGGACATTGGGAGGACACTGCACTGAGAAGACAGGTGTGAGAGTGGCATAAGGGTGAGTGCGAAATTGGTCTATGTGTTGTCCCATTGCTGTCCTCAGCCAAATGCCTGGCAGAACATCTCTGCCTTACAAGCATTGTGGAAAGGTAGCAAATCCCACAGGGCACAGATGTTCTCTGGCAGACAGTTCCACCAGGCAGGGGCCAGGGCCAAAAATGCTCCAGCTCCAGTTGTCTCTGATCAGATAGCATAACAGATTTGTATACAATTTGAACATCCATTTACAACCTCTGAGGTAAGCCTCAGATTGTGATGTTAAGTATCATGTCCCCCTTATTCCTCATTCAGACTCTACACATGAACACAAACATCTCTCGGCTTGACATCGCGAACGAAGATTTAAGAAGGGTGCAGTAGTCCACGTCTGCTGCAGGCTCGCTGGTGGCTGACAAGACCAATGCGGGACAGGCAGATCCGGCCACAGTGGCTGCAAGGAAAAGTCTGATTTGGGGTTGGTGCTGTAGCAGTGCAATTCTTCCTCGATCTCCTTTTGTCCTCAAGACCAGCTATGCGTGCGTTCTCAAAGGAAGAGACAGCCTGGTGGATGGTGTGCCTCCATGCTTTGCGATCTGAGGCTAGGTCAGACCACTGGTGATGGTTGATGCCAAGGGATTTCTTCAAGGAGTCCTTGTACCTCTTCTTTGGTGCCCCTCTATTTCGATGGCCGGTGGAAAGTTCGCCATACAGAGCAATCTTGGGAAGGCGGTGGTTTTCCATCCTAGAAATATGCCCTGCCCAGCGCAGCTGCATCTTCAACAGCAGTGCTTCGATGCTTGTAACCTCCGCCCTCTTGAGGACTTCAGTGTTGGTCACAAAGTCACTCCAGTGGATGTTGAGGATGGTGCGAAGGCAGCGCTGATGGAAGCGCTCAAGGAGTCGCAGGTGATGACGGTATAAAACCCACGATTCGGAGCCGTAGATGAGGGTTGTCATCACAACCACTTTGTAATCATTGATCTTTGTGCCTTTTTTTCAGATGCTTGTTGCTCCACACTCTTTTGTGCAGTCGGCCAAATGCACGGTTTGCCTTTGCCAGCCTGTTGTCAATCTCCTTGTCGATCTTGGCATCTGAGGAGATGATGCACCCTAGGTAGCTGAACTGTTGGACTGTCTTCAGAACTGATTCACCCACAGTGATGCAGGGAGGGTGATAATCTTCCTGGGGTGCAGGCTGGTGGAGAACTTCTGTCTTCTTCAGACTAACTTCTAGGCCGAATAGCTTGGCAGCCTCTGCAAAGCAGGACGTCATATGCTGCAGAGCTGATACCGAGTGGGAGACGAGTGCAGCATCATCAGCAAATAGTAGCTCTCGGATGAGTTTTTCCATTGTCTTGGAGTGAGCCTTTAGTCGCCTCAGGTTGAACAGGCTGCCATCGGTGCGATAGCGGATGTAGACACCATCGTCATCATCTAGATCTACTGCGTATGTCCCCCTTATTCCTCATTCAGACTCTACACATGAACACAAACATAAAGCTGCCTTATACTGAATCAGACCATTGATCCACCAAAGTCAGTCTTACTCAGACTGGCAGCAGCTGTCCAGAGTCCCAGGCTGAGGTCTCACTCATCACCTACTCCCTGGTCCATTAACTGGACATGCCAGGGACTGAACCTGGGACCTTCTGCATGCCAAGCAGAGGCTCTTCCACTCAGCCATGGCCATTCCCCATTTCACTATACACTATAATATGCTTTAGGTATATAATTACCATATAATTACCCATATAATTAGCCATATAATTACCAACATTTGCTTTTTCTGTACTATATTTTGAAGAAATCATAACTCCTATGTTGCAATCACTTTTAAGCTCTAGAGAAAGATTCAGTGAATGTTAGGCTTGCAATCAAACACTTTAGTAAACTAAGACCTGTGTCCTGAATAAGACTGGGAGCTATTCTCTTACAAGCAGCTTCCCCCTGCCCAGGAAAACCTCCTTTTCCACTTTAGATCCATTAATGGTGTTACAATTGTTCACAGGCAAAGCGGTCCAAGGCAAAACAAAGGACCTCTACAAAACATGGGCCTGACTTAACATCCCTGGGGAAGGGAGTGTAGAGAAACATCACAGCCTAGACAGATAGCTTTGACAGTCAAATAAAAAGACAGGTGAGGCAAACAGTCCCTTGATCTCCACTGAGGGGCTTCAATAACTACAACCCAATCAAATAAAATAACCTGGGACTGTGGGAGAGGGAGCTTGGTATCTCTCCTGGCAGGTACCTCATGTCCTCTAGAGATCTCCACCCTCCATTGTCCCCACAGTGGGCATAATACTGTCAAAATCAAGGGCTCCTGAATCCCATAGGTTTCAACCTTTAAGAATAAAGCTCATTCTTAGCTTTTCCGTTAACATCAACGAGGCCCAGGAGTGTTTATTTATTTATAAATACATTTATATCCTGCCTCTGGGCTGTTTTTGTAGGAAAAGCTCAGCAGGGACTTGTTTGCATATTAGGCCACACCCCCTAGTGCAAAACCAGCAGGAACTGCATTCCTGTGTGTTCCTGATCAAAAAAAGCCCTGTCCTGCCTTTCCTCATGGTTCAAAGTAGCTTTGCCATTGACTAGTTTACCAGTGATGACCACTGACACTTGTCCTTTGCTGTTAATATATACAGGCAAGGCTTTTTTGGTAGCAGGAACTCCTTTTCATATTAGGCCACATACACCCTGATAGGGTTGCCGAGTCCAATTCAAGAAATATCTGGGGACTTTGGGGGTGGAGTCAGGAGACTTTGGGGCTGGGGGCAAGAGACATTGGGGGTGGAGTCATGAGCAAGGTTGGAACAAGTACAATTGAACTCCAAAGGGAGTTCTGGCCATCACATTGAAAGGAACTGCACACGTTTTCAATGCCTTTCCTCCATTAGTAACTGGATGAGGGACCACCAAGGATCATAGGGTTGCCAGCCTCCAGCTGGGGCCTGGAGATCTCCTACTTTTACAACTGATCTCCAGCTGGCAGAGATCAGCTTAGATTTGCCAGTCCCCAGGTCCTGGTGGGGGATCCCCTGATTTTGCAGGCTCCTCCTTGCCTCCAGCTAGCTGGCTGGCAGGGAGAACCCCACCTGAATAGCCACAATGTGCCTTTCCACCTCAGAAGACTTAGAAGAATCCTGGAAACTTGGAAGGAGTGTGTGCCTTTAAATTGCCAAGTTTAAATGGCCAAGTTTGCAGATGACACTAAATTGTTCAGGGTGGTGAGAAACAGAGAGGATTGTGAGACACTCCAAAGGGATCTGTTGAGGCTGGGTGAGTGGGCGTCAACATGGCAGATGAGGTTTAGTGTGGCCAAGTGCAAAGTAATGCACATTGGGGCCAAAAATCCCAGCTACAAATACAAGTTGATGGGGTATGAACTGGCAGAGATTGACCAAGAGAGAGATCTTGGGGTCGTGGTAGATAACTCACTGAAAATGTCAAGACAGTGTGCGATTGCAATAAAAAAGGCCAACGCCATGCTGGGAATTATTAGGAAGGGAACTGAAAACAAATCAGCCAGTATCATAATGCCCCTGTATAAATCGATGGTGCGGTCTCATTTGGAATACTGTGTGCAATTCTGGCCACCACACCTCAAAAAGGATATTATAGCACTGGAAAAAGTGCAGAAAAGGGCAAGTAGAATGATTAAAGGTTTGGAACACTTTCCCTATGAAGAAAGGTTAAAACGCTGAATGGGGTCAGGGCAAGCCAGCAGAGCCACCTGGCTATTCCCTGTGAAGCTGTGAGAAAGGAAGAGAGCCCATTCCCTCTGTTTGTTTTATATTCCTTTCAGAGATTGTTTGCATAGTAAAGTGTAAACTAGAACCTTTCGTTTCCTGTGTTAGTCTGAAGAAGTTGGTGGAAATACAGCAAATAGCTACAATCAGCAACTCCCATTCAATAAACTGCCCAAGTGAGATCACAAAAGTGTGTACTTGCAAACTTCATTTATTTTGGCTGCTTTGTGAATGTGTGTGTGTTCACTTTCATTTAGTGGAAATGCAGCCACCTGCTGGGGGACCAGGAAATGAAGATTGTATTCAGGGGAACTGCACTGCTGTATTTTTATTTACTGATTTTAGGAAATTGGAAAGCCTCCTGGCTCCACCCCCAAGTTCCCAGGTATTTTCTGAGTTGAGTCAGCTCCCCTGAAGGAAATGGCTGTTTGAAGGGTAGCCTCTACGGCATCATACCGTGCTGAAGTCCCTCTGATCCCCAAACCCCACCCTTTCATGGATCCACCCCCAAAGTCTCCAGATATTTCCCAACACAGATGTGGTAACCCTACCAAAGAAGTCCAGGGCTTTACACAGAAGCAGGCAATAGCAAACCACCTCTGAATATCTCTTGCCTTGAAAACCCTCTGGGACACCATAAGTCTACTATGCATTGATGGCAAAAAAAATTAAATCTGGGGAAGAAAGCTATTTCCCTGCATTGCTTTGAATAGACTTCATATCTTAACAGCAGCAAGCAGTAGATTAAAAATAAACTGCCTTATTCCCTGCAAGATTCTGCAGATGCATCACTATTTAATCATGAATTACAGTCTTCGAAGAACACTAATGAATATTATTAATTTGAGTTAATTGGAATGCAATAGATAGGAATAGATATAATTACTGTTTATAAATATTTATGTATTTAAGTTTATATATGTGTGTATAATTGTAAAATCTATGCATGGATGAATGTGTTATTTTTAAAGATATTCATATTTTTTTTAAAGAATGTCAAAGAAGTCACAATTTTTCCTCCCATGACATCACATCCCTGCCCAATTCCCTCCCCTCCCCAGGCTCTACAACCAATTCTCCAGGAATTACCCAACTCAGAGTTGGCAACCCTACATGTGTCATGGCATCTGTGATGGACAGGAGGCTATCCTGCCCCTGAGAGATAAAACAGCCACTCAGCTGTTTCACTCCTGAACCTATGGGAATGCTGCTCCAGCATTCAATCACCTTTCAGTAGGGGAGGAATGTTGATGGGGGGAACATAAGAGCAGGAAGCTGAGGGCTGCTTGAGGGCAGGCAGACAGGAAGTTGGGAACTGTTTCAGCAAGGGAGCAGGAAATGTCATGTATGCTCTGCCTAGTAGTGCGGCAGAGCAGTTTAACACTACTTCTGGGAAAGGAGAGAGTTGTGAGGCCTGCTCTGGATATGAGCAGACCTGGTGACTTCAAGCATTAAAGAGAATTCACAGCATAACTGGCACATAAATAAATCTGCCATGCTAGGGTTTCCAGGTCTTTTGGAAAAGTTGGCAGGGGGTAGACATTCTGGTAACTGGAAGTGTTGTTGTGCAACGTGCCCATATCTCCAGAAGCTACATCACACAACATGCCTACATTCACCCGGAAGTGACATAGGCGTGTTGGTGATGTCAGAGTGGAGGACCATGCTCTTTTGGGGGGCCAAAACTCTGTGGTAAAATCAGCATCAAAACACAGAGTTTTGTCTCAAAATCAGAGCATTGCTCCCCCCTCCCAATGTCACTGACATGCCCAAGTCACTTCCTGATGACGTAGGCATGTTGCATTTATTTCTGGCAATGTTGCTGTTTTTTTGGGCGGGAGAAGGGTTTCGCAAAAAATGGGGGATCCCCCGCCCCCAACTGTTTTTATTCTTTGTTGTTTTTATCAAACCACCTGCTTCAGTGATCTCTGTATTCTTCCTGTTCAATACAAAACTAACCTCACAACGGTGACCAAAGCCTTTTATATTTGCTACCTTAAGAACATTTTGTTGCTCCTGGCTCCACCCCCAAAGCCCCCAGATATTCATGAGCTGGACCTGGCAACTCTACAAATACCAGATTTCTAAACCTTCCTGCAGTAGTCTCTGAGATCAACCTTCCCTTCAGAGCTTCCCATTAGGATGCAAAACACGCCCTCTTCTCTTCTGAACTGTCAGTTCATATAGATGTGTGTAAACTGAGCAATATTGATTCAAGGAGAGCAATGTGAACTTTGTTAAATCATTCGCATAGCAATGTATGCAATTGTTTAATGTGGATGTTGTAGGTAGATAGACAGGTGAGGCAGTTGAGAAAGAAAATATAACCTCAACTTCCTATCCATGCCATGCAGATGCACTTGGACAGATTTTACTGCTGGTATTATCAAGCAGGAATGTTACTGGCTGTGGTGAATTCTCTTTAAAGCTTGAAGTTATCAGGTCTCCTTATCACCAGAGACACTCCTCACCACAAGGCCACGCTACCAAGCAGAGCTGGTTCCTTGTCCCTTCACAGAGTCAGTTCTACTTCCTCTGGGCAGCCCTCAACTTCATTGAGAGCCAGTATGGTGCAGTGGCTAAGAGTGTGGATACTAATCTAGGAGAACTAGGTTTGATTCCCCACTCCTCTAAATGCAGCTGCTGGGAGACCCTGGGTCAGTCACAGTTCCCTCAGAGCTGTTCTCTCAAGAGCAGTTCTCTCAAATCTCTCTCAGCCCCACCTACTTCACAGGTTGTCTATTGTGGAGAGAGGAAGGGAAGGAGATTGTAAGCTGCTCTGAGACTACAAGTAGAGGGCAGGGTATGAATCCTCCTCCTCCTCTTCCTTCTTCCCTTCCATTCCCCACCGCCACCTATGGGAGCAGCATTCCCATAGGCTCAGATGTGAAACAGCTGAGTGGCTGTTTTACCTCTCAGGGGCAGGACAATCACCTGTCCATCACACTGGTGCTCAGCCCCAAGACATTAGAGCAGCGGTGGCCAACGGTAGCTCTCCAGATGTATTTTGCCTACAATGCCCATCAGCCCCAGCCATTGCCCATGCTGGCTGGGGCTGATGGGAGTTGTAGGCAAAAAACATCTGGAGAGCTACCATTGGCCACCCCTGCATTAGAGGCATCTGTTTAGAATCCCATCAACATGACTATGTGTAGACAGCCAGCTGTCAGAACATGAAGATTAGGCCAGGTACGCTAAAGCAAGAGAAATCCTTTTAAGGATTAAGCTTAATGAACTTTACTGAATGCAAGGAACACACAAAACCTATCATGGCCTGTTAAAATGACTGAGCATATGTTTCAAACTGTAGCTTGATGAATGATTTTTAAAATTACCAGTGCCAGAGTAAACAAGCTCTGCTGGCGTGAGATTTGGAAGCAAATGGAAAGCCTCCTTCCAAAAACCAAGCAAGTATGTAAAGACTTCCAAAATTCTTTGAATGGGATGCAGATAGGTTTGATTGGGTGGCAACCAGCCGGAGGGGGAGAGGCAGGGATCTCAATCCCTGTGAATATGGGGAAATTTTAATAGCTCACAAAATAATTGAATAAATTAAAGCCACACAAAACAGCTCTTATGTAAATAGGTACATAGAATCCTGGGTCCTCTTTTTATCATTTCATAGAATCATAGAGTTGGAAGCGACCTCTAGGGCAGGGTTTCCCAAACTTTTATTTCCCGTGGCCTGGTTATTTTTACACTTCTTTTTCATGGCCCACTAAAATTTGGGGGTGGAGTCAGGAAACTTTGGGGATGGAGCTGTGAGACAGGAATCATGTCATTTCCTGTGGTGTCACTTCCAGGTAAAAGGGCCAAGTGATCTCACTTTCGGGGCACACTGAACCAAAACTCCACCTTTTCCTGTGAAGTCACTTCCAGGGCACTCCCCCAAACCTACCTCTTCTTCTGAAGTAACTTTGTTTTCAGAAAAATATCTCTGAAACTCATGCTGAGCCAAAATAGGGGTGGAAAGTGGGTGGTCTGCAACTTTTTCATACATTCCCAGGGTCTTCTCTTTCTACTCCCACACCTGCATGTACCTATCTGTTTGTGTGTTCTTCTCCAGCTTGCAAGCACCCCTAATGCTCATGTTCAATTGCCTGCACCACCTACACACCCTTCCTCAACAGCACTGGCCAGTGTATGCAGTTGGGAGTGCTGTTGCCATTGCCATCAGGAATGTCAGCACTGTGTACCACCCACACTGGACCCTGGCAGAAGCCCTCCCATTGTTGCTTCTCCTCTCCCCCAGCACCAAGAATACAGACAGAGCATCACTTGCAGAGAAGGAAGGAAGGAAGCAAAGAAAGAAAGAAAGAAAGAAAGAAAGAAAGAAAGAAAGAAAGAAAGAAAGAAAGAAAGAAAGAAGAAGATATTGGATTTATATCCCGCCCTTCACTCCGAAGAGTCTCAGAGCGGCTCACAATCTCCTTTACCTTCCTCCCCCACAACAGACACCCTGTGAGGTGGGTGGGACTAAGAGAGCTCTTACAGCAGCTGCCCTTTCAAGGACAACCTCTGCCAGGGCTATGGCTAACCCAAGGCCATTCCAGCAGGTGCAAGTGGAAGAGTGGGGAATCAAACCCGGTTCTCCCAGATAAGAGTCCACACACTTAACCATTGCACCAAACTGAAGAAAGAAAGAAAGAAAGAAAGAAAGAAAGAAAGAAAGAAAGAAAGAAAGAAAGAAAGAAAGAAAGAAAGAAAGAAAGAAGAAAGAAAGAAAGAGCGTTACCATTTGATTACCCCAACCAGCAACAATTCTGCCTAGGGTCGTTTGGTAAAAAAAAAATAGCTACTGGAATGCCCAATTTCCATCTTCAAGGCTAGCTTTTCTCTGCACAACACAGAGACAGGGGAAGGAAGGATGCCAAACGGAGCTCAGGCTTTGCAGCCTGTGTCAGTCTTCAAGGCTAGCTTTTCTCTGCACAACAGAGAGACGGGGGAAGGAAGGAAGCAGAGCAGAGGTCATGCTTTGCTGGGGGCACGGCTAGCTTTGGCTTTTCTTGTGACCTGGTAATGAGGCTTCCATGGCCCGGTACCGGGTTGCGACCCTGCAAATGGGAAACACTGCTCTAGGGTAGTCTAGTCCATCCCCCTGCACAATGCAGGAAATTCAAAAATACCTCCCGTTAAATTCACAGGATCAGCATTGCTGTCAGATGGCCATCTAGTCGCTGTTTAAAAACCTCCAAGGAAGGAGAGCCCATCACCTCTGCAGGCTAAATATGCCCAGCTCCTTTAACCTTTTTTCACAGGACTTGGTCTCCAGACCCTTCACCATCTTTGTTGTCCTCCTCTGAACCCATTCCAATTTGTCTGTATTGGGATGTTGAACTCATTTGTTATGGGGACTGGATCGGACATAAATGAGACCTTGTTGGGCCAGGCTGGGCCTTATCGGGCCAGGCCATGTCTGTACCTATTTAAGATTAGGTAGCAGAGATAAACTTTTTAAAGGACACAGCCAAACACAACTAAAGAATTTAAAAAAAAAAAACTTAAAACATGCTTAAAATATTAGCACTTGTTTGTCTTAAAGGTGCTTTCTTTGTATTCCTCCCACGGGATCCAGGGAACTAGGCAAAGGAAGCTTTGGGTCTTTCCCTCCCTCCCCAAGGGACCAGGAGAGGGAGGAGCCTCAGCTAATGGAGAAAATAGAGGCTTTGCTCTGTAGCTCCTGTGCGATTGAGAAAGCCGTGCAAAGCAAGTTGAAATGCATAAGGAAGCAAGAGAGAGGGAGAAGGAAGCAGACAAGAGCCAGTTGCTCGGGGGCCTGATAGGAGCCCTCAGGGGGCCTGATTTGGCCCGTGGCTGCATGTTTGACACCCCTGGTCTATATCCTTCTTAAAGTGTTGTGCCCAAAACTGAACACAATACTCCAGGTGAGTATTGACTCATATATGAGATTCGGCATGTGCCCTGAAAAATTCTCTCTCTCTCTTTCTCTTATAAAATGCTGCTATTCTGTGATATAAATAATATGTTGCATGTTAGCTTGTTCTTGCTACACTCCACTGACCAGCTGAAATTCTTAATCTTTTGCTATATTGTAAAGCCCTGTACTGTGATACAGGATGTAATTATCTTTCATCAGCTTCTACAAATAAAGTTTTTTAAGCAATCAAAAGGATAAAACACATTAACCACTAACTGGAATATGAAACAGAATATGAAATATCCAACAAAACCTAAAGAGTTCCTTGCCCCCGCCAAACCAACCATACAACATAACCAAATAGCTGGACCAAACCAGCAGTTATGACTATCCAATTCAACAACAATTAACTAGGAGAAGAAGATGAGTAGGTTTTTATATGCCACCTTTCTTTATATTAAAACATCTCAGTGCTGTTTACAATCCCTCCCATTCCTTTCCTCTCCATATCACAGGTACCTTGAAAAGTAGGTGGGCCTGAGGGAGTTCTGAGAGAATGGTGACTAGTCCAAGGTCACCCATCAGGCTTCATATGTTGGAGGATATATAATGTCTATTGATATATAATGTCTATCTGGTCACCGTTGTCTACATGCTTACTCACTTTTTCAAAGAACTCTGAAAGGTTGGTGAGGCAGGACTTCCCTTTGCAGAAACCATGCTGATTTTTCCTCAGCAGGCTTTGTCCCTCTATGCCTAACTATTGAACATATGAACATATGAAGCTGCCTTATACTGAATCAGACCCTCGGTCCATCAAAGTCAGTATTGTCTTCTCAGACTGGCAGCGGCTCTCCAGGGTCTTAAGCTGAGGTTTTTCACACCTATTTGCCTGGACCCTTTTTTGGAGATGCCGGGGATTGAACCTGGGACCTTCTGCTTCCCAAGCAGATGCTCTATCACTGAGCCACCGTCCCTCCCCTATTCTGTCTTTGACTGCATTTTCTACTAATTTGTCTGGGGCAGACGTTAGGCTGACTAGCTTATAATTTCCTTGTTCCCCTCTGGATCCCTTTTTTTTAAAAAAAATGGTGTCACAATTTCTACTCCGGTCTTTTGATACAGTGGCTGAATGCTGTGTTAGCTGTGAGATGTATCCATTTTATAATCAACTCATTCCTTTGTATAAAATGAGAAATGGTCCCCCTGAGACAAGTCTGCTGAGTCAGGCAACCTACAGACTTCTTCACATGGTTTATGTCATAACAAGGGTCCACAAATCTAGTAATGTTGCTATTCACGAGGAATAGTAACAATTCCAGATGAACTTCACACAGTGTTCAAAAATAGATCCTTTCAGTCAACAATCATGTGACTTGGATGCTTGCTTATATTTGAGAGAGTGTATTGAAAAGTCCATATAGTCAAAGCGATGGTATTCCCAATAGTAATATATGGCTGTGAGAGCTGGACCATAAGAAAGCCCGAACGCAGAAGAATAGATGTTTTTGAGCTGTGGTGCTGGAAAAGAATCTTGAGAGTCCCTTGGACTGCAAGAAGATCAAATCAGTCAGTCCTAACGGAAATCAATCCAGACTGTTCCCTAGAAGGTCAGATGCTGAAGCTGAAGCTCAAATACTTTGGCCACCCAATGAGAAGGGAGCACTCACTGGAGAAGACCCTGATGCTGGGAAAGACAGAAGGCAAAAGAAGAAGGGGAAAGCAAAAGATGAGATGGCTGGACAGTGTTACTGATATAACAAACATGAATTTGAGCAGATTTCGGAGGATGGTGGAAGACAGGAGGGCCTAGCGTGACTTTGTCCATGGGGTCGCAAAGAGTTGGACTAGACTGTGCGACTGAACAACAACAACAATTGAAATAAGCAAAGTTGGCGCAAAATTGCCAAGGACTGCAATTCTTCTACCCTGGCATGATTTTGTCCATCAAAACCATCTCCTTGAATTCCTATGAACCCTGGAATTCAAAATTGGGTAAATGGCAGAGGAGGAAGTTTTCTCTCTTCCAGGACTAATAGCAGCTTGGAGACGGTAGATTTGATAGGCAAAATTCATGTCGGGTAGAAGAATTAAAAGCCTTCTATCCTCTCTGCACGATTCAATTTAAGCTGGAGCCATGTGTGCCTGAAATCTATTGTTGCAAGATGCTCAGTGATCCTTGATCTCCGTCTGCTCTATTTTGGTCAGAGTATCACCCCTGCCGCCACATTCCTTAGACTTCTGTGCCCTTTGTCCTCTACACTGCTACGCACAAAAGTTTATGCACACCATGAAAAATGCCCCTCTTGTCACCTATTTTGAGTTCCTGCTAGGAGAAAAGTGGATTGAAAGGGGTTGATAAAAATCTGACCATCACTGAAGACTGCACAAGCATACCTATCGTACTCTGACGACCTGCAGAACTTTTCAGAAAAGGACTACTTGATGTCTGTTCTCAGCCATGAATCCCAGTGCTTCTGTTTCATTAGAAATGGTACTTTGCTTTGCCTTGTCTTGCCTCAAAGCAATACAGGAGAAAAACATACTACACAATACCATGATTAAACAAAACTGCCACTGTCTTACAAATTATTAGATCCAAATGAGCAGCTGAAACGTACTGGGTTCAGAGACGTTCAACAGCAAACATCCTTTATTTACAACCACACTACAATAAGACAACATGGTAGGGCCGGGTCCCCACTTATATGCATTTACCCAGAACAACCCCTTCTCAGTCCAGTCCAATCCTGAATGGTTAAAGTTCGTGCCACAGTTCTTAATAGGCAGTCAGTTAAGTCCTTCCCTAGTCAGGTGACCCGCAGTTTCCAGCGGCTCCCCTGAGAGCTCTAGGTATGCTATGTTGGAAATTCAGGGACTGAAATGCAGTACACAACAGCAGCCATGTTGGTCTGAAGCAGTAGAACAAAGTAGGAGTCAAGTGCACCTTTAAGACCAATGAAGTTTTATTCAGAATGTAAGCTTTCATATGCATGCATACTTCTTCAGACGAGGGGTGTTGTATATGTGCTTAGAATTGTATCTATAAGCTAGAGTTCTTGCCTGACTCATTGGGGCCTGGAGGACAAAGCTTGCGGACTTGGGAACAATAGGCAGCAGGATCCAAATCCTGCTGCCCTGCGCCAATCAAGAGTCCCCGACTGGTTTGAATGGTCCAGTCACAGGCAGCACGGGAACTTTGGGTGTGTAGAGGGCCCCACAGCTCTAGCAGTTAGTCTTTTGTAGGCAGCGCTATACCATGCTGTATTCAATAAAAGAGCTGTGTTCACTACTACTTCGCCGCATGACTGTATAGAACCCACTACATTATAGCGGTGATGAAGGTGGGATCCTGGTAAGCGAGGCCAGCAGCTACGGGCATTCCGCACCATGCACGTACCACCAGCGCTGACAATGGTCGCTAAGCCAGGAACGATTCCCAAGTTCGATGTGACCAGGCCAGAGAAATGGGAGACCTGGTTGGACCAACTGGAGAACTTCATCCACTACCACGGAGTTGTGGGGGATAAAAAGAGATCGCTCTTCCTTAGCTCATGCGGGATGAACACCCAGGGGCTAATGGTGCCCACCCTCTCAAGGATGTCTCCAACACAGATATCGTCACCATTCGCAAATGGCTATGATTTTGCACCACAGTCATCAGTCCTAATCCGTCGCTTTGACTTTTCCGAGCGCAGGCAGTGGCCCAACTAGTCTGCCGTCGACTACATTGTGGCCCTCCACCGGCTGTCACTCTGCTGCGAGTTTCACCGATTGGAGGAAAGACTGAGGGCTTATTTTTGGGCTGCAGGACAAGCCACTTAGGAGGAAGCTGCTTGGGAAAGATGAGATGGACCTCCCCAAGGCAATCAAAGTGGCTACCGCCTACGAGAAACTGCGGGAAGAGCACATGGCGGCAGATGCTCACCAAGCCGCCTCATCCTCCTTGGACACGGATGACTCAGGGGGAGACGACGCTCTCAAGCTTCACCACGCCACCGCGAAGCACCAGCAGCCATGTGCGAGCAAAAATGCACCAGCTTGAGAGTGCTCAAGTTGCGGGGAAAATCACGAATGCCGCTCCTGCTGATTCTGGGACACCGTCTGCTACCAGTGCGGAAAGATGGGTCACCTCGCCAGAGTCTGCCGCTCAAAAATAACACCAACCCAAGAGAGCGCCCTCCATCGGAAGGGCAGAAGAAATGGCTGCCACCACGAGGTCACCGTCATAGAGGATATCAACGCCATCACTGCGTCTCTTGGACAGGTATGCGACATCCCCAAGTTGTCCCCAGATAAACTCAAAATGACAGTGTTAATTGAGGGCGCCCCCTGTCGGATGGAGGTTGACTCGGGGGCCGCACACACCATCATCTCCGCCCAGACCCTAAAGAAACTTTGCTCCAAGGGGGGACCTAAGCTACACCCGTCCCCCATGCTCATATGAGACTTCCAGTAAAGGGCGATTGGCATCAAGGGGGCCGGGGTAGTCAAGGTGCAATATGGGAAATTTTCGAAAGACCTTCCCTTGCTGGTGGAGGAAGGGGACCTGAGTAGCCTGTTGGGCCGGGCTTGGTTTGCACCCTTGGGGATCCAAGTAGAGGGAATCCATCCTGCCCCCGCCAGCAGGAATTTCCAGGACATCTGTGGGGAGTTCCCAGCAGTTTTCGATGGGACACTAGGAACATATACAGGTTCTCCCATATTGTTACAAATAAATCCCAACGTGCTGCTCGTACGGTTAAAGGCCCGGTGGGTACCCTTTGGCTTGAAACCCAAGATAGAGGAGGAGCTAGATCACCTAGTGGCACAAGGAGTCCTGGAGCCAGTCACCAATGCACGATGGGAAACCCCAATTGTCACCCCAGTCAAGCCAAACGGAAGCGTCTGCATCTGTGCAGACTACAAATGCACGATCAATAAAGCGCTGCAGGACCATGCCTACCCGGTAGTCAGCCATGTATTAGCATCCATAGCAGGCACCAAAATTTTTGGGAAGCTGGATCTGGCCCAAGCGTACCAGCAATTGCTGGTAGACGCCACCAGGGCTGAGGCCCAAACCATAGTCACACATCGGGGCGCTTTCCTGGTAAACTGCCTCCAGTTCGGGGTCAGCGTAGCACTGGGGATTTTCCAGAGCTTAATAGACTCTCTTAAAAGGGATTCCTGGGGTACAGCCATTCTTTGATGATGTGCTGATAGCCGCAGCAATGGAAGAGGAATACACCAGCCGCCTGCGCACCATACTGCAGCGTTTCAACGAGGCGGGGCTCAAGGTGAAGAGGGGAAAATGTCTGTTGGGGGTCCCTACAATAGACTTTTTGGGATACATGGTGGATGCGAACGCGATCCACCCGTCCAAGGACAAAATCATAGCCATTTGCGAATCGCCAGCTCCTACCAACAAAGCCGAACTGCAATAATTTCTCGGCGTCCTCAACTTTTACCATGCCTTCCTCCCCCACAAGGTGGTGGTAGTGGAACCCTTACATAGGCTCTTAGACAAAAGGGCTCCGTGGGTTTGGGGCCGCCGGCAAGCTGCCGCCTTCCAAGCCATTAAAGACCTCCTGACATCCAACAGCTTGCTGGTGCACTTTGACAAACGGATGCCCATCGTGTTGGCCTGCGACGCCTCCCCCTACGGGGTGGGCGCAGTCCTGGTCCATGTGCTGCCAGATGGCAGGGAGGTCCCGGTGGCCTACTACTCCAGAACATTGCAGAAACCGGAGTGCAACTACGCGCAAATAAACAAGGAGGGCCTGGCAATCGTGGCAGGAGTAAACAAATTCCATGATTACTTATACGGCCGGTCCTTCACCATCCATACTCGGCCTCTGTGCCCCCGACCGACAAACGCCCCAGATGTTGTCATCCAGGGTACTACAGTGGTCCATTTTCTTGGTGGGGTACCAGTACGGTCTTCAGTACAGGCCGGGAAAAGCCATGGGCCACATGGATGCCCTCAGCTGCCTGTCGCTGCCATCTGAAGATCCGGACCGAGCACATCAAATCCTGCTTCTAGAGTCCCTCCCAGACCGCCCAGTACACATGAAAGACATTGCACACTGCTCGGCCAAGGACAAAACACTCTCCTGTGTTCTGAACTGGGTATGGAAGGGATGGCCCATGGGCTGGGTGGGACTGGAGTTTGGGGTGTTCGTGTCCCGCAAGGACAAGCTCTCTGTCCATAAGGGGTGTTTGCTATGGGGAAACAGGGTGGTGGTGCCCCCGGTTCTGAGACACCAAGTCCTCACAGTGCTGCACGAAACCCACCTGGGGATTGTGTGCATGAAGGCACTCACCCATAGTTATGTATGGTGGCCCAGGATGGACAATGCAATTGAGTCTTGGGTTGCTTGATGCCAGCCCTGCCAGGAGACCTGGTCAGCACCTCCACAGGCTCCGGTGCAGCACTGGGAATCCCTGGTCCAGGTTGCACCTGGACTTCGTGGGGCCCTTCCAAAGATGAACGTTTTTCTTAATTGTGGACTCATACTCGAAATGGCTGAAGGTGCTCCCAGTGCATCCATCTCCTCCCGGGCTGCCATCGGCGGTCTCCGCTGGGTATGCGCTACGCATGGCCTCCCGGACATGCTGGTCTCAGATAAAGGGTGGCCTTCACGTCGGGAGGATTCCAGGACTTCTGCGCCTGCAACCTCATTAGGCACATCAGGTCAGCCCCATTCCACCCAGCCACCAACAGCCAGGCTAAAAGGATGGTGCAGACGACTAAAGAATTGCTCCGCTGCATCATCCAGGGGGACTGAAAGGGCCGCCTTGCAGAATTCTTACTATCACAGCACAGTATTCCCTACTCAGCCATGGGCCGCAGCCTGGCCGAACTCCTCATGAGCCACCGGGTAGCCACCCTACTAGACCAATTACACCCAGACAGAGCCCTTGATCTGCAGGAGGTCCCAGAGTTGATCTGGGCACCTTGGGGGCTAGATACAGGGGACCAGGATATGGCTAAGAACTTTGGGGGAGGACCTGCTTGGATCCCAAGAAGGCTTGCCAGGGTGCTGGGGTCCGTAATGTACGAGGTTACAATGGAAGGGGGGGTTCCACCATAAGGAGGCACATCAACCAGCTGAGGTCCCACGGGAGCCCCGGGGTAGAAGTCAAGGATTGCAGTCCCGACAACCAGACTGCCACCTCCACTCTTTCCCCGACTGATGCAGCGGAAGCAGGGGCCCCGAGCCCTGCCCTTCAGGTGGAGCCAGCGATCACAGAGGCCCGGGAACCGCCGGCTGACAGCGATACAGCAGCAGCCCCTCCACTCACTGCCGCTGCAATGGCGTCCACTCCCCCACCCCCTCCGGGGCTCAGGCGGTCCACCAGAGAGCATCGCAAGCCAGCCTACCTCAAGAACTACGTCAGCTAGGCTTGCGAACTAAGGGGGGAGGGATGTTGTATATGTGCTTAGAATTGAATCTATAAGCTGGAGTTCTTGCCTGGCTCACTGGGGCGTGAAGGACAGAGCTTGGGGGACTCGGGAACAATAGGCAGCAGGATCCAAATCCTGCTGCCCTGCTCCAATCAAGAGCCCCCGACTGGTTTGAGTGGTCCAATCACAGGCAGCACGGGAACTTTGGGTGTGTATATAGAGAGGGCTCCGCGGCCCTAGCAGTTAGTCTTTTGTAGGCAGCGCTATAGCATGCTGTATTCAATAAAAGAGCTATGTTCACTACCACCTCGCCTCATGACTGTATAGAACCCACTATATTATAAAGGGAGAGGGTACAGTGGGCTGAAATACACGTAGTTGGTGGGTTAAGAGTGTAAACTGATGCAAAGTTAGGATCAAATGGTGAAATGGTGTAATAAATTGGAAGACCATTTGGTATGGATAGCAATAAAAGGTCATAAAAGTTGTCTGTTGATTGCTGTTGCTGTGAGTCTATGTAAAATAAAAGGACATGTATTTCCTAACCCGAACCCGCCAACTGCATGTATTTCAGTCCACTGTATCCTATCTTCTCGTCTGAAGAAGTATGGATGCATACACGAAAGCTGAATAAAATTTTGTTGGTCTTAAAGATGCAACTTGACTCTTAGAAAGTATTATATACTGTTTATAAAGCTTGAATCTACCCACATCTCACAATTTATGTTGCTAATCAAAAACCACACAATTCATAACAATATAAAGTGTCACAATTGTTAAATATTCCATGTCCCTCCGAAAATTCTCTTAAAGTCCAAACTCCAAGAACAAAGAATGGGTGCTTGTAACAGTGAATGATATAAGACATATTGGAATTGTGAGTTTCTTCTAGGCCCCTCTTTGATAAAGATCTTCTGGGAAATGGAGTTCTACTGAAACTGGTGTCTCCGTTGGAGGAGGGCCAGAGGTGGAATTCTAGCAGGAGCTCCTTTGCATATTAGGCCACGCCTCCTGATGCAGCAAATACTCCAAGAGCTTACAAAAAAGAGCCTTGTAAGCTCTTGGAGGATTGGCTACATCAGTGGTGTGTGGACTAACGTTCAAAGGAGCTCCTGCTAGAATTCCACCCCTGGAGGAGGCACAAGGAGTCTCTCTACCCAGTAAAAAATGGAAGTTTGAATGTTACAAGCACTTTTGTAGAAGCACCCTTTTGTCTTTCAAGTATGGAGTTTGAAGTGAATTTTTGGAGACCTTGAACATTTAACAATTGTGGCACTTTATATTGTTATGGATTGTGTGGTTTTTGATTAGCAACACAAATTGTGAGATGTGAGTAGATTCAAACTTTATAAACAGTATATAATAATTCGTAAGAGAGTGGCAGTTTTGTTTAGCCACGGTATTGCCTTGCCTCAAATGCTGTGCACCTTTGGGGGGAAATATATATATATATAATTTATTTTTTTTTGCAGTGCCACAAAAGTGTGCCTGGAAAGAGAGGCCATTAGACAGCTGGAGCTGGCTTTCGGCTGTCATTTATTCTTACACAACCTGATGGAGCGATCTTCCAAAATGCTGGGCTACTGCCAGTAGTGGAATAGATGTTCATTTTGCTGGGAGCACTGTTGCTAAATGATGTATTGATCAAGTTCAGGAAAGGGAGGGCTTAGAGTAAAAAAGGGGAGATATTTATATGCCCACCATTTTTTATTTTATTTTATTTTTTGCTGCTGCTGCTGCTCAGAGGAAAATAAACTTCTCCCCTTCATCTCTGCAAGCATACTATTTAAACTTGCTTTTAACGGTTGAAGGGAGGTAGCTATTACTCCACAGTACCGACTAAGAGCTGGGATATAAGGAAGGCCGAGCGCGGAAGAATAGATGCTTTCAAGCTGTGGTGCTGGAGAAGAACCTTGAGAGTCCCCTGGACTGCAAGAAGATCAAATCAGTCAGTCCTAAGGGAAATCAACCCTGACTGTTTCCTGGAAGGTCAGATGCTGAAGCTGAAGCTCAAATACTTTGGCCACCAAATGAGAAGGGAGCACTCGCTGGAGAAGATCCTGATGCTGGGAAAGACAGAAGGCAAAAGAAGGGGACGGCAAAAGATGAGGTGGCTGGACAATATTACTGATGTAGCAAACACAAATTTGAGCAGACTTCAGAGGATGATGGAAGACAGAAGGGCCTGTCGTGACTTTGTCCATGGGGTTGCAAAGAGTTAGACTCAACTGTGCAACTGAGCAACAACAACAAACCGACAATCCCACTGAATTTTATACTGAAACAAGAACATCAGAGAAATTAGAAATGTACATCTTGGTTTTAGGATTGGAAATTGTATGAATGATTTTATTATGTATCTTGTTTTTAATGTTTATGTGGTTTAAGTTGTTGTTAGCTGCCCTGAACTCATTAGGGGAGGACGGGATATAAATTTGATAAAATAAATAAAAAATAAAATACTCTCTCTCCAATGAAAGAGATCCCGGCTTTTACTCAAGAGCAGTGTTCTCTCAAAGCTGAATTCACGTGAGCTAGCTCACAGTTTTTTAGCCTCTGGCTCACACATTTTTGCCTTAGCTCAGCCTGCTCAGGAAGGATGACCCCAGAGCAAACTAATTTATGCAAATAGCTCACAACTTTAATGCCAGTCGTTCGCAAAGCAGGATTTTTGCTCACAAGTCAGCTTAGAGGGAACATTGCTCAAGAGTCTTCCGAATCAGGGTTGTCACCCTCAAGGAAGTAGCTGGAGATCTGCTGTTACAGCTGATCTCCAGGTAACAGAGGTCATTTCACCTTGAGAAAATGGCTGCTTTGGAGGTGGGCTCTGCTGTGGCATTATATCTCACTGAGGTCCTTCCCCTCCCTAAAACCCATCCTCCCCAGGTTCCACCCCCCCCCCCAAAAAAAAAATCTCCAGGTATTTCCTGACCCTGAGCTGGCAATCCTATTCTGAACAGAGTCTGAGACTGCTTCCACATCAGGAGATGGTGGGCTCTCCTTCCTTGGAGGTTTTTAAACAGAGGCTAGATGGCCATCTGACAGCAATGAAGATCCTGTGAATTTAGGGGGAGGTATTTGTGAGTTTCCTGCATTGTGCAGGAGATTGGACTAGATGGCCCTGGAGGTCCCTTCCAACTCTATGATTCTATGATTCTAAGACCTCCGCTGGAAGCCAGGTTAAGACTTGGCAACCCTAATTGGTAGGTCAGCTGACTATATGGTTAAGCCCAGGGGTCGTTTTGCAGAAAATCGTTTTGTAGGAAAATAGGTGGTGGAGTGCATCCAGGGATTGTTATGCAGCTGCACCTACTATTCAATGGGCAAGGTGAGAAGGAGGAGGTGGAACTCTCAGAAAGGTTCAGGAGCTATTCTCCTGTGAGCTCCTGCTGAATCCAAGGCCTGGTTAAGCCGCCTGATGTTTTTGTTGCCTCAGATAAGGCCTAAAGGAACTCACTCCACATTCAATCAACTCCTGTTCACGCTGACTCAACGGGTCAGGGGAAATCAGCCCTGAATCGCCCGGCCCCATTATCATCCTGTATTTGGATAGTCTCAACCGATGGGCCAAGCTGTCATTCTGCAGTATACTGTGGTGCCTTAATGACGAGTCAACCCTGAAATCCATCTTCGAACCGCTCCATGTGAATCGTTATCTTCCTCGCCTGTGTTTCTAACCCATATCCTACTATTTTAGAAGAAAGGGAAGAAGTGGAGAAGCATCCGGCCCTCAGGGCTAGCAGGGAACGTTTCGATTGGTTAAGACCAGGCTCTCTGGGGAGCAGCTGACATTTCAAGATCAGTCTCTCTGCCGGCTACAAGGATCCTGAAGCAGTGTTTAATACATTCTTCTCCTACCAATTAGGAGCCTGGCAATAAACCGCTGGGACTACAAAGTCTAGTTAGACATTGTCACCCTTTGGCTTTTCTCTGGGAGCAATCATTTTCATATGTTTTCCTCACTTGGCCAGCTTAGATAGCAACGATAAAGCGCAGGTTAGACCAGATCCTGAAGGCATTCGTCTCTGGCCTTTTATCTCTGATTGCAGTGGGGCAGATGCCGAAGAGAAACTTCTGCATTCCCAGCTGCATATCAGCAGCTCAGCTCCATTTGTAAAGAAATTATTTCTCCTCCTCCAGGACTGTCGCTTGAGCCAGAGGGGTCCAAAGAGGAACCTCGAAGCGGGAAACGGTCCCTTGTTCTTCAGAAGCAAGAACTGAAGCCGCACGTCTTGCTGCCCTTTATGCATTATTGAAAGGAGAGACGTGAGCGGCCAGAGCGGATTCAAAGCGAAGGCTAAGAACCGTGAGCCGCTAACATCAAGGATTGGTATAGTCACCTCTCTCAACTTTACATCTGCAGTGCGAAAAGACAGGCAGCCCTGTATACTGATAGTTGTCATCAGGGCTTTTTATGTAGCAGGAACTCCTTTGCATGTTAGGCCACACACCCCTGATGTAGCCAATCCTCCAAGAGCTTACGGGGCTCTTAGTACAAGGCCTACTGTAAGTTCCAGGAGGATTGGCTACACAAGGGAGGGAGGGAGGAAGGAAGTCCTAATGCCCTCTGCTATTCCCCCAGAAGTCAGTTAAATCTGGCAGTTCCATAAACCAAGCACCTTACAGTAATAACTCCACAAGGACACCTTGCCGGAACGAGCGCAGGCTTTATTTGAACAAAGGGCCTTTCCAGACCTCTGCCAGAACACAAAACTAACAGCCAACAATCAGCACAGCAAACCAAAATTAAACTGCAGGACGTGCTTTTCTTGGCCTTAAGGGACCAAAGGAAAATAACTACAGGTACAGATGGGTGGATCCACATCATCATCACTAACTGGTTTAAAAATATATATATATTTAAATCTTGGGATCTTGTGTATTTGTATTTTCCTTCTGTATAACCCCTCTAAGGACCGTTATAATAATGAACAAACGAACATCATCACTGAGCCAAATCAGGATGGAGTTTCAACTTGCCATTGTGCACGTATACACACCCCTGATGCCAAGCCAGCCGAAACGGCGTTCCTGTTCAAACAAAGCCCTGCACATGGCAATCAGGACCTTTTTTTGTAGCAGGGACTCCTGTTTGACCTACATCTCTTCTTTCACTTCCTTCCTTCCTTCCTTCCTTCCTTCCTTCCTTCCTTCCTTCCTTCCTTCCTTCCTTCCTTCCTTCCAATTAATATGGTAGGATCAGGTCAAACAGGCTTTAAAGGTTTTTGAAGCAGTACAGGAACCTGCTGAATCTGTTTACCCAAGACAGGATGCACATACACTTCTTAAACCATGAGCCTTCTTTCAAATTCAGTACCTTCTGCCTCCACCTCTTCCCTTTCTTTGCATTTTTCTGAAACCTGATCCCACCATATTAACTGGAAGGAAGGAAGGAACTCACTCCTAATGCCCTCTCCTATTCATGGCCTCCATGTTTCAGTTTCTGGAAAGTGTGGTCCGTTGGGGAGCCATCAGGGATTCTTAGCCCCATAGAATTAGGCGCTTCAAGAACACTCTGGAGGAGAGGAAAGCATTTCCAGGGCTGCTTAAATATTTCATGCCATGCCTCCTTGCTGAAAATGCAGGGGGGGGGGGTGAGCTTGTCAGCTGCAAAGCCAAGTACACCAGCCTGTTCCTTCCCCTTCAGTTCCTATTAGATTGCCAGTTGCAGCTGGTTTATGGGCCCCGTTAAAAAAATGGATAATGTGGGGCGGGAATGGAAGCGTACCGGCTGTGTGGACATGCTGAGATTTTTAAAAGGGATTCGAAGGAGACTCAGCAGCACTGAGGAGACTTTAAAATAGCACAGGGACAGAGCAGTGATTCCCCCCCCCCCTCCTCTCTCTTTGGTAGAACAGGACAATTTCCTGTTTTTCAGGACTGCAGCCTGAATAACGGGAGCATCTGTTCTCCTTGCTGATGGCCCCTAAATGCCATTAAAGAAATGGACTGCAAACTTTGATTTTCAGTGTTTCCGTATAAAGCCAGTGAAAGAAAATGGGAGGGGGAGGTGTCACCTCCATCCAGCTTCACATTATTGCATCCTCCTACCTATCTGTCATGTTTTTATCTTGCCCTGCCTAAAAGCAGCTAGCTCAAGAAGGGTAGCCGTGTTAGTCTGTATCAATAGAAAAGAACAAGCGCCCAGTAGCACCTTAAAGACTAACACGATATGTAGTACGGTAGGAGCTTTTTTGAGTCACTGCTCACTTCTTCAGACGCAGCTAGAATGAGAGTCCATTTGTCCTGTATATTGGAAAGTGCAGTGATTTCAGATGCTGAATGACTTTGTTGTTGTTGTTCAGTCGCACAGTCGAGTCCGACTCTTTGCGACCCCATGGACAAAGTCACGGCAGGCCCTCCTGTCTTCCACCATCCTCCAAAGTCTGCTCAAATTCATGTTAGTTAGATCAGTAACGCTGTCCAGCCATCTCATCTTTTGCTGTCCCCTTCTTCTTTAGGCTTCTGTCTTTCCCAGCATCAGGGTCTTCTCCAGTGGGTGCTCCCTTCTCATTTGGTGGCCAAAGTATTTGAGCTTCAGCTTCAGCATCTGACCTTCCAGGGAACAGTCAGGGTTGATTTCCCTTAGGACTGATTTGATCTTCTTGCAGTCCAAGGGACTCTCAAGATTCTTCTCCAGCACCACAGCTCGAAAGCATTTATTCTTCTGTGCTCAGCCTTCCTTATGGTCCAACTCTCACAGCCATACATTACTACTGGGAATACCATCGCTTTGACTATATGGACTTTTGTTGGCAGGGTGATGTCTTTGCTTTTTTATTATACTGCCTAGGTTCACCTAATGACGTTAGCAATTACTTATATACAGGGCTTTTTTTGTAGCAGGAATTCTTTGCATATTAGGCCGCACACCCCTGATGTAGCCAATCCTCCTGGAGCTTACAAGGCTCTTCTTACAGGGCCTACTGTAAGCTCTTGGAGGATTGGCTACATGAGGGGTGTGTGGCCTAATATGCAAAGGAGTTCCTGCTACAAATAAATCCTCAAAGCACAACATTCTTATTTATTACAAAGTCTAAATAACCAACACAGGTAAGTTGTTTAAAAAAAAAAAAGAAAGGAATTCCACCTCCAAAAGGAGATAAATAGAAGCCTTTCTCTGTTCAGAAAGCCGGTTCATGAATGGATAAGGTGCAGACTTCAACCTGTTTGTAACTGTAAAGGTTTCACTGTTCCAGACTATTAATCTTTAGAGGAGAATATTCCCAGCCTTTGAAAAAGATCTTGATTTTGAACCTTGACATGATCATTGAGCAAAGGGACCACGATGCTCTTCCCCCTTAATTGGATCCATGCAGCTGTTGACTCTGCACACTTGGCTTGTTGCTCCAGGTTTGTCTCAAATGTCTCCATCATGTGACATGCTAACTTGCTTTTTAGCCCTATTAGTTTGGACGGTTTTCTTCCATTTTATTGTATCTGAAGAAATGGGTGTGCACACGAAAGCTTGAAGGTGCCATGGGACTCGAACCTTATTCTTGAGCTTCATTATCAGTTGCAGTGCAGCAGTCTCTCCTTCTAATCTAAGTGGCTCAAGGCTTCTAAAAAGTTTCAGAATGTATTTTATTGATCTCATAAACAGCATACAAAGAATAAAGTGAAGATCGAACTGTAATACCGACATGGATAATATTACATGTAGTTCCTACAGTGTTGTAACCTGCAGATACCAGGTGTATGACTTATTGTTTGAATATCTAGACTCTAGATCAGGTGGCCAGACTTGCATAACATAAGAGCCACATAGCATAAATGTCAGTTATATGAGAGCCACAAGACTTGAACATCAGATATTTGAGAGCTGCAAGACATGAACACCTGAGAGCCACAAGAAAGGAAGGAAAGAAGGCAGGCAGGAAAATAGATGGGGGTGGGAGAGGTAGAAAGAAAGCAACATTAACTTTAAATGCATTCTACAAGCCACCAGCTGGCTTGTCTTGAGAATTGATTTAAAGAGAGAAATGCCTTCTCCATGCCAGCCAACAAGGCAATGAGGGCCTCGAGAGCCACACAATGTGTGAAAGAGCCACATGTGGCTCCCGAGCCACAGTTTGGCCATCCCTGCTCTAGATCATATATCATTAGTCATTCATAATCAGCACATCAAAGCATCATAGTACTCAGAGACCACTTCCACTATACAATAATAATGAACCTTATCCTGGTTCATCACATTGGGCCAGTGGGGGGAATCTCCCCTGATGTCACCGGTGCAATGACGTCACCCGGAAGTGATGTCATCGCGCCAGCGACACCGCACATCGGCACAATGACGTCACTTCCGAGTGACGTCATCATGCCGGGCACGCAAAAAAGTCCCCCACTGGAGGCTGCAGGGGACTTGGCAATCCTAATTCACAAGCATACTGTTGTGTATGTAAACTGTAATATGTATAATCAATAGTGTTCCTGCCTGGCTCACTGAAGCTTGTAGGATTGAGTTTGGGAACTCAGGAACAGTGGGCAGTAGGATCCAAATCCCTGCTGTTAATTGCTGGATTAACAATTAGGCCAAGTAGGCACTGGCCTAGAGGCCCCCAAGCCTCTAGGGGCCCTAGGCCGACTTTTTCCCCACCCGGTTTTCCCCCTGCTTGCAGCCCTCCCAGCCTGCATGTGCAGCCAACAACTGACCCGCTCTTTGTCCAACTTGCCTGATGTGGCTGCTGCTGGTGTCATCACCAAGTTTGCCTCTCTCTGCCTCTTCCCCACAGCTTTGTCAAAGGGCCTTTTGAGAAGGTGTCTGCAGGCTGCACCAGGGCTCTGACACTGAGATCATTTGTGAGGGGGTCCCCGAGATTTTGACTGCCTAGGGGCCTCCATAGGGTTTAATCCGGCACTGTCCTGCTCCAATCACAGCCCCCCTGCTGGTTTGAATGATCCAATGGCATGCTTGCATGGGAACCCTGTAGTGTATATAGTTGGTCCCGTTGGCTCAGTTATTCATTCTTACAATGCAGCCCTATACTATGCTGCACTGCAATAAAGAGTTATGATCGCTACCACCTCGTCTCTTCCTTGAGTTGAACCCACTATATTATACATATATTCCTGCACCAAGAAGGAGAAAAATGACCTTGTTCTCTTCATTCCTGGCAACTGGTCAGGGGGAAGAAAACCCTTGACAAGCCATTTATTTTTCCCCCTAGATGGTTGCCAGTTCTAACCTGAGAGGATACCATCAATTATTAAGCTCAAAATGAAAATTGTATTCAGTAACTCAGTTGGATGACCAGACTCCACAGCCCTGGAATTCTAAAAGATTACTAAAAGCCCTCAGATTGTAATAAGTAGTCACAAAGGAGGCGCTATAGAGTTAGGGTGAAAGGGGCCTTGGTTTCCCAAATAGGGTCGCCAACCTCCTGGTGGGGCCTGGAGATCCTCCGGAATTTCAACTGATTTCCAGATGACAGAGATCACGTCACCTAGAGAAAATGGCTGTCCTGAAAGGTGGATTCTAATGGCATTATACCTCCTCTCGCCCAACCCCACTTTCTCCAGGCTCCTCGATACAAATCTCTAAGGAATTTCACAACTCAGAGCTGGTAATCCTAAAAACATGGTGTGGTGAGTAAGTGGTAAGTAAGTAAGTGGAGGACTAAGAGGTATGGAGGACTTCTTCATCCCTTCCCTCTTATTTATTGGTTGTTTAGTTGGTTAGTTGGACTTATAGCCCACCCTTCCTGCCGGCAGGCTCAGGGAGGGTTACATCAAAAAGTCAAACAGTCAAAATCAGATTAAAATTATATAAAAAAAACTAAAATTACAGTCTAAACATGAAGCTAGTTATAACAAATTCAGCCTCAACAGGCATGGCCTATCGGTCCAGGCCCATCAGATTCCACAGTACTATAGGCCAATAAGTGACGCCCACGGTTTCAGCTGAAGGCCTAGTGGATGAGCTCCTTTTTACAGGCCCTGTGGAACTGGGGTAGGTCCTGCAGGGCCTGGATCTCTAAGGGGAGCTCATTCCACCAGACAGGGGCCAGGGCCAAAAAGGCCCTGGCCCTAGTTGTGGCGAGTCAGATATGTCTAGGGCCAGGGACCATCAAAAGGTCCTGGGCCACTGATAGGGTTGCCAAGTCCAACCCCAGAAATATCTGGGGCTTTGGGGGTGGAGCCAGGAGACTTTGGGGGTGGAGTCAGGAGACACTGGGGTGGAGCTAGGGGGAGGGGGGAAACGGCGCCGGGGAGCGTGGCGAGCCGCCCCGTCTCGGAGCGGGCGACGCCGCTGCGCCGCTGCCACCTCTTCTCCACTCGCCATGGCTGCTCCTCTGAGATGGGCTCAGCCTGAGCCCATCTCGGAGGAGCAGCCACGGCGAGCGGAGAAGAGGCGGCAGCGGCGTGGCGGCCTCGCTCGCTCCGCCTCTGGGGTGGAATCGGAGGGGGGGTGGAGGCGGGCTGGGGGCGTGGCGAGCCACGAGTCTGGGTCCTATAAGGGCCCGGATTCACGGCTCGCCATGCTCCTGGCCTGCCTCGCCCTCCCCTGCGCTGCTGCCGCCTCTTGGCTGCTCCTCCGAGATGGGCTCAGCCTGGGCCCATCTCGGAGGAGCAGCTGCGGTGGGCGGGGAGGCGGCGGCAGCGGCACGGCGGCCTTGCCCGCTCCGGGATGGGGCGGCTGGCCATGCTCCCCGGCGCCGTTTCCCCCCCTCTCCCCACTTTCGGTTTTTTGGGGAGCGTGGGAAGAGGGTGGAAATCCTGGGGTCCCCCGCCAGGGCGGGAGGGTTGGGAAGCCTAGCCACTGATCATATGGGCAGAGGCAGTCCTAAAGGTATGCTGGCCCCTGGCCATATAGGGCTCCCCTTCCATTTCTTAGCAAACCATAGTTTTCTGTTATATGTGAACTCAGCATAGTTCAACCAGAAAACAGAAGTACAAAACACAATCGAACTGTGGTTTGCAGTTCTGGCTTCCAAGCAAACTGAGGTTTTGAAGAAGGAGGAGGAGGTGGCAGAAGAGGGTTGGTGTTTATATCCTGCTTTTCTCTACCTTAATGCATCTCCTTCCCTTACAATCGCCTTTCCTTCCTCTCCCCACAATGACCACCTCATGAGATAGGTGAGCTCAATTCTGAGAGAACTGGGATTGGCCGAAAGTCACCCAGTTGGCTTCACGTGGAGGAGGAGTGGGGAATCAAACCCGGCTCTCCAGATTAGATCCCACCACTCTTAACCACTACACCACACTGATTCCTACAACTAGATCCTATGACTTTCTTCTCCTAAATTGGATTCTATAAGTCTATTCTGCCAAAACTTCCTCCAAGGAAGAAATTATCAGGGATGGAATTCTAGCAGGAGCTCCTTTGCATATTAGGCCACACACCCCTGATGTAGCCAATCCTCCAAGAGCTTACAAGGCTCTTTTTTGTAAGCTCTTGGAGGATTGGCTTCATTAGGGGGGTTTGGCCTAATATGCAAAAGAGCTCCTGCTAGAATTCCACCCCTGGAAATTACTATTTGCATTTATAGTCTGCCTTTCTCGCCGCGACTCAAGGTGCATCACAAAGCAGATCAGAAGATACAATAATGACATTTCAGTCTAACAGCTAAGATTCCAAGAAAGACAAAATAATGCATTTGCGTTGGGATTGGGGGGAGGGGGGAGAACAATGCATGCAAACATCTCTGTTTCAGGCAACGACAATCAGCATAGGGGGGAAAATAGCCCGACAAAAGTCACCTGCTGAGTGGATCCATTTACTCCCCAGCTCTGCTGTCTCTTCAAAAGGCCCTCCTGAATGATTTCAACTTGTACATTTTGCAAAATAATAGAACTGTGGGGGACTTCCTAACAGCCTCAAGCAGAATGTTCTATAATGGAGGAGCTGCCATAGAGAATGCAGGTGGATGGGCAGGTGTCAGTTCTACCTCTTTGCAGGGCAGCACCTTCGGGAGGCTTTGCTCAGATAAGTGGAGCTGTGACAGCTGAACATAGCAGGAGAGATGGTAGGGTTGGCAACATCCAGGTGGTACCTAGAGATCTCCCTCTATTACAATTGATCTGCAGACCACTACTGTGTTCAGTTTGGGGCACCACATTTTAAGAAGGATATAGACAAGCTAGAACAGGTCCAGAGGAGGGCGACAAAGATGGTGCGGGGTCTGGAGACCAAGTCCTATGAAGAAAGGTTGAAGGAGCTGGAGATGTTTAGCCTGGAGAGGAGGTGGCTGAGAGGTGATACAATCACCATCTTCATGTACTTGAAGGGCTGTCATCTAGAGGATGGTGTGGAATTGTTTTCTGTGGCCCCAGAAGGTAGGACCAGAACCAATGGGTTGAAATTAAATCAAAAGAGTTTCCGGCTCAACATTAGGAAGAACCTCCTGACCGTTAGAGCAGCTCCTCAGTGGAACTGGCTTCATCAGGAAGTGCTGGTCTCTCCTTCCTTGGAGGTTTTCAAACAGAGGCTAGATGGACATCTGACAGCAAAAAAGATCCTGTGAATTTAGGGGGAGGTATTTGTGAGTTTCCTGCATTGTCCAGGGGGTTCGACTAGATGACCCTGGAGGTCCCTTCCAACTCTATGAAGATAGCGGGGGAGTGGGCTCTATGGCATTATATCATGCTGAGGTCCCTCCATTCCCCAAACCCAGCTCCCTCCCCAGGCTCCTGTCCAACAAATCACCTGGCAACCCTAAGAGAAAATCCCACAGGCATGTAGATCCAATGCCTTTAAATGCTTTGTAGCTGATAGCTAGAAGTTCCATTTAGCACCCAATAGTAACCAGGCTGCAGCATTCTATACCAACTGGAATTTCCAGGTTGTCTGTAAAGGCAGCCTCATGTACAGTGCATTAAAGTTGTCTATCCCCAGGTACCAGTAGCACAAATCCACATGGCCAGGTCAGCAGAGTCAAAGTAGGATGCATTTCCAAGCTGTGGAGATGGCAGGATGCCCTCTTTTTTGCAGTTGCATCAGCTTGCTTCTCCGGCAAGGAAACTGGATCAAGTATCACCCCTAGGCTCTTTACCAGATCAGAGAGTCAGCTGGATCCCATCAAAAATGGGGAGCACCATGCCCTTGATGACCTCCTCCTTCCCATCAACATTGCCTCTGTCTTGCCAGGATTCACTTTAGGCTTGTTTACTAGCGTTGCCAAGTCTCCCACAGCCTCCAGAGGGGGGGAAATACCATAGAGTTTTCCTCCCAAATTGCTAGAGCATCTGAGAAAACCATAGAGTTTTCCCAGAAGCTCCTAGAGTGGCCTGTGCGCAATGCTGTCAGCGCGATGATGTCATGTGCAAGAGATGTCATAGTGCTGGTGACATCAGGAGGGGATCCCCCCCACTGGCAACTGTGGACCAGTGGTTTAGGGACCCCCACCAAAGCGGGAGAACCCCCACCCCACCCAGGAGCTTGGCAGCCTTGTTGTTTACCCTTGGACATAGAACTAAAGCAGTCAGATGTTGCTTCAGAGTCTCTTCTGTGTTACTAGGCAATTTGAAGAAAGAACTACATTTGGATAAAGTATTGGATTTCTCCACTAAATTGATGACATCCTGTTCCAAGACTACAAAGGATTTCCCTAAGATGCATGGTGATTCAATAGCACAGGGGGAAAACAAGACCAGGCCTTAAGTACATAAGAGAAGCCATGTTGGATGACCCATCCAGTCCAACACACTGTGTCACACAGTGGCCAAAAAACCAAGTGCCATCAGGAGGCCCATCAGTGGGGCCAAGACACTAGAATCTCTCCCACTGTTGCGCTCCCCCCAAAGCACCAAGAATACAGACATCACTGTCCCAGACAGAGAATTCCATCAGTACGCTGTGGCTCACAGCCACTGATGGACCTCTGCTCCATATGTTTATCCAATCAATCCCCTCTTGTAGCTGTCTATGCTTGTAGCTGCCACCACCTCCACCTCCACACCACAGAAAACTTGACCTCAACAGCAATCCTGCCCTTAAGGAATGACTTAAGAGCAATGTGCAGTGCAGATTCAACTGCCCATTCTTATGGGGTGCATCCCTATATGCATAGATGCTTTATGGATGAAAACAAGCAAGCAAACAAGGATAGGCCATTTTAAAGAGAGAGATTTAAACAGCAGACAAAAACTTTGCTCCCTTGGTGATTTGAAGGATGTTAGGCTGTAGATAGGGATGGGGGTTGAAGCAGACAAGGCAGATGCAAAAGCAATGCAGCCAATCCACCCTGGCTGCCTCCAGGAGATAATTCATCTCCCTTCACATCTGACTAGAAGGCAAAGGATTGCAACACACTAGATACACAAGCCAAGTTGTTTTGCAAAAGGGAGTGCAATCCATTATTTATTCATGTCCTCTGCAGTGCCAGAAAGGACAGCAGTGACAACTGGTCTAACCATCATCTATATAGCTGATTCCGGACTTGGTCCCAGGGTTTGGATCAAAAAATCCCCAAATTGGTACAATGGGGCTATGAACAGAAAGGGGTGAGGTTCTACAAACTTGGGTGAACATTTTAAAAGCAAAAAAGGGGGGGGGGAGGGAAGAAAATAAACATAAAATAGTGTAAGTGCTGAGATCTCTCAAGACAACCTTATGAAATTTTGACAGCCATTTTGGATTTTCTAGGCACCATCATGGTTGCCTAGCCAACCTAGCATGGTGGATGGGATATAAAGAGTTAGTCTCTTGACAATTTGGTAGTAATTTATTCCACTATGAAACTGAAAGATGGTCAGTGGAGAATACAGTAGTGGGCAGGCTTGAAGATTGGTGTGGGCAAAGAGTGGGAGGAAAGAAATGAAGCAAAAAGGTAAAAAATGAAGACTAGAATCAGGAGGAATAAATACAAATCAGCTTCTTCTCTTTTTTTAAACTCAGGGAGTACTTACCAATAATATGCATTAATTTCAAAATGGATGCTTTTGAAAAGGGTGCTGTTTAGCTTTAAAATTCAGCCAACATTCAATATTTCCCAAAAAATATTTACTGGTACATCTCCTTCCTCCTCCAAAAATTCAGCACATTGCCACTTTATACACACAGAAGCAAAGAATTCCTCAAGTGGACATTTATAGACCAGTTAAACTCAGCATGTTGTCTTATTAAAACATCCAAGTAATTAGCAGTTTAAGCAGTGTGAATAAATTATGGCACATAAATTAATAGTGGCGATCTGAACAGAGACACTTCTGCTCTTTCGCACATTCACAAAAAAGCAAAGCATTAGGAAACGGGCCAAAAGCAACTCTGAGCTGTGCTAGCTAAAGGACAGCTGACCCTCTCCCCTGACTCACTTTATCATCCTTCCCTGAACTGCATAGCTCAGTTCCTTCCGCTGCTGCTCAGTGCACAAGGAGAGAGGGAGAAGAAGAGAGAGAAGCACTAGATCCAGGGCTTTTTGTGTAGAAAAAGCCCAGCATTTGTGTATTAGGTCACACCCCCTGACATCACCATCATTTCACACAGGGCTTTTGTGCAGAAAAAGCCCAGCAGGAACTCATTTACATATTAGGCCACTAGGGTTGCCAATCCCCAGGTGGGGGCAGGGGATCCCCCAGTTTGGAGGCCCTCCCCCTGCTTCAGGGTCATCAGAAAGTGGGGAGGGGGAGGGAAATGTCTGCTGGACACTCCATTGTTCCCTATGGAGACCGATTCCCACAGGGTATAATGAAGAATTGATCTGAGAATATCTGGGCTCTGGGGGAACTGTTTTTTGAGGTAGAGGAACCACGTTTTCAGCATAGCATCTTGTGCCTCTCCCCAAAATGCCCGCCAAGTTTCAAAAGGATTGAACCAGGGGGTCCAATTCTATGAGCCCTAAAAGAACATAAGAGAAGCCATGTTGGATCAGGCCAATGGCCCATCCAGTCCAACACTCTGTGTCACACAGTGGCCAAAATTTATTTATATATATATATATATATATATATATCTTCTCCATATTTTTATCTAACCCCCTCTTGAAGCTGGCTATGCTTATAGCTGCTACCAACTCCTGTGGCAGTGAATTCCACATGTTAATCACCCCTTGGGTGAAGAAGTACTTCCTTTTATCCGTTTTAACCTGACTGCTCAACAATTTCATCGAATGCCCACGAGTTCTTGTATTGTGAGAAAGGGAGAAAAGTACTTCTTTCTCTACTTTCTCCATCCCATGCATAATCTTGTAAACCTCTATCATGTCACCCCGCAGTCGACGTTTCTCCAAGCTAAAGAGCCCCAAGCGTTTTAACTTTTCTTCATAGGGAAAGTGTTCCAACCCTTTAATCATTCTAGTTGCCCTTTTCTGCACTTTTTCCAATGCTATAATATCCTTTTTGAGGTGCGGTGACCAGAATTGCACACAGTAAGAAGGTGCTGCTATACTTCATTATTTCCAAAGGCATTTAAATGGCATGTGGTCTCTTTAAATGTGATGGCCAGAACTCCCTTTGAACTCCATTAGACTTGTCACACCTTTGCTCCTGGCTCCACCCCAATGTCTCCTGGCTCCACCCCCAAAGTTCCCAGATATTTCTTGAATTGGACTTGGCAACCCCATAGGCCTCACTCCCGATGCCAAGCCAGCTGGAGCTGTGTTCCTGTGCATTCCTGCTCAAAAAAACCCCTGACATATGCTGCAGACTTGGAAGATACTAGAAACAATTGGGTAATGGAAATCCATTCCATCCATTCAAAGCCATATTGGAGGATTCCTAAGCCCAGAATCTGGGGAGGGGCCGTGGCTCAGTGGAAGAGCTTCTGCTTGGCATGCAGAAGGTCCCAAGTTCAATCCCTGTCAGCTCCTGTTCAAAGGCACCAGACAGGAGGTGATGTGAAAGATCCCATGGAGAGCTGCTGCCAGTTTGGATTGACAATACTGTCCTTGACGGACCAAGGGTCTGATTCAGTATAAGCTTCATGTGTACATGGGGTAAAACAGGTTTAGAGGCTATCAGCATTAAGGGTGGAGCTAAACATTGTGGCATGTAGACAGCCACTGCATTGTAGTGATCAGAGTATTGGGTTTGACTCCAGAAGACCTGGGTTCAAATGTCCATCCTGCCAGGAAGCTTGCTGGTCCAGTCACTCTCTTTTTGACTGACTTGATTCACAAGGTTGTTGTGACAACAGGGGAAACCATGTATTGTTACCCTGAGCTCCTTGTAGGAACTGCAGGATAAATAACACACTAGCTAGATAAGCTTGGCTTGAACACACAACTGCTGCATTCCAAGGTCTTTGTTTTTCAGGGCACAGATTTTGTGTACAAACCTATTTCAGTAACATTTAAAATGCCTGTCTGTTCTCTGCAAATTTATTTCAGTGGAAAGGGATGAAGCGTGTCTTAACTGTCCCATTGCAAGCAGGGAGATCTCAAAGGGCTTAAAGCTAATCTAGAAATTATACTAACCATGGGCATCTGTTTCTTCCAGTCACCGCTGCCATCTCATTTAGCATAATTCCCCATGCAAATCCTGTCCATCACACAGTGAATTCTCCTCAAAGGTTGCCATAACTGTTAATTGGGGCATGGAAATTTGGGGCTGCCAACTCTATCGGCGCTCAGTGCAGAATGGCTCTGAGGTAATGCATCTGTTTTGCATGCAGAAAGGTTGCAGGTTCGATCCCTGGCATCTCTATTTATAAAGGAACTGAGACCTTGGGAGCCACTGCCAGTCAGAGAAGCCAAGATGGGCCTTGATAGACCAGGGGTGGCCAAATTTGCTTAACTTAAGAGCCACTTAGCATATATGTCATGTTTGAGAGCTGTAAGACAGGAATGGCAGATGTTTGAGGGAAGGAAGGAAAGAAAATGAAAAGAGGGAGAGGTGGAAAGAAAGCAACTTTAAATGCATTCTTCAAGTTGCTAGCTGGCTTGGCTTGGAGAAATGATTTAAAGAGACAAATGCCTTTTCCAAGCTGGCCAATGGGGTGGTGGGGGCTTCAAGAGCCACACAATTTGTGTGAAAGCGCCACATGTGGCTTCCGAGCTACAGTTTGGCCACTCTTCTGATAGACCAATGGTGTAACTTGTAATAAACAACTTCATGTGTTCATGTGGGTTGTGGCCTTAAGGCCTACTGCATGTCTCCCAACAGCTTGTAAACGCAAACAGCTACACTTCACATCATATACCTGCAGGGCCGGGGCATGGGAGTTGGCCAAGTAGGCGGCCGCTTTCCCCACACCCCGCTGCCGTCCTGACTTTGCTGAGGCTTCCGGAGAATCGGGAGGCCTTAGCAAAGTCAGGAGGGCATGGCAGTGAGCGTGCTCGGAGCGCACCTGCTGCCTTCGGGACTTTCCAGAGGTCTCCCAAGGCTCGGGCAGCCTTTGCAAAGTTGGGGAGCCGTGACAGTGACATCATCATGACATCATCGGCACGTGGGTTTAGACATAGGGGCACAGAGGAGCGAGATTCAGCCTGGGGTGCTGGAAACTCTTGTGCCAGGCCTGTATACCTGGGAGCACGACAGCTAGGAAGCTCAGTGATGGGCTTAAATCCAAAATGTCTGCTCTGTACAACTAAGCAGCTACATTTCCCACTTAGATCTCATAAATACATGACCTTGTCACACATGATTACATCATCACCAATCAGGGTTTTTTTTTTAAATTGTCAGAGTTTGTTACCCACAAGTCAAGCTGCAAGATCCATGAATCCCGAGGCTAGCCTTAGGCAAGCCATACTTGTTCATTAAAAAGAAAGTCATTGACAGGTAGATGCTATTTCACAGGAACACGGGAAATGCGGGCAGTACCGATGGTGCTTTGTGCCAAAAATAAAAGTGACACAAGCAAAAAACCTAGGGTTGCCAGGTCTGTGTTGGAAAATACCCAGAGACTTTGGGGGTGGATCTGGAAGAGGGTGGGGTTTGGGGAGGGGAGTGACCTCAGAATGGTACAATGCCATCAAGTCCACCCTCCAAAGCAGCCATTTTCTCCAGGGGAATAACAGAAAAACCATCGAAAGCAATGACATTTACACGAAAATGTGTATAAATACATTTCAGTGCAAGCTTAAATGAAACTTAAAACAAAACTAAGGAACACTGAGCTTTCAACATATGAATTTCCCCACACAGTCTTTCAGTAGCCCTATAAATCAGCTTCCTTTGAGTAGACTCAGTTGTGGGTGAACGCTTTTTTCCTCAGTGCCCAACTCCTAACGATGTGGAGAGAGTAAGGAAGGAACCGCTTATGAGAGGACTCCTCACGGTTTCAGTCACTTCGTCAGCCTCCTTCTCCCAACGTTACATGGAGCCTCAGCTCAATTTTTTCAACACGGGTCTACGCATGCTCTCATCAGTTGCTGCCGGCTCCTCCCCACCAAATCTATTTATTAATTACAGTAGCACATGACTTCTACATATGTTGACAACCCCAAGGCAGTCATGCCATACTGGGGATCCTTGTGGACACTTGCTTCGCAGATCAAGAAAAAGAGACATTCTATTTTTCAGCATGTCCAATTCTGTCTCCAATCCAGCCTTGGCTCTCGGTGCGATGCAGATACAGAACATAAACAGTTTCGAATGCAGCTGTTTAATGGCTGGTAACTCAGCGGCTGAGAAATCAAATCACCGTGGCAACCTCAGCTGCCATTTCCCAGAATGAATGTGGTTTGCAGAGAGGAAAGAAAACACACACACATCAAAAGACAGATATTTTGACAAGAGCCTTGTTTGCAGCAACACCATTTGCTTAAAAAAAATAGCTTTTGTTCCATCGGAGTATGCCAGCCATACTATTAAATGCCCTAAGAAAACCCTGTCATGAGATCTAAAATTGATGCTATTGAATGGAAAGGGTCATCTTGGAGCATAACCCCATCCTTACAAGAGACACTCTCCAATCAGGCAGTTGGGTGTAACAGAACTGCATTGACTAGAAAACAGAGCTGAGGCAGGCGGGGGCGAAGGACCCACATAGTCACGTAGCCTGGCTGTTTGAGAGTATAAAATTGCTCCCTACAGAATACAGGAGAGAGCTGTGCTCAGCCAGTTAGTGCACAGCAAACTGGACTCATGGAGTTTCTCAGCAGAGGCTACAGGCTGGAAATAGAAGCAAGAAAAGGGCAACCAGAGAGATACTGCTGTACTCGCCGCCAGGGCTTTTTCTTTTTTGAGCAGGAACGCACAGGAACGCCATTCCTAAGATGCAAACGAGTTCCTGCTGAGCTTTTACTACAAAAAAGTCCTGTGTGACGCAATGGTGATGTCAGGGGTGTGGCCTAGTATGCAAATGAGTCCCCGCTAGGCTTTATTTACTTAGTAGGCTTATATTCCGCCCTTTCCCATAAATGGGCTCAGAGCGGATCACAACATGCAGCAATAACAATAAAACCTACAATTCAGAATTAAAACAATGCATTAAATTTAAACAAGTAAGAACAATAAAACAATAAATAAAATGCATCTGTGCCAGGTTTTTTTCTACCAAAAAAAAAAAAGCCCTGCTACTGCAAGAAGATCAAGTCAGTCAGTCCTAAGGGAAATCAACCCTGACTGTTCCCTGGAAGGTCAGATGCTGAAGCTGAAGCTCAAAGACTTTGGCCGCCCAATGAGAAGGGAGCACTCCCTGGAGAAGACCCTGATGCTGGAAAAGACAGAAGGCAAAAGAAGAAGGGGTGGCAAAAGATGAGATGACTGGACAGCGTTACTAATGTAACAAACACGAATCTGAGCGGACTTTGGAGGATGGTGGAAGACAGGAGGGCCTGGCGTTACTTTGTCCATCTGGTCGTAAAGAGTCAGACTCGACTGTGCGACTGAACAACAAAAAAGTGTCTTTATTCAGGTGACGCAGGGGACATTTAAAAGTTTGGTTTACATATCTTTGTATCTGAGGGTCATTCTTTTCCCACAAGTGTTGCCAGCTTCCAGGTGGAGCCCGGAGATCTCCTGCTTTTACAGATACAGACTACAGAGATCAGGTCTCCTGGAGAAAACGACTGCTTTGGAGGGTGGATTCTGTGGGATGGTACCATGCTGAGGTCTAGGGCTGCCAAGTGAGGTTTCCCCCACCCTAGAGGTTCCCAACCCACCAGCCCACATTGGACCGGTGAGGGGAACCTCCCCTGACATCACAGACGCAATGATGTCACCCGGAAGTGATGTCATAGTGCCCGCAATGCCATGCGCCAGCTGCTCTAGGCATTTTTGGGAAAACTCTATGGTACAAGAGCAGCCGCCGTGCGCTGGCACCATGATGACGTCACTTCCGGGTGACGTCATTGTGCCGGCGATGTTGGGGGTGGTTCCCCCACTGGCCCAATGTGCCGGACCCACTGGTGGGGGGGGGGGTCTAGCAAGTGGCAACCCTACCTATAGTCTACAAGATAAACATTGTGATAGTGACAAAGGGCCAAAGTGCACATTATTTCAGAAAGTAGTTGTGTTGTTCTGCAGTTGAATTGCTATAGATTCAAGTCCAGTTGCAGCTTAGAGACCCACAAGATTTTTTTGGTATAACTGTTTTGAGAATCAAAGCTCCCTGAATCAGATACTACAAATTATGATTTCTAATTAGTCAGATCTAGGCCTGGACTCACCTTCCCCTCAACCCCCCAGCAGTTGTGAGGAATGGCTGTTCGTTTGGTTCTCCAAATTGTACCTGTTTAAAGTCATTGTGCTCTGAGGATGTCTTGAGGCCTCCTAAGGCTTATCCTCACCCTCCCCTTCCCTCCTTCTAATTCCCCTCATGCTATTTTCCCAAGCTGGAATGGCCCCTAGTGTGGAGTTATTTGCTCCATTTTGGGAGTCACCCACACACTGAATACTGAATGTCTGGGATCCCTGGTTCCAACTAGTTAGAAATCATAACATGTAATTTGGCCATCAGCGTATGAGCCAGGAAATTCTTGGTTCAGGTCCCAGCCATGAACTGAAAGAGGGTCCCTGGACATGTCCCTGAGGCCTCAGATTCACCAGCGTTCCTTAACAGATCAACAAATGTTGGAGGCAACCCCTGAGAGAAAGAAGTTTTCAATACATTGCCTTAGAAAAGGGGTGGCCAAACTGTGGCTCGGGAACCACATGTGGCTCTTTCACACATATTGTGTGGCTCTTGATGCCCCCATCAGCCAACTTGGAGAATCACTTCTCAAAGCCAAGCCAGCTGCTGGCTTGGAGAATGCATTTAAAGTTAAAGTTGCTTTCTTTCCACCTCTTTTTCCCTTTCCCATCTATTTTCCTTCCTTCCTTCCTTCCTTCCTTCCTTCCTTCCTTCCTTCCTTCCTTCCTTCCTTCCTTCCTTCCTTCCTTCCTTCCTTCCTTCCTTCCTTCCGTCTGCCTATTCTCAAACCTCTGACGTTCATGTCTTGAGGCTCTCAAACCTCTGATGTGTATTCTATGTGGCTCTTACATTAAGCAAGTTTGGCCAACCACATCTTAGAATTTAACCATCACTCGTGGAATGCTTACTAATTGCCACCGTTCCACTCAAGCCCTGTAAAAATGTGTCTCCCACCTTAGAAGAAGAAGATATTGGATTTATATCCTGCCCTTCACTCTGAATCTCAGAGTGGCTTACAATCTCCTTTATCTTCCTCCCCCAACAGCAAACACCCTGTTAAGTAGGTGGGGCTGAGAGAACTCTCCCAGAAGCTGCCCTTTCAAGGACAGCTCTGCGAGAGCTATGGCTGACCCAAGACCATCCCAGCAGCTGCAAGTGGAGGAGTGGGGAATCAAACCTGGTTCTGTCAGATAAGAGCCCGCGCACTTAACCACAACACCAAACTGGCTTAGAAGTGCAGTTTGGTCTGGCCTGTCATGTTTTAGGGGGCATGTGCTTACACGTACTCTTTCCATGGTGGCCCTCCTTTGAAGATCAGATTTCAAGACTATTGATCTCCAAGGTTGGGGAATCTCATTTTGTTTTGCTTTGATTTTTGCAAAAACCTTCAGAAGTAACACCCTGGCACCATGCGCAAAAGAGAAGACGGATCTTTAGAACTATGGCAGTCAGCAGAAATTTATTGTGACTCTTTACTGTATGTCTTCTAGTGTTGCAATAGTGTACGTGCTTACCATGTCTGCCAAGGAGTGGGGTGACTGAACGAAGACTGAAACCACCTGAAAGAAACAAATTTAATTTATTTTTTTTTAACTTTAAACATTTTATTAAGGCATAAAAGTAGCTTACAATCCATAGCGCAAGAAGTTTACCGTCAAGATTAACAGAAATAACGTCGTAAGCTTAATAGACAGAATACAGAGCAAAAATAACCTTTAAAAACAAAATACAAACTGAAGGTAATAGTAATTATAATTATAATAACACAGTATTTGAAAATAAAATAAGATCAGGGAAAGGAAAAAGGAAGATATAATACACTTTAAATAACTTGAAATTAACTTGTTAAGAGAATTTTATAGCAAAAGGAAATCCTTATACATTTTATTTTTAGAATAAGAGTTAGCATAAAATGGATCGGTGTCAAGCTTTTCTAGAATGGGAAGCCAAGTTGCCAGATATTTAGCGTAGGCTTGGTATGGGTCTTTGTGGTCTATGGCTGCCTGAATTTTATCCATTACAATGTGTTCCCAGACTTTAAGTAGCCAGTTGTCAAGTGTCAAATTCAATGAGTTTTTCCAGGACTGCGCAATCGTGGTTTTATTTATGCCCCGCCCTATCCCGCAAGTGGGCTCAGGGCAGCTTGCAACATTAAAACAACATTAAAACGAATCACTTCAAAACATCATCACCACAAAAATATCGATCAGATTCGAGAGCAGTAGTCAGTACAACAACCCACACCGCATCATGTAGGCTGGAAGCTTTCAACACAGCTTGCGCACCTTGATGGTAAGGTGCTGGATGCCGGGGGAGTGATGGCTTCATAGCACAACCGCTGGATCAAGTAAAAGCCTGGTGGAAGAGCTCCGTCTTACAGGCCCTGCGGAACTTGGATAGGTCTCGCAGGATCTGGGTCGCCAGTGGGAGCTCATTCCACCAGGTAGAGACCCGGACCGAAAACCGAAAAACAAAGAGCACATCATTACACTCGCTGCCACAAAGACTGCTCAAAATATTGTGGTCCCCCCCCCCCCCAAATTAAATACCTCACTGCTCCCAAAAATGACCATGTCGTTGGTACATGGGACTCGGCCTTGATTCCAGTTGGAAGCATTTTCAAAATTGGTGTTTGGGATCCACTGTTTATACACAGCTCTTGAAGGACCTACCAAAAAGACAAAGGAAGAAAGAATATAATGTCCATAATTTAGGGTGATGTAACTCTTATCAAATACCAAGCCCCGTGGAGCAGAGTGGTAAGCTGCAGTACTGCCGTCCAAGCTCTGCTCACGACCTGAGTTCGATCCCAGTGGAAGCTGGGTTCAGGTAGCCGGCTCAAGTTTGACTCAGCCTTCCATCATTCTAGGTAAAATAAGTGCCCAGTTTGCTGGGGGGAAAGTGTAGACGACTAGGGAAGGCAAGGGCAAACCACCCCGTAAAAAGTCTGCCAAGCAAATGTTGTAATGTGATGTCATCCCATGGGTCAGTAATGACTCGGTGTTTGCACAGGGGACTACCTTTACATTTTTAACTTTTATTAAAAGACTGCCAGATTCTCAGTGATTCTCAGTCCATTTATTGAGCAGGATCCGAGTGCTGCTTCATCAGAGCTTTGAGTCTCTAACGCTTATACCTCCCAAATCTTGTTGGTCTCCAGGGGTGGAATTCTAGCAGGAGCTCCTTTGCATATTAGGCCACACCCCACTGGTGTAGCCAATCCTCCAAGAGCATACCAAAAAGAGCCTTGTAAACTCTTGGAGGACTGGCTACATCAGTGGGGTGTGGCCTAATATGCAAAGGAGCTCCTGCTAGAATTCCATCCCCGGTGGTCTCTAAGGTGCTACTGCAGATAACATGACTACTTCCAAAACTATCTCTGTGTGTTGAATTACAGTTACTGACCCCAATAAAAATTGTTATCTTGGTCTATGGCCATACCACCCTGAATGCAGATCTTGTCTGATCTCAGAAGCTAAGTGGAGCTGGGCATGGTTAGTACTTAGATGGGAAATTGTGATCCTGGGCATCTCCCACACATTCAGGCAGCCTTACAAACTGGACTAGCACACACACACAAAACTCATAATCTGTATTAGGGTTGCCAGGTCCAATTCAAGAAATAACTGGGGACTTTGGGGGTGGAGCCAGGAGACTTTGAGGTGGAGCCAGAAGCAATGGTGTGACAAGCATGATTGAACTCCAAAGGGAGTTCTGGCCATCACATTTAAAGGGAACACAAACCTTTTAAATGCCTTCCCTTCAGTTTGGTGTAGTGGTTAAGTGCGCGGACTCTTATCTGGGAGAACTGGGTTTGATTCCCCACTCCTCCACTTGCACCTGCTGGAATGGCCTTGGGTCAGCCATAGCTCTCGTAGGAGTTGTCCTTGAAAGGGCAGCTGCTGTAAGAGCTCCCTTAGCCCCACCTACCACACAGGGTGTCTGTTGTGGGAGAGGGGGAAGGTAGAGGAGATTGTGACCGTTCTGAGGCTCTGAGATTCAGAGTATAGGGCAGGATATAAATCCAATATCTTCTTCTTTATCATCATTGGAAATAATGAAGGACAGGGGCACCTTCTTTTGGGGCTCATAGAACTGGACCCCCTGGTCCAATATTTTTTAAACTTGGAGGGTGTTTTGAGGAGAGGTACCAGATGCTATGCTGAAATTTAGTGAGTGCCTCTATCTCAAAAAAACCAGCACCCAACCCCTAGGTACCCATGGATCACCAGGGGGTGCGGCCTAATATGCAAATGAGTTCCTGCTGAGCTTTTTCTACAGAAATAGTTCTAACTGCCAGTGATCAACAGTGCCATCTGAAGTAGAGTCACACCTTTCTGTGGCCAAAGTCCATGGGCTTAGAGGGTATAACTCTATTTAGGATTGAATTACAAGTATCATCAAAGTTAGAGGGTGGTTTTGAATAAGATAGCATGGATTGTAATGAATCCATTCTCTGGGGGCTCCATCAAGCCCTGGGCCAGCCATAGTAGATATTTAATTGGCTTCATTCCTACCTCTAGGGCTTCAGGCATGTTGTGTGCGTATCCAATATAAAGAAAATGGGATTGCATGGTGTTAAGTTCTGTAAAATGCAAACAATTCTTAGAGAATAATTTCATTTTTACCACCCCCAACAATTTTTATACTTTTTCAGCATGGAAGACTTGTGTGTGTTTTTCATTAATTAAGACGTTTTTTGCCATTAGCTTATTAAAGAAGATAGTGGTTGAGAGGGGACGTCTTCCGTTTCATGATACACAATTAGTTGTGTGCAAGGAATCCCTGGAGAACAGAGATCAGTGCTGAATGCTGACAAACAACACAATCAAGGTAAACAACAAGGAAAGAACAATGGACTGTTATTTGATAAGCAAGACTGTTAGAAGCCTGGCTCTTTCTTTGGAGGCGGGTTTCTCCCTTTGAGCCCACAATTCACTCATGTGGAAAACCCATGTCTGGCCTCTGTACCACTTTTTACCATCATGGGGCTTTGCTGAATGGAATGTTCCTCTATTTCAAAAGATGGCTTGTATATGGCAGTGTTATGCATTGTGGAGATATTACTGCCTTCGCATTCTATATATTGTTATACATCGTGACTCCCATTTTGTATGCAGTTCTTATGGTTAACCGAAGCACGCTTCATTGCCCTCCAGTATCCTGACGCCTGCATTCCGATTGGCCATTCATTTGAACCGGTCAATTGGGATGCAAGGCACTTCTTCAAGAAAATGCAAATGAAGGATCCTGGAGAGACCAATCAGGCAAATTGCCGCCAATTCTAGGGGGCGGGTTTTGCAAACCCCAGTGTATATATTGCCGGCCTGTTGACCCTAGTTCTCTGTTCTGCTGTATTCAATAAACGGTTTGTTTACCTGATGACTGGCTAAACTCACTCTTTAACAGACAGGGAGAAGGCCTGTGGAGAACCCTTTTGCTCAACATCTAGTTTTCCATGTTAGGGAGCTAGGGATGTTGTTGTTGTTGTTTTTAAAAGAATATTCAGTCACATTATCACAACCTGCCATTTCAAGTAAAACAGGTTGGCCGCCTCAGTGCAAACAGTGCAACCTGTAGGGTTGCCAACTCCAGGTTGTGCAATTCCTGGAGATTTGGGGGGAGGGGTGGATTTTGGAGTTAAACAGGGATGTGATGCCATAGAGTCCACCATTTTCTCCAGGGGAACTGATCTCTGTAGTCTGGGGATCAGTTGTAAATCTTGGAGATCTCCAGACCCCACCTAAAGTTGGTAGTCTTACCAACCTGTAAAGCAGGAAAACATACGAAGTGGACCGGCCAGTTTCTTGGAATTCCTCATTAGGTAATACCTAGAGTAAGATCCACCCTATTTAATAGCAGTAGGGCTGTTATACACACCTTACAATATAACAGAAGAGTAAGCTGTGAGTCTCACCTCTACTATCAATGATATTCAGACTGAACTGCAGTCTGGAAAGTGTTTTGATGTGTTTCTTTAACGCAATCCTAAGGGTACTTTCTTGGGAATAAGACCCACTTAATAAAACAGAACTTACTTCTGAGTAGACCTACTTAGGCTTGCTCTCATTATTCCCTTAGAAGTCCATTACAAATCCCCCAAAATGTTAAGACAATGAAAAGCTCAAGCAATGCAGCACAAAAGCTGGAAGTTTGAGGGACCAGGAAGTTCTGGATTCAAATCACAGGTTAGACACAAACTCATGAAGGGGTGTTAGACAAGCAATTATTCTCTCAGGCCTCCAACAGTAGAAAGGGAATAATCATCGATACATAGAGCTAGAAGGGACCTCAAGGGTCATCTAGTCCAACTCTCTGCACAATGTAGGAAATTTACATCCCCCCCAACCCCTCCATTCCCCCAGTGACCCTTGCTCTATGCCCACAGCATATTGACCTGACTAATAAGTCTGTCATAAAGCGAATGGAAATAACAGAATGCTGTTTGTGCATGTGCATGTGAGTAAATAAATGTGTTATGTATTAATAGGTATTCATAATAACATATTCTGGCAGCAAAAATATGTATTTCATTTGACTGTATTATATTCCTTCTTGTGGCAAATTTACCATTTTATTTTATAGAAAAAAAACAAAATTGCATATTGCAATATCATAATGCCAAGTCCTCCGTTGGAGTGGTTTTAACTTATCCGAGGCTCATTGTTTGCCTGCAGCTTAATTTCAACCTGTTACGAACCTTAAATGTTACATTTTATTACATCAACATTTTTCATCACCATCAATATTATTATATTTGCAGATTTCAAGAGGGCAGCCATGGCATGGCTGCCTTAATGTAGCTGATGCATTTCTATAAATATCCCCCCTATTCTGCTTTAATCAGTCCTCCCACTATGGAGTCATGGCCTTTGAATGTTAAACAGCCATGCATATTCAACAGAAGTTGGCTCTGAGCACATAGCTCCAGGCTTTACATTGCTGTGGGGGTGGGGGACGTGGGGGACAGGAAAGGAAGGACAAGAGAAGAAACCGAAAAGAAGATCCAAGCAGCAAAGGTACAGCACGCTGTATATGCAGACCGTCGCTCCATTGTCTTTCTCTTTGTCCATCTGGAAATGAATTTTCCTTCCTGCATTTTAAATAAGTTGTGAACGTCTGAGTCCATGGCGCTACTGAATATTATTGCAATGAGGGGGGGGGGGGAATAATTGCCATCCTTTGCTAGCTCCAGGTACTCCTCAACACTATTTTACTTACCGAGGAGATGTAGGAAAATGAAGAGAAGCGGTGTCTTCATTTCGCAAGCTGTGAATTGCACTTTGACTTCCTTAATCTCCCAGTGAACTTTGGACCAGGCAGCATCGCATGACACTTGGGAGTTTGCAGGAGACTCTGCAAAGCAATTAAGTTCAGGACAAGATAGACTAATAAGGATGGGACACCAAGGGCAGGCTCTAGAGGAAAGCAGGCATCCCAGATTGGTCTTACTCTACCCCAGCAGTGCAGCCATTCTCTCTTGATATGGGATACCCAAGAAAGTTGGGCTGAAAGAATTATCAATAGTTATATCATACTTTTTCAGATTAAGGGGATCATTAAGTGTAGGGGGGGGGCAGAGCTGATGAACTACAATTTGTCATAAATTTTTGCTAGTTTGTGGTTTGTGAAGCGATGTTTGCAAACTAAGGAACCGCTGTGAACTTCCATGAATTTTTATGCAGTTCATGGTGGCTCATGAAGAAAAACAGCTCAGAGTCATTTAAGCATACTTTCTGCTCGAAAAAAAAGTTGTGGTAAGCAGAAACCAAGGGTTTAAACTTTATGTTCTTATAATATATGGAGCAGAGGTCCATCAGTGGCTATTAGCCACAGTGTATTGTTTGAGCTCTCTGTCTGGGGCAAGTGATGCTCTGTATTCTTGGTGCTTGGGAGGGGCAACAGTGGGAGGGCTTCTAGTGTCCTGGCCCCACTGATGGACCTCCTGATGGCACCTGGGGTTTTTTTGCCACTGTGTGATAAGAGTGTTGGACTGGATGGGCCACTGGCCTGATCCAACATGGCTTCTCTTATGTTCTTAAATGGTTCACAAGCCAATACAAACCTCTTCATATGGGCTTGTGATTCAGTTTGTGGTTCAGCCACGAACCATGAATTGGACCACAAAAATGAGGTTAGTGCCCATCCCTAAGTGTTATTTGATGGCCCAGCAACATGCATCAAGGATATTGACTGGAGTGGGTTGTAGGGATCTCACCACTCCAGTCTTGCACCATCTATAGTGGCTCCTGATTTGTTTTTGGGCTCAGTTCAAGGTGCTGGTATTGATCTTTAAGGCCCTATATGGCTAGGGCCAGCATACCTTAATGACCACCCTTTCCCATATAAACCTACCCATCCAGTCAGATAATCTTCAGAGGCTCTGTTTTGAATGCCCTCACCATTTGATGCTAGACATGTGGAAATCCAACAAAGGCCCTTCTTGGACATGACCATGGAGCCCAAACTTTGTAACTCCCTCCCCAAGGAGATTTGCCTGTCTCCTTTTATTATAGTCTTCCACCAACAGGTGAGACTTTTTTGTCTTGTTTTATATGCCCACAACAACTGTTATTGGCTGTTCGTCCTGGTTTTGGTTTATGTGTTCATATGTTTTTATTGAGATATGTTACATATCTGAAATGCCATTTTAATTGTTGGAACTCTGTCTGGGGCAGTGATGCTGTGTATTCTTGGTGCTTGGGAAGGGCAACGGTGGGAGGCCTTCTAGTGTCCTGGCCCCACTGATGGATCTCCTGATGGCACCTGGCCTTTTTTTTTTTTGACACTGTGTGACAGAGTGTTGGATTAGATGGGCCATTGGCCTGATCCAACATGGCTTCTCTTATGTTCTTAATATTCAAATGTTTTAAGGAAAACCAGCTTGCGTAGTGGTTAAGTACACAGACACTTACGTGGGAGAACCAAGTTTGAGTCCCCATTCGACAACATGCAACTGCTGATGTGACCCTGAGCTGTTCCTCTCAAGAGGAGTTTCTGTCAGAACTCTCTCAGCTCCACCTACCACACAGAGTGTCTGTTGTGGGGAGGGGAAGAAAAAGAAGATTGTGAGCCGCTCAGAGATTCCTTCAGGTAGTGAAGGGTGGGGTATAAATCCAATCTCCTCCTTCTCCTCTTCCTCCTCCATATTTTGATGTTTGCCACCTATAGTTGTGTGAATCCACTCCAAGAGTGTGGGAAGATGTGTTGTCTGAAGGTTTTGTGGTCAGTGATACAGTTCTCCTACTGATGGCAAGCAGTTTAGGCCAAGAAACCATATATAAGCTTCTCTGAGCTCTTCAGAAGAAGAAATAAAACCCATCTCTGTCACTTTGATGTTCTCCTGCCACTAGAGTAGCCAATCTTGACACAATCCAAGGATAAACCACTTGACAGTGGCCATATGGTGGTGGGAAGCAGATATGTAAAATAGGCCTTATGATACATTTTCACATACTTCCTGAAGGTGGTTCAGTCTGCCAAAATGCTCCTTTCTATCTAAAAAGTACCAAAAAAAAGTAGCACAAAAGGCCAGGGGAACTGTCCTGCTGTAGTCACTTCAAAAGCCCTATGGAAAAAAAAATATAACAGGGCAAAATACTTACAGATATGGAGGAAAATAAATAGAAAATGAATACTACTATAAGCAGCGCTCCCCTTCTCCAAAATGTCATTGCCTGTCCAACAAGTCCTAGAACCCAGGAATTAAGCAGCAAAGCCTCAACTCATTTACTCCAGAGTAGTTCTATTAAAATTAATGAGCTGCTCCAACAGAGGCAGGTTATGGAGTAGGCCTATCAGATCCTTAGTCTGAAATTGGTTTGGGAGATATCATTAAACCTTAATTGGATTCCATTCATTGTTTGCAAAATGGTAACATTCTATAGAACAGCTAAGCGTTATCCTTTTATGCTCATTCCCTCTTTGAAATGCCTGTTATCTTATAATTACTAATAATGGTGTCAAATGAGGTTTTCTCTCTTCCTCCCCTCACAGTTAATGCTCTCGAATAAGAACAGAGAAAGGAAAGCTTTGCACATCACACTTCGGACACTGAATGGTTTTTATTATTACCTGATGAATTCGGTTGTGGTTCCTCTTCCATACCACTGAAGACAATGCTAAGGCAGGAAGGGGTCAAAAGGTGTCCACAACTTGTAATGTGAACAAATAGAGGAGGAAGAGGAACGTGTGTTCTCGAAATGTTCTCTCTCCAAAGAAAAAAACAAGGACACATTCTCAGAGGAGACATTCGTAACACCTTCCCTGATAGCACAACGGGTGAGCAATAAGTGTTTCCCCTTCCTACCAATTTTCTGCATCAGGAGGACATGTACCCATGTGTAGCTTCTGCTTATCTAAAACGAGGGAGTTTGTGAACGGCAAAGAACAGATTTAAAGGAGTGAAGGAACAGTGTTGGTTCCTAATAAAGCGCCGGGTCCTGATGACACATTCTGCTCAAGATGACATGGCTCCTGGAACAAAGAACCTTGACAGTGGTTCTGTACGGGCTGGGTCAGCCTCAACATGCCTTGAGGTGAGGCAGCTGCCATGGCCCAAGACTTTTGGTGATGTCACCTGCAGTGTTCCCTCTAAGCTGAGTTAGTGTTAGCTAGCAGGGGGTGTTTTGTAGCAGGAACTCCTTTGCATATTAGGCCACACCCCATCGATGTAGCCAATCTTCCATGAGCTTACAGGGCTCTTAGTACAGGGCCTACTGTAAGCTCCAGGAGGACTGGCTACATCATGAGGGTGTGGCCTAATTTGTAAAGGAGTTCCTGCTAGCTCACAGTTTTTTAGCCTTCAATTCACACATTTTTGTCTTAGCACAGGAGAAATGGCCCCAGAGCAAACTAATTTATGTAGTAGCTTACAACTTTAATACCAGTAGCTCATGAAGTAGAATTTTTGCTCCCAAGACTCCACAGCTTAGAGGGAGTATTGGTCACCTGTCTGTACCCATCTTCCCAACAGCCCAGCATCACTGACAAAGGGCATGTGGATAGCACACAGAGGTGGCACTCTTCGTGACAATGGCGACAACAGTCCCAGTTTCACACGCTGGCCAGTGCTGTTGAGGAAAGGGTGTGCAAATGCTTCAGGCAACTGAGCACAGGTGGTGGGAGAGCTTGCCAGTGGGAGAAGGATGCGTGGGAAGGTGGGGAGCATGTCAGTACAGGCATGGAAAGGAAGGCATGATGGAGCCTCAGTGGCAAGCAGATGGGAGACCTTGGGCATTGTCTTCCCTGGTCCCACCAAAACCTGGAACAGGCCCTGTGACCGGGGACGGTTCTTTGCACTGAGGGAAAGACCCAGTGTTAGCAAAATGGATCCATTGGGTCTAATACAACAATTTTGCATTTTGTGTGGGCTAAAACTGTTCTCTAAAAGGTGACACATACAAAGAGGGCTTGTAACAGTAATCAACAGCTAGATTAGTCCACCACAATCCAGTTAAGGGTTATATGAATATGCTAGCAGGTTTCAGGGTACATATTTCAGTTTGGAAGGGGAAGCACCGGTTCCATTGGAAGCTGAAAGAAATAATTGTATCCACCAACTCATTGGGAAAGGGAATAGGGGGCTGGTATTATGCTCCTCCTATCCCAAACAGGATATTAGCACAAGTACCATTTTCCCAATGAGGGCTTTAGTTAGGCATTCCTAGCTGCTGTGTGCACATATAATTAGACTGCATCCTTTGTCGATTGATGGAGTAATTTTGTTCACTTTTTGTTATTGACGGGGGAGGGGAAACTAATATAAGACCATGCAGTCATTTCTAGAATGTGTGGCTCTTTCCAAATAATGAAGCTGTAGGATTCGATCCAAACTTATATTATTTATTTATTTCATTTATGTTATTTAGAGTCTGCTTTTCCCTCCCGGGACTCAAGGTGGATCACACAGAGTAAGTCAATACAATCAACGGGCTGGGACATCTAATAACCAAAGCAATAGGCTTTTTAACTGTTTTATGGTTTTTATGACCTATTATATGTTTATACTCATGCACATGCATGACCATGTAAGCCGCCCTGAGCCCGCCTTGGAGGGGAGAGCAGGATATAAATGGAATTCAATAAATAAAATTGTAGAAATCTGGAACCAACCAGAAGTCTGAAACAGAGCTGAAGCAAGCATAAGGATTAAAATGATGCAACAAACAATGCAGAAATTAAGTAGTAGGATCCTGCTTTCAGTGGCAGATAGTATGAAATATACACAGTGGTATAGTTCACAGTCTCTGTCCCTTTACCAAAGCATATTTCTGAAACCTCACTGTAGCACAGCTCTATAACTTGGATAAAAAGCCATCTTGGATAATTCAGTTTTGTATAGTTTCTGAAAGGTTGGGAGTGCAGAAGCCTTCCTGACCTTCTCAGCCAGGCCATTCCATATGGTGGAAGAGAAGAAGAAGATCCCACCCTTCACTACCCGAAGGAGTCTCAGAGCGGCTGACAATTTCCTTCCCTTCTCTCCCTGCAACAGACAGTGACCTGTGGAGGCCCCTAGGCAGTCAAAATCTCAGGAGGGGAGGGCTCACAAATTACCTCAGAGTTGGAGTGCCTGCCCCACTGCCTGCAGCCCCTGCTACAGCCTGCAGGCACCTTCTCAAAAGCCCCTTTGACAAAGCTGTGGAGGAGAGGCAGAGAGAGGCAAACTTGGCAACGACACCAGCAGCAGACACACCAGGCAAGTTGGACAAAGAGGGGCTCAGTTTCTGACTGTGCGTGCAGGCTGGGAGGGCTGCAAGCAGGGGGGGGAAATGGGGAAAAGCCAGCTTGGGGCCCCTAAAGGCATGGGGGCCCGTAGGCCAGTGCCTACTTGGTCTAATTGTTAATCCGGCCCTGGCAACAGACACCCTGTTATGTGAGGCTTAGAGAGCTCTGAGAGGACTGCTCAGAGAGAAGTTCTGAGAAAACTTCTGACTGACCCAAGGTCATCCAGCTGGCTGCATGTGGAGAAGTGGGGAATCAAACCCAGTTCTCCAGATTAGAGTCTGTCGATCTTAACCGCTACACTATGCTGGATCTCATGCAAATGTATGGGCAGTTGTTGATTTTGCTCATTTTCATGGTGGTACCCACGTAAGACCCTGTGCAGATAAACAAAATTGTCACAGCAGAGCTTATGGAGAAAGGCAGTCCCACAGGAATATGGGACCAAGGCCAAAGTGCTTTGTATGGGGTAGCCAGTACCATAAACTGAGCTCTGTAAGAAAGCTGACAGGGCCCTGACCAGGATAGCCCAGGCAAGCCTGATCCCATCAGATTTTGGAAGCTAAGCAGGGTTGAGTCTGGCATGTACTTGGATGGGAGACCTCTTTGGAATACCAGCAGTCAGGAGGACAGGGGCAGGCTTTATTCAGGCACCTCTCTGAATATCCTCCAGAACCCCAGTAGGGATCAGTCACCAGAAGTCAACATAACTTTGAGGTGCAAACACACACACTATATCTACCTATCTATCTGTCTCTCTGGCCGTTTTCGCACTCACGTTTTACTGGCGCCACGACCCTCCTGACGCCGGCGAATCTGCATGGATTTCGCACCAGAAGCGCCGGCGCTCCCAGAAGCGCCGGCTACTTCCGTCGCTAAGCCAGCGCAAAAGATGCAGGAAAACGTTTGCGCTGGCTTAGCGACGGAAGTAGCCGGCGCTTCTGGGAGCGCCGCGCTTCTGGTGCGAAATCCATGCAGATTCGCCGGCGTCAGGATGGTCGTGGCGCCAGTAAAACGTGAGTGCGAAAACACCCTCTGTCTGTCCGTCCATCTATCTGTCTGTCTACACACACAAACACACTAAATACCCCCCCCCCAAAAAAAAAGAAAAAAAGAAAGCTGACAGGAAGAAAGTTGATTTATTTGAAATGTGGAATTGGAAGAGATTTTCCCGAGACAGTCAAAAGGGCAAATAAGTGGATTCTAGACCAAATCAAGCCTGAACTCTTCCAAAATAGCCTCCCTGAGTCTGTCGTACTTTGGCCACATTATCAACAGACAAGAGTCACTGAAAAACGCAATCATGCTAGGAAAAGTTGAAAGAAGCAGGAAAAGAGGAAGATCCAGCAGGAGATGGATTGACTCAATCAAGGAAGCCCCGGCCCTCAGTTTGCAAGATTGAGCAAGACTGTTAATGAATAGAACATTCTGAAGGTCATTAATTCATAGGGTTAACTTAACACACACAATTTATGGGTAGCCAAGGGAGACTGTTCAAATTGCCAGTGGAGTGGAGACAAGTTGCGTGCAAGGAGGTTATCTGCCTGCAAGGAGATAACCATCGGCCCTACTTCCAAAAAGGAGCAAGATGGATAGTATGTTGTCGAAGGCTTTTATGGCCAGAGTCCATTGGGCGTTGTAGATTATCTGGGCTGTGTGGCTGTGGTCTTGGCATTGTGAGACCTGATGTTTCATCAGCAACTGTGACTGACATCCTCAGAGGTGTAACCCAGAAAACTGGAGTTCTCTCTGGGTCAAATTGAGAAGAAGTTGGTAGGCAGGTAATTTATATCTATTCAGGCAGGCGGGGTAGGGCTGAGTCACCCCGCCCGCCTGAGTAGATATATATTACCTGCCCACCAACTTCATCTCAGTTTGACTCAGAGAACTCCAGTTTTCTGGGTTACACATCTGAGGATGCCAGTCACAGTTGCTGGTGAAACGTCAGGTCTCACAATGCCAAGACCACGGCCAAAAAGCCTGGAAAATCTACAACAACCAAAAGATGGATAGTATCGGAAAAACATGAACTGGCAATAAAACCAAGACATAGATGCTCCTTGTTGGTTGGGGAAGAGTGCCAGGGTTTCATGAGGGCATCCATTCCCAAACAGAGGATTGGGTACGGGACGTCTACCTAACTAGAAAGGGTTATAACAAAGTTATAGAAAAGGGTTATAGATATATTCCCATCCACTTAGAGTCTTAAAGGTGCCACTGGACTCTGTTCTGTTGCTTCAGACCAACATGGCTGCCCACTCTGATTTTGATGTTGACAGTCATTAGGAGCAGGAGTACTGGTTTTCCGAGCTCCTATTTGGATACCACTGGTATGTGTATAACCCACAATGGACCAAACCAGAGCTTTTTTTTGAGCAGGAATGCACAGGAACACAGTTCTGGCTGGCTTGGTGTCAGGGTGTGTGGCCTAATATGCATATAAGTTCCTGCTGGGCTTTTTCTACAAAACCCCCGTGTGAAATAATTGTGACATCGGGAGGTGCAGCCTAATAGGCAAATGTTCCTGCTGGGCTTTTTCTACCAAAAAGCCCTGGACCAAACTTGTGTGCCTCAAAGGGTCATAAATGACTGAAATCTCAACTGACCCTGGCAATGCCATCCACAGAGTTTTCATGGCATAAGAACATAAGAGAAGCCATGTTGGGTCAGGCCAATGGGCCATCCAGTCCAACAATCTGGCCAAAAAAACCAAGTGCCGTCAGGAGGTCCACCAGTGGGGCTAGAAGCCCTCCCACTGTGCCCCCCCAGCACCAAGAATACAGAGCATCACTGCCCCAGATAGAGATAAGGCAAGAGATAAGGAGAGGTGGTTTGCCATTGCCTTCCTCTGCACAGCAACCCTGGTCTTCTTTGGTGGTCTTACATCCCAAGTACTAACAAAAGCCTACTCTGCTTAAACCTACTCTGTCAGACTTGGGCTATTAAAAGTGTGACAGGGTGGTTTTTACATTTACAAAACAGCTTGATCTGATATAGTGGCCTGACTTCTCCCCAGGGCTGTAGTCCCGTGGAGAATGGGTAGTGTGCTAAGTGACTTCTACAACAAATGCCATAGCTTCTTGATCTCATGAGTGTCGCTTTCTGAACTGCAGATAAGCCCAGAGAAGGGTGCTGTGTTCAGGCTTCAGGAAGGATTTTAGTTCAGGCTTCTGGAAGGATTTTTAGTTCGATAGCACATGGGCAGGCCAGCTGTGGCACAGCAGAAGGTGGATAACTTGCTAATAGTATTTCCCATGCAAGGACTGGGGACAATGGGCTCAAAAAGATGATGGTCGGGCCTTCTGATGGAGATCGACAAGGATGCCTTTCCAGAGTGTTTAAATCAGTGCAGCGCTCCAGTAGAATTACCTGCATTACTATTTTCCAAGGTCTGTTGAAATTGGCAGGCATTGAAGGAAAGGGATGCTTCCCCATAAAAGCTTCAGGAAAGAAAGATGGCTTAATACCAAGGCAAGAATGGTACAGCAACAGAGTGTGAAACTATGACCAGTTGTGCTATTTTGATTCTGTGATTCTAGATGGACCACTGGTCTGATCCAGCAGGGCTTGTTTTTTTTCTCTTATGTCCTTAATTATAGATTTAGTCTTGTCAGCAAAATCTGGAACATTCCCAGTTGTCTTTCTGCCTCTGCTGTTAGTGGGTTGAATTCTGCAAGAAATATCCGCTTTTGATTTTTTGCCAAATCCCTCCTCCCATGACAGACCTCCTGTTCTTCCCTCCTGTTAGGGTTGCCAAGTCCAATTCAAGAAATATCTGGGGACTTTGAGAACGGAGCCAGGAGCAAGGTTGTGACAAGCACAACTGAACTCCAAAGGGAGTTCTGGCCATCACATTTAGAGGGACAGCACACCTTTTAAATGCCTTTCCTCCGCTGGAAATAATGAAGGATAGGGGTACCTTCCTTTGGGGCTCACAGAATCGGACCCCTTAGTCCAATCCTTTTGAAACGTGGAGGGTGTTTTGAGGAGAGGCATTGGATGCTGTGCAGCAAATCTGGTGCCTCTACCTCAAAATATAGCCCCTCCCAAGCCCCAGATACCCAGAGATCAATTCTCCATTGTTCCCTGTGGGAATCGGTCTTCATAGAGAATAATGGAGTGCCCAGCAGACATTTCCCTCCCCTCTCTCTGCTTTCTGATGACCCTGAAGTGGGAGAAGGGCCTCCAAACTGGGGAATCCCCTGCCCCCACCTGGGGATTGGCAGCCCTACCAAGGTCCCCAGTCCCCAAATGCAGTATTTGGTGCTGGAACAGGAAAGAGGAGCTGAGAAAATATACCTCACAGGGCTTTTTTGGTAGCAGGAACTCCTTTGCATATTAGGCCACACACAATCTGATGTAGCCAATCCTTCTGGAGCTTACGGGGCTCTTAGTACAGGGCCTACTGTAAGCTCCAGGAGGATTGGCTACATCAGGGGTGTGTGGCCTAATATGCAAAGGAGTTCCTGTTACAAAAAATCCCTGCTCCACTGAGAGAAATCCCTTCCGATTGCGGAGTTACCAGGATTGAAGCTAGTGTATCCACCACAGCTGTCTTCAATAAGAGAGCTGAGAGGTAATGTTTTTTCCTTAAAGGCTTATTTTCACCACCAGTGGCTAAACCAGTGGTCTCCAAAGCATCACCTATGGGCACCAGGGCGCCAACTGATTTCCTGGTACCCACTTGTTTCTTCCCCCAAATAAAAGAGCCAGTCTTGGATTTCCGCCTTGGAGTAGTAGGTACATCAGAAGATCCTAGGAGGTCTAGAGGGAATGCCAGTTCAGAAATAGCTGCATTAGGGCTGCCAAGCCCCCAGTCTGGGCAGGGAATCCTGCTCCTGGGAGGTTCCCAACCCGCCGGCCCACATTGGGCTGGCGAGGGAAACCTCCCCCGACGTCGCCTGTGCAATGACGTCACCTGGAAGTGACATCATTGTGCTGGCGATGGCACGCGGCGGCCACTCTAGGCATTTCCAGGAAAATTCTATGGTTTTTACTTCTTCACCCAAAGGGTGATTAACATGTGGAATTCACTGCCACAGGAGGTGGTGGCAGCCACAAGCCTAGCCACCTTCAAGAGGACGTTAGATAAAAATATGGAGCAGAGGTCCATCAGTGGCTATTAGCCACAGTGTGTGTGTGTGTGTGTGTGTGTGTATATTTGGCCGCTGTGTGACACAGAATGTTGGACTGGATGGGCCACTGGCCTGATCTAACATGGCTTCTCTTATGTTCTTATGTTCCCAGACACTCTAGCCATTTGGGAGGGAAAGCTCTATGACCGGAATCTCCGAGGTACTTGGCAACCCTAAACTGCCTTGGGACTTTCTTCCCCAAGGGACTTGGCAACTCTAAGCTCATAGGAGGATGCTTGGCTTGGAACCTACCAACATTATTCAATTGCTCCTCATGAGAGTATATTTTGTTCTTCTTGGATAATTCATCTGCTCTAGACCCTTTTTCTGTCTAGCTTTATGACAGTCTATGAGACAAAGGCAATTCTGCTAGCTTAAGTTGATGACTCCTGTCTGAGTGTAAACCACAGTCATGTCTCTTTGTTGCTCTTATTGGACTTATCTGCAGCCTTTGATACAGTTGGTGATGTTATCTTGTTGAGGCGCTTGGAGACAGAAGTAAGTATCAGGGGATGTGCGCTGAACTGATTCAAATCATTCCTCATGGATTGGACTCAAAGGGTTGCTATTGGAAACCAGTTATCATCACTGTGGGACCTATCCTGTGGAGTTCCACAGCACACACCCATCATGCTCTTCAATCTCTATGTAAGGCCCTTAGGACAAATCATTTGTACCTTTGGGGTTGGATGTCATCAAAATATGGATGACACCCAACTCTATGCACCCTTATACAAGTCTATTGGTGATGCAGTGGAGGCCCTAAATTTTTGCCCGACTGCCAGGGCTTTTTTTTGTAGCAGGAACTCCTTTGCATATTAGACCACATACCCCTGATGTAGCCAATCCTCCAAGAACTTACAGGGCTCTTCGTACAGGGCCTAATGTAAGCTCCAGGAAGATTGGCTACATCAGGAGGGTGTAGCCTAATGCAAAGGAGTTCCTGCTACAAAAGAAAGCCCCACTGACTGTCGGCTAAAGGATGAACAAAAGAAAAATAAAAAGACAGTGGTGACACTGGTCGGAAAGGCAGAGATCTTGAAGGACAGTGTGCTCCTTGCTTTTAATAGAGTTCGGATGAACCTCTCTGTCTCAGTTAAGAGCCTTGAGGTTATCCTGGACTCAACAGTATTGCTGGAGAAACACGATAATACAGCTGCAAAAAAAGGCTTTCTCTGAACTCAGCCTAGCCAAAACAATGGCCCCTTACCTTGATATGGCTGATCTGACCACCTGGATCCATGTCACAGTATCTTTGAGACTAGACTACTATAATGCACTGTACATTGGTCTCCCCTCAAAACCAGCTCAGCAGCTAGTCCAAATTGTTCAGCTATCAATTGAAGCCAGATGGAGCATGCATAAGGCTTTTTTTGGTAGAAATAGCCCAGCAGAACTCATTTACATATTAGGCCACACACCCCTGGTGCCACCATTGTTTCACACAGGGCTTTTTGTAGAAAAAGTCCAACAGAAACTCATTTGCATATTAGATCACACCCCTGACATAGAGTTGCCAAGTCCAATTCAAGAAATATCTGGGGACTTTGGGGGTGGAGCCAGAAGCAAGGGTGTGATAAGCATCATTGAACTCCAAAGGGAGTTCTGGCCATCACATTTAAAGGGACCGCACACCTCTTAAATGCCTTCCCTCATTGGAAATAATGAAGGATAGGGGCACCTTCTTTGGGGGCTCATAGAATTGGCTCCCCTGGTCCAATCCTTTCGAAACTTGGAGGTGTTTTGAGGAGAGGCATCAGATGCTATGTTATGAATTTGGTGCCTCTACCTCAAAACTCAGCTCCCCCAGAGTCCCAGACACCCGCAGATCAGCTCTCCATTATACTCTAGGGGAATTGGTCTTCATAGGGAATAATAGAGTGCCCAGCAGCCATTTCCCTGCCCCTCAACCCCCGCTTTCTGATGATGCTGAAGTGGGGGGAGGGACTCCAAACCGGGGGATCCCCTGCCCCCACCTGGAGATTGGCAACCCTGCCCTGACACCAAGCCAGCCTGTGCGTTCCTGCTCAAAAAAAGCCCGGCATATTACTTTCATTCTGCAGATGCTCCATTGGCTGCTTGTCTGTTACCAGACTCAGTTTAAGGTATTGACTGCCACATACAAAGTGGGTTCATGGAGGGGGGGAGGCCCTCTGGGGGCATGGCCCCCACTTCCAGGCAGGGCCCCCTGACTTCCAGGGGGCCATTCCAGGTGCAGCCTGCTATTTTCCTTTTTCTTTTTGCCATCGCTGAGCCAGCAAAGCATCACCAGCATCAGCCGGAGGTGGGAGAGCTGAGCAGGGCACAGTGCACTGCAGCAGCAAAAGCAACCGGCAGAGAGAGGGAGGCGGAGGAAGCTGCATGGAATGGGCTGGGGAAGGAGCAGGACCGCACAGATGGAGCTGCTTGCTACGAAGTGATGATCACTAACAGCAAGAAGAAAGATCCCGCCATATCAAAAATTGCATAGCAAAATATTTTAAACTGTATTTTACTGGTTTTTAAAATTGTATTGTACTATTGATTGTTAGCCGCCCTGAGTCCGCTTGCGGTGAGGGCGGGATAGAAATTGAACGTAATAAATAAATAAAAGTGCCTGGGTGGGGGAGAGGGAGGTGGAAGGAAACCCCTCTGCTTGCATGCAAAGTGCAGTTTCTCCTTGACTCCCAAGTTTAGGCTTGGCTGCCTCGACTTGGCCACTTTCAGAGCCTCCAGCTTTTGCCCCTCTCAGAAAGCTTTTGAAAAGCAGCAAGCTCCACAGTAGATGGTAAAGGGTGCCCCTAAAATCCTGGCCACAACCCTGACACAGAGGCCTTCATGACCTTGTTGGCCCCTTTCTCTTGTGGGGCCACTTCTCTCCCTATGTTTCACCACAACAGCTTTGCTCTGATGAGCAAGGTCTTCTGAAGGCGCCAACCTGCAAATGGGCAAAACCAACAACTGCCCGTACACAAACATGCCTTCTCCGCTGCGGGTCCCCACCTTGTGGAATGGCCTGCCCGAAGAGGTCAGGAAGGCTCCACTCTTCTGGCTATCTGCTACCTTGCAAAGCTGAATTATTCAAGAATGCTTTTCTACTCAGGCAATCGAGTTGCACTGCACTAAATGATTCACAAAGTTCCTTGGATAAATTATTAGAGACTGCAGTCAATACTACTGCATTTAGCTCACTGAACTGCATTTAGCTCACTGTGTAATTTTTGCATCATTTTATGTGTCATGTTAATACTTACACTTTGCTTCAGTTCTGTTTTTAGGTTTCCGGCTGGTCCTACAGCCCTAATCCTATTACATTGTCTACTGAACGTCCTATCCTGTTGATTATATTGACTTACTCTAGGTAATCTGCCTCGAATCCAAATGAGAAATGCAGACTATAAATAATACAAAATAAAGAAATAACTTTGCAACATATGGAGAACTGGCTGATTTTGGGGGTTAGCCAAGTGCTTCCCTCTGCTTGTTAAACCATGGTTTGGGGTCCCAGCGCTTTACCCATGACCGGGACTTTTCACTCAACTTACTTCTGATTTTCTTGGTTGATCTATAACCGCTGGAATTGGTTCAGATATGGATCTCTGCACATCTGCCCTCCCCCCCGCATTTTCAGTCCTGGCATTGATTTATTTTCTTCTGCACATGCCTTAAATAATCAGGATTTTCAAGGATGGGTGCTGTCATCATTGGTGGCATCACAGTACACGCACCCCTTTATTTTTGTACATGTTTATATTGATTTATATTGAAGAAGAAGACTGCAGATTTATACCCCATCCTTCTCTCTGAATCGGAGACTCAAGCAGCTTACAATCTCCTATATCTTCTCCCCCCACAACAGATACCCTGTGAGGTAGGTGGGGCTGAGAGAGCTCTCACAGCAGCTGCCATTTCAAGGACAACTCCTGCAATAGCTATGGATAACTCAAGGCCATTCCAGCAGCTGCAAATGGAGGAGTGGGAAATCAAACCTGGAACTCCCAGATAAGAGTCCATGCACTTAACCACTACACCAAATTGGCTCTCTGATATCAAAAATACATTTAAAAAACACTATAAAATATTGATATATTCCTGTAATGATAGGTCCACAGGTTCTTTGAATTCCCAGCTTTCATTTTTTTAAAAAAAAAGTCTCTATCCCCATCCCTTAGAGAGGTATGCCATTTTCCTTATATCTCTATAAACACAAGGGCTAGAGACTTACTTTAAAAATATGAAAACTGGGAATTCAAAGAACCTGCTTGAACTGTCATTATGAAATGACAATATGAAAACTGGGAATTCAAAGAACCTGCTTGAACTGTCATTACAATGGTATATTGACATTTTAGTGCCTTAAAAATGCACTCATCTTTGGGGGAGGGGTGTTTTGACAATGATGACAATCCAATCATCGAACATTGGGCTGGAGGTGGGTGGGAGCGGGTGGGACAAAGAAAATCGAAATAAATATTACACACGAGGAAAAAGGTGACTCAAAATTGGCTTCCAAATAAAGATTGGGGTAAAAATGGTGTCAAAAGAACCAAGAAAAAAATGGGGGAAAGCAAAACAAAAACAGCACAAAAATGCATGTGAAATCAGGGGATAAATCAAAACAGTATGGGACCAGAACTAATGAAAAAAAAAATGTAACACTGACCCGGATAGCCCAGGCAAGCCTGATCTCATCAGATCTTGGAAGCTAAGCAGGGCTGACTCTGTCAAGTACTTGGATGGGAGACCTTCTTGGAATACCAGCAGTCAGGAGGCAGGGGCAGGCTTTATTCAGGCACCTCTCTGAAAATACTACATGCCTCCATGCCTCCAGTCACCAGAGGTTGCCATGACTTCCAGGTATATTACTCACACATATGCACACTCATGTGCTTAAAATACAAAAATAAAATAAAATATATATTTTTAAAACACATAGAAAGGCTTTCAGTTAGCAAAGTGGAACAACCTCTGGTTAACCCACACACTTGAATTAGTACATCACAGATAGCTGGAGTTAATATTTAACCATTGCTTTTGGTATGAAATGAGGAGACAAGGAAATTCCTGATATGTCCCCTCACTGTTGAAAACGTTGCGGTTCCAAGGCTACCTTTTACCATGCTTGGTGGTCTTGCCTGATGATTGTCACCTTCTGGAATCAGGTGGTTAAGGAAATTTTCAGAATTACAGGGGTTATGATCCCACTCTCCGAGTTTTATTCTTTTGAATCTTTGGGAATCTGGATTTGCTTTGAAACAGGATAAAAAGCTTATAATGACTTTACTCACTGCAGCTAAAGCAGTTATTGCTTGTAAATGGAAAGATGAGCGATCCCCTAGTCTATGGGCTTGGTATCTCAAAATTTGGAGATTACTTTACACTAGATAAGATTACTGATGAGGTGCAATCACATGCTAATATACCTCAACGTAAATCTGTAATGGAAAAACGGTCTCCTTTTTTAAGAATCCATTTTGCTAATTATTTAAATTTGTCTTAATTTGTGTAACACTACTGGTGAGTTTATGTTGTTTCATATTTTGGAACTTGATGTTTTTCTGTAAGCTGTTTGAGTTTATAATAAAGAAAAAAATATTTAATTAAAAAAAGACAAGGAAATCGTGCACATAAGCCAGACAACAAGGTTTCATATGAATTTTTTTTAACCACAGTGGTTCACAGTGCCTGAATACAGCCAGTGAATGCTCAGGATAAGGAGAATTCAGGTATCCTAGGCTAGATGCCAAATGGGCTATAACCTTTAAGCCTAATTGTATTTATGGCATCTGTTACCTTGGAAGAACCACTGTTAACTCTCCCATTCTACGGAAGGTCAGAGAATAAACTTCAGCTGTGAAGAGTTCCCACCAAGGAGCAGGCAAAGGAGTAGGCTAATTTGAGTGGTGTTTCATCGTGAAACATTTGGGCACTGAACAAATTGTCTCAGGATAGAGATTCTGTGTTTCGCCTCTCAGCGAACCACTCTGCCCTTTTCTCTGAACTTCCCTTTGAGTCTCTCCTCTTCTCTGTACTTCCCTTTGGGTCTGTGAAAATGCAATGCTCTACAAGTAATCATTTTATCTACAACAGATTGTGTATGTACTTCTGGGCATAATTTGCGGGAGATGAGACCCAATGAGTAGTGAGGTAAACTTTAGCTTGTTATGAGATTTTGTAATGCCGAATCCAAGTGTTTGTGTTACTCAGCCCTCCAAGGATGCTCATAGTTAGAAATAGCCAGGGCTTTTTTTTGTAGCAAGGACTCCTTTGGATATTAGTCCACACACCCCAGAGATACAACAGACACCCTGTGAGGTGGCTGGGGCTGAAAGAGCTCTCACAGAGGCTGCCCTTTCAAGGACAACTCCTACAACAGCTATAGCTAACCCAAGGCCATTCCAGCAGCTGCAAGTGGAGGAGTGGAGAGTCAAACCCAGTTCTCCCAGATAAGAGTCCACGTACTTAACTACTACAACAAACTGGCTCTCTACACCAATTGCTGGCTAGCTAATCAAATGGTTTTTTATCTGTGAAACTCACAAGTAACCTTTTTTCACTAGGCTTCCCAATCCCCAGGTCCCAGCAGGGGATCCCCCGGTTTTACAGGCTTCCCCCCGCCCCCACAGCCACCATGCAACTCTAGATCTTGGGCAGGTTTAGAAACCTGCAAACAGATCCATTTCAAAATGTGTGTGTGTCTGTGTGCCTTTAAAGTTGAGCAGGAAGTACTTCATGGGAAGGGTCAGCAACACAGTCCCTCAGTTTGTTTTGCTTTCGTTTCAGAGCAACTAAGAGCGTGTGTGTGTGTGTGTGTGTGTGAGAGAGAGAGAGAGAGAGAGAGCGAGCAGCGTAGCCCCTGTTCTTTTCAGATGTCGTTGTGGAGGAACCAGACCCAATGTGTGTGTGTGTGTGTGTGTGTGTGTGTGAGAGAGAGAGAGAGGGTTGCTAATCCCCAGGTCTGGAGGCCCATCCCCTCCCTCCACTTTAGGGTCATCAGAAAGCAGCAGGGGGTGAGGGGAATGTCTACTGGGCAAGTATTCCCTATAGAGAACGATTCCCATAGGGAATAATGGGGAATTGATCCGTGGGTATCGGGGGCTCTGGGGGGGGGGCTGGTTTTTTGAGACTGAGGCACCAAATTTTCAGTATAGCATCTAGTGCCTCTCCCCAAAATATCTCCCAAGTTTCAAAATGATTGGACCAGGGGTCCAATTCTATAAGCCCCAAAAGAAGGTGCCCTATCCTTCATTATTTCCTATGGAAGGAAGGCATTTAAAAAGATGTGCTGTCCCTTTAAATGTGATGGCCAGAACTTCCTTGGAGTTCAATTATGCTTGTCACACCCTTGCTTCTGGGTCCGCCCCTGATGTCTTCTGGCTCTACCCCCAAAGTCCCCAGAAATTTCTTGAATTGGACTTGGCAACCCTATTTCTCACCCTGAGTTATGTGGTACACCTAGGCATCAAGGTCCACTACACTCGGAGACTATCACTTTTGAAGTAACTTGTTCTAACTGGAATTAGCACTAAGTGGGGAGAAGGGGAATGCTTCTTTGGTAGAGGAAAAGGCACTCATTGCTTCAAACTTGTAATGGTCTGGACCATCTGTGATGGACTCAGGCACTTAGCCTGAGTAGCTGAGAAACAAGCTTGCAGCAACTGGCTGGAATGTTGCCCGAGCAACGGAAAAGTATCCTTTTGAGGTTTGCTCAGCAGAAAATCAACTCAGGATTTTAGTCTGAGCCAGGGAGTCTTCGAGAGAAGTCTTCAGTATACCAGTCTGAAGTGAAGACAGTGGGCTTAGGATGAGCAGTTGTAAAACCAACTGGACAAGGGGCTGAGAGTAGCCAGAGTGGCTGAGCTCCTTGTGAGAGACAGAGCTGAGTGAACTCTGTCTGGAAGAGGGAGTTTTCAGACGGAGTGAAACTCTCTGAGGGAGATTTTGCCAGTGCATCAGGGAATCTCCAAGTACAAACAAGATCACACAAAGACACACTGAGGGGAGAACTGGATTCTGGTGGTCAGCAGGGTTACCCAAGACTCAGACCAGAGGACTAGCTGTGGGGCTGAGATGCATCAGTATTGAGGGGTGCAAGTCCTGGAAGATAGCTAGTGTGAAAGGGTCTGTGAGGGAGAATACTGACACCAATCAGGAGTTCTCTATGTGTGTGTGGAAGAGTGATTGAAGTTTGTTATTTTTATGATTTGGCACTGTCAAAGTTAGGGGAAACATCTGAAGTCACAGCATTCTCAGTGCCCAGAAGGCACAGACAGCCTGTGTGAAGTAGAGTCTAGTGGGACTCTGAAACCTGCCTGGTTTATTGTTTATTTTAAAGATATTCTGTCAAAGTAGTGTTATATTTTACCTCAGCCTGATTCTCTCAGTAATTGAATTATCCTGCCATCCTTCTGCCTGCCAACTGATTTACTTTTTGAATACTGAACAGTTATAATCAATATTATTTCTTCCCTCTTCCTTGCCTTTTGTTACCTAATAAATGTTTTGTGTTGTTTTTTTTTTAACTTTATAACCATCTGATGCCAATTGAGGTGTGAACTGGCAGAGACTGACCAAGAGAGAGATCTTGGGGTTGTGGTAGATAACTCACTGAAAATGTCAAGACAGTGTGCGATTGCAATAAAAAAGGCCAACGCCATGCTGGGTATTATTAGGAAGGGCATTGAAAACAAATCAGCCAGTATCATAATGCCCCTGTATAAATCGATGGTGCGGTCTCATTTGGAATATAGTGTGCAATTCTGGTCACCGCACCTCAAAAAGGATATTATAGCATTGGAAAAAGTGCAGAAAAGGGCAACTAGAATGATTACAAGCTTGGAACACTTTCCCTATGAAGAAAGGTTAAAACGCTTGGGGCTCTTTAGCTTGGAGAAACGTCGACTGCGGGGTGACATGACAGAGGTTTACAAGATTATGCATGGGATGGAGAAGATAGAGAAAGAAGTACTTTTCTCCCTTTCTCACAATACAAGAACTTGTGGGCATTCAATGAAATTGCTGAGCAGTTGGGTTAGAACGGATAAAAGGAGGTACTTCTTCACCCAAAGGGTGATTAACATGTGGAATTCACTGCCACAGGAGGTGGTGGCGGCTACAGGCATAGCCAGCTTCAAGAGGGGGTTAGATAAAAATATGGAGCAGAGGTCCATCAGTGGCTATTAGCGACAGTGTGTGTGTGTGTGTGCGTGTGTGTGTGTATGTATGTATGTGTATATATATATAAATTATTGGCCACTGTGTGATACAGAGTGTTGGACAGGATGAGCCGTTGGCCTGATCCAACATGGCTTCTCTTATGTTCTTATTATTAAGAGTTCTGACAGGATTTCTGGGAGTGTTACTGAGGGACTGAGGGGACGTGACTGGGGAGAAATTTGAAGAGGTTGCCCTTTCGAGTAAGGTTCGAACTTGATTCCTCACACCATCATTAATATATCTAATAATAACAATACTCTTTATTTATATCCCGCCCTCCCCACAAAAGCAGGCTCAGGGCGGCTCACAACACGTATCTGACTGTCTGTTCCCGGGGGACCCAGTTCTACGAAGACATAGTCTTGGCCTGTAACTTCTTCATTAGGTGAATAAACTTCCTATGATTTCACCATTATAGAGGTCATTATTTATGGAGATCGTGCAGTACTTGACACCAGCCAGTATCATGAACCTCCCCACTGCCAGCATGGTTGTCAGCTGAATTCCATGGTCTCTACAAAGGGGTGTCAAACATGCAGTTTGGGGGCCGAATCAGGCCCCCAAAGGGCTCCTATCAGGCTTCCGAGCAACTGGCTGTCATCTGCTTCCTTCTCCTTATATCTTGCTTCCTTCTGCATCACAGGTTGCTTTGCAAGGCTTGCTCAATCACACAGGAGCTACAGAACTATTATCTCCATTGGTTGAGGCTCCTCCCTTGGGGAAGGAGGAAAGAGCCAGAGCTCCCTTTGCCCAGTTCCCTGGATCCCGTGGGAGAAATACAAATAAAGCACCTTTAAGACCAATGAGTGCTAACGTTTTAAGCATGTTTTAAGTTTTAAAAAAAATATATATTTGTGTTTGTGTTCTTTATAAAATTTATATCTCTGCTACCTAACCTTAAATAGGTACACAAATGGTCCGGCCTGACATGACTCGGCCCAACCAGACATGGCCCAGCCCAACAAGGTCTCTTTTATGTCAGATCCGGCCCTCATAACAAATAAGTTCAATGTCCCTGCTCTACAGGATGGGAGAGTGAACTTGGTCTGCCCCCTGGTGGTCAGATCTCTGAGGAGATGGACATGCAAACACCTGCGCTCAACGGCCTGCCAGCCATGGATTGCTGGATGGATGGCCTTACCTTCATACTGCTAGTGCTGGCCCATCTCCTCATAGTAATATCAGGGTCTGTGGTAACTGGACCCATTATTTGCTTGCCTATGGTGGTGGAACGTTGTGTCAAGTCACGGTTGACTTATGGTGACCCTGCAGGGTTTCCTAGGCAAGAGGTGTTCAGAAGTGGTTTGGCATTGCCTGCCTCTGCATTACGACCCTGGTATTCCTTGCAGGTCTCCCATCCAAATACTGTTCAGGGTTGACCCTGCTTAGCTTCCAAGACCTAACGAGATCAAGCTAGCCTGGGCTATCCAGGTCAGGGCCTATAAATATCGCCAAAATGTTGGCATTTGTTGGCATTCTTCCATCCCTATGCTGTACCTAAAAATCCTTCTTTCCAATGTACTCTTAACCCAATTAAAATATCTTGTAGTTTGTTGCTCCATAAAATATACCACACTTCCTTTCCTTTCAAGAATAAGAAGGAATGTTTCCAATAAAGTTACACAGCCTTAACAATGCTTTCTTAGTCACATCTGGTCGAAAGGTCCAAGTCAGATTAATCAGTTTACAGGTTTTTCCATTCCCAGTGTCCGGGGGGGGGGGCGTATTTTAAAAGGATTAGGAAGACCTGCCAGTAAAGTATGATTAGGAATATTATCACCAAATTCTGAATTCAGCACCGCTAGGCTACCTTCCGATACAATCATTTTGGGAACCATGCAAAATAATCTTTGAGTCAGCCTTTATTGGATCAAATCAATCCATGCAAAGGTGCTTGCTTTTTGGTAGTCTGAAAAATGTGGTTCTGTCCCTTCCTGTATAGTTGAAGCTGTGGCCCAAATCACATGCACATTGTAAAGTGCAGGAAAGGTTGGGGTGCAATTGTAAATCAATCTTCTTGCATGGTCATCAATTGTATCAGAAACCTGGCCATAACTCCCTTTCTGTACATTGGGGGAAGAGTTGCTCAAAAGCGCTTTAATTGGCACGTGTGACTTCAACCTTTGTCCTGCCAAATACTCACTAAGACATAAGTCTTTCATTCCTTCCTGGCTGCAGTGTTCATAAATTCAAGAAAAAGCACAGGAAGACTACCCCTAGGACCTTGATTTTTTTTGTAGACATCATCCATTCCTTTTATCTAGCTTTCAGATACCATGAGATATTTCTTTTGGCATGAATCTGCAGTCACATCAATCCTTTGGTATCCCATCCAGTACTTCATGAAAAATGCACATAGCAAGTTCAGACTCTGTTCCGGGCAATGTGATGATACCTCCAATAGTTGTTATGAGGTCTAAAATACACATCTGAAGATGAAACTGGAGTTGGGAAAGCATTTGCAGGGGCATTTTTTACCATCAGCATAAACAGACTAGCCCCAAGGCATAGGACATTGCATTCTCCGTATCACTAATTCTGTTCTGATTATTTAGTTCTGCAGAGCACCTCAGGACCCAAGGCAGGTAACTTTTTCTCCAGCAATTGGTCAGCAATTTTTTTCTCCAGGCCAGTTTGGCAAGAGATCCTGGAGGTTTTTGCCATCTCCTGGGCATGGATCAGGGGTCACTAGGGATATATGTGCGGGGGGCAGGGTTCACTAAATAGCAGAAGCTTCTTTGCATATTAGGCCATGCCCCCTGATCTAGCCAATCATCCAAGAGCTTACAGTAGGCCCTGTAAGAAGAGCCCTGGAAGCTCTTGGAGGATTGGCTACATCAATGGTGTGTGGCCTAATATGCAAAGGAGCTCCTGCTACAAAGTTAGCCCTGGTGGTGTGTGAGGTATTTGCGAAGTTCCTGCACTGTGCAGGGGGATGGATTAGATGACCCTGGCGATCCCTTCCAACTCTATGATTCTATTATTTTGACAGTACAAAAAATATAAAACAATTCTATAAAAACCAGACATTAAAATATCTATAGCCCATTAAGATCATATTAAAAACCAATCCACTAGGCGGGTATCCCCCCTTTCCCCAAGATCAAGCTGCTCCTGAAGTGCTATGGAATATATTTGTCTTGCAGTATTTGTGGAAAGCCAAATGGGTAGGGAGACCCCCTCCCCAACCTCGTTCAGGAATTGGCTTGTTGTTTTCCTTGGATTTTCCGGTTGGCAGTCTATAAGAGGGGGGGAGGAGTGAAACAGCAACTGCCAACACAGCTGCCTGTGTAACCAGAAGTGATATCAATAGCAAGAACTCCATGATTTTTTCCCATAGAGTTTCAGGTAAACCCTAAGTATCTTGCAACCCACTAAAGTCACTTCTGATTGCACAGCTCGAAGTGACAGTGTAATAGTGGCAGGTGCCACTTGTGTAAACCCTGCCTGCCGTTCTCTGGGAAGCTGTTCAACAGACACAGGGTTGTGAAAAAGCTGCTGCAGAGTGTTTATTTGATTTTGACACCGGGAGAGATAAGGCTATCTTACTATATTTGCATTTCCTGTGACTTATCATTTATTCTTGCAATTGTACTTTGCTCAACTTTATTAATGATTTAGAAGAAAGGAACAAAAACTCCCCACATTGTTGATAAAGAGAGCTGATAAAGCACAGATGAACAGAGTGATAAATAACAAAAAGACTTTTGCTATTAAAAGGGACATGCTGCAAGATCATTCTTTTAAAATTACATTATAGGGGGGTGTTGATTTCTCCATAAGCCTCTTGTTAAGGAGTGGGGAATGAAAGCTGGTTCTCCCATGCGCTTAACCACTACATCAAACTGGCTTTCTAGTCACACTTGAAACTGTCCATCGGTGACTATTAACTGCAATGACTGAATACAGCCTCCATATAAATAGTGTGAATAACAGTTTGAATATGCTAACTACCAGTTGCTGAGGGGACAACTGGATAGGAGGCCTATGACCTTCCTGCTCAGCTTCTGAGTTTAATGGACTCATTTTTTGGTCTAGGGTTGTCAATCCCCCCTTGAGGGCAGGGGATCCCCTGGTTTGGAGGCTCTCCATCCACTTCAGGGTTATCAGAAAGTGGGGGAGGGAGGCTGAATGTCCGCTGGGCACTCCATTATACCCTATGAAGACTGGTCCCCTTAGAGTATAATGTAGAATCAATATGTGGGTATCTGGGGCTCTCGGGGGGGGGGGTAGTTGTTGTTTTTTTAAGGTAAAGGCACCAAATTTTCAACATAGCTATTGGTGCCTCTCCTCAACTCCCCCTCCCCAGTTTCAAAAAGATTGGACCGGGGGTCCAGTTATATGGGCCCAAAAAAGTGCTCCCATCCTCCATTATTTCCAATGAAGGGAAGGCATTTAAAAGGAGCATGGACCCTTTAAATGTGATGGCCAGAACTCCCTTTGGAGTTCAGTCCTTCTTGTCACAACCTTGCTCCTGGCTCCACCCCCAAAGTCCCCAGATATTTCCTGAGTTGGACCTGGCAAACCTATTTTGGTCACTGTGGAAGTCTAGGGTTGCCAGGTCTCCCCAGTGGATGGAAGTTTCTCTGCTATAGAGTTTTTACTCAAATTGCTAGAGCATCCCCAATGCAATAGAGCTCTTTGGGGGCAGGGATCCCCCTGGTGGCCAGCTCCATGCTGGCAGGTTGGGGGCCCCAAAACCGGGGGGGGGGAACCCCACCCTCAGGAGGAGGCTGGGAACCCCATTTCAGAACCCCATTTCAGTCTGATCCAGCAAAGCATCCCTATAGAACTACTTTCCATGATACAGCTGAGCTGCCATTGAGTACTGCATGTACAGTGAGTGAACCCAAAAATGAAATGCAGTGTAAAACAAAACATTTATTGGCCCAGGTCCCAACATACGAGTAATTAAAGAGTGGCTGCTTCCCTACGGGGGTTGTGTTTTTCCGTGCTGACAACTGAATGCCCCCACTGTTTTGGGGAACACCCACACAATGTCATGTACGATCCAAGCACCACTAATGGGCCTTGAGCTGAAGAGAAACTTCCTTTGAAATTATCAAAGGTGGCCTGTGGGGTGGCTGCAGTTGGAATGTCCACCCTGATGTTGGAGTGTGTGCCTTTGTGAAGAGATAAAGGATTTCCTGCTGGTAGTTTTCGGACTTTTCAGAATTTTGGAAATGTCGGCTTCTTGGAAGAGCAATTTACACCCGAAACGTGGCTTATCAGATGGCAAACACATAGAGGAAGAATTCTACCTTTGGGACTGACCTGCTTGAGGAGGACTCCATCAGACATGTATTTATGAACATTGAGCAATTTGTGCACTCACAAAGTTGGAGAGACATATTGAGCACGTCTTGCCATTTTAGAGACTGTGAATTACTGGAGTCCCTTCCTCTTTTGAAATTTCTCTTGACTGTATGGTATTGATATGTTTTTTTTACTTTCTGACAGTTTGTTCTTCACATATGGAAAAAATATCCTGAGACAATAGAGACTTTATGATACTGATCTTTTGTTATTGTTTTCATTGATTTTATTGCACGGTTGTTTATTGTGTTATTATAATATAGGGAGGGAGGGCAGACCTAAGCAGGGTTTTTTTTTGTAGTCGGAACTCCTTTGCATATTAGGCCACACACCCCTGATGTAGCCAATCCTCCAAGCGCTTACAAGGTTCTTAGTACAGGGCCTACAGGAGGATTGGCTACATCGGGTTGTGTGGCCTAATATGCAAAGAAGTTCCTGCTACAAAACCCCCCCTGGCATTGCCTTCAAAAGGACAAGAATAAGCTCCACATTTCCCCACCCCTTTTAGCCCTTTAATGGGCTTTCCCTGCCACAGCTGAACTATGATGTAGGCAGGGCTTTTTTTTTTTTTTAGCGGGAATGTACAGGAACATCAGAGGGTGTGGCTTAATATGCAAATGAGTTGTGCTGTCAGGGGGTATGGCCTAATGTGCAAATGAGTTCCTGCTGGGCTTTTTCTACAAAGTCCTGGATGTAGGCATTACACCACAGCTCAGCTGGGCAAGGGGGAACTCTGGACAATGGGGGGAGTGGAAAGGGGAAGAGGCAGCAAACAGGGCAGGCACTGAGTATGCAATCTATAGCCCAGGGGTGTCGAACTCATTAGTTATGAGGGCCAGATCTGACATAAATGACACCTTGTTGGGCCAGGACATGTCTGGCCGGGCCATGTGTGTATCTATTTAAGATTAGGTAGCAGAGATATAAACTTTATAAAGGAAAACACAATTAACTATATATAGTTTTTTTAAAAAAACTTAAAACATGCTTAAAACGTTAGCACTCATTGGTCTTAAAGGTGCTTTCTTTGTATCTCTCACCTGGGATCCAGCCTCCAGGGAACTGGGCAAAGGAAGCTGTGGCTCTTTCCTTCTTTCCCCAGGGGACTGGAGGAAGGGAGGAGATTCAGGCAATAGAAGGAAAAGAGGCTTGGCTCAGTAGCTCTGCTGTACAATTGAGAGAACCTGGAAAAATAAGCTCTGCTTTCCCCCCCCCCCTTCCTCCCCAAGGAAGGAACCTCAGCTAATAGAGAAAATAGAGGTTTTGCTCTGTAGCTCCTGTGTAATTGAGCAAGCCTTGCAAAGCAAACTGTTATGCAGAAGGAAGCGAGCAAGAGAGAAGGAAGCAGATGACAGCTAGTTGCTTGGGGGCATGATAGGCCCCCAGACTGAATGTTTGACACCCCTGCTTCGTGTTCTGCAACAGGTACACTTTTACTCACTCCTGTGTGTATATGGTGTGTGAAAATCATGCACAACAAGGCAGCAAACTGTACGTGTGTGTGTAAATTCTGTTTGCTCTGAAACCCATGAAGCTTCACTCTGTTTGTCTGAAAAGATTTCCAGGAACCCAGATTGGAAGGCCTGGATTAGCCCAAAGTGAGAGCTCCCAGGACAATAACAGGTGTTCTGGCAATAGATGAAAGAGAAATGACTTGCTTCAAGGGCATTGTGACAATTTCCTTCAAAGGAGGAAGCATCTGCAGTCATCACAAAACTGCTACAGAACATGGAAAAATTGTTGCCCAATGAAGAATTGTGTACAGGCAACCTTGGAGTCTTTTTCAGTTCTACAGTGTTTGACTTCAGGTGAACTGCATCACCTCGCTTCATTGTAGTAGAGCCTATAAAAGCGAATGCAACAACAACAACAAAATTGCTGAAAGTACCATTATTTCCCCAGATAAAGGTAAAGGAAAGGTCCCCTGTGCAAGCACCAGTCGTTTCCGACTCTGGGGTGATGTTGCATCACAACATTTTCACAGCAGACTTTTTAATAGGATGGTTTGCCATTGCCTTCCCCAGCCATCTACACTTTCCCCCCAGCAAGCTGGGTACTCATTTTACTGACCTTGGAAGGATGGAAGGCTGAGTCAACCTCGAGTCGCCTACCTGAACCCAGCTTCATTTCCCAGATAGGCAACCACAAATAGTGAACGTGAACAAAATAAAGGCAGATAAGGTATCCTTTTCGCCACAGAAATTGTACCATACTGCTTATAATATTACATCAAAACACCAGATGTACATATCTACACACAGGGCTTTTTAAAAGCAGGAACGTAGTTCCGGCTGGCTTGGCATAAGTGGGTGTGGCCTAATATGCAAATGAGCTTTGCTGGGCTTTTTCTACCAAAAAAGTCCTGTGTGAAACAATTGTGACATCAGGGGGTGTGGCCTAATATGGAAATAAGTTCATGCTGGCCTTTATCCTACAAACAAAGCCCTGTCCACGCACATTTTATTTATAAGTTTTTAATTTTAAAAATATACTACTTCAGTTTCAGCAACTTTTAATGGCATACCAACATACTACTTATTCTGCAAACTTAGGTGGATCATGGAAAGGAGGGCAGGAAGGGCTGTATCAGTGCTTAGTTCTTGTGGCTCTTTCTTACACGCCGAAGGAAATGCAAGTCAGGGAAACTGGAGTCAGTCAGCAATTTTTTCCTAGACCAGTTTGGCCAGGGATACTGGAGGTTTCTGCCAACTTCTGGGCATGGAGCAGGAGTCACTGAGGCTATGTGTTGGGGGGAGGTATTTGTAAATTTCCTGCACTGTGCTAGATAACACTGGAGGTCCCTTCCAATTCTATGCATTGAGGAAGACTCAACATGGGTTCTGTAAGGGAAGATCTTGTCTCTGCTTCCCTTCCCTGTAAGGGAGGATCTTGTCTCACTAACCTCTTAGAGTTCTTGGGGGGTTTTTGGCCACTGTGTGACACAGACTGTTGGACTGGATCAGCCATTGGCTTGATCCAACATGGCTTCTCTTATGTTCTTATGATTCTATTCTAATATTACATTAAAACACCAGATGGACCTATCTATTCAAAAATCCAGCAGGACTCTGAAGAGGTTTTTTTGTTGTTCAGTCGCACAGTCGAGTCTGACTCTTTGCGACCCCATGAACAAAGTCACGCCAGGCCCTCCTGTCTTCCACCATCCTCTGAAGTCTGCTCAAATTCATGTTTGTTACATCAGTAACACTGTCCAGCTATCTCATCTTTTGCCGTCCCCTTCTTCTTTTGCCTTTTGTCTTTCCTAGCATCAGGATCTTCTCCAGGGAGTGCTCCCTTCTCATTTGGTGGCCAAAGTATTTGAGCTTCAGCTTCAGCATCTCACCTTCCAGGGAACAGTCAGGGTTGATTTCCCTTAGGACTGGCTGATTTGATCTTCTTGCAGTCCAAGGGACTCTCAAGAGTCTTCTCCAGCACCACATCTCAAAAGCATCTATTCTTCTGTGCTCGGCCTTCCTTATGGTCCAGCTTTCACAGCCATACATTACTACTGGGAATACCATTGCTTTGACTAGACAGATTTATGTTGGCAGGGTGATGTCTCTACTTTTTATTATACTGCCCAGGTTCGCCATAGCTGTCCTTCCAAGGAGCAAACGTCTTTTAATTCCATGGCTACAGTCACCATCTGCAGTGATCTTGGATCCCAGAAATGTGAAGTCTGTCACTACTTCCATGTCTTTCCCTTCTGTTTGCCAAGGTGTGATGGGGCCAGATGCCATGATCTTAGTTTTTTTGATGTTGAGTTTGAAGCCTACTTTTGTGCTCTCCTCTTTCACCCTCAACAAGAAGTTCTTTAGGTCCTCCTCACTTTCTGGCATTAGAGTAGTGTCATCTGCATATCTGAGGTTGTTGATGTTTTTCCCAGCAATCTTAATTCCAGCTTCTGCTTCATCCAGGCCAGCATTCCGCATGATGTACTCTGCATATAAATTAAATAAGCAGGGTGACAATATACATCCTTGTTGAACTCCTTTTCCTATTCTAAACCAATCAGTTGTTCCATATCCCGTTCTGACAGTTGCTTCTTGACCCTTAGGTTTCTCAGGAGACAAGTGAGGTGGTCTGGTACTCCCATCTCATTAAGGACTTGCCACAGTTTGTTGTGATCCACACAATCAAAGGCTTTAGCGTAGTCAATGAAACAGAAATAGATGGTTTTCTGATACTTCCGTGCTTTCTCCACAATCCAGTGAATGCTGACAATTTGATCTCTAGTTCCTTGAACAAACCCAGCTTGAACTTCTGGTAGTTCCCTATCGACATACTACTGAAGCCTAGCTTATAAGATCTTTAACATGACCTTGCTGGCATGTGAAATGAGTGCAATGGTGTGATAGTTTGAACATTCCTTGACATTACCCTTCTTTGGGATTGGAATATAAACTGATCTTTTCCAATCCTGCGGCCACTGTTGTGTTTTCCAAATCTGTTGACATAATGTGTGCATCACTTTAACAGCATCATCTTTTAGGACTTTGAATAGCTCAACTGGGATACCATCATCTCTGCTTGCTTTGTTGTTAGTAATGCTTTCTAAAGTCCATTTGACTTCACACTCCAGGATGTCTGGCTCAAGGTCATTGATTTCACTGTCATGGTTGTCCAAGACATTGAGATCCTTCTTGTATGATTCTTCTGTGTATTCTTGCCACCTCTTCCTGATCTCTTCTGCTTCTGCTAGGTCCCTACCATTTTTGTTCTTTATCATAGCCATCTTTACACGAAACGTTCCCTTGATTCTCCAGTTTTCTTGAAGAGATCTCTTGTCCTTCCCCATTCTATTATTTTCCTCTATTGCTTTGCATTGTTCCTTCAGGAAGGCCTCCTTATCTCTCCTTGCTGTTCTCTGAAAATATGCATTCAGTTGGGTGAATTTTTCCTTTTCACCTTTGCCTTTCGCTTTCCTTCTTTCCTCAGCTACTTGTAAAGCCTCATCAGACAGCCAGTTTGCCTTCTTGCATTTCTGTTTCTTTGGGATGGTGCTGATTGCTGCCTTCTGTACAATGTAACAAACCTCCATCCATAGTTCTTCAGGCACTCTGTCTATCAACTCTAGTTCCTTAAACCTATTCTTCATCTCCACTATATATTCATAAGGGATGTGATCAAGGTCAAACCTGAATGGCCTAATGGCTTCCCCAGTTTTCTTCAGTTTAAGCCTGAATTTTTTGATGAGTAGCTCATGATCTGAGCCGCAGTCAGCTCCAGGTCTTGTTTTGCTGACTGTACGGATCCTCTCCATTTTTGACCTCAGAGTATATAATCAGTCTGATTTCTGTGTTGCCCTTTAGGTGATGTCTACATGTAGAGTCGCCTTTTAGGTTGTTGGAAGAGGGTGTTCGCTATGACCAGCTTGTTCTCTTGACAAAACTCTATTAGCCTTTGCCCGGCTTCATTTTGTTCTCCAAGGCCAAACTTGTCAGTTGTTCCGGTTACCTTTTGACTTCCCACTTTGGCATTCCAGTCGCTTATGATGAGGACATCTTTTTTTGGTGTTAATTCTAGAAGGTGTTGTAAATCTTCATAGAACTGGCCCACTTCAGCCTCTTCTGTATCAGTGATTGGGTCATAGACTTGGATTACTGTGATACTAAATGGTTTGCCTTGGATATGGACTGAGATCATTCTGTCATTTTTGAGATTGTATCCCATTACTGCCTTCCTCACTTTGTTAACTATAAAGGCCACACCATTTCTTCTACGGGACTCTTGGCCACAATAACAGATGTAGGGATCCTCTGAGTTAAATTCATCCATTCCCGTCCATTTTAGTTCACTGATTCCCAAGATGTCGGTGTTCAGTCTTGCCATCTCTTACATAAGAACATAAGAGAAGCCATGTTGGATCAGGCCAACGGCCCATCCAGTCCAACACTCTGTGTCACACAGTGGCAAAAAATTTTATATATACACACACACTGTGGCTAATAGCCACTGATGGACCTGTGCTCCATATTTTTATCTAAACCCCTCTTGAAGGTGGCTATACTTGTGGCCGCCACCACCTCCTGTGGCAGTGAATTCCACATGTTAATCACCCTTTGGGTGAAGAAGTACTTCCTTTTATCCGTTTTAACCTGTCTGCTCAGCAATTTCATCTTGTTTGACAACATCTAGCTTACCTTGATTCATAGATCTTGCATTCCATGTTCTGATGCAGTATTGTTATTTGCAGCATCGGACTGTTCTTTCACCATCAGACACATCCACAGTTGAGCGTCCTTTTGGCTTTGGCCCAGCCATTTCACTCTTTCTGTGGTTACTTGAATGCTCTTCCCCAGTAGCATATTGGGCACCTTCTGACTTGAGGGGCTCATCTTCCAGCACCACATCTTTTAGCCTTTTGTTACTGTTCGTGGGGTTTTCTTGGCAAGGATACTGGAGTGGTTTGCCATTTCCTTCTCCAGTGGATCATGTTTAGTCTGAGTTCTCAGCTGTGGCCTGTCCATCTTGGGTGGCCCTGCATGGCATAGCCCACAGCCTCATTGAACTGTGCAAGCCCTCTCGCCACGACAAGGCAGCAATCCATGAGAGGGTCTGAAGAGGTAGCAATAGAAATATTCTAAATATCCAAAAGTTTGCCATTCCTGTGTGTGTCTGTGTGTGTGAAGTACCATCAAATTGCTTCCCACTTAAGGCAACACTATGAATTAACGACCTCCAGAATGTCCTATCCTTAGCAGCCTTGAGGGCCATAGCTTCCTTTATTGAGTCACTCCAGTACATTATAAATAAACCAAGTTTTTCTACAAAAGACAACATTAATTTCATTAAAGTAGCTAACTTCCAGACCTGATAGATTTGAGTCCAGCAGCACCTTAGTGTGCTCAGATTGATGAAGGGAGCTTTGAGTCACAAATGTTTCCTGAAGCTCTTGTTGGTCTCTGAGCAGGGCCACTAGGCAAACTAGGCAATTGCCTAGGGCGCTGGCCTTCTGGGGGCACCAAATTGAGTGCCCCCCATGCGACTTGAGTTTTTTTTAAAAACAAATTTTATTTAATGCTTGCAATTACAACCATGACTTGGTGACATTATCAGTGCAGGGAGGGGTACCAGAAGTTAACCTTGCCTAGGGTGCCAGACAGTCTAGGGCTGGCCCTGTCTCTGAGGTGCTGCTGGACTCAGCTCCAGTTCTACTGCAGACCAACATGGCTCCCTTCTGAAACCAGGAGTGGCCAAACGTACTTAACATAAGAGCCATGTAGAATAAACATCAGATGTTTGAGAGCTGCAGGAAGGAAGGAAGGAAGGAAGGAAGGAAGGAAGGAAGGAAGGAAGGAAGGAAGGAAGGAAGGAAGGAAGGAAGGAAGGAAGGAAGGAAGGAAGGAAGTTCTTTTTGCAAAACTAGGAGGGAGCTATTGTGTTTGGTTCCACCTCTGGTGCCACCATTCAGGGTTTGGCTCCACCTTCTGTGGCAGCCATTTTAGGGTGTTATCCTCCTCTTAAAATTCTGAGATGCTCACAGAGGTTGGTGACCCTTGCTCTATACGATCTGACAAAACAGCAAAAGGATTGCAAAAGAGGGCATAGAGATTGAAGAGAGTAACTTTTAAAGCATTCTTTGCTGTAGAATATGTTAAAATGATGCTGATACCAGAATAACTGCTACTAGAGAGGGAGTCTGAAGAACTGGGTCAAACTGAAGTCACAAGAAGAGATGCAGTGCTAGGGCTATTTGCCAAATATGAAAAGTAAGAAGTCATCTGGTCCAGACATCATGCACCAATAGGTTCAGAAATGTGAAACTGATCGTTTCCCAACCAAAATATGCAACTAGTCATGAAAATTGGCCAGGGGATTGGAACGTCTTGCCTGGATGATTTACATCAACCTTAGCCATTTTAATCATATTGTTAATGTGATACATCCTTTAAATAGCCTGGTTCCTCCGAGAATTTGGCCAGCCAGAAAATTAATGACTGGTGCAGAAGCACAAAACTACCTTTCAGATATTCATTTAACCTCCAGCAAAGCAACAGACACAAAAGCCCTTTAAGTTCTTTGGACAAAAGCACAGCTTCTGACAAACTACTAATGATGCTAAGAAAGTGCAGAATCCCACAGAATTCCATCCACCCATAAAAAAATGGAGAAACAGAAAAAAGGAAGCAACTTAGTGCTGGACTTTCACTTCCAGGCCTCAGATTCAGCAGGAGCTCACAGGAGCACAGCTCCTGAACCTTCCCCCTCCTCCTCCTCACCTACCTTGTCCATTGAACAGTAGGTGCAATGGCATAACAATCCCTGGATTAGAAGAGCGGGCAGCCAGCCAGCTGCCAGGGGCTTTGCCATGCCCCCAGCAGCCCTCATTAACCCCTGGAGAAGCCCGTGCCACCTTTTCTCCACTTCTTATGTGATTTTGGGCGGTGGGTGGCTTGCTGGCCTTTTGACCTGGTGTGTGTGTGTGTGTATGTGGGGGGGGCAGGAGAACCCCAGGCAAGTGAGGCCTGCTTGGGCTGGCTGGATTTCTAGCCAGGCCAAGCAGGCCTCGCTTGCCCAGGGCTCTCTTTTCTTGCATCGGGTTGCTTTTGACTGGAGGGCAGTGGCATATGCAAATGAGTTATGCTAATGAGCTCCACCACCTATTTTTCTACAAAATGACCCCTGTTCACATCTAGGTATCTATATACACTTCTGTACTGCCTAGTTCTTGAACTGGCTGATATCCCCCTCTGTTTATCTTCTTTCCATTGATCTGCATTTTCCTAATCATAACACTGTTCCCTCCACTAGAATTTTTGGGATCACAGCCTATGCTTGCCTAATGAAGGACTGTCGAGAAATTGGTTGCACCTCACAATTTCTGGAAGAACATGTGTGGAGAAACGCCATCTTAGTTGGGAGGGAACATGAAACTGCTAGGCAGGCTTTGGGGCCTAGCCTTCCCTTCACTCCCCCCTCCCTTCCGGAGTTAAACCATCAACTCTAGGGGGAGAGCCTCCTAGAGGGGCAGGAAGTTATTTTGTTTTATTGGAGTGAGGCGGGAAAAGTCGAGTTCTCAGCTGGTCCTCAAAGAGAGAGGTTGTCAGTCTGTGGGCTCCTGACTGTGGGAGAGGCCTACTCAAGAGGAAGAGGACCCCAGGCAGTCAGACCGAGTAAGTAATTCCCAAGGTAGGGCAAGTTTACACCAGGGACGAGAGGATGCGTTTAAATCCACCTTTTATTTGTCCTTCTTGTTGCTGATCAGGTGCTGTGCTAAACTTTTACATGTAACTGTTTTTGTTTTTGTTTTTTTCTTTCTCTTCTTATTAAACATTTTTACTGTTTTGAATGCTGGCAGTCAAACTCTGTACCACATAGATCCCCAACCGCTTAGACCACGCTGCTTTATGAAGGGGGCCCCGGGGAAGGGGAAAGGCATGCAGTTGGATAAGGTGCCAATCCTCCAGGGGTTCCCCGAAGAAGTGCTGTGGTCTCTGTGATACCCAAGTACAGGGTGGCAGAGGACCTTGAGGCCTGGCCTCATAGCTGGAGAGGGGGATTGGGAGTCCTGTTCCTCTCAATCTGAACCCCTAGACTGAGCAGGTGGTGGCAGCGAGCCCAAGTGGCTGGAGGAGAAATAGCTCCCTCCAGGAGTTGGCAACTCAATAGGGAGTTGACGGGACCGGGTCTGAAGGAAGAATCAGGCCGGTTACGTCACAACATGTTTTTAGCAGAGAGCTTTAAATTTGATCGTATGGGGGATGGATAAGTACCTAAATGAGTACGAGTTAAGCAAGGACTCGGGCATTACATAAAAGACTGGGGGAGTTATAAGGAAGCCTAAAAATGCCAGTGGAGAGCATCCGAAAAAAGCCTGAATTGAGACAGTAATAGACATTGGTTTGGATCCCACAGAACTGATCCTCAGAGGACTTTCAGAGATCCCCCCTTCCTGAGCTAGTCTTCTCACTCCTCTCCTCGTGCTGTTCCATGGGGCCCTCACCCAGTAGCAGTATTTTGGGCTCAGGAATAGCCAAAGAACTGTGAACTTCAAGAACACTGACTGTAATAAATGTAGATAAATACTAAATAAGATTGCCTGAGGCAAGGTATATTATAAACAATGCAGAAAGCAGGTTTACATAGAGAGAGGCAAATCTGCAAGTCTGTGGGTCCCAAGTCATGAATAGATTTATAAGTAAGAGACAGTTTCTTGAATTGAGCCCAGAAATAACAGGAAGCCAATGAAATTTTTGAGATAGGCATAGAGCAGGGATGGCCAAAATTGCTTAATGTAGGAACCACATAGAAGAAATGTCAGATGTTTGAGAGCCACAAGACATGACCAAATATTACACACGTCTTTATTAAAACTCTTAATTTTTTCTTTGCACAGAAAGATAAAACACATATGTGTGTACTTTACAATAGAACCATGCTAGGAGATTTTTAAAATTTGTTTTATTGTGAGCCTTATTGGGACAAAAACTGGGAATCAAAAGCTGGGAATAACAGTCCCCATAAAACCAGCATAGGGAAGGTTAGGGAATTATTTTTTGGCACCAGTGGGAGAAGAAAACACACATGTATCATATAAATCACTGAACACCATTTGCATCATTGTGCATCACTCTTTGCCTTGACACAGCTCTTACAATACCTATGAAATTAAGGGGGAACTCTGCACCACCCTCTTTAATTCCATCCCTCCCTCCAGTGGCTCCCTTGGCTCTTGCGCTCTCTTTCCCCTCTAATTCTCTAGGCAACCTCTGTGGTGGAGGAAAGAGCTTGCAAGCCTATTTCACCCTCCTCTCCCACTTCACACATGTTGAGAATAGTTATGGTTAACCTATGGGTTAGCGCTCGGAGGCTGACTGAGGTCCCAATGTTAAACATGCATACTTGAGAGTAAGCCTGCATTAAGTTCCTCCTAGATCTCCAGGAGCCGCACAATATGTGTGAAAGAGCCACATGCGGTTTCCAGCTGCAGTTCGGCCACCCCTGGCATAGAGGCTTAGAGCCTCTGAATGAATTCCATTCATGCTAGAAATGAAGTGTGATCCACAGCAGAAACTCTTCCAATAACATTTCTGTTTGTGGAAGATCAATGGTCTTCAGCAGGCCCTTCTGCAAATGGAAATTCTGTTGGAAGAAGGAGTGCACTTTGTGGTAGGTACTATCTATTGTGCATGGAACTTGTTCATACATTCTAAGCCAGTGTGCTTGCAGAAATCAGTACCTGCCTACAGAGTTTTGTGTAGTTGAAATTGCTACGTTACCTTCATAGGCAGCCCCTCATAGTAAGTACGACAGTGCTGCAACCTAGATGCATGGGAGGCAAGTCCTGCAGTCAGACATCCATTTTTATCCAACATAGCAGCAGATGCCTGTCGGATTTAAGGTGCATGTCCAGACTGCAACATCTGGGAGTAGTCAGTGAGTCAAGAGTGACCCGTCATGCCCCAACTTACTGTTGGAATTTTTTCATGGTGAGGAAAATCCAATCTTAAATGCTTGACGACAGACCACAAGTGGATCTTTCCTCTCTGATTGCTCCAGCATCATCTACCCATCGCAAACGTCTCTACCTAAAGTTCCAGCGAGGGATTTTTTTTTGTAGCAGGAACTCCTTTGCATATTAGGCCACACACCCTTGATGTAGCCAATCCTCCTGGAGCTTACAGTAGGCCTTGTAAGAAGAACTCTGTAAGCTCTTGGAGGATTGGCTACATCAATCAATCAATCAACATTTTATTTATATCCCGCCCTCCCCGCCGAAGCAGGCTCTGGGCGGCTAACAACATCAAATACAATAGATTATACAATAAATATTTTAAAACAGTATCTAGCTTTAAAACAGTCTAATTTAAAATTTTAAGATTAACATTCTGCTGCTATTTCCAATAAGCATGATGGCGAAAATCACTTAGGCGAGTCCCTCTGTCATTTAATCGGTAAAGGCCATCCCCAAAAGGATGGTCTTGCAGGCCCTGCGGAACTGTTCAAGGTTCCGCAGGGCCTGCACTTCTTCCGGGAGCTGGTTCCATAGGTGTGGAGCTATGACAGAGCTATGGCTCGCATATGAGTACTCTGCAGTCTTGCCTCCTTCGGCCCGGGGATGGTCAGTTGGTTCTTCCCTGCTGACCTCAGTGCTCTCAGGGGTGTATAGACTAATATCCAAAGGAGTTTCTGCTACCCAAAAAGCCCTGGTTCTGGCTCCTTGAAATCCTCCCCCACCATGTTAGCAATGATACGTACGAGGAAAGCTTTCTTATAAATGCTAAAATGCACCTCTAACGACCCTGCCTGCTTGCATATGAAAAATCAAGGAGCACACATAAACTTTCCCTTGATCAGTAAGGGTTTCACAGTGGGCAGCTCAAAGCAGTTGGGATTCGCTGTGACTCGTTGTTTGCGTACTTGATGGCCTTTGCTGTGTAATGTGTGAAACGTCAAATTCTTTAGTGGACAACTACAGGCTTCATCACAATCCATGCTAGTGCTTGCTTCCCCCAGTGTTTTATAAACTGTGCAGCCTTGCATGCATACACAGTCTCATCTTGACAATTAAGACTAAAAGGATATGAGAGGTTGGAGATCAGAGACTGGGGAGGGACGGTGGCTCAGTGGTAGAGCATCTGCTTGGTAAGAGATGGAGAGCCAGTTTGGTGTAGTGGTTAAGTGTGCGGACTCTTATCCGGGAGAACCGGGTTTGATTCCCCACTCCTCCACTTGCACCTGCTAGTGTGGCCTTGGGTCAGCCATAGCTCTGGCAGAGGTTGTCCTTGAAAGGGCAGCTGCTGTGAAAGCCCTCTCAGCCCCACCCACCTCACAGGGTGTCTGTTGTGGGGGAGGAAGGTAAAGGAGATTGTGAGCCGCTCTGAGACTCTTCGGAGTGGAGGGCGGGATATAAATCCAATATCTTCTTCTAAGCAGAAGGTCCCAGGTTCAATCCCTGGCATCTCCAACTAAAAAGGCTCCAGGCAAATAGGTGTGAAAAACCTCATCTTGAGATCCTGGAAAGCCGCTGCCAGTCTGAGTAGACAATACTGACTTTGATGGACCAAGGGTCTGATTCAGTATAAGGCAGCTTCATATGTTCATATGACTGGATCCATCACTTTAAAATTCCTACTCATAGTAGACCTGATGGAGGAGGGATTGGATTGGGATAGCAGCACTGCTGTAAGGAACATCTGTGTATGTTTTCCCTATTGGGCCAAGCAGCTCAGAAAGGGGGGAATGTGTGGAAGGAAAATGGCATGCAAATAAAGTGTGACCTCCTGATACCACAGTCCGAGCTACTATTAATAGAAGTTTAAATAGAAATGTGAGTTATTTTTATGGATCTCAAACAACTTGCCTGGACGTGTCCTGCTTCTCTTTGCCTATCTGTGGCTTATAAAGTCCCCTTTACATACACATGCAAATCAGGATCGTGCATGTATCATTGGGAAGTCTAACCTTTAAAAAAAAATGTTGCTCACAGTCTACACTTTGAACCAAAGAGGTTAGCGCAATGTTGCCAAAGGGAATGAACACCAGTAATCAGCATGAATGGCACTGAGGAAAGACAGCAGAGTGACTGAATTAATGCATTTGGCCTCTAATGACTCCTGCTGGAAATCATCTCAGGGCTGTGATAAAGTCATCTCTTCTTCCTTCAGCTACCACTTCCAACACACACCATGTCATTAATTCTGCTTTGGAGGCCAGAAAGAGCTGGAGAGAACAAGAGTTATCTTCTGATTAACTGTGATGAACAACCATGCATGCTATTTTTAAAGAAATGATGTGTTACAGAACGGTCTTTGGAAAAAGTATGTCAGCTTTTGAGCTACACAAGACTGTTCAGAAGGATTTTTTTTTTAATTTAGAAAAGCTATTTAATGACATGTTTTATGCAACTTTTGGATTATCCCATGTCAAAATGTTGTTACTTTTCCTTTGTCTAAATGATTCCACCGGGAATAACTAGGGAAATCAGATGACCAAGAAAAAACATTGGAAGAATAACCGCTAAATTAAAGATGACAGACAAGGAGGAGATGGATGTGAAGTTTTAAAATGCCGTTCAAAGTGGCTGACATCAATAAATTAACAAACACAAATAACTCTTAGCATTTCAGTGTGTTTCACGAGCATTGTTGCGTGCAAGAAAACAGAAATGAGAAAAGAAATGAAAAATGAGATAGGCGCAGACTGTCACAACAGAGGCATACAAAGCAGAGCACAATCAGATCAAAACCATTTTAACCAAAAGCCTGAGGCAGGTTTGAAAGGGCAGATTCAAAATAGGCAAGCCCAACTGCAAGCCAAGCAAATTTTTTAAAGTTTTGACTGGTATCAAAAATGCTAACAAAGAAGGGCGCCTGCAAACAACTGTCTCCCTTTTCTCCTGAATTCTAATGCAGCAACATGTTTTATCACTCTGTTGTTGAGGATTAGGCTCCATAGATCAAATCTGAAAAGGAAGTGCGAAGGTTAAAACAGGGCCAGTTCCAGATTTTGGCAAGCCTCGGGCAGAAAGTTCCTGGGGGCTCCTTCCCACCCACTCGCCTGTGTGTCTCACTACATTCCTCCTTATTGTGCTCACAAGTCCTCCAGCTGCTCACAGACACCTGCATTGCCAGCAGCCCTTACCCTGATGGCACTGTGCACTGTTTGCAGCTGGATGCATGGGTAGGGAGGCACTCATGAATGACCCGAGTCAGCTGCACTCAGCCCTGCCGGAAGCTGATGCCTGCCCTGGGTTAGAAGATGAAAACTCATATCACTAGGTGGCTTGCACAACTTCATGACAATGGTTGCGTTCTAGATTTGTGATTCAAAAGCAACCAAGTGGTTGTCTTGCTACTATTGTCATTGCTAATGAATGGTCAGTTATTAAAAGCATACGCATGTGTCCACATATATAGTCAGACCTATTTACCCTGTGGTGCAGACTGGTCAAGCATGGTTCTGATGTTCCAACACGCAAGCTTTAGTCTTTGCACACTTTGTGAGGCAGGTGCATGCCTTTTCTTTGTTGTTATTTTTTGACCGCAAGTAAGGATGCCCGTTGACCGCGGCTAGCCAACTGGGGGGGAGGAGACGAGCTTTGTTTAGGCCACCTTTTCTAGGCCCCTCTCCATGTGGAGCAAGCTGTGCTGTCCCTAGATAAGGCTGCTTGGTCGTTCAGGGTGCTGCCGAAAAATGCTTTCGTCTCCGGGTTAGCATCAGGCGACCAATACCCTGAACCGCCTACATGCAGGATCGGGACTGCGGCTTCCAGTGGCACCTTCCACCTGCCGTTTCGCCCCTTGCCCATCGCTGCAGGACTTGATGCGTTGTGGGTTGTGTATGTAGATATGCCCTTCAGGCCTGCGCAGGCCTGGGCCTAATCTTGTCTCCCTGTTAATGAAAGATAGGTACCAATGGAAAGATGTCTACAGAACTGGAATGCGACCTTGGATAAAAGCAACATTGTGGTCTGGGAATAATTCAAAGACTTTTAGGTGGCAGAAGTTCAGGCAGGAGAACTGATGGGCTGTTAACCTGTAACCTATATCTGAACTGCGACTTTCAGTTATTGTCAGTCTGGCAAGACAATAGTCTTGCATGCGCATGCACATGCTACCAGTGTTTACTAAATGATTCTTCATTAAAAGCTTCTTTTGCATTTGCTCAAAGAGTCTTGATGTGTGACAGATTCTGGGCCAGGCCAGTGCGTAGGAGTAGGTGGAGTAGGCGGTGGCCTCAGGTGCTACCCCGCCTGGGGGCGCCACCAGGCACCCCCTTACCCACGCAGAGCGCTCTTCCGACCGTGCCTTGAAGGCAGGATCGGAGGAGCGCTTTCCCCCCTGCAGTCAGCTCAGCGCGCTGTTTTAGCAGGTCTGGTCGCTTTCGGGTTCAAAGTGGCCAAGCAGCATCTTTGGAAGGTGCCGCTCAGCCCCTTTTAACCTGAAAGTGACCAGTGCCACTAAAACAGCACGCTGAGCTGACTGCAGGGGGAAAGCGGCAGTGTGGCAGCACTGTTGTGAGCCGCCCGTCGCTCTCTCCTCCCTGCCGCCCTGCACGAGGGAGCTTGGGGGGGGGGGGGCGGAGCAGGGGGTTGCCTCTAGCAGAGCCCAGAAACCACGAGGCTTTCAGGCTTCAGCATTCTCCAATTGCAGAGAATGCTGAGGTTTGAAAGCGCAGAGGCTTCAAAGCGCTGCTGTTTGTTTCTAGGCGCTGAAGGGAGGAGGGGGAATGGTGCTCCTGACAGACGTGATGACATCCTGGTGCGCATGTGTGCAAAGTGCACACACGGAAATTTCCCCCTTTGCGAGGGAGTGGGTGTACGTTGGGGTTCTGCCTCGGACAGCAGAACCCCATGCACCGCCCCTGTTCTGGGCAAAACCTGACAGCACCTCCAGAAGGATATGGTATACAAGTCAAAAATCAGCTGAATTTCAATGACAGCTACTGACATTCTCCCTTGGAAGGACTGGCTTTTAGACAAACTAAATAATACATAATCATCAATCTGAACTGTTTCACCCAATCTTTCATGTTGAGTTATATAGCTGTTTGAAGCTACTGAAATCAGAAATGCATTATTAAAATGATTGTATATTTACTGAAGCTTGGGAAATTCACCAAAGTCTTTGCAGCCTGCACATCTGTCTTTAAAACCAACTTCTTCTGTCAAACTTGACACAACTTCTAAGCCACCCCCACCCCATCCCTTAATGAAACTTCTACTCACTACATGTAACTGAAATCAACACAGATTCCTCTCCTGTTTTAGCCCCACTTCCTTTCAGGTCTTTAGGTTGGATCCAATGGAAATGTATGCTTAGGATGGTTTTTGCAGATTCCCCACACCTAGGATTACGAAGTCTATGTCGGAAAATACCTGGAAACTTCTGGGATGGATTCAGGAGAGGGCAGGCTGGGGAGGGGAGGGGCCTCAGCATGGTGCAATGCCATAGAGTCCACTCTTCAAAGCAGCCATTTTCTCCAGGGGAACTGATCTCTGACAGCTGGAGATCAGTTGTCAAAGCGGGAGATCTCCAGGCCTCACCTGGAGGCTGGCAACCCTACCTTCACCCTTGGCCCACACTAGTCTGATCTCATCGGAACTTGGAATCTAAGCAAGGTAGGCCCTTGGAGACCACCAAGGAAATCCAGGGTTGTGACACAGAGGCAGGCAATAGCAAGCTACCTCTGAATGTCTCTTGCCTTGAAAACCTACCGGGTCACCATAAGTCAGCTGCAACTTGACATACTTCCCACCCCATCCCCTCCTGTGGCAAATTTCCAGCTCTTTCCGGTTCCCCATGAGCAGTGTTATGTATTTGCTGCGTTATGTATTTGCCGTGTTATGTATTGCATCTCACTGGGTTATTACTGCCTGAGCTTGAGACAGGCACTCCTTGCAAACCAGGATCCTGAAGCCTGGAAGAACTGGTCAATTAGGATGCTAGGCATGTAACAACTTGTAACAAAGAGATGCAAATTAAGAATTCTGGTGTGAGCCAATAGGAGTAACTGTTGCCTGCTAGTGGGGCATGGTTAACCATGGCCAGAGTGTATATAACGAGTGAAGTGTCTGTACCGTTTGTGACTGTTTCTTCTTGCAATAAGGACCTTTTTCGCACACAGCTTACCTCGCAGTCACAATCCTGTTCCCTCCGCAGCGTCTGTCGGATTTCCCACCATCTGCGCTGGAGTTACAGGAAGTGACGCGGCTTTTGCGTAGCAAACGTAACCTGGGTTTTAGCGGCTTATGTTTGCTACGCAAAAGCTGTGGCACTTCCTGTAACTTCAGTGCAGATGGTGGGAAATCCGACCAGACGCTGCGGAGGGAACAGGATTGTAACTGCGAGGTGAGCTGTGTGCGAAAACGGTCAAAGTGTTCTTGCTTGATTCAGAGCTGGCTGAACTAACTTTACAATAAGCAGCACTTCAGGGAGAATCTGGGGGCGGGTAGTCCCATTCCACTGACTGAAATCCCTTCCATCAGTGGGAATTTTGCACAGAATACAATTCTTTGTAACCACTTTTTTAGATTGTAAATTCATTCCAGCATAGTATTCCGTCTTGTATTTTGTAAAACACCATCCACATCAATAGTGGAACATCAACAAATTATTTATTAAAATATTTATACCTGTTCTTCCCATGTAGCGTTTCCCCCAAGAAAATGCCTGCAGCTTAAACCCCAATAAAGGGCCTTGCAAAACTTTACAGTGCTTCCTAGAAACTTCCAAAGATGGTGCCCCCTCACCTCCTTGGGGAGCCACTTCCACAGGACAAACACATGTGCAGTGCAGAGATGCTGAACTCATTTGTTATGAGGAATGGATCTGACATAAATGTTACTTTGTCAAGGCAGGCCATGTGTGCCACAAAATATAATGCCAGGTACTGGAGAGATAACCTTTATAAAACCTATTAATATTATTTTTTTACTCAAAGTACAAACAAAGGCAACTGATTCCTAGGAGTCAGGTCTTTTGGGGGTAGAAAAAGGCCAGCAGGAACTCATTTGCATATTAAGTCACACCCCTGATGGCACCATTGTTTCACACAGAAAAGGCCCAGCAGGAACTCATTTGCATATTAGGTCACACCCACTGGTGCCAAGTCAGCTGGAACTACGTTCCTGGGCTTTCCTGCTCAAAAAAGAAAAAGCCCTGCTAGGAGTTAAAGTTTACTGAGGAATCCACAAAGGGGAAGGCCTGACAGAGAGGCTCTTTCCAAAACCTCCAACGAACACTTTTTTCTTCCTGTGACTCCTTTTCCTTCCTAGACTGAGAATAGGTGTGGGGGAGGTCTTTGTACCCCACCCTCCCCAACACTCACTCTGTCTCCACAGCTGTTCAGACATACGATGATGACATTGCCACCCCTTTCCCCCGTCTTTGCTCCACTCACTTCCAAGCCAGGATGTCTTTCCCCCCTCAGAACAACATGCACAGGACAGCCAGGTTGCTTCCCAATCTAGGCACTGGCCCTCATCCTCCTTCTCTCCCCTGCTGGCCCCGCCCTGTCTCTGACTTCACTGCCACCCCCCCCCCCCCATATTTTACCTCAGCCTCACAATCCTTCTGCCTAGCAATTTCCTTTCTACTTCTTGACAGCTTCAATCACACAACGAGAAGAAAATGATATTGGATTTATATCCCGCCCTCCACTCTGAATTTCAGAGTCTCAGAGCAGCTCACAATCTCCTTTATCTTCCTCCCTCACAACAGACACTCTGTGAGGTGGGTGGGGCTGAGAGGACTCTCACAGCAGCTGCCCTTTCAAAGACAACCTCTGCCAGAACTATGGCTGACCCAAGGCCATTCCAGTAGGTGCAAGTGGAAGAGTGGGGAATCAAACCCGGTTCTCCCAGATAAGAGTTCGTACACTTAACCACTACACCAAACTGGCTGTCTTCATACACCTCACTGCATGCACCGCTCACCTCCCAAGCAGCTCCTGCCTTTCATTCCTCATACTAGTTGCTGATGGGTTGGATAAGAGTCCTGAGTGGACCAATTCCCTCCCCTGGGCCATATGCTTGACATCCCTTTGTCCAGAGGGCTTGTCTCCCGGCCCGCCTCTGTCCTCTTGCCTGTCGCCACCACCACCACCAATGGGGGAACCGCCTGGAGACGCCCCTCCACCCTCCGTCCTGTTTACCTCTGGTTCCAGAGCCGGAAGGATCTCCAGCCTCCAGCAGGGAAACCCTTGGACTCCACCTGGTGACGCGGCCACTGGCAGGGACCAACCTCACGCAGCTGGGCTCAATAAAAGGGGGTGGGACAAGCTGGGAGGGGACCAGGAGGGACAGGATTTAAAGGGAGCCAGGGATACACGCCGGGGAGGAAGAGCTCAATGTTGTCGTTTTGGCCGGTTCAGAGAGAAAGAAGGGGGCAAACAACAAGAGCAAGAGTGGTCCAGGGTTTCTAGGTGACGTTAACCTACCCCTCTGCTCAGTCTGAGGCATGTCTGGTCCCCCGTTTAATCTGTCCTGGAGTGGCCGCCCAGCCCCTCCCAGGGTCCGACAGGGGAAGAACCTGACACCCTTCTCTCCAGAGAAGGACAAGGTATTAGTAAGACACAAAGTAGGCCATCTTAAGCAGTAGAACAATCAGAAGGTGGTAACCAGAACACCACACTTGAAATTTTTTTTAAAAAAATTGTGTGTGTGTGAAAGTTGTACACAGAAATAAACTGACTAGGGGATCATAACAGCTCTGAGAGAAAAACATCAAAATGACAGTTGTCCACCTTGAAGAGAAGACAAGACAGAGCAGGAAGTGATATGTAGGAAGGTGAAAAGGGTACAAATGGTGTCATAACGGATGGTGATAAAAAGCGAAACATGTCTCATCAGTGAGGAGAACAATACAACCCCAGCCTAGTTCCCACAATCCAACTGAAAGTGGGTGCTGGATTTACCATACATTAATTAGCAGAACCATTTATGCATTAGTATAACACTTTTTTTTTGCTTCTTTTGAAAAAGAAAAGCCACGCAGACTCACATGCATTCGTTCCTGAGCCATGCTCAGATACTGTCGCAGGAGCGATTTACATTTTTTGCAATGATTTTCCAAAGTCGATGTGTGAAATCTGAATGAAACCTAAGCAAGTTCCATTTGTGAGGTCAGTGTCGGGTTCAACATCACGTCTTTGTCTCCTTTCATCTGGCAGGAGAAGTATTACTACAAAGGATTGCACAGTTATAATAACCAGCCTGTTGGGCTTCATCCCCCCCTCTCCCCAAGTGATTTTAATTAATTTCAGCTACATTTACGGCCTTTTGTGCTTGCTCTCTATGACATCCAAGCAATTGGCGTATCACTGGCAGAAGTCATTCACAGAAAATGATTAAGGGAACAGAAGAACTCCTGCGATTAAAAAGGCTGAAACGAAGGCTGTTTGCCTTGAAGAAAAGACAAGACAGAGCAGGGAGTAACATGCAAGAAGGTGAAAAGGGCATACACACAGTACCATGACTGATGGTGAGAGAGAGCAGAAACACATCTCATCAATATACAAGGACAGGCAGAATATTAAAATATATATCACCACTCTGACAGGTAGCAGAATCAAAAAGGGGAAAAGACATCTTCCTGCTAGGATAGAAAACTACAAAAGCAGGAAAAAAACGTGACATTATAATGAAAATAATTCAACCCAAATTCAAAATAAATTACAAAAGGTCTTTTAAATAATGTGATTTTCACACACTTCATAAACACTCAACTCGGGTGAGTAAAGTCAGTAACATTCCATGACAAATTCGCACCTAAGCACACATCCAATATTATACAGAAATCAATTCTATAAACAAAGTGCTTAGTGCAGACAAAGTGCTTGTATCATAAAGTGCCAAAAATAGTCCACTAGTCCATTTCTTGAAGACTCCATAAAATCCACTGGAGCCTAGAGCCGGCTAGTAGCTTGCTGCGCCATTTCCAATTTCTTTATCAAAGAGGGGTGTCCGAAGTCATTTCCAACTTTTGCATCATAGATACCAGTATTCAGTAATTCATATAAGCACAGAATTCTAGATGATAGAAAACTATGGCATGCCATTATGTTCATAGCATGGGGGACAGTTCCTGCATAGTTCCTTCCTGCAGTGCAAAGGGAACACCAGAAGCTGCATGGAAGGAGCCCCACCATGCCTCTTATTCCCATATCAGTGACACCATTTCCAGAAACAGTGGGATGACGCTAGCCCTGTTCACAAGTTACAGTGAATGCACATAGGATCTGTGCCCAGTATACACTCGATTGTTCTTTATATGAATGATTTTATCCGTTTTAACCCGACTGCTGAGCAATTTCATTGAATGCCCACGAGTTCTTGTATTGTAAGAAAGGGAGAAAAGTACTTCCTTCTCCACTGTCTCCATCCTATGCATAATCTTGTAAACCTCTATCATGTCACCCCGCAGTCGACGTTTCTCCAAGCTAAAGAGCCCCAAGTGTTTAAACCTTTCTTCAAAGGGAGTGTTCCAAACCACAATGTCTATGTTTTCCCCCAACACTAAACATTCCAACCCACCAATTTTACTTTGAACACTTCTAGCATTTGTATACAAACATCTATAATTTCCCAGTCAAGTTAGGCCCGCAAACTTCCTCCTGCTGCCTCGTGACTTTGACAGACAGTCCATACTATTTGTCACCATCTCAGTGGACAACTCTGATCCATTACCCGGTAGAAAAGTAACAGCTAACCCTTCATCTCTTTGAGATGAGTCCTCTCGAACCAGAGACATTTCATCTCCAGTCGGCTTTCCCCCAAGAGAAAGCTGACCTTTTTTATTTCAATCGCCAGAAGCCTGGTTCCATCTGGGGACACGTGGAGACCGACTCTTTTGTACAGCTCCCACTTGTTCCAGAAAGCATCCCAGTGCCTAACAAACTTAAACCCTTCCTCCCTACACCATTGTTTCATCCACACATTGGGACTTCTAATTTGACCTGTCTCTCCAGCCCTGCACATGGAACAGGTAGCACTTCTGAGAAGGCTACCTTGGAGGTCCTGGCCTTAAGTCTCCTGCCTAGCAGCCTAAATGTTTCCTCCAGGACCTCACGACTGCATTTCCCCACATCGTTGGTGCCAACATGCACCACGACCACTGGCTCCTCCCTAGCACTGTCTATTAGCCTATCTACAACATGCGTAATGTCTGCTACCTTCACACCAGGCAGGCAAGTCACCATACGGTCAGTACGTGGTTTTGCCACCCAGCTGTCTACTTGCCTAAGGATTCACCAACTACCAAGACCCCACTCCCTCCCTGCCCAGGGATGGTTCCTTGGCGTGAAAGGATACCCGCTCACCAACTGAAGAAGAGGTCCCTTCTGAGGGTGCATTCCCTTTATCCTCAGAACGGTGCCCTGTTCCCTATTGACCCTCATGTTCCCTGGCAGCAACAGAGCTGCCATGTTCAGAGTGGGGCTCATCTAATACGTCCCTGATTGTCTCTGCTTCTCCAGGTCAGTCACCTCGGCCTCAAGGGTACGAACTCGTTCCCTGAGGACCAGGAGCTCCTTGCATCAAGCACACACCCAAGACTTCTGTCCTGTGGGCAGATAGTCATACATGTGACACAGTGCAAAACACTGGAAAGCCCCCACCCCCCTGCTGGCATTCTACCTTCATGATAGCTTTTTAAAAATATACAGTCTCCTTTTAAATCCTGTTTGCTTATGTGGCTCTCCTTCTGGAGGGTCTCCTTCTGGAGGGTCCTTACAAAGCCCCCAGGCCAAGACCCCTTTAGCTCTCACCCTTTGGCTCACGCCAAAGGCTCGCGCCTCTGGCAAGGTGCAGCTTAATAATGCAAAGAGGGTGCGGCCTCAGACTGCCCCAGGAACTGCCCCAGGAATTAATCAATCAGCAACAATCACCTTCAGCCCACTCAAACCAAACAGAAGTTCCCCAGCAACCACAAACTCAGAATTTTCAGCAATCATACAGTCACACAAACTCAGAAATTCTCAGCAACTTCCCCAGCTGTTTAGAAAGCCCTTATAGCACTTCTTATCTGCTCCCTCACAGAGCTCTCTGAAATGTGCACAGCCTCTGGCAAGGTGCAGCTTAATAATGCAAAGAGGGTGGGGCCTCAGTCTGCCCCAGGAACATAGCCACTCCTAATCAATCAGTACTCTAACCTGGGAACCTACAGTCAAAGGGGGACATTACGAATGGCAAGCAGCTGTCAAGAGATAAGAGACTCTAGGGAGGGAGCAGATTCTGAGATGCTACTGTGACGAACAGCAGCAATATGCATGCTAAGGGCCATTAATGATGGCTGACAGACCACTCGGACTGCTTGGAACTATCATAGGAGAATGGCAGTTAGGTATTTGGAAAAAGTCAGTTAGGCAGCTGAAGGGAGTTGAAGACTGATTAGAGAAGAGAGCAGAGGTCTTTTGGAAATGCTCTCAAAAGTGTGACTTAAAAGTCACAAGGCAGAGTCTAATGCAGAGTCCATAAAGTGGGGTTTTACATCTTAAAGACTCTGGTGAGAGTCTGCTCTCAGAAGTGAAGAACAGTCTCTGTATTTGTTAATCAGATAATCACATCTTGAGGGGGGGAAACAGTCCCTTTATGAAGCTAAGTGTCCAAAACGGGGAAAGACTGAAAAGCTGGCAAATCAGGCATTGAAAAAGGAATTTTGAGGCAAAGTACAAGGTCCTTAAAAGGTGCCCAAAAGCCCAGCTTACTAGTCTGAACAGGCAGATAGTAACAATCATGCCAAGAGGAGACGGTCTAGTGCAGAGACCTTGGTCATAAGAACATAAGAGAAGCCATGTTGAATCAGGCCAATGGCCCATCCATCCAACACTCTGTGTCCCACAGTGGCCAAGTCTTATACTCATAGGGGCAAAGCTTAGCGCATTCAAGTTTGTGTGAAACTGTGAAAGAAAAACGTTAACCAGAAATGTAGTTCAGTCATAAAAAGTTAAGCCAGTAACATTTATGAAACCTTGAGAGAAAGTTAAGTGACTTTAAGGGAAGCACTGTATCGTGCACAGCCAGTTACCTCTGCAGAAGTTTTGTATACAAGTTTACATCTGTTCAATCCTAAACAGCTATGTATATACCAATACCCTTCCCTGTCAGTTTGTTTTAATAAACCAACTTTTGTTTACGCCATCCCTATGCCTAATAAGCCATTTTCTGAAAGGTAAATTTTGAATACAGAAACAGTGACGGGGGATTGATTTTAGTGGAATGCTGGTTAAATCAGTCACACCCATCACATAATTGGTGCCAGCGGCTGAGATTCAAAATCAACCCCCCTTGACAGCTACCCATGGAGAATCTGCCGTCCTGAGGTAAACTCTACAACATCAGCAAGTCTAACCAGTCAAAATAGCTGCTGACGACGACTCACAGCTACCAGAAATCCATTACTGTGCTCAAGCAGTGTGGGAAAACCTCTCTGGCTGTGGAGGTATAAAACTGGGATTTTTTTAGTTTGTCATGCTTACCATTGATATCCCATTCTTTCTCCGTTCTTCCTTTTCCATTTTGCGTGTTGCCTTGTAATCTCTTCCTTTGGCTCCATATTTCTGTAATTGTGTGGGTTTGGCTTTCTGTTGGAGGTTTTTTTTTGGGGGGGGGTGGGAGGTATTTTCTACTTGAGGAGAAGGCATAGAAGAATCCTGAGGGAAAGGACATTCGGGGGGTGGGGTGTGTGTGTGGAAAGTGAGACTCCTGCGGAGAAAAAACCCAGGAGCCATCTGGGTCCCAGAGCAGAGTGATCTGTGGAGAACTGCAGCCTCCAGGGATCGGCACCAACACAAAAGCCTGCAGGACAGCAGAAGCATCAGCACTCACCATCACCACCGAAGCCCCCCAGGCAGAGTGTGAAAGACTTTCGGAAGGCCTCAGAGACAGTAATAGCCTCTCATCTGCTCTTTGCTTCCAACTTTAAGTTGCATCTAAATTTGAGTTTTGTATGTGTGTGTTCTGCTTTGATTCCCTGTCCCACTTTACTGTTAAACCCTACTTCTATTTTAGTTTTTGGTTACAGATAATTGGAGGTTCTGGGAGTTTTGAATGTTTTTCTCTCTTTTTTGCCTATTTGCCATCCCTCCTGTTAGAAAGCAGAGGCCATTTCTTCCTTTTTTGTCACCCAGCCTCCATTAACAAACCCAGGTCCCATAACTTCTTCCCTCAACTGGGCTTAGTAGGAGAAACTGGGGTTACATTTCGTTTACATTACACCATTCCCTATCATTACATTTTACTGGTACATTAGTTGCAGGAACAGAAGAGTTTGCAACGGACATACGTTGTATGTAGTGTCTTTGTTTGTCCATCATTAGTCCTGGTAATCTTAGTTAGGACTGTTGTATTTACAGCCTAGTTATGTAAAAACATCATTATGCTTCTGTATTCTATACTGTTTCATGTGTATGCACTCTTAAGAGCACAGTGGATTAGAAAAGTTAGTGCCCACCAGCATACATTCCTAAATTTGGGGATTGAGCACCATGCTTGTGTGATGTAGCCAGTAAGAGCATTGCTAACAGGATTAGAGAGACCCAGGTTCGAACCTCTGCTATGCCATGAAAGCTTCCTGGGTGACCTTGAGCCATTCACATGCTCTCACAGCCTAATTTACCCCACAGGATTGTTGTGAGGAAAGAATGGATGAGTTGACAATGATGTAAGCCCCTTTAAGGACAAAGGTAGGGTAGAAAAATGAAGTAAATAGATACCCAAGCATCCAGCAGATTACCATGGTGTATAAGGAGCACTGGATAGGTGAACAAACTTAAGGGTTAGAAAAAGAGGGTGGCTATTGTGCATGTGTTTTTAAAATTGCTCCCAAAATATCATATGAACATGTAAGGCATGGAAAGAGTCTGTCTTAAGGCAGATTAATTTAGGACAATCAACACAGGCACACTTCTCACCCTCCTTTGTGTGTGTGCACACACACACTTTGAAAGCACCCTCAGCACAGGTCAAAATATTCAAAAATAAATGCATTCTAAAAAAAAGAAACCTGTGTTTTTCTCCCTGTTTCTAGAAGCGGGCAAATTATCTCCAGTGCTTTCAACACAAATGAATAGATGAAAACAGATGGCAGAGGGACCATATGAAATACAAGGAACGAAGGGAGGTTTTTAGGAGGTAAATTTAATGTTGTCTTCAACATCTAAACAGCAAGGACAAAAATCTTTGTGTGCAGTAATAAAACAGTACCACATTTGAAGGAACAAGTAAAACAGCCTCTCAATATCCCTTAGGAAATGTAACTTCATATAGCCTGCATTGTTAAATGTGCAGCGACAAATCCCTAAAGGTTTTATTTGTGATACTGTTTTTGTTTCAAGCTTAATACAATAAACTGGGGGAGGGGAAGGAAAGGCACTAGCATCATTTTCAAGCAATTCACTTAGCAATTTCTTCGCTTTCAATCTCCTCCTTGCGCAAAAAGCGAATGTCATGTACGTGAGAAATAATCTTATTTCAGCCTTATCTGGAAAAAGCGCATTGATGTCCTTTTGATAGCCGGCTGAGCAATCATTCCCTGCTAAATTCTATTCAGAATTAATCACGTAGAGGCCAAGACTCTATTAAAACACAAAGCAAGCTTCATGTTCAAAAGCGAGGTCAGTATCCCGATACTATAGACATGTCAAGTTCAAGTGTGCTGCCTGGAATTTGGTTCAGGGATCATTTTCAAGGCTTAACATGGATAATAATGATTTCTGGTCACAGGTATCCCTTTCAGGGAGGCTAGATAGATCAGGATCTAGGAATCCAGCAAGCTATCCAGTTACCTGGGTTTGCCAACCTTTAGTCCACAAGAAAAGGGAGCAAATCCATTAAAAAGATTCTTCTTCTACAGAATAAAAAAGATCCGAAGCATTGCATCCATCCCACATCATGCAGGTTGAAGAAGATGATATTGGATTTATATCCCACCCTCCACTCCGAAGAGTCTCAGAGCGGCTCACAATCTCCTTTACCTTCCTCTCCCACAACAGACACCCTGTGAGGTGGGTGGGGCTGGAGAGGGCTCTCACAGCAGCTGCCCTTTCAAGGACAACCTCTGCCAGAGCTATGGCTGACCCAAGGCCATTCCAGCAGGTGCAAGTGGAGGAGTGGGGAATCAAACCCGGTTCTCCCAGATAAGAGTCCACACTCCTAACCACTACACCAAACTGGCTCTCCAGGTTGAGACATTGCTAAAAATGTAATGAAGTTTCTCCTTAATTTTAAACACTTTTAACAGTTATCTGCTCTTCCTTTACTTTTACTGTCTTCTGTTCCAAAATGAAATGACTTGGGAGAAAGAGACTTTGTTCACCGAGTCATTAGACAAAGGTAGCACATAACTTGAGATGCAATCTGTGAAATTACATTTATTGCCTCTAAAAAAAGGTAAAGGTAGTCCCCTTTGCAAGCACTGGGTCATTACTGATCCATGGGGTGATGTCACATCGTGATGTTTTCATGACAGACTTTTTACAAGGTGGTTTGCCATTGCCTTCCCCAGTCATCTACACTTTACTCCCACAGCAAGCTGGCACTCATTTTACAAACTTCAGAAGGATGGTAGGCTGAGTCAACGTTCAGTTGGCTACCTGAACCCAGCTTCCGCTGGAATCGAACTCAGGTTGTGAGAAGAGCTTGGAATGAGGTACTGCAGATTACCACTCTGCAGCACAGGGCTCCTATTGCCTCTGCTTTGCCGCAAATCCAGTGAATGCTATTCTAAATGAAAACCTCTCCATCAATCAGGTATCAAGTTCTGTTAGTTGCTCCAAGGGTAAGCTGAACTTTCCTTAGGACAATGTATGTGCTTGAAATCAGACATCTTGACCCTGCAAGCAGAGCATGGTCAAGTGGTTCAGGTGTGTTAGCAAAACAACCAAGTCAGATATTGTTCTGAGATTCATTAATCCACCAGTCCATCATATTTACAACCCACTTTTGCTTCAAGACATAACTGGATGGGATGACCCCATTATTTCCCTCAAAACAAAGCAGTGTGGCAAGTTAGATGATGATCGGTCCAATGTCCTAAAGCTGCTCTGTAGGTCCTCAAAGCCCCTGATGTGGTATTGGCAGGAGTTTAGAGGCCATTTGGGGTTGCAGTGGAGGGAGGACAAGAAGAAAGTTCTACACTAGATGGTCAGCAGATTCCATTGGATCCAACTCACAGCAAGGCAGAACATAAATTTCTAAATGAAGAAATCTATATGAAGCATATAATAATCCAAAGGTTTTCCCTAAAATCAACATAATGGAGTAGAAAACTAGTGCACACTTTGTAAGTGAACACCATACAATAAAATTAAAGACAGAATTCAGTTTATTAAAAAATATGACTTCCTACTTAGGTTTATTTTTTTCCTTTAATACAGTTCAGCATTTCAAAGTTTTGCATTCTACACACTGTTCTCGTTTATTAGCATCAAAATACAAGACACAGCAAGACCTTCAAACACAAATAAATACCAAATAACAATACAACAAACTGAAGGACAACATATAATAATGCTATTGGGAAATTAGGACACGTTGCTAATCTTTATTAACAACATGGGTATTGCTGAGCAATAAATTATACACTTTAAAAGTTTCCTTTCCTTAAGAAAAAACATACAAAAAACCATTGATTACCAGATTCACTTACTTGCACTGTATCCTTTATAGCTATCAATAATTAAGACAGGCAGAATATACACAATCAAATGAGGTTGGCCTTCTTTGGTCTTTGTTTCTGGATCAGAAAACTGAACACAACCAATGTACCTTTTACCAAAGAATACGAAATAAAAAAAAGTCACACAAGTTTTTACACAGACTAATTTTGTACACAGTTACTGATGTATTTTCAACAGATATTTCTCTTCTTGGAAAAGGATGCCTTTTTCCCCAGCTCATTTAATTAATGGCATTTTATGGATGTTAACGGTTATCCTACTTGTCCTAAAGAATGGAATCAAGAGTCCATCACTTCAACATGGGGTGTCCCTAGTATCCCCTTTTAATCTCTATATCACTGGAGTGTTTGGATTACAGTAAGTAAAAAAAAAAAACAACCCTTACATTTTATCCTATATTCTTACAAAATTCAGAAGATATACATTCTAAAGAGCTACATGGAAAACAACACTTATGTGGAGGATTGAATGCTGGGCAAAGGCAGACGCACGAATCTCCACCGTTCTACAAGTACCAAAAATTCAGATCTCTGCCCGTAGGTCATTGTTGGGAAATGCATCACTTCGCTCACAAGCCATAGCAGTTTAAAGCTTGGAATACTCTCTGCAGGGAAGGAGACCCTTCATGATGGCTATGCTGGTTTATCTTAAAAACCCAGTTTCTACCAAGCAGCTACCCTGGCATGGTTAAGAGGCAAGAACCCTGAAAGAACCAGCAACTGAAACGCAAAGTTTCATTCGGAAGGATAAGCCCCTGGGTTGATTAATCTAAATCAGCATTGCTGGGGGAAATCCAGATCTTAATGTCAGACACATCATAGTATGTTTAGACCTGGGATTCTGGTTCCAGCAAACACATCTATAAAATGTTATTTATCGTGATCCATAAAGCAATTAAACTCAGCGGCGGGGGAGAGATCATCTAATACAGACATTAACTGCCCAGTCCTAAACCTTGATACACAATGCAAATCAGTGCTTAGAACAGAGTGTACCAAATTCCTCTTCCAGTAAGTCATTAAAAGAGAAATTCTGCCAGAACTGCCAACAAATGTTTAGCATCTGGGTGTAAGAATTATCTATCGTGAAGTGGAAGACAAAAAAGCTACATAGTCTTGCAGGTATGCTAGCAGATAATTTTGGGTTAAATAGATCCCTTTTTATCACGGTTTCAAAACAGATGCCTGTCTACATCCAAACACAATACACTGTTTTCCTTCCACCTAGCACTGGTCTTAGCAAAGATGGGGGTCAGTTCCAGTGTAATATTTTGCATCTGTGGGATCGCTCCTGAAAGGATACGTGGAAATTGTTTTGGCAGAATGGCTTGGTCACTCTCAAGCTGCTTAAAGATGATCCTGTGAGCTAAGGCTGAACTTCAGACCCAGCAATTCACATAAGGCAATTGAGGACCTATCCCTGTAAAATATCTGTAGGGATCCCACGTGAGCATCCTTTGGGAACCATTTCAAGAGCCATGCCACCAATGCAAGAATTGTGTCAGAAGTGACCCCTTGGTTTAAAAAGGCAGGAAGTCGAACAGTTAAGCCCTCAATTATATTTGTTTAAAATATGTAATTAAAATGTTCACAGTGCAAAAGTTGGCAGAATCAGAATTAAGTCATGCACTTAAAAATATATTTTTTAGTTCTCCTTGCCCAATAAAGCCCTTAAAAACTTAAAACCTCTAAAACAACAATCCCCTCCCCCCCATAATTTTTAAATTGCTGTTATTAGAAGACCCTATAAAACTGAGACACAGGCTATCTTTATTATTGGGTGCAGACAGAGATAAGCTTGTTGAATTTCCCATGAGTCTCACTTGTTCTAAAGGGGGACAACTATTAACGCAGATATCACAAATGAGTCCCCAAAGCATTACAATTATAGGCTTTACAATCAATAAAGCGAGTTCTCCTCTTCTTTTGGGGGGTAAAGATAAATGCTTCAGTTGCCTGAAAGCAGAACAAGGAAGCAAAAGCCCGTGTATCCTATATGTAGCACCAATACGGACAATTCCTCCAAGTAACATTCAATCTCAGTTTCCACAGAAAGAAGCAATCCTTGTTTTGAGGCTTGATTGATATTTGTAAAGCAGTGCAGACGAAAGACGCATGAGCACCAAGTGTTAACTGTTTTAAATACAGACTGAAGTCCCAGATTCATTGGCTATTTTTTTTTTTTTTGAATAACAGTGAAAGTATTGAACAAGGTCATCTGTGGAAGCTGATAAAACATTCATACACTTTCTGTATTCCCACCCCCTTTTCTGTTATGATCTGCCGGTTGTTACATTCTCTATCTAGCCCTGAAAGACACATCTCCTATGGCACTATGAGGATTAGCACATATGTGCGCTTACCAAACAAAGCTAATTTTTTACATTTTATGAGTTTTCACTGCCAACACAATTAAGGACCGCTTAATAGGAACCCCTTGCCTTCACAGTAAGGGGGATGGAGTAATTGTATCACTCCAATTTAGCAACTAGAATTCAGTGTAGAGCTTCTGTTTTCTTTCTTAGAATAAGAAAGCTCAGAATTTGTAACAAACTAAGGCCATGATTCATGAGGTTGCGCATGCACTGCCTATGACAAACTTACCCACCCCTTTTTACAAACTTTTTTTTTTTTTTAGCCATCTTCCCAAATGACCCCCAACCTCTTTTGGGGTTTGAGGAGGAAAAAAAAATTCAAAATGAAAATATTGTTAGGCATATAAGCAATTCTTCCGCCAGTTTGTGTAACTCCTGATATTTTAAAAAGCAGGTTCGGGGTCCTATAGGATAGTGAGAGAGAGAGAGAGAGAGAGAGAGAGAGAGAGAGAGAACATGTACTTTAAAAAATATAGGCAGGTGTAGGCCAAGTCATTAAAACTAATTAAATATCATAACCAAAACTTTCCTTTTTTTAAAAAAAACCTACCACCTATTTATATGTTTGCATAGATTGCTTACAAGAAGGCATCCAGACTGCAGAAGTTTCTGGAACTTTTGTAAATTCACCAAGGTACAGAAAACTTCTTGGAGTGACCACTGTTTACCAGCCCTGGTATGCACCATTCAATATTCTGAGAGGCTGATTTATCAGTGAAAATGCCTGTTTAGCAAGATAAGAGATATAAACAGGTGAGGTTTTAAATGCTCATTACTAGTCAGTCTCCTTTAAGTGGGTCAAAACTGCATTCTGAACAATACAACCCCTAGATATTTGCGAGGCAGATCATTAAACAAAAATTTCTACTTAAAATTCACATGGGATTGGGCCAGGCACAATACGAACATTCTGTATTTTCAAGTTTTGTCTTCCCCAAGACACAGGGAAACCCAATTTTTTTATTTAAAAAAAGGGGAATTAGAGCGCATTTCACCTTTACAGGCTAAAAGGTATCTATTACATCCCATTGCTTATAAAGCCACACCTCCACTTCCTACACTCTACCAGCATTTTCCGCAAGAACACTGAAAGTTACAGCACAAAAGGCTGACTGTCAACACTGCATATAAGCCATCCATGCCTTTCTGAAGAAATAGTAGCTGAAGTGAAATTAGCAGGGAAGCAATGTTCATACAGTCATGCAGAAGGATCACACATTGATCTTTAGGCACTAGAACAGTTTAATCCTGTCTGGATTTGAGACTTACGTTTGACTTGGGACTGACTAAAGTGCTTTGTTAAATGTACACACCAAATTTGCTTTGACATCTAGCATGGGGAAATGCAACAGCCGCCAAGCTGGCGTTGTGCCTTTGTTCAGAGGTCCACAAGGACTAGTGACCGGAATTGTCGTTTGAAACCACATCTGATATGCTTGCGATGCAATACAAAATACTAGAAAAGAGAATTGATACCAGGGAGTTTTAGGGATGTTGGTAGAACTGAATCCCCAAACAGCACCTGTCGAAAGTTTATTTTATATACATCTGTAATTGAATTTTTTTTCCAGCAGCACCTGTGAGTCATCTATTATTTTTTCTTGAAGGCATGCTGCAGTAGAAGAACTTACTGATAAAGAAACAAAGGGGAAAGAAACCCAACCAAGAAAACAGTGTGAGTACTCAGAAGGCTGAGTGTAATAAACTTAAAAATAATCATGTATTTATTACACAGTGTAACAATGGCAATTAAAAACAAGATAAATAGAAATACTAAAATCCAAACTGAAGTAGTAGTAGTAGCAGTAGAAGATGATTATATTGGATTTATATCCTGCCCTATACTCTGAATCTCAGAGTGGTCACAATCTCCTTTACCTCCCCCCACCACCACCACAGACACCCTGTGAGGTAAGTGAGGCTGAGAGAGCTCTCCCAGAAGCTGCCCTTTCAAGGAGAACTCCTACGAGAGCTATGGCTGACCCAAGGCCATTCCAGCAGCTGCAGGGTGAAGAGTGGGGAATCAAACCTGGTTCTCCCAGATAAGAGTCCATGCACTTAACAACTACACCAAACTGGAAATTGTACATCGACTTGAGTATGAATCACATAACAGTATCTCATAAAAAGTCAGTAGGCCAGATGCATTTTGGCTAGAAGAGTCTTCCACAGTGGCCCAAAACCAAGAGGTTATTGGGCTGGATACTTAAAACAAATTGTAAAACTTAAGGGCTGGGCAGGTTTGTAGTATTTCAATACGAGGGTGGGCTTCACATGAAAGTCAGGCCAGTAAAAAATTCTGAACCAACCCACAAGGAGGACAGTCTCTCTCCAATTATTCTGTCTCTGGCCACGTATTCAACATCTTTGTGTGTGCTACTGTATATGAAGCCCACCCTCATACTGAAATACCACAACCTGCCTGGCCCTTAAGTTTTACAATTTTTTTAAATTGTGCGCTACGTGAACAACAAAATCTTGTTTTTAATTTTCAGTTCTTACACCATGTAATAAATACTTTGAACTTTTTACCGAAGTCATGTTTTTTTCTGCCTCCTCCACTGTACGTCACATCATGAATCAAGGCCAAGCAAAAATATACTTTTAGTTTATGATCACCATCTAATTAGATGGGGTGGGGACTGAGAAAGGAAAGACAGAGAGCAAGAAAGTGAGAGAGGAAATTGTCAATCTGACCACCTTTCAAAGGTATTTTAAGAGCTGTTTATTTGGGCTGGTTTTGAGCTACCAGTCTGGTGGGATGAGGGATGGTAAATTGGAATACATTATGCCCATTTTATTTTAAAGCAGTTTTTAAACTATCTTTCTATGTCTCTGAGCTTTAGAGATGGGTTACAAAAGCAAGTAAATTATTGATGCCAGTAGGCAAACTAGGTGATTGCCTAGGGCGCTGGTCTTCTTGGGCTACTGAATTGGGCACCCCCATGTGAATCAGTGATGCTTTCAGTAGGGGGGAGGGCAGAAGTTAGCTTTGCCTAGGGTGCCAGGCAATCTAGGCCTGGCCCTAACAATGCTTGAAGCAAAAACAAAGGAAAGGAAGGAAGCTAAAATTCATGTGACTTTAGTGCAACTCTTTAATTTCATTTGCAGGCTGCATCAAGGTTCCCTTTGAATTTGCAAGTGTTATTTTTGTTTCTTAAACCGGGATCATTCATGGTTGCCATCCAAAAATATTGTTAAATATATGGATATATATGTGTTTGTGTGTGTATATATATGTGTGTATGTATATGTGTATTACTGAACATAAACTGATGTGTGGAAATCAAGCTATAAAAGTCAGTCTTCTCATAGGCCCTGGGCTCTCATGGCAACACCTTTAAGACAGAGAGTAGTCTCTATAAAGGCTATAAATCGTGTCAGTCTCAATGGAGAGCTTGGCCTATGTTGCAGATTTACCTCAGATCAGTGCTGAGCGGCCCAAGCTGAATACAATTAACCAGCAGCTGACTGGTTCGCTGAGTCAACACTAAAAACTCTTTAGGGGACCACAGCAGGTGCCAGAGCTGGCTATCTTTACACAGTTCAAGTTGAACGTAACAGGACAAGCAAGTCCTACATTTATCTCATATTCAGCTATTACACTGTTCCTTGCAAGCATGTGGGCCAAGATTGCTTGCAATCCCCTCTCCCCTTTCTCTCTTTATCCAAAAGAGAACTAGGTACCCAAGTGAGCTTATTTCTCATCTGATGGGTTTTTCATAGGGGGGTGGGGTGGGAAGGATTATTCTTTTAACAGCTGTGACAATCCACAGTGAGAGTTGCTGCAGTTGTGCTGATCTCTGAGGATGGAAGACAGACAAAACACACCACCTAAGTGGTGGGCTTAACCTTCTCTTAAGAATACTTGTAGAATGTCTTTAAAACTGTGCTTAAAAATGAGTATTAAGAACCTTAAATATGAACCTTAGGTTTTGGAGTTATTAGCAAATCCATAGTTAGTTAAAGTGCTCTACTATGAGTGATTTGTGATAGATATGATTTAACTGGGCCGATCGTTAAGATTTCAAGTGACTGGGCTGATCCATTACTTCAAGAACTAGGAATGCAATCTTATGCACTGTTACCTGGGAGCAAGTCTTACTGAAGTCTGTTATACTGCCAAGTAACGAACTAATGGATTGCATTGTGAAGTTGCAGCCCTAAGAACATATATTTGGGAGTGATTCCCAATTAACTGTAAGATGTCTTTGGAGCAAACACAGAGACCTAGGAAGAACATGTACTTGCATACTGACTGCTAACAAATTAATGCCTTCCTATAGGGAACAACTCTTGATTAGCAAGTCACACTTTTAATGTGATTACTGATTTAATCTGATCAGGATTTTAGGCCTTGTTTAATCTTTCTTAACAGCTGTTTTGCTAAAAATGCTCCGCTCCTAATTAATTAATTAACTAAAGTTAAGCTTTGGGAAAACAGGGGCTTTAGTTTTTATCAGAGAAAAACTCAACTGCTAGCAGTAAACAGATGGAGACTGGACACTGACTGAATTGATAAGCCAGAGTTCTTGCTAGCTGGTTTTGCAGATGTGGGAAGAGATTACAGTGAGTTGTATATCCCAACCACGCTTTGGATGATTCAGCGCTGCAAGGTGTATTCTATCCATTCAAATGTCTCCGGAGCGAAATGAACATGCCTTGTGCCAATGGAATACAACACCCTTAACAATACAAGATGGCAGGATATATAACCCACCACAATGCCACCTGAGTCACCAGTGTCCAGGAGAACCTGGGAGTGACAAGGCTTTCACTCTGTTCACATTTTCTAGGGTTTTTGAAATAAGACCTATTTTTTAAAAAGAAAGAAAACAGGGTTGCATTTACCTGTAACTGCTGTTCATCAAGTATCTTCTGTGCAGGCACACATGTGGATTGTACAATGAGCGGGCTTGCCATTGGAGAGGTTTTCACAGCTAAATGCCTCCAGGGGGCACTGTGCACCAAAGCCAAGAATCTTGTTCCTGCCTAGGGACCATGTACTCCCACGCAGCAGCACCCCCACCCTCAGTACTTCTAGTGCCGCTGAAACCAGAAAATGCAGCAGGGCAGGAGGGAGGGCATGTGTGCCTGCACAGAAGATACTTGATGAAGAATGGTTACAAGTAAGTGCAACCCTGTTTTCATCACCGAGTTTCTGTGCAGTCCCACATGGGGATTCTAGCAAGCTACTCACCAGGTGGTGGGGTATGCTCTCTTCACTGAAACAATGAGTGCAGGACTGCCTTTCTCACTTGAGCTTATTGTCTTACCTGCAGACTCAGCGTGTAATGATGTACAAAGGTGTCTGCTAAAGATCAGCCTGGCATATTTCTGTCAACAACACTCATTGAAGAAGGCTGCAGACGAAGCTATAGCCTTGGTAGAACGGGCCTAAATATTTAGGGGGTGGGGTAATCCTGCCAAAACATAACATTCTCTGATAGTGGAGACAATCCACCAAGACAGAGTTTGGAGGAAGCCTTCTTTCCCCTTTTGGGTCCCTCAAAAGCTAGAAATAGTGTTTTATCACTGCAGAACTTCAAAGTTCTCTTAAAAGTAAAACAATAAAGTCCTACTAAAATCAAACAAATGCAACAGTTGCTCACTTTCATGACTTGGGCAAAATAATGTCCTGAGATAAGTTGAATCTGGAAACAACTTTGGGGAGAAATTTGAGACTGGCGCAACATAGTACCTGTCCCAAGCCTCCAGGTTGTCAGGTTGAGACAATCTAAATCATGATGGAATACACTGACTGGGAAGAACATGGAGGAACTAACTTAAACTCTGATCTGTATCCGGACTTAACTATAGGTAAGATCCACTCATCAGATGTGGTAAGTCTCCCAGGCTGCATAAAACTGTGCTAGCCTGTCACCAAACTTAACAGGAATGGGGTTCACTGCTAGTCAGAAAGCAGATCTTTGTGAGGAAGTTGCCTCTTTCTGAGGAGGTGGCTGCTGCATTGACGTAGGACTATTGGGATTCTTGTGTTTGGGATACCCCTGTTCGAAAGTAAAAGGTTTAGAAGTAGGATACTGGGACCCTGGATAGATAAAAATTTCAGTAGTCCCTCTGGGAAGGTTGCCAGACAAATGGCCTGTGGTTGTACTGTAATCGGGCCAGATTTGGACACCCCCAATTATTTTGCTGTTTGCTTCTTTTTCTTAATTAAGGAGAGCATCTTGCCCAATTTGGTGGAGAAAAGTGTGGAACCCTCAAAAGGCAGATCCTCTATTTTCTGTTTGGTCTCTGCAGGTAAAGCTCAATCAGGCGTGACATCTGAGAATGATGGAGCTTGTCATGCCACATACTGCAGAATCAGCAGAATGCCACCCAGCACTGATTTGTTGTTTTGAAAGTTTGATGGCTTCAGCCTGTAGAACTTTAACGAGGGGTCGTTTATCATCAGGGGGAAAGCTCTAGGAAGGGCATGATTCTCTCCCAGAGGAAAAGTTGGTAGCCTGACATAATGGTTTTGTCGTTGGCAATTTTGAACCCCAATGCAGAGGATGAATAGAGTTTCCATCTTAAGACATCAAGTTTCCATCCCTCTTTATCAGTGGGTTCAGAATGGTAAGACTGGCGGCCCCTGGGTTACATCTCTGTCACTAAAGAAGACAGTGGAGAATGGGTAGTGAGGTAACTTAAGGGCTCTTTCTTGACTCTCTTCAGTGAGTATAAATGGGCAGTCTTCGCAGTGGAGGACGGTAAGCAGTGGGGCGCCACAGAACTCAGTACTGGGTCCCATGCTCTTTAACTTGTTCATACATTATTTGGAGTTGAGAGTGAGCAGTGAAGTGGCCAAGTTTGCAGATGACACTAAATTGTTCAGGGTGGTGAGAACCAGAGAGGATTGTGAGGCACTCCAAAGGGATCTGTTGAGGCTGGGTGAGTGGGCGTCAATGTGGCAGATGAGGTTCAATGTGGCCAAGTGCAAAGTAATGCACATTGGGGCCAAGAATCCCAGCTACAAATACAAGTTGATGGGGTGTGAACTGGCAGAGACTGACCAAGAGAGAGATCTTGGGGTCGTGGTAGATAACTCACTGAAAATGTCAAGACAGTGTGCGATTGCAATAAAAAAGGCCAACGCCATGCTGGGAATTATTAGGAAGGGAATTGAAAACAATCAGCCAGTATCATAATGCCACTGTATAAATCGATGGTGCGGTCTCATTTGGAATACTGTGTGCAATTCTGGTCACCGCACATCAAAAAGGATATTATAGCATTGGAAAAAGTCCAGAAAAGGGCAACTAGAATGATTAAAGGGTTGGAACACTTTCCCTATGAAGAAAGGTTAAAACGCTTGGGGCTCTTTAGCTTGGAAAAACATCGACTGCGGGGTGACATGATAGAGGTTTACAAGATAATGCATGGGATGGAGAAAGTAGAGAAAGAAGTACTTTTCTCCCTTTCTCACAATACAAGAACTCATGGACATTCGATGAAATTGTTGAGCAGTCAGGTTAAAACAGATAAAAGGAAATACTTCTTCACCCAAAGGGTGATTAACATGTGGAATTCTCTGCCACAGGAGGTGGCGGCGGCTACAAGCATAGACAGCTTCAAGAGGGGGTTAGATAAAAATATGGAGCAGAGGTCCATCAGTGGCTATTAGCCACAGTGTGTATATATGTGTGTGTGTGTGTGTGTGTGGAGACTTATAAGAAACAAACTGCTCCTTTGGTGGCAAAAGAGGAACTGAGGGTGGGGATGCTGCTGCAGAGAAGCAAGTGGTCCCTGGGTGGAAACAAGTTTCTTGGGTCTGGCGCACAGCATCCCCTGGAGGCTTTAACAACGTCTCAGATGGCAGGCCTGCTCATGCCCATGTGGGTCTGCACAGAAGACTGATGATGAATGCTGCATTGCATAGGGCCTGAAATTGGAATAATTATTTTCTAGCAGTATCATATTCAAACAGGAAGTAAACTGTTCACACTTCAAAAGTATTTCATGATAATATGCAGTAGCAATGGGTAGGTGAGCCCTTTGGACATTTCCACTAGGGAATCCTGTTTTCAGTAAAATTCTGTAATGCATATACAAAAGCTCAGCTGCCTACAGTCATGACTATTAGAATGAGTATCACAAGCCAAGTTTACTCTCCCCCCCTCCCCAAAGCAGAAGGTGATGGGTTTACATCAGCCTGCGTAACACTGCACCGTGTGTTGTCTTTGGCAGGAAGTCCTCCTTTTTTTGTTATCACAGCTAGAATTCTGCCTTCTTAACGCTAATTTGTACCAATTGACAGCTAAGTACCATAAGAGAGAATACAGTACCTGGACAATGGAAGGCAAGAAGAGGAAGACATGTTGCTACTGGGTGCTTTTTGGCTGCCAAAAAAGCAGGCAGTATTCAAGCAGGTGCCTGGAAAACCCATGAGGACAACTCAGCATGCAACTGGTATATTTATTAACAGAAAAATACTTCTGGCAGGCACTGCGTGGGAAGGCACAGCCATAAAAGACAATGGCAAGAGCAAGAAAACTTAACTACAAAGACATGAACATTCCAACTGAGCCCTAGACACAAATCCTGGCGATAAAACACCCAAACCCTAAGGGAAAAGCCTGGCGGATTTAACATGACTAGCTAGAGAACACAAGAGCACACGATTCCTTTTCTTCCAATCTGCCATGTCAACTCTGTCCAGGGGATCACTCCATTGTTACACATCACCCATGCAATAAAGCAGCACCCACATGGTTGGTGTGCAAGTCCAAGTTATGCCATTAGACTTACAAGTCGCACAAGGGACTATTAAAACAGAAGTCGGTAAGTTCTGTGAGTTGCAATCAGCATGATTCAAAGGCTGGAAAATGCTTTCTAGTAAAGCTCAGGTAGTCATTTATAATAAGAGGATCCTGTGGATTTCCCTGCAGGAGCATGTGTCAATCTGCCAGAAAATAACCACCACAAATGCACTGATTACATACACATATATATTATATACTCCCTCACAACCCCGAACTGAGTCAATTTGGAACGATGTTCGCTCTATCACCAGCCACCCGTAAGCATGGTGCTGAGCAGCAGATCTTCGACTGCACTAGGAACAGGGGGCGCTGCCAAAAGTCCCAGCTCCATAGGAGCATCATGCGCAAAATATAGCACCTGAATAAGTTAAGTATGTATTCCACGACAATGAGTCCGTGGAATCTCTAGTAAGCCAGAAGCACAAGGTCTTGGCTTCTATTTCCACATGCTGCAAAACATTGATGGGCTCTACAGATCTGTCAGTGCATTATGCCTAAAGTCCAGTTAAAATGACTGTCAGGTACCATGAAATTAAAATCTGAAAATACAAAGCTATGAGCTATAAAGCAGCACATTACAGCTAAGGCACATGAATGCATGCAAGCCACCGTCTTTCCATTAAGACACTGCTTTCTCCTAACGGATATCCTCTACTAAAATATGCTAATTGCCAAGTAGAGGATGAATCAGCAGGTTTTCCCATATAGCTATCATTCAGCACTACGCCTCTTCTCAAACACCAAAAATATGTTGCACATTTATGCTTTAGCAAAAAATAGATATTATATATATATATACACTTTTTAGAGCTTGGTCTGAGCGCATGAGGCAGAACTTTAAAAACATACAGGATTCCGTTTAGAACTCCAAAGTTCAACAAATGCCCTATTTTAGGGTGAAAATTATAAATCTGATAATGATGCACAGCATCCATGAGTGATTATTTTTCCTTAATTTTGAAATAGTGTCATTAACTACGACATAATATTGTAGGTTTACATTTCTAAAGAGAAATAACAGCAGTAGTTGAATAGTTTCTTTTCATATCACAAGTGATAACCTGTATTTGATCTTTTTTTTTTCTTCCAAGAAATATCAGTCTATCAACAGTTTTAAAATAAAATGTTTTTCTGTAGCAATTAATAGAACTCTAAACAAAAATATGACTCTGATTTAGACACTTTCAAGAAGATCTGGACAGTCTGTCAAGGTCTTCTGACAAAAGTAATTATTTTAAAACAGAGACCAGATGAGGCCTTAAAAATAGACAATATACTATATTTTAGACAAGATTGCACTTAGATTTTTCAAAGTAATAATATCTTAACTGCAACATTACTTCATAATTTCTTCTTGTTGTTTTGTTTTGTTTTACTTAACATGCTGACAGTTTCTAGCTAACCCATGTATGAACTTCGGCTTTTTGTTTTCTAGTCATAAAGGAAGAAAAGTCTGATGTTTTTGTCTTTTTTCCCTTCCAACTGATTAGATTACCAATATATTAAGAAAAGCTTTTCTGACGTAATCTTTATCCCCATGAAGATCAAGTCAGAATTGAAGTGTTCCTACTTAAGTTTTAGAAAATATACCATGGTATGATTTCTTTAATGGGTTGCTACAGTTTTGCCATTGGACCCTATGCAAGTTATGCCTCCAATCTCTTCCTTCTGTTAGCACATGGTGATCCCCTCTGAGCTCTCGGGATCTCTTATTGAAGACAGACTGATATAAAAAAGAGCCCCCAATGGAGTTGTCTTCTGTTGAATTGGCCTCAGCGCTTTATGTCAGGGATCTGGTAGGTCCGATGTATCCACTATGACTTTAATAAAAATAGTATCATCTTTAATATAGGTTCCATTTTCTAGAACAGTCTGCGCAACAAAGACTGGGCAGCCAGAAGCAATATTCATTTCTCCAGTGGGCTTCTTGAAACTACTGCTGTTTGGGTCTGGTTTGAAAGCGTCTCCTAAATGGCGTCGAGAAGGTCCCTGATCCATCAGCATAAGGGTGACTTTCTGCTTGAATGGCCACGGAAGCAACGCGTCGTATTCCCCCCGCATTATGACAAAGAACAAGGACAGGTGCGTCCCTTTGCCCATCCCATCACCATTGAGGTAAACTCTGGCGCACATCTTATAGCCAAAGTATCCCGTATAAAAAGGCTGACTGTATAAGGACAAAGTCTTCCCCATCACCGCCTCCTGCTTCCGTCGTTTGTAATCTCGGATTTTCCAGATTAATATTCCATTGTAACTGGCAGTTTCCAGAACCTGAAACCGGAGATCCATGTCGGCTAATCGGATGTCATGAACGCTCAGCATTTGATCATGCCTAGACAGCTGTGATTCCAGCAAACCTAGAAGGAAGAGAGAGGGAAAATGAAGATATATTACAAGGTACAAAGGCCACAATCCTAAAGACACTCTCCTAGAGGAAAGCACCATTGGATAAAATGGGATTTACTTCTGAGTAGACCTAATAAGGAGTGCTTCCAAAGGCTGGTTCCCCTGAGGGCTACTTTTCCCCCTCACTTAACGAGCTCTGGACATTCAACATGATGCATTTAATACACAAAAGAATAACTCATGGACCTCACAGTTTACGTATTATTGCTCACAATGTTACTCCAAGAGTAAGACTACTGCTCACAGCATAAACTAAAAAGCTCAGTGAATTAAACAACAACATGTATTCAAAATACTCTGATCATATGTTTGAATGCTACCATTAACTCCCCCCCCCGACAAAGTACACCTGGCTATGAATCTGTTGCTCTCTGTTACTCCTTTCTCCATTTTAACTTTTCATCTATTTTTGCAACTATGCATCCCCACCCCCAAAAACCCAACCCCTAGTATTCTGACAGTTCTCAAAGGAAGGGTGTATTCTGTTCCGAGGAATAGATCCTCATCAGACAAAAGTACTGAGCGCATATTCCCTTTAATTATACGATGGTGATGCCTTCTATCTCTAAACCTTTTCATACATTTGTTCTCATAGATTTAAAATATCCATCTACCCCTCCACAAGATCAGCTTACTGTCACTACAGAGTGTTCGCCAACATGTGAATTATACATAACATCCCAAGAAGACACCTCACAAAAATATCTCCTAACTTAACTAACATGGGTAAAGTTGAGTATCCTTCTCAAACCACCTAGAAATTCTCATTGCATCTTCCACTCTGGAATTCCTTTGAACTGATGGGACATAGCCCAACAGAAATATACAGGGTGGGAACCCACACACGCAGAAGCAGCACACAATTTAGATATGCGTCCCACTTCCAAATGTTGTACTTGGCTTTTTTTTGTAGGAAAAGCTTAGCAGGAACTCATTTGCATATTAGGCCACACCCCTGACACCAAGCCAGCCACAACTGTGTTCCTGTTCAACAAAAGTCCTGGCTGTACTTGCTTCTTCCTGCTCACTCATGGGAAATATTATCTCATTGTAGCCTAGATTTTACTAGACTAGATTCTACTGGGCTCAGTGCTTCAAACTCTCTATAATCTTGCCAACAGAATCTGTTCTCCCCTAAATTTAGGGATTGTTCCAAATGTAAAACTTCCAGCTGTGTACTGCTATCAATTTATAACTCCAAATTTGCTCAGAGCCTTTTCCTTGGCCAGATTCAATGCCCTTCTGTCAGACATTTTATCTGGCAGATTTCAAGGGACTCCCTATTTGAGTAGGTACTGTCCATGTGTTGAGATTGTCGCCCATGTTCTTCTCCAGTGTCCTCTTTATTTGGCGTCCCGCCGGGATCTTTTGTATCCCATATTGGCCCAAATTTTAGAGACTCCAGATGATTTTAAGGTTCTTTTCCTGCTTGATACATCTGATTTGGAAATAACTGAAATAGTAGCAGTTTCTTTATAGAGTTATGGCTACTGGTCTTGATAAGTAGTACTATGTATCAGGTTTTAATATGTTGCTGCCTCGTTTATATCTTGTATTTTATTCCGTATGTACTCTGCGCTGTCCTAATCTGTAACCTGCCTGACCCTCTACTTTATATTTTTATATATGCCAATAAAGGCTTGTCGTGTGAGAAGGCAACGGCAAACAAACAAATGAACTCATTGTAACTGGAAGGGGGAGTCCTCTATGACCTATTTCCATTCCTGCTTCTTCATATGCCTCTGACTTGTGTCTCCTTCTCTAGCCCTGACCTCAGCTAACCCAATCTTGGAATCTCAGTGGGATCAGTCCTGGACCATATTTAGAGGACCACCAAGGAATACCAGGGTCATGATATAATGGCAAACCACCTCTGAATGTCTCTTGCCTTAAAACCCCCACAAGGTTGCTGTGAGTCAGCTGTGATTTGACAGAAAAACAAACAAACAAACCTGGAAGTATGTAGAATAAAGTTAGAGTCCAGTGGCACCTTTAAGACTAACAAAGTTTTATGCAAGGTATAATTTTCATGTGCACACTCTAACTTTATTCTATTGCTTCAGACCAACATGAACATATGAAGATGCCTTATACTGAATCAGACCCTTGGTCCATCAAAGTCAGTATTGTCTTCTCAGACTGGCAGCGGCTCTCCAGGGTCTCAAGCTGAGGTTTTTCACACCTATTTGCCTGGACCCTTTTTGGAGATGCCAGGGATTGAACCTGGGACCTTCTGCTTCCCAAGCAGATGCTCTACCACTGAGCCACCGTCCCTCTCCAACATGGCTACCCATCTGGCTAGATCTTCCTGGAAGTATGTTGTTCTCCATCTACCAACACCAGTAATGAGAGCTCTGGATTTATTCATTACTGTTAAGCAATAACTGAGCAGCTCACATACAGGAAACAATTCCAGGGTCGCTTGCCAGAATTATCTTAATATGCTATTTTCCCTCTGAACCAAACAATGCTGTGTGAGACACTCAGAAGGGTCCATGTCATTGCTAATTTGTGGTTTTATTACCTTGTTCTTTGAATAAGGCAATGACCCTTTTATTGTACCGAGTATCTCACTGTACTGCTTCGATGAAATATTACTCTGAACTAGACATGAAAGACTGTCAGCCGTACAGTAAAAGTAACCGCAAATAGCAGATGTGGAGAATATTAAGCAAAAAGAACTGTTAAAACTCTGTTTTAACTCTTAGATAAAGACTGCTAATTACAGTTTTGGTTTGGTTTGGTTAAATTATAACTGGAAGAAAAAAATCCACAACCTATTTCAGATAAACTAACGCACACACTGCACAAAGCTTTTACCTGGATGGCTCAGACTAGCCCAATCTCATCAAATCTCAGAACCAGGATTAGCTTTAGTTAGTATTTTGGATGGGTGGCACCAAAGTTTGCTACATGGAAGAAGGCAATGGCACATAACCCCTGAATCATGCCCTGAAAATCCTACAAGTTCACCATAAGTTGGCAACTACTTGACGTCACTCACCACCACCATATTGGACAAAAATAAATGCTGAAGGGAATGAACTTCACAGAGCTTACAGCTTACTCATAGCATCCTACTAATGGCCAGTCCACATGACAAGACTGTGTAACACATCTGGTGTGATCTAAGACTGGATCTCACAAGAAAGTGTGGGCTGAATTGGTGTGCAATGATGAAAGTAAGCAAATGAATCATGATATTAGGCATGAACAGCCGGGTTAGAATGGATAAAAGGCAGTACTTCTTCACTCAAAAATTAACACATGGAATTCACTGCCACAGGAGGTGGTGACAGCTACAAGCATAGGCAGCTTCAAGAGGGGATTGGATAAACATATGGAGCTGAGGTCCATCAGTGGCTATTAGCTACAAGGGGGTATTGATGGAACTTTCTGTCTGAGGCACTGATGCGCTGTATTCTTGGTGCTGGGGGGGGGGGGGCAACAGTGGGAGGGCTTCTAGTCTCCTGGCCACACTGATGGACCTCCTGGTACCACCTGGTTTTTTTGGCCACTGTGTGACAGTGTTGGACTGGATGGGTCATTGGCCTTATCCAACATGGCTTTTCTTATGTTCTTGTAACTCTTATTTAATTGCTTCATTTATAGCCCACCTTTCTCTCCAATGAGGACCCAAAGCAGCTTACATGGTTCTCCTCTCCTCCATTTTATCTTATCCTCACAACTAGGTTAGACTGAGACAGTATGACTGGCCCCAGGTCATCCAGCAAGCTTTGATGGCAGAGTGGTGATTCATAGCTGCGTTACCCACACCCAAAGTCTGACACTTTAACCACTATACCACAGTATCTCTTTCACAGCGGCAAGAATTCCTCTTGCTGCTGTTTTCAAGGAAGGCATCCTCACAGGAATTTCTGCTTCAGAATGCCTAATGATGTCTGTCCACAGAGCCTGCCAAGTGAGTACTCTACTACACTGTGTTCAAACTTACCTGTATTTCTAGCTCCTTGCCCAGTAGTCTTATCAACGCTTTCCAGCTCAGTCACTCTGTTCTGGAGGGACTCCACACTACTCTTCATACTATCTGCTTCTTCCCAATTCTGTCGGAAGGGGCGGATCTCTTTGTCCAGTTCTTTCAGCTTCTCGGCTTGGCTGTCTATCACCCGCTTTGTGAAAACAGTACATTATTATTATTTTTAATCACCATGAAAGCAACAAGCAGAGAAAGGTGGACTTTTTAAAAAAAACAGAGTTTAAAGCTGGACTTTTAAAAAATATAAGCAGTTGAAATAAATAAAATGGACCCAACTAGTGCCAAACAACTTCAACCACATAGTAAGACTTTGTAGCAACATAGAATCATTAAGAAAATGGAACCATTATGTTCTGTTCCGGCCACACCTCTGCACCCTGATGTACAGGTATCAGCACGTTTGGCCTCCATATTATAGAGGCTGCAAACCTCTGAATACCAGTTCTGGTAGGCAGCAGCAGGGGGCAGCTTCAGCCTCTATGTCCTGTTTGCTCGGCCCTCCAGAGCAACTAGATGGCCACTGTGTGAAATAGGGTGCTGGAACAGATGGAGTACTGGACGGATCCAGAGGACTCTACTTATGTTCTTAACTCCAGCCATCTATTCCACGAGGCTGAGGCAGAAAGTTTACAGCAACATTTACACCGTGCAAAGCAAATCTTAAATTCTGCTTTCACCTGTCCCACCTCCCAGGCAGAGCAGAGAGAAGCGGGGGGGGGCGCACGATGCTATAAACTTGTTTTGCAGTTGTAAACATTGTTTAGTCTTCGTATAGTCAGTCATGACCACAGGGCTTATTTTATGTCTTCCTTCCTTCTGTCCCTTTTCCATCTCTGTACAATGCCACTGCACCAGGGGTGGAATTCTAGCCGGAGCTCCTTTGCATATTAGGCTACATACCCCTGACGTAGTCAATCCTCCAAGAGCTTACAAAAAAGGGCCCTGTAAGCTCTTGGAGGACTGACTACATCAGGGGTGTGTGGGCTAATATGCAGAGGAGCTCCTGCTAGAATTCCACCCCTACGCTGCACCATGCAGTGCAAGATTAAATATTTGCCAGAGGTGGGCCAGGCTCCATCAACAGAAGCAGCTCTCCAACTTTCAGCAGGAAACCGTCTTAACATTAGTTATGTCATGCAGGGGTGGCCAACGGTAGCTCTCCAGATGTTTTTTGCCTACAACTCCCATCAGCCCCAGCCACTGGCCATGCTGGCTGGGGCTGATGGGAATTGTAGAAGAAGAAGAAGATATTGGATTTATATCCCGCCCTCCACTCCGAAGAGTCTCAGAGCGGCTCACAATCTCCTTTACCTTCCTCCCCCACAACAAACACCCTGTGAGGTGGGTGGGTCTGGAGAGGGCTCTCACAGCAGCTGCCCTTTCAAGGACAACCTCTGCCAGAGCTATGGCTGACCCAAGGCCATGCTAGCAGGTGCAAGTGGAGGAGTGGGGAATCAAACCCGGTTCTCCCAGATAAGAGTCCGCACACTTAACCATTACACCAAACCGGCTGTAGGCAGAAAAACATCTGGAGAGCTACCGTTGGCCACCCCTGATATAATGGAACAAGCGGCAAGGGAGACCTTTGTGTTTAAAAAGGATGGAGTCCGGAGGCATGGTCCTGCCAGTAATGGTGTATCATGTGAATGCATCTCACTGACATGTTTTAGAAACTCCTCCCACATTGTCTGATTGGATGGTCTTATAAAGTTCCAGAAGCAATGGCAGTAACTAAATGCAATGCCCAGTATCAGCTAGTGTGTGCCACTTTAGGTTGCCAACTTCCAGGTGGTGCCTGGGGATCTCACACTATTATAGTTGATCTCCAGATGATCAAGGTAAGTTTCCCTGAAAAAAAAAATGGCTGGTTTGGAGGGTGGACTCAATAGAATTGTACCCTGCTGAGTTCCCTCCTTTCCCAAAACCCTGCCCTCCCAGCCCTAGTACCACTAGTCACAATACTGTTTGTGTCCCTGTAAGTTCTTTTGGGGGAAAACATATCTTTGAAATGGAATCATGGTTTCAAGAGATGACCATTTGCACCCATCTGAATGTAATACAAAATACTTTGAATTGTCTCACATGCTTTGAAAGAGCAGGAATTTTAGTCAGAAGCAATCACGACCATATGATTTAAATTACAGTAAATGCTGCAATAACTGCCATAACAGCAAGTGTTATAATTCAAAACCAACTTTTCCATTTTATATAGAATCTCAGCTTTAGAAGCTATCCTTCATTTGAACAAAATGTGCATTTGAATTGCAGGAAAGAGAAGAGAAAGCACAATTACTGCATTAGGGAACATTTCGCACTTATGTCTGCAATATGTCCATAGGGAAAATTTAAACGATATGAATACTGACAATAAAGCTGGTCTCTTTTCATAACCTGTAGTCCTGAAACTACAAACAAGGGGTCCGATCTAGTTAATAGACTACAGAAAGAGTTGGTGGAGAGGATCTTTCCCCTTTTACCCAGAAGTTTGTGCATGTGCTGAAAAAACTTTCTCCAAGAAACCAAGGAAGTCTTATGAACAAATACAAGCTGCAGTAAGGAAGGATCATCCCCTCTTCCCTCTATTGCTGGCTACTTACCCCAGTGGAAAAGGCAGTCATTTCACCCCATTCCCTCTCCTCACTGCAGCCCCTTTTAATGCAGTGCATTTTGTTCATTAACAGTCTCCCAACTCGCAAAGAAGAAAGATCTGCTACAAGAAGGAAGCTCCTGAAGGGAAGGTAGAGAAAGCTCTGCTCTACCATCTTTCCCCACAAGTATTTCCACAAGGTAGGTGGGGCTGAGAGAGCTGTGACTGATCTAAGGTCACCCAGCTGGCTTTGTGTGGAGGAGTGTAGAATCAAACTCAGTTTTCCTGATTAGAAAACTACATTAAACTGGCTCTCCAAATTGTTCCCTGGGTGCCTAGCTTTACACCCTGCTAATTCCTCCCCACCCACAAAGATACCAAAACGTACTGATTCTTGACTGGACACCATCACTCACCAGTCTGTTCATTAAGCAGAGAACACCATTATCAAACCCTAATATTTTTTGGCTCCACTGTAACAGTGCACCCTGCCCTGGATAGCCAACTTTGCATGCCACTGAAAATAACTTTAGAAGCAGCAGAAAAGAAAACAGAAATACACAAGATCTCTTAGGAAAATGCCTTTCTTATACTGCCTAGCAAAAGATACACACCCTACAGGAACCAAAAAACTGTATATTGTTCCACCAGTCCTTTGTAGTCAAGCTTTATCACAGATTTTTCAGGGTTCAGAGAGGGCTGTCGGATGTCCGATTGCCAGAATCATCAAAGCAAGCACAGATAGGAAGGGTATAAAAGTTTCTACAAGAAATCTCCCTTTTACTGTTCTGGGTTCTGCTCTTTATTAGAAGGAAACGGTCTGATGGGGTGGGGGAGGGGGAATATCAAACTGCCTTTGCAATTGGGCTAATCCACAGAGGATGCAGAAATGCATGACTGGTTTTAACAAGCCCAGGGAGGGAAAGGCTCTACTTGGAGGTTACTGAAGAAAGACACAGGGATATTGCATATCATGCCTCTCTCTTTTTCTGAGCCAGGAACACAGTTTACAGCTGTAGTCATCATCTCATGGTCTACTGGTGCAGCTGAGCCTTTGGGTCACACGTTTGGTGTCCACCAGGGTGAGGGCTTTTCCAATCAGCCCCATCCTGGTGGGAATGCCCTCTCAGGGATTTGGACCCTGAGAGACCTCCCTAGACTCCCATAGGGTCTGTAAGGCTGAGCTTCTCCATCAGGTCTTTCCTGGTTGAGCTTATTTCTGACGCTAAATGCTGGACCCACCATTATTATATTATTTATTTATAACTTAAATGTATAGACCTCCCTTCCCTGAATACACAGGGCTCAGGGCAGTGAACAACAGTTTTGAGTGGTTTGTTTTTTATGCTTTGTATTTTTATACTGTTTTAACTATGTTTATTATGTTTGCTTACACTGCTGTGAACCACTAAGCCCCACTTTGTGGAGGGATGGGTAGTATATGAATTGAATTTTATGTGTGTGTATGTGTATATATGTGTGTATGCGTATGTATATACACACACACATATATATACACACCCACACCCACATGTGTGTGTATATATATATAGATATAGATCAGGGGTAGCAAAACTGTGGCTCTAGTTCGATATCAGTAAAGCTTTCGGGGGAGCAAGGAGCTTGCTTTGGTGTAGAGAGCCAGTTTGGTGTAGTGGTTAAGTGTGCAGACTCTTATCTGGGAGAACCGGGTTTGATTCCCCACTCCTCCACTTGCAGCTGCGGGAATGGCCTTGGGTCAGCCATAGCTCTGGCAGAGGTTGTCCTTGAAAGGGCAGCTGCTGCGAGAGCCCTCTCCAGCCCCACCCACCTCACAGGGTGTCTGTTGTGGGCGAGGAAGGTAAAGGAGATTGTGAGCCGCTCTGAGACTCTTCGGAGTGGAGGGCAGGATATAAATCCAATATCTTCTTCTTCAATATCTTCTTTTCCAGGGGGATGCATTCATACACAATGTTTACATCACTGAACACTAAACCCCAAAACCTTTAAACTCATGTGAACCAGAGCAGAGAGGGCTCACAAATGATCACCACCTGGCTCCTAAGCAGCCCTCCCAGGGTCAATGGGTCAAATCCACCAGAGTGTTGTGGAGAGACGGACAGCCATCAAGCATTAATTTCTGGACTCTGTCCCACCAGTGTAGCCAAAATCCCCTCTCTCCAATTCTGCTCCTGTGGGGCAGGGGACCACTCTGGCGGATCCAAACCAATCTAAAAAAGGAAAATGATCACTGCCCATGAAAAAATCCACAGTTCACATGTTAACAGCCAAACTTTGGCTTGGTTGCTTGTGGCTCAAGCACTCTGGCCCCTCCCTCCCACACACAGATTTCCTCTCTCCTAGTTTCATCACCGATCATAATTTGGAAAAGCTACTGTTTGCTTAGAAACCAAAATTACAAAGCACAGTTTGATGGTGGCATGCAAATTTGCTTCCAAGCATGCCTTTTCTCCTTCAGTTAAGACCCTCTCCATTATCAGAAAACAAAGCAGAAGCATCATAGATCCAGCCCAATATGATTCAAATTTATATTGGATTTTTGCTTTTCTTATGTAGTTTCACAGTGTATTTTTTTTTTAATTACACATACAGTGCCCTGATCTGGCTAACCTAGGCTAGCCTATCTTGTCAGATCTCAGAAGCTAAGCAGGGCCAGCCAGGGTTGTAATGGAAAGGCAGGCAGTGGCAAGCCTCTGAACATCTCTTGCCTTGAAAATCCCACAGGGTCACCTTAAGTCAACTGTGACCTGACGACACTTTCCACCACCACGCCTATGGTGCAATCCTATTAAGAGCTTCACCAGCCCAAGCCCACTGAATCCATAGGATCGCACTGTGCCTTACTCCTTGATTTTTACTTTGGAAGAGGTTCTGTAAAAGACTTTATCCATTAAGACTCTCCACTTCAATGAGTCATGCAAAAATTGCACCAAAAAGTACCAGCTTTGAAGAACTGAATCTAGCACAGCTGAGGATAATTTTGTTCTACGTAATTACGACATCTGAAAATTCAGAAGAAGCTCCACGTTTCTTATACAGTTTCATGTCAATTGCTTGTTTTCTGTTTCAGTCTGACCTCTAACAGATTGCTGACCTTTGAAATACCTAACTTGAACTAAGCCTATCCTTTCAAAAACCAATTTAAAAAAATGGTTACAGAGAGATACTCAATTGGAATAGTTCCTTTTATGTCCCAGCTATGCCTAGGAAAACTCCCAAAACAACCTGATTAAAAAAACATTTAAATCACTTGATTTAGGAGGACACACTTGAAAATTATGTCAAAACCCTGATCTGGATAGCCCAGGCAATCCTAATCTTGTCAGATCTCAGAAGTTAAGCAAGGTCGACTCTGGCAAGTACTTGGATGGGAGACCTCCTTGGAATACCAGGAGTTGGGAGGTGGAGGCAGGCTGTATTCGGCCACTTCCTGAATATCCTCCAGGCCCCCAGTAGGGGTCAGTCACCAGAGGTCACCATGACTTTCCAGTGCACGCGCGCACACATACAAAAATTCAAAAAAAAGAGAGGAGAAAAAATACATTATGATGTCAAGCATAGCTTATTTCAGACACATAGGTCTTAATCTTCTAAATTGTGGGTGGCCAAACTGTGGCTTGGGAGCCATATGTGGCTCTTGAAGCCTCCACTGCCCTGTTGGCCAGCTTAGAGAAAATCACTTCTCCAATTCAAGCCAGCCAGAGGCTTGGAGAATGCATATAAAGTGTAAAGTTGCTTTCTTTCCACCTCTCCATCCCTTCTCCCGTCTATTTGCTTGGCTGTCTTCCTTCTGGCTCTCAAACATCAGACGTGTATTCTATGTGGCACTTATGCTTACCAAGTTTGACCACCTAAACCATCGGAACTCACTGCAGGCTCGTGCTTTCTACTTCCGCCTTGTGGGTTGCAATTCTGTTACTCTGGTCCTGGTTCCTAGCATGCTACCGTTTACCATTACATAATTTGCCTTTCACCAGGAGTAACACTATCAAAGAGGTGCATCTCTAGTTCCAAAGGATGGTGAAATGAAAAGTCATGGAGAGGATGCAGGTAAGAACAGAAGAAGAGTCCAGACCAGACCAAGAGTCCATCTATCCAGCATCTGGTTTCCCCCTGTGGCCATCTGGATGCTTCCCGGCAAGACACAAAGCTATCAGTTTCCCCCTATGGCTGCCCACTTGTGAACAGTGACATCCAAGCATCCACTGGAACATCCCCCCAGATTTCATTGTTTCATTATTCTCCTATCAAATTCCTATGGTGACATTTGGGTGGCTTCTGCAGCCTAGCCATTCCTGAGAACAGAAATGCTGGATTAGAAAACGGAACCAAATTTTAAAATTCTTTTCCTCTCACAAGTCAAAAGCCTGCCTATAATCCCCCAAACCTCCATACATTACACAGCCCTTCCCTAGACTTTTTGCTTTTTAACTGAAAAGCAATTTTTCAGGTGACAAGCTCAAAACATTTGCATTGGCTTGGTTCAGATGTAATATAAAAGTATAGATCATTTTAACTCTGGTTAGATTATGAAAGTAGAATTTGGCTGGAAGTTGACCATTCAACTGGTTTGCCTTGACCCACACAGGTTTCATTGCCTTTGTTGTTTCCCCTACCTGGTCTGTAGAGACCCAGCAGAAATCCTGACTGTACTGCAACGAGGATGGCATAGGGGGAAAAGACAGGATGAGGCCAAGATGTCCATGTTCATTTGTCACGTGAAAATCATAATTAAGAGCAACTGTGGCGTCATACCCTGGTGTCATACCCTTACTCAACCATACTTAGTGGAGCGACTTGCATCGGCAGAATCACACTAACTGTAGTTAGTTTAATTAAACCATAGTTGAGCTTAACATTTGAACCAAATATGATGACCTCCACCCCCCCACCCCCCAATTAATGTGAAGCATGTCCCCGCACAGGCACAGAACCCACTACCACAAAGAAGAAAGGGGATGTATCCACTGATATGTGCCACAGATGTATTTGCAAACTGGGGTCCCCAACCTGTCAGAGGCTGTGGACACCTTTGGGATTGGGGCACAGTGTTGTGGGTGGAGGCAGCCACAAAATGGCTGCCTCGGCTTACCTTCAGTAACACAGTAAAGAGCTCCTGCCAAAGCAACGTTTTTTAAAAAAATCTGCACAGCCAGTCAAATCTCCAATGGCAAATCAGAAATTTTATGGGGCAAAAGCCCTACCTGGTCCCACCCACTTTCAGGTGGCTGCCAGGAACTGTGCCTGCAGGTGCAAAGGCGCCCACGGGCACCGCATTGGGGACCCCGTTTTAAACAAATCAACACACCTAAATATGCAAATAAAATGTCAAAGCTGGAACACTCTAGCAACAGGGAAGAGTCTTAAGGTCTTACCTGTAAGTGATGTATCTTAGATTCATTACTCCGTAGCATTTCCTTTTGTCTCTCAATTTCTATTTCAAAGGTACAAATTTGATTATGTAAAGTTTGTATACTCTTGTTCTTTTCCAAACTTTCATTCTGGAGTGTGGCCACCTGGAAAAAATTCTACAATTACTCCTGCCAAACTTCACCAGAAAACCCCCCAAAAGGTATGTACCGTCTCTCGCAAGCAATGGAGAGAGATCCCATAAAAAGTGCTTCTTCCTTCTGTGTAGAGTATTTGCCCTGCCCTTCTTTGAAGTGGAAACATTAATGGCTTTCTCCTCTCTTCTCCTTAGAATTCAATGGGAAAAGGCACCCAATTTGTAAAACAAATCTTGCTTCTAAACACATTGCGCTTTATTCAATTCCTTACAAAAGAGGATCCTACCGAATTTCAGATATGAGTATGGAAACACCCTGTTGTTCAGCATCAACCCATGCTGTTCATCCAAGACATCTGTATTAAACAGGCTAGTGCAGGGGTGTCAAACATGCGGCCCGGGAGCCAAAGCAGGCCCCTGGAGAGCTCCTATCAGCCCCCTGAGCAACTGGCTGTCATCTGCTTCCTTCTGCATCACAGCTTGCTTTGCAAGGCTTGCTCAATCGCACAGGAGCTACAGAGCAAAGTCTCTTTTTTCTCCATTGGCTGAGGCTCCTCCCTTGGGGAGGAAAAGGGGAGGGACAGCTTGCTTTGTTAGGCTCTCTCAATTGCACAGCAGAGCTACTGAGCCAAGCCTCTCTTCCTTCTATTGGTTGAGGCTCCTCCCCCTCCCGGCCCCCTGGGGAAGGAAGGAGCCAGAGCTTCCTTTGCCCAGTTCCCTGGATCCCATGGGAGAGATACAAAAAAAGCAACTTTAAGATCAATGAGTGCTAATACTTTAAGCATGTTTTATTTTTAATTTTTTTAAAAAAAAATCTTTGTGTTTGTCTGTGTCCTTTATAAAGTTTATATCTCTGCTACCTAATTTCAAATAGGTACACATACAGCCCGGCCTGACATGGCTCAGCCCAACAAGGTATCATTTATGTCAGATCCGGCCCTCATAACCAATGAGTTCGACACCCCTGGGCAAGTGGAAAGCCTTATTATACAAGACAGAGAAAGATTTAAAAGCCACCAGATTTCGTTTGGGTCTAAAAAGCACACCAAGTCATGGCTAAAGCTGCCACAAAGTACAGTAGTTGAGTGTGACTGCAGCAGAGGAAGGAAGCAAAAAACAGCCAGTAATAATTGTGATAGATTAAAGCAGCGCACTCCAGAAACAATATGAAAGAGGAAGGGAAATGTATTGGAAATATCCTTTAAGGCAAATAAGAAGTTTTTGTTCTTTGTGCACCTACGAGACTGAAGCATGAAGAACTACTAACTAGCACATTTTATTCACTGCAAGGATCTTTTACTCCGTTCATCAACGCTTTTGTTCCTTAGATGCATCGCATCTGGAACCCTGTCCTCTTGACCCAAGCAAAATGCACGCTTTACAATCAACCATTCATCAGTAAGACAATGAAGATAACAGCAGGAGAGGATGTTTCACATAGAGGAAATAATACTGCCAAGAAGCACCAGTGGCAGTCAATACAGAAAAAAAGAAGGGACCCTGCCTCAAAATACTTTAAGAATTCAATTTTAGACCATTGGATGAGAATGTCAAATCCTTACGTTGTCTTCATGCCAGTCTCATTCCCCCCACCCCCAAGTAATGTAGCTATAGTTGATGAAAGCCAATGGAATTAGTAGTGCTGTTTTAAAGGCTCAGAAACACTAGAAAAATGGGGTTCCCACATTTCCACAAGACACCAAAGCTGGAACAAGCCTATTCAAACTCTTGCCTTAGGGCCAGAGTTAGGCAGAACAGGCAACTCTCAAGAAACATTTGCCATATATGAAAAATACTGCATCAAAGCTGAACTCTCTCTGCTTCTTAGCATGGTTTCTTTACAAAATAATTTGAGTGTGCATGCCAAAATCTTCTAAAGTATCACTAGAAGTTCTGGAGCATGCCCATATTAGCCATCACATGTAACCCCTGCTTAGGGTGGTAAGAAAAATTCAGTATTGGCCTACCTCTTATAGATAGCTTCAAGAGGGGATTGGATAAACATATAGAGCAGAGGTCCATCAGTGGCTATTAACCACAGCTTACTGTTGAAACTGTCTGGGGCAGTGATGCTCTGTATTCTTGGTGCTTGGGGGGGGCACAGTGGGAGGACTTCTAGTGTCCTGCCCCCACTGGTGGACCTCCTGATAGCCACCTGGGGGTTTTGGCCACTGTGTGACACAGAGTGTTGGACTTGATGGGCCATTGGCCTGATCCAACATGGCTTCTCTTAACTCTGGCCCACTATGATACGAGCTATTTTTGCATCAAGGTAAAGCCATAATAGCCCCGTGGCGCAGAGTGGTAAAGCTGCAGTACAGCAGTTGGAGCCCTCTGCTCATGGCCTGAGTTTGATTCCAGTGGAAGCTGGTTCAGGTAGCCAGCTTGGGTTGACTCAGCCTTCCATCCTTCCGAGGTTGGTAAAATGAGTACCCAGCTTGCTGGGGGGAAAGTGTAGATGACTGGGGAAGGCAATGGCAAACCACCCCATAAAAAAAAAGTCTGCCGTGAAAACGTTATGAAAGCAACGACACCCCAGAGTCGGAAACGACTGGTGCTTGCACAGGGGATTACCTTTACCTTTTTAAAGCCGTATTACAAATGTATTCTTTCTGCATCTGTTTCCTAGACCTTAACCCTATCTCCAAATAATTTTGTAGTTTATTAAGTGTACTAAGACACCCTGTTGTGCTCAAAGAACTACAGTTTCCAGATTTCCTTGGAGAGAGGGAACCACCATTAAATCAGTTTATAAGCAACCAACCAATGGAGATTTCTACTATTTTATAGGATTATTAGTTTAAGTAGATTTTGATCAGAGATATTTTTATCATCCCTTTGCAAAACACACAATGCACAACTGCTAATCCTAGAAACTGACAATATTCTTGGATTTTCATTAAGGCAGTTCATTTGTGATAGCTGGAAGAGATCAGAAAGGCAAGTAGTACTCAGTTCAAAGCAATCTTAATTCTAGATGCTGCTTCTCACTTAGAAAGTCCTTCATGAGCTTTCACAATTGGAAAGATCATCTCTTAGATCCTCAGAACAGTTTCTCTTTCATGCCCTCTGCTTCAGAGGCCTAAACCTCTTCAGTTACTTCCATTTTTCGGTTGTAGTTCCAGTTCTCAGGAACAGATCTGGGGGGTTTTTGCTCTCTTACAGGAGGCAACACAAGATTGACCTTTCATTTTGTTGTTTCTCTAATGTAACTGTATTTTTATCATCCTTGAATAAGGAGAAGCTGTGGTGATTTTTAAGTTATTGTGATTTATAAGAATATATTCTAATCCAACAGAATATATTCTTATAAATCACAATAACTTAAAAATCACCACAGCTTTGTTAGCCACTGTGAACATAGAGAGGAGGGGTATAAATGTTTCCATAAATACTCTGGGTAAGTGGGCAACAATGCGGCAAATGAAATTCAGTGCTGGCAAGTGTAAGGTGATGCACGCTGGGATGAAAATTCCCAATTTAAGAACATAAGAGAAGCCATGTTGGTCAGGCCAATGGCCCATCCAGTCCAACACTCTTGTGTCGCACAGTGGCCAAACTCCAACTTATAGGTTAATGGGGTCTGAACTTGCTGAAAATTAAGAGGGGGAATGATCTTTGGGTTTATTGGACAGTTCAATGGAAGTGTCAACCCAGTGTGCTGCAGTAGTAAAAAAGGCAAACTCCATGTTAGGGATTATTTTATTTATTTTATTATTGGATTTATGAATCACTCATCCTTGCTCTAGCAGGGCTCTGGGCAATGTACAAACACACACAAAATATCAAGTGCAAATAAACAAAACCAGTTATTTACAGTCTAAAATCAGGTGGCGAAATCCTATTATACAGCTGCAGACAGACAGCCACTTTGCAGGCAGGAGAGAAGAGGGCAAGACGAATGTGAAGAGCAGAAGAGGATGGTGACCAGCTTAGATGGTGACCATCTCTGTTCTCAGCCAAGTCTGGCAGAACATCACAGCCTTATAGGCCCCCTCTGAAATTGCAAAAGATCTCGCAGGGTCTGATAGTACTCAACAAAGAGTTCCATCAGGTTGGGGCCAGGACCAAAAAGGCCCTGGCTCTAGTCAAGGATAGCGAGATGTCTTTGGGGCCATTAGGAAGGCGATTGAGAATAAAACAGCCAATACTGTAATGCCTCTGTACAGATCTATGGTGTGGCCTCATTTGGAATACTGTTTACAGTTCTAAGAACATAAGAACATAAAAGAAGCCATGTTGGATCAGGCCAATGGCCCATCCAGTCCAACACTGTGTCACAATTGTAAACACACACACACACACATATATACACACACTGTGGCTAATAGCCACTGATGGACCTCTGCTCCACATTTTAATGCTGATTTTAAAAGTTTTGTATAATTATTGTATGCATATGTTGTTAGCTGCCCTGAGCCTGCCTAGGGATATAAATAAAATTTTATTATTATTTATCTAACCCCATCTTGAAGCTGTCTATGCTTGTAGCCGCCACCACCTCCTGTGGCAGTTCTGGTCATTGTATCTCAAAAAGGACACTGCAGAACTGGAAAAAATACAGATGAAGGCAACTAAGATGACTAGGGGTTGGAGCACCTTCCCTGTGAGGAAAGACAGAAGAGTCTGGGACTCTTCAGTTTAGAAAAGAGACAACTAAGGGTTTCTAAACTCTTCAGTTTAAAAAGAGACCACTAATGGGTACATGATAGAGGTGGAGAGAACTGACAAAGAGAAATTCTTTTCCCTCCCCCAAAATACTAGAAGTTGAGGGTATCCATTTGTTCAGGATGGACAAAAGGAAATACTACTCTACATAGATAATTATTAAAATGTGGAATCTGCTGCCAGGGGATGTAGCAATGGCCACAGGCATAAACAGCTTTTATAAGAGATTAGATAGAGTCATGGAGGATAACAGCCCAATCCAGACATAAGTGGCGGCCGACTGTGGCGTAGCTGCCGCGCTGCTGGTGTAGACATGCAAGGGAGGCGGAGGCAGCCAGAGGGGAGGGCCAGCCCACTTCCCCCATTGGCCGGTCCTGGCACATGCGCCGTGGCTCATGACAGTCAGGGATGGGGAGAGGCGGCCCCAGAGAGGCTGATAGCCATCCCCAACCCGCCCCCAAACAGAGAACGGAGCCAATGATGGGCAGACCATCAAAGGCAAAGGAGAGACGTCCCACCAACACGGGGAGAGAACAGAAGTGAGGCTGGGCATGTGCGCACAAGAAGCCTGGCTCGGTGGCAAGGTGGGGGTGTGGGCGAGACAGGCCCGCACGGGACTACGGAGAAGCCATCAATCCCCTCACACCCACCCGCTGTCAGAGACTCTGCCAATGGCAGGCAGACAAGCAGGAAGTACCAAGTGCAGTTCACTGTCATAGACAGCGTTTGGAATGTGTGTCTGGGAGTGAGCAGCCCAGCAGCAGACATCCCCCCACCCAGAGACCCCGTGTTGCCCTGATGCCCCCTGCCATGTGCACGGAACACCTCCCCTGGGGGCCGCAGAACTCAAGAGTGTGAATGCATCAGCCACAGAACTCTTGAGTCCAATTCATCAGCCCCCCCCCCACTTAGTGCCCTGTGCACAACAGCCCTGTGGGGTCAGATAGGCTGTCAGCCCGGGCAGGCTGAGGGGCGGCACTCCCCTCCCCTGTCCAGCCACACAGGGGGCAGCGTGGCGGCTCATAGACCGTTCCTCCCCCAAAAAACCAAGACTGCCCACCCTCCCAGGCATTCCCTCAGAGAAGCCACTGACAGAGGGGGGGTGTTGCCCAGGGAACGTGCAGCAGATGCCAAGCAGGAGAGACAACAGAGGGCACAGCTCAGACTTTATTTTTCTGGAACAGAGTGCAACAGTCTCCCTGGCGCGCACTGGGCAGTCTCGCCATGGGCGGGGCTCCATTCAGAGCGGCGGGCAGAAGCAGCTGAGGGAGTGGGGGGGCGGTGGAGCGACACACATGGAAGCCTCTGTATTGGAGTCCCACCTGCAAAACAGAGATAGAGATCAAGAGCACCTGCAGGGGTAGCGACTGGAAGAGAAGGCTGCGTTTCAGCTGGGCGCTCTCTTAAAGGGACAGTCTTTGACCCACCTCCCCGCAAGGGGGCAGCTGCCACACACACACACCCCGTGCCCTGCCAGGGGTTGGGAACACGGCGGAGGGCAGACCAAAGGAAGGGAGCAGGTGGCAGCACAGGGGAGCGGGGTCAGCAAATGCCCCCTGCCTGGTTCAAGTGCCAGAGATGCTCGCACACCAAGCGGTCGAGAGCGAGGGGAGAAGGAGCCTGAGGGGGAGACAGTAGAACTTACTCAGCCATGGGCGACAGTCCTTGCATGCAGAGCCTCCAGGACTCCGGAACCTGTGGAGACCTGGAAACAAGAGCAGTTAGCCCCAGGGGAGAGACCTCTCTCTCCTTCGCAAGTCAAAGATACTGTCAAAGCAACCACGCAGCGCAAAACCCGTCACCAACATGCCTGCCTGTCCCTCACTCTAAGTCTGTATGGCTGGGAGCTCACTGGCAGAACTTCCCCCCACACGCTCCTCTCCCTAACAACTGAGTTGTGCAAGGCCGGAGTGGAAGTATTTCTAGGAGGGGGGAGACCGCGATTGGGTGCTGGGCAGGGGGCTCGTCAGCCCAAGGCGTGAGGGGATTGACGAGCAATCACGCCGCTCCCTAAGGGGTTTGCGAGCTTCCGCAGCAGCGGAGGCGACCGTTGTTTTTGGTTTCAACGAGTGCCTATGGGACATGCCACTATTTTTGCCAGCGTAATGTTGTGCCTCTCAGGGGGGGGGGGGCGTGTCCTGGGCCAAACTGCTCAGGAAGCTGCCTAAGCCTGGCTGCGCCCCCAACTCCACCCCCTCCTCCACCTGAACACCACGCTCCGCCTCACTTCTGCCCACGCTCGGACGCAGCCCTCAGGCGCTACTGCCCTCGGGTGGAGCGGTGCTCCGGCGGCTCCCCGCCCACGTAACTCCCTTCCACTGTGGCGGTGCCGGTTGTACGTCGGTGCAAACCCTTCCTGCGCCCATGTAGTGGCTCATCTGCTCCCAAAAGACTTTCCGCCCCCCCCCCTCTGGATTGTACCGTTAGTTAATCTATCAATGGCTAGTAGACATGGTGACTGAGTGTGCTAAGCCTCTGAATCCCCAAGCCAGGAGGCAACATCAGGGGAAGGCCTCAGAATCTATGCCCTGTTGTTGGCCATTCAGCGAAACTGGTTGGCCACTGTGTGTGATAGGATGCTGGACCACTGGTCTGATCCCGCAGAACTCTTCTTATGTTCTTATAGTGTTTTCAGTGTTGTTTAAAATACATCAGCCAGTTTGCTACAGCACTATGCTATTTGGGGCTCACAAAACTTTATCTTCTATACATACAATTCTTCACATATGGTATATCTATGTATGTTTTCTTATGCTTCGTAAAATCAGCTTCCATCAGGTCCAAAAGACATAGCACCTCACCCTCTAAAAATTGCACTGCCAAAGATAGACAAAATCTATCTTGAAAAACTAAAACAAGAAAAAAATAGGACCATTGATTACATGAAGTCCATTTGCTCTTCCAAGATCACGAATCGTGGTGGTTTTTTAAAAAAAAAAATCCAGTTATCAATGCAGCTTCTAATCATGCAGAATTTTTCATACTTGCTTCTCATTATGAGAAAGGGAGGAAAATCTTCATTGGGCAATTATATATGCCAAGGTTATACAGGAAGACAATCAATGAATAAAAGCCTTTTCCAAGGCTACATTTAAATTAAAAAATAATATACCAAAGCTAACATTTTCTCAAGGGGCAGGGCAAAAGGTCTGGTAGAACTGAGCTAATTATGAGATGCAGTGGAAGGAAGCACATGAAACACATTCAACTGAAAGCCATTATTTTATATTGTAAATTGTTTGGAAATGATTGGCAGGAAGACAGTGGGTTGGATCCTAAGGATATAAGCTGCTAACTGAAGAGCTTCCCCTCCGCCCGAGAAGCCTTTCTCTTGTGTAAGAGGTGCATCAGCGGGAGATCTATGGAACCCAATCCAATATAAAAATGCTGTTATCTAAGTAAATCAAATTGTTCCATTGGTTTTGAAAACTAAATGGGTAGTACACGAATAATTTCCCAGAGTTGTAACCCTCCTAGATTAATAAAATATAAAGTAATGAAAGATAAGGTGAGTAGGAGAGGTACCTTATTTTCTAGACAATTACTCCACTCTTTCAATAAGTCTACATGCTGCACTGCAGAGGTGGATTCATGTGCTTTAACTTGCTGATTTGTTCCCTGTGACAAAGAATGTATATATATTAGCCAATTTCATTTCTTCATCAAGTCTCCATAAATATACCACCCCACATCATCACCCCACACACCCCATAAAATGATAACGTCAATTTAAGCAGCTTATCCATTTTCTGACATATTCTTATAAGGATTCTTTTTAAAGTATTTTAAAAAAAATACGCCCAGCGAACTTTCCAGTAGGATGGGTTGTGGCGAAAATTTGTGCTACATTTCTTTGGGAAGCAACTACTGTACACGGACACATGTTAAAAATACATCCAATTGTGTTATGAAATAATTTGTTTAACCAGAAGCTCAATCCACCAGACACTGCTCTGTAACAAAATCTTGTGTTTTTCACAGGCCTGGAATACTGAACTTTAAACCCATGTACTGGACACATTTGAAAAAATTCTGCTTTGTCAGTGTATTTCATAATTTTTTTGAGAGAGAACTAATACTTCATCTAGCCCTCCTCCTTTAACTATATCTTAGGTCAACTTCACCCTAGCTGTTCTTCCCACCCCATTCCCAACCCTGCTCTTCTCTGTTGCAGCTGGATTGTTTTGATCTCCTGCAACTCAGGATCGGGGAGTTTTTGAAAAAGGTCTCGGACCCAACATTGCCAAGATAGCAGATGCAGGACTGTTTTACATCCTCAGAACAGGTTCGGAGGTTGGAAAGGATTTTTTAAAAAAACCCACCCAACTACTTGCACAGCTTGTGTGTTTAAAAATGTTGGTGCTTTTCTTGGTTGCCATCTAACCTTGTATAGCTAATTGTTCCTTAAAATTAAAAGGGAGCTGCAGAGATTATGAGTTCACTGTAAAAGAGGAGAGAGGAAGAATGTTTTGTCTGGAGACCATTTTGCTCTTTATAGGCAACTAGCTGTTTGCAAACCAGCTTCAGAAGAAGCAAAATTTATTAAAAATTGAGAGAAAAAACTGATAGCATCCATCATATATTTGCAAGTAATTATATTTCAAGGTACCATGCTGAATTCACTTGTTTTCCCTACTGCATTCAGTCATTGTTCTGTGGAAAAAAGGAATGAATGAGAGAATGGAACCATTCATCCCTCTCAAGAGGACAGTAGTCATGTTCTGCTGTTTCTAGCAACCTCTTCTAAAATCCTTTCCTGTTTGACCTAGAGAACTAATTCCACAGAAGCAGGACTTGGTGGATTGTACCTTAAAACTTCTAGGGGACAACACTTAGCTAGATTTGAATCTAGTACCTCATCAAAAATCCAACAAGATTTTGTTAGTATAAGCTTTCAAGAGTCATGCTTCCTTTTCCAGGTATCTGACAAAGGAAGCTATGACTCTTAAAAGGTCATACACTGAAAATCTTTTTTTTTTTGTCTCAAAGGTGCTACTGGACTCAAATCTAGATCTTCTGATGCAGACCGACATGTCTATGGTCTGAAACTATCTACATGATATTTATATACATGTGATTTCCACAAACACCCATGAACAGAAAATGGAAGATTTGTCTCACTTACCATGAATCTTCCTTTCTTGGTGGTCCAGGGATGGGGCAGACCTCACCAGCGTTCCCTCTAAGTTGAGTTAGAGTGAGCTAGCTCACAGATTTTAAGCCTCCAACTCACATGTTTTTTGTCAGTTCAGGAAGGATGACCCCAGAGCACAAGAATTTATGCAGTAGCTCACAACTTTAATGCCAGTAGCTCACAAAGTAGCTCACAAGACTCTACAGCTTATAGGGAACATTGGTCCGCGCAAGTATCCACTTGTGAAGACTGCCCCATCCAGAACCACTGGAGAACAACAACAAAAATTTTTTGAATTGAAATAATCACCCTTAAACAAATGCACCATTGCTTTAAACAGAGAGCAGATTTTTTTTCCATTCTAGAAAGTTCGCAAACCACTTTTGCTTAACATTTTAATGTTTCCCATCCTAGCACTAACTATACACATCAATATAACAGCTGCACGGTTACACACAAAACATAAGCAATATGTATGGAAGACAAAGACCACACTATAACTCATTTCATTCACACTACTTTCAGAGTATTTATTTTTAAAAAGTAAATTTTCAACCTAAATTGCAAAATGTTCTAATGAGCTTCAATAGATATGTTCTGATTAAAGTTTTCAGATTAAATCCACAGATAGATAGACATACACACACACACACATACAGATACATAAATAATGAACAGCGATGAGACAAAAGCAAGCAGAGCTACAAGACAAACTATTTCTAAGAGTGAGAGCAATTGTGTTTGTGTACAAAATGTTGAATGCTTTTTGTTCATCGTTAAACAAGTTTTCAGAATCATATCCACAGCTCCCCAGAGGAAAGTAGGTTGTTTCTCCTGCTGCTTCTCTTCACTGAAAATACTTATGGCTCAGTGGAAGAGAACACGTTTTGCATGCTCACTTTTCCCTGCCTGAGACCCTAGAGAGCAAAGGCTGCTGAGCTAGATGGATCAATGGCCCAAACCAATATATGGCATCTTGATAAATGCAACTAAGTTTAACCAACATGCCTTTCTCTAACCCCAGCCATGAACAGTGGGTACTGAAGTTCTGCAAGGGACTTGGAGATCCGTAACAGAGCCTCCCTCAAAAAAAAAAATCTCACAAAAATTACTGAAAGAGGGAGAATTAAAAGGCTCATCTTTGCACAGATTACGAATTGAAGCCAACATAAGTGGCAAACCACAAGCTGAACATCAGATGCATTTTCAATGGCATTGTCTTGGCTGTTGGAAAGGAACAAACAATGTACAGTTGTTCCGTTGGTGCAATCTACTGATCACACAAATTCACTCCCAACATAAACTTCCTGCTAGATTATGACAGCCATTTTAGACAAGCAATGTGAGAAAAGGTGGTATTTCACATAAGAAAACCGAGAGAAAAGGTGTATGCTATTTTCTGCTGTGCTCATTCTCCTGGGCTTCGTTTTCACTTTCCAGGAATTACAGACAATTAATCTATATGGCCCAGTTGAAGCTGGTATATTTCATCTCCTTGAGCACAACCACAACATACAGGAAGTCTCTGTGTATACTCCAGCAAAATGAGTGCAGAAGCTGCTTAGGCGAGTGCAGGTGACATCTACTTCAGATGGCTTGGGGATCATGACCAAAGTCTTGGATGATGCCCTCTAAAGTTTGGTGGGATCCTATGAGAACTTGGTCCTTCTGATTCTTCTACCCCCAACATGATTCTGAGAGCTTTAAAAGGTTATTTAAAAACCAACAGCTAGGAGGCCATGCCTACCATAGATTTTATTGTACACAAGCAGTATGATTTGAAAATGTTCATTATGGGGAAAAAACCTGTTCCATAAATGTGATCTTGAACTACTTTCTCGAGGGGTCGGGAGGTGTAATAAACCTTCAGTGCCTCTCCTTTTCAAAATCCACTGAATTCGTTATGTAGGAGAAAGATACTGAAATCGCAACACATCATTCTTCTTGCACATGTGCTTGTTACACATTTTAAGGTAGGCAAAACACATCCGATGCGTAGATTTAAATCACTCAAGCAACTGGATGCATTTCTTTTAACAGATAACAAGAGGCATTCATCCAGAGAGGTACCAAAATATTAAGCTTTCTTATTGTAGACTTTCATCAAGTATATAATCAATATATACTGACCTGAAAAGTGCAGCCATAACGCTTAAAACTACAGGTACTTGGGGCATTAATACATTCTGACAAATGTGCATTCAACTGTAACAGGAAAAAAATGTGAGTTTGTTTTTTTGACGGCAAATGTATGCACAATAAAGTTTCAAATATATATATATATATATAGGGCACGCAATACAAATCTGTATTGTGTGCGATCTGTTGTCTTCCTTTGGTTTTTAAAAACGTGTTCATATTACCTCCAGTTGTACTTGAGGAAAAAAACACACACACACACATACCACACAAATGTTCTGGTAGAATATACAAAGCGACACATTTACAGTGGAACCTCTAAAGAATGTTTCAATTCGATCCAAGGGACCTCAATATTTTGTATGTGCTTTTGATTTCTCATAAATGGCTTGTTTCCCAAAAGGCAAATTAATTATAAATTATCCATCAACTGGCCATCCCGAATAGTAGTTCCACTGTATTACTGTGCATCTGCCCCTTAGAACTTTTTAATTAGGGACATATATATCCCCCCATATGTGTCATGCAGAATTTCAGTGATAAGAATAAAGAACAGGACAGAACAACGTAGAACAAATATTGAATGAAACAAACATATAATTTGTAATAAAATTATAGCAAGTCTCATATTTACAGAAGCAGCACATAGAAGTAAGGGTCACGTAAGTAAACAAAAAATTCTGGGAACATTCAGCATATACACCACTCTGGGAACTCAGCTAGCTTTGGGTTACAGGACAACAACTAAGAGCAAAACAGGAATGAGGAAGAAAGGGGGCGAGTAGTAAATAAAGAAAATCATGACCATTTTAACATAATCCATAGTATGTTTTAGGGTCTTTCAGGACATGTATGAACACCTGAAAGAACAGATTGCTCTCATGTGGCTTTCACAATCTTCTACAGGTGACAAATAGTTTCAGGCAGGGGTCATTTTGTAGAAAAATAGGTGGTGGAGCTTATCCAGGGACTGTTACGCAGCTGCATCTACTATTCAATGGACAAGGTGGGAAGGAGGAGGTAGAACTCTCAGAAAGGTTCAGGAGCTGTACTCCTGTGAGCTCCTGCTGAATCCGAGGCCTGGTTTCAGGGTTCCTCCCCCGCCATTTACAAAAATGATGGGGAAACCTGCAGGACCAAGAAAATTATGCTGCATGCTATTTGTTTTGCTTATGGTGTCTAGTAGGTAGCACTGTATGTACAGATACATTGTACAGCACTGAAATAGGACTGGATCTGAAGTACCACAGCAAGTGCTTGTGGGTCTTTATTACCTCCTGCTGAAGTCCCCCATAATTCTACCAGGGGGTACAAGTGACCCAAAAGAAGAGCACAGGGTCAAAGCGGGGATCCACAATGGGAGTCAGGAACTGGCAAAAATGGTAGAGAAGGGGGAGACTAGTGAATTTCTGTTCTACTAGTGTAAACTCTATGGCACCAGTTTTGAACTCTCTCATCTATCACTCAGAAACCTGAATGCACTGGAAACTATAGACGGCCAAAAAAAAAATAGCCTCTCTTTCTCATATACACAGAAATGTCTTCCAAAAGAGCAAGAGAAACAGAATAGTTATGCCAACTTTTTTTCAAGAAATAAGCACTTTCCTAAGTGATATGAAGTCAGCCCTGAGGAGAAAAACTGTACTAGGGAGAACGCAGTTGATCTGAATTTGTTTTCCAAGGCCCAAATTCACTATAATAGATAAGCAATTAAACAAATCATCCTAGCAAGAAGGGTGGCTTTGCTCCAAGTGTTTTGGACAGGCCTCCAGAAATCCACAAGCTCACCAGGTCCTGTGGCAAGCACAATGCACAGCTGCAAACACACAGCCTTTCCCCTAGAGTTCTCATCTGTGCTGTGGTTTGAAGGCATTCAGAAAGTACAGGATTATGTTCTGACCATGGACACAAGACTCACACCTCCAAACCTCACTTCTACACTTGAGCACAAATAAGAGAAGATCCCCAGCAAGCCCTTTTCAAACACTCTACAATTCTTACACCAGAGAACTTGAGGAAGGGGGAGGGCAGTAGTGAGTGGAAACCACTAAAAACAAACTCAGTAAGGCAGGGGTGGCCAATGGTAGCTCTCCAGATGTTTTTTGCCTGCAACTTCCATCAGCCCCAGCCATTGGCCATGCTGGCTGGGGCTGATGGGAGTTGTAGGCAAAAAAAAAAAAAAACCATCTGAAGAGCTACCGTTGGCCACCCCTGCAGTAAGGTGTGAAAGTTACTTTTAAAAAAATCTCAAAGTGTTTCAATGCTCTCCTTTAGGAGAATCTGTTCAACAGTTAAACAGAGACCTTAGCCTTCTGGAAAGACCTGTAGAGGATCTGTCTCCTCAAGCACAACTGTAAGCCAGGGTTTATGGGATGCTGATTTCAATCACCTGTCCATCTCAATGTAAATCAAGTTCTTATAAGCTTAGCTTAGTTGTCGCTTTTGTGAAAAGCTGTCAAGCTTTATGAAACTGTGGATGTCTCTTCTAAACTAAGCACCTCACCCACACATCATATGAAGCTGCCTTATACTGAATCAGACCCTCAGTCCATCAAAGTCAGTATTGTCTACTCAGACTGGCAGCAGCTCTCCAGGGTCTCAAGCTGAGGATTTTCACTCCTACTTGCCTGGACCCTTTTTAGTTGGAGATGCCAGGGATTGAACCTGGGACTTTCTGCTTACCAAGCAGATGCTCTACCACTGAGCTACCATCCCTCCCCATCACTCACTTTGCCTCACCTGCTTAGAAACAGATATCCCAATCATCACCAAAGACCAATATTTCCCCCCTTATCTATCAAGCTTACTCCCCAGATATGTTCTTTCCCTGCTTCTATATACCATTACTTATAGCACTCTGGCTCTAGACAAGCATAACAGGCCACACCATAACCCAGTCTTCCAGGAATGATCATAGGATTATGCCCACACTTTATGATGTGACATTTCATAGAGATTATCCATTTAACATGAAACACTTTTTGCCCTGTAATCACCAAGATGGGCCTGTACCCCAGTTTGAAAAACATTTCTTGGTGCAACATATAGTATCAATCCATATTAACACAAGTTTACCGTAAATATCAGTCATTCTTAGATGGAACAAATTTAGAACTTTTAGAATCTGGATTCCAACCTGTTCTGAAATTTACACTGCTCTGATAGATGACCATTGACATGAAATAGAAGGAGGAAGTACAACCTTGTTGATTTTCTTGGACCTCATGGCAGTTTTTAGAATCAATAACTATGGTAACCTTTTGGTCTGCCTGAACACAATAACCAACAGCACCACCGGAGCTGATCCCATCTGGCTGAATGGTCCCAGAAGGTAATACTGGGAAATAACTCTTTGACTCCATGGCAATTGTGTTTTAGAGTCTCATACAATTCTCTCTTGTCCCCAGATTCTTAATATCTGCATGAAACTGCTGGAAAATCTTGACTGGAAGCCTGAGGTAAAGTTCCATCAGTAGAATGCTGATGTCACGGGGGGGGGGGGGTCGCTTTGTAGAAAAACAGGTGGTGGAGCTCATCCAGGGATTGTTATGCAGCTGCACCTACTATTCATTGGACAAGATGGGGAGGAGGAGGGGGAACCCTCAGAAAGGTTCAGAAGCTGCGCTCCTGTGAGCTCCTGCTGAATCAGAGGCCTGGTTGTCACCTACATTAGGCAAGAACACATATTCTGAACAACTGCCTAGAGTTGGCAATAGACTGGATGAGAAGCAATAAAGCAATGCTCAGTCGAGATTACAATTGAGCTGCTGCTGCTGGATAATTCAGGTGATTAGGATTTAAGGAATTTTGGCCAGTTCTAGATAAGTTTTCACAACCCTTAAAGAAGCATGTTCTTAGTTTAGAAATGCCATTAGAGCCATGCCTACAAATGGGTACTCAAGGTCTCCTCTGTAGCACGTGCTGCCTCTAACCCAATTTCAGTTGTAGCCCTTCCTCAAGAAGCAAAACTTGGCCACGTCTGTGTTCTGATTAAATCTAGGTTATATTACTGTGTGGAACTGCCTTTGAAGACCATCCTCATTTTTAAGCTTAGAAAGTATTACTGATGATCTTGTGCTGAACAGTGGTTACGGTATGTCTTATGTCTTGCTGTTTTGCCTTTTTACCAATTATATTTTTGAGGATGCTTTGGTATTTTTATTCTGATTTCATTAACCAGTGTCAAACTTTTTTTGCATAGTACGCCTTTGTAAATAGATAAAATTCAGTTATTGGAGGACTCTTGCTTATGCATCACAAAACTACCTAGTCAGAATCTTTCTGGGTTCTGTTCTTGACAAATAAGTAGAACATTAAATACAAAAGAACAGAACAAGATTAACTTATCCAAAAATGATGTTTCATGTAATGATAAATGTAAGTAAGTCCTAATTAATGCCAATAAACTTGGCTCTATAAATGAAATAGATAACCTAAGTTTATAGTAAAATGGGAGGGGAGGTACTGCAGTGGAAAACTGGTGGGTCAGGTAATTCCTTTGCCCCCACTAATTCTATTCCCGAAGTCCTCTATCCTAGCATCTCTGCTTCCAGCCATGGTTTCTTCTGGTTTCTAATCTGGCTGGGTGGAAAATGAGAACAAATGTTGTGTGTGGTGGTGGGGGGGAGGCAGGTAAAGGGCTAAGTACCCTGCAGTGCACCTCTGCAAATATCTCCTGATAAAAATTAGAAGCACAACATGGAAACAGTAAAGCTTTTGATTTCCCATGCCAGCTAAATAGGGTCGCCAGCTCTGGGTTGGGAAATACCTGGAGATTTTGGGGATGGAGCCTGGGGAGGGTATATATAGTAGGGTATAATGCCACAGAGTCCATCTCCCAAAGTGGTCATTTTCTCCAGGTGAACTGATCTCTGTCACCTACAGATGTAATTCCAGGAGGTCTCAAGTCACCACCTGGAGGTTGGCAACCCTACAGTTAAACATTGCAATAAAAATTACATGGTGCCTGTGAATTCTTCTCTGATAACTGCAATAAGCACTGCAAATTAAGCATTTACTAAAGCTGAAGAAAAAAGAAAATGGATGTAATCAATTCAGGATCTTTTTTGAAGTCTGAAATACAACTTCCAAGAAATGTAAAGACATCTTCAAAGTTGATTTTAGTAACAGTAATTAACACACAGCAGAGTTGCTTCAGGTAAAGTTCTTGCACAACATTACTAAGAAGAATATTCTAAAATACATATGACTTCACCATATGCTCTTTTACCTCTTTTCTCAGAAGTGCAGAAACGCTACATTTATGAGGACATGTAACCATAACACAAGGGCAGTCAGCATCTTCATGTTTCTAGGAGGAAAAAGACCCAAAATTATGTCCCATGCCTGAAAGTCTTCATTTTTTCAGAAGACAAAAGAAACAGCAGTAAAGCTCAAAAGTCTGCAGAAAGTTCATGTCGATTGACCTGCCACGAATTTCACTTTGTGAACCACAAACTGGCCAAAAGTAATCACTTTAGTTTGTGAGTCGGTTTGCGCCCATACCTATTCTTTAAGGGAGACATACATCTAAGTACCCTGAATTTGCGAGAGAGGGGGAAAAACTCCGTAAGCTTGTTGTAATCCTTAAAGAAGATACACACACCCACAACATCCTTTACAGCAGCCTCTCTCAAAGCATGAATGATCCAGAAAAGGATGTCCCAGGTTGGTAGTGGTGAAAATGTCTTCCATCCTGGCAAGTGTCTAAGCAGGGCTTTTTTTGTAACAGGAACTCCTTTGCATATTAGGCCACACACCCCTGATGTAGCCAATCCTCTTGGAGCTTACAGTAAGCCTTCTACTAAGAGCCCTCTAAGCTCTTGGCCTAAAATGCAAATGTGGTCTAATATGCAAATAAGTTCCTGCTACAAAAAAGCCCTGTTTTTAAGGCAAAGGAATGTGTTGCTCTGTGTCTTTAAGGGCTTCATACTACAAAGCATAAAACTGATTTTTACAGAGGCTTTTGCCTCAAAAGCAGTTAGTGGGCACTGGCATGCCTTTCAGCTTCATTTTCCTGCTATTACCTTCTCAGTTAGAAAGACAGAGCAATGCCTCCATGAAAAGCCCCCCAATTGTGCCCTTGCTCCTGGCTAACAGATCAAAATGGAGAGGGTTTTTAATCGAAATCAGATTTGCTGCCAAATTAAGTTTTTCCCCAGCCCAGTCAAGAAGTTTCAGTGAAGTTCAATCTGACTATATGCATGCTTACTCAGAAGGAGTTAAGGACAACAGTGCCTAGGACTAAAGCTTTGAACATATGAAATTGTCTTATAACAAATCAGATCACTGAGCCATCTAGCTCAGGTTTATCTACTGACTAGCAATGGGTCTCAGTTACTGATTATTTCACCCATGGTGTCAGAGATCTTAGAGATTCCCCCCACCACCACTTTAAAAAAAAATACAACTACCAAAAGTACCAAAAGTTCAGGATTTGGTTTAAAAAAACCCTTTCCCTTTAAATAAATTTTATTCTTGGTAAAAAAAACCCTCCATGTAACTGCTCTTCATACACCTGTTGTTTTACTTTCTGGCAACAGAAGACCAGGTCAGGGGTGGCCAAACTTCAGCTCGGGAGCCACATGTGGCTCTTTCACACATATTGCATGGCTCTCAAAGTCCCCACCACCCTATCAGCCATCTTGGAGAAGGCATTTGTCTCTTTAAATCACTTCTCCAAGTCAAGCCAGATGGCGGTTTGGAGAATGCAATTAAAGTTAGTTGCTTTCTTTCCACCTCTCCCTCCCTCCTTCCATCTATTTGCCTTCCTTCCTTCAAACATCTGATGTTCACGTCTTGCGGCTCTCAGACATTTGACATTTATTCTATGTGGCTCTTACATTAAGCAAGTTTGGCCACCCCTGGTATAGGTGCTTGTTTAAAAACAGAAAGTTAACAAAATGATATTTTTATCAGAAAGAGATCTGCTCTAGAAAAAAGAACTCCCTGTTCCTTTAATTGAAAATCAGCCCACTAGAGCCACAAAGGGGATTTCCTACCCTGCAGGGCATGCAGAGACTATGAACCCTTGAGCTAAGCCAGAACAAAGGAGATTTTTAAAGATCATATTTACATAGCTTTGATTCCCTCCCCCCCAACCTCACTCTGTACAGGCAAAGAAAATATTTGCTTTCATTTTTCCTTTGAAAGTCACAAAAAACTGCCTGATTTGCCACTGTACTAAAATATGGCCAGACAATCTTGTGGCTAAACTGCCCCCCACCCAAGCTTTCAAGCAATAAGTTGATTTATTTTAATTAGGAGCAGAACTCACTTTCATCTGCTTAAAAGCTTTGTAAAAACAGTAAGACCCCCCAACCGAACAAATTTCTGCAGCATTTTTAAAAAACAATGACACATTTCCTTGACCCCGGTGACCCATTTAGGATGACCCCCCCCCCAAAAGATCTGATCAATTAACTGGTCAAGTATTTACCAAAACTGCAAAGACTCCTTAATCACTAACAAGTTTGATACTTGCGCTTAAAAAAATTAACAATTACAGTGAATCAAAGACTTCAATTTTTGAAAAATGTAAATTTTAACATCAGGGAATGTTTCCGACATTAACAATTTACTAAATGGTTCTTCTCTTTGGCTTTTATTGTGAATCATAAGGATATTTTTAACCCAAAATTAAAAACAAAATAAAGCAGTAACAACAACTATTGAAAAGAAAAGTCTGTTTCTACAGACAACTGGACTAAGGCAGCAGACCAATGTTTCCTGTTTAGAGACCCCTGAAGTTATAGCATGTGGCCAATAGGAGGAGCACTCTTTTACTGCTAAATTTGACCCTGATTGCTGCAGGGTTAGGGACTGCTAATAAGTGACATAGCAACAAAACAAAAAAGGCAATCTGCCCCCTGCAGTGGTATTTTTGGCTTTATGGAATACATGTGACAATGATCAAACAGTATATGGTCAAACTGATCAGTCACTTAACAGTATTTGACCAGTGAATTAAGTGGCTTGTCAATCTAGTTTCACCGTACAACTTCTATGGTGTTTCATGTTTTTATTATGAATTTCTTTTTACTTGGCTTATATTCTGCTCTCCCCTGCAGGCCGACTCAGGGTGGCTCACAACATTTAAATCAACAACATAGCAACAATAAAACATTAGGGTTTAAGTAGAAACAACAAATTAAACACAGTGAAGATAAAAATTTAAAAACCAAGTTATAGTCCAATCAAATAAATGGCAACTAGTCGAGGCAGATTCATAGGGCCTCCTGCAATAATGCTCTGTTGGTCTCTGTGAGTAGAGCAAATTGAGACAAGCACTGTAAGTATCACAGAATGTGAGCAGGAGAGACAGAGATGGTTGGACGAGCACTGCCTCAACCAAATAAAGTATTACTTTCTAAGCAACCTGATTCAGGTTCTCCAGAGAAGTGGCTTAGAATTCTTTTAAATAAATAAAAATTTAGGATTGGGTTTTACGGAAAACTGGGATTGTTCAGATGCCCAAAAAGAGTTTTATGGGCCAAAGGCCTTTATTTGGTTTAAATGTCTTTTTTTTTAAAAGCTTCTACTGTTTCTTTTGTTGTGGTCTTAGGACAATACTCACCTGTATCATAATCATTGGAACTTGGCTTTTACAATATTTACATGTTGTTTCCCGGTATTTACAGGTCTTTTCTACATGATCGGGCAAGTCTTTTCTCAGAATTTTCTGTTTACAGTCAGCACGAGGGCATGGAAGTTCTTCAAAAAGACAATCATTTCTCAGATGGTTCTGCAAAAGATATTACAGATAGGTGATATTGTTTCATCCATTAAAGATGAATCTCGCTAAGCATAAATAAAACCTTACTGCACAAAATCTTACACCCTAGGGCCTAGAAGTCTACTAATGTTCCTACGCATGAAAATTCACAATATCTTAATATTCAGGCATAAGCGAACCCAAACATTATAGGAAGGATCCCCCTTTCACTTCATCCTTGTTTTGCAAGCAAATCAGCTGCAGCTGAAACAAAAAAAAAATTGATTTCCCTACATTCTTTACAGAACAGAATCGAAGTGCCATCTGAAAACGTTATAAACCCACCTAAGAGAGTGTTTTCCTTGGGCACATACTCTGTAAAGCCTAACAACCCACCAACTCCGGGTTAAGTGTTAAAACTTTACCTTGTTCCATATGTCTTTAATGAATTTTCTGGGAACCAAACACAACCCCATGAGATATTTCCACTGTCATAGTTTCCTGTCTATCCCATTTGCACAGAGGTTCCCAGCAAGGTTTGAGGGGCTAGAAACTGGGCCCTAGTAAAAACCCATCCACACCAGGCCCAGCAAACCCTGCTGCCATACTGTAACACCTCAGATACTTTCACAGGGAAACTTAACCAAAAAACTGACACTTCCTCACATTTCCTTAATCTAACCCTTCACTCTCCCACTCATAGCTGCCAATCTCTAAAGCTCCATCTATACATTACGAAGTCCTCATGCTTGCTGGGGAACAACATGAGTACTTTGTATCACACATACAACAGCAGCACCATGGCACAGTTTGAGGATGAAAAATCAGTGGGGGGGACCCCAAACCCACCTCTCCCTGTGTGCTGTGATTGCAAGAGCCAACATGTGTCTGGGAGGAACAAAACTGTCACACATGTGATACAAAACCCCACACTGCTCCAAAACAAACATGAATGTGTATATGAAGTTTGGATCCTGTTACCATTAGGTGGATCTGTAACTGGTTGACAGATCGCACCCAAAGAGTGCTTGTGAATGGTTCCTTGTCCTCTTGGGAGAGGAGTGACAAGTGGACTGCCTCAAGGATCTGTCCTGAGACCTGTTTTGTTCAACATCTTTATAAACCATTTGGATGAAGGAATAGAGGGAATGCTTATTAAATTTGCCAATGATACTAAATTGGGAGGGGTTGCAAATACAGTAGAAGACAGATACAGGATGACCTTGGCAGACTGGAAAACTGGGCGAAAATCAATAAAATGAATTTTAACAGGGATAAATTTAAAGTTCTGCATTTCGGTAGGAAAAATCCAATGCATGGTTATAGGATGGGGGAGACTTGTCTTAGCAGTAGTACGTGCGAAAAGGATCTAGGGGTCTTGGTGGATAATACGCTGAACATGAGTCAACAGTGCGATGCGGTGGCTAAAAAGGCAAATGCAGTTTTGGGCTGTATCAAAAGAAGTATAGTTTCCAGATCACGTGATGTGATGGTATCGCTTTACTCTGCTCTGGTAAGACCTCACCTAGAATATTGTGTTCAGTTTTGGGCACCACATTTTAAGAAGGATATAGACAAGCTGGGATGGGTCCAGAGGAGGGCAATGAAGATGGTGAAGGGTCTGGAGACCAAGTCCTATGAGGAAAGGTTGAAGGAGCTGGGGATGTTTAGCCTGAAGAGGAGGCCGTTGAGAGGTGATATGATCACCGTCTTCAAGTACTTGAAGGGCTGTCATAGAGAGGATGGTGTGGAATTGTTTTCTGTGGCTCCAGAAGGTAGGACCAGAACCAATGGATTGAAATTAAATCAAAAGAGTTTCCAGCTCAACATTAGGAAGAACGTCCTGACCATTAGAGTGATTCCTCAGTGGAACAGGCTTCCTCGGGAGGTGGTGGGCTCTCCTTCCTTGGAGGTTTTTAAACAGAGGCTAGATGGCCATCTGACAGCAATGCTGATCCTGTGAATTTAGGGGGAGGTGTTTGTGAGTTTCCTGCATTGTGCAGGGGGTTGGACTAGATGACCCTGGAGGTCCCTTCCAACTCTATGATTCTAACTCCTAGTTCATGAAACCTGAGTAAACTTTTAACTTTCCCCAATACACAACTTACTGGTGAATTCAGAGTGCAGCTCTGATTGGCTCCAGTGTTGTTGGGGAACTTTTCTTTGCTCTACAGGTCACAGCAACCAGAACTTTTTTGGGGGGTGGAGAGAGAATTCTGTTGAACGAATTTGGATGAGATCAGGTCATTCAGTAATCTGGGGAGACTATTCCATCAAGGCTGGAGTCATTCCTCCTCTCAGCCCTGCCTCTTTTGATAGCTTTTTCAAAAACTCTTGAATGGTGATTTAAAAAAAAATAAAGTCTTGTAAACTGTTTTGGTCCTAATCTGGAAGGCCTAGATTAGGCTAACCTCATCAGAGCTTGGAAGCTAAGCAGGGTCGGCCTTGGTTAGTACTTGGATGGGAGACCACCAAGGAAGTTTAGCGTGACTACACTCAGGCAGGCAACGGCAAACCACCTCTGTTCGTCTCTTGCCTTGAGAAATCTCTTGCTTGCTACCCATTTCACCAAACTGTTTCGAGTACCACTTCGCTGGAAAAATACAGGATAAACGAATATTCAAATAAATAAATGTCCCGCTACTTACAAGCAACTGTCCCAAGGTCAATTGTTCTCGGCATCCTTTGCTTTCGTTTCTGCAGAATATCTGAAGAGCGAGAAGCTCCCTCCTGCAGCAGTTATCCTTAAACACCTAGAAGAAAGAACGTTTAAGAACAAATTATTATGGCAGCGGTCTGAGCCTTTTATACCAGTGCAAACATACTCCATTCGCCCATGTGAATGGCTCACCCAACTGACTGCTCCTTAAAGAGTTACACACACAAATTCACATGACATAAAGACAAGAAATGTTTGAGAACACCGTCTGGAGAACAACATTAACTAACTCTAGGTTCTGAGCACAGTTGCTGCTGTTGTCATCACAGGCTGATGGGCTATAAATCAACAGCACAAAAGCCTCTTGATTTCTGCATACGCAGCAAGATGACCACGCTGCTGCGATGGCCAGTGTCACTCAAGGAGAAGAGAAATGTATTTGTATGACGCACTGTGTGCACAAGTCTGACAATCTGTATGTGTTTTAAACACTCGCTGGTCTGCTTAAGTTATTTCTATTGTTTTTAGCTATATAAAATGTGCAAGGTTACTAGGCTCATGCATCATGTCCTTATTTTTGTAAAGCAACAGGAACAAAGCCATAATTTCTGTCCCAAAAAATCAAATGGAGAAAATATAGTTTGACATCCCAACAAGCAAGAAATTTTCTGCTGAATACTGTCTGCCGCTTACCTTGAAAACTCACAGCTGATACAGATTTGCCCTTACAAAACAGCAACCATAGGGAAGCCTTATAGCTCAAATAATCTAAAGAATGGCGGTGTATGGTCCAGTGAAATTTTCAGCAACACATGACATAATGACTTGCATGTCTATAACTTTATTTATTTATGTAATGACCTCTCCTCAGCAAAGGACTTGGGGTAATTCAATGAGTAATCGAACACAGCATTAAAATTTGGATGTGTGTGTATATATATCTATGCATATACACACACACATTGAATCACTCCAAGGCCTGTGCTGAGGAGAGGGTGCAGGTCATAAAATAAATACATAAAGTTATAGACATACAAGCCAGTTTGGTAGAGTGGTTAAGTGTGCAGACTCTAATCAGGGAGAACCGGGTTTAATTCCTCACTCCTCCACTTAGAGCTGCTGGAATGGCCTTGGGTCAGTCATAGCTTTTGCAGGAGTTGTCCTTGAAAGGGCAGCTGCTGTGAGAACCCTCTCAGCCTCACTCACCTCGCAGGGTGTCTGTTGTGGGGGGAGAAGATATAGGAGATTGTAAGCCGCTCTGAATCCCTGATTCAGAGAGAAGGACGGGGTATAAATCTGCAGTCTTCTTCTATAAGGCTTCCCTATGGCTTTTTTGCAGAACAAGCCCAGCAGGAACACCATTGTTTCACATGCCGGCAGAAATTTATTTGCATATTAGGCCACACCCCCGGATGCCTAGCCAGACAGAACTGTGTTCCTGCTCCAAAAAAAGTCCTGAATATATTCTACAGGGTATGAACCTCCTTGGGGACCTAGTTCCAGTGGGCAGTGGTAGCCACCGTGAAGATGACAAATGTGAAACTGTGGACCAGGCACCTGAAGTAGGCCCCGTAATGAAGACTTGGGCAAGGGGAAATCACAATCAGGAGAGGCAATCATCATAAAATGTTCACACCAGAGTCATGTTCTCCTACCTCACCACCAGGCACTAAGTGGTCTGCTCTTCACTACACTCCCCTACCCACTCTAAAGAACTGGTAAGTGGTAACCATAGAATACGTCCACCAATACCCCATAGCTCTTTGAGCACTACAGAGCCAAGAAGGTCCCAGCCAAGTGAAGCAGTATGAACTGCTTCTAACAGGACTGATATCTTCCTCTATCAAGAGGGAACTCCAGAGTTTCTACAGAGCTTCACAGGCTGAATATGGATCTAAGTGACACTTGCTAGAAGTTTACACAGTATTTTAAAATTTACAAGGTTATTAACAAAACCAGAAAGAATTCATAGAGGTAGATGGAGAGCATCTTGGCTTTGGACATCTAGCAAAGTGGCCCCCAACTTTTTTGGCACCAGTTTTGCGGAAGACAATTTTTCCACAGACCAGTGGGGGTGCTGGGGTTTTTGCTGCCCCCACCCCATCCCTGCCCCCCATGGGGGTCTTTAAATGAGGGGCAGGCAAAGGTCACTGCCACGCTAGGACCTGCGTGAGTGAAAGAGGTGGTGCTTTGGAGTGAGGCTGTGCTGCCTCTTTCATCCACCTGGGACCTGGGCGAGCGAAAGGGGCAGGGCAGTGCCTCTGCCTCACTCCGCGGCCTGGTTGCTAACAGGCCACAAACCGGTGCTGGTCCGCGGCCCAGGGGTTGGGGACCCCTGATCTAGCAAGTTCACTGGGGATGTGAATTGACCCCATGCTTGCCAGAGCATTCCAATCACCATGCCACATTAACTCTCAAACTTAAGCATGATTACAGATAATCTTCACAAGAGCGTGTTTATTTTATAAAGGAGATCAGATACATTCATGGAGAAAAAGTTCATCTATAGCTGTGAGTCACAATGGCTAAACAGGCACTCTGCATTCTGAGAAACTTCACATGACCCCTCTGCTCCACATTCTAATCCAACATTTTAACTACTATGCTACTCCATTCCACCCTGGTTCTGATCCAGGAAGGCTCCTAATTTCTCACGACAGGCTCAGTGCAGGAATTCCGTAGGAAATGAAATTGTCTTTATTTCATCATAAAACCTCACACAGAATAATGAAAATCTGCTGTGAGTAACCAGGGAGCAGAGAGGTTTAATAAGCATGCGGACGTGCAGGAACAATGCAATGCAATGAGCTTAACAACTTTCTTTCAGGACCAGCTAAAGAACAGGGGACAAGCAGAAGGAAGAAAGGATCAAGGGGGGTGGATAATGAAAAGAACAGCAGTTAATGTTCTAAGTTGCATCTTTAGGCACTAAAAACAATATCATTGCTTCCAAAGCTTTCAGCTGGCTCTGGAGCAGCCAGGTGTTATACAAATTTCTTTTCCTTCTCACATTCCTAGGAAAGAAACTTATACCGTCTAGTAGGTGAATCCGATGATGCTTTCTTTCCTAGAAGAGTCTGGTGTAGTGGTTAAGTGTGCGGACTCTTATCTGGAAGAACCAGGTTTGATTCCCCACTCCTCCACTTGCAGCTACTGGAATGACCTTGGGTTAGCCATAGCTCTCACAGAGTTGTCTTTGAAAAAGGCAGCTTCTGAGAGAGCTCTCTCAGCCCCACCTGCCTCACAGGGTGTCTGTTGTGGGGGAGAAAGGTAAAGGAGATTGAAAACTGCTCTGAGACTCTGAGATTCAGAGTGGAAGGCGGGGTATAAATCTACCATCATCATCATTATGGTCCAAAGTGATACAGGTCCATGGAAATTAAGGTCTATCAATGGCTATTGGCCATAATAGATAAATAGAAACGCCATAGTTTCTGCAGGCATTGTAATTTTGTGTGTGGGGAGATTGTTCCTTTCAAAACCTAGAGTCTAATTAGATATGCTATATGCGTATTTAATATGTGAATGACACTCATTTTCAAAATGGTGTGTGTGGGAGGAACAGGCCTCCCAGGGCATGTCTGGCAGCAATAAAGTCTTCATCATTCTCTTCCTTCCACCCAGCGCAGACAAAATAGGGTCATGGGGTGGGCTGTCTTGTCTTATGGCCAGTGCCCTCCCCCCAATGGTCATATTCTATCTGAAAGTGTGCTGGGTGGGAAGGCAGGCAATGACAACACCTCTCCTGCACATGCCTTGAAGCCCATTTTGCCACCAGCACCATTTGAAGGTGATTGCGGGTTAATTATTTATGAAGAAAGTCACGTTTAAACAATATATCTCGAAATTGTAGCATATATTCATACAGTAAACACAGAAATTATCATTATCTGTAATGTTGGAGAGCGGGGTCCCCAATTGGGTACCCATAAGCACCATGTTAACTGCCAACACCTTTTCTGGTGCCACACCAAGTGTTTTTAGGAAGGGGGTGAGGCCAGGTAGGGCTTTTGCCCAGCAAGGCTTCTGAATGACTCCTGGAATTTGACTGGCTGTGCAGATTTTTTTTAACTTGTTTTGGCAGCAGTTGCCACCACACCACGAGGATCTACACTGCATTACTGAAGTTAAGCTGCGGCAATCATTGTGTGGCTGGCTCAATCGCCTGTGGCAGCCATTTTGTTGCTGTGTCATCCCGCCATGACAGAATTCCAAATATGTTTGGGTTCTAATCAGTCTGCCTCTGCCTGCTAGTGATTAAGTAATTTAACTCCTTCTGCTCTCATTATGAGGGAGAGAAACTTTTAATTACCCGCTAGAGATAACGAGTTTTTAAATAAAACTAGTAAATTATATTTTAAACAGTCGCTGGAGCTCTCTCTGTTTTATTATGTCAAGGAAAAGAAATTGCCCCTCTGACCTCGTTAGGCTTCCAGCCAACAAAACAAGCTAAACTGGATACCTTCTTTGATTATAATACTAAAACTAGTAATCGTTTTCACCTCTACAAGATAACTCTTTTTTTTTCTTAGAGGCAAATCAATCACAAGTCAATTCTTCAGCTCCATTGCTTACTCGCAATCCTATACTGCTTAAACATATTTCCATGTTGCCCTCTCCTGACCTACTCACTAAGGAACAGGACGTGTCCTGAGAAGGATACCTTTCAGATTTTACCCTTTCAAACTTTTCTAACTGCTGAGACCCTAGGAAAGATTTATGATAAAATCAATGCCTATCAAATTGAGGAGGGGGGATGTCATATTGTATCTCAAGTTCTTTCTGGAACCCCTTCCTGTACACAATTTTTTTTTACAAAGGTTGCAAAATACCACCTAGGAAGTCAACAGGAACCTCTCTGATGCTAGAACCTTGTAAAATATCACTGCCCACATGCCCCCTTCTTTATGATCCTCTAGCCTCTCAATGATGTGAAGGTGGCTACCAGGGATCACGCCTCCTCAGTAGCAGCCCCCTATTGGTGGAACCAGCTGCCGGAGGAGGTTAGAGCCTTGCGGGACCTCGCCCATTTCCGCAAGGCCTGTAAGACCTTACTCTTCCGGCTCGCTTTCGGCTGACTTTGAGACTTGTAACAGAGAGAGGAATCCAGGGAATACTGACGTCATCGAACTTGAATAACATCAGTTAGCACAAACTGTTTTTAAATTGTTTTAAATTTAATTGCTTTTATTATTATGATGCACTAATGTGTTAGTCTTCTATTGTTTTATGATGATTGTTGTAAGCCGCCCTGAGCCTGCCTTGGCGGGGAGGGCGGGGTATAAATTTAATAAAACCTAAACCCCTTTAAGGGAGATTTATTGTTTGGGCAGGAAAATGGTACATTAAGGACCATTTGGCTTATCTCCTTGATTGTTCTTCCACAGAAGTTCAATCTGAAATTGTTTGAGGTTCTTCCTGGCCCTATTAGACAAAACTGGCTTACACTGAACTTACATTCTATTCCCCCTGTGCTCCTGCACCAATGATAGATAGATAGATAGATGATAGATAGATAGATAGATAGATAGATAGATAGATAGATAGATAGATAGATAGATAGATAAATTTATTGTCATTGTTCTCAACAAAAAGAGAGCAATGAAATGAGGTGCTCTTCCACAAAACATACCAACACATCAAACACACACACATATTCATATTCATACCATTTAAATACATCTAAAACCATTTAAACCATTAAAACCATTTAAATACGTCTAAAGCAGATAAACATTCATAAAACCATTTAAACCATTTAAATATATCTAAAACAGATAATTATAAATAAACAATGGTGGTTTGCTTCACATGGAATTATCTCTAAAAAACGTTTCTACATTTTCCTGCACTAACACCACTTTTCTCCATGAAACCTTACTTTAAGAAGCCTGCAGCAGATCTACAACCAAAAAAGGGGAATAAAATCAACTCTAGGCATCATACAAGACCTTTAATTGATCTTTCCCCAGTAAAAATTGATTCATGTCCAAGCTTGGTCCCAACAGCTAGGAATTCAGGAATGAATAATAAGGAATTGCCTGAAACCCTCAAAAAATCCTCTTGCACATTTTCAAACCTCTTAAAGGTTGAGCCCTTGGACAGGTCAAGTCCAATGCAACATTTTTCTACTATTTTTTCAACTAATTCCTGCCCAGCTAAAAATTCCTCCTATGAAATGCCCTCACATAAAGAGTTATCTGCATGTGCCTTGCCTGGAAAGATAGTGGGAACTCAACCTGTTCTCCTGGAACCCTCCATCATAATTCACTTTGTTAACCCCAGTGTTGACCAAATTACCCAGCCCTTGGCTCTACTATTTCCTTCCACAAAAATGTAAAACTGGAATATGACAGGCTGGTCTTCCGAGGTTTCCTGTGAGGACACCAGGGTATTCTTATCCACTTTTGATATCATATTTATCCAGGAGACTTGGATGGTGGAGAAGATATATTATCCTGGCCATTTAACTTTCTTTCAGAGCACATCAAAAGGCCCCTTTGGGTTGTCTTCAAGAAGGGATATATATTCCTATGACTTAGTTACCTTTTTACTTTATGACAGGGGTCCAAAAGAACTCTAAAAGTTGCCATTTTTTAAACTCGTTTTGTCTACTGAGTGATAGGTGATTAACAACTATCCACTGCTCAGGATCAATGTATCAGAGGGCTTTTTTGTTGGATATAAGGAGAGGAAAGAACTCCAAATATGCCTACAGGCTTAAAAGGGTTGGGAATCCCTGTTGTAGATTGTTCCACATTCTAAAAAATATCTTCATAATAAGCATTGGGGAAGAGTAAACTCATCTTAAAAAGCATTCTTCATTCATTCCAAAAGAAAAAATATTTCACAAGAAGGTTCCCCCCCCAATCAAGCAGATAAATTTGTATAACCCCTCCTCCAAACCCTTTACTCTTGTACAAATAGAAGTTCCTTCCACTAGCTCTCTGAATCCAAGTCATTATTTATTTAAACCCAGCTACTTCAAATAACCCTTGATATGGGTCAATTCATGCAGGAACTATAGTCATGCAGAGCTATTAAGTCCAAGAAAAACTAGAGATACATGGGTCAATGGCATTTGAAATCTAGAATGAAATGGGCTTGTAAAACAGGTATTGAGAATTATTGACATAGTTTAACACATGCAGAAATAATTGCAGGAGTGGGAAAAACTGTTACCTTCTCTTTCGCTATTATTTCTTGACATGCTGCACATTTTGGACTTGCAGAACTAGAAGAAGGGGAGAAAAGACATCCTTATTTTATGCTCAAGAACAGTTTGCTTGGATGTTACGTTTCATAAAAACTGTAAAACACGGCTAAGAAAGAAAAAGAAAAATGAGTCAAAGTCTGGACCCATGGTGGCCTTAAAGAATGACACCCCCGCTCCAAGCAGTTGTGGTCTTACGTAAACTGCCTCGCACACCCTGTGAGAGAGAAAGATATAAGCCTTTTAATAAAATAAAACCCTGGACCACATTCTACCGGTGAAAACAAAACAGGTTAACTCGTCCATATTTTGTTGCTGCAGAAATGCATGACCAACTTTTTGCGCACATTGATTCCTTGAGAATAGACGCTTGGTAAAACTCAGTTCCTGCACAGACTTCACTATTACTGATTGAATTTACACCACTGAGGAAAAAGAAACCTTTAAAAATATTGTTTGTGCTTCAGTTCAAGACAGTGGTTGGCAAAGGGATGGGATGAGCAGTTTTAAGCACTGCACATATTATGGGAATATTCATCTGGAAGAAGAAGACTGCAGATTTATACCCTGCCCTTCTCTCTGAATCAGAGAGGCTTACAATCTCCTTTATCCTCTCCCCCCACAACAGACGCCCTGTGAGGTGGGTGGGGCTGAGAGGGCTCTTACAGCAGCTGCCCTTTCAAGGACAACTTCTGCAAGAGCTATGGCTGACCCAAAGCCATTCCAGTAGCTGTAAGTGGAGGAGTGGGGAATCAAACCCTGTTCTCCTAGATAAGAGAATGTACACTTAACCACTACGCCAAACTGGAACAGGGAGAGGTCCCAGCAAGGAGCGGTGAACACCACTGCAACACTATCTGTAAACGCTATGCTGAATACTTTATTTGCTGATTTGAGATGCAATATGAAGTCTAACATAGGAGAGCATCAAATCAGTGCATGCTTTCTTTTGCCTATGCATAGCTCTGCAGCAGAAATGCGAAATAAGCACACTGGGCCCTTTCAATATCCACCACCCCTTCCCTTGGCCGCTCTTCTGCTGGACACGTATTGCACTGCGCTTGGCTATTATATCTTCAATGGAACACTTAGAGAAACCCAGTGCCTGCGCTTCTCTGCAATGCCCCAGTCGTACAAGGCTGCTCGCACTGGGAGCTCAGGCAGCCTGCTCTTCTGGGAGGAAGCCGGGCTTGTGCGTTTGCACAAAAGAGCTGAGCTTCTTTGCAGAAGCCACTGTGGTTATTGTCAGGAGCCTTTATTGCACCGGCTACCTCAATCACACTCTCCTGCTACAAGAGTAAACTCAATCCTTAATCTCTTTTTTAAAATCGTGGCCCATGCTGACAGCAGCCGACTTCTGAAAAACATCTCCATTGGCTAGCTTCATATTTGTTATAGCTTTCTTTCATCCTTCCCCCTGCCTTGAGGTGAGCACAAAAGGTGGGAACTGCATTAGGACACACACGATCCGAAAGCATCATTGTCTCCTCGTTCTTATTGAATGCACTCAAGTATCCTGTTTGCTCTCTTAAAAAACGGTTGCCGCATACTGAGCAGTAATCTTGCAGAGCTCTCTTCAAAGATTCCTGCAATCGTATCCTCAGACAACCCAGAGTGTTAAAAAAGCTCCCTGGCACAATCGTCATATGCTAACTAGTTGATGGGAAATGGGAAGAGAACTGGCTTTTGAGCCTTCTCTTCTAGCCATGATTCCAAATTCATCACAGCAGATTTTCTATTCATTTACCCTTTAAAAACTCAGAATGTATTTCAGTGGTGCCAGGGCTGGGCTGCTGCCCCAGGCAAGCTGTCCCCCCGCCCCCAACTTTCTGCCCGATGTGCACCTTTCCCCCCTACCCATGTGAGCGCAGCAGTGGCAGGCTCCAGTTGGTGTGCTGGAGCACACCCACCACCACACTGCTGCCCCTCACTGCTCGAGGCTGGGAAGAGAAGGGAAGAGGTGGAGAGGCGGTGAGAAGGAGCAGAGAGCTTCCTTCCAGATCTAGCCACCTTGCTGCCACCTGCTTTTATTTGCTAGTGGCTCAGCCTCCCTTGCAGGTTGCTCAGGCCACCTGTGAGGAGAGGGTAGGGGTGGGAGGGGGTGCCCGACACCCCTGTAGGTCAGGTGGCACCTGTAGGCAGTCACCTAGCTGGCCTACTCGGACAAGCCGGAAGCCTGCCTGAAGCTCACCCAACAACCTTTTCAGCATTGGAAAGCTGAAATCGATATCTGAACCCATGAAGCTGCCTTATACTGAATCAGACTCTAAGTACATCAAGGTCAGTATTGCCAATTCTGACTGGCAGCAGCTCTCCAGGTTCTCTGACAGAGGTCTCTCACATCCTCTACTGCCTGGTTTTTTTAACTGGAGAGTCTGGAACCTTCTACATGCCAGGGAGATGCTCTACCACTGAGCCAGGGCCCTATATCCTAACACAATACAAGTATTTGGATGTTAACACATCAGATAATTGAACACTTTGCTGCAGCAGAAGGTGACAACGCAGCACATCAGAATATATTGTTCTTCCAAGTGGGCTATACTGAAACGGGGAACATCTTTTCCTCCTCTATTTTAGCTCACTTAAACCCTTTTATTACTATGTCTCTCTTTGATCATCTCTTAACTTCACCGATGACAGCCTCCCACTTTTTAATCAATATAATAGATGGCTCAGATGAAAGTTATTAGACATTTTCCCCCTTGCGACTTTAAGAAAAAAACCCTTATCAGTAGGAATCAATAAAACAGGTTTCCGATGTCTGTATATTGAGACTGATGGAGTGAGGAGGACAAGCAGACTGAAATTGGGCACTGAGTTTTGAGACAGTCACCTGCAATTAACAACTGCCTGACAACAATATTTCAGTTTTTCATTTCAGAAGCTCAGAGCCACCGAATACCTTCAGCCGAGCACAATCTTCTCCCACCCCTTCTACGCAGGGCCGGCCCTAGACTGTCCCGCACCCTAGGAAAGGCTAACTTCTGCCCCTCCCCACTAATAATGTCACCAAATCACATAGGAGCACCCAATTTGGCACCCCCAGAAGGCCAGTGCCCTAGGCAATCACCTAGTCTGCCAGTCCTGTGTGTAACACAGCAACACTACTGAGTAGCAAGCATGAAAATGTCAAGTGCCTGTTTTCACAGCACTATTTCAGAATTGTCGTAATTAGTATCCAAGTGTCATCAGCATCAGTTTATCAAGAGGTACCATTTCAAATTAAACTTGACCCCATGTAAACTCTTTCAGCCTAGGAGGACATGCTAAAAAAGTCTGGGGCTATATAGTTTAGAAATAAGATAGCTGGGGAGAGGGGCATAATACAGGCTTACAAAATGCACACAGTGTGGAGAAAGCGGAGAGAGAAAACTTTTTATCCTTCTCCCATAATACTAGACCTTCAGGGCACCCAATGAGGAATATGGGGAGCAGGCCCAGGAAAGACAAAAGGAAATATTTCTTTACTTGAAGTTATTTAAGTGCAGGGGCAATGCTAATCTTCTTTATCATTCCAGTTTTGGTAATACGTACTACTGAAGCCACAGTTAAGGGAAGAAAACCTAGGAGGGCAGTCATTACTTGTACAAAGTGGTCTCTGTTCATAAAGTACTGGAACGGAATTAAGCATGAAGAACAAAGCTTGTGATTCTCAGTAGTATATGATGGAATGTTTTGGCGTAAATATCTGATAATGTACTTACTTGCTATTTAACTAAAAGGTTAAAATAGATATACAAGTTTTTCAGGAAGAAGGCAATACGTATTGTACAAAGATACTGTGATGTATTTTTTGCAGCTGTACTTTGTGTATGGAGGATTGTTATCTGAGGATTAATCTGGTTATGCTAAGTTTTGTCTTTTTTCTTTTGTAAACAATTGTTATTTAATTTTTAAAAATTAAAAATAATTAAGTGCCACCAAGTTCCAGGTTCAACCAACTTGTCACTATCCCTCACGGGGTTTTCAATGCAAGAGATGAGCAGAGGTGGTTTCCCGTTGCCCTCCTCAGCAAAGCAACCCAGTCTTCCTTGGTGGTTTCCCATTCAAGTACCAACCAGGGCTGACCCTGCTTAGCTTCCGAACTCTGAGGAGCTGGGGTTAGTCTGGACTATTTAGCTGCTGCTCTTTACTCAACGAATACTTGAACTGTGGAATTTACCACACAGTGATGGTCACAAGCATAGACGGCTTTAAAATGGGGTTAGTGAGATTCATGGTATATAGATCCATCAAATCATGATGAGTAAAGAGAACATTTGGCGGCGGTAAACTGTGGAAACCCAGTGCTAGGAGGCAACATCAAGGCCTTGGCCTTCCATGCTCTGTTTATCGGTCTTCCAAGACACCAGGTTCACTAAGATTAGAAGGACCACTGGTCCACTCTAGTGGGGCCAAACTTATACCAGGGATGGCCAAACTTGCTTAACGTAAGAGCCACATAGAATAAATGCCAGATGTTTGAGAACTGCAAGACATGAACATTGGATGGTGGAAGGAAGGAAGGAAAGCAAATAGATGGGGAGGGGAGGTAGAAAGAAAACAACTTTAAGAGCATTTCCCAAGTTGCCACCTGGCTTGGTGAAGTGAGTTAAAGAGACAAATGCCTTCTCTAAGCCAGCTGATGGGGTGGTGGGGGCTTCAAGACCCACACTATATGTCTGAAAGAGTCACATGTGGCTCCCAAGCTGCAGTTTGGCCACCCCTGTCTTATAAATTTTCATTCTCTGAATATCAGTGCTACATTGTCTTGTGCATGGGAGAGACCTTAACCTTTATGCCCAGTTTGCTAGCTGCTGTGTTAGCTGATTACTGGTAGAGACAAGATGCTGTACCATTTGGACTTGTTCCCAACTGAAACTTCCATAAGCAGAACAGAAGATTCTGCACCCCCCCAAAAAAATCACCACCAAATGCTGTTCCCAGGGAGAATACGGGACCTTGAGGAATGACAAGATGGGGGCTTGCAGTGAGAAGGGGAGGATCTGTGGAAACTGCAAGTGTGGTCTACATCCAACCCATAGTCTAACCTAGCAGGGCATGTCTCACCAAATTAAAAATGTGCTTGCCACAGATGAGACACTTTGGGACCCCCAATATGAATCTGGATGGTGTAGATACTCTGAACTTTCAATTTCTTCCTTTATGGAGGCCCAGGTAGCAGCAATTGCCAAATCTGCATTTTATCATCTTAGGTGGCTAAGGCAGTTGGTTCCATACCTAGAGTGCAGCAACTTGGCAACAGTGATCCATGTGACGGTCACCTCGAGAACTGACTACTGCAACGCCCTCTATATGGGGCTGCCCTTGACTCAAATTTGGAGGCTGCAACTGGTGCAAAATGCAACAGCCAGATTGTTAATGGAGCTGCCTATACGGGAGCACATTCAACCTGTGCTGGAAACGTTACACTGGTTGCCTGTAGCATTCCAGATTCACTTCAAGGTGCTGGTCATAACCTTTAAAGCCCTATATGGCCTGGAACCTGTCTATGTTCGGGACCGCCTCTCCCCATGTGTGCCCCAGAGAGCACTATATTCGGGGTCCCAAAACCTCCTTAAGATCCCCAGACCAAAAGCAGCTTGACTGTCCACCACCAGAGCCAGAGTGTCCTCAGTAATAGCCCCCGCTTGGTGAAATGCCCTCCCTGAAAAAATCAGGGTCCTGCGGGACCTGCCACAGTTCCACAGGGCCTGTAAGACCAAATTGTTTAAACTTGCTTTTAACGGTAGAAGGGAGGTGGCTATTATTCCATAGCACCGACAATCTCACTGAACTAATATATCTGAACCGGGAACATCAGAATAATCAGGAACATCAGCATGCATCTTGGTTTTAATGATTGTAAAATGTATGAATGGTTTTATTGTATATTCTGTTTCTAATATTTTATGTTGTTTTAATGGTTGTTAGCTGCCCTGAGACCGTCAGGGGAGGGCTGGATATAAATTTGATAAAATAAATCCATGAAGTTACTTTATGTGAAAAACAGAAACAGGCCCGTAGCCAGGAATTTAAAAGTTGGGGGGCATGTAAAAAAGTCAGGGGGCATTTAATGACCGCCCTCTCTTGGCTGCTGCCATAACTCAGGGCGCCGCCACCACCACTTCAGGGGCCACAGGGGTGAAAGCTGGGGCCGCCCCCTCCCTCCCCCATGATTTAAATTGCACAGGAGGGATACCCAGTAGCAGCCATTTCCCCTCCCATGCCATTTAAAGGGCTGAGAGGAGCAGCAGCTGCTCCCGGGTACCCCTCCCATGAAATTTAAATAATGGGGGAGAGAGGGGGCAGCCCCCAGCCTCTCAGTTTTCACCCCTGCAGTGGTGGCAGGAGGAGAAGGAGGAAAGGTTAGGGGCACCTGAGTTGGGGCACCTGACTGGAAGTCAGGGGGCAGGGCCCTCACAGGCCCCCTGTAGCTACAGGCTTGAACAGAAAGTATTCAAATTCGCAGGATATACAATATAAACTTAAGAATTTTCAACTCCATCAGAACAGCTCATCAGCACCAAGAAAGCACTAACCTTAACAGAGCGACCATACAAGTCTCACAGTATCGATGCCCACATTCTGTCTGTCTTGGATTGCACAATATGAGATGGCACTTTTCACATTTGTATTTGTCCTCCACGGCATTCACAAACTTCTCTTTGTAACCACCTTGCTCTGGTACATAGATTGATGTTACAGGGCTGCGTTCTGGGTTGGCCTTTTGTTGTACCGTATCCACAGAAACTGGGGGATCAGACTTCTTGGTAGTGTCCATGTTGCGACTGATTTATTCTGTAGAGAAAGGGAAAAGATACACACAAGAAATAGCTAATTCATTCACCAATGTGGAGAGAGGCCGAACCTTGTACACACGCGACGCATAAGAAAACACACTTGCACATCATCATGCTCCCATCTGCTTGCAGCCCACCGTATGAACTCTCGTGAGCCCAGTATGCTAAGAGAATAACATGGTGCTTGTGGGTGCCACATCACCCCATAACACCTTTTAAGAAAGCAGGTGGTGATTTTTCGAAAATAATTTGTATTTCTATCAACATTTGGCCAGAATCTCTCTTTCACTGGATATATCACGTGCACAATGACATCTCAAAACCCTTCATCACCAGCTGCTGTTGTTGTTACAACTAACGGTGAAGGTTGATAATCTCTGAACTCATGAGAGAAGCAGTCATCTAAAGCAGAGAAGAAGCCAGAGGTAGCATTTTCCCTCTCTTGCGTTTCCATAAGTATATAGGAAAAAAGGAGAGGTCCACTGTGCAAGCACCAGTCGTTTCTGACTTTGGGGTGACGTTGCTTTCACAACATTTTCACGGCAGACTTTTTACGGGGTGGTTTGTCATTGCCTTCCCTAGTCTTTTACACTTTCCCCCCCAGCAAGATGGGTACTCATTTTACCGACCTTGGAAGGATGGAAGGCTGAGTCAACCTCGAGCCAGCTGCCTGAAAACCCAGCTTCTGCCAGGGATCGAACTCAGGTTGTAAGTAGAGCTTAGAACTGCAGTATTGCAGCTTTAACACTAATACTTTTATAAGTATGAAAGATGCCTACAAAATGGAGACAGATACAGCCAGATGAAATTTCCCAAGCTAGCACAATATGTATAATTATTTTGCATATGCAATAAAACATTTTTAAATAATATACTAATTTCAAACACATCCCACTAAACATAGCATAAGAATATAAGAGACCTGATGGATCAGCCCAATGGTCCATCTAGTCCAGCATCTTGTCTTACACAATGGGCAACTAGTTCCTCTGGATGGCCACCAACAGGGCACAGAGGCTGAGGCCTTCCCCTGATGTTGCTTCCTGGCTCTGAGATTCAAAGGATTAGAACCACTGAATGTGGAGGTTCCCATCAGTCACCATGGCTGGTAGCCATTGATTGTCTTATCCTCCATGAATCTATCTAATCCCTCTTTAAAGCTGTTTTTTTTAAAGCTTCTGTCTGAAATTATGAAGAGCTACTATCAAGAGTTATGTGAAACTTCACTCCCTGACATTACTGGCAGCCATTAATTACTGTGCTTGGCTCAGCCTCTCACAGTAGCCATTTTGTGCCCGCACCCACTACCTTTTGCCAGAATTCCAAATGTGCCCACAAGCTCAAAAGGCATATTGCCATATTTGGAAATGTGCATAAGCACTTCTTTTCCAGCCCCCGCCCCTCGAGTTCACACATGTATATTCATCATTCAGCACACACATCATTGAAGCACATATAAAATAGCCATCACCAATGACATAAGAAAAACCCTGCTAGATCAGACCAGTGGTCCATCCAGACCAATATCTTGTCTCATACAGTGGCAACCAGTTCTTCTGAAAGCTCAACAACACGGTATAGAGGCCAAGTCCTTCCCCTGATGTTGCCTCCTGGCACAGAGATTCCCCTCAGTCATCATGGCTAGTAATCACTGACAGACTGATCCTCCATGAATCTACCTAATCCCCTTTTGAAGATGTCTAAACCTGTGGCCCCATCACTAACATACCTCAACAACCCACACAATGCTTTTCAATGGAAGTAGCTCATGTGTTCAGCCTTGAGTGAAACTTACTATCATGGCATGTAGCAAGAACAGCTGGTTTCATTAGCTTTGAAAGGAAACTGGGGCAGGGCCATGGGTTGGAACTCTAGCAGGAGCTCCTTTGCATATTAGGCCACATACCCCTGATGTAGCCAATCCTCCAAGAGCTTACAAAAAAGAGCTTTGTAAGCTCCTGGAGGATTGGCTACATCAGGGGTGTGTGACCTAATATGTAAAGGTGCTCCTGCTAGAATTCCACCCCTGAACAGGGCCATCTATGGCTATTAGGTGCATTGACCAAATGGCAATTCACCTTCAGTATCAATCTGAATACAAGTGTTGGGAAGCAGCAATCGGAGGGAGCCTGTCCTCTGTGCTCTGGCCTTTAGGAGTGTTCAGTTGGCCAGCTGGTAAACCACAATGCCGATCGACATGGATCTTTGTTCTGGCCCAGCACGGCTGGTCTTTGGCCAAGGACAAATATTTCCTCCAGCCACTGATCCTTTCAGCGATCTAGATTTTTATTGTAAATGGCAGGGAGAAACAATACTATTTGTAGCCTGCTTTTTATATAGATACAGACACGCACATTTTCTCATAAGAATATAACTGAGAGCTAGTTTGGTGTAGTGGTTAAGTGTGCGGACTCTTATCTGGGAGAACTGGGTTTGATTCTCCACTCCTCCACTTACAGCTGCTGTAATGGCCTTGGGTTAGCCATAGCTATTGCAGGAGTTGTCCTTGAAAGGGCAGCTGCTGTGAGAGCCCTCAGCCTCACAGGGTGTCCGTTGTGGGAGGAGAAGATAGGAGATTGTAAGCCACTCTGAGTCTCTGATTCAGAGAGAAAGGCAGGGTATAAATCTGCAGTCATCTTCTTCTATGAAGCAACAAATGGGTTGCATTAAAAAACCAAAATGTATCAAGTATCAATATACTATCAGTTACTCATGCCTGGGTTATTTCTTATTTAATATTTGTGAAATGACTGGACCTGGATAGCCTAGGCTAACCCATTCTCATCAGATCTTGGAAGCTAAGCAGGGTTGGTCCTGGTTAGTATTTGGATGGGAAACCTCCAAGGAATACCAAACTGGTGATGCAGAGGCAGGTCATGGTAAACCACTTCTGAATGTCTCTTGTCTTGAAAACCCTATGGGGTCTCTATATGCCAGTTGTGGCTTGACAGCCAAAAAAAAAAGTGCAACGTTTTCCTCTCTGGCCTTCTATTCTGTCCCATTTCTACGCTTCAGTCAATTCAGATCAAGCTTAAGATCAAGATGAGCCCATTTCCTGAAAGAACAAGTAACAAGACGGTCTTCTCATTGACAGCTGAATCAATGTGCTGTCATCTCGTGCCTTCCCAACAGCTTCAGCCGTCTCCGAGAAGCCTTTTCTCTGATGCCAGACTACTAAGAAATCTTGGTGGTACTTTGTATTTTGGGGACAGCCAATCACATTCAAGCCTAAGAACAGCACGGCACCAAGGAACATCTCCACTCTTACTGTTATCAGCACAAGCTTCTTCATTGATTTGTATTCTTTGTCTTGGAACAGCTCAAAAGCCAACCTTGGCCAATAGCTGCGAGTGACAAAACACATTTTCTGGGTTTGGCATTGGATTGGGACTGAATCCCACCCCACCCCCCACACAAATATTTAACCAGGGTCAAACAGTCTGCAAAACCCAGAATACACATTTATGTGAGCATCTGAGCATGAACGCAAGAATGCAGAATTTTTCTCTCAGCAGCCTGTCTCTGCAGATACATATACTCCACGTTTCCATCAGGAGCAAGCAAACCCTGTCCTGCACAAGAGTCACATTCAAATCTAGTTGCTCAGAGCTTTTTTTGTAGCAGGAACTCCTCTGCATAGTAGGCCACATCCGCCTGATGTAGCCAATCCTCCAAGAGCTTACAGGGCTCTTCTTACATCGGGTGTGTGTGTGTGTGTGTGGCCTAATATGCAAAGGTGTTCCTGCTACAAAAAAAGCCCTGGTTGAATTTATCCCCATGTCTCAACTGTTCACATATAAAAAGGTTGGTATTGAGCAGAGGGGGGATCATTTAAAACACGAGAATGAGGAGAGCTACCACTTTCACCAGCCTTACCTCATGACACTTCAGATTTCTAACCCTCCTCAGATTGGTATTCTAACAGACCAGCTTCAAAAGTAACCTATTTACCTAAAAAGACTAGATTTCATTTTTATGTGTCATCAAGAAAAAGAGAGGGTTACCTTAATTTTGCATACCAATGACAGTCATGTACAGTAATAAAAGGTCATTTGTGTACAGTCTTCTTTGGAGAGATCATCTTGCATTCACAACTCAGTTCCCTTTCAGACAAATATGGTACTTCAAACAGTGGAATGTACCAAGATAAATCAGAGTGTGTGAGGCTTCCTCTAACCTCAACTTTGTCTTTCATATAAAACACACACCTGCAGCTTTATCTGTGAAGTGAACGAACAAGCAAATATACCAATGGTTGCCTCATCATAGGCAAAATCTGTAGAAGAGGAGTTGGATTTGTACCTCACCCTTCACTCTGAATCCCAGAGCGGCTTACAATCTCCATCTCCCCACAACAGTCACCCTTGTGAGGTAGGTGGGGCTGAAAGAGCTCTGAGAGAACTGTGACTGGCCCAAGCTCATCCAACTGGCTGCATGCAAAGGAGGAGTGGGGAATCCAACCCAGTCCTACAAATTAGAGTCTGTCACTCTTAACCATTACACCAAACTGGCTCTCAAGGTACTGGCATTCCAATGGTTTGTATCTCATCCACTCCACTCGGCAAAGATGGAAGGTCTTTTTCCAACCTCCACCAAAGGAAATGCCATTTGAATTTGGAGGGGGGTGTTAAACTTTGCTGGGATGGTAGGGTACAGCCAGCTGTTTGGGGCTATCCTTGGCATCTTCAAAAATTGCAAACACAAATGTAATATAACAGCACCCCTTTATAACTAAATTGGTTTCAGAAGGGTAGCTGTGCTAGTCTGCACAAGCAGAATGAAATCCCAGTCCAGCACTCCCTTCAAGAGCCAGTCTGCTGTAGTGGTTAAGGGCACTGGACTCTAATCTGGGGAACCAGGTTTGATTCCCCACTCCTTCACATGCAGCCAGCTGGGTGATCTTGGCTCAGTCATAGTTCTCTCAAGAGCATTCTCTCAGAGCTCTCTCAGCCCCACCTATCTCACAGGGTGTCTGCTGATGGTAGAGGAAGGGAAGGAGATTGTAACCCACTCTGAGACTCTGATCGCTGAAGAAGTGAAATCCCTCTGTAACACACAGTTCCCCCCAACTGTTGGAAAATGCTAGGAGCGGGACAGGGAATCCCTAGGCAGAAAAGTGGTAACATGGCCAGTTGCCAACTCATCAGGGGAGTCCCAAAGTTCCCTGGGAAGCCTTGAGACAGCTTCCTAGTCACACCAGAGGGAGGTTAGGAGGCTGTCCTGCCTAACCAGAGCCCGAGACAGGGGACAGTTGTGGCAGCTATACCATTTCAGATCAGAATCCCAGGAGGGGTAGGCAGAGCTAGGGAGAGCTGATACAGGCCCGGTTCATCACAGAAATATTTTAAATAAATAACTAAATAAATATTAACAACACACACACGCTGTGTGTGGCTGCTTTTAAAAAGCATAAAAACTGCAGGTAGTAAAAAAATCTGCAGCTGGACTATTGGTCTGTGTGGATCACATCACAGCATGCAAGTGTTGCAACACTGCTACTAGTTTTCAACTGGTTAGAGACTCCAATTCAAAGTGTTGCTTTTGACACTGATTGCTTAATCCTTATGCTTCAAGAATGTTCTTTGATATTATAAGAATTCAGCAAACTCTCCAATTCACACATCAGCCTCCCACTTACTACTGAGTGATTCACTTTAACTGACCTTACCATTAACTATTTTACCCAAGACACACGCACCAAAGTGCTTAAGTAGGAGAATCAAAACAAATGAAACTAGATATTGGTCAGAACCAGATATGTACACCTCGCTTATTCTCCCATGCACAATCCACACACATCTGACATTTGAAGAACAGACATTTCTGGAGGAAAACATGTGGGTGTGTAATAGCCAGAAGATATTTAAGATTCGTGCAGATTTAAGCTTACTGTAAAAAATCTTCATATCCCATATATCTGAAGGACTTTGTTTTACAACTAGATCTACTCATGTCCCTTTCAGGTGGTAAATTTGGTCTCAACAAGTTCTATGTCCTTCTTGGTGGCAGAACTCACACTGTGGTATGGCCTAGCCAGAGAAGATGAAAAGAGCACCTTCTCTACATCAAGCTTGCAAAAACTGTGTAAGGCTATTTTGTTCCAACGACTTTCTGCATAATGTTATATTACCAATGACCAATGTTCCCTCTCAGCTGTGGAGTCTTGTGAACAAAAATTCTAGTTTGTGAGCTACTGGCATTAAAGTTGTGAGCTGCTGCATAAATTAGTTTGCTCTGGAACCATTCTTCCTGAGCTAAGACAAAAATGTCTGAGCCAGAGGCTAAAAAGATTGTGGGCTTCCTCACACTAAACTCACCTTAGAGGGAACACCGCCGATGACTTCCACTGCGGCTAAGATTGCACTGTTTAGGACTGCTGTTGATGCTGGGCATACAATTCATTTATTTAATTTTTTCCTTGCTATTTAATGTTCACTGGATTTAAAATCTGCTCCTTTTTTGAGAGCTGATTATCCCTTTTTCTTTGTACCTTTGAAGCTCACTGATCCACAAATCTTGAGCAGTAGAAGACATTTATTTCTTATTTTTAGATGCAAGGGTTAAAAGGACTGAGACAAATTTTATATCTGCTAGAGTGATCTTAGGATCCTTGTCACTGAGCAAGAGTCAGGGTATCCAGAGTACAGGAGAACAACTGGTTGAACAAAGGCATAATATAGTAACCCCTCATAATCTTTAAAAAAAACAACAACCTGCACTGAGAACTGATTATTCAGATTTTTATTCTTCATCAGATTTTATTATGGATCCAGGTGGGCAGCTATGGTGGTCTGAAGCTGTAGAACAAATTTTGAGTCCAGTGGCATCTTTAAGACCAACAAAAGTTTATGCAAAGTATGAGCTTTTGCGTGCAGGCACACTTCTTCAGAGTTTTAAAAATCATTTTATGTTATTACTGCATTTTATTATGTCTGGAAACAACTGTGTGCAGCAATATCAGGGAACAATTTAAAAACAAAACAAAAACACCACCTCACCTTTTAACACAGAAGTCCCAAGGTTGTAACACCAGTTTTTCAGTGGTACAATTCCACAACCTCATGGGTGTCCATATCAGATTTATACAGGGGAAGAGGGCAACGCATGACTAATAAGAACCACATAACTTACAATGCAAATGGTTAAAAATGGGGGGAGCACACATTCTTTTAATTTTTTTTTCAATTATCTTTTCACTATTACCCTTTATAGGAAAGAGTGATGGTGCTTAAACAAAGCTACATCACAATTTGTCCTCTGGGCTGCTCTAGATCATATGGCAAGATATCAGCAGACATAATTTTCCTACCTACGACCCAGAAAAAGTGAGCAGAGCAGCAATTTCTTTACAAGAGGAAAAATCCTACCAAAAGTAAGAGTTTCCATGAGAACTGGAAAAAGAATATATAAAAACATATATTCATTACGTACGAGTTCCATCTAGTATTTCCCTGGACAGCTGCCATTAACTCCCTTCTAAATGTGCCATATTGGAGAGATGGGAAAGAATGGAGGCTCCTAACAAAATCTGTAGAAGAGACATATCTAGATTTACTTGTGAACAAAATGGAACACAGTGGACAAAGGACAACAGTAAAGCTTTCAAGACTCTAATTTTGCGGTTATTAAAACTTTTAAGTTTATTGGTCAGTGATGTGTCTTTATATTTTTCCTGTGTTTTCCTCCCACCCAGAGTTGCTTCCAGTTCCACCCCTGCTACACAAGTCCAGTGGCACCTTAAAAGACCAACCACATTTAATTTAATATAACCTTTTGTGAATCACAGCTCACTTCTTCAAATCTGAAAAAACTAAGCTATGTGACCCTTAAAGGTTCACGTTGAAATAAATGATGTTAGACCTTTAAGGTGCCACTGGAAATCCTGCTTTTTCCTACCCTACTGTAAGAGATGGGTGGAATTCCAGCAGGAGCTCCTTTGCATATTAGGCCACATACCCCTGAAAAAAGAGCCTTGTAAGCTCTTGGAGGATTGGCTACATCAGGAGTCTGTGGCCTAATATGCAAAGGAGCTACTGCTAGAATTCCACCCCTGGTAAGAGCTATAAGGTTACCATCCTTCAAGTGAGACCTGGAGTTCCAGAATTACACTGGACCTCCAGAGTACAGAGATCAGTTCCAACGAAGGGAACAACAGTTTGTGAGGGGACACTCTATGGAATCACAAACCCACTGAGATCCCTCCTGTGCCCAGACCCCACCCTCCCCAGGCTCTACCAACAAATCTCCAAGAATTCCCCAAGCAAGAGTTGGCTACTCTAGCAACACCCATTTTAAAATAAATCATTTGGACACTCTGGGACCTACAGTCTCCCTACGCCAGTGATATTCATTCACTAAATTTGGGAACCACCTATGGCTCTTCTGAGCACTGTTTCCCAATGTGCTAACTAACAGTCCTGTATTCCAGGAAAGTACGAAAGGTAGGACTTATGGTTGGTAGATGGTTCCTACCTTGTAACCACTGTTACCAAAAGATGGGTAAGCTGAAAGCCTTCCTAAGCTCTGGGCTGCATACAAAGGACAGAAGCAGGCCTCAGATTCAGTGGGAGCTCACAGGAGCACAGCTCTTGCACCTTTCTGAGAGTTCCACCTCCTTCTTCTGAGAGTTCCACCTCCTTGTTCATTGAATAGTATGTGCAGCTGCATAACAATCCCTGGATGAGCTCCACCACTTATTTTTCTACAAAATGACCGCTGGACAGAAGTAAAGGACACATCCTCTACAGTGCCACCCCTTTGGAGCCTCTGCACTCTCGTTCTAGCATCTGCACTCTCTGCGGCCGCTGAGAAGAGAACAAGCTGACCTTAGAGAACAGATGTGAAAAACCATGGCCAACATCCTGGAAAAGAGCCAGCCAGCTACAGGGGAATGCAGATGCTTTTGCTTCCCTTTCTCTGACCATCTTTCAGGTGCCTTGGCAATCATACCCTCTCACCCAACGTGCAGTACCTGATGCTAAAAAGAGACCCAGGAAGGCAGAGAGAGAAGCCATTCCCCTCACTCCAGATACAAAAGGGGAGAGACGAACATGCTCAGAAATAATCCTTTCGAAAGACTATAGTGATTCACTTAACATAAATAGTTTTACATTATTGTAGGCAAATGTTTGATGGTGGGATGGCACCCAGGGCAAACAGCAGTCATGTAACTCCTTTGGTCAATAGTAACTGTGAATATAACTCTAGTTTCTTCCACCAATCTAAGCTGCAGAAAGAATGTATGGGGCAAGGGATGGTTAATAGGAGTGTGTGAAAAAGGGACGCAGTGCTGCCTCCAGGCCACTGATTTCCTCCCCTGCTCCTAACTTGAGGGGAATTACCAGTAGGCAAAATAAAGGAAAATACAGCTCTCCAGACTCTCTAACCATCTTGTACCCTTCACAAGTAGTTCAAATACAGAAAGGGTTTATTCAACACAGAGGGATGGGTACTTAAAAGCAGGATGTGCATTCAACCTTAGTCAACACAACGGAAAACTTGAACAGCAGAGGTTATAGCGTCCTTTACTCTCCAAGTCCCTCACATTTCTGAAGTTTAGCTGGCTCTCTGTCCTGTTCCTGCTGTTCTTGGGCTTTTTTGTGTGGCTGCAGATCTCCACAGACTGTAGCTCTCAGTTAGGCTCCTCACTACAATATGATGTTCTCACACTACATAATACCACATGAAAACATCTGAGGAGGATGTTTCCCATCTTCCTTTCTCCTCAGAGAAGTATTTTTCCCTCAGAAATTTCTCCTTTCTGATGCCTCATACAACTCCCTCATGGGGATAAAATATTGCCCCCTTCACTCCGACAGAGTTCAAAGCCCACAGGGTTACATTAGGGCTGCCATTCCCTTACTGGGGATTCCTTGTTCCCAGTGGCTGCTTCCCCGCTTTCAGTCAACTGGCCAGAGGGGGGGGGGGATGGGGGTGAAATGTTGGTAGCATCCTGATGGCTGGTTATCTGACATCCCCTGACAACATGTTGATGTTACTTCCAAGTGCACAGAAAGTGATGTTAGTGTTAGTATGCCCCATCTGGGATCCATAGGTTACATCAATATGAGTTTCTGTGAGTCACAGAGCAAAGACCACTATATATTCCCAGAATAAAGCAGATTTCAGAGAGATGTGGGATAGGGAATAAAAGAACTGGCAGTCTTTGTGAGTATAACTTTTAAAGTCAGGCAGAGGATGAAATTGTGGAAGATTCTGCTAGCTTGCTGTAACTGAGATCTGTCTAGGTTAACTTTCCCTCTTTTGGCAGGTAGAGCCAAAGGCCCAAGTATTTGGGCCTTGCCCAGATCTTGCAGTAGTGTGGAACCCAGCCCAGCCCAGAATCTTTCATTTATTTGGCATTTTGAGAGGTACTTTGGGCCCTTCCTCAGCCTAAAATGCTCAAGAGCCAGTTTGGTGTAGTGGTTAAGTGCGTGGACTCTTATCTGGGAGAACCGGGTTTGATTCCCCACTCCTCCACTTGCACCTGCTAGCATGGCCTTGGGTCAGCCATAGCTCTGGCAGAGGTTGTCCTTGAAAGGGCAGCTGTTGTGAGAGCCCTCTCCAGCCCCACCCACCTCACAGGGTGTTTGTTGTGGGGGAGGAAGGTAAAGGAGATTGTGAGCCGCTCTGAGACTCTTCGGAGTGGAGGGTGGGATATAAATCCAATATCTTCTTCTTCAGACAAACAAACATGAGATTAGATGTGGCTTGGCTAGCTCTGTTTTATATGCTGCTTTATAAGTAAGCAGTTATTGGTTGCAGTACACGTGTTCAAGTACTCCTTCCCTTATTATTATGGATATTTTAATTAAGATCCCTATAACTGATGAACTAGTAGTATTTTTGGTCGGCAGCCCCATGAAAAAAAAGTAGTCATGATCTAGTTATTATGTTTTATTCTACCTTTCCTTCAAGGTACCACACATGTCCCCCCAACCACATTTTCCTCATAACCGTGTGAGGTAAATTATATTGTGAGAACGTGACTGCAGAGTGGGGGGGGGTGTTTGAAACAGAGTGTTTCCTGTCCTAGTCAAACAATAACCACTACATTACAAATTCAGATGGGAGCTGGCACTGCTGAAGGCAAAATCTCACAACTTCTTCTGTACACAGGAGAGGGAAGATTGAAGGGGTGGGCAGAGAGAGCAGGGAAAGGGGGGAAAGTCTTCCCACAACCCAACTGCAATTTTGTTCCTAACTGCAGTCTTCCAATTATATTTTTTCATTTAAAAAAAAAACAGGTAAGAGAAACAGAACTCCATGTCATGTCTATTTTGGATTGAGAAGGGTGGGTACTTTGCACGTAGAGGTCAGTGGTTGATTCAGGGACTCATCACAGAAGGCTGTTGAAAAGTCACCTGAGAAAATGAGATCACCAAGAGAAATAAACGCAGGCTTAACACTCTTGAATGCAGTATAAATTGGGAAATAATAGGTTACTACAGGAGGTGGGGGGGGGGAATGGTTTGCAATATAAAGAGAGTTAGAAAAGCAAAAATTGCCAGCACAAAAGACAAGTATTCACGATTTAACAGAAAAAAAGTATTCAAAAGAAGAAACATAACCAAATTGTAGGGACAACTCCCCCCTTTCAACTAGCTGTATTACAGCATATAGCAGCTACGGTGGCAAGTCTACACATTAAAGGTAAACGTAGTCCCCTGTGAAAGCACCGAGTTGTTACCAACCCATGGGGTGAGCTTACATCATGACGTTTTCTTGGCAGATTTTTTACGAGGTGGTTTGCCATTGCCTTCCCCAGTCATCTACACTTTACCCCCAGCAAGCTGGGTACTCATTTTACCGACCGCGGAAGGGTGGAAGGCTGAGTCAACCTTGAGCCAGTTACCTGAATCCAGCTTCCCCTGAGATTGAACTCAGGTCATGTGAGCAGAGCTTGGACTGCAGGACTGCAGCCTCCCACTCTGCACATTAGCATCGACAAAAGATTTCCTAGTATCTAAAAATAATGCCACATGCAGATGTCATCTATATGCCATATATTAAGATGTTGCTAAGGTTGCATGGTCCTCAGTTGTGGAAGATGGGCATTTTGTCTATCCAGTGTTGTAATATAAGTATTTCAGCAACAGTATGGGCACCGACAGTCAACAGAAAGGGCATGGCTAAAAGGTGAGAGCAAGCATCAGTGTGCCACTACATTTGTTCTGTTCACCCATGAACCAACGTCACGCTGGCCCATAATTTTCTAGCACAGAATGCCATATTTCAATATGACAAAAAAGTGGGTAATTGGCAATGCAAATCTTTGCTTATTCAGAAGGAAAACGGCAACATGAATCCATTAAATCATTCTAGGCATCCAGATTTAATAAACAGCCATATTTCTAGGAATTATTAATTGAATCTAAAATGGCTCTCTCCTGCTAAACACGCCACATAAATAAACCTTCTCAAATTAAATTCAAAATAGCAGGATTTAAAAAAAAAAATACTGCTCGAGAAAGCAACTTTAGTTAATGGACCATATATTGTAATAGCCACTCACAGCCAACATATGTGGATAGCTAAATTCATGGACAGGGCCCAGATGGAGGCTAAAGAGACTTTTCAGCAAACTTGGGGAACTGCTAAAGTTTGCAGAAAAATCTGAAATGATAATAATAATAAAAAAACTAAATCTCCCCCAAGTAGAATTGTCTTGTCTGTGCATGCTGTTGCTAGGCAACCACAATATTCCAGGCTTCCATTTCTCTGAGCAAAAGGGCAGGAGGAGGCTGCAGAGACTTTCCCAGGCCTGGTCTGACTAGAGTTGCTAGCTCCAGGTTGGGAAGTTCTAGAAGATTCTGTGGTAGAGTCTGAAGAGTGCAGGGTTTGTGGAGGGGAGTGGCTTCAAACGAATACAATGCCATAGAGTCTACCCTCCAAAGCAGTTGTTTTCTTCAGGGGGGCTCATCTCTGTCATTTAGAGTTCAGTTGTAATTGTGGGAGATATCCAGGTCCTACCAAGAGGTTGGCAACCCTAGCCCCAGCAGCAACCATTGCATGACTTGCATGACTTTAAGTAGTCCTGGCTGCTTGCTACTATTCAACAGTAGCCAGCCTATGAAAGCTAGTGTGGTGTAGCAGTTAGAGCTTCAGAGCAGAGTCTGTGAGACCTAGGTTTCAAATCCCCATCTTGCTGTGGAAGCTGACTGGGTGATTTTGGACCAGTCACATACTTCCACAGGGTTGTTATGCAGACAAAAAGGAGGAGAACAGAATACTGTATGCTGCTTTGGTCTCCAATGTGGGGAAAAACAAATGTTATAGTTGAATAGGAGGGGAGATAAAATGTACGGTAAGTTGGTAAATGGATGAGAAGGAGAGAATGGTGCAGGGAACTATGGTACCATACAACTGGGTCAGTTTTCCTAGACAGGGGCTGCCAGGCAGGGGGAGTTTAAGAAAGAGGTGTAGGTAAAGGTAGGTTGGCTGTTGAACGGGAAAGAGATAAGGTTGCCAAATCCAAGTTAGATTCCTGGAGACAGGGAGTGGGGCCTGGGGAGTGTGCAGCTTAAAGAGGGGAGGGACCACAGAAGGGTATAATGCCACAGACTCCATTTGGAATTACAACTGCTTTGGAGGTAGACTCTATGGTAGGTATATACAGTGGAGGTTGCTTCCAGAGAGCCAGTTTGGTGTCGTGGTTAAGTGTGCGGACTCTTATTTGGGAGAACCGGGTTTGATTCCCCACTCCTCCACTTGTACCTGCTGGAATGGCCTTGGGTCTGCCATAGCTCTGGCAGAGGTTGTCCTTGAAAGGGCAGCTCCTGTGAGAGTCATCTCAGCCCCACCCACCTCATGGGGTGAATGTTGCGGGGGAGGAAGATAAAGGAGATTGTGAGTCACTCTGAGACTCTGAGATTTGGAGTGGAGGGATATAAACCCAGTATTATCTTCTTCATCCTCTTTCCTCCTGAAACATCACCTTCCCAAGGGTCCAACCCCAAATCTCCAGGAATTTCTCCACCTGGAGCTGGCAATCCTAAAGGAAACTGTTCTCCGTAACTAGGAGGTCTGCTGTGATTCCATAAGCTCTCCAGGCCTTGCCTGGAAGTTGGCAACCTTAGGAAGAGAGAAGGAAGCCGGAAAGGGGAAGAGGCGATGGTGGGCTTTCAGGCAAGAGGGGGAGAAAATAGTCAGGGAAGAAAAAATGAGATGGCTCCTGCCAGTCCTTCTGGGTCCCACTTGTTTCAACCTAATGTTCTGAGCTGCTTTCCTCATGAAAATGTTTACTTGATTGTCTCTCAGTCAACACTTGGAATTCATTCATTCTTGTGGTTCTTTGTTAAAAAGTGTTTTATTTTTTTGATGTTTTTGTTAGTACTTCATGAACTGGCATTTATTTCTTCTGCAGAAACAGAGGATCAGCAGGACAATGTTTATGATCCCCTAGAATCCTCCACATCCTCCTTAGCAGGGTCACTGTTAAGCCAGCAATCTACCATTCCATATCAGAATATTTAGTTCCTCGTTCTTGTGGTTAAAAGTTGTGCATTCATCTTTGTTTTAGACTACAGCACTGATTCCGACAAAACCCTCCAGTCTACTGAAAATATTTTTAATTGTATTCCGACCCTCCAGTTTACGTCAAGCTTGAAGCGGTAAATGATGCAGGGAAATTAAAAATAACCCATCTGTAGGCTAAAGCTGGGAAACAGTGGCAGTACAATTCTAAACAAGACTTGGTGATAAGAACATAAGAGAAGCCATGTTGGATCAGGCCAATGGCCCACCCAGTCCAACACTCTGTGTCACACAGTGGTCAAAAACCCCCAACCAAGTGCCATTAGGAGGTTCACCAGTGGGGCCAGGACACCGGAAGCCCTCCCACTGTGCCCCCCCAAGCACCCAGAATACAGAGTATCACCGCCCCAGACAGAGAGTTCCAATGATAGAAAGGGCTGTCAAGTCTCAGCTAACCTATGGTGACCCCTGTAGGGTTTTGAAAGCAAGAGACAAATAAAGGTGGTTTGCCAATGCCTGGCACTGCATAGAAACCCTGGAGTTCCTTGGTCTCCCATCCAAGTACTAATCAGGGCAAACCCAGTGTCCCCTCTAAGCTGAGTTTAGTGTGAGCTAGCTCAGTTTTTTAACTTCCAGCTCACACATTTTTGTCTTAGCTTAGGAGAGATGGCCCTAGAGCAAAATAATTTATGCAGCAGCCAAATCGCTTGCTCACAAACTTTAATGCCAGTAGTTCATGAAGTAGAATTTTTGCCCACAGGACTCCACAACTTAAGAGGGAGCATTGGACCCAACCTTATTTCCAAGATCTGATGAAATTGGACTAGTCTGGGCTATCCAGTTCAGGGCAAAGCTGAGTTACTTCTTTCTAAATCCACTGAAGTAGCTCTTTCTAGGATTGCACCGCAAAAAAACCCTACATATTGTACTTCATTTTGATTCCATACACTTTGAAAAAGTGAGCCATGACTATTTCAATTCTACACCATTTCTTGCTAAGTATATTATCAATGTGGAATGAGATTTAGACATATAGAAGCAAAAAAATATATCTTTTTCTGAAAACACTTGGGCTGGGCTATGGCAAAGGAAAAATTAGGTATTTTGGGGAGAACTGAAAAAAATCCTGTGAAATATTATTCTAGATGAGAAAATATTTCACAAGGATTTTTTCAGCGCTCAGTTTTTATACCACACACTTTGAGTGAGTTAAAACCTTGTCTCACAAAGTATTTAACTCATTCAACAGTAAAATACTTTGCAAGAAGGTTTTACTTATGCAAAATGTATAAGACTACAGCATTAAATAATGACAATTCCTCTGTATGCTGTTGACACAGACAGCCCGTTTTCCAAGAAATGTTATTTAAATGTGAACAATTCTGACAACAATATCCTTTAATGACAGTAGATTATTAAATAATTCAATATTACAAAGTTTAACTTAATTTCAAAATATGTAGGTAGTCCTACCTTATTGTGACTTTTGAGCGTGTTTCTGTCCAAATAATATACTCGCTTGTTTACTATAGATTTTATTTTCTACCTTCAATTTTTTCTCATACCTGTCAAATGGCAAAAACAAACAAACAAACAAACAAATAAATAACAAGATACATGTGCTAAGGTGGTACAGGGTTTAGCAGTTTGGAGCTCTCTCTCTCTCTCTCTCTCTCTCAATATCCAGTAAATGCGCAATTTTGTGAAACCCTAACACTGCAAACCTAAGCAGAGCTCTATCCTTCTAAGCCTTCTAGGGTCGAAACATCAGTCATTTATACTACTAAACTCTCTAAATGCACCAAATAATTTTAGAAAGGCTAACTGATAAAAGTATGCATGGTAAACATTGTTAAAGCAACAAAGCAAGAACAGAGCGAGTTTAGGTTTGAAAAGAAAGTGAAGTCTTGCATACATTTCCATTTTCTCAATATTTCTTTTCTTGCCCCGCCCCTGCCCTACCCCAAGGTTCTTCCATGGTTTACAATTTCCAGAAGTTTCACATCTCTAGGGGCCCCTCAACCAGTATTCCCTCTACTTTTTTCTCCCTACTCAGCAAAGCAATTCACATCATGAGCAGAAAAGAACTGCTATGGTCAGGCCTCAGATACAGTGGAAGCTCACAGGAGCACAGCTCCTGAACCTCCTCCTTCTGAGAGTTCCCCCTCCTTGTTCATTGAATAGTAGGTGCAGCTGCATAACAATACCTGGATGAGCTCCACCACCTATTTTTCTACAAAACGACCCCTGGCTATGATCTTAAAATGGGCAATGGGCAGTGCAAGACCATGTGCAGCTCCAGATGGCCGATGAGTGCCATTTCCTCTGTTAGTTTGGTGCACTGGTTAAGTGCGCAGACTCTTATCTGGGAGAACAGAGTTTGATTCCCCACTCCTCCACTTGCAGCTGCTGGAATGGCCTTAGGTCAGCCATACCTCTCATAGTTGTCCTTGAAAGGGCAACTGCTGTAAGAGCTCTCTCAGCCCCACCCAACAGGGTGTCTGTTGTGAGGGGGGGGAGGTAAAAGAGATTGTGACCACTCTGAGATTCAGAGTATAGGGTGGGATATAAATACAATATCTTCTTCTTCTTAATGAGCAGCAACTCACACTCACAGCTTAGAGAGAACACTGCCCTCAACTATGGAACATTCTTCCAACAAGCATGCAACTGGCCCAGAGTATGCTCCATTCCCAGTGCCTGCTAAAGATATGCTTGCGTATTCAGGTTGCTGATTATGCTGCTTTTGGTGGAGAGCGCAGGATATAAATTTTTAAAATAAAAGAGTAAATAGACAATCAAAATCTAAAGAATCAATCCTGCTGCTTATTTCCTATAAATCATTTTGGTTTCAAGAGGTGTTTCTACCACATATATTTTCATTTGTTAGCCGCCTTGACAGGAAGGCGGAGTATAATTTTTGTAAAATATAAAAAAATCAAAGAATGGATAAAACAATACAGCAGCTTACTGTATAATGGAAGCAGAATAAAGCACAATGACACTGACATTTGAACACAGAAAAAAAGGCAACAGAAAACTGAACAGTGAATCGGTTCCAAGTTTATGCTGTCGATTCTTGACTTCTTTATCCTAAAGGAACAACAAAATCAAATGTTAAAAGGTCACCTTCTGGAATTACTACTGCAGAAATGATACCTTCTAACCAATTAAATTTGCAAGCACAGCCAGTCTTCAAGGAAATGTTATTTAAATGTTATTAAAATCTATGAATCGAAATCGCCTCCATCTCATCTTTTGTTGTTATTGTTATTTTATATTGCTATATTTTATGATGCTCTATGGACGCTTCAATTATAACTGCTTCAAAGAAGACCCAAGAGTCTTTTTATAGATCCATGCAAGAAAAAAAAAATTAAAACACATCTATTTCTAAGATGTGTATGCCACCACAATAACTGCTAGTTATAGCCAATGAAAAATTATCACAGTGACACCTTCTGGGTGCTACTGTACATACACTGGATTCTATTTAAAGAACTGAATGGAATAAGTTCACAAAACAGATTCCTTACTATTTTTTACTTGCAGTCCCCTGAGCTCACAGAAAAAGAGTTCCTATGAATTTGGGGAACATCAGGAATAGTGAAATGTGATAAAGTCAAAGAGAAAGGGGGAGGGGTCAAGAAGAAATAAAACCTTCCCCTTTTGTGGAAGGTATTTCATGAGCAGATAGGAACTTCCTTGCCAATTCCCACCCCCATGCTATATAGTCCTCCCATTCCATTAGGTTTTCCACAACCTCAAACCAGCTTTTTGACAAGTACAATGGACAGCGTAAGAAATCTATTAATTTGATCCATTTGCTTGTTCCATCCACAAGTAATAGAGCTCTAGGCTAGGGGTGGGTTAATATATATACATATATAACATTTCTCAATATTCCCAAATCCAACATTGGGATTCGGGAAATATTTGGGAAGCCTGATTATTTTTGGTTCTCTTATACGCTATGGAGACCATTGGTCCCCATGGGGTATAATGGAGAATCATTCCAGAAGTATTTGGGGCTTTGAAATGTCTGGGGGGATTTTTTTGAGGCGGAGATACCAAATTTGCAGCATAGCTGCTGGTTGCTCTCCTCAAACCCCACCCCAAGTTTTAAAAAAGACTGCACAGAGGGTCCAAATTCTATGTCCCCCCCCCCAAAGAAGGTGCCCTCGCACTCCATTGCTTTCAATGGGGGGAGCACTTTAAGAGACCGCAGTGTCTTTAAATGCCTTCTAAGTTCACTTGCTGAGTTGTGCTACTGCTGCACAGCTTGGAGAAGGCATTTAAAGAGTATTTACTCTAGTGATTAGGAAGAGAAGTAGTCATATTCAGGACCACCTTTTTGAGTAAATGTGGTAAATTTAAAAATATTATTTCTGTTGCATAAGGTGTTAGCCGTCCATCCAGTTCTGTACAATCTGCAGATTTGCTAGGAATTCCCATCACTTCCTTAAACCAAATCATTAAGCTGATGCAGGGTACTGGGCCCAGGACAAAGCCCTGAGACATCCCACAAGACCACCTTACAGGCTGATGAAGTATCACTAGTAACCACTTTCAAAGTAGGATTCTTCGATCAGTCATGAATCCACCTGACAGTACTACTCTCTAACCCACATTTAACCATTTCACCAACTAAAACTAAAGGCTTGCTGAAATCAACTTCCTTCAGGAAGTCTGCCGTGACTTAAAGAATAGGAAACCTCGACCGGGAATATTTTTTAAAAAATCTTTCACACCACTCTACACATTTACAATGAATAACATTTGTGGTAAGTACTCTCACCAGATACCATGTCACTAGCCAAGAACATGGCAAGTATACATTTAGACCAGACCTGGAGGTTAGGCATCGTGAGATAATGCTGGTCACCTAGATCCAGAGTGTCTGTTCCCAACCTCCCAATAAGCTGCTCTTTAAGCAAAAACCAGGCCAATCAACAAAACAAAGAATGGGGAAAACAGGCAGAAGGAAAGACAAAGGCTCTAGTGACTGTAGAGAGCCAGTTTGGTGTAGTGGTTAAGTGTGCGGACTCTTATCTGGGAGAACCAGGTTTGATTCCCCACTCCTCCACTTGCACCTGCTGGAATGGCCTTGGGTCAGCCATAGCTCTGGCAGAGGTTGTCCTTGAAAGAGCAGCTGCTGTGAGAGCCCTCTCCAGCCCCACCCACCTCACAGGGTGTCTGTTGTGAGGGGAGAAGACATAGGAGATTGTAAGCCGCTCTGAGTCTCTGATTCAGGGAGAAGGGCGGGATATAAATCTGCATTTCTTCTTCTTCTTCTGTAATCCCCGTCAATAGAAACATACTTCCCACTCAAAGAGCACAAAAATGTTATTAGTGCTGAGACCAGGAAGGGTCTTAAAATGGCGGCCAGACAATCTAATTCAACTGCAGACAACTCACTCCTAAGTAAGGACTTTCTCAAGCTTGTAGATAATCTAGGGGGTGGGCAAACAAATCCGCCTGTCTAGGGCTTTTACACTGGCCATGAGCAACCAGTGTTGTTCTCAGCCCATGAAGGAAAAAGGGTTGCAGGAGGACTCCCTGGAGGTTTTGGAAATGGCTCTCTGCCAGGCCTCCCTCTCAGCCTCGCTGCTTCTATGGGAAACACAAGAGGGATGAGAACTAGGAGTGGAGAGATCTGGGAGAGCTGGGCTTTTGTGGGGGAGACAGGCTTTTGTGGGTTCCCCAGTAAATCAACTGTTTTCACTTCTAGGATTCAACTGCTTAATCGTGTTTCCCTGCAATCTTTATAAAGTTTATATCTTTGGTACCTGGCATTACATGTTATGGCCCACATGGCCTGGTCCAATAAGCTGAAATTTGTGTCAAATCCAGCCCTCATGAGTTTGACACCCCTGATCTAGAAGAATGGATTACAGAAAGGTTAACAAAACTACTGGAACCTGTTTCTCTTCAACTTAAAGAAACAGAAGTCTCACTGAATGAAACTGCAAACCAACAAAATACACATGAATGAAAAACTCATGGATTTGGAGAACACAGCTTGACAGAACAATCTGAGATTTAGGTGTTTTGAACAGTCTGTGGAAGGCCCCAGCAATTTAGCAATCTTCATAGCAGCGTGGCTAGCTAGTGCATTAGAGTTTAGAAGAAGGAGTAGGTCCCATCATAGAAAAAACGCACAGACTGGGATCTCCACCTAATGCTCGTTTCATGTCCCCAAGAGACATTTCATTAAAATTCCTAAAACATCATAACAACGAAGAGACCCTGTGTGAATCTAGAATTAAAGGATCACTGGCAAGCCCATAACTACAGTGGGGCCTGGGAGGGGCCAGACCCATCCTTTCAACCCCCCTTCCAACTATATGGCCCCTCCATTGGATGGCCCCCAATCTATCCCCTTTGCTCACTGCCTCTCTGAACAAGTAGTAGCATTGCTGCTGGTCTTTTAGCTTTTTTCTCTCCCCTTCCCTAACACACCTTGCAGAGCAAAGGTGTGTGTGTGTGTGGGGGGGGAGAATCAATAAGTCTCCGTCTCTCTGAGAGATGGGCACTTAAGAAAGGGGTGGGGGAAGCAGAAGTGCTATGAGTGCCCAGGCGAAGGGGGGTTAGCTTGTGGAACTCAATGCAGCTTACAGTTCCAAGAGCCCTGGGCTGCCAAACTGGGTGCCCCCCCCAGCCCCCCCAACCACAAATCCTGCTGTGGCCCCCCCCCCCAAACATGAAATCCTGGCTCCAGCCCTGATCACTGGTCTTCAAAGAAATGAAAATATATGCATATCAGGACTTGTCACCAGAAACCCTACAAAAGTGGGAAGAATTAAAACCTGTAACAGAAAAGCTCACATAAGCCAATTTCCACTATACAAGGGGTTTCCCATTAAGCTCATAGTCAACTACAATGGATTACTTCTTCAAGCAAATGATCTCAGTGTCTGGCAAGACACTCCTGAATTCTCTAAACCTGAAAACTCCTGAAGAGATTGTGGAGTAACCTCAGAGAAAACAAATGAAGGAAATGCCTATATCTTACAAGTGGAGCAAAATCCCAAACACCATAATATTTAAATTCTGATTTAAGAATGTAGTTTAAGAATAAGTCTTGTTTTAAATATCGATTGGAGGCACTATAATTGTATTCCTCACTGAGCAAAGTTAGTAGCTTGAAGGGGTGTGGGGGGGGTGAGGTTTCTGTTTCTTTTGCTTCCTACAGAATAGGGATTCATGGGAAATTAGCAAAGATACCTCAGACAGGAGGTTTTTAATTTTGTTTTTCTTTTTTTGTTTCCAGCAGGGCATTAGAAGAGGGGAGGGGAGAAGTTAAGGAATATATTAAAGATTCACTAATACTAATGATTACTACTGATTGCATCTTCAGTTTCTCTTTCTGTGCTCTAAGCTATGGAAGAATAACATTACAGAGACATGCTGGGCAGAACAAAAAATATTAAATCTGAAATTAAACGCTATAGCTTCATTGAATTTGAAAGCAATCAATTTTATGAATAGTAGAATCAAAATAATTTCTATCATTTGTCAAGGCCTGAATAATAATATAAAAAGATTCACTGCCACATTGACAAAACAATGTTCAGACACTCTTTTTATGCAAGAAACTCATGTTAAATCTAGGTCCTTAAATCATAATGGCTATTTGCTCACTGCCACCAGGCACTAAGCACATCTAAAAACTAATTCCGAAAAATGTAAAATTCCAATATATTATGAGAAAAATACACCTTAACGGCCAATATTTTTTGAAAGGCATAGTGAATGAAATTAAATTGATTTTACCATCTGTGTATGCTCCCAATAAGAACCAAATTCAGTTCATCAACAAAATGTTGTTAGAAATGAAATTATTTGGCAAGGGGGAAACTTTAATTGGGGAGATCTTAATTACATGACAGATCTAAATCTGGATAGAACCTTCTCAAAAAAAGAGAAACATCAGAACATAAGAATATAAGAGAAGCCATATTGGATCCGGCCAATGGCCTATCCAGTCCAACACTCTGTGTCACACAGTGGCCAAAAAACCCAAGCGCCATCAAGCGGCCCACCAGTGGGGCCAGGACTACTAGAAGCCCTCCCACTGTGCCCCCCCAAGCACCAAGAATACAGAGCATCAATGCCCCAGACAACACAATATAGAAAAAAACAGTGGACCTCAATGTACTAATTCTTAGTAAGTTCAATCAATGCAATCTATGGCATCTTTAACATAAGGGAGACTATACATTTTATTCACCAAAGCATAACATTTATACTCACACAATTACATTTTAACATCTAAAGGCTTATACAATCAAATATGCTCCTCAAACATAGACTGCAAATTGTGCTCAGATCATGCATGGGTTGAATGTGAAGCATTTCAAAAAGATATTCATGGACAAGCTCCCAAATAGTACTTAATAAATCCCTTCTATTAGACTAATCATTTACAATGAAATTGAATTAAAAATACAGAGATGCTTCAAAATCAATTTAGATTCTAACCAGAGATCTTACCAAAGATTCTAACAGATCATAACTCAAAAGAAGTAATTTGGAAGAGTGGAAACAGAAATGACACACTCTTACTACAAGACAAAGTAAAACAAAAATGTAAGAAAGACCTAATAGAATATGAATAGAATTCTACAGCACCAGTAAGGCTTACATCAGGGGAATTTTACTAGCAGTAGCTACAAGGGAAAAAAAAGATTATATAAAGAAAATAACAAACAAAATAAAAACATTAGAATAAGAACATAAAAGTACTGATAATAAGAATAAGCTGAAAGAGATCAAACCATTAAAATCACATAGATATGCTAGAAATGGAAGGAATGCAGAAAAATATAAAATATTTAAAACAAGGACATTTTGAATCTGCAAATAATCTAGCTCATTGTTTAAGAAAAGAAACAGAAAAGAGGATACCAGGAATCGGGAAAGGAACCCAAATACTTTATTTAGAACAAGAAATGTTGGAACAAAAAAAAACTTTCTTCATGAATCTTTATAAAGAAGAACCCATACATGAGAGCCATCATTTAAAGAAAACATATGCCTGAACACAGAAAAATATTAAATCAAGTGGTAACAGTACAAATCAATTATGTTATTAAAAATTTAAAAGACAAAGCTCCAGGATCAGATAGCCTGGCAGCAACATATTATAAATCTTTTGAAGATATTCTAACAATACCGCTCAAAAAAGTAATGGATGAGATACAGGAAATTAAATAAATGCCACAAAGTTGGCAAGAGGCAAATATAACTCTAATACACAAAAAGAGGGGAATGATCCATCACTACCACAACCTTAATATAGACCAATTTCATTATTACATCGGGGAACAGAGACTAAGTAAACGTACTTCAGAACTAATCCATAAAGATCAAACTGGATTTGTTCCAAAAAGATATATGGACAACATCAGATATCTCCTTAATGCAACTGAATATCCTGGGAGAAAAAGCTGAAAGCATTCATATTTTTGGATGCAGAGAAAGCACTTGATAATGTACTTTGACCATTCCTGTTTAAAGTTTTATAAAAAATGGACTGTGGAAACAACTTCTTAAATTGGATTTAAAGTATTTATACCTATCAATATTCCAGAATCCTAGCAAACAAATCCTTATTGGGAAAAATTGAGATTGCTAAGAGAACCCAGCAAATTTATATGAATAACACGGCACCATGGAATGAGAATACATTGCACATCACATTTGCTTTGATAGCACACTGTTTCTCACATTTCAGATGAAAGTATGATCACTTGTGAAAAAGAGTAAATTACAATTTGAATCCAAGAACTAAATGCTGAAAGCTCTCAAAGAAGAAGCAGGACCTAATGATGCACTTGTGCTCTTTTCTTTATCTTCCCTCTAAATCAATAGTCTACCCATGGCTCATACAACCTAACCTGGATAGCCCAGATCTCCAAGACTGTCAAAATCTCAGAAGGTAAGCAAGGTAGGTAGGCGCTTGACTAGAATTTAGAAGGGAGACTACCAAGGAATACCAGGGTCATGAGGCAGAGGAAGGCAACAACAAACCACCCCTGAAAATCTCTTGCCTTGAAAACTCTACAGGGTCAGCATAAGTCCGCTGTTACTTGATGGCAACAAAACCTCTCTCGCACATGTATACAATATACCTTTCAGCATAGATTGCTTGTTCAACAAAAACCTATAGAAAGTCAAACATTCTCATACATGCATTCTCTATGGGCCAACACTTCATCAACATGGGTGGATTCTGTTGGTATTTTAAAGAAATCAGAAGCCTGATTTTTGCCTGATATCCCCTGATACCCACTGCTACATCTAGTTCCTCTCAGCTAGCATTGTGTAGCGGTTAAGAGCAGTGGACTCTAATCTGGAGAACACAGGGCTTGATTTCCCACTTCTCTACATGCTGAGTGACCTTGGGCCAGTCACAGTTCTCTCAGAACTCTCTCAGCCCCATCTACCTCACAAGGTGCCTGTCGTAGGGGAAGGAAAAGTGATTGTAAGCTGCTGGGTGACCTTTCGCTACTCCTTAGGATAGATAAAAGTGAGGTATAAAAACCAATCCTTTTCCTTCTAGTTCCAACCATCATATTCCCCTGCTGAACAAACCTACGCAGAGCGAGTGGCAGGAACAAATCACAGATTTATGACATGGTGGGTCACCAAAAGACTCAACTTGCTTTATAGCAACTTTCCTCCTAGTGAATAACATTGGTCTAAGTAAATTCATAATACTTTTTAAAAATAATATTTGGTTATCATTATAAACCTGTATGCAAAAGGACTAGATGGTATTTTTTTTTCAGATCACTACAGTCATATGTCCAAAATGTACTTTGTATTTGGAAAGTACTACAAAAGGTTCGCTTTAAGTTGGTTATCAGTACTGTCATTTCCCCAGCACAGTTATAGACAGTTCACATTATGGGGATTTTCAATGCTGCAAAAGGAAGTCATGGGACCAGTGTACTGGGCATTGCTTCATTTGTCTGGTTTGAAGTACCCGCAGGGGAAAGTCCATGGTTAAGAAATGCGTTGACATCCTGAAGGGCTGAATGCACAACTTGATACCTAGCATTCCTCAGGTCATAATGAAACAGAAAATGGAGCCATGGATGGTACTGCGGCTGGCGGGGGGAGGGGGGATCAAGAGCTCACAAAGACTTGGTTTGGAGTATCATAACCTGTTCTCCTTTTCCATACTCAGTTTTCAGATTTTGTTTTCCAGCAAGATGAAGAAACTGAACACCTAGAACGCCTAAAGTATTCCCCCAAGAACACCCACTACTATAATTTTCCTTACTTTCTTCAAAAATGAGTGAGTGAATTGGGCTAATTTAATTTTTTTTCAATGAAAATCAAGATCATCATCACAGAGTGTGTGTGTAACACCAAGAAGAATAGCAGAAAGACAATGAAAAAAGAAAAATATCACAAAATACAAGTTTCGTAGAGCTTATATCTAATTCCAAATAGCACTCTAGAAGATATGATCAACAGATCTACAGAACAGAGCTAGGGATGGAGACAATCCCAAAGGAAGTCTCAGGTTTTGCAGAACAATCTGAATCCTAAAAACATTTCTAAAATACACTGAGAGATTAAAATCCTCTCAGATAATAAAACACCTGTAAATTTAAGAAAAGAATGCCCAGTGCTGGGAAGCCATTTTGGATGCTGCTAGGCAACTGCAGCAATATTGTTGAGCCTTCTAAGCCTGGGCTTTTGTAAAACAAACTCAGGGGATGACAAACACCAGGAGGGCAAAACAGTCCTGTTAAGGTCCTATCGCCTTCTCCTGTCAAGTCCTCCGAGAGAGAAGGACTACTTGGGAACAGGCCTGTGGCAACCACTGAAGACTCACTACCAACACAACTGGGCACAGCCCAGGTTGGCACTGAATAACAGGAATGGGCCAACCCTCTGGCATCAAGTAACGTGGGCAAATTTTGCTGAGGAAAAGCTGCCAGGGAGAGGAAAGAATGGAAAGCTGAAGGCAGGTTGGCTGGTTGTCTTTTTGCATTGTCTTTCAGGGAAGGGAAAGAGGCAATAGTGGGGAAAGGAAAATGAAATTACACACACACACATGTTCCTATAGGTTGTAACATATATTATGAACCAACCTGACTACTCCAGTCTTATTTTGACATGCTGTTTCAGAGGCAACCTTCTTGGTCGCAGCATCAAAATTCTAGAACACTTGTCCGTCCCCTTCTGTTGCTGTCTTCCACCTGCAGGTTAAAAACCTTTTTTGTTTGTTTCATTCTGTGTTCCCTTGGTGATCCCTCCTTCCTACCCTATGTTATAATTTTCTTTTTAAAATGTTTTTGTATGTGTATTTTAGCCCAGATTTAATTATTCTTTATTCACTACACCAGGAAAAGAGAGGCGATGTATTGCGCATGCACTTCCCCTGTGGGGGGGGCAGGACACACAGAGGGAGCCCACCCCTCCACGCATAGCTGGTCTTGAGGACAAAAGGAGATCGAGGAAGAATCGTACTGCTACAGCACCAACCCCAAATCAGACTTTTCCCTGCAGCCACTGTGGCCGGATCTGCCTGTCCCGCATTGGTCTTGTCAGCCACCAGCGAGCCTGCAACAGACGTGGACTACTGCACCTTTCTTAAATCTTCGTTCGCGAAGTCAAGCCGAGAGAAATTATTCTTTATTAGATTCTAATTGTTTTTAAAGTCTTTTTTATTAAATATGTTTTAAATCTGTTTTAATGTTAGTTGCCTTGGTGGGCTTGATGATGGTGGAGAGGCAAGAAACAAATTTTGTGAGTAAGTCTTACTTCCTCTAGAATACCAGTTACACAAAAAGTTGGTGTGAAAAGCGCCATCAAGTCACAGCTGATTTACGGCAAACGCTGCAGGGTTTTCAACGCAAGAGATGAAGAGAAGTGGTTTGCCATTGCCTTTCTCTGCCTAGCAACCTTGGACTTCCTTGGTGCTCTCCCAATCCAAGTACTAACCAGGGTTGACCCTGTTTAGCTTCTGAAATCGGACTGGCATTTGGTGTGATATCTTCAAGTTAATATCATGGTAAGATAATCTGTTTATGTTCCTCATAACAATTGTCAGAGATACCTTGAAAAGGCATTCTTACCCCTCCCCACACTGCTCAAGGACTCATGCAGTAAACCAGATGTGCATATCTGTCATCCACTGAGCCAGTTTAGCCATGTGCTAATCTGCCAAGGGTTTTAGCAGACCTAATATGGGCAGTAACGTGTGCATCAAGTTACATTTCTATTTCTCTTCACATTCATGGGAGATGGAGTGGGCAATGAAACCTGGAATGTTCTAACTGGTGGTAGAAAATGCTGTCAAGTTGCAGTCATCTTATGGAGACCGCATAGGTATTTTGAGGCAAGAAATGTTCAGAGGTGGTTTGCCATTTCTGCCTCTGCGTAGCAACCCTAGACTTCCTTGGTCTCTCATTCTGTACACCAAAACTAAAACAAAGTGTGTTAACTAAACATGAACAAAGACCGTGGCATAGAAGACTTTGCTTTTGACTTGCATTCTTTTAACAAAGAGCGGAGAATAGGAACCTATCAGGAGACTATTTGCCTGGTGGAGTAAATAAGCCACGCAATGGGTTGAAGATGCACAGAGAGGGCATGAAAAAGTCGTTTTGGGGAAGTAAACACTAAATGGCATTCATTCCTAAAGATTACTGAAGCTGTTAAATTGACAGTTCCGGTCACCTTTCCAACTCTCTCGGGGCCATCAATTGCCACTACCCATTTACTCATCCTGCAAGATTCTTCTAACAGCAGAAAGGAACAAGAAAATGCAAAGACTTGTCAGGGATGTAGGGCAACCCCGCATTGAGCAGGGGGCTGGACTAGAAGACCTGTATGGCCCTTTCCAACTCTATGCAATTCTGCTGCTCTGCTTGCAAGGCCCAGTCTGTTAATTAGACTGCGATGACTGGACTTGACCACAGTTTCCAAAACAGGGGGGAAACATATGCCTAACAGATAAAACCAAGTAATTCACAAGAACCCTAGATTTCCATGTATTTAATGGCCGCATTGAAAGACCTTCTATTTATGCTGTTAGAAGAGGTGGAACAGGTTTTTATACCCCATTTTTCTCTACCTTAAGGAGTCTGAAAGCAGTTCACAATTGCGTTCCCTTCCTCTCCCCACAACAGGCATCTTGTGAGGCAGGTGAAGTTGAGAGAGTTCTGAGGGGGGCTGTGATTGGCCCAAGGTCACCCAGCAGGCTTCAGGTAGAGGAGTGGGGGAATCAAATCCAGCTCTCCAAATTGCAGTCTGCTGCTCTTAATCACTACACCACGCTTTTCAAACTTAGACTAAGCACCTAGAGTGCTACAGGTCCCTTGACAACTTCAGAGTGATCCCAAATTATCCAGCTTGATGTTCCTAGCCTAAAAATGCTGGATTACGGTCCGTTTTAAGGGATGTAGTGATTTTTCTTCCCAGCAAGATGCCTTTCAACATTTCAGCTTCAATAACAAAGAAATGTGACTAAAAAGAACATGTTCTAACAAATGAAACAGTTGAATTTCTTCAAAAAGGAGCCTTGATCCATCCACAGATTCAGAGAAAATTTACAGAACTATAACTGATGCCCTTTTTTTTAATGCAAGCATCAGTGCAGACAACCCATTAAATTGTGTCTGGGGATCACTGATGTTTTCTTTGCACCAACCACACAATGAAAAGAGGAAGAACATATTTAACTCATGCTTGGAATTTCTTTATCCCATTTCTGCAAAAACAACAAAAAGAAGAAAGAAAGTACTCAAGGTGACACACAAAATTAAAGTAGTAAAAGACACGATACCAAAAATAATCAAGCTAAAAAAGTTATCCAAGGCGTAGATCATAAGCAATTACTAAAGCACTATAAGAGAAGCTACATAAAATACCCCCTAACACTTGATGGAACAAGAATTTTTTAACTAAGCTTTCGCATTGCAACAGGAAAAAATAGCTTTTAAAAAGCCTGCGGAGAGACAAAACTCCATGTAGGCAGAGCCACAAGGGGAAAAACCTTGCCATGGGCCACCACTGAATTAATCTCCCCTATGACTGGGGGAGGCCTTTCCAGGTTGTGGGCTGGATGAACAAAGACACACTCAGTTCAGTTCAGTTTACTAGGTTTAAAAGCCTATAGGCCAGGGGTGGCCAAACTTGTTTAACATAAGAGCCACATAAAATAAATAAGATGTTTGAGAGCCGGAAGGAAGGAAAGAAATAGAGGAGGGAGGGGAGGTAGAAAGAAAGCAACTTTAAATGTATTCTCCAAGCCAACCAACATGGGGGCGGACTCTGAGGGCCAAACAATATGTGTGAACAGGGTTGCCAAGTCCAATTCAAGAAATATCTGGGGAATTTGGGGGTGGAGCCAGGAGACATTAGGGGTGGAGCCAAGATTATGTGACAAACATAATTGAACTCCAAAGGGAGTTCTGGCCATCACATTTAAAGGGACGGCACACCTTTTCAATTCCTTCCTTCCATAGGAAATAATGAAGGATAGGGGCACCTTCTTTTGAGGCTCATAGAATTGGACCCTCGGGTCCAATCTTTTTGAAACTTGGGGGGTACTTTGGGGAGAGGCACTAGATGCTATACTGAAACTTTGGTGCCCCTACCCCCAAAACAGTCCCCCCACAGAGCCCCAGATACCCATGGATCAATTCATGATTTTCTATGGGAATAAATCTCCATAGGGAATAATAGAGTTCCCAGCAGACATTTCCCTCCCCTTTGCCCACTTTCTGAGGACCCTGAAGCAGGAGGAGGGCCTCCAAACCGGGGGATCCCCTGCCCCTACCTGGGGATTGGCAACCCTACATGTGAAAGAGCCACATGTGGCTCCTGAGTCACAGTTTGGTCAGCCCTGCTGTAGACCATACTCCATAAAAGTTATAAAATAGTTTAAACATTTAAAAGGATAGTATAACAAAAATGTGCCACATCTATTATAGTTATGGCTTAGGCTACTCAGCAGAAGTCTCAATTTTGTAGATTCCGAAAAAGGAGAAAATTTTGATAACCATTTCCTCAGGAACTTTTCTCTTGCAACTGCATGTTTTGGGCAACAACAAAAAAAATATATGGGCAAGTGAGTCTATAGTTGCTAATGGGCAGTCGCAGTAGCGTTGACTTGCTGGGATGCCCTGAAAATGACCCTTCATCTGTGCAGATGGAAATGCATTGCAGCGTGCCACCATATATGCTCTTCGCAACTTAGGAATGGACCCACTCACTGCAGTTCTGCTTACACTAAATATGACACACACACACCCCGCTTCCTTAGATCATCCCTGCAGGGCCTTCTACAGGTGCTTGGCATGCCAACTGCCCACTTGTTAACCACCAGGACAAGGGCATTTTTCAACTGTTGCCCCTTCTCAATGAAATCAGCTTCCCTGGGAAGTTTGTGCTCTGTGGGATCTTCCAGCACTTAGGGCACGCAAAGCTGTTTTGTGTGTCCTTTGGTTAATGTTATGAACTGGGGAGCAGGCCAGATGTTTTAAGAAGATAGATGAAGAAGATATTGGAGTTATATCCCGCCCTCCACTCCGAAGAGTCTCAGAGCAGCTCACAATCTCCTTTACCTTCCTCCCCCACAACAAACACCCTGTGAGGTGGGTGGGGCTGGAGAGGGCTCTCACAGCAGCTGCCCTTTCAAGGACAACCTCTGCCAGAGCGATGGCTGACCCAAGGCCATGCTAGCAGGTGCAAGTGGAGGAGTGGGGAATCAAACCCGGTTCTCCCAGATAAGAGTCCACACTTAACCACTACAGCACACTGGCTCTCCAGTTTTTAATTTCTCCACGTAATCTGTTGTCAAGTTAATGTTTTAACTGGGTTTTATTGTCCTATTTGTTGCATTTGTTTATTTGCACTGTGTTCATATTTATTGATTTTTAAATGTTGTAAGTTGCCCTGAGGCCCCTGTGGGAAAAGGATTTACAGTATAAATTAATTAATTAAATGAATATGCTGCAATAAAGAACAGGAAGAACAAGCCGATAATTACTTGCAGTGTCCTGAGCAAGCAGAAATTCAGGAAGGGATACTTTTATCTTAGCAGAAGCAGCCAGTATGTTGATATTAGTCTTAGTGATCTTAGTGTATGTCACAGTCTTGGGCCTAGTGAGGCTTGCAGGCCCCAGATAAGCCTGCCTAGGAGTTACAAAAGAGCCTACATTTCCCAGGATCCCTTCTATCCCTCTGATTGGATAGCACGGTTTTTGGAGGGAAACTGGCCCAGAGAGGGGTGGGGCCTGGGAAGAGAATATAAAAGGGCCAAGCCCAGGCAAGGTGTGTTCTTTTCCTGGAAGGCTGAGCTAGAGCCAGGCTGCAGCCTACAGAGCTTGTAGGAGGGGGAAAGATCCTTCATCCAAGGCAAGGGATGAGTGTTGGTTATTAGAGTAGGGACTGTATAGCTAAACACGTCAGGACTTTTGTTTCTTTGCACCAGCCTTTACTGTTTTCATATTCCCTTTAGCACTAAATCTTTGTCAACCCCTTATTATTTGATCACTGTAAATAAACTGTTGTTATACTCCTTGGGTCCTCACATATCCTTGTCACAATTAGGAGGTATCCATTAATAAGGAAGATACAGGGATGGTTGGGTGCTCTGGCCCCTCCATACAGACCTTCACCAGAGTGGTGGCAGCCAGTAGAAGGCCCTGCTAGGCCCGGCTGTGTGACAGAGAACTTGTATTTGCAAAAGAGTTCAGCACACAGAATTATTCTGTTGGATCCTACCTAGTATATGGGGAAAGGGGATCCCCTAACACAGTGGCCCCCAACCTTTTTGGCACCAGGGATCAGTTTATTTATTTTATTTTATTTATTTGGTTCACTTATATTCCGCTCTTTCCCAGACGGGCTCAGGGCGGATCACATTCAGATAAAAATCAGTAACATATAATAAAATCAATAAATACAATTTAAAACAGCAGCATTACAACAACATTATTTTTTTGTTTTGTGGAAGACAATTTTTCCACAGACCAGTGGGGGTGGAGGTGCTGAGGGTTTTGCTGCCTGTACCTGCCCCCCCCCCCATGCAGGTCTTTAAATGAGGGGTAGGCAAAGGTCACTGCCATGCTACCCCTTCCACCTGCTCGGGACTCAGGTGAATGAAAGAGGTGGTGCTCCGGAGTGAGGCTGTGCTGCCTGTTTCATCCGCCTGGGGGCTCGGTGGGCAAAAGGGGTGGTGCGGTGCCTCTGCCTCACTCCATGGCCTGGTTGCTAACAGGCCACAGACCAGTCCACGGTCCAGGGGTTGAGGACCCTTGCCCTAACATATTCTTTAGCCCAGCACAATGAGTACTGGTGGTGATGTAGTATCCTCGGCACTACTGTATTTGCAGACTGTCTTCGAAAGGTATCTGGTCAGGCAGGCATTTCTGGGAAGCTACCGAAGCAAACAAATAAGGTATGGTTCTTATTTTCCATGAAAGAATGCAGTTTGTAAAACAGATATCGTAATAGTAAAGGGTGTATGTATTAGAGCTAGAAATCATGAATTCCCAGGCACATCCTGGAGTAATTTATCAAATTTATTTTAAAAACCCACAAAACTACAGACACGCATAAGCATGCTTATAAGAAATAATGAAGAAGATATATATGTTTGCTACAGTTTGCCTGAAGACAAATTGCTTTTTTAAAAACCTTGAAATTGAAGGCACAGGGTTATTCCACAAAGTTTCAATCAGAGGCACCACACTTGGCCAGATTATAAAAGTAAGCTATCCCCACTCCCATGATATCATCAGGCCTTGACCCAAGAATTTCCGGGCTGGGAACACAGGCTGATATGGCAACCCTCAAGAACTCAGAGATGACACAATAACTACCTTCACATTCTGAAGACATATGGCAAACTGCAGGTGCACGCAGCCTCAGTTTGCCTCGGATTTGTGCAAGGAAAGTACAGGGAATTTAACCTTTCAATGTCCATTGTGTTCACTTTTGAAATCTAGCTTCCTACAAAATGCTCTGGGGACAGTGTACCCTCTAAGCTGAGTTAGTGTGAGCTAGCTCACAGATTTTTAGCCTCCAGCTCATACATTTTTGTCTTAGCTCAGGAAAAATGGCCTCAGAGCAAAACTAATTTATGCAGAAGCTCACAACTTTAATGCCAGTAGCTCACAAAATAGAATTTTTGCTCACAAGACTCTGCAGTTTAGAGGGAACATTGCCTGGGGGTGCTGGCTCCTCTAAGCAGCTTGTTTTTAAGATTTGCCACTCACTTCTTGTGGAGCTAGCTGGCCGTATAGCTGCAGCCAACTGGGGACAGAGAACCCAGCAATGGCTGCAGAGACAACAAATTGGTGAAATCCATGAGCTGCACCACAGGTGTTGGGAGCCCATGCGCTAACCTGGGCAGTAAGCTGCGCACCACCCACGGCAAAGACTTCTATAAAAAGGTAAAGGTAGTCCCCTGTTCAAGCACCAATCGTTTCCAGCTCTGGGGTGACATCGCATCACGACGTTTTCATGGCAGACATTTTACAGGGTGGTATGCCATTGCCTTCCCCAATCATCTACACTTTCCCCCCAGCAAGCTGAGTACTTATTTTACCGACCTCGGAAGGATGGGAAGCTGAGTCAACCTTGAGCCGGCTACTTCTATACAGCACTGTAATTGCAGGCAAAAGGAACACACCTTCTAGCATCTAATTTTGTAAAAGAAACAAACACAAAGCGGGATGGAGAATATGACCCAACAAAGCCAGGTAAGTGTTCTATCCAATCATCACAGGTGTTCATTGGTTGGCTGAGATACCAAACCTAATCTCCCTATTCAAAGACAGATTTAAGCATGCAGATGTAGCTGAATGATATGCATTTGGTCTACAGGAAATGGTTTTCAGCTACTCAATGAATTAAAGCTCTCCTTAAAAGTTAAGTGTCCATTCACTGGTTGCAATTACAATACACAGAAATAGAGAAACTCTCTTCTATCTCTGTACTTTGATGAAAGGGGAAAACAATATTTCAGATAATTTAGCTGGGAGTGGACAAAACACAGTTGATAATTAAAGGAAGTCACCTAACCCTAATCAATCTGCATTCAAGGATAGCTTTGCACTGAACTAGTTCACACAGGTACTGGGAGATCTGCAGAGGGCCTGTGTTGCAGAATAATCCCATCTATTGTGGAAAATCAATTTGACTGAATCAGAAGACCTGCAGATTTCAAAAACAATCCATGACAGCTACACAAAAAAAGATAAATATAAAAGCACTTTTCTAAAAAAGACAAATTGAGGAGTAAGACCTCACTAACACAGCTGAAGTCACTGTTACAATTTTAGAGAACGCTTTCCCGTACCAACTCCTTAATCACGTCCAAGATGTAAAATCAGGTAACTAATTATTAGCATTTAAGAAGCTTAACATGGAACATCATCAGGTAAATAGAACTGATAAAACATAAATGGTGAGAGTAATACATTTCTCTCAAAACTAAACATTAACTAGCAAAATGGCCGAGCCAAAGGGAACTTGTATGGGTTTCCTAACACCTGAGAGAGCCAGTTTGGTGTAGTGGTTAAGTGTGTGGACTCTTATCTGGGAGAAACCAGGTTTGATTCCCCACTCCTCCACTTACAGCTGCTGGAATGGTCTTGGGTTACCCATAGCAATCACCAAGCCTCAGTTTCAGTGGGAGCTCACAGAACACAGCTCCTGGAGAGTTCCACCTCCTTGTCCATTGAATAGTATGTGCAGCTGCATAACAATCCCTGGATGAGCTCCACCACCTATTCTACAAAATGACCCCTGGCTATCACAGGAGTTGTCCTTGAAAGGGCAGCTGATGTGAGAGCCCTCTCAGCCCTACCCACCTCACAGGGTGTCTATTGTGAGGGGAGAAGATATAGGAGATTGTAAACCTCTCTGAGTCTCTGATTCAGAGAGAAGGGCGGGATATAAATCTGCAGTCTTCTTCTTCTAAGATAAAGGTTCCAAAGTGACTTTAAATCACTCCTGAAGTAACTAAGGAACCTAAAATCGGGATAATAGTGACATTCTCCAATGCATCCCTGACCTGGATGACCCAGGCTAACCTGATCTCATCAGATCTCAGAAGCTAAGCAGGGTTGGTCCTGGTTAGACCACCCAGAAAGTCCAGGGTTGCTACACAGAGGCAGGCAATGTCTCTTTTGCCATGCAACCTGAGGGCTCTTTCCATCACAGTTCTTAGGGGGAAAGGCATGTTTGTGAGATCTCCTAGATACAAAATGGTTGAAGACTTCCACAGAGTCTAGCACCTTCTCACTCTCCAGTGGTGCTAGGACACAACTGGACCTTCCTGTTTGGCACCTCAGGTTCCATAAAACTAATGACCTCCATATTCCAGGGGCAACAAATTAAAAGACCCTATTTCCAGGTTCCCTGTTGGCTGTCTACAATTTCCATGGGCGTCCACCATTTGTAAAAGAAACCTTCAATCCACCTCACAACCCCCATTATGCTCCCTGCACTCCATGGATGTGTGTGCAGTTAGGGGTGCCCAGGGGTAGAATTCTAGCAGGAGCTCCTTTACATATTAGGGCACACACCCCTGATGTAGCCAATCCTCCAAAAGCTCTTTTTTTGGTAAGCTCTTTGAGGATTCGCTACATCAGGGGTGTGTGGCCTAATATGCAAAGGAGCTCCTGCTAGAATTCCACCCCTGGGGGTGCCCCAGAATTACACTTCCTCTCCAGACTAAATTCAGAAAATTTAGTCAAACTCCACTAAGGTTCCTATCCTCAGCAAACCACAGGTTTAAAATGGCCCTCATTTGCATCAAGTTTCAAAATGTTTGCTTAAATTTTACTGATCTGCTTATTGGCTAGTCTTTCTTTTCTTTTTTTTGATTCCACCCAAGGAGAGGCACACAGGCTATTAGGAGAGGTAGTTCCCGCAAAAAAAACTTGTGTTCCCAGATGTGTGCTAGCTAAGCCCAGCCTAACCTTCCTGATTGACATCAGGAGCCAAGTTTCCATTTTGGAAATGGAGAAACAGAGATCTCTTTATCACAGTTTTAAGCACTGTCTGGCTTAAAACCCGGCACCAAGCAGCATGACATTTATATGTACTACTACTGTCATAGTTTAATAAATATCTGTATTAAACTTTTAATACCATGAGACTTCTGACTGCCTTTACAGTAAATCACTTTTTAAAAGTTACAGTTCTGGGATATTTCATACTCACTACAACCATGGAACGCTTTAGTCATACTGTTGGAGTAAGTCCATTAAATATACAGGTTTCTTTAGGGCCTTTTGCGAGAGGATAATAAGGTGTATTTAGGATCCAAGCCAGTGGCTGTTTAGATTTTTTGGATTCTTGGATGGGTAAAGCAACAGGGTAACACCACAAGGCGCTTAAACAAGAACAAAGTTTCTTTCCCCATACAGTTCTTATGATGAAGACTTCTTGAAAGGTTTGGTGTAGTGGTTAAGTGTGCAGACTCTTATCTGGGAGAACCTGGTTTGATTCCCCACTCCTCCACTTGCAGCTGCTAGAATGGCCTTGGGTCAGCCATAGTTCTTGTAGGAGTTGTCCTTGAAAGGGCAGCTGCTGTAAGAGCTCTCTCAGCCCCACCTACTTCACAGGCAGTGTTCTCACTAAGCTGAGTTGGCGTGAGCTAGCTCAAAGATTTTTAGCCTCCAGTTCACACATTTTTATCTTCACTCAGGAAGGATGATCCCAGAGCACAATAATTTATGCAGCAGCTCACCACTTTAATGTCAGTAGCTCACCACTTTAATGCCAGTAGCTCACAAAGTAGAATTTTTGCTCATAAGACTCTGCAGCTTAGAGGGAACATTGCTCACAGGGTGTCTGTTGTGTGTGTGGGGGGGAGGTAAAAGGAGATTGTGACTGCTCTGAGATTCAGAGTATAGGGTGGGATATAAATCCAATATCTTCCAATATCCAAAAGAAGGTGGACAAACAAGACTCAAAGAAATGTGGAACATTATCCAAGTTATTTTGAAGTCTAATGGCACTGAAGTCTGCTTTGGATGGCCCACACTAGCCCTATCTCATCATATCACAGAAGCTAGGCAGGGTCAGACCTGGTTAGTATTTGGATGGGAGACCACCAAGGAAGTCCAGGGTTGCTCTTCAGAGGAAGGCAATGGCAAACCACCCCAGAATGTTTCTCACCTTGAAAACCCTACCCACTTGCCGTTAAAAAACTAACTAGGTCTTCTCCATATTCCAGGGACAACAAATTAAAAGACCCTATTTCCAGGCTGCCTGTTTGCTGTCTACAATTTCCATGGTGTCCACCACTTGTAGAAGAAACCTTCAATCCACCCCACTACCCCCATTGTGCTGACTGCAACTTGAGGGCACTTTACATAGGCAAGGACACTGCTAAACATGGTGGGGGAGAAGTGGAACTCGGATGGGCTGAAGCATTTCACTTTGGACAAATCCTTTTTTTTGGGACTCACATATGGTAGTTTCTTTATTTGAATATGATGTAATATGGAAACGTTCTGGATTTCCTATGTGCTAAGGATGTAATTCCCTCAATGCAATGAAGCTTAGGCGGTTGGTCATTGTGAATCTTGGTTTTGTAACAGATTGTTAATTGCTGTTTTTGATATCATTTTTTATAGTTTGGTCTCATACTTTCTTCCTGTTTCTATCTTATGGCGTTTACCTGTTTGTATCTCATAATATGAGCTAAATTAGCTGGGTAAGTTTAGCCTGGAGATGTGGTGGCTGAGAGGTTATATGATCACCATCTTCAAGTACTTGAAGGGCTGTCATATATAGAGGATGGTGCAGAATTGTTTTCTGTTGTCCCAGACGGCAAGAACCAGTGGGTTGAAATTAAATCAGAAGAGTTTCTGGATCAACATTAGGAAGAACTTCCTGACCATTAGAGCAGATCCTCAGTGAAACAGGCTTCCTGAGAGGTGGTGGACTCTCCTTCCTTGGAGGTTTTCAAACAGAGGCTAGATGGCCAACAGCAATTCTGATCCTGTGAATTTAGGGGGAGGTATTTGTGAAGTTCCTGCATTGTGCAGGGGTTGGACTATATGACCCTGGGGGCCCCTTCCAACTCTAGGTTTCTATGTGCCAAAGTTCACAACAGAAGAACATAAGAGAAGCCATATTAGATCAGGCCAATGGCCCATCCAGTCCAACACTCTGTGTCACAGTGGCCAAAAACCCAGATGCCATCAGGAGGTCCATCAGTGGGCCAGGACACTACAGGTCCTCACACTGTTGCTCCTCCCAAGCACCAAGAATAAAGGGCATCACTTGCCCCAGACAGAGAGTTCCAACAATATGCTGTGGCTAATAGCCACTGATGGACCTTTGCTCCATATGTTTATCCAATCCCCTCTTGAAGCTGGCTATACTTGTAGCCACCACCACCTCCTGTGGCAGTGAATTCCACATATTAATCACCCTTTGGGTGAAGAAGTACTTCCTTTTATCCGTTCTAACTCAACTGCTCAGCAATTTCATTGAGTGCCCACGAGTTCTTGTATTGTGAGAAAGGGAGAAAAGTACTTCTTTCTCTGCCTTCTCTATCCCATGCATAATCTTGTAAACCTCTATCATATCTCCCCTGAGTTGACATTTCTTCAAGCAAAAGAGCCCCAAGCGTTTTAACCTTTCTTCATAGGGAAAGTGTTCCAACCCTTTAATCATTTTAGTTGATACACTGACCATGAGATTTCTGCAATCAATATCAATAAATCAAAAGTAGGTTTGCAACTTAGTTACACACACCTGAACAACACCAGAACAGCATACACAAGATTGCTAGAACACAGACACTGTCTCTAGATTTTGATGCAATAATTCAGAGTAAGAGGTGTCAGTTGTCAGAGACTGATAACCAAAATATTGCAAGAGTGCTAATCTTTTAAGCATGTTTTAGTTTAAGTTTTAAAAAATCTTTCACCGTGTTTGTGTCTTTCATAGTGTTTATATAACCACCACATGGCATTACATTTTATGACCCACTTGGAGTCTCTGGCCCAGCCCTACAAGGCAGCTGTTACTTGACAACACTTTTCATCAGCACTCAGTGACAGTAAGCATTCCAGAGAGCTACTGAAAGGCCCTTGACTTGAACATGAGCAGTCTTTTGGATCCCAGACTACACAGCCATATGGTTGGGTTTTGTTATTTTTAATGGGCTTGTGCTGGAGTAACTCTGCATAGGACTACACTACAAGAGAGCCAGTTTGGTGTATCAGTTAAGAGCAGCAGACTCTAATTTGGGAGAACCAGGTTTGATTCCCCACTCTTCCACATGCAGCTGCTGGTGTGACCTTGGGTCAGTCACAGTCTCTCAGAGCTGTTCTCTCAGGAGCAGTTCTCTCAGACCTCTCTCAGCCCTACCTACTTCACAGGGTGCCTGTTGTGAGGAGAGGAAGGGAAAGAGATTGTAAGCCACTCCGAAACTCCAAGTGAAGAACTCCTTCCTCCTCCTCTTCTTAATCATCATCACTATCAAATTCTAATGGCATAATGATGCTGACTTGGCAAATGAGTTTTGAAGCCAGGATTTTTCCCCTTTTAACACATTAAGAGCTGTTTGTCATTTAATAATGAGTTTTTATCTTGAGAGCAATCATGTGTGAAGCCCTCCATAAGCTGCTCCAGCAATATTGTTAGAATCACTTACGAGTCTTTGGGGATTTCTGCTGACAGGGATTTGTCTGGTGGTATTACACGAAGCATCACTAGAATGCTCAAGATATGCCAAGTTGCATATATGCAGCAGCTTCTGAGAAATAGCCAGATTAAAAAGGTATCCAGAGGTCACCCACCATTTTGTGTCATCACAGCAAAGCAAAGTCTATGGAAATAGAAGGAAATGTGCTGCCTCAGCTACATCTATTTTAGTGGGCACTGATCCGGATTTGCAGGTTCCTTCAAATAACCTATACTTTTAAAACATGGATAATAATGAAGCTGAATGGTAGCCCAGAGATCCGGGAATCTTCCATTTCTTTTATCAGCCGGCAGCACCACCTTGGGCTCCTTGCTGTTTTCTTCATTTAATTGTAAGGCTAATTACATCTTGGTGATTCCACAACAGGACAGAGTCACATAGGCAGCGGGCGTCCTATTCCAGCTTTTATTCCATCAGTTGGCCTCCCTTGTGGTGACATTGTGCCCTACTGCAGTGCTATCCTGCTACAACTACCATCATTTCATCTGGGCCTATAACTGCTTATCTTGTATGATGTGCCCTTCCCACCAGTGGGGCACTCTATTTACTGTCTTATTGTTTTGCTGTTTAATTTTTATTTATTTATTTATTTATTTGATTGGCTTTATATCCCGCCGAAGCAGACTCAGGGCAGCTTATATCAATAAATAAAAACATTTACAATATTAAGAACATAAGAGAAGCCTTGTTGGATCAGGCCAACGGCCCATCCAGTCCAACACTCTGTGTCACACAGTGGCCAAAAATTTTATATACACACATACACTGTGGCTAATAGCCATTGATGCACCTCTGCTCCATATTTTTATCTAAACCCCTCTTGAAGGTGGCTATACTTGTGGCTGCCACCACCTCCTGTGGCAGTGAATTCCACATGTTAATCACCCTTTGGGTGAAGAAGTACTTCCTTTTATCCGTTTTAACCTGTCTGCTCAGCAATTTCATCGAATGCCCACGAGTTCTTGTATTGTGAGAAAGGGAGAAAAGTACTTCTTTCTCTACTTTCTCCATCCATCTACTTTCTCCATATTGAACATTAACCATTAAAACATTGAACAATATAAACAATTAAAACATTTAAAACAGTTTGGTGCTAATATTAAATTCCAACATCTTCAGCCTAATGTAGTGTTTTAACTTCGATGTGTAGTTTTTTAAAAAATTATTATTGTATGTTGTGATCTGCCCTGAGCCTGTTTACAGAAAAGGGTGGAATTTAAGCCTAATAAAATAAAATAAAAATAAATAATGCTAAAGACACATAGACAACGCTTGCCTACTGTAAATCCATAACAATTATTGAATGTAAGCTTGACTTCACTGCACTATCAAGTGATGCAGCAGGTCAGCTTATATCCTACTCCTGAACGTAAGCTTACAATTCAAGGCTTGGTGCTTACAACTAGTCCCAAAGCAAAATTTAACAGGCTGATGCTGGTAGAACATCCGCAGAACTGTTGCACACTAACAAACAAGGAACAGCCATTGTTCCATCCAACATTTACAACTGCAAAATGAAATACTGTTAGCGAAAAAGGTAACAGCTGAAAGGAAAAGGAGATTTTTTAAAAAATGACTGTTTTGTGCTTTAAATCCTTCATGGTTACTTACCCTCAAAACCATTACAAAGGAGGAAAATTATGAAGCCAAAATAGAAACACATAGATAAAATAACTAATAATGCTTTCTCAACCATCTTCACAAGGCTGTTCATCAAGATGGTGCTAATTAATGGCACTCTCTCCAGTGAAAGCTTCTATATAACAAAAGAATAATGGTTGAGCCCAGTAGCACCTTTAAGACCAACAAAGTTGTATTTAAGGTATAAGCTTTCGTATGCAAGCATACTTAGAAGATATTAGATTTGTATCCCACCATTCACTCTGAATTTCAGAGACTCAGAGCAGCTTACAATCTCCTTTACCTTCCTCCCCCACAACAGACACCCTATGAGGCTGAGAGAGCTCTCCCAGAAGCTGCCCTTTCAGGACAACTCTGCAAGAGCTATGACTAACCCAAGGCCAATCCAGCAGCTGCAAATGGAATAGTGTGGAATCAAACCCGGTTCTCCCAGATAAGAGTCCACACACTTAACCACTACACCAAGCTGGCTCTCACACAAAAGATTCTATCTTGAATAAAACTTTGTTGGTCTTAAAGGTGCCACTGGATTCAACCTATGTTCTGCCATTTCAGACCAACATGTCTACACCTGAATGTAACAAAAGAATGAGAACCTACCTGAGATCTTGTGAACCACCTTCCCAGATTTCCATTTTGATTTAGGCATTTAAGAACATAAGAGATGCCATGTTGGATCAGGCCAATGGCCCATCATGTCCAACACGGTGTAACACAGTGGCCATAAAAACCAGGTGCCATCAGAAGGTCCATCAATGGGGCCGGGACACTAAAAGCCCTCCAACTGTTGCCCCCCTCAAGCACCAAGAATACAGAGCATCACTTGCCCCAGACGGAGAGTTCCATCTGTACCTTGTGGATAATAGTCCCTGATGGACTCCCACTGTTTACATCCCACTGTTCTCTCCAAAGAGGACCCAGCTTACATCATCTCCCCTTCTCCATATTATTTGTTTGCTAGGGAAAATCTGAAAGTACATGAAACCACAAGTTCAGTCACTTTCCAAAGCATCAACATATCTGGAATAGGTTAACAGTTTCACTGGTTTTGGTCAAGTGAAAGATATCTGAAGGATCTTGATGATGAGTACATTGGTTAGAGCTTATTTGTATCTTCTCTGTAGCAAATGTGTATTTGTCTTTGTTTTAATGTATTGTCATATTGGTTTGGTGTATGTTAAAAAAAAAGATTTCAAAAAAAAAAGAGCTTGCAGAGTGTGTCCTTTCCTTTTCAGCTGGTATTCCTCCCCTGATAATAATGATATACTACCTGTTTGGAATAATCTTTTCCAAGTACAGAAGGGCATTTATGTTGTGCGTTCAAATGTCTTGCCATCAGCAACATTGTTAAAAATGTTTAATAGTATTCCATACTCTAATATATTCTGCTGATGTTATACTAACTGAATTGACTCTATAGATTATAATTTTTTGGACTACCCTGAATTTTCAGATTTGAGAGGTGAATTGATTTTTCCTTTGCATAAGCAGGATTCTCTCTCTAGAAGCTGAGACCAATTTCGCACTCAGCTTACCCCACGGTCACGTTCCTCTTCTCTGCGCAGCATCCGTCAGATTTCCCACTATCTGCGCTGGAGTTACAGGAAGTGTTGCGGCTTTCGCACAGCAAATGGAAACCGCTAAAAACCAATTTCCGTTTGCTGCGCAAAAGCCGCAACACTTCCTGTAACTCCGGCGCAGATAGTGGGAAATCCGATGGACGCTGCGCAGAAAAGAGGAACGTGACCGCGGGGTAAGCTGAGTGCGAAATCAGTCTGAGTCTTCATGGTTACTAAGAGATGAACACAAACATGTAACTTTGCAGATAGCTATATTCTAGGTAGCTGCAGTGAAATCACATAACTCACGTAATGAATCTTAGGCTTCCCTTTTAGTGTGTGACAGCTCACTGCATATGATTTCTGTTGTGAAAACAGTAATTAAGAAGAATTTGACTGGTCATAAAACAATGAGGAAATACTGTTTCCTGTACTACACAAAAAGTAATCTGGTGGGCTCTCTGGAAAGAGCAGAAGTATTTATTCGGCAGAACTATTTCTTCATTGCCCTGACCTGGATAACTCAGACTAGTCTAATCTGCTCAGATCCCAGAAGCTAAAGTATGGTCAGCCCCGGTTAATATTTGGTTGGGAGACCAGGGTCTCTACAGAGGCAGACAATGGCAACCCACCTCTGTTCCTCTCCTGCCTTGAAAACCCTACCATGGGTCACTTAACAGCACTTTCCACCATATTTTCACTTACAAATTTTGCATTTCAAAACATTTATAAAGATGTGTTAAACATAACGACGACAACTAGGGCAAGCAACATTGCACCTATTTGCTTGTGTGTTTTGTTTAACATATCCATACTATAAAAATAGAGATCAAGGGTTAGAGGGCTTATGCTGTTCTGGCCTCAATGGTGGACCTCCCGATGACACCTGGGTTTGGGCCACTGCATGACAGAGTGTCAGACTGTCATTGGCCTGATCCAACATGGTTTCTCTTATGTTCTTATATTTGAGGTAGCTTACAATACTGCACAAAAAACAGATCCACCATTTGGTATTAGTACCTACCAGCTTACATTCTCAATCAAACTTTGTTGGTCTTAAAGGTGCTACTGGACTCCAACTTCGTTCTATTGCTTCAGACCAACATGGCTGCCCACCTGGATTTAACTTAAACAAGTATAATTTGAGTTTAACGTTTAGATCTGCAAGCAAAGGGGAGTTCACCTTGGTTAAACCAGTTCTGTGCTAGATAAGTAAAATGTAGTGTAGAGGATACAGGTCTGCAAATAGACATGCATGAACAAGCTGTTAAGATAACTATGTTCCTGAACTAACAGCTGTGGCATTTGAATTTCTGGAATTTCACCGCAGTACTTTCACTCCACAACATAGCCACTAATTGTGGATAGATGGTCTCAGGGCTTTTTTTGTAGCAGGAACTCCTTTGCATATCAGAACACACACCCCTGATCCTCCAAAAGCTTAAAGTAGGCCCTGTAAGAAGAGCCCTATAAGCTCCAGGAGGATTTGCTACATCAGAGGGGTGTGGCCCAACATGCAAAGGAGTTCCTGCTACAAAAAAAGCCCTGGATGGCCTCATTCACCTCTGTAATGATAAACTCTTCTTTCTTACATCTCTGCTGTATCTGTTAAGTCTTTTTCAAGTATTCTAGTTCATGGCCATTTTAATTCTCCAGAACCTGAGGGTCATTTTGGTTGTGTTCAGATGCAACCCATACAAAGCTTTTTTGTGAGTGTTACAGGCAGAAGATTTGCAAGCCCTCAGGCTCACAGATTTGCCCCCTCCCTATCACATTCATTTGAGGGCACATTTAGATGCTGATGCTAACATTAAGACTTCCAACTTGGACCATTTGAAAAAAGGCCATTAGGCCAATGGCACAGCAGGACCAGGCACTCTTATGTGCTCCCTCAGTGCCTTTTCAAGTGCTGAAACAGTAACCCATGGATACCACAACATCTAGATGTTCCCTGAGAGACTGACACTTCAGATGCCCACCGCAGCCTGGTTTATTCTCTTGCCTACAAGTCAGGATTCCAAATGATAACCCACTCTTCAGGCAGGAGAACCAGAGGGCTTTTTTGTAGCAGGAACTCCTCTGCATATTAGGCCACACACCCCTGATGTAGCCAATCCTTCAACAGTTTACAGGGCTCTTAGTGCAGGTCCTACTGTAAGCTCCAGGAGGAATGGCTACATCAGGGATGTGTGGCCTAATATTCAAAGGAGTTCCTTCTACAAAAAAAGCACTGACTGGAGAACAAACGCATTCTGTCCGATTAACCTACCGTGTAATTTGGTGAGGAGAGGGGGAGTATGATTCCCTCCTGCCCCATGATTCTTATTCCTTGAATAATAACTGAACAATAGTTGCTATAGTTTTTAATTTAAGAATAAAGCCCATGAGTGGATACCTCTTATTTTGTTAGTGTTATCACAATGTACATATAAACCACTTGGTAATCCAGTTGTATACACTGTTCTTCCAAGTAGTATGGAGAGCTGACCAGACATCAGTTGAAGTTTAGTAAAACAACCACTACTAAAATAGCGCTGATTACTGGAATCCAGAGTGTCCAATCACAAAAACTTCTTTTACCAACTACAATAAACGCCCTCATAGTATGTATTATTATTGTTATTACTACTATTATTTACACAATTAATTGCCCCATCCCAGCTCAGACCAGGCTCTGGGTGATTCACAACATAGTTAAAATACATAAAATAACACAAATTAGCTAAAATTGCAAAAACTCAGATGGTGCCCTATGGGTTTTCTTTGAATCCTGGACTATCAGGGCGTCCTGTTGGGGGGGAGAAGGAAACTTACAAAGCCAGTTAGTGTCCAAATTATAAAAAAAATGAATAATCGCACCAAATATTAAACCAGGCTCATACCACCATATCTTAATCCCTTATACTGGAAAAAATATATAAACACTAATTTGTATACTGTTAAAATGATAACTCTTCTTCTTCTACTACTACTACCACCAGTTGCCAACAGTAATGACAACTGCATGCTGGAACCAGTACTATAACAATTAGTAAGGATTTTCACAATGAGGGAAAGGCTACGTCATTTTCTGTTGTGCTGCAATAATGGTTTTAAAGTAAAATCCAACTCCCCGAGGGACTTTCAAAATGCATATAAGGCATTCCATTTCTACTGACAGTAAAGTTGATCAGAAGCTTAAGATAAAAGCAAAACTGGCCCCTGTGCCTTGTAAAAGAGGTGCAGGAGACCATTTAATAGCAGCTTATGCTACTTAGATTTTAAACCAACTCTTTCACATTACTACACAAGAAGCACGGCTAAGCAGTTTACACAAAAGCAGCCCTCTTGGATCAGACCCAGTGGTTCCATATATATCTATTTCAGCATCCTGTGGTACACCAGCTGCCCTGGAGGACCAAGCAGATCACAGAGACCAAGGCCTTTTCTTGTGATTGTCTCCTAGAGCTGGTTTGTTGTTGTTCTTCTCTGGCTTTGTGAAATACTGACAGACAATAACAAGCATTCAGCAAGCTCCACAATTCACATAAATTGTACGTATTTCATACCAACAAAGCAGAGACCAACTCAAGAGCACATTCTCAGAAATGGCATACGTGAAATACTGGGATTTTAAAAGGAGCCTTTGCTGAGATTTGTTTCTTGATCAGCCAAATTAAAGCATTACAAAGACTCTGCATAATTGCTGCAGAACAATCATGATCTTACAAGTAGCCCTCCAGGAGTCCTCAAACCTACAAGTGGTGTGCCATGAAAATTTTGAGAGGCGTTCAAAAGCCCCTTAAATAGAAGCATGCATATTACAAACTCGGTTCCTTAAGAAACAAGACATATACACTATGCTGGATGATTCTAGAGCAATACTCAGCCTATTCCTTTGGGGGGTGACAAGAACTGAAGCCCAGTTGAAAGAACACTGAAAGCTGAGGCACCCTATAATGCCTTGGAAACGTATCTTAATTTTTGCTGTCTGGAAAGTGGGGGGGGGGGGGGAAGCAGGAGTAAAATTGGAAACACTAGTTTTGTGGTAAATAAAAAAAATATTTGTTAGAATTAAGGTCATAAGAATGGTCAAAAATAATATCTGCACAGCCAGATGTAGTTCCAGCTACATGCTGTCTTCCTTCTGGAAGCTCAGTTCTCAATGAAACTGCCAAAGATTTCCTCTAAAGCTTTGGTGCCGTTTCTTGCCCCACCTCGTTCTGATTCCCACCCCCACCCCCGGAAGGTAGGGCATTAAACTATGGGTATGTGCAGGGCTTTTTTTGAAGCAGGAATCCTTTGCATATTCGGCTGCACACCCGATGTAGCCAATCCTCCAAGAGCTTACAGGGCTCTTCTTACAGGGCCTACTGTAAGCTCCAGGAGGATTGGTTACATTGGGGGGTGGGGGGTGGCCTAACATGCAAAGCAGTTTCTGCTACAAAAAACCCCCATGTGTGTCACAGTGGTTCAAGAGAGAGCTGAAAATGTCAACTGGGAAGAGTCAGGGCAAGGGAAGAACCAGGTCAAAAGGACCACAGAAGGCATGCTCCCCTCTTGAAGATGAGGTATCCTTCTAGATGCAGAAAGGTGTCTCGGATTTAAGAACTGGATAGGTCTACAGCATGCCCACCTTTTCTTTAAAAGCATTTCTCATTACAAAAGAAAAAAAAATCCATAATTTTCCAATATTTCCCAAAATTTCCAATTTCTTCATATACCTCACAAGAAATGAGGGAATGAGGCCTGCAATGAAGATAAAACAAACTCGCCATAGAATATGCAGGGGGGAAATTCGATCTACCAGCAAGTATTAAACTAGAGATCTGAACTGTTAAGAGTTGTGAAGCAAACAGTCCTTCAGGAAAATGTGCCAAGAGTTGGACAGATGGCTAGGTGAGAAAGGTTAGGCCACCAATCTCTGCAGGACTGCAAAGTCTTCATTAAATCTCTGTCACTGCTTCCAAATATCATAAAACTGGGCGGCATCAGGAGTGTATTTTGGCCCCTTTTGTGAATAATTTATCATGTACTTGATTAGAGTAGCAGGTCAAAGATCTTGCCCAAAGAGGTCTTGTTGACTGCCTGAACCACAAGTTGATGATATCTCAGAGATTTCAGAGGTAAGAAGTAAGAGGGGAGGGAGCTACAAGTAATACAAGACAGAATAATTACAAGTCTTCTCCTTGGATGGTCTTTTGATATAAACAGTAGAAGGCATGTCATCACTGGACAAAAATGGGGGAAGGTTCTTTTAGCTTTCATCAGCTAAGCTTCAGAAATCTTGAGAGAAATAATTATATTGGGTCAGATCCTCTTTATTTTTGGTCAACTGCTGGTGGTGCATGGCTGGCAGAAGGAGCTTTCAATGAAAGAATTCTTGTACTAGCAAAAAGGCTCCTCACTCTGGAGGAATGAGCCACTCAAGTGTGCACAAGACGCTCCTTGCAGATCAAATGAAAGACTCAATTCCTGCTCCCTTTAAAAATAGAAATTACTCAAAAGCATAATTGTTCTAAAAATGGGTTTAAAAAAAAATCTAGAGGAAATAGAGGCACACCTCCTCTATCTCTAAATCTATTCTCAAGAACCAAACGTTCATCCAATATTTTACCACTGAATAGCACAACTGTTGAGAAAACAGATGCCACAATCGCTATATTCTTGGCAAACATTTAAACACTAAAGAAACCTCTTTGACAATTTAATCTGAGTATTCAAAAATGTACCAACACTTGGCTTTTATAGCCAAACAAAATCCCTATTTTAGCAAACTAATTTTAAAAAACCCTTCTTTCCTGTGTCAAGTAAACAAAGCAGATGGTATTCCATCCCACTCAAACATTCAGCCCTAAGGCACAGGACCAAAAATTAAGTGCTAAAATGAAGCCACAGCGTCTAAAAAGTGTAACAGGGCAGAGATCTACTAGTCCGTCTGGATAAACTGGAAACTCTTTTCTAGTTCCTCTATTAATTTGAATGCAGATAAGTTCATCGAAATATTTTATTCATAAACCAAGAGAGATGGCTATACACCTCATCCTCTCAATACAGGGCTGGATCCAGATTAAGTTTTTTGCCAAAAGGAGACACTTCCATCAACAGAACGTAATTTCCTCTCTGCCTCTTCACCTCCCTGAAATGCTACTTATCAGGGGACAAAAATGGTGTGAGAGGGAAATTGGTGGTCTGCAGCAGGGAAGGGGAAACTGGCAGAAATTCTGTCAGCAGAAAATTTAGTCAGGATCCAACCCAGGTACTACACAAAGAGGGAAGGAGAGATATGGCAGACATCAATGATGAAGGAGCATATAGCAATGGAACCACGTATCTACAGGACCATCTCCACTGGCATTTATTTATTTTATTTGGTGAATTTATATTCCACCCTTTCCTCAGGGCTCAGGCCAGATTACAAGCAATAAAACCGGTTGAAATACAATAACAAATAAAATACAGTTAAAACGAGACAAAACAGTGAAATATAACAAACGCAGGCAGGTTCATATTGCAGATTAAAATATAGTTGTTGGCCCGAGTATAATAATTCAGGTGGTAAGTCATTGTGGGGGAGGATAGTAGATGGTATAAACAGTGAAGGACGCCCACTTGTCTCTATCGAAACTCTGGCGGAATAGCTCCATCTTACAAGCCCTACGGAATGATAACAAATCTGGTAGGGCCCAGATCTCCATGGGAAGCTGATTCCAGCAGATCGGGGCCAAGGCTGAAAAGGCCCTGGCCAAGGCAAGTCGGATGTCCTTTGGGCCAGGGATGGCCAAAAGATGCTGATTGACAGATCACAGCAGTCTTCGGGGCTCATATGGGGGGAGCGGTCCCGCAGGGATGTCAGTCCCAGGCCACATAAGGCTTTAAATGTCAATACTGGAACCATGAAGCAGAGCCATTACTCGACTGGTAACCAGTGCAATTTGCACAGCATCTGCTGACTGCCTGCCCATAAAGGCAGTCCAGTTAACAGCCGCGCTGCCACATTTTGCACCATAATGCATTTTGCATTATGTCCCCAAAGACCTTTACACGCTGCTGAGAAAAACTTGCTAGTGATTCCTAGCCTTAAAGATGTCCAGCTGTCCTTGACCAGAGCAAGGACTTTCTTGGTTGATCCCTCTCCTTCCAGTATTCAGTCTCCAAGCAGGCAGTAAATTGCACTAGATCAAATATTCAGCCTCAATCCACGTTTTAATATCATGAAAGCTTAGCTCCTTGAAGAAAACCCAATTCAAAGGTCTCCAACATGGTGCTTTTGGGCACCACTGGAGCCTGCCAACACCTTTTCTGATGCCCACCAGGTGCTTTTTAGGAAGTGGGTGGGACCAGGGAAGGCTTTTGCCCAGCAAGGGTTCTGATTGGCCACTGGAGATTGGCTGTGCAGCTGTTACCACAGCACAAGGATCTACAGCACAGCTCAAGAATCTACACTGTGTTACTGAAGTTAAGCTGCAGCAATCATTTTGTGGCTGGCTTCACCTGTGGCAGCCATTCTGTGGCAGCCATTTTGTCGCTGCGCCCACCATGCCACGTCAGAATTCTAAATGTGCCTGCAGGCTCAAAAAGGTTGGGGTCCCCTGGTCCTGGTTTTGACAGACTGGGACTCTTGTGACTCTGTATGCAATTCTCCTATAAAGGCAGCTCCAGGAAAAGCCATGCAGAATAATCGCTACTTGACTATTCCCCCCCCCCACCCGCCCCCCACAAAAAAAGATAGTTTGCCCACTCTGAAGCTGCAGGAAATTTGTTATATGAAAACAGCTTGTGCTTGGAAAAGCACTACTAAGAGCTTCCCATCTGCAAAGGAAGAGACCATCCGTTAAAACAAAAGCAGCAAAACAGGATGCAAGACCCCACTCTGTGATTTCAATGGATGAATACATTATCTCCCACTGTTGAGAGCCGGTCCTGATTTTGTTGAAGTCTAAACATTCAGATTTTCCTGCTGGGATACAAACCGGTGAAGCTGGTTTTTAACTGTCTACTATTAATATGCAAAAACAATTTGAAGCAAACCCCAGAGGCAGAAAATAAATAGCAGAACTTGGGGCATACATTAAATCTTCCAAAATACGCAAACACAGAGAATAAAGAAATGACTGTATGGAGATTTGCTAACTTCCTAAGGACTTCCTTGTGAAAACTGATCTTTCTCTCATCTGTGATGATCCAAATACAACCCACTGAGATCTTAGTTTGGAGGCAAATAAGCAAACACTTGGACCAATTTCCCACTCACCTTACGCCACTCTCACATTCCTCTTCTCAGCGGGGCTTCCTTCCAATTTCACACTATCTGCCCCGGGGCTGCAGCTAGCATTGGCTTTTTCGTTTCTGCTTGTGGTGCGAAAAAAGCTGATGCTAGCTGCAGCCCCGGCGCAGATAGTATGAAATCAGAAGGAAGTCCCGCTGAGAAGAGGAACCTGAGAGTGGCGTAAAGTGAGTGGGAAATCGGTCTCAGCTAAGAGCTCTTTAAGGGCTTAAAAATGTAAGCCCAGGCTAGCCTGGCCTCATGAAATATAGGAAGCTAAGCAAGATTGGCCCCTGTTAGCATCTGGATGGGAGACACAGAGGCAGGCAACAACAAACCATCTCAGAGTGTCTCTTGCCTTGAAAACTCTATGGGGCCACCATGAGTTGGCTATGAACTGACAGCACTTTCCACCGCCAAAAGACAGAGGTGTGTATCATATGTATCCCAGGTACTATGGCATTTGATCTTTCCTTCTTCCCCCTTCTCCTCCAGTGGCCACGTGAGCCCCCAAAAGCTGGTACCTGGGGAGCCTACCATGCAGTTAAGATATGTGAAAGCAGGGAGTGGTCAGGAAAATGGATTGGTTCCCTTGGTCCCCCCCCCCCCCCCATGGGGAAAAACTGAAAACTTTGGTGGAGGACTGAAAGGGAATCCTATGAAAAAATTTCTTTTGGACTGACTGAAATTATTTTTTAAAAGATGTGGTTTTACTCACTCAAAATGTGTAATGTGAGAATTTTTATGTAGGACAGCCTACTGCACTCAAGGCTAAAAATTCTCCTGTGTACAAATCAGGGAAGTTGAACTCATTTGTTATGAGGGTTGGATCTGATATAAATGAGGCTTTGTTGGGCCAGGCCATGTGTATACCTATTTATGATTAGAGAACAGAGATATAAACTTTATAGTTGGTGTAGTGGTTAAGTGTGCAGACTCTTATCTGGGAAAACCGGGTTTGATTCCCCACTCCTCCACTTTCACCTGCTGGAATGGCCTTGGGTCAGCCGTAGCTCTGGCAGAGGTTGTCCTTGAAAGGGCAGCTGCAGTGAGAGTCCTCTCAGCCCCACCCACCTCACAGGGTGTCTGGTGTGGGAGAGGGAGATAAAGGAGATTGTGAGCCGCTCTGAGATTCGGAGTGGAGGGCGGGATATAAATCCAATATCTTCTCCTTCTTCTTCTTTATAAAGAACACATAAAAACACAATTACATTAAAAAAAATTAAAACATGCTTAAACATTAGCACTTGTTGGTCTTGTATTTCTTCCATGGGATCCAGGAAACTGGGCAAAGGAAACTCTGGGTCTTTCCGTCCTTCCCCAGGAGGGAGAGGAGCCTCAGCCAATAGAAGAAAGAGAGACTACGCTCAGTAGCTCTGCTGTGTGATTGAGCAAGCCTTGCAAAGCAAGCTGTTATGAAGAAGGAAGCAAGAGATAGGGAGAAAGAAGCAGATGACAGCCAGTTGCTCAAGGGCCTGATAGGAGCTGCTCTAGATGTATACAATGTATTTTCAAGGTTACGTTCATTGTTTAAATGTGAATAATTCTAACAACAATTAATATGCTATACATGACAATAATAGATTAAAAAGAGTGAACTGTTTTTAGTATTAACTTTTCATAACTTGATGTTCAAATATGTTTGTAGTCCCACCAATTATGACTACTTCTGTCCAAATAATAAATTTTGTTGTAATAAATAGCATGCTTTCTTATTTCAACATTTATTTTCCATTACTTCCCATTAATATACATCTTCTAAGGTAGCATAGGGTGAAGCTGATTGCAGTACATACTTTCTCTTGCTTCCCAGTATTGGCTATATTCACAACTTTGCTTGCAGGAAATTAAAGCACTTATACTTTTAAAATTTCATAAACCTGCCAAATAATACCATTTTATATGCTAATTCACAAAGGATGTATTTTAGGTTTCAAAAGCATTAAATAAGTGTCGGTTTGACAGGAAAACATTGCATATATCAATTTTTCTCAAAGTTTCTGGAGAGCTTTTTTCCCCCCTGGCAAACATTTTCCCCCTAAGGCTTCAAAGTTACTGAAAATATTGCAACTCTGCATGCAGTACTAGACCTCTGAATGTCTCTTGCCTTGAAAACCCCATGGGGTTGCCATACGTCAGCAGTGACTTGATGGCACTTTCCTCCACCACCACATGCAGGGGTGTGTGTGTTCTACAGTAAAGATGTGGGACTGGAGTGAATCTCCACCATCTTCATATCAAACTTTCCATATGCACATGGAACTTGACTGGATTCACCCACCTCACTGTAGTATTTTGTCCAGAAGGTTCTTCTGCTCCCCCACCCCATCAGTTTTTCAGGGCTCCCAGGATGCTACTGTGGGAGATCAACAACAGCAAGAGCCTCCCGTTCATAGGATCCAAGTTTGCTCAAACATGACAGGTCTAGTGTAACTAGACTGAACATAAGAAGAGCTCTGCCGGATCACACCAATAGTCTAACTAGTCCAGAATCCTGTCTCAAACAATGGCCAACCAGAGGACCAACAATAGGACATAGAGGCTGTAGCCTTCCCCTGATGTTTCGTCTTGGAACTGGGATTCAGAGGTTTACTTCCTCTGAAAATGGGGTTTCCTTTAGTCACCATAAAAGAGCCCCGTGGCGCAGAGTGTTAAAGCTGCAGTACTGAAGTCCTAAGCACGACCTGAGTTCGATCCCCAGTGGAAGCGGATTCAGCCTTCCATCCTTCCGAGGTCGGTAAAATGAGTACCCAGCTTGCTGGGGGGAAAGCGTAGATGACTGGGGAAGGCAATGGCAAACCACCCCATAAAAAGTCTGCTGTGAAAACGTTGTGAAAGCAACCTCACCCCAGTGTCAGAAACAACTGGTGCTTGCACAGGGGACCTTTCCTTCCTTAGTCACCATGGCTAATCAGCTATGACAAACACTTCCTCCATTCCATCACTTACCCTTGTGCAACTGTTTCAAGGGTAGTTTCAGAGGGCAGCCATGTTGAGTCTGCAGTATAACAGCTAGATTTGAGTCCAGTAGCACCTTGGAGTGCAACAAGATTTTGGGGGTATAAGCTTTTGAGAGTCCAAGCTCCCTTTATCAGATGAAGTGAGCTTTAATCTATGAAAGCTTATTCCCACAAATGTTGCTGGTCTCTAAGGTCAACTGGATTCAAATCTAGCTGTTCTACCACAGACCCAACATTGACTACCCACTGAAAGAAGCAACTGGGCTTGAAGCCAGCCGTTTCAAGGATGAACACAATGCAACTGGTAACGTATCTTGTCCTTTAAAAAATAATTGTACAAACAAAAACATACCATACCATGTTTTAAAAAATGCAATTTCTGCAGAATCTCAATTTTTTTTTAGCACTAAAAATTTTCAAGCACAGAGGTATTGATTTGTTTGGTGCAAACCACACGTGGCCTCTGGAAACGTGGGTGACATTTTGGAACACACCACGTGGGTGACATTTTGGAACACGCCATGTCTCCAGAGAGCTTAAGAATCTTTCTCACTTTCCCCACAATCACTTGGCAAACAGACAAGAAGCAGACATATGCCACAGCCTACAATAAGATGACACCACTGAGGGGCAGGTGTCCAGGAAACCACAGGGAGCTGTACGATTTGGGGAGGGATGGTGACTCAGTGATAGAGCATCTGCTTGGTAAGCAGAAGGTCCCAGGTTCAATCCCCGGCATCTCCAACTAAAAAGGGTCCAGGCAAAGAGGCGTGAAAAACCTTAGCTTGAGACCCTGGAGAGCTGCTGCCAGTCTAAGTAGACAATACCAACTTTGATGGGCTGAGGGTCTGATTCAGTATAAGGCAGCTTCATATGTTCATGTCTTTACGATTGGGGGGTGAGGCTCTGGGATTCTAAGTATCAGAAGTAGAGGCCATCTACATTATTGATATATGTACTGCTGAAGTTTTATTGCATAGCCCCCTCTTTTGCTGGATGTTCGCCAAATCTTCCACTCTTTAAAAGAGCAAATGGAAAGCTCCCAACTATCTATTCAGACGATTGGCCAAGTGAAGAGTCTGAAGAGGACATGTGACGCACATATTTAGCTTTTGGAAGCACTTCAAAGAAGCTACTTCCAAGGTCTGCATAGATTTCATATCTTCAAGTCACAATTTTTTTGTATAGACTTGGCCGTAGTCATGTTCGTGCTGCAGTAGTTCTAACTGCATTTGAATACCAATGTTTCTAATATAATAAATTACTCCCAAGATTTCCTCGATTTTTTTCTTACGTGCATCTGTATCATAATCTTGAGGAAACCATAAATGTGTATTTTAAAAACATCCCACTTACTCATTTCCAGAAGGGAAATTATTAGGTATTAATTTCTCGATCAGCAACAGTGTGTATTCAGGAAGATGACGAATGTCAAGATATAAAGTCCTTTGAGTCAAGTTTCAGAACATGTATTTTGCTCCAGGGACAAGTCAAGTGAATTGTCAAGAGATGCTTTAGAAAAATGAGAAGAATGAAGTTCAGAGGTTACTAATGCTTGCTGATACTCCAGGATAATAAAAATGTCTCCATTCTCATCGCCTAAGCCTCCAGATACTATGTAAATGATCACCAACAAAAAAAAATCCAGCAAATTAGTTTGCAAAAAGCTTTAAGGGCACAGCTGTTGCTTTTAATTTGCCTGTCTCAATAGGGAAAGGAAGTGATGCATCTATATACTGAACACACAGAACTGCTTAAACTATTTAACTCTGAGGACAGTGCCTTCAAACCTAGTTGCACACAGAGGACAACTCAGGAGCACCACCGAAACGCAAAAGAAGCTGGGCATCAACAGACCGTATCAATCTCCATGCACTGCACAACTGAGGCTGGAAGTATGTGTTAGAGTGAGTGTGCCCCCTCCACACATACAAATTCATAATGCACAGGATACTTTATTCATGTGCCCTCATATAAGCATGTATGTTTTCCTCAACTCCTACCAACCACAGATGTTGATAGTCTCAATATAGTCATCCAACACTCTAGATTTCTCTCCATTCTTCCACTTTTCTAAGACAATGACTGGTCCGGATGTTCTGAAGATACTCCTCAGTTGAGACGAATTATGCAGAACTGGTGCTGAAAATATCAACCGTGCACTGACTCCTCTCCCCTGCCTGTATCAGTAGAAAAAGTCACCTGTGTGATGAAGCGGAGGAGCTATAGTTTAGTGGTACAACATCCGCTTTGTGAGAAGGAGGTCTCAGGTTCAATTCCTGGCATCTCCATTTATGAGGAACAGGTAGAAGATATGAAAGACATCCACCTGAGACATTACAGAGCTGCTACTACTCAGAGTAGAGAATACTGACCCTGATAAGCCAATGGCCTGACTGAGTATATGGCAGCTTCATGGGTACACTGAATGGTGCTGCATGTTTATGAAGAATATATTGCAGAAGACTGCAAAAGAATATATTGAAGAAAATATAATGCCATTTTGTACTTATGCACACCACCCTGTGGAAGAATTCCCAAAAATATTGGGAATATCTGGTTTAGAGGAAAGAAACAAATGACACTTTATTGTTTTACCCTGTTGGAATTCTTACCAAACTTTGGATTTGAATCAGTATTGAACCAGAAAGTCTTCAATATGTGTGTCACATACACCTGGGCAAGACAGCGAGCTAGTTTGGTACAGTGGTTAAAAGCGTGGACTCTAATCCAGGAGAACCAGGTTTGATTCCCCACTCCTCCACACACAGCTGCTAGGTGAGCTTGGGTCAGCCACAAGTTCTCAGCACAGCTGTTCACAGGAGAGCTCTTTCAGCTCCACTTGCCTCACAGGGTGTCCGTTGTGGGGAGAGGAAGGGAAGGAGACTGTAAGCTGCTCTGAGACTCTGAGTGAAAGGCAGGGTATAAATCCAGTCTCCTCTTCTTCTACTGAAGGGTTGGGGAACATCAGGCCCAAGGGCCGTTTATGGCCCTTGAAATCACTTGGTCTGGCCCTCGGGGATTTCTGGGCCGAGAACACCCCCTCTATCATGAACATTGTGAAGGACTACTGCTGGGGTATGTGGGTGCCTTTAAAGGTCTTCTGGGAGCAGATGAAGGGAGGGAGGGAGGGCTGGCAGGGGTGGGGGGTGGGAGCCAGCTACCACCAGTTCAATTTGCACATGATTATCCCAGATGGTGTGGTCTAATGTGCTAATGAGTGTGTGACCTAATATGCTAATATTAGGGGATGTGGTCTAATATGCCTGGACCTAGGCCTTTGTCTAGGGTAGCAGGCTGGGGTGTATGCGTGTGCTGAAAAGCTTTCCCCATGTGACTTCAAATAGAAAAACAATTAATTGCATTAATTTTGCCAGCCTGAATTGTTCTCCCTCGGCATAGTATTGTTTATTAAGTTGATAATTTTGTATGGCCTGCAAATGATGTTATAAATATCCAAATGGCCCTTGGCAGAAAAAAGGTTCCCCACCCCCTGCTCTACTGCATGGCATGGCTCCCTCTCAAATTTCACAGACGTTGATGGCCAAACCTCACCATCAGATGTTCTGCAGAACCTACACAACAGGCCAGGGCATACATCGCCAACAGAGCTCTCTAACCACCAAAAAGGCCTCCTCCTTCCTGACTTTTCAATAGCAACCTAAGTTCTTTCTTCCCTGCCCAGAGAGAAACAAATACTCTTGCACAAGATACATGGGCAAAGAGAACAGCTGAAGGAAGGGAGACAACTCCAAGGAGGACCTGTTTCCTCCATGAAGCCATTACAACACCCAGCTCTTGCACACTCTCCCAGCATAGCCAACAGCAGGCCTCAGCCAATGCCTGACTCTGCCAACTTTTGAAGCAAGGCCTGATGCCAGTTAAACAACCAGATATAAAAACCTTCCATTTTCCTTCCCTACAAAGCCAACAGTACTCTTCATGGATCCATTCATAGCCCATTTTGTGAAGTTCAAAAGTTATTCACCAAGCATTTTCCCTCCAGTCAAAATACAATTAAATATTCTGGTGAACACAGATACCAAATCATCATTCAAATACTTATAGTAAAAGAAGACAAATCAAGCTACAGCGATAATGAGTTTAGGAAGCCAACTGAAAGAAGTCTCAGGACTGTTCACCAATCCTGTCCCAACCTGGCTTCTATAATTAGAACATCCTTAATTTTTTTGTTTAGGCTTAGGCTTCTCTTTCACCTGCTCACCAGTTACAAAAGCACACCATCTCCAGACCACAAGGAAGGTATATCTTTAAACCTCAAAACAACAAATTTACCTCAGTGATGTCAATGAAGCTTCAGGGAACTCAGAAGCTTTGAAAAGCAACCGCTGAGTTGACAAATTAGAACATCTTATGGTTCAGTAACTGCTCAGAAAGCAGGAGGTAGAAATAAATCAACAGTTTTCACCATGGAGGGAAGCTAGAACCAAGGACCTTTTCAAGAATGGAACCATTTAACATTCAAAAATTATCTTGAAGTAGTGACTTAACCAGATTTGTTGATAATGCCATACTGTTCAGAATTCTCAGATAGTTCTACAACTCTGAGTCACTACCAATGTTCCCTCTAAGCTGCAGAGTCTTGTGTGCAAAAATTCTACTTTGTGAGCTACTGGCATTAAAGTTGTGAGCTACTGCATGAATTATTGTGCTCATCCTTCCTGAGCTAAGACAAAAATGTGTGAGCTGGAGACTAAAAATCTGTGAGCTAGCTCATGCTAACTCCGCTTAGAGGGAACACTGGTCACTACAGCAATGATCTTCAACCCATAAGCCCCAGGGACCTTCGGGTGGACTGTGGAACCTCAGCCACTGAGATGCAACCCCTTTACAGACTTAACATATTTTATGAGGTGGGGATTGGAAGAATCTGCTGTTATAGCACACGTATTGAGAGCAAGGACATCACACTTCCTCCACCCTTTTGTATGAACATTGTGCATCGCAGCAGAATGACAAAGCAAGATCACTCAGAAGTGGAGAAGATGCCTCTTTAGCACAGACACAGACCACTACCACAGAGAAAAGGACTCTTCTCCTCCTGGTTAGGCCACTCCCACTTCACCCAATGCATGAGTCCTCCAAATCCTCCATGCATGGTTGTGATGTGGAACCTTCCTCCCTTACTGGTGTCGTCATACCTCTGGCTCTTCCTTCTCCTCCCACATGGTTCTAGTGGGTCCTACACTGTCACTTGGACACAAAGAGTGGCTCCAAGGTTTGGAAAGGTTGAAGACCACTGGCAAAGGACATGCATCAGATATTTGAAATAATGGGAAATAAATCCTAGCTACACCCTGAAATGCGTCCAGGAGAGAAGCTACCATTTTATAATGAAAGTCAGTAGCATTTCAATCACTGTTCAAGAACCAGTGTGGTGCAATAGTTAGTCAGACAAGATACGGAAAAACCTAGGTTCAGATTCCCCACATTGCCATAAAATCCACTGTCACACTCTCAATTGGGTGTGGTGTGTCTGAGCCTGTCACACTTTCTCCCCACATCCACCTCACAGTGCTGGTGTGGGAATAAAACAGAGTGGAGATTCTGTACACTGTCCTGAACATTTCAGAGGTACAGTAAGATTTTTAAAAACTGATCAGATTTTAATGAGAGGTCAACCATTCTGAGAGGGTTACACAGAAAGCTCCTAAATTGTTCTTCATAGCTGGATATGATCCAACAAAAAAAAAAGAGAGAGTGGGCGAGAGACAGACCTGTTGCCCTGCCTGTCAAGCTTTATGTGGACTAGCTTCATCATTTTAAGTGGCACAACTAAAGCAGTTATGAAGCAACTACGTATTTGTGGCCAAAAGAAGTCAATCTTGGGAGATGAAAAGGAGGGAAAGCAGGGTAGTTATAGACATAGAATTACATAGTAAAAGCAACAAGAACCTACCCAAGGACTATTCAAGCACTTAGTCTCCTGGAAACAGTTTATAATGGTAGAACATAAGTAGCAATCCTTGGTTCTGCATGCACAGTTCTGAGGCCTGCTTTCACCAGTACCCCCACAACTCATTGTGTGTCGGCCGTTACTAGGGGAAGGGCAGAGTTCTAAGAGGCTGGTCAAGTTGGTCAAGTTTAAACTGAGGAGAAAAAAATGTGTAAAATGTTTACCGGAAAATAAAACATTGGTTGCTGGTTTCAGAAGGCAGCCATGTTGGTTTGCGGGACAGCTAGATTTGAGTCCAATAGAACCTCAGAAACCAATAAATTTTTTCAGGGTGTGAGCTTTTGAGAGTCAAAGGTCCCTGCATCAAACTAGTTGCTGATTTGTTTCTAGATTCAATTCCAGGGTCCAGACTGGTTTTTTTCCAAGCCTTGGCAGCTTGAGGCCCATATATCTAAAGGGCTGCTTCTCCTGGTATGAACCTTTGAACTCTACTCATCCTGTTAGTCTCTCCTAACTGTACCCCATTACAGAAAGGTTAAAACCGCTGCTACCAATTCCAGGGCAAAGCCTCCAAGTCTGAGTGAATCTTAATATGAATATGAAGATAGAATCTCAAATGCTGATTCTCCTGTTTGTCTCCCATCTCGACCTGCATACTTTGAAGAGCCTTCCATTTGTCCATGCATTGGGATAGAAGCTACTAAAAAGACAGCTGGCATGGTGTAAGAGCGCTGACGAGGCTCTGGGACAACCAGGTCATAAGAACATGTTGGATTAGGCCAATGGCCTATCCAGTCCAACACTCTGTCACAAAGCAGCCAAAAAAACAGGTGCCATCAGAAGGTCTGCCAGTGGGGTCAGGACACTAGAAGTCCTCACACTGTTGCCCCTCCCAAGCACCAAGAGTACATAGAATCACTTGCCCCAGACAGAGAGTTCCAACAATACACTGTGGCTAATAGTCACTGACGGACCTCTGCTCCACATGTTTATCCAATCCCCATCTTCAGTTCAACTGACAACTCAATAAGCGTCATTCATTTATTTTTGCTGTTTTCCATCTTCTCTCCAGTATTCCATTTTGTGTAAGGTACTTCAGTTCACAGCAACACTGTAGAGATTTCTTGATGATCCTGATTATTTAAATCCATTCCAATTTGGGTTTTGCCTTGGTTTTCAGAGAGATGACCTTGGATATATTATCTGTGAACTATTAATATTAAGAGGTGGCTAAACTAAGGAGGGGGGGGGAGTATCCCTGCTGGCTCTCCTGGATCTCTCAGTGGTTTTCAACATAATCCATGGATTCCTTCCACATAGTCTAGTTGAGCTGGTATAGATGAAGCTGTCTTTATCCATCAGACCACTGACCCATCAAGATCAGCATTCTGTACTCAGACTGGTAGTGGCAACCTAGCAACACTTCAAGGTAAAAAGCAGAGATATTTCACATCACCTGCTACCTGATACTTTTGACTGGAGATTGAACCTGGAACCTTCTCATTTACAGCGGTTTTACTCTTCACTCTTAAAGGAGCCTCGTGGCACAGAGTGTTAAAGCTGCACTACTGCAGTCCTAAGCTCTGCTCACGACCTGAGTTCGATCCCAGCGAAAGCTGGTTCAGGTAGCCGGCTCAAGGTTGACTCAGCCTTCCATCCTTCCGAGGTTGGTAAAATTGAGTACCCAGCTTGCTGGGTGGAAAGTGTAGATGACTGGGGAAGGCAATGGCAAACCACACTGTAAAAAGTCTGCCGTGAAAAAGTTGTGAAAGCAACGTCACCCCAGAGCCAGATATGACTGGTGTTTGCGCAGGGGACCTTTCCTTTTCCTACTCTTCACTGGAAGGAAACTCCCAGATGTTTTTGGGGACCCACTGCACCATCCCATTTCCTTTGGCCTGCAGTACAAGCTTACGTTTTATCATCCCCTATATTGTTTAATATTTACGTGGAACTGCTGGGGGAAATTATCCAGAAATCTGGGTTGTGTTGTCAGTCAATCAATATGCAGATGAAACTTGACATTCTTTCTTGCTCACCTCCATGTAACCCTGAGGGGGCAGTGGACATTCTAAGCTCATCGTGGCTGTGATCACACACACTAAATAATCCACTTTCAAAACACTTTCCAACTGGATTTTTCAAGTACACAATAAAATCCAGTTGGAAAGTGCACTGAAAGTGGATTGAAAGTGCGTTATTTACTGTGTGTGATCACAGTCCTTAAGAATCAATTAATGGGAATCAATAGGGTTTGTAGAATCTTTCGGACTCAAGGGCCGTGTCCTACTGGAGAAAGTTTTCCTTCCAGACGTTTCGTTCTCAGCTGCGGAGAACATCCTCAGTGGCGTTGCAGCCGGAGCAGGCGCTCTGACCTTCTTGGCTGCTGTGCATTGAGTGGGACCAGGGCTGCTGGAGAGCTGCTATTTCTAGGCTGGAGGGGGTGTGATGAAAGGGCAATTGGTTTGTGGGTGTGCCCATTATTTGGTGGGGCTTCCTGGAAGGGTAGTGATAAGGAAACTGGCTGTTGAATGTGACCATGTGACCAACTTTCTCCAGTAGAACACGGCACTTGATCCCAAAAGATTCTACAAACCCTAATGATGTTACCAGCCGTGAAAACCTGAAATCTTTGATAATGGGAAGTTTAGAATTCCCACTGCCTCCTCATGGTTGGACTCAATGAGGCAAACAAACTGAAACTTAATACAGAGAAGATAGGATACTTTAGCTGGAAAGACAACTGGTCTTAAGTGGGTGTTCTCTCTCAAAAATCAAGACCTGCAGTGACAGCTCTTCTGATCCACTACTGCTCCTGAATGACCAGGGACAATAGAAATTGGGACCATGGAGGGAAAACTGGAAGCTAAGTAAAAACTACCATTGAGAGCCAGTTTGGTATAGTGGTTAAGTTCACGGACTCTTATCTGGGATTCCCCACTCCTCCACTTGCAGCTGCTGGAATGCCATTGGCTCAGCCACAGTTTTCGCAGGAGTTGTCCTTGAAAGGGCAGCTTCTGTGAGAGCTCTCTCAGTCCCACCTACCTCACAGGGCGTCTGTTGTGGGGGAGGAAGGTAGAGGAGATTGTGAGCTGCTCTGAGACTCTGAGTGGAGGGCAGGATATAAATCCAATATCATCATCATCAAATACTATAACAAACTTTATATGAAAAATGCAAAGTGCTCAAATTGACAAAAATACGAAAAGTCCATACATCTCAAGTAGCAACCATTTTCCATAAATAACTGCACTAATGTAAGTTTACACGTAAGTAGACAGCTGCAAAAATAATGAATATTCACTCTTTCCCCAACAGATTGCCAGTCGTTTTTAATATCTGTCTCAGATCAAGAATCCTTTTTCCAAGGATGATTAAAAATTCTAGCTGTTCCAAAGACCCAAGTCAATAATTGTCCTCTGTCTCTTAATCAACACACGTGTGAAGATTTTTCTTCCGTATGTGACTTTAAAATGCACGTCCCTTTGTCTCTGTTGAATACAGCTACAGTTAATCCTTTCTGCTTGAATGTTAGCCAGTATACATACAAGCTCAAAAACAATCAAACGCTGCTGTCTATACATTACCTTGTCCAGCAATAGTCACAATGGTAATTGGTGCCTTCAACCATCTTTAATTAGTTGATCAACTATACCTTTTGAGACTGGAGGGACCTAGTCACAGTTACTTGTGTTGTACTATTATAAATTATGTATTCTATGCTAAGTTTTAAATGGTGTGTTATGTTGTTAAATGAGGAAAAGAAGTTTAGGTTTGATAGGAAAGCAAGTATTGCATGTATTTTAATGTTCTCCCAGCAATTTCAGTGTCTGAAAATGGTATCTCTCAAACTGCAACTGGCCTAGGATTCAACAAGTAAGCCTGTGAACGTATGTTATTCTGTTTCTGTGCCATCTACAAGAGCTGCCAGTTATCTCCCAAGGACCAATTCAAAGGGTTGGTTATTGCCTTTATAGCACTAAACAGACCATAGCAGGGGTGTCAAACATGCAGCCCAGGGGCCAAATCAGACCCCTAGAGGGCTCCTATCAGGCCCCTGAGCAACTAGCTGTCATCTGCTTCCTTCTGCATAACAGCTTGCTTTGTAATGCTTGCCCAATCACACAGGAGCTACTGAGCAAAACCACTATTTTTCTCCATTGAGTGAGGCTTCTCCCTTAGGATGGAAGGGGGGGGGGAGGGAGAGTTTGCTTTGCCAGACATAGCACAGCTACTGAGCCAAGCCTTTCTTCCTTCTATTGGCTGAGGTCCCCGTGGGGAAGGAAGGAAAGTGCCAGAGCTTCCTTTGCCCAATTCCCTGGATCCCATGGGAGAAATAGAAAGAGAGCGCCTTTAAGGCCAATAAGTATAATGTTTTAAGTATGTTTTAAGTTTGTCTGTGTCCTTTATAAAGTTTATATCTCTGCTACCTAATCTTAAATAGGTACAGACATGGCCCAGCCCAACATGGTCTCATTTATGTCAGATCTGGCCCTCATAACAAATGAGTTCGACACCCCTGGTCCACAGTATCTGAAGGACTACCATCCCTGATTTGCTAACTGTCTGAGTACTGATACTAACAGAAGCCCTTAATTATGTGGCCCCATATAACACAGACGGGAGCTGTAAGAGCGGGCATTCTTGACAGCAGGTCTAGAACTATGAAACTCCCTGATGTGGATAGCCCAACCTCATTAGAGCTCAGAAATTAAGCAGAGTTGGCCTTGGTTAGTATTAGGATGGGAGACTGCCAAGGAAGCCCACAATTACTACAGAGAGGCAGGTAATGGCAAACTATTATATGGAGGCAATGGCAAACATGGCTTATCTAGCAAACCACCTTTGTTCATCTCACCTTGAAAATCCTGCAGAGTAATAAGAACATAAAAAGAGTCCTGTTGGATCTAACCAATGGATCATCTAGTCTAGCATCCTGTCTCACATAGCGGCCAATCAGTTCCTCTGGACAGCCAACAGGGCATAGAGGCCAAGGCCTTCCCCTGATGTTGCCTCTTGGCACCAGGATTCAGAAGTTTACTTCCTTTTAATGTGGATGTTTCCTTTAATCATCATGGCTAGTCGCCATCAATTGGCTGTGACCACCAATTCTGAAACATATATATTAAAGAATCTATGTTACTTGACCTACAGCTCATAAGAACATAAGAGAACATAAGAGAAGCCATGTTGGATCAGGCCAACGGCCCATCAAGTCCAACACTCTGTGTCACACAGTGGCAAAAAATTTTATATACACACATACACTGTGGCTAATAGCCACTGATGGACCTGTGCTCCATATTTTTATCTAAACCCTTCTTGAAGGTGGCTATACTTGTGGCCGCCACCACCTCCTGTGGCAGTGAATTCCACATGTTAATCACCCTTTGGGTGAAGAAGTACTTCCTTTTATCCGTTTTAACCTGTCTGCTCAGCAATTTCATCGAATGCCCACGAGTTCTTGTATTGTGAGAAAGGGAGAAAAGTACTTCTTTCTCTACTTTCTCCATTCCAGCTCTGTCCTGGGGAGGCAGAATATAGATGCTTTCAATGAGGAAATAAAATGCTGTTTTTACTGCAAATATTAGTTTTCACTGCTTCTTACCTGTCTCATTTCAGAATTGAATTCTAGTGACATTGTATTTTACTGCAGATATTTACATGTGGAGCCCAGTGGAAGGCGAAAGCAACAGCATGGAAATCAAAGGCTTAAACCTTTCAGTAGACATGCAGAAGATTAATGACTTACTGTTGTGAAATTAAACTTGAAAAAGATGTTTGCCCTGTTAACCCAGTTATAATTCCAAGAAAGTATCCAGCAATTGTGCATGATACTGAGGCTCCTAAATGGAGCCAAACACTGTGGAAAACATTCTGTAATATAATACAGGATGATAATGCCTATTTCAAAACAGGGAAATGGCAAAAACAGTCATAAATCCCTGTAAAGCAATCTGAGGGTCAGGACTCAAAAATGGGCAGCAACTGTCTTGCAAGTAGACTGCAAGACCAAGAGGGAAAAGGAGGGTGAACTGGGAAAGGAGATTCTGGAAGGTTCTATGGGAGAATTTGACCTACCTTCACAGAATTTCCAAAGCAGCAATAAAGTTCAGTCTATTATGCTGCATTCATAAATACTAAAAATTAAACCTGGATGGCCCAATCTCATCAGTTCTCAGAATGCTAACAGGGTCAGCCTGTTGATACTAGGATGAGAGACTACCAAGAAAGTCCAAAGTTGGTATGCAGAGGGAGGCAATGGCAAATCACCTTTGTTCTTCTCTCACCTTGAAAACCTTACAGGGTTGCCATAAATTGGTTACAACTCAACAGCACTTTCCAACCCCCAAAATGAAAGAAAATATAACTTGAGCAGTGTTAACTGTGTGTTTCTTGCATTTGATACTGGAGGAAAGAAACTAGTTTGGAGATACTTTGCAAGTAGGTTGCAAGTAATAAAAGAAGTTGGGAACTACTGCTATACATTATTCTCTGTCTCATCTTTCTGCTGATTCTTCTGCTTTTTTCCTATTCCTTTGTGTTTTCTTCTTTCCTTCCCTCTCTCTGTCGCCCTGGCTGCCTCAGCTTTTTCCTGGCTTCTGGCTTCACATATGATTTCCCTCACACTCCCATCTCCTTGTCCTAAAATAAGCCATAAGCAGAAGCCAAAAATATCAGGCAGCTTAATAAATATAGGTATCAAAAGGGGTTCTTTTAATTATTATTATTATAATTTTAATCTATGGATAGCCTCACAGGCCCTAGCAAGCCTTAAATGAAATGCCCTCTAAGGACACAGCTGTCAAAAATTAGTGCATTTTGAATGTCAAGGAATAAGAAAAGAAATCTTTAAATATGCAACTCTATTAAAATTCATTAAGCTAGAAAATTTCAGCTATTGCTTCACACAGGATACATTACAACACAACGGAAGCCTTCTCTATTGCCTTTAGTTATAGTCTCTCTCTCATAATTGCATTTTTCTTAATCCAATAGGGAAGAGAACAAATACAGAGCAATATACAAAGGATAACTCTCACAGTTCTTTTATGTGGTAATTCTAGTACCCTCACAGCCTCAAGTCTTTCCGGATGGCCTATAATGGGGGGGGACCTGCTCATCTGTGACTGGTTGGGCAGATGGACACAAACATCTCAGACTCCATTTTGAATCTTCAGACTCCATCTTGGAGTATGGAAGCTGCAGGATTCTAGAGGCTATCGCCATTATTCACTCATGTCAAGAGACTTTATGGACTCAAAGCATTCTCTGCCCCAAGCACAGACCCTTGAAAGGCAAACATTCAGCTCATGAAGTAACACACTCCTTATGCATGACTACATACCCTTTTTGAGATCCACAATTTTCCAAGGCAAGCACCAAGGGATCACCATAATCAGTCTTACAAGCACAGAAGGATCTTAAGTTCAGGGCAGGCCACAGCTATGAGCAAGGTTCTGCTCTCCACATGAACATTACTATATTTCAGTCCTGGAAATTTGGAATTTGTTCTTTTCCAAAAGAGGTGGATCTTCTGCCACTCTCCTAATCAGGCTAGCAGGCTTGTCCAATGTACAAAACAATAAACTGAGCTTCAGTATTTGTGTGACTTCTTGACTCATTTCTGGGAGATTCCAATTCCCATTTATCCTGTGAAGAATGTGTTTGGTTCCAAAGTCTACAATCGCCACCTTTTCTTCCTTAATCTCTTTTTAATTCTCCGTCTTATATCTTCATTCAGATACAAATCTTCTTTCCAAATTCCAGCTTCCATATGCTCTCTCTTGGCTACATTTTCTTGTTTGTTTACTTTGCTGCGCCAGAATTCCTAGAAAGCTCTTCCGTTATCAATATGACAGGCTTCTGTTCTAAGATATTACCGTGAAATCTCCTCTCAACTTGCCTTCATGCCTACTTCCACTTTATTTTCCTCACCTGGCATTTAACACGGTGTTCTCTTCTATTTTGCAAATTTGTAAAACTGAGGTTTAGGTTTCCTGCCCAGCATAGCAACAGGAGCAGAACAAATAAGTAAACTGATTATACAGACTGGCAGATAGAAGCAGTCATTTACCACATCACTTATATCTGAACAGGGCAGCAGTATTTCAAGTATGGAGGATAAAGATACATATCTAAATGCCAAGTTCGCATCTATCTTCCAACAAACAAGAAGAAGATATTTAATTTATATCCCGCCCTCCACTCAGAATCTCAGAGTGGCTCACAATCTCCTTTATCTTCCTCCCCTACAACAGACACCCTGTGAGGTGGATGGGGCTGAGAGGGCTCTCCCAGAAGCTGCCCTTTCAAGGATAACTCCTGTGATAGCTATGGCTGACCCAAGGCCATTCCAGAAGGTGCAAGTGGAGGAGTGGGGAATCAAACCCGGTTCTCCCAGATAAGAGTCCGCACACTTAAACACTACACCAAACTGGCCCTCAGGAGCTTCTTATCAATCAACAAGGAGCTTCTTATCAATTTGAAATCTTTGATAGCTTCTTATCAATTTTAAAGATGAACAGATTTACTGGAAAATTTTCAGGGGCTACAAAGTTACTTAACAGAAAAGCAGAAAATGAAACCTCTCCCAGGAGGCATAAGAGGACTTGTTTTTGTGGTGGGAGATTAACGCAGTTGCTTCAATGGAACTTGCAGCTATGTCACTCAGAAGTTAAGTGAAACAGTCATTGCACTGGTCCCTTTAGAACCCTGCAGGGTCAAAGGTCAGGTATACAGCAAAAAGAAAACGACATCAACAGCATGTGAATGCTGAAGCTGGCATAAGAAAACACTATCAAACCCATCAATGCCCATATTCAGCACATCTATACAATCGCTAGTTTGAACACATGGCTGCCCCAATTCACACGAGAGGAAAATTAGCTATGGTAGAGCAACTGTTTTCCAGAATAAAAATATTTTTTTAAATGTTCCAGATCAATAGCTAAGTAGAAACTAGTATGGAGACATATATCTGATCCATGAGAACTTTCTCCTCACCCATATTCTGACAAAGCATGACCAGATCCAGCCACAGAGATGGTGTGACACAGTGACTGGAGTGTCAGACTAGGATATTGGAGCCCCAGGTTCGAATCCCCAGTCTATCATGGAAGCTTGCTGGTGATGAACCGGGGGGCCATAACACATTCTCAGACTAACCTACCTCAAAAAAGGTAAAGGTAGTCCCCTGTGCAAGCACCAGTCATTTCCGACTCTGGGGTGATGTTGCTTTCGTAACATTTTCACGGCAGACTTTTTACAGGGTGGTTTGCCATTTCCTTCCTCAATCATCTACACTTTCCCCCCAGCAAGCTGGGTACTCATTTTACCGACCTCGGAAGGATGGAAGGCTGAGTCAACCTGGAGCTGGCTACCTGGACCCAGCTTCTGCCAGGATCAAACTCAAGTCATGAGCAGGGAGCTCAGATTGCAGTACTGCAGCTTTACCACTCTGTGCCATGGGGCTGCACCTACCTCACAGGCTCACAATATTGTTGTGAGGCTAAAACAGAGGAGAGGAGAACGGTGTAAGCAGCTTTGGGAGAAGAGAGAGGTATAAAATAAAATACAAATCCATGCTTCTTTAGAAAGCAAATGTTTCTCAGTTTCTAAGACGAGAGAGAGGTTTATCACAGAGTATCATTTCACTGACTGCAGAATCAACTCATATCTAGGTTCACCATAGCTAACCACCTGGAATCAGATGAAGGTTTTGGAAACTCTAACAATATATTACATAACGTCATTCTTCACCATAGAAAACCACACAAGTAGTAAATTTTAAATGTCTTGCTGGTGGCACTCTGTGTTTGGTTTTTAAAATATTGCAAAATTCATATTCTGAAATGAAGGCTCTCTTTTTAAGACGTTGAAAGGAAAATCTTCCATGGTAAAAGATACAACTTCATGCAAAAATAAAATACTTAAGGTAATCATGCTGTTAGAAGCAAAGACCATCTTCAAACTTTGAAATGTACATTCGAATACAAAACAAGTATTCTTAAGATCTGGTAGAGGATGAGAACTATTTGACTTTCACATTGGGAAATTAACTCTGTACCAGCTTTACAATACCAAATGGAAGGAAATCCATGTTTAAGTTTCTTTAGCATCAAATCTCACTCACAGAGGAAGGAGTGGATACATCTGTGCATAATTGTAAGTCCTTCAAGAAACCCAAGTAGCAAAGCTGAAGGACTGCACAAACAGTCACCAAAGAAATTCCAAGCATTAATCAGTACAGAAAAAGGCAAACTTTTTAAAATAGATAGCTGCAAAAATTAAAAGGAAATGGTGTTCAAAAAACGTATACACCATCAGTTTAACATTTAGTAAGGTATTTTGATAAGCACTAGGTGGAGTCATGGCTCACTGGTAGAGCATCTGCCTTGTGAGAGCCAGTTTGGTGCAGTGGTTAAGTAAGTGGACTCTTATCTGGGAGAACTGGGTTTGATTCCCCACTCCTCCACTTGCACCTGCTGGAATGGCCTTGGGTCAACCGTAGCTCTCGTAGGAGTTGTCCTTGAAAGGGCAGCTGCTGTAAGAGCTCTCTCGGCCCCATCTACCTCATGTTGTGAGAGGAGGGAAGGTAAAGGAGATTGTGACCATTCTGAGATTCAGAGTATAGGGCGGGATATAAATCCAATACCTTCTTCTTTTTGCATGCACAAGGTCCTGGGTTCAATCCCAGACATCTCCACCTAAAATCAGGAAGTAGGTCATGTGAAAGAACTCCACCAGAGACCCTGAAGAGTCACTGCCAGTCTGAGTAGAGAGCAATGACCAATGCCTGATTAAGTATAAGGAACCTTCATGTTTGTGTTCATAATTTTTTAAAATCACGCAATACAGCACGGCTTGACAAATCCCAGACACCAGATTGCCATGGTGCCTGAAAATTTCATTGTGATACATAGTATTTTCAGCAGCGATTTTATTGTAGTTCCTTTTGTCAATCCTCAGTGTGTGTACAATGTACAAAGCTTATTTATCATTTTAGATCAGAGCAAGTTTTGCTGTATAACACAAAATGCATCTGAATGAAGCTTCTGACATCAGTGACCTTCCATGGTGCTGGATGAATTCATTCCTTCACCACTTGCTTTCTACACTGGCTCCAATATTTAAATAAATGAAGCTTTTAAAGGTAATAATGAAATTATGAGAATCTGGGGAGAAGGTAGGTCGGAGTTAGAAGTAAGTTCTATGCTGCAGTACCGATGACAACCAAAGTTACTCCTTTATGTATTTATGGCTGTGACAAAGCTTGAGTCACAATAAACTGTGAAGAGACTAGGATTGGACTTTGTGGTAGCAATAATGAGGAAAATATGATTACCACAATACAAAACTGAAGGCTGAAAAAAGAGTCTGGCTCCTAAATTTTGGGGCCAGCTCCCAAAGCCAAAGACACAAATTGTCAAGATCTCCAACAGATACCATGATGCCTCAAGCCACTGGTAGAATCATAGACTTTGAAGGGACCTCCACGGTCATCTAGTCCAATCCCCTGCACAATGCAGGAAATTCACAAATATCTCCCCACACACACACAGTGACCCCTGCTCTATGCACAAAAGATGGGAAAAAACCTCCATGATCCCTGGTCAAACTGGAAAAATATTGCTTCCTGACCCCAAAGAGGCCATCAGCATTTCCCTGCGCATGTAAGAAAAGAGTCACAAGAACTAAGCACTGATACAACCCTTCTTGCCCTCCTTTTCATGATCTGTCTAAGTTCACAGAATCAGGACTGCTGTTTAAAAATCTCTAAAGAATGAGAGCCCACCCACCTCCAATACTCCCTTTTAAGCTGTGGAGCCTTGTGAGCAAAAATTGTATTTTATGAGTCACTGGCATTAAAGTTGTGAGCTACAGCATAAATTAGTTTGCTTTGGAACCATTTTTCCTGACCAAAGACAAAAATGTGTGAGCCAGAGGCTAAAAAACTGAGTTAGCTCACATTAACCCAGATAGGAGGGAATACTGCCCACCTCCCAAAGAGCCAACCTCCTTTTTTTAATGTGTCTTATTTTTTCTAGCTTTCTTTGATTCATCACATGTGCTACTTAGGTTACTGTGCTTTCAGTGGGACATGCATGTTATGTATGTGGACTCAAGGGAAGACATTGGATGCTTCCGCCAGGCTCATTGGAGCCATATGGACTGAGCTTGGGGACTTGAGAACAAACGGCTGCAGGATTCAAATCCCTGCAGCCCAGGACCAATCACAAGCCCCCACCGGTTTGAATGACCCAATAACATGCTTGCGCGGGAATTCAGAGATGTATATAAGTTTGGCCCATGGCCCCTAACGCCAGTCTTGTAATGTGACCCTATACTATGCCATTCCTATTAAAGAGCTTGTTATCACTTGCTCTGAGACTCTGCCATGCATAGAACCAACTATATTATAGTGGCGACGAGGATGGGATCCAGATGAGCGAGGTCCAGGACACCCCGACACCGCCAAGCGCATCGAGCTCCAGTGCCGCTGTGCAACAGGCACCGCCACTTAGCCCGATCATGGCTGCTGCGTCTGGATCGCAAAACTCCATTCCGGAGTTCGACATGGTGCAGCCCGAGGCCTAGGAAGCCTGGGTCAAAAGACTCAAGTACCACCTCGTGGCACAGCGAATCAAGGATGATGGACCCGAAATCAAGAAAGCCATCCTGCTGAGCAACTGTGGCATTGCCACACTACAGCTAGCAAAGGGCCTGGTCATGCTTGAGGCATCTTCCTTCAACAAGATCATCGAGGTGCTGACCGGCCATTTCGTCCCAAAGCCTACTCTCCTCACCCGGAAGCTATAGTTCCTCGACAGTTTCCAGGAGCCGAACGAGACCGTAGGGACCTTCCTAGCCCGCCTGTGAGACCTGGGAAGGAAGGCGGAGTACGGTACACAACTGGAAGTGACCCTGCTCGTGAAGTTCACTCCTCGCCAACAGAATGGCTGCCGTGATGAGGTCGCACTAGTGGATGACATCCAGGCACTTACCACTTTAGGGACCCAGGTATGCCAGTTGCCCCTTCCCTTCCTGGATAAATATTACGTGACTGTGTTCACGGAAGGCAAGCCCTGCAAAATGGAGGTAGACTCCCGGTCGGGCCAGACAGTCATTTCGGCCCGCATGTTCAGGGCAATGTGCCCCGGGGGGGGGGGAGTCCAGTTACAACCAACCTCATTCATAGTCTGGGACTTTCAGAAGCGAGAGGTTGCAGTCCTGGGAGTGGGTCTGGTCCACATTAAGTACAGAAAGTTCAAGGGCAAGCTACCCCTCATCGTGGTGGAGGGCGATCTGTGCAGCCTTCTAGGTCAGTCCTGGTTCCAGGCCAGGGGCACCCAAGTGACAGGGATCCATTACACCCCCATTCAAAGGGATTTTCAAAAGGTGTGCGAAGAGTTCCCTGCTATTTTCGATGGGACTCTGGGGATGTACACCGGAGCCCCCGTAGCATTACAACTGGACCCCAACACACAGCCCATACGGCTGAAGGCAGGCGCATGCCACTAACTCTTAGGCCCAAGATCGAAGAGGAGCTCGACCGCCTCATAGACCAAGGGGTCCTGGAACCAGTCACTAATGCGAAGTAGGAAACTCCCATAGTAACCCCGATCAAACCCAATGGCAGCGTACGCATCTGCGCTGACTACAAATGTACGATTAATAAGGCATTGCAAGGCCATGCATACCCCATTCCAGTGGTGAGCCACGTGTTAGCATCTTTAGCGGGAGCAAAAAATTTTGGGAAACTAGATTTGGCACAGGCATACCAACAGCTCCCTGTGGACGCTGCCACAGCAGAAGCTCAAACCATTGTGACGCACTGGGGGACCTGCAGAGTTAGACACTTGCAGTTCAGGGTCAACGTGGCTCTGGGACTGTTTCAGAAATTGATGGACTCCCTTCTTAAAGGCATTCCCGGGGTCCAGCCGTTCTTCGACGATGTGCTGATTGCGGCAGCCACAGAGGAAAAATTCGCCGACCGCCTCCAAATGGTGTTGCAGCGTTTTGAGGGGACAGGGTAAAAGGAAAAATGGGAGAAATGTGTATTGGGGGTGCCCACCATAGACTTTCTGGGGTATACAGATGACGCGAGCGGCATTCATCCAGCCCAGGACAAAATAAAGGCCATTTGTGATGCGCTGACTCCCGCCAAGGCAGAACTGCAATCGTTCTTGGGAATTCTTAATTTCTACCATGCCTTTCTTCCCCACAAGGCGGCGGTAGCAGAGCCCTTGCACACACTGCTGGACAAAAGGGCACTGTAGGTTTGGGTTCGTCGGCAAGCCGCTGCTTTCCAGGCAGTAAAAGACATTTTAACTTCAAACAGCTTGCTGGCGCACTTCAACAAGCGGCTACCCATTGTGCTTGCATGCAACGCCTCGCCTTATGGGGTCAGCGCAGTGTTGGCTCACAGACTGCCGGATAGTCACTAGGCTCCAGTAGCATATTATTCCAGGACCTTACAGAAACCAAATCGAAACTACGCTCAGATAGACAAAGAGGGCCTGGCTATCGTGGCAGGGGTAAAAAAATTCCAAGATTACCTGTACGGCCAGCCCTTTACTATCTTGACGGACCACAAGCCCCTGCTGGGCCTGTTTGCCCCTGACCACCAAACGCCCCAAATGCTTTCACCATGGGTGTTGAGGTGGTCCATCTTCCTGGCGAGTTATCAGTATGACCTTAAGTACCGCCCAGGGAAAGCGATGGGACACGCTGGTGCTCTGAGCCGCCTGCCTCTGCTCTCCATGGACCCAGACCCTGTGTTCCAGATCATGTCACTGGAAGCACTCCTGGACTGCCCGGTACATGCAAAGAACATTGCCCGCTGCTCTTCCAAGGACAAAACTCTCTCCCGAGTTCTGGACTGGGTGTGGAGGGGGTGGCCAGAAGGACGGGTGGGCTCGGAATTCTTGGCGTTTGCATCCCGCCAGGACAAACTGTGCATAAAGGATGCCTGTTGTGGGGAAGTAGGGTGGTGGTGTTCCTGGTACTGCGGCAGCGAGTCCTATCAGCGCTGCATGAAACCCATCCGGGGATTGTACGCATGAAGGTGATGGCCCGCAGCTATGTATGGTGGCCAGGAATTGACGATGCCATTGAATCCTGGGTGGCCCGATGTCAGTCATGCCAGGAGACCCGTCCAGCAGTGCCCCACACCCTGGTCCAACAGTGGGAGTCCACTCGTACTTGGTCCCGCCTACACCTCGACTTTGTGGGGCCTTTTCAAGGGTATATATTCTTCCTCATTGTGAACTCCTACTCCAAATGGCTAGAGGTAGTGCCAGTAGCCTCCACCTCTTCTCGGGCGGCATTAGGGGGCGCTCCGCAGGGTTTTCGCCACGCATGGCCTCCCAGTATCTGATAATAGGACGACCTTCACCTCAGTCGAGTATCAGGATTTTTGTGGCCGGAATTTAATAAAACACATAAGGTCGGCCCCCCTTTCACCCTGCCACAAACAGCCAAGCGGAGAGAATGGTGCGGGCTACGAAGGAAATGCTCCGCCACATCATATAGGGGGAGTGAGAAGCGCGCCTCACCAAGTGCCTCTGGCGCAACATTCCACCCCTAGTACGGTCACCGGCTGCAGCCCAGCAGAGCTTCTCATGGGCTAGCGGCTGACAACCCTCCTGGATCGCATGCACCCGGACCGCGCGCCTGACCTGCAAGAGGTGCCAGAGGCAATCTGCACCCCCCCCGGGGGTTCGACACAGGAAACTTCGTATTTGCCAAAAACTTCGGGGGAGGCAGCATGGATACCAGCACAAGTATCCCGACTACTAGGGGCCGTCATGTACAAAGTCATCTCAGAGGAGGGATTCACAATAAAGCAACACATTGACCAATTACATGCGCAAGAGGTGCCCGGGGGGGAAGACGAGGACGAGAACGCAACCTCCCCGATGCCAGCTCTAGGCAAAACAACGCCTGAGCCGGAGGAAGCAGAAAAGCCAGCTGCTACACCCGTGCCAGAACCAGTGGAACAGACGGGACCACCATCCATGCCAGAGACCTTGGGGGACCCCATCCAGCTGACAGATTTCCCCTCAGCACCAGGGCATCTGCCAATAACGCTGGAAGTAGAAACTGTGTCGCCGCCACCTCCGGTGCCCAGGCGGTCGACGCAAAAGCACAGGAAGCCCGCATACCTTAAAGACTATGTTCACTAGGGGCTTGCGAACTAAGGGGGGAGGGATGTTATATATGTGGACTCAAGGGAAGACTTTGGATGTTTCCACCTGGCTCATCGGAGCCATATGGACTGAGTTTGGGGACTTGGGAACAAAGGGCTGCAGGATTAAAATCCCTGCAGCCCAGGACCAATCACAAGCCCCCACTGGTTTGAATGACACAATAACATGCTTGTGCTGGAATCCAGAGATGTATATAAGTTTGGCCTGTGGCCCCTAATGCCAGTCTTTTAATGTGACCCTACACTATGTCACTCCTATTAAAGAGCTTGTTATCACTTACTCTGAGATTCTACCATGCACAGAACCCACTATGAACATCCCTGGGCCTAAGAAGGCCAAATTGAAGAACACATGGGAACGGGCCTTATCCATTGCAGCTCCACACCTGTGGAATCAACTTCCAGATGAAGTGCGGGCCCTGCGGAGTCTTGAGCCATTCCGCAGGGCCTCCAAGACCATTCTTTTTAAGATGGCCTTCGCTTGGTTATTGAGCCATTGATAGACTCGCTGTGTTTCCCGCCATTACAATCATAATTAAATTTATAATATAGCACCAGAAATGTTAATTTTAAATAGAAATGTTTTAAATGTTGGTTTTATAATGTAATAGCTTTTGAATTGTATGATTTTATTGTATAATGGATTAATATGTTGTGAGCCACCCTTAGCCTGCTCCAGCGGGGAGGGCGGGATATAAATAAAATGTATTATTATTATTATATTATAATGCAGATTAAGCAACAAACCATACCACAAAGAAATCCCATTAACTGGATTAGAAAATGGTCTCCTGCGATCAGAAGACCATCCACACTCTATGAGTGGTCTATCAGAGGCTACTAGCCATGATGACTGAGGGGAACCTCCACATTAAGAGGTCTAAACCTCTGAATCCCAGTGTCAGGAGGCAACATCAGGGGAAGGTCTCAACCTCTATGCTCCTTTGTTGGCCCCCCAGAGGAACTGATTGGCTACTGTGTGAGACAGGATCCTGACTAGATGGACCACTGGTCCTATCCAGCAGGGTTCTTATGTTCTTCAGAGACACTTCTCCATTTTGCAACCAAGAACAAATGCTCTCCGATCACCAAAAATCTACTGTGACACCTGGTTTGATATATTTCCTTCAATGATTGTGTCTCTCACTGCAGATTACAAAATACAAACACATCCCAAACAAACAGGTCTCCAAGTCAGACATGTCTTAAGATTCAGTTTCCTTGCTACATGAATAACTTAGTATCTTCCTGACAGGGCAAACCCTCAGTGTCTGTACATTGTGGTATGTGTAGATCCTCTTCTTTAACATATATCTTGAAGAAAAGCTCTCCAGAGCTAAGCCATTTTTATGAGGCCTGGAAACAACTCCCAGATCATCTATTAAAAACAACAGAAAATGTTCTTCTGCTATCTGTCAAGTTACTGCATGTATAATAAAAACACACTGCAGTATGGGTAGTACAAATTTATTTGTAGCACCTAGCCGCTCTTCAGACCGGGTCTTTTTCAAAGCTGCCATCCATTTTTCTTAGAATTTTTTATGAGAAGATGCATCTCTGAAGTGTCTTTTAAATGTAAAATGGAGTACAAACAAGAACACCAGTCATCTGTGATTTAAAATTCTAGACAAGACTACAAACGTAAATAAGAGGGGCCACCTGAGTTGTTGCTAGTGCAAATGATGCCAATGCACTTAACTCCATGCATGCAACAAAGCTAGCTGAATCCAAAATGCTTGAAAAGGTAGTGTAATACTGTGGACTAGAGCAGAGGTTCCCAAACTTTATGAGCCTGTGGACACCTTTGGAATTCTGACATCAGGTGGCGCAGGCCCATCTATAAAATGGCTGCCGCAGGAAGCCGTCAACCAAAAACTGAGGAGACTGAGCCAAAACACAGAAAAAACCTTAATGTAGAAGATAACAGGAGTATTTTTTTAAAAAAATGCACTGGGAAAGAAAGAGAGAAAATAAAACTGGGTTGATAGCTACAGCAAAAACAATGGTTTAATCTACCCCACCTATCACTCCTCTGGTGGTGACTGAGGCCCAGCTGGGCAACAGACCCACAAGGCCCACCTGCTTTCTAAAAACATTTGGTGAGTACCAGGAAAGGTGCTGACAAGTGCCATGGTTTCAGTAGGCATTATGTTGGGGACCCTGGACTAGAGTGTTGAGAATGTGATACCCAGTTTGAATCCCCACTCAGTAAGCTCTCTAGGGATGTTAGCACATTATGTCATATAGTAAGAATTTAATTTCTGCTCAGTGTTGCTTGGATAGAAATGTTTGTTTTTTTTTAACTCAAAAAATGTTGTCTGGAGCATCTTCCACAAGACAAGTAGAACACCAGATGTCCCAAACCGGTGTCCTATTAGCCCATATTTAAATGCACACAATTTTAATGTTGGCTTCCTAGGCAGTTGACATTGCCAAAGAATACTATGGAATGGGTTCTGAAGCAGTGAGCACACCTGAGCAAATCTTGATAATTAACATTGAAGGGGCTGCCACTCCAGATAGGTCAAGTATTTGGAAGACCACTTAACTTGTCCTAGAAGTCAGTACAAGTCCTATGATGTAAGGCCAAAGGAGTTGAGGCTTAAGAACATAAGAGAAGCCATGTTGGATCAGGCCAATGGCCCATCCAGTCCAACACTCTGTGTCACATAAAAACATAAGATAACCCATGTTGGATCAGGCCAATGGCCCATCCAGTCCAACACTCTGTGTCACACATAAGAACATAAGAGAAGCCATGTTGGATCAGGCCAATGGCCCATCCAGTCCAACACTCTGTGTCACACAGTGGCCAATATGTGTGTGTGTATGTATGTATATATGTGTGTGTGTGTGTGTGTGTGTGTGTATACACACACACACACACATATATATATATATATATACACATACTGTGGCTAATAGCCACTGATGGATCTCTGCTCCATATTTTTATCCAATCCCCTCTTGAAGCTGGCTATGCTTGTAGCCACCGCCACCTCCTGTGGCAGTGAATTCCACATGTTAATCACCCTTTCGATGAAGAAGCTTAGACAGGAGATGACTGAGGGGTGATATGATCACCATCTTCTAGTGCCTGAAGGGCTGTCATACAAAGGATGGTGCAGAGTTATTTTCTATGGCCCAGAAGGCTGGGCAAAAACCAATGGGTTGAAATTAAATCAGAAGTTTTCAAATAAACATCAGGAAGAATTTCTTGACAAAGCAGTTCCTCAGCAGAACATGCTTCCTCAGGAGTAAGGTAGACTCTCCTCCTTCAGAGGTTTTTAAACATAGACTAGATGGCCATCCGACAGCAATGCTTATTCTGTAAATGTAGGCAGATCATGAGAAGGACGGCAGGAAGGGTTGCATCACTGCTTAGTTTTCATAGCCCTTTTTTACATATCCAGGGAATGCTGTTCACCACTTCAGGGTCAGGCAGCAATATTTCTCCAGGCCAGCTTGTCCAGCGATCCTGGAGGGTTTTTTTTTTTTGGGGGGGGGGGGGTTGGCCATCTTCTGGGTGTGAAGCAAGTGCCACTGGGGTGTAGGGGGAAGTATTTGTGAATTTCCTGCATTGTGAGGAGGTTAGACTAGATGACCCTGGAGGTCCAACTCTATGATTCTGTGTTCTCAGTAAAAGCCTGCAGTGTGGTGAGGTGATGGACATCACACAGAACCGTTTCTGAAAAAAGAACTGAGCCTTCCCACCACCTCAATCTTAAGTTCAAGAAAGAACACTGGATGAGATCATGCTAAGATCTGAAGGGAGGAGCCACTGGGATACTGACAGCACTTTGCTCCCTCCTCTACATTTCACAATGGCCTAGACAGGGATGACCCATTCAAAAACCAAACCTGAACTACCCCTGCAAAATGACCAATTGTCCTCATGACAACAGAGCAAGGAGAGAAATGTGGACACTCATCAATTATGGGGCACTTCTGTCTCTTGAGGTGTTCTTGGACCCACATTACCTCTTTAACTGAGGCTTTCTAAAATCATTCAGCACCTTATCAATCAAGAAAGTGACAGCACTTTTCTCCAGAAGGCGGCCTACTTATGCTAGTCAGATCTTCATAATGTTGCCTCAGGTTACAGCAACAGTCTCACAATGGATCCGCTCATTTCTTCTGAGACATTACTAGAGCACTAACCTTTACCTACTGTATATCAATCCACAACTAATTGCAATCTGACCCAAAGACAATAGCCATTTCTCCAGAAAAAAGTCATGAGGTAAACATTAATGAGTAAAGATGGTGAAGGATCACCTATGAACAAATATATTTAAAAGATCTAAAAAACAGTATGATCAAAAATAAAATGGATGTGTTCTGTAGACTGGAATTAATGGTGAATATTTATACTATATTCAAAATGAAAAAAGTAGGCAAAGGGATGTTTTGCAATGGCAATACTGAGGGAAATTCTTCCTTAGCAGACTCAAAAACGTGAACTTGAAGAAGAAGGTATTTGATTTGGGCTCAGTTGGGTGGCTATAATTGGTGATCAAAAAGAGAACTAGCCTCTATATCTATCTTCCCATCCATCCTTTTCCTTGGCATAAACTTAATACATAATTCCACATCATCATTTAAAGATGTAGTTCTGAACCATCAAGTGAGTTCCCGTTTATATGTGGAATGCAATTCAGGCCTTTTCCACTGGATTTTATGTCTGTAGGCCCTGTAAAAACAATATGTTCATGTCTCAACATCTGGTGGGACAGATGTGCCCAGATGGTTCCCCACTGTGTGCTGCTTCCTATTCTTTGGGATAAGACAGGTTAAAGTTAAAATGAATGACACGATTCATGTATGCAGTTTTATCACCCTTGAAAAGCTGAAAATAATCTAAAACATCTTTGTTAATCATTAATAAGAACATTTTCTGCATTTTAGAATGAAAAAAAAAAGTATTACTGGAGAATCCATCAAAAGCTCCAATGTGATTAGTATCTTTCTGAGAAGGTGGGGGGACAAAAGTGCTCGTCAACAATAAGGTGGTATTTTCATATGTCAACAACCCTCCAGTGCTTTACATTCAAATACATTTGAGATTAACAGGATGCTCCTATGGCAGGGGTGGCCAACGGTAGCTCTCCAGATGTTTTTTGCCTAAAACTCCCATCAGCCCCAGCCAGCATGGCCAATAGCTGGGGCTGATGGGAGTTGTAGGCAAAAAACATCTGGAGAGCTACCGTTGGCCGCCCCTGTCCTATGGTAGTTCTGAGCATCCTCAGGGGACCAGTGTGGAAAGACAATCCCAGAATTACCAGCAACTATTTCCGTCTTCCCACACAATAAATTGTTCACTGGAGCCACATCACCAAATGCAGCATCCACCATTATTACCTCGTTCACGTTAAAGAGACATCCCATTAGTAACAGGAAGATAGTTATGTTCATATTTATCTAAAATATTTATAGTATGCCTTATCTCTAGTATAAACTGCAACACAGGCACAATACATAACAAATGTTTTTTAAAAAAATCTATACAACTGCCACAGAATTTTCTGTGGAAACAGAATCAAGAGTAACACAAGGATAGTCTGGATATGGTTACGATTTTCCTCCTGTACAGTGTTCCTGTGAGGAAATCCTGAAACATTCTACATTCCTAAGAAGATATCAAAGTCCTTTGGATGCAGAAGAAAGTCATGCAATAGGTTGATCTTAGAAAACTACAATTCCCATCAGCCATTGCTGTACTATGGGGCAGTCAAAATGAACATCTTAGAAAAAGGTGGGGAAGCAAGATGACACCTTCTGAGAACCTCTGTCCCACCAGATGTCCACTTACGGACAGCATTTTCAAAGGGTCTGCAGTCAAAATCCAATGGAATAGGCCTGGATAGTCTATTCAGCATTCCATGTACAAGTTGGAAACAGAAGTGCATGGTGCAGAACTACACGCATTAACATTTTATGAGCTCAGACTCAATACAAATAATAAGCCATTGCAGGGATGTAGCACGAACATGAAGATGGGATGACACATCCATTGAATAGGCTGGAAATGCAGTTTTACTTCCCCTGCCATTGAAGCTGCTTCTTCTCACAGAGTTCCTAGGAACTAACTCAATGGCTGCAGCCAAGGAAAATCAGAAAAAAACCTTACTTTCCAGTAGATAGTGAGTTAACCAAAGAGACCATACTGGGGGAGAGGGTGGGAAACAATGCCCCATCCTATTTAAGCCAGCGGAGTATTTTGGGAAGAAAGGGTATGCTAATATTTAAGGAAGAAAGCTGGTGGTGGCGAGTCTGGCTACTAAAATCATATGTACTTTGCTTAAATAGACAAATTCCAGATATATTTGGAATAGCTGGAATCTAAATCAAAAACAAAACTCAAGAACTTTGCTCCGGCGGCACGATATACACACTTTCGCTGTTCAACCCCATGCGTGTCTTCCCCCCTCCCATGCCACAAGTGTACGTACTGCAATAGAGAAGTCATTCGAGGACATTTACGCACGTACACAGCAAGTTCGCACGCATCCAGATACTCTACATTTCCATTCATACAGCAGCCTCGTTCTGTGACTATTTCGTGAAATTCCAGAATTTCATGGGTGCCATTCTTCAACAATGACAAAGGAAACAATCACATGACAGAAAAATTACCTCAAGAAGTTAATCTAGCCCAAGGTAGTTTCATATCTTCTGAAGACACAGCAACAACTTGTACATTAAACTGATTTCAACGCCTTGTTTAGAGCATCCAGAATTATCTACCTAGTTCCAATTCCACAACAAATTGGCATGGGTACCCAATGTCGTTCCTGATGTATTTCAGAAAGTGATAGCCACAATACCCTTCGACAACTGCTTTCGACTGGGATTAAGTCCTTTGCTACTTCACATAAAATGGGGTTATACGTATTAGCCCTCATACCAACTGAAATTTGCAACAAGGTACATTTAAGAAATGCACCTTTTTTTTTTGTACAGGTGCCAACATAGCTCTTTTCAGCACTGCTTATATTTCAAAGCATGTGCACAAACCCCACATAGCATGCATACTTCTGCTGCCCAAGCCGAAGAAAGATCACTGTTTCCATTCTTAACCAGTACACTCAGGGGCTTCCCAACATAACCATGAAACCACGCATGCAAAGCACAAGAGTCATTTTGTCTCCTAGGCAGAACACGTCTGCTGTAAGTGTTTTAAAACTCCGGCGCACACATATTTTTAAGCCCAAATACAACTTTGCAGAACTATCTGCTATTATTTTTCTGAGCATAAACCGTGGTCATTTCTAATGCCTCCTGCGAAAAACAACACCAAAGAGGGCTACAGACCCAGACATAGTTGTTTGTCAGGATTCGGCTACCCTAACCATGACTTCAAACATCTATTTTACTCAGTAGCCAGTGTCAGAATCCATATTGTAAGCCATTCACCACACTGCATTCAATGACATGGATGCTGAAAAGGGGGGGGGGACCCTAACTCCTCTTTCCTTTATTAGACACCCAGCATACAATACAACTGGTGCAATTCTAAGAAGTCACAAGAAATTCAGGCTCGGAGGTCAATACCAGGCAAAACTGAGCCAAGCTTAGCTACATACATCCCACCAAAGCCATAGCAACATACCCGTTTTCCTGTAAACTCACTGATCACAACGTACAAGATTCATTCCCAACTATATAACAGCAACTGTTCCCTCCTCGGCGGCCACACAAGATTAGCCTCAACGCCCTTAAAATGTGCTTCCCACATTCTCTTCCATTTTGCGACCACCAGATGACAATTGAAAGGAACACGCTTAAATAAAATTTAGATGGGTGAAGCACAGAATTGCATGCAGTTAGTAACCTTACAAAGAGTACATCAGCGATACGTTGGTACCACACTACGGAGGCATGGCTAGAATGAAAAGTTAATCATGATTCTCCAGGTTTTTTATACCTTCTCGTCTATGTGCATCTCTGTTAGATCTGTTACTCACTGAGCTTCCGAGCTTCCTTCTTCTGTCTTCTATGCACATATACATGTATGTATCTGCTTATGGTTTTAACAATTAATAGATTCACCTGCAAAGAAATGACTCAGTATAAACTTTTTCACAAATTATTTTTCTTCAGGGCACTACAACAATGACGTAATGATACACAAACAAGTATTCCCTGCATGTTAACATCATGAGCATCGAAAGCAAGGAGAGAAATGGAAAAAATTATAATATAATGTTATAATACCTTCTTGCTGTCTCCTTTTACAGTAGCAAGCTGTTCCTTCCGTACTGGCTTACAAAGCTATTCCCTATGAAAGAACAGAAAAAATGTCCCCAATCAGAAAGGATGGACCCCTTATTATACCGAATTTTTTATCTCAGGTTAATGCCTTCCTCTGTTTTTTCAACCTGCATCAGAGACCAGCGAATCCTTGCCTGAAACCGAAAATACAACCTGCCAGAGCATCCGTGCAGTCCACGCCACAGCCAGCCTTCGAAGATGCAAAGTTGGTACAAGGAGGAGTTTGCCACAAGTGAATTAAAGCATCCCACCCCACCACCCCTCGCCCCCCCCAAAAAAAAACCTTCTGGAAAAGACAGACGCTGCCCCTTTAAAGGCTCCGGCCCGCCCACACTGACTGCATATGGAGGGAGCCAGAAATTAGGGAGAGCGTTCTGGATTCAAACACCTCCCATGCATGCAAGGCACCCTCTGGGCGCAGAGCAAGCATGCTCCCCCCCTCCCCACACGATTCTGCATTCACAGACTTAATGATCAGAGCTACTGTCCAGCGAAGATGGGGGGGGGGGGGGGGTGGCTTGCAGTTTTGCTTGTCTCCCCCGTCCGCCCCCCGAAAAAAACAACAATCGCAGCTTCTCCCCCCGGAGACACATACACAAGGTGGAGGAAAACAAAAAAAAAGAAGCAACAGCTTGGAGCATGACTGCGCGCATGAGGATCCGTGTGCATCTAAGCAAACCGGAGTCACGAGCCGAGAGGGGAATCTCTCGCAGGGGCAGCAGGCAGGAGACCGAATTCGCCTCGCTTCAGCATACCGAGCAGCCCTGCATAAATGTTGGGGCTTATGGGGAAAGGGGAGGGGGGGAGTGGAGAAGCAGCAACAGCCCTGGATTTTGGAGGGGGGGGAGTGTCCCACAAACTGCTGCAGCGCGGGCTCCCCCCCCCCCTTCGCTTTCTGTCTGTCGGTAAAGCCTGCAAGGCGCCGAATTACACGGGGGATCTCGCCACACCGGCTGCATGCATTCGTCTCGGCTCCAGCAGCCAAGATCGCACAGACAACGGCGCAGCCACAACAGCCTCCCCCGCTCCAGCGGCATACATACATACACACACAACACACCCCTCGGGTAACAGCCTCTCTCTCCCCTCGCTGGAAGCTCCTGCATTCCTGCCGTCGCCTCCCCGCCCCTCCAGACACAACCATCTTCGCTCTCCCCCCCCCCCCCACCAAATCCCTGGCAATGCAGCAAAGGAAGCCGCCGTCGCAGCAGGCAAAGCAAGCAAGCAGCAGCCGTCGCCCAGCCCAGCCCGCCATCCCTACCTGCTGCTCTCTTGCCTGCGTTGCGAGGAGGGGGAGAGACCCGCCGCCGCTCACTGGTGCCGTCGGCGCTGCTGCAGCAAAGCCAGCCCCAAGCGCAGCCGCCCGGCCCCGGCTGGAAAGTCCCTGGTGCGCTGCCCCGGCTCTCTCCCCCACCCCGCCCCGCACTTCCTCTCCCGCCCTCCAAGCCCAGGCTTGGAAATCCCCGGCGTGCCGCGTTCCCTGCCTCGCGCCCTGCCTGCCCGGCTCTTTCTTCGCACAGCAGGAGGCGCGGCGGCGGCGCGAGGAAACCGGCTCTCGGGCGCAGGCGGGGCGGGGCAGGGGGGCGGGGAAGGGGACGAGCCTCGGCCGCGCTGTCCCGCCCCTCGGCCGCCGGCGGAATGGACGCCTCCTCTGCCAGGCAGCGGAGGGGAGGAAGGGCGGCCGGGGAGGAGGAAGCAGAGGGCCCCATCTCACCCCGGGGGACAGGGGGGTTTCATTTGAGCCGAGGCTGGCTTGCTCCTCGCCAACACCGGGGAGGAAACAATCACTTACAGCCCTGCAAAGCAGGCTCTTCTTTCTTGGGGACGGGGGGGAGCAAAACCTGGGTTTTGCCTTTTCTCTGAGTCGTGGGAAGCCGTGACCGAGAAGGAAAGGCCTCTCTGAGCAGTGCCGGATTAAACCCTGTGGAGGCAGCACCCGATCTACATGTTTTTGAGGGGGGGGGGGCAAAATTAAGAAATGATGTCCCCTTATGGGCTATTCTATCTTATGGGCCCATAGAATACAATGGACTCCATACCCAATTTGGCCCACACCCCCTCCATCAGCACCTGAGGCAAGCACTCTCATCTGCTCCCCTCCCCCCCCCCCAGATCCGGCCCTGTGTGGAGGCCCCTAGGCAGTCAAAACCTTGGGGGCCCCCTTGCAAATTACCTCAGCGTCTGAGCCCCCACCCCGCTGCCCATGGCCCCTGCTGCAGCCTGCAGGCACCTTAAAACCCCCTTTGACAGAGCTGCAGGGGAGAGGCAGAGAGAGGCAAACTTGGCGACCCGCCGCCAGCAGTAGCTGCACCAGGCAAGTTGGGCAAAGAGTGGCTCAATTGCTGGCTGCATGTGCAGGCTGGGAAGGCTGCAAGCAGGGAGGAAAGCTGGCCCGGGGCCCCTAAAAGCGTGGGGGCCCATAGGCCAGTGCCTACTTGGCCTAATTGTTAATCCAGCTCTGTCTCTGACCATGTGCAGAATGCTGCTGCTGCTCTGAGTGGCTCAAAGCAACCTCTGCCATGTCTTTTGGGAGAGGAATGTTTGAGCCCCAATTCTTTTTACTTTTTTTTTGCATTATTGTTTTTTATTCATCCTTTGTATGCTCCCATTTTTACCTCCTGAAGCACTGTTTTCATACGGTGCCATTGGTGTGTGAAACATGTAAGAGCATCGGTGCGAAGTGACCTTTACCATGAGTGTAGGACTCTTGTGTATTTTTATTTTTTTTTAATTTACTTTATTATTATCCTTTGCATTGGTTTTGCTTCGAAACCACATCTCTAGCCCCCAGCACACTAATTCCAGATGTTGGCATTATTCAGTAGTGCATAAGATGCAGAGTTTGGCTAGATTGGAGGGCCCGTAGGTAAGGATGCCAACCTCCAGGTTGGGTCTGAAGGTCTCCCAGAATCACAATTGATTGCCAGAGAACAATTTAGGGGGGGAAGTGTAGATGACTGGGGAAGGCAATGGCAAACCACCCTGTAAAAAGTCTGCTGTGAAAACGTTGTGAAAGTAACGTCAACCCAGACCTTTACCTTTATTTGTGAGTTTCCTGCATTGTACAGGGGGTTGGACTAGATGACCCTGGAGGTCCCTTCCAATTCTATGATTCTATTAGTCTATGAATTCCCTTGGCAGCTTCTAAGGGCAGCGTCCATGACATTACACTCTTCCTGAGCCCCCCCAAGCCCCCTGTCCTCCCCATGCTCCACTCCCCCCATAAGTCTCCAGGAATTTCCCAACCCAGAGTTGGCAACGTTAGCCCTAGGTGAGCTTCAATCCTGGTTTATGCGCACAAGGAGAAGGAGGTGATTCCTGAGGCCGCATTTTCTTTTGTTAGAAAATGGACTCAGCAGAGAGAGTTCACTCCCCCCCTCTTTGCTTCCTTTTTTGGCTTTATAGCAACAGGGAGATTTTAACAAGAGGGAGCATTCCAAGATGTGGCCTTCAATCCGAAGTCCATCCAAGCACCTGATTCTCTTGCCCAGATGGGCCAGGCCTAAACCTGGTCCTGGATTTTGTGGGCAGTGGCTGTTGCCTAAGTGTACCCTGCTGCAATGACTACAGGAAACTTTGCAAGAGGTTTTCCTAACTACAAGTAACATTTGCAAGAAGCAAATGGGGTTGGAAGGGGACACACATCAATTACATTTTATCCCAGGGGTGTCAAACGTGTCCCAGGGGGCTGAATCAGAGGGCTCCTATCAGACCTCTGAGCAACTGGCTGTTGTCTGCTTCATAGAATCATACACATGAATGCATGAAGTTGCCTTATACTGAATCATACCCTGGGTCCATCAAAGTCAGTATTGTCTACTCAGACTGGCAGTGGCTCTCCAGGGTCTCATAGAATCGTGGAGTTGGAAGGGACCTCCAGGGACTAGCAGTGTTTCCCATTTGCAGGGTCGTGACCCGGTACCGAGCCACGGAAGCCTCACTACTGGGTCACAAGAAAAGCCAAAGCTAGCCCCGCCCCATCTCTGTGTTGTGCAGAGAGGAGCTGGGCTGCCTCTCCTTCCTTCTTTCCCGCTCCCAGTGTTTGAGAGAAAAGCTGGCATCCATTGGCACTTTAAACCCATGAAGTGTTCTTCAAAGTATGAGCTTTTATGTGCCTTGCAGTATGTTCTTTTGGGGAGATTTCCCCGGGAGGCCTGGGCGGCAAAGAAGGGTGTGGGAGGGGTGCATTCCAGTAGCTGTTGTTTTTTTTTACCAAATGACCCCTGGGCAGAATTTTTGCTGGCTGGGGTCATCTGATGGTGAGGAAGGCTTTTTTTTTCTTTGGCCACCCCCTTCTTTCTTTCCCTGTAAATGATGCTCTGTCTGTATTCCTGGTGTTGGGGGGGGGGGAGCAACAATGGGAGGGCTTCTAGTGCCCTGGCCCCACTGGTGGACATTCTGGTGCTTTTGGGGCATTGTATGAGGGAATTTTGGACTGGATAGTCCACTGGCCTAATCCAACATGGCTCCTCTTATGCTTATGTTCTTCCTTTCCTTTCCTTTCCTTTCCTTTCCTTTCCTTTCCTTTCCTTTCCTTTCCTTTCCTTTCCTTTCCTTTCCTTTCCTTTCCTTTCCTTTCCTTTCCTTTCCTTTCCTTTCCTTCCCTTCCCTTCCCTTCCCTTCCCCTTCCCTTTCCTTTCCTTCCATTTCATTCTTTCTCTTTCATTTTCTTTCTTTCCTTCCATTTTTGCTGGATGAAACTTTTCTGTTCATCATACTGTTGTTACAGACATAGGAGCTCTGCCAATGAAAAGCTGGCACCCCCAGTTGTAGTCAGGTGGCCTTCTATGAGATATCTGTGTGAGTGAGTGAGAGTAAGAGGTGTGGGGCAGAAAGAGATTATTGGAGATCACTGCGGTATAGCTCAACAGCACTGGAAGAGATGGTACTATGAACTTGGCATCATTTTACTGGTCCTGCTTTTAACAGCTGTCTGACACCAAAATTAAACTCCTCCTGTAGATATTAAAAAGGATGAAAGAAGTTCACTGGCTAAGTATCTGCACAACAGGTTGCTTTTAAAGGTATGGGTAACACAGCCACTAAAAATCTGCAAGCCCCTCATAAATATCCATTTTGGGATAACTGCAGAAAAGCTTGTATGAACTTCATATAACTTGAAATTAACTCATTAATTGCAGTACAATTCTCTGCTACCTTTCACAGCAATTTCCCAGTGTTTCAACCAAAGAAAAGTATGAAAAATAGCTGTCGAAAGATTTTCTTGAAACCAAGCCAGCTTGGTTGTAGCTTGAGACGTGGTTCCAGTAGTAGCAGCTGAAGGAAAGGCCTACTAAATGTGTCAGCATATTCTGAGGTAGAGCAGCTGCCAGGGCCCAGTGTGGGTAATACACAGTGCTGGCATTCCTGATGGCAATGGCAACAGCACTCCCAACTGCGTACGCTGGCCAGTGCTGTTGAGAAAGGGATGTGTAGGTGGTGCAGGCAATTGAACATGGGCATTAGGAGTGCTTGCAAGCTGGAGAAGAATTCACAAACAGTTAGGTGCATGCAGGTGTGGGGGTGAAAAGAGAGGACCACCTACTTTCTACCCCCATTTTGGCTCAACATGAGTTTCAGAGATTTTGCTGAAAACGAATTTACTTCCGAAGAAGAGGCAGGTTTGAGGGAATGCCCTGAAATTGACACCACAGGAAAAGATGGCGTTTTGGTTCACTGTGCCCCGGAAGTGACATCACTTGGTCCTTGACACCACAGGAAATGACATAATTCCTGTCTTCCGGCTCCACCCCCAAATTTTAGTGGGCCATGAAGGAGAAGTGTAAAAATAACCAGGCCACGGGAAAGAAAAGTTTGGGAAACCTTGATCTAGTCCAACCCCCAGCACAATGCTTCCTTCTCTCTCTCTTGCTTCCTTCTGCATCACAGCTGGCTTTGCAAGGCTTGCTCAATTGCACAAGAGCTACAAAGCAAAACCTCTGTTTTCTCCATAGGCTGAGACTCCTCCCTTGGGGAGGAAGAGGCAGGGCCAGATCTGGGGGGGGGGGCGGAGGGGGGTGCTTGCCCCGGGCGCCGACAGAGGGGGGGGTGCCAAAATAAAATTTTCAAAAAAATACATAAGTGGGAAAAAGGTACAATGAAAACTTTTGTGAAACATATATATATATATATATATTTGGTAATTACAGTGCACATATATTGTACATTTTACTGGCAGTATGCAGTAACTATTAAATGTAAATACAGATTGCATTTTCTCCAGGGGAGCTGATCTCTGCCAGCTGGAGATCAGTTGTAAAAGCGGGAGAGCCCCAGGCCCCACCTGGAGGCTGGCAACCCTAAATACAATGTAAATTTTAGTTGCATCACTGCAATAATATTAGAACTTCTATTATATTTTCAAGCTACTAAAAGGACATTAACATTTTTAACCTATTGTCTAATGTTTAAGAGAGCCCACTTCATCAGGGGCCCACTTGCCATCAGGCAAGCTGAGATCCTGGCCTGTCTGCCACTGAAGGCAGCATACAGAATTCTCTCTTCCCCTTAGTTTGCATCTGCCCTGTAAGGAAGAAGAAGCTCAATGAGGCTCAGCTTGGTAGTGGGGGAGATGAACTCAGATCTCCCTAGCCTTCGTTCAACAATGTACTCAAGACCAGGAAGGTCAGAGATGTGAACAGCGTCTTCCTGGGAGCTTGCAAAAAAGCTGCTTCCAGTCAGAGTAGGCAATACTGATCTCGATCTGCTTCGGTATAAGGCAGCTTCTTCCCTCAAAATCAGAGACGCTGAAAAAGTCACAAATGGATGGGGAGATGGGGGCTGATCCCAAGTTTTGTGGTAATTATTAAAGCCCAACCAATTTGTAAGACAATTTCTAGAGTTAGAAATCTCATTTGTTTTCAAGCCCTGACCTGGATGGCTCAGACTAAACGTGATCTTGTCAGATAATGGAAGTTAAACAGACTCAGCCCTGGTTAGTATTTGGATGGGAGGCCACCAAGGAAGTCCAGGGTCACTACCGCAGAGACAGGCAATGGCAAACCACCTCCATTAGTCTCTTGCCTTCAGTGCCAGATTAAACCCTGTGGAGGCCGCTAGGCAGTCAAAATCTCAGGGCCCCCCTTGCAAATTGTCTCAGAGTCGGAATGCCCACCCGCCACCTGCAGCCCTCCACTGCAGCCTGCAGGCACCTTCTCAAAAGCCCCTTTGACAAAGCTGTAGGGGAGGGGCAGAGAGGCAAACTTGGTGACAACGCCACCAGGCAATTCGGCCAAAGAGTGGCTCAGTTGCTGGCTATGTGTGCAGCTCCGAGGGCTGCAAGCAGGGGGGAAACCAGGGGCAGGGGGAAGCCAGCCTGGGGCTACTAGCCATTGTGACTAGAGGGAACCTCCATGTTCAGAGGTATTAAACTTCCGAATACCAGAAACAGAAGGCAGCATCAGAGGAAGGTCTCGGCCCCTGTTCGCTGGCCCTCTAGGACAACCAGTTGGCTGCTGTGTGAGACAAGATGCTGGACTAGATGGACCACTGGTCTGATCCAGCAGGGCTCTTCTTGCATTCTTGTGGGGAAAGACCTTCATGTAAGAGGGGAGGGACGGTGGCTCAGTGGTGGAGCATCTGCTTGGTAAGCAGAAGGTCCCAGGTTCAATCCCCGGCATCTCCAACTAAAAAGGGTCCAGGCAAATAGGTGTGAAAAACCTCAGCTTGAAAGACCCTGGAGAGCTGCTGCCAGTCTGAGTAGACAATACTGACTTCAATGGACCGAGGGTCTGGTTCAGTATAAGGCAGCTTCATATGTTCATATATATGTTCAGCTGCACAATCCAGTTTAGTAAGACATTACAAGTGTCGTGACAGAAACAGCCTTGAGTAGGGGAAAAGCCAGGAGAAAAAGGTTGCATGGTATAGCCCGGTCTTGTCAGATCTTGGAAGCTAAGCAGTATCAGTACTAGGATGGGAGACTACCAAGGAAGGCTCTGCAAAGGAAGGCTACATCAATCCATCTTTGCTTCTCACTTGCCTTGAGAATCCCTTGTTGGGGATGCCATAAATCAGTTGTAACTTGATGGTATTTTGGTACTTACAGGGCTTTTTTTTCTGGAAAAAGAGAAGCCATAACCCTCAAGAAGAAAATGAAGGGGAAACACACTGGTGCCCCTCATGAAGTTTTAAACATTTTTTTGAGAATTTTGTTTCCCCAAAGAGGTTCTGAAACTCTGTTCCACCTTGTTCCCCCAGAAAAAAAGCCCTGGGTATGTATGTAAAGGAACAGACAAGAAGACCTGCCTAGAAGATGGAGCAGAGGTCCATCAGTGGCTATTAACCACAGGGCATAGATGGAACTTTCTGTCTAGGGTGGTGATGCTCTGTATTCTTGGTACTTGGGGGGCACCGTGGGAGGGCTTCTAGTGTCCTGGCCCCACTGATGGACCTCCTGATGGCACCTGGGTTTTTTGGCCACTGTGTGACAGAGTGTTGGACTGGATGGGTCATTGGCCTGATCCAACATGGCTTCTCTTATGTTCTTATATTCTTAAGATCAGTGTTGGTGTAAAGGTTCATACTTGGGAAGATGGTCTTTTGAGTGTATATGTCATAGCTTGTGAAGGGCTTTAAAGGTAAGATCCAGCACCCTGAACCAATATTCCCTCTAAGCTGTGGAGAATTGTGAGCAAAAATTTTACTTTGTAAGCTACTGGCATTAAAGTTGGGAGCTACTGCATAAATTAGTTTGCTCTGGGGACATTTTTCCTGAGCTAAAACAAAAATGTGTGGGCTGGAGGCTAAAAAACTGTGAGCTAGCTCACACTAACTCAGGTTAGAGAGAACACTGCCCTAAACTGAACTTGGAAACAGAAGAAGAAGACTGCAGATTTATACCCCACCCTTCTCTCTGAATCAGAGACTCAGAGCAGCTTACAATCTCCTACATTACAATCTCCTCTTGTGGATCAAAAACTGGCTGAGTAATAGGAAGCAGAGAGTGAGTATAAATGGGCAGTCTTCGCAGTGGAGGACGGTAAGCAGTGGGGTGCCGCAGGGCTCGGTACTGGGTCCCATGCTCTTTAACTTGTTCATAACTGATTTAGAGTTGGGAGTGAGCAGTGAAGTGGCCAAGTTTGCGGATGACACTAAATTGTTCAGGGTGGTGAGAACCAGAGAGGATTGTGAGGAACTCCAAAGGGACCTGTTGAGGCTGGATGAGTGGGCGTCAACGTGGCAGATGCAGTTCAGTGTGGCCAAGTGCAAAGTAATGCACATTGGGGCCAAGAATCCCAGCTACAAATACAAGTTGATGGGGTGTGAACTGGCAGAGACTGATCAAGAGAGAGATCTTGGGGTCATGATAGATAACTCACTGAAAGTGTCACGACAGTGTGCGTTTGCAATAAAAAAGGCCAACGCCATGCTGGGAATTATTAGGAAGGGAATTGAAAACAAATCAGCCAGTATCATAATGCCCCTGTATAAATCGATGGTGCGGTCTCATTTGGAGTACTGTGTGCAGTTCTGGTCGCCGCACCTCAAAAAGGATATTATAGCTTTAGAGAAGGTGCAGAGAAGGGCAACTAGAATGATTAAAGGGCTGGAGCACTTTCCCTATGAAGAAAGGTTGAAACGCTTGGGACTCTTTAGCTTGGAGAAACGTCGACTGAGGGGTGACATGATAGAGGTTTACAAGATAATGCATGGAATGGAGAAAGTAGAGAAAGAAGTACTTTTCTCCCTTTCTCACAATACAAGAACTCGTGGGCATTCGATGAAATTGCTGAGCAGACAGGTTAAAACGGATAAAAGGAAGTACTTCTTCACCCAAAGGGTGATTAACATGTGGAATTCACTGCCACAGGAGGTGGTGGCGGCCACAAGTATAGCCACCTTCAAGAGGGGTTTAGATAAAAATATGGAGCACAGGTCCATCAGTGGCTATTAGCCACAGTGTATGTGTGTATATAACATTTTTTGCCACTGTGTGACACAGAGTGTTGGACTTGATGGGCCGTTGGCCTGATCCAACATGGCTTCTCTTATGTTCTCTTATGTTCTTATGTTCTTATATCTTCTCCCCCCACAACAGTCACCCTATGAGGTGGGTGGGGCTGAGAGGAGACTCAAAGCAGCTGCCCTTTCAAGGAAAATTCCTGCAATAGCTATGGCTAACCCAAGGCCATTCAAGCAGCTGCAAGTGGAGGAGTGGAGAATCAAACCCAGTTCTCCCAGATAAGAGACCGCACAGTTAACCACTACACCAAACTGGCAACCAGTGGTGATGTTTTAGAGTAGGTATAATATGATTGAACCAGTAAGCTCTAATCAAAAGATGAGTTGCCATATTCTGTACCATTTGAGGTTTCTGCATTGTCTTCAAGGGCCACCCTACGTAGAGTAGATTGCAAGAGGTCAGCCTTAAGGTTACAGAAGAACTGATCAGCTGAGTTAACAGGTTAGAGGGTGTCCAGACAAGATGCAATCAGGAAAAGAAAACAATATTTGCTACCAGGTTGATCTGATTTTCTAACAACAAGGTCAGACTGAAGAGAACTTTTGAAAAAGACAGCTAAGGCAGGGATAGCAAGATTTATAAAATTGTGGGGGGGGGGGGGTCTTATGCTCTTAAACTTAGAAAAGACTTGATCAGAGTAAGCATTATTAATCCAGTCGTGATGGGAAAGGGAATCCCCACCAGGATATCAGACTTGCCACCAACATCACCTCTGCCTTGTCTGAATTCAGTTTTAACTTGTTACTCCACAAACACTTGTCTACTGTATCCAGGCAAGAACAGATACTACAGCTTTGCTTATTTGAAACAATATAAATCTGGGAGTCATCAGCACACTGGAGACACCCTGCCTCAGAGTCCAAATGATCTAATTTAAAAGCCTTAAGGTAAAGGTACAGGTAGTCCCCTGTGGAAGCACCAGTTGTTTCTGACTCTTGGGTGACATTGCTTTCACAACATTTTCATGGCAGACTTTTTACGGGGTGGTCTGCCATTGCCTTCCCCAGTCATCTACATTTCCCCCCCAGCAAACTGGGTACTCATTTTACCGATCTCGGAAGGAGGGAAGGCTGAATCAGCCTGGAGCTGGCTACCTGAACCCAGCTTCCGCCAGTCTCAGAGCGGCTTACAATCGCCTTTATCTTCTTTCCCCACAACAGGCACCCTGTGAGGTGGGTGGGGCTGGAGAGGGCTCTCACAGCAGCTGCCCTTTCAAGGACAACTCCTGCAAGAGCTATGGCTAACCCAAGGCCATTCCAGCAGCTGCAAGTGGAGGAGTGGGGAATCAAACCCAGTTCTCCCAGATAAGAATCCGTGCACTTAACCACTACACAAAACTGGCTCTCTGAAAGGGAAGACCTCAGCAGAACATTAAAGGGCAAATCCTGCATTGCTGGCTCAGAATTGCCTATGATGACTTTTTGTTGAGTATATTCCAGCCAAAAAGCCATTTCAGTATCATTCTCTTGGTATCCACTCTGGTTTCAATACTGAATGGTTTATGGGATCAAAGGCGGCAGAAGTTCAAGTGGGAATCAGAAGCACTTCCTCGGTCCATCAACCAGTAGACATTATGGACTGGAGCAGTTGCCCAGCACACAAACAGTATGCCGTTTTCAAGTAGTGAGAGACTCACCTACAGATACTGAACTTTTGATATATTTTTCTTCTGGCAGGCAGTACAGTCTGAAAGGCCTGATTTAATGATGACATCAGCAGGACAAGAGAACTCACCTGTGGCCACTCTGCATACTGTGTGCAATTCTGGTCACCGCACCTCAAAAAGGATATCATAGCATTGGAGAAAGTGCAGAAAAGGGCAACTAGAATGATTAAAGGTTTGGAACACTTTCCCTATGAAGAAAGGTTAAAACGCTTGGGGCTCTTTAGCTTGGAGAAACATCGACTGCAGGGTGACATGATAGAGGTTTACAAGATTATGCATGGGATGGAGAAGGCAGAGAAAGAAGTACTTTTCTCCCTTTCTCACAATACAAGAACTCGTGGGCATTAAATGACATTGCTGAGCAGTCGGGTTAGAACGGATAAAAGGAGGTACTTCTTCACCCAAAGGGTGATTAACATGTGGAATTCACTGCCACAGGAGGTGGTTGCGGCTACAAGCATAGCCAGCTTCAAGAGGGGGTTAGATAAAAATATGGAGCAGAGGTCCATTAGTGGCTATTAGCCACAGTGTGTTTGTGTGTGTATAAATTTTTTTGGCCACTGTGTGACACAGAGTGTTGGACTGGATGGGCCATTGGCCTGATCCAACATGGCTTCTCTTATGTTCTTATGCATACACCCACTACCTCCTTTAAACTGGAGAGTCAGCTGCTAAAATTTGTAACATCAGCACATCCTGGCTCATAGCTCAGGTGTGCTTGGCTGGCTTGTTAATGTTTCACACTCTACCTGTGGGATTCATGTAAAGTCACATGGGTAAGTTATTGTCTCCTGATAAATGTCACATTTAGAATATGCTTTATACTGATCAGATGGACCCTTGTGGTAGCAAAGAATGTTCATCTGCTCATGGAACCCTGGGCCATTTTCCTGACCTCCAAAAGTCATGGAGCACTGTTGGACCCCAGGACTCATTCAGGTCAGAAAAATGGCATGTGAGGAAAGGCTGAAGTCCCTTCTCCATGCATACTACTGTCACAATGTGAATTGGGCACCGTATGCATGGGAACAAAGGTGAACACACAACCTTTGTGAGTTTACACAGTGAAGACTATGGACCCAACCTGTGTTCTCTGTGATGTGTAGGGTTGCTTCAGGCAACTGGCGGAGGATGGGGGAGATTTACCAGGAGACGGAGGGAGACCAAGACAGTGCTGCCAGCAATATAGCTACGTTACTTCCAGCATGCACCGGAGTTGATGTCATCACACTCTGCTGTCACACTGGCAATCTGGTATTTGGGCTTCTACCATAGAGGTTTTTCCCCTCAAATACCAGAGCATCACCAGATATTGCCAGCTTGATGACATCACTTCCTATGTGCAGAGGAAGTGATGTTGCCATGTCACAGGTGACATTGCTTGGCCCTTCCTCTTTTTCCTGGTGAGTCTCCCCACGTACCAGCTGATCGGTGGTAGGGGGTGAGACCTGGCAGCAGGGGACCCCCATCTCCACTGGGGTGGGTGGGTTTGGCAATCCTAGTGACATGCGAATCAGCACAGCCTCCTAGAAGCAGGCCACCAGGGCTAGTGGGAGGGAAGGACAGGTGGGTTTTTTTGCTCCCCCTGCAAAGGTATGCTTCCTAACCCTTTTATATGTACAAGGTCTCTACTTCCATTCTGAGAAAACCAACATGAGAAAAAAGTAGTGCTCTCATTATTACAAGACACAGTGCTCTCCAAAGGACCTATTAAAAGTAGCCAGAGTTCATACAAAGTGGATGGGAACAAAATTAAAATACCTGGTGAAACCAGTCCAGTCAAACCTTCTCTTAGATTTCATGCTTACCAATTAGCAAATGCAAAGAAAAATCATTCCACTGATAGATCCGAACCAGCAGCAGGAGAGGGAAAAAATACTGAAAATCAACATTTAGAGGGTGTAGAGACATACAAGCTGGCAAGTGGGAACATCCTTTCTTTGTTGATTTAAAGAAACCCAACAAAATAAAGTGAGAAATATTCCATGTAGACATGCTCCTGAGTCAGACATTCAAGCAAATGCAGTCGAGGAGCTTAAACTAAAGAGGCACTACAACTGTCACAATTCACAATGTAAACGGTAGAGTAAATAGGGTGCAACCACTGTGACAGAGGGCAGAGAGATGCTTTCTACTCTGGCATCCAGAAAACAAGGATGACAAGTCTGTCTTCTCACACTATCGCCAGTGACACAAGCTTTCCAATTAAATAGCAAGAAGAGAGAGAGAATTTCTCTCTCCCTCTTGGGTTGAGAGAGAGGCAAGAAAGATGCTTCTTGCAAGGAGAGAGTCGGAAGATTTATATACCGAAGAGAACCCAGTTCGCTAGTCACGATATGTGAATGAGCATGTGAATGTGTGTTGTGGAACTGTGCAGCCAGTCACTGAGAAGCAAGAGGCCTGGGCTGTCCAGAAGTGCTGACAGTGCTGACAGTGAAGGGGGAGACAGAGAAGTGCCTTTGAGAAGAATGACTCATAGGAGAATAGATTGTAGTTCAGGGTTGCCAGCCTCCAGGTAGAACCTGGAGTTCTAGAATTAAAAGTAAACTGATTTGGGGACTGCAGAGATTAGATCTCCTGGGGAAAACAGCTAAGTGCCCATAAGAACATAAGAGAAGCCATGTTGGATCAGGCTAATGGCCCATCCAGTCCAACACTCTGTATCACACAGTGGCCAAAATACACACACACACACACTGTGGCTAATAGCCACTGATGGACCTCTGCTCCATATTTTTATCCAATCCCCTCTTGAAGCTGGCTATGCTTGTAGCCGCCACCACCTCCTGTGGCAGTGAATTCCACATGTTAATCACCCTTTGGGTGAAGAAGGACTTCCTTTTATCCGTTTTAACCCGACTGCTCAGCAATTTCATTGAATGCCCACGAGTTCTTGTATTGTGAGAAAGGGAGAAAAGTACTTCTTTCTCTGCCTTCTCCATCCCATGCATAATCTTGTAAACCTCTATCATGTCGCCCCGCAGTCGACGTTTCTCCAAGCTAGAGCCCCAAGCATTTCAACCTTTCTTCATAGGGAAAGTGTTCCAACCCTTTAATCATTCTAGTTGCCCTTTTCTGGACTTTCTCCAATGCTATAATATCCTTTTTGAGGTGTGGCGACCAGAACTGCACACAGTACTCCAAATGGGACCGCACCATCGATTTATACAGGGGCATTATGATACTGGCTGATTTGTTATCAGTTCCCTTCCTAATAATTCCCAGCATGGTGTTGGCCTTTTTTATTGCAATCGCACACTGTCTTGACATTTTCAGTGAGTTATCTACCATGACCCCAAGATCTCTCTCTTGGTCAGTCTCTGCCAGTTCACACCTCATCAACTTGTATTTGTAGCTGGGATTCTAGGCCCCAATGTGCATTACTTTGCACTTGGCCACATTGAACCTCATCTGCCACATTGACGCCCACTCACCCAGCCTCAACAGATCCCTTTGGAGTGGCTCACAATCCTCTCTGGTTCTCACCACCCTGAACAATTTAGTGTCATCTGCAAACTTGGCCACTTCACTGCTCACTCCCAACTCCTAATCATTTATGAACAAGTTAAAGAGCATGGGACCCAGTACTGAGCCCTGCGGCACCCCACTGCTTACCGTCCTCCACTGCGAAGACTGCCCATTTATACTCACTCTCTGCTTCCTATTAATCAGCCAGTTTTTGATCCACAAGAGGACCTGTCCTTTTACTCCATGAGTCTCGAGCTTTCTAAGGAGCCTTTGATGAGGAACTTTATCAAAAGCCTTTTGGAAGTCAAGGTAAACAACATCTATTGGGTCTCCTTTGTCCACATGTTTGTTCACCCCCTCAAAGAAATGTAACAAGTTAGTGAAAGAGCCACATGTGGCTGCCGTCTCGACGACGTCACTTCTGGGTAACATCATTGCACTGCATGCGCTTTGTGCGTGCGATTACAGTCTGAGGGAGGGAGAGTGCAGCACGGGGTTCTGCCTGGGGCGGCAGAATCCCTAGTACCAGGTCTGATTGTGTGGCTCTCGAAGCCCCCACTGCCCCGTCAGCCAGCTTGGAGAAGGGATTTGTCTCTTTAAATCACTTCTCCAAGCCAGCCAGCAGCTTGGAGAATGCATTTAAAGTTAAAGTTGCTTTCTTTTCACCTCTTCTCCCTCTTTCCTCCCTATCAATTTTCCTCCCTCCCTCCCTTCTTCAAACAGCTGACATTCATATCTTGTGGCTCTCAGCCATCTCACATTTATTCTGTGTAGCTCTTAATTAAGCAAGTTTGGCCACCCCTGTTACAGTGTGTTACATTCACCAGCTTAAAGACATCCATCAAAATCCAGCATGGGGAGGTCCAAGGCTTTTTTTGAGCAGGAACGCACAGCGACACAGTTCCAGCTGGCTTTGCTTCAGGGGGTGTGGCCTGTGTGAAACAATGGTGATGCCAGGGGGTGTGGCCTAATATGCAAATGAGTTTATGCTGAGCTTTTTCTAAAAAAAAAAGCCCTGGGCAGATCACACACCCTCAGCCTCACCTACCTCACAGGGTTGCTAGGAAGATAAAAGGGAAAAGAGGAAAACAATGTAAGCTGCTTTGAGTCTCCGCTGGAGAGAAAAGCCAGATATAAATAAATAAATAAATAAATATATTCCTTACCCTCATTCACAGATTACACACGTTGTGGATTTTGTCACAAACTGGTGGGAACTATTAGAATTAAGTACTATGAGCAGAAAAGGACTGACCATTAAACTAAGGGCTAAAATACACAACTGGGTCATGGGTCCACAGAGCCAGAGAAAAGGATGAAAGGGGACTGGGAGGGAAACCAGAAGCGCCTTCTCCCCCCTCATGGCATGTCCTCAGTGCAGAATGAACAAGCGCTTTTTAAGGCGAGTTCCCTCAATGTTTGTCACACAGCCCTGACCTGAGGCAAAGCAAAGCAAAGCAAAGCAAAGCAAATTTTATTTTTATATCCCGCCCTCCCCCACCAGAAGGCGGGCTCAGGGCGGCTCACAGACATGACAAGCATGATTCGGTTAAAATAGACAGCAATGGTTTAAATAATACAATTACATGAATTAATAAAGTTTAAAAATATAAAAATAAGAGAATAGGAGATTAAAAGATATAAAAATATAAAGTAGGTAGAAATAGGTGCTATATTTCTGTCGGTCATAGTTTACATATTGTCATACATCAGTTCCAATTTCAACATAAAGTGGCTAAAATTACGATAGTTAGTCAGTTTGGTCAGGTCCTGTTCCAAATGAGAGCTGAAAAAGATGGGTTTTGCAAGCCCTGCGGAACTGATTCAGATCCCGCAGGGCTCGCACCATCTCTGGGAGTTGGTTCCACCAACGAGGGGCCATTAGTGAAAAGGCTTGCTCCCGGGTTATCTTAAGTCTGGCCTCTTTTGGCCCAGGGATTTGTAGAAGGTTTTGGGAGCTGGATCTTAGTGCTCTCTGGGGAATATATGGGGAGAGGCGGTCCCGTAGGTAGGCAGGTCCTCGGCCATATAGGGCTTTAAAGGTGATAACCAGCACCTTATAGCGAACACGGTAGACAACCGGCAGCCAATGCAGATCCCGCAGCACAGGCTGCACGTGTTCCCATCTAGGTAGTCCCGCTAGCAGCCTGGCCGCCGCATTCTGCACTACCTGGAGTCTCCGCGTTCGACACAAGGGCAGCCCCATGTAGAGGGCATTGCAGTAGTCTAATCTTGAGGTGACCGTTGCGTGGATCACAGTTGCTAGGTCGTCGCGTTCCAAGAAGGGAGCCAACTGCCTCGCCCTTTTAAGATGAAAGAAGGCGGATCTTGCGGTGGCGGCTATCTGGGCCTCCATTGATAGCGAGGATTCCAGTAGCACCCCCAAGCTCTTGACCCTGCGCACTGGTATCAGTGGCGCACCGTCAAAAGCCGGCAGAATGATCTCCCCTTCCGGTCCGTCCCGGCCCACGCAAAGGACCTCAGTCTTCGTTGGATTCAGCTTCAGCCCACTCAGCCTGAGCCAGTCAGCCACGGCCTGTAACGCCCGGTCCAAATTTATAGGGACATCGCCAGTCCGGCCTTCCTTCAATAGATAGAGCTGGGTGTCATCAGCGTACTGATGACAACCGAGCCCATACCTCCGCGCAATCTGGGCAAGGGGGCGCATAAAGATGTTAAACAATATCGGGGAGAGAACTGCTCCCTGAGGCACCCCACAGTGCAGAGGGTGTCTCTGAGACAGCTTCCCTCCAACTGCCACCCTTTGTCCCCGATTTTCGAGGAAGGAGGAGAGCCACTGTAAGGCTAGCCCCCGAATTCCTGCGTCGGCGAGGCGGCAGGCCAGCAGCCGGTGGTCGACGATGTCGAACGCCGCCGACAGGTCGAGCAGCAGCAATACTGCCGAGCCACCCCGATCCAGTTGCCGCCGGAGGTCATCTATGAGGGCGACCAAGACTGTTTCCGTCCCATGGCCCGGGCGAAAGCCGGACTGGCATGGGTCCAAGGTGGAAGCGTCCTCCAGAAAGCTCTGCAGCTGCAACGCCACAGCCCTCTCAATAATTTTGCCCAGAAAGGGCAAATTTGAGACCGGCCGATAATGTGCCAATACGGACGGGTCTGATGTAACTTTTTTCAAAAGAGGGCGGACCACTGCCTCTTTCAGGGATGTTGGGAAAACACCCTCCGAAAGGGATCGATTTATGATGTCCCGTATAGGACATTTCAATTCCTCCTGGCAGGCCTTAATTAACCAGGAGGGGCAAGGGTCCAGGTCACAAGTTGTGGGTCGTGCAGTGCCAAGAATTCTGTCGACTTCCTCCAAGCTGAGTGGGTCGAAGCAGTCCAAGGTTAAATCTGAAGACACGCATTGGGCCTCAAGTTCACTTACTGCATCTAAGTTGGCGGGGCAGTCGTGGCGGAGCGATTGGACCTTCTCTGCAAAAAATTTCGCAAAAGCCTCACAGCCTATCTCCAATTCCTTAGCTTTTGGATTGCCCTGTGGCAATGAAGTAAGAATAACATGCATGTTAGGCATGTTATATATTTGAGCCCTAAATAGATTATTTCCCCTCTGAGATAGGGTTGTCAGTTCCAGTGGAGGGTGGAGCTTGTGGAGGGCGGAGCTTGGGGAAGAGGAGGGACTTCAGTGAGGTATAATGCCATGGAATTTACCTTCCAAAGCAGCCATTTTCTCCAGGTGAACTGTGCACTGCTGCCTGGGAATCAGTTATAATCCCAGGAGATCTCCAGCCATCACCTGGAGACTGGCAACCCTACAGTAAGACTCAGCATGTAAAAAAAAAATCTTTGCTGATAAATCTGCCACAATTAATCAGAACTCAAAGAAATGTGCTGTGTGATGTTATCCTGTTCTGAAATATGATCTGCCATTTTATAACTGCACACAGTGGAAACGCATCAACGTGATGCCCATTTTTAAAAACCAAATTTAAAAACTGAGAGCACAACAACAAAACAAATGGTGCTGAAAAGCTCTGTGGTTACATTTCTTTAGCGTAGGGAATTTAAGCCCGTCAGGTCTCTGTGGTCGTACCCAAAGACCTCAGAGAACTAGCAGATTAATCTTCTGGTGTTATATTCAGGGCTTGGGGGGGGGGGGCAGGAATGCACAGGAATGCAGTTCTGGCTGGCTTGACATCAGGGGGTGTGGCCTAATATGTAAATGAGTTCCTGCTGGGCTTTTACCATCCAAAACGTCCTGTGTGAAACAATTGTGCCATCGGGGTGTGTGGCCTAGTATGCAAATGAGTTCCTGCTGGGCTTTTTTCTACAAAAAAAGCCCTGGTTATAGTTGAGCAGTGGGTAAAATGTAGCAGCACAGTGAACTTTATGCAGCAATATTCTGTCTGGCCACGGGAGCCTTGAACATAGAAAAGTTCTTTCTGAGATTGGAAAATCCTTCATCTAGACCAAGGGCAAGTTTAATAAAGCTACTGTTCATAATACAGTTCAGTGGAGATAATGCCCACTTACAGAGCGTACTCTGGCACAGGTACCCAGTACATGACCTCACATTTGAAGCAGGTGGTACGGAGCTATGGCCAATTGTAGCTGCTTGCCACATGAAAATAGACATAGGTGTAGAGCAGGAGTGCCCAGTCTTTTTAACAGGGCTGGCTCACCCACTAAGCAAACTAGGCAGTTGCCTAGGGCGCTGGGAGGGTGGGGGCACCAAATTGGGTTCACCACCCCCTCCCAGTGCCCCTGGCAAGCACCTAGTTTGCCTGCTTCCTCCCCCACCCGCCGCTACCACCACTGCTCCATTTTTCTTCCCTTCGCCTCCCCCCCACGGCTCCACGCCTCCCCCCACTCCCCGCCACCTCCTCCTCCCTCCCGACCCTTTCCCACGCCATCTGGTTTCCAGTGCCGGAACCGGCTCTACCGCCCCCTCCTGCTCACCCGATCACTGGGTCGGTGGGCAAAACTGATCTCCAGATGACAGAGATCAGTAGAACCAATCGGATCCCCGATGGCCAATCAGAAGCCTTGCTAGACAAAAGCATCACTTAGCACTTCCTATTTTCTAAATACACTTGGCAGCAGTGTTCCCTCAAAGCTGAGTTAGTGTGAACTAGCTCACAGTTTTTTAGCCCCCGGCTTACACATTTTTGTCTTAGCTCAGGAAGGATGGTCCCAGAGCAAACAAATTTATGCAGTAGCTCACAACTTTATGGCAGTAGCTCACAAAGTTGAATTTTTGCTCACAAGGCTCCACAGCTTAGAAGGAGCATTGCTTGGCAGGTGCCAGAAATAGGGTCAGCAGGCAACATAGTGCCCATGGACATCATGTTGGACACCCCTGGTTTAGTGGCTTCATATGTGACTGTATATATGTGTGTTTGTGGGTGGATGTTTCATGCCCTATGCATATGTAATGTGCAAAGCACATTTTGTCTTTTTATTGTGCCTCAGGCCACAGTCCTAAGAGCACTTTCATGGGAGTAAACCCAGGGGTGGGTTGGGAAGGGAAAACAGCCCTGGAAAAGGACCCTGCCACCTGGCTTGCCCCAAAACTGCCCCCCACCAAATGAAGGAGGGAGAGGCAGCCATTCTGGGGGCCCTGGAAGCTGGGCAAGGTGCTTCTTGTGCACATATAAATTCAAAGGTGGTCTGATCTCTTTGTGGATTAAATGCCTGCAAAGGGCTTAGGTTGAACTGTGGGATGTTGACAGATTGACTCTGTGCTTGTGGTGGCCAGAGGCTTTGAGCAGATGGTTGCTGCTTCCTTGCAATAACTGGATTCTAAATGGAATTCTGGACTCCTAAAAGCAAGTTCATGGAGGCTAAACTGCTTGACCAAAGGGCTCAGGTTTCAAAACCTGGCTTAGCCACCAATAAACTAGCTGTACTCCTGTTATGCACTTGGGGGCAGGGGAAGAGGCATGTTATCGAGTGGCAGATCCCTAGGAAAAGATGAGTTCCTGCTGGGCTTTTTCTACAAAAAAAAGTCCTGTGTGAAACAATGGTGACATCAGGGGTGTAGCCTAATATGCAAATGAATTCCTGCTGGTGGTTTTCTACAAAAAAGAAGTCCTGGTTATTACCATACCTGAAATCAAACTGTACTCATTTACTTCCCTGAAAAGCAAAGAAAAAAGCTTAGTGGATTAATTCATTGGCAGACATCTCCATGCATGGGAATGAACAAAGGGCACCTCCTCACCAACCATTCAAGAAAAAGCAAAAATATTAAAGGTATATATACACTTTCCTTATATATATGTACGTGTGTATGTAATTCTAGCTACAATAGTCCAAATTCTAATTAAACAGATTAATTTTTAGCCTTACATTAGCGTATATTTAAATTTTTAAAAGTTTTACAAATTGTTAGAGTCATTAAAACCCCTCTTTTTTAGCAACAGATTGTTAAACTTCATTATGATTTTGAGCTTTGCAGAAAATCACACCAAACCAAAACAAGCTGCCCATTCAATTTGAAAAATAAAAAACCAAATAATCCTGCTTTAGGTTTGAAGAATCCCTCAAAAAAGGGGGGGGGGATTCAAAATTAAGTCCCATAATATTGTGCCTGTTAGAGAATAGTCTTATAACCTCTTCTTATAGTTTGAATACAAATGAAGATCCCCTAGTTCGAAAATCAGAATATCCATTCCAAGATGTTATGTCAGATTCATAATATTATGCTCATGTCAAGCCACTGTATGGTAAGAGTTTATATTCTCTTCTTCCTAAAAGCCTTCCAAGTCATAATCCTTGTTGTCGGACTTGCTCTGAGGCTGTAGATTTTAATTGAGTCAACTGAATTTTCCCTTTCATTACTGAGCATTTTTACAAAGAGCTTTGGAGCCAAATCGATGTTATTCTCCCCTTTCTTTGTCTCAGTGAGCTGTAGGTTTCGTTTCTCCTGCATAAGTGCATAAACTACATTCATTTTAAAATCAGGCGAGGCAATCTCAGGCAGTTGTCGTTTCACTTTTGCCCACTTCTCAGGCAGATTTTCTGCTCCTTGATACCTCTGTTCTTGTATATTTTCCATATTTTCCATTTCTTTACAATTCTCCAGGAATTTTCCCATCTGTTCCTTTACCAATTCTGCTAAAAGACCAAGTCCCTGCCTTATAGAGAGTATAGTAGCCATAACATCTTTTGAATTATTCATCTCTTCCCTGCTGTTATAATCAGTATGATAGTAGAAATCAGAGAATAAATTCAGAGTGCCAGGTTGAAAATCCAGAAATCCAGCTTTTCTCATATAAAGTCACATTCCACCTTTGATCAAGCTCTGTATAGTATGTTGGTAGGCCAATTGTCACTTATTTAATTTTAAACCAGATCTATCCACAACTATATACTCAGTCCAATTCCTTTTACTTGAAATAAAGACAACTGTTATAAGCTTGTTCTTTTAATTTTAGAAGCCTCTCTTGTGGGGGAGGGGGGTCTTTTAGCCTCCTCTCCCTCCTTTTGAACAGTCAAATTTAGTTTTATAATAGAACTTTAGTTGATAGGTTACATTCCGGTAGACACAGCTAGTGCCATACAAAATGGCGATTGTCACAGTGAGGCTTCAGGATAGACAAAGAACCAGGCTTCGCCCGCCAACAAAATCCCTGGGAATGTCATTTCCCATGCTGTCAGGGCTCCCCTTCCAGAGGTCCCCTCGGGTATCTGGGCTTCCCAGTCCCCCTCAATCTGCTAAATTCGGGGAGTTCGCAAGAGCTGCGATTCCCCCCACCTTGCTGAGCTGAAGCCGGAACAGGAAACCACCCCGGAACAGGAAACCGCTTTGAGCAGATGATTGCTGCTTTCTTGCAATAACAGGATTCTAAATGGAATTCTGGACTCCTAAAAGCAAGTTCACAGAGGCTAAACTGCTTGACCAAAGGGCTCAGGTATCAAAACCTGGCTTAGCCACTGATAAGCTTGCTGTACTCCTGTTATGTACTTGGGGGCAGGGGAAGAGGCATGTTATCGAGTGGCAGATCCCTAGGAAAAGATGAGTTCCCGCTGGGCTTTTTCTACAAAAAATAAGCCCTGTGTAAAACAATGGTGACATCAGGGGTGTGGTCTAATATGCAAATGAATTCCTGCTGGGGGTTTTCTACAAAAAGAAGTCCTGGTTATTACCATACTTGAAATGAGAGGAATTCAGCCATGACATATTTTTAAAAGATCAATATATATTTACCGCACTCATCTAATTCTTACTGCAAACTTCTGCTTAACCCTGCTCAAAACATCTCTTGCAAGAAATTACATGCATGTGAAGCCGACTTACACTGAGTCCAACCATGAGTCCATCAAGGACAATCTCATCTACTCTGGCAGCGGCTCTGCAAGGTCTCGGGTAGAGGACTTTTGCATCACCTCCAATCTGGTCCTTTTATAACTGGAGACACCAGAGATTGAGCTTGGGCCCTTCTGCATGCAAAGCAGATGCTCTACCACTGAGCCACAGACAAGTTAATTAAAATCTTGAGCCTGCACGCTCTCCATATTTCCATCCTCCTAGTGCCATAAAATGGCTTGGATTAAAAAGGTGTGGGGCAACTTTCATTCGATATAATTTAATTAAACCAATTAATTGCTTATGAAAGAGGATAATTTGCCTTTCCAGGAGCTCAAGGTGCTGAACACAAGATATTAAAAGGAAGGGAAAAAAACAGTTAAAATCATAATAAAAGCAGGAGAAAAACAGCTCGCAAAAAATCCCTGATATGCATTCTGTACACCACCACCACAATATTAGCAGTCTAGAGAATGCCCTTTCAAACAAAAAGATCCTACAATCCTTTCTAAAGGCCACAGCAGAGAGGGCTTGGCACATGCTCGCAGGCAAGCTGTTCCCTAACACCAGTGCAATAACTCAGAAAGCCTGCTTTTCCCTAACACCAGTGCAATAACTGAGAAAGCCTGCTTTTCAGAAGCAGAAAAGAGCATTAACCACGCTGATGGGGCAGCTAGAAGTGACAGCCCTTGGGAGTGACTCGCACATGTCTGTTCCAAGAGAGGCAATCCCTCCATGATATGGACCCCAAGTTGCAAAGAGCTTTAAAGGAGAGAATCAGCACCTTAAACCAAACCTGTAAGAAAGCAGGCAGTAGACATTGCAATACAGGTATAATAGGATCATAGTGGCTTGTTCCTATATAACAAAGTAGGAGTCGAGTGCACCTTTAAGACCAACGAAGTTTTAATCAGAACGTAAGTTTTCATGTGCTGCAAGCACACTTCATCAGACAAAGAATCAGGTACAGTGGACAGAGCTACATTTAGCTGCTAGGCAGTGGTTTAGAATGCAAAATGGTACAAATTTAAGTTCTAATGACAGAATAGTAAAATTAACAAATTGAGCAAACCTTTGATCTGGGTAGCATGAGTATGGGAAAGCAATAAAACAGCAATATGTCAAAATTTTATTTATTTTTATTTTATTTATTTATTTAGAATTTATATCCCGCCCTTCCCACGGGTGGCTCAGGGCGGCTTCCAACAATAGATCCAGCATAAAATTAAGCAATATTTAAACATATAAGGGAATAAACATTTAAAACAGATAAAACAGATAAAACCATAAATATTAATAAATATTCGAAATATATATAAAATGTGAGAATGTCTGTCAATCACTCTTTTATATAAGCCTGGGTGAAAAAGAGGGCATTATTTTCTCAGTTTTTCCATCCAATTCATTTACCTTTTAACATGTAACATACATATAGGGCGTTTTCGCACTGACCTTACTCGGCAGCGACGTCCCTCTTCACCGCGCAGCGTCTGCGCAGATTTCGCACACGTTGCTCCGCAGAACCCGGAAGAGCCGCAAAGTCCCGCGGCTTTTGCGTCGCAAATGTAAACTGGCAAAAAACCAGTTTACATTTGCGACGCAAAAGCCGCGGGACTTTGCGGCTCTTCCGGGTTCTGCGGAGCAACGTGTGCAAAATCCGCGCAGACACTGCGCCGTGAAGAGGGACGTCGCTGCCGAGTAAGGTCAGTGCGAAAACGCTCATAGTTTGCCATTAGAAGAGAAATACATTAAAATATAGTGGAAGATGGGTTTAGTATATGTAATGAGATAAACAGTCAATATTCTTATTTGACTATGTCAATGCAGCTAAAAGGGAAATACATTGGATAGTGATGTTCTTATATATATGTTCAGAGCTTTTTTTGAGCAGAAATGCACAAGAACAGAGTTCCGGCTGGCTTGGCATAAGGGGTGTGGCCTAATATGCAAATAAGTTCCTGCTGTTTTTTTCCTACCAAAACCCCCCTGTGTATGTTCCTATATAAGCAAGAGTTGCAGTCACATTTGGTAACAGCTGAAGCTTCAGAGTTTTCTTCAAGGGCATGTTAATCCAACCTAGGGGTCACGGTAGTATGGATCAGCGTGGCTGTATCTAAAAGGAATGAAGGCAGCAGGAAAAGAGGGAGGCCCCTCATGAGATGGATTGATTCAGTCAAGGAGGCCATGGCTCTCATTTTGGAAGACCTGAGCAAGGCTGTTAATAATGGGATGTTTGTGAGGACATTCATTCAAAGTAGAAAAGAGTAAGAGTCTAGTAGCAGCTTAAGGACCTTCAGGTATCTGGAGAAGTGAGCAGTGACTCAGGAAATCGCACCCCCTGCTTCAGATTTGATTAGTTTTTAAGGTGCTATTGGATTCCTACTCTTTGCTGGTGCTGCAGACAGACGAACATGGCTACTCATCTTGATTAATTCATAAGGTTGCCATACGTTGGAAGCAATGTGACAACGTAATACTCAGCAAAGGGAGTTTATGGACCACTTGTAAATGGGGAAAGGGAAGCCACAACCTGCCTCACAAACAAAAGAGAAGGATCCCAGACGGAGAGCCGGTTTGGTATAGTGGTGAAGTGTGCGGACTCTTATCTGGGAGAACCGGGTTTGATTCCCCACTCCTCCACTTGCACCTGCTAGCATGGCCTTGGGTCAGCCATAGCTCTGGCAGAGGTTGTCCTTGAAAGGGCAGCTGTTGTGAGAGCCCTCTCCAGCCCCACCCACCTCACAGGGTGTTTGTTGTGGGGGAGGAAGGTAAAGGAGATTGTGAGCCGCTCTGAGACTCTTTGGAGTGGAGGGCGGGATATAAATCCAATATCTTCATCATCTTCTTCTTCAGACTTTTGTTTACTTCAATTATGCCCTTTTTGTTTACTTCAATTATGCCCTTTTTGTTTACTTCAATTGGACTTCAATTATATACAATTAGGCCAAGTAGGCGCTGGCCTATGGGTCCCCACACCTTTAGGGGTCCCAGGTCGGCTTCCCCCTCCCAGTTTTCTCCATGCTTGCAGCCCTCCCAGCCTGTACACTGAGCTGTACACTGCAGCCAGCAACTGAGCTGTTCTTTGCCTGACTTGCCTGGTGCAGCTGCTGCTGGCGTTGTCGCCAAGTTTGCTTCTCTCTGTCTCTCCCCCGCAGCTTAGTAAAAGGGGCTTTTAAGAAGGTGCCTGCAGACTGCAGTGGAGGCCATAGGTGGTGGGGTGGGCACTCCAACTCTGAGATAATTTGTAAGCCCCCCCCCCAAGATTTCAACTGCCTAGGGGCTTCCACAGGGTTTAATCCAGCACTGCTGAGTTCAATCCTGGCGGAAGCTGGGTTCAAATAGCCGGCTCAAGGTTGACTCAGCCTTCCATCCTTCCAAGGTCGGTAAAATGAGTACCCATCTTGCTGGGGGTAAATGAGTACCCATCTTGCTGGGGAAGGCAATGGCAAACCACCCCATAAAAAGTCTGCCAAAGAAACGTCATGATGTGAAGTCACCCCATGGGTCAGTAATGACTTGGTGCTTGCACGGGGGACTGCCTTTGCCTGCCTGCCTCTCTCTCTCTCTCTCTCAACAGGGACCCAAAGTGGCTTACACTGTTCTCCTCTCCTCTATTTTATCCTCAGAACAACTCTGTGAGGGAGGTAGGGCTGGGAGCATGTGACCCAGTGAAATTCAATGGCAGAGCAAGGAATTGAAGAAGACATTAGATTTATATCCCACCCTTCACTACCCAAAGTCTCAAAGTGGCTTACAATCTCCTTTCCCTTCTCCTCCCCACAACAGACACCCATGAAGTAGGTGGAGCTGAGAGAGCTCTGACAGAAACTGCTCTTGAGAGGAACAGCACTGTGAGAATTTGTGACTGACTCAAGGTCACATCAGCAGGTGCAAGTGGAGGAGTGGAGAATCAAACCCGGTTCTGCCAGATAAGAGTCTGCACACTTAACCACTACACCAAACTGGCTCTCTTGGAACCTGGGATTCCCCGATCCTCGTCCAACCATTACACCACACTGTCTCTCCAAAGTACATTTAAGTTGTTTGGTGGTGGTAGTGGAACATGCCTTCAAGATGCAGCTGACATGACAACCCCCTAGGGTTATCAAGGCAACAGACTTAGGGGAGTGGCCATGGCTCAATGGTAGAGCATTTGCTTGGCCAGGTTCAAACCCCAGGGGATCTGGCAATCCTAGAGGACCCTCTTGAACATAGGGTTGCCAAGTCCAATTCAAGAAATATCTGGGGACTTTGGGGGTGGAGCCAGATGTTGGGGTAGTGTGGTGTATGTCCCTTTAAGACAGGTAGAGCCAGAAGCAAGGTTGTGATAAGCATAACAATTCTAAAGGGAGTTCTGGCCATCACATTTAAAGGGAACACACACTTTTTAAATGCCTTCCCTCTGTTGGAAATAATGAAGGATAGGGGCACCTTCTTTGGGGGCTCATAGAATTGGACCCCCTGGTCCAATCTTTTTGAAACTTTGAGGGTGTTTTGGGAAGAGGTACCAGATATTATGCTGAAAAGCTGGTGCCTCTACTTCAAAAGGCAGCCCCGTCAGAGCCCCAGATACCTGAAGATAAATTCTCCATTAAACCCTATGGGAATTGGTCTCCACAGGGAACAATGGAGTATGCAGCAGGCATCTCCCTCCCCTCCCCCTGCTTGACCCTAAAGCAGGGGAGGGCCTCCAAACCAGGGGAATCCCCTGCCCCCACCTGGGGATTGACAGCCCTCCATGAACAGCACACAGGGGGAAGGGGGGGGGAGAGTGAAAAATTCCCACTGCCACCAATGGAAGTGACCATTCAGAATCAGGAACACACCATGGGGTAAAAACCATCGTGTACAATGCCTGAGTCAGCTCTCTGTCCCAGAGAACAATTATGACTGTAACAGAATAAATCTGCCAACTTGGCTGCCAACAGACCCAAGGATATTCTTGAAGTCCGTCAAAGCCACTAATCCCTGGGGGAAGATTACCTCAGTTGATTCACCCCCTCCCCCAAAATGGTCTAATGTCATGGTGAGATCTACTTTTAAATTTTATTCATATACCCTTCCATTTGCACAACTTGGTAAGTTATGAATAACAATTGATTACCACAGTATAAAAATTAATTTCATTGTTCCATAAATTAACTTACTTGCTTTTGTAATTAGCATAAGCCTCCGTGCTTGTTACAGTTCTAATAAATACTCTGAATAATGACCATTTATTTGACAGTACTTGGCTGTATTTTATTTTTATTTATCACACGTAGACCCATTCTCTCCTCCAGAGAGCTCCCAGCAGCTAACTCTTGGACGGCCTACCATCCAAGCAGTTTACCAAGCCAAAACTGCTTAGCAGATTGCCAAATTACACATGACCTTGAAGACCTGTGATTGGACATAATTTAGTAAGAAAAAAACCCAACCAAATAGGAAGAGAGCGACATGGATCAAGGCCATGGCATTGGGGAAGGGAAGAGTCAGCTCTTCTCTCCCACAGCATTTCCCTGATCAAAAATGACACCACAGGATTCACTGTGCCATAGGGTTCCCAATCCCCAGTTGAGGGCAGGGGATCTCCTGGTTTGGAGGCCCTCCTCCTGCTTCAGGGTCATCGGGAAGGGAAGGGAATGTCTGCTGGGCACTCCATTATACTCTATGGAGACCAATACCCATAGAGTATAATGGAGAATTGATCTGTGGGTATATGGGGTTCTGAAGAGGATGTTTCTTGAGATAGTGGCACCAGATTTTCAGCATAACATCTGGTGCCTCTCTTCAACCCCCCCCCCCCCCCAAGTTGCAAAAAGATTAGACCAGGAGGTCCAATTCTATGAGACCCCAAAGAAGGTGCCCTTATCCTTCATTATTCCAAATGGGGAGAAGGTATTTAAAAGGTGTGCGGTCCTTTAAATGTGTTTGGACAGAACTCCCTTCAGAGTCCCATCATGCTTGCCACACCATTGCTCCCAGCTCCGCCCCTGTTTCCTGACTCCACCCCCCAAAGTCCCCAGATATTCTTGAGTTTGACTTGGCAATCCTATTGTGCCATGTACCTTCAGACCACACTCCCAGCAATACTTGATGAGTCGACTGACTAAATATATTTATTTTACCAACTGAATAATCACTTCAATTTGAATAATATTATAGGGATGCCAGCCTCCAGGTGGAACCTGGGGATCCCCTGGAATTACATCTTAGCTCCAAACTACAGAGATGGGTTCCCCATGAGAAATTGGAGGCTTTGGAGGGTGGACTCAATGGCATTGCACCCCACTGAGGTCCCTGTCCTCCCCTGGCTCCATCTCCAGATGTCCAGGAGTTTCCCAGCCTGGAGCTGGTAACCCTAACCCACCTATCCCCCGCCGGTGACTAGGGGGGACCTGGCAACTCTGCAGATAATAGAGTCCTGACCTGGATGGCCCAGGAGAGCCTGATATCTTCAGATCTCAAATGTTAAGCAGGGCCAGCCTTGGTTAGTAATTGGATGGGAATGTGGAATTCACTGCCAGAGGATGTACTGATGGCCACAGGAATATAAACAGCTTTAAAAGGGGATTAGGTAGATTCACAGAAGAAAATTCTATCAATGGCCACTAACCATGGTGACTGAGGGGAACCTCCACATTCAGAGAACATAAGAACATAAGAACATAAGAGAAGCCATGTTAGATCAGGCCAATGGCCCATCCAGTCCAACATTCTGTGTCACACAGCGGCCAAATATACACACACACACACACTGTGGCTAATAGCCACTGATGGACCTCTGCTCCATATTTTTATCTAACCCCTTCTTGAAGGTGGCTATGCTTGTGGACGCCACCACCTCCTGTGGCAGTGAATTCCACATGTTAATCACCCTTTGGGTGAAGAAGTACTTCCTTTTATCCGTTTTAACCTGTCTGCTCAGCAATTTCATCGAATGCCCACGAGTTCTTGTATTGTGAGAAAGGGAGAAAAGTACTTCTTTCTCTACTTTCTCCATCCCATGCATTATCTTGTAAACTTCTATCATGTCACCCCTCAGTCGACGTTTCTCCAAGCTAAAGAGCCCTAAGCGTTTCAACCTTTCTTCATAGGGAAGGTGTTCCAGCCCTTTAATCATTTTAGTTGCCCTTTTCTGAACTTTCTCCAATGCTATAATATCCTTTTTGAGGTGCGGCGACCAGAACTGCACACAGTACTCCAAATGAGACCGCACCATCGATTTATACAGAGGCATTATGATACTGGCTGATTTGTTTTCAATTCCCTTCCTAATAATTCCCAGCATGGCGTTGGCCTTTTTTATTGCAAACGCACACTGTCTTGACATTTTCAGTGAATTATCTACCATGACCCCAAGATCTCTCTCTTGGTCTGTCTCTGCCAGTTCACACCCCATCAACTTGTATTTGTAGCTGGGATTCTTGGCCCCAATGTGCATTACTTTGCACTTGGCCACATTGAACCGCATCTGCCACGTTGACGCCCACTCACCCAGCCTCAACAGATCCCTTTGGAGTTCCTCACAATCCTCTCTGGTTCTCACCACCCTGAACAATTTAGTGTCATCCGCAAATTTGGCCACTTCACTGCTCACTCCCAACTCTAAATCATTTATGAACAAGTTAAAGAGGATGGGACCCAGTACCGAGCCCTGCGGCACCCCACTGCTTACCGTCCTCCACTGCGAAGACTGCCCATTTATACTCACTCTCTGCTTCCTATTACTCAGCCAGTTTTTGATCCACAAGAGGACCTGTCCTTTTACTCCATGACTCTCAAGCTTTCTAAGGAGCCTTTGATGAGGAACTTTATCAAAAGCTTTCTGGAAGTCAAGGTAAACAACATCTATCGGGTCTCCTTTGTCCACATGTTTGTTCACCCCCTCAAAGAAATGTAACAGGTTAGTGAGGCAAGATCTTCCCTTGCAGAACCCATGCTGAGTCTTCCTCAATAACCCGTGTTCATCAATGTGCCTACTCATTCTGTCCTTGATAATGGTTTCTACCAACTTTCCCGGTATTGAAGTCAGACTGACTGGCCTGTAATTTCCCGGATCTCCTCTGGAACCCTTTTTAAAGATGGGGGTGACATTTGCTACCTTCCAGTCCTCAGGAACGGAGGCAGATTTCAATGAAAGATTACAGATTTTTGTTAGAAGATCCACAAGTTCAACTTTGAGTTCTTTCAGAACTCTCGGATGTATGCCATCCGGACCCGGTGACTTATTAGTTTTTAATTTGTCTATCAGTTGTAGGACCTCCTCTTTTGTCACCTCAATCTGACTCAGGTCTTTCAACACCCCTTCCAATATTAGTGGTTCTGGGGCGGGCAAACACTTCTCATCTTCCACGGTGAAGACGGAGGCAAAAAATGCGTTCAGCTTCTCAGCCATTTCCCCATCCTCCTTCAGTAATCCTTTTACCCCATGGTCATCCAAGGGCCCCACTGCTTCCCTGGCTGGTTTCCTACTTCTAATATATTTGAAGAAATTTTTATTGTTGGTCTTTATGTTTTTTGCAATATGCTCCTCATAGTCCCTTTTTGCCTGCCTGATCACAGTCTTGCATTTGATTTGCCACTGCCTGTGTTCCCTTTTATTAATCTCACTTGGACTGGTTTTCCACCGCTTAAAGGAGTCCTTCTTACCTTTTACAGCTTCCATTACTTTGTTTGTTAACCATGCTGGCCTCTTCTTATACCTGTTTGTGCCTTTCCTAACTTGTGGTATGTATTTTATCTGAGCTTCTAGGATTATAGTTTTAAATAGTCTCCAAGCTTCCCCAAGGGTTTTGACCGTATTTACCTTTCCTTTCAGTTTCCTCCTCACAGAGGTACTAAGCCTCCGAATCCCAGAGCCAGGAGGATCATCTGGAGAAGATCCTGGCCTCTATGTTCTGATTTTGGCCATCCAGAGACCAACTGTGTTTGGCCACTGTGTGAGAGATAGGGTTGCCAAGTCCCTCCGTTGCTGTGGTGGGGGACTTGTTCTTTGTGTGCGCTTCATGTACGCAATACGATGATGTCACCCGAAAGTGACATCATTGCATTGAGGGATATCACGTGGGGACGCTCTAGGACTCGTGCTAAAAACTCTATGATACCATAGAGATTTACCACAATTCTTAGAGCACCACACCGGAAATGCTCTAGGATTTGCGCTAAAACTCTATGTTACTATAGAGTTTTTAGTGCAAGTTCTAGAACGTCCCCAATGTAATGGCATCACTTCCGGGTGACGGCATCATGCCGGGGATGGTGCATGCCAATGGGGCTGTTCAGGGGTGGGGATCCCCCGGTGACCTGCTCTCTGCCAGCGGGTTGAGGCCCTCCCAGGTGGGGGATCCCTCACCCCTGGCAGGAGTTTGGCAGCCTTAGTGAGAGAAGATGCTGGACTAGATGGACCACTGGTCTGATCCAGCAGGACTCTTCTTATGTTCTTATGAAGGTCTAAGCCTCTCTGCCCTGTTGTTGGTCCTCCAGAGGAACTGCCTGGCCACTGTATGAGACAGGGTACTGGACCAGATGGACCATTGGTCTGATCCAGCGGAGCTCTTATGTTCTTATGGGAGACCGCCAAGGGAGGGAGGCAATGGCAAACTATTTCTGATTAGCTCTTGCCTTGAAAACAGAAATATTAATTGGGCACTATGGTTGGAGGTGGGAGAGAGATGCAAACAGAAAGACACAGAGGAGGTATAAAAATCAGCAATAAAAATAAGGGAAGCGATGGCGTACCTGAAAGAATTTCTGGAAGCTGAAGTTATGATCATTGAATTCCCATTTTGAAATACAGTATTAACATGAAAGAGGGTGAATTTCTTAGCAAGCAGCTTGAAATTTTTACTTTTGTTATGTATAACAGCTGCAGAGTGCTAGACCTCTGGTCACTTCCTGTCTTTTCACACATTTTCATGCTGAAAACCCCAAACATAATGAGAGGCAGCTAGAATAAATACAGATGTCCCAGACCTTTTTCATTGGCACTGGCTCTTCATGTCTGAGCTTCTGAGTTGAGGTTCTTTTAACTACCATCTGACACTGACTATCTGCTCTGAAAATTCATAGGAACCATAATCATGTGCATCAGCACATTTTTGCCATCTGCACTGCCTTCTTTTCAATTTACTAGTTGTGGGTGGGTGTACACGCACACGGAAATCTCATTACTTGGGCATCACAGCTGCTGCAGGCTCTTGAGCCCACAGAGGGTCAGAATAGGACAGGTGTAGATTTGTGGTGCAATCCTGCACAGGGGATTGCATTGGATCGAGGCGGTGTGGCAGTGCTGATGTTATTAGATCTGTCGGCTGCATTTGACACAGTCGACCATCGGCTGCTGATCCACCGCCTCGCCGACATAGGGGTTAGGGGGTTGGCCTTACAATGGCTTTCCTCCTTCCTCATGGGTCGGGGACAAAGGGTGGCAATTGGGGGTGAACGATCCCAGAGGCGCACACTAGACTGTGGGGTGCCCCAGGGAGCAGTTCTCTCCCCGATGTTATTTAACATCTATATGCGCCCTCTTGCCCAGATTGTCCGGAGGTTTGGGCTGGGTTGCCATCAATATGCAGATGACACCCAGCTCTATCTGCTAATGGACGGCCGGCCCGCCTCTGCCCCGGGGAGCCTGGATCAGGCCCTACAGGCTGTTGCAACATGGCTTAGGCTGAGTGGGCTGAAGCTGAACCCAGCGAAGACAGAGGTTCTCTGTGTGGGTCGTGGCGCTCTGGGGAGGGAAATATCTCTCCCGACCTTTGACGGTGCGCCGCTGAAGGCGGCGCAGCGGGTAAAGAGCTTGGGTGTTTTACTGGAGCCTTCATTATCAATGGAGGCCCAGATAACAGCCACTGCCAAGTCAGCATTCTTTCATCTGAAGCGGGCGAGGCAGTTGGCCCCTTTCCTAGAGCGCCGGGACCTAGCAACGGTGATCCATGCGACGGTCACCTCAAGATTGGACTACTGTAACGCCCTCTACATGGGGCTGCCTCTGTGCCGGACCCGGAGATTGCAGCTAGTGCAGAACGCGGCGGCCAGGCTGCTGCTTGGCCTCCCAAGATGGGAGCATATACGGCCGGGGCTGCGCGAACTGCACTGGCTGCCGATTGTATACCGGGTCCAGTACAAAGTGCTGGTGATTACCTTTAAAGCCCTATATGGCCGAAGACCGGCCTACCTGAGGGACCATCTCTCCCCGTATGAGCCCCAGAGAGCACTGAGGTCAGTAGGTAAAAACAGATTGACCACCCCTGGGCCAAAAGAAGTTAAACTTCGGACTACCTATGCACGGGCCTTCTCTACCGCGGCCCCTTCCTTGTGGAATCAACTCCCAGAGGAGGTGCGGGCCCTGCGGAACCTTGATCAGTTCCGCAGGGCCTGCAAGACCACCCTTTTCAAACAGGCATTCATGAACGGCTGACCAAGTCCACAGAGAAACATCAAAATGGTCCAGTCTGGAGATCCGCCATCATTCACAAACTGACAGGCATAGCGTCGACTAATAACGGTACTGTCAGATCTAACTTAATGTTTTTAGATTTAGTAACTGTTTTAACTAATGTATTAATCGGTTTGGGGCTAATTTAATGTTTTGTTAAATGTATTGTTGTTTTGCTGTTGTTAGCCGCCCTGAGCCTGCGTGGCGGGGGAGGGCGGGATATAAATAAAATTTTACTTTACTTTACTTTACTTTACATTGCTAATGTGTGATCCCAGCTTTAGCCCAAAGAAGGAATGCTGGGAGGTCAGCCACCCCAGAAAAGAAACCTCTTAATTGCAGTAGGTAGAACGGATCCAATGGTATTGCCCTGACTCTAAGGACTTCCCAATCATGCTGTTTTACTGCTTTGAGAATGTAAGGCCCCTGCCCCTACTTACAGACTGCCAGCTGCATCCCTCTCCCACCACCCCCACCTTCATTTTAGGTTGGAATCAGATGTCTAGGGTTGCCAATCCCCAGGTGGGGGCAGGGGATCCACCGGTCTGCTGCAATACATGTATTGCACCTTTGTGTGCATGTGAATGTTTATATATAGGAAAGCACTTTGTTGATATTCTTATAATATACAATATTTTGCAGTATTCGGCCATTAGCTTTTGCTTTTGGGTTTCAGCCCCCAGGTCCCAGTGGGGATTCACCCACTTTTGGGGGCTTTGGCCCATCGCCGTCCAGCTGGCTAGTGGGAGAAACCCAGCCCCCAAACACTGATCTTGTCATGCGATGTCCCACCCACCCCCAGAACACCCCCAATTCCCCCATCATGACAGAGAGGGGACCTGGCAACCCTAGAACAGTATCATGAGATTCTGCATCTCAGATTCATGAGATCCCTCTGCTTTCACATAGGAATGGTTTCCTGTTATGCTCTCATTGCGCAGAGGCACTCACGACAACAGTGAAGGCATCACATGGGGGGACTCTCCATGTTATCTCTTAATGCCTGCCACTCTCCCACCCCTCTGCCACTGAAGTTGTTTTGGCTGGCAAATTTGTAGTAAGTCTATCACTATAGTGATTATATTATAGTGCTATAACTGCAGTGTTGGCAAATCAGCAGTAAGTATATTGCTGTAGTATAATGATGCTATAGTGCCATACCTCTTACTGATTTTTTTTTTAATTAAGTCAGCAAAAAGCACACCAGTGATGAGGAGAAGTGGTGGGCACAAGACGTGGCTCTAGGTATGGGCAAGCTAAGTGTGAAAATCTATAGGCAGAGCCAGTTTGGTGTGGTGGTTTATTTATTTTATTTATTTATTTAAATTAGACTTTTATCCCGCCCTCTCCGCAAGCGGACTCAGGGCGACTCACAACAGTCATTTACATGATTTAAAACAATAAGTCAATAAAATCTATAAAACATTAATACAATTAAAATTTAAAAACTATTCCACGGTGCTGTACCTTTACTATGTTGGTGGTTCTGCTTTTCAGATGGTTGGTCACCGGAAACTCTAGCTGATGTCAGGTGGCAGCTCTCTCTCAGTTTAAGCATCGAAGGCCTGTCGAAACAACTCAGTCTTACAGGCCCTGAGGAATGTAGGAAGGTCCCACAGGGCCCTTATGGCCTCCGGGAGAGCATTCCATAACTCTGGTGCTGCCACCGAGAAGGCCCTGGCTCGTGTCAAATGCAACGTGGCCTCCTTTGGTCCAGGGGTGGACAGCAGTTTTTTTGTCCCTGAACGCAGTGCTCTCTAGGGGATATATGGGGAAAGGCGGTCCCGCAGATAAACAGGTCCCTGACCATAAAGGGCTTTAAAGATCAATCCCAATACCTTGAAACGGACTCGGAACACAATAGGTAGTCAATGCAGCTCTTTCAGCACTGGCTGAATGTGCTCCCATCAAGGGAGCCTCATTAACAGCCGTACCGCAGCGTTCTGCACTAACTGTAGTTTCCGAATAAGCGTCAAAGGTAGCCCCATGTAGAGAACATTACAGTGATCTATTCTTGAGGTGACTGTAGCATGGATCACCATTGCTAAGTCATTGTGCTCCAGAAAAGGAACCAGCTGCCGCACCCGCCGAAGATGAAAAAAGGCGGATCTAATAGTGGCTGCTACCTGGGCCTCCATTGTAAGGGAGGACTCAAGGAGCACACCCAAGCTCTTGACCTTAGGGGCCGGTATCAATGGCACCCCGTCTAGAGCCGGCAGCTGGACCCTTCCCCTTGGACCACCCTGGCTCAGATAGAGAACCTCTGTTTTCATCAGATTCCATTTCAGCCGACTCAGCCTGAGTCACGATGCTACAGCTTGAAGAGCCAGGTCCAGATTTTCCGGGGTACAGTCGGACTGGCCACCCATCAATAGATAGAGCTGGGTGTTGTCTGTGTATTGGTGACAACCCAGTCCATACCTCCTGACAATCTGGGCAAGGGGGCGCATATAGATGTTAAATAACATCGGGGACAGAACCGCACCCTGAGGCACACCACATGTGAGTGAGTGCCTCTGGGATGACTCCTCCCCTATCACCACACTTTGTCCCCGATCTTGGAGAAAGGAGGTCAACCACTGTAAGGCAGACCCCTGAATCCCCACGTCGGCAAGGCGGCCAGTCAGTAGCTGATGATCAACCATATCAAAAGCGGCTGACAGGTCCAATAATAGCAGTACCGCTGAGCTGCCCCGATCCAGATGTCGCAGAAGGTCATCCATGAGAGCGACCAGAACCGTCTCCGTCCCGTGACCTGGTCGAAAGCCGGACTGGAATGGATCCAGTGCAGAAGTGTCCTCTAGGAATCCCTGTAGCTGAATTGCCACTGCCTGCTCTATAACCTTACCCCAAAAGGGAAGGTTTGATACCGGCCGATAGTTCGCCAATACGGCCGGATCTGCGATGGTTTTTTCAAGAGGGGACGGACCACAGCCTCTTTAAGGGGCGTGGGAAAGATCCCTTCTATCGGGGATCTATTGATGAAACCTTTCAGTGGTTCACATCGCATCGCCTGACTAGCTTTTATAAGCCAGGATGGGCACGGATCCAACCTACAAGTCGTAGGGCGTACAGCTAAAAGGATCCTGTGGACTTCCTCCAGGCTGAGTGGACTGAAGGAATCCAGAACTGGACCAGAAAACGTGCTCGGTGCCCCAAGTTTTTTCACTGTATTAAGAGTGGCAGACTCTAATCTGGAGAACTGGATTTGATTCCCCACTTCTTCTCGACATAAAGCCAGCTGGATGACCTTGGGCCGGTCAAAGTTATCTCAGAACTTCACAAGGTGTCTGTTGTGGGGAGAGGAAGGGAAGGTGATAGCAATCTGCTCCGAGATTTCTTTGGGTAGTGAAGGGTGGGGTATAAAATCTCCTCGTCCTTTCTTCTTCTTCTTCTTCTTCTTCTTCTTCTTCTTCTTCTTCTTCTTCTTCTTCTTCTTCTTCTTCTTCTTCTTCTTCTTCTTCCTTCCCATCCACATGGATCTCACCAGGGCTTTTTATGAGCAGGAGCACACAGTTGGCTTGACATCAGGGGGTGTGGCCTAATATGCAAATGAGTCCCTGATTAGCTTTTTCTACCAAAAAAAGCCCTGGATCTCTCACCTGCTTTGAGAAGCATCTTTCTGGATAGATCATACCAAAGCAGGTTTGTGGGGGAAAATACATCCAAGCCATGGAAAACCTATAAGAGGGACGTGTCCCAAACCCTGCTGCCATTTAAGTGGGGACATGGAGCAAAGCGTCCATGCAGAAGCAACTACAGTCAGGACAGGAACTCCTTGAAAGCTACTCACGTGACAGTGGCCTGGAGGAAATGCTAAGATAGATGTTGGTTTGTGGAGTGGGGGAGGCATAATGAGAAAATTCAATGACAGTTGCTGGCAAAAAAAAGGGAAATCGAACCTGGGCCAAAACTGTAGAACTGGCAACAGATATGGAAGCAACAAAGAGATACTTTATAGGAGCTCCATTTACCAATTACAGAAACCCAGATGGAGTCCATAAAAGAAAATAATGAAGCCCATAACACAAAAAGTATCAGGCCGTAAAAGGGTATTTCCAGGGCTTTTTTTGAGCAGGAATGCACAGAAACACTGTTCTGGCTGGCTTGGCAGCAGGGGATGTGGCCTAATATGCAAATGAGTTCCTGCTAGGCCTTTTCTACAACAAAAGCCCTGTGTGAAACAATGGTAATGTCACGGGGTGTGGCTTAATATGCAAAAAAAGCCCTAGGCATTTTTAAACTGGAGCAAGACTTTTCTGTTCCTTTCATATTCTGCACAGTGTAATTCTAGCAATAAATAGTCTGTTTTGTTAGGCTGCAAATTAAGCGAGTAGGAGATTTATTCCTATATAAAAACATGTTGCCTTTCTTGCAGCCTTTCTAGTCTTTTCAACCAGCACTAGTAGAGTACTCCTGTTCCTGTGCAATGGGCAGGGGTAGTTTTGCTTCAGGGGCCATAGATGAGCTGTACTGTGGGGATGCCCAGTCACCGGGCTGCTGCTTTTAACATGGTAAGTGTGCGTTTCATTTTTAAATAGTGGGCACTCTGTAAAGGAGAGGGAATTAGTGTTACCAACCTGCAGGTGGAGTTTGGACTGCTCCCAAAATTACAAGGGATCGCCAGTCTACAGAGATCAGTTCCCTTGGAGGACATGGTAGCTTCAGAGGGCATATTCTAATCTACAACATCGCTTTCCCACTGGGTTCCCTTCATTCTACCCATGCACTGCCCCCCAAATCCCCATCAACTTCTCAAGCCAGAAATGGCAACCCTAGGAATTCCTGAAACACTGGGGCATAGAATCATAGAGTTGGAAGGGACCTCCAAGGTCATCTAGTCCAACCCCCTACACGATGCAGGAAATTCAAATACCTCCCCTACACACATGGCTGCAAAAACACCAGATATGTCCAAGTAGTTTTTCACCTCTGTTAAAAGTAGGGTTGCCAGGTTAGGAAATACCTGGAGATTTTGGGGGTGGAGTCTAAGGAGGGTAGGGTTTGGGGAAGGGAGGAACTTCAATATATTATAATGCTATAGAATTCACCCTCTAAAGCAGCCATTTTTTCCAGGATAACTGATCTCTGTTGCCTGGAGATGAGTTGTAATCCCAGGAGATCTCCAGCTATTACCTGCAGGGTAGCAGCCCTGCATCTTATACTACTACTGCTGCTCTGTTTGTGTCCTGTCTTCCTGCAGTGACTCGAGGCAGTTAAGAAATGCCAGATAAGCAGGAAATAGAATTAAAAACTAGAAACAGCAATCCGTATCAGCCTGACAGCAGTAATTCATTTCCACCTAGCTGATTTCCTCAAGATTAGTCACTCACACCAAAAAGCCTCAGCTAAGAGCCTTCTGAACAAATTAAAAAATATATATTTTAAATTATTATTTTGAGGGGGAGACAGCTATACAAAAAAGAAACCAAACCGACAATTAAACACACATTAAAATTCATAATCACAACATATTCAGTGGAAATAATACATTTTGATTCATAACCCAATTTCTTCTGTCAGAATTAAAAAAAAAAAAAAGTGTCTAGCTTGTTAAGAGTACCTGTTTATGCATATATAAAAACGTCATGCCCTATTCATTTTAAAACTTTCTTCCTGCTGTTGAAATTGTGTTTATATTTCTGGATTTCAATGGCTTCTCTGTGTAATCTAACATGGTAATTGGATGCGTTGTCCAGCATCACATTGTCTTGGAATAAGTTACTGTGTCCTGTTTGAGTTAGGCTATGTTCAGCCACTGCTGATTTTTTCAGGTTGGCCAAGTCTAGAGTGTCTTTCATGTTTTTTTATTCTTGTCTGGATGCTTCGTTGTGTGCTCCCAATGTAAACTTGTCCACAACTGCAGGGTATGCGGTATACTCCTGCAGAAGTGAGGGGGTCTCTTCCGTCTTTTGCAGTCCAGAAAAACACCAAATGCCCTACATCTTACAACAGCACTACAGATAAGATTAGAATTTCAACAGCCAATACATATACAAAAGGACCCCCCTCAGGTAAGCTCCTCCATTAGCATGTCACAGCCCAGGAAGCTCCTACAAGATAATGACTCAGTTCTACCCCACCTGCCTGAGTAGATATAAATTGCATGCCTACCAACTTCTTCTCAATTTTGACCCAGAAAGAACTCCTGTTTTCTGGGTTACACCTCTGAGGATGCCAGTCACAGTTGCTGGCGAAACGTCTGGTCACACAATGCCAAGAAAATTGCCCAGAAAATTGACAAGTTCCTCCCAGTGCTCCCTTGGACAGCCAGCATCACTACCTATTGGCTAAAAAGGTAAAGGTAGTCCCCTGTGCAAGCACCAGTCATTTCCGACTCTGGGGTGACGTTGCTTTCACAACGTTTTCACAGCAGACTTTTTACGGGGTGGTTTACCATTTCCTTCCCCAGTCATCTACACTTCTCCCCCAGCAAGCTGGGTACACATTTTACTGACCTCAGAAGGATGGAAGGCTGAGTCAACCTCCAGCCAGCTACCTGAACCCAGCTTCTGTCAGGATCAAACTCAGGTCGTGAGCAGAGCTTAGGACTGCAGTACTACAGCTTTACCACTCTGCGCCACGGGGCTCTTACCTATGGGCTACCCGCTACTAATTTCCTCTTTAGGCATACTGAAAGCTACCCTAGAGTAACTTGATCTGTAGCTTTTAGTGAGTCAAGAAAGGTTGTTTTAGGTTAACTATTGAGCATTAGCAGAGGTCAGTCTCCAACTTTGCTGAACCTCTGGTCACTTTTGGGATATGGAGAAAAAGTGGTGAGTGGGCAGGGAGAAAATTTAGCGAGTGCCACCACAAAATGTCTGTCAGTGAGCAGGGCCAATTACTGAATGCTAAGAGGTTCCACAAAATGCTGGAATGTTCCAAACCAAACAGCCTCCTAAGAACATAAGAGAAGTTGGATCAGGCCAGTGGCCCATCCAGTCCAACACTCTGTGTCACACAGCGGCCAAAAAAATTATACACACACACACACATTTTTCAGGTTACAAAGGACAGAAGCAGATAGTCCCTGCCGATGCAAAGACTGTGCCTCTTCTGAAGCACTTCCTTTGCCAGGTAGAGGGAAGCTGGAATCTGCTTTTTGCTTTGGGACAGAGGAGCTGTTTGGTTTCAGATTCCAAAGAAAGGGGAATAACGTTCCGCTCCTTGACGTTCCTTGACATAATTTGATGTTCTGCTCCTTGCTGTGATTCTTCAGTTTTGTATTAATTATGTATTTTCTATGATCCTTAAAAAGTTAAGGATTCTTATGTTCTAACTGAGCAATACTCCCTCTAAGCTGTGGAGTCTTGTGAGCAAAAATTCTTCTTTGTAAACTAGTGGAATTAAAGTTGTGAGCTATTGCATAAATTAGTTTGCTCTGGGGCCATTTTTCCTGAGCTATCGCAGGAGTTTTCTTTGAAAGGGCAGCTGCTGTGAGAGCCCTCTCAGCCCCACCCACTTGACAGGGTGTCTGTTGTGGGGGGAAAGATATAGGAGATTGTAAGCCGCTCTGAGTCTCTGATTCAGACAGAAGGGTGGGGTATAAATCTGCAATTCTTCTTTTTCTTCTTCCAAGACAAAAATGCGTGAGCTGGAGGCTAAAAAACTGTGAGCTAGCTCACACTAACTGAGCTTAGAGGGATCACTGGTTCTAAGTAATTGTAGTGGTGTTTAGTTACTGTAAGAGAGTTTCTGAGACATAATGGCATGGAGGCGAGGTCTTTTTTCTCTTGCCACCTGGAGGTTGGCAACCCTGTGAGAGTAAGGAAAACTCCTGTGGTGTTTGAGGGGATAAGAGTTGTATCCTGCAGTTCATCAGCATATGGTGCTGACATTCCTGGATCTTTCCCATGCTCCCCTTCACCCAGAAGCCCTTTCTGACCCCAGTCATGGGACCCACGCTCTCAAAAAGCCATAGAGGTTGAGAGACTACAACTGGCCAGGGGACGAAATCACCCTCTCTCTCTTCCATCAGTGTGCTGGCAGAAGAATAGGGTTGCCAAGCAACAGGAGGGGGGCTGAACATCTCCCAGAATTACAACTGATCTCCGGAGGATATTAATCTCTTAATTACTTATCAGTTATTTATTTAAAACATTTATTCCACTTCTGGAAAAAAAAGGCCACTTTGGAAGGCGCACAGTATGGCATTATACCCTGCTGAGGTCCCTCACTTCCCTAAACCCTGCTCACCAAGGTTCCATCCTCAAATCTCCAGGTATTCCCCAACGCAGGGGGTGGTTTATCGAGGGTTGCCAGCTGCCAAGGGCTGCTATTCTTGCTATTGCAATTGGTCTCCAGGCAACAGAGATCAGCTCACCTGGAGAAAATGGTATCTTTGGAAGCTGGACTCCATGGCACCATATCCCATTGGTCCCTCCCCTTCCCAAAGCCTGCTCTCCTCAGCTGGGGTGGAATTCTAGCAAGAGCTCCTTTGCATATTAGGCCACACACCCCTGATGTAGCCAATCCTCCAAGAGCTTACAAAAAAGAGCCTTGTAAGCTCTTGGAGAATTGGCTACATCAAGGGTGTGTGGCCTAATATGCAAAGGAGCTCCACCCCTGCTCCTCAGGCTCCTCCCCCAAAATCCCAGGTATTTTCTAACTCATAACTGGTAACCCTAGGTTTATATTCTTTCCTCCCCCCACTGCAGTCTCCTGACTTCCATGACTATTATTACACCTTGTGAACATTATGACCCCAGGAATAAACTTTCTCAGGGTCAGAAAGGGCTGCTGGGGGTGGACATGGGAAAGATCCTCAACCCTTCCATCCGCAGATCTCGGGATCAGGCCCTGTTCTCTTCCAAACCCATTAAACGGTTGCAGGATTATAGTCTTAAAATATTATGACAGCAGCAGATCCCAGAGAGTGGAAGAAATCAAGCCACTGCCTATACGAGACAGTTCTCATTACTCAAAGTGAACAGAAAAAAGTGACAGCAAGGAAGGAGAAGATTGCTCTGTCAACTTCCATACATCATGGGTTTTTTTTCTCTCCCACACTTTCCCCAAGGAGCTCAGGGGTTATGTATGCAGTTCTGCTTTCCTCTACTTCATCTTCACACCAACCCTGTAAGGAAGGTCATGCTGAGAGAAAAAAAGTGAACGTCTCAAGGCCACCCAAGGAACTTGATGTGAACTAAATTGAAAGATGTCTGCGTAGCCTCAACCTTCTTAGCCTCCACCCTGTTTTCATTCTGGTGGAACTTGCTCCCATGTAGGGTTACCAGGTCTATGTTAGAAAATACTTGGCGATTTTGGGGGTGGATCCAGGAGAGGGCATGGTATGGGGAGGGGAGGGGCCTCAACGTGGTACAATGCGATAGAGTCCACCCTTCAAAGCAACTGTTTTCTCCAGGGAAGCTGATCTCTGCCAACTGGAGATCAGTTGTCAAAGTGGGAGATCTTCAGGCCCCACCTGAAGGCTGACAACTTACTCCCATGTGAGATCAGGGCCCTGTGGAATCTGTTACAGTTCTGCAGGGCCTATAAAACAGAGCTGTTCTGCCTAGGCTTCCCAACCCTCCCGCCCTGGCGGGGGACCCCAGGATTTCCAGCCTCTTCCCCCGCTCCCCAAAAAAACGGAAGTGGGGGGAGGGGGGAAACGGTGCCAAGGAGCGTGGCGAGCTGCCCCATCCCGGAGCAGGTGACGCCGCTGCGCGGCTGCCACCTCTTCTCTGCTTCACTGAGCCCATCTCGGAGGAGCAGCTAAGATGAAGCGGAGAAGAGGTGGCAACAGCGCAGCGGCATCGCCCGTTCTGCCTCTGAGGTAAAATCAGAGAAGGGGAGGGTGGAGGCAGGCCAGGAGCGTGGCGAGCTGCGAATCTGGGTCCTTCTAGGACCCGGACTCGCGGCTCGCCACGCTCCTGGCCTGCCTCCACCCTCCCCTTCTCTGATTTCACCTCAGAGGCGGAGCGGGCGACGACGCTGCGCTGCCGCCTTTTCTCCGCTTCACCATAGCTGCTCCTCCAAGATGGGCTCCGCTCCACCTCTGAGGTGAAATCAGAGAAGGGGAGGGTGGAGGGAAGGAAGGCATTTAAAAAGTTGTGAGGTCCCTTTAATTGTGATGGACAGAACTCCCTTTGGAGTTCAATTGTGCTTGTCACACCCTTGCTCCTAGCTCCACCCCAGTGTCTCCTGGCTCCACCCCCAAAGTCTCCTGGCTCCACCCCCAAAGTCCCCAGATATTTCTGGAATTGGACTTGGCAACCCTAGTTCTGCCAGACTTTCGGTTGAGGTGGCAGGCATTCAGTCCGTCTTGGCCTCCCCTGCCCACAGAACCACACTTTAGAATCATCGCTGGAATCAGGGCTTTTTCTTTCTCTTTTTTTTGTAGCAGGAACTCCTTTGCATATTAGGCCACACACCCCTGATGTAGCCAATCCTCTTGGCGCTTACAGTAGGCCCTGCACAAAGTACCCTTTAAGCTCTTGGAGGATTGGCTACTACATCAGGAGTGTGTGGCCCAATATGTAAAGGAGTTCCTGCTACAAAAAAAGCCTTGGCTGGAATAGTCGTCTTGCAGGAGACATTAAGGACTTCCTTTGTTTTTTATTGATTTACTGCCATCTTGTTCGTATTATCTGTTGTTTACAATTTAATGATTGATTGGTTTTTTAATTAGTTTTACTATATGGTAATGTTGCTGTTTATATCTACTCACTGTAAGCCACCCTGATCCCATCTTTATTTATTTATTTTTGCTGATTTCTAGTCCGCCCTTTCCCAGGTCGGGCTCAGGGCGGATTACAATATAATAAAATAGTTAAAATCACATCATAAGACAATTAAATTTAAACAGTTAAAACCATTAAAATGAAATAAAATAAGGCATCGTCAGTGTACAGATATGGACATCCTTCACAGATTGAAACACAGGATGCGGTCAGTGCAGGGAGGCCAATCAGCTGGTGTGAGGACGCCTGCCTGCCTCAGCCAAAAGCTTGGCGGAACAGCTCCGTTTTACAGGCCCTTCGGAATAGCAGTAAATCCGGTAGGGCCCGCATCTCCTTGGGGAGCTGATTCCACCAGGTTGGGGCCAGGACCGAAAAGACCCTGGCCCTGGTCGAGGCAAGCCGGATGTCCTTTGGGCCAGGGATGGTCAGAAGATGTTGATGGGCTGATCATAGAGGCTTCCGGGGCTCGTATGGGGAGAGACGGTCCCAGAGGTATGTAGGTCCCAGGCTGCATAAGGCTTTAAAAGTTAATACTAAAACCTTGAAATGGATCCGGTACTCAATTGGTAGCCAGTACAGACTGCACAGCAGTGGCCGACTGCCTGCCTGTACAGGCAGTTCAGTCAGCAGTCGTGCTGCTGCATTCTGCACTCGCTGGAGTTTCAGGGATAAGGTGGGATATAAATCCAATTAAATAAATATATGGATGGGGTGGGGGGATTTGCACTCCGATCTCCAGTTGTAGCCAATACTCCCTCTAAGCTGTGGCGTCTTGTGAGCAAAAATTCTACTTTGTGAGCTCCTGGCATTAAAGTTGTGAGCTACTGCATAAATTAGTGTGCTCTGGGGTCATCCTTCCTGAACTAAGGCAAAAATGTGTGAGCCAGAGGCTAAAAAAGCTGAGCTAGCTCACACTAACTCACCTTAGAGGGAACACTGGTCCTAGCCCCACCCTCTAACCACTAAAGCACACTGTTTGCACCCCAGGGTGTGATCTTAGAGGCACGTACTGAGACTTATTCTAAGTTCTGCATTATGGCTCATCTATGAATAGGATGCTGGCTTGGTCAAAAGCCGAAATTAATTTGTCAGTGGCACCAGGCTGGGCAGTCCCAAAATAATGATTTCCATCTATTTGCGGAACACGTATCAACTATACTTAGGAAGTGAAATTTATCTTAGTGGATAAGCGTGATTTCATCACCTGCTCTAAGGGACTTTTCAGGAGGGTATTCCTCTGGCACCTTTCTCAAAAAATATCTTGTTTACTTAAAAGAAATATCCATAATGTTGTAGCTTTACATTAGGTTTACTACTGTTTTTATATGTAGTGTTTTAGACGTTAGACACAGCCAAGATTTCACGAGGGAGAGAAGGGCAGGAATAGTTCAATGAAAACCAAAATATATTTAATGAGGTTGTGGAGAAACCACCAGCAGCGGAGTCTGGGTGCCTCAGAGTCTGCTTATAAACAATTTTCAGCCCTCATGACCTCCAACAGTTGCCGGAAGAAAATAGATGCCCTTATTTTACATAGCATGACCAAGGAATTTATCATAAGGTACAGCCTCAGTGCCGCAGTGATTAAAGAGCTGGGTTCAGACCTTCACCCCAGAAGAAGAAGATGAAGAGTTGGTTTTTATACCCCATTTTTTAATACTCCATTTTTCTCAAATACGGTTGCCAGCCTCCAGGTGGGGCCTGGAGATTTGCTTTTACAACTGATCTCCAGTGGGCAGAGATCAGCTCCCCTGGAGAAAATGGCTGCTTTGAAGGGTGAACTCTGTGGCATTGTAGCATGCTGAGGCCCCTCCCCCTCCAAACCCCGCCCTCTCCTAGATCCACCCCAAAAATCTCCAGGTATTTTCCAACACAGACCTCGCAACTCAGGTTGCCGATCTCCTTTTGGGGAAATGAGATCCCCTGGTTTGGAGGCCTTCTCCCTGCTTCAGGATTATCAGAAAGCAGCAGGGCACAGAAATGTCTACTGGGCACTCCATTATACCCTGTGGAGACCAGTTCATATACCCTCAAAAACTGAGCATGAACTTTCCACCACTTGGTGAAGTGGGTGCTCAAAACAAGACAGAGTACTCAATAGTGACTGGTATAGACAAAAAGAGATCATTATTGATAAATACAGCTGTTAATTATTAGTAGTATCTCCACTGTGAAGGTATATATATTCAGCCTTGTTTAGACAGGAATAGTTACAAATAGGCAAACCGTAAAAACGAGTAACTAAAAACCATACTCAAATATTTTGTCTTAGATCCTCATCTGGCTATTGTTCTTTGTAGAAGGAAAGTACAGCTGTGACTATCCCTTAAATGGCACAAAAACAATACTGGGATAATCCCTTTGTATTAAGACCGAGCAAAACATCGCAAAATAAAGAGTGCAAGTTTTTGAGTTTTCGATACGAGTGTGACTTATGTGGAAGCGGCTACCGCCATTTTTTTCTAGCATTGTCACTGGCTCTAGAGTGCTAGCGCAAGCAGAAACCTTGCACTCCATCCAACGTATGTGCTTGATGCTTCAACCCCTCCCCCTTTTTTCTTTTTCTTCTTATTTGCATTTAAGATCTTGTCCAGTTTGGTGTAGTGGCTCAGTGTGCAGACTCTTATCTGGGAGAACCAGGTTTGATTCCCCACTCCTCCACTTACAGCTGCTGGAATGGCCTTTGGTTAGCCATAGCTATCACAGGAGCTGTCCTTGAAAGGGCAACTGCTGGGAGAGCCCTCTCAGCCCCACCCACCTCAGAGGGTGTCTGTTGTGGGGGGAGAAGACATAGGAGATTGTAAGCTGCTCTGAGTCTCTGATTCAGAGAGAAAGGCGGGGTATAAATCTACAGTCTTCTTCTTCTTCTTCCAATGAAGACTGCTAGAGAACTCAAAACCTTGAGTTCCAGGCCCGTACCTAACCAGGGGCCCATGGGGCCTGGTCCCCTGACAGTTTTTTGAGGCGCCTCATCCTCATCCCAGGCCACACCCTTCTGTGTGATTTAAATTACACAGAAGGGGCTTGTATGAGCAGTCACTGCCCCTCCCACGCCATTTATAGGGCTCACCAGTCTGCTGAGCGGCAGGTTTTTAAAATCACACAGAAGGGAGAGGGAGGGCCCCTAGCCTCTCCAGCTTTCTGCACTCACCCCACGGGCCCCTCCCCAGTGGCCCCCCTCCTCCTGTGACCTAGCTACGGGGCTGTTGAGTTCACTGTCTTGTGATATTTGGTCCTTTGGAATTTCCGCCCCATGAATCAACGTAGCTACTTGCACCTTTTCTTTGCCTGGTGACCGTTGTTCCAGACAAAGCATATAACTGAGTTGTTCCTAAATGCAAAGCTGACACAGGGAAGCATTAAGTTGCTTCCTTCTTACCTGTCCCTGAGGCATCTGGTTCTAGCCTGCTTTATGTTTAGCTGAGAATGGAAACTCACCTGCAGTCTCCATCCCAGAGAACTTCAAAGTGCTTTACTATTCCACCTTCAGAGTGGGCCTGGGAGTTGTAACTTTCAGATATGCTCACATACAAAGCTGCTCTGATGGCAGCTGTTCCATTTGGCGTCCATTGGCTTCAATTCCCAGCTCCATCGCATTTGCTTGTTTTATTAAGAATCCTGCTGTTAGATTGAATTGTTTTATAGAAAGGATAAATGATTGTCTCGTTGATTGATTGTCTCATTGATTGTTTCATTGTCATAGACATTTTTTTTCTTTTTGTTTGCTTGTGTTGTTTTTCCAATACTTCAATCTCAGCCCCATTGCACTGGTTTGCTTTATTAAGAATCTTTTGCTGTTAGACTGAATTGTTTAAATCATATTTTGTACTCTGTTCTAACTCAGGAAATTCCTGGGGACTTTGCGGGTGGAGCCAGACTTCCCTATTCATATACATACATACAGTGGTTCAGTTCCCTTGAATACAGTCTTCATTTCCTCCTCCTTTTGTCTGCCTTCAGAGGGTTCCCCAAGCATCTGCACTTCCACTAAATGAAAATGAACACACACAAACTCACAAAGCAGCCCAAATGAACAGTTTGCAAGTCCACACTTTTGTGATCTCACTGGGTCAATTTACTCACAGGAGTTGCTGTATTCCAACCAACTTCTTCAGACTAATGAGAAAATGAAAGTTCTGAACAGAGCAGTTTAGGTTCTGGTTCACTCTTTACTATCCATATAAATAAACAGGTTCTGGTTAACTCTTTACTATCCATACAAACAACTTCTGAAATGAATGCCAAACAAACAGAGGGACTTTGCTGGTTTCCTCTCTCACACACTCACCTGGAAGAGCCTTTGTTTGGCTGAGATTTAAAGGCACACACCTTTCAAAACACAAGTAGTTCTTTGCAAGCTTCTTCTAAGCCTGTCGAGAGGCACATGGTGGCTCTTGGGGCAGGGATTCCCCCTGCCAGCCAGCCTGATGTAGCCAATCCTCCAAGAGCTTACAGTGTTCTTAGTACAGGGCCTACTGTAAGCTCCAGGAGGATTGGCTACATCAGAGGGGTGTAGCCTAATTTGCAAAGGAGTTCCTGCTACAAAAAAGCCCTGTTTGTAATCCACCTTGAGTCCCAATGAGAAAGGTGGACTATAAATGAATCAAATAACAGTAGTTATATAACTGCCGTAGATCTAGCAATGTGCAAATGTAAATGAACTTAGCATACTTCCACATGCATAAGATCTTATGAAACACCTAGTGCTTTCCTCCCTATATATAATAGTACCCAGAAATTGGTTGCTTTGGCTCAAGCGGAAATACAAGTGGGAATACAATGAATTTTACTTACCATATGTGGAAGTGGCTACTGCTGTCTTTTTCTTGCACTGTCACTTGAGCAAGAGTGCTACTGCAAGCAGAAATCTTGCACTGGATCCAACTGATGTGTTTGACCAGAATGCACATGCTCAGACACACTCAACATTCACCTCCCCCCCACCAAGTGTGCGATGCATATGCATGCAAAACAAAACAACATTTAAATTATTTCAATAAAAAGCCAAAATGGTGATGGGAAAGCCACGGTGAGACAGGGAATGCCCACTCTTCTCTCTCTCGTATGGCCTAATTTGTAGTTTTTGATGATACTCTTCGCCCACCCTCCATATGGTTCTGCTGGAGTATTTTACTGAGTTTCTGCATTCCTCCTAATGAGTTGATTTTTCACCCCAAACTGTTTTGGTGTATTTGTACTCCTGCCGCTTTTCATGATAATTTGTGGGAGGTGTTTTTTTCCCCAGGGAGGGGGAAGCCTGGCCAGTTTCAATTATTTCTATTATTGACACAATAATTTATTGTGGCGTGTTTCTTAAATGGTTTCTTACATGGTTTGGCTTATTGGTTTGTGGCATTAAATGTGCCCCATGTCTTCCTAGGGTTGCCAAGTCCCCCGCGGCCTCTGATGGGGGACTTTTTTTGTGAGCTCACAGCATGCACAGCGCAATGACGTCACTTCCAGGAAAACTCTATGGTTTCCCCAGACACTCTAGCAATTTGGGAGGGGAGCTCTAGCAATTTGGGAAGGGAACTCTATGGTGTATCAAATTGTTAAAGCGTTCAGGAAAGCATAGAGTTTTCCCAGAAGCGCTTAGAGTGGCCGGCGTGTGACATCGCTGGTGCAATGACATCATTTGTGAGTGACGTCATTGCACTGGCAACGTCAGGAGGGGGTCTCCCCACTGGCCCAATGTGGGGCGGCAGGTTGGGGACCTCCAGAGCGGGAGAACCCCCACCCCACCCAGGAGCTTGGCAGCCTTATCTAAGGCAAGGCTCCTCAAACTTTTTGAGCCTGTGAGCACCTTAGGAATTCTAACACAGCATGGTGGGCACAGGCACAAAATGGCTGTCACAGCTGACCTTCAGTTATACAGTGCCAACTGCTGGCAAAACATCCAATTACCAATGGCCAACCAGAAGCCTTACTGGGCAAAAGAACCACTTGCACCACCCCTACACACACTTTCTACAAACGTTTGGCAGGCACCACTAAAGCATGGGTTGCCAGCCTCCAGGTGGAGTCTGAAGATCTCCCATTTTTACAGCTGATCTCCAACTGACAGATCAACTCCCCTGGAGAAAATGGCTGCTTTGGAGGGTGGACTCTATGGCATTGTAGTGTGCTGAGACCCCTCCCCAAACCTCACCCTCTCTTGGATCCATCCCCAAAGTCTACAGGTATTTTCCAACACAGACCTGGGAACCCTAGTAAAAGTGTTGATGGGTGCCTTGGGTGCCCATGAGTATATCACTGGGGATCTCTGCCCCAAGTGGGCAGCAGTTCCATGGGTAGCATGTACCCAAGGTGGTTCCCCTTTGACGAAAACATTGGAAACTTATGGTGTCTGTATTTATTTATGAATGCACAGGTAGAACACAGGTACTCACTCCTACAAGGGAATAGATCTGCTTTCCACATCAGGCTCTCAGGTGTCAGCGGCATGGAGAATGCATTTAAAGTTAAAGTTGCTTTCTTTCCACCTTTCCCTCCCTCCCCGTCCCCCAGCTATTTTCCTTCCTTCCTTCCTTGCAGCTCTCAAACATCTGACGTTCATGCTTGCAGCTCGCAAACATCTGGCATTTATTCTATGAGGTTCTTACATTAATCAAGTTTGGCCACAGCTGCCTTAAGGTTTAGGGTTGCCCACCTCCAGGTGGTAGCTAGAGATCTCCCACCATAACAACTAGTCTCCAGACAACAGAGATTAGTTCCCCTGGAGAAAATGGCTACTCTGGAAGGTGAAATCTATGGCATTATACCCCCATTGAAGTCCCTCCCCTCCCCAAATCCTGCCCTCCTCAGACTCCACCCCCCACCCCCAAATCTCCAAGTATTTCCCAACTTTGAGCTGGTAAGCCTACTAAGATCCCTTAAGTAGGCATAACCACAGTCATGAAGAAACACTCCCATTCCTTTGGTCATGTCACATAGACTAAGCCATATGGAGTAGAATCCAATGGCTGCAGTATTTTAACATTTATTTAAGCCAACCCCCCAACCGAATTAGTTGAAGAGCAGTACAAAAAAAAAATTAAGTAAACAAATGGGGGGGGCAGAAAACCCAAAATTGGGGTTTTCTTCCCACAAGGATTGGAAACCTCATGTACAGACAGTAGGATACTTTCCTTTTCTTTCCTTTTATACCAGAGGTGGCCAAACTTGGTTAACGTAAGAGCCACACGGAACAAACATCAGATGTTTGAGAGCCGCAAGATGTGATTGACAAATGTTTGAGGGAAGGAAGGCAGGCAGGCAAACAGATGGGAAGGGATGGGAAGGGAAGGAGAGGTGGAAAGACAGCAACTTTAAATTTAAATGTATTCTTCAAGCTGCCTGCTGGCTTGGCTTGGAGAAGTGATTTAAAGAGAGAAATGCCTTCTCCAAACTGGCTGACGATGATGGGGGCTTTAAGAGCCACACAGTATGTGTGGAAGAGTCACATGTGGCTCCCAAGCCACAGTTTGGCCACCCCTGTTTTATACCCTTAGAAACTCAGGGTGCTTTCATATCCTTTGGGGCAGGAGGGGTCCAGGCATAGCACTGTTTGCAAGCAGATTTTGCTATTCTTACACAGTAAAAATCCAGTTGCAAAGCGTGTTATTTGGAGTGTGTGAATGCATTCTTCATTGATTCGCAGATCTTGAGCAGCAGAAGATACATATCCCTTTTTTTATAAGGACTGAGACAAATTTTGCAGTTGCAGGAGGATACTGGGGCTGCATTTATGCTAGGGTTGGCAATGTCCAGTTTGGGCCTGAAGATTTAGAATTGCAGCTGATCTCCAGACAACGTAAATCAGCTCCCTTGGAGAAAACAGCTGCTTTGGTGGATAGATTCTAGCATTACAAGATTGGAGAAAGGAGAGAAAGAGGTACTTTTCTCCCTTTCTCACAATTCAAGAACTCGTGGGCATTCGATGAAATTGCTGAGCAGACAGGTTAAAACGGATAAAAGGAAGTACTTCTTCACCCAAAGGGTGACTAACATGTGGAATTCACTGCCACAGGAGGTGGTGGCGGCCACAAGCATAGCCACCTTCAAGAGGGGTTTAGATAAAAATATGGAGCACAGGTCCATCAGTGGCTATTAGCCACAGTGTGTGTGTGTGTGTGTGTGTGTGTGTGTATAAATTTTTGGCCACTGTGTGACACAGAGTGTTGGACTGGATGGGCCATTGGCCTGATCCAACATGGCTTCTCTTATGTTCTTATGTTCATTACACCCTGCTGAGAACCCTCTGCTCCCCCAAACACCATCCTCCTTGGGTCCTGTTCCCAGATCTCCGGAAGTTTCCCGGCCGGGAGCAAGGAACCCTTGCTGACATCTTTGGACACTGAGCGATTGCTGCATTAGGGTTGCCAGTCCCCAGGTGGGGGCAGGGGATCCCTCAGTTTGGAGGCCCTCCCCCCACTTCAGGGTCATTAGAAAGTGGGGGGTGGGGGGAGGAGGGAAATGTCTGTTGGGCACTCCATTATTCCCTATGGAGGATTCCCATAGGAAATAATGGAGAATTGACCTGTGGTATCTGGGGCTCTGGGGAGGGCTGTTTTTTGAAGTAGAGGCACCAAATTTGCAGCATAGCATCTGGTGCCTCTCTTTAAAACACCCTCCAAGTTTCAAAAAGATTGGACCAGGGGGTCCAATTCTGTGAGTCCCCAAAGAAGGTGCCCCTATCCTTCATTATTTCCAATGGAGGGAAGGCATTTAAAAGGTGCAGAGTCCCTTTAAATGTGATGGCCAGAACTCCCTTTGGAGTTCAGCTGTGCTTGTCACACCCTTGCTCCTGGCTCCACCCCCAAAGTCCCCTGATATTTCTTGAAGAATTACAGCAGTCATTTGCGATTGGATTCTCCTGTGAGGGCAAGGCAGCCCAATTGCTATCTGCTGCAATGACTGGATACTATAATCACGTGAGGACACAAACTAAGGGGGGGAAAAAGACGCACAGAGGAATGGAGGGATCCAAAGAAAGAATCTGAGAAAAGGAGTCTGGGGGGTGCTCAGAAAAGGACAGGCAAAAAGGAAAGTCACATATGGCTATGGCCTACAGAGATACTGACCTGACCTAACTATCTTGAGTTGCCATCCTCTGATGGTGGAAAGTGCCATCGAGTTTGAGCTGACTTATGGTGACCATCCTCTAGCAGTGCCAGAAGGCAACAACAGGGAAAGTCTTCGCCCCTGTGCCCTGTTGTTTGACCTCCAGAAGTTGGCCACTGTGTGAGACAAGATGCTGGACTAGTTGGACCACTGGTCAGGGGTCTTATATTTTTATGTTCTTAATACAAATATGGGGGATGCAGTTTGGCTTTTAAAAAAGCAGCTGCAGTAGGATGTAATCTCATGTGAGGATGCAGTACTGGGAAAGAGGGGTTAACTTTCTCCTTCCATGCCATTTATGCTTGTTAAATGCCATCAAGTCACAGCTGACTTACATGAGCCCATAGGGTTTTTGAGGCAAGAGACAGAGGTGGTTTGCCATTGCCTCCCTCTGTGTCAGGATCTCAGAAAGCCAGTTTGGTGTAGTGGTCACCAATATGGGAGAACTGGGTTTGATTCCCCACTCCTCCCCTACATGCAGCTGCTGGTGTGACCTTGGGTCAGTCACAAGTTCTGTCAAAGCTGTTCTCTCGAGAGTGGTTCTCTCAGAGCTCTCTCAACCCCACCTACCTCACAGGGGGTCTGTTGTGGGGAGAGGAGCAGAAATGAGATTGTAAGCGACTTTGAGACTCCAAGTGAAAGGTGGAGTATAAATCCAATCTCTTCTTCTTCCTTGGTGGTCTCCCACCCGAGTACTAACCAGGGTTGACGCTGCTTAGCTTCCAAGGTCTGACAAGATCAGGATAACCTGGGCCATCCAGCTCAGGACATCATCCTCAAGACCAAACATATCTGTCCACCTTCTGCTGTGCAACTCTCACTTGTATAAGCTGGTATTTGGTTATGTAAACACCCAGCCCAGCGTTGGCCTCAGAAGTCAATGCAAACAGTGCGTGGCTTCCAAACGTGAGAACAACATTCTGTTCTTGCCCAAGGAAATAGCAGGTTCCAGTGAAGTGAACACAACACGCTCCTAAAGCTGCCAAAAGCTGCAGCTGCTGTCAACATCTTCATTTGACACTACCGTGCGAGGTGCATTTTGTGCTCATCTGAGGCTGCATTAAAATGAAAAAGCCTCCCCATGTTTTCTTCCCCCATCAGAGATTATTACTTGTATTCCAAAATCGGCTTTCAACAGAGCCTGCTGTCGGTCTACGTTTGCCTGGACGTCAGCACAAAAAGTACTTATTTGGTCGAGAGCTTCATATTTAAGATTTATTTATTTCTTTTACACAAGCTATGATTAGAAAAGGGTAAGAGCCCGGTAGCACTTTTTTTGTACGTTTTTCTGTGTGTGCGTCTGCACCTGGAAGTCATGTTGACCACTGGTGACTGACCTCTACTGGGGTCTTGGAGGATATTCAGAGAAGCGGCTGAATAAAGCCTGCCTCTGTCCTCCCGACTTGGTATTTCAAGGAGGTCTCCTATCCAAGTACTAAGAAGAACCAAGAACTATCCAAGTACATTAGGAAGAAGTTCCTGACCATTAAAGCAGTTCCTCAGAGGAACAGGCTTCCTCGGGAGGTGGTGGGCTCTCCTTCCTCGGAGGTTTTTAAACAGAGGCTTGATGGCCATCTGACAGCAATGAAGATCCTGTGAATTTAGGGAGAGGTATTTGTGAGTTTCCTGCATTGTGCAGGGGGTTGGAGTAGATGACTCTAGAGGTCCCTTCCAACTCTGTGATTCTAACCAGAGTCGACCCTGCTTAGCTTCTGAGATCTGACGAGATCATGTATGCCTGGGCTATCCAGGTCAGGGCTCTGGTGCACCTTAAAGACTAACAAATTTTGTGGCAGGGGACTTGCTTTCGAGAGCTCACTTCTTCAGATACAGCTAGAATGTGAGTCCATCTGTCTTATATATTGGGAAACTGAGTGATTTCAGATGCCAAATGACATTAGCAACTCAAGATAGTTTATCCAGACTCGGGATAATGCCACACCAAGTTACCAATGCGATCCCACTCACAGATTCTAACTGTAGAACTCCAGAGTCACACATAGCTTGGTTCTCATCTTAACCTACCTCACAGGGCTATTGTGAACATAAAGGGGGCTAATCCCCATTGTGCTGCTCTAAGATCTTTGGGTAAAAAGCAGGATGCACTTGTAATAGTCCATGAAAAAATGATGTGCTAGTACCAGGAGTGGAATTCTAGCAGGAGCGCCTTTGCATATTAGACCACACCCCTCTGATGTAGCCAATCCTCCAAGAGCTTACAAAAAAGCCTTGTAAACTCTTGGAGGACTGGCTACATCAGGAGTGTGTGACCCAATATGCAAAGGAGCTCCTGCTAGAATTCCACCCCTGGCTATTACTACCACACCTACTGCCTCTGTATATCACACCTAATCCAATCACACCTGTACCACAATATTGCATGTATAGACGCTCCACTCGATCGATCACAGGTATATCTCTGGGCTCACGCATGGCCACCTCTCTACCTGTAAGCAAAGGCATTAAGTCATACATGGAAGGGCTCAGAGGCAGCGTGCAGGGTGAGGTGGAGCTGCATCATTCATCAGGAGGTGCAAACCTTTGATCAAGAACACACGGGAGGCTCGGTAATAATGCGAGCAGAATGATTAATGTGATCACGTATAGGCAACCTAGCAAGTACATATGTCTCTGTTAGATCAAAAGAACTGGCAATTAATTCACTATAACTCTAGTCCGAGCCTATCTTCTGGGCTCATTACAGAATGCCTACAACATCATTTAACTTCTCCCCCAAAGTACGGTTGCCACCATCTGCCTATTTTTCAGCCAGACAGTACAGGAATTGAAGGCTTGCCTTTGCTGTCCAGAGCAGCTTTTGAAATGGCTGGCTAGAATAAGCAGTCCTCCATCTGCCACTCATGGAGAGCCACACTTGCCATTTTAGCTTCAGCCAGAGGAATTCCATGACTGCTGTGTGCACGACCCCGCCAAATGCACACCTACACAAAGGTTCCCAGACTGTCAGGGCAGGGGATCCCCCACTCTGAGGCCCTTCCACCCAGCACAATCAGCTGGCCAGCAAGAGGGCTTACTGGCAGCAAACAGGCCTAGGCAGCTATCGCCAGCCATGTGGCAATGTCACTTCCAGAGTGCACCGGAAGTGATGGCATAAGATAAGAGAAGCCATGTTGGATCAGGACAATGGTCCATCCAGTCCAACACTCTGTGTCACACAATGGCCAAAAAAACCAGGTGCCATCAGGAGGTCCATCAGTGAGGCCAGGACACTAGACACCCTCCCACTGCTGCTCCCCACCAGCACCAAGAATACAGAGCATCACTGCCCCAGACACAGAGTTCCATCTATACCTTGTGGCTAATAGCCACTGATAGACCCCTGCTCCATGAATTCCATGTGTTAATCACCCTTTGGGTGAAGAAGTACTTCCTTTTATCCGTTCTAACCCGCCTGCTCAGCAATTTCATTGAGTGAAATGAGTATGGCATCACATAGCCTGCAATCTAGGGACATGTTGGTGTTTGAGCAAAATCTTTATGTTAGGAACAGCTTCTGCCATAGTTTATGCCCAAATATCAGAGCGTCCCCACATTCCTGGCGATGTGATGACATCACTTCCAGCTCAGGCAAGAGAGATATTTGGAAGGAGCACAACGTGAAAGCAAGAGCCTTCCCTGTGACTGGTCTACAGGTGGATAATGCTGCCTTGAAACATGGAAGTCCCATTTAGCTATCATGACTTAAAGTCACTGATGAACTCATCCTTCAGAGCCAGTTTGATGTAGTGGTTAAGTGTGCAGACTCTTATCTGGAAGAACTGGGTTTGATTCCCCACTCCTCCACTTGCAGCTCCTGGAATGGTCTTGGGTCAGCCATAGCTCTTGTAGGAGTTGTCCTTGAAAAGGCAGCTGCTGCAAGAGCTCTCTCAGCCCCACCCACCTCACAGGGTGTCTGTTTGGCAGGGGGAAGGTAAAGGAGATTGTGACCACTCTGAGATTCAGAGTATAGGGCGGGATATAAATCCAATATCATCTTCTTCATAGATTTGTCTAACAAAAATCTGATGACCATTTCTGTTTTGGGAATAGCAGTTTAAGAGAAGAATTTCCCCCATGAAGAGAGCATTTTCAGAGAAGCAGCAGGAGGGAGGGACTCCCCATTTTCCCTATCCATTTTGCTGAAATCTTTCTCCCACCCCACACCGGTACAGTTTTAAGGGGCTGATGTCCAAACTTGTTCCAAACCAAATGCACAATGCAGACAAAACAGATACTCGGTGTCTGTTTGGTTGTAGGTAAAGGAATGAAAGAAACTGCAAGTAAGGATTAAAAATTTGAAGATTACAGTCTCTTATTTTTGGAACAGTCTTTGAAAAAAATACAAGAGTTTTTTTTTTTTTAAAAAAAATCTTTCGTTTCCCCCATCCCTTCAGCCACATAAAAGGGACTATCAAAGCAGCAGCGTTTCTTTCAGTCATACTGTTTGGGAAGCAGTCTACAGTAAAAACACAATAGGAAAGAACAATCCATCCCAGGCTTTAATGAGCTGGGAAGCACACAGGCTCTTTGGGGACAATTCAATCAATAACGCTATCAAACAAACATAATTTGCATATTTATTTAAATGAAGGAAGCAAAAGGCTAAGCTGTGCTAAAAGCAATGTCAGGGCACTGTGCGAAAAAGTGAAATAGAAAAAGGGGGAAAGAAAACAAATCTAGATACAAAAATACAGCTTCATGCCTAAGATATTGTTTATTTGAGATGCACCCAAATCAGTTGACTCTTAATTTCAGCCATTTGGTGGCATTTTCTGTTATGCTAGGCAACAAAACCACCTATTTGTTGAAATGGCCTACAGCAGGGCAGCCATTTGCTTACATGGAATGCAAAAAACTCCTACACCTGTCAGTTTTAGTTGTTTGATGGCATTTTGTGTTATCTGGAGCAACTAAAAATGCCTACCTGTAAAAATTGCTCTAATGGACAGGCTAAGAGTTCCACCTCTCCCTAAGAGTGCCCAATGAGCACTGAAATCGGCATACTCTCATTGGTCACTCTTAGGGAGAGGTGGAACCTAGCCTGTCCATCAAAATTGCCTACTGTAGAGTACCATGGAGTTACACACAGCCAAACACACACAGAGACACACAGGGATTTTTTTTTTTTTGAGCAGGAACACACAGGAATGCACTGGCTATGCACTACTTTTATTTTCAGTCTATTATTTATTTATTAAGTTAGACTTGCTAAACTGCCCTTCCCTGCAAGCAGGGCTCAGGGCAGTTTACATCAATAAAAATACAATAATAGGAGATTAAAACAACATTAAAATTCCAACAATCACAATAAAATTATATGATCTAAGGTGAGGATAAATTTCCGGTACCCGCTTGCCCCCTGGGTTCAGTGAGAGGGAGGGAGAGGGCGGGATAGGAAAGTGCTGGTCTAATTCAATTTAATTCAATCAGTTTACTGGCATGGAATCATTGCTCAATGCAGAGAAAGCTTCTAGCTGATCGCCTCTTTGCTGAAAGGATTAACACTAGCAGGAGGGTCACCACACACATTGTGCACTGTGCATGTCCATCAGGGTTTTTTTTGTCATTCTGCATTGATTTTTCTCCCTTCAGTGCTCAATTTGCTTTCTGGTTGCTGCTTCCTCGGGTTTTCTGGGAGTGCTTTTGTGCTGATTTTCCCTTTGTTTCACTTCTAAGTGGAAGGTAATTCAAACGCATACAGATTCCCTTGAATTTTCCCTCTGCCCTTTTGCCAACTTCAAAGGTCACTTTCCGCCCACATCAAGGTCATTCGACCCACTCTACATCTTCCACCTCTTCCCTTTATTGGTGTACAAGATCCGTTTCCCCCTCATTTTTAAATTTTCAGGGGTTTTTTACAAGCAGCATGAGTTTAGCAATATGAGATTATAATTTATTACTAATTTCAGATTGCTGAGTTTTTTTAAAAAATGAAACAACTGGGGAAGTTTAAAAGGAGCTGCACAAAGTTTACTACCCTGCTGGTATTGACTTGAAAGGGGGAGTGAAGAGGAGGCAAACAGCAGCATGCCCAGTGCAAAAAACCAGGATTTCAGTGCTGCATGCAAATAAAATAAAGGGTGGATTGTCAGCATGGAATGAAATTGACATGAGATGCAAAGGGTGACAGGCACTGCAATGGGAAGCCTAAAGTTATGAAAATATTTTTCTCTTTTCATGTGTTAGTGAGCAAAGTTTTTTTTTGGGGGGGGGAAGGGGGGGAGAAACCATTTTGGCCATCTCTGGAAGTCTAACGTTAAAATAGTCACTGAGCCACATGGACCTTCTGCAAACCACCAGACTTAAGAATTACTTGAGATTGATCCATTTGGTGGGAAAGTATAATCCACAAAGGACAAGGTTTTTTTTAAAAAAAGAAAACTATCAAGATCACAACCAGTGTACAGGATCAAATTAGAGAATCACAAAGAGAAAACCACGCCTATTTCCAAGGAAGAGCAGGAAATCAGTATTAGTATGCAGCTGCACTAGGTTATTGGTGAAAATACCCCACCTTTTTTCCATTTAGTGGCACAAGACTACAAAAGCTCTCCAGAGCTTCTGCCAGAGGACTCCCCCCTCATAATAAATTGCAGCCCTGTCCAAAGTGTGATGAAGTTGCAGCCAACTTTGCACAAACACATGTGTGAACACCAGGGTCTCACTTGGGGCTCTCCTTGGCTGCTGCCCCCCCTCCAATCAAAAGAACAGCAAGCCACCCACCACCCAAACATAAGAAGTGGAGAAAGGGAGGAACAGACTTCTCCAGGGGTTAATTCTGGGTATGTGTCAAAGCTCCTGGTGGATGGCTGCCCACTCTCCTAATCCAGGCATTGTTATCCAACTGCACCTACTATTCAATGGACAAGATAGGTGGGGAGAAGGAGGGGGGCATCAGAAAGGCTCCCGTGAGCTCCTGCCGAATTCAAGGCCTGATGCACACACATTGCTAATGATCACAACTTGCAAAGTCAGTGTCAATGAGTTCTGCCATGCATTCTGTACACTCAATATGTTTCCCCATATTATGAAATTATGTGACTCTTTCCCTTCCCCCGCCCCTTTTTTATAGCTGCAGAATAAATACACTAGAAGGAAAAGAATGTTGCATAAAGTGGGCACAGAATCCAAAGTCAGGATTAAAGATTTACTGCTCTGAAAATCTTCAGTAAGATGTGTGTGCATAATGGACCTATGTGAGTCTTTTGCCCAGTAGATGTTGCAATGTCACTTTCAGGTGATCATCTGAAAGTGATATCACAGCCCTTTCCCCAACACTATAGGAATTTCCCTCAATCCCTATGATAAAAACCACAGAGATTAGGAAAAAAAATCCAAGAGTGTGATGGACACTATGATGTCATCCCCCGCTTTTTTCTCCCACTGCTCAATTGCTCAAGCACTGGCAATGGACATATGAACATATGAAGAAAAACAGGTTTCCTACCTGTAACTGATGATCTTCGAGTGGTCATCTGTGCAGTCACACCAATGGGAGAGGCGCCGGCGCCGACCCTGATCGGTAAACTTCAAAAGCTGCGGATTTCCGCCTCTCCGCCCCAGCGCGCATGCGCAACTCCCCCCCTCTGCGCATGCTCGCCGGGACGGGAGCGGACATCCCGCCAGTTCCTTCTGACCGCTGCGTTAGCCCATGCGGGATGGACCGGCAGCGGAGGGGAAGGAGGGCGGGTAGTGTGACTGCACAGATGACCACTCGAAGATCATCAGTTACAGGTAGGAAACCTGTTTATCTTCTTCGTGGTCTCTGTGCATCACACCAATGGGAGACTAGCAAGCAAGGACATACCTGGAGGAGGGCGCAACGGTCCATCAGCAAGAGACAGACTGTAGCACAGCACGGCCCACCGCCGAGTCCTGACGCCGCCTCATATCCAATGCATAGTGCGACACGAAGGTATGGGCCGACGCCCATGTGGCAGCCTTGCAAATGTCCTGCAGCGGCACTCCCTTCAGGAACGCTGCCGACGTGGCTACCGCTCGTGTCGAATGGGCCCGCACCGGCCCCGGAAGCGGCGTCTTCTGGAGAAGATAGCACAGCCTAATGGTGCCAGTGATCCATTTAGACAATCTCTGAGACGAGATCCTCTGACCCCGGGAAGGAGCCACGTACGAAACGAAGAGCCGGGAGTCTCGCCTGAACGCCTTCGTACGCTGTAAGTAGACGGACAGCGCCCGTTTTAGATCGAGGGCATGGAACCGCCGTTCAGCCTCCGTGGAGGGGTTTGGAAAGAACACCGGGAGGTTGATGACGGCATTCAAATGAAACGCGGAGACCACCTTGGGCAGGAACGTAACGTCAGGGCGGAGCATCACCCCTTCAGGGGAGAAGCAAAGGTAGGGCTTGTCGCACCTCAGTGCCATCAGTTCACCCACTCGTCTCGCCGACGTGATTGCAACCAGGAACGCTGTCTTCCACGCTAACAACTGTTGCGAACAAGTAGCTAGAGGTTCAAACGGCTTCCCCATAAGGGCCCTAAGAACCAGGAGCAGGTCCCAAGATGGGGCGGGTACCCGCACAACAGGATACAGTCGAGCGATCCCTTTAAGGAACCGCTTCGTCTCCGGGTGTGTAAAGACAGAATACCCGTCAATCGGCCTGTGCTCGCTCGAGATGGCCGCCAGGTACACCCTCACCGAGGAGGTCGTCAGATCCCGGTCCAACAATGACAGTAGAAAGTCAAAGATTGCAGGAAGACCGGCCGTCCGCGGCTCTAGTCCCCTACCCGTAGAGAACTGGACGAACTTCGACCACTTGTAGGCGTACGATCGCCGAGTTGAGGGCTTCCTGCTATTCAGAAGCACGAACCTGGCTCTTTCTGATAGCTGCGAGCGCCCAGACGCCACGCCGTCAACTTCAGATGGGGCACATCGTGGTGCAACACTTGCCCCTGGTGCGACAGCAGCAGATCCGGGACCTGTGGGAAGTGGTAAAATTCCCCGTGGGCAAGCCGCAAGACTACTGGGAACCACTGCTGCCTCGGCCACCATGGTGTTATCAGGACGCCTACTGGTCGTTCCCGCAGGATCTTCTGGACGACTCTGGTAATTAGCGGCAACGGGGGAAAGAGGTACACCACGTGGTGTGTCCACGGGATCAAGAGCCCGTCCCCGAGGGACAAGGGATCTACCCCTCCCCTGGTGCAGAAGAACTGGCATTTGCTGTTCTCTCGAGTAGCAAAGACGTCCAGCGTGGGCGTGCCCCAGAGGCGGAAAACTGGTGTCAGGAATTTCCAGTTTAGCTCCCATTCGTGGAGCGATGCACCTCCCCTGCTGAGGAAGTCCGCCCTGGTGTTCAGAACACCCGGAAGGTGGGTCGCGAGTAGTGATATCCCCTGGGCTATGCACGCTTCCCAAATAGCCACAGCCAGCCGGCAGAGGCTGCGAGACACAGTGCCGCCTTGGCGGTTTATGTAGGCCATGGCCGTCGTATTGTCCGTGAGGATTGCCACTGCTCGGCCCGTGATGAGTGTCTGGAACGACCGGACGGCGTGGAAGACAGCCAACAGCTCCAGGTAGTTGATATGCCGGAGGGTCTGATGAGCCGGCCACCTGTCCCCGACACAAAGACCCATCGCATGTGCGCCCCAACCCCAAAGAGACGCATCCGTCGTGATCGTCACCGAGGGTTGTGGCCTGTGAAAGGGTGCCCCTCCTATCAGGTTGCAGTCCTGTCCCCACCATGCTATGTCCGCCAACACCTCCGGAGGAACCGTTAGAGGACGACTCGGGGGGTCGAAGTTGGCGCGGAACTCCCGTAGGAACCACAACTGAAGCGGTCGCATGCGAAGCCTCGCATTCGGAATGACCGAAGTGGTGGCCGCCATGAGGCCCAGTAGACGCTGAACTTGACGTGCGGGGACTGTTGGAGCGCGTTCCAGGGCGCGAACTGCCTGGACAATGGCCCTTGCCCGATCTGTTGGTAGAAACGCCCTGCATGCTATCGTGTCCAATACTGCGCCGATGAACTGCACTCTCTGCGACGGCTGGAGGTGCGACTTCTTCCAGTTGACCTGGAGCCCCAGGTCCGACAACAGGGCGAGGGTGGTGTCGATGTGCTGAAGCAGAGTCTCCCTCGACCCCGCTACTATCAGCCAATCGTCTATGTACGGGAACAGGGAGATCCCTTGAAGCCTCAGATGGGCGGCAATGACGACCATCGTCTTGGTAAACACTCTCGGGGCCGTCGAGAGGCCAAAGGGCAGTGACCTGTACTGGAAGTGATCGTTGCCGACCGTAAAACGCAGGAACTTGCGGTGCCGAGGGTGGATGGAGATATGAAAGTAAGCGTCTTTCAGGTCTAAAGTTGCCAACCACTCCCCGTGGTCCAGCAGCGGAAGAATGCACGACAGGGAAGTCATTCGGAACTTGTTGCAGGTTATGAACTCGTTGAGGGCCCGAAGGTCCATGATGGGACGTAGGCCGCCGTCCTTCTTGGGGACCGCAAAGTAGCGGGAGTAGAACCCACGGCCGTGTTGAGCCTTCGGGACCTCCTCGATAGCCTGCTTGAGGAGGAGGGAGTGAACCTCTTCCTGGAGAGGGAGGGAAGGAGCAGTATAAGCAAACCTGGGAGTAGGAGGTAGTTGGAAGAATTCTATCTCGTACCCCCACTGGATCACGGATAAGACCCACTGGTCCGAGGTGATACGGGACCAGGCAGGCAGGAAGCGGGACAGGCGGATAGAGTCCGTGTCCCCGTGGGGACGGGTAGGCGGGGGGGAGTCAAAGGCCCTGTTTCTGATGTTTCGCACCCTTCTGCCTAGAAGCCTGGGCAGAGGACGGAGAGTATTTCTGTTTGGGCTGGTATTGAGGCCTTGAGAGGGTAGGCGTTGACTTCGGGCGCCACTGTTGCTCAGGGGACTTAGAATAGGATTTCTTCTGCCATTGCCGCGGCCACTGCCGCTTGGTCTGTGGGCGAGAGGTGGAGACTCCCAGATTCCGGGATGCTTTTATACTTTTGTCCATCTCTTGAAGGACCGAGTCAGTGGTTGCGCTAAACAAACCTGTACCATCGAATGGAAGGTCTTCAATATACGCCTGAGTATCAGGCTGTAACGCAGTGGAGCGCAGCCAGGAGTGTCTACGGAGAGATATGGCCGTAGTAATAGTCTTACCACAAGCATCTCCTGAATGCTTTGCGGAATTTAGTTGCTGTTTGGCGAGGGCCATTCCCTCCTTCTGCAGCTTCTTAAGCGCCATCCTACTTTGTTCTGGCATGGTGTGGAGGACTGAAGAGACCTGGTCCCACAAGGTATATTGATACCTGCTCATACAGGCAGCGTAGTTCGCGATCTTCATTCCCAGAGACCCAGAGGAATAAAGCCGTCGTCCCACGGCGTCCAGCTTGCGACCCTCCTTGTCGGGGGGGGTCGAGTGCGTTTTCTTTGCTCTGGACGAGGACGAGACCACAATCGAGTTAGGCTTGGGGTGCGTATACAGGAACTCCGCTGTATCCTCCTGCAGACGGTACATATGGTCCAGCCGGCGAGATGACACCGGCGTGGACGCGGGTTTGTCCCAGGATGCCTTCGCTGTATGAAGCATCACGTTGGTGATGGGCAGGGCGACCGCTGTCGAGGTGTCCCTTTGAACAATGTCAAACACATTGTCAGTGACCACGGGCTGTTGCTGGACTGTCGGCAACGACAAGGCCAGCGCCATGCGTTTGATTAAGTCTCCATACGATTTTAGGTCTTCAGAAGGGGAGATGGGATGATCCTCCGTGGTCTTATCCGGTGGTGAAGGTTCGCCAGTAGAAGATGCGCCTTGTTCTTCGGGTGATGATTCCCTCATGGACCTAGGAGATGCCTCAGGTGAGTCTGATTGCTCGGGGGTCAATCGAGGCGGAGAAGCCGGGGCCACTGGAGTCGTCTTCCGTTCCTCGGAAGTGGAATGTTGCTCTGGTTCCCGGGGTCGAACCGGCTGTGTGGTCTCAGGCGGTTTCGATATTGTAGCAGGAGCCGTACTTCTGGGTGTTCTGCAGGACATCCGTGACCTATACGAAGTCTCTGATGCCTGGTCCCAATCCAGCTGACGCGGTGGCAACCAGGGAAAAGGATGTTGCATGGGGCAGGCACCATAAAGGTACTGCCATTGTCGCTGATCCCAGGGAATGTGAGACACTGGTCGATGTGGAGAAGGATCTCTCTTTCGGTATCGAGGAGATCTGCTGCTCGATGAACGATCCCGGTGTGAGTCTCTGCGTCGATCTCGAACGGGACTCCGAGAACGAGGGGACCGCTGTCTCGGCGTGAGCCTCCCGGCTGGGCTTTTATCGACACCGACCCGTTGCGCCGAATCGATCTCGGAGTCGGAGTCGGAGATGACGAGTTGCGTCGACCTTGAAGCGAGCGGCGACGTACTCTGTCGACGAACTGGTGAGGCAAAGAGCTTGAGAGGCGGGACAACCGGCGTCGGAAGGCTCCGATGTCGAGACAGGCGTCGATCCCGAGGCGGACTTATGCTCCGACTTATCGGCCTTCCGCTTCTTCACCTTCTCCGCATGTTTGTCCTCTTTACGCCGTTTTTCCGGCACGTTTGCGGGGGCGATCGGCATCAGAGGGCCCTTTTTCGGCGTCGACCGGTTTCGGTGTCGACAGTTCAGCCGAAGGTTGCCCTTGGTCGGGAGCGGATGCACGTGGTGATAATGCCCTCTCCATAAGCGCTGCCGCCAGTCGCGCAGCCCTGTTCTTCCTTGTCTGCTTAGAGAATTTGGCGCAGTGGGCGCACGAGTCCGGTTTGTGCCGTTCCCCCAGGCACAACAGACACAGACACAACAGACACAGGGAGTGGCCGTCCGGTGGTGCGATTTTGCTCCCGCACTTCGAACAGCGACGGAAGAAGCCCCACCGCTTTTCCATGCGAGGTCCAGGAAAAGAAGGGCGGGAAAGGCCCGATTGAACGGGGGAGGGCGCCCCGAAGGGCGGGAAAAACTCACCCCACGCTCCGACGGGCTAAGAAAACACTATCTAACTAACTAAACTAACAACTAACTACAGCTAACACTAAGAAAAACCGATTTAGACAAAGTCCAACGAAGTTCACCGACCGTAGCGAAAAGATCAACCGATCAGCGCGGCGGTCAGAAGAGAACTGGCGGGATGTCCGCTCCCGTCCCGGCGAGCATGCGCAGAGGGGGGGAGTTGCACATGCGCGCTGGGGCGGAGAGGCGGAAATCCGCAGCTTTTGAAGTTTACCGATCAGGGTCGGCGCCGGCGCCTCTCCCATTGGTGTGATGCACAGAGACCACGAAGAAGATCATATGAAGCTGCCTTCCACTGAATCAGACCCTTGGTCCATCAAAGTCAGTATTGTCTTCTCAGACCGGCAGCAGCTCTCCAGGGTCTCAAGCTGAGGTTTTTCACACCTATTTGCCTGGACCCTTTTTTGGAGATGCCAGGGATCGAACCTGGGACCTTCTGCTTCCCAAGCAGATGCTCTACCACTGAGCCACCGTCCCTCCTAATGGAGGACAGGGACAGGAGTTCGTCCACCATAGGGAGCAAATGTTAAGCCTAGGTAAGCCTATGCATATTTGCTCAGAAGAACTTTTTTTGTAGCAGGAACTCCTTTGCATATTAGGCTACACCCCCCTGATGTAACCAATTCTCCAAGAGCTTACAGGACTCTTCTTACAGGGCCTACTGTAAGCTCTTGGAGGATTGGCTACATCAGGGGGGGGGGGGGTATAGCCGAATATACAAGGGACTTCCTGCTGCAAAAAAAGCCCTGTTGTTCAGTATTAAGTACTTTTGAGCTAAGAGGAGCCTTACTCACAAGAAAGCATTACACACTGTAGTCCCGAAGACTTCTCTCCTGCAGTGTCAATGTTTTCAGTATCTAGATCCAGTATAATCATTCATTTTGGTTTCTCATTCACAGCGATAATCATTCTAGTAGGAGTCAATTAGGTCGCCTGCACTGCGATTCCCTCCATTCCAGAGGATTAAATGTTGACTTTCACTTGAGCACGCAACACTTGCTGCTGTCGGGCGAGACGGGGGGGGGGGGGGGTTGCGCTGTGCTCATTCTGGTGTGCAAACAATATAAATAGACGGCAGCGTACAAACAGGCGGAGTGCGCTTTCTCCTGAAATCTCAAAGACTGAAACAGATTTCCTTTTCTTCTGTATTGGTTGCTATGGTTCAGCTAGACCCTTGCCTTTAAAATATACATATTTCCCCCCTTCTCTAAGTAGCACCAACAACACGTGTACTGGCGGGAGGTGCCACCGATTTTCAAAAGGCTTAAGAGAACGCCGTCATCTGTTTTATCATGGTTTGCAAAACCTGCAAAACACCACCGCCTGTGCCAATATTGCACATCGCTTTCATTCAAGAGCGGCTTTCGAGAAGGGGGGGGGGAACCCACTCGGAGCAACAGCTTCTCGCGCAAAGCAGCTCTGTATATTCTAATCACACCTCATTGCTGCCAGGTTCAGATCTATAGCCAGAGAAAGCGCTGAATCAGAAAAAGGCCCAGAATGCATGCAGAAACAGCCTGCTGCTGCAAGGTTGTGGGAATTCTGCAGCATATTTTACTAATTCACCTCCAGTCCCGCAGTCATAACGCAGCTGTTTGCAATCCCCACAAGCTTTAGGGTGGGGGCGATGCATTGTCAGGAATCCTCGGTTCAATGCTTTAATGGCACAGAGAGAATGAGTTCCGACCCTCCTTGTCACTTCTGTGCCAATTCAGCTTCAGTCCATAAATGATAATGCTTCTGCTACAGAAGGCTGGAGCTTTGGTCCAGCCACCCAAGGGCCTGCTCCTTATTTAGGATTTTTTTTTTTGTCCTACCCTTCTTCCAAGGAGCCCAGGGAAGCATGTGAGACTAGTCAGGTGGCAACCTGAGAAAGGGCCTTCTCGGTTGTGGTGCCAGAACTTTAGAACTCCCTCTTTACGAAGATCCAGCTGTCTCCCTCTATCATTGTCTTCTGTCAGGAGGGGAAGCCTTTCTTGTTTAGATTAGCATACCCCCAGCAAACACTTATTAGCCTTCCTCCCTGGTTTTGGTGTTGTGTATTTACAGAATGTGAACAAGATAGAATTTAACGAGGATAAATGTAAAGTTCTAAACTGGATTAACAAAAATGAGGAACATGCATACTGGATGGGGGATTCATTTCTGGGTAGCAGTGTGTGTGAACAAGATTTTGGGGTACTGGACCAGAAGTTAAAAATCAGCAGCCAGTGTGGTGCAGCAACAAAAAAGGTGAATGCCATCTGGGGGTGTATCAACAGAAGCATAACTTCCAAATGTCATAGTTCCATTGTACACTGCATTGGTCAGGCCACCTGGAGTACTGTGTGCAGTTCTGGAGGCCTCACTTCAAGAAGGATGTAGAAAGAATGGAGCGGGTGTAGAGGAAAATTACGAGGATGATCAGGGGCCTGGAGACCAAGGCCTTTGAGGAAAGGCTGGGGGACTTGGGAATGTACAGTCTGGAGAAGAGGAGGCTGAGAGGGGACATGATTGCTCTCTTGAAGTCTTTGAAGGGCTGTCGCTTAGAATTAGAGGAGGGCAGGGAGCTGTTCCTGTTAGCAGTAGAGGATAGGGCTTGCAATAATAAATCTAAATTAAGGGTGGGAAGGTGATATTAGGAGAAACTTTGTTACATTGAGAGTTGTTCAACAGCGGAATCAGCTACTGAGAGAGATGCGGGGAGCTCTCCCTCACTAGCAGTCTTTAAGCAGCAGCTGGATGACTACTTGTCAGGATGCCGTAGGCTGATCCTCCATTGAGCAGAGGGTTGGACTACATCAGTGGTCCCCAATCTTTTTGGCACCAGGGACCGGTTTTGTGGAAGACGATTTTTCCACGGACCGGTGCAGGGGTTGGGGGCAATGATTTCGGGATGATACAATTGTGCACTTTGTTTCTATTAGTTTGGTGTAGTGGTTAAGTGGGCAGACTCTTATCTGGGAGAACCGGGTTTGATTCCCCACTCCTCCACTTGCAGCTGCTGGAACGGCCTTGGGTCAGCCATAGCTCTCGCAGAGCTGTCGTTGAAAAGGGCAACTTCTGGGAGAGCCCTCTCAACCCCACCCAACTCATAGGTTGTCTGTTGTGGGGGAGGAAGGTAAAGGAGATTGTGAGCCACTCTGAGACTCGGAGTGGAGGGCGGGAAATAAATCCAATATCGTTATCTGATTATTATTACTACATTGTAATATATAATGAAATAATAATACACCTCAAGGCCCAGTCGCTAACAGGCCACGGACTGGGACAGGTCAACGGACTGGGGTTTGGGAACCCCTGGACTACATGGCCTATATGGCCCTTTCCAACTCTGTGCTTCTATGATTCCATGATATATCTGTATATGTTTTAACTGGATTATTTTAAATGCTGCTTTAACGTTCAAATGTTTTCATGCTCACCCCTTTGGTTGGAAAAGTGGCATAAAAATGTTTGGTGCAGTGGTTAAGTGCACAGACTCTTATCTGGGAGAACTGGGTTTGATTCCCCATTCCTCTGCTTGCAGCTGCTGGAATGGCCTTGGGTCAGCCATAGCTCTCGTAGGAGTTGTCCTTGAAAGGGCAGCTGCTGTGACAGCCCTCAGCCCCACCCACCTCACAGGGTGTCTGTTGTGGGGGGGGGAGGTAAAAGGAGATTGTGACCACTCTGAGATTCAGAGTATATGGCGGGATATAAATCCAATATCGTTATCGTCATCATCATCATCATCATGTTGTTGTTGTTGTTGTTGTTATTATTATTATTCATAGTAGTAGTATAAATTATGCTCCACTGAGGTCCTTCCCTTCTCCTCCCCAACCCCACCCTCCCCATTTCTATCCCTTAAATAAGGAATTCAAAATTGAACTTGTGGATCTCCTCAATCACTCAAACAACATTTTATTTATATCCCGCCCTCCCTGCCGAGTCAGGCGCAGGGTGGCTAACAACATCAAATACAATAAGTATTTAAAAACAGTAACTAGTTTTAAAACAATCTAATTTAAAATTTCCTAAAATTAACATTCTGGTGCTATTTCAATAAACATGGTGGTGAAAATCACTTAGGCGAGTCGCTCTGTCATTTAATCGGTAAAGGCCATCCCAAAAAGGATGGTCTTGCAGGCCCTGCGGAACTGTTCAAGGTTCTGCAGGGCCCGCACTTCTTCCGGGAGCTGGTTCCATAGGTGTGGAGCTACGATAGAGAAGGCCCGCATACGAATGCTCTGCAGTTTTGCCTCCGGCCCGGGGATGGTCAGTTGGTTCTTCCCTGCTGACCTCAGTGCTCTCTGGGGTTCATACAGGGAAAGACGGTCCCTCAGGTAGGCAGGTCCTTGACCATATAGGGCTTTAAAGGTAATAACCAGCACTTTGTAACAAATCCGGTATATAACTGGCAACCAGTGCAGTCCGCGCAGCCCCGGCTGTATGTGTTCCCACTTCAGGAGCCCCAATAGCAGCCTAGCCGCCGCGTTCTGCACCAACTGCAGCTTCCGGGTTCGGCACAGAGGCAGCCCCATGTAGAGGGCATTACAGTAATCCAATCTCGAGGTGACCATTGCATGAATCACTGTTGCTAGGTCCTGACGCTCTAGGAAGGGGGCCAACTGCCTTACCCGCCTTAGATGAAAGAAGGCTGACTTGGCGGTGGCTGCTATCTGGGCCACCATTGATAGTGAAGGCTCCAGTAGAACTCCCAAGCTCCTGACCCAGTGCGCTGCTTTCAGCGGCACCCTGTCAAAGACGGGGAGAGGTATTTCCCTCCCCAAAGTGCCCCGACCCATACAAAGGACCTCTGTCTTCATCGAATTCAGCTTCAACCCACTCAGCCTTACCCAAGTTGCCACGGCCTACAGTGCAAGGTCCAAATTCCCTGGGATGCAGCCAGGCCGGCCATCCATTAGCAGATAGAGCTGGGTGTCATCTGCATATTGGTGACACCCAAGCCCATGCCTCCGGGCAATCTGAGCAAGGGGGCGCATATAGATATTAAATAGCATCGGAGAGAGAACTGCTCCCTGAGGCACTCCACAATCTAGTGTGCGCCTCTGGGACAGCTCCCCCCCGAATGCCACCCTTTGTCCCCGACCCTCGAGGAAGGAGGAGAGCCATTGTAAAGATGACCCCATAACCCCTACATTGGCGAGGCGGCGGGTCAGTAACTGATGGTCGACCGTGTCGAACGCAGCCGACAGATCTAACAACATCAGCACCGGCACGCCCCCTCGATCCAGATGCCGCTGGAGGTCATTTGCCAAGGCGACCAGCACTGTCTCCATCCCGTGACCTGGACGAAAGCCAGACTGGCAAGGGTCTAGGATGGAAGCGTCATCCAGAAAACCCTGCAATTGCAATGCCACTGCCCTCTCGATAATTTTACCTAAAAACGGTAAATTAGAGACCGGTCGGTAGTTTGCCAATTTGGCCGGATCTGCTGTATTTTTTTTCAGGAGGGGGCGGACCATAGCCTCTTTCAAGGATGTTGGAAAACATCCCTCCAGGAGGGATCTATTTATGATGTCCCGTAAAGGATCTCTAAGCTCCCTCAGGCAAGATTTAATTGCGGGTCCAGATCGCAAGTTGTTGGGCGTGCAGAGGAGAGAATTCCGTCAACTTCCTCCAGGCTGAGTGGGTCGAAGTGATCCAGAACTAAACCAGAAGACAGGCACGGAGCCTCCAGTTCATATACTGTATCCAATGTGATAGGCAAGTCCTGGCGGAGCAAAGTAATCTTTCTTTTCGGCCTTGACTGCCATCTCATAAGACCTCATAAACATTCTATAGGATGTTCTCGACGCTTCGTCACGAGTACGCCGCCACTGCCTCTCTAGCCGTCTGAGTCCTTGTTTCAGCTGACATAGCTCCAAGGTAAACCATGGAGCCAGCCTCACACGAGGGCACAGAGGGCGTCGGGGTGCGATCTCATTGATCGCCCTGGATAGCCGATCTTGCCAGGCCTCAACCAGGTCGTCAAGGGAGTCGCCAGGGGGCCAGGGATCCCGTAGAGCCATTTGGAACCATTCAGGCTCCGCGTGCGAGCCAAAATAGGCTCTCCACCCATACAGGGTTGAGGCAGTGTCTCCATACGAGCCTTGAGGGCTAGGTGATCTGACCATGGTACCGCTTCCACCGCGATATCGTTCACTAGAATCCCGGTCGGAAAGATCAAATCTAACATGTGTCCAGCCTGATGCGTAGGGGTCGTGGAAGACACTAGATCCATCGCCTGATTGGAGGCCGCGTCGTCGGCATGGACATTGAAGTCACCCAGGACCATACTCCAACGCCCAGCTCGCCACCGCCTCCTGACAAAATCTGTAATCTTTCATTGAAATCTGCCTCTGTTCCTGAGGACTGGAAGGTAGCAAATGTCACCCCCATCTTTAAAAAGGGTTCCAGAGGAGATCCGGGAAATTACAAGCCAGTCAGTCTGACTTCAATACCGGGAAAGTTGGTAGAAACCATTATCAAGGACAGAATGAGTAGGCACATTGATGAATAGAAGTTATTGGGGAAGACTCAGCATGGGTTCTGTAAGGGAAGATCTTGCCTCACTAACCTGTTACATTTCTTTAAAGATGAAGATGAAGATGTTGGATTTATATCCCGCCCTCCACTCCGAAGAGTCTCAGAGCGGCTCACAATCTCCTTTACCTTCCTCCCCCACAACAGACACCCTGTGAGGTGGGTGGGGCTGGAGAGGGCTCTCACAGCAGCTGCCCTTTCAAGGACAACCTCTGCCAGAGCTATGGCTGACCCAAGGCCATGCTAGCAGGTGCAAGTGGAGGAGTGGGGAATCAAACCCGATTCTCCCAGATAAGAGTCCGCACACTTAACCACTACACCAAACTGGCTTTGAGGGGGTGAACAAGCATGTGAACAAATAGATGTTGTTTACCTTGACTTCCAGAAAGCTTTTGATAAAGTTCCTCATCAAAGGCTCCTTAGTAAGCTCGAGAGTCATGGAGTAAAAGGACGGGTCCTCTTGTGGATCAAAAACTGGCTAATTACTAGGAAGCAGAGAGTGAGTATAAATGGGCAGTCTTCGCAGTGGAAGACGGTAAGCAGTGGGGTGGCTCAGGGCTCAGTACTGGGTCCCATGCTCTTTAACTTATTAATGATCTGGAGTTGGGAGTGAGCAGTGAAGTGGCCAAGTTTGCAGATGACACTAAATTGTTCAGGGTGGTGAGAACCAGAGAGGATTGTGAGTCACTCCAAAGGGATCTGTTGAGGCTGGGTGAGTGGGTGTCAACATGGCAGATAAGGTTCAATGTGGCCAAGTGCAAAGTAATGCACATTGGGGCCTAGAATCCCAGCTACAAATACAAGTTGATGGGGTGTGAACTGGCAGAGACTGACCAAGAGCAAGATCTTGGGGTCGTGGTAGATAACTCACTGAAAATGTCAAGACAGTGTGCGATTGCAATAAAAAAGGCCAACGCCATGCTGGGAATTATTAGGAAGGGAACGGAAAAAAAATCAGCCAGTATCATAATGCCCCTGTATAAATCAATGGTGCGGTCTCATTTGGAGTACTGTGTGCAATTCTAGTCACTGCACCTCAAAAAGGATATTATAGCATTGGAAAAAGTGCAGAAAAACGCAACTAGAATGATAAACGGTTTGGAACACTTTCCCTATGAAGAAAGGTTAAAACACTTGGGGCTCTTAAGCTTGGAGAAACGTCGGCTGCGGGGTGACATGATAGAGGTTTACAAGATTATGCATGGGATGGAGAAAGTAGAGAAAGAAGTACTTTTCTCCCTTTCTCACAATACAAGAACTCGTGGGCATTCAATGAAATTGCTGAGTGGTCAGGTTAAAACGGATAAAAGGAAATACTTCTTCACCCAAAGGGTGATTAACATGTGGAATTCACTACCACAGGAGGTGGTGGTGGCTACCAGCATAGCCAGCTTCAAGAAGGGGTAAGATAAAAATATGGAGCAGAGGTCCATCAGTGGCTATTAGCCACAGTGTGTGTGTGTGTACTTTGGCCACTGTGTGATACAGAGTGTTGGACTGGATGGGCCATTAGCCTGATCCAACATGGCTTCCTAAGGTTGCCAGCTCAGAATTGGGGAATTCCTGGAGATTTGGGGGGTGGAGTCTGTAGAGGGCAGAGTTTGAGGAGGGGAGGAACCATAATGCCATAGAGTTCACCTTCCAAAGCACCCATTTTCTCCCAGGGGAACTGCTCTCTGTCACCTGGAGATCAGTTGTAATCTCAAGAGATGCCCAGCCACCACCTGGAGATTGGCAGCCCTACCTCTAAAATCTCCAGGCATTTCCCAATCTGGAGATGGCAACCCTACCTGAGAGTGACAGGCCCAAGATCCCCCAGTGAGCTTCTTGGGCAGAATGGGGATTTGAACTCGCAGCTCCCAGATCCTAATCTGACATGACATGACACTATAATCAGCCTTATAGGATCTTTGGGAAATCAACCTAGGAGGGTGAGGACCAATATTCACGCTAAGTTGTGGAGTCTTGTGAGCAAAAATTCTACTTCATGAGCTACTGGCACCGAAGTTGTGAGCTACTACACTTGGCTACTACATACGTTTGCTCTGGGACCATCCTTCCTGAGCTAAGGGCGTTTTCGCACAGGGCTTACCCCGGAGCGACGTCCCTCTTCATCGCGCAGCGTCTGCGCGGATTTTGCACCAACTGCTCTGCAGAACCAGGAAGAGCCGCGAAGTGCCACAGCTTTTGCGTCGCAAATGTAAACCGCCAAAAACCAGTTTACATTTGCGACTCAAAAGCCGCGGCTCTTCGCAGCTCTGCGGAGCAGTTGGTGTGAAATCCGTGCAGACGCTGCGCGGTGAAGAGGGACGTTGCTCCGGGGTAAGCCCTGTGCAAAAACGCCCTAAGACAAAAATGTGTGACCTGGAGGCTAAAAAACTGTAAGCTAGCTCAGAAGAAGTAGAAGTAGTAGAAGAAGAAGAAATTGGATTTTTATCCCACTCTTCACTCTGAAACTCAGAGTGGCTCACAATCTCCTTTACCTTCCTCCCCCACAACAGACACCCTGGGAGCATTGTTCCCTCTAAGCTGAATTAGTGTGAGCTAGCTCACAGATTTTTAGCCTCCAGCTCACAGATTTTTGTCTTAGCTCAGGAAGGATGAGCCCAGAGCACACTAATCTATGCAGTAGCTCATAACTTTAATCCCAGTAACCAGGTCTTTTTTTGTAGAAAGAGCCCAGCAGGAACTCATTTGCATATTAGGGCACACTGCCTGGTATCACCATTGTTTCACACAGGGGGTTTTTTGGTAGAAGAAGCCCAGCATGATCTCATTTGCATATTAGGCCATACCCCCTGACACCAAGCAACTGGACCTGCATTCCTGTGCATTCTTGCTAACAAAAAAAGCCCTGCCAGTAACTCACAAAGTAGAATTTTTGCTCACAAGACTCTGAGGCTTAGAGGGAACATTGCCTGTGAGGTGGGTGGGGCTGAGAGAGCTCTCACAGAAGCTGCCCTTTCAAGGACAACTCTGCGAGAACTATGGCTGACCCAAGACCATTCCATCAGCTGCAGGTGGAGGAGTGGGGAATCAAACCCAATTCTCCCAGATAAGAGTCTGCGCACTTAACCACTGCACCAAACTAACTCAGCTTAGAGGGAACATTGGTAGTAGATCACCTGGAGTCTTCTGACATATAAACGTAACAAACAGTATACAGGTGAGAAGTTAAAATGAATAATGAAGAGCAGTGTGACTTGTCTGCTCCCCTCCCCAAATCCATCTCAACAATACATCCTTCTCTGAGAACCACGTCTCCATTCCAAACAAGCTTAGTGGCTGATAACTTTGGGTAATGAATTGTCTAGGCAAGTGCTAGATTTCTACCCAGTGCTATGTATGCATCCCAGGAGTTACTTGGGTAAATTTCTTTGCGGATGCATGACATCTTCCTATATGTTGGATAACAGCCTCTGCACAACAATCCATCTCTCTCACTTCCTGGCCAGTGGAGATTAGGGGTATTATTATGAATGGTGACATTTTCAGCTCCCCAGGCAAGAGAGAAGCTTTTTTTCCCCCTTCTCCTTTTTGCATGGTACCTATTCCTTCTGGATAACAGAGATGTGTGAACTGCATATTTAATGTTCATAAGAGGCTTTGAAAATGTAAAGGGCAGTTATTTGTTCCTGGTTCAAACGATGAAACATGAGCCTGAAGCACAAAGCAGAAGCACAGACATCTATTTGACTGTGAACTAACACCCTTTTGTGATTTTCGTGCTTCGTAGTCAGAGATCAGTGCAATGAAAAATGCTTCCACTGGCCGTTGGATTCATGTATATAAATACCGTGTTCCTCCAAGAAGAGAGAATGGGGCAACAAAATGGCAGATGAAGTTCATTGTAAGTTGGGGGCGGGAGGAAATCCCCAAAGTTCACACAGAAACTGATGTCATCTCCATGGGCTCACCTGCAGCATGGCCATGACTCTGTAACTGAACCTCTGCTTCGCAGGCAGAAGGTCATAGGTTCAGCCCCTGCAATCTTCTAATTAAAGGGATCAGATACTAGTGGGCAGGGGTTTTTTGTAGCAGGAGCCTCTTTGCATTTTAGGCCACACACCCCTGATGCAGCCAATCCTCCAAGAGTTTACAGGGCTCATAGTACAGGGCCTACTGTAAGCTCCAGGAGGACTGGCTACATTAGGGGGTGTGACCTAATATGCAAAGGAGTTCCTGCTACAAAAAAAAGCCCTGCTAGTGGGTGACGTGAAAGACCTGGAAATCTGGGGATCCACTAATAGTCAGAATGATTTTGGTGGACCGATGACCTGTCAGCTTCTTGTGGCTATCAATAAGCAAGAAAGAGATTGTGGTTGTGTTGTAGAGGCACAGAGCATCAACTGAGGCTCACATTCAAGATGGCGGAGTCAAAACTGTGTGCTTAAATCCAAGATGGCAGTGTCAAACCTGTGTGCTTAAATCCAAGATGGCGTGTGCTTAAATCCAAGATGGCAGTGTCAAATCTGTGGGCTTAAATCCAAGATGGTGGTGTCAAATCTGTGTGCTTAAATCCAGGGCTGCTTCAATCATGTAGAGCAGGGGTCCTCAACCTTTTTAAATAGGGGGCCAGTTCACTGTCCCTCAGACTGTTGGAGGGCCGGACTGTTGTGGTGGCTGCCGTTACTGTACAAGGCCGCGGGCCGTCAGTTCTCCGTCTTCTGCATCTCTCTCCCTTCCCCACACCACACACCCCAGCCTGGGAACTCACCTCACCTCGGTATCGCCTCACACTCTGTCTCTGCCGCCTCAGCCCAGTGCCGGAAGTGTGCATTGCTAACGCGAGTTTAGGTCGAACGTCACTTCTGGTCTGATTTTGCCATAACCCGGCGGGCTGCATAAACGTCCTCAGCGGGCCGCATCTGGCCCACGGGCCGTAGGTTGAGGACCCCTGATGTAGAGTGTGGCACACAAGGACAAAAAACACCAGCTTCAAGTATATAAACTAATGGGGTCTGAATTTGCTGAGATTGAGGGGGGGGAAAGATCCTGGCGTTGTAGTGGATAGTTCAATGACAGTGTGAACCCAGTGTGCTGCAGCTGTTAAAAAGGCAAACTCTATAAGGGGTTTAAGATTAAAGATTAATCTCTATAATATTAATAGGAAAGGGTTTGAGAATAAAACGGCCAATATTATAATAAAAAGGTAAAGGTAGTCCCCTGTGCAAGCACCAGTCATTTCCGACTCTGGGGTGAAGTTGCTTTCACAGCGTTTTCACGGCAGACTTTTTACGGGGTGGTTTGCCATTGCCTTCCCCAGTCATCTACACTTCCCCCCCAGCAAGCTGGGTACTCATTTGACCGACCTCGGAAGGATGGAAGGCTGAGTCAACCTGGAGCCAGCTACCTGAACCAGCTTTTGCTGGGATCAAACTCAGGTCATGAGCAGAGGGCTCCGACTGCAGTACTGCAACTTTACCACTCTGTGCCACGAGGCTCTTTACTAATATTATAATACCCCTGTATAGATCTATGGTACAGCCTCATCAAGTATCCTGCATTCAATTCGGGTCACTATATCTCAAAAAAGAACATTACAGAGTTGGAAAAAGTACAGAGGAGGGCAACCAAGATGATTAGGGAGTTGGAGCACCTTCCCTATGAGGAAAGGCTGAAGAATCTGGGACTTTTCACCTTAGAAAAAAGACAACAAAGAGGGGACATGTTGGAGATTTATAAAATTATGCATGGGTGGAGGGAGAGTTGACAAAAACAACTTTTTCTCCCCCTCTCAAAATACTAGAACTCAAGGGCATCCAACTAAATCAATGGCCGGTAGGTTCAGGATAGACAAAAGGAAATACTATATACAGAGAGCAATTAAAATATTAAATTGGCTGCCAAAGGATCTAGTGACATCCACAGGAGTAAGCAGCTTTAAAGGGGAATTAGATAGATTCATGGAGGATAAGAACATAAGAGAAGCCATGTTGGATCAGACCAGTGGCCCATCCAGTCCAATACTCTTTGTCACACAGTGGCCAGAAAAACCAGGTGCCATCTGGAGGTCCATCAGTGGGGCCAGGACACTAGAAGCCCTCCCACTGTGCCCCACCCCCCCACAAGCACCAAGAATACAGAGCATCCTTTGCCCCAGACAGAGAGTTCCAGCAATACACTGTGGCTAATAGTCACTGATGGACCTCTGCTCCATATGTTTATTCAAACTCCTCTTGGTAAGGATAAGTCTATGAATGGCTACTAGCCATGATAACCTGAGGGGAATATTCAGAAGCAGTCAGTCTCTGAATCCCAGAGTCAGGAGGCAACATCAGGAGAAGGCCTTGGCTTCTATGCCCTGTTGTTGGTAGAGTTGCTAGGTCCTACCTGGCAGCTGGCGAAGGGCTCCTGCGTCCTTTCCTGGATATTCTGACATCACCCAAAAGTGATAGCATCATGTTGCTGACATCGGGGTTGACAGTATAGTGTTTGGGCAAATCTCTATGGGTTTTTTGACTTCAAAACCATAGAGTTTGCCTCAAAATAGAGTGTCACCCCCCCCCCCCAACGTCAGCAATGCAATGATGTCACTTCTGTGAGTGAATCAAAGCCCTCAAAAGTGGGGAAACCCCCACTGGGACCTGGGGGCTTGGAACCCCAGTTCTTGGCTGTCCAGAGGAATTGGTTGGCCGCTATGTGAGACAAGTTGCTGGGCTAGATGGACCATGTCTGATTACATAGAACATGAGGGACACTCAGATAAGGCTGCTTTTAACCCTCATCCTGCAGATTCCTTCCTCTAAAGCCTGCCCCTGATACTAATGTTCCTTCAGCTGTTCTCAGTATTAGATGTGAATTCCATAATTAGGGTTGCCTGAATTTCTCCAGCTTTCACAATTGATCTCCAGCTGGCAGAGATCAGCTCCCCTGGAGAAAATGGCTGCTTTGAAGGGTGGACTCTATGGCATTGCACCATGCTGAGGCCCCTCCCCAAGCCCCACCCTCTCCCAGCTCCACCCCCAAAGTCTTCAGGTATTTTCCGACCCAGACCTGGCAAGCCTTGCTCCATTCACCAGGTGGAGGGGAGTACATGAGAAAAAGAAAAAGAAAGGTCAGACATCATCACCAGCGTTGCATAGGAAGTTATGTCATCAACATCCAGTTGATGCTTTGGTTTTTGCACAAAAACTCTATGGTAAAACCAGCTTCTTCCATAGAGTTTTTGTCCAAATACCAAAGTGTTGCCCAGACATGATGATATCACTTCCTGTGCAATGCCAGCAATGATCAGTAGCTGAGGGGCAAAATCTGGCAGTGGGGGACTCCCACCTCCACCAGCGGTTCTGGCAGTTCTAACACTATGGCATTATACCCCCACTGAAGTCCCATCCCTCCCTAAACCTCACCTTCCTCAGGCTCCACCCAAAATTTTTCTAGGTATTTCCCAAACTGGAACTGGCAACCCCTGCAGGGCAAGTTACACTTTGGGATGGTAGTATCTTGCTTTGGAAAAACTGAAGAATGATTTCCTCAGCCAAGAAATGCAGGCCTGCTCTGAAGTGCTGTAACTTTAGTAAAAGGCACTATTTTGTGACTAGCTCCACCCACCATTCCACCATTTTGTAACTGGTTCCAGCCACCATGCCACCATTTTGTGACTGGTAGCTCCCAAGGCTCTGGGGAATTAAATGGCTATCAGAACTTAAAGTCTGACTTCCCTTGACCTACAGCAATGACCACTAGAATAAAAAGATCTTTAAAAGAGGATTAAATTAATTCGGGTTCTTTGGTCGTGATAACTAAATGCAACATCAGTGTTCAGAGGCTGCATAACAGATTATATAATAACAGATTATTAATAATAGCAATAATAGATTAATAATAGATGAGTGCACTGTTGGAGCATGACTTTTCAGCCTACCCCTCACACGCCAGTTAAAACACCTCCAGAATCCTGTTCTTGGAGGAGACCAGATTGCCAACCTCCAGGTGGGGCCAGGTGATCTCCTGGAATTTCAACTGATCTCCAAACAACAGAACTCTGACTTTCAGCTGATCTCCCCTGAACTCTGAAGTGGGTTGCCCATGAAAGAGGTTAGGCTGAGGGTGTGTTATTGACACAGGCTCACCCAGTAAATGTGATGGATTTAAGCCTGGGTCTTCTCACTCTACTACACCAAACTGGATATCTTGATGTGTCCCCAATATTTGTAAGAAGTGCTGGGATTGTGAAACTCCCTCCAGAGCTTTTTTTGTAGAAAAAGCCCAGCAGGAACTCACTGGCATATTAGGCCACACCCCCTGACATCACCATTGCTTCATGCAGGGCTTTTTTGGGGGGGGTAGAAAAAGCCCATCAGGAACTAATTCCCATATTAGCCCCGCCCCTCTGATGCCTAGTCAGACGGAACTGCGTTCCTGTGTGTTCCTGCTCAAAAAAAGCCCTGGAGTTGCCAGTTCTGAATTGGGAAACACCTGGAGATTTTGGGGCTGGAGCCAGGCAGTGTTCCCTCTAAGTTGTGAAGTCTTGTGAGCAGGAATTCTACTTTGTGAGCTACTAGCATTAAAGTTGTGAGCTACTGCATAAATTAGTTTGCTCTGGGGCCATTTTTCATGAACTAAGACAAAAATGTGTGCGCCAGAGACTAAAAAACTGTGAGCTAGCTCACACTAACTCAGCTTGCAGGGAATACGGAAGCCAGGGGTATATGAGGTTTGGTGGGGGTAGGGACCTCAGCAAGGTATAATGCTGTAATGTACTGAGAACCGAGACGGTTTGAAGGCAACATAGTAGTTTAATCTGAGTACATCACACAAGAGAGAGAGCACGCGGGCTGGGCCCCGCTTATATACATTGCCCAGTACAGCCCCCCCATCCGACCAGGCCAATCCTGGTTGGTCAAACTTCCCGCCGCAGATCTTGATGGGCGGGGCCTCAGGCGAGCTCCATCCGGGGACCCCAGGGTCTCCTTTAGTCGTCATCGCCATGAGGTCTGGTTACTTATGTTCAATACATAACAAATGCCATAGAGACTCCACTTTCCAAAGCAACCATTTTCTCCTGGGGAACTGATCTCTGTTGTATGGAGACTAGCTATTATGCTGGGAGATCTCCAGGTGCCAACAGGAAATTAGTCCTAGTGGATACACACCAAGTCACTCAACTTTGACAGGGACTTTTGACTTGGATAGTTCTCACCTTATGAAGACCATAATGTGGGTTTTTTTCTGTCCTCCATCAAAAGAACCTCACAGGTAGGATCCAACAGCAAAAGTGTTGGATTCAAGTTAATGAACAAATTGAAGACAATATAGCCTTTTAAGGCTTAACAGGGACCTTGGATTCCTCTGTCAGTACATCTGCACCCATATCTCACCTTTCCACATGCTAATAACACTCTCTCATTTCATCGTGCATTCTTTGCTGGTGCCAGTTAAGAACACTTCACACTCATCCTGTATGAAAGGATTACACCATTGACTGGAATGGAATTATATATATAATAAACCAATAATTTAGGGTTGCCAGGTCCCCACAGCTCTGGGTTGGAAAACTCCTGGATATTTGGGGGGTGAAGCCTGGAGAAGACAGGGACCTCACTAGGGGACAATGCCACAGAGTCTTATGATGGCACTATAGAGTTTTTACCCAAATTGCTAGAGTGTCCCCCGTGTGACATGTCCGGTATGACAATGTACTTCCGGGTGATGCCATCACTCCAGGCACATTGGGTGCAATGGAGCTCTTTGGGGGCGGGGATCTCCCCAGCAACCCACTCCTTGCCAGTGGGTTGGGGCCCCCAAATCTGGGGGAACCCCTGTTCCCAGTGGGAGGCTGGGAAGCCTAGCATAGCTCGAGGCTGGCATTCCTAGAACTGTTGTACACTTCATGAATTGGAAGAAGCGGGCCATGACTCACAAAACCTCAAGTTGAAATAATCACAGTTAGTCTTTTAAGGTGCTCTTTGACTCCTGCATAATTTTGCTACAGTAGACTAACACGGCTAATCCTTCAGAGTGACTTTGAGTTATTTTATTTTCATTCCTTGACGACAGCAAGAAACCTATTTGTTTTGCCTGTGAATACTCTGTGGAGAATTAAGGCTATAAGTGTCTGGCTGTTATGGGAAGCCGATAAAGAATGGAGAGAAGCTTCCGGAGTTAAGAAGATTGCATATGTGAAATGATGATATGAACTGAGGATAAGAAAGCACAGGCGCTTGGAGGAAAAAGGATAAAGGAGAGAGTTCTGGCCGCTGCATTTTTACCCTTTGTACACATCCCTGTGGATAAATATTTTAAACGTCCCTCTCTTGAACCAGTTCTTTCTATGTTCACTCAGGAACAGTTCCCCTTTTGGCTACTGGGGTTTAAGTAGCAACAGTCAGATAATCAAGCTGCCCTTTCTAAAAGAGGGTTCTTACCAGTGTTGCCTCTAAGCTGAGTTAGTGTTAGCTAGCTCACAGCTCTTTAGCCTCTGGCTCACACATTTTTGTCTTTAAAAAAAAAAAGTAAGGGTAGTCCCTTGTGCAAGCACCAGTCGTTTTTGACTCTGGGGTGACGTTGCTTTCACAACATTTTCATGGCAGACTTTTTACGGGGTGGTTTGCCATTGCCTTCCCCAGTCATCTATGCTTTCCCCCCAGCAAGCTGGGTACTCATTTGACCGATCTCGGAAGGATGGAAGGCTGAGTCAACCTGGAGTCAGCTACCTGAACCAGCTACATAAGAACATAAGAACATAAGAGAAGCCATGTTGGATCAGGCCAACGGCCCATCAAGTCCAACACTCTGTGTCACACAGTGGCAAAAAATTTTATATACACACATACACTGTGGCTAATAGCCACTGATGGACCTGTGCTACTGCTGGGATCGAACTCAGGTCGTGAGCAGAGGGCTCCGACTGTAGTACTGCAGCTTTACCACTCTGCTCAGGAAAAATAGCCCCAGAGCAAACTAATTGATGCAGTAGCTCACAACTTTAATGCCAGTAGCAAGGCCTCATTTTGGGCAGAAGCTCACAGGAGCAGAGCTCTGGAACTTTTAAATTTTATTGTGTTCTTTCTTTCTTAACCCTGCCCCTCCCCCCCAATACTTGCTTCTGGGCTCCATTGTTCAAGCCCCCTGTGAGAATTTTGCTGAACTCTTAAGATTTGACAAACTTTCTAATTCTCCCCCACCCCACACACACACACAAATGGGGAAAAAACCCAAACATATCAAGCAGACAGATGGAAACCATCATGCCACTGTGGCCACATAGGAGAAAGTAATTTTAAAAGTATGATGATGGGAGTGAGGTTTTATTATGACAATTATAACTCAAGAAGCATTTTGAGGTAGATGCTGAGCTGATATAATTCAGTACATCTTCCGGTGATGTCAGGAGTGTGTGGCATATGCAAATGAGTTGTGCGGATGAGCTCCGGCACCTCTTTTTCTATGACATGACCCCTTCCAGCAGCTCACGAAGTAGAATTTTTGCTCACAAGACTCCACAGCTTTGAGGGAGCATAGGTTCTTCTTCCCTCTGGCAACGGTGCCTCCAGTCTCGTCAGATCTGGGAAACTAAGCAGGCCAGTCGTGGTTAGTACTTGGATGGGGCAGCTCCATGGAATACCAAAGTCACGACATGGAAACAGGCATCGGCAAACCACCACTGAACATCTTTTGCCTCGAAAAAACCACTAGGGGGTCACCGTAACTTGGTTGCGGCTTGATTGTCCTTTCCACGTGCATTGCTTGTTTTCCACCATCCACTTCAAATTATTTTTTTTTCTCCTGAAAAGGATTTCTTATGCATGAAATGCTGCTGTTCATTTTTTTTGGGGGGGGGGGGGATTTAAGCTGAAACTATGCAAAGTTTTTACTGGCTGTTTTTTTTTCATTTCAGTCTCTGTTTCTGGAATCCTTTGATCACTGTTCTTTTAATGCAGAGCTTTCGCTCTATTGTAAGCCACTGTCAGGATCCACGGATGGAAGGAAGAGACACCAGGTTTTAATGAATTAAACAAACCATTAGGAAAGTCCTGGGCAGAGGAGAGGCTGACTTCAAAGGCAAGCCTCTATGCCAACGGTTCCATTTTCAGTGTGGTGACCCGCAAGTCCAAATTTACGTGAAATGAATGAAGGCAAACTACGACCTTGGCACCCGTCTAGTTCAGCATTCCATTTTCTACAGTGGCAAACAAAATGTTTGAGAAACCAACAAACATCACACAAAATGTGCAGCCGCCCCCACTATGAACTCCAAGAAAGTGGCATGCTGACAATCGCAGCCTTTGCATTGGAGATTACATCCCAGCCTTTGATCGCCCTCTCCATCATGCCCTCTAATTCCTCCCCTAAGATTCCAAGATTTTAGTAACCATCAATACTCCCTCTAAGCTGTGGCAACTTGTGAGCAAAAATTCTACTTCGTGAGCTACAGGCATTAAGATTGAGAGCCAGTTTGGTGTAGTGGTTAAGTGTGTGGACTCTTATCTGGGATAACCAGGTTTGATTCCCCACTCCTCCACTTGCAGCTGCTGGAATGGCCTTGGGTCAGCCACAGCTATCACAGGAGTTGTCCTTGAAAGGGCAGCTGCTGTGACAGCCCTCTCAGCGCCACCCACCTCACAGGGTGTCTGTTGTGGGGGGAAAACATACAGGCGATTAGAAGCTGCTCTAAGTCTGATTCAGGGAGAAAGGTGAGGTATAAATCTGCAATTCTTCTTCTTTTTCTTCTTCATAAATTAGCTTGCTCTGGGACCATTTTTCCTGAGCTAAGTCAAAAATATGTGAGCCAGAAGCTAAAAAACTGTGAGCTAACTCACACTAACTCAGAGGGAACACTGGTAACCATCAGGACACACTTTCCCTGACCAACATGTGCATGCAGTGAAGAAAAAATACCAACTAATGTATGACATGCAAGATAGTTTCCTGGGTCAGATCTTGGTTTCCAAAGTTCAAAAGAGAGCAATGGAAAGGGCAGGGGTGGCCATGTGGAAGGACTGGGCTGCACCCACCTGCAGAGGCTTTCTGAGTCACTTTTGGGTTCCGTGCAGCATGTACGGAAAGAGTGCTCTATGCCAAGTTACAAACAGGGCTGGCTCGCCACTAGGCAAACTAGGTGGTTGCCTAGGGTGCCTGGAGGATGGGGAGGCTGAACTGGGCTCCCCCCTCCCGATGCCCCAGGCAAGTACCTAGTTTGCCTGCCTCCTCCGCCCACCCGCACGCTGCCATCACTGCCACCACCGCCCCTCCTTTCCCTTCGCTTCCTGTCCCATCACCTTCTCCCTAGCGCGATCACAGCTTGGCTCCAGGCAAGTGCCTAGTTTGCCTGCCTCCTCCGCCCACCTACCTGCCTGCCGCCACCGCTGGCTGCCGCCCTCCCTCCTTTCTCTTCCCATCCCTTTGCCTCTCCCCACCACCACCAGTGCGATCACAGCGTGCCACACCTGGCCCCTGCCGACAGCGCAGCAGCATGCATCTTATCTTCTGAAGGACCTGGGGGTTGCTTCACTGCCGAGGGGGGACCTGCCTGGGGCACCACGCGCCCTTGTGCTGGTGCTGGCTACAAATGACCAGTATTTCATTGCTGCTTCGTTCTAACTGAACAGACTGGCAGTTGCATTTTAGGGCCTCAGTCTTTCACACCCCCTATTACCAGGCCTGTAGCTAAGCAGGGACCCATGGGGCCTGGCCCCTGGACAGTTTTGGGGGGCCCTCACCCCCATTCCAAGGCCACTCCTTCCCCTTTCTCTCCTGCACAATTTAAATCATGCATGAGAGGTGGTGGGTGCTCCTGCAAGCCCCTCCCATGTGTTTGAAATCACACAAGAGGGAGAGGGGCAGCCCCAGACTCTCCAGCTTCCTACTCTCATCCTGCAGACCGTCCCCTGTGGCACTCCTGTGGAACTCTTCCCTCATGGCCCCTAGCCTGATGGTTTAAACTAGAGACACCCGGGATTGAACCTGGGACCTTCTGCATGCCAATCGGAGCCTCTATCACTGAGCTACAGCTCTGACCCACAAGAGCTGCTGCTTATTCATTTGTTTGTTTGTTTATTCAACTGGCAGTGTTGTGTATAGGAACTAATGCTGTTGTATTATAAGGGTGTTCCGGCCTGGCTCATTGGAGCCTTTAGGTCTAAGCTTGGGGACTCGGAACAATGGGCAGTAGGATCCAAATCCTCGGTGCCCTGCTCCAATCACGGGCCCCCTGCTGGTTTGAATGATCCAATGGCATGCTTGCGTGGGAACCTGGATGTAAATAGGGTTGGCCTCATTGGCCCAGTCTATAGGCTTTTAATGCAGCCCTGTACTATGCTGTACCTAATAAAAGAGCTATGATCACGACCACCTTGCTTCTTCCTTGCACTGAACCCACTGTATGATAAGCAGGGAGTCACTTTCATGCCTAGGTTAGATGCAAAACACCAAGCGTAACTAAATGTGTATTTTGTGCACAGGGAGGAACTCCAGTAATAAATTGCACTCTTTTTGGATTGAGAACGTTTCATCCATATCCGTAAAAAGAGAGAGCTCTGCAACCGTCTAATAGTCGGAGTGCTAGTGCAATCCCATTTCACTGCCTTTAAAACGAAAGAAGATAACAAGCAGTCATTAGTCTACATTTACAATGATCTATTATGTTTTCAGTGTCTAATTTCCATCGGTCCCCCTGCATGGAAATGAAATTAACACGATCATTTCCAGGACGGTTCTTATTTCAAACACGATTCCTTAAAATGTCAGCTACGCAGCTGCTCATTGGGCAGAGACGCATTTGCACACACCCCCACCCCCTCCCAATCAAGATCTACGGAGAAGCTGGAATCCTTTCAAGCCCGCTGGTGAAGAAAGCCAAAGGAGATGATATAATTTGTCTTGCAAGGGCCACTTCCCACATAACATTTTCCAGTTTGTAAAACGGCTATTAAAGAAAGACAGAGAGAGTGATTATGCAATGAACTATAGATAACAAACCATGACTACTCCGGTTGGGCTGCCACTAAAATCTGATATTCTATGCCATGGATTTTTGCCTTGAGAATAAGGTTGACGCACTGGAAGCCAGAGAGACTGCTGTTAACCTAGACAAGGCCGTGTGGCTGGGAAAAAAGAGGGCAGCCGCTCCAGGGGAAATGCTGCAGATGAACGCATCGGACAGTCAAACTTTCCATGCTCGGGGTGGGGATCAGATGCCAGTCGATCACTCAGTCTGTTCAGTTAGTGCTGAACAGCCTGCCAAGCTGGCTTGCATCAGGTTTTTGCAAAACTGTGCATGCCCAGAGATCCTGCGGGCTCAAACAGATCAACAGCCAGTAGCATCACTAAGGCCTACTAAGCACCAAAGGAAGAAGAAGAAGACTGCAGATTTATATTCCGCCCGTCTCTTTGAATCAGAGTCTCAGAGCGGCTTACAATCTCCAATATCTTCTCCCTCCACAACAGACATCCGCCACAACAGAGAGGGCTCTCACAGCAGCTGCTCTTTCAAGGACAACTCTTGAGAAAGCCATGGCTGACCCAAGGCCATTCCAGCAGCTGTAAGTGGAGGAGTGGGGAATCAAACCTGGTTCTCCCAGATAAGAGTTCGCACACTTAACCACTATACTGAACTGGCTCTCTGTATTGAAACAGCATTGTATTGAAACATCATTTATTTGTGACCACTTTATATGATTTGTGAGTGCTCTAATGGTCCCTTTAAACTAGGGGTATTGAACTCATTTGTTATGAGGGCCAGATCTGACATAAATGAGACCTTCTCGGGCCGGGCTATGTGTGTCACAAAATGTAATGCCAGGTAGCAGAGATATAAACTTTATAAGGGACACAAACACAATTAAAGATTTTTTAAAAAAACTTAAAATAAAACATGCTTAAAGGATGAGCACTCTTGCAATATTTTGTTTATTTAACAATTTCTGATAACTGATACTTCTTGCTCTGAATTATTGCATCAAAATCTGGAGATATGGTTTCTGCTGTAGCAATCTTGAGCAGTTCAGGTGTCTGTAAGTTGCAAACTTGATTTATTGACATTCATTACAGAAAACTCATGGTCAACACTTTGATCCTAAGTCCCAGGGGAAAACATGCAATGGCTGAGCACTGCGAGCTTTTGTACATAAGTTGCTTTGTGTGCTGGTCAGCCAACAGAGAATACAGAGACTTTGCTCTGTAGCTTCTGTGTGATTGAGCAAACCTGGCAAAGCAAGCTGTGATGCAGAAGGAAGCAAGAGAGAGAGAAGGAAGCAGATGAGAGTGAGTTGTTCGTGGGCCTGATAGAAGCCCTCCGGGGGCCTGACCCAGCCCTCAAGCCACATGTTTGACACCCCTGGTTTAAACAATTTACCGCAGAGAGAAACAGTTACGCAATGAGGATGGGCGTGTAGGAAAACTCACTCAGACTGTGTGAGAATGCAAATAAGTGAAAAGCCAATTACTCTGTACCATATGGTTAGGAAACAACAGAGTGAAGCCGCTTTATGAACACACCACCCGTGAACAGATCTATGAGCTTTCAAAACAATCATTAAAAATCAAGATTCCTGTGTACAACTCGAGAACGAGACGCAAGCATCCCCACAGAAAAGCCACAGCTCAGAGGTATGATAAATGCTGTCCATTCAGAAGGTCCAAGTTCTGGTCTCTCTATTTAAATAATTTTCACATAGCGAGTCTTAGAGTATCTGCACACAAGACATGGATGCCAGTTGGAGTAGACAGTACTGGTCTTAGATGGGCCTATGGTTTGGTTCAGTGCAAGACAACTTCACAAGTATCTCGCTTGGTTCTTTCGTCTCTCCCCACTGCAGAGCATACAGTACAAAACATTTACGCTACTGCTTTGGCATCTGAACAAGAAGTGTGGCTTGATGCCATCACTCTTGTCTGCCCTCCACCTCCACCAGCACCTCTGTTTCTTGTAGGGTTGTCAGGCCAAGCCTGGCAACCAATGGGGGGGGCGGGTTGGGGACATGGTGGTAGAAGCTGACATCAGAAGCAGGATGACATCACTTCCAGGGAAACTCCAGAAGCAACAGTGGCATCTTTAAGAATAGGCAGAAACTATGGTAAAACCCAAAATTTTCTCATGATTCTCAGGGTGGGATCAGATGGGCAGGTTGCCACAGCAGGATCTTGGCTTTAAATAAGCTGTGTGAGTGTGGGGTGGTCCATTTTGATCAGACTGCACCTGCTAAGCAGGCATCATAGTGCGGTGGGCCCATGGCCGGTTGTCCACATTGCTAATTCAGATAGTAAGTTTGGTGTAGTGGTTAAGTGCGCAGACTTTTATCTGGGAGAACCGGGTTTGATTCCCCACTCCTCCACTTGCAGCTGCTAGAATGGCCTTGGGTCAGCCATAGCTCTCACAGAGGTGTCCTTGAAAGGGCAGCTTCTGGGAGAGCTCTCTCAGCCTCATAGGTTCTCTACCTCATAGGGTGTCTGTTGTGGGGGAGGAAGGTAAAGGAGATTGTGAGCTGCTCTGAGACTTTGAGATTTAGAGTGAAGGGCGGAATATAAATCCAATATCATCTTCTTCTGATGTGCCACCACCACAGACCTGCAGGTGAATTGGATGTCCCCCCCCCCAACTCCTGCTGTGCATGCATACATCAGAGTGGGGTTGGGGGAGGAAGAATGTGCCAGAAATGGAGTGGAATGATCACACTGCTTATGCGCTTCCATGGTGCACCAGGGCAATCAGACAACCAGAAACCTGCCATGGTAGTACTTTGCTGAGGAAGCCACTGGAATTTGCCAGTAGCTATTTAATCCACGTGAGAGTCATTTTAGTGTGAGGTAAGGATGTTTGGGGCATGGGAGCCAGATGTATGTGTGTCATCATGTCCATTTGATCTGGAGGGGAGGGGTGGCTATATCAGGCCAAACTGATCATGTGATTTCACCCTAAGAGCTACCACCATCACATCTAGGTTTTCTCCAGAAGTGATGTTCTCATAGTCATGACACAAGTGAGTTTTCTTTTCTCCCTACTTGGGGCAGACAATGGGAGCTCAAGATGGCTGCTGTCCCTAGCCTCTTGTCCCCACTGCCCCCAATTGGAGCTGCTAACACTCATTGTTTCCTCAAAATCTGGGCTTCTTTAAACAATGCATATGCCCAAAAAAGCTTGAAGATCTCTTAATAGTTTGGGGATCCCCGTTGGCCATGTGCATTTTGGGGGACAGGGAGGGAAGGAACAGTAGTAGCTGGCTGTTTCTGGACAGTGCAATGGTGAGAGGGACAAGGTAGGGGTGGTAGCAGAGGCTGCGTCTCCCCTCCAAAGCCCACCGCTTGAGGCTACTACCTCATTTCTCAGTTTGGTGTAGTGGTTAAGTGTGTGGACTCTTATTTGGAAGAACTGGGTTTGATTCCCCAATCCTCCAGTTGCAGGTGCTGGAATGGCCTTGGGTCAGCCATAGCTCTGGCAGAGGTTGTCCTTGAAAGGGCAGCTTCTGTCGGAGCTCTCTCAGCCCCACCCACCTCACAGGGTGTGGTGGGGGAAGAAGATAAAGGAGATTGTAAGGCGCTTTGAGACTCTGATTAAAAGAGAAGGGCGGGGTATAAATCTGCAGTCTTCTTCATTAGCACACTAGCCCAGCTGCTGCAGATGTTGGTGTGGGGTACAAAGATTACCAGGATGGAAGATGTAAGGGCAGCATCAGCTCTTGATGGTGTACATTTCCAGGGCTGCAAAATATCAGTCCTATTTGTGAGCGCAGAAGAGCATGCTCAGATTTCCTCTCCACTTGCTAAATGACATCCTCCTTCTGCCAACAGCAACATTTGTTAACGATGATAAGAACAAGAAGAGCCCTCCTGGATCAGATCAGCGGTCTACCTAGTCCAGCATCCCATCTCACACAGTGGCCAACCAGTTCATCTGGACAGCCAACACCAGGGCATAGAGGCCAAGGCCTTCATTAGAACATAAGAGGAGCCCTGCTGGATCAGACCAGTGTTCCATCTAGTCCAGCATCCTGTCTCACACGGTGGCCAACCAGTTCCTCTGGAGGTCCAACAGCAGGGCACGGAGTCCAAGGACTTTCCCTGATGTTGCCTCCTGGCTCTGGGGTACATGGAGATTCCTTTCAGTCACCAAGGCTACTAGGCACTGATAGACTTACCTATCAGCAATAGTCTGCATTCTACATGATTCTTCCTTCAGGAACTGAGTTTTAGTGTGCCTCCAGTTCTAGGGCGTTTCCCTGACATAATATTGGTGACAACTATGATAACCACCACCAAGACCAAGGACTAGCAACTAAATTCCATGCACCCTAGATAGTATCCACCATGGAGTGCATTTCCACCTTTTATTAAACATCTACTTGCACAAGATCAATAGTTTTCAATGGGTCCTTGTAGAAACTGACTTTGCAAAAGAGGAAGGCACTACACCGCAAGGACTATTTAGCATACCCAAAACTCATTCATGAAATGCAAGCCATTCATTGAGACAATGCAAGAATTCACCAAACTGATCCTAAAGGGTTTCCAAATCAGCCCAATGTAAGACTGCAACATCCAATTTTGATTTTTGTGGAAATGGAATATTCACACAGCAGACATGACAGGATGTCTGTCTGGTGGCTGGCTTGTTTGGGTGAAGATATTCCTCACCCCCTCACCCCCCCAAAAAATCTGTTCAAATCACATTTAATTTATTTAATATTTTTTTCCTTTAAATGTAAATTTTCCTAACATTTACAGAAAGCATAAATAAATTGGAACACGTTGCAAAATTAAAAATAAGACATTTTAAAAATACCACAAGGGCTTCTGCACAACAGCAATGTTGGCAGCAATTTAGATTGCGAAATAAGATTGTATCAATAAAGAATAAGAGTGTGTGTTTTGACAGCCTCTGCGAATCACTATATGAGTTCATACGGATGATTTTAGCTGCCTTTGAACAAGAGTTCCTACTGTGTGTCATGTGCTGTCAAGTCGCTTTCGACTCCTGGAACCCTCTGAATTTTAAAAAAACATCAAAAAAACCTTAGATCATGGCATCCGGCCCCATCACTCCTTGGCAAATACAAGGGGAAGACATTGGAAGTAGTGACAGACTTCACATTCCTGGGATCCAAGATCACTGCAGATGATGACTGTAGTCATGAAATTAAAGACATTTGCACCTTGGGAGGACAGCTATGGCGAACCTGGGCAGTATAATAAAAAGTAGAGACATCACCCTGCCAACAAAAGTCCGCATAGTCAAAGCGATGGTATTCCCAGTAGTAATGTATGGCTGTGAGAGCTGGACCATAAGGAACGCCAAGCGCAGAAGAATAGATGCTTTTGAGCTGTGGTGCTGGAGAAGAATCTTGAGAGTCCCTTGGACTGCAAGAAGATCAAATCAGTCAGTCCTAAGGGAAATCAACCCTGACTGTTCCCTGGAAGGTCAGATGCTGAAGCTGAAACTCAAATACTTTAGCCACGAAATGAGAAGGGAGCACTCCCTGGAGAAGATCCTGATGCTGGGAAAGACAGAAGGCAAAAGAAGAAGGGGATGGCAAAAGATGAGATGGCTGGACAGCGTTACTGATGTAACTAGCATGAATTCGAGCAGACTTAGGAGGATGGTGGAAGACAGGAGGGCCTGGTGTGACTTGGACCATGGGGTTGCAAAGAGTCGGACTCGACTGTGCAACTGAACAACAGAATTAATGACTTCCCAAATGTCCTAGTGTTAACAGCTTTGCTCAGATCTTGCGAACAGAGGGCTGCAGCTTCCTTTATTGAGTCAACCCACCTCATGTTAGGTCTGTTATCTTTTCCTGCTACTTTCAACTTTCCCTAGCATTATTGTCCTTCCCAGTGGATCTTCGCATGATGTGATCAAGGTATGATAGCCTTGATTTAGTTCCAGCTTCTTGGGAGAATTCAGGCTTGATTTGATCTAGAACCCACTGTTTTTTCTTTTTGGAGTTCCACTGTATCTGTAAAACATCCTCCATTATCAGGTTTTTGGTGTTTTTTAACTGTCAGCATTCACTTTCATATTCATACATAGGAATAGCGAATACCATAGTATATGTTACCTTTATCTGTGTCTCCAGCAACACTTCTATGAAGTTAAGGGTATTTTCTAGTTCCTTTATGGCTATCCTTCCAAATCGTTGCAGGAAGGCTGGGTGGAGGAAGGGGCTTGCATCCCATGTGCCTTGCAAGGTGCGTGGGAGGCAACCGTCGGCTCCACTGCCCCTGATCAGCTTAAGGCTGAGCGGAGGAAAGGGCTTGCATCCCGTGTGCCTTGCAAGGCACGTGGGAGGCAACTGTCGGCTCCCCCACTCCCTGATCAGCCTTTCTACGTTGCAGGAAGGCTGAGCGGAGGAAGGGGCTTGCATCGCATGTGCCTTGCAAGGCATGCAGGAGGTGACCGCCGGCTCCCCCCCCCCCGATTAGGAAGCTTAAGGGGGAGGGGGGCTGCTTGATGATGTCACTTTTTGTGACATCAATGTGCTGCTCATGCACTTGCGTGCGCACAAATGATTTCTTTCTAAAAGAAGATGGGGGTGGGAGGGTGCTGAGCTGGGATCTGCGTCCAGCAGCAGAAAACCCAGCGCTGGCCCTGCTGATGATTGAACTAAGGAATAGAAAATAGCCATTACTTTTGTCTTCGTGGTGTTCAGCTACAATCTTGCTTTAGCACTTTCTCCTTTAACCTTCATCAGCAGTCGTTTCACATCTTCACTATTTTCTACCACTAATGTGGTGTTATCAGCATATCTCAGATTATTAATGTTCCTTCCACCAGTTTTCACTCCACTTTTATTAAATCTAATCCAGTTTTCCTTATGATATGTTCTGCATACAGATTGAAGAGACAAGTAGATAAAGCACATCCTTGTCTGACCCCTTTGCCAACAGGAAACCATTCTGTTTCTCTGCATTCTGCCTTAATGGTTGCTTCTTGTTCAGAGAACTGGTTGCTCATCAAAACAGTCAGATGTTGTAACATACCCATTTCTATTAACTGCCCATAGCTTTTCAATCATTTACACAGTCAAAAGCTTTGCAGTAATCTATAAAGCACAATCTGATTTTCTTCTGAACTTCTCTAGGATGCTCCAGTAACTATTGTAAATTTGCAATTTGATATCTAGACTCTCTTCCTTTTCTGAATGCAGCTTAAACCTCTAACATTTCTGTTCCATAACTGGTAACAGCCTTTGTTGTGAAATTCTGAGCCTCACTTTGCTAGATTGGGAAATTGATGTTATGGTCCAACAGTTGCTGCAGTCTTTGAAATCTCCTTTTTTTTCAAGAAATGGAACGTAGATTGAGCATTTCCAGTCTGCTGACTATTGTTTTGTCTTCCCTATGGGTTGGCATATTCCTGCTAAGAATTTGGTGGACTCAGTTTGTGTGGCTTGAAATGCTCTATTGATATCTCATTTACTTCAGGTGATTTGTTTTTTTCTAATTACTTTGAGTGTGGCTTTCACTTTATTTTCTAAAAGTGGAAGCTCTTCATCAAAAGATTATTATTTGAAGGAATCTGTCATCCTATAGTTCTTCAGTGAATTGTTCCCACCTTTTCTTTATTTTGTACTGATCATAAAATATATTTCTGTGTTGATCTTGCAGCATACCAAGTTGTGGTTTGAATTTCCCTTTGATTTCCTGGATCTTGTGGAACAGATTTTTTCTTCTTCTTTTTGTTCTCTTTTATTTCCTTGCACTGTTTGTTATAATAGTTCTCTTTGCCTCTGCAAGCAGGCTGCTAAAAAGCTACATTTAAAATTCTATTTCTGTCACCTTTTTCTTTTGCCTCTTTTCTATCAGAATTTCTATTTAGAGGTCATTTTTACACTGCATTTCCTTCCTCCAAGGATCTAGCAGTTCACTTCTGTGGTATATCGGAACCATTACTCTAAGGACAAGTCTCAAAAGCTCTCTACAAAGGAGAGGCTCAGGTCTTGAGACCATAACTGGAGGAGGAGTTAGAGTTACTGAGGCCTAGTTGTGGCCTGTTCTGTTATTTGGCTAGTCTCTTTCAACAAACACTGCTGATCCTTTCCCTCCCTAAAGATATAACAACCTCCTTGCTGGCAATCTGTAGAAAGGTGAAAACCGTAGTTGTTTTCATTTTGCTTCTTGGTACTTCGTCTCCCCTGCCACACATACACACTTTGGTCTCCTTAGCATTGCCAACCTCTAGGTGGAGCCTGGAAATCTCCTAGAACTAGAATTGCCAGGTGACAGAGATTAGTTCTCCTGGAGAAAATGGCTGCTTTGGAAGGTATAGTCTATGGTGTTGCATCTTACTGAGGTGGCCCGCCCCTCCCCAAACACCTCAATCCCCAGGCTCCACCCCCCCAAAAAAAATCTCCAGGTGTTTCCCAAACCATACCTGGCAACCCTGCTCCGAATGCTCGCTTAGTAGCTTTGCTTCGCTGTGTTTTTTGTTTACATTATCATTATATTTCTACATTTTGCTTTTATTAGTTTTATTTCCCATGTGATTGTATAAGGTTTGCACACCTTCTTGACATTCCATGTAAGTTCTGTACAAAATAAGTCTTTGCGCCTGCCCATCACCACCTGCCCCTCCAATCATTTTGCCATATATATTCCAAGCATCTATTCCCACCTTTTCCCCTTTCCAGCTATGCCTCATAATGAGATTTGAGTTTGGGCTACAACAGGCTGTTTCTGCCCATCAATTCATGCTTCACTAAGCACCCCTAGACCTCTGGATTCCTTGCCAACCCCATCAGTTTCTTTTTTCCCGCCTCTTGGCTAGCATGGAGCAGCTGCGCCTCCAGCCTTCCTGACATTTCACCGAAACAGTGCTGAACAAGGAGATTCCCTTCCATCCACTTGGGCTGGGGCTACTGATATTGTCACCCTGCTTATTTAATTTATATGCAGAATACATCATGCGGAATGCTGGCCTGGATGAAGCCAGAATTAAGATTGCCGGGAAAAATATCAACAACCTCAGATATGCAGATGATACCACTCTAATGGCAGAAAGTGCCTGGGACCTTGTGAGTACAAAGCAAATGTGCTATCAGTTTTATTGTTGTTGTTGTTCAGTCACACAGTCGAGTCTGACTCTTTGCGACCCCATGGACAAAGTCACGCCAGGCCCTCCTGTCTTCCACCATCCTCTGAAGTCTGCTCAAATTCGTGTTTGTTACATCAGTAACGCTGTCCAGCCATCTCATCTTTTGCTTTCCCCTTCTTCTTTTGCCTTCTGTCTTTCCCAGCATCAGGATCTTCTCCATTGAGTACTCCCTTCTCATTTGGTGGCCAAAGTATTTGAGCTTCAGCATCTGAGCTTCCAGGAAACAGTCTGGGTTGATTTCCCTTAGGACTGACTGATTGGATCTTCTTGCAGTCCAAGGGACTCTCAAGGTTCTTCTCCAGCACCATATCTCAAAAGCATCTATTCTTCTGCGCTCGGCCTTCCTTATGGTCCAGCTCTCACAGCCATACATTACTACTGGGAATACCATCGCTTTGACTATACAGACTTTTGTTGGTAGGTGATGTCTCTACTTTTTATTATACTGCCCAGGTTCACCATAGCTGTCTTTCCAAGGAGCAAACGTCTTTTAATTTCATGACTACAGTCACCATCTTCAGTGATCATGGATCCCAGGAATGTGAAGTCTGTCACTACTTCCAAGAGCTTACAGGGCTCTTATTACAGGGTCTACTGTAAGCTCCAGGAGGATTGGCTATATTGGGGGGGGGGGGGGGTGTGGCCTTATATGCAGAGGAGTTGCTGCTACAAAAAGAGTCCTGATACTGACCTTGATAAACAAATGGCCTAATTCAGAATAAGGTAGCTTCATGTTGTGGGATAATGGAATAGGGGCACCCTTTAAATGTTTCATAGTATAACTATTGTGCATGAGTTGGAGAACCTGGATGAATTGTGCATGGAGTAAATTAACTATAAATGTTGCTGTATTTACTGGACATATGAAATAATTATTATTACTATTGTTTACATAGAGGTTGTGTTTTGGATAGACACTAATCTGGTCAGCAGGCAGAAGCAGGCTGCCAAACTGGGTGGGCAGTGATCTTCATTGGGGTATCACGTTGTCACTTCTGGTGCAACCTGGGTGCACTGGCATTGTATTGGTGATGCTCTAGCATGCACACAGAAACTCTATGGAAACCAAAGAGTTTCTGGGCAAGTGCTAGAGCATTGCCCTGATGTATTGCTGGAACTTCTAGGTTGCACCAAAAGTGACACAATCATACCCCAACAAAGATCACACACCCCCTACAGATCCCTCTCCCCATCCCAGTTTGGTGTAGTGGTTAAGTGTGCAGACTCTTATCTGGGAGAATCGGGTTTGATTCCCTACTCCTGCACTTACAGCTGCTGGAATGGCCTTGGGTTTAGCCATAGCTCTCACAGGAGTTGTCCTTGAAAGGGCAGCTGCTGTGAGAGCCCTCTCAGCCCCACCCACCTCACAGGGTGTCTGTTGTGGGGGGAGAAGATATAGGTGATTGTAAGTCGCTCTGAGTCTCTGATTCAGAGAGAAGGGTGGGGTATAAATCTGCAATTCTTCTTCTTCTTCCTGCTGGTTGCATGGCCAGCAGTGACATAGAAGTGACATAGTGACACAGAAACTGCTGGCTTGTCCAGAGAATTTTCTCTGAGAGTGGTGACAGACAGCAATGGTGATCAGCAGGAAGCCTGGGACCTGGCAGCCCTAGTCATGGTTCAGTGGTAGAGTACCTGCTTTCAGTGCACAAGGTCTCAGGTTCAATGCCCAGCATCTCTATTTATAAGGAATCAGGAAGTAGGTGATGTGGAAGGCCTCTACCTGTGACCCTGGAGAGCAGCTACCTGTCAGAGTAGACGATACTGACCTTGATCCACCAAGGTTCTGACTTGGTGTGAGGCAGCTTCATATACGTGCTACGGCAATGAAAATGTTGCCCTCCACGGCTGACTAGGGCGAAATAGGAGCCTGCCCCACTCTGGCTGCTGTGCCATGATAACCTCATTGCTCTGGGGTGAATTTAGGCCACAGAAAAGCATCTGAGATGATCAGGATGGAACAGCCATTCCTCTCGCGTCTCCGGACACTTCCCTTTAAATAAGTAAAATCCAAATCATTATTATTCAGTGGTTACCTTGGAATGTTCCTTCGATAGTTGGGCTCGTTCCATGACAGCATAACTAATCAGCTGCCCTTGCTAAACGCTGGCTTGAAGAAACGCATTGATATATCTGGAAAGTGCTTAGCTGGCATTCTGGAGGATTGCTAGATTTAACAGGGGCAGGGGGACAGAAACTGCTCTTTAAACAGAGATGGTGGAAGAATCTAGCTGTGATAATTGTGGTATAAATAAGCCACGCTTGGGTGGTGTTTACACGTACACTTCACTGAAGATTTATTGAAAGAATTACCTTGGGGAAGAGAATTTTCCATTGTTGCATGCGGTTCCCCTTGTTCTCCTAGGGAGGAGGAAGAAGAAGATATCGGATTTATATCCTGTCTTTCATTTCAAATCTCAGAGCAGTTTACAATCTCCTTTACCTTCCTCCCCCACAACAGACACCCTGTGAGGTAGGTGGGGCTGAGAGAGCTCTCCCAGAAGCTGCCCTTTCAAGGGCAGCTTTGCGAGAGCTATGGCTAACCCAAGGCCATTTCAGCAGCTGCAAGTGGAGAAGTGGGGAATCAAACCCAGTTCTCCCAGATAATAAGAGTCTGCGCACTTAACCACTACACCAAACTGGCTCTTTCCCAACAGCATTGGAGGCTTTATGGACTAATTCCGCAAACTCTTTTTAATACCACAGAACCCAGACTAGGGTTGCCGGGTACCGCCAGCATGCAGGGGATCCCCTGGTTTCTGGCACACACTCACACCCCGGCGCCAACCAGCTGGGTGGCAGGGAAGAGTTACTGCCCCAAACACAACATTCCTATGTCAACTGGAAGTGATGTAGGCCATCAGTGACATATTATCAATATGTCGAGTTAAGCACATGAAAAGAATATAAAGGGAGTGCAGTTTGATGCCACTGATGTCATCAGCATCCTCCTTTGAAAATCCTAAATATTTAAGGCATGTGCAGAAGAAAATAAACTGACTCCACAACCTTCCAAATGCAGCGGGAAGCAGACACACAGAAGAGCCGTGCCCAATCCGATTCCAGTGCTTGTAGATTGATTGCCAAGAAAATCAGGAGTAAGTTTCGCATTTAGAAAAGCCCAAAGTTAGCTATTCCCTTAGTTTGTCTGTTCACTAGGAATTTAGTAATCTTAGACGTTTCAGCATTTGCATTATTCTCTATTTTGGTATTTTCCTGTATGTTGTGTGTTGATGTTATCATTGGTGAGATATTATTGATTTTAAAAAGCCAATACTTACAAAGAAGGAACTGGTTATCAATTGTTCATTAATCAACAGCATTTGGTTTATTACCAATGGGCTGACCTGCCATTAATAGTTAATTTCTAATTAATTTTGTTAAAGCATTATTATTGAAGGACTTATTATTTATTACGAGATGATGCATGACTAGCTCCCCCGTTCATTGACAAACTTGTTATTGATTTTTATTGAGTTCGTTGTTAGTCTAATTCTTTTTTGTTTTGGTGGCAAAGGTCTGTTCCAAACGACCTGATACATGTTTAAAAATTATATATCGATTATGCTGTAATTTAAATATTTACAAAGCAGGGAAATCACAGCCAATAGAAATTAAAATATTAGACTGGAATAAAAAGACTGTCAGTGCGGGTTATTGATTGAAAAATGTTTTTTAAGGTTTTCTCGTGGAAATCAAAGGGACTTCATTTAAAAGTACCCTGTTGAGTACTCGTAAGCATCTTAAAGGAAAAGCACTGAAACAAAGCTCACAAAACAGTGTGTGGGCATTTGTTGCTTCAGATTGTGTCCAGAAGCTGTCGATAACCACAAAGGCATCAGTCCAGGAGTGTGTGAGCAGGATAAGGGCTTATTTAGATGCATGTAGACTCTTTATTGATGGGAGTCAACGTACAGAACTGCATTTTTAATTAGACTTTTCCTAGAGAAAGTAACTAGGACCTGGGAGACCCAGGCTTGAATCCCAAATCTGCCATGGAAGATGAGCCAGTCACTAGGGTTGCCAGACCCCCACCCCCACCCCATGGAAGTGCCCCACTGCCAGGTCCCACCTCCCTACCACCAATCAGCTGGTTGGTGGGAGGAACTTATCCTGAAAAAGAGGGAGATCCATCCAATGTGCAGCAACATGTTACACCACTGCCCAAATAACCCAGAAGTGTAGTGGTGATGCTCTGGTATTTGGACAAAAACTCTATGGTAGAAGCCAAATTTACCATAGAGTGGCGCAGAGTGTTAAAGCTGCAGTACTGCAGTCTGAACTCTCTGCTCACACCTGAGTTCGATCCCAGCGGAAGCTGGTTCAGGTAGCCGGCTCAAGGTTGACTCAGCCGTCCATCCTTCCGAGGTTGGTAAAATGAGTACCCAGCTTGCTGGGGGGAAAGTATAGATGACTGGGGAATGCAATGGCAAACCACCCCGTAAAAAGTCTGCTATGAAAACGTGAAAGCAACATCACCCCAGAGTTGGAAACAACTGGTGCTTGCACAAGGGACTACTTTTACCTTTTTAGAGAAAGTAACTAGGACCTGGGAGACCCAGGCTTGAATCTCAAATCTGCCATGGAAGATGAGCCAGTCACTAGGGTTGCCAACCCCACCCCCTGTGGAGGTGCCCCACTGCCAGACCCCACCTCCCTACCACCAATCAGCTGGCCGGTGGGAGGGACTTACCCTGAAAAAGAGGGCAATCCATCCAATGTGCAGAAACATGTTACACCACTGCCTGCATGACCCAGAAGTGTAGTGGTGATGCTCTGGTACTTGGACAAAAACTCTATGGTAGAAGCCAAATTTACCAGAGTTTTTGCCCAAATACCAGAGTGTCACCCTGATGTCCTGGATGTGATGACATCACTTCTGGGTCACATGGGCAGTGATGTGGACATCACTGTATGTCAGATGAGCCTACCTGCTGTCCTGGTATATGTCCCCCATCCCCCACCAGTTGCCCGGAGAAACCTGGCAGACCTAACAATCACTGTCCCTCAGTGTAACCTGCCTCACAGGGTTGATGTGATAATGTAGAGCTGTAACAATGACGGAAGCCACTTTGAGATAGCCCATTGGGGAGTATTTCTCTAAAAATAATTTTAACACAATATGAATATACTTATGGAGCAATGTAACAATGTGTGACTTTCCTTGAGTCCTTGTGAGAAAGGTGGACTACAAATAAATAAATATAACATATAACTGGTGCTTTTATTTCTTTTTTATGGTATCAGAATAAATACTTTTTGCTGTACCTTGCCCAGAAAATACAGCAAGACCAGGGATTTTTTTTTTTTTTTTGAGCAGTGTTATGTATTGGAACTGGAGTTTGGCCTTAGGGCCAGCAGAGACTTGGCTGAGCTGGAGACCCTAAAACAATAGTCACCTGGATTTAGGAAGGAGGGCCATCAGGGATCGTTAGGCCAGCTATTAACCTTAGTTGTGTGTAATGGGATGATGGTAATAGGATTCAGGAAGGAGGCCCATCAGGGATCGTTAGGCCAGCTATTAACCTTAGTTGTGTGTAATGGAATTATGGTAATAGGATTCAGGAAGGAGGCCCATCAGGGATCGTTAGGACAGAAATTCACCTATAGTTGTGTGTAATGGGATGATGGTAATGGGTTTTTGGGTGGGGAGGTTTGCATGCATATAAGCAGGGCCGTTGGTCCTGCCAGACAGTTCTGTTCCTATCTCACTATGCTGAATCACTGAATAAAGAGCTGAACTCACTAACTCTTAGGTGTCCTCATGCTTTGAACCTAGTACATTTTAAGCAGGAACGCAAGGAAACACAGTTCTGGCTGGCTTTGCATCAGGGGGTGTGGCCTAATATGTAAATGAGATCCTGGCAAGGACACATGAAGCTGCCTTATACTGAATCAGACCAGCGGTCCATCGGAGTCAGTATTGTCTCCTCAGGATGGCAGTGTCTCACGCCGATGTCTTTCCTATCACCTACTGCCTGGTCCTTTAAACCGGAGAGAACAAGGATTGAGCTCCAGGATCTTCTGCATGTCAGATGCTCTACCATTGAGCCACGACCGCTCTCCAAAATTGCTTTCGCTTAGCACAAGCAGGCAGCAAGGAATTATATTAGTGCTTCCACAAGGACTGCTGTGCATGCAGAAATCTTCCATGGGATTCAGTCCCAAACTTCATTCCATCAGGAGAGCAACGAATGTATTTGATTCTATTGAAACATTTACTCCCAACTTTTTCCAAAGGTGTTTTCCAAAAGCGACTTCCACAAAGCACAATATCAGCAACCAAATCAGGCACAATTTTTTAAAAAATGAACATGAATTATAAAAATAGCAGCTGGATTAGAAGCAGGAGCAGAATGAATCATTAATTGAAATTCAGCCCAAAGCAACAGAAAATAAACACAATCTTTGCCAGTACCAGAATGCTAACACGGAGGGCTTGAGGAAGACCCTTCTGGATCAAATGATTGGAGAAATGCAAGAGCCCCACAGAGAAAGCCCTGCAAAAGAACTCAACAAACTAGAAGAGAAATTACATTTTCCCTAGATATAAATATGGCTCTTTGGAGGGCCAAGAACAGAAGAGCAACTTGAAAGCTGCATGCAGTCACTGAAAGGTTTTTTACAAACAGGTTTTTTACAAAAAGGCACCCGTCTCTTTGGGATGGACTGTTCAGACCTGTCTTATTCTTTCAGCTGCAGTAAGCAAGCAGGGGCTTCTGGGACTGCAGCAAAAATGTTCTGGGCAAGTAGATGGTAACACTTTACCTGTTTGCCTTAAACATACATGTGCTCACACATCCATCTGCATGTGCTGCAGCAGCCGTTCCCAACCTTTTGGATATGGTGACCCTCAAGTCCAAATTTACTTTGCATGGCGACCCGCCCAGGGCTGGTGAAAGGTTTTCAGTGCCCTAGGCAAACGATGACCTTGGCACCCATCTATTCCAGCATTCTGTTGTGTATAGTGCCCAAACAGATGTTTTTGAGAGACCAATGAACCCCAAGCAAGTCACATTCCAACATACACAGCCTTTGCATATGGAGGGGACATCCTGGCTTCATCTGACCACTCTCCCCTTCTCCATTACACCATCTAATTCCTTCCCTAAGAGTCTAAGAAACTCTGTCAGGTAACCTTCAGGACATATTTTACTTGACCAACATGTATAGGGAATGAAGGAAAAAATACCAACTAAAATACAACATGGAAGAGACCGTTTCCAGGGTCAGATCTTGGTTTCCAAACTATGAAAGAAGGCACGGAAAGGGCAGGGGCGGCCATGAAGGAGGGCTGGCCCACCAACCAATTTTGGGTCCTGACCCACAGGCTGGGCAAAATTGTGTTACAAGGGCTTACTGTCAAAGGAAAGCAGGGAGAAGAACAACAACAACAAGAACAGAAAGAACAAGAAGAGGAGGAGGAGGTGGATGAGATAGGATTTATATTTTGCCCTTCATTCAGAGTCTTAGACGGGCTTACAGCCTCCTTCCTTTTCCCTCCACACAATAGACAGTCTGTGAAGCAGGTGGGGCTGAGAACTGCTCTTGTGACTGGCCCAAGGTCACCCAACTAGCTGCATATGGAGGAGGAGTGGAAAATCATACCTGATTCTCCAGATTAGAGTCCTCCGCTCTTAACTACTACGCCAAACTGGGTCTCTGGTTTAGAGTAGTGGATAGGCTTCCCAAACCTCCCGCTCTGGCGGGAGACTTCTGGGTTCGCAGCCTCATCTCCCGCTCTTCAAAACTCTGGAAGCGGGGGTGGGGGGTGGAGGGGGGGGGAGAACATACCTTTAGGCTTCATGTTGTAGAGCTCCTGAGCCGTTTGCAAAATGTCTGCCCCTTTAAGGCTGGGCAGGAAGCAGGAAGCAGAAAGGGCTTCTGAGAACAGCCCCTCCCTTTCTTTGCTTTCGTTTTCACAGGAAGTAGAGTTGTCCGGAGGAAGATCTGGTAAGTGTGTGTGTGAGAGAGGGAGGGGGCAGGGGATTCCCTAGTTTGGAGGCCCTCCCCCCCTTTAGAAAGCGTGGGGGGGAGGGAAATGTCTACTAGGCACTCTATTATTCCCTATGGAGAACGATTCCCATAGGGAATAATAGGAAATTGATCCGTGGGTATTGGGGGCTCTTTAAAGGGTGTGCGGTCCCTTTAAATGTGATGGCAAGAACTCCCTTGGAGTTCAATTATGCTTGTCACATCCTTGTTCTTGGCTCCACCCCCAATGTCTCCTGGCTCCACCCCCAAAGTCCCCAGATTGTTCTTTAATTGGACTTGGCAACCCTAGTAGTGGACGGTTATAGTGTCAGATTAGGATATGGGAGATCCATGTTGAAATCTCCACTCTGTCACTTTGGGTGACCTTGGGCCAGTTACATCCTCTCTAATCGACCTCACAGGGTTGTTGTGAGGACAAAATAGAAGAAGAAAAGAACAGGAGCTCCTTTGGGTGCCCGTTGGGGAGAAAAGCAGGGTATAAATGGAGTAAAATAAAAACAATTCATTTTAAATATTCATTATAGGGCTGGGCAGTTCTCATGGGGGAACCATGTGCAGGACCTGCGTGATTAACTCAGCACCATTGCAGGACTGGAGATTTTGCAAGAAGAGTATTGCAGCAGCTGAATTAGGACAAGCTGGGGGTGGTAGAGAAATGTTAGCTCAGAAAATAGTGCTTAAATAGTGCTTAAGCTTTATTAATGGATTCATGCCCTTTTCTATCATGCTAAAGGTTGGCAGGTCAGGTAACTGGAGAGTTTGGTGGCCGGCTGCCTATGTCCTCCCACATATGTCTGTGACAACCCCACCCCTTCTTGCAGCCAAAATGGAGTCTTACAAAGATCTAGAGCCAGGGTGGCCAAACTTGATTAATGTAAGAGCCACATGGAATAAGCATCAGATGTTTGAGAGCTGCAAGACATGAACAAATATTACGCACACATCTTTTTAAAAATTCTTAACATTTTCCTTGCATAGAAAGATAAATACATTATGTATGTACTCGACAACACAACCATGCTTGAAGGAGACTTTTAAAAATAAACTGGAATAACAGTCCCCATAAGACCAGCACAGAGAAAGGTTAGGGAATTTTTTTTGTATCAATGGGAAAAGGAAACACACATGTATCACATAAATCACTGGCCCCCATTTGCATCATTATGCATCTCTCTTTGCCTTGACACCAAGGTTAGTAAATGCAGAGCTCCTAGAAGAGCTATGAAACGAAGGAGGAACCTTTCACCACCCGCTTTAATTCCATCCCTTCTTCCAGTGATTCCCTTGGCTCTTGTGCTCTCTTTTTGTGCTGTAGGTCTCTGGGTGACCTCTGCGGTGGAGAAGAGTTTGCAAACCTGCCTATTTCCCCCTCCTTCCCCACTTCACACACAGCGGAAATATTTGCCTACCTATGGGTCAGCACTCAGAGGCTGACTGAGTTCCCAATGCTAAGCATGGTTACTTGAGAGCAAGCCTGCATTAAGTTCCTCCTTGACCTCTGGAGCTGCACAATATGTGTGAAACAGCCGCATGTGGCTCCCGAGCCACAGTTTGGCCACCCCTGATCTAGAGATAGGGTTGCCAATCCCCAGGTGGGGACAGGGGATCCCCCAGTTTGGAGGCCCTCCCCCCCGCTTCAGGGTCGTCAGAAAGCGGGGGGAGGGGAGGGAAATGTCTGTTGGGAACTCTGTTATTCCCTATGGAGACTTATTCCCATAGAAAATCATGGAGAATTGATCCACGGGTATCTGGGGCTCTGGAGGGGCTGTTTTTTGGGATAGAGGCACCAAATTTTCAATATAGCATCTAGTGCCTCTCCCCAAAATATCCCCCAAGTTTCAAAAATATTGGACCAGGGGGTCCAATTCTATGAGCCCCAAAAGAAGCTGCCCCTATCCTTCATTATTTGTCCCTTTAAATGTGATGGACAGAACTCCCGTTGGAGATCAGTTATGCTTGTCAGAGCCTTGATCTTGGCTCCACCCAATGTCTCCTAGCTCCACCCCCAAAGTCCCCAGATATTTCTTGAATTGGACTTGGCAACCCTATCTAGAGAGCGGTGATTTCCTGCTTGGATCTATCTTTGTCTTCTTTGTTATTGGCTTACTGGGAAAGATGGGGGGAGGGGCTCTGGAAGTGGACAAATCAACTCAGAAGGTTCCTGCTCTACTTGTTGACAGAGCATTTGCTAGTAGGCTCTAAGAGGTTTTTGCATTCGGTTAAAGAAGAGGCACAGAACTGGCCTGCTTAAAATCATACACTGAAGTGGCTTTGAGCCAATTTGCTGTCAAAAGAATAGCTTGCTCGAAATTAAAAATAAATAAATAATTATAGAGAGTATAAGTGCAATTGTCCATCTAAAAGAACAGCTTGCTTCTAATAAAAATATTGCAGAGAGCTATTGGCCAGCAAACTCCAGCAGGCTTGTGCATCTGGTTAAATGAATGTTTGGACTGGCTTAATATATATGTATGCACTTAAGTGTTATTGAGTGGATGAGAAAACCTGAGATAGAGATGTTGCAGAAGAGCATTAACATTGGGTTGTTACAAGAAGCTGGTAACCCTGGAAGAAATATAGGACTATTCCTGAGGAAGTCCATTGACGAAATGAGCCTATATCCGGGTGCTCTTAGGACCTTTCTTGTAATATTGGAATGTGAGAATGGACCTCTATGATAATATTGTTATGCGAATGGATATTTCTAGTGAAGTATAAAAAATATTTTTAAAAGTTTTTAAATGGTTTTATTAAACATTGTTAGCCAGAATATCACAGTATTTGTTCTTTCATTGGCTGCTTGTTCTGCTGGCTGTTGAACAGGAAACTCCTGTGGTAGAGAATGCTGGGGGGTATTTCCTTGGAAAATCTGACGTGCAAGAAACCTCAAGTATATGAGAGCCAGTTTGGTGTAGTGGTTAAGTGCGTGGACTCTTATCTGGGAGAACCGGGTTTGATTCCCCACTCTTCCACTTGCACCTGCTGGAATGGCCTTGGGTCAGCCATAGCTCTTGAAGGAGTTGTCCTTGAAAGGGCAGCTGCTGTGAGAGTCCTCTCACCCCATCCACCTCACAGGGTCTGTTGTGGGGGGGCGGGGAGAAGATATAGGAGATTGTAAGCCACTCTGAGTCTCTGATTCAGAGAGAAGGGCGGGGTATAAATCTACAGTCTTCTTCTTCTTAGGGAGCAAGGGTGTGGTGAGGAGGAACTGTGGCTCAGTGGTGGAGAGTCTGCTTTGCATGCAGATGGTCCCAAGTTCAATCCTTGGTGTCTCTCACTGAGAAAAAAACCAGGTAGCAGGTGATGTGAAAGACCCCTACCTGGGCCCCTGGAAAGCTGCTGCTGGTCTAAGTGGACAATACTGACACAGCTGGACCAATGGCCTGATTCAGTATAAGGCAGCTTCTTGTATTATTTACTGTATATATTACAACAGAACAGTCCACTTCCCCACCCTCCACTGTGATATCTGTGTGTAAGAGCAGATTGGCCATTAAAACCAATGGGGAAGTTCCTGATAGGCTGATGGCCTCAGGGTATGATCCCTGCTGGGACCACTGAAGCCTGGATATGCCACCCTCCCCACAAAGGCCACCCCCTCCAACAAGAGGGCTTTTGCAGAAGGAATTACTTTGCATATTAGGCACACGCCCCTGATGTAGCCAATCCTCCAACAGCTAACAATAAGCTCTGTACTAAGAGCCTGTAAGCACTTGGAGGATTGGCTACATCAGAGGGGTGTGGCCTAATATGCAAAGGAGTTCCTGCTACAAAAAAAAAACCCTGGTTACACCACCAGCAACTAGAGACACAGGAAAGGAGATGCCTGGCCCAGATTCACCCTGCCCTAGATGGTGATGGATGCTCATGGCTAGGATTGCCAACTCTGGGCTGGAAATTCCTTCAGATTTGAGGGTGGAGCCTGGGGAGGGCTGGGTTTTTGGAGGGAAGGGACTTAAGTGGGACATAATGCCATAGAGTTCACCCTCCAAGGAAGCTGTTTTCTGCAGGGGAATGGTCTCTGTCACCTGTAGATCAGTTGTAATTCCAGGAGAGCTTCAGGTCCCACCAAGAAGCTGGAAACCCTACTTGTGGCCCAATTTGGGCCATTCCTACCTGGCCCTTGCCACGACCATGGTAAGGGACTGCATCCATGAGACTTGTCCCAGTGAGGGACACGCCTGCCTGGCCTCACTCTACATAATCCTGTGGCTTGACCAAACATGTCCTTCTTGGGCCAGGCATGCTCTCTCTCCCTCCTGGGGGAGGTGAAGGTGGGTTGGGTATGGGGCCAAGCCTGGCTGAGAGGTGGTTTGGTGTAGTGGTTAAGAGCAGCAGGCTGTAATCTGGAGAGCCGGTTTTGATTCGCATCCCCACACCTCCACGTGAAGCCAGCTGGGTGACCTTGGGTCAGTCACAAGTTCTCTCAGAGCTGTTCTTGAAAGAGCTCTTCAGCTCATCATCTCACAGAGTGTCTGTTGTGTGGAGAGGAAAGGAAGGGGATTGTAACTATTCAGAGACTGAGTTGAAAGGCGGGTTATAAATCCAATTCCTCTTCCTCCTTCTTCCCAGGGCTGTTTGTATAAGTCGGTTTAGCAGAGTCCGCACTGAGTTAGTTCTGTTGCTACCTAGACTTGTTGATTGCATGAGCTCCCTTGTTCTGCAACCAGTTGCTCCCATCCCTGTATTCTCCTTGTTAATAAACAGGTGTTGAGCACACCTGTCTGTGTTGTACAAACCTGAGAGTGGAATGATCTGCAAGAAAAAGGGAATATTATAGGAAGGATTCTCAGCCCTTCAGGTTCTTTCTCCAATCTTCAAGGGCCCTCCTTCTGAGTCAAGGTGGTGGCAGTATAGATGCTGACTAGTGGCCAAAGATGAAAATGGCAGGAGCTTATTGGCCACAGGTGATAAGCAACAACTGCAGAGGAGGGCCTGACTCATCTGGTTCACAAGCAGACTCATGTGCAGATCCCACCAGCAGGCATGCAACAAAGTTGCATTGGTGCCAACACTAGCTAGACCCTTCCCTCTCATCAGTCATCATTCATAGGTGCTTGCAGATAAATACATGGCAGCTCCTCTCTCTCTCTCTCTTAGCCTTCCAGCTTGGTTGTTCAGTCGAGAGATCCAGGGATTGCAGCAAACACCCACAGCAGGGCCACGGCTGGCTGTACATTTGTCACAGCTCACTGGTTATAAAAACAGCTGCCAGCACAACGAGGCAAAGAAACCAGCAGCTCTGCCAAAGCCCACAGACAGGAGTCCAAATCTGACTACACACCAGAATGATGAATTGAGGAGGTCGTGAGCAGTAAGTGGGTGGCAGCGAGCAGGCCAATATCTCGAGAAGACTGCCGAAAAGACATTGGACAATGTTGGAATTTATGTCTGCTTTATCCATCCAGTTTCCTGAAATAACATCATTCCGACGGCTAGAGTAAAGGGCCATTTGGTAGCACATCCAGTGAGATTCAGAGGGTGAGGTCACTGACTTGCTTTTGGGGCTGTTGGCATCGCCAGCTGCAGGAAGGGAGAGGAAGAAGAAGAAGATTGCAGATTTATACCCTGCCCTTCTCTCTGAATCAGAGACTCAGAGCAGCTTACAATCTCCTCTATCTTCTCCCCCCACAACAGACACCCTGTAAGGTGGGTGGGGCTGAGAGAGCTGTCCTTTCAAGGACAATTCCTGCGATAGCTATGGCTGACCCAAGGCCATTCCAGCAGGTGCCACTGGAGGAGTGGGGAATCAAGTCCGCACACTTAACCACTACACCAAACTGGCTCTGGAGAGAAGGGCCAAGAAGGTGCAAAGAATAAAGTCTCTCTTTCTTTGCTGGTGCTAGAACCTTGTTGGGAAGGAAGGTGGTATAATATAGCTGATCTCATCAGATCTTGGAACCTTAGAAGGGCTGGCATTTGTATGGGAGACCACTGACAAAGGCTTTACAGAGGAAGGCAATGGCAAGCCATCTTTGGTTCTCACTTGCCTTGAAAGCCCCTGGCTAAGGGTTGCCATAAATTGTTTGAGATTGACAGCACATATGTAAAGAGAACCCTGGAACTGATAAAAGGAAGGATAAAAGGAAGGACTTCTTCACCCAAAGGGCGATTAACACATGGAATTCACTGCCACAAGAGGTGGCTGCGGGTACAAGCATAGACAGCTTCAAGAGAGGATTGGATAAGCATATGGAGCAGAGGTCCATCAGTGGCTATTAGCCATAGCATATTGATGGAACTCTCTGTCTGGGGCAGTGATGCTTTTTATTCTTGGTGCTTGGAGGGGGGGAACAGTGGGAGGGCTTCTAGTGTCCTGGCCCCACTGGTGGACCTCCTGATGGCACTAGGGTTTTTTGGCCACTGTGTGACACAGAGTGTTGGACTGGATGGGCTGTTGGCCTGATCCAACATGGCTTCTCTTATGTTTTCTATGGCCCCAGAAGGTTGGACAGGTTGAACTAAATCAAGAGTTTTTGGCTAAACATTAGGAAGAACTTCTCAGCAGGGTGGCTTCTCAGTGGAAGAGGCTTCCTCAGGAGGTGGTGGGCTGTCCTTCTTTGGAGATTTTTAAACAGAGGCTAGATAGCCATCTGACAGCAATGCTGATTAGCAATGAACTTAGGCAGATCATGAGAAGAGGGCAGGAAGGGTTACATCAGTGCTTAGTTCTCGTGGCCCTTTATTACACACCCAGGGAATACTGTTCACCACTTTGGGGTAGGGCAGCAATTTTTCTCCAAGCCAGTTTTGCCAGGGATCCTGGGGCTTGGGTTGGTTGTTGTTTTTTTGCCATCTTCTGGGTGTGGAGCAGATATCACTGGGTGTTTGTGTGGGGAGATATTTATGAGTTTCTTGCATTATGCAGGGGGTTGGACTAGGTGATCCTAGAGGCCCCTTCCAACTCTATGATTCTTTGTTCCACAGCTTGTGTGCAGAGATCACAGGAGTTCTGGGTGATTCAAGGGGCCAATTCACACATTACAAAGTCCTGTCAAACAGACATACTCTGGGCATTCTCTGCTTAGAGTTTAATTCCCTGGTGCACATTGGCCCAGGTGGGACCACAGCAGGTGAAGAGACAAGCTACCATCTATACTGTTTTCCCCAGCTTGTGACTCCAGCTTTGCACCATTGTTTACGTATGTACTGGTGTGTCACATATAAGCTTTCCCAGTGTGTGTGTGTGGGGGGGGAGGGAATACAGTCCTCTAGGGCCATTTCATGCTTGGGAAAATGACACAGGGGAGGGCTTAATCCCCCTTCCCCACACACTGTAGTCCCAATCTGAATCAGAGGTCCTTTGCCTGAGTCGTGGCGGTCTGGGCAGGGAAATTCCCCTACTGGCATTTGACGGTGTGCCACTGGCAATGGCGCACAAGGTCAAGAGCTTGGGGGTGCTGCCCTGAAAATGGAGGCCCAGATAGCAGACACTGCCAAATCCACTTTCTTCGATCTAAGGTGGGTGAGGCAGTTGGTCCCCTTCCTGGAGCGTGACAACCTGGCAACAGTGATCCATGCTACGGTCACCTCAAGGTTGGACTACTGTAATGCCCTCTACTTGGGGCTGCCCCTGTGCCGAACCCAGAAACCACAGCTAGTGCAGAATGCGGCAGCCAGGCCATTATTGGGGCTTCCCAGGTGGGAGCACATACAGCCGGGGCTGCGGGAACTGCACTGGCTGCCAATAGTGTACCGGATTCATTACAAGGTGCTGGTTATTATCTTTAAAGCCCTATATGGCCTAGGACCTGCCTACCTTAGGGACCGTCTCTCCCCACACATTCCCCAGAGGGTACTTCAATCTGGAGCGCAAAATCTATTTTTTACATTACACTTCTATTTACATTACACTTTTATCCCGTCCTCTCTGCAAGCGGACTCAGGGCAGCTCACAACATTCTCTATTATCTATTGGTAATCCCCGGGCCAAAGGAGGCCAAACTAAAGACCACCAGAGAGAGGGCCTTCTCGGTTGCAGCCCCCCATTGGTGGAACCAACTGCCAGAGGAAGTGAGGGCCTTGCGGAACCTTGTTCATTTCTGCAGGGCCTGCAAGACTGCTTTCTTCTGGCTGGCCTTTAATTGACGCGCAGCCGACAGCGTAGGAATCTGGAGAAATGCCGTCGCCACCGAAAATATACAACATCTAATGAGATTAGCACCAAACCAATTTTGAATTCTTTTTACCTGCAGAGCTGTGATTTTATAATGTAATTGTTTAATTGTTACCATGATTTTATACTGTGAGCCGCCCTGAGCCTGCCTCCGCGGGGAGGGCGGGATATAAATCAAATCAAATAAAAATAAATAAATAAAATTCACACATGCTCAGGAATTAATTTCCAAACAGGGAACTTTTATATTTTATCTGATTGAGAGGAGCTGGAGAGGAGCTGTGGGGGATGAAAACACTTTATAATGTCAATCAATTAATCATTGTATTTATATCCCGCCCTCCCCGCTGAGGGAGGGCGGGATTAGGGTTGCCAATCCCCAGGTGGGGGCAGGGGATCCCCCGGTTTGGAGACCCTCCCCCCGCTTCAGGGTCATCAGAAAGCGGGGGGAGGGGAGGGAAATGTCTGCTGGGAACTCTATTATTCCCTGTGGAGATTTATTCCCATAGAAAATCATGGAGAATTGATCATCGGGTATCTGGGGCTCTTGGGGGGCTGTGTTTTGGGGTAGAAGCACCAAATTTTCAATATAGCATCTAGTGCCTCTCCCCAAAATACCCCCCAAGTTTCAAAAAGATTGGACCAGGGGGTCCAATTCTATGAGCCCCAAAAGAAGGTGTCCCTATCCTTCATCATTTCCTATGGAAGGAAGGCATTGAAAAGGTGTGCCGTCCCTTTAAATGTGATGGCCAGAACTCCCTTTGGAGTTCAATTATGCTTGTCACAGCCTTGATCTTGGCTCCACCCCTAATGTCTCCTGGCTCCACCCCCAAAGTCTCCTGACTCCACCCCCAAAGTCTCCAGATATTTCTTCAATTGGACTTGGCAACCCTAGGCGGGATATAAATAAAATGATGATTCACTCATGAACACTAAACAGCCAGGGCTGGGTGAACAAAGTCTGAGTCCTGCAGCACCCATAAGACCAACAAAGTCTTATTCAAGGTATAAGCTTTTGTGTGCATGCGCACTTCTTCAGATACAGTGAAACAAAACTTCCTCATCCATTACCAGGGGTGGAATTCTAGCAGGAGCTCCTTTGCATATTAGGCCACACACCCCTGATGTAGCCAATCCTCCAAGAGCTTACAAGGCTCTTTTTTGTGAGCTCTTGGAGGATTGGCTACATCAGGGGTGTGTGGCCTAATATGCAAAGGAGCTCCTGCTAGAATTCCACCCCTGTTCATTACATATGGGGTGGGGTTAGTTGCCAGGAAGGTTTAGCTAGAGTTAAGATGCATAAGTACCTGGGTGATTATAGCTGAGATTGGATTAAGGTGGTTGGTAAGATCCTTTCCACCATTGTCCCCTCTCCATTTCTTCCCCCAGAGGTCTCTGTCCTTCCCCTCCCTTCTCTACCTTGCTCTTTTTCCTTATCTGTTCTTCCCCCTCCAGTTTCACTTTTTCTGTCCTACCCCATCTTTTTCTTTGTCTCTCCCACCCCACCTTCTTCTCCTTGGGCTTTTCGTCTTGTTGCCCACTGCAGCGCAAGGAGATGCTTGCATGCGGGGTCTTGCTGACCCTTGACGGTGAAAGGCTTTTGTGCTTGCTGGACTGAATATTTTCCCTTTGAGAACAGATTATGTGGGTGTTGCTTGTCAGAGCCTGAGTGATTGGGTTGCTCATATTTCATTCCATTGCCCTGTGTTTGGTGGGATTCCTTGGCAACTTCTTGATTCTGTTGTCTCTGACCTTTCCTGCTCTCCAGTGGAAGTTGCCCAGTGTTTGCTTGCTGGTGGATCCCCAGATTGATGGGGCTAGTTGATGGGTGTTTGGCTGTTGTATTGCATAGGGGCTATTGTATTTTGGGGCAAGGGCAATGAATATTTGATTGGTTTTGCTCCTATTCATTGTTTTTCTGTGGTGTTGTCTTGATTGCCTTTCTAGACAGTATAGTTTTTACTCGGTTTTGCCTGTTTTGGATCCTGTCTGTGTTTTTGTTTCATTCTTTTATGCAGGGGTGGAATTCTAGCAGAAGCTCCTTTGCATATTAGGCCACATACCCCAGATGTAGCCAATCCTCTAAGATCTTACAAGGCTTTTTTTTGTAAGTTCTTGTAGGATTGACTACATCAGGGGTGTGTGACCTAATATGCAAAGGAGCTCCTGCTAGAATTCCACCCCTGCTTTTATGCCATTAAAGGTTTTGAATCTGCTCCAGTAAGATCTGTGAATGGCAGTAAACCGGCATACAAATACAAGAGTTAAGAAACACATGTGAGAACTAAGTTTGAGTCCGGTGGCACTAATAACACACATGCATTCAATACCCTGTCATTATTGATTGTCTCCATCTCCTGCCCGGGCACAGAATTCCCCAACACAGAACAGCACATAGGTCATGTGTTTGGAGACAGAATCATATGGCATCAACACAGAGAGCTGGATGTTTCTTTGATGGACAAGTAGTGGTTCTACTCAGAAGTACCATGTTCTGCTATGAGGCTTACTTCCAGTCTCCATGTGACAGTTAGAGATCTCCTGGAATTATAACTGGTCTCCAGGTTACAGAGACCAGTTTCCCTGGAGCAAATGGCTGCTTTGGAAGGTGAACTCTATGGCATTGTAACCCGCTGAAATCCCTCCCCTCCCTAAACCCCACCCTTGTCAGGCTCCACCTCCCCCCCCCCCAAAAAAAATCTCCAAGTATTTCCCAACTGAGAGTTGGCAACCCAACTTCCAGGACCGTGTCCTTAGGAACAATAATAATAATACTTTTTATTTGTATCCCGCCCTCCCCGCCAGGGCAGGCTCAGGGCGGCTCACAGCATACGAATATAAAATACAATAAAACCATACATAGTAATTACAGTTACAATTATAAAATCATCATTAAATCATTAACAACTTACATTAACATTAACATTGTGGTGCTATAACTTAGGTCTTTAATAAAATTCAGTGGCTAAAACATGTCCAGCGAGACTTTCTTGACTTGGTATTAGGTGAAGGCTATTTTGAAGAGGTAGGTCTTATAGGCCCTGCGGAATTGGTCTAAACATCGCAGGGCCCATACCTCCTCCGGGAGTTGATTCCACAGCAGTAGGGCTGCAATGGAGAAAGCCTGATCTCGGGTGGTCTTCAATCTGGCCTCCCTTGGCCCAGGGATATTCAGCTGGTTCTTTCCAGCTGACCTCAGTGCTGTCTGGGGAACACAGCCAAAAAGACTTGCCTGCTCTCCTAGACACAAAAAAAAGACACCATGGCTGTGATCACACACACCAAGTCATGAACTTTCAATCCACTTTCAATGTACTTTCCAAGTGGATTTTACTGTGTGAACTGGCAAAATTCAGTTGGAAATTGCATTGAAAGTGCATTCTTTTGTGTGTGATCACAGGTTTTAGTATGTGTCTCTGGCTCCGTCCATTCGCCAGCAAATGACTCGCATGCAAGCATGTCCTTGGATAAATCTACAGCTCACGGAAGGGGAAGCTTATGACGGAAGCACCAGGAAGAGGGAGGAAGACTAGAGAGTTCAGCCTGAGGTTCCCCCACCACAGATGCAGATAGCCTATGGTAATTTAAAGGAATATTTATAGCCAGGCTTTGATGACTGCTCTGCAGTATTTCAAAGCTCACTGCCATCTTGAACTAGTCTTTCTTCCTACCTGTCTTCTCTGGCTAACCTAACCAAGCAATGCTGTGTGACCAGGATGGATGGATGGATAGACAGACAGACAGAGAGAGGTACAGCACTTTTTTGTGGGAAAAACCCACCAGGAACTAATTTGCATAGTAGGCCACACCCCCTGAAGCCAAGCCAGCCAGAACTGCATTCCTATGCGTTCCTGCTAAAAAAAAAAAAAGCCCTGGATTGATATATAGATATAGGTCTTTTAGTGAGTGCATTCTCTTTCCTCACTTTCTCTGTGCTAATTTTTTGCACATTTCCTCATTCTGGAACTGAGAAACCAGTGCTTTATACTAATTTTCCCCATGCTATAATAAGGCTGAGTTTGCAAATAGTGAGTGTGCAAGTTAAACCATCAAGTTTTGCCATAAACAAATAAAGGAAAAAGGAAGAAAACCTATTTATCTATAGCATTTTTAGCCCACCCTTCTTCCAGAGAGATCAGGCATATATGCTTCTCCCAATCCCATTTTATTCTCACAGTGATAACTTTGTAACGTAGGTAAGGCTGAGTGAGTGACTAGTAGAGATGGGCACAAACTAAGAAAATGTGTTTGGTCTGGTTTGTGGCATGCCTGGTTTGCAAACAAACTTTTAACCATCGAACAAACTGGTTCTGTTTGTGAGGTTTGTGGCAAGGTGGAACAGCCCTGCTGATGTGCTGGAGACACCAAACTAGCAAGAGATCTCTAGCTGACTCTCCTCTACCTGCTCTCCAAGTTTGGTGAGGACTGGATTTACAGGGTCCATGTTACAGCCCACCAAAGAAGGTGCCACCAGGAAAGTCATTGACAGGCGGTAATTTTGACAGGTGTGGGTTCAGGAGGTTAAGGAGTGTATAGAATGGATCCTGTGCAGGCTGAAGACATCAGTGTCAGGGGACCTCCCTCAGATGCTTCTCTGCTAGGGTTGCCAAGTCCAACCCCAGAAATATCTGGGGACTTTGGGGGTGGAGCCAGGAGACTTTGGGGGTGGAGCCAGGAGACACTGGGGTGGAGCTAGGGGGAGGGGGGAAATGGCGCCAGGGAGCATGGCGAGCCGCCCCGCAGCTGCCGCCTCTTCTCCGCTCGCCATGGCTGCTCCTCCGAGATGGGCTCAGGCTGAGCCTATCTCGGAGGAGCAGCCACGGCGAGCGGAGAAGAGGCGGCAGCGGCGCAGCAGCCTCTTCTCCACTCGCCATGGCTGCTCCTCCGAGATGGGCTCAGGCTGACCCCATCTCGGAGGAGCAGCCACGGCGAGCAGAGAAGAGGCGGCAGCGGCGCAGCGGCCTCGCCCACTCCGCCTCTGGGGTGGAAGCGGAGGGGGGGTGTGGAGGCGGGCCGGGGGCGTGGCGAGCCGCAAGTCCAGGTCCTAAAAGGGCCTGGATTCGTGGCTTGCCATGCTCCTGGCCTGCCTCGCCCTCCCCTTCTCTGGTTTTGCCTGCGCTGCTCTTGGCTGCTCCTCTGAGATGGGCTCAGCCTGGGCCCATCTCGGAGGAGCAGCTGCGGTGGGCGGGGAGGGGGCGGCAGCGGCGCGGCGGCCTCGCCCGCTCCAGGATCGGGCGGCTTGCCATGTCCCCGGCGCCGTTTCCCCCCTCCCCCCGCTTCTGTTTTTTTGGGGAGCAGGGGAAGAGGGTGGAAATCCTGGGGTCCCCCACCAGGGCGGGAGGGTTGGGAAGCCTATTCTCTGCATGCCCTCCAAGTACTCCCCCCAGTTGCTTAGAAGTTTGTAAACATTTAGATTCAGTGGAGACAGTCTGGAAACATATCTGTTCACAAAATGCACAAACCTCCACGAACTGCTTGAAAGTTGGTGGAAAATTTGTGCTGGTTAACTGCCATGAACTTCACTTCACGAACCACAAATTGGACAGATTTCTTTATGTTCATGAGCTGGCATTATAGTGTGGCGATAGTCCACTGCTTCCTATAAGGAAGGATACAAGGGTGGGGAACTTCCATCCTGAGGGCCATATATGGCCCTTGAGGTCACTTATGTGTGGCCCTCGGGGATTGCTGGACTGCATCGAGCCATGTGGCAGCTTCCCTGGGGCCTGGCTGGCCAGCGAGGATCATGGGGCCCAGCTGCGCTATGCAGCAGCCTCCCCAGGGCCAGACAGGGATCACAGGGCCCAGATGTACTGTGCAGCAACCTCCATGGGGCCTGGCTGGGTGGCCAGAATTGCTGCAGGGCCTGGAAAAGTTACTGTCACAGTTCAGTTTGCACTTGATTATCCCAGATGGTGGCCTAATATGCTAATATTAGGGGATGTGGTCTAATATGCTACTGAGTTCCTGCTGGGTTTTTTCTACAAAAAAGCCCTGGACCTATGCATTTGCCTAGGGTGGCAGTGGGTATGTGTGCCAGATTAGGCTCTCCCCACAAGACTTCAAATAGAAAAACAATTATTTGCATTAATTTTGCTGGCCTGAATCATTCTCCCTCAGCGGAGCACTGTTTTTTAACTTGATAATTTTTAATGGCCTGCAAATGATGTTATAAATATCCATATGGCCCTTGGCCCCACCCCTGATCTAATAAGTCCAATGCTGGTAATCCTGGCAAAAGTTCAGAATGCAGTATCCGGATTCACTTTCAGGTGTTTCTAACATATAAGCCAGTGAAACGTTCACATCTAGGGCCACTGCCCTTGCTTGTTGTCTCCAAAAGGAGTTCAAGATATCCAAGGATTATTTGTCTACGAACTCACCTTACAATGTGAAAGAAGAAATCATCCCCCTCAGGGTTGCCAGGTCCCCCCTGACCATCAGTGCGGGACAGTGTTAGCCTTGCCTAGGGTGCGAGACAATCTAGGGCCAGTCCTGTTGAAGGTCAGTTGGGGGGGGGGAAGCCTGCACTTTTTGGGAATACTTAACGACCTCTTAAGGGAGAAGACTGCAACTGTAACAAATCGCTAAACCTTTCCTATGCATTCACAGTTGAAGTCTACCTGAGTGTTACTTGCCAGAACCTCACACTGGGGAGGACAGGGACTTCAGTGAGATACAGTGTCACAGAGTTCACCAAAGCAGCCATTTTCTCCAGGGAAACTGACCTCTCTAGTCTGAAGATGGGCTGTAATTCCAGCAGATCTCCAGGTCCTACCTGGAGGCTGGCATCCCTTCCCCATCCCCACCCAGCAACTATTAATTATGTAAAATTGATTGCGCAAACTACAAAATGCACATAAGCAAACCAGCCTGGATAAAGTGTTGCTTTTAAGCATGGCCTTGATTAGCCATATGCCATGCTAAATAATATTATTTGTGCATAAAATCAAGAGCTAAGTAGTGTTGGATTCTAATGGTGTTACTGATGGATCATTAAAAAAAAAAAAAATCCCCAGCATGGCTTCATTTCAAAAGGTGAATCTGAAACTTCAGATGAAAGCTATAAATCCACCCAGCAACGTCCAAAAAAAAGAAAAAGTTTAAATAATCACACCCATGAATTAGACAGCTTGGGCAGACTCATAACCTATGAATTACAGGGTGGGACGTGCGCAGAATAGCAACGTAGCTTTCTACACTATTAAATAATTTTTAAATGTAATTCTTCCTAAGCTTTTAGACAGTAATAGAGTCCTGGAGATTCCAATGCAGACAAGGGTCTTGGGATAAAGAATTGTTATTTGTGAAGCTATTAAAAAGCCTGCATTGAATCTACAGTCCCCACCCCCACACACACTAGATTACCAGAACCCCCACTGGAGATGTCAGTCCCCTGCTACCAGGCCTTACTGCCACACCACCAATCAGCTGGCCAGCAGGGCTTACCCAGAAAAAGAGAGAGATCCATCCGACATGCAGCAATGTGTCCATGTCACTGTCCACGAGACCAGGAAGTGATGTCATCACATTATGTTCTGCTCGTTCACTGCCTTTCACGGGCCTTAACAACTGCTTTAATCTAATCTCAGCTATACTTATCACCCAGTTACTTATGCATCTTGATCCTAACTAGCTCTTCCTGAAATCCGCCCCCGCCCCCACCTCTCTACTTATATGTTAGGCCTGAGAAAGTCTGTTTCAATGTATCCGATGAAGTGTGCTTGCACACAAAAGCTTATACCCAGAATTAAACTTGGTTAGTCTTAAAGGTGGACTCGATCTTTGTTCCAAGTTAAATTGGTAATCCTAATTTCCACACAGGACATTTTTCTACAGTCCTATTGGAAGCTCTACCACTTATTGTTGTCAGTAGGGATGTGCAAAAAAAAAATAATTCGGATTTACACGGATTCGGAAGTATACGGGGGGGGGATTCGGAATCCCCGTATACTCCTGAATACCGCATTCGGAATAACCGCATATACGGTAGATGCGCGGCTATTTCCGAATATACGGCCCTATTATACCCTATGGGCCATTGAAATCAATGGCAAATAGGGTATATTTGAAGCTACCTGGAGGGGAGGGGGTTTGAGGGAGAGCCCCCAAATTTGCAGGGGACCTGCAGGGGACTCTCCCCTCCAAAGTCCCAAAAAGATTGGGCCAGGGGATCCCATTCCAGGGGCACCCAAAGAGGGTGCCCCTCTCCCATCATTATACCCTATAGGCCATCCCTCTATCTACTCTATGAACCCTGCAGTGCAGGCCTGGAACCAATATAAACCCAGTTGCCAACGTCACTGCCACACAAAACACAATCTGCTCAAGGTCTGCAGCAAACCCAGATGCCAGCTCTCCAGCCCTGCCCCAAACAATAATAATAATAATAATAAAATAATAATAATAAATTTATTTTTATATCCCGCCCTCCCCCGCCAAAGGCAGGCTCAGGGCGGCTACGGGGAGAGCTGGCCAACCACAACAAGCCTGCTGGTTCTGGATCTCTCACCCAGGTGCCAGCTTCCCTGCCACAGAACACACAATCTACAGATGCCAGCTCTCCAGCCCTGCCCCAAACAACACGGGGAGAGCTGGCCAACCACAACAAGCCTGCTGGTTCTGGGTCTCTCACCCCGGTGCCAGCTTCCCTGCCACAGAACACACAATCTACTCTATAAAAACAAGAAAGTGACCCAGCCCACACACACCCTCGCCAACCCTCACACCAACCTGAGGTAATTTAAAAAAACCAAAACAAAACCAGCAGAATCACAAAAGGCTAAGTGTTAAAAAAGTGGCCTTTTCACCAATAAGAAAGCTCAGGCCAAATCAGTCAACAACACCCCCCCCCCTAAAACCAGAACCAGGAAAAGGGGGACAAAAGTGGCCTTTTAAACAATGGAAATTAGTAACAGCAGCAGCACAACACAGCAGCAACAAATCAAACACTGAATACTTTTAAAACAGTAAAAAAAATTAACTTTTAACAATACAGGAACTTTGCCAACCCCTCCCCCCCCCCCAAAAAAAAACCCCTTCACCCTAACCCCAAGAAATCCAAGCCACCCAAATCAGGAGAAGTAAAAGGACAATGCACTTTTAAAAGTCCTCTCACTAAATTAAGATATGGGCAAATTGGCAACCCCCCCCACCCCAGGCCCCCTCCCCAAGCAGAAACCCCTAATCCCCTAACCCCAAATAAGCTACCCCATGACCACCACCACCCAAATCTGGCTAAGTAAAGGGACTCTGAGTCTTAAAAAGTCCTTTTACCAACAATAAATAAAAACAAGAACCCCAATACTGTCTTACCTTGTCTTCTCTAGTCCAGGGAAGTCTGGTAAAGCTGAGTGAGAGAGCAGCAGGCAGCAGCTGAAGCCAAGGGCCAGCCAGCCAGCCAGCAAGCAGCACAATCTCTCACACCAACCAACAAAGCAGCAATGGAGGAGTCCAGCCAGGAAGACTCCTTAAAAAGCCCTGCAAAGCATGCATTTGAAATGCATTTTGCAAATGCATGCTTTGGATTGGCTGCTGGGGCTCCTCTTCCCCCTCCCCCCCTCCCTGATCCCAGGGAGGCTATGGAAAAGGCAACTAAAGGCAGGAAAGTAGGCAAGCAGCTCCTTTGAGGCTGCAGAAGCTACTTTCCCGCCTTTTGAATTGACAGCCGTATACTTACGAATAGCTATTCGTACATATACAGCGAGCCGTATTCGGCTGCCGTATAATGGGCGCCTATGGGGATCGGCTGCAGCCTATTCCATATACAGCCGAATCAGTGGTGATTCGGCTGTAAATACGGTTCGGCAGAACCGAATGCACATCCCTAGTTGTCAGTTAGGGTCTAAACCTGGTTTCTTAAACTATGGTTTTACTTGCTATCCTGACGTCCTTTGGTGAGATCCACCTTGGTTATAGAGAGAAGGCCCTGAAACCAGAATTTGTTGTGGGAAACCAGGATTTGAGTGATTGGGTTGGTTGGGACATAGGGTTGCTAAGTCCAATTCAAGAAATATCTGGGGACTTTGGGGGTGGAGCCAGGAGACATTGGGGGCAGAGCCAGGAGCAAGGGTGTGACAAACATAATTGAATTCCAAAGGGAGTTCTGGCCATCACATTTAAAGGGACAGCACACCTTTTAAATTGCCTTCCTTCCATAGGAAATAATGAAGGATAGGGGCACCTTCTTTTGGGGCTCATAGAATTGGACCCCCTGGTCCAATCGTTTTGAAACTTGGAGGATATTTTGGGGAGAGGCACTAGATACTATACTGAAAATTTGGTGCCTCTACCTCAAAAAACAGCCCCCCAGAGCCCCCAATACCTCCAGATCAATTCTCCATTATACCCTATGAGAATCAATCTCCACATAGGGAATAATGAAGTGCTCAGCAGATGTTTCCCTCCCCCACCACCACCGTTTTTGGTGACTCTGAAGCGAGGGATTGGCCTCTTTACTCACGAGTTGCTGCCAACTTCTTCCAAGTAACACAGACACACCATTCCAAGAGGAAGCCTTTCAATCGGAGACTGAAGCCTCCAGAGGTAGAAAGTCACATGGTGGCTTTGGGGGCGGGGCTTCCCCCCACCGGTCAGCTGACTGGGGGCGGGAAGGAGCCTGGAAAAGCAGAAGAACCCCCGCTGGGACCTGGGGATTGGCAAGTCTATTCAGACATAATATGAAAATATGATTTAACTAAACTAACCATAATTAGTTGATTGTCTGAACCTGCACTACCTCTCAAACTATGATTAATACAGATGTTTCTAACTAGAACCCTGAAGCCAGGTTTTGAAGCTGGATTATTAACCACAGTTAATCGTAACTACACTTGTGCATTTCATGAAATAAAATGGTGCAATCCAGATTTATTTTCCCAACAATGGTTTGTGCTTGCCCTGAAGGGTCCCTAAAACTGCCTATGGAAATTTGGAGGGCAGTGTATAGAGACGGTGGAGTTGTGGAGGATGTGATGTCACTTCCAGGTGCCACTCTAGGAATTTCACCTAATGTCTGCGGTAAAGACCATAGAAACTAGGCAAAATTTCTAGAGCATCAGTATGAAGGCCATTTTTTCCTCTTCTGTTCTCCAATATCTTGATGATAAGGAATTTGTTGTGAGGCTCAGGCAGCTGGAAAGCCTGTCCCCCTGCTTAGAGAGTTGCCTGACAAAAGCAGCTCGAAAACAAAACCACTCTTGGCTTCAGCCTGCTCTCACTAGCACCAAGCTCCACCTGTCCTCTATATGCTTGACAAAAGAAGCCTATTTCCTCCCCTTGCTCCACTCTCTTAAAGATACAGCGCAACTGTGAAAGCTCTTCCCATACACCTCTATAGGGAAAAAGAATAATGTCAATGCAACCTTGACTAACTTAACAAATGCCTGTGTCATAGCAACAAAGTGGTTTACACAAAAACCTTATTCCCATTATGAGAAAATGGACCCGGAGATGGATGGGAGCTGGGTGGAAACTAACTCCCTATACCAGTAGTTTCCACAGCAAAGTCATCCCCCTCACTTATTGTTCATGGCTGTTTCTGTTTGATACCTGCCTTCTCTGTTGCCTTTAATGATCTTAGAAAGGAACAACTCTTCTTTGGATGGCAATGGGAATTGTAGTTTAGCTTTGGTTGTCTAGAATGACTCCAGAAAACTAAAGAGCAAAAATGCTTTGTTTTCAAAAGAAAAAAAAATCTGGAAATAGACTAAAATGAAGCAAGAGCCCAATGTCATCTTGAAGAGTAGTAAAATTTATTCCAATCTAAGTTTGTTTATTTATTACTTTTATCCCACCCTCTCCACAAGTGGACTCAGGGCGGCTAACAAACAAATTCAAACAATACAATTGAAGTTTAAGACAATAAAATACAGTAAAATGCAGTTTAAAACATTTGTGGTGCTGTTTACTTCAAATTAGGTGGGATCTTACTTTCTTCTGAAGTGATCCTATAGTGATTGTAGTTCCTCAGCAGTGTAGGATGGCAGTCCTTCCCCAGTTAGGTGTTAAAGGCCTGTTAAAATAATTTGGTTTTACAGGCCCTGCAGAATTGAGAAAGGTCCAGCAGGGCCCTTATGGCCTCCGAGAGAGCATTCCACATTTCTGGTGCTGCCACATTCTGGTTCACTTCATTGCCTCATGATTAGGCTTCCCAACCCTCCCGCCCTGGCGGGGGACCCCCGAATTTGAACCCTCTTCCCCCGCTGTGCAAAAAAACGGAAGCGGGGGGAGGGAAGGGGGGAACAGCGCAAAGGCCGCGAGTCCGGGTTCTTCGGAGGCTGCTGAGCCCGTCTTAGAGGAGCAGCAGCAAGTTGAAGGCGAGAAGAGGCGGCAGTTCGCAGTGGCGGCGGCGGCCTGCTCCCCTCCCCTCCCCTGCAAGTTGAAGGCGAGAAGAGGCGGCAGTTCGCAGTGGCGGCGGCAGCGGCCTGCTCCGCTCCCCTCCCCTCTGAGGTCAATCAGAGACTCTGATTGACCTCCCAACCCAGACTTGGCAACCTAGCTAAATCTTAGTAAATTGCCACACCAAATCTCCTCAGAGGGGAGGGGAGCGGAGCAGGCCGCCGCCGCGTGCGAGTCCTCCGAGTCCTGGCCTGCCCCCTCCCCTGCAAGTTGAAGGCGAGAAGAGGCGGCAGTTCGCAGTGGCGGCGGCCACTTCCAGCTTGGAGATGAGCTGGAATTCTGGGGAATCCCGAGGTCCAACCTGGAAGTCGGCACCCTTATCCATGGTTTTAGCACTGGCTTCCCCACAAATGTGTGGTGCGCTAAAGGCAAGAGGTGACCCCCCCTTACAGCTGTGCTCCACTCCCAAGGGAGATGGGTCTCCACATCAGGCTGGGTGGCCCAGCTATCCGAGGCCAACCACGGCTCCTCAGCGCTGCGGTATCGTTACCCCAATGCATCTGATGAAGGAAACTCTGACTCACAAAAAGCTTGTGATGGAATATGTTTTCCAAAGGTGGAATTTTAGCAGGAGCTCCTTTGCATATTAGACCACACACCCTGATGTAGCCAATCCTCCAAGAGCTTACAAAAAGGAGCTTGGCTACATCAAGGGTGTGTGTGGCCTAATATGCAAAGGAGCTCCTGCTAGAATTCCACCCCTGAGTTTTGCTAGTCTTTAATGTGTCATTGGACTTCTGTTTTATTTTGCTGCAACAAATGGACTCTTATCTGTAAATACACCCAGGGCCGGCCATGCCACTAGGCAAATGTTATGGCTTGCATTTCAGTCCTGAAGTTACAACACAGCAATTGCTACAGAGGCGACCAGTGGAAGCCCACTGGTTCCCGGATGTAGCTCGCTAATATGCTCTGCCAATCAAGATCTGTGGCGGGAAGTTTAACTGGCCAGGATTGGACATGGCCAGACGGAGGGTTGTTCCGGGGTATGTATATAATCGGGACTTGGCCCACGTTTCCTTGCCTTGTGATGTACTCGCCAATAAAGCATGTTGCCTTCAACACGTCTCGTCACTCAGTACATTACAGCAAACTAGGTGATTGCCTAGGGCGCTAGCCTTCTGTGACTGATGTTATCAGTGCCGGGGGGGGGGGAGACCAGAAGTTAGCCCTGCCTAGGGTGCCAGACAGTCTTGGGCCACCCCTGAAAACACCATAGGTGGAGGCTCATACACACACACAAAATAAGAATTTTATCTAAAGAGATATTTAGGTTGAGTTTCTCCTATTGTACTTTGCAATTGCTGCTGTAGACATAAATCACAACAGGTTCGCTCATCAACAGAACCCCCAAATCCATTGTGACCATAAGATAAGGCTTTGAAATTTGTGAATCAGTGACCTTGTCCCAGTCATAATAAATTGTCATCTCCACATCCAACCAAGTACCTGCTTTTTTTTTCTTGTGCGTTTCAAGATGTGAACCAATTAACCGTCAAAAGGAGGTTGTAGGTGTAAGAAAAGTACCCTGTGAAGGCCAGTCAAAAATCTGAGCTGCCAAAATCCTTCAGCCTAATTATACGAGAGCGAGCCTCAAAGAACTGGCATGGACTATTTTAAAAAAAGAAAATTGCATCTTTTCTGTTCGGCTCTGAGCTGCGTGGGAAGAAATCCCATTTGCCTTTATCTTCCTTCCAAGATCTGGGCTGGCATGTGTGTGCTAAGTTATTCTGTACATCTTACCCTGTTTTTCCAACAAATGACTGGACCAAATTACATACTCCTCTCAGATAATAGTGCTATTAAAATTACCCAGATTTCCTGCCATATTATTCAGGGCTAGTTCATAGAGTTGTGACTCTGAGGGATTAAATCTATAACAGGGCTTTTTCTTGTAACAGGAACTCCTTTGCATATTAGGCCACACACCCCTGATGTAGCCAATCCTGCAAGAGCTTAAGTACTTAGTACAATCCTGTACTAAGAGCCCTGTAAGCTCTTGGAAGATTGGCTACATAAGAGGAGTGTGGCCTACTATGCAAATATATAGGGCACCAGCCTTCTGTGACTGATGTTATCGGTGCAGGGGGGAGGCACCAGAAATACAGGTTGCTTACCTGTAACTAGATCTTCAAGTGGTCATCTGTGCATTCACACTCATGGGATAGAGCGCCTGCACCGATCCCCAAATCGGTACCTAAAATGCCCAGGATTTTTTCGCGCTCGGCACCAACGGGCATGCGCAGGTGTCCCAGTGCACATGCTTGCCGGCGCCAGCGCAAGGATCCCGCCAGTTCCTTCCTGACCGTTGGAAGCCCCTACTGGAGGGAGACCGTCAGCAGTGGGGAAGGAGGGCGGGTAGTGTGAATGCACAGATGACCACTCGAAGATCTACAGTTACAGGTAAGCAACCTGTCTATCTTCTTTGTAGTCTCTTTGCTTCACACTCATGGGAGATTAGCAAGCAAGACGTACCTGGAGGCGGGAAGAAGGTCAACCAGAAGAAACAGCTTGCAGCACCACAGCCCCCAGACGAGTCCTCTGTTGAGCATGCACGTCCAGCGCGTAGTGCTTCATAAAGGCATGTGGAGAGGATCAGGTGGCAGCCTTGCAAACATCTGTCAGGAAAACGCCTTTCAGGAACGCCACCGACGCTGCCATCGCTCTTGTAGAGTGTCCGCGAATAGGCCCAGGTAATGGCTTCTTAGCCAACAAATAACACAGTTTAATCGTCTCAGTGAGCCATTTCGAAAGCCACTGAGATGAGATCCTGGAACCTAACTTAGGAGCAGCATAAGAAACAAAAAGCTGCTGGTCCTTACGAAAACTCTTGGAGCGACTTAAATAAAACAATGAAGCACGCTTCACATTTAGAGCATGCAACCTACGTTCCTCATCCGAGGAAGGTGTAGGATGAAAAGTGGGCAACCAAACTTCTAAGTTGAGGTGGAACTGAGAAACCACCTTGGGGAGAAAAGAAATATCAGGAGCTAACAACACTCCAGCCTCCTGAAAAACTAAATACGGGTAATCACAACGCATAACTGTGAGCTCCCCTGCACGGCGTGCTGATGTGATGGCTACCAAAAAAGCAGTCTTCCAAGATAGAAGCTGTAACGAACATGTGGCCATCGGCTCAAAAGGACATCGAGTCAGCCTGTCCAACACTAGAGTCAAATCCCACAACTGTGGGGGTGATCTCGATGGAGGATGAACCTCTAAGCAAACCCTCTTCAAAAACCTCTTAGAAGCAAACCCTTCAAAAATCTCTTAGGATAAAGCGTAAGCAAACCCTTCAAAAACCTCTTAGAATGAGGGTGTGCAAAAACAGAGTGCCCCTCAACTGGTTCATGGAATGCAGAAATTGCTGCCAAATATACCTTGATGGAAGAAAAAACAAGGCCAGCATCCAACAGAGATAACAAAAACTCAAAAATTACCGACAATTCCACCCTTTGGGGGGAAACTGAGGGATCAACTAAGAACTGCAGAAACCTCCGCCACTTCCTATCATAGGAGGCACGGGTAGAAAGTTTCCTGCTGTTCAAGAAAACATGTTGGACTCTGCTAGAGAACCCACAGGGTCGATGAACCACGCTGTCAGCTACAGGTGGGGCACGTTGTGATGGAGTACATGACCGCCCTGAGCTGACAAAAGGTCCGGTTCCTCCGGAAACTGGTAGAAGACCCCCCTTGCCAGTTGGAGCAGGATCGGGAACCAGTTCTGGCGAGGCCACCAGGGAGTCACCAGGATACAGCATAGTCTTTCTCTTGCGATCTTGTTGACCACCCTCGTCAGTAGTGGCAGAGGTGGGAACAAATAAAGGAACCGACCTTCCCACGGGAACAGCAGACCGTCTCCCAACGACTCTGGATCTGAGCCCCCTCTGGAGCAAAACAGAGGACACTTCTGGTTTTCGGCTGGGGCAAAGACATCCACCTGAGGATACCCCCAGAGCTGAAACACGGGTTGAAGGAAGCGCCACTGTAACTCCCACTCGTGCAGGGAAGCCGCACCCCTGCTGAGGGAGTCTGCTTGCAAGTTGAGGACCCCTGGGAGATGCGCTGCCTTCACAAAGATGTCGTGGTCTAGGCACTCCAACCACACATCCAGTGCCAGCGCACAAAGCCGTTGAGAGACTGTCCCTCCCTGCCTGTTGATGTAACACAGGGCAGTGGTATTGTCTGTTAGCAGAGCAACAATCTTCCCCGCCACCATGGGGCGGAAAGACCGAAGAGCAAAGTGAACTGCCAGCAGTTCCAAGTAATTTATGTGGCAGTGAGTCAAGTTCAAAGGCCAAGGCCCCCCACACACAGATCATCCATGTGGGCCCCCCAACCCCATAATGACGCATCTGTCATGATAGTCACAGTTGGTGCAGGTAGATGGAAGGGAGCTCCCTGACAAATGTTGTCCTTTGAGTTCCACCATTGCAGCGTTTGAAGTGTCAAAGGTGGAATTACAAACCTCTTTCGAGGTGAGTCTCATAATGGGCGAAACTGACAAAGAAACCAAAGCTGTAGGCCGCTCATCCTCAGCTTCGCAAAGAGCAGCACGTTTGTAGTCACCACCATCAGCCCCAGCATCCGCTGCAGCTGCTGTGCCGTGCCCCACTTTCGACTCTGCAGAAGTTCAAGGTTGATAATGTCCATCACTCTCTGCTGAGGCAGAAACGCGTGATGAAGGTTCGTTTCCAGCAAAGCCCCTATGAACTGATGGAGTAAGGTGTGATTTCTCCAAATTGACCTGCAGACCCAAGGTGTCGAGAAGACGAAGAGTGATGGCAATGTGAGATGACAAACTCTCTTTCGGCTCCGCCAAAAGGAGCCAGTCGTTGATGTATGGAAAGACGACTATCCCTTGAAGCCAGAGATGGGCAGCCACAACGCTCATCACCTTCATGAACACCCAAGGTGCAGTGGACAGACTGAACGGAAGGGCCTTGAACTGGAAGTGCTGAGAACCTACTGCAAACCAAAGGAAACATCTAAACGCAGGATGGATGCTGACGTGGAAGTATGCATCCTTGAGGTCCAGTGTTGCCATCCAATCCCCTTGATTGATGAGGGGCAGAATTGTTTGCAGAGTGGACATTCTGAACTTCTGGTACAAAATGAATTTGTTCAGATTCCAAAGATCCATGATTGGTCTTAGATCCCCATCCCACTTGGGAACCAGGAAGTAACGAGAGTAGAAGTCTCCCATCCTGGCCTCCATCGGGACCCTCTCTATGGCTTGTTTCTGTAAGAGGTTGCTCAGCTCCGCCAGCAGAGGTGGGAAAGGGGGAGTGGTAATTACCACAGATTGGTTCGGAATCTGAGCAAAGTCTATTTTGTAGCCTTCTGCTACGATGGAAAGCGCCCACCTGTCCATAGTGATGGACTCCCAGGCCGACAGGAATGGGCGGAGGCGGATAGACAAAGTGGAAGAGGGGACAGTGACGCGTGCTGCCAGAAAGTCAAAGGCCCTGCTTTTGAGGGCGAGTGCCCTTGGACTTGCCGGTGGTCTGTGAAGCATAACGATTCCTATTGTTCCCCCTGTATGGGGACCTACTCTCAGGTTGAGCAAAGTGAAGTCTCCACTGCTGTTCTGGGGAGAACTTTTGGTGTGGCTTCTTTGCCCAAGGCTTCTGCCACTGTTTCTGTCTCACAGCTCTGGAAGATGCCGGTACGCCCAGGTTCCTGGAAGTTTTTATACTTTTATCCTTTCCTGGAGCGCATTGTCGGTGGTGGAGCTGAACAGGCCTTCGCCCTCGAAGGGCAGATCTTCAATGAAAGCCCTGGTGTCCTGCTGGAGAGTCGTAGATCTTAGCCAGGAGTGGTGGCGGAGACAGACGGCAGAAGTGATGGTCCTCACTGAGACGTCGACCATGTGCTTTGCTGCAGCCAGTTGTTGTTTGGCTGCAGCAAAGCCTTCCTTCTGCAGCTTCATTGCAGCCGACCTCTTCTCCTCACTCAGGGAAGACAGGAGGGGGGGTTAGTTGTTCCCACACTGAGTATTGGTATCTAGCCATGCACGCGGCATAGTTAGATACCTTTACTCCCAGTGCCCCAGCGGAGTAGAACTTCCTCCCTACGTTATCCAGCTTCTTTCCCTCCTTGTCTGGTGGAGAGGAGTGCGTCTTGCAGGCCTTCGACGACGAGGAAACGACCACCGAATTCAACTTTGAGTGCGTGAAGAGGAACTCAGCCCTGGACTCTTGGACACGGTACATATGGTCCAACCTCCTCGAAGACACGGGTGTAGAAGCAGGCTTCGCCCAGGGCTCCTTCACCGCCTGTAGGATGACCTTCGCCACCGGCAGGGCAACCGCTGTAGACATATCCCGTTGCATAATGTCGAATACGTTATCGTCTACAATGGGTGGCTGTGTCATTGTTAGCAAGAGGGAGAGTGCCATCCTCTTCACCAGGTCCCCATACGACTTCAGATCCTCCAATGGTGAGATGGGAAGATCCTCAGCTGTATGAGACACCGGGGAAGGTTCCAAAGCCCGGTCCGGATCGTCGGTACCGACCTCGAAGTCCGACAATGAAGACTCTCTGTGTAGAGAGTGTTCTGAGAGCACCGGAGTAGACTCTCTGACGGGCAACTGGATTGACACCGACGACCGAGGTTGGACTTCCTCCACCACTGCACTGCGTCTATCAGGTGGGACAGCGATCGATGCTGAAGGACGCTGTCTAGAATGTTGAGACAGCTTGGACATGTGGGATGCCTCGGACTGCTGGTCCCAAGCAGCGAACTCATGAGGAGGGTACCATTGGTATGGTGGGTAAGGATAAGGGTAAGGAGGCCATTGGCGCTGCTCCCATGGTGGAAGCGACGAGTCAGTTCCAGCTCTCTCCGGCCTCTCACCTGATCCATCTGTGCCGAAAGCTCCACTGGCGCCGACACCTCCACCTCCGAGACCGAGTCGCTCTCACTGCGACGCCTGGACCCTGAAGAGTGGGAGCGTTGAGTCAGGTCAATCTTGTGCTCCGATGCCGATAGGCACAGCTGAGAAGCACTGCCTCTCGACACCGAAGGGCTATGACACGGGGACGCCGAGATCTTCCTCGGTGGGGCTGTCAATGTCGAAGCGTCAAGCGAAGGCGAAGGGGTACGGGATGGTCTCTTCTTCCGCTTCTCCTTCAATTTCCCCTTCTTCGGCGCAGATGATCGGGTCCCCAAATCATCCCGACGCCTCTTAGCCGGGGTGTCCACTGACCCTTCAGAAGGCTGTTTCTTGGAACACCCGCGATCGACCGGCATCTCGGTCCTGATCGGCGAAGTCTCAGCTGATGTGACCGTCGGGGCCGTGGCCTCATCCATTGGTACCGACGGGCCCGATGCCATCCTTTAAGGACGAAGTGCCGACTTGATCAAAGCCGCCAAAAAGCCTCACCGCTCTGTTCTTACAAGTTTGTTTCGAGAAACTCAGACAGTGGGCGCAAGAATCGACACGATGTCGCTCGCCCAGACAGAGGAGACAGAGGGAATGGCCGTTGGGGGGGGTGCAATCTTCTTCCCACAGGAACGGCACCTCTTAAAAAACACCCAACGTCTTTCCATAGATGCCCAGAAAAAAACCCCACCCAGGAGTGTCTCTGAGGGGGAAAAACGGGAAAAACCGAGCCCCAAAGGGCAAGTCCAACAAACTTTTTTTTAAAACAACACTAACTATCTAACAACTAACTAACTAACTACACTAAAAAAATAACAAACGGGCTATATACAACAGGCAAAAAAGCAATCCAAGATTACTTTACCGACTGGGGACACAAAAGGAGATCCTCTCAGTGCAGCGGTCAGGAAGGAACTGGAGGGATCCTCGCGCTGGCACCAGCGAGCATGCGCACTGGGACGTCTGTGCATGCCGTTGGTGCTGAGCGCGAAAAAATCCCAGGCTTTTTAGGTACCAATTCGGGGATCAGTGCAGGCGCTCTATCCCATGAGTGTGAAGTACAGAGACCACGAAGAAGATGTTAGCCTTGCCTAGGGTGCCAAACGCCCTAGGGCCAGCCCTGAATACACCATAGGTGGAGGCTCACAAAAATAAAATTATTCCCCTTGGATTCTTCTTGGGCTTGCAGAGATATAAGAATAGCCCTGTTGAGAGGCTGGACAACAGAGGCTGGATGGCCATCTGACAGCAGTTAAGATACTGGAACAGACCAGTGATCCATCATGTCCAGAATCCTGTCTTACACAGTGGCCAACCAGTTTCTCTGGAGGGCCAACAGCGGGACATAGAGGCCAAGACCTTCCCATGATGTTACCTCCAACCCCTGGTATTCAGAGGTTTCCTGCTTTGAAGGTGGAGATTGTCTTTAGTCACCCTGGCTAGTAGCCATTGATAGACTGTGTGTTGTGATTTTGGGAGGTGAGATTACTACCATTCTTAAAGGCCTCCAAGAGGAGGTTAAATACATTACCTTCGAAGGAGATTGAAGTTGGTCCCAGTTCCTTATTTGTTCCTTATTCATGACCTATTAGCAAATCCAAGCAGAAAACTTTGAGGATAGTTTAAGAGTTTGGGGGTGGGGGGTGGGAAGGTTCGGACTACCATAAATCATATACATGCACATTCAAGGGACTCTGCCCTTGGAGAGATTCTGCTTTTTGGTCCAAAGCCCAGTTCTTGTGCCAGGTCTCCAAAATGGGGTGCCCCCAAGACAATAGAAGCCACCACTGTAGACAGATGAAGGATGGATTTTCCAAGGAAATTCACCATCCCCAAGAACTGCTGAACATCTTTCTTGAACTGTGGATGTGGCATCATGACTATAGCTATAACTAGATTTTTAAAATCTAGTTTCACTCTCTCAGCAGAAACAGCATCTCCAACAAATATAAGTTCTGTGACACCCCCCGCCCCCCACAAACACGTTTCTCCCTATTCAGCTTTAGGTTTGGTGCCCTGGTAGCATTCAGAACCTCCCAGCATCATTAATCATGCTCTGCTTTAGTTGAACCCCAGAGAATGATGTCATCCATAGTGGTGTCCTGTCCTCCCCACAGAAGTGCTCATAAATCACATGTATATTCTTATGATAAGTCTCTGGGGCAAACAGTGCCGAAGGGGATGTGGAGAAATCTACAGCACCCAAAAGGAGTGTTAAATGTAGAATTTCAAATTCTCTTTGGTTAATTTGAACTGCTCGAATCCTGAGAATGCATCCAGCCTGCTAAAAAGTTGTGCATTTGCACACTGAGTCATTATCTGTTCCCTAGTTGGCAATCCGAAGTACTCCCTTTTGATTTGGTTTATTGATGTCTTTTGGTTCTAAACATATGTGCAACTGTCCATTATGTTTCTTCACAAGTACTAAGGAGCTCATCCAATCCACTGATTCCTCAACTGGCATGATTACTTCTAAGCCCATTGTAGTTTAGATTACTTCTAAGCCCATTGTAGTTTAAGTTTTTTGTCTCTAAGAGCCAACAGCACTGTTCTGCACAGGTGGATAATGGGGCACTGCTTAGTTAATCTGAACATTCACCTGGCAAACATCCTAGGCCCACAGACAAATCCTTATGTTGTTCTATGAGCATTCCATGGCACTGGTCACTAGGGTTGCCAATCCCCAGGTGGGGGCAGGGGATCCCCTGGGGCTGGAGGCCCTCCCCCCTCTTCAGAGTCATCAGAAAGCAGGAGGGGGAAAATGTCTACTGGGCACTCCATTATTTCCTATGGAGACCAATTCCCATAGGGTATAATGGAGAATTGATCTGCGGGAAGCTGGGGCTCTGGCGGGGGGGCTGTGTTTTAAGGTAGAGGCACCAAATTTGCAGCATAGCATCCGATGTCTCTCCTCAAAACACCCTCCAAGCTTCAAAAGGATTGGACCAGGGGTCCAATTCTATGAGCCTCAATAGAAGATGCCCCTACTTTTCATTATTTCTAATTGAGGGAATGCATTTAAAAAGGGTCCCTTTAAATGTGATGGCCAGAACTCCCTTTGGAGTTCAATGATGCTTGTCACAACCTTGCTCCTGGCTCCACTCCCAATGTCTCCTGGCTTCACCCCCAAAGTTTCCAGATATTTCTTGAGAGATTTCCAATGCTGACAATGGAATTCTAGCAGGAGCTCCTTTGCATATTAGGCTACACACCCCTAATGTAGCCAATCCTCCAAGAGCTTATAAAGCTCTTTTTTGTAAACTCTTGGAGGATTGGCTACATTAGGGGGGGATGGCCTAATATGCAAAGGAGCTCCTGCTAGAATTCCACCCCTGCTGACATCATACTGGACCTCAGTGTTCATCTCTGCAGCATGAAAAACAGGTTGCTTACCTGTAACTGATGATCTTCGAATGGTCATCTGTGCATTCACACTGATGGGATATAGTGCGCCGATCCTGATTGGTACTTCAAAGCCTAAGAAAAGAGGATTTTCGCGCCTATCCCACCGGGCATGCGTGGCTCCCCACCACACATGCCCACTGGGACGGGCACAAGGATCCTGCCAGTTCCTTCTGACCACTGTAAGCTCACGAGAACCAACAGCAGAGGGGAAGGAGGGCGGGTAGTGTGAATGCACAGATGACCACTCGAAGATCATCAGTTACAGGAAAGCAAATTGTTTATCTTCTTCATGGTCTCTGTGCTTCACACTAATGGGAGACTAGCAAGCCAAGAGACCTACCTGGAGGAGGGTGCTGAACGGTGCTCAGGAAATCGCTGCTTGCAGCACTGCCACCCCCACTGTGGCATGCTGACGCCTCCGAACGTCCAGGGCATAATGTCGCACAAAGGTGTGAGGTGTAGCTTGGCAGACTTCCTGTAGTGGCACTCCATTGAGAAAAGTTGTAGATGAAGCCATCGCCCTGGTAGAGTGCGCTCGCACAGGTCCTGGCAGAGGTCTTTTAGCTAGCAGGTAGCAAGTCCTTATGGTCCCCACAATCCACTTCGATAAGCACTGGGAGGAGATGCCCTGCCGGAGCGTGCTGGAAGCGTATGAGACGAAAAGTGAGGTGGACCTCCTAGACCCTTTGGTGCGACATAGGTAAAAGGAGAGTGCCCGCCGGATGTCTAATGTATGCAGGCGTCGCTCCTCAGCAGTCATAGGATTAGGGGAAAAGGTGGGCAGGTTGATGTCTGCAGATAGGTGGAATTCTGACACCACCTTAGGAAGGAGGTTCAAGTCAGGGATCAGGCGGACCCCACTGTCTGAGAATGAGATATAAGGTGGGTCACAGCGAAGAGCCTTAAGCTCCCCCACCCTCCTAGAAGAGGTGATTGCAACAAGGAAGGCAGTCTTCCATGCCAGAAGATGGGGAGAGGAATTCGCCATAAGCTCGAAGGGAGGCACAGTGAGGCGATAAAGCACCAGCAGGAGGTCCCAGGGGGTAGCCGGGCGTCTATGCACTGGTACAAGGCGAGCAAAGCCCTTCAGAAACTTCTTGACCGACAGATGAGCAAAAACTGATACGCCATCGCTGAAGTCGTGAGTGGCAGAGATAGCTGCCAGATAGACACGAAGAGAAGAAAAGGCGAGACCTCTGTCCAGTAAAGCAAGGAGGAAGCTAAATACCGGCAGCAGGGGCGTGTCCTGTAGGGAGGCCGGTAGCGTGGCCTTATGTTTCAGGGAGGCTCTCCACTTGCCCTCATAGGAGCATCTAGTCATAGACGCTCTCCTACTATTTAGGAGAACATGGTCAATATGCTCTCGAATGGACATCATCATAGCTGCCACGCCGTGAGTTTCAGGTGTGGAAAGTTGTGATGCAGGAGGCGACCTCTGTGAGCCACCAACAGATCTGGTTCCGGTGGGAACTGATGGAAGTTCTGGGCAGACAGTTGAAGGAGAACCGGGAACCAGGGTTGTTGTGGCCACCAGGGGACGATTAAGATCCCTGTGCTCGGATCTTGGTGACTACTCTGGTCAGCAAGGGCAGGGGAGGGGAAGGAAGAGGTGCTTCCCTCACCACGGATAAAGAAGGCCGTCCCCTAGGGACAGGGATTGTGACCTCCCCTCAAGCAGAAGTTTGGACATTTTGCGTTGCGTCTGATTGCAAAGATGTCTATGTCTGGACGACCCCACTCGTCGAAGAGAGGACTGAGGTACTTCCAGTTGAGTTCCCACTCATGGAAGGCGGAGCTCCCCCTGCTCAAGGCATCTGCAGTGGTGTTCTGGATGCCTGGGAGATGTCTCGTCACCGGATGGATATTCCATTGAATGCAGTCAAATGTGCACAAATGTGGAAGCAAGACAAAATACCAGAAAAATGGGACTGGGTCTTAAAAGTACTAAACTGGAGTGAAATGGGCAAACTTACTAGAATCTTAAAAGACTGTAATTTGGAGAAATTCAAAGAAGACTGGGAGAAGTTTCAAAACTATGTGGAGAAACAATGGAAAGTGAAGAGACATTTAGTGGTTTTTGATAACAATAACTGAACTTTTAAAGAGAAGAGAACTGTGATTATTGATATTTGATTTAATATGTAAGTTAGATGAATAAGAATTAAGTAGAGGATAAAACATAATAATTGAGTCAAGATAATGGTAATTTTTAGTGAAGATTCTAGAACTGTGAATTTTACCTTTAGAATGTTTCTTATATATTTTAAATACCGGCGGAGGTCATATTAGAGGGGGGGGGGAAGGAAAATGTGTAATGTATTGGCTGATTATATTTGGGTTTTGATAGAAGTATATTTTTCAATATATTGCAAAAATAATAAAAATTTGATTAACATCAGCAATAACTTTTGTTTCTCCACGAAGAGGTCTGCGTGTCAACACTGCTACACTACCGGAGCCCCTTTGGGTGGACTCTTTAAGTGACTCTGGTTTTTGTATGATTTGTAATGATTTCAATGTATTTTCATAAATTGTGAGCATGTAAAAATAAGCTCATTGCTTTATTACTTAGCCTTAAAGTAAATGTATCTTGGCACTGAGCTTTTGTAAGCGTTGTAGTTTATTGTTGGTCCTTAGAGACTCCTTGAGAGATTTTACATCTGTTTTGAACAAGGTTCTCTCGAGGTTCTCAACCATACCGTTTTTCCCCTTTGGTTTACACATTTCCTCTGGAGGAACTGATCTTTGCCTGCTGAAGATCAGTTGTAAAAGCAAGAGCTCCCCAAGCCCCACCTGGAGGCTGATAACTTTTTGTATCATCTCTTTTGGGTTTGTAATTTTGAGGGGGGGGGGGGGGGGAAGTAGGGTTGCCAAGTCTGACTCAAGAAATATCTGGGAACTTTGAGGGTGGAGCCAGGAGACTTTGGGGGTGGAGCTGAGAGCAAGGGTGTGACAAACATGATGGAACTCTGAAGGGAGTTCTGGCCATGATTTTTAAAGGGACCACGCACCTTTTAAATGCCTTCCCTCCATTTGGAAATACTGGAGGCACCTTCTTTTAGGGCAGAGAATTGGACCCACTGGTCCAATCTTTTTGAAATTTGGGGGCGTGGGGTTTGAGGAGAGGCAACAGATGCTGTGCTGAAAATCTAGTACTGATACCTCCAAAAAAAAAAAAAAAACACCTCCCCAGCGCCCCAGATACCCATGGATCAATTTTCTGTTATTCCCTATGAGAACCCATCTCCATAGGGTATAATGGAGTGCCCAGCAGACATTCTCCTCTCCCCCACCCCACTTTCTGATGCCCCTGAAACAGGGGAGGGCCTCCAAACCAGTGGAATCCCCTGCCCCCAACTGGGGATTGGCAGCCCTAGGGGAAAGTCCTGCTGTTGTTCCACTAATAATGGTTGAACAGAGATATTAGTTGGTTCTTGGTTGTATCACACTCGTGATCGACCCAAGGTTTTGAGATGTGTCTTGCTTTCCGGCAGTCAGTATGAGAAGGGGTTTTCACTGCCACCTCATATATTTGCGTATTAATTTTGTGTAGAGTTGAATGACTGAGTCATGTGACTTCTCCAAGCTCGTCCTAGCACATAAGTGAGAGGCTTTGCGTGAGCTGAGGAGTTCTGTGGTGTGTTTAATAACTCTCTCAGTCCATTTGACTCTTTTGTAAACAGAATCCGTTGTTAGTTCTTCAGGGGTTAACTGTATCATCTTTGACTTACACAGTGTGCAATTCAAACCTAAGTTTCACCAGCTAGCCCATAGACTGAAACTGTAACCCTTCCTCCCCACCAGAGAGGGGAAAAACAGAGCTATTTGTTCAAAGCTACAGATTGATTAATAACGTCATTTTTCTTTTACTTTATGTGGGAGAGAAAGCGAAGAAAAGGAAAAGAAAAAGGAAGATACCTATAAAACACACATGGCGATAACTAGACACCCTGGAATTGGGCTGGAATTACATTTTGCCCTCTCTTGAAAGCTTAATTTGTCATTTCTGGATGCTGTATATACTACAGGGCTGAATAATTACCCTCCTGCCAAGGCAGCATTTAAAGCCCACAGAATGGAAGTCAACTTTACTCTTGCTGTACCAAGTGTTGTTTTTGAGGAAGTTGGATTCTTCTCTGAAAAAGGAGACTGGAGCATTTCTACCCTATCAAGCATGTTATCTGAGAGACTTGAAGACACTTCTGATGTTCTCAACCCTTACAGACATTGCTGTAGTTCATATAATACATGAGAAAGGATTAAACTAGGTGATATGGCAGTTGCCACAAAATATGGCATACCACACAGCTAGTTTCCCCCTTTCTGCTTGAGGTTTAGAACAGAGGTCCCCAGCCTTTTTGAGCCTGCAGGCACATTTGGAATTCTAACAACACGGTGAATGCAGCTGCAAAATGGCCACCACAATCTGGCTACTGCAGGACGCAGAGCCAGCCGCAAAATGGCTGCTGCAGCTTCCCTTCAGTCACACAGTGAAGATCCTTCTGCTATGGTGGTAGCGGCAGCCAAAAACATGTTTTTAAAGATCTGTACAAACCATGTAAGCTACTGGGAAGGAAGAAAGGAAGGAAAGAAGGAAGGCATCACTATTACCACACCCAGTGTTCCCTCTAAGCTGAGTTAGCATGAGCTAGCGTCCAGATTTTTAGCCTCCAGCTCACACATTTTTGTCTTAGCTCAGGAAGGATAATAATAATACTTTTTATTTATATCCCGCCCTCCCCGCTGAAGCAGACTCAGGGCAGCTCACAACATATTAGTTCAATACAATACAATACAATCATATAATTCAATAAATACTACATTATAAAACCATCATTTAAATCAACATTCCAATTAAAATTAACAGTTATGGTGCTAAATTACAGGTTTTTAATAAATTGATGGCAGAATACAACAGCAGCGAATCTATCATTAGCTCAGCATTCAGCGAAGGCCATCTTAAAAAGAGTAGTCTTGCAGGCCCTGCGGAATTGGTCAAGACTCCGCAGGGCCCGCACTTCGTCCAGAAGTTGATTCCACAGGTATGGAGCTGCGATAGAGAAGGCCTGTTCCCTTGTGTTCTTCAATTTGGCCGCCCTCGGCCCTGGGATATTCAGCTGGTTCTTTTCCACTAACCTCAGTGCTCTCTGGGGTTCGTATAGGGAGAGACGGTCCCTCAGGTAGGTAGGCCCTCGACCATGTAGGGTTTTAAAGGTAATAACCAGCACTTTGTACTGAACCCGGTATGCAACCGGCAGCCACTGCAGCCCGCACAGCCCCGGCTGTATGTGCTCCCACTTCAGGAGCCCTAACAATAGCCTAGCCTCTGCATTCTGCACCAGCTGCAGCTTCCGGGTTTGGCACAAAGGCAGTCCCATGTAGAGGGCATTACAGTAATCCAGTCTTGAGGTGACTGTTGCATGGCTCACTGTTGCTAGGTCCTGGTGCTAGAGGAAGAAGAAGAAGAAGATATTGGATTTGTATCCCGCCCTCCACTCCAAAGAGTCTCAGAGCGGTTCACAATCTCCTTTACGTTCCTCCCCCACAACAAACACCCTGTGAGGTGGGTGGGGCTGGAGAGGGCTCTCACAGCAGCTGCCCTTTCAAGGACAACCTCTGCCACAGCTATGGCTGACCCAAGGCCATGCTAGCAGGTGCAAGGGAGGAAGGGGGCCAACTGCCTCACCCGTCTAAGATGAAAAAACGCAGACTTGGCAGTGGCCGCTATCTGGGCCTCCATTGACAATGGAGGCTCCTGTAGAACCCCCAAGCTCTTGACCCAGTGTGCCGCTTTCAGTGACACACTGTCAAAAACCGGGAGAGGAATTTCCCTTCCCAGAGCGCCACGACCCAAGCAAAGTACCTCCGTCTTCGTTGGATTCAGCTTCAACCCACTCAGCCTGAGCCAACCTGCCACAGCTTGCAGCACCAGTTCCAGGTTTTTTGGGACGCAGTCAGGCCAGCCATCCATTAGTAGATAGAGCTGGGTGTCATCCGCATATTGATGACACCCCAGCCCATACCTCCGAGCAATCTGGGCAAGGGGGCACATGTAGATGTTAAATAACATCGAAGAGAGAACTGCTCCCTGCGGCACCCCACAATCTAGTGAGTGCCTCTGGGACAGCTCTCCCCCAATTGCCACACTTTGTCCCCGTCCATCAAGGAAGGAGGAAAGCCACTGTAAGGCCAACCCCCTAATCCCTGCGTCGGTGAGTCGACGGGTCAGTAACCGATGGTTGACCATGTCAAACGCAGCCGACAAGTCTAACAACATCAGTACTGCCATGCCGCCTTGATCCAGATGCCGCTGGAGATCATCCACCAAGGCGACCAGCACTGTCTCCATCCCATGGCCTGGGCGAAAGCCGGACTGGTAAGGATCTAAGATGGAAGCGTCATCCAGAAAACCCTGCAACTGTTGCGCTACTGCCCTCTCGATAATTTTACCTAAAAATGGTAAATTTGAGACCGGTCGGTAGTTTGCCAATTCATCCCAGAGTAGAATAATTTATGCAGTAGCTCACAACGTTAAAGCCAGTAGCTCATAACTTTAATATCATTAGCTCACAAAGTAGAATTTTTGCTCACAAGACTCTGCAGCTTAGAAGGAACACTGACCACACCTCAGATCCTAGAGATAGTTTGGGGGGAAGTTCCTGCATTTCCAATCAGCTCACATCTTCATCTGTTCACATATATTTGTTTGATTCTACACACAAACTTCTGTTTCCACACACACACACACACCACCTCTGATCAGCTGAGAGAAGTCTTCTTCTCCAACCTCTCATGGGTACACAAGAACACCTGAAGGTGCTTTATACTGATCAATATTGTCTTGCCTGACTGATAAGGGCACTTCAAGGTCTCAGGGCAGAGGCCTTTCACTTCACCCGCTACTTGGTCTTTTTAAGGGTCAATACTGTGGAGTGAATGGGGAACCCTCAGTAAGCAAAGCCGATTCACTAAAGCTCTGTTCACAAGTTACAGTGAATGCATGTACAATCTGTGTACAGTGCACACATGATTGTTCTCTGTACATGCATTGAGTAATTCTCTTTTTTTTTTTTTTTTTTTTTTAACGTAAAAAAGGTATTTATTGTCACATACTTAATCAAATATAATCATACATATACTTGTACATATAATACTTAATACATAATCATCTACTTAATCAAGTAAATCATACATATACTTGTACATATAATACTACCGCTAACCTATAAACCAACAAATATTATCTAACAAACCCTAACAAACCACACATAACAAAACAACATCTAAGAACACATAGTGGAGCGATTGAGTCGGTAAAAATATTAATTTCAATATTTCCCTGTCATTTCATATCCTAGCTTCTTTGCCCATTCATACATCAGACTCCATGTCTCTTTACATTCTTCCATGTTCCCTCCTTTCAATCTGCAAGTTAATACATCCATTTCAGCTGCTTCCATTAATTTACACAAAAATTCATTCTTATTTGGAATTTGCGGTTTCTTCCAATATTTCGCGTACAATATCCGAGCTATTGTTATAATATGCAGTAATAATCTTTTAATTTTCTTAGGCAATAAAGTTTGACAGATATTCAGTAAATATAGTTCAGGTACGTGAGGAATTCTTATTTTTAGCATCTTTTGGATCCAAATAGATATTTGTAACCAGTATTTTTTAGCAAAGTCGCAATTCCACCACAGATGGTATAACGAGCCCTTAACCTTTGCGCATTTCCAACATTTATCTGAGCTATTTGGGTACGCTTTAGAAAGTTTCTCAGGGGTATAATACCAACGGTAGGCCATTTTATACAGGTTTTCTTTTAATGAGGAGGATTTAAACAATTTATTATTTTCTCTCCATATTTTCCCCCAATAATCTAAATCAAGTGTGTAACCGAATTCTTGTAACCATTTAATCCAGCTTTCCTTTACATTTTCCTCCTGCATCTTAATTTCTAGCAACCATGTATAACATCTGGAAATCATTTTCCTATCAGACTCGAATATGATATCATCAAATTTATTTAGATTTTTTGAAAAGCCTAGTCCCTTGTCTACCTTATACCTGGATTTCACTTGTGTTCTCAACCACCAGTCCAATTCGGAAATTGCTTCTATATTCAGTTCCTGTCTAGTATTCAGCAAGCTTCCATATGTGTAATCCTCTTCCCAATTAAAAAGGTGAGGTTGAGTCGATGCTTCCACTGGGGAAAGCCACTTAGGAGTATATTTATATATTAAATTTTTAATCTCCAGCCAGTTTTTGTATAAGGATTTCCTTATTTCATGTCTTAGAAATCTGCTCCCTTTTGTCGGGTGATCGTACCAGATAAAGGCATGCCATCCTTTGGTCATATCCGCCCCTTCTATTGTCAAGAGTCTTTTATTTTTTAGAATTAACCAGTCCTTAACCCATGTTAAAGCACAAGCTTTATGGTAAGTTTGCCAATCAGGTAAGGCAAAACCCCCTCTTTCCTTACTATCCTGCAAAATTTTTAACTTAATCCGTGGCTTTTTGTTTTGCCAGATAAACCTTGCTACCATTGTATTCAGCTGTTTAAAAAACAGTTTAGGTAATATTATTGGTAGCATTTGAAACAAAAATAATATTCTTGGGAGTATATTCATTTTAATTGATGATATTCTTCCCATTAGGGAGATTTGTAGGTCACTCCATCGTTCTAGATCTGTTTTGACTTCCTTTAAAATCTTTTCATAGTTGTCCCTTACAAGAGTTTTAAGTTCAGATGTTAAGTATATACCTAAGTATTTAACTTTCCTTTCACAATGAAATCCTGATTTGGCTTCCAATTCTAAGATCTGTTCTTTCGTCATGTTTTGGGACAAGAATTTTGTTTTTTGAAAATTGATTTTAAAGCCCGCTACCTCCCCATATTGCTGTAGAGTCTTCTTCAGTTCTTCTATTGAAACGTTAGGGTCTTCCAAGGTAATTAGAATATCATCTGCGAATGCTTGTGTTTTATAGACTTCTTTTCTAATTTGGACCCCTCTAATTTCCATATTTTCTCTCATTCTCTGCAATAGGGGTTCTAATGTCAATACAAATAAGATAGGAGATAGCGGGCAACCTTGTCTTGTTCCCTGTCCAATCATTATTGGTCCTGTCACAGATCCATTAACATTAATCCTTGCTTTTTGATCCGTATAGATCGATTTAACTAAGTTCACCAGATTCTCTCCACAGCCAATCCGACTCAGTGTTTTCAGCATAAAGGTCCAATTAACATTATCAAACGCTTTTTCAGCGTCTAGAGTTATTGCTGCAAACTGTTTCTCGGGATGTTCCTTATAATATTCCAGGATATTCATTATCATTCTTAAGTTTTGCCTCATAACTCTCCCGGGTATAAAGCCTGATTGGTCCTCATGTATTATATTTGGTAAGATTTTTTTCAACCTCTTCGCCAGTATGGATGCAAAAATTTTGTAATCTGCATTTAACAAGGAGATCGGTCTATAATTTTTAATTTCAACTGGATCAGTTCCTTCCTTGTGCAACAACGAAATTAAGGCCTCCTTCCATGATCCCGGAATCTCATTTGTTCTACATATCCCCTCCAGCACTTTTTTATAATGTAATAGGAGAGTTTCTTCAAAGCACCTATAAAATTCTATTGGCAGACCATCTAATCCAGGGGTTTTGTTATTTTTCTGTACCCTTATTGCTTCCACGATCTCCTGTGTTGTTATTGGATCATCCAAAGAGTCCCGTTGCTGATTTGTTAGTTGTTGTAACTTAATTTGTTCTATGTACTCCACTTGCTGGCTTTCCTTTAGACTCTGTTCTTGATATAACTTTTGATAAAACTTTTTAACTATTTCTTCTATTTGGGATCTCTGCGTCATTTCTATTTGTCTCTCATCTTTCAGGGCTTTAATAATTCTTTTTTTCCCTCTCTTTCCTCAGCTTAAATGCAAGCCATCTGCCAATCTTGTTCGCATTTTCGAAATAATGTTGTTTGGCCCAAATCAGTTTTTTCTCTAATTCCTCCTGAAGTATTAGGTTTATTTGATGTTGTAATATCTGAATCTTCATTTTTATCTGTTCCGTACTATTCGACTTCTGTAGATCTTCTTGTTTCTTCAGGCTTAACAGTAGTTCATTATATCTTTGTGTTCTTTGTTTTTTCCTTTGTGCTGAGTAGCCAATTGCTAATCCCCTAAAAAACGCTTTAAAGGCATCCCATATAGTTTGTATAGGAGTATCTTCCTCCCTGTTACACTCGAAAAACATTTTGATTTTCTCTTTGGATTCTCTTTGGATTCTTCTACAAATTTCTTATCTTTGAGTATTTGGAGATTCAGGGTCCAGCGAGATTTCCATCTTGGCTTTTCCAGGGTTATCTGCACTGGGTTGTGGTCTGCGAAAGTTTTGGGGAGTATGTCAGCCTTGTCCACTTTTATTGCCATCGATGTTGACATCCATCCCATATCTATTCTCGACCAAGAATCATGAACTTGGGAATAAAAGGTATAATCATTTGTTCGTGGATTCTTCATTCTCCAAACATCTAGGAAAGGGGGAAATTATTAGATAGTAATTTACAGACGGAAAAATGAAAGAAGGGGGACTTAAGATTATATCGGTGAATATAAATGGTTTGAATGTACCCCAAAAAAGGAAGAAGACTTTTTATCAACTACAAAAAACTGATTCAGATATAATATGCATGCAAGAGACGCATATTAAGGAGGAAGACCGAAAATATTTGCTGAATAAAAAACTGGGAACCCTATATTATTCTTCAGACCAAAGGAAAAAAAAAAGAGGAGTGGCTATATACATTAAAGAAGGGATAAATTCCAAGCTACTCCATAGGGATGAAATAGGGAGAATGGTTTTGGTGGAAATCGAATCAGAAGGCCAAAAAACGATTGTAGGAAATATTTACGCACCCAACAATAATCAGGAAAAATTTTTTGCTAATGTACATCAAAAATTGTTGGAATTTGAAGCAACAAATTATTGTATCATGGGAGATTTTAATGCAGTGGTGGACGTTTACAAAGATAAAAAAATTGGGAAAAAGAAGATTAAAAAGATACGTGGTTCTTTACCGAAAACTTTTTTTAAAATGATGGATGAGTTGAGCATTGAGTAATTCTCATGTTACAGCCACAGCTCCACCCTTATTCAAAGAGGGGCATTAGGAAACCATCATTGAACAGACAGCACCCACACAGGAAACATCCACAGTCATTAAGGAATTTTTTTTTTTGCTATAGGTGACCAAATTTCCTGTCCAATAAAACAGCACCTTTAGAATTCTGAGAGCCGCAAGACAAGAATATGCATTTTTTTTTTTTTGGTCTTTGCTAATTCTCTATGTTATGTTAAAGTCGTGCTTAATGTATCGCAACTAATTAAACCTTGTCTTACCTAATAAGTCAAAATACTAGCCCGTAAGATGATAGAATTTTTAGAATTAAGGCTTAGTGAACCAATTATGCGTAAGCGATGGGGGAGAGGGAAAACTGCAGTTGTCGGAGGTGTGGTGGAGAGACACAGCAGGGTTTAGACCCAGTGTAATTGACAATCTTTACTGATTCCTTCTTCCAGCTGCAGACCACCACTACTCTTGGGTTGTTTCCAGGGCCGGATCTGGGAGGGGGGGGCAGATAGGGGTGCTTGCCCTGGGCGCCAACAGAGGAGGAGTACCAAATTGGGTATGGAGTCCATTGTATTCTATGGGACTATAAAATAGATTAGCCCATAAGAGGACATAATTTTTTACTTTTGCCTCCCCTCAAAAAACATGTAGATCCGGCCCTGCCAGGACCCCCCCATTCCCCAGGACAGGGGTGGTCAAACTGTGGCTTGGAGCCACATGAGACTCTTTTACACATATTGTGTGGCTCTTGAAGCTCCCACCACTCCATTGGCCAGCTTGGAGAAGGCATTTGTCCCTTTAAATCACTTCTCCAAGCCAAGCCAGCAGCTTGGAGAACACATTTAAAGTTAAAGTTGCTTTTTTCCACCTCTCCCTCCCTCCTCTCATCTTATTTATTTGTTTATTTCAATTTATATCCCACCCTCTCTGCAAAAGTATTCCTTCCTGCCTGCCTTCCGGCTCTCAAACATCTGACATTCATGTCTTGCGACTCTCAAACACCTGACATTTATTCTATGTGGCTCTTACATTAAGCAAGTTTGGCCACCCCTGCCCCAGGAGAAGCATTACCTGTGTGGAACAGAAAAGCAGGAAGGTTCCATTCTGCCAACTGAAATTTTAGCCTTGACCTAATCCCAGAACTTTTAAAGTTAGGGGCAAAAACCGATAATGGAAATTCACTAATGCAAATGGACAAGGTCAAATTTTGACCTTGTTGCTGTCCTCTTTGGCAGACAAGAGTACACTTCCTGTAGAAATAACATGATTGGGAGAACTGGCCAGATCGATAAAGCCTAACTGATCTAATCTTCTAAATGTCCATCTGCCTTTCCCCTACAACCAGTCTGTTTCTCTTAGACTCTCTACCGCCTCTGCTTCCTCTTTCATCTCTCCCTCCTCCCCTCCAGTTCAGGCATCAGTCATTCTTGGGGTTTCCAGCACCAGGTTGGGAAATGTCTGGAGATTTGAGGGGGTGAAGCCTGGAGAGGACCGGGTTTGGGGAGGTGAGGGAACCTCAGTAGGCTACAATGCCGTAGAGCAAGTGTGTCAAATATAAAGCCCAGGGGGTGGAACTGGCACATCCAGGGCTCTTACCCACCCACAAGGAACTGGTGTGAGGGAAGGAAGGCAGGAGGCTGTTTTTTGGGGGGTGGGTGAGTAGGCATAAGTGGTGAGGTGTGTGTGCAGTCAACGCTGTCAAGAAATACAAAGGAAATGGCTTTGGGTGGGGCTAAGAGGCTAAGTTAAAATAGCGAGGGGCATGGAAATGAAGGCAGAGAAAGATGAGGTGTGGTATTGTTTTCCTTCCCAGCTCCTCTAACTTCAGCTCAGCAAGGACTGGAGATCGGCTTGCCGGTCCCCAGGTCCCAGTGAGGGATGCTCTGATTTTGCATGGTGTCCCCTGCCACCAGCCAGCCAATGGGGGGAAGCCCTGCCCCAACAGCCACCATGTGCCTTTAAATCTGTGCAGGCTTAAAAGAAGCCTGCAAACTTCCTGTGTTTTGGAGTGTGTGTGTGCCTTTAAATCTGAGCAAGAGGGAAGTGAGTCTTCCCGGTGAGTTTGTAAAACATGTGTGAAAGGAAAAGAAGAGAGCAGACTCTTTCTGTTCGTTTGGAGGAAAATCCCACCCACTAGGCTGCTCTGCTTTTGTTTTCCTGTTATTCTGAAGTTGGTTGAAATACAGCAGATGATTACATTCAGCAGCTCCTATGAGTAAATTGCCCCAGTGAGTTCACAAAAGTGCTTGTGTGCTGTGTTTATTTTGGCTGCTTTGTCAGAGTGTGTATGTGTGTTCATTTTCATTTACGTAGCTGCTGGGGAGCAAGGAAATGAAGACTATATTCAGAGGAACTGCACTACTGTATTTTTATTTATTTATTTTGGGGAATGGGAAAGTCTCCTGGCTCCATCCCCAAAGTCCCTAGATATTTTCTGAGTTGAAACTGGCAACCCTATTTGGAGAATCCACTACATGGTGGGGCAGAGCCAAGTAGCTTATGCAGCCACCATTGCACCAACCAGTTTTACATTTCTTCAAATGGCGACCCTGTGGGGGTTGGGGAGACCAAGTGCATGGAGCAGCAGTTAAGCTAAGAGGCAGGACCAGCGGGGAAGAGAGGAGGAGAAAGACTGGCAGGTGGATTGAGATGCAACTGGGCTGTCTTGTGCATGCTGCTCTGAGAGGAAAAGACCTCCTGGCAGCAAGTGGAGAAGCAAAGGGGGAAAACGGTGCTGATGTTGCCACCACACATCTGAACAGTCACAGAGCCAGGAGGCAGAATGAGTTTGGGAGCAGGTGGGGATGGTGGCCTCCCTTCTCCCCACACCTGTTCTCAGACTGTGAGGGGAAAAGGGTCGCAGGAAGACAAAAAGTGCTCCCTGGGGCTTTGGAAACAGCCTCTCCATCAGGCCTTGCCTCTGCCCCACCGCTTCTGTGGGAAACACAGGAGGAATGAGAACTGGGAATGGAGGGATCATCCCATCCTCATTAGCCAGGACCCTGTCATCTGGGTCACTTGGGGTCAAATACTCCCTCTAAGCTTGGAGTCTTGTGAGCAAAAATTCTACTTTGTGAGCTACTGGCATTAAAGCTGTGAGCTACTGCATAAATTAGTTAGCTCAGGAAAAATGGCCCAGAGCAAAGACAAAAATGTGTGAGCTGGAGGCTAAAAAACTGTGCACTAGCTCACACTAACTCAGCTTAGAGGGAAATTCCAGGACTCACTTTGTAGCAGGAGCTCCTTTGCATATTAGGCCATACCTCCCTGACGTAGCCAATCCTCCAAGAGCTTCCAGGGCTCATCTTACAGGGCCTACTGTAAGCTCTTGGAAGATTGGCTACATCAGGGGTGTGTGGCCTAATATGCAAAGGAGTTCCTGCTACAAAGTGAGCCCAGGAAGGAACACTGACTGGGGCTGATTGCTCTGTCAGGCTCATCACACAAGGGTGGTGGTGGGGATGGAGTGGTGGAGGGTAGAGTCCTGTGTGCCCCTTCAAGATCCTCAGAGGTGGGTTGGGGGTAAGAGAGGAAACAAAGAACAAGAGACGAATCCTAGCTGTGCTTGGCTGCTGAGACTGGATGTATGGGTGTGTGTGCTGAAAAACAACCTTATTTACTTGCAAGGTTGATGACTCATCTCCTAAAAGTGCTATATATACAAAAAGTAGCTAATTTGTATGGACGTGTAAGATTCTTTTATGGTATCCCTTGGGCTGGGGGGGGGGGGCTTGTCTTGCATATAATTAAATACATTTATTGGGGCTTTTGTGGGTTCCCCAGTAAACCAATTGCTTTCACCACTTGGAATCAATCGCTTTTGTTTATATTGTGAGTTTTTAAAAATATCGTTAATTGGGTTTGCCTGTGTCCTTTATAAAGGTTATCTCTCCTGTAGTTGGCATTACATTTTATGGCACGCGTGGCCTGGTCTGACAAAGTGACATTTATGTCAGATCTGGCCCTTCGTGAGTTTGACACCCCTGCCCCAGGAAAACTGATCTACCATCTGGAAATCAGTGGTAATTCTGGGAGATCTCCAGGCCCCGCTTGCAAGCTGGCGACCCCAGGCTGCCACCTTACGCATACCTGGGAGCAAGATTCATGAAAGATAGCGCAATTTAATTGTGAGCAAACATGGGGAAAATTGGGCTGCAGTCCTCTGCATGTATTTTTCTAAATGCATGGACTCAAGCTATGCAAATAGAAAACCAGTAGCCATGCTAATAAGCCCTATTGAAATCAGTGGGTACTTGCTACTAAGCGGAAGTAAAATGAGGCTGAAAATCATGCATATGATAGCATCCTAAGGCTTAAATCCAAAGAACATTTTCCTGGGAAGAAACCCCTGTTGAATAAAATGGTGGTTACTTGTAAGCAGACCTGCTTAGGATTGTACTTTCACACTGAGGTCTTTTTCAGACATCCACGGATTAGTTTCATGTCTGTCCTGGTGCTGGAGAAGTCAATCCTAAGGGAAATCAATGCTGACTATTCCCTAGAAGGTCAGATGGAAGCTCAAATAGTTTGGCCACCAAATGAGAAGGGAGCACCCACTGGTGAAGACCCCGATGCTGGGAAAGACAGAAGGCAAAAGAAGAAGGGGACGGCAAAAGATGAGATGGCTGGACAGCGTTACTGACAGGCCTCGGATTCAGCAGGAGCTCACAGGAGCACAGCTCCTGAACCTTTCTGACAGTTCCACCTCCTCCTTCCCACCTTGTCCATTGAATAGTAGGTGCAGCTGCATAACAATCCCTGGATGAGCTCCACCACCTTTTTTTCTACAAAACGACCCCTGCTTACTGATGTGACTAACATGAATTTGAGCGGACTTTGGAGGATGGTGGAAGACAGGAGGGCCTGGCGTGACTTGGTCCATGGGGTTGCAAAGAATTGGATTGGACTGTGCAACTGAACAACAACAGGGATGAGACTTTCACACCTCACTTTTTCTTCCATGATTGAGCTATCTCTGTTGTACTGTGCCAATTCAAACTGTCCTGCTTTCTGTTTCCCGCCATTTTTTGTGGGTGATCTTCCTGAGGTTTTTTTTTTTTTAATTCTATTGGGAATGCTTTGGTGCTGAAGCAGGACAACAGAATAGCAGCACCGTTGGTTTGCCTGACTATTCAGTGCTGTAGCAATCCCAACAGAAGAAAGAATATTATATGCCCAGTGGAAAATGGCGGGAAAATCCTGTCATTCCATAGTGCTTCAGATCCAGAAGAAGGATTTGAAACCAGGAGGAAAGCAGTCGTCATTAACAACACCTCAGGCACGCCTTACCAACAGGACCGAAGCACAATTGTCTGAAGAGGCAAAAGTATTTCAGTAGCAACCAGTTCCTATAATGGATCTGTCTGAAATGACAGAAAACATTCATTACTGGCCAGTTCCTAAAACAGGCTGTCTGAAAAAGACCATACTAAATAATGCAATTTGAATCCACTTCCCTGGCTGTTTGCAAGTGGATTTTGCCATCTCATACAGTTGAAAAGTACATTGAAAGTGCATTATTTAGTGTGTGTGAAAGTGCCCTCAGTCTCACTAAGTGCAGGAGGGCTTATTTCTAATACATGCAGGATCAAGCTTTGAAAATGTGTTTCCATGTAGGGCATGGTTACCATCCTCCAGGTAGCTCCTGGAGTTCTCCCAGGATTTCTACTGATGTCCAGACTAGAGAGACCAGTTCTCCTGGAGGGAAGGGCAGCTTTAAAGGATGGGCTCTATGGCAGGAGTGGCCAAAGTTGCTTAACATGAGAGCCACATAGAATAAATGTCAGATGTTTGAGAGCCGCAGGATATGAACATCAGATGCTTGAGAGCCACAAGACAGGGAGGGAGAGAGGGAGGGAGGGAGGGAGGGAGGGAGGGAGGAAGGAAGGAAGGAAGGAAGGAAGGAAGGAAGGAAGGAAGGAAGGAAGGAAGGAAGGAAGGAAGGAAGGAAGGAAGGAAGGAAGGAAGGAAGGAAGGAAGGAAGGAAGGAAGGCAAATAGAGGGGGAGGGGAGGTAGAAAGAAAACAACTTTAACTGCCTTCTCCGAACCACTGACTGGCTTGGCTTTGAGAAGTGATTTAAAGAGACAAATGCCTTCTTCAAGAAGATGATATTGCATTTATATCCCGCCCTATACTCTGAATCTCAGAGCGGTCACAATCTCCTTTACCTTTCCCCCACACAACAGACACCCTGTGAGGTAGGTGAGGCTGACAGAGCTCTCCCAGATGCTGCCCTTTCAAGGACAACTCCTATGAGAGCTATGGCTGACCCAAGGCCATTCCACAAGCTGCAAGTGGAGTCCATGCACTTAACTTGAAATCTGCCTCCATTCCTGAGGACTGGAAGGTAGCAAATGTCACCCCCATCTTTAAAAAGGGTTCCAGAGGAGATCCAGGAAATTACAGGCCAGTAAGTCTGACTTAAATACCGGGAAAGTTGGTAGAAACCATTATCAAGGACAGAATGAGTAGGCACATTGATGAACACGAGTTATTGAGGAAGACTCAGCATGGTTTCAGTAAGGGAAGATCTTGCCTCACTAACCTGTTACAGTTCTTTGAGGAGGTGAACAAACATGTGGACAAAGGAGACCCAATAGATGTTGTTTACCTTGTCTTCCAGAAAGCTTTTGATAAAGTTCCTCATCAAAGGCTCCTTAGAAAGCTCGAGAGTCATGGACAGGTCCTCTTGTGGATCAAAAACTGGCTAATTAATAGGAAGCAGAGAGTGAGTATAAATGGGCAGTCTTCGCAGTGGAGGATGGTAAGCAGTGGGGTGCCGCAGGGCTCAGTACTGGGTCCCATGCTCTTTAACTTGTTCATAAATGATTAGGAGTTGGGAGTGAGCAGTGAAGTGGCCAAGTTTGCAGATGACACTAAATTATTCAGGGTGGTAAGAACCAGAGAGGATTGTGAGGCACTCCAAAGGGATCTGTTGAGGCTGGGTGAGTGAGCGTCAACGTGGCAGATGAGGTTTAATGTGGCCAAGTGCAAAGTAATGCACATTGGGGCCGAGAATCCCAGCTACAAATACAAGTTGATGGGGTGTGAACTGACAGAGACTGACCAAGAGAGAGATCTTGGGGTCGTGGTAGATAACTCATTGAAAATGTTAAGACAGTGTGCGATTGCAATAAAAAAGGCCAACACCATGCTGGGAATTATTAGGAAGAGAATTGAAAACAAATCAGCCAGTATCATAATGCCCCTGTATAAATCAATGGTGTGGTCTCATTTGGAATACTGTGTACAATTCTGGTCACCGCACCTCAAAAAGGATATCATAGCACTGGAAAAAGTGCAGAAAAGGGCAACTAGAATGATTAAAAGGTTGGAACACTTTCCCTATGAAAAAAAGGTTAAAACACTTGGGGCTCTTTAGCTTGGAGAAAGGTCGACTGCGGGGTGGCATGATAGAGGTTTACAAGATTATGCATGGGATGGAGAAAGTAGAGAAAGAAGTACTTTTCTCCCTTTCTCACAATACAAGAACTCGTGGGCATTCAATGAAATTGCTGAGCAGTCAGGTTAAAACAGATAAAAGGAAATACTTCTTCACCCAAAGGGTGACTAACATGTGGAATTCACTGCCACAGGAGGTGGTGGCGGCCACAAGCAAAGCCACCAAGAGGGGGTTAGATAAAAATATGGAGCAGAGGTCCATCAGTGGCTATTAGCCACAGTGTGTGTGTGTGTGTGTGTGTGTGTATATATATATATATATAAAAAAAATTTTGGACACTTTGTGACACAGAGTGTTGGACTGGATGGGCTATTGGCCTGATCCAACATGGCTTCTCTTATATTCTTAACCACTACACAAGCCAGCTGACAGGGCAGTGAGGGCTTCAAGAGCCACACAATATGTGTGAAAGTACCACATGTGGCTCCGTTTGGCCACCCCTGCTCTATGGCATCACATCCCTGCTGAACTTCCTGCACTACCTAGACTCCATCCTCCCCAGGCACCGCCCCTAACTCTCCTGGATTTTCCCAAGCCATAGTTGGCAACTCCAGCTTGTGAGTCTAACTGAAGGCACAGGATGATGTTTAGCAGACGAAGCTAGCAGAAGAATCAAAGAGCCCTTTGTGCCCTATATAGGGCCATAACTTTACATTAAGAATCTAATTTTAAAGGACTACAGAAGAAAGGATGGAAGAAAGGGAAAGACAAAGCGATGTTGCTGAAAGCAGTATGAGCATTCAGGCAAACATTTGCACACCAGAGAGCACTTGATTTATAATGCAGCATTACATTTAATGAAGCTGTAGCTATGAAATTTTCAACTGAAGATAATGTGCAACCCACCCACTCTAGACAAGCGTCGGGTGTGGCAAACTTGACTTGAAACGATTTGGAATTTACTTGCTTTTGCATAAGCAAAATAATGCATTAAAATCTTTGTAATATTAAAGTATTTTTTTTTCCAAAATGGGAACTCCCCCCTCTCCCTTCAGCACCTTCATTTTGCCCCTACGCGGGAGAAAGGAAACAATGCATCTACAAAAGGTGTCTGTTTGTCACACATGATTTACAAACATCCAGGAAAAATTATTGTAAGCAAAGACCCCTGCTGGAGGAATTTTGCAACACAGGAACCAAGAGTGTCAGGCTGGAATTCTGGAATCTAGCAGAACAGTTTAACTTTTTTTTGAGCAGGAACTCACAAGAATGCAGTTCCGGCTGGCTTGGTGTCAGGGGATGTGGCCTAATATGCAAATGAGTTCCTGCTGGGCTTTTTTTTTTTTTTGCTGTGGTGGCAGCTGCTGCCAAAGCAACATTTAAAAAAAAAATCTGCACAGCCAATCAAATTTCCAGTGGTCAATCAGAAACTTTGCTGGGTAAAGCCCCACCTGGCCCCACCCACTTCCTAAAAAAACTTGGGAGGTTCCAGAAAGGGTGTCACTATGAAGCTGTAGCTATGAAATTCTCAACTGAAGATAATGAACATATGAAGCTGCCTTATACTGAATCAGACCTTTGGTCCATCAAAGTCAGTATTGTCTTCTCAGACTGGCAGCGGCTCTCCAGGGTCTCAAGATGAGATTTTTCACACCTATTTGCCTGGACCCTTTTTTGGAGATGCTGGGGATTGAACCTGGGACCTTCTGATTCCCAAGCAGATGCTCTACCACTGAGCCACCGTCCCTCCCCAAATGTGCAACCCGGGTTTCACAATATGCAACCCAGTGGGTGCCCGGGTTTCCATGGGTCCCATGTTACAGACCCCTGATATAAGTTACTGCCAAGTGTTTTTAGAAAGTAAGCAGAGCCAGGTGGGTATGTTGCCCAGCAGGTCTTCCAGTTGGCCACTGGAGACCGGATTGGCTGTGCAGATTGTTTAAAAGTTGTTTCAGCAGCAGCTGCCAGCTTCGCACAAGGCTTTTCACTGCATAACCAAAGACAAACTGTGTGTCTGCATTTTAAAAGCATCTTGTTAAGCAGAGCTTCTGCCTGAAATGTTGAAAAGTTACTATTAAGAGTTATGTATGATCTCATTCTTCGACATTGGTCAAGGCAGATCTGGTAACTGCCATTTTGGCTCTGTTGAAGAAGCTATTGGATTTATATCCCGCCCTAAACTCTGAATCACAGAGTCTCAGTCACAATCTCCTTTACCGCCCCCCCACAACAGACGCCCTGTGAGGTGGGTGGGGCTGAGAGAGCTCTCCCTACATGGCTCTGTTGCTTGGGGCAGCCATGTAGGGTTTCAGGGCTGCACCGGTGACCCTGTGTCAGGATCTCAAAGCTTTCCACAGAGTCAAAAAGTTGGGCACCCACCACCTTGGACTGAGTTACACCATTGGTCCACCTCTCTCAGCAGCAGATTTTCCAAGTCTCAAGTAAAGAAAGGTCTTGTTACTTCCTCTGTCTAGAGATACAAACAACTGAACATGGGACTACTGTATAATGTGGATGCTCTAACACAGTCTCTCCTGAGAATCAGGGCTTTTTTAAATAGCAGGAATGCACAGGAGCTCAGTTCCGGCTGGCTTGGCATGAGGGGGTGTGGCCTAATATGCTGACAAGTTCCTGTTGGGCTTTTTCTACAAAAAAAGCCCTGCTGAGAATGATCACACACCACATGCTTTAAAAAAAATAATATTTATAGTTTATTGAAATTATGCACAAACCTATTTGCCATTACCAAACAAAGAAATCATACTTTATTAAAAGAGAGATCAAAGGCAGTGTTTTCACTGTCATATGTACATTCACATTCCACTATCTCTATTCACCATTTAATACGTTCACATTCACTATTGCATTACAAATTAAACCCATTTATCCTTTTCTCCTTTCATAATACCTTTCTACTTCCACACCACATGCTCGATTACTGAGTCTACTAGGAGGATTATCAGAATTTTGAGAATTTTTAGTGTGTGCCTCTACAAAATGGCTTGTAGGAAAGGGCGCACCACCAACCACAAAATGGCTGCCATGGGGGCAGGGACCAGTCAACAAAATGTCATGAATTTCCAAGCCTCCTATGATGGAGGTTGCTATTTCCAAGTGGTTGTTCCTACAAACACAAGAGCAACATCTCCTGGGTTCTTCTGAAGTACCTTCTGCTTTGTAATGCAATCCTAAGCAGAGTTGTACCCTTCTAAGCTAAGGTTACCAGGTTGAGCCTTTTTGCCATTTTCTGGGCATGGAGGGTTGCTACATCCAACTCAAGAAATATCTGAGAACTTTGGGGGTGGAGCCAGAAGCAAGGGTTTGACAAGCACATCTGAACTCTGAAGTAAGTTCTGGCCATGACATTTAAAGGGACCTCTCTCTCTCTCTCTCGGCTTGGCTTCGCGAACGAAGATTTAAGAAGGGTGCAGTAGTCCACGTTTGCTGCAGGCTCGCTGGTGGCTGACAAGACCAATGTGGGACAGGCAGGTCCGGCCACAGCGGCTGCAGGGAAAAGTCTGATTTAGGGTTGGTCCTGTAGCAGTGCGATTCTTCCTCAGAGGGTTGGTCCTGTAGCAGGGACCACGCACCTTTTAAATGCCTTCCCTCCATTTGGAAATAATGACGTATACCTTCTAAGGGGGAACCCTGCGCTGTCCTCTTTAATTCCGCCCCTTCAACTAGTGGCTCCTTTGTCTTTTTGCCCTCTCTGTCCCAGCCCTAGATCTCCAAGCAGCATCTTGCAAGCCTGCTTATTTCCCCTTCCTTCCCTGCTTTGCACATGGCAGAAATAGTCGCCTCCCAATGGGTCAGCGCTCAGACGCTGACGTCCCACACGTACTTGAGAGCAAACCTGCATTAAATTCCTCCTCAACCTCCAGGAGCTGCAGAATATGTGTGCAAGAGCTGCATGTGGCTCTTGAGCCAGTTTGGCTAGCCCAGCTTAGAAATTGTTCACCCCTCCTCCATTCTCTCATTACCATCACCTTGTGACTGAGAGCTTGTGATGGGCCCAAGGTCACTCAGTGAATTTCCACAGTAGAAGTGGGAATCTGAACCCAGGTCGCCCGGAGTCTTAATCCACCACTGTATCCACTACAGCACCCCAGTGGGCATCACACTGGAGAGTGCTGACTTTGTGTTTGACATGCACCACTCAGCTTCCACTGATCTCCACTAATCACCTGCTTTGTAGTGATGCTTGTAAAATTTCTCTTCAAACACTGGATATAATTCCTCTCGCTGACTATTAATAGCAATAGCAGCAGCACCTTCATAAATCCTGCTTGGCCAGAATCGCACTTCCCTCCGTGATCATTGTTTCTAATCTACCGGCTACTGGCAGGCTTTTCATACTAACATTAACGGGCAGTAATTTTAAGACCTTCCATTTATCTGCAGACCCAAAGGCCGTACAAATTATTTGACAAGACACCAGATCCTTTCAGCAGCTCAGGTGCTAAATAATCCTTTGTGGGAATACGAGATCTGAGCAATGGGTCACCTCGAGATGAAAATTTACCTCCAAAAAAATGCAACACAACACCCTCAGCTGCTTCCAAATGTGATCCGCATCCACTGGTGCTTTGGGTCATGTTCGATTACTCATCTTTAGAACCCGAGAGATTGCTTGGGTCTAGATTTATGAACCATTTCCGTGCAAGCCACTACAACTCTGTGTGTTTTAGAGACTTGGTTACTGCACTGGATTGTAGGATGTTTCTGCTATATGCATTAAGCACTCCTTTCAAGCTGGGTAATGCATTTTGGCAAATTCTGCAGTGGTTCTATTTATTGCCAAGTTGTGCTGGGTTATACGCAAAGCATCCGTCTTGAGCATTGTTTTCTCTAAACTGAGTTAGCATGAGCTAGCTCACAGATTTTTAGCCTCCTACTCACACATTTTTGTCTTAGCTCAGGAAAAATGACTCCAGAGCACAATAATTTATGCAGTAGCTCACAACTTTAATGCCAGTAGCTCACAAAGTAGAATTTTTGCTCACAAGACTCTGCAGCTTAGAGGAAACATTGGTCTTGAGACAGACCCATCCTACCAGGTTTCTGCTACATTTGAACCCTCGGACCGGTTGACAATAGAAGTGTTTATGAAACGAGTGTTTCTGAGTATGTCTGGGTTAATCCTCTGCTACACGAGTTCAAGAGGGTAGCTGTGTTGGTCTGCAGCAAAATAACTAGTTTTAAATCCAGCAACACCTCAGAGAACAGGATTATGGGGACATAAGCTTTCAAGATGAAGAGAGTTCAGAGCTGTTCTCTCAAGAACTGTCCACAGTTCCCTCGGAGCTGTTCTCTCAAGAGCAGTTCTCTCAGAATTCTCTCAGCCCCACCTACCTCACAGGGTGTTTGCAGCGGGGAGAGGAAGGGAAGGAGACTGTAAGCCACTCTGAGTCTTTGAGTGAAAGGTGGGGTATAAATCCAATCTCCTTCTCCTCCTTCTTCCCCCCACACTGATTTTGTAAGGCTTTGACAGTTTCAGATTCTGTGATTGGAGTTATGGTTCTTATTAATGAATCAATGCACAGATGTGGGAATTTATGAAGCAGTTCCATCTTTGAAAAGAGGTGATCACTTTAACAGGTCTCAATCAGGCTGCCCATCAGTCAGTCAGATCCTGCAAGTTTCTGTATGTTATGAACATCCTACACAGCTGGATTTTGATAGTAACTGCAATTTGTTATCATCTTTCACAGAGATGCTACGTCCTCTTTGGCAGCTGGACCTTGTGAATTTTGGAACATTTTCTGTTTAGTAGCTATAACAATTTTGGCTATATCAGACTATTGATTGCAGCTGTTGAACAGATCATTGCGCGAATCTCTTATCCAAATTGCAGGGGTGTCAAACACGTATCGTGAGGGTGGGATCTGGCTGCAAGGGCTCCTATTAGACCCATGAGTAACTCACAGTCATCTGCTTTCTTCTCTCTCTCATTTCTTTCTGCATCACAGCTTGCTTTGCCAGGTTCGCTCAATTGCACAGCAGAGCTACAGAGCAAAGCCTCTATTTTCTCCATTGGCAGATCAGCACATGAAGCAAATTATGTACAAAAGCTTGCAATGCCCAACCATTTCGTGTTTTCCCCTGAGTCTTAAGCTCAAAACATCGACCATGAGATCTTTGTAATGGATGTCAATAAATCAAAAGTAAGTTTGCAACCTAACAGATACACGCCTGAAGAACACCTGAACAGCCTACTAAAGATTGCTACAGCACAGACATCGCCTCCAGATTTTGATGTAATAATTCAGAGGTGTCAGTTATCAGAAACTGTTAAACAAAATATTGCAAGAGTATCTTTTAAGCATGCTTTAAGTGGTTTTTTTTTTAAAAAACCCCTTTAATTATGTTTATATGTGTCCTTTATAAAGTTTACATATCTACTACCTGGCATTACATTTTATGACACACACGGCCCAGCCCAACATCTCATTTATGTCAGATCCAGCCTTCATAATAAATGAGTTAGACACCCCTGGAATATAATATTGTGAGAATCTCTTATTCTTGTGTATTTATTATTTAGAGTGTTAGGTGGTGTATAATAAATTCTAACTGCAATTATTTGTTAATTAATAATCAGTCACAGTCATTTTTTATTTTCTTCCATTTGGTGATTTCCTTGATTCTTTCTGTGAGAGCCAGTTTGGTGTAGTGGTTAAGTGTGTGGACTCTTATCTGGGTGAACCGGGTTTGATTCCCCACTCCTCCACTTGCATCTGCTCGCATGGCCTTGGGTCAGCCATAGCTCTGGCAGAGGTTGTCCTTGAGAGGGCAGCTGCTGTGAGAGTCCTCTCCAGCCCCACCCACCTCACAGGGTGTCTGTTGTGGGGGAGGAAGGTAAAGGAGATTGTGAGCCGCTCTGAGACTCTTCAGAGTGGAGGGCGGGATATAAATCCAATATCTTCTTTCTTTGTTACATTCCATGTTACATGAGAGCCAGTTTGGTGTAGTGGTTAAGCGTGTGGACTCTTACCTGGGAGAACCAGGTTTGATTCCCCACTCCTCCACTTGCACCTGCTGGCATGGCCTTGGGTCAGCCATAGCTCTGGCAGAGGTTGTCCTTGAAAGGGCAGCTGCTGTGAGAGTCCTCTCAGCCCCACCGACCTCACAGGGTGTCTGTTGTGGGGGAGGGAGATAAAGGAGATTGTGAGCCGCTCTGAGACTCTTGAGTGGAGGGCGGAATATAAATCCAATGTTTTCAATTCATTTCTGACCATTGTGCTGGAAGACCTGCTCCTTAACTGTATCCCAGGGAGGCGGGGTGTCAATCCAGAATCCAAGATCAGATCTCCAGACCACAGGTTGTGTTGCCAGCTCCAGGTTGGTAAATACCTGGAAATTTGGGGGTGGAGCCTCAGGAAGGCAAGGCTTGGGCATAATGCCACAGAATCCAATTTCAAAAGTGCCTGTTTTCTCCAGGTGAACTGATCTTGATCACCTGGAGATAAATTGTGATAACAGGAGATCTCCAGCCACCATCTGAAGGTTGGCAACCCTAACCACAGGGCACAAGCCACTAGTTCAGAGCCAAGGGCCAAGAGCCCATTGGCTCTTGCTCTTTGGTTCACATCCAAGAGCTCAAACCTCCAGACCACACCCAAGATCTATACCAGAGACAGGAAGTGCAAAAACAAAAACAGCCCAGCTAAGATGTTGCTGCTGGCAAGCAGTTTCCCCCAATTTATCATCCCTGGAGTCTGCAAAGTAAGAACATTTGCATGCTATCTCATTTTGTACAATTTATTCTGCCATTCAGGCTAATTGATGTAATTTATCTGGCTTTGGTAGCCCTGCAAAGGGGAGAGTAGCAATGATAATCACCCACTCTTGGGATCTGAAGTATCGCATAGACCTCCACCATCTAGGTCACACTATTTTAAAAAGAGCACCCAGAGGGAGGAGGCAGACAGTTAGGAAGCAGCCAATCCTCTAGGGATCCGCAAGGCATAGGATTGCCAGGTCCAACTCAGGAAATGCCTGGGAAATTTAGGGATGGAGCCTGGAGACTTTCCAATTCTCAATAAACAAACAAACAAAATGCAGTTCCTCTGAATAAAGCCTTCATTTCCTTGTCCTCTTTTTTGTCTTCAAAGGGTTTCCCCAACAGCTGCACTTCCACGGAAGGAAAATGAAAGTTGTCATACCCCCACAAGTCCCTTGTCAGGTTTTGGTAGCATTCCTAAGCAAGGCTTTAAGGGACACACACACACAGTCTCAAAGCAGCCAAAATAAACACACAGTTTGCAAGCCCATACTTTTGTGATTACTGGGGCAATTTACTCACGGGAGTTGCTGAATGTAACAATCAGTTCTATTTGAAGCAACTTCTTCAGACTAACACAGGAAAATAAAAGTAAGGGAGCAGTCTAGGGAGCAGAGTTTTCCTCCATCCCATAATCATGTTCTAGTTTACTCTTTACTATCCATTTTACCATGCAAAGGACTTCTAAAACAAATGCAAAAGAGAGGGACTGTGCTCTCTTCCTTTCTCACAGGCTTCACATGCTCTTCCTTTCTCACAGGCTTCACACACTCACTGGGAAAAGCCATGTGGCTCTGCCTTCTCGCCCCTCCCATGCAGCTTTCATCCTGCTGAGATCTAAAGGGACACACCCCTTCCAAAACAGAAGCAGTTTGCAAGCTTCTTCTAAGCTGAGATTTAATTGCATATGGAGGCTATTGGGGTGGGACTTCCCCTGCCGGCCAGCTGGCTGGCAGTGGAGAGGAGCCTGCAACACCAGGGGATCCCCTGCCTGGCCCTGGGGGCTGGTGAGCCTAGCAAGGCAGGAATCTGATGCTGGGCAGTGGGAGACACAGAGGCAAGGCCTCAGAGTTTGGAACAGAAACTGGGAGTCCTGAGCCTCCCGGTGGGAAACCCCTACAAAGATCAGGTGGTGGCGGAGGGCTACCCTAGGGAGAAGGAAAAGCCCCTCCGGGGAGTTGGGAACCCCAGGAGGGCAAGGTGGAACAGGGCGTATAGGTCAGAGCAGGCGCATTCTGCCGGAAAAGCATACACTCAACATAGCCTGCCTGTCCACACGAACCTACAATGTGAGGAGAAGGTTTCCCAAAAGAATCAATTCCCCTCATGCTCTCTGTGTAGCAATTAATCACCCAGACCAGCCGCTGTGTAAAAAGCCTGAGAAACCACAGCATTTATAGAAAGGACAATGAAAAAGGAAGCATTTGTGAGAGCAAAGAATGGGGATCAAGGAAAATCTTGAGATATACGAGCTGCATCGTAAGCAGATGGGCCTTCTTAGGCACCTGAAGATTATCAGTTGCTCAGCCCCTTTCCAAGGAGCATCAGACATAATGAAAACTGTCCCCCTCTGCGTAGGCTGAAAGTAAGAGGCTTAGCTGATAAAACATTTTTTTTAAAAAAAACCCTGCTTAGGAGACAACACACATATGCAGTCTCAGAGATCTCTTTCCTTCCTGTATATCTTTGCAACAATATTGATTCTTATTTATCCAGGAAGATTGATTTGGAATTCTTAAAGCATAAAGACAATCAAATCAGTAGGGTAGGATGGATTCCTTTCAGAATTGCCAAGTCCCTCCACCGCTGTGGTGGGGGGCTTGTTCCTCATGCGCAAAGTGCATGCGGCACGATGACATTGCCAGAAGTGATGTCATTGCGCTGGGGATGCTCTAGGATTCACGGTAAAACTCTATGGCACCATAGAGTGCAAGTGCAACTTGTCTACTGCAGTAGCTATCATCTGTAGCTGCTAAATGGTATTTCCCTGTTCAGATGGGAATGCCAGATGGTTTTACCATAGTTTCCAGCAATTCCTCAAGGGATATGACATCAGTGATGTCACAGTGCAAACTATGCTGCCCCCCCACATCCTCGTAACTCACGCTCCTAGCAACCTTAGTTAGAAGCAGGATCCCAGACTAGATAGATTCTCCTCCTGATCCATTGCAGAAATATGACAGATAGTATCCTTTATTAGACAGAAAATTCATCTTTATCTTTTTCATTCCTTTGTCATAGTGACTCACCAGAGCAAAAATAACCTTAAAACAAGAGGAGGGGGGGAACTTGTCTTTAGCTCTCCCAGCAATTAAAATTTGTCCTTTGGAATAATCAAGCTTTCGGTAATTAACTGATATATTAAAGCTTGTCTCTTTAATATTTCAAAGGCATATTTTTTAACATTTTGATTTAATTGCTGATCATAAGAAGTTTCACAAGTGTTTTATCTAAGCACGAACCTCCAAAGTGGCCTCAGAATAGTGCTTCTGGTGAAACTCAGCAGCAGTTCCATTCCAGACATGGTTTTCTTTTCTTCCCGCTCCCAGCCTTCCTTCTGGTTACTAAGGAAGTAACAAGACCAAGGGAGGCCAGATTATGTTCTACGTAGGCTAGGGCCTTTTCAGTGGCGGCACCAGCGATATGGAATGCCCTCCTGGAGACCATAAGGTCTCTCCCAATTCCTCAGGGTCTGTAAAACCGAACTATTTCAGCAGGCCTTTAACATTTAAATGGGAGAGGACTGCCACTCTATGCTACTGAGCGACATTATTTATAACAAATTACGACCATCATAGGATCATTGCCAGAAAGAAAGTTACGATTCCACCTACTGAAGTTGTTAATAGCATCATGAAATCTATTTTATGTATTTAATTGTTGTTTTAATTGTTTTAATCTGTATTCTTGAATTGTTTTAAACTGACTATTAGCCATCCTGAGTCCACTTGCGGAGAGGGCGGGATATAAAATTAAAGTAGTAGTAGTAACAATAACAACAGATTCTACCTGTTGATCCCACCCCACTTTAAGGAGGTCTCTCTTCATAAGCACAGAGTCAATATTGTGAGAATTGATGGTAGCTATCATGAAGCGTTTCAGAAATTAAAAGAATCTGCCTCAGGCATGTTTTGGAGAAAGTGGGATATAAAAAGGGGGGGTTATTGCAGGAACTCCTTTGCATATTAGGCCACAAACCCCTGATGTAGCCAATCCTCCAAGAGCTTACAGTAGGCCCTGTGCTAAGAGCCCTGTAAGCTCCAGGAGGATTGGCTACATTAAGGGTGTGTGGGCTAATATGCAAAGGAGTTCCTGCTACAAAAAAAAAGCCCTGGATATAAATCATATAGGTGCTATAATCTGTTATGCATATGTAGCTTTTCCCTAACATTCTGTCCCTTTTACATGCTCTTTAGAGTGTTCCCTCTAAGCTGCAGTGTCTTGTGAGCAAAAATTCTACTTTGTGAGCTACTGGCATTAAAGTTGTGAGCTACTGCATAAATTAGTGTGCTCTGGGGTCATCCTTCCTGAGCTAAGAGAAAAATGTGTGAGCTGGAGGCTAAAAATCTGTGAGCTAGCTCACACTAACTCAGCTTAGAGGGAACACTGCATATGACATACAGGTGTATAGAGGAACCCTACCCTTTCCATATATTTGCCCCATTTACAGTTGCCAACTAAACTTATTGCTCCAGTGGGAGCAAAAATGGCAGCAAGGGGGGGGGAGTGACATTGTTGTGCCAGGAAGTGACATCATGATGCTCTAGGAATTTCCTGAGCAGTGTGATGCGGTGGCTAAGAAGGCAAATGCGATTTGGGGCTGTATCAACAGAAGTAGTGTCCTGATCACATGAAGTGATGATATCGCTCTACTCTGCTCTAGTTAGACCTCACCTAGAATACTGTGTTCAGTTTGGGGCACCACAATGTAAGAAGGATATAGACAAGCTGGGATGTGCCCAGAGGAGGGCAATGAATATGGTGAGGGGTCTAGAGACCAAGTCTTACGAGGAAAGGTTGAAGGAGCTGGGTATGTTTAGCCTGGAGAAGAGATGACTGAGAAGTGATATGATCACCATCTTCAAGTCCTTGAAGGGCTATCATATAGAGTAGTTGTTTTCTGTTGCCCCAGAAGATTGGACCAGAACCAACAGGTTGAAATTAAATCAAAAGAGTTTTCGAATAAACATTAGGAAGAACTTCCTGACAGAGTGGTTCCTCAGTGGAACAGGCTTGCTCAGGAGGTGGTGGGCTCTCTTTCCTTGGAGGTTTTCAGAGGCTAGATGGTCATCTGACAGCAATGCCGATTCTGTGAACTTAGGCAGACCATGAGAAGGAGGGTAGGAAAGGTTGCATCAGTGCTTAGTTCTCATGGTCCTTTCCTTACATGCCCAGGGAAATGCAGATCACCACTTTGGGGTCAGCCAGCAATTTTTCTCCAGGCCAGTTTGGCCAGGTATCCTGGACAGTTTGTTTATTTTTACCATCTTCTAAGTGTGAAGCAGGTGTCATGGGGTGGGGAGGAGATAGTTGTAGGCTTCCTTCATTGTTTCAGGGGTTGGACTAGATGACCATGGAGGTACTTTCCTACTCTATGATTCTATGATATAGACCATAAAGCTTTGAGGAAGTCCTGGAGTGTTGTGATGTCACTTCTGCATACACCTGGAAGTGACATTGAAGCATAGTTCCCCCTCCCATTGCTTTTGTTCCTACTAGAGTGAAGGGCAACATCAGGGGCTGGGAGCTGCCCCAGGTAAATGCCCATGGGCAGTCAAATAAGCCTGGCCCAACTATAGGCCCAGAACCTACATGAACAAGATATACAAACACTAGCTCTTCTCTCATGATTGGAAGTTGTCATCAGTGTTCCCTCTGAACTGAGTTTGTGTGAGCTAGCCAGGGCTGGCCCTTTCACTAGGCAAACAAGGTGATGGCCTAGAGTGCTGGCCTTCTGGGGGCACCAAATTGGGCACCCCCATGTGACTTGGTGATGTTATCAGTGCAGGGGATGGGGAATAGGGCTGCCGAGTTCCCGGGTCGGGGTTCTCCCACCCTGGAGGTTCCCAACCTGCCAGCCCACATTGGGCTGGCGGGGGGATCCTCCCCCAGCATCACTGGCATGATGTCTCTTGCAAGTGTGACTCTATTGTCTTTCTGGACGCTGTAGCAATTTGGGAGGAAAACTCTATGGTACCAAATTGCTACAGCATCTGGGAAAACCATGGAGTTTTCCTGGAAGCTCCTAGATCAGCCGGCGCGCGATGTTGCCGGCACAATGACATCACTTGTGAGTGATGCCTTTGTGCATGCGAAAACTGTCCCCCGCCGGAGACCACAAGGGACTTGGCAACACACAGAAATGCTATTCCAGCTGGTTTGATGTCAGGAGGTGTGGCATAATATGCAAATTCCAGCTGGGCTTCATCTACAAAAGAATCCCTGCTGTTCAGGAATGCTTCCATTTGTACACGCATAGTTCCTATACCATAAATTGAGCTGAATGTGTGAATGGAGGGGTGTGGGTCCACTGAAGTTTTTCCACAGATGGATTTCTGCCTGCATAGCTAACTTTCTCAGTGCTGTTCCTCCCAGTGCAGCCCAAACTCCCCTCCCCTCCATGTGTTCACTCCTGGGTTTACTTCTGACATAGAAGATGTGCTAGTAATCCACAAAAACTCTGTTGCAAATTGCTGGAGGGCCCTCTAGGTCACTTCTGGTTTTAACCGGAAGTGCTGCAACCCCCCCTATGCACCAGGCCCTGTCCCCTAGTTCCAGTGCTCCACAACACCACATTGTAGTTACCCATTTGAATGGAAAGCAGGGCAAAGAAAGCTTAGAACATTTTCTCTCTCAAGACCAGGGCCATAGCTAACCAGGGGCCCAGCCCCCTAAAACGTTTGGGGCCCCCTCACCTCATCCCCTCACTCCCACCCCCAGAGTTGCCTCTCCCCCTCCTAAGGGCACCCAGGAGCAGCTGCTGCCCCTCCTGCACTCTTTAAGTGGCCTGCCAATCAGCTGATCAGCAGGCTCTTTAAATCTGGCAGGAGCAGCTGCCAGCCTCCCATGTGATTCAAAGGGCCTGTCAATCTACTGGTTGGTAGGGTCTTTAAGTCACGCAGGATAAGAACATAAGAGAAGCCATGTTGGATCACGCCAATGGCCCATCTAGTCCAACACTCTGTCACATAGTGGCAAAAAAAACAACAGGTGCCATCAGGAGGTCCATCAGTGGGGCCAGGACACTAGAAGCCCTCCCAAGCACCAAGAATAGAGAGCATCACTGCCCCAGACAGAGTTCCAACAATACGCTGTGTCTAATAGCCACTGATGGACCTCTGCTCCATATGTTGATCCAATCCCCTCTTGAAGCTGGCTATGCTTGCAGCAGCTGCCACCTGTGTGGCAGTGAATTCCCTTGTTAATCACCCTTTGGGTGAAGAAGTACTTCCTTTTATCCATTCTAACCCGATTGCTCAGCAATTTCATTGAATGCCCATGAGTTCTCGTATTGTGAGAAAGGGAGAAAAGTACTTCTTTCTCTACCTTCTCCATCCCATGCATAATCTTGTAAAGCTCTATCATGTCACCCCTCAGTCGACGTTTCTCCAAGCTAAAGAGCCCCAAGGATGGGAGACAGCCGCTCCTGCAAGCCCCTCCTATGTGATTTAAATTGGGCAGGATGGGCTCTTTTTCTAGCAGCTCCTCTGCATATTAGGCCACGCCCCCCTGATGTAGCCAATCCTCCAAGAGCTTACAGGGCTCTTAATACAGGGCCTACTGTAGGATTGTTGGCTGCATCAGGAGGCGTGGCCTAATATGCAGAGGAGCTCCTTCTAGAAAAAGGGCCCTGGGCAGGAGAGAGAGGGGCAACCGTCCAGCCTCTCCAGCTTCCTGCTCTCACCCCCATGGCCCCCTCCCCCGTGGCCCCTAGATATAGGGCTGCTCAGGACCCAAGCTGTGAGAGACCCAAGAGGCAGAGCAGTGAGTTGCTATCCTTTGTTGCAAGACAAACTGTGAAAATTAAACTAGAGGGTCCCATTTCGTTTTGCTCAGGCTGAATAAAATGCCAGATATAAAGATCCCGAAGAGCTGAGCACACCGTCCGAATTGCGAGAAAGCAGGAGCAAATTTAATCCAATATGATTATTTCGGCTGCAGGGCTCTTAAAATGGTTCCCAACAGTCTCCATTCGATGCGAATTTACTTAAAGCATACATTATAATTAGCACAATAAAAACAAGAGCATCAGGGCAGCTGTGGGGAGCCACGTTAAAATCAAACACAGGCACGCACTGACTAACCTGTAGACAACTCACAGACTCGCTCACAGCCCAAGGTCACACATAAAGCTACCTGTAATGTTAATTGGGGGCTGGATTAACTACTGCTGGGAGCACTGTATAGAGCATACTAACCTTGAGACCCTACTTATGGTTTACTAGAATTCATAAACATACACCTGGAATTTAGCCAAGATGCCCAGGTTGTGTTTTTGGGGGGGAGGAGGGGGGAGAATCCAGGCAGGACAAAAATCTTATCAAAGATGAATCTCCTTATTCAAGAGCGGCCTGCCCTCCCTGTCTCTCCATCCCTACAACTTCTAATTGGTAGGATACTTAAAAGGGATCAGAAACCTCCTGGCTGTATTGTATTTTTAGTGGTATAACAATGAATTTAATGTATGATTGTTGTTTTTGTTGATGTACACCGCCCTCAGCCTTGTTCCACAGGGGAGAGTGGTCCAGAAACCAAATTTAATAAACAGTCTAACATTTATTTGCTGTGAAACTGTTTGGATGGGGTTGCCAGACACCACCACCACCACCACCAAGTGAATGCAGGAGTCCCCCGCTACCATTTGGGTAGGGTTGTCAACCTCAAGGTGATGGCTGGAGATCTCCTGGGATTACTACTGATTTCCAGGGGACAGAGATCAGTTCATCTGGAGAAAATGGCTGCTTTGGAAGGTGGACTCTATGGTATTATACCCCACTGAAGCTCCTCCCCTCCCCAAACCCCACATTCCTCAGGCTCCATCTCCAAAATCTCCAGGTATTTTTCAACCCAGACCTGGCAACCCTACCCTATCCCCAGCCACCAAACAGCTGACTGGTTGTGGGGGACTTACCAGGAGAAAGGAGAAGGCCTGAGCCTTATTGCTGGCATCACACAGGAAGTGATGTCATCATGTCAGTGATGTCCAGGTGACATTCTGGTATTTGGGCAAAAACTCTATGGCAGAAGCCAGTTTTACCAGAATTTTTGCCTAAATACCAGAGCATCACCCAGATGTTGCTTGTATGATGATGTCACTTCCTGTGTAACACCAGCAATGAAGCCTAGATCTTTCTCTTCCTCCTCATAAGAATCCCCATCCCCTGCCAGTTGCCAGGAGGAACCTGGTAACCTTACTGTTTTGATGAGGCTATGCGTGTCTTGAGTTGCTGCCCTTGGCTGTTGAGCAAACTGGGCTGTTATGGGAGACTTTCATGTAGGGTTGGCAGGTCCAACTCAGGAAATACCTGGGGACTTTGGGAGTGCAGCCAGAACACTTTCCCATTTTGTAAATAAATAACAATACAGGAGTGCAGTTTTCCTGAATAAAGCCTTCATTTCCTCATTCTCTTTTTTACCTTCAAAGGCTTCCCCAGCAGCTGCACTTCCACATACTGAAAGTGAAATTTATCATACACCAAATCCCTTGCCATGGCTTTATTAAGGGACACACACACACACAGCAGCCAAAACAAAAACACATTGTGCAAGCCCCCACTTTTGTGATCTCACTGGGGCAATTTACTCATGGGAGTTGTTGAATGTAATAGTCTCCTGTATTTCAACCAACTTCTTCAAAAACAGAAAAACAAAAGTAAGGAACAAAGCAGTCTCGGGGGTGGAGTTTTCCTCCAAACCTTGATCAGGTTCTAGTTTACCCTTTACTATTTTACTATGCAAATGACTTCTGAAATGAATGCAAAACAAATGGAGGGACTGTGCTCTCTTACTTTCTCACAGCTTCACACACTCACCAGGAAGAGCCATGTGGCTCTGCCTGCTCATCCTGCCCCCATCCAGCTTTCCTCTTACTGAGATTTAAAGGCACACACACCTTCCAAAACACAAGCAGTTTCCAAGCTCCTTCTAAGCCTGCTGAGATTTAAAGGCACATGATGGCTGTTTCACTGTTGGCTAGCCGGGGCTTTCACTGTTGGCTAGCTGGCTGGCAGCAGGGAGGAGCTTGCGAAAACAGGGGATCTCCCCCCCCCCCCGCCCAAGACCTGGGGACTGGCAAGCCTACCTTCATGAATCTAAGGAATTAATTCTGGCCTGACATTAGAGTAAACGAATTAATTCTGGTCAAAGATTAGAGTAAATTTCATGCACTGTATATTAATTTTGACTGTTTTAACTATTTAACTATTATAGAAAGCCAGTTTGGTGTAGTGGTTAAGTGTGCAGACTCTTATCTGGGAGAACCAGGTTTGATTCCCCACTCCTCCACTTGCACCTGCTAGTATGGCCTTGGGTCAGCCATAGCTCTGGCAGAGGTTGTCCTTGAAAGGGCAGCTGATGTGAGAGCCCTCTCCAGCCCCACCCACCTCACAGGGTGTCTGTTGTGGAGGGGAAGGTAAAGGAGATTGTGAGCCACTCTGAGACTCTGAAATTCGGAGTGTAGGGCAGGATATAAATCCAATAGTTTCTTCTTCTTCTATTTGTTGTGACCTGCCCTTAACCCGCTTGCATGAGAGGGTGGGATTGAAATCCCCAAAATAAACAAATAGGCTGCTATCCAAGGCCCAAGGGACTCCCTGAGGGGGTGGAAGTTTGGGCTTCTCCATTCCCTTCCACTGCAGGGGGTATCTGCTGAAAAGTTGCTTCACATAGGTTGGTGCTAAAACATGGGATATTGGACCGGCTGAATCTGGTTAGGGATGGTGGTAATTCGGTCCCCTTAAGAGTTTTCAAATGGGAAAGTCTGAGGTCGAAACTGTATCGGCCTGATAGGCGGGGCTTATCCATTGGTACTTAACTACAGAAGAAGAAGAAGAAGATGGTGATGATATTGGATTTATTAAAAAAGGTAAAGGTAGCCCCCTGTGCAAGCACCAGTCATTTCCAACTCTGGGGTGATGTCACATTACAACATTTTCAAGGCAGACTTTTTACAGTGTGGTTTTCCATTGCCTTCCCCGGTCATCTACACTTTACCCCTAGCAAGCTGAGTACTCAATTTACGGACCTCAGAAGGGTGGACAGCTGAATCAACCTTGAGCCAGCTACCTGAACCCAGCTTCCTCCAGGATCGAACTCAGGTCATGAGCAGAGAGCTCAGACTCCAGTACTGCAGCTTTACCACTCTGTGCCACGGGGTTCTTGTTGGATTTTTACTCTGAATCTCAGAGCGGCTTACAATCTCCTTTACCTTCCTCCTCCCCACAACAGACACCCTGTGAGGTAGGTGGGGCTGAGAGAACGCTCCCAAAAGCTGACCTTTCAAGGACAACTCTGCGATAGCTATGGCTGACCCAAGGCCATTCCAGCAGCTGCAAGTGGAGGAGTGGGGAATCAAACCTGGTTCTCCCTGATAAGAGTCTGTGCACTTAACCACTACACCAAACTGAGTCCATATGCTAGGCTACAGAAGTTGCCATCAAGGAACCAGAAATGGTCACAACCTGTGTGTGGAACTGAAGGACCAAAGTGTTCTGCTAGCCCACCCAGCCTGAGCAATCCCTGGTTTGTTGAGGTCCAAGAAGTGAGTAGCTAGCTAGCAGGGGCCATAGCTTGAACAAAGTAAAATATGAGGGTCAGCACTATTGGTTCCAGCTGCTGACACTCATGAAAGAGCAACTGGAAGTGAGTATCTGAGCCATTATACAAAGGTGTCTTGGGATGGGGTGGGGGTGTTCTTTTAGATCAGGGGTGGCCAAATTGAGGCTCAAGAGCCACAGGTGGCTCTTTCACACATCTTGTGTGGCTCTTGAAGCCCCACCACTTTGTTGACCAGCTTGGAAAATGCATTTAAAGTTGCTTTATTTCCACCTCTCCTCCCCCATATATCTATCTTCCTTCCTTCCTTCATCTTGCAGCATTCAAACATCTGATGTTCATGTCTTGCGGCTCTCAAGCATCTGACATTTAGTCTCTGTAACTCTTACATGAAGCAAGTTTGGTCACCCGTTCTAGACTGTGGCTCAGTGGTAGAGCATAATCTTGACATGCAGAAGCTCCCAGGTTCGAACCCCAGCATCTTTAGTTAAATGGCAACATGTAGGAGGTGATGTGAAAGACTTCTACCTGAAACCCTGGAGATCTGATGCCTGTCTGAGTAGACAATACTGACCCTGATGGACCAAGGGTCTGATTTCAAGTGACCCAACACTGCCATTTCAAGTGACCCAACACTGACCTTGATAGGCCAAGGGTCTAATTCAGTATAAGGCAGCTTTGTGTGTATTGGCCATCTGATTCCTGCTCAGGACTTAATTCCTGTAGAAGTCGGCTGCAGTTGCACCTCCAACTTTGTCTTGCAGAAAGCATTACAGCAAAGGGATATTTAGAGCCAATGAAACAGACTTTCCCTACGTCAACACCTGTCTTCATTTCTCTGCTCCTGTTCTTGCGTTCCTTCTGCATTCAGATCACAGGCAAGTTAACCTTGGTTTTATTTTTGGTGCAGCCTGTAATGTATAGCTTCCCTCCCTGCCACAGTAATGACCCTGGATGGCAACCGAGTTCTGCAGTGTTTCCAAACTGCTCTAGGGGAAAAAAACCAGAGCCCTTTTTACCAGCAGAGCATCCAAGGGCATTTCTTGCCAGTTCCTCATTGATTTCTCTGGTTATGCTCTGAACATTATTGCTATGCAGCTGTATAACTTACCAGGGAAATTTTAAAGCGCAGGTGCCTGCGTGCCAGGAAGTTATTTACAGAAACTGAACATTCGGTCTTTAAGAAACCACAGCCTCTGCATGCTGCACTTACTCCTTAAGACAGACTCATCGCAGGGCTGACTCAAACATGGGGCAGGGAGGAGAGATATTGGATTTATACCCTGCCCTCCACTCCGAATCTCAGAGCTGCTCACAATCTCCTTTACCTTCCTCCCCCACAACAGACACCCTGCGAGGTGGGTGGGGCTGAGAGGACTCTCACAGCAGCTGTCCTTTCAAGGACAACCTCTGCCAGAGCTATGGCTAACCCAAGGCCATTCTAGCAGGTGCAAGTGGAGGAGTGAGGAATCAAACCCGGCTCTCCCAGATAAGAGTCCATTTAACCACTACACCAAACCGGCTCTCAATGGGATGAGATGGGCCCAGGAATGCCCAGCCTGAATTGTAAACATGTGGCAGGTTTTAGCTATTTCAGAAACAAAGTAAAAATGTTTTCTTTGTGATTGTTCAGATTTTATTTACGGCATATATATACACACACACATATATTGGCCACTGTGTGACATAGAGTGTTGGACTGGATGGGCCATTGGCCTGATCCAACATGGCTTCTCTTATGTTCTTATGGCATAGGAACTTGTATGTGTGGAGAGTCAGAATGGTGGAGTGGTTAAAGTGTCAGACTAGGATCTGGGAGACCCAGGTTCGAATCCTGACTTTGACATGAAAGTTTGCTAGGTGATCTCGGGCCAATTGCACACTCTCAGCCTAACCTGCCTCACAAGCAGGGTTGCCAAGTCCCTCTGCCAATGTGGCGGGGGACTTGTTCCTCATGTGCGCAAAGCACACTCAGCGCGATGACGTCACCCAGAAGAGACGTCATCATGGCAGGGATGTTCTAGGACTTGAAGTGAAACTCCATGGTACCATAGAGTTTTACCACAATACCTAGAATGTCACACTGGAAATGCTCTAGGATTCACAGTAAAACTCTATGGTACCAGAGTGTTTTTAATGCGAGTTCTAGAGGGTCCCCAGCACAGCATCCCCGCGCAACGTCCCCAGCATGATGACATCACTTCTAAGTGATGTCATTGAGCTGGGGATGGTGCACGCTGATAGGGCTCTTTGGGGGTGGGGATCTCCCCAGCGGCCTACTCCCTGACAGTGGGTTGGGGCCCTCCCAGGCGGAGACGCCCCACCCCTGGTGGGAGCTTGGCAGTCCTGCTCACAAGGTTGTTGTGAGGCTAAAACAGAGGCAAGGAGAATGACGTAAACCGATTTGGATCCCCAGTGGAGAGAAAGGCGAGCTATAAATTAAGTAACAAAATAAATAAATAATGAATAAAATATGTATATGTGTGGTGAGTGTCACAGGTTTCTACTGGGCTTAGAGAAGTTAGGCTCTTCAGGGTTGCCCAACTCCAACTTTATTTGAATGAAGGAAACTCCGGCATACAACGCTGTAGTTCAAAATTCTGGCACTCTTACAACCACTTATATACCTTCCTTCCAGAATATTCCCCATGCACATGCTTGGACTGTCCCCATCATATTGTTTTATCTGCCCAGCAACAGGCACTTCCCTTAGCCAGCCACCAACAAAACAACACAAACGTCAAATTGGTCAGCTTCTTGTTCCACGCCTGGAGGAAGGGTAGCTTTAAAATATAGCAAATAGAGCCTCCAGGGGTACACAGCTTTTGCCATTTGCCTGACATACATCCTGTCAAATCAAATAATGGGTCAAGCATCTGCCTGCTCTTTTTTTTTTAGAGCCATATTTTCATTCACCGAGATATGGTTCATCTTTCAAAAAAATATGAGGGAGTTTCCAAACCACCTCGGTGCTCTATAAATATATCTATCTTCACTCTGACAGACATTTCTTAGCCAGACCCTAAGCATTTCTCTCTGAATTTTAGCCAACATCTGTTCATTTATGCCACATAGTATGGTCTCACCCAATTGGAGGGGGGGGGGAGAGCAAAGGGTTTTTTCCTCCCCAGGTGATGTGATATCTTGGGCCAATCCATGCAGTCAGAGACAGGGTGATGAGATGGTGAGGGACTGAGAAGGAGGAAGGAGCTTGGGTGAAAATTCACACCAGATCTTGTCAAGTCTCACCTTTGAAGAACTCTTGTACGATTATCTTCTCCATTACACTTGCGAGATCTGAGAGAAAGGAAGCTAGAGTAGGGCTTACAAGGATGAATCAAGGAAAGGAAAGATTCAGCAGGAATTCTGAGCTATGATACCAAGAAGGGTGAGGAAATAAAAGAACTAAGAGAGTCCATCCGAGGTATGATAGAAATGCTAGTTTGATTGCTCATTTCCCCCCCAGAGGAACAGGACAGATCATAAACAAGAGAAGACAAAGCAAAAGGCAGGGAGGGAAATCAGCCAGTAAAAAAAAAAGTATAAGAAGCAGGGTGGGAGGGCTAGAGGACGGCACTGGCTCTCTTTTCAGCACATCTTTGTAAAACTAATTCAAAGTCAATGTAGCTATAAATCAATCAACGATATATTTTAAGTGTAGGTGCTACTGTCATGATGTCACAGTATGCTCAGGCGCCTTGTATGCAGTTGTTTCTCCATTATTCTCTGTTTGTTGGTTTTACCTTTGTAACCCTTCAGCAACTGCTTACCAAGAAGAAAGGAGGCTCTAGAGAAAGGCTTAGTAAATCCCAGGTGCTAAGTTGTCATGGTGCCTAGAAACCTCATCACAGAGACTATTGTTTTTGCCAGACTCAAACTCTTCATCTCTTGTGGTTTCTTTGCTCTTGATGGCTCTCAGTCCACCACTCTGTTCTTCCCTGGCCATAACTGTGAGGGACTTGGCTGGCTTTAGAAAGTTCTACCCCATCCTGATTATTAAGAGTGGACTTTTCTGGCACAAAAAGGCATAATGTAACATTAATATTGCATTAATGCACCTAGTAATGGCAGCTAGAGCCCCGAAGAGGTATGCATCTTCTTGTTCTTCACTGTGACTGAAAGAGCCTCTTGGGCATACTTGTAAGTCAACCCCTGTGCTCTCCAGGTGTTTATTATTTTTCTTTTTCTTACAGTTCACCAGTTCTTCAAACAGGGGTGTTTTATTATCTGAGTCAGAGGTTCGCTTTCTGTTGTGGTGATGAAAACCAAGGCTACTCATTTATATACTTTTGTGAGAGCGTTTATAAAATTACAAGAAACCGTGAAAAGAGTTTAGGATTAGGTTTTATGTTAGCAATGGGGGAAAGGATGGTTATTGAATTATAAAACCCTGAAAGCCAAAAATGAGTCCTAAATTTTGGGGCTGGATCTTAGATGCAAAGAAAAATTGTCAGGCCCTAGACTAAGGAACATTCCATACATGTAGCAGAATTCTCAACATCCATGTTTACTTCAACCATACCCCACTTTTCTCCAAAGTGGGGGATGCAAAGTGGCTGATGATATTCTCCCTTTCTCTGTTTTATCCTCACAATAACCCTGTGAGGTAGGTTAGGCTAAACATAAGCAACTGGTCTAAGGTCACCCAGCAAGCTTCCATGGCAGAGTAAAGATTCAAACCTGGGTTTCACAGCTAGGGTTGCCAATCCCCCGGTTTGGAGGCCTTCCCCCTGCTTTAGGATAATCAGAAAGCGGGGGGAGGGGAGGGAAAAGCCTGCTGCACACTCCATTATTCCCTATGGAGACTGATTCCCATAGGGTTTAATGGAGAATTGATCTGCAGGTATCTGGGGCTCTGGGTGGGGGCTGTCCTTTGAGGTAGAGGCACCAAATTTTCAGTGTAGCTTCTGGTGCCTCTCCCCAAAATACCCTCCAAGTTTCAAAAATATCGGACCTGGGAGTCCAATTCTATGAGCCCCCAAAAGAAGGTGCCCCTATCCTTCATTATTTCCAATGGAGGGAAAGCATTTAAAAGGTGTGCGGTCCCTTTAAATGTGATGGCCAGAACTCCCTTTGTAGTTCAGTTATGCTTGTCACAACCTTGCTTCTGGCTCCACCCCAACGTCTCCTGGCTCCACCCCCAAAGTCCCCAGATATTGCTTGGACTTGGCTACCCTTTTCATAGCCCCTAGTCTGACATACTAACTTCTGCACCTACCATCCCAATACTCAGGGCTTTTTTTTGTAGCAGGAATCCTTTGCGTATTAGGCTGCATTCCCCTGATGTGGCCAATCCTCCAAGAACTTCCAGGGCTCTTAGTACAGGGCCTGCTGTAAGCTCCTGGAGGATTGGCTACATCAGGGGTGTGTAGCCTAATATACAGAGGAGTTCCTGCTACAAAAAAAGCACTGCCAATACTGAAATTCTCACTACAACCTCAATATAATCACTTCCTCGGCTACAGCAGATTTTATCCTTTACTTCCCCACAGCGAAATGCCAACTTCAGTAAACTAGAATCTCTGAAATGATGCAATTATTGTTTCAAATGTTATCGATAAGCACCAATAAAGTGCAAGTAGTGCTATGAAACAAACCCAAAAACCCCTACATAATCCATTATCTTGTGCCAATGAATTATGCCTATTTATTGCTAGAAATTACTCAGATCCAACTTCACCAGTCATATGAGGGAAAAGGTCTTTTAAAAATCTAGAATATCTTTATAGGACAAGCAGGCAATACTTTCAATCCAAGAATCTCCATCATACCATTCAACTTGTTTGTGGACACCCTGGCAGGAGCTGAAGAACCATGAGGAATTCATATGCATTCTCCTCTCTACTCTGCTTTTCCAACAAACACTGAGAAGTTCCAGGGACAGCGCTGTAGGGCTTAATTTCTTTGGAGGAACATGCATGGGAGAATTATAACTCATTAGCATATGCTGCCTCCCCATCAGCCAAAAGCAACCCAACACAAGACAGGAGAGCCCCAGACGAGTGATGCCTGCTTGGGCTGGCTAGAGATCCAGACAGCACAAGCAGGCCTTGCTCACCTGGAGCTCTCCTTGGCCGCCCCCCAGTCAAAAGGCCAGCAAGCCAATCGCCGCCCAAAATCACATAAATAGTGGAGAAAGGATGGTGTGGGTTTCTTCAAGGGTTAATGAGGGCTGCTGGGTGTGTGGCAAAGGTCCTGGTGGCTGGCCAGCTGCCCGCTCTCCTAATCCAGGGATTGTTATGCAGCTGCACCTACTATTCAATGGACAAAGTAGGTGGGGAGGAGGAGAGGGGCTGTCAGAAAGGTTCAGGAGCTGTGCTCCTGTGAGCTCCTGCTGAATTCAAGGCCTGATCATGCCTATCGATTTGTTTAATCTACACATTTATGAGCAGAGCATAAATGGAGGCAAGCAGGCACTCACCTGAAACTGGCTGGAGACCTCCAGGATTTACAGCCAATACTCCCTCTTAAGCTGTGGAGTCTTGTGAGCTAAAATTCTACTTCATGAACTGCTGGCTTTAAAGCTGCATAAATTAGTTTGCTCTGAGGTCATTTTTCCTGAGCGAAGACAAAAATGTGTGAGCTAGAGGCTAAGAAACTGTGAGCTAGCTCACACAAACTCAGCTTAGAGGGAACACTGATTACAACTGCTCTCCAGGGGACAGAGATCGGTTCATCTGGAGAAAATGGCTGCTTTGGAAGGAAGACTGTATGGCATTATACCTCACTGAAATCCCTCCCCTCTTCAAACCCCACCTTTCTCAGGCACCACCTTCAAAACCTCAAGGTATTTCCCAACTTGGAGCAGGCAACCCTACTAGCCCAGTTGTTCTGAAAGGCCAAGAAGGTTGAGTGGCCAAGACCTTCATCTGATGTTGCCTCAAAGTGCTGGTATTCAAAGGGTTACTAGAAGTTCCCTTTAGTCACCAGGCATTGAGGAACATCTCCTGTATGCAGGGGTGGAATTTTAGCAGGAGATCCTTTGCATATTAGGCCACACCCCCTGATGTAGCCAATCCTCCGAGAGCTTCCAAGGCTCTTTTTTGTTAGCTCTTGGAGGACTGGCTACAGCAGGGGTGTGTGGCCTAATATGCAAAGGAGCTCCTGCTAGAATTCCACTATGAATCTGTCTAATTCACTTTTAAAGGCACAAGCAAATCCTAAATGAAAGCAAATAGAAACTCCAGCAAGGCAACAGATCTTTAGAGAGTTTTAAAGTTTTTAAAAAAGCCCCAACCCTCCTCTGTGTATATATATAAAAAATCACATCTTACCAGCCTGAAAGCCAGAAGTTTATTGGCAAGAGAGTGGGGCATCGATGCAGAATTGCCAGAAACATAATTATGGGCAGCCAAATATAGCCTTCCGGGGAAAGTGCACTATATAAATAAATGTAAAGTTATTTAATTGCATTAATTTTTTTTTAAAAAACCCAGCAAGTTTATAACATTTTAAAATACAAGCCTCATGTTAATCCATTATGAAGCTATGAACCTGCCTTCTACCAAGTCTGAGCGCTGATCCCTCTAGTTCAGTAATCTCCAGCCTATATTTTTAATCCGTTTATTTATATTTCGCCCATTCCCCATAGGGGCTCAAAGCGGAGCACAACAGTTTGGGGACAGATTGGGAACAGGTCCTCCAAAGATGACTGCAGTGGCTGGGGCTCCTTTGGTGCCGTGACTCACTTATATGTATCTTGTGACTTGTTCAATTAGGCAGATGCTTTTAAATATATCTACTCATTAAATGGCATTCGATTGCAGTTAGTCCTATTTAGCAACCTCCAACACAACCATTTTATATCTATGTTTTAATCTTCGTAATGCGTTTGTGTTTATTCTAGAGCAGTTGCAGTTTGTGTTATATAATGCAACCATTTATACATTGAAAATTTTTTTAAAAAATAAAAAGTTAAAAACTGGGATCACTCATCAATAGAATCATAGAACTGGAAGGGACCTCCAAGGTCATCTAGTCCAACCGCCTGCACAATGCAGGGAATTCACAAATACCTCCTCCTCCTCCCCCACACACACACTCAGTGACACTTGTTCTATGCCTAGAAGGTAGCAAAAAAAAAAAAAACCCTCCAGGATCCCTGGCCAAACTGGCCTGAAGAAAAATTGGAAAAGAAATGAACAGATTGATTCATATGTAACAGACCTGAAAAAGGAGGCAAAGACCTGTGAATCTGCTACATGTCTAATCTCAGAAGGTGTTACCAGGCATGGGCACAAATCGAAGCACAAACTGCAATTCGTGCGAAAAAATAGCAGATTCATGGTTCGTTACGAATCGGTTCGGCAAATGGTGCTGTGCATGAAATAAAAACGAAATGGCTTGTTTTTTGGTTGTTCGTCTGTGTTGTTAGCAGGAATCCTCCTGGTGCACTACAATGTAACCAGTGTGATGATGTCACCAGGAAGTGATGTTATCATGCTAGGCACATTGCTGGGGGGGGGACGCTGTATCACTTGGGGGGAAACTCTATGATTATCATAGAGTTTTCCCCCAAGTGGTAGAGCATCCTCCCAGCAACATGCCTGGTGTGATGATGTCACTACTGGGTGACATCATCAAGCAAGGCAAGCCGCAGCACACCTGCACTTTCTAGCCCTCTTGGGGGTTGTTCCATGCCTTCCCGAACTGAATGATCCAAGGCTGGAATAGCCTTGGGTCAGCCATAGCTCTCATAGGAGTTGTCCTTGAAAGGGCAGCTGCTGTAAGAGCTCTCTCAGCCCCACCTACCTCACAAGGTGTCTGTTGTGGGGAGAGGGGGAGGTAGGAGATTGTGAACGCTCTGAGACTCTGAGATTTAGAGTATAGGATGGGATATAAATCCAATATCATCTTCTTCTTTATGAAGTAATTTAAAAAATGAACCCAACCACTGAATTGGGTAACCCAATGAACCACAAAATGAAACTAACTAACATTTTTGCTTTTCATGCCCATCCCTAGTTGGCAACCCAAGGAGAGACTTGGAAGATCATAGCGGCTGGGTAGGCTGCGAGCCAGATAGGTCCCAAGCCATAGGGCTTTAAAGGTGAGCAGCAAAACCTTGAATTGTATCCAAGAGCAGACTGAGAGCTTGTACGGATGAGCCAAGAAGACTAGAGTGATATGGTCCCTGCGACCTACTCCAGTCAACATCCCGGCTGCATGCAGGGTGAGAAGCCCGACATGCTGGTTTGCAAGCTTCATTAGGACCATCTGTTTCTCTCTCTGGCCTATTTTTGGAGGAACCTGATGCTAGAGTGCATGCATAGAGGAAAGGGGAGTCTTTCATGGCATGCATGCTAAGGGGAGAAAGACAGCAATGTGAAGTCACTCAGTGGTAAGAACTCTGCCCCTTGACCTGCAGGTAGGGTTGCCAGGTCCAATTCAAGAAATATCTGGGGACTTTGGGGGTGGAGCTAGGAGCAAGGGTGTGACGAGCACGACTGAACTCCAAAGGGAGTTCTGGCCATCACATTTAAAGGGATTGCACACCTTTTAAATGCCTTCCCTCCTCTGGAAATAATGGATAGGGGCACCTTCTTTGGGGGCTCATAGAATTGGACCCACTGGTCCAATCTTTTTTTAACTTAGTGTTTTAAGAAGAGGCACTGGATGCTATACTGCAAATTTGGGGCCTCTACCTCAAAAAACAACTTCCCCAGAGCCACAGATAACTGCAGATCAATTCTCCATCATATCCCATGGGAATCGGTCTCCATAGGGAATAATGGAGTGCCCAGCAGACATTTCCCTCTCCCCCCCTCCTGCTTTCTGATGACCCTAAAGCGAGATAAGAGCCTCCAAACTGGGGATCCCCTGCCCCCACCTGGGGATTGTAACAAAGCCAGAAACCACAGTGTAGAGATTAGTAAAAATATAGAGGAAACACTGTGAATACTTACGCACATAATTTCTTAGACACTTTTTTGTTTTTCACTAATGCATTTCATTGGAACTCACACGTATTTCAAAGTAAAATTCATATAACTCAAAGCAAATTCAAAATTCATGAACAATTTGATTGGTTCCAATAAAGATAGATAGATAGATAGATAGATAGATAGATAGATAGATAGATAGATAGATAGATAGATAGATAGATAGATAGATAGATAGATAGATAAATTTATTGTCATTGTTCTCAAAAAAGAAAATGAGAGCAACGAAATGAGGTGCTCTTCCACAGACATACCAACACATCAACACCCAAAAAAAGAACATATACATAGACCATTTAAATGCATCTAAAAACAAATAACCATTCATAACCCTGCATTTAGCCTAACCACGGCACTTGGATAGAAACTGCCCTTGAATCTATTTGTCTTAGCCTTCAACACTCTATATCGCCTACCTGACGGTAAGATCTCAAATAGCAAGTGGCCCGGATGTAAAGTCCATGTATAGTCCTATATTCATAAGATATATGTTCCTGCTGTCCTGAAGTCCCGTTTTCTGAAAGGTGCAGGTATACCTTGCTTTGCAGATATAGAGGGACCAGTCCTCTGTTCAATAGGTGTGGCTACACAAGTCCCTGGTTTGATTCATGTTTCATTTGCCACTTCCACTGGCTGTCTTGTATTCTTATTTGGAATCCGTGCTAAGGCAACAGCTCACTCAGTTTGAGAGCCAATCGTGCGATTAAGAAAAACAACCTGAGACTCAAGTAGCTGCACCTGTTGAACAGAGAACTGCTACCTCTATATCTGTGAAGCAAGGTATACCTGCACCTTTCAGAAAACTGGACTTCAGGACAGCAGGAACATATACCTTATGAACATAGGACTATACATGGACTTTATTGGAATCAATCAAATGGTTAATGAATTTTGAATTTGCTCTGAGTTATATGGATTTTACTTTGAAATATGTGTGAGTTCCAATGAAATGCATTAGTGAAAAACAAAAAAGTGTATAAGAAATTATTTATGTGTATAATATAGCAGGTTCCATACATGGAAGAGGCGAGGTGGTAGTGAATCATAAGCTCTTTATTGATTTCAGCATGCTAAGGGTGAAGTATAAGACTGGGGGGGGGGGGGGGAAGGCCAATGGGCCAACCTTATATACATGTCAGGGTTCCCGCGCTAGCCTTCTATTGGTCCATTCAAACCAGCAGGGGGCTTGTGACTGGAGCAGGGATTTGGATCCTGCTGCCTCTTGTTCCCAAGCTCTGGTTGTCTGGCTCCAATGAGCCATGTGGGAACACCCAATTCAGTTCTCACTTGAGCCCACATAGATAACATCGTGTTTAAGTATTCAGTGTTTCCTCCATATTTTTACCCACCTGGGGATTGGCAACCCTATCTGCGGGGCTGAATTAACAATTAGGCCAAGTAGACACTGGCCTATGGGCCCCCATACTTTTGGGGGCCTCGGGCTGGCATCCCAACCCACCCCTCGATTTCCCCCCTGCTTGCAGCCCTCCCACCCTGCATGTGCAGCCAGCAACTGAGCTGCTCTTTGCCCAACTTGCCTGGTGCGGCTGATGCTGGCATCATTACCAAGTTTGCCTCTGCCTCTCCCCTGCAGCTTTGTCAAAGGGGCTTTGGAGAAGGTGCCTGCAGGCTGCAGCAGGTGGTAGGGTGGGAACTCTGACTCTGAGATAATTTTCGAGCCCCCCCCCCATTATTTTGACTGCCTACGGACCTCCACAGGGTTTAATCTGGCACTGTCCTGTACACCTCATGGTGTATTTCCTGTCGTCAATTCTCTTTGCCCTCTGCCCATGGTCCTGGCTTAGCAGTTTCACATAAATTCATTTCTGTCAGATGGCCCCTGCTAGGGATGCCAGCCTCCAGGTGAGAACTGGGGTTCCCCTGGAATTACAGCTCATCTCCAGACTACAGAGATCAGTTCTCCAGGGGAAAATAGAAGCTTTGGAGGGTGGTTGGATATGGCAGAAGAGCCCCGTGGTGCAGAGTGGTAAAGCTGCAGTACTGCAGTCCTAAGTTCTACTCACGATCTGAGTTCGATCCCTATCTATTTTCCTTCCTTCCTTCCTTCCTGCTCTCAAACATCTGATGTTCATGTCTTGTGGCTCTCAAACATTTGATGTTTACACTATGCTGCTCTTGCATTAAGCAAGTTTGGCCACCCCTGCTCCAGATTTACTGTTTTACTTTATCCAAAAAAGAGCCCCATGGCACAGAATGTTAAAGCTGCAGTACTGCAGTCCTAAGCTCTGCTCACGACCTGAGTTTGATCCCCGGCGGAAGCTGGGTTTTCAGGTAGCTGGCTCAAGGTTGACTTAGCCTTCCATCCTTCCGAGGTCGGTAAAATGCGTACTCAGCTTGCTGGGGAGGGAAGTGTAGATGACTGGGGAAGGCAATGGCAAACCACCCCGTAAAAAGTCTGCTGTGAAAACGTAAAAGCAACGTCACCCCAGAGTCAGAAAAGGACTGGTGTTTGCACAGGGGACCTTTCTTTTCCTTTTTCCTGGATATGGCAACACCACTCCTCATCCTCTGCCAGTGGTTGAGCTGATATGGCAACCCTAACTGCCCCCCTTCTTTCTGTTAGCAGCAGGAGAAAAATTTCTCTTTGAAAAGAATTCCCTTTCTGAGGTCCACAGGTCGCTTCTGCGATACCAGGTTGAAGGTCTAGTGGCCAGACTGTGGCTCAGGAGTCACATGTGTCTGGATCTTCCACACATATTGTGCGGCTCTCGAAACCTCCACCACCCTGTCAGCCGGCTTAGAGACAGCATTTATCTCTTTAAATCACTTCTCCAAGCAAAGCCAGTTGGCAACTTGGAAAATGCAATTAAAGTTAAACTTGTTTTCTTTCCACCTCTCCCCCCCCCCCATCCATCCATTTTCCTTCCTTCTGTCAAACATTTGATGTTCATGTCTTGCGGCTCTCAAACATCCGATGTTTATTCTGTGTGGCTCTTATGTTAAGAAGGTTTGACCACCCCTGACCTAGAAATAAACTGTTAGAGGAAAAAACGGGGAATTCAGTCTGCTACCCTTCTCCATTGCTTTGCGCTTGCCACACAAGGTAACCCATCTCTGCCTCATTACACCACTGCCACTCTTCAGGAAAAGCTTCATTATCCCAATTTTGCTTTTCTGTCCCCCCCTGCATGCATTCTCCCTGGGGGACTCTGAGAGCAGTAACTCAAGTAAGCTTTAAACTGCTATATTAGTGTTGGTTTGATTTATATCACACCTTGTTCAAGAGAAGCCCAGGGCAGATAACAGCATGGTTAAAAGCAGAGAAAAATATAAAAATATACTATTATCATTTTATATAGCAATCATATGAAGATGAATGCTTTGCACGCTGCCGTTTATCCCCTTAACAAAACGGAAAAGGAGATTCTTATCCCCAGTTTACGAACAATGCCGTACACAAGATGCAGCATCTCGCCCTAGAAACCACCCAGCGAGTCGCACACCTTAAATGACCCACTTTCAATCCATTTTCAATGCACTTTGCAACTGGATTTTAATGTGCAAAATGGCAAAATCCACTGGCAAGCAATTGCTAAAGTGCATTGAAAGTGTGTGTATCCAGGGTGTGTGTGAAAGCAGTCTCAAAAGGGTTTGAAACAGGGCCTACGTACAAGATGTACAGAAGCAGCTAGCATGGTCTTCTTTCGGAAGCTGGGGGCATCCCATGAAGTGATTTTATTGACCTCAGAAATTAAGGTTTGTGAATGGGGCTTTGCTAAAAGGTACCCTCTCTCTGTTGTGATATTCTGCTAGAATGTCCTTTTTAGTGAATTTGCCTTAACTGTGAAATACATTCCGGGCTTTTGTTGCAGCAGGAACTCCTTTGCATATTCGACCACACACCCCTGATGTAGCCAATCCTCCAAGAGCTTACATGGCTCTTAGTACAGGGCCTACTGTAAGCTCCAGGAAGACTGGTTACATTGGGGTGTGTGGCCTAATATGTAAAGGAGTTCCTGCTACAAAAAAAGCCCTGCATTCCTCTATGAAATCTCTGTCAGTAGAACGTCCTGTTCCAGTAAGGTGTGTGTGTGAGAGAGAGAGAGCCTGGAAGTCATGGCAACCTCTGGTGACTGACCCCTACTGGGGGCCTGGAGGATATTCAGAGAGGTGGCTGAATAAAGCCTGCCCCTGCCTCCTGGCTGCTGGTATTCCAAGAAAGTCTCCCATCCAAATACTTGCCAGAGTCAGCCCTGCTTAGCTTCTGAGATCTGATGAGTTTGGGCTTGCCTGGACTATCCAGGTCAGGGGCCCCCCTGAGACCTTTTGGAAGGTGATTTTAATCTACTTTCTAGTTCCTTTCCTCTCTTTTGTAAAACTGGTGCAAAAGTTTAATGTTTGGGAGAAATAATATTTCACATACATTTTGCTGATGCTCAGAGGCTATTTGCAAAATAGTGTCCCCCAGTAGAGTGGGAGTTACCAAAGCAAGGTGCCCAAAATTAACTTAATCCAGAGCTTTTAAAAAAATTTTTAGCAGGAACATAGTTCCTGCTGGCTTGACATCAGAGGGTGTGGCCTAATATGCAAATAAGTTCCTGCTGGGCTTTTTCTACAGAAAAAAGCCCTGTGTGAAGCAATGGTGATGTCAGGGGGTGTGACCTAATGTAAATGAGTTCCTGACTTAACCTGGGAAGAACTGCACTTGATGAATAGTTCATGTCAAAGGAAGAGCCCCGTGGTGCAGAGTGTTAAAGCTGCAGTATTGCAGTCCTAAGCTCTGCTCACGACCTGAGTTCGATCCTATGATAAATGTGGACTGTAAACAATCTAAAACTAAAAAGTTAGAAATAAATTAAATCAATTGGTGGTGCTATCTGTGGGCATCTTATGGAGCTAGGTAAAAGGGGTAGGCAATGAATGGAAGAGGAGTTTCTTTGTCTGAGAGGAGAGGATCCCTAGATTTTGCGGTGGTGGGCGGCTGTGTGACCTGGCTGGTGTGGGGGGAAACCCATGGATCTGGGTGGTGCTCACCTAACCATTTTTTAAAAATAGAAGTCTAAATTCAGTAATGCTATAAACTGCATTGGGTCCCCAGTGGGGGAGAGAAATAATAATAATAAGGTGCCATCAATTTGCGACTGATTTTTGGCAACCCCCATGGCTTATTCTGTAGAAAAAGCCCAGCAGGAACTCATTTGCATATTAGGCTACACCCCCTGATATCACCTGAAGTGACGTCACCCATTCAGTAGGTTGCTTTCCGCATATTGACACAGAACAGTACAGTGCCATTAGCTGCATTTCGTGGATGTGTGTTCTCACACAGCCCAATGAGAGACCTTGTCCCCCCCCCCCCACACACACACACACGGCCAGAGAGAGAAAGCCACACGCAGCAGAGTGGGCTGCAGCAGGCCCAGCATCTTCCAGGAAGGGATGCTCATGGGCAGCTCCACGTCTCTTGGTCTCTTTGCAAGCCCATTGGAGGCTGGAGGCAGCAGAGAGGAGGGAGCCCGCAGTTTGGGAGCATGTGGCAACCTCAGGGCCGGCTCTGCCACTACGCAAACTAGGCAATTGCCTAGGGCACCAGCCTTCTGGGGGCACCAAATTGGGTGCCCCGTGTGACTCAGTGATGTTATTAGTGTGGAGAGGAGGGGTGACAGAAGTTAGGCTTGCCAAGGGTGCCAGGCAGTCTAGAGCCAGCCCTGGGCAGCCTAATGCCTTCCCTCTGCCAGAGACCTTTTTTTGAGTTGGAGCCCTGGCCAAGCCAGCTGGAACTGCGTTCCTGTGCATTCCTGCTCGGGGGAGGGGGAAGCCCTGGCAACCCCTCATGGGGTTTTCAAGACAGAAGACCAGCAGGGACAGCTTGCCATTGTCTGCCTCTGCACAGCAACCCCCATCTCCCTCAGCAATCTCCCATCCAAGTACTAACCAGGGCCAACAGTGCTGAGCTTCCAAACTCTGATGAGCTTAGTCTATTCTGGGCTATTCAGGCTGCTACTGGGGAGAAAAGCAGGGTAGAAATGAAGAGAATGTTCTCACACTTACTGCTTCACATGCTACGCTAGTTGTCCATTTACAAGGAATTATTGACGTAAAGGAACTGTCAAGAAAGTAATTTCTCACATGCGGCAGTACAGTTCATTCAGTGCTCCGTCATCTCCTCTGTACCACATCCTGTTGCATGTCCAGACCAGCCCAGAGTCTCACCAACAAGATGAACCTACAGTCCTCTCTGCAGGGACTTCATGTCTCCCCTTCTCGGCAGACAGCACAACTTCCTTTGCTCAGCCATGGGTGTTTTCAGTGGCAGCTGGGAGTAACCTACTGGAGGGTGTTAATTTTGGCTTGACCCCCCCCCTCCCCGACATTTAAAGAAAAGTAAGAATGACTTCCCTCACCCCCCAATAGACTTTCAAGACGTCAGCTGAACTGGCTGGCTGACAGTGTTGATAAATCGGTACTGACAAATCGCATGACGTTGCTGACTATTTGTCAAGTCTGATAAGAACGGCTTCCAATTGATTGTTACTTTGCGATGCTTTAATGTGTGGGTTTTTACTGAGATTCTGGGGTACCGTAAACTATGCTGAGTCTCCCTTCAAGAGAACGTCAGCTTAGAAGTTTTTTTTTTAAGCCGACCAAATTGTTTCCATGGCCATTTTAATTATGGAATCGAATTCATTCAAGTATCATCGTATGCAAAAGAGGTGAAGCCAGATGAAGATCTTATTTCAGGTCTTTATCAGCCCCACTCCTCACCCTGCCCACTTTCTCCATTCCAAAATACGTTGTGACGTCATAGTAGATAAGCCAAAGGATAAGGTGGGTGAGCAAGTCAACACCCACTACAGATGACATCACAGCCAATGGCAAGAGAATCCCACTGGACTGCTGTGTGGCACCCAGCCAGTCTGACCTCAGATAGAAATAATTACAAGAATTAGGTGAAGAGACTTTGTTAAGAGACATCTTACCCACAGAGAGAGAGAGAGAGAGTGTGTGCTCTACTGGCCAGTAGGCTCGCAAGGCACTTTCTGTTTTTTGTCATCCAGTGGCACAGGGCCAGTTTTGGGTGACTGCAAAACCAAAAAATGCCCCCCCCCCTCAAAAAATGGAAGACATGTGATCTGCCTCCCTCTCCCCATTATTTAAATGGGGATGGAAGCCGTGGGGCTGCTTTTCCTGCCTCCCCGCCTTGTGGAGAGGCTGCAAAGGCAGGCAATCTGCCTCCCCCTCCCATTTAAACATCCCACCAGGGAGAGAAGCCTTGCGGTGAGGTGTCAAAAGCAGCCAATCTTTCTCCCCCTACCTTTCTCCACCAGTATGGTGTGGAGAGCCAGTATGGTGTAGTGGTTAAGTGTGCGGACTCTTATCTGGGAGAACCGGGTTTGATTCCCCACTCCTCCACTTGCACCTGCTAGCATGGCCCTGGGTCAGCCATAGCTCTGGCAGAGGTTGTCCTTGAAAGGGCAGCTGCTGTGAGAGCCCTCTCCAGACCCACCCACCTCACAGGGTGTCTGTTGTGGGGGAGGAAGGTAAAGGAGATTGTGAGCCGCTCTGAGACTCTTCGGAGTGGAGGGCGGGATATAAATCCAATATTTTCTACCTGGGGGGGAGCACTCAATTCGGTGCCCCCTGGTGCCACCAGAGGCTAGTCCCCCCTCTGCCCCCCCCAATCCGGTCCTGCAGTGGCATCCAGCTATTGGTGACCATATAGGGTTTCCAAGGAAAGAGATGACTGGAAGTTGTTTGTCATTGCCTGCCTCTGTTCCACGGCCGAATCTAGGGGAGGGGCAGAGGAAGTGGGGCGGGGGGGTGCTTGCCCCAGGTGCCACCAGAGGGGAGGCACCAAATTGGGTATGGAGTCCATTCTATTCTACCAGCCCATAAAGTAGAATGGGCCCATAAGGGGGTGCCATTTTTTAATTTTGCCCCACCCCCTCAGAAAACAGGTAGATCCGGTCCTGCTCTGTGCCATGACCCTGGTATTCTTTGGTGGTTTCCAATCCAAATGCTGACCAGGGCCAACCCTGTTTGGCTTTTGTGATCTGATGAGATCGTGCTAGCCTGAGCTATCCAGTTCAGGGCAAGGCACTTACACACAATGGTTAAAAACAACAAAAGAACAAAGGCACCTTTCTCCAACTCTTTACTTCTCTGCCACTCTTGGTGCTCCAGTGAAAGGCTAGAGCTGAATGTCAAAAACTCCAAAAGCACTAAGGAAATAGAAATTCCCCAGTGGTGTCTTTCAGGCCGCCTTCCTATCTGATAATGCAGGCTCGACAGCAACACACAAGCAATTTTCTTCGGTTTTAGAATCTCTGATAATCAGACTTGTTTTCCCTTAAAAAAACAAAGCCCAAGAGACAGATATGCTATCCTCTGTTTGCTGTGTCCCCTGGTGTATATCACAGCATCCCCCCAAATTAAGTGGGTACTATTGGACACAGGTAAAGTTAGTGGGCTGCTCTGGAGAAAAGAATTAGGATTGTGTCTAATCCCATTCCCTATCTCCAACACTAGAATTGCTATTGTCAGTGCTGCATAAATTGATGGCTGTCTCTTACTTCCCTGTGAAATTGATGGCTGTTTCTAACTTCCCTGTGAAGATAACAAAAAAAAAAAATCACTGATTTTATCAGAATGTTGGCCCAAATTCGATTGCTAGGCAGCTTTGTTCCTGTTAAACAGGGATCCTGCTGGGATTCAATATGCCTTTGCACAGAGAGATGAGTTGTGTCTGTCAAATATACTTCACTTCCACCTCCTTCTCAAAATGACAGGTATTTCTCTACTAAATGACGTTTGCAGATGCCCCTGTCTATCAGGAATGGCCTGTGGTTCAGTAGGAAAGTATACACACCATGTCCAAGGTTGAATCCTCAGCATCTCCAGCTAAAAGAATCAGTTAGTAGGTAATGCGAGAGCCACTGCCGGTCAGACTAGACAACAGAGTTAGATCAATCAATAGTTTGATACTAAGGTACCTCAAGTGTAACATGAAACAGATCAGCCAGTGGATCTAAGCAGGGCCTTTTTTTGTAGTAGGAACTCCTTTGCGTATTAGGCCACAAACCCCTGATGTAGCCAATCCTCCAAGGGCTTACAGGGCCTCCTGTAAGATCTAAGAGGATTGGCTACATCGGGGTGTATGACCTAATATGCAAAGGAGTTCCTGCTACAAAAAAAGCCTTGGATCTAAGCCAGGGGTGGCCAAAATGTGGCTCAGGAGCCACACTCTTTCACACATATTATGTGGCTCTCAAATCCCACAGCACCCTGTTGGCCAGTTTGGAGAAGGCATTTCACTCTTTAAATCACTTCTCCAAGCCAAGCCAGCCAATGGCTTGACCATATAGTGTTTCCAAAGAAGGGTTTCTTAGCCAGTTTGGTGTAGTGGTTAAGTGTGCAGACTCTTATCTGGGAGAACTGGGTTTGATTCCCCACTCCTCTACTTACAGCTGCTGGAATGGCCTTGAGTTAGCCATACCTATCACAGGAGTTGTCCTTGAAAGGGCAGCTGCTGTGAGAGCCCTCTCATCCCCACCTACCTCACAGGGTGTCTGTTGTGGGGGGAGAAGATATAGGAGATTGTAAGCCACTCTGAGTCTCTGATTCAGAGAGAAGGGCAAGATATAAATCTGCAGTTTTCTTCTTCCCCTCCCCCACCTATTTGCCTTCCTTCTTTCCTTTCACATTTGACGTTATTCTATGTGGCTTTTATGTTAAGAAAGTTTGGCCATCCCTGATCTAAGCCTTTCTGTTTATGTAAAGTGCAGTCAAGTCACAGTGGACTTCTGGTGACATTGCACAACAGAGTTCCCAATACTGTGCCTGTGGGCACTGTAGCACCTGCTCAGTGTTTTTAGAAAGTGGGTGGGGCCAAGTGGTGGTTTTCCCAAGCAGTGCTTCTGATTAGCCACTGGATAGCTGATTGGCCATGCAAATTTTGAAAAAGTTGCTTAGCAGCATCAACCACCCCAGCCCTAGTCTCTTCATTGTATGGCTGAAGATAAGCTGGGTGTATGCAATAAAATGTTTTAAAATGATATATTTTTTTTAAAAGGCATCTTGTTAAACAGACTTTCTGCCTGAAATGTTGAAGAGTTACTATCAGAGTTGGGCATGACACTCCCTGAGATTTTTGTGGTCAACCCCACCTCTTGGGGGGGAGCCATTTTGAAGTTGTCTCCACCTCTTTTGGCAGCCATTTTTATGGTTGCATCCATTATCCAGTGTCAGAGTTTCAGGTGACCAAAGGCTCAAAAAGCTTGGGACATCTACTGCAGGGTTTCCAAGGCAAGATACAGAGGTGCAGAGGTAGCTTGCCGTTGCCTGCCTCTGCACAGCAACCTTGGACTTTCTTGGTGATCTTCCATCCAAGTACCAACCAAGGCCAACGCTGCTTAGCTTCCAAGATCTCATAAAACTGTGCTAACCTGGGCATCCAGGTCACTTTCTACATGGCCAAATTAGAGATGAAAACAAAAGAAGAATGCACTTGAGTAGGGTTGCCATGTCCAATTCAAGAAATATCTGGGGACTTTGGGGGTGAAACCAGGAGACATTAGGGGTGGAGCCAAGATCAAGGCTGTGACAAGCATAATTGAACTCCAAAAGGAGTTCTGGCCGTCACATTTAAAGGGACGGCACACCTTTTCAATTCCTTCCTTCCATATGAAATAATGAAGGATGGGGCGCCTTCTTTTGGGGCTCGTAGAATTGGACCCCCTGGGCCAATCTTTTTGAAACTTGGGGGGTATTTTGGGGAGAGTCACTAGATGCTTTACAGAAAATTTGGTGTCTCTACCCCAAAAAACAGCCCCCCCCAGAGCCCCAGATACCCGCGGATCAATTCTCCATGATTTTCTATGGGAATAAATCTCCATAGGGAATAATAGAGTTCCCAGGAGACATTTCCCTCCCCCCCCCCCCCCCCGCTTTCTGACGACCCTGAAACGGGGAGAGGGCCTCCAAACCGGGGGATCCCCTGCCCTCATCTGGGGATTGGCAACCCTGCACTTGAGTGACACCAGATTCTTCTGCTGGGTCTTTTTTAAAGGGGCTGGAATTTCTGTTTTCAAGTAAAACTTATTGAAGGAAAGTTCCCTGAGAACGACAGAAGTGATACGTGAAGAAAGGGGTGAGAAAAATAGAAAGGAAAGGAAAGGTCCCCTGTGCAAGCACCAGTCATTTCCAACTCTGGGTTATGTCGCATCACGACGTTTTCATGACAGACTTTTTACGGGGTGGTTTGCCATTGCCTTTCCCAGTCATCTACACTTCCCCCCAGCAAGCTGGGTACTCATTTTACCGACCTCGGAAGGATGGAAGGCTGAGTCAACCTTGAGCCAGCTACCTGAATCCAGCTTCTGCCGGAATTGAACTCAGGTCGTGAGAAGAGTTTTCAGATCGCAGTACTGCAGCTTTACCTCTCTGCGCCACGGGGCTGCTAAAATAGAAAGACAAAAGTGTAAATTCTGAATTAAGCCATATCTCCTTGTCACGACTCAGAGGGTTAGGGTTAGGGGTATTACCAATTGCTGCCACCACTCTGGGTTAAGGGTTCCCCTTGAGAAGGCCCAGAGCTCCCTCCCAAGCTTAGGCCGAATAATAGGCATGAGAACCAGGCAGAGTGAACAACAACAACAAAAGGTTTATTTAAAAGACCAGTTCAGTGCAATGTAAATTAACAAGATGCATTAAACAGTAAAAGGGGCGAAGGGAAAACAAACAAATGCCCTAACGTGTCTGGACTTACTGTCCATAGACTGTCTCAGACCTGGGCCTACTCACCCTTCTGCTAAGGGTGAGGGTCTCTTCCTTGCAGTAGCCCTTCCTCGGCTCTGCCTTCTAGGAAAAAGAACACACCCTGCCTGGGTTTGGCCGTTTTATGTTCTCTTCTCAGGCCCCACCCCTCTCTGGGCCAGTTTCCCTACAAAACCTTGCCACCCAATCAGAGGGACAGAAGGGATCCTGGGAAATGTAGACTTTTCAGTATAACTCTGAGGCAGGCTTCTCTGGAGCCTGTAGGCCTCACTAGGCCCAGACGTATGACACTCCTTTTGAGAAAGATTAGACATAAACTGATCCAACTTAGATGTTGGAAGCCAAGATAAAAACCAAACCAACCAAACAAATAAGTAATGAAAATGACCTGGGGGTGGGGGGAGTAGTTTCTGCCAGTACATTAAACTGATGACTACTTGGTGGAAAGCATATATCAGCCATATTTTGCAGCTTGAACATGAACACATGTGCTATATGCTAATATGTTCCCTTCTTTAGACAGCAGAGTACAAAACATGATCCAGTGCAGATCTTCTATCTTTCGCACTGTCATGGGCCAAGTAGAAACTGACACTAATGAGAAAGGCTGATGGGTAATCGTTTCAAATTTGCATCTGCCGCGTTTTTATTTATTAGCAGCCTGATCCTGCTGCCCGGTGAAGTCACAACTTACCCTTTCATTGATGGGACCAACACTGTGGTGCATTATGCTAGATGTTGGTTTTATTATGATTGTTAGCCGCCCTGAGTCCATCTGGAATGGGCAGGATATAAATTGAAAATGAAGAAATAAACTTTATTTTGTGCACACCTTAGTTGACTTAATTGCCTGAATTCCTTTCCTATATCCGAGACTGCTTGCCAATGCAACGGAGTTCACTAGGGATGCCAACTCCAAGATGGGAAATTCCTGGAGATTTGGGGGTGGAGCCTAGGGAAGTCCTCAGCAGGCTATAATGCCTTAGAGATTGACTTCTGAAGCAGCCATTTTCTCCAGAAGAACTAACCTCTGTATCAGTTGTAGTTCCAGGAGACCTCCAGATGCAACCTAGAGGCTGGCAACCCTAGAGTCAACCCCTGGGTGACTGTACCTCTGGGCTGCAATGGGGAAGCAATCCCCAGCTGTGGGGGGTGGGGCAGATAACCAGAGACAGTGGCAAGTTACTGAAAGAGAATTCCAAATCCCATTTAACAGGAATTGGGGAGTGCAAAAAGCTACCTTTCTGCCCCAGCCTTTACACTCAGTTTACAATCAGACTGGTTGGAACTGGCAGATAGTTTGCACCAGGGCTTTTTTTGTAGCAGGAACTCTTATTTGCCTCTGTAGGGTCTTATACCAGGGTCTTATTTGCCTCTGTAGCAGGAACTCCTTTGCATATTAGGCCACACACCCCTGGTGTAGCCAGTCCTCCAAGAGCTTACAGGGCTTAGTACAGGGCCTACTGTAAGCTCCAGGAGGATTGGCTGCATCAGGAGGGTGTGGCCTAATATGCAAAGGAGTTCTTGCTACAGAGGCAAATAGGACCCTGGTTTGCACAAAACTGGAAACTGCAGTCTTTGGGTCTACCAGATATCCAAGAGTCACAGCTCACATCCCTGGACAGTACTGAAGAAAGAGGGCTTGTTAGCTTCAATCCTGAAAAGGAGAGAATGCAAGACAATCCCAATAAAGACGGGCATGAATTAAATGCCTATTGCCAAGGCACTGTTTTGGACTCAGAGGAGCACAATGCAATCGCCTCGCCAACATTCTCGCAACAGGAAACTCGCAAAGCTGTTTTGCAATGGAATCGTAGGCCTGTGTCAAATATATCTTTATTACTGGAGCACTAAAGGCTTTTTCAAACCAGCAGCCTCTTGTCCCATGCAAATAAGACCAGGATCTAAAGCGGTGCTTGTAACCTACTTGCTAAATGTAACACAATCAATGCAGAATATAAATAGGCACTCCCATGAAAGTTGTCTAATTGCCTCTTAGTGTACTAAATGTCGGTCTCCATTCATGCAACCATTGTTTTGCTCTGTTTCCGCTGTGAATCTTTTGGGCTTTGCCTAGGAAAAGGCAAAGAAAACTTGCGGGCTTGGCTGGTTCACAGATCTAACTATTCAGGTTCATTGCTTAAGGTACCAATAATTTCCTTCGCTAAAGGTAGTTCGGCAGGAAACCTGGTTTCTCCCATCCTCCACTAGGCAATGCGTTTTAACACAAGGTGTTTGGAGGGGGGGGTTTGCAACAGAGAGATGATAGGACCACTAAACGTTTTTGGCAGTGAGACCCAGGCTGCTCTGCTGAATGCTACCCGTATTTGCAGTTTCCCAGTTCTTGCTGGATGTTTACTTCTGTCTGCTATGCTGGGAAGCAAGACAAAGCACTGGACCAGGGGTGGCTATACTGTGGCATGGGGGCTGCATGTGGCTTTTTCACACATATTGTGCAGCTCTCGGAGGTTGAGGAAGAACTTAATGCAGGCTTACTTTCAAGTAAGCGTGCTTAGCATCAGAACCTCAGTCAGTCTCTGATTATTTCCAATGAGTGTTAAGTAGGAAAGGAGGGGAAAATAGGCAGGCTTGCAAGCTCCTCTTCTCCATCCCAGAGGTCTTCCAGAGATCTAGAGCAGGGAAAGAGAGTGCGAGAGAGCCACTGGTAAAGAGGGATGCACAGGGTTCCCCCTTAGTTTCATGGCTCTTGTAGGAGCTGTATTGGTGTCAAGGCAAAGAGAGATGCATAATGGTGCAAACAATAGTAAATTATTTATATGGCATGTGTGTGTTTCTTTCTCCCATTTGTGCCAAAAAACAATTGCCTAACCTTTTCCTATGCTGGTCTTATGGGGACTGTTAGTACCAGCTGTCATTTTTTAAAAAGTCTCCTTCTAGCATGGTTGTGTTGTAAAGTGCATACATATGTATTTTAACTTTCTGTGCAAAGAAAATATTAAGAGTTTTAATAAAGATGTGTGTGTAATATTTGTTCACGTTTCGTGGCTCTCAAACATCTGACATTTATTCTATGTGGCTCTTACATTAAGTTTGGCCACTCCTGCACTGGACTGACCCTGTACCATATCTATACCCCTTTGGACTCTCAGTCAAGTTGTGGTTCTGCTTATGGCATCCATGCGATGACAGGCATTGTGCTTAGTTAACAGTTCTGCACAGATGCAAGACTTCCTTAAATAGAACAGCAGTCCAATGGGACCTTAAAGACTGAAATTTATGTCAGTACAAGAGTTCTTCTTCAGATATATTTTAGTCCAGTAGCACTCTAATGACCAACTAGATTTTCTGGGTGTGAGCTTTTGAGAGTCAAAACTCCTTTCCCCAAATACCTTTGTTCCAAGAAGTACCAATTTTGCTGGGAAATGGTATCCTTTGTTAGAATACTGGGCCAATCAAAACTTCATACCTAATGGATGGTCCCAATTACAGAAATGGTTATGAACGATACTTTTTAAGATCATGGTAGATATATTTTATTAGATGAGATGGACATAAAGGAATGTTTAGTTTTATAGATAAAAGGTATAATTTATGTAATGTAAATATCGCTAAAACAGCTGAAATTCATTTGATCATTTTATATTTTATTGCTATCACAGTTTAGTTGACATTTCAATGCAAAACTGTGTATATGTATTGCTTTATATATTTATTTTGTAGCTTTTCTTTACTATATCTATGAGTCTAAGAGCTAAGAGGCTAGACGGCCATCTGACAGCAATGCTGATTCTATGAATTAGGCAGATCATGAGAAGGAGGGCAGGAAGGGTTGCGTCAGTGCTTAGCAGGGGTAGAATTCTAGCAGGAGTGCCTTTGCATATTAGGCCACACACCCCTGATGTAGCCAATCCTCCAAGAGCTTACAAAAAAGAGCCTTGTAAGCTCTTGGATGATTGGCTACATTAGGGGTGTGGCCTAATATGCAAAGGAGCTCCTGCTAGAATTCCACCCCTGGTGCTTAGTTCCTGTGACCCTTTCTTACACACCCAAGGGAATGCTGATTGAAACTTGGGGGCCAGTCAGCAATTTCTCTCCAGGCCAGTTTGGCAAGGAATCCTGCAGGGTTTTTTGGCATCTTCTGGGCATGGAGCAGGGGTCACTGGCGATGTATGTGTGTGTATGTGTGGGGAAGGAGGAGGTATTTGCAAAGTTCCTGCATTTTGCAGGAGTTGTACTAGATGACCCTGGAGGTCCCTTTGGACTCTATGATTCTAAGTCATACTATTGAATATGAATTCTAAATTTTGTAATTTTTAACTTTTATTTCAAAAAAGTATTTTTAAAGGGAATTTGATACTTGAAAAAGGGAGATTTGACACTCTCCGAAAATCTTGATCTCTAAGGTGCTACTGGACTCTAATCTAGCTCCAACAGCATACCTACGCAGTACCCTCTGAAACCACTTTTCAGGCACTTTTGGAAACCAAAACCAGAATCGTTATGGGGCAGGTTACAAAGGGAGGGGGGGGTTAGAGGAGTTAAGCAGAAAGTTAACTGGATAAACAGCTGAAGAAGACCAAATCCCCTTTGTCAGCAACCATGAGGTAGCTGCAATCTCCCATCCTTGTTCTTCTATCTGCAAAGCAGGAATAAACCACTGCCGACTTGAGACAATGGAGAAGGAACACAGGTTTTTTTGCCCATTAACTCCTGCCAGGGCCGGCTCACCCACTAGGCAAACTAGGTAATTGCCTAGGGCGCCAGGAAGGGGGGGTGCCGAATTGGGCTCCCCCCCCTTCCCAAGACAATTGCCTGTTTGTCTCCACACCGCCGCCACCACCCATCCCCAGCGCAGCGCTCTGCCCCCCCCAGTGCAATCAGAGGAGCAATGAGGCTTGGCCCTACCCACTTTGCAAGAGCCCGGGCTTCTTGTTGTTTGAAGAGCACGCTGGAGGAATTTCACTCCTCCCTCACTTCCAGTTCCAGAGGGGAGAGGAGAGAAGCCTCCTCCAGCGAGCTCTTCAAACAACTTAGAAGAAGCCCGGGCCCTTACAAAGCAGATAGGGCCAAGAATCGTTGTGGCGCTCTTCTGATTGCACTGGGGGGGGGGGGGGAGATGGAGCGCAGCGCCACATTGCAGTGCTGTGGAAAGCAGGCAGGTGGCAGCGGTGGGGCAGGTGGTGGGCAGGTAGCCTGCCTGGGGTCCCACGCAACCTAGGGCCATCACTGACTCATGCTACCTACCTACATTGGGTAAAAGGTACTGTGTATTATATAGGAATGGCAGATAGATGGTCCTTTTACACAGCATAGTTGTTTGCGGGGGATACTGCCCAGACGATCAGTTCCTCCAATTCAGATCCACATGCTCCCCTTCCTTTTGCCACTATGTCACTATCTTGCCAGAGAAGTTTGGAACAGAGACCAAACAGCATCCTGTTAGGCAGATTATGGTGTGATGCTTGCCAATCAGCAAGTGGGAAACCACATGGAGCAAAAAATGACATGCTACCAGAAGAACTTGATGGCTGGGCAGGCCAAGTCCCTGGCTGTGTGCATGGCCAGTTTGTTGTGGTGGTTTAAAGAGGCAGACTCCAATCTGGAGAACTGAGCTCCTCGACATGCAGCCAGCTGGGTGACCTCGGGTCAGTCACACTTCTCTCAGTTAACTCTCTCAGCCCCACCTACCTCACAGGGTATCAGTTGTGGGGAGAGGAAGGGAAAGGAGATTGTAAGCCACTCCAAAACTCCTTCAGGTAGTGAAGGGCGGGATGTAAAACCAACTTGTCTTTTTCTTGTGTATTTGTACACCACAATGCACCCAGGGAAAACATGATTATGAAGCTTGGAAGATGTGCAACATCACTCATAGATGTGAAAAGCTGTACATGTTGACAAGCCACTGTTTGTACCATTACAAAAATGTACTCTCAGCACTGGGTCTAACGTAAAAATGTGAAATGCAAAAATACATACTTCGCACAGTGCCACACGAAAGCAAGACATAATTAACTCCACAGTGTGGTCTTTGCACATTTTCAAATGCATTTTTCTCTTTCCTAAAGCAAACCCAGAGACCACTCCCATTCAAACTAATAAATTGAATACTTTAAGCCTGTAATTGCTATGCATATGCATCGAAAACTGTATTTTGATGTGGTGGACAGATTCCCGAGTATCTCGAATCCATTAAATGCTGTGAAATAGGTTGGATTTAAATCCTTATGTGTAATTGAATTATATAAACCACATTTTTAATGAAAATTCCTATCATCATAAGGTGCTTGGGTTGCAGGGATTGACTCACGAAGGCTGGTGGAGGGGAGGGAAAGTATTTTTAAAAATGTACACACATAACCCAAGACCCTCCAATTACTGACAGCCTGAAACGTTTAAAGTCAAGCATTTCAATATCAGCAGATAAAAATGTGTGTTTTTTTAAACATGAGAGACATTTGTCATTGAATAACACAGCTCATGTCTTCTGGATAAGTCGTATGAAGCCCCTCCCCCCTCCAATCTTTCATTTTTGAGCTCCTGCTGGGTCTAGAAAATGATACGAAAGCAAAATACTATGGGAGAGGGATTTGAATAAGTCATTTTCTAATAACAAATGACTGAATACACAAGCAGACTATGAGGTAAATCTTCCATATTTGTTAACCTGAATTTTTAATAAATGTGGCGTCATTATTACTGCTACACTGACTGCAATTTATGATTGTCCCAAATGTAGGCTAGCAGTGTAATAAAAATGCTTATTTATTATGCAATCTGTGGAACTGTGGACAAGTTCAGACTGATAAAACTAGTGTGGTATAGCAGTTAGTTTTGAACTTGGACCAGGGATAGGCTTCCCAATCCCCAGGTCCCAGTGGGGGATCCCCTGGTTTTACAGGCTTCCCCCCTCCCCCAGCCAGCTGGCCAGCGGGGGAAGCTCCACCCCCACAGCCATTATGCACCTCCAGGAACGATTCCCATAGGGAATGATGGGGAATTGATCCGTGGGTGTCAGGGGCTCTGGGGAGGCTGTTTTTTGAGGTAGAGGTGCAAAATTTTCTGTATAGCATCTAGTGCCTCTCCCCAAAATACCTCCCAAGTTTCAAAAGGATTGGACCAGGGGGTCCAATTCTATGAGCCCCAAAAGAAGGTGCCCCTATTCTTCATTATTTTCTATGGAAGGAAGGCATTCTAAAAGGTGTGCTGTCCCTTTAAATGTGATAGCCAGAACTCCCTTGGAGTTCAATTATGCTTGTCACACCCTTGCTCCTGGCTCCGCCCCCAAAGTCTCCTGGCTCCACCCCCAAAGTCCCCAGATATTTCTTGAATTGGACTTGGCAACCCTAACCAGGGAGATGAGGGTTCAAATCACCAGTTGGGTCATAAAACTTAACTGGATTGCCTTGGGCCACTCATTCAGTCAAATTCAGCTCACAGGTGGAAAAAAGTGGGAGGATAACTCCTTCCTTTAATGCTATTCTCATCTCCTTGGAGTAAAGGTATGATAGAAGGGCAAAACATGAATGAACTGAAAAAAAACAAGAGATCCTACAAGGGATTATTGGATATGGTATTCCTCTTCAACTAAAAGCAATCTTTAATGCTTACATGAAAATCTTAGAATAACAGAGATCCTACAAAGTATTGGATATGGTACGCCTCTTCAACTAATGGGAATCTCAGAATTCAAAGGACATCAAGAGCTCTTTTGGAATTGTTTGACAACTGCTGAACTTTCTTTTGCCTAGGGACTGGAGAAGAATATGACCACATCCATTCAGCTAGAACTATGCTACAAATTTCATTGGCTAGCTCTCATGTGGGTAGCAAAAGCAAACCAATATGGCCGCCCACACAATATGTATCTCTACCGACTCAGGAGACTTGATGCAGAGCACCATGACTGGCTACATAAGGCAAACACACAAGGACTTCAGGAGCATGGGAGGTTGGGAGCAGTGGAATGTTAGTTAAAGGGGGGAAAGGATGGAGAAGGGATATTGGCTTGCTCAAGTCCACTGATTAGGGAAACATGCAAGGGTAGATTAGGGGGTGTTGGGTGTGATTTCCAAGTGGTTTCTCTCTTCCTTACAGGCCTCCACCCTGTGATTTATATTATGAAAGCAATTCGCTGCACAGATATGAGAAGACTTTAGGGATCCTCTAAGGCCTTTTGGTTCTTTTTTGAATGCCTTGAAGTAGGATTATATTGTCAAACATCATGTAAGAATAACTAAACATCGTGGCCTCACCGGCTGACTAGCTTGGAAGATTGAGGGAGCGAGAGTCGTTAAAGTACTTCTACAATAGAAAACAAGCTGAGATTTGGAACACGTATTAGCCAAAGACATTTTGTTCCCAAGAAAATACTGTGATATAGGATATTCCTACGTTAGGTCATTACCACACTTAGTATTTGTCAGCATGTCAACAGAAACACACCTAGGCAATGAAATGTAGGGAGAAACTCACCTCATACATGCGCCACCCTGAAAATGGACAAACCCACAAGTGTTATTACACATGCCTTCTCTGTGGTGGCCCCCACTTTGTGGAATGGGGGAGCATTTTTAATAAAGATGCCTTCTAGAAATGAAACAGGACTGTAGTCTCTGCCACTGCTTATGACTGGGATCTCCAACATGGTGCCCACCAACACTTCTCCTGGTGCCCCGTGTTTGAAAAGTAGATGGGGTTTTTTTGCCCAGCAGGGTTTCTGGTAAGCATTGTAAGTATTTTAAAACAATTTCATTTTAAAAGGCATTATTAAACACAGCATCTACCTGAAACGTTGAAAAATTACTATTAAAAGTTAGGTATAACCTCGCTCCTTGACATTTTGTGGTTAGCTTTGCCTCTTGTGGCAGCCATTTCAAGGTTCTGCCCACTACCCTGTGTTAGCATTCAAAAGGTGTCCATGGGCTTGAAAAGGTTACCCCTCCCACCAGTTGATGGCGATGTATTATGCTTGTATGTAATGCATTATGTTCCAATTCTGTAATTCCATTCTTGCATGAGGTATCAGGTCTGATTCTCTCTTTTTGTATTGCTTCCAGTTCTTCTAACCCTAGTCCTATTGCACTGTTTATTAGATATCTCGTGCTATTTGATTGCTTGGTTTAAAACTGTGTAATCCACCTTAAATTAAAGTAAGAAAGAGAGGCTGTAAGTAAATATTCTATTTATCTTGGTTGGTTGAAGAAATTTGCAGCAGTAGCAACAAGGAATATACCCAAATCAAGTCTGCCCTTCTCTCGACCCACAGTCCAGAGGAGTGAGGATCAATTTTCAGTGGCAGCAAGCTCCTTTATTCTTGTTTACAGATGATAACCTTTTTAATTGACGGGTATTGTTTGTGCATAGGCATGTCAAATCACAGGCCGTTGGACACAAAGATGACATGCATCCGATGCAGCTTCTATGGCAGCAAGGGCAACTCTAACCAGAAAAATCAGGTAGGCCGTGGGAGAAGAGATAAAAAACCAAAATGTATCAGCATAACTCCTTCATACATGCCTGTTTGTCCACTAACATGAGATGCATCTCCTGGTGCCAAGGGATGCCATTCTAATCAGGGTTTTTTTAAATAGAAAAAGCCCAGCAGTAACTCATTTGCATATTAGGCCACACCCTGTCACCAAGCCAGCTGGAACTGTGTTTCTGTGCGTTCCTGCTTTAAAAAAAAGCACTGCTGGGGAATCCCCTGGAATTACAGCTCATCTACAGACCACAGAGATCATTTTCCAAGGCAGAAATGCTTTGGAGGGTGGGCTCTATGGCACTGTACCCCCCACTGAGGACTCTCCATCCCAGGCTCCACCCACAAATCTCCAGCAGCTACCCAGCCTGGATTTGGCAAACTGACCCACATCCCCTGCCAGGGGCCAAGGGGGATTTGGCAACCCTAAGATACCTTATTTGGTGTAGTTGTTAAGCGCGCAGACTCTTATCTGGGAGAACCAGGTTTGATTCTCCACTCTTACAGCTGCTGGAATGGCCTTGAGTCAGCCATAGCTCTCACAGAGCTGTCCTTGAAAGGGCAGCTTTCTGTGAGAGTTCTCTCAGCCCCACCCACTTCACAGGGTGTCTGTTGTGGGGGAAGAAAATAAAGGAGATTGTAAGCCACTCTGGGACTCTGATTCAGAAAGAAAGGCAGGGTAGAAATCTACGGTCTCCTCCTCCTCCCATGCTTCAGAATGAAATCGAAATCACCAAACACAAATGCAGAAACCAAAAATACTCTAAATAAGCTTCTCCTCCTCCTCCAAAAAATAACCATTCAAATCTCTCATGCACCTGTATATTGACCCATCCAAATCCCCTCTGCTCCACAATGACAAGGCTGGTAATACCCATTTGATTTCATCAATGGCTTGATTTTTTTTTTTAATTTCATGTTGGCGAACATTGGGAATTATAGAAAAACAAACTGCATATAATTTTACAAATGAAAAATCACAAACTCCCCTCCGCCCTCCCATTAATTCCTCTTACAGTAAATGGATAATTCAAGGACAGGGGAGAGGGAAAATCCCGAAAACAGTTTCTTTTCAGTGGCTAAGCAGTTTTATAATTCTATGAACATTCATCACAGTATGTGTGCTAAATTATAGGGGGGCAGGGAAACCCAGGCAAAAAGAGACATGAAAATATTACTTACAACAGCATTATTACTACATACTAAACCAAAAAAAGCCCCTAGCCCCTCCCCTGCCAATGCATAATTTTTATCACTTCAAAGGCTATACAGCGTTTTATTCTATTTGCAAACTTAACCTTATACATCATAAAATTCTTGGGAGGAAAAAAAAAACAAAAACTTGTAAGTTGTCTATGAGAAGTTAACACCCAAATTGATAAAATCTACATAATGGAATACTATACACTCCAGTATAAATTTAATTTGAGAATATGAATGTAAACACTCATTAATATACAACATGCATAGACATATACTGACCTTCTGTTTCCAGAACCAGAGCTTTCACTGTTTATTGTGCTTTATTATCCACAGCGAGAACAACCTAACAGGCACTGGGGCCGTGTAGCCTCCTCTCATTCCAGTACCAGTTACACCTGAGGAGTCCCCAAGCAAACTTGCAATGAATGGAGGCTGTGCCGCTCAGAACCTGATGGATCGTGCCCAAGAAAAAGAAAGCTGCATTGATTCCAGGGAACAGCAGAACTGGATTTGGGGGCGTTGCTCTAAGATGACTCGGGTTTTGACCAGCTAACAGAATTAGAGTTTTATTTCTCATTAAAATAGTGCCAAACATTTTCGAGTATAGTCATCTCTAGGGCCATTTAAAAATATAGTTTCTGAAAAAATCTCATTCGTGATTTTGTGTGTAGTTTGCTAATTTTTAGGGATTTCCACCCCCCAAAAAAAAATTTTTCCCCAAGGATGTAGTGATGACCACATGAATAAACACCTTTAAAAAGGGACTAGATAGATTCATGGAGGATATCAGTGGCCACTGGCCACTAGCCACTGTGACTGAGGGAAAAGGCAGTTCAGGGCTCATTTTGTAGCAGGAACTCCTTTGCATATTAGGCCACACACCCCTGATGTAGCCAATCCTCCAAGAGCTTATAGTAGGCCCTGTAAGAAGAGCCCTGTAAGCTCTTGGAGGATTGGCTACATCAGGGGTGTGTGGCCTAATATGCAAAGAAGCTCCTGCTGCAAAATGAGCCCTGCATTTAATTGCAATGTCTGCATGGAGACAGGCCAATAAATCTAGGGCTCGTCGGCTGGTCCCCAACCAGGTATGGAAAACCAGTTTGCACCAATTGTGGTTTGTTGTGTTATATGAATTCATAAGCTACAGCCTGTTGCACAGAGCCACCTCTTGCTGCGTCTTGGCTGTAGGGATGGCACTTCACTGATGGGTGTCATACAGGAGGCAAGAAGCAGTCCTAGTGGGTTTACGCACAGGACAGGATGGGTTAACTTTTTGCTTAGCTCCACTGGAGCATTTCAGGAGACTGAGTGATGGAGTGCCACTGTATTGTTGCCGTCCTTTCCCCCCCAACACACAGCTAGGGAGACAAAGTGATGGAGTCACTTTCTTGTTGTTGTCCCCCGCCCCCCCCCCCCCCGCCACAGCTGGGGAAGTTTTTCAGGCTGCAGTGGGAGGCTGGAGGTGAGAAACTTCCATTTCCCAGAAATTGAAGTCATCATAGTTTAAGGAGGCCAGGTTAAGCATAACAGCTGAATGTACTGTTTGAATTTTATGAGGCTGCCAGAAGCTGTTCAAACTTATTTACATTTGTTTCCTCCCTCGGTTCTAGAATTACAGACGTTTTGATCGCTGTGTTTCAGACCACTTAGGATACAATATTCAAGTAACAAGGTATTTCAATGTATAAGCAGGAAGAGGATAAATGAGGGTGGGGGAGAACAGATATTGCCTAGCATGTTACACAGCTATATTTAAAAATTAAATACAATAAATGTAAAATTCAGATGCATATACAATACATTTGTTAAGATTTCTAAAACTAAAAAGTTTTTTTTTTAAGTACCACTTTTTGCCTAAGTGATACCATTGTTATGCACAATAACTTATACTTAGGAGGAAATAAAAAATTCCCCATCTTCCACAAAATATATAATTATGACATTCACATTGATAAGTTTGAAACAATTTAAGCAAATATTACATATTCTGTGGTAGTCCTTGTGGACCCTTCTAAATCAGAATGCAGAGCCTCAATTAATTTAATGCTTGAACAATAAAACGGAGGCATTTCCACAGAGAAGACTTGATTATTTAAAAACAAGCAAAAGGATATTTCATTATGTAACAGTGGCAGGTGTGGCTGAACTAACTGCAAGAGAGTCACTGCTGCTCTATTTCATACGTGACTACAGTTTTTAAAGTTACCAGTGGGGGAAGTGAGGGCATATACAAGGTTTGCTTTCCTCATGAGGAGATTCATGTTGACCTTCCACAGGGGATTGAGCCAAAACCTAGTTTTCTTCTGAATTCAGGTGTGGTTGGTTTGCAGTGAGTGTGCAATATTATTGCACCTGAACTCAGACCCAAACCACAGAGATAGCAGCCTCATCGCTAGACTGTACCCACCTGAGACAGCAGGTAGGGTAACAAACATTAAAACCGTCCCTTCCCATATTAATCCATCCCCTTTCAGATCTAGCACATTTTTCTGTAACGTTATGCATGTTTCTTAGGTTTCAACTAATCAACCTCCCATCCACAGTCTGAAGTAGCACAGTCCAGCAGAGGTACATAATCCAAGGAAATTGGGAGTCACATCTGTCCATTCTAAGCCAGTGTTTTGAGGCAGAGTCAATCCCAATCAACCTCTATTTCTTGCTAATTCAGTATTTTAAAAGAACATTTTAAAAACGGGTAAAATTGCACGCTGTAAAGCATTGCAGCTGGGCAAAAAAAAAAAAAAAAAAAAGGAACTGGTTATTTTTTTGAAAAGGCCAAACTGATAAGGTGTCAACCCAAATCTTAACAAAGAATATGGTCAAAATATGCCAAATTTCAATCGCAGCACTTGACAGCAGCAATTCTATAAGCTTTGCTGGTAGGGAACAGCTATGCTTTAAAGCATGCCTAGGTTAGGGATTTTAAAAACAGCTCCTAGAGTTGTAAACTGTACTAGATATCACAGGAACAAGGAAGTGTCACTTAAAAAGTTAACTGTGGTAGAGGTCCATAGTGGTCCTGACGTGCAAATCAGTTGTCCGACCTGCGTATTGGGGCGAAAGACTAGTAGCTGGTTCCCTCCAAAGTTTCTCTCAGGATAGGTGGCACTCATGGCGATGCCGAGAAACCCGCATCCCCTGCCCCACCTGGGATGTGCAACCCTACCAGCCATTTTATCTGGTAAAGCGAATGATTAGAGGTTTTTTAAAAAAAAGTTAACTGTGGAGTGTAGCCAAGGGATTCCATCATTGGCATGCTAGCAGTTTCCTGTTTCTCTCTTCTATATGAGACTACCTGGTGCTATTTTTCCCAAAAGGCTATTGGTTCTCTGCGACTCTTGAGAGTATTCATTCTTGCCCAAAGACACTGAGTGTTTAAGCCTTCCCTGTATCAGATAACAGCCAGAATCAGATGTCTCTCAAAAGGAACTTCCCACATGGCAACAATTAGCCTTGAACAGCTCCAATAAAGAGCTCTTGCAAGGCCATTTATGAACCATGTATCTCAAGCAAAGATGCAGGAATGGTCAAGTGGGGTAGCTGCAGGAAACCCAGTGAGTGCCACTGCTTATCTGGGGAATGGGGGGGCATCACCCTTACGAGCAGTGTCATATTGTCAGTTCTGGCACAACCGAGAAATGACATCATTACGTCATGAGCAACGCTTAATGCTATTTGACAAAAAAATGGGCAAATGACAGTGTCACTGGTGACACAGTTATGTTACTTCTAGGTCACACTGGAAGTGATGTCACTTGTAACATCATGACATCATCTATGATCTCTCCCTCTAAAGAATTAAGTCTCCCACTGATTGCCAGCCTTGGTGACATAGTGACATCACTTCCAGTGTGACCTGGAAGTGACACAGTGACATCACTATCAGTGACCTGGAAGTAATAAAAGTCTTGGGCTGGCAACCCTAGGTGGTGGAGGACCAGTATGGGCTACTGATATATGAGCTTATTAGGAATGCTTACTGACAACTAGCTACCAACAAATTGCCATGTTTTTGTAGTCAAAGTCACCAAAATGGATGACAAACCAAGCTTGGCCTTCTCATTGCTAAGCAGAGTAACAACTTTCTAAATCCACTAAAACAAAAGGGCTTAGAAGGGTGTAACTCTGCTGAGGATGGCACTGTAAATCTCAACTACTGTCATCAACTTGCGAATAAAAAAAATGTCTTCCCAACTCCACTGAAGGTTTCCTATGTAAAAAACACAGAGCATAGGAAATAAGCTATTGTGTTTCAACTCATATGACCACAGTAGAAGAGACTGGCCACATGCAACTATACCACACAATTTACCTCAGGAATGACTAGTCTCTGTCCACCTGCCTCAATGTATTTGTTGTTCGGTGTACTAAACAAAATTAAAACGAATGCTGTAAGCTTTGATCAATTTAATTGGTAGTTTAATCAGCCAAAGTTTTAGTTAATAGGTATGTCCGAGGGAGGGTGGGGGGCTCAGATTTAGTTGCTGAAGACAAATTTTAATTAGAGGGATTGCCAGCTGGGATTGCACAGTCTCATATTTGCAGGAGTTATTGCCACAGGACATGATAAAGAGAACACTGAAGAATGACCCTTTCTAATTGCAAGAAGGTTTTATTTGTTTTGGGGAGGGGCTGTAGCTCAGTGGTGGAAGGTCCCAGGTTCAATTCTTGGCATCTCCAGTTAAAAGAACCAGACAGTATGGGAAAAACTACTGCCTGAGACCCTGAAGAGCTGTTGCCAGTCTGAGTAGACATTACCGACCTTCATGGACCAAGGGTCTGATTCAGGATAAGGCAGCTTCATGTATTCATGTAGTTAACCTTATACTTCCCTTCAATATCTAAAAAAGGCCCCTGGCACTGAGGTTTTGGGTGATAATTAGTTTTATTTCACTTTGATTGCCATGTTAAAAACTAGATCAGTCAAAAATATAAAATATCAGCTTAATTTACATGGTTATTACAAGGTGACCAATGAAAATATTTAAGAACACCACCTTAGATAAAGGGCCCCTGTGGATTTTATTCAAGAGAATGGGGTGGGGGGGAGCGTCCTCCCATGCTGCTGAGGAGAGGCATCTGATGTCACACGGGAGAGTCACTGACTTTTCCCACGGCGTTACCTGCTTCCTAGAAACGGCAATGACTATGTAGCCATGGCAGCCCTTCCCGAGGGAGTAGGCCGCCTGATGTTCCCTCAGTGCCGTGGCGTTTCTGACTCTACAGCAGTCTGGAAGAGCATCAGGAAAAGGTTCTTGATACTGGTGGATTAAAAAACAGGGCTAGAAAACCTATATTAAGATCTTAAAAACCCCATTCAAAATGTGGGCTGCAATGTCACAGTTGATTTTTTTTTTGTCTTAATCCCCTTAATGTTCTGGTCAAAGATTCACCTGTGTTGGCATTCAGGGATTACAATGCAAGTACGCTGAAAACCATAAGGGTGGCGGGGGTGGGTGGGGGTGTTGTGGGCAGATAATGTCAAAGCAGATTACAGGCTATGTGTTCCTTTTTTTTTTTTGCACTAAATAAAAACTCATTACAAGAATCATTCACAACCATAAAAAAAATCACAACCAATGGGTGAATTTTCTAAAAGAAGCAGAAGACAGCCACGAGAAAAGAATTGGACGTGCCGGAAATCAAAACAGGCCCCAGCTCTGAAATCTCATTCCCCAACCATATTCTCCCCTCCCCCTTCAATTTCATTCCACCATATCCCGCCCCCAGCACCTGCACAATGATTTTCTAGACAGAGAGCTCACTTATTTTTTTTTTAAAAAGTCACCTCAGTCAGGAGTAATGATTACATTAGAAAATAAGCAGAAATCACACAAGGCCATGAATACTTGGGAGTAGCCGTTGGAAACACCCACTGTAAGCAGGTGACTACTCGGCAAGGGGAGGCGGGTGAAGGAGGAGGAGAGTTGTCTGAATGAGGCCAGCAAATTCAGCATAGATGGTTTGAGGAGTAGCTGATGCTCTAGGCAGGATACCAACCAAAATGAAGAACCCATCCTGGAAAACGTAGGAGCATAAAATGGAGGCAGTGCGGAGGAGCGAGGAGAAAATTAAGGCAAACGTAGCACAGGACCAAAGGTGTGTGGGGAGGGTCTTTGCCTTTAGTTTAAAATTTGTTCTCTGTCTCTCTCTCTCTCTCGCTTTCTCCTTTTTGGTAATAGCTGCTTGTCCACAGAGATATGATGCAGATGGCCAGCTGAGGTTTTGCTAATACCTGATATCGTGGATAACACAGTAGTCAAAACAAAACAAAAGCAAAAACTGTTCTTGGCTGCCTGAGTTTTCATGATGCAGAGGCGTATCTGACGTCCAAGACAGGAGTAGCCTGGAAGAGAAAAAAAGGAGAATCTATGTATGTGTGGGATTACGATAACAAGTACAGTTTGGTTTCATTGTGACATATTTTCCTGTTCCCAAGCCTCTTTGTCCATCCTCAAGGCAAACTTGCTTTCTAAATACCATTATAACAAGAAGGCTGAAGGCCAACTTTTGGAATCACCAGGTTTAACAATTTCCTATCAAAAAGGTTAAAGGATATCAAAGCAACACTACCTTGCTTAAAAAAAAAAAGACAACTCTTGGCTCCACTCTCAATACCTGACAATTATCACATGCAGTCAACTAATAGATGACAATGTCTTATAAATATTGCTAAGTAGCTAGCCAAAAAAGATCCCAAGCAGAGTCCTCTATCAAGGAGATAAATGTTCGTGTTTGGACAAGTAAATGATGGGGTGGATCCAGCAATCTGCAAAATTCAAGGATCACGTATCTTCCCTGTGTTCTCTTCTCTTCAGCAATCTATTCTGATCCCAGGAAGGTTTATTCCAGGCCTTGCAAGAATCCACGCAGACTAATATTCAAGTTATTATACATATTTAAATATGTATCTTGCTTTTCTCCTGATCAGTGGGGCTCAAAGCAGTTTGGGAAGCTGACATGGGAAAGAGGAGGGGTGCAAGATTACCCTCTCCTCTCTCTTGTATTATCATCTTAATTTTATTTACTGCCAGTCCTCGTTTTGGGCAGGAACTCACAGGAGCGGCGCTCCAGAACCTCTAAATTTTTATTGTGCTCTTTCTTACCCCACACCCCTCATCAATACTTGCTTCTGGGCTCCATTGTTCAAACCCCCTGCGAGAATTTTGCTGAACTCTAAGATTTGACAAACTTTCTAATATTTCCCCCCCCCCCATACACAGGGGGAGGGACGGTGGCTCAGTGGTAGAGCATCTGCTTGGGAAGCAGAAGGTCCCAGGTTCAGTCCCCAGCATCTTCAAAAAAGGGTCCAGGCAAATAGGTGTGAAAAACCTCAGCTTGAGACCCTGCAGAGCCGCTGCCAGTCTGAGAAGACAGTACTGACTTTGATGGACCAAGGGTCTGATTCAGTATTAGGCAGCTTCATATGTTCACACAAAAAATGGGAAAAGAACCAAAACATATAAAGCAGACAGATGGAAACCTTCATCATGCCACTATGGCTACATAGGAGAAAGTAATCTAAAAAGTATGATGGGAGTAAGGTTTTATTATGACAATTATAATTCAAGAAGCATTTTAAGGTAGATGCTGAGCTGATAGAATTTAGACCACCTTCCAGTGATGTCAGGGGTGCATGGCATATGCAAATAAGTTGTGATGAGCTCCGGCACCTTTTTTTCTACAAAATGACCCCTGTTTACTGCATGTGTACCCCGCCTTTCTCCCCAATGGGAACCCAAAGCAGCTTATGCTGTTCTCCACTCCTCTGTTTTATCTTAACAACAACCCTGTGAGGTAGGTTAGGCTGAAAGAGTTAGGACCAGCCCAAGGCACTCACTGAGTTTCCACAGCACAAGTGAGGATTTAAACCTACGTCTCCCAGATCTTAGTCCAACACTCTTAACTATTGCACCACGCTGGCTCAGAGCTGCTGTGGGGAGAATGTGAGAAAGGATCCAGGATTATCAGCTCTTTCCACTCATGGATCACTTGATTCAACCTGTAGTCATACAAGGGAGAGAGGGCTGGCCTACCTCATCTTCCTCTTCAGACACTTTAATGGTGTTATCCGGCAATTTTACAGGTTTCTGATTGTTCGTCCCGTTCATCTCCTCTTTCCCGTGCTCCGCTTCCCACTCCTGCAGGACTTCGTCTATGTTGAACCGTCGCCGATAGTTTACAAAAAAGTTTTTCACTTGTACCACGGACTTGTTCCCAATCACGTCAGAGATTGCCTGAACATCACGGCCATATTTCCTGATTGCTAGAAAAGGGAAGGTGGGTGGAGAAAGGTGGTGAGGCAGGCCACCACAGAAATGGACGTTTCAAAGATAAAACTGCACAGAGAATGACACCAAACCAGGGTTCACTTTGCTGGGACTCTGTATCTTATCAGAATGAAAGGAGGTGGGAGGGCATGGATCAATATAAAATTAAGAATGGGGTAAGTTTGCCCCAGTGAATCTACAATGGTATAAATGGAACATGCCAACTTCATCACAATCGTCAAACCACAGTATGTAACTCAAAGTTTCTTGTTTTATGGTCCATGGTCTAATATGCAAAGGAGTTCCGGCTACAAAAAAAGCCTTGGATCTAAGCCAGGGGTGGCCAAAATGTGGCTCAGGAGCCACACTCTTTCACACATATTTTGTGGCTCTCGAATCCCCCAGCACCCTGTTGGCCAGCTTGGAGAAGGCATTTCACTCCTTAAATCATTTCTCCAAGCCAAGCCAGTCAATGGCTTGACCATATAGTGTTTCCAAGGCAGAGTTTCTTAGCCAGTTTGGTGTAGTGGTTAAGTGTGCAGACTCTTATCTGGGAGAACTGGGTTTGATTCCCCACTCCTCCACTTGCAGCTGCTGGAATGGCCTTGGGTCAGCCATAGCTCTGGCAGAGGTTGTCCTTGAAAGGGCAGCTGCTGTGAGAGCCCTCTCATCCCCATCCACCTCACAGCGTGTCTGTTGTGGGGGGAGAAGATATAGGAGATTGTAAGCCGTTCTGAGTCTCTGATTCAGAGAGAAGGGTGGGGTATACACCCCGATGTAGCCAATCCTCTGGGAGCTTACAGGAGGCCCATGGTCAATTTTATGGGCATTTTTAGGGTTCTTACTTAATGGTTGCTTTTATTGTTTTTATATGCCCCCCAACTTACTGCCAAGGCCCTTGACTTCCCATCTAGCCCAAGCCCCCCAGTTCAATGTGGTCATGCTCTCTCTTCACTAGCAAACCAGTAATGTAAGCCCCACAGTGCCCTTCAATCCATGCCACTCTCTCCATCACTGTCTTCAATGGGGTTTCTTATCCCCTTGAATCTGCGAGACTGAAGTCCAGGAAACGGGGCAGAGACCCCAATGGGAGGTTCTTCTTCTGCATCAGAACTGCAGCCCAAAGCTTTCAGAGCTGATCTAACAATGCCCGGATGAACTTGCCATGCCCACATCTTAAAGTTAAGTGGTAGAGAGAAAACAAGCAACACTGCAAACAGGTGTCTCTCCCCCCACTCAGTTGTTGCATTTCTTTGACCAAGTCTGGCCACCCCCAGGTGTTCAGATGAATAGATATATGCACTGAGCACATTAGTGCATTCTTTTCCAGGTAATTTAATCAAGTGCCCCCTTAAACATTTAAATGCTCTCTGAACAAAACAAAAGGACAGGTTTCTTACCTGTAACTGATGATCTTCGAGTGGTCATCTGTGCAGTCACGCATATGGGTTATCTGCCAGGATCGAGCCCAACCTTGGAGAATTCAAAGCAATCCTTAAGTGTTAGTTTAGCGCGCCTTCCTCTCGTCCCGGGGAGGAGGCATCGTCTGCGCATGCCTAGACGAGGGGGAGGCGCCTAACCCACTCAGTTTCTTTCCGCAGCTGTATAGGTGGAGTAATTCTACTGATAGTGAGCATCCAGCAGCGGGGAAGGAAGGGTGGGCATGTGTGACTGCACAGATGACCACTCGAAGATCATCAGTTACAGGTAAGAAACCTGTCCATCTTCTTCGTGGTCTCTGTGCAGTCCCACATATGGGTGACTGGCAAGCTATTTCGTCAGGAGGCGGGTGCTGGATCTGTAACTAGAAAGCACGGTTAGTTCTTCCTAAGAAGAATAAAGTTGTACTCACAGTGTGGACAGCAGGGGGCGTCAGTCAAAGATTGATCGCAGCACAGCTTGTCCGAAGGACGTGTCATGCTGGGCACGGACGTCTAAAGCATAGTGCGAGGCGAATGTGGATGGAGACGACCAAACCGCAGCGGCGCTGATGTCCTCCATTGGAACGCCCTTGCAGAAAGCTGTTGAGGTTGCAACAGCTCTAGTAGAGTGAGCTCCTAAGTGTTCTGGTATGGGCTGTTCTGCCAGTTCATAGCATAATGCAATGGCAGCCACAATCCACTTTGAGAATTTCTGTGTTGAGATTTTTGTACCTTGATTGTGGATTGCGTATGCTATAGTCTTGTGTCCTTTCGGAATTGTTGTGTTCTTTCGATATAAAAGGCAAGAGCCCTGCATACGTCTAAGTTATGCAGGGTTTGTTGTCCTGCATCCGCAGGGTGCTGGAAAAAGGCAGGTAGAGTAGAAGGTTTTCCTAGATGAAATGCTGAGACCACCTTCGGTAGGAATGCGGGGTCAGGGCGTAATACTACTCTGTTGTGGTGGAAAACCATGTATGGCGGGTCCGCTCTGAAGGCGCAGATATCGCTAGCTCTCCTGCCAGTGGTAAGTGCCACCAGCAAGGCTGTTTTCCATGTCAGGAGATGTAGAGGAATGGATGCCATAGGTTCAAAGGGTGGCTTCATTAACTGACTCAGCACGAGTGAGAGACTCCAGGTAGGGTGGATTTTCCAGATTGGAGGGTGGAGGTGAAGGATTCCTTTCAAGAAGGCTTCAGTGGCGTAGTGGGAGATCACAGTGGAGCCCTCAATAAGGGGGTGGAACGCAGAGATAGCCACTAAGTGGACCTTTAGAGAGGAGTACGAGAGTCCAGCATTAGAAAGGGCTAGGATGTACGTTAGGATTTGGGTGATACTGGAGGAATCAGGTTTAAATTTATGCTGAAGTGCGTATTCTGAAAAGCGTTTCCATTTAAAAGAATACGATTTCCTAGTGGCAGGTTTCCTTGAATTGAGTAGGACATGTCGGACCTCTGGTGGGAAACTCAGAAACTGATTCTCCATGCTGTCAGTTGCAGGAGCGTCGGGTTGTGGTGTAGGACCTTGCCTTCCTGCTGGGAGATTAAGTCCTGAACTTGAGGGAACTGGAGGAATGTGTTGTTCGATAGGAGGAGAAGAATAGTGAACCAAGGTTGGCGCGGCCACCAAGGTGCAACCAGGATGCAATTGGTGTGGTCTGTCTTTATCTTCTGTAATATCCTCGTGATGAGTGGTATTGGAGGGAATAGGTAGTGCAGTGGCCCGGTCCATGTCTGGAGGAAGGCATCCCCTGCCGACAGTGGAGACGAAGGGCCTCGCATGTAGAAGCGGGGGCATTGTGCATTGTCTGGGAATGCAAATACATCTATTTCCGGAGTACCAAAGGTCTGGAACAGAGGCTGAAGATAACGACTGTTGATGGTCCATTCGTGGTCGTTGACTGAGTGGCAACTCAGTGCGTCTGCTTGGACGTTCTGGACCCCTGGTAGATGTACTGCTGTTAGGAAGATACCCTGGGTGATGCTCCAGTGCCAAAGGGCTAGAGCTCGTTTGCATAGTCGAGTAGAGGCAGTACCTCCCTGTTGATTGATGTAGAAGACAGTGGCCACATTGTCTGAGGTGATCTGAACGTGGCGGTTGTGAAGGGATGGAAGGAAGGATCTTAGGGCTCTGTGGACCGCCAGGAGCTCCAGGCAATTGATATGGAGGGATCTTTCGTAGTCGGTCCACTGACCTTGCACTGTGAGTGTTCCCAAGTGGGCTCCCCATCCCCACTTGGAAGCGTCGGTGGTAACAATCACAGAAGGAGGAGTCTGTGTAAATGGCATTCCTGCCAGGAGATGACGTTCCACCGTCCACCATTGCAACGATGGGATGATGTGGGACGGAACAGTTAGCACGGTACATTGGTGCTGTCGTTGAGGGTGAAATGTTCGGACAAACCACAGCTGGAGGAGACGCATGTGAAGTTTGGCAAAGCAGAGGACGGAGGTGGTGGCCGCCATGAGGCCTAGCATCCTTTGAAAAATGAGGGCTGTTTGGGAGCGATGTATTATTATTCTGTTGGCCAAGGACTTGATATGTTGCACTCTGTCTGTTGGCAAGTAGGCCTTGCAGGAGATAGTTGACGGGTGCACTCCTATAAATTGTATGGACAGAGTAGGAGTCAGATTGGATTTTGTCTCGTTGACCTGAAGGCCTAGGGTAGCCAGGAGGGAGAGGGTAGCCGAAACGTCCATTTGGAGCTGTTCCTTGGATTGGGCGACGACCAGCCAGTCGTCTGTGTACGGGTAGATGGATATCCGTTGTTGTCTCAAAATTGCTACCACCACAGCCATGCATTTTGTGAATACTCTTGGTGCTGTTGAGAGACCAAAGGGAAGAGCGCGGAACTGATAGTGTTGATCTCCTATAGCGAATCTGAGGAACCTTCTGTGATGGTGGTTGATGGTAAGGTGGAAGTAGGCGTCCTGTTGGTCTATTGATGCCATCCAAGCCTGGTCTGGAATCAGTGGTAAGATAGACTGAAGAGTGACCATGCGGAATTTTTTGTGGCAGATGTGGAGACTGAGCTTTCGTAGATCCAGTATGGATCTACTAAATGTGTATTTATTTTACTCCCGTCTCTCTTTGGCACCAGGAAGTAGCGGGAGTAAAAGCCCGTGTAATGGTACTGTGGTGGAACTTGTTCTACAGCTCCCTTGTCCAGCAAGGTCGCAATTTCCAAAAGCAGAGGTGGGGATGGAGGGGTAGCTATGAACCTGTGGTGTTTTGGGATTGAATTGAACTCTATGGTGTACCCCCTTTGGATGATCACCAGGACCCATGAGTCTGATGTTATGGACTCCCACATGTGGTAAAATGGCTGTAGTCTGATGTCTGGGTAATGTTGAGGCTGTCCAAGAGGAGTAGGGGAGTCAAAGAGACTGTTTAGTGGTCGGTGTTGCTTTCTTTGATGTTTGAGGGCGTGCTCTCTGCTGGAAGGGTTGTTTTGCCTGGGGGGGCTTGCGCCTCCATGGTTCAGCCTGACGTGGGGATCGAGAGCGTTTGTAGTAATTTGGCTTCCAAGTTCTCTGTCTCTTGGATTGGGATTGTGGTTGCGTGACCCCCAATCTCTTAGCCCTCTTTCTGCTGTCATCTACATTGGTCAGAATATCGTCTGTCGTGGCATTGAATAGGCCTTGCCCGTCAAAAGGTAAGTCCTCTATTTTGAACTTAATGTCTGGCTGCAATGATGAAGACCTGAGCCATGCGTGCCTACGTAGGGCAATTGCTGATGCCAGAGTTCTGGAAGAGCACTGGGCTGCGTGGCGTGCCGTATTGATTTGCTGCTTGCTGACCCTCGCGAGCTCCTGTAGGGCATGTGAGGCTTGTCTTTGTGCTGCCTCTGGCAGAGAGGTAATCAGGGTATTGAGCTGTGTCGTCAGGTTAAAGGCGTAAGCTGAGAAGTATGCCATATAGTTGTGGATTTTAGTAGTGGCGGTGGTGAGGGAGTAGATTTTTCTCCCAATTGTGTCGAGTTTTTTGCCCTCTCTTTCAGGAGGAACGGGGTGTCTTGTCTGCTTAGATTTGGATGATGAGTGAACTATCATCGAGTTCGGTGCAGGGTGGTTGAAGAGGAATTTAGATTCGGAGGCATGAACCGTATAAAGTGATTCAACCCGTTCTGACGTTGGTGGTACAGAGGCTGGTTTGTCCCAGGCCTCTTTTAAGGTTTCCAGGTGAACTGGAAGCATTGGAAAGGAAAAACCTGCAGGGAGGTCCGCGTGCACCAGGTCATAGACTACATCTGAGACTCTAGGTACGTCAGTGGTCAGCTTTACATTGAGGGAATTCGCCATGTTGTATAGTAAATCCAGGTAAGATTTGGGTCCCTCTGATGGAGAGAGGTCAGATGGTTTGGCAATATCCGATGCTGGTGAGTGCAGATCTGAGGTTGAGGAATGGGATGATTCAGATTGTTCTGCTTCAGATTCTTCCTGGGTGTCTACATCCGGAGGTTTGATGGTTTGTTCTGGTAGCGAAGGCTGTATCCGTGGTTTGGTTGAGCCGATGGAGGTTGATCTAGCTTGTGACGACGGTTTCGGCTCCAAGTTGTAATGAGCAGAAGCTTCACGGTACCGGGGACGGTCCTTGTGGTATGAATGCTCTCGGCGCGGAGGAGTCTCATGATACCGCGGACGGTCTTCTTCGCATGTTCGGTCTCGATAGTAGGGCATCTCATGGTATCGAGAGTCTTCATGGGCGCGATGTCGATAAGAACCCGTAGATGGTGATCTATGGTATCTTCGGTACCCTCGAGGAGATGGTGACCTGGACCTCGATGGAGTGTAGTAATAGTAGCGGTCTCTGTGGCCACTTCTAGACCTCTTAGCTCGGATACGCATAGGGAGCTCTCTTGGAGTCGACAGTTCTCTTGCGAGGGAAGGTGCAGTTATTGTCTGTGGAGGTATTGAGACCTCCCGAAAGGAGTGTGCGTCTAGAATGTTGAGGCGCTGGCTCTTTGTTGAACCCGGGGACTCGGTGCTCAGTATCTGCTCTGGTAGGGATTCGTGGACCGAAGGTGACCGAGAGTTGATACGAACGATTTTAAGTGGTGTGATAGCGGGCATCGAGGTCGATTTCGAAGCCGGGGTTGTCGGAACCAAAGCTGCGGAGCTGGTAGCCGGGTGCGGCGAGGAAGTCGAATCTGGAGGCCTATGGCTTGTCTTGGGTTTTTTAGGAGACTTCGGACCCGAAGGGTCTCTCGAGGTCAATTCCGTGTGATGCCGCTTTTTGGAATCGTTGGATTTTTTTGGGTGTTTCCCGGACTTAGGCTTGCTGGGAACCAAAGCCACGGAAGCTGCCGGTTGGGCCATTCCCTTTTGAGCTAGGGACGATGGCAAAGTCTGAGAACTCGAGGTGTGGGACATAGCCGGGCGCAGTGACGACTCTAGCAAATGGCTTTTGAGTCTTGCCGTGAGGTTTTTTCTAGCTTGTTTGCCGAATTGGCTGCAATGCACGCAGGAATCAATGCGGTGTGCCTCACCGAGGCAGAAAAGGCATAGAGAGTGGCCATCGGTCAACGGGATTTTCGCAGCACAGCGGACGCACCTTTTAAAAGTGATTTTGTCCTTCCCTTCCATCCACCCGGAGGAGGGGTGGAACGGGAGAAAGTCTAAAGAGATAGGAAAGAGATTGATTTTTTTTAATGATACCAGTGAAGAATGAAGAGAAGAAGAGGAACGGTGAGGAGATGAGGAGTCCGAAGGATTGCAATGAAAGCGGGAGATCAGCGAGGTAGGTGTTTTCCGGACGGCGGTAAAGAAGAAACTGAGTGGGTTAGGCGCCTCCCCCTCGTCTAGGCATGCGCAGACGATGCCTCCTCCCTGGGACAAGAGGAAGGCGCGCTAAACTAACGCTTAAAGATTGCTTTGAATTCTCCGAGGTTGGGCTCGATCCTGGCGGATAACCCATATGTGGGACTGCACAGAGACCACAAAGAAGATCAAAAGGCTATGACCCTGGCTAGCTGTGCTCCTGCATAAAGAAAAATTCTTCATGATCTTTTTGGTCTGGTTCACCTACATTGCAGGCCATATCTGTGATGTAGTAAAACCATATCAGTGTCGAGAGAGGAGCCATTTCACCATGGGACATCCTCCACCTGAGCAATGCAGCATGTGTAGGGGATCTAGACAACTTTCTCATTAGTCAAGAGGGAATTTTTCTATCATGAAGCCACAAAGGGTCACCCCTTCCTTGCCCCAAGTAGGAATCAAGTTATAACGGCATACCTTGCACAGCAAGAAGCTGCTCATCTGTGGTCCAGCGTGCGTTGAACTTCTGTGTAACCTAAGTGTCACCAAAAAATAAAAGAAATCGTCTCCTTAGGGCAACAGGCCTGCTTTCAAATCCCAGCCTGGCAACTGCATACAAATGAACAAATTGCTTAAGCCATAAGAGGCAGAACAACGATTTGTTAAACAAAGACTGCATTAATCGGTCTCGGCAAAAAGAACAGTTAAATGGCAGAATCAATTAATCATAAAAGTCTGGTGCTGACTGGCTGGAGGAAAAGAAAGAGAAGAGAAGGGGTGGCCAGTCAATCTAAGAGAGTCACTTTGGTGTAGTGGTTATATGTGCAGACTTATCTGGGAGAACTGGGTTTGATTTCCTACTCCGCCACTTACAGCTGCTGGAATGGCCTTGGGTTAACCATAGCTGTCTTAGGAGTTGTCCCTGAAAGCGCAACTGCTGTGAGGGCCCTCTCAGTCCCACCCACCTCACAGGGGGGGAGAAGATATAGGAGATTGTAAGCCACTCTGAGTCTCTGATTCAGAGAGAAGGGTGGGGTATAAATTTGCAGTCTTCTTCTTCTTCTAAGCTGAGAGTCAGATGGTCAGGATCACCCCGGTTTATCAGCCAAGGCCAAGCAACCTCCAGTTGGCTTATGATGACAATTAGTTGTAGCCCAGGAATCCCTTCTGCTAAAAGAGGTGACTTCCTCTGATGATAGGAGAGCATGCATCAGTCAAGGTCTCTTTGAGCCATGACAAAAAGGTACCAACATTAATGGAATAAAGTCACCCAATTCATCAGTATCAGAACCACGCTCAAGCACAAATGAATCTGCCTTACACAGTACATTAGTACAGGCAGGGCTTTTTTTGTAGCAGGAACTCCTTTGCATGTTAGGCCACACACCTCTGATGTAGTCAATCCTCCTGGAGCTTATAGTAGGCCCTGTAAGCTCTTGGAGGATTGACTACATCAGGGGTGCGTGCCCTAATGTGCAAAGGACTTCCTGCTACAAAAAAAGCCCTGGGGGTCCCCAGGATGCTGCCTGTGGGTGCCATGGTGCCCACCAACACCCCTTCTCATGCCCACCAAGTGTTTTTAGAAAGAGGGAGAGGCCAGATTGGGTTTTTGCCCAGCAAGTCTTCTACCTGAGCACTGGATATTTGATTGGCCCTATGGATTTTTAAATGCATTGCTATGGCAGCAGTGGCCACCACAGTACAAGGATATTCACTGTGCGACTGAAGGTAAGCCGTGGCAGCCATTTTGTGACTGGCTCTGCCTCCCCAGCAGTCATTTTGTGGCTGTGCCCACCACAATGACAGAATTCAAAAGTTGCCCCCACAGGTTCAAAAAAGGTTCGGGAGCCTTGAATCAGTCCATCAAGGTTAGTATTGTCTACTCAGATTGGCAGCGGCCCTTCCAGGGTCTCAGGCCCAGGACTTTAGCACCACCTACTGTTTGATCCTTTTAACTGGAGATGTCAGGGATTGAACCTGGCAACCTGCATGCAAAGTACAGGCTCCTCCACTGAGCCACAACAGTTTCCCACTGATATTTGGCATTCAATGTTTATACTAAATGCGTATTTATTTATGTATTTATTTTTTAGATAGATTAGTTAGATGATAGAATAGATAGAGTAGATATAGATTAGATGAGATATATTAGATGTTATAGACAGATAAGAAAGACAGATTAGATAGATGATTGATTGATAGATAGATGATAGACAGACAGACAGATAGATAGATAGATAGATAGATAGATAGATAGATAGATAGATAGATAGATAGATAGATAGATAGATAGATAGATAGATAGATAGATAGATAGATAGATAGATAGATAGATAGAGAGAGGTAGGTAGGCAGGCAGGCAGGTACAGGGCTTTTTTTCTAGCAGCAGCTCCTCTGCATATTAGGCCACGCCCCCTAGCCAATCCTCCAAGATCTTAGAGGGCTCTTAGTGCAGGGCCTACTAGAAGCTCCAGGAGAATTGGCTACATCAGGGGTGTGTGACCTAATATGCAGAGGAGTTCCTGCTAGAAAAAGAGCCCTGGATGATGATAGACAGACAGATAGACAGATAGATTAAAAAGCACTCTCAAATGCTGAAATTGCTTTACATCCATTCTCTGTGTAATTCCTGAACTGGAAAATGAAGGAAGAGAATCTGTTCAAGATCAAGCCACCAATTCTGAAAGAACACACCAAGTACTTCAATGGGCCAGGCTGAGTGAATCGCATGTCATAAGACATCCTATTCTTCTCCTTCTATGCATGGACCCTACAAGGGTGGCCAGTACAGGAGCACTGATTATGTGGGTGCAAGGCTTACTCTACCATGATTATGTTCCAAGCAGCCAATATCTCTCACAGAAGGAGTTTCACATGCTCTTAGGGGCACAGTTATTGATCTCGGTGAAACCCGGGACTGCTAGCTGGTAAGTAAAAACTCTCTAAACTTCCCACAGCCCTTACACCTTTACAGAAGATAAAAGCACAGCGTTTCACTTGCACGTAAACTTACCTCTGGCAGCCTATATTCTTCAATTCCCCCTTCAAGTTTCTCTTTCAGAGCACTGTTTGTTTGCTTGATATTTTGAATCTGAAAAGAAAGGTTTGTCTATCAACATGGATAAAAGCAACTTTTTAAAAAAATAAACACCTTTTTTTCACAAAATCTCCCACAAGCTCTGATCGGCAATTTTCCGTAGAACGCTCTCCTTCCTGGGGGGCATGGGGGAGGGCGGGAAGTCAGAAGCAAACCTGGAACTTAAATTTTTGTCACTGCTGTTCCCTACAGAGCTGAAACACACCTAGAGAACTATGGGAACTTAAGAAACTGAAGAGATATACCTGTTCAAGTTCTAAGAGGATAGTTAAAGACTGAGGTGTGCCTCAGGATGATTTCAGACATAGCTGAAAGGGCATAAGGCCCTGGAGGGAGTAATGGGGGAAGTACATTCACGTCTTTGGCCTTTACCCCAACTATTTAAATATAGACATGTAAAATACTACTGAGTGCCTGACCTCACCCCTTCAAGTCCCTTACACAAGGACTTGCACCTGAATGATTTATGACAGAACTGTCTTTTCTACAGTTCTTCCTGTTTCTCCTCACCCTCATGATCTTTGCTGGAAAAAAAATCTCTTTTAAAAATGATTGTCTGCACTATAATGCTCTGACTCATGAAAACTCATCCTGGAATAAACTTGGCTAGTCTTTATTTCCCTTTTGTTTACTTTGTGATATATATATATATATATATTCATATTTTCTAATTGGTTTTTAAGTTTAAAACATAGTGTGTGTGTGTATAAACACTCCATGTTTTAAACTTAAAACCAATTAGAAAATACGAATCATGAAGCAACTTCCTGGAGGAAGAACTCTCTGAGGAAAGGCTGAGGGCCTTGGGAATGTTCAGTCTGGAGAAGAGGAGACTGAGGAGAGACATGATTGCTCTCTTTAAATATCTGAAAGGCTGTCATTTAGAGGAGGGCAAGGAGCTGTTGCATTTGGCAGCCGAGGATAGGACCCAAAGCAATAGGCTCAAATTACAAACAGAAAAGTACCAGCTGGATATTAGAGAAAAAATGTTTACGGTCAGAGTAGTTCAGAGGTGGAACCAGCTGCCTAGGAAGGTAGTGAGCTCCCCTTCATTGGCAGTCTTCAAAACGCGGCTGAATGATTATTTGTTTGAGATGCTTTAGGCTGATCCTGCATGGAGAAGGGGTTGGACTAGAATGGTCTGTATGGCCCCTTCCAGCTCTATGATTCTATAATTTGTAGCCTGGCAGTTTACAGGCACAGCAGGAAACCACAGGTGACAATCTGCAATATTCACTGCATTCAATGACATCATGATTCGGGGCTTTTAGTTCAAAAGACATTACAGCACAGTTAGGGACTATGGGGGTTGCCTGAACACAAGTGTCAATTTCTAATTTTGGGCTCAGGAAGAACCGAAAGCAGCAAACTATTTGCTACGCAGTGACATAAATGGAGAATTCCAGTAGTTTCTCAGTCTCTGTTGAGGTTCTGCAGTAGTGGAAAGGTTTTTATGTGTTTTTACGTTGTTTCTGCTATGTATTTTAATGATATGAATTTTCATTGGTTTGTTCACCATTATGTCTTTTTTTCTGATTTCTTTGAGTTGCCTCAGGCAGTTTTCTGAAAAGATGGCATATGCGTTTTCTACATAATTAAAGAACAGAGTTGGCATCTGCAATTTTTTAAAATGTTTGTTCTTCCTTTCCGTTCACTCATGAGGCATTCATAATCCACAACAGAATCCTTCATTATCAGAGAGATTAAGAAGCAGGATCTGAGCCAAATCTATTATTTGCTAGACATAGCTGAAACAGACTCAAAATCCAATATAAAAATATCATGAAATGAAGAAACAATACTGATTACGTTTCCAGAAATGATGGTAGAAGCGGCAACAGCTCTGGCACCAATTTAGATTGAAGCTGCCTTATATTGAACCAGACCACTGGTTCATCAAGCAAGTAGAAAAGAGTAAGAGTCCAAGAAGCACCTTAATGACTAACAAAATTTGTAGTAGGGTATGAGCTTTTGTGAGTCACTGCTCACTTCTTCAGATACTTCTTCTGGTCCATCAAGGTCATTATTGTCTACTCAAGACTGGCAGCGGCTCTTCAGAGATTCAGGCTGAGGTTCTTCACATCACCTCCAAGTTTGGTGTAGAGCCAGTTGGTAGTGGTTAAGTACACGGACTCTTATCTAGGAGAACTGGATTTGATCTACATGCAGCTGCTAGAATGGCCTTGGGTCAGTCATAGCTCTCGTAGGAGTTGTCCTTGAAAGGGCAGCTTCTGTGAGAGCTCTCTCAGCCCCACCCACCTCACAGGATGTCTGTTGTGGGGGGGCGGAGAGAAGGTAAAAGGAGATTGTGACAGCTCTGAGATTCAGAGTATAGGGCGGGATATAAATCCAATATCATCTTCATCTTCCTGAAGACAACTGCAGATTTATACCCTGCCCTTCTCTCTGAATCAGACTCAGAGTGGCTTACAATCTCCTATATCTTCTTCCCCTATAACAGACACCCTGTGAGGTGGGTGGGGCTGAGAGGGCTCTCACAGCAGCTGCCCTTTAAAGGACAACTCCTACAAGAGTTATGGTTGACCCAAGGTCCATTCCAGCAGTGCAAGTGGAGGAGTGGGGAATTAAACCCGGTTCTCCCAAATAAGAGTCCACACACTTAACCACGACACCAAACTGGCTGATTTACCTGATCTTTTTAGCTGGAGGTGTTGGGCACTGAAGCGAAAGCCTTCTGCATGCCAAGAAGATGCTCCTCCACTGTGGTAGAGCATCTGCTTAGCATGCAGAAGGTCCCAGGTTCAGCCCCTAGCATCTTTTCTTAAAAGCGTCAGCTGGAAGGTTGATGTGAAAGACCCAGGAAAGCCTCTACCAGTCAGTGGAGACAAGATTGATGTTGATGGGTCAATGGGTTGATTCAATATAAGACATCTGTTCATGCACATGAGCCACAGCCCCACATACTTATTTGGTACATTTGTTATCACCAGGGCTTTTTTTGTAGCAGGAACTCCTTTGCCTATTAGGCCACACACCCCTGATATAGCCAATCCTCCAAGAGCTTACAGGGCTCTTCTGACAGGGCCTACTGTAAGCTCTTGGAGGATTGGCTACATCAGGGGGGTGTAGCCTAATATGCAAAGGAGTTCCTGCTACAAAAAAAGGCCCTGGTTATCGCACCCTTCCTCTAAAGAGTTTAGGATTGTAAACATAATTCTTCCAATCTATCTTTACACCCACGCTCTGAAGTAAATTAGGCTGTGAATGAGTGACTGGCTCAAGGTCACACAATGAGCTTCGCCACAAAGCAGCAATTTGAACTTGGGTCTCCTGGGATGCCACTAATCACTACTCTATGCTGGTATTTATCCTAAAATTGTATCATTAGCAGTTTAAGCTGTGCAGCATGAATAGTTTATTCAGATCTAGAAACTGGCTCCAAAGAAAAAGAAGCAACACTGTCAAGAACTTATATGAAAAGTATGCCATCAACTCATGGTGCCCAATGAAGCTCCAGCCTCATGGGGTTTTCAAAGCAAGAGATGAGCAGAGGTGGTTTGCCATTGCCTTTCTCTACATAGCAACCTTGGACCTCCTTGGCCCATCTAAGATACTAACTGGCCCATCCAGATACTAACTAGGGCCAACCTTGCTTAGCTTGTGAGATCCAGCTAGCTTGGGCTATTGAGGCTGCTTCAAGAAGAGGCATACCCCTCCCATTGAAAGAGCAAGAATCTGATTTGTTTAAAATAAAAGGATGCATGGAAAATCACCAACATGACCAGATAGTGGGGAAGAAGCACATCCTTCTTCATATCACCAACGGAGAAGGAAAAAACCTGGTAACTAGCCACACTTAGTTCAGAAGACATTACAGGACAGTTGAGGACTATAGGGGGTTGCCTGAACACAAGTATTAACTTCTAGTTTTGAGCTCAGGAAGAACTGAAAGCAGCAAACTGAGAGATTATGTCTCCCTTGGCAACAATTCACAACCGGCACAAACATTTCTAAATCCAGAAAGTCAATTTGGCTGCGAAAGTCAGTCCTGCATTTGGAGAATCCTCTTCAGGTTAAACACGTGAACCTCGTTTGCTGCACAAGAGCAGTATGGCTGACACCATGTCATACCCTCTGGCCTCAAACACGTGGAAATTTGCTACTCAAGTCTGGGGTGAGGTGGGGACACTGGACTAATACAAATGCAAAATAATTGTTTGCTATAAACATCCTGAGCAATACTCCCTTCTAAGCTGTGGAGTCTTGTGAGCAAAAATTCTACTTTGTGAGCTACTGGCATTAAAGTGGTGAGCTACTGCATAAATTAGTTTTGCTCTGCAGCCCTATCTACTGACAGGGCTTTTTTTGTAGCAGGAGCTCCTTTGCATATTAGGCCACCCCCCCCCCGAGGTAGCCAATCCTCCAAGAGCTTACAAAGCTCTTAGTACAAGGTCTACTGTAAGCTCCAGGAGGATTGGCTACATCAGAGGAGTGTGGCCTAATATGCAAAGGCGTTCCTGCTACAAAAAAAACTGTTTCCTGAGCTAAGACAAAAAGCTGAGCTAAGCTGTCAACCACAAACGGTTTCCTGAGCTAAGACAAAAATGCGTGAGTTGGAGGCTTAAATAAACTGTGGGCTATCTCACACTAACTCAGCTTAAAGGGAACACTAGTCCAGAGAGAAAGAGAAAAGGGGAGGAGGGAGGTGAATTCAGTCCAAAGAACATAGCTTATAGGCTCTAATTTACGGAAGTCCACAGTAGTATCTTGGGAAAGAGACAGGAATCTGGCAAGCCCTGCTCTGTTCCCTTCTGCACTGTAAATAGAAAACCAAGCTGAAAAATAATTCCATTCCAGCACATGCTGCTCAGCAGACAGCTTCTTAATCAAGTCTCATCCTGATGCAAAGCATCTTGTCCAAGCTATAAATCCCCTAGGGAGCCAGAAAATTGAGACCGACGGCAGTTCCTCTCTTTTTTTTTTTTTTTTTTAAAAAGTGTATTGGATGATTAAAAATAAGCTTCATTTTGTTACAGGGAAATCCTCCTACCTGTCGCTTGATGGAGACCAATTCCATATCCAGTTGTCTCAACAGGGTGGTGGCGGCTGTCGCGTTGGCGGAAACGGCCTCCACATCCTCTTGAGAAAGGAACATGCCTTTGGGAGGTTTCCTCTTGGCTCTGTTCTTTGCAGCCTGGGAACTGTGCTTTTCCTTCTTCACCTGAGGGATGGTTTCAGCTGGAGGGGCCTGCAAGGTAGAAGTCTACTGTACATTAGCCTGGGTGCTGCATTTTATCTAATCTAATTTTTCTATTTATATGCCGTCCCTATCCTGTGAGCGAGCTCAGGGCGGCTTTCAACAATAAAAACAACATTAAAATTAAAACCACATATCAAGAATTAAAACATCACAAGACAGGTTATTTTCAGATCAGAGGCAGCAGTAGTTCGAACCTTGGCAACAAACCACGTAAGAGCATGTAGGCTGGTAGCTGTCAACCACAGAGGTAATTAGCAGTCAAATAAAGTACCTGTTAAGATTCCATGGGCAAGTTCCTCACTCCACTCAGCTCTTGCTTTTATGGATTGCAGAGAACTTCCTACCATTAATCGGTTGCATTGATCACTGGGGGGGATGGTTCTTGATATACTAAAATGGTGCCCTCCCCCCCTCCAATGAACTGAGCAATACATTATTTAAAATATGTTTTAAATAATTTGTTTTTTTTTAAATCCGGTTATATTTGAGGCCAGTAGCACCTTAGAGACCAGTGCAAGTTTCAGAGTATAAACTTTCCAGAGTCAAAGGTCCATTTGTTGATAATAAAAACTGTAGCGGAATCATTCATTCCACGAGAGGATTTCCCTCTTTGTCTGTTTAGGAAGGACCTGCTTCTTCTATAATGGGGTACACCTTGCTGAGACATAAACATGCAGAATCTAAAACAACCCAAAGAATCGTGTTCCCCCCTCCTTCAAGACTACAGTTTTATTCCATCCATCCATCCACCCACTTTTTCTAGCAGGAGCTCCTCTGCATATTAGGCCACACACCCCTGATGTAGCCAATCATCCTGGAGCTTACAGTAGGCCCTGTACTAAGAGCCCCTGTAAGCTGTTGAAGGATTGGCTACATCAGGGGAGCATGGCCTAATATGCAGAGGAGCTCCTGCTAGAAAGAGTCCTGCCCCATCCATCCAGACCTTTAATGGCATAACATACACATTTAAACACATACAGAGCAAAAAAAGAAGTTGTAAACATTTGAAATAAAACCAAAATATATACATAAATTACATACAGTCATACATGGTTAGATCTAAATTAGGTTTAGGTTTATTTGATTAATATTTGATTAAAGAATATCCACCAAAAAAGTTTGCTACAGCCTTAGTAGTCTCCAACTTAGTATCATTCAATAAATGTCGACAGAGGGGCAGATTAGTCCAGTAATCAGGAGACAAAGAGAGCTTTCCAAATAATTTCTTACGGAAGTTATTGTACAAGTGGCAGTCAAACAGTATATGTCGAATTGAGTCAGGGGTACTTGCTCAGGAACAGAGTCTTTCATACAGAGGTACTTGCTATCTCCCCTATAGAACTTTAGAGGGTAACAAGCCTACAGCACCTGGTGTCCCCAGGCGGTCTCCCATCCAAGTACTAACCAGGCCTGTAATGTAATGCAAGTTAACAGATATGAACCAGCACTGCTGAAATCTGGCACAAACATCTCTAAATCCAGAGAGTCAATTTGCCTTTGAAATATTCACACTGGGATTACAATAAATGAATAAAAAACAAGGTTCCCTAGCATATTCTTATTTTGCAATAAAGAAAATAGCAGGGCAGTTTTCACTGGGGAACCCTCCCCCCCCCCCCCACCACCACCACAAAGAGGTCATGGATACCAGGAAAGAAATCAGATCCTAAGACAGAGAGATGCCTCCCTCCCTCCACTAGTCAAATAGAAAATGGATTCATAGAATCATAGCGTTGGAAGGGACCTCCAGGGTCCTCTAGTCCAACCCCCTGCACAATGCAGGAAACTCACAAATACCTCCCCCTAAATTCACAGGATCTGCATTGCTGTCAGATGGCCATCTAGCCTCTGTTTAAAAGCCTCCAAGGAAGGAGGGCCCATCACCTTCCAAAGAAGCCTGTTCATAAGAACATAAGAGAAGCCATGTTGGATCAGGCCAATGGCCCATCCAGTCCAACACTCTGTGTCACACAGTGGACAAAAAAAGGGAGGTTCACAAGTGGGGCTAGAAGCCCTTCCACTTTGCCCCCCAAGCATCAAGAATACAGAGTATCACTGTCCCAGACAGTTCCAATAATATGCTGTGGCTAATAGCCACTGATGGACCTCTGCTCCATATTTTTATCCAAACCCCTCTTGAAGCTGGCTATGTTTGTAGCCGCCGCCACCTCCTGTGGCAGTGAATTCTACATGTTAATCACCCTTTGGGTGAAGAAGTACTTCCTTTTATACGTTCTAACCCAACTGCTCAGCAATTTCATTGAATGCCCACGAGTTCTTGTATTGTGAGAAAGGGAGAAAAGTACTTCTTTCTCTACCTTCTCTATCCCATGCATAATCTTGTAAACCTCTATCATGTCACCCCACAGTTGACGTTTCTCCAAGCTAAAGAGCCCCAAGCGTTTTAACCTTTCTTCATAGGGAAAGTGTTCCAAACCTTAAATCATTCTAGCTGCCCTTTTCTGCACTTTTTCCAATGCTATAATATCCTTTTCGAGGTGCGGTGACCAGAATTGTACACAGTATTCCAAATGAGACTGCACCATCAATTTATACAAGGGCATTATGATGCTGGCTGATTTGTTTTCAATCCCCTTCCTAATAATTCCCAGCATGGCGTTGGCCTTTTTTATTGCAATCGCACACTGTCTTGACATTTTCAGTGAGTTGTCTACAATGACCCCAAGATCTCTCTCTTGGTCTGTCTCTGCCAGTTCACACCCCATCAGATTGTATTTGTATCTGGGATTTTTGGCCCCAATGTGCATTACTTTGCACTTGGCCACAATGAACCTCATCTGCCATGTTGACGCCCACTCACCCAGCCTCAACAGATCCCTTTGGAGTGCCTCACAATTCTCTCTAGTTCTTACCACCCTGAACAATTTAGTGTCATCTGCAAACTTAGCCACTTCACAGCTTACTCTCAACTCCAAATCATGAACCGCTCTAACGGTCAGGAATTTCTTCCTAATGTTGAGCCGGAAACTTTTGCTTTAATTTCAACCCACTGGTTCTGGTCCAACCTTCTGGGGGCACAGAAAACAATTCCACACCATCCTCTATATGATAGCCCTTCAAGTACTTGAAGATGGTGATCATATCACCTCTCAGCCGCCTCCTCTCCAGGCTGAACAAGCCCAGCTCCAGCTTTGGGATTCAAAGCCCCCCAGCAATGGACACTCAGGTAGTATACACTGAATTTGTGGTTGGGACTGGTCCTATTGCTCACCATCCCAATGCAGCTGGGGAGGGGATTCTAGAAAGAGCTGTTTTGCTCTTAGGTCTTCCAGACTGTGGGTTTAAGAGGAAGGTCATATATTGTGTTCTATTAGTCTTCTAATAATACCAGAGCTTTGAGCACGGCAGCAGGCTGTGTGTGTTAGAAGAGCACGCTAGGATCTCAGTGCATTTGCTTGTGGAACAGATGGCTGCTGATGGATTGGGGAGTCCCAAAAGGCAGCACGAGCTCGGAAGGGCAAAACAAATGCAAAAGGTTTGAGAAACATGCTTGGGAAGCTCTCCCTCAATTAGGAACAGAAGAAAGGAAAAAAGATCGCTAGTCGTACACGAACACTGGAAAAACTCAGAGCCTTCCATGTCATTCAGAGCTGCCTAATGGTCTGCCAAACTCGGATTACCAATGCCAGGATGGACGTGGCGTGGCGGTTTACTTCTGTACCAGAAACAAAAAAGGAAACCCAGCTGGTTGAGTGTGTGGGTGGGAGAGAGAGAAAAGGAGAGTAAAGTTTAAGTTTGATATGCAATTTCCTAAGTGTCAGCCAGAGGGGAAAAAGCAGAAACTAATTTAAAGCAAAACACGAGGGGTCAGATGACTGCCGCCTAATCCTTAAAGCTTACTCATTTTCATATGCAGCACTGCCATACGGGAAGATAAAGATTTTTTTGCATGGGTATGAAAATTTGCCTGAAAAGAGGTCTTTTAGGGACAAGGGATGGGGCATGATTTACTGAACCTGGGACATTCATTTCTGCAAAGGAATAGATTTGTCTGCAGTTATAATACTGATCTCCATCTATTTAAAAGAAAGGAAAGGCTGAATTATATTTCTCTCCTGCTGTGTTAAAGCACAGCAAGAAGAGCTCCAAGTACATACAGGGCAGGATGCAAAAGGAACTGCCAAGATACTTGGCACAATTGTACCCCATCTAGGGTTGCCAACCTCCATGTGCGTAGAACAGCCACAAGGCACCGTGTTCAAGAACACCTCTTGAGCCAGTAGTACCAAATGTATTAATCTTTATAATAAAGTCAGCAAAGATTTAAAACAGGGCTGTGCTTACCTATAAGTAACTGTTGTTCATTGACGTCTTCTGTGCATACACTGGAACCACTATGGCAGTCCCAATGTGGAGATGCACAGCAAGACAGACAATGAACAAGTTGTTCTCCAGTTCTTTCAATATGTCAATCAATACCCACGGATATGTCAGGCACTGGACCATATGGATTTAACATCAGAATTGATCCAAACCACACCATGCTGGCTCTCTATAGAGGGCAAACTGAACGTACAGTCACTATTCAGAACAAGGCCACACAGATAGGTAGGAGGAAGAAATCCTTTCATTGATTCAGATACCACTTTCACTGGTCCAAGTGCAAAAAAGTGTTTCTCAGATCACATCTCTTACAGCTAAAATTGAATTTCAGTGGCCAAAACTTAGTAGTAACCAAACAATTCTCCATTGTTTCTAGTGTCCAATCCAGCAGAGATCCCACCCCCCCCAATCCCCAACTCTTATCTGAGAAACACTTTTGGTGTACTGACTCAAGAGGTGTTCTTGAACACGGTGCCTTGTGGCTATTCTTCTACTCTCCTATTTGTGTGACTTTCCGGGAATTGCAACCTCCAGTTGTGGTCTGGAGATCTGAAATCACAACTAATCTCTGGACTACCAAGATTAGTTCCCCCAGAGCAAATGGCACCTTTGGAAGGTGGAGCAGACGGCATTATACACTGCTGAGGTCTTTTCCCTCCCCTCCTCAAGGTCCACCTATAAATCTCCAGGAATTTCCCTGACCTAGAGTGGGTAACCCTAACCAAACACAACCTATACGTTTTTGCAGCTGCAGATTAAGGAAATCAGCATGTATTTTCCATAAGCCAGAAGGAGAAAGGTTAACCTTTCTCTTTGCCTCCTTAACAGGCAACACACACAAAGCTATGGAGAATAGCTACCTCTCCCTTGACAAATACAAAAAAAAAAACCCTAGGTGACCCACAACAGGTGGGTGGAATGAAATGGCTATAACTGAAAACAGCTGCATCAGCTCCAGCCACAACACAGTCTGTTTCATTTCAGACATTTACAGTCTCCCATTTTTCACCCAAACAACTTGGTAGGCTGAATCGAGAGAGATGGCTGAACAAATGAAGCTGCCTTAGGCTGAATCAGGCTGTCATGACCTGTGCTGTGCTGTGAGAAAGAAGCCTAGTGGGCCTAGGGAGCCTGTGAGGCCTGTGTCTCAGTAGAAAGAGACAGCCTACAATCCCCAGAATGCTTGGCGCTGGTTTCAGCCGTTCAGTGTCCAAGTAGGCTTTGAGGAGAACAGTTTAAAAGCACTCTCTGGAGACAAACGCTGTCTTTCCTCCTGAGAGGCCAAGCAGGAAGGACGGCTGCTGTTTAGGAGGAAGACCCTCACTCTGAGGGAGAGAGTGAGTGAGCAGGCTGAGGCCTGGGGCCTAAACAGTTAAGTTTAGTCGCGTTCGGGAATTTATGTTTATTTTTCTTCACCCATGTTACTTATATAGTTTAAAGTGTTCACCCATGTTACTTATATAGTTTAAAGCACCTTACCTGTTCACTTGCCCTTTATAGATTTTCCTGTGTGAAAATAAACCTTTTTGTTATTCTTCGTTGCTCTGCCTGGTCTACACGCCTATTTTCTTGGCCAAAGGAAAGGATCTGAAGGGCTTGGGAGGGGACTCCGGGCCTTCCCAAGGGACCCTAATTCCAGAGTGGTGGCAGCATCAGGTGGCACCCCCATCTGGGTCATGACACAGGCCCATGGATCATAGAGGTCAGCCTTGTCTACACAGACTGGCAGTGCTTCTCCAGGGTTGAGATCTTTCACATCATCTCCTACCTCATCCTTTGAACTGAAGATGCCAGAAACTGAACCTGGGGCCTTCTGTATTCCAAGCAGATGCTCTGCTGCTCAGCCACAGCCACACAACACGCCTCCACACACCAATCATTCCAACACCCCACTGCCTGATTAGGAATTCTCAGTGGGTTCTCTCGCTCTTCCTTCTTCCCCCATCTGTCTAGGTTTGCAGTTACGGTCACCATGCACTCTAAACCGGTGGAGCCCACAGCTAACTGTAACTGGATTTCAAAACCAGCAATTGAAACAAAAGCTTCTAAATCCCAGTGCTCTCGTTTGAGAGCAAATTCTAGTTAAATGGGTTCAGGCATTAATTTATCACACAGGAGAAGAAGAAGGGGAGATTTTTTTTGGGGGGGGCAAGGGACAACCTTCAGGTTGAATTCAGAGAGAATTGCTAAGAGAGAAGCAACGGGGGGTGGGGAGACTCCGGGCAATATGCCTGCAACAGAAGCGCTCCCGTCAACAACACACTTCAAGGCCGGGCTCTGAAAGACCAATGACTGTCTAACACACTCCCTCATAGTTCAGGGAGCAGTCAGAGAGCCAATCAGTTTTCTTCTGTTGGTCCAGAGATCGTATGAAAGATGGAGCAGTGGGTTTCCTGAGCAATTCTAAGGTGCACAGATGAAGAGGATTCCAAGAAGGCAGAAAACAACAGACGGGGAAAGGGGGGGGGGGACAAGAATCCACCCTTCTGGGGGGAAAGATATTCTTTTAACAAAACTGACTGAGGCCTAAACACCATGAAAGAGAAGGGGCGTCTTCCATTTCTTCCTTTACCCGTATTAATTTTTAATAGCAGTTAGCCAAGTGATAAAGTGAAGGACTCTGAGCTCATCAAGTTTTTAATTAAAGAGGGAGGAGAGGAAGGGGGAGAGAAACCCGGGCCGAAAGATATGACAGTGAAGGAAAAATGGACACTCCAAATACATCGATTAATCTCGCAGGATAATTTTGGACTGCATCAGTCAAAAGACTTCAGATACAAAGACTGATGAATTCTGCTGCAGCAGCTGCCGGCGTCATCTTTATTCGTCAATTCAGGATGCTTACATTTGGTTAACTTACCCCCAAGAGGCAAAGCAACAATTTTGTTACTTTCCGGTCTCTGAATCACCCAGTTCCTCCAGAGTTACAACTTGGTAACCCAAATCTATAGCTGCTATTGGGTCTTACAGTTAAGAGCTCCCACTAGTCAATAACTGAGTCAACCAGGGCTTTTTTTTTTTGTAGCAGGAACTCCTTTGCATATTAGGCCACACCTCCATGATAAAGCCAATCCTCCTGGAGCTTACAGTAGGCCCTGTACTAAGAGCCTAGTAAGTTCTTGGAGGATTGGCTTCATCAGGGGTGTGTGGCCTAATATGCAAAGGAGCTCCTGCTACAAAAAAAGACCTAGAGACAACTCATTGGTGTGGTGCAGTGGTGAGAGTTTCAGACTAGGATCTGAAGTTCTTTGAGGGGGTAAACAAACATGTGGACAAAGGGGACCCAATAGATGTTGTTTACCTTGACTTCCAGAAAGCTTTTGATAAAGTTCCTCATCAAAGGCTCTTTAGTAAGCTCGAGAGTCATGGAGTAAAAGGACAAGTTCTCTTGTGGATCAAAAACTGGCTAATTAATAGGAAACAGAGAATGAGTATAAATGAGCAATTTTCGCAGTGGAAGGTGGAAAACAGTGGGGTACCGCAGGACTCAGTACTGGGCCCCATGCTCTTTAACTTGTTCATTAATGATTTGGAGTTGGGAGTAAGCAGTGAAGTGGCTAAGTTTGCAGATGACACTAAATTGTTCAGGGCGGTGAGAACCAGAGAGGATTGTGAGGCACTCCAAAGGGATCTGTTGAAGCTGGGTGAGTAGGCGTCAATGTGGCAGATGAGGTTCAATGTGACCAAGTGCAAAGTAATGCACATTGGGGCCAAAAATCCTAGCTATAAATACAAGTTGATGGGTTGTGAACTGGCAGAGACTGACCAAGAGAAAGATCTTGGGGTCGTGGTAGATAACTAATTGAAAATGTCAAGACAGTATGCAATTGCAGTAAAAAGGACCAACGCCATGCTGGGAATTATTAGGAAGGGAACTGAAAACAAATCAGCCAGCATCATAATGCCCCTGTATAAACCGATGGTGCGGTCTCATTTGGAATACTGTGTGCAATTCTGGTCACCGCACCTCAGATATTATAGCATTGGAAAAAGTGCAGAAAAGGGCAACTAGAATGATTTAAGGTTTGGAACACTTTCCCTATGAAGAAAGGTTAAAACGCTTGGGGCTCTTTAGCTTGGAGAAACGTCAACTGCGGGGTGACATGATAGAGGTTTACAAGATTATGCATGGGATAGAGAAGGTAGAGAAAGAAGTACTTTTCTCCCTTTCTCACAATACAAGAACTCGTGGGCATTCAATGAAATTGCTGAGCAGTCTGGCGTTCAATGAAATTGCTCGTGGCATTCAATGAAATTGCTGAGCAGTCTGGTTAGAACTGATAAAAGGAAGTACTTCTTCACCCAAAGGGTGATTAACATGTGGAATTCATTGCCACAGGAGGTGGTGGTGGCTACAAGCATAGACAGCTTTAAGAGGGGAATGAATAAGTATATGGAGCAGAGGTCCATCAGTGGCTACTAGCCACAGCTTATCGTTGGATCTCTCTGTCTGGGGCAGTGATGCTCTGTATTCTGGTGCTTGGGAGGGGCAAAGTGGAAGGGCTTCTAGCCCCACTGCTGGACCTCCTGATGGCACTTGGGGTTTATCTTGCCACTGTGTGACACAGAGTGTTGGACTGGATGGGCCACTGGCCTGATCCAACATGGCTTCTCTTATGTTCTCATGGAAGACTCAGGTTTCAATCCCTATTCTGACCATGGAAGCTCGTCTGGGTAATCTTGGATCAACCTAACCTACCTCACAGGGCTGCTGTGAAGGTAAAACAGGACTGGCAAACAGTGTTGTGAATGCTGTTTTGGGATCCCATTAGGGAGAAAAGTGAGATATACTCACCACGGACTGGGCACAGACGTGCACACCCCACTTTGGAAGCTGCCTATCACATGTGCTGAGTGTCCAAATGAATGTCTTGTAGTAACTGGGGGGTGGGGGTGGGGGTAAGATGGGTATCAAAAATGGCACAAATGAGTACTGTTAAAGTATGAAAAATGAGGCTGTGCAATCCAAAGCACGCTGCTTGGCTGCAAAGACAACTTGAACTCAAACATTGCAACCATCTGTTTCCTTTTGGAAAGCGCAGCAGATACAAATTAACTTTGACTTTCACCATGCATGGCTACATCCACTGTTCTTGCCGGCACGGCAGGGAGCCAATGGCTATCAAAGGCTTGGTTGGGGGGGGGGTGGAGAGAGAGGAGAAGGAGGGAGAACTGAAGTCTACAGTGCCTGCATTTGTCACAAGCAGAGCCTTGTCAAAGACATTACCAACTTCAGCTAATTACATACCTCTCCTATATCACTGGACCAGGACAGATGAGGTTTTCTTGGTGCCAGCGGAGGAATTGTCTTTCATTGAACTAACGACATTGGCTTTGGGGAACCTCAAAACATCTGTGTGCTTTTTACACAGTGCCCTCCCTTCCAACTTTTCTTCTTACACCTGTATAATTTTAAAGCCCAAAGCAGCCCCATTTCACAAAAACACACCGCTGCATGCAAGTAATTTTCCTAATTCACTATTTCATGCAGTTGCCATATGCAAGTCAGTACTGGAAACACCAATCGCATGATAATCATAAGAGAAAGGCAGCACAATTCATGCCCCTGAATATCTGGCTCCCAAATTCACATGCAAACCATAGCCGCATAACTATCGAGAACTGATTGAGAGTCACTGCAACCCACCCCCCATTCCCTTTTTGTACCTCCTCACCAGGGCTTTTTTTGAGCAGGAACGCAGATCCAAATGGCTTGGCATTAGGGGTGTGGCCTAATATGCAAATGAATCCCTGCTGGGCTACGGCGTCCCCTACTGGAGCACCCTCAGCCTGACCCCGACAGACTGGCTGACTCTACACCTGAAAGGGATTGGGAGCAGGACCACCTGGGAAGGCAGCAGAGAGGGGCAGAGAGTTCAAATTGGGGAGAAGGGAACAGTGAGAGTATCCTCACCCTACTCAGGCTCATGCCAAATGTCACATGGAAATAAATCAGTGCCTTGCCCAGTTCTGTGGGCCCAGCCAAAGAGTATCTGGGGGCCCCCTCTCCTCCCTGCCAGCCACTGTGTCTCTCCCACCCCACCCACCAGCCTGCTCCTCTCCCATCCTTCATTCCTCCTCCCTGTTGGCCATTGTGTCTCTCCCACGCCACCAACCAGCCTGCCCCTCTCCCACCACCCACCCATGCATCCTTCCTGTCAATTTGTGACTCCACTCACTGTCCACATTCCAAGCCTCATGCCTTTCACACATGCCCTTCCCCTACTGATGCTGTGCAGTGCACACAGCTGGGAATGTGGGTAGCGGGACAGTTCCCCAGCAAGTGGGCAATGGGTCTGTCTGGACCCCATGTTGGATCCGGACTCCGCCCTGACCCCTGGAGGCCACCAGGTTAACAAACCTGACTCCCGAGACATCCACTCTCAGCCAGCAAAGGAGGGAAAGGTGGAAGACACTGACTTCCCTGCCAGCTGGATGGCACTCCTACAGGAGCACTTGGAGTGCCCTCAGCCTGACCCTGGCAAACTGGCTGACTCTACATCTAAAAGGGATTGGGAGTGGGACTACCTGGGGAGGAAGCGGGGAGGGGCAAAGAGCTTAAATTGGGGAGAAGGGAACAGAGTTGAGGAGGATAAAACCAGGAGACTCCGAGTAAACGGACAAGAGCAAAGAACACAGGAGAGAGAGAGAGTGGAAAAGAGAGCATTGCTCCAGTCACCAGTACATGAGGAGAACAACGGGTGCTGTGAACTCTCTCCCCTCAAGTGGTCTGACAAGAGCAACTCTTGCCTGGAGCCTGCTGTTCTGCCAGGCGGTCTCACACAGCCCTCGAGAGCCAGTTGGTGTAGTGGTTAAGTGTGCGGACTCTTATCTGGGAGAACCGGGTTTGATTCCCCACTCCTCCACTTGCAGCTGCTGGAATGGCCTTGGGTCAGCCATAGCTCTGGCAGAGGTTGTCCTTGAAAGGGCAGCTGCTGTGAGAGTCCTCTCAGCCCCATCCACCTCACAGGGTGTCTGTTGTGGGGGAGAAGATATAGAGATTGTAAGCTGCTCTCAGTCTCTGATGCAAAGAGAAGGGTGGGGTATAAATCTGCAGTTGTCTTCTTCTTCAAGCCCAAACAGGTTACAACCAGAAACCCTGGGCAGCTGCCCCACACTGATGCCAGCCCTGTCCATAGAATTACCAGGGAGGCTAGAATTTTATCCTTCTAGCTATCCAGATCTTGTCAGATCTCAGAAGCTAAGCAGGTTTGGCCCTGGTCAGTATTTGGAAGGGAAACCACCAAGGAATATGAGAGCTGTGATGGGGAGATAAGCCATGACAAAACCACCCCTAAATATGTCTTCTCTTGAAAACTCCAAGGGGTTGACATAAGTCACCTATGATGTGACAGCAATAAAAACCAGAAGTCTTTGAGAAGGAGCAAAGGCAGCATGGTGTAGCCCTATCTCATCTGAAGCTAAGTAGGGGCGGTACTAGGATGGGGTACTAGGATGGCCAAGGAAGACTCTGCAGAGGAAGGCAATGGCAAACCGTCTCTACTTCTCCCTTGTTTTGAAAGACCCTTGCTGCGATCGCCATAAGTCAGCTGCAATTTGATGCACTCCACACACACACACACACACACAGTCTCTTTGGGAACTTATTTCCATGCTCCAGAGGGGGTAAAGCTTCTCTTTCCTACTGATAAGAGGATTCTGCTTCCCATACCCACAAGGATTACAATCCCCCCACCCCCATCCCGCCTGCCCTTTCTTCAGGCACACCAGGAGTCCAATCTATCTGGAGACACAATATCAGGTGCTGGGGATCTGAACTCTCCTTTGGGATAACCCTTGGGATAATCAGATGTGACTCAATTACACAGAGCATCTTGTTTGCTACCTTTGAGCTCAGGAAAGACTCCTCACAACCAATACTCCCTCCAAGCTGTGGCATCTTGTGAGCAAAAATTCTACTTTGTGAGCTACTGGCATTAAAGTTGTGAGCTACTGCATAAATTAATTTGCTCTGGAGCCATTTTTCTTGAGCTAAGACAAAAACGTGTGAACCGGAGGCTAAAAAACTGTGAGCTAACCTACACTAACTCACCTTAGAGGGAACACTGCTCACAACCTCCCCTCGTTCACACAGGGCATCTTGTTTGCTACATCTAAGTTCAAGAAAGACTTCTCACAACAAGAAGAAGAAGACTGCAGATTTATACTCTGCCCTCCTCTCTGAATTAGAGACTCAGAGCGGCTTACAATCTCCTATATCTTCTCCTCCCCCACAACAGATACTTTCAGGGACAACTCCCATGAGAGCTATGGCTGACCCAAGGCCATTCCAGCAGGTGCAAGTGGAGGAGTGTGGAATCAAACCCGGTTCTCCCAGATAAGAGTCCGCACACTTAACCACTACACCAAACTGGCTCTCCTCTTAAGACAGGACAAATTTGAAGAGCTTAGCATTTCTTTGCTGCTCGTCTGGAATTCTGGGCTCATCTGACTGTGGCGCAACTGTACTTTCTGTAGGTCTGGGAAATGAAAGGCAATATTGGGACTTAGGGGGAGAAAGTGGTAGGTGCACCACTCATCCTGGCTTATACAGGGAGACTGGATTTGCTGGCATCCGGGGAGCCGATATGTAAGCGGTTCTCGCAAAAGCATGATGCTACATACCTCAGCTGCCCGGGGTTGCAGTGTTGGCAGGGAGACGATTTTAACTGAATTTAAACTATATTAAATTTATGTTTAATTACCACTCAATGTCACACTATACTCCCTAAGTGGAAGTTTACTTCAGCAGAACTTCATTAGGTATATCAAATGAATTTATCCATCTGTCATTTCAGCAAGGGTTGTTTAGGGTTGTTTTTTTTTTTGAAACTGCAAAAATAATGAAGGGATTCTGTCAAAAAGGAATGCAAAAAAAACCTCAGACACAGAAGGAAAACACACTTCCAGAACTCAGCATTGAGATTTTTTTTTTTTTTGCCAAAGTAAGGCCCAATTAATAAACTGAATCCACGTGGGATGTCTCTACACTTCCTCCTCCCACACAGCTATGGAAGACTCTACTATTATTTTTTTATTTACATAATTTATACAACGACCTTTCTTCTCAACAGGAACCCAAAGCAGCTGCTCTCCTCTGCTCCATTTTATCCTCACAACAACCCTGTGAGGCAGGTTAGGCTGAGAATGTGTGACTGGTCCAAGGTCACTCAGTGATCTTCCACGGCAGAATGGGGATTTGACCCTAGGACTCCAACACTGTAAGCACTAAACCAGGGGTGTCAAACATGCAGTTCGGGGGCCAAAAGGCCCCTGGAGGTCTCCTATCAGGCCCCTGAGCAACTGGCTGTCATCTGCTTCTTTCTCCCTGGGGAAGGAAGGAAACAGCCACAGCTTCCTTTGCCCAGTTCTCTGGATCCCATGGAGAAACACAAAGAAAGCATCTTTAAGACCAATGAGTGCTAACATTTTAAGCATATTTTACGTTTTTTTAAAAAATATATATATTTGTGTTTGTCTGTGTTCTTTATAAAATTTATATTTCTGCTACCTAATCTTAAATAGGTGCACACATGGCCCAGCCCAACATGGCCCAGCCCAACAAGATCTCATTTATGTCAGATCCGGTCCTCATAACAAATGAGTTCGACCCACCTGCACTAGACCACATTGGCCCTAACCACTAGTAATTATTATCATCATCATCATCATCATCATCATCATCTTATGGTGGTATGTGTAGCACAGCCAGGAGATCCTAAAAATGTCTGGCAGACAGAAATTTGAGCTCTTTTAAGAGCATAAGAGAAGCCATGTTGGATCAGGCCAATGGCCCATCCAGTCCAACACTCTGTGTCACACAGTGGCCAAAAATTTATATATATATGCCTGTAGCCGCCGCCACCTTTCTGTGGCAGTGAATTCCACATATTAATCACCCTTTGGGTGAAGAAGTACCTCCTTTTATCCGTTCTAACCCAACTTCTCAGCAATTTCATTGAATGCCCACGAGTTCTTGTATTGTGAGAAAGGGAGCAAAGTACTTCTTTCTCTACCTTCTCCATCCCATGAATAATCTTGTAAACCTCTATCATGTCACCCCGCAGTCGACGTTTCTCCAAGCTAGAGCCCCAAGCATTTCAACCTTTCTTCATAGGGAAAGTGCTCCAGCCCTTTAATCATTCTAGTTGCCCTTCTCTGGACTTTCTCCAATGCTATAATATCCTTTTTGAGGTGCGGCGACCAGAACTGCACACAGTACTCCAAATAAGACCGCACCATCGATTTATACAGGGGCATGATGATACTGGCTGATTTGTTTTCAATTCCCTTCCTAATAATTCCCAGCATGGCGTTGGCCTTTTTTATTGCAATCGCACACTGTCTTGACATTTTTGGTGTTATGCACCACTACGTGGTGAGCTAGACTTGTTTTTAAGGCAAGAGACATTTCAGAGGTGGTTTGCCATTGCCTGCCTCTGCGTCACACCCCTGGTATTTCTTGGAGGTCACCCATCCAAATACTAGCCAGGGCTGACCCTGCTTAGCTTCTGAGATCATAGAATCACAGAGTCGGAAGGTACCCCCCAGGGTCATCTAGTCCAACCCCCTACACCATGAAGAACTTTGCAAATACCTCCCCCTAAAGTTCACAGGATCAGCATTGCCTCTGTTTAAAAACCACCAAGGAAAGAGCTGACAAGATCGGGCTAGCCTGGACTATCCACATCAGAGAGGCACTAACCGCTGGACCAGTGGCAACACATTACAACAGGGCAGCATTCCTAACATAATATGTTACTCCATAATCCGCCCTAACTGTGTGCATGAATTCATGTGCATTGCCAGGAACAGTATGGGAACAACCATGGAATGCTAACAACCACACCACTGCAGGTAGTATACAAGGCACAGAGGCCACGTGTGACATGACAGAACCTCCTCCTTCTAGACTAGTGTTTCTTAAACTGTGTGCTGAGATCCTAAAATGGAGGGTCACAAGGAACAGGGTGAGGAGATTTGGAGAGACTGGCAAATTTGGGTTTGCCTCTGCAGAATATGCAAAATAGTCATGATATGTAGATGTTTGAGTACAATAGCAAGAGCCCCAAGCATTTGCAATTTACAATAGCTAGAGCCCCAAGAATCTTCAAAATAGTCATGAAATGTAGATGTTTGAATACAATAGCATCTTAAGAGACCAACAAAAATTTAGGGGTATAGGCTTACGAGAGTCAAAGCTCCCTTTGCCAGATACCATCTTTATATCTCAAAAGGTCATACTCAAAAATTTTTGTTTGTCTTTTAAGGTACTACTGGATGCAAATCTAGAAGAAGAAGAAGACTGCAGATTTATACCCCGCCCTTCTCTCTGAATCAGAGACTCAGAGCCGCTAACAATCTCTATATCTTCTCCCCCCACAACAGACACCCTGTGAGGTGGGTGGGGCTGAGAGGACTCTCACAGAAACTACCCTTTCAAGGACAACTCCTGCGATAGCTATGGCTGACCCAAGGCCATTCCAGCACGTGCAAGTGGAGGAGTGGGGAATCAAAACCGGTTCTCCCAGATAAGAGTCCGCACACTTAACCACTACATCAAACTGGCTCGACTACTGCAGACTAACATGGCTGCCCTCCTGAAAGTATAGTCATGAAATCTAATCTGCTGCTCACTATATTTGGAAATACTAAAATGGTGTCAAAGGTTCATTGTAGCACAGACTCTGAAAATGGGCAGTTAGGCACAGGATCCCTTATGAAGCAACAAAAGGGCCAACTATGGTGGTTAGAATATTGAGCTAAGACTACAGAGACCCAAGCGTTCAACTCCCCTTCAGCCTGGAAGCTCACAGGGTCGCCCGGGGCCAGTCTCTCTCTCCTCCTAACCTGCCTCACAGGGTTCACTGTCTTGCATTCCTTGGAGGAAGAATGAAATAACAATGGGACAGATCAGGGGTGGCCAACGGTAGCTCTCCAGATGTTTTTTGCCTACAACTCCCATCAGCCCCAGCCAGTATGGTCAGTGGCTGGGGCTGATGGGAGCTGTAGGCAAAAACATCTGGAGAGCTACCATTGGCTGCCCCTGGGATAGATAGGTTGATATAATTTTTGTAGATATTCATCTTCAGAATTTGAGGGATACCACAACTGCCATACAGGGGTCCCTTGAGTTCATTTATTTTTATTTATTAAATTTTTTATACCCTGCCTTTTCTCGTGGTTCAAGAAGACGACGACGAAGGATTTATATTCTGCCCTCCACTCAAGAGTCTCAGAGCGGCTCATAATCTCTTTTATCTCCCTGCCCCACAACAGACACCCTATGAGGTGGGTGGGGCTGAGAGGACTCTCACAGCAGCTGCCCTTTCAAGGACAACCTCTGCCAGAGCTATGGCTGACCCAAGGCTATTCCAGCAGGTGCAAGTGGAGAAGCGGGGAATCAAACCCGGTTCTCCCAGATAAGAGTCCGCACACTTAACCTTTACACCAAACTGGCTCTCAAGTCAGCCTCAAAGGACAGTAACGTTTTCTTCAGATGTCACCTACCACTGACTGTACTTAAACCACACAACACACCCATTCTCATTTTATAAGTTCCTAGACCGTAGGACAAGCAGGTAAAACTCAGAAATGTGAGGAGAAGGCAAAAGATTAAACTCAACCAACCAAAATGTCTGTTTCCCTTCTCTCAAAGTGACAGATTAGGCCTTTTCTCCACATTTAATGACACGCATTTCCCCTCTGTGAGTTCGCTTTGGCCTTCCGGCCAAAACAGATGCCCTCGGTGCTAATCAGATGACAACTGCACTTATAAAACAGTCTACCAGGATGTAAGGGAAGTGCCTTGATATCCTTTTGCACCCAAGCCCTGAGATTAGTGCTTACCCCATCTTGGCACCAAGAACAGACCAAAATTTTATTGGCCGGATCATGCATTGTTACTGACTACCGCTCTGATTTACCACAGCGATCTATCATCTGAATCTTTATATTCGGGCCACTGAAAGATTATACCTAAAGTTGCACTATGTGCCCCCCCGCTCCTGCTATTTAGTGTTGTTGTAATGCTACTGTTTTAAACAGTATTTATTGGTTTTATTGTATGTGATTGGGTTTTTATCTGAATGTGATCCGCCCTGAGCCCATCTGGGAAAGGGCGGAATACAAGTGAACCAAATAAATAAATACATTTAAAGAGAATGAAACTACGGTTTGAGAGGAGACACTGTCAAAACTACCCACTCATCCAGCTCCTCCAAGGAATTCAGGTCCAATGTTGAAAACCTTTTACAGACTTGTGCTCTACATTCCCTGAAACGCTAAAACAGACTGGTACTGTACATTGCTTGGGGTGTTTTGTTACGCTAATGGGATCTATAAATAAATTACAGGCTTTCCCTCAGGTAGGTGATTCCCCCACTGTAAGTCATCCAACCAGCAGTTCAGCAGCAGGGTCAATTCCCCCCTGAGGTGAGCTACTGAGGCACCAACAAGATATTGAAGAATCACAGAATCACAGAGTTGGAAGGGACCTCCAGGGTTATCTAGTTCAACCCCCTGCACAATTCAGAAAACTCACAAATACCTCCCCCTAAATTCACAGGAAATTCATTGCTGTCAGATGGCCATCTAGCCTCTGTTTAGAAACCTCCAAGGAAGGAGAGCCCATCACCTCCCGAGGAAGCCTGTTCCACTGAGGAATCACTCTAGCAGTCAGGAAGTTCTTCCTAATGTTGAGCCGGAAACTCTTTTGATTTAGTTTCAACCCACTGGTTCTGATCCTACCTTCCGAGGCCACAGAAAACAATTCCACACCATCCTCTATAGGACAGCCCTTCAAGTACTTGAAGATGGTGATCATATCACCTCTCAGCCACCTCCTCTCCAGGCCAAACATGCCCAGCTCCTTCAACCTTTCTTCATAGGACTTGGTCTCCAGACCCCTCACCATCTTCGTCGCCCTCCTCTGGACCAGTTCCAGCTAGTCTATATCCTTCTTAAAATGTGGTGGCCAAAACTGAAAACAATACTCCAGGTGAGGTCTTACCAGAGCAGAGTAAAGCAATACCATCACTTCACGTGATCTGGACACTATATATCTGAAGATTGATATCCTGCCCTATACTCTGAATCTCAGAGTCTGAGTGGTCGCAATCTCCTTTTACCTCCCCTCCCACCCCACAACAGACACCCTGTGAAGTAGGTGGGGTTGAGAGAGCTTTTACAGCAGCTGCCCTTTCAAGGACAACTCCCATGAGAGCTATGGTTGACCCAAGGCCATTCCATCAGCTGCAAGTGGAGGAGTGGGGAATCAAACCCAGTTCTCCCAGATAAGGGTCCATGCACTTAACCACTACACCAACAACACTGTGGCTCAGCTGTGCAAATGCAAATCTTTCCTTTTCATGTGTTAGCACACCAACATCATGGACAGATGTTAAGGGTTTGGTGGGGGGGCTGCTTTCAAAAAGGCTGTCTACCCTTGGCCTGCAGTGTAATAGTTCCAGCATCCCAAGGGCCAAACTAGAAATGATGGTGACCTCATGGCCATCACAAGAACACCGCCATTTAAAAGTCATTTTTAACATGCCATTAGGGTCTGATCTTGGTCAGGCCCAGAGCCCAGCACTCGTTTCCCTCCTCAGCTCTTTTTCAAGTGCCCAAACAGCTGTGGTGTGAGGGGTGTATGGAACTGCTTTGGCACTTATTAAGGCACTGGGGGGGGGAGACAAGAAACCTCAGCCTGACACTCTGTGTGCCTGATCAAGATTGGGCCCTTGCACTTTAAACTGGTGCCGGTGTCCCCACGGTGATCGCAAGGATATTGTCTCATCTAGTTAGGGCCTGTGAGGAATTCTAGTAACTCCAACAACTTTATATAAAGTTTTTTAAAATGCTGAGAACATTTCACAATTCTTGACATTTAAGAAACTGTTAAGAGACCTGGGGTGTCTTCAACAAGTGGAACTGCTCTATCAAACAGACCGTGCTCTATCAAACAAAGCCGACTGAGGGTTCAAATGGCTCCTGCCATTAGCCTACAAAGGACTACAAACCACAGCAAAAATGGTCAAGTTTCCAGCAGCCATAATACATGACAGATGAGCTGCATTTAGTTTGGTGTATCCCAAAATTGTGCAGGATTGATTTCTGGAGGACAGTACATATTTTGATGGCTCTCCAGTTTAAATCAACAAGAGTCTAGAGAATGGAAAAGGACTTGCTCTGGGAAAACAGATGCGTAGTAAGTGAAGATGCCAATGCTGTTTAGATGCACAACCTATGTAGCAAGCAGGGATTAATGGAACAGAGGATTCTGGGAAGTGATGATTCACTTAGCTGCCATCTTAACTTGATCATATATATCTTTTCAATAACTCCCAAAGTACCCCGTTGTGGTGCCCATGGGCACCAAGACACCCACCAACGCCTTTTCTGAAGCTCACCAAGTGCTTTCAGAAAATGGGCAGGGCCAAGTGGGGCTTTTCCCAGCAAGGCTTTGGATAGGTCACTGGAACTTTGATTGACTTTGTTGATTTTTTAAAAATGATGCTTTGGCATGAATTGCTACTACAGCACTGTGAGACTGAAGGAAAGCTGCAGCAGCCATTCTGTGGCTGGTTCTTACTCCCGCGGCAGCCATTTTGTGGCTGTGTCCACCATGTCGTGTCAGAATTCCAATGTTGCCCACAAGCTCAAAAGGGTTGAGGACCCGAGCTATGAAGATGAGAAGCAGCATTAAGTATTGGACAGAGAATCAGACAAGGACCTGGAAGAGCCAAGTTCAAATGCCCATTCTGCCATGAAGCTAACTGGGTGAACTCAAGATCAGTCACACTCTTTGATTAACCCTGCCTCACGAGATTATTGTGAGGATAAAATGGGGAAGGCAAAAACAATTTACAACTCTGAGTCCTTTTGATAAAAGGCAGGGACACAGACCAGGATTCAGGATTCAGAGAGCTGAATCCTTATATACAACAGCTAAAGAAAGCAGTAAGAAAACCAATAATTATCTATACAAGTTGATGGTATATTCTTAAAATATATAACATTCTTTGGGAAAATACCTCTTTTTTGCTCTCCTTGTTTTGTTCAACCTCAATATCTATAGGGTTAGTTCCATTTGCTTCTTCCATTTCATCCTCACTAGAAAATAAACAGAAAGGCAATGCCGTATTATTTGTTCAGAATTGCATATATAGATTAAGCATGTACCATAAACCCCATACACAACGCAATCTTTTTAGCCAGTCTCCTCCCCATTACGATAGATGCCAGTACAAAAGTAAAAGGGAAATCACAAGAACATTTAAAGGAAATAGCTTTTTTAAAAAAATTAGGTAATATTGATCAGCTTGAGAACACTGTTTAACAGAGGTTAAGTATAAAACAGCATGGCTGATTCCAACATTAAGGGGATCAAATCACCTTATATTTTTAAGATGCCTTCCTGGTATACCTATGTTGTTCTTCTCTCAACAGATACCACAAAGGCACTAAAACTATAAAGTGGATGCATTTGGGCTTGGGATGGAGAAAACATGGTGAGAACATTCTCTCCCCAACACTACACAACAACTTGGGGCAACCAACAATGCTGACAGGGAAAACGGACAAAAGGAAATACTTCACGCAATGAGTAACTTGTGGAACCTGCCACAGGATGTACCAACGATGCTAGCTTAGACGGCTTTAAAAGGGGGACTACAACCAATTCCTCACTAGCTATGAGCCACGATGGCTGAATACCAGCCTCCATCTTATGAGGCATATGAGGAGGAGGCAGGCTTTGGCCCGTTTCTCAGCTTGCTTGCCTCAAGGGACACCTGGATTGGCCTCAGTGGGAAACAGAATTCTTGACTATGTTGACTAGAGATTACATCTTCCTCCTTCTCCATCTAATGTTTTCGGGGTTGCTGTACGTTAAGGTGATTATACAATTTTCTTGGTGAACTTCTGTTGGGCCATTAAAACTTGGAGGAGAATCCCTCACAAAAAGCTGTTTTGCTTTAAAGCGTTCGTACAAGCTACAGCACAGGTTTGTGCTTCAGATAAGTCAACCCGCCTCCAATTCAGTTGGTTTTAAATTTGCATAGCAAACAAATCAGATTTCTCTATTAAAACCCAGTGCTTCTCTCCCCCCCCCCCCTCTAAAGCAAGGAACCACAGGTGACTAATTATATCCACCAAGCACATCCAAACATATGTTCAACAAACTGTTGGTTGTGGGGTTTTTTTGGGGGGGGGGGAGGGGTTGTTTGTTTCAATTCCTGGCTGGGTAAAATACATTCCATTACTACTACTACTACTACTACTACTACTACTACTACTACTACTACTACTAATGGGTATCAAACCAAAATCAAGTCCAATTGTGATCAAACAATTAAGGATGCTGAGACTAAGTTTGTATTTTTTTTAAAAAAAAAATCCAACATACGTGAATAGGTATCTCATAACACTAAAACAATTCCTGACTGCAAAACAACATTGGTGTTTCATATATTTTAGATTAACCCACTGCTGCTGTCCGCACTACAAGCAAAATTGCTCATCAAACCGAAAACTGCTGAGTTAAAGCTACTTCCATCCTCGATTCACAATATGAATGTAAATCACTCTGAGCCACAACAGCCAGTACTGGAGCCTCCACGATCAAAAGCAGTATAGGGTTTGTAGAATCTTTTGGGATCAAGTGCCGTGTTCTACTGGAGAAAGTTTTCCTTCCAGACGTTTCGTTCTCAGCTGCGGAGAACATCCTCAGTAGCGTTGCAGCCGGAGCAGGTGCTCAGACCTTCTTGGCTGCTGTGCATTGAGTGGGGCCAGGGCTGCTGGAGAGCTGCTATTTGGCCTTTTTGGCATTGGGGACCAGTTTTGTGGAAGACAATTCTTCCATGGATCGGGGGAGGGGGGATGGTTTTGGGATGATACAATTGTGCACTTTATTTTGGTGTAGTGGCTAAGTGTGCGGACTCTTATCTGGGAGAACCGGGTTTGATTCCCCACTCCTCCACTTGCAGCTGCTGGAATGGCCTTGGGTCAGCCATAGCTCTCATAGGAGTTGTCCTTGAATGGGCAGCTTCTGGGAGAGCTCTCTCAGCCCCACCCACCTCACAAGGTGTCTGTTGTGGGGGAAAAAGATAAAGGAGATTGTGAGCTGCTCTGAGATGCTGAGATTCAGAGTGGAAGGCAAGATATAAATCCAATGTCGTCTTCTTATTTTTATTACTACATTGTAATATATAATGAAATAATTATACAACTCACAGCCCGGTTGCTAACAGGTCATGGACTGGTACCAGTCCGCGAACTAGGAGTTGAGGACCTAGCGGATGCAGAAGCTACTCTGCAGAGGACTAGGGCAACAGGTTTATTATTTATTTATTTTATGATTTATATCCCGCCCTTCCCAGCAAGTGGCTCAGGGCGGCTCAGGTTGGATTGAAAGGCAGTACATCAATGTAACAATTCCCGCTCCCAAAATGAACCCCCACCATTCCCCCCCCCCCCTTTTCTAAGGATTTTCCCATTAAGCAGAATTTCAAGGGCTTGGTGTGCTTCAGCAGGAGGGGCAAGGTTGGGATACCAAGGCTCTTAGGATCTCAGAATTACCAAATTTAACTGTGGGAGAGGACAGTCTAATTATCCTGTATCTCCAGTCTCAAAGGAATACAGAAATGACAGCCAGTAATCGGTATAAGCTGAGATGAGAAAAATGCAGGAGCAAAGGAAACTGGAATGAGGAAACATGGGAGATGGGCAGCGATCCAGAGGACTAGCTGAGGCAATAACAGCACGTCTGACTTTATTCCATGGGCTCCCTATTCAATTCATTCATGTTGGCAGTTAGTTACCTAATTCTTCTCCCTGACAGAGAGCCAACTGTCCTACAGAAATAGCCAGATTTAAATTTAAACAGTTTATATATTTAAATATCCATTTTAAGCAAACAAAATTCAATTTAACCATGAAGAGGAGGGGAACACAAGGTTGCCTCTTGAATAGATTCTGAACCTTATAGGGCAGCTAACAAAATGGCTGCCATTCAGAAACTAAGAGTCCTTGGTTTCATGCCTCTGGCTACCCCCAGGCTTTAAACATCAGTACAAGTTTTATTTTCTGTGACCTGCTAAGTTTTCTGGCAAATTCTGGTCACCACTGAGCTGTCCTCCTTTCCCTATTGAAGAAGTTCCTATTGTTCCTAAGTACCTTTTTTAAAAAAAAAATACAAACCAAAAGAAGCACTGCAACCAAGCTAGTTGGCTAATCTAATCTCTGGAAGTTACAACTGCTAATAATATTTAACCTTGAAAGCACACACACCATTTTGTATAACAGATGTTGAGTCCAGGGGCACTTTTAAATCCAACAAAAGTTTATTCAAGGTATGAGCTTTTGCATGCACACTTCTTCACAGGGGTTTTTTTTAGAAGGTACACAAAGTAACGCATTTCCAGCTGGCTTGGTGTCAGGGGGTGTAGCCTGATATGCAAATGAGTTCCTGGTGGACTTTTTGTACACCCCCCCGCTTCCTTCATATACATAGAAATGAAAGCCAAAAGTATGAGCTTTCGTGTGCATGCACACTTCTTCATACACACAGAAATGGAAGCTAACATATGGATTCTATGTGTCTGAAGAAGTGTGCGTGCACACAAAAACTCATACTTTGAATAAACTTTCGTTGGTCTCAAAGGTGCCACTGGATTCCAAATATGTTTTGCTGCTTCAGACCAACATGGCTGCCCACCTGGATCCAACACCATTTGTGTAATTCTGTGGTTAGGCCCAGGGCCTTTTTTGTAGCAGGAACTCCTCTGCATATTAGGCCACACTCCCCTGATGTAGCCAATCCTCCTGGAGCTTACAGTAGGCCCTGTACTAAGCACCCTGTAAGCTCTTGGAGGATTGGCTACATCAGGGGAGTGTGGCCTAATATGCAAAGGAGTTCCTGCTACAAAAAAAGCCCTGGTTAGACATAACAAAAAACATGGTATTCCATCATTTTTATTTCTGGATCCTCTGTACCTACCACAGGCTGATAGCCAGAAATGCACAGCATGGAATACCATTTTTTGTTAGGTCCAACCAGATCAATAAGTAGGCTTGGCTAATGCAGTCTTACAGATCTGCATAGAACTCTTTGTAGGATGTCAACAGGTGGACTGAATTCTCAGCAGAAGGATCAAGGCTGCAATCCAGCAAGCTAATTTGAGTTCTCACGCTTTGCTCATTCCAATGGAGTATTAGACCAGAGTTCAAATTAATGTTCCGATCCCATCTATGATTCAGAACTACTGTACCGGATGTAGCTGAAATGTGATGTGTCACGTAAGAAATGTTGTGAGAGTACAGACATTTACTGGACCAGCTTTTAATATATGCATAGACTTCAGATCCAATGGAAAAGAACAGCACACCTTTCCCAACAATCCATGAAATTAAAAACATACTGCAAAAGCCTTGGTGACAGAAACCAATGTTATTTTCTCCTAATCTTGTTTAAATTCCTTCTAGAAACACTGGAGTCTTCACCTATTTACTGCAGAATATTATTTACTTTCCGACTCCAGTTTACACAAATTAAGGTGAAAAGAACTTAATAACGTGTGCAGCTATTTTGCAGGGGGCACTGGTTCCAAGGCAAGCTGAACTAATGTGTTAGTTTACAAATGAGCAGCCAGGGTATGCAATTGCTTTTTTAAAAAGAGACACACTGTTTTTGCATCTAGAGTTGGCGTTTGAATATCATGTCTATTACAAAAAGGCCAGGCTTTGTAGACTTGCAAGGAAAATCCATTCAGGTGTGAGATTGCAAGCAACCCACATCTAGATCATCTACATACAGGGAAAATAGAGACACACGTGAGCTTATCATAAAGTAAACTGCAGCCAAAAATCTTATCATTGGAGAGCCCATAGGTAACTGCAAAACAGAATGCACCTCAGCTGAGGTCCAAGCAGACATGATCCACAGAATGGATTTCTACCAGTCTACAGAAAAAGAATAAGGAAGAGTACATTTTTATTCCTGACCCTTCTTTACTCTAAGAAGTCCCCAAATGGCTTATAATTGCATTCCCTTCCTCTCCCCACAACAGCCACCTTGTGAGACAGGCAAGGATGAGAGCACTGAAAGAATTGTGATTGGCCCAAGGTCACCCAATAGGCTTCATGTGGAGGAGGAGTGTGGAATCAACTCTGGTTCTGCTGATTATAATCCACCACTCTTAACAACCACACCATGCTGGCTCTCTATAGAGGGCAAACTGAACGTACAGTCACTATTCAGAACAAGGCCACACAGACAGGGAAGAGGAAGAAACCCTTCCATTTCCCCTCCACAGTTTTGCTAATAAAATCCAGGCTCCCTGTGCTTTCACAGGGCTTTTCTTGTCGCAGGAACTCCATTGCATATTAGCCCCCCCCCCCCCCGATGCAGCCTATCCTCCTGGAGTTTACATTAGGCCCTGTGAGCTCCTGGAGGATTGGTTACATTGGGGTGTGTGGCCTAATATGCAAATGAGTTCCTGCTACAAAAATAGCTCTCTGCATTAGCATTTTAAAGGAAAATGGATTTCAACCACCACCATCTTTTCCCCTTTAAAATGGTAACAATGTGGGGGAGTTGAAACATGAGCAGAGAGTAAAGGGTTAATCTCCTCTCTCCTCCATCCAGACTGGTTTCAAAAAGGAGAGACTGGCAGTCTGTGGAAGTGCTTAGTTCCATGCTATAAGTCCTTACTGCAGTTTTGTTTGAATTACACTTCTCCCATTTGAAGATCTGGTGACTTTTATTACTTAAGATTTCAACATTGATCAGTATAGGTATCTGAATGGGGTTGGGGGAGAATGTATGATAGGTTAGATCAGAGGTAGCCAAACTGTGGCTCAGGAGCCACATGTAGCTCTTTCTTGTGCAGCTCCTGAAGATCGAGGAGGAACTTAATCTTAAATCGATGTACACAGCACTGGGACCTCAGTCAGCCTGATTTTTATGGGACATGTGTGTTTTCTTCTCCCAGGGGTGCCAAAAAATGATTCCCTAATTTTTCCCTATGCTGGTCTTATGGGAACTGTTATTCCCAGCTTCTGTTTTTTAAAAAGTCTCCTTCTAGCATTGTTGTGTTGTAAATTGCATACATATCTGTTTTACCTTTCTGTGCAAAATATTATGAGTTTTAATAAAGACGTGTGTGCAATATTTGTCCATGTCTTGCGGCTCTCTAACATTCTCTGTGACTCTTATGTTAAGCAAGTTTGGTTACACCTGTGTTAGATGAAGGGCTGCCACCTCTGAGTTCGGAAATGCCTGAAGATTGGGGGGAGGTGGAATCTGCAGTGGGCGGCATATAATACCACAAAGAACATCCTCCAAAGCAGCTATTTTTCAAGGGGAACTAACGTCTGTCATCTGGAGACCAGTTGTAATTCTGCCACCTAAGAGTTGGCAACCATATCTGTAAGAGGCACTTAGCAAGTCTGGGAGGGAGAAAGATGCATCCTTTGCTTCCAGATGCATGACAACTGGGAATAAAATCCTCATGCCACCATGTGGCAGAATGCCCTGCCCTCCTATGTTCTTCTCCACACCTGGAAGGGGTTTTCCTCCACTATCGGGTAGCTCCCCACAGCCAGCAGAGAACCAAGACCAGCCATAAACAGTTATGAAGTATTTATTAAAAAGAAAATGTTTTTACAAGCATACTTTTAGCACAATGCCAAATTGAAAAAGGATTCCAAAAGAAATGGGTAAAAACGCAAATCTGTTTAATAATTCAGTTCTGGACCTGCTTGAGTAAAATGGTACTGTAAGACCCACAAACAGCCTAAAAACAAGATATAAAAGTAGGCACAAATTAGACTGTACTCCCCCTCCCCTTTTCTAACTCTGACAGCAAAGCAGGTGAAGTGCTCTTTGACAAATGAAAGAGAGACCTAACAAAAGCTGCTCAGGTTTGGCAGTGACAGTTTTGAGACAGCCCCGTTAAAGAGAGAAAAGTGTCAACCTGATGCCCTGCAAAGTCGCTTATGAGACAAGGATCTGCAGCTGTCTGAGCTGTATAGATCTCTACTCCAATTACCATAAGCAGCCGCTGCAGACAGCAGCCCTTAAGAGCAACAGGGTTGCTTTAATCATATCCTGTATATTCGGAATTGCTTGTCTGCAGAAACTTTTTTTCTAAAGGAAGCACCAGCAGTAATGGCTGTCCAGTGATCATGATCTTAGTTCAATGGTGTATTTAATACATACACACACATCCCTCCACCTTGCCAAATTTGCACACACGTCCTGGGCGGCTCACAATCATTAAAGCCAATGTGACCGAGACCAGCAGTTTGGGTGTTACTGCTGAAATGACTGCAAAGCTGTCCAAAAAAAAAAAATTAACATGAAAACTAACATGTGCCAGGCAGACCCCCCCCCTTCCTGAATTATAGCAGTGGAATCACCATCTCCATAGCAACAGGCTCTCAGACTATTTCAAATCAATATTCCAGCATTGCAAGAACATTGAATTAATGCAAAAATCTAGACTTGGGGATGTCTTCGAAGAACATTTCCAGGGACCAAACCTATGGAAACAAACCTCTGAGCCTAGAGAATAAGGAAAGCACAAATGGGCTGCGAAAGCAATGGTTGTAACCTACTACTGAGCCTGCTTCCTACTGGGAGCTATTTTTCATCTTCAGAAGGAATTGGATGACCCCTACCCAAAGGACCAAAAAATATCCGAAACACTGTATGTGGTAGGCCTTTCAACTGCAAAAAAAATTTGCCTGATAAAGACCACAGATTTATACCCCACCCTTGTCCCTGAATCAGAGCCTCAGAGTGGCTTACAATCTCCTTTATCTCTTTCCCCCACAACAGACACCCTGTGAGGCGGGTGGGGCTGAGAGAGCTCTTACAGCAGCTGCCCTTTCAAGGACAACTCCTACGAGAGCTATAGCTGACCTAAGGCCATTCCAGCAGGTGCAAGTGGAGGAGTGGGGAATCAAACCCGGTTCTCCCAGATAAGAGTCCGCACACTTTACCACTACAGCAAATGACTGGAATGAGAAAAATAATTACAAGCATGTTCTTTTATAGACCTTAACATTTTATAAGCAATAGTACAAAGTTACTCATGCACTGCGAAAAAGGGGCATTCCTCTCCTCCCCCCTATCCCCAATTTAGGAATAAAGCACATGACCGAGAAAGTAGCATGGTGCTTGGGGAAGGGAAAGATAACCCTGAGCAAGTATTACATTTTCCGGAAAATCCAATCTCACAAACAAGGAATTCACATGCTGGCTACAGTTTCCTATGAACAACACTGGGCCAACCCTGTTAGCAGACAACTGGAAAGGTTTGCCAACTCATGACATCACTTCTGACAAGCAAGAAGTGGCCAATATCTATACGGATTCTGGAACCATGAAATCCAGGTGGAGCATTTTTATGGCAAAATTCTTAGAAGATCTAGGGACCAGGAAATCTCACCAGGAATAGATCTGGCTAATAACTCTTAAAGCAACTAATAACTCTTAAAGGTTGATGGGCCTTAGAATATTGGCCCTATTCCTTAACAGGACATGTGGCATACATCAAAATCCCAGTTAAAACCTTCCAATAATGAGTGCTTTGTTGCAACAAGAACACCACAACAAATTTGCTTTTCACATAATTCAGAGTTCTCAGCTTTCCCCTAGACAGACTTACTCAGCAATTGTGTTTGTGATGGGGTATGCCCATAATGAGAACCTTTCTACATAAGCAGCCCCTCAGTGTCTAATAGCCCCGTCATGCTTTCAACAGAGGATGTGCATTCAAGCTTGTATTCTTGCTAGGTGAAATAATGGTACACCAGCAGCAAACACAGCAAAGATTTATTAAGACAGACACTGTGGTTGGACAGTGACCCTGTATCAAGGGTCCCCAACCTTTTTCAGCCTACAGGCATCTTCGGAATTCAGATACAGGGTTGTCCTATTCACTTTTTTAAAATGCTTGGTAAGCGCTAGCAAAGGTAGCAGTGGCACCATGGCCCATTGCAATAGGATGATAAAGGAAGGGGTCTACAAAAAGAAGGAGACTATAAAACACAAGAGATTCCAGTATCAGTTCAAGCAGGGCTTCCTTCGCATATTAGGCCACACTCCCCTGATGTAGCCAATCCTCCAAGAGCTTACAGTAGGCCCTATACTAAGAGCCCTGTAAGCTCTGGGAGGATTGGCTACATCAGGCCTAATATGCAAAGGAGTTCTTGCTACAAAAAAAAGCCCTGGGCTCAAGAGATGAGAAAGTTACTCCAGCAACATGGCAACCATTTGCAGAGTGGCAGCAAGTTGACAAGATTTGCTCTTCAAGTGCTTTGAAAACGTACAACCACTTAGTTTGCATAATCTGACCCACAAAATATCCACCTTTTTCACCTTGCATCCATCTTGAGTGGCACTGCTATTTAAAATGACTGAAACAGATTTGTGCCAATATCTCAAACTGTCTACATTTCTATATGCAAACAACCACCACCACCTTCAAAGACGGCTATTTGGAAGGTCCCCACACTTCTATTATTCTGTAAAATGTGCAAACAGAACTATTTTGGAGAGCATTCTTTTAGAGGGAGGGAAGCTGTGTTGTGATAGATCAGCTCAGGAGTTGACCTTTATTAGAGATAATGTGTTCTTTTCCTTCCAAATCTTCAGTCCCAGTCCCACTGCATTATGTTGTTTTCATTTAATTTTAACTTACGTTTGGTGTTAAAGCAGAGCTTTCCTCCTGCCCCCTCCCCGGAAAAAGATGTGCTGGAACTCTCAAGAAGAAAATGAAGGAAAATCACACGTGTGCCCTTCATGAAGATTTAAACTTTTGAGAATTTTGTTTCCATTAAGAGGTTCTGGAACTCTGTTCCACCACGTTCCCCCAGGGAAAAAAGCCCTAGTGTTGAAGACTCAAATGTTCTCACATTTTCTAATTTGCCTGCTGACTGACTGAGTCAGGTTTGTTTTAGCGGGAACCTCTGCAGCGAGATACAAATATTATCAATTCAAATGTCACCAGATTTTGTATTGGGCTTCGATTGACAAAATCATCCTATCACACTTGGAAAACTGGCCGAGTCAAAATGAGAAAGGGGGAACTAAAAGTGCAAATAAATATTTATCTGCATATTAGACAAATAAAGCAGGCCCTCATCTCCAGATCTTTAACCTTGCAGCTCCATTTACACACTCACCTTTCCTCCCGCTCTCTTTTCTGTTTCCTAGCGTGACGATCCATAACACTCGTTTTAGTTCTCGTTTTTTTCCAGGAGTAGTAGAACTTCACCAAGCTTGCTATCGACTTGTCTGGAAGCTGAGAAACACAGAAGACTGGTGTCAATGAGACTCTTGCGTGCTCCAGTTCCGAACCAGAGAGAGAGAGAGAGAGAGAGAGACGCCTGCCTGGCAAAGTCCCACAATCCCGCTGTGAACAGAAGCTGCCCATCGTCTGTTTTTCCTAGGGTTGCTAACCTCCAGATGGGCCCAGAGATCTCCCAGAATTCCAAGTCATCTCCAGATGACCGAGATCAGTTTCCCTAGAGAAAAATGGCTGCTTTGGAGGGTGGACTCTCTGGCATTATACCCCACTGAGGTCCTTTTCCTCCCTAACACCCTCCCTCCCAGGGCTCCATAGCCTAATCTCCAGGAATTTGCCAACTCAGAGCTGGGGATCCTTTCTTTATCCTCCGAGGCATAACCCAATTCTGTTTGTGCCTGACCCCGGAATGTAAAGTGCCAAGTGCACAATCGCCCAGCACTGCCACATCTTGGTGCTGTTCCAGAAACCAAGAGCAGATTAATTGGCATCTTGGATGCCTTTCTAGAAACGGTGCAGCTTAAGCCAGTGATTTAAGTTACAGAACAGGAGGTATGATTCAAAACCAAACACTTCTGAAGCTTTCAGCTTTTGTATTAACTTCCCTTCACTTGGCCTTCCAGTGGCCAGCCTCCCATTTCAGTGTGACACCTTCTTTTTCCAGCTTTCATAAGTTTCCTTTGCCCTCAACACTACACTGCTTTAGCTGGGCTGCATTCTCACTGACTTAACGACTAATTACATTATCAATTGTTCTGCTTTTGCTTCTAGTTGAGCCTGCTTCAGAAAACACAATTTGCAATGAAGGAGCTGCCTCTCAATTTTTCCCTTTGTTGTTTACAGCCCACATTGTAGTTGAATTGTGAGGACTCCAGTTTTCTGCCCAAATGCCTTGTCCTCCTTATGAGTGCAGACTCCTATTAGTATACTTGCAAAAATGGACATAGAGTGAGGCCCCTAACCCTGGTCTCTCTAGCCTTGCCTCAGCATTTATCAGCTATTGATTGTTATGTTCCCAGTGGGATTGCTTCCATTTCTTTTTCTTTGCAGAATGCCAGCGGTATGTTTGATACCAACTATTCGTATCCTGGCCCTACAAAAGTAAGCAAAGCATCTTTAACTGAATGCAAATGATGGCTGACAACTCTGAGCAAGGAAATATCTGGAAGTTTTGGAGGCGGAGCCTGGAGAGAGTAGGGTTTGGGGAGGGGAGGGGCCTCAGCATGGTCCAATGCCATAGAGTCCACCCTCCAAAGCAGCCATTTTCTTAGGACTGTCAGGTCTACTTACTCGGCCAGCAGAGAATAAGAGGGAGCCTTCTGGAAGTGGGGAGGATGGGGCAACATTGCTGTAAGCGATGTCGCCAGCGCTATGACATCACACTGAAATGATGTCATCACTCTGGGCACATCATGCAGCGACACACTAGCATTTTGGTCAAAAAATAGAGTTTTGGCCAAAATGCTAGAGCGTTGTCATGCAACATGACTGGCATGATGACATCACTTCCCCATGACATCCTCATACCAGCAATGTCAACAACAAAGGAGGGGCCTGTTTGGGGGTGGGGCTTCCCCTCCGCCAGCCAGCTGGTTAGTGGTGGATTGGAGCTTCTGAAACTAGGGAAACCCCTGCCCAGACCAGGGGTCTGGCAACACTACATTTTCTCCAGGGGAACTGATCTCTGTAGTCTGGAGATCAGTTGTAAAAGTTTGAGATCCCCAGCTCCCACTTGGAGGCTGGCAACCTTAAAACCTGCAGACAAAAAAGTCTTAAGATCATGGCCTAGATGATTTGTTCCCCACTCCTACTGCCCTGGCACACTTTCTGGGGTTTGTTTTTTAAACAGCCAGTCCAACAGAGTGTTCCAAAGAATCTTGTGCTACGTGCCATACTGCTTTGGCCTTTTCTAAAAAAAAGCAATTTTACTTTTTTGATAACTACTAAGGAATGTGTGATTGTTATCCTGTCCCCCTCACCATCAGCACACACAAAGACATGCTTAACTTTGAAGGATAGCGGCTGCTCCAATTATCAGGTTTTATGGTTAGATTTTAGCTGGCTATGCAGAGCAGTTTGTTGATCAGGGAACCCACGCTGGATTGATTTTTGTGAGACGTGGATGTAAATCAAGCAGGCACAAACATCGGACTATATGTGCCTCTTTACATAGTTAGATTAATTATATCTGTGCAACACTTTCCTCCAGGGAAAGAAAAATTATATCTGTGCAACGCTTTGTTCCAGAGGGCCCCTCCTTCCATCTCCAGTTTATCTCTACAACAACACTTGTAAGGCTGTTTAAGCTAGCTGAGGTACCCACTGAGCTCTGTAACCGGAAGGAGATTTGAACTCAAGCCTCCCTGATTCTAACTCGAGAATCCGCTCCCTATGCCATACTACCACAAACAGGGGCAAGGAGCAAAGCCACCCTCATAGGTCCAGGGCATTGAGTTTATATTGATGCACAACTGTACATCTAGATCAGGGGTGTCAAACATGCGGCCCGGGGTCTTATCAGGCCCACGACCAACTCACTGCTGTCTGGTTCTTTCTCCCTCTCTTGCTTCCTTCTGCATCACAACTTGCTTTGTCAGGCTTGCTCAATTGCACAGGAGCAACAGAGTAAAGCTCCTCCCTTAGGGAGGAAGTGGGGGAAGGAGAGCTAGCTTTGCCAGGCTCTCTCAATCGCACAGCAGAGCTACTAAGCCAAGCCTCTCTTCCTTCTGTTTCCTGAGGCTCAAAAAGCCAGTGAGGTGGATTAGGCTGAGTGTGTGTGTCTATGTTCTTTATAAAGTTTACATCTCCCCTACCCAGCATTGGTGGATCTGTATAATATGGCATGTAAAAGGAAGATACAAATGATCCTAAGGGACCATACACATCTGGGCCATTTGCTTTTTGAGATCTTACCGTCAGGTAGACGATATAGAGTGTTGAAGGCTAGGACAAACAGATTTAAGGACAGTTTCTATCCAAGTGCTGTGGTTAGGTTAAATGCAGGGCTATGAAGGATTATCTGTTTTAGATGTATTTAATGGTTTAAATGGTTTTAATGGTTTTATGAATGTTTAATGGTTTTATGAATGTTTATTTAATGGTTTAAATGGTTTTAATGGTTTTATGAATGTTTATCCGTTTTAGATGTATTTAAATGGTTTTAATGGTTTAAATGGTTTAAATGGTTTAATGGTTTCAGATGTATTTAAATGGTTTATGAATATGTGTGTTTGATGTGTTGGTATGTTTGTGGAAGAGCACCTCATTTCGTTGCTCTCTTTTTGTTGAGAACAATGACAATAAATTCATCTATCTATCTATCTATCTATCTATCTATCTATCTATCTATCTATCTATCTATCTATCTATCTATCTATCTATCTATCTATCTATCTATCATTACATTTTATGACACACATGGCCCGGCCTGACAAGGTGAAGATCCGGCTCTCATAACAAATGAGTTTGACGCTCCTGTTCTACCAGCTATGGCAAAAGCAGGTTTGGTATGCCTCTTACTAAGAGCAGCAAGAGAAATCCAGCTAATCCAGAGGCAGGCAACCACTGATGTGCATATCAGACAGTGGAATCCCACTTTATTTTGCTCAGCCTGGCAGTGCCCTCCTCCTCCAAAGGAGCCAGAATGGGCTCGGGTCAAAGCTGGGACTCAGAAGGGCAGACTGGAAGCCAATAAGACAGGGGGTGTCCCCTCTTGTAAAGTAGCAATTGCTTGAAATTAGAATTCGGATTGCGGACCTTCCATAAAAACGTGTGTAAATCCTTGCATTGGTGTCTACATGCTCCCCTACAAGTGCTTTTCTGTCATCAATAATCTCATCTCTAAGTGAACAACCATACAACCTTCATCTTTCTCCCCCCCCCCCTTTTTTGTAAAGACATAGATAAATGTTAATGGGTGGGGGGGGGGGTCTAGGCCAACAAAAAGACTGCCTTCCTCTGCCTTAAGTTCTCGTGGCCAACTGAAATGAAACCTAAGTACATTTGCTCCATCCATCTTTTGTTATTCCCCACCCCCACCATATCTTCTTCAGCATTTAGACCAGGGGTGTCAAACTCACTTCTTATGAGGGCTGAATCTGACGTAAATAAGACCGTGTTGGGCCAGGCCATGTGTATACCCATTTATGATTAGGTAGCAGAGATATAAACTTTATAAAGCACACAGACAAAGACATTTTAAAAAACAAAAAACAAAACTTAAAACATTCTTAAAACATTAGCACTCGGTCTTAAAGGTGCTTTCTTTGTATTTCTTCCATAGGGCCCAGGGAACAGGGCAAAGGAAGCTCTGGCTCTTTCCTTCCTTCCCTAGGGAACCAGGAGGAGGAGAAGTCTCAGTCAATAGAAGGAAGAAAGGCTTGGATCAGTAGCTCTGTTGTGCCTGGCAAAGCAAGCTCTCCCTCCCCCACTTCCTCCCCAAGGGAAGAGCCTTAGCCAATGGAGAAAATACAGGTTTTGCCCTGTAGCCCCTGTGCTATTGAGCAAGCCTGGCAAAGCAAGCTGTGATGCAGAAGGAAGGATGAGAGAGGGAGAAGGAAGCAGATGACAGCAAGTTGCTCGGGGGCCTGATAGGAGCACTCGGGGGGAGGCTGATTTGGGCTCTGGGCTGCATGTTTGACACCCCTGATCTAGACTGTAAACTCCTCAAGGCATTGATGGGGTGCTGCAGGAATGACCTGAAGTGACTGAAAAGATCCCACAGATGCCCTCACAGCAGGCTTCTGAATGTCAGAAGAATGAATTTCTGAGGATTAGGAGAGCCATTTCTCCCAACAAACTTTACAATAAACTCTAACCACTCTGACATCTCTTGTCTGTCCAGTTGGTTTTTTTTTTTACTATTGGCTGCAAAGCATGCAGAAAGATGTTAACTTTACTCCTTGTTCCAATTTCTTAAATATGCCAATAACAGGTCGTTTTTAATCTGGCCTAAAAGCATACAAGTTTAAAAGTCAAAGGTTCATAAATGCGAAAGAAGGGTGCCTTTAAGTCCCACGTGTACACACAAAGCTGCCTTATGCCAAGACAGATCCTTCACCTACCAAGAACACTCTTTGTCTGGTCTGCCTAGAATTGCATCTGAGGTCTTTCACTATCATCTACTATCTGATTCTTTGAACAGGAGAAGCCTGGGAGTGAACTGGGGACCTTGTGATTGCAAAGCAGATGCTCTGCCACTGAGTCACCCCCAAACCGCATCCCACCCAAAATCCAGACTCCTCTGCAAACTTCTGCTGCCAGACTGTTGCACTTGATGAGTACTTGAAGGTAAAGTAAGGAGATTCCAGTAAAGGTACACCTCAGTTCTTAAAATTTCCCAGGTGTTTTTTTTTTGTAGCAGGAACTCCTTTGCATATTAGGCCACACACAACCTGATATAGCCAATCCTCCTGGAGCTTACAGTAGGAGCCCTGTAAGCTCTTGGAGGATTGGCTACATCAGGGGTGTGTGGCCTAATATGCAAAGGAGTTCCTGCTACAAAAAAAAAGCCCTGAAATTTCCTCCTTTTGTTAAAAATAAAAATCAACATTTACTTGTAGCGAAAAGGCAAAAGTTGGGTAGGATGAAGACACAACTTAGCAGTGGTTATCGTGGGAGGGTAACGCTTAGGCAGATCTCGCTCATGCTGCGACAATCATTTTTTCACCCAACTCCGCTCTATATCATTGGCTGCCACCACGGGTAGCTAATCGATACAGATAAGTCAGCCAAACATTCTGGGAAAAGGGAGGGAGGAAGGAGAGAGAAGAATTCAACACGAAGCAGGCATTTTTAACTTTGGCAACTGACCCACGTCAAGCAGCACAATCTAGTTCTGCCCTTAAAGAAAGTTAAGTATACAGAACAGAACTGAGAATGTCTTGAAAGAAGGGAAAAGGAGCAACTTCAGACAGTAGAATTAAGCCAGAAGCTTTGGCAAAGACAAATTAGTCACAGTTGTTGCTCTGGCTAATTAACAGCACACAGCTTTTAGTGTGACCCTCAGTCTCCAGTGGATATAAATATTAAGAAAGCGTCTGCTCTTATAAAAAGCAAACGGATGGAGATCTTGGGCAAAGACAGTGGCTTGCAGTGGAGTGCATAGCTGATACCAAATTATTATGGCTTAGATCCTAAGCAGTGTGAAAGAGTCACGTGTTTCATGGGTCAGCCAGAGCTTAGCAATAGCAAGGTCTCCTCTGGAGAAGAGGAGCCCCATGTAGCCAGCCCTGAGTTAACAGAAGGTAATTATCAGGCAAATGAGATGCAGGCTTATTACGATTCAGTCAACAGCTGGTGCAGAGCCACCCAACACACTCCAGTCCTGATTCAGCAAGGGAACCTCAGTTGGCTATTCCTAGCCCACCAGTATCACCCATGCCCTTAGAGCACTGCAGATGGAGGCTGAGAACAGCTACAGACAAAATGGCAAAGTGCATGCCTCCTGGCCTGACACCAGCCGCTTGCTAATAACGAAGATAAATTGTTGCAGGATTGCTTCTAAGCAGCTGGCTGCAAGCATGACCCTTAGGCATGGGGTTATAAGAACCAGTCAAGAGAGATTGTTAGGCATGGATGAAACACTTATGATAGATGCTAAGTCACCAACTCTGCCTTGCCTGACTTCTGGACCCCTGATCCTGGACTGAATGACAATGCCTTGTCTGACTTCTGGCACCTGGTACTCAGAGCCTACAAGTCACTACAATGACACAGGAAGGCAATTTCTCCCCCTTCACCCTCTCACTGCAGCTTTCTGTGTCTCAGAGTTGTGCCCCTGCAGGTCAGCAGCCTAAATAACCCTGACTAGCCCTCTCTCATCAGAACTTGGATGCTAACCAGGTTGGTACATAGTTAGTACTTCGATGAGAGCCCACCAAGGAAAACTGGGGTTGTTATGTAGAGGAAGAGAAAGGCAAACTGCTTTTGATCATCTCTTGCCTTGGAAAATCTCCAGGTCCTGGGGTTGCTGTCAGTTTCAGCGTGATGGCACACAATTATAAAAGGTCAGAAGAACGGAAAGAACAGTGCAGGGAAGGGCCATAGCTCAGTGGTAAAGCATTTGCTTGGCAAGCAAAAGGTCCAAGGTTCCATCCCCAGCATCTCCAATTACAAGTACTTGAAGGACTGTCATATAGAGGATGGTGCAGAATTGTTTTCTGTTGCCTCAGAAGGTCAGACTAAAACCAACAGGTTGAAATTAAATTAAAAGAGTTTTTGGCTAAAAATTAGGAAGAACTTCCCAATAGAGCAGTTCCTCAGTGGAACAGGGTTCCTCAGGAGGTGGTGGACTCTCCTTCCTTGGAGGTTTCTAAAGAAGAGGCTAGATGGCCATCTGACAGCAATGCCGATCCTGTGAATTAGGCAGATCATGAGATGAAAGTCAGGAAGGGGGTGCTGGGGGGAGGTATTTGTGAAGTTCCTGCATTTTGCAGAGGGTTGGACGAGATGACCTTGGAGGTCCCTTCCCAACTCTATGATTCTAAGCAGCTTAGTAGGAAACCTGTAAGGCCTCTGCCTGAGACCCCACAGAACTGCTGCCTGTCTGAGTAGATGTCTTCTGATTCAGTAAAGCAGCTTAAGGTGTTCAAAATGGGAATCAGCAACAGGATCGGGAAAACTGGCAAAATCTCTCTGCTTCTCCACAGGCAGAAAAACCATTGCACTGGAGCGTTATTTAAGGGTTGAGGTCTAAAACAGATACCAAGAAATCCTGTCTTTTTATCACCTTAATTCTGCCCCCAAACCCAGGATACATCATATTTTTGCTATGCATACTTTCACATGTATTTTCACATTTTTGCTATGCATACTTTCACATGTATTAAAGTCTGTTTCTTCTACAGGATTCCCATACCTTTTTAGACAAAATGGGCAACCCAAGAAAGACTGGTATTGTTCAAAGAATCCAGACCCACAAGGGCCTCTTTTGCTTTTTTGCCAGGGCTGTTGCACACAACACCTGTGGCCTCCAGGATTCCTTACCATCTGTTGAATTCGGTGGAACGTTTTCCCATGGAAACTGAAAGCCTGTTCGAACAAGACCTTGTCTTCAACCGTCCATTCGTCCGGGAAAGGGGTAAAGTTAGGCAGGTCTGCCAAAGATTTCTCTATGTTATGTTTATGCCAGAAGAGCATCCCCAGAGCCTGCAGGAGGGAAGAGTGAAATAAGATAACCATCAATGTAACTAAAAACTGGATCTACAATGAAAGGAAGGTAACGATGCTGATAGTTTTCATGTTTGAACAGCACATTCTTCTGCTCTCAAGGCTAGGTTATGGATGCCACAAGAAAGTCTTAGTGGATAAATTCACTGCAAACACTCCTTGACGCATTCATGCTCTATCAAGAATCTACCATACTGCATTTTTAGAGACACAGAGAGAGAGACAGAGACACAGAGAGTTACTGTCACGAAGAGGTGCACCTTTAACACAACGTTGATCAGTACTCAGTGCCCTTGTCTAAAAAAAAATCATTCAGTTGGATTACAGCTCCTTCAACTGAAAGGGGGGAAATACAATAATTCAAAAACAAAACAAAACAGAAACACAGAAAGCAATCACCCAATGTTTGCTTTGACCTTGATGGTCCTGGCTAGTCTAATGTCATCAAGAGGAGGAGGAGGAGAATGGATTTATACCCCCACCCTTCACTGAGAATCTCAGAGCATCTTACAATCTCCTTTCCCTTCCTCTCCCCACAACAGACACCCCGTGAAGTAGGTGAGGCTGAGAGAGCTCTCGGCGAACTGCTCTTGAGAGAACAGCTCTGCTGAGAACTTATGGCTGAACCAAGGTCATGCCAGCAGGTGCAAGTGGAGGACTGGGGAATCAAACCTGTTTCTCCCAGATCAGTCTGCATACTTAACCATTACACCTGATAAGTACTTGGATGTAAGACTAGGAACATCCCCACCTGATCTATAAGACTATCATTACCCTCTAGAACAGGGATCCCCAAACCCTGGGACGTGGACCAGTACCAGGCCGTGGCCTGCTAGCAACCAGGCCGTGGAGTGAGGCAGAGACCTTCACCTACTCCTTATTTAAAGAAGATGATGAAGAAGAAGAAGATATTGGATTTATATCCCGCCCTCCACTCCGAAGAGTATCAGAGCGGCTCACAATCTCCTTTACCTTCCTCCCCCACAACAGTCACCCTGTGAAGTGGGTGGGGCTGGAGACGGCTCTCACAGCAGCTGCCCTTTCAAGGACAACCTCTGCCAGAGCTATGGCTGACCCAAGGCCATGCTAGCCGGTGCAAGTGGAGGAGTGGGGAATCAAACCCGGTTCTCCCAGATAAGAGTCCGCACACTTAACCACTACACCAAACCGGCTCTCCACACCAAACCAACCCATGGGGGTGCAGAAATGGGGTGTAGGCAGCCTGGGGCAGCAAAACCCCCAGCATCCTCACCTCCACCGGTCTGTGGAAAAATTGTCTTCCACAAAATCGGTCCCTGGTGCCAAAAATGGTTGGGGGCCACTGCTCTAGGATATGAATATTCTCCACTAGCATCCACCTTCTGTCTGCATTCAATTTCAGATTGTTCACTCGGCATGCATTCGACTAATACATTCATGACCACGGAGGAGGAGGAGGAAGAGAAGAAGATGGTGATGGTATCATCTATATCCCACCCTATACTCTCAATCTCAGAGTCTCAAAGTGGTCACAATCTCCTGTATTTTCCCCTCCCCCCCACAACAGACACCCTGTGAGGTGGATGGGGCTGAGAGAGCTCTTGCAGCTGCTGCCCTTTCAGGGACAACCTCTGCCAGAGCTATGGCTGACCTAAGGCCATTCCAGCAACTGCAAGTGGAGGAGAGGGGGAATCAAACCCGGTTCTCCCAGATAAGAGTCCGCGCACTTAACCACTACACCAAACTGGCTCTCAGACAGCCAGTCCTGGATGCCTGCTTAACAATACACAGAAGTGGGTGTTCTCAGCATATGGTGGATACCCATCCCAATGCCGTGGATAAGCACATTCAACAACTTCATGTAGTTATTATAGTGACAAAACCAGCCTCTGTGGTACTTCATGAAAGAGATCCTGAAGGGGTGACTTAGCAACTCCAACTACATCCTGCAGACCACAGGCCATAAACCAAAAACAAATAATTGGAGGACCACCCCTTAAGATTCCAACCTAAACAATCAAAAAGCAGGGATTTTTTTGTAGCAGAAACTATTTTGCATATAAGGCCACACACAACCTGATATAGCCAATCCTCCAAGACCTTATAGTAGGCCCTGTAATAAGTGCCTTGTAAGCTCTTGGAAGACTGGCTACGTACGAGGGGTGTGGACTAACATGCAAAGGAGTTCCTGATACCAAAAAAAGCCTTGTCCAGAAGCATGGAATCATGGCATCAAAAACCGATTCAACGAAATTGGTAGAAAATAATTCCCTTTACTGATTTATAGACTGCAGGTCATTGACCAGCATGACCAAAACTGGCCAATGTCCTGCATTAAGGTCTGAAGACAGACTGAAAAGGGTCAAAGAATGAAAGATCATTCAAAACTGCCTGAAGTTACTCTACTTCCACACACTCAGCGTTGCCACAGAACAAAAGGTTATGGACAGAATGAAAGTTAGCCAGATTATCTTTATCTAAGGACGTTTTTAAAAAATGGTACATCATTTCATCTATTAACAGCAATGACCTCCTAAGCTCTTGTTGCAGTTATCCACCAAGACAGTCAAAGAAGGTGGTGATGACTTCAAGAAACATCAGCCACAGTTAGCAAGCCGAAATGATCCAAGCAGTTGTGACAACTGCTTGCTACCAGTGTTCCCTCTAAGCTGAGTTAGTGAGTTAGCTCACGGTTTGTTAGCTTCTGGCTCACACATTTTTGTTTTAGTTCAGGAAGGATGGCCCTAGAGCAAACTAATTTATGCAGTACCCAAATCTCTTTCAAAAACCACCCAGAAGTGGAGGAGAGGGGTCAATGAGAAGAAGAAAGACGACTCTGGGAAGCAATTTACGACTTCTAGAGGGGACTGGATGAACATATGGAGCAGAGGTCCGTTAGTGGATATTAGCCACAGGCAGTGTTCCCTCTAAGCTGAGTTAGCATGAGCTAGCGCAAAGATTTTTAGCCTCCAGCTCACACCAGGAAAACTGACCCCAGAGCACAATAATTTATCCAGTAGCTCATAACTTTAATGCCAGTAGTTTACAACTTTAATATCCGTAGCTCACAAAGTAGAATTTTTGCTCACAAGACTCTGCAGCTTAGAGGGAACATTAGCCACAGGGTATAGATGGAAATCTCTGTCTGGAGCAGTGATGCTCTGCATTCTTGGTGCTTTGGGGGGCAATAGTGGGAGGGCTTCTAGTGTCCTGGCCCCACTGACAGACCTCCTGATGGCACTAGGGTTTTTTGGCCACTGTGTAATACAGAGTGTTGGACTGGATGGGTCACTGGCCTGATCCAACATGCCTTATCTTATGTTCTTAATTTTATCAGTTGCCACAATGAAATCTAAGCTGTAGCAATGGCACTGACAGAATCATCACTGCAATCCCTCAAACAATCCAGATGTGCAATGAGATAACATTACTCTGTCATAATGGTCTCATGGGAACCCACACAACTTTGACATAGCAGTGTACAGTTCAAATACATAGCCTACTTTGGTGAGTGTGTGAGATTGAACACATAATGTCTCTCCAAACCTAGCCTTGACAGCATCAGGGAACAATCCCATGAGCATTCTGATCTCTCTTACCAGTTCAATAAGTCTCTGAAAGTGGACCGATCAAGCAGTTAAACATTCCCATGAAAAGAAGCAGATAAACTCAAGCACACCTTTAAAAGGCTAGTGATTTGATTATGGCAATGCTCCAGTCTCAGTTCCACCAAATAGATTACCAATTCCTTGACCAGGGCAGAAAAGTAGATCCACCATCTGCCTGATAACATGAGCAGTGCTTATATTCCCTTTTGTTTCCAAATGACTGGGCAGCCCCTGACAATGCAGAAGACCCTCTGTGAACTCAGGGAAAGGCAATGAACTGCCAAAAATCTTCATTTTATGGTTAGTGCTGTGCTCTCACACCAGGCACCAGTGAAGCATAGCCACAGAAAGGACGTGCAAGTTCACTGCACTACTGTTGAGCAGCAATCACAAAACTGATGTGCAAAGAGATGGCATCACACCAGTAAACTCCTTATGCCGCATAAACATATCCCCTTTTCCTTACACTCTAAATGTTTCAAAAGAGCCCAACAATCTTACACTTGAAGCAAAGCTGGCAAAACTGCGTTTCTCAAGTGTCAAGTGAAATTATCATCCCCAATCCGCCAAGTTAAAAATATCACAGAATGAACTCCTGTGCCAGGAGAAAGTCGGCTCCGATTCTGCAATCCTATAAAGATTCTTCATCACCACCACCACCGCATTTCTCTCACCATTCAAACTGAGACTGCTAACTTTGGCACTGGGGTTTCCCCTCCACCCTCGTTCTCACTTTGCTATGCAAAAAAAAAAAAGGGGGGGGGGCTTTTCTTGGCACAAAGTTTTCACTTCAAAACCTACCGCTGGCTCCACGTCTATGAATGAGTGCACTACCCCCCCTGCTCCATTCCACAAGTCATTACGCTCTCATTGCTTAACATCTAGGGAGTTTTCCTTTTTGGAATTCCCTTAAACATGACTCACCCCGAGAAGAATCTGCAGACAATAATGGTAGTTTTTCAAACCTCCCAGTAGGGGTGTGCCTCACAGAACCGTAGAATAATGAAAGCTTAAACAATGCGCTCTTCCGCTTTTGGCATTTTCAAGTGTTAAGCCTTTATTGTTCAGATCTGTCATCAGTTTCAAGTTTTGCGCTTCTCCAAAAGCATCCCTTTTATATTAAATTGGGAATCGGTCGTATACAGAGCACAAGGATGCCAAGAGTTACCTGAGGCCGTGTTCCTGTTACAGGCATACATGGTAGTTTCCATTCACCTGAGGAAACTCAGAAAAGCATGGGGCTGTACTCGTTCTGACTGAAATCTACTGAAGCTTCTAGGTTACAGTACCCCAAAGTTAGCTAAAGTTTCATCACATGGGCGGAGGGCTCCCTCAAGATTACCAGTTGAGGCCCACATAAGATGGTGATGAGCCTATTTACTCATCCAGTACATCTTTACCACCCCAAGGAGCTCCTGACTGTATACTTGGGCATCCCTTCCTCATTTTATCTTGAGGAGACTATGATATAGGTTAGACTGAGGAAATGTGATGAGGGCTGAAAGGCAGCTATACATTTTGTAAGTAAATAGTAGTAAATACTTATCACTCAGTAAGCTTTTGTGGCAGAACAGGGATTTGATTCCAGGTCTTGCAGAAACTAGTCAGGCATGCTCTCAGGTGTGAGGAGGAAGAAATATAAAGCCATAGTCTCAAGGTTCAGTGACAAGTTGCTAGAGATAGTATTAGTAATGTGTGCCTTGTTGGCATTTAGTAAAACCACAAAGCTTGCCTCCTTGGGGACTTTATGCCATTATTCTATCACTAGTGTGTCGGACAGCAGGTTTATACAGGCTTAGAGGCAATGCATATGAGCGACAGCTAATAGAACTCACTCTGATTGGGGGAACTTCTGTTAACTCTCAAGAGGGGACAGTTAGGCAGTTGGTTGAGGCAGTTGGGGAGCTGAAGCTGTTGGCGAGTGTACGCATCAGAGAGGGCGTCTCTCTAATGTGAGGGCAGCCTACACCTGAAGCAGAGTCTGGTTCAGAGCCAGAGTGGTGTGACTTTGAATCCAGAGAAGGCTCTGGGCAGAGACAGTTCCCAACAAGTTTAAGTGTCTGGTTGAAAAACAAAGAAACACATCTTGAGAGGGAATTGTAGTTCTCCAGTTCTAAGCTTAAGATCCTGTGTACAAAGACACATGAATATATGAAGCTGCTTTATACTGAATCAGACCCTCGGTCCATCAAAGTCAGTATTGTCTACTCAGACTGGCAGCGGCTCTCCAGGGTCTCAAGCTGAGGTTTTTCTCGCCTACTTGTCTGGACCCTTTTTAGTTGGAGATGCTGGGGATTGAACCTGGGACCTTCTGCTTACCAAGCAGATGCTGTAACACTGAGCAACCGTCCCTCCCTGTTCATCTGGAAGAGGAGTTGGCAAAGGAGTTGGAAAAGGGTTTAGAGGTGGCTTTGAAATGTCCTAAACATGCCAAGAGACAGAGTTATTGCTCTTAATGAGAAGAGAATGACTATCTTGCCAGAGGGAAAGGGGTCTAGTAGAGAAACCTTAGTCTTAACAAAAAGGACAAAGCGGAGTACACTCAAGACTGTGTGAATATAATGTGTGAAGTGTAACAGGACATGTAGGTTAAGCGACTTCTAATACAAATTTGTTTAAATCTTTACCAGTGCCTACTGTGCCATTTTCTGAAGGGTAATTTTGACAACTGAAGCAAACAGACAAGGTGATAGTTTTAGAAGGGAGATTATTAAAACGGTTGCCTTGTCACAGCTAGTATGTGACTTTGCCTTATAAAGTCTTGGAGCTAACAGAGCCACTTTGGTGTAGTGGTTAAGAGCATGGACTCTAATCTGGGAGAACCAAGTTTGAATCCCAACTCCTCCACATGCAGCTGCTGGTGTGACCTTGAGCCATTCACAGTTCTCAAAAGAGCTGTTCTCTCAAGAGCAGTCCTTGAAAGAGCTCTCTCAGCCTCACTTACCTCACAGTGTGTCTGTTGTGGGGAAGAGAAGGAGACTGTAAGCTGCTTTGAGACACTGAATGAAGAGTGGGATGTGAATCCAGTCGTCTCTTCTAACAAATTTATTCATAATAGCAACATTATTTGTTCAACTTTTTGGAGAGTGAGCATAATGCAGGGGCCCCCAACCTTCTTTGGTCTATGGGCACCTTTGGCATTCTGGGCAGAGACAGTTCCCAACACAATGTGGTAGGCACAGCTACAAAATGGCTGCAGCTGCTTACCTTCAGTCACACAATGAAGATTCTTGTATTATGGCACTAGCTACTGCCAAATCATTTTAAAAAATTTGCAGAGCCAATCAGAAGCATTGCTGCGGAAAAGGTCCATACTGCCTTGCCCACTTTCTGAAAATACTTGGCAGGTGCCAGAAAAAGTATTAGTAGGCACCGTGACACCCATGGGCACCACACTGGTGATCCCTAGTGTAATTCTTCACAACTACCACTTACCTGCCATTTTTTAATGTGAACTGTCACCTCATGGTAACTTAACCAAGCCCAAAATGGCTATGAGAACTGTTCTCTCCCCAGCCCTCCAAATGCTGAAAAGAGAGAGGCTGGGAAGTATAGAAATAACACACCTATATGGTGAATATTTTTAAAACCCATATCGTTTTTGTTACCTGCTCCATGTTGTAGCCGTGCTTCTCTTTAGCAATGGCAATGTATTCATCCACTGAGGGGAAAAGAAAAGATAATTTGAAGATTAGACCTTGAATAAAATCTAAAACAAACCACTTCCTTTCTATGATTAAGACCTCGTCCCTTTCAGTTCTGCTGTGCATGGGCCAGGCACTGTAGTACGTGAACTGAACGCTGTAGCAGTCAGGATTAGAACAGATAAAAGGAAGTACTTCTTCACACAAAGGGTGATTAACACATGGAATTCACTGCCACAGGAGGTGGTGGCAGCTGCAAGCATAGACAGCTTCAAGAGGGGATTGGATAAACATATGGAGCAGAGGTCCATCAGTGGCTCTTAGCCACAGCGTATTGTTGGAACTCTCTGTCTGAGGCAGTGATGCTCTGTATTCTGGGTGCTTGGGCGGGCGGAGGGGGCAGCAGTGGGAGGGCGTCTAGTGTCCTGGCCCCACTGATGGACCTCCTGATGGCACCTGATTTTTTTGGCCACTGTGTGACACAGTGTTGGACAGGATGGGTCATTGGCCTGATCCAACATGGCTTCTCTTATGTTCTTACGTAGAAGAATTCATGTGCTCAGGAAACACAAACAATTTCACAGGTGGTGACATCTTAGAACAGACTGGAAGGCTTAGCTAAGAGACAAGCTTTGTGCCTTGTGACAGATGAAAAACACTGTGGCTAAGTGGTAGTGCACCTACTTTGCAAGCAGAGGTTCTGTAGTTCAATCCCTGGCTTGTGCAGCTGAAGGAGCGAGCAGGATTTAGGAATGACCTCTCTTTCCCTGAGATCTCAGAGGGCTGCTGCTAGTCAGAGCAGACAACTCCAAGCTCAACAGACCCACGGTCTGCCTCAGCAGAAGGCAACTTTGCACCTTCACACACTTCCTTACGACAGTACATCTGTCATCTGCCCCACTGGAAGGTATCCTTTGCATTTAAAAAATGGCTCACTGGCAACTTTTTTTTTTTTTTTAATCAGGACTTCATTCTCTGGCTCTGCAGGAAAGCACTGTGTAAGATGAAGACAAATACAGTGCCTGTGCCACTGCTCTAACTTATTCCAAAGCATCAAAGTCGAGAAAAAAAAAATACAGTTGGATTTTGTCTCACAATGACAAAGGGCCCAGCTATGTCTCTCCAGTTGTGGTATTACTTCTGCTGTGGACACACAACATACCTCCAAGTCAGAGGAAGCATCTATAATTCTAGTTCAGTGCTAAATCAAACCTCAATGCCCGGAATGGGAAAAAAAGGAGGGGGAAATTCAATTCAGGTTGGATTATATTCGGGGTGGAATTCTAGCAGGAGCTTCTTTGCATATTAGGCCACACACCCCTGATGTAGCCAATCCTCCATGAGCTTACAAAAAAGAGCCTTGTAAGCTCTCGGAGGATTGTCTACATCATATGGGTGTGGCCTAATATGCAAAGGCGCTCCTCCTGGAACTCCACCCCGATTATATCTTATAATCTCACAGTTGCAATTATTCCAATAATGACAGCAAATTTCCATCCCTGATGGATGTTTAAGAAGGATATTTTCCAGTTAGCCTTACAATACCACCCACTGAAAGCATAAGAACATGGACATGATCCAGAAAAGCCAAAGCAGGTTAGGGGAGAAGCAGTTCCCCCCATTTTCAGTACCGTCCATCCAATTTTAATATATTTATGATGCATACAGTTAGTTACAGAGCAAGTATTCACAGATACTGGTCCTTCTCTATGGCTTGCAGAAGATGACTGAACTGTGTCAAAACAAGAGAGTCTCCATGACAGGGAGCTGTGAACATGTCTGGTGTGATCAAATGACACAAGCCAAAACTAACATCAGTGATGCTGGCACTCCACACACATGAAGTTGCCTACTACTACTTGGGAGGGGAACTGTGGCTCAGTGTTAGAGCATCTGCTTGGCATGTACAAGGTCCCAGGTTCAGTCTCCACCACCTCCCGTTAAAAGGTCTGGCAATAGGTGATGTGAAAGGCCTCTGCCTGAGACCCTGGAGAGCCACTGCCAGTCTGAGTAGGCAATACCGACTTGGTGGACCAAGGGCCTGATTCAGTATAAAGCAGTTTCATATGTTCATGTACTATTGGTCTATCCAGATGAATACTCTGCTCTGATTGGCAATGGCTCTCCAGGGTTTCAGGGTTCCATCTTTCAGTTCCCCTGCTGTCTGATCCTTTTAGCTGGAGATGCAGGGGACTGAACCTGGGACCTTCAGCATGCAAAGTGGTTTGTCTACCACTGAACCACGGCTGCTCCCACATCCCACTCATCAGAAAGCCCCCACCTGGTACTATTTCCTGTTTACAGCTACAAGACTGGTAGACCAAACTGCCATTAGGTAGGCTGAATTCCTAAGAATATTCAAATTGCTGACCTCATTGCAGAATTTGGCTTTTCTGTATTATTATACATACTATTCTGATGGCTGGAAAAGGTCTGAAAGGCTGGGTCCTCAGTCTGCTTTAAATGCAATTTTCTCTTCCATTCATTCATCTTCAGGGGTGGGCAACGGTAGCTCTCCAGATTTTTTTGCCCATAACTCCCATCAGCCCAGCCAGCATGGCTGATGGCTGGGGCTGATGGGAGTTGTGGGCAAAAAACATCTGGAGAGCTACCGTCGGCCACCTCTGAATGGGGCTGCCATAAGTCAGCTGTGACTTGACGGAGGGAGAGAAATATATCGACAGATCAACCCCCTCCCTTCGGTAGAGCTCAGCTGCGGTTAAATGGCTTTTAGCACGAAGCCAAGCTCACCTTCCAAATAGTATTTTAACCATTTTTTATCATCTCTGAAGATCTACAAAGTGGGATTTAAAAGTTCTCTTATAAATTAGACTCTTAACCACCGTAATGTCTGCAGCAATTAAAGTCAGGGGTTTTACTGTCCATTAATGTCCATCTCGGAGCTTTCGGCGCAACTCGAGCATAGAAGGGATTGGGGTGGGGGGGAAGGAGCCTTCTCTTCCAATTGAAAATGTTAAGAGGCACTCGCTTGAACTGAACTCTGCAGTCAAAATAATTACCAACCGCAGCTGCGTGGAACAGCCAGTGTAACATGCATAGGAAGAGGAGGAAGCAGAAGAGCAACGAATCAGCTTTGCCAAACAGAGAGGGGCATATCCAGGAGGAAAGTGGGGGCCGTGATAGATGGTTTCATTACCTTGAGAAATTATTGATGGCGGGTGAGACGGTTCCGCGGAACCTGCTTGACATTCCGCATGCGAGTACCACCCCACACCCAGCTTCCTGGCTTGCTGCTATTCGGTTTCATAAATAAAATGAAAAACCTGCACTTGTATCGCCTTCCTTCTTTGAAATGGGAGCCGGAGCGGATGGGATGCTTTGTACACCATGGATGGATGGATGGATGGATGGATGGATGGATGGATGGATGAATAAGCAGGAAACTTCTGCACCCTAGGGTTGCCAGCCTCCAGGTGGAGTCTGGAGATCTTCTGCTTTTACAACTTATCTCTAGCTGGCTCCCCTGGAGAAAATGGCTGCTTTGAAGGGTGGACTCTATGGCATTGTACCCTGCTGAGGCCCCTCCCCTCCTCAAACCCCACCCTCTCCTGGATCCACCCCCAAAGTCTCCAGGTATTTTCCAACATAGACATGGCAACCCTTCCACTGCAACACACACCTTTCAATATGTGAGGGCATTTTTTTTTTAACATGGCCAGAAGGTAGTATTTCAGCAGGGCTTTTTTTTTTAGAAAAAGCCCAGCGGGAACTCATTTGCATGTTAGGTCATACCCCTTGATGTCACCATTGTTTTACAAGGGTTTTTGGTAGAGAAAGCCCAGTAGGAACTCATTTGCATATTAGGCCACACCTCCTGACACCAATCCAGCCGGAACGCCGTTCCTGTGCAATCCTCTCAAAAAAAGCCCTGTATTTAAGTATGCAGTTCCCTCCATCACCTCTAACATGTGATCACACCGCCTGGTAAGGACTGTGCCGCACCGCTTTTGTAGATTTTCTGCTGGCTCACGGACAACCCCAATTCACAGAACTTTGCAATTTCCAGACCACAAGATAAGGCTATATTGTTAACCCTGTCTAGCAAACAACCCTGTCTAGCAAATAAATCTCCCACAGTTATGAGCCCACCAAAAAAGTGGTGAGTTCACCCACCCACAGAGACATGTGCTTACTCATTTGTGGCCTACTGACATCAGGAAGGGGCTGCAGGAGTCTTGGAGAGGAGTTTATGAAAGTTACTAGACCGCCACATGAGAACAGAGGAAGAACCAAGACTTGAGGTTTCTGTAATCCCAGATGGTAGAAAAACACAGGTCTACCAGAAAAGAGAGGGAAAGAGAGAGACTGCATGAGAGAGCTGTTATGGGGTTGCAAAATTAAAAATGTTCAGGGAGTAGAGGCAATTGGAGTTTGTTTTAGAATTGGAGTTTGTTGTAGAATGTTATATTATTTTAGTGCACGAATCTGATTTAAACTCTGTATTGATTGTTGTTACCTGCTCAGAGCCCATTCAAGGAAGGGCAGGCTATAAATCGAAACAAGCAAACAATAAAATTTTCTTGCATTTTTTATTATGAGCTATGGGCTATGAGGATACTATGTACTCTCCCCTTAAGGATCTGAACTGCCCTGACAACAAAGCAAAAAATGCTTTATTCAAGTCAGCTTCCCTCTTTATAAGGAAACTGCAGGACTTCGTAGGGGAACTTTGTAATACAACTCCCCAACACTTCAGCTTGAGGCAGTCTGCTAGAACTCAGGCCAAATGCCTCTTATTGCCAGAGTTCAGCTCAAGACCACACAAACTAACATGGTTTCTGAGCAGTGTTTTCCTCCTCTGTGCTCTTGGAAGTAACAATAAGGAATGAGCGGTTTTGCATAATTCTCAAGTGCCGTACAAGAGGCAGAGTGGTGATGTGGTTAGAGTGTATGGGCAAGGACAGGGGTGACCAAACTTGCTTAACGTAGGATGTTTGAGGAAGGGAGGAAGGAAGGAGAGGTGGAAAGAAAACAAATGCATTCTCCAAGTCACCAGCTGGCTTGGCTCAGAGAAGTGTTTTAAAGAGACAAATGCCTTCTCCAAGCCAGCTGATGGGGTAGTGGGGGCATCAAGAGCCACACAATATATGTGAAAGGCCAGTTATACATCAGCGACTGCAAAGACTACTGCATTTTGCACCTTCATTTTTGCACCTTAGCTAAAAAATACAAAGTCAACACAGATTCAGATGTGATGCCAAACCATGCTCTGGAACTGTGTGGATGTGGCCTATCTTTGTGCCCCGCGCTGTGTCATCTAAACCAGTCAACCAAGGTTTGTGCTTCCTCCTTCCAAACCAAGAAACTAGTGGACAATCCTGCTGTGAAGAATGCACACTGTGCCATTTTGCAGTTTCGATGTCTTAGCAATGCTTAACAAAAGCATTTGGGTTCACTGACTCTATTCAGTCAAGCTGCCATGCCTGGCAATCAGCGAGAGCTTCGGAGGCAGGAAATGGGGGGTGCACAGCACTATATGATGTCATTTCCAGGAAAACCTGTAAGTTAAACTGGGTAGCTCTAGGAATCCCCAGAAAATCTATGGTAAAACCAAATAGTATCTGGGGATTCCTAGAGCTACCAGATCTCACTTTTGGGTTTTCCCTGGAAATGATGTCATGGTACACACAGCAGTGACTTTTTTCTTCCGCTTCCATTCAGAGTAGCAGAGGGCAGCAAGGCCTGGTAGAAGAAGGTCTGGCAGTCCTGTTATTCACAGAATGTTTGCACTGTCCTGATCTGCTGAGTACTTCTCTAAATTTCCTGCTTCGGTGCATTTTGTAAAAAGGTACAAATATCAGAGGGCTTTTTCAAAAGGCTCTGTGGAATGTTTCTGGCACTGAACCTGAACTATGTCCAGTTAATCTTTTTGTGTGGGTATATGTGCACAGGTTAGGCTCAGGCCACTAGAGAAAATGCCGCACGTCAGGGGCTGTGAGTCACTGCTGGGTCACCAGTTTCTCAGTAGCCTGGAGGCAGTTCTAGACCTCAGTTACAACTGGGCTCCCGTTAAAAACAAGATTGTGCTAACCTACCCTGACCTCTTCACCAGAGCAAGGAAGAAATATAAATAAATGTCTCTATTTGAGGCTATAATGATGTCAGAAAGAAGCAAAAGGAAACCCCCTCGATTCCCAAAAATATGCAACACCAGACATGGAGGGGAAAATGAACTTTCTTCTCCCCACTCCTCCACTTGCAGCTGCTGGAATGGCCTTGGGTCAGCCATAGCTCTGGCAGAGGCTGTCCTTGAAAGGGCAGCTGCTATGAGAGTCCTCTCAGCCCCACCCACCTCACAGGATGCCTGTTGTGGGGGGAGATGATATAGGAGATTGTAAGCCACTTTGAGTCTCTGATTCAGAGAGAAGGGTGGGGTATAAATCTGCAATTCTTCTTCTTCTTCTGACCCTCCCCCCCTCTTTTAATTTTAATTGCACAAGGTCTCACTTCATCTTTTTCAACTTTCAGATCAGTGCAGAACAGAGATCTTGAAAACTCTGAACTTAAATTACATCAACGAGAACCACCAGAGCCACACTTTGGTTTTGTGATCTTATTTGGACTCCCCTGGCTGTGAAGGATCTGGTCTTAAAGAACTCCCAAACTTCAGACAAAGAATAATCAACTACTAGTTTGTTTGGCTGCCACTGTCTTATTCCTTAGAGCAATTTGTGATCTACAGAATGCCCAACTGATTCAGAATAGTTGTTCAGCACCCCACATCCAATACTTTGCAGCCACTTCCAAAAAGGCTGCTTGTGACAATTGGTGGTCCAACTGGCTGCCAGAGCCTGAAGCAGAAAGCAAGCACCTGCAGATTTGAGCCGGCTAAGTGAATCAAAATAAGCTTGATTTCCATCAGTTAACCTTTACCTACTTGTAGTTAAAATCCTAGGTTAAAAACCCAAGTTCAGTTCCCCACAGCCTCAAAGCTCACAGAGTGAACTTAGGACAACCCCACATTCTCAGTCTCCATTTCCTTCCAAGGCTGCTATGGAGCTAAAACACATGGAACAGACAAGGGGTGGAATTCTAGCAGAAGCTCCTTTGCATATTAGGCCACACACCCCTGAGGTAGCCAATCCTCCAAGAGCTTACAAAAAAGAGCCTTGTAAGCTCTGGGAGGATTGGCTACATCAGGGGTGTGTGGCCTAATATGCAAAGGAGCTCCTGCTAGAATTCCACCCCTGGAACAGACTAAGAAACCATGGACACTGCCCTGAACTCCTTGGGTATTGACAGGATAAGAATTTTGATAAATTAGAAGACTGAAAATTTCATGCAAATACACAAGCAAAAAATCTGCTTAACAAAACCCTAGTAGATGTGCTTACAGATCCAACATTTTTATTTAACCTTTCCTTCACAAAAATTAGATTCTTCTGTCATTTTATAACTCTGTGTATTAAGTGAGGCTGAGAGATAGACTAACTGGCCCAAGGTCACCCAGTGAGCTTTGTGGATGAGTAAGACTTTGGACCCAGGTCTTCCTATAGGACAGGGGTGGCCAACGGTAGCTCTCCAGATGTTTTTTGCCTACACCTCCTATCAGTCCCAGCCAGCATGGCCAATGGCCAGGGCTGATGGGAGTTGTAAGCAAAAAACATCTGGAGAGCTACCATTGGCCACCTCTGCTATAGGACTTTTGACACTAACCACTGCATCACAGTGTGTCACAGAAAGTGACACCCAGATATTTAACAGTTTGACATTGATTGACTGGGGACCCATCTATTGACCAGTGAGAAATACATCACCATTTCCCAAAGACCATCACGTTGGTCTTCTAATAGTTTATTTTTTACAAAAGTCACTAAGCCTGGACAGTGACCTTTCAAAGCAGATGCGAGTTACAGACAACAAAACCATACCATTGGCATAAAGGATGCCTGAAAACTTCCATGAGTCAAGGCAGGGAGGAAAAAGGTCAGAGCCTGAAAGCCTCTTAGTGATGTCATTAATATAGAGCAGGGGTGGCCAAACTTGCTTAATGTAAAAGCCATATAGAACAAACGTCAGATGTCTGAGAGTTGCAAGATATAAACGTGGGAGGGAGGGAGGAAGGAAAACATAGGGGAGGGAGGGAAGGAGAGGTGGAAAAAGCAACTTTAACTTTAAAGGCATTCTCCAAGCTGCCGGCTGGCTTGGAGAAGTGATTTAAGGAGAGAAATGCCTTCTCCAAGCCAGTTGACAGGATGGTTGGGGTTCGAGAGCCACACACTATGTGTGAAAGAGCCACAGTTTGGCTGTCCCTGATATAGAGGTTGAAAGGGGGGTTGTCAAGAGGCATTATAGTGACTTTCAGTGTGGTGTAAGGGTGGCTAGATACCAAGGACTTCCACACTGAGTCACCTCCTCTGACCCCCTCTCGCCAACATCCTGAGAGATGAAACTTTTCACTAACATCTGTTTCTCCTTCATGAAACCTGCCAAGATCATTCCGACAAGCCCTTCTTCTGATGCCCCTTCATTCTGACGAAAGGCAAGTGGAAGAGGGCCTTTCCTGTGGGTGGGCCTAGAGGTGACTGACCCAGCTCCGCAACAAGTGGGAGACTGGATGGGGCAGGGATATGATGCCTCTCTAGCAGGGGTGGAATTCTAGCAGGAGCTCCTTTGCATATTAGGCCACACCCTCTGCTGTAGCCAATCCTCCAAGAGCTTACAAGGCTCTTTCTTGTAAGTTCTTGGAGGACTGGCTACATCAGGGGACTGTGGCCTAATATGCAAAGGAGCTCCTGCTAGAATTCCACCCCTGCTCTCTAGGAACAGGATGGGGAAGATATCATGCCTTGCTAGGAACTGTCAGAAACTCGATGGAATTTTTTTAAACAAACAATGACCATGTGTCCTTGATTATTATTGTTGGGTTTTGTTCTCTTTTTTTTAGTTTTATTATTTGATTTAATGGCACAGTCCCATTTCGAACATTTTGTGCAATTTCAAAAAGGTTACTGAAATGCTGGGAAGGGTAGTAGAATAGGGGAAAAAATCAAGCGGCTTGTTACACTCTCTGGAAGGAAAGGCCAAAGTGTTTATGACTTTTTCAGATTAGACAAGTGGGAGAAGATAGCTGAAGGAAGCATGATGAAAGTGTGGAGAATGTAAAAAAAAAATTCTCCCCCTCTCAGAATAATGAAGCTTGCCATCACCTCCTGCACAAAAGATTTAGCCATAGCTAAAAAGGAAGAACTTCACATGCAGCTCCTGAAACATCCATTAGCTGTAGACCACTGTTGAAATGTGGCCGAATGGTTTGGCAGAATGGGTTCAATCTCTTCAGACTGTATTTTGGGGAGAAATCAACATTCAAAAACTAAATCAGCCTGGAAACAGAAAGTGAGCATAGCAGGCAAAAAGCTAGACCAAAGTCTTTCCCCCTGATGACTTAGTTCTCTATTAGTGTGGGGATTCCCACAACAAACACACTCACATAAAAGAAGACTGAAAATGGTTTGTCCTGGGAGTTGTATGAACTGGTATAAATCAGGGCTTTTTTTGTAGCAGGAACTCATTTGCATATTAGGCCACACACACCCTGATGTAGCCAATCCTCCTGGAGTTTACAGTAGATCCTGTAAGAAGAGCCCTCTAAGCTCTTGGAGGATTGGCTACATCGGGGGGGGGGGGGGGAGTGTAGCCTAATATGCAAAGGAGTTCCTACTACAAAAAAAGCCCTGGGTATAATCCACACTACACCACTAAATTCTACAACATGTATAGGTCTGGAGGATCTGAAAAACCAATGGCAAGGACTATCAGCAGTGAGAACTATGAGCTGTGAGAACTTAATACAGCCTCCATGGTTGGAAGCAGCATCTCCAAATCTTGGATGCCAGGAACAAACAAAAGATCCAGTGTTGCACAGTGGTCCGAGTGTTGGCTTGGAGCTCAGAGAGCCACGTTCGAACCCCCACTCTGCCATAGAAGCCTGCTGGGTGACCTTGGGCCAGTCACACTGAGTCTGACCTACTTGGCAGTGTGTTGTGGTGAGGATAAAATGGAGGAGAGGAAAACAATGTCAGGTTCCCCATGGTGACAAAAAAAAAGTCCCCTATGCAAGCAGCAGTCATTTCTGACTCTGGGGTGACGTTGCTTTCACAACATTTTCACAGCAGACTTTTTTATGGGGTGGTTTGCCATTGCCTTCCCCAGACATCTACACTCCCCCCCACCCCCAGCAAGCTGGGTACTCATTTTACCGACCACGGAAGAATGGAAGGCTGAGTCAACCTGGAGCTGGCTACCTGAACCAGCTTCTGCTGAGATCGAACTCAGGTCGTGAGCAGAGGGCTTCGACTGCAGTCCTGCAGCTTTACCACTCTGCGCCACAGGGTTCTTATGGTTACAAAAACAGGGTATAAATGAAGTTGCTAAATAATAAATAAAAGGAAAGTGGGCTTCATCTTCAGGCTCTGCTCACTACCCATTTGGTGGCTGCAGCTGCTGGGAACTGATCCTAAGGGAAATGGGACTACTGAGCAGGTGAAGTGAGGCAACTTTTTAGGCCCCTGTGAGTATTTCCTTCGCTTCTTCTGTGTATCTGATCTCAGTGAAGGCGCAGAGCTTTAGCTTTGCTTTGTTCCCAAACTTTGTGTCATTTGCTGAATGCGCTGCTCTCCATTTATTATGCACACTCGCACACCCTTCATATTTTGATCTTCTATAATATTCAGCCAGCATTGTTCGCTGTGTTACAGTCTTAGGATGCCAGTGAGATCAGCAAAAGGCAATCTCTTGCCTTTAAATGCATATATTCATATATAAGCCGGTGCCCTGCAAAGCTCAAGGGAAATTATAATATAAATTAAAACCTAAAGCGGCGCCGAAAGAAGTAGCCAAGCAGGGTAGAATAAGGGTTCCCAGGTTCCCTTGGCCATCCAGCGGGGGATTTAGGGGGGCTTTCTTGTGGGAAGGGACATCATTGCGCCAGAAATGTCAAGCAGGGATGCTCTGCTATTTGAGCAAAACTCTAGGGTTCTTCTGCCCTCAAAACTATATTCACGCAAATACCAGAGCGTCCCGGCATGATGATGCCACCCAGAAACGACATCAGCATGTTAGAACGTCACACAGTGATGTTTGTGTTTGGGGACAGGGGTTGAAGCCCCCAAAAAGCAGGGGAACCCCCACTGGGACCTGGCAACCCTAGGCAGAATTGCCAAGCACCAGTTACGGCCTGGAGATCTCTTGGGAATTACAAATGACCTCTAGATGACAAAGGTCAATTCTCTTGGAGAAAATGGCTGCTTGGGAGGGCAGGCTTGATGGCATTATATCCCACTGAAGTCCCTCCCCTCTCCAAGCCCCACCCCCCAGGCTCCACCTCTACTTCCCTCCTCATGACTTTCCTTTACAGAAACCAAGGCTTGAAAGTTTCAGCAATATTGAAATGGCCACCAAAAGATAAAGGTGTTATTTTGGAGTTTCTGATTTTTAAAAGAAAGATTTGAAATTTTTCCACAAACCTAGGTCTTCCTTCCTTCCATTCTATGGATTTTTTTTTTTTTTAAACACACACTTTATGGCCTTGTTTGGAATTAGATATAATGATGGTATGGAAGTCAGACACAGAGGCAACATTCCTGATTGTTGTTATCCTTTCACATTTTGGGTGGTTGTATTGTACAAGCGTGTGCCTAATCCGCATACTGCCTTCTGTGTGTGGTGCTAGACACAGGTGCAAGTGATTCCTCCAACGTACGTGTCACGAATTCCCTACATTTTTGAACATGTGAATGAGCCCACAGCAATTGTCTGAGCTCATTTGTTAGCAGTACACTAAAGAATAACATCTTTTTTCACTCTAATCTTTTTAGCTCATTATGTTAATTATGAAAAATGGAAAGCTTAAGTAACCATCAGCAATTGAGATTAATTAAGGAATAATCAGTAATTTTTCATAAACACAAGTCCCCACTAATTTAAAAAGCTATTATACACTGCAAACTCTAGTGATAGAACTGGCTGTATAAAGACTAATTTCCAGGAGAAAACTGGTTTTTGGGAGGGGGGCACAGAATACAAAACGGAAGATAAATACACTCTGCTTTTCCTTGGCAGCTGGTCTTTTAAAGTCGTTTTACTTGTTCTGTGGGGTGACATTTGTTCTGTGATAAAAGCAAGCACACTGTCTCAAGCATTCCAGTGCAGGAGCTGTTCAGAGTGCTTCAAAATGGATTTTAAGAACATCTTTCGGTTCCACATTCCAATTATTTCTTCTAGCCGAAACATAAGCAGAGCATTCATCCTTTGCTCCCACATGATCCTGCCCGTCAGTTACGTCAATCAGCAGTGCACCCTTGGAGGAGGGATGGACATCCTTTAGGAACGGGGCCCTCTTTCATACAGGAGCCTACCTTTTACTGAACCAGACCATTTGGCCATCCAAGTCATTACTGGGAACTCAGACTGGGAGCAGCTCTCCAGGGTGTCAAGTAGGGGTCTTTCTCATAGCCAACCGCCTCATCCTTTCAGCTGGAAATACTGGGGATTGAACCAAGACCTACACGCCAAGCAGATGCTCTACCACCAAGCCACAGCCCCGCAGCACGTCAGCTCTAGAACTCCTTTCCAATGTTCCCTCTAAGCTGCAGAGTCTTGTGAGCAAAAATTCTACCTAGTGAACTACTAGTATTATAGTTGTGAGCTACTGGCATTAAAATTGTGCGCTACTGCATAAATCATTGTGCTTTGGAGTCATCCTTCCTGAACTAAGACAAAAATGTGTGAGCTGGAGGCTAAAAATCTGTGAGCTAGCTCACACTAACTCAGCTTAGAGGGAACACTGCTCCTCTCCCATTAATTATGTGCCTGGTATCAAGCTTGTTTAACTTGAGATACCAGATGAAGATCACTCGCTGCATCCAGACTTTCAGTTCAGTGTGATTCTTGCCCCCCTCGCCTCTCTTGTTTGCTGTGATTGATGCCAGTTTTATTGCTGTGTCGATTTTTAAGGGATATTAAATTTTGAAGGTGCTGCAGTTTTGCCATTGCAGGCTTCAACTGTTTCATTGATTATCATCTTGTACACTGCCGTTGTCCGGCAGTCTATAAAAATGGTTTTAAATAAACATCCTGCCTTGTAGGCTCTTTGTTATTTCTATGTTCTTCCTATAGTCCAGGGGTGGCCAAACTTCGTTAACATAAGAGCCACATAGAATAAGCGTCAGATGTTTGAGATACACAAGTGCAATTGCAATAAAAAAGGCCAATGCCATGCTGGGAATTATTAGGAAGGGAACTGAAAACAAATCAGCCAGTATCATAATGCCCCTGTATATATCAATGGTGTGGTCTCATTTGGAATACTGTGTACAATTCTGGTCACCGCACTTCAAAAATGATATTATAGCATTGGAAAAAGTCCAGAAAGGGGCAACTAGAATGATTTAAGGTTTGGAACACTTTCCCTATGAAGAAAGGTTAAAACGCTTGGGGCTCTTTAGCTTGGAGAAACGTCGACTGCAGGGTAACATGATAGAGGTTTACAAGATTATTCATGGGATGGAGAAAGCAGAGAAAGAAGTACTTTTCTCCCTTTCTCACAATACAAGAACTCGTGGGCATTCAATGAAATTGCTGAGCAGTCAGGTTAAAATGGAGAGAAGGAAGTACTTCACCCAAAGGGTGATTAACATGTGGAATTCACTGCCACAGGAGGTGGTGGCAGCTACAAGCATAGCCAGCTTCAAGAAGGGGTTAGATAAAAATATGGAGCAGAGGCCCATCAGTGGCTATTAGCCACAGTGTGTGTGTGTGTGTATATGTATATATTTGGCCACTGTGTGACACAGAGTGTTGGACTGGATGGGCCATTGGCTTGATCCAACATGGCTTCTCTTATGTTCTTACAAGACATGAATGTCAGATGTTTGAGAGCTTCAAGATAGGAAGGAAGGAAGGCAGGCAGGCAAATAGATGGGGGAGGTGGAGGTGGAAAGAGAGCAACTTTAACTTTAAATATATTTTTCAAGCCACTGGCTTGGCTTGGAGAAGTGATTTAAAGAGAAATTTCTTCTCCAAGCTGGTTGATGGAGCTTTGAGAGTCACAATGTGTGTGAAAGAGCCACATGTGGCTCACGAGCCACAGTTTGGCCACCCCTGCTATAGACCCTTTCCAAAAAGGAAGATGTCCTTGCTTGGAATGCAGAACTGTGAACTGGATACGGTACTGAAGAGATGAGAAACAGAGATGTTAGAAATTTATTAAAGGACAGCCCTGGGGGTATTTCCTTGCACTTGCTTGGTTTCTGAGTCCTGGGAGAAAGAAACTCACAAGAGTCTTGAGTAACAGGAAAAAAATTCAGGGATTTTAAGTCACTCTACTAGATGATCTATTTGAAAGAGAAAAGAGTGAAAACAGGCAGGCAAAGTTGCAGACCTTTGATTTGCTAGTAATCTCTACCTGTAATGACACATGAAACAAACCTTCCCCTTTCTTCGGAAACTGAAACCAAATCATGTATTCTTGCCATATCAAAAGAATCAGGCCTGCCCCCAATGGGAGCTGTTCTGGTAGATGACTTGCAACTGGCCCTGTCCTTTTAGAAGCCATTTTGTCACTGGCTCCACCCTCTGCGACAGCCATTTTGTGGTCCTAGAATTGCTAGTTCTTTGGTAAATACCTGGAGATCTTGGGGGTGCAGCCTAGGAGGGTAGGGTTTGGGGAAGGGAAGGACTTCAGTAGGGTATAATGTCATACAGTCCACCTTCCAAAGAGGACATTTTCTCCAGATGAATTGATCTCTTTCACCTAGAGATCAGCTGTAATAGCGGGAGATCTCCAGCCACTGCCTGGTGGTTGGCAGGTCTATGGTACCAAATGCCCTTGCTCAGAGTTCCACAAGGGCTCCTAGGCTTAACAAGAATAAACATTATGTGGCGGCCCTATACTGAATCGTACCCTTGGTGTAAGGCAGGGGTGGCCAAACTGGCTTGGGAGCCACATGTGGCTCTTTCACACATACTGTGTGGCTCTCAAAGCTTCTACCACCCTGTTGGCCAGCTTGGAAAAGGCATTTCTCTCTTTAAATCATTTCTGCAAGCCAAGCCAGATGGCAGTTTGGAGAATGCATTTAAAGTTGCTTTCTTTCCACCTCTCCCTCCCTCCTCCCTCATCTATTTTCCTATTTCCTTCCTTCCTTCTCTCAAAGACCTATTGTTTCTTCTATGTGGCTCTTATGTTAAGCAAGTTTGGCCACCCCTGGTCTAAGATCAGTATTCCCTACTCAGACTGACAACAGCTCCTCGGGGTCTCAGGCAGAGTTTTTTCACATCACTTGCTACCTGATCTTGCTTTTAAACTGGAGATGCCGGAGACTGAACCTGTGACCTTCTGCATGACAAGCATTTGTTCCATGGGCCATACAGCCCTTCTGCAGAAGATGGGGAACTTCCTAAGTGCACCTGCACAATGCACAAATTTGCAAATGTGTCACATTGATAAGTTTGCATTTAAAACATTTTATGCGCACACCTAGAAAACAGTGTGTGAAGAGACTTCTGCATACACCACACACTTTGGGCTATAATAAATGCTGATGAGGTTTTTGTGCAAACTCCCTGCAAGCCTTTACCAAGCCTTCATGCATGCACCCCGTTTCTTTTATGAATCAGTAATGCATGTGAGTGGCTTCCACAAAACACCCACACACTCCTAAGACAGCTTCTAGAATTTCATTCTGCTAAGGAAGCAACCGTACAAGTTGGACATCCCCATCAATTCTCCAGTGAAGCAACAATGAATCGAAGGATTGGTCAGAGTAGTCCATTCAAAACCTTTTGATCAATTAAAAAAAAAAAAAAGAGGAGCTAGCCAACAAAATATTTTGTTCCTGATACAGGTATTCATTTAAAAACCCACAGGTGGCTGACTCTACTTGAGAAGAGGCATTCCCCACCCTCTGTTGCACAGGACGGAATGCTTTTTCCAAGACAGCAAATGCTAGAACGTGCATAATCTGAAACAGAAGCAAAAAAAAAAAAAAAGCCCTCAGGAGTATACTATTTGCTGTTTTATTTGTATGCAAATTTATGCTGATATGGTAAATCAACAACAGTTTCTTGGATTAGGCGATAACCATAAAGGCATCCCATATCTGAAGCAGCATAACGTGGGAAGAAAAAAAATAATCTTTAGAGAGATCTATAAGAGATATTAGCTGGAAAAAAAGACTGTAGCACTTTGGGTAAGTCTTCTGTACGGCTTTTGGGGTCTAGTCTACCTCCAGACCGATTAGCTACTACGCAGCCCAGTAACAACAGCTCTGCCATGACCAATTCCATTCAACAGAGCCCAGCCTCTGAAGCTATAGCCCTCTTTTTCTGTATGTGTATATCTCTATACTTCCCCACCCCACCCCTGCACATGCACACCACAGTCTTTAAAATCTTGCTTCCTAACCATTTTGCAGGCTACATACAAGATTGCTGCAAAAAGGACCCCCAGACCCTCTCCCCACATCATACCGTCCGGAGAAAGATCAAGAAATCCTAAAGCAAAGCTACCCCAGCAAGCCTTAAATCACCGGTACGTGACAAGGTACTGCAAGAAGGCTCTGAACACCTTGTCTGTTACGTGCCGAAATGTACTGAGAGAACAGGGTGACTTGAGGACACAGCAGCAGTTCCAGCAGAATCCCCCGTATTAGTATGCCTGCTGAGGGTTCTAGCATTGATCAAACAATGAGGAGGCTAAGGCAGAAGCGAGCAAAGATTTCTTGTTCCTCCCCTTCTTTGCTCCCCAAATCCATTATCATATAGCGGACCCGATGCCGATCTCTTGCATACAAATCCGAAAATCCCTTCAACCTCCGGAACACGGTGACAGCCTCAACAAAATACCTGGAGCAGTTTTAACCTTAGCTATAAAAGAAGGAAAAAGAAAGGAACCAGTGGCATAGCTTGGGGGGGGGGGGGAGCAGCTGGATTGGCACAGAGGCCATTTATAAAGCAATCCTGCCACCTTGTGGCCTTCTCGTGCAGCTGCCGCTAGATGACAAAATGAGGAAAAGAGTCCGGAACAAAGTTCGGGGCCAGTGGCACCCTTAAGACCCAAAACGTTTTATTCGAGGTATAAGCTTTCGTGTACATGCACACTTCTTTGAATGCAATAAAAGGGAGTAATGTTTGGTTCTGCACTATCTGAGAACTGAGCAAGGGTCAACTTGCACCTTTAAGACCAACAAAGTTTTATTATTTGAGAACTGCTGTGCTGAACCATAGGGCTATCATATGCTGTGGCCTGCAAGGAGGTTTAACAGCTCCATTTATAAAGCCAGAGCAGGTCACACCAACGAGGAGCTGACTGATTCTCTAAATACAAGACCAGAGTACAATGACTGCATAGTGTGGTACTATTTCTAAAAGCAAGTCATAGTTATGATTCAAGGTTTTCACATTTTAAATGTATTATTGGTTTTGATCCCCCCCACCCACCTTGGAAGCGGCTTGAAATCGTATGAAAATTAAAGGTGAACAAATGCAAGGGGGGGGAGGGTTCCAAGTTGTATACATCCCTGCAGCAGACATGCTGGAAGCAATAATTAAAGTCTGAAATGATAACAGGAACCAGCGCCAAGTTCTGGAGCGCAGGAACACTGGCGCAAAGCAAGGATAGATGGGAATTGGGAAACAGGAAAAAGAAATGCAGAAATCTTTTGCTTGAATACTGTGGATGAGGAGCAGAAAGGACACACAGAGAGATACCAGCCACCCGTGCGCAGAGGAAGCATTAATATTACAGTCGCTAGCCTCTTAGCAAATGCTCCTCAGCCTCACCCTGGTCATGAAACATGGTTTTCCAGAATCTGGCAGTTTTACTACTGGTTTTAAAGCAATTCCTCCACAATGGGAGAGCTCGCTGCATGAAATCATCAGTTCAGTTTAGTCATGGCCTGCAGTCTTCAACTGGAGCAACTGGGAGGGCCTCCAATATTTCGTGACCCCCTTTGTAGCACTGGAAAGACACCATTAGGAAAGCAATAACAGCTATTTAACTTTGCTTTCAACACACCGCTCTCGTTATTGATTTATTGCATTTCAATGCTGATTTGATGGACTTTTTTTAAACTCCTTGAAATAATCCCCCCACCTTTTAGTGGTAGTTATTGGAGCTTTTGATGTGTTTCTGGTTGCAGCCAGCTATTCTGTTGTTATTCATTGGTCTCTGGAGTAGTTATTAATGTTATAGAATAGGTATAAAGAAAGAGTTGGATCCATACTGTTCTCATAATAGCCCTAAATTATTATTTCATTAGGGTATTGTGTACAGGGCTTTTTTGAAACAGGAACTCCTTTGCATATTAGGCCACACTCCACTGATGTAGCCAATCCTCTGGGAGCTTACAAAAGGCCCTATACTAAGAGCCCTGTAAGCTCTTGGAGGATTGGCTACATCAGGGGTGTGTGGCCTAATATGCAAAGGAGTTCTTGCTACAAAAAAAGCCCTGATTATATACCCCACATCCCCCCCTCAAAATGAGAACCCAAAACAGCTTACAACATTGTCCTCCTGTCTTCCACTTTATCTTCCAAACAGTAATTCTCAAAGATAGGTTAGCCAGAGAGAGACTGGCCCAAGGTCATCCAGCGAGTTTCTGTGGATGAGGTTGGATTTGAACCGGAACCTCTCATAAGTCTAACCACAAGACCACATGGGTGCCAGTGTGAGGCAGAAGAGGCTAAGAACCTCAGCCTCAAAAACAGAGAGCCAGTCAACTTACAACACATTTGCACGGGGGGCAATGGGGAGGGGAGATTTCAAGTAACAGAACTTTTTGTCCAGAACGAAAAGAAGATGCACATTGAGTTCTCGGGCTGGTATCTTCCTAGCCATTTTGGCATCTTCCCCATATAAAAAGAATGCAGTAATTAATGTGGATGCTGTTTTTAACTAGATTACAAAATACACACTGCTGGAAGGATTCAGGTTACAGTAAGTCCCTTAAGTAACGGAGCAAATTTTAAAAGCATATGTTATCTCTGAGAGTAAGACTCTACCACCACGTGTGGTGGGCTAATTTAGCCAATAATAATAAGATGATATTGGATTTATATCCCGCCTTTACCTTCCTCCCCCACAACAGACACCCTGTGAGGTGGGTGGGGCTGGAGAGGGCTCTCCCAGCAGCTGCCCTTTCAAGGACAACCTCTGCCAGAGCTATGGCTGACCCAAGGCCATTCCCGCAGCTGCAAGTAAAGGAGTGGGGAATCAAACCCAGTTCTCCCAGATAAGAGTCCGCACACTTAACCACTACACCAAACTGGCTCTTCTTGGACTTCTTGGTAAGCAAAGTAAGGGCTACTTTAGCCAACAAGGACTTCTTGGTAAGGAAAGGTAGGGTTGATCAGGACTGAATCTGGCCCAAAACTCCATTTGCCTCCACTCACCCCCTGGCTGCAGTATTCTGTGCTCATATTTCAGTCCCTTACTAAAGCATAAAGGTATGAATGGCAGGGAATTAGGGGAAAGTTATTTGCAGCACTGTTGGTTCAAAACCCAAAACCAATGCACAATCCATGTAATGCCCTTTATTAGAACTAACCAGACAGACACTGAAGGTAGGCCCCAGAACCAATGAGATGAAATTAAATCAAAAGAGTTTCTGGCTTAACATTAGGAAGAACTTCCTGACCATTAGAGCGGTTCCTCAGTTGAACAAGCTTCCTCGTGAGGTGGTGGGCTCTCCTTCCTTGGAGGTTTTTAATCAGAGGCTAGATGGCCATCTGACAGCAATGAAGATCCTGTGAATTTAGGGGGAGGTATTTGTGAGTTTCCTGCATTGTGCAAGGGGTTGGACTCGATTACTAGAGCCAGTTTGGTGTAGTGGTTAAGTGTGCGGACTCTTATCTGGGAGAACCGGGTTTGATTCCCCACTCCTCCACTTGCACCTGCTGGCATGGCCTTGGGTCAGCCAAAGCTCTGGCAGAGGTTGTCCTTGAAAGGGCAGCTGCTGTGAGAGCCCTCTCCAGCCCCACCCACCTCACAGGGTGTCTGTTGTGGGGGAGGAAGTTAAACGAGATTGTGAGCCGCTCTGAGACTCTTCGGAGTGGAGGGCGGGATATAAATCCAATATCATCTTCATCATCTTCTTCTTCTTCTATGATTCTGTGACACAGAACAGTGTGCCAGCTTTCACGATCACCAGAACTTTTCATCAGGCCAAATGCTACAAAATCAGGAAGTGTCCGGGTTACAATTTAAGAAAATGTCCTGGAATCTCCTTGATGGAGCAGGGCCCCAGAACCCTCACCCTTTCACCACCACCACCACCACCACCACCTTGCACCCCACTACAGCCTGGGCCCCAGGCTTCTTGGTTATGAAGATAACAGGTATGAGCAGGAGGGGCCTTCTAATTTTTCTGAGAACCTTGTGATTTTTCTCAGTCCCACATTCTGACGTTTTCACTAGCCCCTGGCCTTGCTAAATTAAGGGCTAGAAAAAACACAGAGGTCCTATTGTTTTTATTGGAACAGACTAACACAGCTAGCCCTCTGGAATTAAGGACTGAACAGTGACTCCCCACCACAGTGCCCCTAGGATGTGATGTTTTCCATCAATGGATTTCCTGGCGCTCACTTCCTTCTTCCCTAAAGCAGGCCTTTCTCAATCCTGGCTTCCCTCTGCCTCCATGGAGCAAAAGAGCCCAGGAGAAATCTCCTTTGTGTTTGTCAAGAGTACCCAGTTGGAAACATGTGCTTCCATGATAAGAAGAAATTTGGCTTGGAACCTCTTAATATTTGTGAGTGTCATGGCAGCCATTTTGGGTGGCCCATGCCTTCCACCCCCACCCACTTCAAGGCAGTCATATTTCAGTGGTGCCTACTACCTGCTTTCAAAATCCCATAAGTGCTGACAGGTTTAATGAGACTGGGGATTTCTGAGGTAGAAAATACTGGCAGGAAAAAATAGAAGAGGGGGGAAAAACAACCAGGAGCCAAAATTCTCAAGATGTTCAGTTCTGTGTCCAATACTTATGCCCAAACCGGCTAACCTGTGGCAAGAGTTAGGCAAACAGCCAGAGCATGCATCCACATGTTTCTCTCAGTGTACAAAACAGTCAAGGGATAGCAAGTACGAATGGGCCAAGCCTTTCTATCTACTCTGCTGGAACTTAGGACTTGTATGGAAAAAAAAATCCAACGTTACTGCAGCTCCCTGCAGTGGGAGGTATACTGAAAGGGAGGAGAAAACCACTGCAGCTGAAGGAAAAGTTACAGCCTGTCAGTGGCAAGTCCAATCCCTAGCGCTGCCTAGTCTTCGTTCATGCAATGACTGAAGGAATGTGCCATAACTCGTTTCCCTGAGGAAGACTGAGGGATCACTATGAGAATTTGTCCATTTTCTTCTCTACTGAGCCAGTCATACCTACGTGATAAAGCAGAACAAGGCATGAGTTTGGGCACAAGTTTAAAAACACAATTTAACAAATGAAATGAAATTCTGTGCCAAATGGGGGCTCTTTCTGTGGAATCAAGACATTTCTGCGGAGAATACAAAATCCATATGAACTGGGAGTGGTATAAAGAGAAACATTCTAACCCTACAGAGCTAGCACTGACATTTTCTCTTCGTGGGCACGTTGTCTACTGCCAGACTGTTACCATGCCATCAGGCAAATTATCCCTTTGACTGGAAAAGGGAAAGAATTCAGTGTTCAAAAATGTGTTGTTAAAGAAAAAGCTGTCAGTCCTCATATATATATATAAAAGGTTGCACTGATTTCTACCAACTCTACTTTCAGGACTTGCAAGAGCCCCCCTCCCCCCCCCAAAAAAGGTGTGGGTACTAGGTTCCAGTTAAGTAACACTACAAAAAAAGACCCACCTCGTTCACAAAAAAAAGTATTTTGAACACACTTTCACAGACACTAAATAATGCACATTCGATCAACTTTCGGGGGGTGGTGGTATTTTTTTTGTGTTTGGACCTCTGTTGACTGACCCCTACTGGGGGCCTGGAAGATATTCAGGGAAGTGGCTGAATAAAGCCTGCCCCTGCCTCCTGGCTGCTGATATTCCAAGAAGGTCTCCCATCCAAGTACTTGCCAGAGTCAGCATTGCTTCGCTTCCAAGATCTCACGAGACTGGGCTTGCCTGGGCTATCCAGGTCACAGCTTTCAATCCACTTTCAATGCACTTTACTGTGCGAAACTGCAAAATCCACTTTCAAGTAGTGGCTTAAGTGGATGAAAACCACATTATTTAGCATGTGTGAAAGCACCCTTTGAGACAATTATGCCTGCAGTCAAAGAAACACCTCACAATTCTTGAGGAATGCCTCTGTTTCACTATGCAGGATGGACATGGTGAGGAAAAAGAAAAAAATAAGAGATAAATTCAACATGGGATTTCCAGGGAAGAGGAGCCAGCCAGGGATCTCAGGGCAACTAATTGGTTATATGATAACATTGTGTGTCCTCTTGAGTGCCACAGGGTAGAACGGAGGCTAATAAATGTTTTAAATAAAGTGAATACATAAATACCAAGCGTTCAAATGAATAAATACCAGGTTCAAATCCCCCACTCCTCCACAGAAATTTTGCTGGGTGACTTCGGGCCAGTCACTGTCTCTTAGCCCAGAGGTGTCAAACTCATTAGTTATGAGGGCCAGATCTGACATAAATGAGACCTTGTCTGGCCGGGCCAAGAATGTCATAAAATGTAATGTCAGGTAGCAGAGACATAAACTTTATAAAGGAAACAAACACAATATTTTTTAAAAAAATCTTTAAATAAAACATGCTTAAAAGATTGGCACTCTTGCAATATTTTATTTAATAGTCTGTGACAACTGAAGGAAACAAGAGGTGGGGGGGAGGAAGCAGACTTGTGGGCCTGATAGGAGCCCTCCAGGGGCGTGATCTGGCCCTCGAGCTGCATGTCTTGACACCCCTGTCTTAGTCTAATTTACCTCAGAGGAAGCTCATTTCAGAAGGTAGCCATGTTGGTCTGCAGTAGAACAGCGAAGTTCAAAACCAGCTGCACCTTAGAGACCAACAAGATTTTTGAGGTATAAGCATCTGAAAGTCAATGCTCGCTTCGACAGATATAAGTTATTGTTCTAACTTGTCTCTGACAAACGGACCTTTGACTCTTGAAAGGTTATACCCCCAAAATGTTGCTGATCTTTAAGGTGCCACTTCACAGGGTTCCTGTGGGGATACATTTTTTAGAGGGGGGGATGACATAACACCATCTTGAACTCCTTGGAGGAAGAGATAAAAATGTACTAACTGATTATCTCTCTTAGGCTGGTCTTTTTATATGCTGTACTGTGGTTTTATGGTTAACGCGTTTTTAAAATCTGCTGTTACGATCCACTGGGGCTGGTTGACTTTATTTTTGCCATGGTTACGTCTGAAGAACTGTACACCGCCTCACTTAAGGGAAGGCTGGTATGTAAATAGTTTTAAAGTAAATAAATAACTATTAATTCCAAAAATGGTCTTCTCTATTTGGCAGGAAAAGTGCTGCTCAGAACAGCTCTTACATCCCACGAGGTAATAGCCAGGGATGGACAAAGAGAGTTCCTTTGCTTCCACCAAAGAATCCTAGAAATCGTAAGCATGCTGGTAATTAGCTATATCCAGCCTCTCCTTACAGATTCTCAGGGTTTCCTATGGAGAGGGAAGTACTGCAGAGAAAATACCCGCTGCGCAATTAATAGGGCAAATTAGAACCAATTCACACATTGCATCTCATAGGCACAGCACCAGGCTGGCATGTAAGCCCTGGGCAGAATTTGCTGGACGACAGACACAAACACAACATTTCAACAGGGAGCCATTCAAGTGTGTTATCCACGATCAGAAATGGGGGGGGGGGGGATCCTGATTCATGAATTGTATTTTGGGAATCTTGTCTAAGAGGCAGGTTTGCACACATCGTGCAATGAGGTCTGTTCTCATCCTTCCAGGATGCACAGAAGAAAGGGACTTTTCACACTTTTTTATATTGTGGAATTCATTGCCACCAGATGGAGTGATAGCCACTAAACATGACAAATGCTACAGTTCTATACGCTAAATTATAAGTTACACCCTCTTCTGTTGTTTGGAACAAGTAAAATAAGTTTTGTTTTGATGAAGTATTGCTCATCTTGCACATACGCCTAAGAATTTGCTTTTCAAAACGTTTTTCTCTGTGACTTCAAAAGTCCTGTGAAGTTTACATCTTTACTAATGAATGAACAAAAATAAATAAATGGCATAAATGTGTCAAGTTGTATCTCTAAAGAGTAGCAAAAAGTTCAGTAAGTATTCAACATGAAAGAACTTTAATGGGCAACGTTAGTATAAAAAGATGTGCTCAGGTTGGAATGAGGACATGCTATCACACAGTCTTAGCACATTCCAGATGTATGACCTCATGAAACCATAGCATATGTAACACCATGACCTTGCCCTGAAAAATTCTAAACTAATCCTACTTCCCACTATGAGTTCTTCTTACCCAGATTTAGAACTGTTCCCCTATTTCTTCACAACTGCTTCTTCCAAACCGTGTTTGAGAATGGGGATTGTGAATCTGCTTTAAGCTTATTCCCAAATTTTACACAAAAGGCAATTAAAACAAAAACCCGAATCACACACCCCTACCTCTGCAATGCTCAAATCCTCACCCAGCCATAACCAAAAGGCAAGAAATACCTGGCATGAGGCCATATCCCGAGAACTGTTCAAAGCTTCCACATTCTCATGGGGCTAATAACAACTGTGCATGGGCTGGCCCCAGTCTGGATAAGAGCCGTCATCTGGCTCCCAACGTTCCTATCCAACCTGCTGCAACAGCTCCACAAAGCGCTTTGGGTTAAGAAACAGAGCCAAAAGGTACAAAATAAACTTTAGCACCATAGAACAAACAACTATTTGCAATCAAAGAAGTTGGCCGCAGCCTCCCCCCACCCTCACCTGAGGGTGTTTAGATAGAATTCTCACATTCTAGGAGGTAAAGCCATTTTTAGCCCTGATCTGGACAGCTGGTCTAGACCAATCTCATCAGATCTCAGACACTAAGCAGGGCCGGCCAGCCCTGGTTAGTATTTGGATGGGAGACCACCAAGGAATACCACGGTTGCTATGCAAAGTCCGGCGATGGCAACCTACCTCCGAAGGACTCTTGCCTTGAAAATCACATTAGGAGGCAGCGTAAGCCAGCTATGACTTGACAGCAAAAAAGAGCCATTTTAAAGAAAATTAAATCAATGCAATAATTAAAAGTCATGGACTCAGAGTGCTTTGGGTTGTTTGAAGCGTCTGTGCCCTCTGATGCTTGAAGAGAAACATCAGTAGTGAGATGCACAATTTAGATCAGGGGTGTCGAACTCGTTGCACGGGGGCTGGCTATCATAGCCCCTGGCTATCATCTGTTTCCTTCTTCCTATCTCTTGCTTCCTTCTGTAACACAACTTGCTTTGCAAGGCTTGCTCAATCGCACAGGAGCTACAGAGCAAAACCTCTATTTTCTCCATTGGCAGAGGCTCCTCCCTTCGGGAGGAAGGGGTGGGAAGGCAGAGTATGTTTTTCCAGGCTTTCTCAATCTCACAGCAGAGCTACTGAGCCAAGCCTCTCTTCCTTCTATTGGCTGAGGCTCTTCCCCACCAATCCCCTGGGGAAGGAAGGAAAGAGCCAGAGCTTCATTTGCCCAGTTCCCTGGATCGCATGGGAGAAATACAGAGAAAGCACCTTTAAGACCGAGAGCTAACAATTTAAGGGGTTTTTTTGAAAAAAATATTTAATTGTGTTTGTGTCCTTTATATAAAGTTTATATCTTTGCTACCTAATCTTAAATAGGTACACACGTGGCCTGACCCAACATGGCCCAACGCAACATGGCCCAGCCCAACAAGGTCTCATTTATGTCAGATCCGGTCCTCATAACAAATGAGTTTGACACCCCCGATTTAGACATACACCTTGCTCTGAGCATCACACATTCATGCAGAGTTTCTCTCTGGACACTACCACAGAAGCAACTGTCCGTGCTGCTTATGCCATCTGACGTCATTCTAACCCAGGGGTGTCAAACTCATTTGTTATGAGGGCTGGATCTGATATAAATGAGAGCTTGTTGGGCTGGGCCATGTCAAGCCAGGCCATGTGTGTACCCTATTTTAAGATTAGGTAGCAAAGATATAAATATTACAAAGGACACAGACAAACACAAAGATTTTTTTAAAAAGAAACTTGAATTAAAACATGCTTAAAACATTAGCGCTCATTGGTCTTAAAGGTTCTGTCTTTGTATTTCTCCCATGGGATCCAGGGAACTGGGCAAAGGAAGCTATGGCTCTTTCCTTTCTTCCCCAGGGGACTGGGGGGGGAGCCTCAGCCAATAGAAAAAAGAGAGGCTTGGCTCAGTAGCTCTGCTCCCCACGGGAGGTTCCTCAACCAATGGAGAAAATAGAGGTTTTGCTCAATAGCTACTTTGTGATTGGGCAAGCCTTGCAAAGCAAGTTGTTATGCAAAAAGAAGCAAGAGAGGAGAAGAAGGAAGCAGATGATAGCCAGTTGCTTGGGGGGCTGATAGGAGCCCTCTGGGGGGCCTGATTCAGCCCCTGGGCTGCATGTTTGACACCCCTGCTCTAACCCATTAAAGAGATCAGAGGCCTTCACATTTTACATTCTGATTTGGAAGGTGCATGTTAGAATTAGGCAAAGCACAACATCACTGACAGAATGATATAACAGAATAATTAGGCAGCGCACAATGGACAAATAGGCAATGCACAATGGACTAGAATTAGGCAACGTACAACATAACTTTGACAGTGCGATATAACATTTTGAATTATGGACTAGAACTGGTTCTAGTTACCTCTCTGCTATGGAAGCTCACTCAGTAATGCTGGGCCCATCACTCTCTCAATCTAACCCACCTCACAAGGTCGTTGTGAGGACAAAACAGAGAAGTTGCTTTTGGGCCCTGCTGGGGAAGGAAACTAGAGTTTAAATGTCCAGACAGAACAGGAACGCTGGTGTTTATCCCACGCTAGGCCTTCAAGCCTAGGCTAGTCTGATGCTCAGCCACTGAGTAAATACAAACGAGGATGAGCGCTGTGCAGTATTAACTTTCTTCCTCCTCACACTTCATCATCCAAGCACCAAACCAAAATTCTGTCTACCCTCTCTGCAAGGAGATCAGGGCAGCATACATCAGTTTGGTGTAGTGGTTAAGTGTGAGGACTCTTATCTGGGAGAACCGGGTTTGATTCCCCACTCCTCCACTTGCACCTGCTAGCATGGCCTTGGGTCAGCCATAGCTCTGGCAGAGGTTGTCCTTGAAAGGGCAGCTGCTGTGAGAGCCCTCTCCAGCCCCACCCACCTCACAGGGTGTCTGTTGTGGGGGAGGAAGGTAAAGGAGATTGTGAGCTGCTCTGAGACTCTTCGGAGTGGAGGGCGGGATATAAATCCAATATCTTCTTCTTCTTCTTCTCTATTTTTCCCATACAAACTCCCTGAGAGGTAGGCTAGGCCATGTTTGCACAGCTAGTCCACAGTCACACAGGAAGCTGTGGGGATTTCAACGGACCTCTCCTAATCCAGCACCTCTGTCGCTCTGCCACTCTCAACACAAGGAAATTCTGTGCAATGCTTTCCCCCCAAATACCTCCATTGTTTTCTACAGCATTTACAGTAGGCTTGTAAATAATCATTTTTTGTGACAAGCCAGCGTGCGTCGAGAAAAGACGGGGAACAAATGTTTTAATAAAATAAATTTAATAAAATGCAGCTACCTCCAGACAGAACAGACGGGGAAGCATCTGGAAACTAACAGAAAGCTGTTTCTTTTTTTTTTTATTTCAGATCAGTAATATGGAATTGGAATATGAAGATGTACTGGGCAGAGGGTAACAACAACAGCAATAATATAACAGTAGGCAAGTTCAGGGGTAATTTTGTAGAAAATGAGGTGCCAGAGCTCATCAGGCACAACTCATTTGCATATGCCACACACCCCTGACTTCACCGGAAGGGGGTACTACATTCTATCAGCTCAGCATCTACTTTAAACTGCTTCTTGAATTATAACTGTCATAATAAAACCTTACTTCCATCATAATTTTTAGATTACTTCCTCCTATGTGGCCACAGTGGCATGAGGAAGATTTCCATCTGTCTGCTTTGTATGTTTTGGTTCTCTTTTCATTTTTGGTAGGGAAAGATATGAGAAAGTTTGTCAAATCTTAAAGTTCAGCAAAATTCTCACAGGGGGGTTGAACAATGGAGCCCAGAAGCAAGTATTGTCGGGGGGGGGGGGGGTAAGAAAGAGCACAATAAGAAAGCACAATAAGAAAGAGCTCCTACCCAAAATGAGGCCTGGGTAAACTAATAACTTCAGTGGATTTGCACAGATGGAAATAAATACCTCACCATAAGTAGATCTCTTGCATCTAATTGCTTACAAACCTTCAAAGGTACCTTAACCAATTTTGAGTTTTCACTCCCTAAGAAAACTGAGAGTTTCTATTTTACCCAATCCAGCTAGGGAGTGGGTGGAAGAGACTATTCATTTATAACAATGAGATGCACGGCAGCTCAGAGGAGGGAAACATTATGTTAAGAGTGTTTGTGTGCGTGCATCTGTGTACAGCTAAAACAGAAACCGTCCCTTTTTTGTTTTGTTTTACAGCCTACAGTCTATGTGCTTGAGGCTCAAACTAAGTAGTCCAGGCAATATTCGCATAAAAATAAATCCAAAAGTTCAAAAACAAGAGCCTGGAGCTTTAGAAAAACCATACCATTTCAGACACTGTAACTTTATGTCTGTGACATTACAGAGTCAGGCAACGACTGTGGAGACCCAAGTTCAAATCCCAACTTTGCCATGAAACTTGTCAGGTGACTTGAAAACAGTCACTCCCAACTTCAGTCAAAGCCTTACCTACCTCATGTGTGCTGATCTGAGATGCGGCTCAGGAGTAGAATATCTATTCGACATACAGAAGGTCCCAGGTTCAATCCCTGGTATCACCAGTTAGAAGATCAGGCAGTAGGTGATGTGAAAGACCTCTGCCTGAGACCTTGGAGAGCTGCCTGTCTGAGCAGACAATACTGACTTTGACGGACCAAGGGTCTGATTCAGTATAAGGCAGCTTCATGAGCTCCATGGAAGAATGGCAGGACACAAGAAATGGGATAGAGGGGCTCTAAGTCAGCATTATTATCCTCACACTGTCGAGTTGGGGTGGCAGGAGGGAAGCAGGAGACAAAGGAAATCGCTTGCGGAAGACACCCTAGAGGCTTCCTAGCACAGGAGTGGCCTAAACTGGAAATTTCCTTCATTTTGATCCAGTTCTTGGTGACTACAGGGTATGAGACATCATCGTATGTCACTCCAACTAAAACTTTCCACATTTAAATGAAAACCGGCTCAAAACCACTCATCTCCCAGAATAGAAACTGTCGTTTCGAAAAGCCCCGTCTTTGGCACAAGAGATCCAAGACAATTCATTTGCAACGAGGCAGATGGTAATTTCATAAAGTAAAAAGGCAGGATTGCCCTGTTCTTTGTACACTGGCTCAGCCTCTCTCAGTGCATGACTAGTTGCCACAACTGTCGCTCTTAACCGTTAACTGGGCTAGCACAAAGAAAGCGGCAGCAACAGCAGTTCCCAGGAAGGGGGCGGGGGAGGATTATATCTTTCTTGTGTGTTTCGTCTTCCTGCAGCAGCATTCACCTACCCCATGCAAGTAGGATTCTGCCAATCTCCCTTTCACCCAATTGCTCCTACAGACAGCAATAATAAAAGATAGGAGTTATAAATCTAGATCGGAAGCCAGGCATTCGTTATGCTAGCCGGTACTGCTCAGGAAGAAATGAGTTTTCATGAGGGTTTCCCCTGGCCCCTGCAGCAGCTTGCTAGAACCACAAGGTGGCCAGATGGAAAGGAATCCCCTATGCCTCAGGAAAAGTGCGATCCACATAACAGCCACCCCCCACCCCCCTACTTTTGGTGCAAACATTCCGTTTAAACTAAAACACCTTGGAAATCATTTAGGCAAATAATGGAATTTTCCAAGGTCAGTATCCAGTAGTTCACTGTTTGGGCATATATGGAGCTGGCTAAACAGCAGAATCCCCTGAAAAATGCTGCCCTGCCCTCCTTTGTTGACACGTGGGATTCAATGAGAATGCAAGCACTCGTGACCTCAAATGAACCTGCCAGAGGAGCAAAGCAAACCTTATAAGATCTACATCAAATGGTATTCCTTCACTACACACAGCAGCAAGACAGGAGTTTCTCCTAAGCCAATGTCTGAAGCATAACTCCCCGCCCCCCCCCCCCCGACTTGCTGGACCTTAAAAAATAATGGTTTCTACCAAACACCACCTAGACTGCAATTACAGAGCAACAAACGTTTGTTTACATCATTCGGAACCTGTTTTTGTCTCCAGTGGGAACTTACAGCAGGTTGCATCAGTCTCCTCTCCTCTGTTTTATCTTCACAACAATCCTGTGAGGTAGGTTAGGCTGAGAGTATGTGACTGGCCCATGGTCAAGCTTCCATGGCAGAATGGGATTTGAATCTGGGTCTCCCAATTGATTTTCATATTATTATTTTTTCCCCAATTTCCGACTGCCTCCCAGTAGTGGTCTCTTGCGCTTTTTACATTTCAGTGATTCTTCCAAAATGTAAAATATTTTTCAGGGACCCCTTATATTGATTATTGTAACATTTTTTTAACAATGAAAAAAAGTTTCACAGTCATAATACATCAGATCAGCAAGGCAAAACCTGCAAACATTTCTAAGGTCACTTGTGATTGTGAGTTTCTTGGTATTCTGAGGTGATTCCCCCCCCCCCCAGGGAGATGGAAGAAAATGAACGATTGGGGAGTAAACGGTGTGAAAGCGCACACACACATCACCAAAAGAGTTTTAGAACTAGGCAAATAATGGAAGAGAATAAACAGGAAGGAGTGTAGAAGTTCTTCCTCTTATCAATGGAAACCCACGGATGCAGTCTGGTCTTCTAGCTAGCAGAAGAAACAGCAGAAGAATTGCAGATTTATACCGCACCCTTATCTCTGAATCAGAGACTCAGAGCGGTTTACAATCTCCTATATCTTCTCCCCCTACAACAGACACCCTGTGAGGTGAGTGGGGCTGAGGGGGCTCTCACAGCAGCTGCCCTTTCAAGGACAACACTTGCGATAGCTATGGCTGACCCAAGGCCATTCCAACAGCTGCAAGTGGAGGAGTGGGGAATCAAACCCGGTTCTCCCAGATAAAAGTCCACACACTTAACCACTACACCAAACTGGCTTTAGTACAGTATCATCCATTAAGAAACTAAATAAATGGGTAAACAAACTAATTTTTCATGCGGATTTTTCCTACATCAAACAAGACTGAAGCCAGCCATTTTTCCAGGTCTGTGGCTAGTCACTCCCCTCTTTTCTCTGGCTACTAGATGGTATCTCTCCCTCCCCAAATAATAAAGGGAACAAGAGAGAGGCTAGTTTGTAGTTCCTTTTAGGGAAAAGAATTTGCTATCCCTTTGAGGCTTGCCTGGTGCCTACTTTACTGTATCTTAGGTGCCAGGCCAAAGCACACATCTTTTAATCCAGGTTTTCATTAGGAGTTTTATCTTACCAAATTGTTTTTTTTTTAAGATTTAAATTCTGCTCTAAGGCTTGTTTTACAGAGAAGTTTTTATGCCACTGGAGAGCCCCGTGCTGCAGTGTTAAAGCTGCAGTACTTCAGTCCTAAGCTCTGCTCACGACCTGAGTTCGATCCCTGGTGGAAGCTGGGTTTGCAGGTAGCCGGCTTGAGGTTGACACAGCCTTCCATCCTTTCGAGGTTGGTAAAATGAGTACCCAGCTTGCTGGGGGGAAAGTGTAGATGACTGGGGAAGGCAATGGCAAACCACCCCGTAAAAAGTCTGCCGTGAAAACGTTGTGAAAGCAACGTCACCCCAGAGTCAGAAACTACTGGTGCTTACACAGGAGACCTTTCCTTTTCCTTTTACGCCACTTATGCCAATGGCTTGTTTTTATTGTTATATTATTTTAATTGTAAGCCACCTTGAACTGGACTATAAAGAAGAACACAGACAAATTCTAAATCAATAAATACATATGCCATGATGAACATGGTTGCCCCCCTCACTCTCCACAAAGGTCTCAGTTTCACTCATTCTTTTTAGCCTCACTTTCATTATTTGCTCCTTCTACATCACACTGGTGACCACAGTAATATTTCCACCGTGCGAGAAGAGATATAAATTAGAACCTTATGAACATCAGACTGAAACTGTGCCTCCTTCAGGCCGAATCAAACCCAAGCCCTAATCCTCTAGATCACATTAAGCTCAGTGTGTGAGGGACTTATTCTCAAAGACCCCTGAGAAGCTTTGGCCTCAATGCCCTGTTGTTAGCCCTCTATGGCACCTGCTTGGCCACTGTGTGAAACAGGTCACCGGACTTGATGGACCACTGGACTGACCCAGCAGGGCACTTCTTATGATGCCTTGGGGGAAACCAGGCAAGAAGAATTATATTATGATCTGTTTTGATACCTGGATATTAATACGGATGGGGCAAGAGGCACACCGTGTTGAGCCACCACTGTAAACCTTCTGCACGCAGAATGAATGCCAAAGAAGCTCACATGCATTACCAAAAATATTCCACATGCAGCGTTGCTGAAGTCACTCCCCAGCTGCAAGTATCAGCAGGCAGAGTTGCAGGATAAAAAGGTCTTCTAGCCACAGGATACTCCCCAGGTCACCTAACAAACACTACTCATTTCATTAGGCAGTCTGCACAGCAGTGAAGAAAAGCCAGAGAACTAAGGCCTCCCAGTCAGGCGTACCTTTTTAAAAAAAAAGTAGCTACCACCATTTGACATACAGACTTCAATGCCCAATTACACTGGACAGCATTTTCTGCGACTAGATGCCTATTCAACCACTTAATCTCAATTTAAAACCTTTTCTAATCTCTCCTGCTTCTCAGGTCACACAAACTTGAAATGTGTCTGACTTGCAGCTGAGGCATGTTTAATCCCAGGTTTCCCTGACTGCCAGGTTCACTGTACGCCGTGGAATTTAGGTTGCAGCCAGTCAACCTATTAATCCCTTTTTTGCTTGTTGCTGGAAGAACTTTGCATTTATAAAACACAGTGGAGAGGGTGAAGGGAGGGAGAATCCTATATATTATTCCAGCACAGAAAATGTGCTGAGGCCACAGGTGAACTCACCTTACCATTGTTGCTGTTTGATTCTTCCCTTAGCTCATTCTATCAGCCAGCTTCCCAACTAACCTTTTTTTGTGTTCTCCCTCAACATTGACACTTCCCCTAGCTACCTAAGGTCCGGGGATATGTTTTCCAAAACAACTGGTGTAAAAAAGGAGAGGGAGGAGAAGAAGAAGAAGACTGCAGATTTGTACCCCACCCTTCTCTCTGAATCAGAGACTCAGAGTGGCTTACAATTTCCTGTAACTTCTCCCCCCACAACAGGCATCCTGTGAGGTGGGTGGGACTGAGAGGGCTCTCACAGCAGCTGCCCTTTCAAGAACAACTCCTGCGATAGCTATGGCTGACCTAAAGCCATTCCAGCAGCTGCAAGTGGAGGAGTGGGGAATCAAACTCAGTTCTCCCAGATAAGAGTCCGCACACTTAACTATTATACCAAACTGGCTCTCTCCCCTTACTGGAATATAAGGGGAAACAAGTGAGTGAAGGACAGAGGATTAGGCACATATATCCAAGCTTAGCATTCGCCTTTGCCCTCCTCACCATCTTTGCATTGCAGTAGACAGGCAGCAGCCAAAGTTCCCAGTCTTGTTCAGCTAAGCTTTGCTTATCTGAAACTCCAGCCACCAATGGCTCTGCCCCATGGTATTTCTGCAGATATTCAGAGACGGTTGCAACAACTTTAGTTTTGTCTAGACAGGAGCCAGGGTTTGCCCTGTGTTGACTCCTGTCAGCTGCTAACACAAAGGAATGTGGCAAAGGGACAGAAACAATTACTTTGCCCTTGAATAGTGGACTCAAAATTCACAGATGCATTTTAATTTCAGGGCCAGCCAGGGGTGGGATTCTAGCAGGAGCTCCTTTGCATATTAGGCCACACGAGGGCTTTTTTGGTAGAAAAAGCCCAACAGGAACTCATTTGCATATTAGGCCACACACCCCTGACATCACCATTGTTTCACGTAGGGGTTTTTGTAGAAAAAGCCCAGCAAGAATTCATTGGCATATTAGGCCACACCCCCTGATGCCATGTCAGCTGGAACTGCGTTCCTGTGTGTTCCTGCTCAAAAAAAGCCCTGGGGCCACACACCCCTGATGTAGCCAGTCCCCCAAGAGCTTACAAGGCTCTTTTTTGTAAGCTCTTGGAGGATTGGCTACATCAGGGGGGTTTGGCCTAATATGCAAAGGAGCTCCTGCTAGAATTCCACCCCTGGGGCCAGTCCAAGGGTTTTTGGCACCTACCCCACCAATTCAATATACACACATAAATATAATGGAACATTGATCAGTTCATTTCAAGGGCAGCAAGTTAACATGCTTACCTGGAAGTAAATCCCATTGAATATAATGTGATTCTGAGTGGGCATGGTGCACACGCACAGGAGGAATGCTGGTTCATCTCCCTCTCTGCCCTGCACTGATGGGGTTTACCATGGACCTCCAATTCTTTTGACATTACCCCCAGCTCTGGCACTCCAGATGGTTGCCTAGATTTGCCTAATGAGCAGGCCAGTCATGTTTCACCTTGAGGAGCATTTTAAAAAACCAACCCAGATGGGATATCAGGGCTTTTTTTGTAAAAAGAAAGCATTAGGCCGCACCCCTTGACGGCACCATTGTTTCACACAGGGCTTTTTTTGGTAGAAAAAGACCAGTGGGAACTCATTTGTTTATTAGGCCACACCCCTAATACCAAGCCAGCTGGAACTGTGTTCCTGCTCAAAGAAAAGCCCTGGATATTACCATCAAGTACCACGAATCTCCATGAACCTCTCCATTTGCTAAAACCGTTCCATCCATTTGTGAGTTTGGGAGATGACAGAATGCCCCCCTTGTGTATTAGAGATGCCAAACTCACAGGGAGTATTCAGTAGAGATGCGAAGCCCCGGAAAAAAACCAGGAAAACCCCATTTTTTTCTGGGTTTTTTTCCTGAAGCCTTGTTTTTTTCCGGAAAAATTGGAAAAATTGAAGAAAAGAAAAGAAATTGATTATGCAATGTTTTATTTTAACATGATGAATAAAATAAAAAGGTGTTCAAATATTTTCCAAATCATTTCTAAAAAATACGTATGGTATCAGATTATTCTAATTTCTGTGCACTGAGGACAAGCAAATCTTAGGTCATACCCATTCATTGAAACTTAGTCCCACACTCCCTTCTATACAATTCCCCCCTCTTCAATTCTTTTTATGAGAATGAGTTTTTTATTTTTATTTAATACTGTGGAGAGGAAATATGAATAATGGTTACTTCTGGATTTTTAAAAATTGTTTTGTGGAGGTTTTTGTCTGTTTCACATAAACTAGTAAACAGTTCAGGAGAGTGTTGCTCCATTTGATACAATTACAAATATTATTTTAAAAGTAGTAATTGTTTGGATACACTATATTTTTAATATGCTAGTTGTGATAATTTCATGCAACGTAAAATTGTCCACTGTGATATTTTATGTTCCTAAAGTAACAGAATGACTTTCAATCTGGAAAAGAAAAAAAAGTAAGTGCTAATGTAGCATTTTTCTTTTCAATTTTTCCAAAAATTTCCATTTTTTTCTGGAAAAACGCGGGAAAAAACAGGTGCCCCAAACAGGTGCCCCCAGGAAAGCTCAGCTCTATCTTCAGGATCAGGATTGCAAATCTGAAACCCGTCACAAGCTGGAGGCAGCAACAAGTCTATATCAACAGCACATTTTGCTGGGAAGCTCCTCTGACCTCCAGGTCTGGTGAGGAGAACTGGCTGTGGGGGGAAGGAAAGTAGTGCCCCTCCAAAGCATGCTCCCCCAGCAAAGTGTTCAACTCCTCATGTACAGCAGAATGGGAGCTCTGTGGTTGGCAGCCAGAGCTACCAATCAAGCTATGGAAAATTACTATGGCGTTTCTAGGGCTCTCCACAAGTCCACGCCCAGAGTTGCCTAGCAAATGACTGAAAGGATGCCAGGCTGTCTGGCAAACAAACTGCTCTAACAAACCACCCAAATCTCCATGGATAAAATGGCAATGCGTTGTTGGTTTGGGAACGGTGCAACCAAACAAACTGAGTCAAAATGAACCATGAACCACCCCAGTTTGAGTAAAAATTCAGTTCATTTTGCAGTTCATGTCCTGCCCTAGTAGTCTCACAAAACTTCTAGGAAGGGATCAAGTTGCTGTATGTGCCATACAGCACCCAGCACACCATAAGGATGCAAAGTGTTAAAAGCACATATATTCAGACACAGCAATACTGCCATATTTGACGTAGAAACAGAAGATTTACAGGCTTTGTCTATTGCTGAAGGATGTCTTGTTTACTGTCTTCTTTGATTTCTGCTTCCAGTGCAGATTTTTCCTTCCAGTTACTATTTCTGACCATGCCTTCATGCCTAATATTTCTCTCCCCCATCCCTTCCCCCTTTCCTCAGTGTTGGACAATGCAGGAGACAGGGTGGAGTAAGCTGGTTTCCTCACTTTCTTAGATTGGATCATTATTAAATGTTCCAATATTAGAATGTGATGAGTAAAACAGAAGGAGCGGGGAGGGGATGGGGAGAGACCTGGAAACCAAAGAACAATGCATTCACCCTGAGACACAAATCTTTTGTACCGCAGGTTAGAGTCAAGGACAGACGGAAATACCTATCAAGTGCATCTTCATTCCACCCTTGCTCTAAAGAGCTGCGGCAATGTACTCAGGGTCCTCCAACTTTTTTTTACCCTGAAGAAACCTTTTCGAAATTTTGAGAGGGGATTGTGTATCCCATTCTGAAAATTCTGCCACAGGGGGCAAGGCCAAACACAATACCTCCCCCGCCATGCTTTACAAAATAACAGAAGTGGAATAGAAAAAGAGACCATGAAAAGCCCATGGGGGGAAAGGCAGTAAGAGAAGAGGGAATAAAAAGAAAGAAACCCTGAAGGGTGAATGTCTGGGTGCTTACTAGTCCTTCTGATCCACCAGTGGCAACAGCTACTAACGCATCTGACGAAATTCTTTCACTTCAATGAGAACAACCAATAACAAAAGTTCCACCCAGGGCTTTTTTTGAAGTAGGAACTCCTTTGCATATTAGGCTACACCCCCCTGATGTAGCCAATTCTACAAGAGCTTACAGTACACCCTGTAAGAACAGCCATGTAAGCTCTTGGAGGATTGACTACATCAGAGGGGTGTAGCCTAATATGCAAAGGAGTTCCTGCTACAAAAAAAAAACCCTGGTCCCACCCACTTCCTGGAAAGCTTGGCAGGCCCCAGGGGAAGTACCAACGAGGACCATGTTGGGGAACCTGGTGTGCTTGGTTCTCCTTTCCTCATTTTACTCTCCCAACAACTTTGAGATGTAGTTCATGCTGAGGGTGGGTGACTGTCTCAAGGTCATCCAGTGATCTGCTTAAGAGAGTGGGGATGAGGAAGCTGAGTCTCCTATAGAGAGACCCAGTCTGGTGTAGTGGTTAAGTGTGCAGACACTTGTCTGGGAGAACCCAGTTTGATTCCCCACTCCTCCACTTGCAGCTGCTGAAATGGCCTTGGGTCAGCCTATAGCTCTCGTAGGAGTTGGATCTTGAAAGGGCAACTGCTGTGAGAGCCCTCTCAGCCCCACCCACCTCACAGGGTGTCTGTTGTGGGGGAGGAAGATATAGGAGATTGTGAGTCGCTCTGAGATTTGGAGTGGAGGGCAGGATATAAATCCAAGATCATCATCATCTTCTATATCCTAGCCTGATAGTGGAACCACTGCATTACCGGCTCTCTAAGAGAAAAGGTACATATATACAAACTAGTCAGTTCAAAAACAACCACAGCACCAAAAAAATCAAGGCTTAATTATTCATCTAAGGAAACATTTTGTTGCAATGTGAACTTGGACATCTGGATCTATGTACTGATCTTCTACCATCTGGGCCAATTTTTAATGTGGTAGCTCACAAGCTACACCAATTATCAACTGTACTTTATGCAGCAGGTAAGGCACAAACTAAATTATAAATGAAGATAAGTGCGCGGAAAAGCAAAGAGGGGTGGAGAACGCACCCTGGCTACTTCTCCCCCCCCCCCTCAGTATTTAAATGTTATTCTTAACTGATATGTAGGGGACTTTTCTACTTGCAGAAAAATTAATAGATGACCTCTCAATCAAGCATGACTTAAGGGAAATATTATTTCATCACTTCAGTAATTCTCCCTCAATTGCTGAAATCACTTTAAAGCTTAAAAGAATGAAAGCAAGACTTTTGTTTTTTAAAAAAGATTCAGATAGGCTCCCCCCCCCCTTTGGTCAAGCATTGGCAGGCCTTAAAAAATGACAGCTCCCATTTATCTTTCCCACAAAAGGAAGAAAGCCTCTATTGGACCTGCAACTCAACAACAGAAACACTGACACGGAAAACATACTTACAAAAAATAACCACCAACAACATATTAAGGATATTTTAAAACAACTCCCTAGATAGTGGCACTGCTTGCATTCTACCTCCTCACTCTTTTTTTGTTCACATGCCACATCAGAATATTTATGATAATCATAATAATGTCAAAGAAGGTCTAAAAACAATGGAGTGTTCAACGTTGGCTAAAGGGACCTGGATTCAAATCCCTGTCAGAAAGCATAGTGGATTATCTTGGGCCAGTCTCTCTCAACCTAACTGAACTTCACAGGGTGCTGCTAAGATAAAGGTTGGAGAGATCAATTGTGTACACCAACCTGAGTGCCTTGGAAGAAGGGAAAATAAAAATACAAATCAAAATTAACTGAACAAAATGCATCATTCATTTATTTATTTACCAGCTTTTTCTCCCCAGTTTGGACTCAAAGCAGCTTGTTCTCTCTTCCTCCACCTTCTCACAACAACCACCATGTGAGGTAGGTCAGGCTAAGAGTTCAACGTCACTCAGCAAGCTTGCATGGTAGAAGCGGAGATTCGAACCCAGGTTTCCCAGGATCACAATCCAACAGGGCTTCGACTGGCCATTGGAGACTTGATTGCCTAAGCAGATGTTTTAAAAGTTGCTTCAACAGCTGCTGCCTCCCTAATCCACGGTTCACTATATGACTGAAAATAAGCTGTGTGTATAAAAGAAATTACTTTAAAACTATATCTTCATTTTTAAAGCTGTCCCATTAAACAGCACTTCTGCCTGAAATGGTGACCCCACTCCCAGACATTGTGTGTTGGCTCCACCTCCTGTTGCAGCCATTTTGTACTTATGCCTTCCACCTTCCTCAAAATTTCAAAGGTGACCATAGGCTCGAAAGTTTGGGGACCCCTGAGCTACTATGATGTCACAGAATCCAGCAGTTCAGAGCACTGAGCCCTCAAGTAAACAACAAATTGAATCATTCTATCACCACAGTAAGGGCTTAAAGATACCAAACAACAAACATCTCTTCAGAATTTTTCATCACACACCTGAAAGGGCAGTAAACAACATGAATACTTATAATTAAAGTTGTTTTGCCACTTTGCTTCCACTGGTGAAAGACAAAACATACATTTTAAATAAAGTCTTTCAGCAAGAGCACTGAGTCTTCTCACTCTCTCCCTCAGAATACAGTTAAAAGTTTGTCAAAAAATATTCTAAAGCAGTATATAAGCTCAAAGTTTTCCCCTTCCCCTCCCAAATACACATGCACAGATACCCATTGCTTTGTTTCAATCCTATATATTAATTTGGACATAGTTAAGAACATGGTTGGTTCAAAATTCTGTTTCTTCACACTGAGAGGGATGGGGGGGGGGGAATCAATACTTTGTTGCCATGGCAACTAGAGGCTGCCTAGCCTGGCTGGGGTAGTCCCACTGAATTACTTAGGCCGCCCTGTAGCAGAGCCCAAGCCTTTGCCCTTGGCTTGTGAAACTAACTGAGCCAGCTCTTCTTCACCACCATCTGGTTAGCAAGACAAAAACAGAATTCCTTTCCTCTTTGCCTGACCCTCTATACACACACACACACGGTTGCTTGCATTTTTCCATTAGGCCCTTCACAAACAAGCAGAAGTGTGTGTGCTACAGTGTGTGTGCGAGAAAGTTACTGAAATAAATCAATACAACTGAGCACGCGTATATTTAAATTTATTTGCTCTAATATAATCAAGTCATCTATTTAAACAGTATTTGGGAAAAGGGGGGGGTCCTACAGAGGTAATTAAACCATTTAATAATGAGTAAAGATGCTCATTATTTATGGGTCATTTATCCAGAGACACCAGACAGGGCTATGAACTGTTTGGACAACATGTATATCCAGGGCTTTTTTGGTAGAAAAAGTCCAGCAGGAACTTATTTGCACATTAGGCCACACCTCCTGACACCAAGCCAGCTGGTATTGCGTTCCTGTGCATTCCTGTTTTTTTTTAAAAAGACAGGGGGAAAAAAGCCCTTTGTATATCCAAAATGAGAAGGTAAGCAGACCTGTTAAATTGGACTAGCTCGGCAACCATCCCTGAAACTCTCCAGATGCTCCCTAGAAAGGTTACCAGCAAAGAATAATAGCTGCTTGCTTTGTCATCTGTGGAATCGATGGTAGGACAACTCCTATGTGGAGGTTCTATTTCTATGTGGCCAAGTGCAAAGTAATGCACATTGGGGCTAAGAATCCCAGCTACAAATACAAGTTGATGGGGTGTGAACTGGCAGAGACTGATCAAGAGAGAGATCTTGGGGTCATGATAGATAACTCACTGAAAGTGTCAAGACAGTGTGCGTTTGCAATAAAAAAGGCCAATGCCATGCTGGGAATGATTAGGAAGGGAATTGAAAACAAATCAGCCAGTATCATAATGCCCCTGTATAAATCGATGGTGCGGTCTCATTTGGAGTACTGTGTGCAGTTCTGGTCGCCGCACCTCAAAAAGGATATTATAGCTTTAGAGAAGGTGCAGAGAAGGGCAACTAGAATGATTAAAGGGCTGGAGCACTTTCCCTATGAAGAAAGGTTGAAACGCTTGGGACTCTTTAGCTTGGAGAAACGTCGACTGCGGGGTGACATGATAGAGGTTTACAAGATAATGCATGGAATGGAGAAAGTAGAGAAAGAAGTACTTTTCTCCCTTTCTCACAATACAAGAACTCGTGGGCATTCGATGAAATTGCTGAGCAGACAGGTTAAGACGGATAAAAGGAAGTACTTCTTCACCCAAAGGGTGATTAACATGTGGAATTCACTGCCACAGGAGGTGGTGGCGGCCACAAGTATAGCCACCTTCAAGAAGGGTTTAGATAAAAATATGGAGCACAGGTCCATCAGTGGCTATTAGCCACAGTGTATGGAGCACAGGTCCACCAGTGGCTATTAGCCACAGTGTATGTGTGTATATAACATTTTTTGCCACTGTGTGACACAGAGTGTTGGACTTGATGGGCCGTTGGCCTGATCCAACATGGCTTCTCTTATGTTCTTATTAAAGCTTAACAGTCACTGACCAATGTTCCCTCTAAGCTGCAGAGCAAAAATTCTATTTTGTGAGCCACTGGCATTAAAGTTGTGACTACTGCATAAATTATTGTGCTCTGGGGCCATTTTTCCTGAGCTAAGACAAAAAGGTGTGAGCTGGAGGCTAGAAATCTGTGAGCTAGCTCATGCTAACTCAGCTTAGAGGGAACACTGCCACCGACACATATTTATCCTGCATAAATTTGCCATGCTCATTTTTAAAGCTATCTATGTTCGTGGCTAGTGTGACCTTTCATAAACACATTCATGTCCACCACAGAACTTCATTTTGTAAGCTTTCGTCAATTAAAATAATATTTCTACGACAGAAATATTTGTAGCTGAATCTACCCTACTTGCATCCTGCTGGAAACCATATCATAAAGGGCGTTTTCGCACTCACCTCCAGCCGGCACGACCCCCCTCTTCACCACACAGGATCTGCGCGGATTTCGCACTAAATGCCACGGAGCAGCCGGAAGAGCCGGAAACTCCCGTCGCAAAAGCCACACAAACGGAAACTGCTTTTTGGCGGTTTACGTTTGAGCGGCTTTTGCGCCGGGAGTTTCCGGCGCAAAAGGCTGCTCCGCGGCATTTAGTGCGAAATCCGCGCAGATCCTGCGCGGTGAAGAGGGGGGTCGCGCCGGCTGGAGGTGAGTGCGAAAACGCCCAAAGTTTTCCCCACCCATGCAGTTTAGGCTGGCAAACATGGGTTCTCCTGTCCTTTGTTTTATTCTCACAAGGTTAGGCTGAGAGAATACTGGCTCAAGATCACACAGTGTCTCTATAACGTCTACTCCAATACTGGTCAAGAAGCAACACAACACCAGGTTCAGTGTACATGGACCTCGCTTGATTTTAATTCCCACAAAGCACCCCCACCCCAGAATGTTGAGCATAAGTTTTTTTTTTTAATCAAGTCATTTATTAAACTTTTCAACTTAGTTAACTTGCTCAAAGGTACCTTTACTGGTGAATGTGGAATTGAACCAGGTCATTGCTCTATTCCAAGTACAACACTAGCCACTAGTTTATTTATAGGCTGGCAGTGGAAGTGGACAAATTCTTAGAGGATGGAACTATCATAGGTCCTAGTCAGGGTGGATATTATACTCCCTCCAGTACCTAAGGCACCATGTTTCTTTATATCAGTTGATGGGGAGCACGGTCAGGAAGAAGCAGTTGTGTTCATCATTCAGCTTGTGGACTTCCTAGAGGCAACTGGACCGCCACTGTATGAACAGAATACTGAACTTGATGGGCCCTTGGTCTGATCCAGTATGTTTTTTCTGATATTCAGTTTCAGCATCTAGTCTATGATACACTTTTGCATGAGTCTTGCCGAAGCTTTAGTTGAATCAGCATAAAATCTGTCTATTTTTGAACGTGATTATACAGAGCTAACAAACACCTCATTTAGTCTGATTTCTATGCAGATATTCCACACTTAAAAAAAACAAACCATGCACCATTTTAAATTTCAAGTTTTAAACATTTGTTTACATAGCTTTACCATCAGTTACAAATGTACATAAATCACATTCATTTAAAAATATTTAACTCATTCTAAAAAATTCAGTGTAGACCAGTAACACTGTCCTAAAAACACAGCAAATCTCCTTCCTTCGTTATTCACTTGGTCAGTAATTTTTGTGGACTGTTTTATGCTGTTTATGTCCAATGTCTTATTTTAATGGCTTACTGTTTTTATACTGATATTTTTTCTGTTTTATTTTTAAGCTGCCTCAAGCTGGACTCTTATGAGGAGGCATAGAAATATCTTCAATAATTAAATGAAATACTCTTCACACTATCCATCCATCCAATCTACCTTCCTACCGCAACTTGGTGGGACAGCCATAGACAAGCAAATCCCAAGAAAATAGATATATGGGCTGCTCAGCAGGAAAGAGGAGGAAAAAGGGGAGATCGTGCGTATGAGGGAGGGAAGAGGGTAAGATAATCAAAACAGTACATACATATTGATTTTATGTTTTATTTTATTTGTGTTCTTTAGATTCAGCACAGCAATCAAATAGTGCCCAAGTGCTTTTTTTTTTGGGGGGGGGGGGGAGGGAAATATTCAAAACTTTAAGGCAACATACAAACTTTTGTATAGAAATGCCTGCATTCTCTTTTATTAACCTGTCCCCCATGACCAAACATCTAACACTCTACTGGTAGCTAGCTACCAGAAGAGTGGTCTTCTTTGTGACAATGTCCCAGTTATGGAATACCCCACCCCATAGTCGCCTATTGATCTCTACCGATTGATTTCAAATCTGTATGGTGTAAGAATTCGAGTGTCAGACTAGGATGTATGAGACCCAGGTTCTAATCCCTACATGGCCTTGGGCCAGTTACACACTCTCAGCCTAATTTACCTCACTGGGTTGTTGTGAGGATAAAATTGAGCAAGGGAGAATGATGTTGTAAGATGTTTTGGGTCCCCATTGGGAACAAAGGCTGGGGTATAAATGAAGTAAAATAAATACAAATTTTACACTCTATTTTTCCACTGCAAGGTCCTCAAGATGGTTTATAATCCAAGATAAAGCAATATTTAATAAATTTACACAAACTGAAAGATTCTAGGTTTTAAAAAATAAAGTCAAGTTCTTATATGTCATTATATTTATACCCTACTTTTCTCCTCAATGAGGATCCCAAACGTCTTACCCCCTTCCGTTTTGTCCTGACAACCACTCTGTAAGGTGAATGTGACTGCAAATGTGTGACTGGCCCAAGGTCACCCAGCAAGTTTCCATGGCAAAGTGGGGATTTACACCTGGCTCTCCCAGACTCTACTCTGACATTCTCTCTGTCCTATTTTATCTCTTAATAAATCCGTGGTGTATCAGTTACTTGCTAAAGGTGATAGTAAAAACTGATTACATGACTGGAGATCCAACCTAAAGTTTAAACTCCAAACCTCTGTGGATAACAACATGAAAATGGTTGTTTTTGAGCACACAGCCCACTTCCAGGAGCTTGTACAAACAGGATCAGAAGCTGTGCTATTTGCAAAAAAAAGCCATTTACAAAACTAGCCCCCCCCCTTTTTTTTTAACCTTGTAGCTGTTCCTGGTGAATTTGTTGAAACATAAAAGGATTTGAATATGCCACTCCAGAGGAGAAAGAGATTTACCTGTTATTTGCTCAGGGTAACAGAGCAATGTCTATTGTATTCCTCAGCGCCGCAGCTCTTTCCTTTGGATAGGAACATACCAGCGTGAGTCTAGAAGAGGCCCTCTATTCAAATAACACCACTAAGGCTAAAACTGAGTTGCATTTCTCACCCTTAGGACCTACTTCGCACAGTCAAATACCAGCAGCTGTGTTTTTCAACTAATGTAGAAGACACAGACAATCCTAGCTGTATGTGAGTCTACCTGTACAATACAAAGGTTTTCAAACACTTCATGGGTTACATGCAGGGCTTTTTTTGAGCAGGAACGCACAGAAACGCAGTTCTGGCTGACTTGGTGTCAGGGGGTGTGGCCTAATATGCAAATGAGTCCCTGCTGGGCTTTTTCTGAATAAAAAAACCCGTGTGGAACAATGGTGACAATGTGGCCTAATATGCAATGTGGCCTAATATGAATAAAAAAACCCGTGTGGAACAATGTGGCCTAATATGCAAATGAGTTTCTGCTGGGCTTTTTCTACAAAAGAAGCCCTGTTTACATGTATGTTTTATTAAGTGTACATTCCCTTTTGAAAAAAAAATACACTGGTTTCATGAAATGTCAAACATAATAGCAACCATTTGCTCATGACATGAATGAGCCGCCCTGAGTTCCAGTAAGGCAGAATGGTAGCTAATAAATATTTTAAATAAATAAATACCAATTAATAAAACTCACATGTTTGTGCCTCCCTCTGTTCACAGCTACAGCCTGATTTAGGAAGCCCCCAATCTAAACGGAAATTGTTGCTGATATTCAAATGCTGGCCAGCTGGTACTACAGTTTAGTCCTGGCTTAGAATCTCGGTTCCTAGGAACGAAACAACCCCCCCAATTTGTTGGGTTTTTTTTAAAAAAAACCAACTTGTTAAAGCGCCAGACATGTCAACAACTTTGGCGTTAGAAAGAAAACTTCCTAGATTAGGAAAAATTCAATCGCAGCTATGCATTCGCCTTACCACAAACTGTGACTGGTTCATGACACTGTAGTAAAATCTTATACATATGAAAAGGTCTACAGTTTAGAGGATCTAACAGTCCCAATGGAACAACCTGGCATTTGTAAAATGTTCCTGGATTGTGTAAAAACTGTCAAGTTATTCCCAGCTCTCCTCTTTGTTTCTGGTGCAAATCTCACCCATACACCCTATTAAAATTGCTGTTCCAAATGCTCTTAACAAGGATTTTTAAAGGAATCCAGCCTGTACACTGGTCCTCTTAACTACAACTGAAACCCAGATATCTGCCATGATATCGTATCTGGGAGAACTGGATTCTTATCTGGGAGAACCGGGTTGGATTCCCCAGTCCTCCACTTGTACCTGCTGGAATGGCCTTGGGTCAGCTAAAGCTCTCGTAGGAGTTGTCCTTGAAAGGGCATCAGCTGTGAGTGCCCTCTCAGCCCCACCCACCTCACAGGGTGTCTGTTGTGGGGGAGGAAGATAAAGGAGATTGTAAGCCACTCTGAGACTCTGAAATTTGGAGTAGAGGACAGGATATAAATCCAGTATCATCATCACCACCACCACCATCATAATAAGCAAACCCATCATCATCATCATCATAAGCAAACCCAGAATTCAGGAAAGTGTACATCTGTCATGCAAACTATGTTACAGAAATTCTTGATGAGGGCTTTTTCCCTGCCTTGTTTCAATGACACCGTAATTAAATTGTTTTAAAATTCACTGCAAACCAACCTGAGTCCCCCACTAAGCTAAAAATGTCTTTTGTTCCTTCCACATGGCATGGATTCTCTGTGTTGCTTATAATATGCTGTGAGTGCAGCAAAGGCATGTGCACTGTCGACCAAGCTTCCATACATGGAAGCTTGCTAGGCACTTTCCTCCACCACCACCACCACCGACTTTTCTCTTCCAGTTTCAAACAATTTTATTAGTAACATATGGTAATAAATTTCAGTTTTTTACATCATTAATAATTACTTTTTTATCTATCCCATATATTACTTTCTACCCACCCCTCCCCCTGTTACTTGACCCCCGCCGGTGTTATATACTTAAAATCTTAATATTAAAGGTACCCTTAATCAATAAGAACCAAAATTAATATCCTCCTCCCTCTTGTACTTAGTCATTATCAAAAATTGTCCAATGTCCTTTTATTTTCCACTCTTTTTCTACGTATCTTCTGAACTTTTTCCACTCCATCTTAAATACTTCTAAATCATAGTCTCTTAAGGTTCTTGTTAACTTGTCCATTTCACTCCATGTCATAACTTTTACAATCCAATCCCATTTCTCTGGTATTTTTTCTTGCTACCACAACTGCGCATACAATGTCGTAGCAGCTGAGAGCAAGTACCAGATTAAAGTTCTATCTTCTTTTGGAAATTTTTCCATTTGTAATCCCAACAGAAAAGTCTCTGCAACTTTGTTAAATTCGTATCCCAAGATCTTAGAAATCTCTTGTTGAATCATCTGCCCATACTTTTTCGCTCTTTCACAAGTCCACCACATATGGTAGAAAGAACCTTCATGTTTTTCACATTTCCAACATCTATCTGGCAGCTTATTGTTCATCTTTGCCAACTTTTTAGGAGTCATATACCATCTGTACATCATCTTAAAACAATTTTCTTTAATACTCTGACATGTTGAGAGTTTCATAGAGTTCTTCCACAAATATTCCCATGTGTCGATCTGTATTTATTTACATTAATTGCCCACTTAATCATTTGAGATTTCACTACTTCATCTTCCGTATACCATTTTAAAAGTAACTTATAGATTTTCGAAATTAATTTTTCATTATCTCCAAGCAGAACTTTTTCAATTTGTTTGTTCTCGTCTTATTCCTTCAGTTTTAATATCACTTTCCACCAAACTCTTTATTTGTTGCATTTGAAACCAATCATTTATAATTCAGCTCCTCAGCAGTTTTCAACTCTATTTTACCACTATGTATTTTAATAGTTAATTGTATGACATCCATTTTCCCTCTCCTGACTCAGCTGTTATTTTTATTACTTCTGCTGGCACTATCTATAGTGGTTTTCTCTCATCGCCATATTTCTTATACTTCATCCAAATATTTAGCAGATTATTTCTTATGTAATGGTGACAGAAAAAACCATCCATCTTTTTCTTCCCATAGTACATATAAGCATGCCAGCCGTATTTATTTCCATGACTTTCCAACGTTAAAAGCTTTTTATTCAATAACGTCACCCAATCTTTTATCCACACTAAACAAACTGCTTCATGATATAATCTTAAATCTGGTAATTGGAATCCTCCTCTTTCTTAGCATCTATTAAAACTTTCATTTTAATCCTTGGTTTCTTTCCAGCCCATCTAAATTCTTTCTTTGCCATTTATTAAATTGTTTACTGTCTTTCACAATCGGAATAGTTTGGAATAAATACATTATTTTCTGCAAAATGTTCATCTTAATTGCAGCTATTCTACCAAGCAATGACAAATTAAGCTTGCTCCACTTTTATCATATCCATCCATTTTATGCCATAACTTTTCATAATTATTTTTAAACAGATCAATGTTCTTCATTGTTATTTCCACACCCAAATATTTTACTTTAGAGGTAACTTCACATCCCATTAACCTCTGCAATTCCTTTTGTTTATTTACTTGCATATTTTTGCATTAAAAAATTGATTTTTCTTTATTAACATAAAGTCCTGCCAATTCTCCAAAATCTTGTATTTTAGCTAACAAAGGTGTAACTTGTGTAGGATTTTCATTTATAAACATTATATCATTTGCAAATGCTCTATATTTATAGGTAAATCCGTTATTTCTTCATCGTCTTGTATTTCAAGAGTCATTATAAACAATAAGATTTCAAGAGTCATTATAAACAACAATGGTGAAAGTGGACAACCTTATCTTGTACCTTTGCTGATTATCATTTCATCTGTAAGATCTGCATTTATACATAACCTTGCATGTTGCTCAGTATATATTGCCTTTATCATTCTTATAAAGTTTTCTCCCAACTTTATTTTTTCCATTACTGCAAACATAAAGTCCCAGTTCAAATTGTCAAAAGCTTTCTCTGCATCTGCAAAAAATAATGAAACTTCCTTCTCTGGATGTCTTTCATAATATTCTACAATATTTACAACAGTTCTAATATTGTCTCTTATTTGCCTTTTAGGGAGAAAACCCGCTTGATCTTCCTTTATAAAATTTATTAAATATTGTTTAAGCCGTTCTGCCAAGATTCTTATGTATATCTTATAATCATTATTTAATAATGAAATTGGTCTATAATTCTTTATATTCGTGACATCTCTTTCTTCCTTTGGAATCAACGAAATTACAGCTTCTTTCCATGTATTTGGTATTTTCCCATTTAATCTTATCGCATTCATCAATTTTTGAAGTTTCGGTACTAATTCTTCTTTAAGCTTTTAAAAGAAGCTTCTTTAAGCTTTTCCAATTTTCATTACATTAATCACTACTTCAATTTCTATTTTTTCAATTGGATCATTCAAAATCTTTTCCATATATTCAGTTAAGGGTGCTATTTTGATCTTTTGCAAATTCGCTTCGATCCTTTCTTTCTTTACTTTAACACCCTTAAATAATTTAGCATAATATTTAAAAAATTCTCTCTTTATTCCTTTCTTGATCTACCATCTCTTTTCCATCAGCCACAATTTTATTAATAATTTTACTTACTCTCTTTTTCTTCAATTGCCAGGCCAAGTACTTTCCAGGTTTGTTTGCTCCCTCGAAAGATTTCTGTTCTAATTTTTTCAAATTCCATTCCATTTCCTTATTTAACAAATGTCTCATTTGCGTTTGTAATAGTGTAATCTCCCTGATAATTTTCTTTTTTCCTGGCCTTTTTCTTAATTCACCTTCTTTTTTCTTAATTTCATTTTGAATGTCCAACATCTGGTTATCTTTTGCTCTCTTATCTTTATTATTCAATGTTATTAATATTCCTCTCATTACTGCCGTGTAGGCATCCCATACCTTCTGAAATTCTATATCTTCTCTATCATTGACTTGGAAGTAAGCTTTAGTTTCCTTTTCTAAAGATGTCACTATTTCTTTATTTTGTAGTAAATCGTCATTTAATCTCCATCTTCTCAACTTTTTAGACAATTTTGTAATCCACATTATTGGGTTATGGTCAGCTCCTATTTTGGGTAAAATCTCTATCTTCTTTGTTATAAGTCCCAAATCTTTGGTACCCCACAAAATGTCAATTCTAGAAAAAGAATTATGTCTGGCTGAAAAAAAGGCATAGTCCCGTACTTCAGGATTGAACTTCCTCCATATATCCTCCAAATTCTCTTGTTTAACCAGCTCAAAAAGAGACTTTGCCGATTTCCCTTCTTTATCAATTTTTTTCTTCCCAGATCCATCTATTGTGTTCTGAATTGTTCCATTAAAGTCCCCCATCAACAAAATTTGTCCATAGGTCACTTCATGAAGATGTTGCGTAATATTTTTAAAGAAAATGTCATTTGAACCATTTGGAGCATAAAGTCCCAACAATAAAGTTGTTTTAGCACTCAATCTAATTTCCACCGCTTTATAACTTCAATCTTTATCTTTAAAAACCAATTTCGGATCTAATTCTTTTTTAATATAAAAAATTACTCCTCTCTTCTTCTGTTCAGCCAATGTATAAAATTCTAGTCACAGTTGCTTATTCCATAAAAATTTATAATCCTTTTCTAATGTGCACTTCTTGTAAACAAACTATGTTACAATTTTGTTTTTTTATCCAATGCAATGTTGCCCTTTTTTGTGGTGAATTTAGTCCATTTACATTCCAAGATATCAATTTGTAATCCATCATGGTGCAAATTCTTTATTTTCTCCATAGAATCTATGCAATTCCTGTGTGTTTGTAATTGTAATCCCTTTCCCTTGAAGTTCAAATCTCAAACCTTCAGGTATTATCCATCTGTATCTCATTCCATTGTCGCGTAATTTTTCTGTTAGCTTTTTATATATATTCCTGTCAGTTAACACTTGTCTTGGCAACTCTTTCATAATTCTTATTCTACTACCTCCCACTGTCCATGTCTTTTCAAAATTTTTATTTATGATTTTCCCCACCATTTCTTTTGACATAAATTTTATGACCACATCTCTTGGCAGATTGTTCTTTTTTGCATGGAGTGAATTCACTCTACACATATAGTCATACATATTTCTATTCCCTTCAGGATCTTCCTCCAAAAATTCTGCAATTATTTTTATTATGTATTCTTTCAGATCAGATTCTTCATCTTCTGGTACACCTCTCAGATGAATCTGTGTCTCCATCAACTTGCAGTCATGTATTATCACCTTTTCTTGTAATTTTAACAAAGGTGGAATCATGTGTTTTCACTCTCTCTTCCACCTCTTGTACTTTTTTTGTTATTACTACAGTCTCAATTCTGAGATTCTCTATTTCTTTTTTTAATTCTTTTTTTGGGTCCTCAATATCCTTTCTTATTTTTTTTAGAGGCAGTTATCATTTCTTTCACCCCCTTCATTATCCTGGCTTCCATTGCATCTAATTGGGCTTGCATTTTCGCCACTGAAGCAGACCTAGCACGAGTTTGCTTTAAAAAAAATTTCTTCTTTTCCCTTTAACCAATTCAAATCTTCTTCACCACTATCCAATAGTCCTTATTTTATAATTGCCAACTCAGTGGACTCCACCAATTTTTATTGTCCCAGTCACTTTAAAAACGTTGTTAAAACTTTGTCCTACCAGCAATGGCCGCCGATGTTTCTCTCTGATATTATAATCCTAGAGTAAGCTGTTTACTTCTCTGACTTCCTTCTTCTTTCTCTGGTACTTCCTGCTTTTCCTGCTACCAAGTCTCGTTTCGCTGGTAGAGAAATCTCACGATATCTGACGTACTTCCTGTGTTGACTATGAGTGCTGCAGATCTATGACGATGGGGCTACCTCCTCAACCGCAGATAGACTAAACAATAAATTCCTTTCTCCTTTTAGCACTGTCTTTTAAATTATCAAAGTTCAAATTTAGCCCCTTTTCTCCTCCTCCTTTCAGGCTTCCATTATTTCCAACTCCCACCTTTTAATTTTGTTTTGTTTAGCTTTAGTTAGTCCCGGAGTGAAAAGATAGCAATCAGTACCTTTTTTTTTTGTAGTTTATCCAGATCAACACCAGTCTTTTGTAAATTAGATGTTTAAAGTTGTAAAAAAAGACTCAGATCCTGTCGAGCTTATGTCAAATAAACAACTCTGGAAACTTCTGCAGATGATGAATATGCAACTTCTCTCCGGAGATCCCTCAAAGGAGCCCCCCCCCGGACTCCCTTTCAGCCAAAGTAAGTCTCCTCAAAGTATCTGTGCATATCTTAGACAATTCTCTAGCTGAGAAAAGTAGGCAGTAGGCATTAATTTGCCTTTTACTACTCCGAACAGAAGTGCCAGCCTGCCCCCGTTAAGGAAAGCAGCTCAGCTCACCATTTTCCGATCCGGAAGTCCGACTTTTCCCTTCCATACATGCCCTGCAACAACTCTGTATTGACTCCAGAGGACAAGTGTCCTGGCAACTCACTGTCGCTTTTCCTGTTCTTTTCTTCCCCCTTGTGCTAATTATTCTATTAGAAGCTCAAGTGCATAAGGGGCAATAGATCTTTATAACGCTATTATGCTATGCAGACAGATCAGGATGGGTAGCTGTGTTAGTCTGTCTACAGCAGCAGAAAGGAGCAAGCGCCCAGTAGTACCTTAAAAAGGTAAAGGTAGTCCCTTGTGCAAGCACCAGTCATTTCCAACTCTGGGGTGACGTCGCATCACAACGTTTTCACGGCAGACTTTTTACGGGGTGGTTTGGCATTGCCTTCCCCGGTGATCTACACTCCGGCCTCCCAGCAAGCTGGGTACTCATTTTACTGACTTCAGAAGGATGGAAGGCTGAGTCAACCTTAAGCCGAATACCTAAACCCAGTTTCCGCCGTGATTGAACTCAGGTCATGCGCAGAGAGCTCAGACTGCAATACTGCAGCTTTATTGCCATGAGGCTGCTTAGTAGTACCTTAAGGACTAACAAAAGACCAAACCCTGCCAGTTTTTGGTGGTTTTTAAGCCACCAAAAAGGCCAGCAAAGACTCAGGAGGGAAAAAAGGACGATGGGAAAATGACACCCATAACAATCTGAGTATGGTGAAAATAGCACTGATGTGGGCAGGATGTGTTCTTTCCAGATGGCATGGGAATGCAACTGGATGTATATCTGGCAGTGACACAGGAATTGTTCTACAGGAAAAAAAACACATGAAGCCGGGTTCAGGTAGCCAGCTCAAGGTTGACTCAGCCTTCCATCCTTCCGAAGTTGTAGAGCATCTTTTCTTGTTGTAGAGCCTTTTTACTCTTTATTTCTCAAGTTTTTCTCCTTGAGGATACTTGGGCTATGCCCTGTATTTAAGCAGCCCTGATCTTGACCTTTTAATTTGTTCTACTTTACCAAGAACCAAGGACGACAGTACCAAATAGATCCAGTTTTGTTTCTTTTTAACATTTAACAAAAGGCAACTACAGAAACAGTTTTGTTCTTGTTACACCAAGTTTTCTTAAGACCAACATGTTTTTGGACTACACTACTGATGAGTTTCTCAAATTAGCACACATGTTAATTTAAAATTTCACAAGGTCCCAGAGAACTTCTGAAAGTAACATTAAAAAAGAAAGGTCTGGATCCAAAACTTGTATCTCCACTAACAGTGAAGTCTTCTACTGCCGCAAAAGGTCACTTGCCAGCAAAAGGTACCACCTTTTACAGAACAAACTTTGAATCCAGCTCACTGCCTGTAAAACAGATGGATTGTAAACCCCCAAGTCAAGCACACCCAGTACCATGCTCTTGTAAAGGCCAAACATTTTATCAGCATTGACATCCTGAATCACTTTTTTAAAAAGTAATTACTACCCTGGCCTTGAAGAGGCCTGATGAGAACACATCTTTAAAATGTGGCTTATGAGATTTCTGGATGCTATCCAAAAGGATGGCTTTTTATTCTCCAGTGGGATGTGTATTTTTGTGAAGTTCAATTAATTTTAGGAATCTCAGCTATTTAGTCCTCAGAAATATCTTCTGTTCATGGAAAATGCCCCTTGCAAGGCTATGCAGGAAAAAGAATACTGAGACTGAAGGAAGGTGTCTTCACTCCTCCAGACAGTTACGTGGTCATATATTCATCTTTTCTGCTATGCCACTTACCACAACTCACTCACCACTCAGGTATGGTCAGGCTGTTTTACGTGTATTGCAAGCAAGAACTGCTGGAATTCCAATGGACTTGAACACATTAACACACAAAAGGAATCTAAGAAGACACACAATGTTTTCAACAGCCACGGTCAATCATCAATAAAAACATAAGAGAAGCCATGTTGATCAGGCCAATGGCCCATCCAGTCCAACACTCTGTGTCACACAGTGGCCAAAAATCCAGGTGCTATTAGGAGGTCCATCAGTGGGGCCAGGACACTAGAAGCCCTCCCACAGTTGCCCCCCCCCAAGCACCAAGAATACAGAGCATCACTGCCCCAGACAAAGAGTTCAATCAATGACCTCCAAGTAAATATATATGAAAACTGGGATCCTCAACATATTCACAGAAGTCAGTGTGAGTTTCCAACACAATTCTCTTTGCAAACATGCTGAAAAGACGGGGGGAAATCAAAGGTTTATGCAATCTGCATTCTTTCATAGTCACCTTCTCCCTGCCTTTTATCAAAAGGTGTTGCTGGATTTTTTTTTTCAGATAAGTAGTGGAGGTAAGAAGCAACCTAACTAAAAGGATGCCCCAACTGACTGAGGACAGAATCCGCCACTAGTTCCTTCCACTGAAATAGCTCTGGGATTTGCTTAGGTGGGTTAGGTTGTATCTTTGGCTTGTCAGCATCGATGAACTACCAGGCTTCCCCCTTTCATCACTCCAGTTTCACCCCTCAAGGAGTTCAATATTTATTGCCAGCAGTTCAAATAGGATGCAGCAGCAGCCTCTACTCCCTTCCCCCTAGAACCTGATGAGCAGCAGTCCTATGAGACAATATATTTAAAAGGGCAACACCATAGTTAGAAAGCATCTGGTATGAGTAGCAAAGAACCTGCCTTTTCAAGGAAAAAGACAGAGCAAAACTCGCAACCAGCATCTCTGCTTATTTTGGAGCCAGTACAACAGATTGGATTGCCAATATGTATTTTTTTTTTTAAATAGACCGCCAGAAAAAGTGCAAACTTACCCACTTTTAAATCACCCTGAGATATTGTGATTCACAGAAGCATGGTAAGCAGTAAAGGAACAGCATTAATGCATACCTGGGAACCTTAGGAACTCATCTCTGACTAGTTACTGATGGATAACTACTCCCTACAGTACCAGAGGCAGTATACTTCTTTGTATCAGTGGCTGGTTAGCATGGGTGGGAGGACGTTGTTGCAGTCATCCTGCTTGTGGGCCTCCTAGAGGCAGCTGGTCAGCTGCTGTGTGAACAGAGTGCTGATCTTGATGGGCCTTTGGTCTGCTCCAGCTTTTCTCTTCTTATATTCTTATTTTACTCCTCAACACAACTCATTGATAAGTTTATGCAAACAAGCTGAGCAGGGAAAGGATAGGTTTCTGTCCCCCCCCCCCCCCCCCCGCCAGTGCATTTTAACATACGGAATGTCAACTCCAATTCACGTTGAGAATATGGAAAAACTAGGAATAAAGCTTGTTATGAAGAAAAATACAAAGGGCTCTAGAAAGAGGCTCTGGATGAGTGCCCCCTTTGCTGTCTTCCCACCCACCCAAGTGAAGGTATTCACTCCCCCTCCCATCTCAAGGGGAACTGATCTCTGCTTTCTGGAGGACAGTTGTAATTCTTCAGCCCTCACCTGGAGACTGGCAACAGTGGTTTCCCAGGAGAAAATGGCTGGTTTGGAGGGTGGAGTCTATAGCATTGTACCTGTCCGAGGTCCCACCCCTTCTCAAACCCTACTCTCCAGGAATTTCCTAACGTGAAGTTGGCAACCCTATCTCCTTCCCTTTATCTGCCCCTTTGATTTCAGCTTTCTATTGCCTCCCCCCTCCCTGCTGTCTCTACCAAGGAAAGGGTCAGTCTTTAAATTAATGAGGTGCCTCTCATCAGAAAACAAAATACATTATTAACTTTTACACTCAATACAACTTATCTGAAGTTATACAAAGAGTGAGCACTCATTCATTGCAACAAACAGAAAACTCCATGTAATGCCCAGTGAACCCATTTATTCACTGGGCATACCCTACAAGACACAGTCTGTACCAATGCACACCCTGTAATAAACCAATGCAAGAGAACCCGTTGTAAAAAACAAAATACTTTAGAATTGTGTGTAGGGTCTGTCTATGGTGGGGGATCAAGATCATATCTTTGTTTCAGACTTAAAACACTTGAACAGGGCTTATGTGCATAGAGTCCAACAGGCTTAGACCCGAATTATGCAGTAATTTTTTTATTTGTATGTAAGCTGACAACAGCTACGGTGCTACACATATGTCATAGCAATGCGTAGATGTCTGGTGGGCACAGAGATGGGACAAGGACACCAAGCAAGTGGTCACAGTCCAGTTCACAGGCTTTACTGTAAAGTTCAAGCCTTGCATTCGAAGTCAAGTTCGCATACATTAAACCCATCCCTAAATAGTGGCCCCATGGCTTGTGCAACTCCTTCCTATTCTATTAGGACATGAATGCAGTGCTCTGCACAGTTAAATAAGGGTGTTCCCTCCTAGTAACCTCTCAATGTAAGGTTGACGCAGAATCATATTCTATGCAACTGCTGACTGGATGCAAGCAACCCAGCATAGAGTGCATGTAATTAACGTGGAGATGGATAATAACAACAAGAGTTCCTGGCTAGTGTTAAGGATATTCATAAGTAGATAATGATGTCAATTTGGGAGAATTGCCAATTCCAAACACATGTGAAATTAAGAACATATGAACATATGAAGCTGCCTTATACTGAATCTGACCCTCGGTCCATCAAAGTCAGTATTGTCTACTCAGATTGGCAGCAGCTTTCCAGGGTCTCAAGCTAATGTTTTTCACACCTATTTTGCCTGGACCCTTTTAGTTGGAGATGCTGAGGATTGAACCTGGAACCTTCTGCTTACCAAGCAGATGCTCTACCACTGAGCCACCGTCCCTCCCCTATCTCTGTTCTGCAGGCATGTAGTACATATGCTTTGCATGCAGAAAAGTCATAAGAACATAAGAGAAGCCATGTTGGATCAGGCCAATGGCCCATCCACTCCAACATTTTTTTTTTTTTTTAAAAGCCAAGTACCATCAAGAGGTCCACCAGTGGGGCTAGAAGCCCTTCCACTGCCTGCCCCCCCAGCACAAGAATACAGAGCATCACTGCCCCAGACAGAGAGTTCCAACAATACGCTGTGGCTAATAGCCACTGAAGGACCTCTGCTCCATATGCTTATCCAGGGGAGGGACAGTGGCTCAGTGGTAGAGCATCTGCTTGGGAAGCAGAAGGTCCCAGGTTCAATCCTCGGCATCTCCCAAAAAGGGTCCAGGCAAATTGGTGTGAAAAACCTCAGCTTGAGACCCTGGAGAGCCGCTGCCAGTCTGAGAAGACAATACTGACTTTGATGGACCAAGTGTCTGATTCAGTATAAGGCAGCTTCATATGTTCATATTCCCCTCTTCAAGTCCCATATTTAGTTCCCAACATTCATAGTAGAAGTGAATCAGATAGCAGGGCAGGGGAGGAAAAAGAGAAGACGACGACTGCAAATTTATACCTTTCTCTCTGAATCAGAGACTCAGAGTGGCTTACAATCTCCTTTATCTCCCCCCCCCCACAACAGACACCCTGTGAGGTGGGTGGGGCTGAGAGGGCTCTTCCAGCAGCTGTCCTTTCAAGGACAGCCTCTGTGATAGCTATAGCTAACCCAAGGCCATTCCAGCAGCTGCAAGTGGAGGAGTGGGGAATCAAACCCGGTTCTCCCAGATAAGAGTCCACACACTTAACCACTACACCAAACTGGCTCTCTGGATCTTCCATACTCCTTTGCAGCCACTTCCAGTCAGAGCAAACAATACAGGGAACAAATAACCTTGGTTCAGAATAAAGCAGCCTTATATATGTTCACCCAGCAGCCTAATAGCCTGGACTCACCTGATCGTATCAGAGCTTGGTAGTTAAGCAGCTTCAGCCACAGTAAATACTTGAATGGGAGACCCCCAAGGAAGACTGGGGTAGCTATGCAGAGGAAGGCAATGACAAACCACCTCTGCTCATCTCTTGCTTTGAAAACCCCACAGCCCTGGGAATGCTGTGAGTTGGTTGTGACTTGACAGCACACAATTATTACTGATACAAGCCCACCCACTTTCCTGGATCTAAAGTGTTCTTTCAGTATAACAAACTGAAGTCATGCTAGCTATGGTCTGTGGCTAGAATCCCACGCAAGACAGAAAAGAAAACTCTCCATGCCAGAAGATTTCTCTTCCTTAGCATAAATACACCACCCCGCTCTTCTTCTACCAAGAGATTCAAATTCAAGTATTCACCTTCAACCTCATGATGTATTTTATTTTTCAATTTTTTTTTGCAGAGAACCGAGTACAATTTCCTTTCTCCTTCCATCTAACCCAACAACAGTTTTCCTCTTGCAACAAAATTTTAATTGGCTAGGAATCAGGGGAAGCCTGTGTATGACTTCTTCAGAGATTCGGGACCAGAACACAAGAGAAGTCATGTTGGATCAGGCCAATGGCTCATCCAGTCCAACACTGTGTCACAAACTGGCCAAAAAACCGCAAGTGCCATCAGGAGGTCCACCAGTGGGGCCAGGACACTAGAAGCCCTTCCACTGTGCCCCCCCACCAAGCACCCAGAATACAGAGCATCACTGCCCCAGACAGAGCTCCAACAATAAGCTGTGGCTAATAGCCACCAATAGACCTCTGTTCCATATGTTTATCCAATCCCCTTTTGAAGCTGTCTATGCTTGTAGCCGCCACCACCTCCTGTGGCAGTGAGGGACAGTCCTTAGAGAATTCCAACTCTCCTTCCTATCAGATTGGAAATCTGGGAAGCTGTCCAGAAAGCCTTTTGAGAGGTTATGTTACTCCCAATGGCAAGCAATTTTTTTTAAAGACATAATTAAAAAGTGGAATAAGTCACAAACTGCAGAGACTCCGTGGTCAGAACGGAGGCAACTCCAGCTTTAACTTTGTTGAAAAATATTAACAAATAAAAAGAAAATTATGTGGTGACTTACACTTTGCTTCAGATATATTCTGATTCGGTGACCAGACCAGCATACCAAGATTCTCTCTCTCCTGAGACCGCTTCACAAGTTTAGCTGGGGAGGGGGGAAAAACACAGATTAAAATATGCGTTAAGTCATAGGCTATTTTCCATAGTGTTTGAGACCTTTAGAGAGCTGCTCCCAATTAGAAATGATAATATTAAACTCAGACAAGCGTTATGACTTATAGTGATGCTAACAACAACAATTTATAAGCCGCCCTCCCCCTAAAGCGCTCAGGGGAGTATACATCATGTTCCAGAAGGTTTAAAGGTTTAAATAATAATGAATAACAGATAAAATCAATACACATCCTCCAAACAGTTGAGACAGTTGATGGCATACACAAGATTTCTCTCCCTCCACAGGGTAAATCGTAGACCAGGCATGGCGAAGAGTCCACAGTAAAAGGCCTTTACTGTCCTCAACCTTAGGCCTGGTGGAACATCTCTGTCTTACATGTCCTGAGGAACCAAGCTAGGTTCCACAGGGCATGGATGTCACTAGGCAGAGAGTTCCACAAGACCAGGGATAGCCTGGTGGTTTTGGGGTTTGTTTGTTTGTTTGTTTTTGGCTATCTGAAATTGAGTTGAGGACAGCCACATGTCTTTTGGGCCAGAAATCATCAGTAGATTTTGATCTCCCAAGCATAAAGCTCTTCAGAGGGGGGGCATATTGGGAGAGGCGGTCCCACAGGTATGCTGATCCCAGACCATTAAGCTCTAGAAAATTCATCTAGGGCTATGGCTACATGTCCATGGCAAAGTCTTTTTTGTTTGTTTCCCTACCACTTACACTGGCAATCAAGTGCCTCCATGGAAAGTCTGCATAACCATCAGCCCCTGCTTTCCCTGTATTTCCCCCCACATTTCTCCACTAGAGGGCTTTTAAAGAAAAAAGTCAGCCCTTGTATTGGGTTATTGTGCAATAGTGTTGTAACAATCTATTGCCATAGAATGCAGTTTTATTTTTTTTAAGCCTAAATCTCTAGCTCTTTTAAAGGATTGCTGAAAATTTAGAGGAAGTAGGAAACCATGCTAACGGATTATAACGTTAAAAGAGGGACGTTGCATTGAGTTGCAACCAACTCAGTGACCCTGATCCTGGGGCAATCCAGGCAAGAGAGGAGCAGACGTGATTTTGCCACTGCCTTCTGCATAGCAACCTGTCTTCTTTGATGGTCTCCCATCCAAATACTAATCATGGCTGACCTTGCTTAGCTCCCAAACTCCAATGAGCTCAGGTTAAGCTGAGCTATCCAGGTTGCTATAAATGCTGGTACAGCAACAATTACCAGTTTTTCAAAAAGCTCTCTGGCAGTGGAGCAGGGAAAGCGGCAGCTGAGCACAGATGATGGAAAGAAAATAATGACGATGTAGGCTGGATCTTCTGTCTCAGTATCATGCTAATGCACTCGGACCAGGCCTCGGATTCAGCAGGAGCTCACAGGAGTGCAGCTCCTGAACCTTTCTGAAAGTTCCACCTCCTCCTTCCCACTTTGTCCACTGAATAGTAGGTGCAGCTGCATAACAATCCCTGGATGAGCTCCACCACCTATTTTTCTACAAAATGACCTGGCTCGGACCATGTTCTTTCCATAAAGACTGTAGCAAACCAACGTTTGAGAAAGAACATACAGAGGTCAGGAAAAGTCGGAAAAGCCCTCACCAGACAATATATCATGTGGATGCTCCAAAAATAAACTGCTTCAGCTTGGAAGTTAAGGTCGAGAAAAGCCTCTGTATGGTTACAGTCTGCCTGCATGTAAAACACATCTACATCAAGTTTCATAAGACCAAACGGAGATATGGTTCTCATTTTCAGGCACCCTCTGGGAACCAACCATGACCAAAAAAAATACTCTTACTGTATGGTCAAATAACAGATTTGCAGCGAAGGCTGTTATTTGATTCCCTGAGCTGTTAGCCAAGAGAGCAAGCAGAGAGAAACGGGAAGCTGGCTGTGTTGTGTCAGCATGTAGAACTGGATCAGTGACTTCCAGTGGCAGTGCTAGTCAAATCATATATACTGTTCTAAGTGAACAGTATATATTATTCAGGGCGAGAAGGAGAGAGATATGTGACCATTATTACATCGAATATCTTTAAAGGTGTATTATACAAACTGCATTAAACGTACATAACTTCTACAGTGGACAAAGGACACTTAATGCAGGATTTTGCAAATAAGAGGTATGGTGGTTTTGCTTTGTTCTTTTAAAAAAGGGGTGCTAGAACAGATAGGAAGAAGCGGTTTAAAGTTTGAACAACAGGAAGTTGTGCAGAATCCTGACCTAAAAGAATACCATTCAGCCTCCCTGCATCCCCTGCCCATCCACCCCCACCCCCCTTCACCAGAGACCATCTGCTTATTTCCAGTTTAACTTTATAGCCATAAGAAACAGAAACCCATGCTTTATACAGGTCAAATCATTCTGTTCCTTCTATAAAATGCCATCTTTTTAATATGATACTTCAAACCCCACAAATTCTTGTTTTTTTGTAAACAAGCTACTCCCCAGAGCGAGCAGCAGTTAAGTATGCTGTTAATGAATATTATATCTACGACATCTACTAAAAGCTTCTAAGACAGGGAGCTGATCATGTTCTTAGTGACTGCTGGCAGTCGTGTCAAGTCTCTGGGGATGAATTAAGGAAAAGGTTGTAATTTACGCTTCTTGACTGTTGAGGGATTTTGCCATCCCTTTTCTGGTTGACTAGGAAGACTGAGAAGTTATCAGCCAAAGAGAAGGAATCCCCGTTGGCACTCTTCGGATCTGAAACAGCAGTCTGAAATGGATTTCAACTCCTGGATTCGAGTACTTGCTTAGGTTAGCCAGTGTGGTGTGGCACTTAAAATGTGCTCTCCTAGGTTGCAATCTGCCTTATCTCAGAAGGTGGAGGCACCCAAAACAGGGCCTCCAAAGATTGTAGTGGTTGGGTATAGGGGTATGCATTCCCCTATATCTGAGCTAACAAACAAACAAAACACCAATACCTAATTGGTATTTTCTAGATACTCTTTCAGTCGGTCATAGATTACTGGGGGGGGGGGGGGGGGGAGTTGGCTATCTGAAATGGCCATGCCCCCAAACTCCCAAAAATATTCCGGGTTTTTTGGGACTACCAGACAGCTGAAGTTAAAGGGTATTAAAGAGATTGCAGCCCCTTTAAAGCCTTCCAAGTGAACTCACTGCTTGGAGAATGTGTTTAAAGGGACTGCAAGCCCTTTAAACACTTTCAGAGTTCACTTAAGATTTCAAGAACACATTTAAAGGGACCACAATCCCTTTAAACACTTTCCTTCCCGCTGAAACCAATAGAACAGGGATGGCCAACGATAGTTCTCCAGATGTTGTTGGCCATGCTGGCTGGGGCTGATGGGAGTTGTAGGCAAAAAACATCTGGAGAGCTACCGTTGGCCACCCCTGCAATAGAGGATGGGGAAACTTTCTTCGGGGGCCCACAAAATTGGACCTCCTGGCCGAATCTTTTTGAAACTTGGTGTGGAAGGTTGAAGAGAGGCAACAGCAGCTATGCTGTAAATCTGGTGCCTCTACTTCAAAAACCAATGTTCCCAGAGCCTGAGATATCCCATTATAACCTATGGGGACCATTTACTATAATGGTCCCCATAGGGTATGATGAAACCAAAATAAATTCAAGATTTCTGAAAAATCCTGAATTTGAATACCATAATACTATTGGGATTCAGGAACTTCAGAAGATACTGTTATTTTTCAGGTTCAACATACCCAAACCTGAAAAAAGTGATTTCCTCCCCCCAATACCCCTAATCATGTAGGGTCTCCTTCAGATTTGTAGGGAGTAGGGGCTCCTTCAGATTTGTTGGTCACAAACTATATGGAGCTTTAAATGTCAGCGCCAGTACCTTGAATTGTGCCTAGAAATAGACTAGGAGACAATGTAAGCGAACCAAAATAATGAATGGTTCCTGGCTGCAATGTTTTGCACCAATGGAATTTCCAAACACTTCTCAAGGGCAGCCCCACACATAGTACATTGCAATAATCTAATCTAGATGTAACCAGGGCATGCACCACAGTAGCCACACCTTTTCTGCCCAGGAAAAGTCAGACCACCTAGAACAACTCCACTGGCCTTCACTGTGCAGATGTAATGGTGGCAGAAAAGTACTGTTTCCTTCACCACCATCACCTCCATGGGGCATGCTTTAAAATGCAGTTTTGCCCGTGTCCCACAGGATTTGGCCCAAGTCATCTTCCCCTGTTGCTCTAGCAGTCTCCCTTGTCCTTTCATTGCCTACAGCCCCTCAGTAAACCAAGAGGATACCTGGGCTGTAACCCTTGAGAGAGGACACCTGGCAGCGATCATATCAACTGCCCAGGTCATTCCCTCACTCCAGAGGTTAATCAGAGCATCAATAGAAACATGAACCTTATCAAGAAAAAAAATCCTTTGGCTCTGGGGTGGATCATGTATCCCCCCACACTTTCAGGGTCTTGGTATCTGACAGGAAATGAACCCTCAAGAATTTCCCCCTCAGTCTCAACCTGAACAAATACTGATCTGGCCATGACAATGGAACCTTCATCAGTTTCTCCACCCTTAGATCACATTTCCTTCTGCCCAGAACAAAATACCATATCAAGACTATGACCTGCACAATGTGTAGGACCAGTTACTACCTCAGATTGGCCCTTAGTTGCCACATCATCCCTAAATTATATAGGAAATCCAATTGTTAATAGACAAAATCCCTCGATATAAAACGACTTCAAAACACTCAAATTCTGTCAGCTTTGAGGTGAAAACACTATTTTTTAATATTTATTTTTAAACTCTAGGGGTCTCTGTTAGGAAAAGATACAAAGTGGTTCATAACGTGATGCTTCAAAACTATGGTAGCAAAAAGCAGAAAAAACACTAGAGACAGTTAAAACAACAAACATAAAAAGCAAAGCAGAAAATTTAGAACCAAAAAATACATTAGGAATACAAAACCAGCAAAGAATAACCATGACACAACAGGTGTGGAAAGGGCGGCCATTATATCAACAGCATTTTCCCCTTGCACCTGAAACGTAACAGTTTGCTTCATGCTGAACTGACTACAAATTCTAAAACTTCATACCACATCACAGAAAAATACCTCATCACAGAAAAAAGGCTATTCACTTTCCTCAGAAGCTGAGGACGTACAGAGCAGGCTTCTACTCCAACCTGTCTTAACAGCCACAAAGTTTCATATCTGCATCAGTAGACCTTCAGATGACCTCAATGTAATCCATTTAGAGTTTTTAAAAGGTCAAAAACAATACTTAATTGTGTCCCGAAACAAAATGACAGCCAACACCTCTTCTTTCAGGACTAAAAACATGCCTTCTATAATCTATGCAAGGCAATCTCACACCTGCATTCCAAACTGTCTTCAGGGACAACCCTGAATGAAATCCATTACAGTAATCTAACCTAGGCACAGGACCAGACCAGTGTTTAAGTGTGAGCTGGCTCACAGTTTTTTAGCCTCCGGTTCACACATTTTTGTTTTAGCTCAGGAAAAATGGCCTCAGAGCAAACTGATTTAATCAGTAGCTCACAACTTTAATGCCAGTAGCTCACAGAGTAGAATTTTTGCTCACAGGACTCTACAGTTTAGAGCAGTGGTCCCCAACCTTTTTGGCCTCAGGGACTGGCCCCAGGGCTGGCCTGCCAACCACGGCCCCAGTGCCGGCAGGCTGGGGACACCCAATTTGGCCTCCCCCCATCTCCCTCCCATGGCATTTCCTCCCTCCTTCACCCCCCACACACCCTCACCGCCCCCCCACTAAGCCTCGCCACCTCCTCCCATTTTCCTCGCCGCCGCCGCCTCCTCCTCCCCCTGTTTTCCTCCCCCGCCCCTGCGCAGCCTCATCGCCTCCTCCCCCCCCCCATATTCACCATTTTAAGGCCGAGGAAGGGGCTGTGAAGCGCCTCCCAGGCCGACCCCCCCTCCGATCAGCTGATGGGTGAGAAAACCACCATAGCAGCAGCAAGCGACTCTGCCCTTGTCCCCTTCCCTTCCCCAGCCTTAAAATGGTGAAAATGGAGGGAAGAGGAGGTGCCGTGGGGGGGGGGGGGCAAGGCTGCGCAGCCCATTTCAAACAGGCCACTGCCCAGTACCAGTCCCTGGCCCGGGGGTTGGGGACCCCTGGTTTAGAGGGAGCATTGGACCAGACCACGTTAGCCTTAATACTCCTTAGTACTCAATGAAGTACATCAGCAAATAGCACCTCAGTTGTTTGGACTGTGCTTCTCGTTCAAATCATTAAAGCCTCTTAGGTCTCACCTGTCTTTGCCACCAAGGAGAACCAGAATTGGGTGTCATCCACATATTTATAGGTAGCACTAGTCAGAAGTCCGTCTCTCACATCAAAGAAAGCCCGGAGCTGCACAGGCAGCAGCCACTGCAGTGCCTTATCCAAAAGGTGACATTTGCTATCAGACAACAGAAATTTTAACTGAACTGGCTGAAGGGGGGGGAGGAAGGCAGAGTTTGCAACTGACTAGTAAGAATAAGTTCTGTTTTTGCTTACCCTGCTGGTAAGCAAAAATGGACGTTTTTAAAATTTGTCATGCAGTTTTGAGATTGTAGTGTTGCAACCATTTGACCTTTACTGCAAAAAGACACTTATCTGCATCCTCACACTTCCTTCTTCCCAGGGGTGGAATTCTAGCAGGAGCTCCTTTGCATATTAGGCCACACCCCTGATGTAGCCAATCCTCCAAGAGCTTACAAAAAAGAGCCTTGTAAGCTCTTAGGGGATTGGTTACATCAGTGGGGTGTGGCCTAATATGCAAAGGAGCTCCTGCTAGAATTCCACCCCTGCTTCTTCCAGTTAGAAGAGCCACTTAAACAAGATGGAGGCTCCTTAGGCTGAAACTGCCTCCAGCCTAAAATTATTAGTAGTTTTATTATTAAATTCAATTTTTATTCCGCTGTACCTCAATACTTGGGGCTCAGGGCAGTACCCAACATTATAATACAATTTAACATAATTAAAACATTAGAACAATACAGTAAACATCGCAAAAGGTGCCTAGAAATCAATTATTTTTACCCCAAGGGGAGAGTGAACAGAAAAAAGAGGTCAGGCTGAAGAAGACCATTGATTAAAAACCTTTGCTATCCTCAACCATAAAATGGGATACTACCTATGGTTTGGTCATTCCCTTTATTATAAACTTGGAGATCAAACTTTTGTACTTGCTTTCTTTCTCCTGCAGTTTTAATACCAAAATCCTTTTGATCTTTGTTGGTTGCAGTATACCACAAGATATTTATCATGCTACTATAAAAATTACCACCCTTGTGCCCCCTTCCCAATCAAGCTTTAAAAACCCAGTGAGGGTTTAGAAGACTTTTGACAAGAGGTTCCTTGGATAAGTAATAGGACTCTTGCTATTTTGTCCTTTAAATTAAGAGAAGGGAGGCAGCTGAGAGGCTTCAACATATTACTGCAGAAAATTAGATTTAAACCGGAGCTGCCACAAGGATGGTTTTAAAATGGTCCAACTGCACAGTTCCCTTACAAAAAGGAAAGTGCTGATTTTTTTTTTTAAAACAACAACCTAACTCTGGTCCTGCACGGCAATATTTCCATTACCTGGAAGGGCGTTGGATGTTGTGTTTAAATTAAGTTATAGTAATTTTGCTTTCTACACCAATATGGATATAGTTTTGCCTATCATTTTTACGTTCCTCTTGTAAGAAAGAGGGAAGCTAGAAATTACACGCTGCAAAACCCTTCCAGTAATTTAATTCACTCATGCATAACTCAAATTAAACCTACTTGCAGAGTTATTTTTTTTTTTAATCCAGCAATCCCGTTTTGTTCAACATTTTGTAGATGATTCTAGACTCCATGCAGTCCCAATCAATGGTTCACTATAATAATATCAACTCTTTGAAGCAGAGAGGCAGACGGATCCAAGAAAGAAATCCACATATGGAAACGAGTACAGAAGTCTGATTAATGTTTAATAGCCTGGACAATTATTTGACTACACACCCAAAGCAAACCGGGGTGGCGTCTCAGGAGAGCCATTTACTTAAAGATGGAACTAAGAACAGAGTTGGCAATACTGACCATTTTTCATTAATTTTACAGACATGAGCCAGATTATGAATAAAAAAGGACTAAGATTTAATAATTCTACAGAAAATCCAAGACGTATAAAAAACAAGTAACAGTGGGACACAGGGCTACACATTTGAAATATCCTCTGTAGTTTTATGGGCCTTACAGGATTATCAGTCTTCATGGTTTAATGCAGAGCACACTGTTTTCACAAGAATTTGTCACAATAGATATATAAGGCTGCATCATTTAGAAAATCCACATCCTGCCTTTGCGCTTAGGAAATGCCCTCTAAGCAACATGGGAATAAAAACTTAGACAGTTCCACAATTCTCCTCAAAAAATGTGTTATGTGCCATCCAGTCATTTTTTTACATAAGGCGACCCTATGAATTAAAAGTTCTCCAAAATGCCCTATTGTTAACACCCTTGCTCAGGGGTCTTGCAAACTGAAGGCAATAGCTTCAATCCATCTCATGGATCTCATTTCATGGTGGGTCTTCCTCTTTTCCTGCTGCCTTCTAGTAACAAAGGGGAAAAGTCAGACTGCTCCAACTACCGGGGGATAACCCTGCTCTCCATCGCAGGCAAAATCCTTGCTAGAATACTCCTGAACAGACTGGTGCCCACCATTGCAGAAGAACTCCTCCCAGAGAGCCAGTGTGGCTTCAGAGCTAACAGGAGCACCACCGACATGGTATTTGTTCTCAGGCAGCTCCAAGAGAAATGCAGGGAACAGAACAAGGGTCTATATGTGACTTTTGTCGGCCTTACCAAAGCCTTCGATACCGTTAGCAGGAAAGGCCTGTGGCAAATCTTGGAACGTTTAGGATGTCCCCCAAGGTTCCTCAGCATGATCATCCAGCTACACGAAGACCAGCAAGGCCAAGTCAGACACTGCAACGACCTCTCGGAGACCTTCCCAATAGGCACAGGTGTAAAGCAAGGCTGCGTTCTCGCGCCAACTCTCTTTACGATCTTCTTTAGCATGATGCTTCAAAGAGCCGCAGTAGATCTAGATGATGATGATGGTGTCTACATCCGCTATCGCACAGATGGCAGCCTGTTCAACCTGAGGCGACTAAAGGCTCACTCCAAGACAATGGAAAAACTCATCTGAGAGCTACTATTTGCTGATGATGCTGCACTCGTCTCCCGCTCGGTATCAGCTCTGCAGCATATGACGTCCTGCTTTGCAGAGGCTGCCAAGCTATTCGGCCTAGAAGTTAGTCTGAAGAAGACAGAAGTTCTCCACCAGCCTGCACCCCAGGAAGATTATCACCCTCCCTGCATCACTGTGGGTGAATCAGTTCTGAAGACAGTCCAGCAGTTCAGCTACCTGGGGTGCATCATCTCCTCAGATGCCAAGATTGACAAGGAGATTGACAACAGGCTGGCAAAGGCAAATCGTGCATTTGGCCGACTGCACAAAAGAGTGTGGAGCAACAAGCTTCTGAAAAAAGGCACAAAGATCAATGTTTACAAAGCGGTTGTGATGACAACCCTCATCTACGGCTCCGAATCATCACCTGCAACTCCTTGAGCGCTTTCATCAGCGCTGCCTTCGCACCATCCTCAACATCCACTGGAGTGACTTTGTGACCAACACTGAAGCCCTCAAGAGGACGGAGGTTACAAGCATCGAAGCACTGCTGTTGAAGACGCAGCTGCGCTGGGCAGGGCATATTTCTAGGATGGAAAACCACCGCCTTCCCAAGATTGCCCTGTATGGCGAACTTTCCACCAGCCATCGAAATAGAGGGGCACCAAAGAAGAGGTACAAGGACTCCTTGAAGAAATCCCTTGGCACCTGTCGCATTAACCATCACCAGTGGTCTGACCTAGCCTCAGATCGCAAAGCATGGAGGCACACCATCCACCAGGCTGTCTCTTCCTTTGAGAACGCACGCATAGCTGGTCTTGAGGACAAAAGGAGATTGCGGAAGAATCGCACTGCTACAGCACCAACCCCAAATCAGACTTTTCCCTGCAGCCACTGTGGCCGGATCTGCCTGTCCCGCATTGGTCTTGTCAGCCACCAGCGAGCCTGCAGCAGACGTGGACTACTGCACCCTTCTTAAATCTTCGTTCGCGAAGTCAAGCCGAGAGAGAGAGAGAGAGATTGTTTTTTCCCAGCAACTTTTGTCTTCTTATAATATGACCAAAGTACAACACCCACAGTAGTTATTTTAACTTCTAGGGAGAGTTCAGGTTTGATTTGATCAAGAACCCATTTATTTGTCTTTTTGGTGATCCTTGGTATCTGTAAAACTCTCCTCCCAACATCACCAAATGAATCAACTTTCTTCTTGTCAGCTTTTTTCATTGTCCAACTTTCATACTGTTACATGGTAATGGAGAATACTATAGCATGAATTTTCTAGACTCAAGGATGTCAAACATGGGGCCCAAGGGCCAGATCAGGCCCCCACAGGGTTCCTATCAGGCCCACCAACTCACTGTCATCTGCTTCCTTCCCCTTTCTTGCTTCCTTCTGCATCGCAGCTTTGCCAGGCTTGCCCAATCAAGCAACAGATTAAAGCCTCTATTTTTCCCATCGGCTGACCAGCACATGAAGCAACTTATGTACAAAAGCTCACAATACTAAGCCATTTCATGTTTTCCCTTGAGTCTTAGGCATGAGATTTCGGTAATAAGTCAAAAGTAGGTTTGCAACTTAACAGATACACACCTGAACAACTCCTGAACAGCATACTTAAGATTGCTACAGCACATACATTGACCCCAGAGTTTGATGCAATAATTCCGAGCAAGAGGTGTCAGTTATCAGAAACAAAATATTGCAAGAGTACTAATCTTTTAAGCATGTTTTAAGTTTTTTAAAAAAATCTTTGTATCTGTGTCCTTTATAAAGTTTACATCTCCGCTACCTGACATATTTTATGACACACATGGCCCGGTCCAACAAGGTCTCATTTATGTCAGATCTGGCCCTCATAACAAATGAGTTTGACACCCCTGATTTAGATTTTGGTCTTCAGAAACATACTTTTACATCTAAGGATCTTGTTGAGCTCCTTCGTGGCTGCCCTATCCAGTCTCAGTCAACTTCTGATTTCGTGGTGGTGGTCTCCAAAAGTGTCCCACTTTATCCCTAGCTTAAATGCCTCTCAATGCCTATACAATAGCACGTGTCAAGAATTGAACCTAGGACCATAAGGTCAAAGGATCTGCAGCAGCAAGGCTAGGAGAGACCTCTGCCTGAGACCTTGGAAAGCAGCTGCTGGCCAGAAAAGATAGCAGTTTAAGGGTGGCTGTAGCAACTTGCAGTGGCCAATCTAGAATGGACCACTGGATACTTACTGTGAAGGGGCCTTCTCCTCTGAGGGAGACAGGGTTGCCAATCTCCAGGCAGCACCTGGAAATCTCCTGCTATTGCAATTGATCTCCAGATGACCAAAATCTGTTACCCTGGAAAAAATGGCTACTTTGAAGGGTGGGCTCTGTGCCATTATACCTGCTGAGGTCCTTCCCACCCTCCCTATGCTCCACCCCCCAAAAAATCTCCAGGTATTTTCCAACCCAGAGCTGGCAAACTTAGGAAAAGAGGACACAGTCTTAGTCACAGACAATTTTTATGATGCAGCTGAGTTGATTTAACATTTACAAATGTTGAGTTTTAAATAATTGTTATGGCTGTTTTTTTACTACTGTTTGGGTTTTATTGCATTATTGTATTTTATTGTTGGCTTGAAATGCAAACCACTTTGTGAGTCTTTCTGAGCTGAAGGGAAATACTAGAATCGTCTAAATAAAATAATGATACTGTGAAGTCTGCTCAAATATTAATCCACCAAACTGCACACCGCACCAGCCTACTAATGTGATCTACTCCATCCTTTTCATCCTGCTATCCCTTGGCAGACAGCCAAAGACAGCTCCTAGTGGACTACCATATTTGTAAGTAAGTTTGCCACTAGAGGGCAATCCCCTATTTCTGCCTTCAATCCCCTGCCCTCGATGATTGGAGAACAGAAGTAAAGAGACTGGAGTGTCTCCTGGAAGCAATTTCAAACCCCCAAACCTCCACCCAGAAGTTACACCACAATGACACTCTAGGAAATTTCCCAGTTTCTAAGTTCTTTACCACAGAGATAGGGGAAATTCCTAAAAGTATCACATAGAAGTGACATCATGTACTCCTGAAAACCCACCCTCCCCAAGCACCATTCTCCAAACTTCACAGCATTTCCTGGCAAAGGACTGGAAACCCTATTTGGCCTCATATACTCCAACAGGCCTCATATACCCCAGTGGAATGAACACCTGCTATTATACGCATTAATGTCAGCCCTTGGATTGGAAACTCTATATTAAAATCAACATCCAGGCTAAAGCAAATTGAAGGATTAATGATCGAGACATTGCCTCCAGATCAGTTTTCCTAGTTGTCTTTGCAAACAAGCACGATTATCCCATGTTCCTCATTAACAGACATAGGCCAATACTGGCAATGAAAACATTGCTATTTTCCTATCTGAGAAAGGGAGCTTTGACTCTCGAAAGCTCATACTTCGAAAATCGTGTTGGCCTCTCAACTGGATTCGAATCTAGATGCTATTTTCAAGAATTACTGTCCTGCAACTGAAAGTGTTATCACATGACCCTGGAGGTCCCTTCCAACCCTATGATTCTATGATTTCCCTCCCCAAAGCTAGGTGGCTTTATTGCATAAGAGGAATTGTAACAGTTAAATAAAAAGGTATCCAGCAATCCCATGAGTCACCAAATTAACTGCCTGTTAGAAGTAGGAGTATAACTGCGACAGGGAAAAAACATTAGCACCAAAAGTCTAGTTCAAGAAAACACACACTAGGAGCTAATATCTTCCATACCTCACCTCCTTAACAGATTTTAATTACTTCACGTATACCTCTATACAGCCCTATTGTACCTGCTTATCTTGTTCCATCCTGAACTAAATTTTACAATTTGCATATCTAACTACACCTGGGTGTGTCTCGCATCTGTTTCTAAGTGAACTGATTACACATTGGATTGGTTTTTGTTTCTGAACCACCTTTCTTTGTCTTTTATTTATTTCATTCCCTCCCCGCAGGGTGGGCTCAGCTAACAAGCCAAATATCTCCACCCTCTTTTCTGTTGCATATGTAAATCAGCCTGGTGGACTTACACTCCACAGTGCATCTAATCAAGTGAGCCCCAATTCACAAAGGCTTATGCTGGAATGAAAATACAGTTAGTTTTTAAAGGTGCCACTGGACTCCCATTTTATTAGAGGGCAAAAGGCAATCCGGTCTGTCTAGGATAAGAGTCCTCAACCAATGTTCCCTCTAAGCCATGAAGTCTTGTGAGCAAAAATTCTACTTTATGAGCTACTGAAATTAAAGTTATGAGCTACTGGCATTAAAGTTGTGAGCTACTGTACAAATTAGTTTGCTCAAGGGCCATTTTTCCTGAGCTGATACAATAACGTGTGAGCTGGAGGATAAAAAATTGTGAGCTAGCTCACACTAACTCAGCTTAGAGGGAACACTGTCCCCAACTAGCCTGTGGGCACCTTTGGAATTCTGACACAGAGTGGGGGCAAAGCCACAAAATGGCTGCCACAAGAGGTGGACCCACCTGAAAAACAGTTGCCATAGTTTACCTTAAGTCATACTGTGATGACCCTAGTACTGTGGCTGGTGGCTACTGCCAAAGCAACATTTTAAATAAATCCGCACAGTCGATCAAATCTTCAAGTGGCCAATCAGAAGTGATGCTGGACAGAAGCGCCACCTGGCCCCTCCCCCTTTCTAAAAACTCTCAGCCAGGAAAGGCAATAGCTGGTACCATGACACCCACAGGCACCATTCTGCAGACCCCTGAACTAGGATATTTTATGATGACCACTAGTACTGCATATATTGGAGGCAGACATTCCCAAGAGGACTTTCAAACTATTTAAATGCTCAACAGGAGCAAGCAATTCTGGAGAGACTTCCTGGACAGCTACGTTTTGGAGCTGGTATGGCAGCTTCTGCCATCTCCGAAGTTTACAGTATAACAAGCAAACTCTCACCTCTCATCACCTCATAAAGGAAAAGCTTCCCCATATTGTTCTGGAAGTGGCAGAGCCAGCACAAACGACTAAGGCTCCCTGCTTGATCAGTAGCATGTGCAAATGCATGTGCCCCACGCCTCAAGTTCTTATGCATTCTCCAGTCCTGTTTCTTGTCTCTTTGCACCATGGATTTTCAAGCACAGATCAAACCTTGGTATAATCTTGAGTAGGATCCAGACTGGCTTTCAAAATGAACTGACATTTATTTAAAATGTGCACAGAGACATATTACACAATACTGCATAGAGTTCTGGCCAGGCACTGAAAAGGTTCTGGGGGGAGGGGGAACCCTCTGAGCAAAGTTTCCCATCTATGAACACCATGATGTCTAATTTCTCTGTATCTCCAGGACATGGCAGCACAACTATAGCACATGGAGCTAAAATTCCAAAATTCACCAGCTGCCACTTCTTAAGAAAGCACAATAACAAAGGGGAGGAAAACACAAACTCACCAGTTAATGCAGTGACTCTTTTTTTCTATTAGCAATTTTTAACAGTGCAGTGACTATTAATACAAAAATCTTTAACTTGCTTTTTTCTAGTGGGAGGTGGGAATTGTCACGCTTTTAATGAAGGAGCCTCCCTTTATGCACAAGAGTTGGAAAAAAACCCCAAAATTAACTCACTGCACCACATACCAGGGGAAAGGTGTGAAATCAAAAAGGATACCCTGCTTGAATTTCTTCTTAAAATTCCCTCGTATCTTTCTCGTCTCTTTGCACCACGGATTTTCAAGCACAGATCATACCTTGGCATAATTTTGAGTAGAATTCAGAACTGCTTTCAAAATGACCTGACATTTATTTATGAGGACGCTTTACCTATATAGAAGAGAGAAAGTGTACGTGCATAAGAGAGGGAGAGAAAATGAATTCCAAGTACAGACAGATTTGCAGCTAACAAGCAGTGAAGCTTCCCCCCTCTTTGAAAATTAATTCCAGCAGTTCTTATATAGCAAAATACATGAACCCCTGCAACTGTACGGTCACAATCCAACACACCAGGTCAAACTGGAGAGGCTTCTACGGTCACAAGGCCTGCAAAGCCACTAGTCTTTTCAGGCTGAAGATAGAAAGATTATCAGTGCAGACAACAGTGTCAGTTCTTCTGGCTCTTTTGTATCATGCATTAACTTCAAAATTCCCTTTTCTGCCTTTTGCTAAGAAAATAGGCATCACCTGAAAGTCATTGTCAAGACACACTGAATTACAATCTAGTTGGGCTAACGTTCTCAAAATGTAACATCATTCCCAGCTGGATTTACTGTATTTCTAAGAATTCTGAGAACTGGGATAAAAGGTAAGCCTTCCACCCCCAGCTTCTTCCCCACCCGCAATTGCCTATGATGAACAGATTCAACACTCTCAGTTGCAAGAGAGCCAGGTAGCATCTAGCTCAGGACATAAAGCAAACTGCCCTTTTGTTAAAAGCCAGTGATACATTTCCCTTCATCAGTTCTTTACCAAATTGGAGTGATCCATGCCCATACTGAAGGGATTATTCTTCCTTTCAATTCAATCTGCTTTTTGTGTGTTCTATTGTTCTTTCTCCTTTGAACACCTTTCTGGCTTTATCACATAACTGCCCTCACCACACTTCACATCCTAAGTATGATCTCCTAAGAGCCTTGTGGCACTTTAAGGACTAAGACAGGGGTGTCAAAAGTCCGGCCCACTGGTCAGAACCGGCCCACCCAGGGCTTTAATCAGGCCACCAGACTCTTTTCTCCCCCCTCCCCTTCTGTCCTCACCCTTTGAAGCTCCAAGGCTGACGAAGTTCCCTGCTCTTTCTGCACTGTCTTTGCAGGCTGCAACAGGAAGCAAAGCTGCAAGGGAAACATGGAATGGATTTTCCATTAAGGTATCTGTGCCTAGATAGATAGAGCCAGATAGATAGAGACCTTGATGGAAAATCAATTCCATGTTTTCCTTGTAACTTTGTCTGTGCTACAATATGTTTCAATGGATTGGAGATCAGTTTTACTTTCAGCATTCCTATAGCCAGTTGAAGCTCATGGGTCTTGGGAGTTGTGCCTTGCAAATAAATGGTTGATGCTTTGAGCCAGCTTGTCTCTGCTGAATGGACCTGACCTAGGTCCAACCAAAGGGGGATATTACACTGGAGAGCCATTGCCAATCTGAGTAGGTCCTGGTGGAGGGGGGGAGAAACTTGCAATACCATTTCATTGTTTTCCCAGGCTCAGAGCATTTTATATTTTTAGTTTCTGCTGTGATCCTTGTGCTTTTTCTTGATGTTTTATTTTAAAAACTGCATTGAAGAACCCACTATTCCCCCAACTTTCCATTTTAAACAAAATATTGCAAGAGTTTTAAGCATGTTTGTATTTTAAGTTAAAAATAACATATTTCATTTGGTTTGTCTGCGTCCTTTATAAAATTTATATCACTGCTACCTCACATTACATGTTATGACACACATGGCCCAGCTGCACAAAGTCCCATTTGTGTCAGATCCAGCCCTCCTAAAAATGAGTTCGAAACCTCTGGACTAAGGCATTTATTCCGGTCAAAGGTCTGGGGCTTAGAGGAAGGCAATGGCAAACCACCTGTGCTCATCTCTTGCCTTGAAAATCCCTTGAGGTAGAACTTCATGGGGTTGCCATGACTCTGTTGTGACTCAAGGGTGCACTGTAAGGTTTTCCTGAGGCAGGGCCCACACTGGCAGTTGCAAGAAACAGTATCCTCAGTAAGATCACAATGGGAAGTTATGTTAATCTGTCTGTAGCAGCAAAAAAGAGCAAGACTCCAGTAGCACCTTAAAAGACTAACAAAATTTGTGGCAGGGTAGGAGCTTTTGCTACCAATCTGCAGTGATCCAGTATATCTGAAGAAGTGAGCAGTAACTCACGAAAGCTCATACCCTGGCACAAATTGTATTTATTATAAATACAGATTTGGAATATGGATATGGTGGCCTGTCTTCTACCCCTCCATGAGGAAGATGACTGAAACGTGCTGAACAAACTAGCGAGCTACGTTGAGGGTGCACAGGGATGTCCAATTACTATATTCTTGGCACTTTATGGATTTTGAAGCAACATAGAGACTTTTGGCACAAGCACTTGGTAGTCTGAAATTATTGTGAGTTCAGGACCATTTGAAACTTATATCATTGTTATTTATTTCATCGCATTTTGCTTTTGTGACCTGTTGGATATGTTCATACAAATTATATATAATAGAACTTAGTAGTTATATTGTTCAATTATCATATTAGTTCTATTTCACAGAATTTTTTCCCATATCCAGGGGTGGAATTCTAGCAGGAACTCTGCTGCATATTAGGTCACACACCCCTAGGTTCTTTTTTGTAAGCTTCTGGAGGATTGGCTGCATCAGGGGCGTGTGGCCTAATATGCAAAGGAGCTCCTGCTAGAATTCCACCTCTGCTATCTACAACATGGTCTGCTCCCAGGGTTGCCATCTTAGGATTGGGAAATACCTGGAGATTCTAGGGGTGGTGCCTGAGGAGGGTGGGATTTGGGGAAGGGAGGGCCTTCCATGGGGTATATTGCCGCCATACAGTCCACCTTCCAAAGCAGCCATTTTCTCCAGGTGACCTGATCTCTGTCCCCTGGAAATCGGTAGTCATTGCAGGCGATCTCCAGCTATCACCCGGAGGCTGGCAAACCTATCTGCTTCCCATCTGGCATCCAAATGAGAGCACTTCACTGTGATTTTATTAGGAAAGAATCACGCAAGATGGTATGGCACCTAGCTAAAAGCCAACTTTTTTCATATTTTGGGACTCCATCCTCAGAAACATTGCCAAACTACTCTGGATAACCACACTGAATGTGATTCAGATGGTAAAACAGTGGCAGAAAAAATTTCCTTGATGTTGTCGCTAACACAGACACCTCTCTATATACAGACACTCAGAAGGACAGGACATGGGATGGAGAGACATAATTACAAAATAAGAAGTTTGAACATTCCAAGAGCCTAAAGACAATTCACCCATGTTTCACTGTAAATCCCTCTTCACACACTGTTTCTTTTTGAATGCAACGTTAGCCTTGATCAGCAAATAACACAGCTCTGTAACTCAGCAAGATTCCCCAAGACTTCACAGCAAATCTACTGCTGAGTGCTGAACACTCCCAGTGCACATTTAGAAGGCCCAATAAAGGCAGTGGAACGCTTCCAGACCAAAGCCCCAGAAATAAAGTCGTTTCTTTTTAATTAAAGAGTGATACATGAAGTGGTGTTTAAGTCCTCCTGTACACAGCTATACCCAATGATTCCCCTAAAAACTGTATTAACAACGTGCTTCCAATTCCTCCCGAGGAAACAAGAAAGGGTACTGTTCAGGTTCTCTCGAGTAAAACACAAAACCTAGTAGCTGTTGATGGAATGGAGCCTCGAAAACATGAGGGAAAACAGAAGGCAGAGCACTTAGCATGAATGCAAATAAGTTATTCCAATACTGAAGGTTAACACCAGTTTTCAAGGGGGTGGGGAAATGCATCATTAGCAATGAGTTTGCCATGTTTTGTATTCCACTGGGGTAGCTTAAAGTATATTTCCTCCAAGAGTGTAACTTCAAAAATAATACCATGCAGAAACTTGCAGGAGAAAATTTCAGTTGGCTGGGGGCACTCTTATTTATAACCTGCAAATCGTCATTCTCTAAAATGAACTTCAGTGGGAGCACAAAATTACTCCATCATCAGTAAGTTTAATTCTACTAACCAAGGACCTCCTTTAGCCAATAAAGGGGTTAAACTGATTAACGGAGGGGGCTGTGTTGTCCAGTTACAGCTGCTTTAAAGGGGCACAGGGCTTACCTCATATACAGTACAGAAATGTCATGAACTAAACATATGTTTCATGCCCTTTTAATCCGTAACATGCTGAAATGGGCTCTGCTCCGGGAAATCTTATGCTGCAATAAATCTGTTAGGCTTTGAGAGGCCATTACAATTCCTTTAGTTCATGTTTTATATGTAGAAGAATTTCATTTTAGAGTTGTTGTTTTTTAAATCTATACTGGTTTGGGGGTACTATACTATATTTCAAAAAGACACCATCCTAATATCTCTTTTTTTTTTAAGTCAACTTAATATTTTTATTTTTTTTGTGGAGGAAGAGATGTTAAAGGAAAAGGGAATTCCAGCAGAGATACATTAAGGAACTATGTTTTGATGTGGAAAATGTTTAATTTCTATATATATTTCATACTAATGGAGACCCAAAGCACCCTACAATGTTTTCCTCACGTTCTTATGTTCATGAGGTATAATGCCATACAGTCCCTTCCAAAGCAGTGAGGTAGATTAGGCCTAAAGACCGGCAACAGGTACCCCAAAGTAAGGATTTAAATCTGGGCCTCTCAGATCTTAACCTAACACTTTCGGCTACTACTCCAAGGAACATTATTTCATAAACAGCAGAAATAGCCACCATTGCCAATACAATACTAAGCAAGTCTGGTTGTTTGAAGTAGTAATTATGGGTTTTCAGGTACAAATATGTCCTCTAGATCCCAGTAGGCAGCCATGTTGGTCTGAAGCAATAGAACATAGCAGTAAACAAGGGCACTTTTAAGACCAAGTTTTATTCAGAATGTAAGCTTTTGTATGCTCTTAAGCATATTAAGAATTGCTGCTTCCATTCCCATTTGTCTGATGAAGTCTGTTTAAGAGCATACGAAAGCTTACATTCTGAATAAAGGTTGGTCTTAAAGGCGCACTTGTCTACTGCTTTGTTCAAATATGTCCTCTGTTACCCTGAGGAGGTAGACTTCCAACAGCTTTCAAGAGAAATCCTGCAAGCATTTGTGAAGATCAATTCCCAAGCGTTATTCTGAACACATAGATTTCTTGGCTGTCTACATCAACCAATCCAAAAAATGCTAAATTAGGAATCCCAGTTGATCAATACCAACACATAAATCAAGTTATAGTGTGGAACACCACAAATCAACAAAATCAAGCACGGAGCAGGAAAACACATCAAGATAATTTCCATGGGAGTACGATTTAATCCAGAGTTCTTAAAACTAACTTTTGTGAACTGAAAAGGCCTTGCTGATTTCCAATCCTGAAGGGGTGGGGGGAGGAATGACTTTTGTGTACTGATTAAAATAAGAGCAGTAATTGAGTTACGGCTGCAGCCCTCCTCCTGTAAAGAGTTGATAACATTGGTGTAAACAACCTTTGCATTTCTCCCAAACCAAGGAATACTTTTAAGTTGAAATTCCAAAGATTAAAGCAGTGAAGTGCCTTAAATCAAAAGAGGGGTTTAAAAAAAAATTCTCATTCAGATTCCTTTAGTTCTGCTGTTATTCTACTGTAGTCACAATTTACTTCCCAACCCTTTCTGCGCTGACCATGCTCCATAACCAAACAGAGACTGAAAGGGAGCAAACATATCAGAAAATCAAAATGGATAACCGTGTTTCTCTGTAGCAGCAGAGAAGAGCAAGAGTCCAGAAGCACCTTAAACACTAACAAAGTTTGTCCTAAGGCCTGGGCTTTCCCAAAGTGAGCAGTGACTCACACAAGCTCATACCCTGCCAGAAATTTTTTACATTTGAATATGCAGGTGCTATTTCTGAGAACCGGTGGAGGGCCCAAGAGGAAGAGGCATAAACAAAAAGGAGTTCATACATCTTTTAAAACTCCGCATGGGATTTTCCTCAAACATTTTACAAAACTATGAGCATCCCCCTCCTTGCTTTCATTTGCCTTTAGAATTTGGGAAGGAATCAGCTGTATTCCTGCTTTTAAAATTAGTTCTTTTCTCAAGCAGGTCTGCAATAAGATCTACTTTCTACACCTTGAATTCAAAACTGACTCATGGGTAGATTTCCCATCCTAGTTGGTATGATTTGGTGCCTCTCCCACTTCCTTTAATTTATTCATGCCCTGCCCTTCTCTCCAACTGGGAACCAAGCCAACTCACATCATTCTCTTCTCTTCTGTTTCATCCTTACCACAATTATCTGAAGTAGATTAAGGCTGACTGCCCTGAGGCTGAGTGTGTGACTGACCAAAGGTCAGAGTGGGATTTGGGCCTGGGTTCCATCCTTCCGAGGTCAGTAAAATAAATATCCAGTTTGCTGGAGGGAAAGTGTAAAAGACTGGGGAAGACAATGGCAAACCACCCCATAAAAAGTTTGCTGAGAAAACATTGTGAAAACGTCACCCCAGAGTCGGAAACGACTGGTGCTTGCACAGGGGACCTTTCCTTTCCTTCCCACATTTGATCCTGACCTGGAGAGGCCACCCAACCTCGTCCAATCTCAGAAGTTAAGTAGGATCATCCCCCTCCCCCCCCCCCCGCTGACAACCAGCAAGGAATGGGGTTGCGAGATGCAGGTTGGGAAACTCCTGGATACTTGAGGATGGCACAAGTGGGGTACAATGCCATAGAGGACACCCTCCAAAGCAGCCATTTTCCCCAGAGGAACTGATCTCTGTAGTCTGGAGAGAAGCTGTAATTCTGGGGATCACCAGGCCTCAACTGGAGGCTGGCATCCCTAGCCCTGGTTACTACTTGGATGGGAAACAACCCAAGACAACCTCTGAATGTCTCTTGCTTTGGAAACCCCACAGCATGGGTGGCCAAACTGTGGCTTGAGTCACTTGTGGCTCTCTCACATATATTGTATGGCTATTAACGTTGCTTTCTTTCCACCTCTCCCTCCCATCTTCCTTCCTTCCTTCCTGTTCTCAAACATCTGACATTCATGCCTTGTGGCTCTCAAACATCTGATGTTCATGTCTTGCAGCTCTCAAACATGACATTTTTCTATGTGGCTCTTACATTAAGCAAGTTTGGCCACCCCTGCCCTAGAGGGTCACTCACCATAAATTGGCTGCAACTTGACGGCACTTTACACATGCACTCCCACATCCTAGTCCAGCCCTCTAACCACTGTACCACACTGAGTCTTTTATGATGCCAACTTCCAAAGGATGCTGAGATATCAAATCCCAAAGCCACTTTGGTTACTGGTTAAGAGTGGTAGACTCCAATCTAGAGAACTGGGTTTGATTCCTCCCACTTCCTCCTCCACATGAAGCCTGCTGGGTGACCCTGGGCCAGTCACCTTTCTCTCAGAACTCTCTCAGCCCCACCTGCCTCACAAGGTGCCTGTTGCAGGGAGAGGAAGGGAAGGAGATTATAAGCCACTGTGAGACTCTGCAAGGAAGAGAAAGGAAAAAAGGAAAAGTTTCCTGTGCAAGCACCAGTTGTTTCCAACTCTGGGGTGACGTTGCTTTCACAACGTTTTTATGGCAGACTTTTTTTTTAACGGGGTGGTTTGCCATTGCCTTCCCAAGTCTTTTTTACACTTTCCCACCCTGCAAGCTGGGAACTCATTTTACTGACCTCGGAAGGATGGAAGGCTGAGTCAACCTTGGGCCAGCTACCTGAATCTAGCTTCCGCCGGAATCGGACTCAGGTCGTGAGCAGAGAGTTCAGACCTCAGTACTGCAGTACTGCTGCTTTACAACTCTGCAGGGTATAAAACAAAGTCTTTGTCGTCATTCTTCTAAACACAAAAATTAAAAATTATTATGGTCATTTAAGGCTGCTAGTTTATAACCCGGGCAATCTGCACTGTACTTTTATATTCTCTGCTTAGTGGAATCTAGGATGGCTATCGCCTGCTCTCTCCCTCCTTCCCATCTCTTCCCACTCATGCCTGATATAACAAGCAGGATCCCAGGGGTAGTACAAAGTAAGAAGGGGGAGGGAGTACAATCAGGCCTCAAACAAGCCAAAGAACAGAGGCAGCTTCATGCCAAGCTTCAGTGAGGAACAGAAACGGGGGAAAAACAAACAGTGTTTTAAAAAGTTGCATCCTATGTAGAACGCTGAACACTTGGCACATACAAAGTACAAGCTTCAATCCCTGGCACTGCTAGCAGCTGGGGCTGGGAAAGACCTTTCTCTGCTGGAGACTACTGAGCTTGAGGGTCTGACACAAGGAAGACAGCGTCATATTCTTCCGTATCCATGTCCTTCCTCCTCCCCACCCTGATCCCAGGGGACAGATGTGCCCTTTGGCCCAGAGATTTAAAAGGCTTTGTTTTGTTTTTGAGAGAGAGAGGCAGGCAGAGCAGCAGAGGCACGCACCAGAAGCTGCCTCTGGAACAGAATCTGTTCCACCTAGTTCTACATGCTAGCAATGGTTAAAAAGGTAAAGACAGCCCCCTGTTCAAGCACCAGTCATTTCTGACTCTGGGGTGACGTCACATCACAATGTTTTCAAGGCAGACTTTTCTTTACGGGGTAGTTTGCCATTGCCTTCCCCAGTCATCTCCACTTCCCCCCCAGCAAGCTGGGTACTAATTTTGCCGACCTCGGAAGGCTGAGACAACCTCGAGCCGGCTATCGGAACTCAGCTTCCGCCGGGATCGAACTCAGATCGTGAGCAGAGAGCTCGGATTTACCTTTACCACTCTGCGCCACGGGGCAGTTAGTCATAAGGGAAATGCACTTGGTGTGTGCTCAGATGCTTTCTCTGCTGCTGCACACATCCCAGATTTTTTTTTTGGGGGGGGGAGTGCGGGTCTGTGCCAAGTAAACTTCTGGCAAAGATTCCCTCCCTCACGCTCTCTGCCTACCCCAAAGTAATTGGGATGAATAAGGTTTTAATGTACCCCTCTGGGCACCTAGCTCAAAATTCTAACTGGAGCTTTGGAAACTGGCTGGGTTGGTGGTGTGGTATCCTGAACTAGATAACCCAGGTTTGCCCAATCTCATCAGATTTTGGAAGCTAAGCACCCTGCTTAGCACTTGGATGGAAGACCAAGAAAGACTGCAGAGGAAGGCAGTGGCAAATCACCTATGTTCATCTCTTGCCTTGCAAATCCTATGGGGTCACCCTAAGTCAGCAGTGACTTGACAGCAAACAAGCAGTGAAAAACTTACAACTGTAAAAAGGAAAAGGCTGGGGAGAGGAGGAAACTTTGGAGGAAAGAGACTTGTGGATACACAGCCGCAGGAAGTGATGTCACTCCTAGCGCAGGATCAGCAATTGGATATACCAATTTTGGAAGTCTGTCAACAGCAAAAAGCCACAGGGAACTGGAACCAGCAGACTACAGAATACGGTGCAAAAGCTTACCGGCTACAAGTGTTAGAATATAACAGAAGCCATGTTGGATCTGGCCAATGGCCCATCCAGTCCAACACTCTGTGTCACATAGTGGACAAAAAACCCAGGCACCATCAGGAGGTCAGGACACTAGAAGCCCTTTCACTGTGCCCTCCCCCCCAAGCACCAAGAATACAGAGCATAACTGTCCCAGACAGAGTTCCAATGATACGCTGTGGCTAATAGCCACTGATGGACCTCTGCTCCAAATGTTAAGAGAAGCCATGTTGGATCAAGCCAATGGCCCATCCAGTCCAACACTCTGTGTCACAGTGGCCCAAAAACCAGGTACCATCAGGCGATCCATCAGTGGGGCCAGGCCACTAGAAGGCTTCCCACAGCATCCCCCCACAAGCACCAAGAATACTGAGCATCACTGCCCCAGACAGAGAGTCCATCAATACCCTATGGCTAATAGCCACTGATGGACTTCTGCTCCATATGTTTAATAAGAACATATACTTTGGGGGATGACATACATAGGAAATAATTGTATGAGGAGACACAAGATGATTCATCTTCCAAGAACAGGAGAAGCAGACCACTCATCCCAAACCCCTCAGATGAAGCAAGGCATCCATCCCTGTATTTGTGGCTAGAAAAGGCAACAGTAGAAATGGGGGGAGGATAGACGAGGAGATGACACAGTTAGGAAGTGACTCCCCCCCCCCACACACACACACATACACCAGTCCAGACTTTTATTCTAAGGTTGTAGCATGCTGGGAGTTTCTATAGCGAATACACTGTTGTTTCTTTTTTAACCTGCTTCTTGTTATACTTCATTGCACCGTGAACCCTTCTTTTTTTTAACCTCTAACCCATTTTCTTCCTAAGTTTTAGGAACTTGGTAACATTTTGTACCAACAAGGTACCTTAGTACATCAAGCTTTACTCAGTACATTTTAGTACTGCCTTTCCCCAACAGAAGCTCAAAGAAAGCAGCATACACCATTTTCCATTCTTCCTTTAATCCCTATAACCCCTCTCCCCACCCCCCTCTGTTATTTAGACTGAAAGAGAGTGACTACTGGCTTAATGTCACCCAGCAAACTTCAAAGCAAAGTGGGACTTTAAACACAGGTCTCCAAGATCCTAGCCCAGGGGTGGCCAAACTGTGGCTCGAGAACCGCGTGTGGCTCTTTCCCATGTATTGTGTGGCTCTCAAAGCCCTCAGTGCCCATCAGCCAGCTTGGAGAAGGCATTTCTCTCTTTAAATCATTTCTCCAAGCCAAGCTAGTTGGCAGCTTGGAGAATGCATTTAACGTTGCTTTCTTTCTACTTCCCCTCCCTCTCCCTATCTATTTGCTTCCTTCCTTCCTTTCTTCCTGTCTCGCTGCTCTCAAACATCTGATGTTTATTCTGATATTATTTGGTTGAGGCAGCGGCATCCTATTCCACCAACTATTCCATAAATCGGGCTCCCTTGTTGTGAAATGACATTTGGCTTTATATAGCCTTGTTGAGGTGCAGAATCTGAATTGGACTTTATCATCATCACTTCTTTTTGGGCCAAAAACTGTACTCTTTGAAATGTGCCCTTTCTGCCAGTCATGCACTTTATTCAGTTTTTATCATTCTGCTGTTTGGTTTTATTGCATTGTTTTAAATCTGACTTGTTGATTTTTATTGTCTATGTTGTGATCCACCCTGAGCCCATTATGGCAAAGGGCGGAATATAAGTTCACTAAATAAATAAAAAAAATACATTCTATGTGGCTCTTACATTAGGCAAGTTTGGTCACCCTAGCCTAACACACTAACCGGTGCATCAGACAGGCAGAGCTGCATTAATCCCAGATGCACGTAACCCCAGGCGTCTAAAAACTAGCTACCCTCACTAATGATTGTTACACTCCAGTTGATACTAGGTAAGCTATTCCTCCAGTACTAGTGATGGAGAAAGTATCCCCCTGCACTCATCACCATGGCACTCCAGAAGCATGGCTAACATCTGCAAACAGCTGTCCTTCCTTCAAACATCCCTGCACTTAGCCATTAGGAAGGTTGATAACTGGCTGAAAAAGGAGAGGTAACCAGTTTTGCCAGTGATTTATGGGAAGGAACAGCCATCTCTTACCTCGCACATACAACTAGAGAATACATAAACATGAAGGTATATTACCTTGAGCATTTTTTTATTTGCTTATAGCATCTCACTGCTTAAGCTAGGAGCTTTGGTCACAGTCATATTATATATATATATATATATATATATATATATATATATATATATTTGGGGGCAGGGGAATAAAAGACCATGCCACCTAAAAGATATGCATCTCATGCTACCATCTAGACATCACATTTTCAGAAGATTATAGGGGAGATGACAGGGCTAAGACTACTTGATATTTCTTCCTTCTTAACTATCTCTGTTTATAAAGCCGTCTAGAAACCGAACTCGTTGCTGCGGGACATATTTAACAGGCTGCTTACAAGTTAGGAGGAATATGATACTGATTTAAGCCCGACAGAAACTCAAGTATATCTGAGTTCAGGCCAGTTCCACAGGTTTGAATGGTGTGTGTCTTAAAGTGTTAAAAGAAGTGAACAACAAAACATGAAAAGTACACTCAAAAAGGCACAAAATATATTATTTCCCCAAAGAAATTAAGGAGTTCGAGAGGGGCTGTGGCTCACTGGTAGAACATCTTTTTGACATGCAGAAGTTGACTGGTCCAGTCCCCAGTGAACCAGCAAACTTCTGGATGTCAAAATGATACTCAGGTAAGAGGTGATATGAAAAACCTCAGCCTAAGACACTCGAGAACCAATGCCAGTATTCATAGACAAGGCTGACCTTTACAGACCAAAGTTGCAAAACAGTCTAAGGCAGCTTCATTTGTTCAACTATCTCTATTTAGCCTACCATGCTTGACTGGAAATAACTACCCATTCCTCACCCCAAATTGTCTGGATGAAAAATGGGAGGCTGTAAAGTAAGTAACTAAAATTAACAGATTGTGTTGTAGCTATAGCTAATGCAGCTGTTTCAGGGACACCCACGGCTTTTTTTGAGCAGGAATGCACAGGAACCTAGTTCGGGCTGGCTTGGTGTCAGGGGGTGTGGCCTAATATGCAAATATTTCTGCTGAGCTTTTTCTACAAAAAAACCCTGTGCAAAACAATAGTGATGCCAGAGGGTGTGGCCTAATATGCAAATACATTCCTGCTGGGATTTTTCTACCAAAAAAAGTCCTGGGGGCACCCATTTCACTCAACCAAACTGCTGTAGGTCACCTAGCTTTTTTGGTATTTGTTAAGGGGGAGGTAGCCAGTCCCCATAGCTCTCTGTGTGTTGTCTGCTTAGGAGGCAAAGGGGAAAGTTAACCTTTCTCCTTCTGGCTTAAGGAAATGAGCATGGCCTTTCCATAGCCTGCAACTGTGAAAATGAACAGATAGCGATAGCCCTTGTGGCATTTTGTAATGACTTTAAATGAAATGCGAAAATGAATAAATAGGGATAGGGGTAGGACTGCCAGCTCCCGGAGGGGATCATACCCTGCAGGACCACTGCCTGTCTGAGAAGACAAAACCGATCTTGGTATAAGAACATAATAACATATTGGATCAGGCCAATGGCCCATCTAGTCCAACACTATATCACACAGTGGCCAAAAAAAGCCCCAGGTACCACCAGTGGGGCTAGGACACCACAAGCCCTCCCACTGTGCCTTCCCCAAGCACCAAGAATACAGAGCAGAATACAGAGCATCACTGACTCATTCAGAGAATTCCATCTATACCCTGTGGCTAAGAGCCACTGATGGACCTCTGCTCCATATGTTTATCCAATCCCCTCTTGAAGCTGGCTATAGCTTGTAGCTCCCACCACCTCCTGTGACAGTGAATTATACTGTATGATACACTCAGTATAAGGTAGCTTCATGTGCTCATGTGAGTTAGAAACTTGGGTGAGATTGGGTAAAGAAAAGAAATAAGATAAAGAAGGAGTTTATTTATCTGTTGTTAGTATTTAGTTTGATTGGTAGAAGACAATAAGCAAAAAACAAAGTGTATTTATATATGTATAAATATGTTGATAAATGCACACTTAATATTAATAATAAAAAAATAAAGAAACTTGAGGATAGCCAAGTCAGGCCACTGCAAATAGAATCATAGAGCCATATAATCAAAGTTGGAAGGGACCTCAAGGATCATCTAGTCCAGGGGTGGACCAACTGTTGCTCGGGAGCCACATGTGCCTCTTTCACACATGTTGTGTGGCTCTCTAAATCCCCACTGCCCCTGTTGGATGACTTGGAGAAGGCATTCATCCCTTTAAATCACCTCTCCAACCCAAGCCATTGGCCATGCTGGCTGGGACTGATGGGAGTTGTAGGCAAAAAACATGTGGAGAGCTACCGCCCTACCCCGATCTAGAGCAAAAGCAGGCAACTCCCGGCAACAGCACCAACAGCAGCACACCAGACTATGTTGTTGGTCATTCAGGACCAATGTTGTTGGTTGTTCAGGTGTCACATATGAGCCCTTGAAACTGCCTCATACTGAACCAGACTACTGGGTCCATTAAAGACAGATGGGCAGCAGTTCTCCAGGGCTTCAAATAGAGGGTTTTCAAATCCCTTACCGCTTAAACCTTTTACCTGGAGATGCTGGAGATTGAACCTGGGACCTTCTGCATTTCAAACACATGCTCTACCGCTGAGCTGCAGCCCCTCTCCAGCAGCCATGGCAGAGGAAGCACTTCTGGAGCCAGCAGTGTGGGAAAAGGCAAAAGCCATGCATTTTATCCCTGCCATCAACCTCCCCCACCCAGACCTACATATCCACCAGCTGAGCCCCATACCAGAGTGCTCACATGCTGCCATCTGTTCCTGGTGGACAGGAAGCCCTGAAAAGGATGGGGGTGGGGGCTGTAGCAGGAAGGAGAAATCCATGGATGTTGCTTATTTTTTCTGGAGCCATCCCATAAACCTTGAAAACTTGCGCCTCTATGAGTGCATTCTTTGGAAATGCAAATCTCTCCTAATGCTATATTATTAGGAAAAAGAAGCGATGTTAAAAGCGTTGGACTAGGATCTGGAGACCCAGGTTCAAATCCCCACATTCCCATGAAGCTTGCTGAGCCGCACACATACTGAGCCACTCATCTACCATGCAAGGTTGTTAAGAGGATTAAGTGGGAAGGGAGAATTATGTATACTGACCTGAGTCCTTGGAGAAAAGGCAGGGTTGGTGGGTTGTTTTTTTTTAATCTTAAATAGATCAACAGTTGCTTTGAACCCCAACTCCAACCTCAGCTATGGATTAACACAACAATATATTTCCTTTAAGCATCCTGAACAGGGATGGCCAAACTTACTTAACGTAAGAGTCACACGGAATAAAAGTCATATGTTTGAGAGCTACAAGACATGAACATCAGATGTTTGAGAGCCACAAAGGGAGGGAGGGAGGAAAATAGATGGGGGGCAGAAGGAGGGAGAGATGGAAAGCTGGCTTGGCTTGGAGAAGTGATTTAAAGAGAGGAATGCCTTCTCCAAGCCAGCCAACGGGACGGGACAATGGGGGCTTGGAGAACCACACAATGTGTGTGAAAGAGTCACAGTTTGGCCACCCCTGGTCCAGAAGTTAAATCATCCAAGAAGTTACTCTAAGCACTCGCTTCCATTAGGGCTGTCAGATCCCTCCTGGCAGCTGAAGGGGGGGTAGGATAACCAGGAGTGGGGTTTCATCCGACAATTCAGCAATGTGCCCACGTGACATCTAACATGACCCAGAAGTGTCATCGGTACGTCAGAGACATCAGGGTGATGCTCTGGTTTTTTGAGGTTAAAGCTCTATGATAGCATCAGCTTCTACCATAGAGTTTTTGCCTTAAAAAAACAGAGTTGCCCCAACATCTCGAATGAGCCAACGTCACTTCTGAGTCACGCTGAAGTCATGTAGGCACGTTGCTAAAACACTAGGTGTTCCTCCTTTTTTGAGGGGGCAAGTCAGGTGGTCATTGGTGGAGAGGCGGGGTCTGGCAACAGGGGACCCTCATTCCCACCAGGGGGTCTGCCAGCTCTAGCTTCCACACCCCCTCAACTTCAGTGTATGTGGAGCCTGATCAAACCAAGGTGAGTTCCCCAGAGGCAAGTGAAAGTGGAGGCACGGAAACAGTTTTGTCCATAACCAGATGCAGTTTAATCCCAGACATTTACCAATGAAAAAGCACCAAGTCTGTCCCATTTCTATTGTTAGTATAAATACCAAGAACTGGATGGTTTCCCCAAGCAGGGGTGGAGTCAATGGAGAGGTTAGCAAGGGTGGAGAGTCTGTTTTGCTGGGGAGCTGGATAAGATTTTCTGGGCTCTTATCACCTTGTATCAGGAAAACTGTGTGTGCAGAGAAAAAAAGGCTGAGGGACTTAAGAATGTTCAGTCTGGAGAAGAGGAAGTTGGGGGGAGGATCTGAAAGGCTGTCGCTTAAAAGAGGGCAGGGAGCTACTCCTGTTGGCAGCAGAGGAGAGGACTCACAATAATGGGTTTAAATTATAGGTGGAAAGGTACAACCTGGATATTAGGAGAGGGGGGAATTAGCAAGAATAGTTCAGCGGTGGAATCGGGCACCTACGGAGGTGGTGAGCTTCCCTTCACTGGCAATCTCCAAGCAGCAGCTGGACAAATGCTTGTCAGGGATGCTTTCGGCTGCACTGAGCAGGGGGTGGGACTTGATCGCCTGTATGGCCCTCTCCAACTCTGTGATTCTATGATTGTAGTAATCATGCTGTTATTTCAGGGCTATGTCTTTCAAGCCCCACATTGTTCTGTCCCTGCACTATCGCACTTGTTTTTTTTGTTATGTTGCTCTGCAGTTTTGAGATCCAGCTCCGAATAGTTTGCATGCCTTATGTCTTATGTTGGAAGTTGTTGCTTCAGCCCAGTTAACACTAACACCAGACCCCAACTTGTGATTCTTTTAATCTGCTAAAAAAAACCATTTCCATGACTCTGCATACTAACTCACTGCCCATTTTCTCTATATTTAGGAATGCTTGCCATTCCATACGATTGTGTGACGAAGTGTGCTTAGAGCGCACGAAAGCGTACATTCTGAATAAAACTTTGTTGGTCTTAAAGGTGCAACCTGACTCTTGCTTTGTTCTACTGCTTCAGACTGACACGGCTGCCCACCTGGATCCACCTACATGTCTTATACAGTTTATAATGCTTCGTTCTCTAACTTTGGACAAAGGAAACAAAGCAAGAGTCCAACAGCACCTTTAAAACCAACAAAAGTTTTATTTAGAATGAAAGCTTTCGTGTGCTCTAAGCACACTTCATCACACAATAAAATAGGATGGACAAAGGAAGTGTTGAGTCTCAAAAGTGTGTACCCTGGAAATTTTGCTGGTCTTTTAGCATGCTGCTGGACTCAAAGCTTGCTCTTTCATGCAAACAAATGCAGCTCCCACCAGATAATTCTCTAACTTTATAATCAAGTTTTATGTAGTTCTTGCAGACTGTTTTAATTATGTAATCCGCCTGGAATCTCAAGAAAAAAGGCGAACTATAAACAAGAACTGCAACCTGGTTCCTGTGTTGCTCAATTTGTTCGAACTGAATTCCATTTGCAAGAGGAACGTATTGAAAGTATCCCACACTTGGGTGAATTGGAGAAGCTGTACTTGGTTCACCACAACGTTTTTGCAAGCAAGAACCAGTGGTTTAACCGAACTCAAAAAAGTCTGTTGCACATTTCTGATAACTGGTTTTTTTACATAACAGAAGTGTTTAGCTATAGTTAGACTGGAGTCCAGTAGCACCTTTGAGAGCAACAAGATTTGGGGGGGAATAACCCTTCTAAGAAGAGTCCCGTGGTGCAGAGTGGTAAAGCTGCAGTACTGCAGTCTGAGCTCCCTGCTCACAACCAGCGTTCGATCCCAGCAGAAGCTGGGTTCAGGTAGCCGGCTCCAGGTTGACTCAGCCTTCCATCCTTCGAAGGTCGGTAAAATGAGTATCCATCTTGCTGGGGGGGAAAGTGTAGATGACTGGGGACGGCAACGGCAAACCACCCTGTAAAAAGTCTGCCGTGAAAACGTGAAAGCAACGTCACCCCAGAGTCAGAAACGACTGGTGCTTGCACAGGGGACTACCTTTACCTTTTTTAACCCTTCTAAAGGAGCTTTGCCTCTTGAGAGCTTATACTCCAAAAGTCTTGGAGTATACACAAAATACAAAAAAAACAAAACTACCAAAAGAGAGAGGGAGGGAGGGAGGGAGGTTCAGATGTATTACCTGCCTCTACTTCACAAATTATTCCTCAGAAGTTCCCCTCCAAATACTAGCCAAGGCAGACTTAGCTTCTTTCCAAAATCTGATAAGATTGGGCTAGCCTGCAGGGCTCCCCACGGCTATCAGAAGCTTAATTTTGCCAGATATGTATATTGACTTATTTGCTTCACAACGGGCAGCAAATTTAGAGTCTAGAGGTTCTTGAGGCAGACTTATTTTTAGCCTGAGTACTGGCTACTCTTGGAGGGGTTCTGTCAGACTAGATAAATTGCTTCATAGGCGGTTCTGGCTATGCCACGGGTGCACCCTTTTTGACTTGAGGGCACAGACAGATTTTTTTTTCCATGCTGATGCAGCTGCTTTACACATTCTCCTGCCCTGAAAACCTGCCAGTACAGGAGCAGCAAATCAGAAGTAATGGCAGGGGGAAAGACTTTTTTGTATTAAAAGCTGGAATGTTGTATAGATACAGCACCCATTTTCTTCTAGTGCACTCTAATCCATGGGTGTCAGAGTCATTTGTTATGAGGGCCGGATCTCATATAAATGAGGCCCGGCCCTGTGTGACATAAATGTAATGCCAGATAGAAGATGATATTGGTTTTATATCCCGCCCTCCACTCCGAAACTCAGAGTCTCAGAGCAGCTCACAACTTCCTTTATCTTCCTCCCCCACAACAGACACCCTGTGAGGTGGGTGGGGCTGAGAGGACTCTCACAGCAGCTGCCCTTTCAAGGACAACCTCTGCCAGAGCTATGGCTGACCCAAGGCCATTCCAGCAGCTGTAAGTGGAGGAGTAGGGAATCAAACCAGTTCTTCCAGATAAGAGTCCACACACTTAACCACTACACCAAACTGGCTCTCTAGCAGAGATACAAACTTTATAAAGGACACAGACAAACACAATTAAAGATTTTTTTTAGAAAGAATTAAAATAGAACATGCTTAAAAGATTAGCACTCTTGCAATATTTTATTTAACAGTCTCTGATAACTGACACATGAAATGGCTGGGCATTGCGAGCTTTTGTACATAAGTTGCTTCGTGTGCTGGTCAGCCAATGGAGAAAATAGAGGCTTTGCTCTGTAGCTCCTGAGTGATTGAGCAAGCCTGGCAAAGCAAGCTGTGATGCAGAAGGAAACAAGACAGAGGGAGAAGGAAGCAGATGACAGCCAGTTGCTCAGGGGAATGATAAGAGCTCTCTGGGGGCCTGATCTGGCCCCCTGGCAGCATGTTTAACACCCCTGCTCTAATCCCACCCTTCCTCCAAGAACCCAGGGAAGTACCCACAAACACCTGCCTTTCCCCTTTTTTATCCTCACAACAACCCCGTGGAGGTAGGCCAGCCTTGGGAGTATGCAATCAGCCCAAGTTCATTTATTCCAGGGGAGGCCAACAGTAGCTCTCCAGATGTTTTTTTTTTTGCCTACAACTCCCATCAGCCAGCATGATGGGAGTTGACTGCTAAGAGTAAGGTAAGTCAAGCCCACCCCCCCACCCCCCCAAACACATACATACACACACCACACCAAACTGATTTTTAAATCTCTTCAGCATAAAACCCTGTTACTTTTGTCCAAAGGCATCTAGGATACTTTTAAATGGTTTCACACAGAGAGAGATATCAAAGAAGAAAGGGAATGAGTCTGGTATGAAGGCAACCCCTGGGAGGGAAAGAACTCACAATTAACTATTCTCTATTCCTGACATATATTACCAATAAAAGGATTAGGAAAAGCCAAAAACTAGAAGAAACTTGGTTTGGACATAACCACATAGCCAGAACAGAGCTACAGGAACTGCTCAAAGCAGCATTTTAACCTAACAATCCTGTCAGGAAGATTAAGAGCCGGGAGGGCAGGTGAAGCAGTCCCCAAATGCTATTCATACCTCTAATTTTACTACCACTACAGCAGTGGCCCCTTTCAGATTTTATACCTCAGGATCCAAAATGTTTTAGGCTATTGCTGAGTAGGCTAGGCCAAGATCCACATGGCCGCTTTGTGTGTACCCAAAGACTAGTCCAATGGAAATCTGATATTTCTCCCAAGGCACCCTTCCTTGAATAGAACAGCCTCCTCTCCTCCAGGTTGCATCATGACCCATTTTGACAGAACCCCATTTCAAGAGTGAACAACTCTAACTAGAGCAGAAGTTCAAAAGTCACCAGGGCACCCACCAAGTGTTTTTAAGAAGTGGTTGTGGCCAGGTAGGGTTTATACCCAGCAACGCTTCTGCTTGACTATCGGAGTTTTTGACAGGCTGTGCAGATTTTTCTTAAATGTTGTTTTGGCAGCAGCTGCCATCACAACACAAGAATCTACACTGAAGCTAAGCTGCGGCAATCATTTGTGGCGGACTTCAACTCCTGTGGCAGCCATTTTGTTGCTGTGTTCACCAAGCTGTGTCAGAATTCCAAATCTGCCTCAAAAGGCTCAAAAAGGTTGGGAACTCCTGTTGTAGAGTTTGTAGGTGGCAATATGGTGGGTTGCTGAAGGTCACTGTGAGACAAAGGTGCAAGTGGAAGATTCTGTCATTCTTCCTCACATGGGGTGTAAGGTTAAAATTGAGGTTGTTGGGGAAAGGGGGTGTTTAACCTTTTCCTCCTGTGCATTTTGCAAACTGAAACACACTCTCTGCTGTTAGGTCTGTGTAAGAAAAGCCAAGTACGGCTCCTTTCTCTGCACAAGCAGATTCAGTCTTCCGAAGTGTACACACTGCATTCAGCATTCTAGCCAGGAATATTTAGACAGGCTTTCAGCTGAGGGAGAGGGAGTCACTTGTTACCAGCCTCCCCCCCCCCCCCATTTCCATCCCAGTGCTATAAGATCTGCTGGACCTGAACAATAGGTCACATCCGTGAGGCGGAATTCTGCCATCTTAGTCTTTGTAATTTTAGATTTTATATATTTTAAATTGGTCTTTTACTGTTCTTACTGTCGACTGTTTGTATGATCTAACCCGCACTGAGCCTGTTCTACATGAAGGGCGGACTAAAAATCGAATAAAATAAATAAATAAATCTATGGCCTGCTTTTCTCATCAGTGTGAACACAACACCATTCTCCCCCTTCTCAATTTTTCCCTCGCAATTTCTCTGTGAGATAGTCCCAGCTGAGAGAGTGAGAACAAGACTGCCCATGGCAGAGTGAGGGTTCAAACAGGTCTCCTGGATCCTAGACTCACACTCTAATCACTACACCACTGTGGATCTCTCTCATCTCTCTGCATTTCAGGCCTAGGAGAGGCTCTCATGTTTCTTTAGGAATTCCTTCTGGCCCCCTCCGAGTTCTGCCATCTCCTTCCCTGTTGTTCAGTTAGGGGACGGTTTGAACTTCGGTAAAGGACTGGGAACATGAGAAAAGTCACAAATTCCAGTAACAGCCTGTGTAAAGACAAAATCGATATCCCTTTTCCTGTGCCTTTTTAAATTTGCACACTTCTTTACAGAAAGGGCACGTTTCCTCTCTTCCATTCCTTGCTATCAGAAGGGGCCTCAGATCCTGAGGAGCCTCTTTAATGATACAGGAAAGAGCTGCAGCCGCCACAGGGGAGAGAGAATCAGCTAATATCCGTTCTTTTCCCTGCTAATGTAGCGCCAGGGGAAGCATGAGCCTGTCGAAGGATGCACTCTCTGAAGCGCAAGCCTTCTCTCCAAATTTATTAATTCTGAAGAGACAGATCTTTGGGTTCGTAACCTTCTATTCCCACCCCACACTATCAGCGCTTCACCTCATAAGCATATGTACACAGGGACAGGAAAACCTTGTTCTTAACAGTCTTTAACCCCTTTCCCTCCAGCTGGATGCCATTTTTTAAAACTAATTTGTGTTAAGTGACCTTGAATGCGTAGTTGAAGCAAAGGTAGAAACCAGGCTGTATATACTGCTGAACTCCAAACGCAGACGTTAAGATGCAGGAGGTTCTGCTGATAACACCATTCTTGTTGTGCTACTGCGTTCTTTTTCAAAAGAGTCAGGATCGAAGTCTCTGGCATATTAGGCTGCTTCTGATTATTAGAGTCATACAAAGATACAGATTTCTCTTTGGGTAACAAGTAAAGAACCACTTCCAAGCAGAAAAGCCTTTGCAGAAAAAGGAAGTGGCAGACAACTGGCTCTCTTTCCCCCTCCCCTTAGGTTCTCTAGTATACTCTCCCCCCACCCCTTATTTTCTCCTCCCATGGAATCCAGGATGGTGTATGGTCCTAAAGATTCCAGCCTCCTGCAAAGGGGTGCCAGTCCCTAGGTCTGAGCATTGGATTCCCTGATTTTGGAGGTGTCTCCCTGCTATGGACCAGTCAGTTGGTGGGGAAACTCCGCCCCTAAACAGGGATGCCATCATGCAACATATTCAGTGCAATGATGTCACCCAGAAGTGAATTCATTGCATCAGGGAGACACTGTGTGGTGACACTCTGGTTTTTGGGCAAAACTCTATCGTTTGAGGGTAATAAAATGTAAATACATACATAGATACGTTAAGGTTTTGTTCTGTTATTCTCTACATTTTTAAATTTTGGGGGGGCTTTAAGTGCTTTGAAGAATAGAAATGATGGGATATGATTTTTCAAGAAATATCTTGGTGGGGCTAGAAATGATCAAAAAGGAGATTGCAGAGAACATGGCCAGAATGCCAATGGCATTGTATAGATCTATACATCTGAGTACTGTAGGCATTTCTAATCACACTCATCTCAAAAGAGACACTGTAGAACTGAAAGAGGTACAGAAAAGAACAACCCAAATAGTCAAAAGGGTCGGAAAATGTCCTCTACAAAACAAGACTAAAAATTGTGGGGCTAACAGATTTAGAAAGGAATTGCTAGCCGGCTGGGGGGGGGGGGGGGGAGAGAGGTTTATTGAATTACTCACAGTACAGAGAAAAGTTTACCTCTCCCCAAATACTACAACTTGGGAGCAGCCAACAAAAATGATGGGCAACAGATTCAAGACAAACAAATTAAGTGCTTTTTTTGGTGTGGTTTTTTTCTCTCTCTTTCTGAATGTTAACTGGGGGAGAGGGGAGGCTTCTGTGTCCTGATTGTAGGGATTTGGTCAGTGAGAAAGGGGAACAGAAGCTAGACTCGATCTGATCTGTTAATCTAAAGTAGCAAATAGAACAAAAGTCCAGTGGCACCTGGGCTTTTATTTTGGATCTGATCTAGGGTCCTCTCAATCACTGCACCAACTGGTTTGTATGGGATCCAGGGTGACATCGCATCATGATGTTTTCAAGGCAGACCTTTTTACGGGGTGGTTTGCCATTGCCTTCCCCAGTCATCTACACTCCCCCCCCCCCCCGCCCAGCAAGCTGGGTACTCATTTTACCAACCTCAGAAGGATGTAAGGCTGAGTCAATCTTGAGCCAGCTACTGGTCGTGAGCAGAGAGCTCAGACTGCAGTACTGCAGCTTTACCACTCATTTTACCAACCTTGGAAGGATGGAAGGCTGAGTCAACAGTGAGATATAAATATATAAATAATGGAAACAGGATACTGGCTCAGGGGAAACAATGAAATGCATTTATATCAGATATTTTTATGTTGGATTTCCACCGGACTTAGGGTTCTCAAGCAGCAAATATTTTTAAAAAATTAAAAGATTATTAAACACACTAAAAACAAACAAAATACAAATGAGAGGGTCAAAATCATCCCCCCTTCCTAGGGCTGCCAACTCCAGGTTTGCAAATACTTGGAGAGGAGGAGGAGGAGAAGAAGACTGCAGATTTATACCCCTTCCCTTCTCTCTGAATCAGAGACTCAGAGCAGCTTACAATCTCCTATATCTTCTCCCCCCACAACAGATACCCTGTGTGGTGGATGCGGCTGAGAGAGCTCTCCCAGAAGCTGCCCTTTCAAGGACAACTCCTGTGATAACTATAGCTAACCCAAGTCCATTCCAGCAGCTGTAAGTGGAGGAGTCGGAATCAAACCCAGCTCTTCCAGATAAGAGTCCACACACTTAACCACTACACCAGACTGGCTCTCTACACTCTCTTTGAGAGTGTAGCCTGCAGGGGAACATTAAGGGAAGGGAGTGGCGGGGATCTCAGTAGGGTATAATAGCACGCAGTTCACGTTCCAAAGCAGCCATTTTCTCCAAGTGGAATAAATGTTTTATGTGAACAAGCTATCTATGTAGCCTAGAGACCAACTGCAATTCCAAGAGCTCTCCAGTGCCTGGATGAAGGTTAGCAACCTTGCTCACTGCTGCTGCTTTAGTACCTTTCAAAAACTCATGAACTAGTTTTGAATTTTAGGAAGAAGGGAGATCTGATCAGGGATCACCCTGCTCATGTGTCCTTATCAGTGGCAGAAGTTTCCAGCACCATTTTTAGCTAGCAAAAGAAACCATCAGCACTAGGGTTGCCAGATCTGACACAGGAAAAATCTGGAGACTGTGGGGGTGGAGCAAGGCTGTGACAAGCACAACTGAACTCCAAAGGGCGATTTGGCCATCACATTTAAAGCGACCACATTCCTTCTAAATGCCACTTCCGCACTGGAAATAAAGGAGGCTGGGGGCACATTCTTTCGGGGCTCACAGAACTGGACCCCCTGGTCCAATCTTTTTTAAACATAGGAGTTTTTTTGAGGAGAGGCACTGGATGCTATGTTGGAAATTTGGTGCCTCTATCTCAAAAAACAGCCTCCCAGAGCCCCAGATCCCATGAATTGATTTTCCGTTGTACCCTGTGTGACCAGTCTCCATACGGTTTAATGGAGTTCTTGGTGAATATTTCCTCCTCCACCCCATTTTCTGATAACCCTAAAGTGGGGGGGGGGGCGCTCCATACCAGGGGATCCCCTGCCCCCAACTGGGGATTGTACAAAACAACAAATAGACCATACAAATCCCAAGTAAAAATAACACCTAAGTATAAGATTATATCACAATACAGTCACAGTCCATGAATGATGAAATGCAATTCCAGTCCAATGTAAAGTTCTACAGATACAGTCCCTAGATCAGCGGTGGCCAAACGTCCTTAACATAAGAGCCACACAGAATAAACATCAGAGGTTTAAGAACCACAAGACATGAACTTCAGATGTTTGAGAGCCACAAGGCATGAACATTGGATGTTTGAGAACACGTGGGCAAGCAGGAAGGAAGGAAGGCAAATAGATGGGTGGAGGGAGGGAGAGGTGGAAAGAAAGCAACTTTTACTTTAAATTCATTCTCCAAGCTGCTGGTTGGCTTGGAGAAATGATTTAGAGACAAATGTCGTATGCAATCTGGCTGACAGGGTGGGTGGGGTCTTTGAGAGCCACACAATACGTGTGAAAAAGCCACGTGGCTCCCGAGCCACAATTTGGCCACACCTGCCATAGACCATAAAAAGTCCTATACAATTTCTAGAAATGTTCTTCCATGGGTACCAATGGGACTTCTCTTGAACAAAAGAAGAGCTTCCACAGTGGAGAAAAGGATTCCTGGAGACTGGCAACTGTAAAGCATCCAAAGCCACCTTGCACGATCACGAAGATGTCTCACGAAAATGACAAAGGTGTGACTGCATCATGACTCCCCCGCGTCTGCTCAACATCACTGCAGACAAAATGTGACTCAAGTGTGACCAGCATGTTGCTCTCTGGAGCGGTATCCTGTAGCTGCTGAGCTAACTTTGGCCTCCTTGCCTTGCATGCCTGCAGGCTGCCACTTCCCTGGTATCAGATGATACTCCTTCTCCCTTGCGCAAGCAAAAAGTGTGCTGCATTGCACAGGTTGGAGAAGCAGGAGGCAAACAGAAAATCAAAAGCAGGGAACACAAAAGGGAGAAAGATACAGGAATTTGAAAGAGACTTCAAATAAAACTTCTAGCTGAATTCTCACTTCTCACATCTTCGTGGTTTGATCACTCTGGTTACTTCTTGACAGGGTTTTTTGTTTTAAAAAGCCCAGCAGGAACTTATTTGCATATTAGGCCACACCCCTGATGGCCCCATTGTTTCACGCTGGGCTTTCTTTTGTTGAAAAACACTCTTTTGTTGGCCACATCCTGATTGTGCCATTATTTCACACCGTGCTTTCTTTTGTAGAAGAGCCCAGCAGGAACTCATTTGCATATTAGGCCACACCCTCTGACACCAAGCCAGCTGGAACTGCATTCCTGCTCAAAAAAAGCCCGGGTTGTTGATATAAGAAGGTATACCGTTCAAAACTCCAGGGTTTGCTAGCTGACATGTAAAGTAGGGACCTGGATCTTGGTGGTGCAGTTTTTTCCCAACCCATCCCATACTGCTCATGGAGACTCAGCATGCCCCAGAAGCAGCATTTCAGGAGGAGTATTGAGCTGCCACGAAAAGGAAAGTTGTGCTTCTTTGTAGAAAAACCCTTCTGGACCCAGATTTTCGATGTGATTCAATCCAGAGTGTTTAACTAGGTAATTAACCATACTTTGTCAATATTGGGGTTTACTGTGATGTTTAAATTCAACCACCATCCTGCACAAGCAATACCAATCTGTGGCTCCTTGACCACAGAGATGGGGCAGCCTAGAAAGCCAGAGGAGAGGCAGTGAGGCAAAAAAATTGGCCTTTGTCATTTACATCTAGTGGACCAATGAAAGTATGTTGTACGAACCCACAAATTGTTTCAGAAGGTAGCCATGTTGTTCTCCAGTAAGGCGGGGACAGAATTCCCAGGGCCCAAGAGAGCTGGAGGGACCCTGAAACCAGAATCATGGTGCTTTCAGAATGCATCCAATTTATTTTACTTCTGATGCAGTTTGGCACTGCAGCCACTAAGGGTGCAGGAAGGCAGAGCACAGTAAGCAGCAGAAGCTCTGCTTTGGCTCACTGTGCCATTCTGCAAAGTTTACTACAAGGGTAGTACCATTTAGCTTGTATATCCTGCTAAATCCATCAACCGAGGCATCACTGGAGCAAGGCAAGCCCAACAAGTACAGCTTGCTGCAGCGACAGCCACCGCCAAGTTGCAGCCTCTTCACAAGGCTGTCCCTTTTTCTCCTTTTCCACCCAGCTCCAGAGTTTTGTTTCTTCAGCTAGATCTTCTTCCCTTGTTACCGTGTTTCAAAAAACAAAACACCCTTTCCGCTTTTCTTAATTTCTCTTCCATACTTTTATCCTCCTCCATTTTACTGTCTTCCTGTCATGATATGCCTTCGTTTTTCTCCTCCCCCGTCCCCCCTCAATCCTACCCCCATTTGTTAGTCTTGGTTTCAACTGCTCCTCATCCATGCTTATTGTGTCAAGAAACAATTGACAACTTCCAAAAATTAATACATTGTATTAATTGGAGTCCGTTTGAACTTTACACTTGAGTCTTAGTACTCCTTACAGACTGTATGAAGATTGTTTCGGAGTCATCCTTTGATAATGTTTATATGGGATCGTTCTTTGTTCTTTAATGTCTGAATATTGGTATTCCGTCTGGATATTTTCTATAATACAATGTATTAATTTTTGGAAGTTGTCAATTGTTTCTTGACACAATAGGTTTTGTTTTTTGCATCTTTGCTTATATTGTGTTGCCGTTGTTTAATTGCTTTTCCTCATCCATACTTGGTAACTTGGAATGTACTCAGGGCTTTCTTTTGGAGAAAAAGCCCTGCAGAAACTCATTTGCATATTAGGCCACACCCCCTGATGCCAAGCCAGTCAGAACTGCTTTTCTGCTCAAAAACACACATAAAAACCCTGAATGTATTTATTAGCAGCAAATTCTTGTTAATAATATGAACAGAAGCAGGTGTGTGGGGGGAGAGTTAATATTTCCCCATTATCTATCCAACTAGTAAAAGGATGCTCCCCCCTCTCTTTAACATGCATGGTAATGGAATGTTTGTTTTCGTGGTTATACATGTCATGTGGAACATAAATTAGAACTCTCCCCACCCCCCCAAATTAGATTAAATTACATTTTAAACACTATTTAGGCAGTGGTTTGTGGTTGTATTGGAGGGACATCTAATATCCCTTTGTAAACATTGCTTTGTTACTCTATATTAAACTTCCTCTTATATGACAAATAACATCTTTTTAGAAAAGATTTCAGCAAAATGAGTCCCAGTAGTTCTTATCTAGCACCACTACATGATCAATTTGTCCCAGCTTCAGCGCTAGGTAAAAGTACAAGGGTAAACAAATAGATTTTTTACAGATTTACTTACTACATTTATTGTGAAATGAAGCTTTGGTTAATTGCAGCCTACATTGGTACCCATGCACATGTGCATACAAATATAAAATGGCAAAATTGGGCACGTGGTTTGGATCAGGGTCACACAGGAGGCCCAGAACGAATCTTTGTCTAAGGGCTCATGGTGCCTCTCAAGTCCAGTAGCACTTTAAAGACCAACCAATTTTTTTTTTTGGGGGGGGGGGTAATGAGCTTCTGAGAGTCAAAGCTCCTTTCACCAGATACCACTCATACTCATTCTTCTTTTTCATAAAACGGTATATGCTGGCCTATGTTCAAACAGTGCATTACAGTATGGATGAACAGAGTGGGAGACAACTGTGGCAGTTTCTAAGCCGGGGTGGCCAAACTGCAGCTCGGGAGACACATGTGGCTCTTTCACACATATTGTGTGGCTCTCAAAGCCCCCACCACTTTGTTGGCTGGCTTGGAGAAGGCATTTGTCTCTTTAAATCACGTCTCTAAGCCAAGCCAGTCGGTGGCTTGGAGAATGGCTTTAAAGTTAAAGTTGCTTTCTTTCTACTTTTCCCTCCCTCCCCCAATCTATTTGCCTGCCTTCCTTCCTGTCTGCCTTCCGATGGTTCTCAAATATTTGATGTTCATGTCTTGAGGCTCTCAAACATCTGAAGTTTATTTTACGTTAAACAAGTTTGGCCACCCTTGTTCTATGCTGAAGAAACATGAGAACTCCTTGCAGAATCTGGCAGCTGGGGCTGGAAGCCTGTGCTCTCAAGCTTCTTTTAAAAAGCAGGGTTTCTAGCCCTCATTGTTCTGTAATGCGTATCACGCCCAACTATACCTACCCATTTTAAAATTCCACTCTCCCTCCAAAGAGCTCAGACTGGCAAACATAATTTTTCCTTGCACAGCTTACATTCACAACAATCCTGTAAGGGAGGCCAGGGTACACACTCGATAGTAAAATCAGACCAAAACAAAATCAAAAGAGCCAGCACATCATAATTTGAAGGAGAACGACGGTACAGAGACACAAGGGGTATATGGATAATGCCATGGGAGAGGCTTTAGCCCTATGAATACAAAACCAGGGCTTTTCTGCAGAAAAAGCCCAGCAGGAATTCATTTATATATTAAGCCATACCCCCTGACATCACCATTGTTTCACAAAGGGCTTTTCTGTAGAAAAAGTCCAGCAAGAACTTACTTGCATAGCAGGCCACACCTCCTGACTCCAAGCCAGCCGGAACTGCATTCCTGCTCAAAAAAAAAAAACCCTGTAAAAAACTGTCTTCCCAAGTTCTCCTATCCTCATCTCCAAAAGAAAACGCACACACACACACACACACAAAAGGCTAGAAGAGATATTCTGGGCTGGTTGAAATCCTTCTTATTTTTGTCCATGGCTCCGAAGCAGAGGAATCACTACTGTTGGCAACCACTTTCCTTATTCCTTTAAAATCTGATGGCACCCAACCCTTACTTACACACACACACACGATTCTAAAACTTTCCCCCTTATAAGGATACTGCAGGGAGTAAGTAGATTCTATTGATTAATAGTGCCCTACAGGGGACCCGAAAAGTGCACACAACCTCATTAAAATCAGACCCCCGCTGCTTCCACACATTCAGACAGCGCCTCATCAAGCAGTGAACGACCAGCCCCTCTGGTTCCCCAGGGTGTTTCTACCGACCGATGGGGGTTTTCTCAGTTCCTCAGCCATTTTACCAGAGGCCCTTTGAGGTGAAGGGAAAAATAAAGGCCTTCTTGTCCCTCAGAGTCCACAAGGGGCCCTGTAGTGACTTGCCGCAGAAAGAGGCATCATTATGCACGTGTCCCAGAAGATGTTCAAGTGCAACCCAGCCAGACAACTGGAAAGTTTCACCACCATGTGGAGCAGCACGAGCAATTACCAAAAGGCCAGCGCATGCATAACTAGCGTATCACAAGCTTCCCTTGAGTGCTCAGTTCCCTGGGAAAGTGTGGAAACTCATTCGCAGAGGCAGCTGCAGCATACAAACTATACCCCTCGCAAGAGAGAAAGAATATGGAGAAACCAACAACCTAAACTTATTTTGACAAAATAAAAAAATCTGCAAAATGATTTGCTGCCACCGATCAATCAATCCGTCCGCTGGTCAAGAGAACAAGCTATGAAGTCACAGGATCAAAACCCGACTCTGCCATGAACTCACTGTCATAGATTTGTTTTAATGTTAGTAGTAGTCAGGGCTTTTTTCGAGCAGGAACGCAGTCCCAGCTGGCCTTGTGTCAGGGGGTGTGGCTTAATATGCAAATGAGTTCTTGCTGGGCTTTTTTGTAGAAAAACAAATGCAAAACAATGGTAACATCAAGGGGTGTTACCTAATATGCAAATGAGTTCCTGCTGGGCTTAAAAAAATGCTCTGGTAGTAGTGCAACAAGAACCAAATATTAACTGCTAGCTAATTTAATGAGCAATCACAAATCGTCATACCACATTCTCTATACCATTAGGTAGGGTCTAGCATGGCACTTATTCTCTTCTCTCTCAATCCCAGCCCTCTCCCCCAAACTGGCAGCATTATCAGCTTATTTATTAAAGGGCTTTTTTTCCTGTCTTTTTTTTTTTTTGCAAGGAAATTTTGTATGGAATGCTTTGGCACACTCAAAAGTGTTACCCACAATCATTTCCACAGAATGTCACAGGGGACACAGTGTGTGCAGAATGTACGTTTTGTATAATTTTTGTTACACAAAGTTTATGGCAGCTGACGTTTGGGGGGGGGATCCTCAGGCAGTCCCCAATCCAGGAACTCCCTGGGCCAGGATCCACATTGCCTTTCAAAACCATTGCATAACTCCAAGCGGTCTTTAGATCTCCCTCTCCCATGTGACCAGAGTATGGCAATGCACATCTCTTATTTATACAGGGCACTGTACTTTACGAAGTACAGAAAAAGTGACCCTGACCCCAATTTTAGTATGTATTTAAAAGATATATATCCACAGCTCTTTGTTTTGCAACAGGAACTCCTCTGCATATTGGGCCACATGCCCCTTCAAGAGTTTACAGTAGGCCCTGCAATACCCTGTAAGCTCTTGGAGGATTGGCTACACCAGGGGTGTCTGGGCCCAATATGCAAAGGAGTTCTTGCTACAAAAAAAGGCCTGTAAATATCACTTTTCTAACAAGCTCCCAAAGGAGGAGCTTGGAATCTAACATTTAAAGCAACAAAGAGAGAATTGGAAATAAATGAGGGAAACACAAATGTTCATTTCAGACAGATACATGTGCTGAGTTTCAGCAAGAAAGAGGGAGTGAACAGTTACCTATGACAGATCTTTAGACAAGGTAGTCGCTGCCCCAGCTGCCTTGCAGGGACATCATCCCCAAAGACAGCACTGCAGAGGGAGAGAAGCAAACTATACTGATCGAAGCCACACAGCTGAATCAGCCTACAAATTCAGAGAATCACGTCCTAGCACAGGGACCCTCAAGGTTTCACAATTAACGAGCCACACCACATCAACATTCAGAGCAAGCAACAGCCAGTTTAAGACAGTCCATTTGCATAACTGAAACTACATATAATTACTGCTAATCAACACGTTGATTAATAACCCACAAAGTTGCCACAACACTGGTTGTTGTGAGTCCTTTATTGTTGTGAAGTGGCACACACAAGGCAGGGTTGACCACCTCAAGGTGGGGGCTGGAGTTCTCCTGGAATAACAACTAGTCTTCAAAGGGCACAGATCAGTTCTCTTGGAGGAAATGGCATTTTCGGAAGGTGGACTCTGTGCTATACCACAGAGCAGGAGTGGTCATTGCTTAACGCAAGAGCCACACAGAATAAATGTCAGATATTTGAGAGCCGCAAGTCATAAAGATCAGATGTTTGAGTGCCGGAAGACAAGGAAGGAAAGCAAACAGATGGGGGAAGGAGAGAGAGGCAGAAAGAAAGCAACTTTAACTTTAAATGCATTCTCCAAGCTGCCATCTGGCTTGGCTTGGAGAAGTGGTTTAAAAAGAGAAATGCTGTCTCCAAGCCAGCCATCAGGGCAATGGGGGCTTTGAGAGCCACACAATCTGTGTGAAAGAGCCACATGTGGCTCCCAAGCCACAGTTTGGCCACCCTTGCTTCAGATCAACATGGCTGCTCTGACGGACAAAAGAAGACTGACCTCCATCAAGCAGGGCACGTATCCATGGCCCGCCCAAGCACTAGGCAGACCTGAGTCTCGACAGATCCCTTTGGAGGCATTCTGCGCAGACTCGGAGGAAGGCAGCCGCTTGTCTCTTCGCTCCTACTAACGCTAAGTTGTTTTAATCTTTTAACTTTTATCTTGCCTTGATGGAAGGAATTGTTTTTAAATAATCTTATCCTATCACCTCACTTTTGATATTTGGTGCCTCTGTTTTGTCTTTCCCAAGCTCTGGTTGTTTAATTAGTCAATAAGCCTCTGCCTTCGTTTTCCTAATCAGAAGCTGCTGCAGCTAATGACCTACAGCTGAAGTTTTATAAAGTTTTATAAAGTTTTACACAGTCTTAGCCTGTCTCTCAAAGACAGGGTTTTGGTTTTTTTTGTGTGTTTTTTAGAATCTTTTAATTTGAACTGAAGGTTGAAATTAAGTCAACTCCTGCAAAGCAACAAGGCGGAGTGCAGTCGGCTACAGAGTTGGCTCTGACAAATTTGGCTTTTAAAGATATTTTACGATATTCTTAGCAGATGTTGTGGCTTTTATCTGTAAGTTTTAAGACATTAGTTGTTTGGTATTTGTTTTATTTATTTATTTATTTATTCATTTTTATCAGGACAGGGCTAATTGCCACCCAACAGAACCCTCTTAATGGCATCAGGCAAGCGGCCAAGAGAAGTGGAGGAGGAATCTGCTTCTTTGCCACTTTGCAAACAGTTCAGGATAGAGGACTTTTTTACCTTAAACAATAAGTCCAAATCTGCTCTGCCATCATTTGCTATTGAAACATCGAATCGCTTCTCCCCTTTAGATGACGAGGTAGAGCCTGCTGAAAAGGAGGAACCGACTAATGAATTGACTAATGAGTCTGATCACGAGGATGGCGTTGACTCTCAACTCCTGTCTGGGGTGGGGGCTTTAAAGGTGCAGCAGAGTCAGCATGATAATGAAGAAAGATCCATGTCTTCTGACGAACTTGCCCCAATTACCCTTATTGCAAGCACAGTGGATTGTATCTTTAAAAAGTTAAAGAGTTTAGAAGACCAAATTCTTGACCTTTCTTTAGAACTAAAGAGACTATCAGTGTCAATGGATAAAGTCTACTTAGCCCAGCTGGATGATACCTCTATTGGAGCTCTAGCCCCTTTAAAGCGATGTCCGTCTGCAACTCAGGAGGTTGATCCCCGGAGCTCCTTTACGGAGTCTAAGGTCAGCGTGGGCCTTAAAAGGAACGTGCAACAATTGGTTCTACAGCCCAATAAGGTTTGCATCACTGTTTGTCCTTATGGCAGGAAGACCCCATGCTGGAGAAGTAAACTTTTAGCTAAATCCCATCTCTGTGAACTTCTTCATCTGAACTATCACTAGGCAGACCTAGGTGACTGCCTGGGGCACAGACCTGGGAAGGGCGTCGGTCTGGCCCTCTCACCTGCCCTTGCCTTGTGAGGAAACTAGCTGGCAAGGCAAGCATAGCAGCAGTGTGCCTGTGCCTCAGAGCGCCATGAGCCTGCTGTTGTTTTGCCTTGCGCATCAGACACTGGAGGCGGAGCAACAGCAGCCTCACAGCGTGCTCTGAGGCACTGGCGCACGGCTGCTGCGCTCACTGTCACCAAGGGCGGGGAGAGGGCAGGGCGCCTTGCCTGGGGTGCCAGGCATGTATCCCAGGGCTGAAATCCAAAATGGTAATATTCACATAGGAACAGAGACACAACGGAGGAAGGCAAAGCCTCCTCTCCCACATCCTCCGCTGTCCCCCTCAAATTCTTTCCTCTAGGCTCATTTGTCTCTTCTCCCCCCAGAGTGCCATTGAGTGTTTGATTTGAAACGTCTAAGCGTACTTAATACATTTCGGGATGCTTTTAAAAAAGAACAGGCACACTTGTCTCCAAGGTTGAGAGTCAATACTTACTCACTTAGATTCGGCTTGCAAATTCTGTAGTGGCCTTGGTTGCCCAACACCTCCACACAATCGGGCAGGGAAATTTTCAAAAAGATTTCCACCACCACCCCCTTCCCTTTCAGGTCATCAGCATGCCACAAATGGACAGGAAAAGACACACAGGGAGGCAGGCTAACAGAAGTGTCTGCAAGCTGTACCAGTGGTACATGAATTTGTAAGACTACCTTAACCAGCTACTAAATGGCATTGGCCCTCCTCCCTTTATTTTAAATGCTGTTTTAATACTGAAATGTTTTGATGTTCACACAAGGGCTTTTTTGTATAGCAGGAATGCCTTTGCTTATGAAGCCACACACCCCTGATGTAGCCAATTCTCCAAAAGTTACAGGGCTCTTACCATTGGGCCTTCTGTAAACTCCAAGAGGATTAGCTACATCAGGAGTGCGGCCTAATATGCAAAGGAGTTCCTGCTACAAAAAAAAAGCCCTGTTCACCACCTTGGGAACCCTCTATTTGGGTGGAAAGGTGGCAAAGAAACGTTTTAAACAAATAAATCATCAAAGATTTCAGGTTTTCACGGCTGGTAACATCATTAGGGTTTGTAGAATCTTTCAGGCTCAAGTGCTGTGTTCTACTGGAGAAAGTTTTCCTTCCAGACGTTTCGTTTTCAGCTGCGGAGAACATCCTCAGTGGCGTTGCAGCCGGAGCAGGCGCTCTGACCTTCTTGGCTGCTGTGCATTGAGTGGGGCTTTTTTTCAGGGTATTTTGTAGACTCCAGGGGTTGAAAGTGGATCTTTCATATCTTTGGCCGAGCGCAGCATGTGGCGGATCTGTTGTGTGGGCTTGAAGACTGTGTCAACATTGTGGCGTTTGAGAACTTTGCCAATGCGGTCGGTGACAGATTTTATGTAGGGCAGGAAGGCTGTACCTACATTTGTGTGTGGCTCGGGATTTGGTGTGGATGGTCTCCTGGGATGGAGGGCTCTTCTAATTTCTTGTTGGGAGTATCCACTGGCCTGCAGTGACTGGTTGAGGTGGTGTAGTTCCTGCTGGAGTTGGCTTGGTTCACAGATGGGTGATGCACGGTGGATGAGGGTTTTTACAACTGTACGTTTTTGGTGAGGATGATGATTGGAATTCTTATTTAGATAGCGGTCGGTGGGTGTGGGTTTCCTGAATACAGTGTGGCCGAGTTTTCCGTCATCTTTCCTGGTAATGAGGACGTCAAGAAAGGCAAGTTGACCATTGTTTTCTTTCTCCATGGTGAACTGGATACGGGGATGGACAGAATTCAGATGAAGGAGAAAGTTATTCAAAGCAGCCTCTCCATGACTCCAGATGGCAAAAACATCATCCACATATCGGAGCCAGCAACGTGGTTTTAGGAGGGCAGATCTTAGTACTGTATCTTCGAAGGTTTCTATGTAAAAGTTAGCGATTGACAGGGCTAAGGGGGCTTCCCATGGCAACTCCATTGATCTGTTCATAAAAGTTATTGTTCCACTGGAAGTAGGTAGTGGTGAGCACCTGGTGGAGCACGTGCACAGCAGCCAAGAAAGTCAGAGCGCCTGCTCCGGCTGCAACGCCACTGAGGATGTTCTCCGCAGCTGAGAACGAAACGTCTGGAAGGAAAACTTTCTCCAGTAGAACACGGCACTTGAGCCCGAAAGATTCTACAAACCCTAATAAATAAATCATCAACAGACATCAAGACCAATTTACATGTTCCAAGGGGTACAAAAAGTATTTACTTCTCACTGAGACTCAAGGGGGGTCACAACATTAAACAACCATGTAAGAAAATTAATTTTAAGATCTACATAAACCAGATCCAGGGAGGCAGCCATATCAGTATGAAACAACGGAATAAAGTGGGATTCCAGTGTCACCTTTAAGACTGACTGACAAAACTTTTTATTCAAAGTTTTCATGCGCATGCACACAAAAGTTCACACTTTGAATAAAAGTTTGTTGGACTTAAAAGGTAACACTGGACTCCCACTTTGTTCCATAAACAAAGTAAGACTTGCATTACTACAATGATACGACAGTGCAAGCCAAGAACAATAATGCATATAGCAAAACAGTGTGATAAATTACAACCCTTTGGGAAAGCACACCCCAGAACAATTCCATTCTTCACTACCGTGAGTCCCAATGTGCAAGTTACTTCTCTGCAGGGGTGGAATTCTAGCAGGAGCTCCTTTGCATATTAGGCCACACACCCCTGATGTAGCCAATCCTCCAAGAGCTTACAAAAAAGAGCCTTGTAAGCTGTTGGGAGGATTGGCTACATCAGGGGTGTGTGGCCTAATATGCAAAGGAGCTCCTGCTAGAATTCCACCCCTGCTCCTCTGTATCTCTACCACAGAGCACCTGAAGGAGCAGTGAATTGCAATGCAGAAACTGCAAGTTGAGCTGTAAGCTGACTGCACTGCAAACTCATCATAAAACCACCCTTTATGTTCCAACTACTGCCATTTGACATAGACTCTTTAAAAAAAAAAAAAAACCTTATCTCACTGATACGGCTGGGAGAATGGTGTTTGGAAGACTGGGCTGTCCCCATTTGCTACTCAACAAGATTTTCTTTTCTTGCATCCGGTTGTCTTTTTCTCCTCCTCCTCCCTATACAGGCATTTAACAAATACAGCAAGGCCCCGGAGCTTTATTCATTCTGCCTGGATCAGACACACTTCTGGAGGAGAATGAAGATTGATATTTCAGCATACGCCTTGAAGGGGGGGGGGGAGAATACTTGGGGAGTCTTTAACAGACTCTTAAGAAAAATATTGGAAATAGAGCATGTACACATTCCAGGAAGTAAAAGGGGTGGGCTGAGAGGGTTGAGAAATTGCACCTCCTAGAAGCAATTGTGCCTTTTCTTCTCCCCCCCACCCCCACTGAAGCTTTTGTGCATTCGCTGCCAACAGATGTTAGATTTCAAAAGCCACTTCTAAAGCACTGTTATCAATAGGATTGTAATGTTCCAGTGGGCTTTTCAATTCGTGAAAGTGCAACCAGTGGTTTTCAGTTACTCCATAAAGAACTGTGCATCGGTGACTATATAAATAAAGGTAACAAAAAGGCAGGCCCCTGCCCCAAGAAACATGCATCCTAAATGTTGGAAGAGGGAAAAATAACACAGGGAGGGGAGGCAAAGGGCAATTATCCATGCAAACCTCTGCAGCACATACGTATTTTAAAATAAATTTTAAAACTTCAAGGCCCAATGAGAACATTACAACCAAGTGTCTGAGCACATTTTCAAGACTGTTTAATATGAAGTTGGCTTCCCGTTAATGCTCTCCTTGGGGAAACCTTACCGATACAATCAGGACTCTTTTGTGTGAGAGAGCAAAACCTCCCATTAACTACAAAATGGCACCTGTATTAAATCTTTACTATTCTTGGCAAAGGACATGGAAGGACCAATCTGGAAGGAGGTTTTGTGCAGATGCTCAAATTGTTTACTTGAGGAGGGGGGAGTTAAACATAGTTTTCGACCTATGTCTACAATGTAAACAAAGGTCCAATACCTTGTAATGGGGGAAAGACAGAAGACAGTGGGAAAGTGGGAAAGATGCAGTGTGGTATCCTTCCAAGATGGTTAACAAGACCACATCAAACTGCAGCTAGGAATTGTATTTTAGAAAGCTAATCTACATAAAAAAAAGAAGTCTCCTACATGCAGGGCTTTTTTTGTATCAGGAACTCCTTTGCATATTAGGCTACACCCCCCCCATTGAACCAATCATCCAAGAGCTTACAGTAGGCCCTGTACTAAGAGCCCTGTAAGCTCTTGGAGGACTGGCTACATCAGGAGGATGTAGCCTAATATGCAAACGAGTTCCTGATACAAAAAAAAGCCCTGCCTACATGAAGCAAGCATACTAGAATCCCACAGAGGAACATTCAGAATTATGATACTTCTGGGCATGGGGCAAGGATTACTGGGGATGTGGGGGGTTGGGGTTTATTTGTGAATGTCCTGTATTGTGCAGGGGGTTGGACTAGATGATCCTTCCAACTCTATGATTCTATGACTTTCCTCCTACCAGCCATTTGAAGGGGTAGATCCAGAGATCTACCACCTCTCTACAGTGAGCAGATCAGCTCTCGCTCCACTCCAACACAAGAATCACAGCTAGGCTATGTTCACCTTAAACAGAATACTCTCCTTGAAAGCTTGAATTCTATACATGGAGACAGTTGCTCCTGGCAAGAAAAATAATTCTACTTTTAACAGTACATAGGCTGGTCTTCAGGATGATGATGTGACAATTATATGTTCCCTTTTCTGTGCTTGTATAAAAAAAGCCATACCACTCATATTGTTACTCTGTTTGGCACTTCAACATTGAAAGACATTTTAACCTGTGTACTTTTTAAGGCAGTCCATATATTTTAGGAATAAAAGGGGTCCCCCCCCCCCCTCTGTCTTCAAAAAGTGTCAAAAGAGATTTAGGTTTTATGGATTCATCATTTGAGATCAGCTACGGGGTATATCTGCCTCACAACATAATTTGACTTTGCCTGGAGATTTCAGCACATTATATACCTATAAACTTCCTATTCCTTCTGACAGCAGAGGGAAAATTGAAAAAAAAAACATGGCTAGCAAGTACACCATAAGGTTACAAGTTGTTGTTCAGCCACACTGCTGAGTCCGACTCTTTGCGACCCCATGGACCAAGTCATGCCAGGCCCTCCTGTCTTCCACCATCCTCCAAAGTACGCTCAAATTCATGTCAGTTACATCAGTTACGCTGTCCAGCCATCTCATCTTTTGCCTTCTGTCTTTCCCAGCATCAGGGTCTTCTTCAATGAGTGCTCCCTTCTCATTTAGTGGCCAAAGTATTTGAGCTTCAGCTTCAGCATCTGACCTTCCAGGGACACCTGTCTTAAATCTCCCTCCTACCCCCCTACCCCCATCCATGTTCAGGCAGACCAAAAGGTTCTTGACTTACAATGCCTCAAAAGACAGCCTCAAACTATGAGAAGTAAAATCTTTTTTGTCATCTCTCCATCAGTAGACAGCTGCCATCACCCAGTCTGTGTCCCTCTTGCGGTCCCCAGGAAGATCAGGTATGTGAGAGACATACATATGGAGTTGAAACCCATCCCTTTTCTCTCCTGTCAGCAGTTGGCTGGATTCAGCTTGTGTGAACAAACAGCCAGCCTTGTGGGTAGGAATCCTCAAAATCAGTCAAGCCAGACTTACAACCGTTAAAGGAACAGATCTTTAATAACTGAGAATAAATCCTATCAAACAGAAATAATTACAAAAACTCTGAAGACAGGAGAAAACTTAATGAAATAATGGAAAGGTGTATTGCTATCTATGCCTGTACTACCGCAGAGACCTCAATATTCTTCTCATAGAATCACAGAGTTGGGAGGTACCTCCAGGGCCATCTACTGTAAATACAATCCCCTGCACAATGCAGGAAATTCACAAATACCTCCCCCCGCATGCATATCCCCAGTGGCCCTCCTCCATGCCCAGAAGGTGGCAAACAACCTCCAGGATCCCTGCCCAAACTGGCCTGGAGAAAAACTACTTCCTGACCCCAAAGTGGAAATCAGCATTTCCCTAGGCATGTAACAAAGAGTCATGATGAGAACTAAGCACTGATGCAACCCTTCCTGCCTTCCTTCTCATGATCTGCCTAAGTTCACAGAATCAGTGTTGTTGTCATATGTCCATCTAGCCTCTGTTTAAAAACCTCCAAAGGAGGAGAGTCTCCCCCCCTCCTCCTGAGGAAGCCTGTTTCAATGAGGAACAGCTCTGTCAGGAAGTTCTTCCTAACGTTTAGCCAAAAACTCTTTTGATTTAATTTCAACCCATTTGGAACAGAGGCAAGAAGACAGAAGCTTAGCAAAGATTGTCCCTGAATTTTGGCCCAGACTTGATCACAGACTTTCCTTCTGGCCAATCCAAGCTGACAGGGTTTTTCTACCCCTTTTCCCACAGTCTGGAATGCAATTTTGGAACCAAATTTACTGGGGAGCGAAGGTATTTGTAGGCTAAAAGCTTCCCACCAAACCAGTGCCGGCCAATCAGCCAAAGTTTGGATTATTGATTTGAGGGCTCCAGGACAGAGTAGTAAAACCAATCCTTCCTAAGTCTCTGGACAGAATGAACAAAAGGTGAGATTTGAACCCCCAAATTTCCTCTTGCTTCCTTGTCCATCTGTCATCCTAAAGCTAATGAGGATTTTAGTTGTCCATATTTCCACTGCTCACCACAGCACCAACCTTCCCCCTACCTAGAACAGGATTGGTCAATGAGACAGAGAGGTAAAGGTTCCGCCCTCTTTTCTCCCTGTCCCGCAAGGACTAGGCATGGGCATGAATCAAAGCACGAACTGTGATTTGTGCTATATATGGCCAATTTGTGGATTGTTATGCATCGGTTCAGTAAATGGAGCTCGCACAAAATAAAAACAAAAAGGATTGGTTTGAGGGCAGTTTGTCTGTGTCGTTTTTGGCAGGGGATAATGACGTTTCTGACATTATGTCACCCGGAAGTGACATTATTGCACTGGACATGTCACCAGGGGGGTCATCGTAGGTTGCAGCATGCCTGCATTTTCTAGCCCTCTTGGGGGCCATTCCATGCCTTCCCAAACTGAACGAACCAATGAACCATGAATTGTTCTGGAAATCAAAAAACACAAAATGAAACTAACCACTGAATCGGGTAAGCCAATGAATCACAAAATGAAACTAACCACTATTTTCACGTTCCATGCCCATCCCTAGCAAGGACCAATCAGATTTAAAGGCTGAAGGGAGAAGAAAAACAACTGAAGCAGTTTAACGGTCATCGACCAATGAACAAATAAGGCAGTTGGGTTTTGAAGGGATAAGGGGTATCCTGGACTAGGCAGGGAATCCAGTGGGGGCAGTAGTGATGGATTTGGACAAGCAGAGTTTGGGTGCTGTCCCTGGATTCTTAAAAAAGCCTCTTCAAACTGTCTAGTAAAGGTATTTAAGGCAAAACTGTTGAAACGACAAATGCTATAACTTTGAAGGATTATGCACCTCCCAGCTCTGGTAACCGTGTCAGCTAGCAGGCTGGAGAGGAAAGGAATTACAAGTCACACTTGCCCACTGAATAACCTTATTCTGTAACAGAACAAAGCAGGAGTCAAGTATCACCCTTTAAGACCAACAACGTTTTATTCAGAAAGTAAGCTTTCATGTGCTCTAAGCACACTTCATCAGACAAGGAATCATCCTTGTCTGATGAAGTGTGCTTAGAGCACACAAAAGCTTACTTTCTGAATAAAACATCGTTGGTCTTAAAGGTGATACTTGACTCTTGCTTTATTCTACTGCTTCAGACCAACACGGCTGCCCATCTGGATCTATCTTATTTTGTCATATATGGCTCCTGTGCTATTCTCAACCCCAGATAACCCACTATGTTCCCTGTAGAACCCAAGACAAAGTCGGGATGCAAAATTGATGCGCTCCCTGGTTCAGGATTAAGGAATCCTGTGTATGTGTCTACGCAGACAAGCTACATAACAGAAATCCCCTTTACTGCACACACCTAAAGCTGACAGCACGCCTTGTATAAAAAATAAAAGGAGCATGTGGTTGGTGAGGTGATGCGCAGCTCTTCAGCCTGAAAGACTTATCGTTGGCAAAGAAGCACAAAATACAATATAAGAAGAGAACAGACTGGATCAGGGGCTGTGATATAAATTTGAGGCCTGGTTGCTTACCTATAGGTCACAGGCCAGAGGCAGCCCTGCTGACCTACTAACTGAGGCTTAATTAAACTGTTTCTAGGACTGCTGGCCCTTCCTCTCACCCATCTGCTCGCTCACCCAGCTGGGGGGCCCCATCAAGAAGCCACTTGCCCTCACTCTTCCAGCCCAAAACGTCAAGACTGATCACACAGCCACACAGTGAGAGGCAGGCCTGCCTAATCCCGAAGGCCAGCTTTACCCAGGAACTGAGGAACTGCCAATGAGGGGACTCGCCTGCTGCTTTGGAAGCAGACAGACAGAGAAGGAGGAGGAGAAGATGTAATGACCTCCAATTCTGAGTCCCTTCATCAGAATCTAACAGGAAAAAAAATATTCTTTTTATCATTCCAGCCTGTTCTATAACTGCCTTTTGACAGCAGAAGGCAGCCAATTGGACCCGGAAAGCCTTTGCAGACGGGGCAATATACAATTTTTGGAAATATGGCAGCCTTATAAGAAGTTCCTTTGAGTTGGTTTGTTTTTGCCCCTTTCAGCAATTTCCAACTTAAGTGGACAAGACAGAAACATTTCAAAATAAAGTCATCGTTTTAGGGTTGCTAGATCCACTCTGGTCATCAGCAGGGGATTGGGGGGGGGCAGGGTTCCAGATTCAGCATAGGAAGCTCCTGGAGATTTGGGAATTGAGCGTGGGGAGGACAGGGACCTCAGGGGAATACAATGTCCTCCAAAGTATTCATTTTCTCCAGCAGTAAAAGCTATAACTGTGGTGCGGAGTGGTAAAGCTGCAGTCATGCAGCCCAAGCTCTGCTCTCAACCTGAGTTCGATCCTAGCAGAAGCTGGGTTCAGGTAGCTAGTCCTCCAAGAGCTTACATGGCTCTCCTTACAGGGCCTACTGTAAGCTCTTGGATGATTGGCTACATCAGTGGGGGTATAGCCTAATATAAAAAGGAGTTCCTTATACAAAAAAGCCCTGCATGTAGGGGACTTCTTTTTTTTATGTAGAGTAGCAGTCCGAGCTCTCTGTTCACAACCTGAGTTCGATCCCAGCGGAAGCTGGGTTCAAGTAGCCGGCTCAAGGTTGACTCAGCCTTCCATCCTTCTGAAATCGGTAAAATTAGTGCACAGCTTGCTGGGGAAAAAGTGTAGATGACTGGGGAAGGCAAAGGCAAACCATCCCGTAAAAAGTCTGCCAAAGAACCAGCATGATGTGACATCACCCCGTGGGTTGGTAACAACTCGGTGCTTGAACAGAGGACTACGTTTACCTTTTAAGAGTTATAATTCTGGGGGATTTCCAGGTTCCACCTGCTTCCCTACATCATTTCACTGTAATGTTATATCCCATTATTGAATATTTAAATGTTTGGTGGGTTTATTTCCCCCTACTGGATGTTGTCTGGAAATCTTTGAATCAAATGACAAAGAAGGGCACTGAATATATAAATAAAACAACCATCAATAAATGCAGCCTTGTGCACTCAACTCAGCCCCAACAGACCTGGTCCCAGTATTGTTGTTCTTTTTTTTTTTTATTCTCTCTTTTTTTAAGTAAACTTTTAAAAACGCTATACAACGTGCAGTCAAATATTCACAAAATACTTAACCCTTTAAATCCCCCCTCCCCCAGACAAAAACCTATATTAACACATCGATACCATTATCCTAGGATCAGATTCAGACAGGCGAAGTTCCAGAGGTAGATACAACAACAAGACAACATGATCAAAATAAAAAGCTGCCTAATAAACTCCTTACACAGAGAATACACACTGAGAGAGCTCAAAAGAGCTGGGAAGTTAGTTCACCCTGTGCATTCCGTGCCCATGTTCTTTTAAAAAGAACACTGATTTGTAAGGAAACCCATACACACCATGACCAGAAGTAGCACCCTCTCAAAACACTTCCCAGTCCAACTAATGAATGGAATCCATGGGGGGCAGGGCTGTCTTAACGCATGAGCCTGATGGACACTTGCCCGTGGGCCCCACAAGCATAGTGGCCTCATACTAATGTGTATGATGCAGTACTAATAACCATTTACATTTTTATTCCTGTGAGTAGTTGTCGTAGGGGCCCAGTACACTGCTTTGCCCGGGGCCCATAATGCTGTTAAGATGGCCCTGGTGGGGGCGTGGTTTGAACACCCCTTATTTTGGTTTGCAGTAGAAAATAATTTGGACGACTTCTGTGTACAGACCTTAGTTCCCACTGTCCCAACCCAAGACAGATAGAGAGAACACATGCACTGTTTTCAAATTTGGTCTCCCCCACCCACTCATATACATGTCACTGTACTTGAAGAAAATCATCTTTTTTAAAAACGTAAAACCAAAGTGGCAAGGATTATTGCTTCTCTTTACTGATCTAAACCAATTCTGCTAAACTGGAGTCTTAGAAATTTGGTGTACTTTTCCCCTTCAGTGCTTGGTACAGAGCCACGCTTGAGTTACATCAGATCAAATTCCAGTGGGATATTGAAGAAGAACAAAAATACAGAGAGAGGATTCCGCTATCACCTTAAAGCCTTCAAGGTGACACAGGATTCTTCTGTCAGATGTCCAATGCGCTCACTTTTAAACATCTTCCTTAAATAGCCGCATGTTATGTGGAAGGGGAAAGAGGGAAAAAATTAATTTTGAGAAACGCTGTTTCCTGAATTAGTCACTCCCATATTAAATCACTTAAATAGCATGATAAGGGAAAAGAAACTGGATTAATTTATTTTATTGAAGAAGTTACTTGCTCTTACTGGAATGGAGTGGTGAGAGAAGAATTGGCACACGTATCCAGATGCTACTGGACTGAGAAGCACATAACTAGGATGGAATAATCAAACTAATCAAGAAAATGGCTGTTTTAAATCAACATTCTGGTTCCTTAATATATTTCCTGTCCAACCGTGCATGTAAATCAGTATGCATAGCAATTTAGATGTAGCAGTTTGTAGCAAATGGAGCCTTCACATTACCTAGGAACATAACCAGATGTTCTAGACCATGTATACCCCTCTGCCTGTTGCACTACAGAACTGATATCTACTTGCAAACAACTGTGACAGTAAGGATTCATTTACTCTCTTTTTATACATTCAAGGACACTAAACAAGATCACTTACTTGCAGATCAAAATGACTAGAACTTTCTAAAACTAAGCAAAACAAAATTTTTATCACACAATGGAAATTAATTTTCCATATTGATTGGATGATGCATAACTATGGCACAATATCTCAATTTTTAGAAAATATCAAAACATTATTTGACCTCCAAAAAAACCCACACACATATACCCCGTTTTGGCCCTGGTTCATTAATACATAAATAAAAGCAAGTGTTAAACTTATCGTAACCACAGTTTGGTGCCAAGTGAGCAGGCCTTGGCTCATGCATTTCCTCCTCCATTCATGTGATCTGAAATCATTTCCAATTTAGCGCAAGCTACAGTTTGACAAACAAACCAACTATTGCTTGCACTTCCCTCTCCAAAGAAGGCCTGCAGTTTCAAATCCTTTCCCAATTTCCAAACACTGAAGAGAACAGTTTTTTTTTTCCTACTCAGGTTGTTGACAAGGCATCTTGGCCAACGCCCAAACAGCCACTGAAAACTGGTTAGCAAAAACACTGCTGTTTTGCATTCCAGGTCCCTGCCGCTATGCTACAGCAACCTGGTGCTAATTTCAGGAACAGCTCTAGACCAAGAAGCAGCTTGCATTCACACAGCCAAGCAAGAGGTAATCAAACAAAGCAGTGTTCCATGTAATACAGTCACTCCTGACACCTTGCTGGAGACATCCGCCTCTGAACATACCAGCACCTGCTTCTCTATGGGGGAAGGCAAAGTAAGAAATAGCAATGACAAGAGGACATCCTTTGCAGGTAGACAATTCTAGATACACTCCCCAGCAGCCCTAATTTGGGCAGCAAGGTTTGAGAAACGACCCTGCCCAAGACCATGGAGAGCCACTGCCAGACAGAGGAGGTATTATGGTTCATACCGAATTGTTCCTAGAATTTTGGGCAGGAATGTGAAATTTTATATTTATTTCTCAGTGATCTTCCGCCTTTCCTGGCCTGGTACTATGGATATAAAATTTCCAGAAATTCTGAACCGATGGGTATTTTGCTCCATAAAAGAAATTAAAGGGGGGGGGGTGGAATTGAGATGTATGCAATATTTTCTTTCTTATCAAACCTAAGTGGGCAGCCGTGTTGGTCTGAAGCAGCAGATCAAAGCAGAAGTCAAGAAGCACCTTTAAGACCAACCAAGTTTTATTCAGAACGTAAGCTTTCGTGATGAAAACACACGAAAGCTTACTTTCTGAATAAAACTTGGTTGGTCTTAAAGGTGATACTTGACTCCTGCTTTGTTTATCAAACCTAAGATTATTTTATTGCTTTAACAGCAGGGAAAAAAAGCATAATCAGTACCACTGGGGCACAAAATTTACTATTTGGCATATTTATGGAATTTAGTTTTTTGCAAGGAAAACTATCACTATGCAGAGGGGGGGGCACACAAATCCACCATTAACTGCTGCATTAAGTGCAGAAAAGGGCAACTAGAATGATTAAAGGTTTGGAACACTTTCCCTATGAAGAAAGGTTAAAACGCTTGGGGCTCTTTAGCTTGGAGAAACATCGACTGCGGGGTGACATGATAGAGGTTTACAAGATTATGCATGGGATGGAGAAGGTAGAGAAAGAAGTACTTTTCTCCCTTTTTCACAATACAAGAACTTGTGGGCATTCAATGAAATTGCTGAGCAGTCAGGTTAAAACGGATAGAAGGAAGTACTTCTTCACTCAAAGGGTGATTAACATGTGGAATTCACTGCCACAGGAGGTGCTGGCGGCCACAAGCATAGCCAGCTTCAAGAGGGGGTTAGATAAAAATATGGAGCATCAGTGGCTATTAGCCACAGTGTGTGTGTGTGTGTGTGTGTGTGTATTTGGCCACTGTGTGACACAGAGTGTTGGACTGGATGGGCCATTGGCCTGATCCAACATGGCTTCTCTTATGTTCTATGCTACCTTAGCATGCAGTATCTTTAGTTTTTGCTGAGAGATAGGGAAAAATAAGGATAGCAAATACAGGCTCACGGTATATTTGAATACATAGTTAAATTTTGTAACACTGAAAACCCTGAACTCTTTGACATCATAAGCATTAACAGTGGAGCAAATTAGTCATACTTTAAGAATGGATGTATCTTTGACAATGTGTATATTACTATAATCAGAGAAATTATCTAATGCTATAGATTATCTTGCTTAAAGAATGTTCATACGACATATTTTCAGTGCCTTTTAACAGCATTTCACTTGGTTTTTTAAAAACGCATAGGAGGGGTTTTCCAGATCTAAAAAAAATACCATTTTTCTACCGGGGAAAAAACCCAGTCCTTGGGGGAAAATTGTTTAAAAGTTTCCTGAATTTTTCTCCCTATGCTGTCACATTTGTACCCAGGACTAACCTTCGCTCCAGGAGTCAGCATGGAAGCCAAGAAGCTGCAAGTATACAGCAGGAAGTCATATGATACCACAGTCACCAGTTTTCTGAACCTGCCTGGGCCAAAAATAAATCTTTTCCACCTCAACCTTACCATCTCACTGGTCTTCTTGGCATGCATGCAAAGAGAAGAAGGAAATGTGGAGCCGCTGCTCTCTATACACACACATTAACAGTGAGCTCTTCTAAACCGTCAGCTAACTACGGATTTGTTGCCCAAAAGGTGGAGTTCTGCAATCCACCAGAGGATTCAAACCCAGGGGGTTGAAACCCACCACGTTTAGATAATGCTAGTCTCTCTGTAGGGAAGCAATACATTACATAAATGTCTAAACCTGAGGAAGAGGACAAGATTCTGCTTCAGAAGACAGGTTGTACGGGACAATTTTTTGGATCCCTTCCTTCTGTATTGTTCATCTTACATCTGGTTTTATCCCATATGTCCATTCACAACCGTCATGAATTGTTACGTCAAAGAGTTCAGCTGCTCTCTGTAAACTCCCATTTTCACACTATGTACAGTCATTACTGGTAGGGGAAAACACTGTTGCTCTCCTTTGCAAATATTCAGAAAGACAGGGGACATCTACAGTCAGATAATCAAGTCTACTACCTTTTTAACACCATTTCCCTTGAAATCCAGGAGTGCATGAACTTCCAGCCCCAACTAAATCAAATCCAAAATTCCTTTCAAAAATATTTCAGAACTCATCCCTTCTTCCCAGTTACTTCATGCAAGGCAAGTTTTCTCCAAGGAGATGAACAACGCCGTGTCAATTCACCTGGGCATTCAGAAACTTACATGCAACCTTTCCTAAGAATCAACACAGTGCAGAAAGTACCAAATATGAATCAACCGTCAGCCTCCAGTACTTATCTGAAAATATTTAGATCCCTCATTCTCCTTACAGCTTAAAATATGAATCTGGTAGTGGCTCCATGCTAAAAATCACTACCAAGCATCAGCCAGAATGATTTGATTTATTAGATTTTTAGTCCACCCTTCCTGCGAACAGGCTCAGGACGGGGGACGGGGCGGTTCTCTGTGCAACCCACATTTCCTATTATTGCCTCACTAGTCATCTGTTCAAACACTGTTAATTCTCAAATGCCGTACAAACAAGTTCTACGTAGTCATATTTGATGTGGCCTGTAAATCCACTTTCAATCATGCCCCCCCCCCTCCCCATTGATCCTATTCACAATATATCAAGGTATGAGTTTGTGTTTATCTCTTTTAAACCCAGAGTCCTACAATTTGCTGAGGAAACTCTCTGCTCCCCAGAATATTTAGAAACTGGGAAGGAGGGGCGCTTCCCTACCTTTCATGAACAGATAAAGTATCGGAAGTTGTCTTTATATCATTAAGACAATGTAATGCCAACACTGAGGTAGGCCTGCATAGCAACAAGTAGGGAGTTATAAACTCCCATCTTCCTACTTGCGTTTCCATGGCTACTGTCACCAACAGCGAAGTTAGCAGCTACACACAATCAGCCAGAGGGTCCCAGGAGGGCCACATTTAATGTAGGAGAAAGGGGGAAATGTGCCAGGAGTAGTATGAATAAAGCTACTAGGTTCCCTTTCCGTCAGAAATTCACCTCTGCCTGTGTCTCCCCCACACCAGGAACACTTCCCACAACTGCCTACGGAATGCAAATAGCATTTCAATAAAAGTTTTTAACAGCACATTTCCAACAGGTGCAAACAGTTGCAGCTGGAAAAAAGGAAATGATCAAGTCCTGAAGCTGTAAGCAGACTAGACGCTTGCTATGGAACTCTTCGTAGCAACTTGCTAAAGGACATAATAATGAAGTGAAAAGAGTACTTGTTTGTAACCGTTCAGGAGTACTTACAAGAGGGGTGTCCTGGCTTATAGATGGAGCACAATAAGGCTCAATTACTCTCAGCATTCCATCTGCCCATCAATCTCCAGTTTTGATATATTTCTTTCCTTCACTATATTTCCCCCAGAATTAAACCCAAGCAAATGGTGACCATATAAACTATGCTTGGTATTCCGTTTTGATCCTTGCATCTCTAAAACACCTTTATTATGCAGTATGCTAATTTGCTGCTCACCCTCTACCAATCTGTATGGCCTGGTATCATTTCAAGGTATTCAAAGAAGTGTGTGTGCACACAAAAGCTTATACCTTGAATAAAACTTGTGTGGTCTTAAAGGTGCCATCTGATGTATCTTCTGAAGTGGAAACCCTTTCCCACCTGGATTACATTTTAGTGAGTTCAAAGTGAAGTGAAGGAGATATATGTATGGGTCCAAGATTTCTGGGAGAAAAGCGGACTCATTTTAAATAAATTTTGAAATGCAGGGAGAAGATGCAATTACTTGGATATAGAAGGAAAGGCACATGTTTAGATGTGCATTTTGTTATTACTTCACATAGCCCAGGAGCCAAGTCCTGGTTTTAAATACAGAGCCACCAATGGTCACACCAAATGCAGGAGGGCCTGGGCAGTATAATAAAAAGTAGAGACATCACCCTGCCAACAAAAGTCCATATAGTCAAAGTGATGGTATTCCCAGTAGTAATGTATGGCTGTGAGAGCTGGACCATAAGGAAAGCCAAGCACAGAAGAATAGATGCTTTTGAGCTGTGGTGCTGGAGAAGAATCTTGAGAGTCCCTTGGACTGCAAGAAGATCCAATCAGTCAGTCCTAAGGGAAATCAACCCAGACTGTTCCCTGGAAGGTCAGATGCTGAAGCTGAAGCTCAAATACTTTGGCCACCAAATGAGAAGGGAGCACTCACTGGAGAAGATCCTGATGCTGGGAAAGACAGAAGGCAAAAAAAGAAGGGGACGGCAAAAGATGAGATGACTGGACAGCGTTACTGATGTAAGAAACACGAATTTGAGCAGACTTCGGAGGATGGTGGAAGACAGGAGGGCCTGGCGTGACTTTGTCCATGGGGTCGCAAAGAGTCGGACTCGACAGTGCAACTGAACAACAACAACATTAGTTACACTAAACACAGAGAAGCCAGCAGAAGCAGTAAGAACATAAGAACATAAGAGAAGCCATGTTAGATCAGGCCAATGGCCCATCCAGTCCAACATTCTGTGTCACACAGCGGCCAAATATATATACATATATATATATATACACACACACACACACTGTGGCTAATAGCCACTGATGGACCTCTGCTCCATATTTTTATCTAACCCCTTCTTGAAGGTGGCTATGCTTGTGGATGCCACCACCTCCTGTGGCAGTGAATTCCACATGTTAATCACCCTTTGGGTGAAAAAGTACTTCCTTTTATCCGTTTTAACCTGTCTGCTCAGCAATTTCATCGAATGCCCACGAGTTCTTGTATTGTGAGAAAGGGAGAAAAGTACTTCTTTCTCTACTTTCTCCATCCCATGCATTATCTTGTAAACTTCTATCATGTCACCCCTCAGTCGACGTTTCTCCAAGCTAAAGAGCCCTAAGCGTTTCAACCTTTCTTCATAGGGAAGGTGTTCCAGCCCTTTAATCATTTTAGTTGCCCTTTTCTGAACTGTCTCCAATGCTATAATATCCTTTTTGAGGTGCAGCGACCAGAACTGCACACAGTACTCCAATTGAGTAATCCATTGAGGCCAAGGTTAAAAGCTTGACTGACTACCATGGCCCAGTCACATTCTTTCAACTTCATCTACCTCATAAGGTTGGTGAGAGGATAAAATGAGGGGATGGAAAGCAAAATTAATCCACCGCAACCTCCTTGAAGGAAGGGTAGGGTAAAGGATGTGCTAGACCAGGGCCCTCCAACCCTTTTGAACCTGTGGGCACCATTTTAATTCTGACACAGGGTGGAGGGTGCAACCACAAAAGGCCATGTGGAAGTCCAAGTGCAAGGAATAAGAGAAGAAATTTAAAAACTACACTGGGAAAGAAGAGTTAAGAGAAAGAGATAGGTCAACACTAGTGGCAGCCATTCCTGAAATGTTTTTTTAACCTGCACAGCAAATCAGATCTCAAATAGGCCATTAGAAGCTTGGCTGGACATCGTCCTACCCACATGGTCCTACCCACCTTCTAAAAATATTTGGGCACGGTACCAGAAAAAGAGTAGGTAAGTGCCACGACGGTCCGGGGCATCATGTTGGGGACCTCCATACTAGACAGATAACAAGGGTGACCGACAGTCTCTCGTGTGCTTTCCAGCCATTGGCTGCCACTCTTCAAGTTCTTCCTCATGGATTTTGTCTTGTTGCTTCACCATCTGCTTTAAGCTGAAACTTGTTAAAACAGCAGCAGGTGGTCCAATTTCCTATTAAAGCATAAATTGGAGAGAGATTCTGTACCCCAACGCTTAACTTCTACATAAGTAGAGAAAAGGAAGTGGATTCATCTGTGTGATCCAACCTCTTTCAAGCTTAATGTTACTATGAAAAGAATTAGTTTCCCTCTAGCACCCAAGTTCCCATCCTGGCCTCCCCCCCTCACACCTCGACTGGGCTGGAATTCTTGCTCACATGGTTTTGCAGTTTGTCATGACTAATTATTCCCATCTAACGAGAAAGGAGAGCAACCTGTCACTTATGTAACAGCATATAGGCATTCTGCTTATAGTATTCCAAGATAGATTTTATCTTCTATATTAGCCTGCATTACAAGCTAACCTCACACAGAGACACACGCAGAAGATTACAAGGCAGTGCCCGCTGAAAGTCCTCCTAAAAATGGTGTTTGAGTCAAGGACCATAAAAATAAAAATAGATTGAAGTCCAAATCGATAGTGTAGGCCTAAATCGAGAGTGATGGTAAAATTATGGTGTCTAGAGACAGAAATACATGAAGGAGCAAACACAGCAGGACAGCGCTCTCTCAAAATAAATTTGTGCAGGAATAAAATGGATCCCCTAAGAAATTACAGGTTATCCGATCCCGCTGTGTACCCTGGACAATAGCATTTCCTCCCAGTATAGCATACAGGCTGCCCAAAAGACCAGACCTGGTCTTCACAACACCTTTAAATTAAGTTTCAGGGTGGGGGGTAGCCATGTTGGTCTGGAGCAGAAGAACTAGGTTCAAGTCCAGCAGCATCTCAGAAATTAACAAAATATTTTGAGCCTAAGCTTTTGAAAGCCAAAGTACAGAGGTATCTGTAGGGCTTTTTTTGTCAAAAAAGCCCAGCAGGAGCTCATCTGCATATTTTATTTATTTATTTATTTATTTATTTATTTGAGATTTATATCCCGCCCTTCCCACGAATGGCTCAGGGCGGCTTCCAACAATTTAATCAAACATAAAATTTAAACAATATTAAGTATAAAACAATTAAATATTTAAACAGTTAAAACTTTAAAACAGAATATTTCAATTTCCTGTAAACAGATGGCTGGCCAGTTTAAACCACACCTCCTGATGCTAAACCAGCCGGAACAGCATTCCTGTGTGTTCCTGCTCAAAAAAAAAAAAAAAAAAAGCCCTGGGTATCTGTGAAAAGGAGCTTTGAAGATTGACGCTTATATCCCAAATATCTTTTTGGTCTTTAAGGTGCCACTGGACTTGAATCCAGGTCTTTTAAATTAAGTGATTCCCTGATGGCTTTATGAAATTTTAAAATCTTGATGTGGTTTGTTATATTTTAAAACTTGCTTACATTCCACTTCCAGGACAGGGGAGAGAATCAGCAATGACTCTCCATATATATTTTTTCAAAGTCCAGCAAAAGATCTAAGAGAATCTTCTGCCTCTTGTTGACACTAAGAAAGTGCAGATGTGATCTACACTGGGATGCGAAAGCTGTGGCCCAGTGGGAAAGCCCAGCCTCTGCCTTGCATGCAGAAGGTCCCAGGTTCAATCCCCAGCATTTCCATTTAAAAGGACCAGGTAGGTGGTGAGGTGAATGACCTCTGCCCGAGAACCTGAAGAGCTGCTGCCAGTCAGAGTAGACAATACTGATCCTGACGGACGAATGGTCTGATTCAATATAAGGCACCTTCATGTGCGTTTATGAGAGGCAACTGCTTTCAAGCCACTTTTGATAAATGGAAGAACTTCACAAATACCTCCCCCACAACACAAACCCCTGCTCCATGCCCAGAAGATGGCAAAAACTTCCAGGATCCCTGGCTAAGCTGGTCTGGAGAAAAATCGCTTCCCGATCCCAAAGCAGTGATCAGCATTTCCCTCAGAATGTGAGAAACGGCCACAAGAACTCAGCACTGATGCAACCCTTCCAGGCCTCCTCATGATCTGCCCAAATTCACAGAATGGTTCTGGTCCAATCTCCTGGGGCAGGAGAAAACAATTCCGCACCATCCTCTATATGACAGCCCTTCAAGTACTTGAAGATGATGATCATATCATCTCTTAGTCGTCTCCTCTCCACGCTAAACGTACCCAGCTCCTTCAACCTTTCCTCAGAGGACTTGGTCTCCAGATCCCTCACAATCTTCCTTGCCCTCCTCTGGACATGTTCCAGTTTGTCTATATCCTTCTAAAATTGTGGTTTAAGTCCCCTCCCCAAACCTTGCCCTTCTCAGGCTCCACACCCAAAATCTCCAGGTATTTCCCAAGCCAGATCTGGCAACCCTATCTTTCAGGAAGTGCTTTGATTCTTCAACTCTTCCCCACACTTAAAAAAAACAAACACATGGTTTCATAGCATCTAATCCCATGGGCACTATACTCACACAGCCCTTACAACAAGATGTCAATTTTATTACAGAGTCCACTATCTGTGAGAGGGTCTGACCTCAATGAGCAATCAATGCTATTAGAACAGAGCAGCCTTCCTCCCCAGTCCATGAGCTTCTTTACCTTCCACTCATTGTCTATTGCCTGAGTATACAATACCTATTATTAGCAGTGATCAGCGATAAAGCAATACAAAGATTAACCCATAGATGCATGAATATAATCCAATAATATTGTCTTCTCAGCACTGAGGACTGGGTTGAAGACCACCCTGTTATTACAGCAACAGGTATTTTCTTCTGAAGGAAATATTAGCATCCACACTGTGCAATACTACTGAGTGACAATCAACATAAAGCTGGATCACCAACAATGTAATAGCGGCTGCTAGCATTCAAGAAAATGAGGCAGGAGCTATCCTCCTGGAAGGCAAGGCCATACGATTGTATATGTACACAGGAAGCTGCCTTATAGTGCATTATCAAGGTCAGTATTATCTACTAAGACCAGAAGCGGCTCTCCAGGATCTCTGACAGAGGCCTTTCACATAACCTACAGCCAGATCCTTTAACTGGAGATGCTAGGAAATGAACCTGGGACATTCTTCATGCCAAGCAGATGCTCTACCACTAAGCAAAGGCCCACTCTCCCCTCCTCCCCAGCCTCCTTTAGGGTAAGTACTACAGACAGGGCTTTTTTGTAGAAAAAGCCCAGGAGGAACTCATTTGTATATTAGGCCATACTTCCTGATGCCAAGCCAGCTGGAACTGCATTCCTGAAGCCCTGGCTACAGAAAATAATGGTAGCTGGAATTAAGATGGAATCCTGGTTAGCCTTAACCACAATCTTAACCATAGCCCACTTCTTCTCAATCGCTGAGCCAGAGTTAAATAATGGAAAGCTTTGCACACTATCTTGCACCAACAAAGAAGTCATTAGATGGAGCCAGGATACAAGGAAGGGGGTTTTGGAAGCAATGTTAGGGAGGGAATGTTAAATACCTAAGGCCTTTATGCAAAGACAAAGGTGAAACTTATATCAAGTAACTACATAGTATTATAGAAATCTATGTTGTACTTAGCTATTTTTTAAAGCTTCTTGACTTCAGGTCTACTAGAACTTGTCAAACTTGCTTATTTGAAGAATCTGTGACATATTCCCTGGAAAACTGCTTATTTTTGAGAGAATAAAAGAAGGACCCTGATGGATCAGATCAGTGGTCCATCCAGTCCAGCATCCTGCCTCATACAGAGGCCAGCCTGTTCCTAAGGAGGGCCAACAACAAGACAGAGGCATCTGACACTGGTATTCAGAGGTTTACTGCCTCTGAATGCGGAGGTTCCTTTCAGTCACTATAGTTAGTAGCTACCGATAGACCTATTAGAGAGGAAATATAGACGTTAGAAGGCATACTATTGATACACATACACTATGATGAAGCTTTTGTAAATGTAGGAAACTGATATATACTACATGGTAGATTTCAAAGGATTCTAGAGCAGTCATTAAAAGCAAATTTAGGATACATACAAACAACATTTCCACTCCAGTTTTTACAGGTGTGCAATTCTGGAAAGTTAGTACAGTAAAAAATTTTATGGTATGGCAGTAGCTAGACCAATATTGCATCTTTGAAACGGAGGCTGTAAGAATGAACTTTAACCATGGATTCCTCCATGGCTCAGTCTCTGCCAGCTGAAAATAAGTTTTTTTATGACCTTCTGGCAGGTAACTGGTGGCATCCCAACAAATGTCACCCCAGCAGGCTTTTAAAGCTGCCTGAAGTAGTTGTAAGGGGTTCCGTTTGGCAAGTTCTGCTTTGCAACATATAAACACCCCTTTAAAACCCGCAGTTTTGCCTACAGCCAAATTTTTCTGACCTAGGAACAGGGTCAGGGCAGGAAGTAAAAATGCAACTGGGGGAACATCTGCAGGGAAAGGGTTCAGCACCCCATTTCCCACCAGGGCTTTTTTGTAGAAAAAGCCAAGCAGGAACTTATTTGCATATTAGGCCACCCCCCCTGACATCATCATTGTTTCACACAGGGCCTTTTTGTAGAAGAAGCCCAGCAGGAACTCATTTGCATATTAGGCCACACCTCCAAATGCAAAGTCAGCTGGAGCTGTGTTCCTAGGCGTTCCTGATCAAAAACCCTGCCCTGCTCAACACCCTACCCTGCAAATGTCCCTACATCAGCCTTACAAGTAAAAAAAAAAAGGCTCAGAAACTCATTCTCTTTTCTGCTTTAATGTTTTCAAACTATTACTTTTTTAAAAAAAAAAATTATACCCTCCATCATCAAAGTTTCTGAGACAGCTTACATACTAATTATTAAAACTCTTCAATAATAAGATCAAAGACAATACCCAGTAGCTAGAACAATTAAAAAACATCAACAACAATAAAAACTAAACAGGAGCAGCCCCCACCCCAAATCAAGCACAACAATAAACTCAACCAAAAGTCTAGAAACACAGAAAAGACTCCACCACACTAAGGGCCCCCTCTCTGGAAGCTATCCACCTAACTCTTGGGGGGAGGCAGAGAAATCTGTGTCCCCTTGCCCAGATTGTCTGGAGATATGGGCTGGGTTGCCATCAGTACACTGATGACACCCAGCTCTTTCTACTGATGGATGGCGGGTCTGCCTCTGCCCCAGAAAACCTAGACCTGGCGCTGCAAGCCATGGCAGGGTGGCTTAGGCTGAGTCGGCTGAAGCTGAATCCGACGAAGACAGAGGTCCTTTGCCTATGTTGCGGCAGTCTGGGAAGGGAAATCCCCCTACCAGCTTTTGATGGGGCGCCACTAATAACGGCACCCAGAGTCAAAAGCTTGGGGGTGTTGCTGGAGCCTACATTTGCAATGGAGGCCCAGACAGCAGCCACTGCCAAATCCTCCTTTTTCCATCTTAGGAAGGTAAGGCAGTTGGTCCCCTTCCTCGAGCATGGCGACCTGGCAACTGTGATCCATGCTACAGTCACCTTGAGACTGGAGTACTGCAAAGCCCTCTACATGGGGCTGCCCTTGTCTCAAATCTGGAAACTGCAGTTGGTGCAGAATGCGGCAGCCAGACTATTATTGGGGCTCTCTATACGGGAGCACATACAGCCAGGGCTGCGGGAGCTGCAATGGCTGCCAATAGTACACTGGATTCACTACAAGGCGCTAGTCATTACCTTCAAAGCCCTATATGGCTGAGGACCTGTCTACCTTAGGGACAATCTCTCCCCACGCATTCCCCAGAGGGTACGAAGATCTGGGAATTTACTGTGAATCCCCGGGCCAAGGGAGGCGAGATTGAAGTCGACTAGAGAAAGGGCCTTTTCTATTGCGGTCCCCTACTGGTGGAACCAACTTCTAGAAGAAGTAAGGGCCTTGTGGGACCTTGCCCAGTTCCGCAAGGCCTATAAAACAGCACTCTTTCGACTTGCCTTCGTCTTTCTTCTGAATGTAGGAGCGTTGGTCTCCAATATGAATGGTTTTAGTCATTTTTGAAGCTCGTTGAAGCCTCGTGTGAAACAGGGCATTTAGCGCATCCCTGTTGCGTTCTATTGCCTTGCTGCATTCCATCCTGATACCAGCTAACAAAGAAGATTTGAAGCATTGGACTCTTATTTGCACAGCATTGCATACTACTTCCCGATTCCAACTTCAAGGAACAGACTGTCGGATATGAATATATGTATGGTTGATTCGGCAGTCATTCTCTTTTGCACTTTGTAGTACACTGCTATTTTTCAATGAATGTTGTATTATACAAACATTGAATTTTGAAGAACTAGAGGTTGACTTAACATGGATGCCTGTTTGGCTTTTCTCTCCTGTTCAACTGAATAATAGCATAAGAGAATGCCCAACATTGCTGAACACATTGTAACTACTATACTAGCACCAGAACTGTTTTTAAATTGTTTTAAATTATTTTAATTGCTATTATTTAATCTGTTCTAATTGTTAAATTCTAGTGTTTATCTGTTGTGTTATTGTTTTGGTTTACTTGCTGTGAGCCACCCTGAGCCCACTTTGGCAGGGAGGGCAGGATATAAATCCAATAAATAAAAGTTTCTGAAGATCTTAGTAGCATCTCTAAAACAGTAATACTTTTTTTTTTTTAAGCAGAACTGGATACGAGGATTATTATTTTCAAGCCAGAATAAAAGACTGGAGTATAGAGCCAGTTTGGTGTAGTGGTTAAGAGCAGCAGACTCTAATCTAGAGAGCTGGGTTTGACTCCCCAGTCCTCCACATGCAGCAGCTCTCTCAGCCCCATCTACCTCACAGCATGCCTGTTGTGAGGAGAGGAAGTGAAGGCGACTGTAAGCCGCTCTGAAACTCCCAAGTTAAGGGTGGGGTATAAATCCAAATATCCTCCTTCTCCTCCTTCCTCAGCCTGGGGTGTCAGAAGATGAAAGCAGGCCAGAACTGTGCAATATGATTTGCATCCTATACCCATTTCAGAAGACCATTTTATATAACTCACGCGTGCACATGCACACACAAGTAGTTTTCCTTGGTGCATGCACCTCCAATCTCTTTAGGAGTTATGGCTACGGCAGAACAGTGCCCCTTCTGTTTGAGTGCCAGGAGAAGTCCAACCTCTGTCCAGCAAAAGCACACAAAGTATGAAGATGGTGAAAGCAAACCCGCCCCCCCATCAGCTTCCTTACATAATTTTCCTCAATCACAGACAAGTTCTCCAAGCGAATAATAAGGTCTTAATTGCATGGATTTTGAACCCTTGCGCTTGAACAATTAACACAAACTAACCAAGCTAAGAAAGAAAATAGGCGGTTTCAAGACCTGCCCCACTCCAAGGAGGAGGAGCCTCTGTGCCCGTTTTGTTGAACTTTCAAAAGGATATAGAGACCACCAGACAAATCTTCAGCAAGCTACACTCCCAAAAGGAGTGCAGCTTTACAAAGTGCCCCAGTTCGTCTTTATTTTTAATCATTATCTGTTCTGGAAGCCCACTAGCCACAGACAGATAAATCAGTTTGCACAGTGACCGTAAAGCAGGGGTCCCCAACTCCCAGTCCGTGGCCCGGTCCCGGTCCGTGGCCTGTTAGCAACCAGGCCGTGAGTTGCATAATTATTTCATTATATATCACAATGTAGTAATAACAATAACAATAAGACACTGAATTTATATCCTGCCCTCTACTCCAAATTTCAGAGTCTCAGAGTGGCTCACAATCTCCTTTACCTTCCTCCCCCACAACAGACACCCTGTGAGGTGGGTGAGGCTGAGAGAGCTCTCACAGAAGCTGCCCTTTCAAGGACAATTTCTACTAGAGCTATGGCCTAACCCAAGGCCATTCCAGCAGGTGCAAGTGGAGGAGTGGGGAATCAAACCCAGTTCTCCCAGATAAGAGTCCGCACACTTAACTACTACACCAAACTGGCTCTCCTACTACACCTACTCACTACACCAAACTGACTCTATGGCGTTGCTAGTAGTTTACTAGCAAAAATCTGAGCCCAAAGGATGAGCTTTCATGAGACACTTCTTGTTGTATTGGTAGGGGAAAGTTACACTGAGAGTTTTCAAGGCAAGAGACACACAAGGGTAGTTTTCCATTGCCCGGCTCTGCATAACAACCTTGGACTTACCTTGGTGATCTCCTGTACAGGTATTAATTAGGGCTGACCCTGCTTAGCTTCCAAGATTGGACATGCCTGAACCATCCAGATTAGGGTGCTTGTTGTTTTAACCCGTCATTAATGCAGTGTTTGCTACTTTCACAATCCAGTTTCTGCACTGCTTATTGTATGCCTTGCTGTTTCTTGTTTGAATCCTTACCTAATATGGTAAGTCAGTCCTACTGCATCGTTACTTAGATGTCTTTGTTTGAATGCATTGTTTTTCTATTTTGTAATCTGCCTTGTGTCTCAGCGACAAAGGTGGACGATAAAGTAAGCAATAAATAACACTCCACTGGTCTGATTGCCTGCGATGGATCCAATCTGTGTTCAGGCTTTTTTCCTCGCTTACAGATTACAGTCAGATATAGCTAGTAAATACTATAGAGCAAGGGTGGCCAAGCTTGCTTAATGCAAGAGGCACACAGAATAAACATCAGATGTTTGAGAGCCGCAAGACATGAATATCAGATGTTTGAGAGCTGTAAGGAAGGAAGACAGGGAGGGAGGGAAGGAAGCAAGGAAGGCAGGCAGGGAGGGAGGTAAATGGATGGGAATAGGGAGGGAGAAGTAAAAAGCAAGCAACTTTAAATGCATTCTTCAAGTCATCAGCCGGCTTAGCTTGGATAAGTTATTTAAAGAGAGAACTGACTTATTCAAGATGGCCGACGGGACAGTGGGGGGCTTCAAGAGCCACACAATATGTTTAAAAGAGCCCCATGTGGCTCCTGAGTCACAGTTTGGCCACCCCTGATATACAGTAGTAATTTATCAATTCCCTCCCCACAAGGATGGCTAATATCAGGGGTGTCAAACTCATTTGTTATGAGGGCCAGACATAAATGAGACCTTGTCAGACCAGGCCATGTGTGTCATAAAATGCAATGCCAGATAGCACAGATATAAACTTTATAAAGGACACAAACACAAAGATTTTTTTAAAAAAAACTTTTAAAAAATGCTTAAAATGTTAGCACTTGTTGATCTTAATAGTGCTTTTTTTGTATCTCTCCCATGCAATCCAGGGAACCAGACACAGGAAGCTCCGGCTCTTTCCTTCCTTCCCCAGGGGACCAGGAGAGGGAGGAGCCCCAGCCATTAGAAGGAAGAAAGGCGTGGCTCTGTAGCTCTGGCATGCAAATGAGCAAGCCTGGCAAAGCAAGCTGTGATGCAGAAGGAAGCAAGAGAGAGGGAGAAGGAAGCAGATGACAGCCAGTTGCTTGGGGGCCTGATACGAGCCTTCCAGGGACCTGATTAGGCCCCCGGGCCACACGTTTGACACTCCTGACATACGATATGCTATTGAAAGAACAAGACCCTCGTCACTTGCTGCATCAGTAGATGACAAAAATAAAGAGTTATTTTAGGAGCCCATACTTTACGCTCAACAAGGTGATGCATAAAAATGGTAAACACTCAACAGCTATTCAGATTGCCAAACCCACAGCTGAGCTGTAGCTTCATTCAGCAGTTTAAATATGCCATAAAAAAGAGCCAGAAGAGAAGGCACTTGATGACAACTACTCCCAAGAAGATAAAAGATAACAGCTTTTTATTCAATTGCTTTTTGTTTAAATGCCCATGTAAATGCCTCTTCTCCCACCCCCTTAAAAAGAGAACAGTCCCTTTTAATTATTCCATATTTCCTTGGGCTTAAGCTTGTACCCTCCCAGTTTTATCACAAGTGTGTGAGCATGATATGAAATCCTTCCAGTGAAAAACAGTTAGTTAAAACCACCAGTCCAGCCGCATAACAACAATACTGCCAACTGAACAGCATTACAATGATCCCTCTAAACTATGGAGTCTTGTGAGCAAAAATTAAAGCTGTGACCTACTGCATATATTAGTTGGCTCTAGTGCCATTTTTCCTGAGCTAAGACAAAAATGTGTGAACTGGAGGCTAAAAAACTGTGAGCTAGCTCACACAAGTTCAGCTTAGAGGGAACACTGAGATAAGGTTGCCAGACTCCAAGCTGGTTTTCATGGTGGGTTATGTACCTTTGATTTTTTTTTGTCCTTTTGCCTTGTTACTCTCTCTGTGTTGCAAGACCCCAGGTCCTGGCAGGGTTTCCCCGTGAAACTTACCAGGCAATCTTTGGCCTATCATTTCCTTGCAGCCTAAATTACCTAAAACACAGCTGTTGTGAGGATAAAATGCAGAACAGAAAACCCTCCTCCCCCACCACTGAGCTTCTTTAAGGAAGAGCGGAATAAAAACCCACTAAATGAATCCATTTAAAGAGCAGATATAGAAGAATTAAAGCTCTAAGTTTGTGGCAACACTTCTATATGTTTTTACAGAAAAAAACCCTTGCCCCAAGAATTTGGTTTGCATGTATCCATTCCTCCCATACAGAATGGTGTTCGGAGCCCCACATGTATGACCTCTTCAACCCTTCCCAGAGACATTTGCAATACTTATGAACCCACATATAAACCATGGGGCACAGAAAGCTCTACAAGTTGGGGGGGGGGGGCAGGGAGAGAGAGAGAGAGAACACACACTGTAAAGTGGCTCCCATAATCCATCATGGTTACAGCTAAATCAAAAACATCATTTTCTCCCACACAATTCTTTACAGCTGTACTCCCCATAATATATTGCTTGACATCTGGCAATACTGCAATTTCCGCACCAAACTAAGACGCTGCAGAGTGTAACATCAGCAAACTAAAGAAAGAACAGGACGATACTTCCTGTTCATTCAGGAAGAATGGTGCAGCAAGGGCTTTCTCCCAAGGCCCAACAACTTAGTTTCCTGGCAAGCACGGAGGGATCTAAAGGAAAATCAGCATGGCTTCTGCAAAAAGAAGTCCTGCCTCACCAGCCCTTTGGAGTTCTCAGAAAAAGTGAACAAGCATATAGATAACACTGATCTGGTAGATATTATATACTTGGACTTCCAAAAGGCTTCTGACAAGGTACCTCACCAAAGGCTCCTGAGTCATGGGATAAGAGATTAAAAACTTGCAGATTAAAAACTGGTTAAATGACAGGAAGCAAAGAGTAGGAATCAATGGACAGTTCTCATAACTGAGGGAAGTAAGCAGTGGATTGGTACAGGGGCCAGTACTATTCATAAATGAATACTACACCATTTATTCATAAATGGTCTGGAACTAAGGGTGAGTAGGGTAGTGGCCACATTTGCAGATGATGCTCAATTATTCAGGATGGGGGAAACCAAGGATGACAGTGAAAAGCTTCAAGAGACTATCACAAATGGGAAGAATCACCAACAATGCGTCAAATGAAGATCAGTGTTGGTAAGTAGGTGATACAGACTGGGACAAAACATTCCAAGTTCAAGTACAGGCTAATGGGATCTGAACTTGCTAAGACTGAGAGAGGAAAAGATCTTGGTGTGATAGTGGATAGCTCAATGTAAGTGTCAACCCAGTGTGCTGCAGTGGTGAAAAAAGCACACTCTATGTTAGGGATTATTAGGAAAGGGATTGAGAATAAAATGGAAGATATTGTAATCCCCCTGTATAGATAGATCTATGATGAGGCCTCATTTGGAGAACAGTGTATGGTTCTGGTCAGGAGTGGAATTCTAGCAGGACCCCTGATGTAGCCAATCCTCCAAGAGCTTACAAGGCTCTTTTTTGTAAGCTCTTGGAGGATTGGCTACATTGGGGTGTGTGGCCTTGTATGCAAAGGAGCTCCTGCTAGAATTCCACCCGTGGTTCTGGTCACCATATCTCAAAAAGACATCACAGAATTGGGAAAAGTACAAAGGAGGGCGATGAAGATGATTAGCAGGCTGGAACACCTTGCCTATAAGGAAAGGCTGAAGAGTCTGGGACTTCTCAGTTTGACTAAGGGTGAGATGTGATAGAGGTTTATAAAATTATGCATGAGGTAGACAGAACTGACAAAGAGGCATTCTTTTCCCTCCCCACAAATACTAGAACTTGAGGGTATCCAATGAAACCGATGGGCAGTAGGTTCAGGACAGACAAAAGAAAATACTACTTTTCACAGAGAATTATTAAAATGTGGAACCTGCTGCTGAAGGATGTAGCAAGGGCCACAAGAATAAACAGCTTTAAAAATTGATTAGATAGATTTATGGAGGATAACTCTATAAATGCCTACTAGCAATGGAGACTGAGGGGAACCTCCACATTCAGAGGTGATAAGCCTCTGAATCCCAGAGCCAGAAGATAACATCAGGGGAAGGTCTTGGCCTCTGTGTCCTGTTGCTGGCCCTCCAAAGGAACAGGCTGGCTACTGTGAGAGACAGGATGCTGGAGTAGATGGACCACTGGTCTGATCCAGCAGGGCTCTTCTTATGTTCTCATGATGTTACTGAATTCAGGAAAACAGATACCACTGGGTTAAGTTTATATACTTAGTAGAGACTAAGCTGCCCTGACCTGAAGGCCCAGGCTAGAATTGTCAGATCTCAGAAGCTAAGTAGGGTTGTCCCTGGCTAGTATTTGGATGGGAGACCACCAAGGAATACCAGGATCACTAAGAAGAGGCGGGCAATGGCCAACCACCTCTGTTCATCTCTTGCCTTGAAAACCATACAGGGTCATCATGAGTGGGCGGCAACTTGACAGCACTTTACACAGAGTAGACTACTCAAGTCCCGTTCACACATTCAAAGAAACAAGGTGACAGAACACACTGCTCCACTTTAAACATTGGGCAAAATGTCACCAGTGTCATGTAGTACTTAACAGTGTCAAACTACGACCTGGGAGACCCAGGTTCGAATCCCTGCTCAGCCACAAAGCCTAGGTGACCTTGGGCCAGTCACGCACTCTCAGCCTAACCTACCTCACAGGGTTGTTGTGAGTATAGTGAAGGAAAACAGAATGATGTAAGCCACTTTTGGTCCCCGCCAGAGAGAAAAGTGGGGTATAAATGTGAACCAAATAAAGTTTTGGAATGCTCCCCCAGATTACAAACAGCGAGCAAGGAATGCTGTGCTAGTTTCTGAAAGGTGCACAGTTTTCAATGCGATAATTACACATGAGATTTTAAACTCCTGAACCAGCTGCACAGAAGCCCCTCAGCAGCAAAAGGTTCAAGGTTCATCTGATTACAAGCAACAGGGAATCCTTGAAAAGCAATCTGTAAGGGCAGGTTTTTTGTTTGTGCCACAAGGAAGTCGAATATCATTTTAGTTCAATTTCCACCTTGCTTCTTCCTGAGACGAGGGGGAGGGGAAGAATGCACACACATGCTGATAATACAAGCCTAGCTTGCATTCCCAAACACAGATCATTTCCCACTAACAGTACAATCCCTATCCGTTGCCCCAGTCTCACAATGGTCCAACAAGCGTGAGAAAGGAACACAGCAGCCATATCCTTCCTTGTAACTTCCTGCTTCTTTCACTTCTGAACACAAGAAGCTGCCTTATACTGAGTCATATCCGTGGTCCATCAAGGTCAGTATTGTCTACTGGCGGCAGCAATCCAGAGGCCCAGGTCTTTCACCTCACCTGCTACCTGATTCTTTTTAACTGAAGATGCCAGGGACTGAACCGGGGAACTTCTGTGTGCAAAGCAAAGGCTCTTCCACGGAGCCACATTCCTCCTTTTGGGGTAGTACCTCCTTCATTCCTTGCGAGAACTTTTTCTTTCCCTGAAAGCAGAACAGGCACACCTTGTGTGTGCAATACATTACAGACTTCCAAAATTTCAGCCCACAGACATGTTTCATAATCAGAATTTGCTAGTAGTCGAGGTTTCTTGAACAACATGCGTAGCAAATGTCAGCTACGACCTGAAAGAACATCCCTGCCTATTGCCCCATAGGAGCCAGGTCACTTACATGAAAAACAGAGGTTTGCATTTAACCCCACACTAAATTACTGAATGTGTCTTACCAAGAAAGCCTAACAGTGCTTCCAAATAAGTTATTCAAGCTCAGAGCAACCACGGATGCTTTTAGGGAAGTGAAAGAAATTATGCATTTTGAATCAGCCAACGTGCTGTAGTACTGAGTGAGTCAAATGGAGCTCTAGGAGTTGCACGTTCAAATCTCCATTCCACTATGAAAGCTCACCAAATGGGCTGAAGTCAGTCACTCTCTCAGCCTAACCTACCTCACAGGGCTGTCGTTGAGAGGACAAAATGGAAGCAGGCCGTACAATGTTGGAAGCCACTAGGTTAGGTCTGTTCTCCTTATTGAGAAGAAGAAAAACAACCGAGAGTATAAATAGCCAAATAAAAGCTCCCATCCAAAGATCCGTTAGCTATTTCAGTTCATTCAGCGAAAGTAAAATATGGTTTCCTTTTGTGCTCTTCTCTCTCAAGCAAACTGACATGTTTTTGGAGCCAGTGGTCAAAAAACAGCACACCCTGAAAGCGCTGTAGAAACAAGTGGTGTAAAGACGCTAAAGAAAAAAAGGAAGAGACTGCAGGAAGTGGAAGTCAAAATACATTTTTCCCAAGAAGAATAGAGAGTATTTACAAGGGAAAACGAATACAAACAAGCATAAGCCTCTTCGGACAGAAAGTGCGTGAACAATCACCACTTCCCAGTAAAGTAGTTACTGCAGAAGAGGCCAGATAACATTGTTATCTGAACAGAAGTAAGCCTCAAAAAACCTACTATCCAAGGGCACGGTTGATCTTCAATTAGCAAATTTACAGTTAGGAATGAGAACTGCTGAGCAATTAAGGAAACAAGCCAGACTCGGCCTAACGCAAGGATTCTCATGCCCTGTCAAACAGCGCTCCTTTCACATAGCTAGAAAATTTTGAACCAGGGCTTTTTTTTATAGCAGGAACTCCTTTGCATATTAGACCACACACCCCGATGTAGCCAATCCTCCTGGAGCTTACAGTAGGCCCTGCAAGAAGAGCCCTGTAAGCTCTTGGAGGATTGGCTACATCAGGAGTGTGTGGCCCAATGTGCAAAGGAATTCCTGCTACAAAAAAAGCCCTGCTTTGAACCACTCCAAAAAGTGTTAGTCTTGAAAGAATAAGATTGAAGAACAAGCTGGGAAAAGGGGATGGCCAAAAGCCTATGTTATTTCATTTATACCCATCTTCCTTCCCTGCTGGGAACCTCAAAACAGCTCACATAATTCTCTTCTCATCCCTTGTATCCTCACAACAACCTATGAGGTAGGTTTGGCTGACTGGCCCACAGTCACCCACAGAGCTCTCATGGCGGAGTAGGGATTCGAGCCTGGGTCTCCCAGATCCTAGCTCAACACTCTTAACTACACAACACGGGCCCTCAACAAAATCAACGACAAGCAAAGCTTGAAAAAATGATTGCAGAGTTCCTCATGCTTAACTATTTTTTCTAACATATGATAAGTTTATTTTAGAAATTCCAAGTTATACAGAACTTTGTTGGGTGAAGTAGTATCCAGCAGATAAATTCCATATATAACAAAATTCTACTATGCATAAAGAACTATGGTATATATAACACTGTTAGAACATCTTATTTAGCATTTAAGATAATTTCCAGTTCACCAATCAATCGATAGATAAATAAATAAATATCTTCTAAGGATAAATTAACTGGTAATTGGACTAGAATTTTGACTCTTAAGCTAAGAATAATGCCTTGCTCCATCCCAAGCCAAACAAAAGGGAATATTTAAAGAGAAAGAAGGGATAGCAATTAGTTAGAAAGAATTCTAGTGAGAGAAACTGAAGGTAAGTTGTGTTAATAGGTAAGATGTTTTTAGATTCAATGCAAGTGTATAACTTATGGTTGGTTTTAAAAGAAATGGGTGTGCCACAACATCGGTTAGTTTTGATGTGCAACTTATATACTAGAAAAAAGGCTGCTGTTAGAGCAGAACACAAACAGAACGGTTTCCAATTGGCAGAGGTGTCAGACAAGTATGCATTTTATCTCCCTATCTGTTCAGTCTATGTGCGGAACATATCATGCTGGAATAGCTTTAGATGATGGTAGTGTGAAAACTGGTGAAAGGAACGTTAAGTATTTTAAATATGCAGATGACATTACTGGAAGGAAACAGTGAAGACCTGAAACAACTAGTAGGGAAGGTTAAAGGAGAATTTGCCAAATCACGATGACAGCTAAACATCAAGATGACAAAAGAAATCACTACTGGAAAATTATACAGCTTTAAGGCTGGCAAAGAAATTGAAATTGTCCAAGATTTTCTATTCATTGGCTATATCGTCAACAAGAAAGGAGACTGCACCCAAGAAATCAGGAGACTGAAGATACTGGATTTATATCCTGCCCTCCACTCCGAATCTCAGAGAGGCTCACAATCTCCTTTACCTTCCTCCGCAACAACAAAGATGATGAAGAAAATAATGAAGATGAAAACGAGGACACTGGGTTTCTATCCCGCCCTATACTCTGAATCTCAGAGTGGTCACACTTTATCTTCCTCCCCAACAACAGACACCCTTGTGAGGTAAGTGGGGCAGAGAGAGCTCTCACAGAAGCTGCCCTTTCAAGGACAAGCTCTGTGATAGCTATGGCTGACCCAAGGCCATTCCAGCAGCCGCAAGTGGAGGAGTGGGGAATCAAACCCAGTTCTCCCAGATAAGAGTCCTCACACTTAACCACTACACCAAACAGGCTCAGAGACTGGGAAGCGCAACCATGAGCTAGGAAAAATTTTTCAGTGTAAGGATGCATCACTGGCAGCCAAGATCAAATTAATTCATGCCATGGTATTCCCCATTACTATGTGTGGGTGTGAAAGTTGGACAGTGAAGAAAGCTGGCAGGAAGAAAATGGAATCATTTGAAGTGTGGTGATGGAGGAGTTTTTTACAGATACCGTGGACGCCCAAAAAGATCAAATCAAGCCTGACTTCTCCTCTAGGAGTGAAAACGACTAAACTGGGGTTATTGTACTTTGGCCACATTATGAGAAGACCGGAATCACTGGAAATACAATAATGTTAGGAAAAGTAGAAGGCTGAAGGAAAAGAGGAACACCCAACAGAAGACAGACTGACTCAGTTAAGGAAGCCGCAGTCCTCAGATAGCAAGGCTGATGACAGGACCTTTTTTGGGTGGTCATTAATTCACAGGGTCACCGTAAGTCTGAACCAACGACAACACTCAACAAACACACTCATAACTCATTGTCTACACATTGAATATCTTTGTGCTCTGTTTCCCTGCAATACTATTTTTATTCTGTACATATTTGGACTCTATATAGGAAAGAAACTAGCCTACTGCTCCTTTGGCACTACGTGGGCCTTTTAATGCTACTATTCACAGTTTGGGGGGGATTTCCCCTTCTCAGTATTCATGGATATATACAGCTGAGCCACCATTTTAAGAACTTCACTTAACGCAACTGATGAAGTGGACTCTAGCTCAGCGTCCCGCCCTCCTCTCTGACTCTTAGAGCGGCTAACAATCTCCTTTACCTTCCTCCCCCACGACCAAGACGTCAGGCCCCTCTTGTTTTCATTTATTTATTTTATGGGATTTATATCCCACTCTCTCTCCCACAAGCAGGCTCAGGGTGGGGGGGGGGGAGTCACAACAGGAAAATGCCCAGATAAAATTATACATAACAACCACAGTATAAGAACATAAGAAAAGTCATGTTGGATCAGGCCAATGGCCCATTTTATGGGATTTATATCCCACTCTCTCTCCCACAAGCAAGCTCAGGGTGGGGGGGGGGAGTCACAACAGGAAAATGCCCAGATAAAATTATACATAACAACCACAGTATAAGAACATAAGAAAAGTCATGTTGGATCAGGCCAATGGCCCATCCGGTCCAGCACTCTGTGTCACACGGTGGCAAAAAACCCCAGGTGCCATCAGGTGGTCCATCAATGGAGCCAGGACACTAGAAGCCCTCCCACTGTTGCCCCCAAAGCACCAAGAATACAGAGCATCACTGCCCCAGACAGAGTCCCAATAGTACACTGTAGCTAATAGCCACAGATGGACCTCTGCTCCATATGTCTATCCAATCCCCTCTTGAAGCTGTCTATGCCTGCAGCAGCCGCCACCTCCTGTGGCAGTGAATTCCACGTGTTAATCACCCTTTAGGTGAAGAAGTACTTCCTTTTATCAGTTCTAACTGGACTGCTCAGCAATTTCATTGAATGTCCATCCAACAACTTAAAACATGATAGTGAGCTAAAACAAACACAGCTCATAGGCACATGCGCTCTAGTTGTCCAAATAAAAAAAAAAAATCAGAGTGAAGCAGAACTTAAAGGGTGGTTATGGGATTAGGAAAGGTAGGATTCAGCTGGGGCTATATCTAAGGTTTTAGCTGGTATTGTCAGCTGCCTTGACTCGCAAAGAAAGGCAGGATCAAACTGTTTTAATTAATAACTAAATAAATAGCCACTGCAGGCTCTGCGTACAACCAAGATGGTGCCTAGACAAGGAGACTGTAAAGTTTCACATGCCTGACAAGACCTTAAAAGATTACTGTTGGGCAACATCCACTGAACACACCCTGTTCTCCTGTGCCATCGTTAAACCGACCACTTTAAAATAAAACAGTCACTCTAGGTTAAACGACAAGGTGTAGGGGGGCAGGGTTTCTAGTTTTTAGAAAACAGCATCAAATCTGTAAGAAACAAAGTGCCTGGGATTTCTTCTCAGAACTGATTAGATAAACTGTTTCCTTAATGCTTCAGGGAGAGGCTTAAACAATACCATTAAAGGGAGGGGGGGGGAAGAGAGAATTGCTGACATTCAAGAACAAAAATACTTCTGGGAAAGATCCATTTGACATTTCTGACATTTGTGTGAATCAAGCAACACCTCAGTGTCAGGTTGTATGGAGTAATTTGACAGATCTTCTCTCCAATTAGTAGAGAACTTCATTAGGAGGGTGGGTTGAAAATGAAACTTCGAGGATAAAAGGTGCCACACGTTCTTCCATCTACCAGAGCTCTACAGGGGACATTTGTATGTGAAGTAAACTTCAACTCACTTTTCCCAAAACAGGCTTACAGGCCTAACTCCTTTTTAAAATGGGAGGAGAGAAGAGAGAGACAGCAAAAAGTAAAAATCCTCCTTGTATGCATGCTGTCTCTTGCATCTTGGTAGCAGGATTCCCTGGACCAAGGCCAAGTCAGTAACCTGCAGGGCATTTTTTGTAACAGGAACTCCTTTGCATATTGTGCCACACGCCCTGGATGAAGCCAATCCTCTGAGAGCTTACAGCACTCTTATTACAGGACTTGTTGTAAGCTCTTGGAGAATTGGCTACGTGGAGGGGGGGGGGAGTGGCCCAATATGCAAAGGAGCTCCTGCTACAAAAGAGCTCTGCAGGTTACTAATTTGGTAACCTGCAAGCCAGTGGGGAAATTTCACCATTCGCTCAAGTATTTCATTTACAACCAACAGGTTCTCAAACCATGCGATAAAATATTAGAATTTCTAGCAAGACTCAGTTCAAGCTTTAAAATAAGGACGGGGGTGGGGGGGGGGGGGTTATGAGTTACACCAACACAAAGGATTTACTTGAATGGTGAACTTCCAGTCTTCAGTCACATACAGCTTCTTTCTTCCATCTTAGAAGTATATCACTCCATATGTTGATATGTTTTTAGAGTTTTTAAATGTTGACTTTAATTCAAACTATTCGTTGTACCTGTTTTTGTTGTAAGCTGCCCTGAGCCCTCCTTGCAGGGTGATGGGCAATTAGGGGACCAATTTTAATTTTTTCCACAACACAGGGAAGGGCAGCCTAATAAATTCAGTTTAATAAACAAATAGCAAAATAAACTGCTTCAGAACTGCCCCAACTAAACACAGAAGAACATACAAACCAATTGCATTATGGGAGCCGTCACATGACCCAGTCACATGAATCCAGGGCTTTTTTTTTGTAGCAGGAACTCCTTAAGCCACACACCCCCCTGATGTAGCCAATCCAAGAGCTTACAGTAGGCCCTGTAAAAACAGCCTTGGAAGCTCTTGGAGGATTGGCTACATCAGATATATGTGGTCTAATATGCAAAGGACTGCCTGCTACAAAAAAAAAAGCTCTGCATGAATCCATATTAGATGGGACAGCAGCACGGAAATTAACACCTGGGAACCATGTGCAAAGTCAACCATGACATAAGCCCATTCTACACAGTTCGCACTTACAGATGTTCCTGGTACAATGGAAGTAAAGCATCTGTCATGCCACAAAGAGAACTGAATTGCGCCTTCATCCATAACAACACACCATTTTACCAACTAAGTTTGGTTAAACAACTTGAGACTCTGGGGGAGGACCAAGATCCTCTCAAAGATTTCTGCACCCAACTTTAACGGCACATCCCAGGCCTGTAGGGAAGCCATGAGACAGTTCGTCGTGTCTCAAACAGCTTAAATTTTTTTTTCCTACCATAGATATTGCTTAACCAGTTACTGGGGCATGTGCAAACCTCAGCCACAGCCTACTCCACATCACAATGCAGCGTAGAAATTCACTGGCCCTTTAGAGACAACAGCTGTCCTGCTGAGCCACAAATAGCCATTTGAGTCTACGCTGCTAAGATTGGACCACTGAATATACAAAACACAGCAGTGGGGAGCAAAATGTTTTTTTTCAAAAGAGACCACACTTACTTAAGCGTGATTTCACCCAAAAGGAGTTTCCTGCATTGAAATTAACCACAGGATTCCCCTTTGACGTTACTGACACCATAGACACATAAACACTTATTTTGCCATGTAAACCCAGAAAAGGAAATCACTTCCCCGCATGCACACATAAATACATGGCAAACAGATGTGTGCACATTCATCAAACAACCAGTGGCAAGTAGGATTCATGTGTCACATGCAGATATATATATGGCTTACACCCATAACTAACAGATCCAGGAGGTGGAAGAAGAAAGGCAGAAGTATAAATATCCCATCATGCTAAAACATATAAAGACTGCACAAGAACTCAACATGTTGTTTTATACTACAGTTTCCCTTTATGGAGCATTTCATTCCACACGTGGCACACTGCTCAGTTGTCCTTACAACAATGAATGCTTTTTTTATATCTGAAAACTGCAAGGAGGGGGGAGGTTGGACAGAACACAACTTATTTAAGAATTCATGTGCTTCCAGACCCTTTTCCACATAGCCCTGGGCTACAACTGAAGTCACTCCTCACTTACAAGTACTCACTGGGAGTTACTTCCTAACAAGGACTGCGTTTCCGGCAAGTTCCTAGCCAGAGACAAGATTTGAACTGGAGACTTCCTGGGGGACACTGCTTCTGCAGTTCTACAAAGCACACAAATACAGTCACACAAACTGCAACTGGGAGGAGCCGGAGGGAAAGCAAGAATTCTTAGGAGTGAGAGATTCAGGGTTACACTACAGAAATGATGTGCTTTGGGAAGCAGATGAAGGAGCAAATTCTCTGCTGTTAAAACAAATAGTTGAAAAAAAATCAGAGGATCCTATTAAGTTAGCACTATGCAAGTCACTTGTCATGCTAAGACTAGAAGATAGTTGAGAACGGTATCAAACTACAGTGACAAAAGAACAATATAAGAATGCTCACATTTGAACGTGAGCAAGTGAACCACTCTGGCTATTAAAAAAAAAAAAGCCAGGCATAGCTCCCCCAACATACACAGGGAGCACATTTTTTAGTTCGCTTACAGTAACACTTGGATTCCTTTGTTTGTGCAGTTTCCTCATTTTTAAATTGAGTCTACCGAAAACTGAAGCACAGGCAAGACTAAGCACATGGAGAAGTCCATTCTCCTCCTCTCCCTCCATCCCCCGCAACTAAGATTTCAATAAATCCGTCCATCCTGAGATGGCAAAAAACACCTCCTGTTCTTGCCACTTCCAGCGGTTGTACCAGATATTTGAGCCACAAGAGAAAGAGAATGATAAACCTTTCCCTCCTGACTGTCTCTTGCCGGTCAAATCCTGGCTTCCTGGTTTGTCCCCGTCAACCAAGTGCCCCCTGGAATGACTTTATTATTATGAATCAATTCTCCTCCCCCACCCCGCCCGCCACTCCACTCGCCCTAAATTTTGTCATGAGGGGAAAAGGTGGGGCAACCCCGGCCCTCCCAGCGCCATTCAAAAAAGAAAATCCAATTAGATAAACCACTAATTCTTTTAAGTGATTTGATTTAGGTCAATTGCATCTAAAATAATTGATTTTTCTTTTTGGAGGGCGGAGTGGGGTAGGAGAGAGGAGGAGTCTGCCGGAGTAGACTGGCACCAATTCTCATAAAGGGACAGAGTCTCCCCCCCCCCTGCACTCTGCCAATGTGAACGTGAAAATACTAGCCACACCTGAAAGCAAAGGGGGGGGGGAGAATAATCCTTACTCTTCTCGACCAGATGAACTGAGCCAGGTCTCTCCTTGTCTCCCCCCCCAAAACCGCCCCCCCACACTCGTGTTGGGAGAATGAAAAGAAAAGAGGGACATAAAAGAACGTACTTTTAATGAGATTTAACAGAGAGAAGTAAAACCCGAGAATCTGGCACCTTCCCCAAACACGTTTCCCTCTCCACCCCCACTCCCTTTGGGGCTATTATTTTCTCAAGGTGGGAGGGGGCAGGACACACACGGGGGTGCCGGATGTTTCCCCTTCCCACTTCTTTAAAATTACACTGTACCCCCATTGCAAAAATAAAAAAGGGAAGAAAATGCTCTAACTCCGCACCCCACCACTCGACCCTTCGGTCTGGAGGGCACCCTAAAAAGAACTGCGCCCCCGTGCACCATTACACGCGAGTAAACCCCACGGAGCTTGGCGGGGCTTACTTCCGAGTAAACCCTCCCGGGATCGGCCTAGGCGCGGGTCTCTCTCCCCCCGCCCCCCCCCCCCCCACCAGAGGGCAAGAGAGATTGAAACACCAGGGCAGCGCCCGCTGGCAGAGTCGGGAAAGAAAAGGTCCTGCAGGCAGGCAGGCGTTGCAAAGCTACATTTCTTCTTTCGGGGAGTCTTTTTTTTTTTTTTTGCTCGACTTACCGGGATCGAAGTCGGGCACGACCGCTTGATACTGGGATCCCACTCTCATGCCGCCTCCCCCTGCAAAATAATAATAATATCGTTTTTTCTTTGGAAGGGGGTGCAAAACCCAGAAGAAGAAAAAAAAGCTTCGCGAGCGAAGTTCTGGTTCTTATTGTCTTTCATTCCCTCCCCCGCGATCCTCACCGTGCTCTTCGTCGCTGGACGAGCCCGAGCTGCCTTCTTCCCAGGAGTTGTTGCTGCTGCTATTCCCATTAGGCGCTGCTGCCGCTGCCAAACTTTTCGGATTCCCATTGTTACTGCTGTTGGGAGCCCCGCCGGCGGCGGCAGCGGCGGCAGAGGCGTTGCTAGAAGCGCCCGCCGTGCTGCTGGCATTGTTCCTGCCTCGTCTTTTCCCCGAGACCTCTGCGCCCTTCTCTATCATGGCTGGCATGGAGGTGGGGGGGGGGGGGGTAAAGAAAGTAAAGGAAAAAGAGATCAGAGCTCCAAATCTGCGGGGGGGGGGGAATAATAGAAAGGATTTATATATATATAATATTTAAAAACTGGGGGGGGGAGGGAGAGAAAGAAGGAAGGGGGGGAAGAAACCAGCTGGGAAGTGCTGGAGGATTGCAAGGCTGGGCTGCCCCCCTTCCTTTGCCCCCCTGGCGCAGTTGCAGTTTTAAATTCCCTGCAACGAGCCCCAGCCTCGAACTTTGAGGCTCATCCCTCCCTTTGCACTTCCCTGCGCTGGGGACTGAGCTCTGCCAACCTGAGCTGCTCGCCTGCCCCCGGGCCCGCCCCCCGCGGCCTCCCATTGGCCGCCCCCACATTTTGGGCAGCCGTCCTCCTTCCTCATAGGCTCCCCCGCTCCGCCCGTCAAGCCAGCCCGGCGCTTCCGTTCGTCAGGTTAGGTGGAGGCGTATCGCCTCCTCTCTCTACGTGGGTTGGGGGGGGAGAGCTGGGCGACTCCAACGCCCAATGATACAGCTCGTTCCGTCAGGCTACATTGTAGCTGGAGAGGGGAAAGAGACCGCGGGAGGGGGGGTAGGTAGGAGTTTGGTAGTTGCCCCCCCTAGTGGGGCAATTGCACGCGAAAGCCAATGGAGTGAGGCGCAAAGCCAGCGGAGTCACCGGAGCGCAGGGCGCGGGAAGCGCAATCTACTTCTTCTGGCCTTTCTCTCCCCCCCCCCTTCCACACATACTCCCCCCCCCCGACAGAAAGAGTAGCTTGGGACTATTTTTCTCCCCCACCCACCCCTCTCCTCCTTGGCGGAGGGTTACCGGAGACACGCTGCAGAGTTTGAATGGAAGAGCCATACAAAGAGAAAAAGAAACAAGTCGGGAACCCCCCAAGTCTTTTCCAGGTTGACTTCTTTTTCCCGACCGCTTCCCACTCGCGCGTGTGGAAACTACCTGCCTGCCTTGCCCTGCCCTTGTCTTCCCTGGCCGAGCCTTTCTCTGGGCTGGAAAGTGAAGCTCTGCTCCTTCAGAAGAGGGAGGGAAGTCCACGGGATTTTGCTGGGAGTTTGAAAGCGAATCGCTTCTTCTGGCTCTCGGGGCGCAAGAGTGGAGGGGGACGGCGAGAAAGCCTTCCCGTTTCTCTCTCGATACAAGAAAAGGGCAACTTCCCAGTCAAAGTAGCCCGGGCAGGAAACGGTAGAGAGTTGGGCGACAAAATAACGATGTTTGGTTATCCTCCCCACCACCACCAATCCCCGAAAGAGATTTCGACTGTTTCCTTCCAACACACACATGGAGAGCTAAGCCCTCTCCGTCCATCCCTACGACCCACCAAAAGGGCGGGAGATCTTCAACAGGACCAGCGATGTGTGAAATTTATTTTTCCAAACTATATTTAACATTCGTGCCAAAGTAAGGGAAGCTTTTCTCTCCCCCCCCCCCCCATTCTCCCTGTTGGGGAATTTACTCTCTATATATTCCCCAACACTCCCCTTTCATCAGAGGAGGAAGAAGAAGGGGGGTAGGGGGGGAGACGGAGGCTCGGAGAGAGAACTTGTCAACATCTAACCATTTTTTTTTCCACAGAGGGAAGGAGGGAAATAGAGGCAGCCCTTGAAGAGTTTCGCAGGCTTGAAGTTGCGGCTTGCTGGAGCCGTGGAGGCCACGCTTATCTTTTTGATCTTCCAGGCCTGTTTTTTCTTCCTTGCTGAGGAAACCAAGAATATAGAATGCCTCGCTTCAGTGTTGCATCCTGAATGCCCCGCTTCCCTGTCATTCCTTGTTCCGAAGCAGCAAATCGCAAAACCTAAAAAGGCAGGTGGGGAAGTAAAATGCAAGAGTTTTCTGAGTCACGGTGGGAAGGCGCTAGGCCTCGATCCAGAAGCTGCTGCAACAGTTTGCTCCTAGGCATGCTTACTTAGAAGTAAGTCCTATTGAAGTCTTTTTTTTTTTAATTTTACCAATCTGGTTTCTAAATAATTGCAAGCAGGTTTCTAAAGAACTGCAGCCCAGAAAATAATGGTGGGGTGGGATTGTCAATCTGTTTTAGGAACTCTGATGTTTCCTTAACTACCTTGGTTTTTTGTTATGAATTGTTTTAATGGCTTGAGGATTTTTATACTGATAATTCATTATTTTAAAGTGTCTGGAGGGGGACTAGGAAGAGGTAGCATAGAAATGCAATTAAATCTCAGAACAAGCCTTTTCTGCTGTATGGGAACTGATATGATGTAGTGCAGGGGTGTCCAAACTTGCTTAACATAAGAGCCACATAGAATAAAATCAGATGTTTGAGAGCTGCAAGACATGAACGTCAGATGAAGGGAGGGAGATGGGGGAGGGAGCACAAGACTGAAAGAAAGCAACTTTAACTTTAAATGCATTCTCCAAACCACTGGCTGGCTTGGCTTGGAGAAGTGATTTAAAGAGACTTTAAATGCCTTCTCCAAGCTGGGTAGTGGGGTGGGAGAAGGGCTTTGAGAGCCACACAATATGTGTGAAAGAGCCACGTGTGGCTCCCGAGCCACAGTTTGGCCAACTCCGGTGTAGTGGTTAGAGTGTCTGTCAAGGAAATGCCCAACCCGGGCTTAAATCCCCACTCTCCTATGGCAGCTTGCCAGGTGACCTCAGGTGAGGGACATACTCGGAGCCTAAACTACCTCACAGGGTTGCTGTGAAGGTAAAATAGAACGGGAATGAGGTAAGCCACTATTTAATGCAACTACCGGTATTCAAAAGTGTTTTTTCTGTGCAGGTAAGAGGGTTGCACTGCACAAAATGTTTTTACAAACTTGCTTGACTAAGATGATTAGGAAACTCGGTCCATACTACGGTGTGTATAGCCTAAGTATGTAATTTCTGTACCGCTTTAATGAGTCTTATGAATGCTTCCATTCTTTTGGATGATTCCCTGTGAGAAAGCTGGACTGTAAGTAATGTAAATTCAATTAATAACAATAAAATATAAATAAAAATAAAGTTCTTACTTCTGGTTCATAGAATCTTTGTTATAGTGGGGCCACCTATCTGAGAAAGAACCGGATGGTTCTGGTTCCCAAGCTGGTATTTAGAGCTGGGAGTCTCCAGGTTAAGGCTGTGAACACTACTGGGTTTTTATTCATCCTTATGCCCTGTTCTGCGCTCCAGTGGAGAGCCACAGTAACACATTGTTCCCCCTCCTCAATTTTAAACTCACAATAACAGCCCTGTGAGGTTGGCTAGCCTGAGAGAGTGTGGGTGCATTCACACTACACTACACTAATGTGTAGTGCAATGTGAATGCACCCTGTGAGGCTGACCCAACATTACCCAGATACGTGTGTCACTACAACAGGACTGCTCTGTCTGGGGCCCTCTTCTATTTTTGCTTCTCCGTAGGAGGTAGAATCTCCCATTGAAATATATTTAAGTTTTTATTGAGTGTCCATGTTGGGTCTTCCAGTCCCTTTCCCTGTACACATAAGAAAAAATTTCAATTACATGAAACATTCAGGGCAATAGATTGAAACTTTACATTTTTGAAGGGTGGGCAAGAAAACTTTCAGGTAACTAGACACATTCCGGAGTTTCCCAGTATGTATCCAACTGAAACGAATTGTGGTGGGTGGCTTTAGATATCCTGTCTTTGCAGGACTGGGAACTCTGACAGGGCAGTCAAGTAAAAATATGAAAGCCTGCACACCATGGGTTTTATCTGATGTGTGTGAAGTGGTAGTGAGGATGATACAGTAGGACAGGGGTGGCCAAACTGGCTTGGGAGCCACTTGTTGCTCTCACACATGTTGTGTGGCTCTCAAAGCCCCCACCACCATCTTGACCAGCTTGGGGAGGGCATTTATCTTCACTTTAAATCACCAGTCAGTGGCTTGAAGAATGCATTTAAAGTTGCTTTCTTTCCTCCTCTCACAAGAACATAAGAGAAGCCATGTTGGATCAGGCCAATGGCCCATCCAGGCCAACACTCTGTGTCACAGAGTGGCCAAAACAACCAGGTGGCATCAGGAGGTCCATCAGTGGGGCTAAGATACTCCTTTCTTCCTTCCTTGTGACTCAAACATCTGACGTTCATTCTATGCGGCTCTTACAATAAGCGAGTTTGGCCACCCCTGCAGTAGGAGCTGGAAAGCCCAGGCTAGCTAGAGCCTAAAAGCTAAGCAGGGTGAGCCCTGGCTAGTATTTGGATGGGAGACCTCCAAGGAATACTAGGGTCATGATGCAGAGGTGGGTAATACCACCTCTTGGCTCAAAACCCTATAGAGTCACCTTGATAGCAAAAAAAGGCGGGAGCAGTGTTCCCTCTAAGCTGAGTTAACGTGAGCTAGCTCACAGTTTTTTAGTCTCCGGCTCACACGTTTTTGTCTTAGCTCAGGAAAGACGGTCCCTGAACAAACAAATTGATGCAGTAGCCAGATCACTCACTCTAATGCCAGTAGCTAACAAAGTAGAATTTCACTCACAAGACTCCACAGCTTAGAGCAGGGGTGTCAAACTCATGAGGGCTGGATCAGACATAAATGAGACCTTGTTGGACCAGGCCATGTGTATCATAAAATGCCAGATAGCAGTGATATAAACTTTATAAAGGACACAAACACAATTGAAAAAAACAAAACATGCTTAAAAGATTAGCACTCTTGCAATATATTGTTTATTTAACAGTTTGAACTGATACTTAGTGCATCAAAATCTGGAGACAATGTCTGTGCTGTAGCAATCATGAGTGTGCTGTTCAGGTATGTATCTGTAAGTTGTAAACCTATCAAAGCAAGCTGCAATGCAGAAGGAAGCAAGAGAGAGAAGGAAGCAGACAACAGCCAGTTGCTCAGGGGACTGATTGGAGCCCTCCAGGGGCCTGATTTGGCCCCTGGGCTGCATGTTTGACACCCTTGGCTTGGAGTAGTTCCCCTTGACTGAGAGTGGTAGGGACACCAACTCTGTGGGGAAATTCCTGGAGATTTGGAGGTGGAACCAAGGGAGAGGAGGGTGAAGGGAGGGAGCTCAGCAGGATTTAATGTCATAGAGTCCGCCCTCCAAAGTTGCCATTTTACCTGGTGCAACTGTAGTCTGGAGATAAGTTAGTTTCAGAGGGTAAGCTGTGCTGGCCTGCAGTAGAAGAGCTGAAGTTGTCATTCTGGGAGATCTCTAGGCCCCAACTGGAGGATGGCAACCCTAGATACTCCTCTTATGTATTCTATTTCCTTTCACATCTCAGCCAGAGATCCAGTTTGGTGTAGTGGTTAAGTGCACGGACTCTCATCTGGGAAAACTGGGTTTGAGTCTCCACTCCACTTGCAGCTGCTGGAATGGCCTTGGGTTAGCCATAGCTCTTGTAGGAATTGTCCTTGAAAGGGCAGCTTCTGTGAGAGCTCTCTCAGCCCCGCTTATTTCACAGGGTGTTGTTGTGGGGGAGGCAGGCAGAGATTGTAAGCCACTGCCACTCAGATTCACAGTGAAGACTGGGATATAAAGCCAATACCTCCTTCAGTATCTTTTTTGCTGTCCCAACCTTCCTCTCTCTTGAGCCTGGAGCTGCTAGTAGCAAAGTTGTTTCAAATAAACACATGCCTCTAAGGAAGAGACAGAAGCACCCGCTAACCCTTTCCGCTGTGACCATTGCTCAGACTTAACAGGAAGCAGCTGGAGCTTGGCTCTGTCTCCTCCCCCACCAGTCCCATCACCATCTAGTGCAACTTTTCCATCCACCCATCACCTTTAACATACCTTAAAGGTAGCTGGAGGAGTGGTGCATAGAGTGAAAAGAAGAACCAATTCATATGTTATGAAGTCTTTGTGATTAGATTGCAGATTGCAGTTTAGGCTGCTTTGAGACTGTTCACACTGGTGGTAGTTTTTTTTGTAAACTGCCGTTATTTCCTTTTAAATATAAAATAGCAATTGAGACATCATATACCAAGCATACAACCACAACAATGCCCTTACAGGGTTCCATATTTTGAAATTGGATTGCCACATGCACACTGCAAGGAAAGTACACAGAGGTACATGCAAGGGTGGAATTCTAGCAGGAGCTCCTTCGCATATTAGACCACACACCCCTGATGTAGCCAATCCTCCAAAAGCTTACAAAAAAGAGCCTTGTAAGCTGTTGGAGGATTGGCTACATCAGGGGTGTGTGGCCTAATATGCAAAGGAGCTCGTGCTAGAATTCCACACCTGGGGACATGACCCCAGAAGACACAGAACACAGCCATCTTAATGTGCCATGCACCAGGAAGAGATGGCCTAAACACATGGGATCCCTGTAAGGGTAAGTTCCAGCTTGTTTTTAATACACATTGTGTTGCATTTAAACTGTGCCATGGCCAACCAATGCTGGGAGCAGTTTGTATACTGGAATTTGAGCTCTGAAGTCAGCCAGATTTCCCTCTGCTCTGGCAATCCTTTTACTACATTGGCTCTATAGCAGGGGTGTCAAACATGTGCCCCGAGGGTGAGATCAGGCCCCCTGAGGGTTCCCATCAGCGAGCAACTCACTGTCATCTACTTCCTTCTCTGTTTCTTGCTTCTTTCTGCATCACAGCTTGTTTTGCCGAGCTTGCTCAATTGCACAGGAGCTACAGAGCTATTTTCTCCATTGGCTGACCAGCACACAAAGCAACTTATATACAAAAGCTCACAATGCCCAGCCATTTCATGTTTCCCCCCTGAGTCTTAGGCTCAAAGCATCGACCATGAGATTATGTCAATAAACCATAAGGTTTGCAACTTTACAGATACACACCTGAATAACACCTGAACAGCTTACTCGTGATTGCTACAGCACAAACCTTGTATCCAGATTTTGATGCAATAATTCAGAGCAAGAGGTATTAGTAATCAAAAACTGTTAAATAACATATTACAAGAGTGCTAAACTTTTAAGCATGTTTAAAGTGTTTTTTTTTAAATCTATAATTATATTTGTCTGTGTTCTTTATAAAGTTTACATATCCCCTACCTGGCATACATTTTACGACACACATGGCCCGGCCCGACAAGGTCTCCTTTATGTCAGATCCAGCCCTCATAACAAATGTGCTTGACACCTCTGCTCTACAGTATTCTGATGGGCTCTAAGTCTTGCAAGCCTCACTCACTGCAATAATCAAGCATCCCAGGAACCATGTGCTTATTAGTCAGTACTTAAAATGCATTAAAATCCTGCTAAGCTTCCAAATTGCCAAGGTGTCCTACCATCTAAATTGCGAGATGACATAGTCCCACTATAGGCTGCATTGGCCAGGCCACACCTGAAGTACTGTGGGCAGTTCTGGAGACTCACACTTCAAGAAGGATGTGGACAGAATGGGGCAGGTACAGAGGAGAGCAAAGAGGAAGATCAGGAGCCTGGAGACCAAGTCCTACAAGGAAAGACTGAAGAAGAAGAAGATACTGGATTTATATCCCGCCCTCCACTCCGAAGAGTCTCAGAGCGGCTCACAATCTCCTTTCCCTTCCTCCCCCACGACAAACACCCTGTGAGGTGGGTGGGGCTGGAGAGGGCTCTCACAGCAGCTGCCCTTTCAAGGACAACCTCTGCCAGAGCTATGGCTGACCCAAGGCCATGCTAGCAGGTGCAAGCGGAGGAGTGGGGAATCAAACCCGGTTCTCCCAGATAAGAGTCCGCACACTTAACCACTACACCAAACTGGCTCTCCACACCAAACTGGCTGAGGGACATGAAGGTGTTCAACCTGGAGAAGAGGTGGTCGAGGGGGTTCATAATAGCTTTCTTTCAGTATTTGAAAGGCCAGGGCTAGATCTAGGATGGGGGGGCAGAGGGGGATGCTTGCCCCGGGTGCCGATGGAGGGGGGGCACCAAATTGGGTATGGAGTCCATTGTATTCTATGGGCCCATAAGATAGAGTGGCCCATAAGGGGGCGTCATATTCCGCCCCCCCCCCCCCTCAAAAAACATGTAGATCTGGTCCTGTGCAAGGCTGTCACTTGGAAGAGGGCAGGGAGCTGTTCCTGTTGGCAGCAGAGATCAGGACTCACAATGATGGGTTGAAATTACAGGCAGAAAGGAACCTGCTGTATACCAGGATTTTTTTTTACTGGAAGAGTTGTTCAGCAGTGGAATTAGCTGTCTAGGGAGGTGGTGAGCTCCCCCTCACTGGCAGTTTTCAACCAGTGGCTGGATGAACACTTGTCAGGGATGCTTTAGGCCAGTGATGGCGAACCTTTTAGAGACCGATTGCCCAAATTGCAACCCAAAACCCACTTATTTATCGCAAAGTGCCAACCCGGCAATCTAACCTGAATACTGAGGTTTTCGTTTAGAAAAAACAACTCATGGTGAAATTAACAAACTGAAAGAACATTTGGTCTGGATAGCATTTGCTTAGGAAACCAACAAAATAGTAACATGTCAGAATGGGAGAATGATGGTGAGAGTGTCATAAGGCAATAAATGGAGGCTGTTCATTGCTCTGTTGCTTGCAAGTCTGGGTTAAACTGAGAACATGCCTTTCCCAGAGGTGTTTCTGTCCACCTAATTTACTTTTGAACATACATTATAAACATCATTCTAGATTGAACATACATTATAAACATCATTCTAGTTTGCTATTAGGAAAAAATAATACATTAAAATATAGTGTGTTTAGTAGGAGCTGGTGGTTAGGGTGTCCAAATCAGATCTGGGAGGTCCTGATTCATATGCGCACTCTGCCCTGGCAGCTTGTTGGGAAACCTTGGACCAGTAATATATTCTGAGTTAACCCACATCATAGGTTCATTGTGAGGCTAAAAGAGAAGGGGAGAGTATGTCAAACCACTTCAGTGTCCTTTTGGGGAGGAAGGCAGGGGATACATGATGTTAGTTAATAAATTAGGTTGATGAAAGGAGTCCACTGATTTATATGGCTAAATCTGAGTCCAGCAGCACCTTAGAGAACAAGATTTTTGAGAGTCAAAGCTCCTTTTATCGAATTGAGGGAGTTCAATTGCTGGAAAGCTTGTGCTCCCTCCCCCAAATCTTGTTGGTCATCTCTAAGGTTCTCCTGGGCTCGAATCTAGTTGTTCTACTATGGACCAGCACAGCTGCCCTTGGAAACTTCAGGGATAGTCTGAATTGTACTAACTAGAAAGTCTGATGTGAGAAAGGAGGGCCAGTTTGCTGTAGAGGTTAAGTGCGTGGACTCTTATCTGGGAGAACTGGGTTTGATTTCCCACTCCTCCACTTTCAGCTGCTGGAATGGCCTTGGGTCAGTCATAGCTATCAATAAAGCTGTCCTTGAAAGTGCAGCTTCTGGGAAGGTTCTCTCAGTCCCACCTACCCCACAGGGTGTTTGTTGTGGGGGAGGAAGATAAAGGAGATTGTGAGCTGCTCTGAGACCCTGAGATTCAGAGTGAAGGGAGGGATATAAATCCAATATCTTCTTCTTTCTTTAAACTAAAACGGCAATCCTGTGCATGTGTAGAGAGTAGGTGCCACAGTGCTCACTGTAGATTACTTCTGAGTAACCATGGAGAGCAAACCCAATGAGGAAAGGCTTGGGGATATTCAGTCTGGAGAAGAGGATGTTGAGGGGGGGAGACATGATTGCTCTTTTGAAGTATTAGAAGGGCTGCCACTTAGAGGAGGGCAGGGAGCTGTTCCTGCTGGCAGCAGAGGAGAGGACTGGCATAGGAAAACTTTTTAACAGTGAGAGTTGTTCAGCAGTGCCATCAACCCCCTCACTGGCAGTCTTTAAGCAGCGGCTGGACAAACACTTGTCAGGGATGCTATGGAAAACCAGAACAGCAGTGCAACAGTTCAAAAACAGCTTATCAACAATTTGCCTTATGGTCCCTGTAGCTTGAAAGAGCTCTGCTCAGATACTGCTGTCAGAAGCATAATATTTGAAAGCAAGGAAGCCTGCATTTCCTCCCTTTCCACTCCTAAACCAGAAGCGATTCCGGCCGCTGTTTCTGCCAGATTAGTAGATTTGACATCCCTTCAAAAAAAAGGGCTTGATTCAAGGTTCTGATTTCTCCTTCCCCCCTTCCCACACACCCATGCTCTCTTCTTCCCTTCAGCAACCAGGTCTTGGCCACATGAAAATGTGAAGCTGCCTTATACCCATCTCTCTAGTGCAGGGGTGGCCAAATTGTGGCTCGGGAGCCACATGTGGCTCTTTCACACACATTGTGTGGCTCTTGAAACCCCCACCAGAGAAGGCATTTGTCTCTTTAAACCACTTCTTCAAGCCAAGCCAGCTAGTGGCTTGGAGAATGCATTTAAAGTTCAAGTTGCTTTCTTTCCATCTCTCTCTCTCCCTCCCCATCTATTATCCTTCCTTCCTTCCTTCCTTCCTTCCTTCCTTCCTTCCTTCCTTCCTTCCTTCCTTCCTTCCTTCCTTCCTTCCTTCCTTCCTTCCTTCTCTCAGACATCTGACATTTGTGTCTGGTGGCTCTCAATCTGACATTTATTCTATGTGGCTCTTATGTTAAGCAAGTTTGGCCACCCCTGGCCTAGTGGGTCCCATCTAACCCCCTCCCTAAAACTGCAGGAACACCTGCAAGGAATTTTCCTCTGTGTGTTGTGCTTAGGGGCTGCTTTGTGGTTGCACCCCACCCCCCATGTCAGAATTCCAAAGGTGCCCACGAGCTCAAAAAGGTTGGAGTGTCCTGTTGTCTCTCTGAAGGAGGCACAGTTCGGGTTGCCAGGTTTAGGTTAGGAAATACCTGGAGATTTGGGGGAAGGAACCTGAGTCTGGGGAGAGAAGGAGTTGCAATGAGATGACTCCAGAGTCCACCTTCCAAAGCAGCCATCTTCTCCAGGAAAACTAATCTCTTATCTCCTGGAGATTCGTTGTAATCCCAGGAGGTTTCCAGCCACCATCTGGGGGTTGGCAACCCTGTTCTGCACCCATGCTCAGACGGGTATGATGCCACAGGGTCCACCCTCCAAAGCAGATATTTTCTCCAGGCGAACTGACCTCTGTCACCTGGAGATCAGTTGTAAAAGCCAGCAACCTCCAGCTACTATCTGGAGCAGGGGTGGCCAAACCATGACTCGAAAGCTACAGATGGTTCTTTCACAACTATTGTGTGGATCTCAAAGCCCCCACCGCCCCATCAGCCAGCTTGGAGAAGGCATTTGTTTCTTTAAATCCCTCTCCAAACCAAGCCACTCAGAGCCCTCTCTGTGGGCATGCATGCTCCCTGCCCCCCCTCCCCGTGCATGAAGCTTGGCTCCCCCCCACGGCCCCCCATCTTCCCTCCCTCCCTGGAGCTGCAATGCAGTGCTCCATGGCCCCTCTCCTCCTCAGAGGTGTGCCGAGCCACACTGTGCCGAAGCTAGACACTACCGACTTCGATGCGGCCGGCATACCTTCTAACTCTTTGAAGCTGGAAGAGAGGGGGAGCGAAGCCTTCTCCTGCGTGGGCTTCAAAGAGTTAGAAGGCACGCCAGCCACATTGAAGCTGGTAGGGTCCAGCTTTGGCGCAGCACGGCTCGGCACACCTCTGAGGAGGAGGGGGGCCATGGAGCATGGCTGCATTGCAGCTCCGGGGAGGGAGGGAAGGCGGGGGGGGGGAGCTGAGCCTCATGCACAGGAGGGGCAAGGGAGCATGTGTGCCCACAGAAAGGGCTCTGAGTGCCGTCTCTGACACCCGTGCCATAGGTTCGCCACCACTGCTTTAGGCTGATCTTACATTGAGCAGGGGGTTGGACTAGATGGCCCGTATGGCCCCTTCCAACTCTATGATTCTATTATTTCCTCCCCACCCCCCACCTTAAACTGAGTTCTGTGGTTTTTTACAGAGGTACTTTGCTGGCAGAAATGGTGTGTTTTTCGTTACACAGAAATTAGATAATGGAAATGCTGTACCTGTGGGATGTTAACTTGTCACACATAGGAACCTTCTAGGAGAAAATATGGCACCACAGCAATAATTTTGTTCTTTAGCCAGAACTTTCCTCATCTCCCCTTGTTTGGCTCCTGTGAATCATCAGACTAAAGGTAAAGGTAGTCCCTTGTGCAAGCACCAGTAGTTTCCAACTCGGGGGTGATCACATTACAACGTTTTCACAGCAGACTTTTTAATGGGGTGGTTTGCCATTGCCTTCCCCAGTCATCTACACTTCCCCCCCCCCCCCAGCAAGCTGGGTACTCATTTTACCAACCTCGGAAGGATGGAAGGCTGAGTCAACCTTGAGCTGGCTACTTGAACCTAGCATCCACCAGGATTGAACTCAGGTCATGAGTAGAGCTTGGACTGCTGTACTCCAGCTTACCACTCTCTGCCATGGGTCTCCTCATCATCAGAGTAGGATCTGGGAAACCCAGGTTTGAATCCCCACTCTGCCACGGAAGCTTGCTGGATGACCTTGGACCAGTCCCACATTCTCAGCCTACGCTACATCGCAGGGTTAGAAAAGAGCAAGAGTCCAGTAGTGTCATGTTCTCAGGGTGCAGGCAGGCAGGAGTCCAAAGCCAGTCCAAGGTCAAAGTCCAGGAAGTCAAGCAGGAGCCAAGTCACCAATGCAGAATCACAAACCGGAATCAGAAGTCAATGTCCAAAAGCCAAAAGGTCAGGGTGCCAAGGAAATCAAGCAGGTCAGGATCAGGAATGAGCGTGGATGCAAGCCAGAGAATAGACTTGTTGCTTCCACAAGGTTACCAGGTCCTGGGTGGGAGCTATATGGGAGTCTCAATCAGCCTGCTCCGTGGGTGGCAGTGACTCTGCTAGAACTCACAGCTGACACTGGTGGCACGGTGTGAGCTTTCACGAGTCACTCTCACTTTAGGAGAGCTGGTTTGGTGTAGAAGAGCTGGTTTGGTGTAGTGGTTAAGTGTGCGGACTCTTATCTGGGAGAACCTGGTTTGATTCCCCACTCCTCCACTTGCACCTGCTAGCATGGCCTTGGGTCAGCCATAGCTCTGGCAGAGGTTGTCCTTGAAAGGGCAGCTGCTGTGCGAGCCCTCTCCAGCCCCACCCACCTCACAGGGTGTCTGTTGTGGGGGAGGAAGGTAAAGGAGATTGTGAGCCACTCTGAGACTCTTCGGAGTGGAGGGCGGGATATAAATCCAATATCTTCTTCTTCATCTAGATGCAGCTAGAATGTGAGTCCATCTGTCATAATTGGGTTGTAGAGTGATTTTAGATGCTGAATGACAATAGTAGGTGAACGACAATAGCAGGCGTGATTGGATTAAAAGCAGAAGGGCAGCAGGCGTGGAGAAATCAGCATTGGTAATGAGATAAGAAACCTAGGTCTCAATTCAGTCCAGGTAGATGCATTGTCTTGAACCTCATTATCAGCAGCATTCAGGCTATTCAGCAGTCTCTGAATAGCCAGTTTGAGAGTCAGTTTGGTGCAGTGATTAAATGCAGGAACTCTAATCTGGGAGAACCAGGTTTCATTCTTCCACTCCTGCACTTGCAGCTGCTGAGTGACCTAACTTGAAAGAGCTAATTTCTCAAGAGCAGTTCTGGAAAGAGCTCTCTCAGTCCCACATACCTTACAGGGTGTCTGTTGTGGGGAGAGGAAGGGAAAGGAGACTGTAAACTGCTCTGAGACTCCAAGTGAAGGGCAAGATATAAATCCAATCTCTTCTTCTTCTCTCTTTCTAATCTCCCTTTGAAATTCCTTTGTAAGAAACTGCTGCTCTTAGGTCAGCAACTGAATGTCCTGGAAAGTTAAAATGTTCTCCCACTGTTTTTTTTTAATGTTGTGGTTTCTAATGTTAGACTTACGGGCTTCTGGAATCTGGCCCCACTAGTAGACCTCTTGCTGACGCCTGGGTTTTGGCCACTGTGTGACAAAGAGTGTTGGACAGGATGGGCCACTGGCTTGATCCAACATGGTTTCTCTTATGTTCTTATGTCCATTTATATGTTCTTATGTCCATTTAAAGGGCTGGAACTCTTTCCCTATGAAGAAAGGATGAAACGCTTGGGACTCTTTAGCTTGGAGAAACGTCGCCTGCGGGGTGACATGATAGAGGTTTACAAGATAATGCATGGGATTGAGAAAGTAGAGAAAGAAGTACTTTTCTCCCTTTCTCACAATACAAGAACTCGTGGGCATTCAATGAAATTGCTGAGCAGTCAGGTTAAAACGGATAGAAGGAAGTACTTCTTCACCCAAAGGGTGATTAACATGTGGAATTCACTGCCGCTGTGTGACACAGAGTGTTGGACTGGATGGGCCATTGGCTTGATCCAACATGGCTTCTCTTATGTTCTTATGTTATGTTCTATTAATATAAGCCACTTTCGGTCCCTACTGGGGAGAAACACAAAGTATAAATGAAGTAAGCAAATTAATAAATACTTTTAAATTGCCAGGCTGATCAGGAAAAAAAGATGTCAGCCTAACTGAACATGAATATGCTCATCTCAAACCAGGATGTTGAGCAGCGGTATGCTGTGGAGGAATTCAGCATCAGGAAGTCTTTCCCCTGATTAGAGCAGCTATTATGAGGAGCACTGTAGCTACTGTATTTATGCGTGCTGCACATTTGATAAAGTCACAGCTTGTCTCTCAGGGAAAAGAAATATGGGCTAGCAGTAAATTCCCCTGCGCCTGGGAAGGAAAACCAAGCCAGCTGGCCAACATTAGTGTTTCTGTCATAGTCACTCTGAGTACTTTGCCTGAGATTAAAATATAAAGTCAGAACCACTGTGATGTGGTAGTTAGCAAATCAGGCCGGGATGAGGGATATCTGGGTTCCGATTCTCACTAAGCTACTTTATTAGGTGACCTTCACCCAGTTCAGACAAGCTTCTGCTAGAGGACACATGAACACACAAACAGGCTTCCTTTGAAGGTGGTGGGCTCTCCTTCCTTGGAGGTTTTTAAAAAGAGGCTAGATGGCCATCTGACAGCAATGCAGATTCTGTGAATTTAGAGGGAGGTATTTGTGAATTTCCTGCATTGTGCAGGGGGTTGGACTAGATGACCCTGGTAAAACCTCACCTGAAGTATTGTGTTCAGTTTTGGGCACCACATTTTAAGAAGGATATAGACAAGCTGGAACAGGTCCAGAGGAAGGTGATGAAGGTAGTGAGAGATTTGGAAACCGACTCCTATGAAGAAAGGTTGAAGGAGCTGGGTATGTTTAGCCTAGAGAGGATACAACTGAGAGGTGATATGATCATCATCTTCAAGTACTTGAAGGGCTGTCATACACAGGATGGTGCAGAATTGTTTTCTGTGGCCTCAGGAGATAGGACCAGAACTAAGAGGTTGAAATTAAACCAGAAGAGTTTCCAGCTCAACATTAGGAAGAACTTCCTGACGGTTAGCGCAGTTCCTCAATGGAACAGGCTTCCTCAGTAGGTGGTGGGCTCTCCTTCCTTGGAGGTTTTTAAACAGGGACTAGAGGGCCAGCAATGCAGATCCTGTGGATTTAGGGGGAGGTATTTGTGAATTTCCTGCATTGTGCAGGGGGTTGGACTAGATGACCCTGGAGTTCCCTTCCAATTCTATGATTCTATGTAGATTATAATAAATTGTCCCAGGTTCAACCCCTGGCATCTCCAGTTAAGAACGACCAAGCAGCAGGTGATGGGAAAGACCTCTACCTGAGACAGAGGACAGAGGTCCATCAGTGGCTATTAGCCACAGTGTGTGTGTGTGTATATATATATTTGGCCGCTGTGTGACACAGAATGTTAGACTGGATGGGCCATTGGCCTGATCTAACATGGCTTCTCTTATGTTCTTATGAAATCTGCTTTGTAATGAATCCAGACCCTTGGTCCATCCAAGGTCAGTATTGACAACTCAGCCTGCCACCAGCTGTCCAGGGTCTCAGGCAGAGGTCTTTCCCATCACCTGCTGCCTGGTCGTTCTTAACTGGAGATGCCAGGGGTTGAACCTGGGACAATTTATTATAATCTACATCTTTGCCAAGCGAAATCTTGAGTGGACTAGAGGTTAGATGGCCATCTGACAGCAATGAAGATCCTGTGAATCTGGGGGGAGGTATTTGTGAGTTTCCTGCATTGTGCAGGGGGTTGGACTAGATGACCCTGGAGGTTCCTTCCAATTCTATGATTCTATGACTGAGGGCACACCTTGAAAGTCCACAGGGCATCAGATCGATCCGGGAGCTCTGTTCAGCCTAATATGTTTTTATGCATTCAGAAGACTTCTGATTGACAGACCATTTCCAAAAAACATGTAATTTCTATTATTCCAAGCAAAATACCAAGACACTGAGCTAGAACATATGCCGTTTCTACCGTGGGAGTGGCATTTCCTTAACCAGCTGCCACCCATCACCATACTTTGGCTTTATGAACAATCTTATGTTTGCATTATGAGCTTTTGCATGCAGCAACATTTAAAGGGCTTCTTCTGGCATTAAGGGGCATCCCAGTGCATGCACATTCATGGTCTTCTGGTTGGAATTGAAGTTCCATAGCATCAAAGCCCCAGGGCACAGTACTGCTGCAGTACTGCAGTCCAAGCTCTGTTCACGACCTGAGTTCAATCCCGGCGGAAGCTGGGTTCAGGTAGCCAGCTCAAAATTGATTCAGCCTTCTATCTTTCTGAGGTCGGTAAAATGAGTATCCAGCTTGCTGGGGGTAAAGTGTAATGGCTGGGGAAGGCATAGCAAACCACCCCGTACAAAGTCTGTCAAGAAAACATCATGATGTGACATCACCCCATGGGTCGGTAATGTCTCGGTGCTTGCACAGGGGACTACCTTTACCTTTTACTTTTAGCAACAAAGCGGGAGTCTGGCTATTTCACAGATTGCAGCTGGTGTGTTCTGAGAGTGAATTAAACACCTCAGGGAATGTTGTATATCAGGGGTGGCCAACAATAGCTCTCCAGATGTTTTTTGCCTACAACTCCCATCAGCCCCAGCCAGCATGGCCAATGGCTGGGTCTGATGGGAGTTGTAGGCAAAAAATATCTGGAGAGCTACCGTTGGCCACCCCTGTTGTATATGGCTCAATTTGCAGATAATCATACAGCATTCTGTGTACATGCACCCTCAAAATGGGGCAACTCAGTCTCCTGCCAGGCCATTTTGACTCAAGAAAATAGCCTGGGAAGGAAGGCAGGAGCCCCTTCCCCCAATGCCATGGACCTGAGCACCAATTGAGCCCATGTAGACTTTAAAATTGACAGGTTGTGCCCTGATCTGGATAGCCTAGGCAAGCCTGATCTCATCAGATCTCAGAAGCTAAGCAGGGTTGACTGTAGTTACTACTTGGATGAGAGACTGTCCTTGAAATACCCATGGGGGCGGATTTATTCAGCCACCTCCCGGAATATCCTGAGTAGGGGTCAGTCACAAGAGGTCAACATGACTGCCAGGTGTAGACACACACACAGCCCACCCCCCTCCTCAAAAATGACACAGTTGTGAGGAAAGGAAGTGGGATCGGGAGAACTTGCACCTGACCCATTAGAAATCATATTGTTTAGTTCAGGCCTGAGCTGTTGAGCATGTAAAGTACAAATTAACTTAGCTTGCAGAGAATTGAGCTGCAAGATCAAATGTTTTTATCTGCTCTAGCAAGTTTGGTTCCTGGTTGCTATATTTGTTTTGCAGGACTGGAGTTTCTAGATTAAACCAAACTTCTATACCAGATCTCTTCACTCGGCAGTTTAATAAAAGAATTAATGTTTAGATGCTAAACGATGCTAAATCTTGAGATTCTGCAAAAGACTGCAGGCCTGCAAACAGCAAGCAGATGCCTGCAAACAGCAAGCAGATGTCTACATTAAAAGGTATGAATCTTGGCTTGTTCCCTAATAACAGTACACAATCTTGTACGGGGTCTTCCTTCAGTGGAAAGAAGATTCCTTTGTCAGAAAGACTCCACACTTAGCCAAGGATACAAGTGAACAATGAATTACTAGGTGTCATGAGCCCTGACGAGGAGGAGCTGGAAGGGTTTACAGACCTGGAAGAGTTGCCAGCCAGTTCCTCAGCTGAACAGCAGCTGGCCCATCAATCACTCTCCAGGCACCAGTGTCAACTGTTGACAATCAATCTCCTCCAAGCTCTCCTCCTCCCACCTCAAGAGTTCGAAGCAGGCTCCGGAAAGAACTTTCAGAGCGAAGACATGAGGCACGCCGAGGCTTCAGATCTCTCAGCCCTGAGTTCTAGCAGAGTCGCTGCCACCCAGGGAGCAGGCTGATTGAGACTCCCATATAGCTCCCACCCAGGACCTGGTAACCTTGTGGAAGCAACAAGTCTATTCTCTGACTTGCATCCACGCTCTTTCCTGATCCTGACCTGCTTGATTTCCTTGGCACCTTGACCTTTTGGCTTTTGGACACTGACTTCTGGTTCCAGTTTGTGATTCTGCATTGGTGACTTGGCTCCTGCTTGACTTCCTGGACTTTGACCTTGGACTGGCTATGGTCTCCTGCCTAGCTGCACCCTGAGAATGTGACACTAGGGTTGCCAATCCCCAGGGGGAGGCAGGGGATCCCCTGGTTTGGAGGCCCTCCCCCCACTTCAGGGTCATCAGAAAGCGAGGAGAGGGGATGGAAATGTCTGCTGGGAACTGTATTATTCCCTATGGAGACATTTCCATAGAAAATAATGGATGATTGATCTGCGGGTATCTGGGGCTCGGGGGGGGGCCTGTTTTTTTGAGGTAGAGGCACCAAATTTTCATCCGGTGCCTCTCCCCAAAATACCCCCTCCCAAGTTTCAAAAAGATTGGACCAGGGGGTCCAATTCTATGAGCCCCAAAAGAAGGTGCCCCTATCCTTCATTGTTTCCTATGGAAGGAAGGCATTTAAAAGGTGTGTGGTCCCCTTAAACGTTATGACCAGAACTCTTTTTGGAGTTCAATTATGCTTGTCACACCCTTGCTCCTGGCTCCACCCCCCAAAGTCCCCAGATTTTTCTTGAATTGGATTTGGCAAACCTATTCCTTACAGATCAAAATCCCCACAACTGCCTCCCAAAATTTTTGTGGATTTAATTTTGTCATCTGCATGACATCAACATGCTTCCACTAATTTTGAGGAAGGGCTGTGTGGCTCAATGGGAGAGCATCTTTTTGACATGCAGCAAGTCCCAGAGCCAGAGCCCAGCTCCACTCAAAAGGGTTAGGGAGTAAATGATGAGGAAGTACTCCACCAGAGACCCTGCAGATCCACTGCTTGGGTTGTCAGGTTCCAGGAGAGGTCTGGAGGTCTCCCACTTTTACAACTGATTTCCACACAATAGAGATCAGTTGCCCTAGAGAAAATGGCTGCTTTGAAGGGTGGAATCCAGGGTTGCCAATCCCCAGGTGGGGCAGGGAATCCCTCGGTTTGGAGGCCCTCCCCCCCCCCCCCGCTTCAGAGTCACCAGAAAGTGGGGTGGGGGGAGGATGTCTTCTGGGCACTTCATTATTCCCTATGGAGACCAGTTCCCATAGGATAGGATGGAAAATTGATCTATGGGCATCTGTGGCTCTGGGAGGCTGTTTTTTTGAGGTAGGTGCACCACTGCATAGTATCCAGTGCCTCTCCCCAAAACACCCTCCATGTTTCAAAAGGATTGGATCAGAGGGTCCAATTCTATGAGGCCCAAAAGAAGGTGCCCCTTTGGAGGGAAGGCATTTAAAAGGTGTGTGGTCCCTTTAAATGTGATGGCCAGAACTCCCTTTGGAATTCAATTATGCTTTTCACAACCTTGCTCCTGGCTCCACCCCCAAAGTCTCCTGGCTCCACCTCAAGTCCCCAGATATTTCTTGAATTGGACTTTGGCAACCCTAGTGGAATCTATGGCTTTGTACCTGGCTGAAGTCCCTCCCTTCCTCAAATCCTGCCATCCCCAGATTCCCCCCCTAAAATCTCCAGGAATTTCCCAACCCAGAGCTGGCAGCCCTGGCAGCTGCCAGTCTGAGTAGGCAATACTGACTTCAGTGGACCAGTGGTCTGATTGAGTATAAGGTAGCTTCATGTATTCAAGCCTCCAGGGCTTTCCCTGACTCCGTTTCCATTTTTCCCAGACATACATTAGTATTGGGACTTTTTTTTTTTTCTGGGGGGAACCTCTTTGTGGAAACAAAATTTAAAAAAAAATGCTTTAAAGTTCGTGAGGCATAGCGGGGGTCCAATGACATCACTTGTGAAAAGGGGATTTCCCTAGATGAACCTGATGGTTACTCCAGAAAGGTCCTCCTTGTCAGTCAAAACCATAACATCTTTATTGTTCATTAAACAAATATTAGATCTCCCTTAAGAGTCTTTGATCTAACAAAGTATGTTAAAACACAGTTGCTTCAAGGTTATTATTCAGCATTGGGCATCAAAAGCAAGATCCGAAAAAGAGCTGAGGAAGCGGGTGACACGTCTAAAGTTTGGAAATGGCTTTAAAGTAGAAGTAAGTCCACAGTGCATTAAAATAATATTGTTTCAAAGAATACTGTGCATTTCTCATTTCCCTCTTGAGAGTTCTGGCCAGAGCCGGCCGTGCCACTAGGCACACTAGGCAATTGCCTAGGGCGCAAGCCTTCTGGGGGCCCCCCATGTGACTTGGTGACATTATCAATGTGTGTGTGTGTGGGGGGGTGCCTGACGCTAGCCTTGTCTAAGGTGCCAGACAGTCTAGAGATGGCCCTGATTTCAGCACCTTTTTTTTTTCTGGAGGGGAACCCTGATTAATTTGATCTTTCCTGGAAAACTGTTCCCAAACTGAGTTTGGGAAAGTTGGATTTCCACATCTGCCTTCCCTCATCTGGCCCCATTTTTCCTCCCGCTTGCCATCTTCCTCTCTTCCCCACTTGGAGACTTTTAGGGTGTTTCCCTTTTTTCAGTTATCAGTAGTATGTTGAAACACTAAAGCTGAGTACTGATTAAAAATGGCAAAAGAACCACCGGAGGCAAGAGGGTGGGTGGAAAGACAGGCAAGAAGGGAAAGTGTGTGAAAATTTCCTCCTACAGCGGCAATCAGAGGAGAACCATCTATATTTGGACACAACCAACAACCAGTGTTCCCTCTAAGCTGATATAGTGTGAGCTAGCTCACAGATTTTAGCCTCCAGCTCACACATTTTTGTTTTCGGTCAGGAAGGATGACCCCAGAGCACACTAATTTATGCAGTAGCTCACAACTTTTATGCCAGGAGCTCACAAGGTGGAATTTTTGCTCACAAGACTGCAGCTTAGAGGGAACATTGCCAACAACTCTGAAACCCAGAATTTTAACGCTTTTGAAGCACTGTCATAGTGAACAGTCCTAAGCGCAGTATTAACTACTACAGTCACTAACATTTTTGCTTTGGTATGCATGTATTTGAATGAATATTATTTGACTGGATGCAAACATGAAAACAACTGAACTGATTTTCTGGGGTTTGCCTTGAGCACCAGCCAAAGATTGGAGGAGTTCGTGCCAAAGGGGGAAGAGCTTGCCTACATTCCCCTCTTTTTTTCCCCTTGATTTTTTTCAAAGGTTCCCAAGGAATGCAGCATAACGAAAGGAGAAAAGGCCTGGCCTTGCTTTTCACAGACTGCAGCTCTCCTTCTGGCTTCTACGCAGCAAAAGCTTTCCCTGCGTTCCATTCAGGCTGGGAACTGGCGCCTGTAACAGAGAGGGGGAGGCCTCTGGCATTTCCCTTCTCCCACAAGCTTTTTCCACAGAAGGTGGCAATCTGTCTTCCCCCCCCCTGCTCCCCCCCCCCACCAAGCATTTCAAATGACTTTGAAATTGCTCCTAACCGACAGAAAATGAAGAAGGAACAGGAAAGAATGAAGAGTATTTAATTTAGGAACAACCCCCCCCCCCAAAAAAAATAGAAGACACTTTTTCTTTACCTTTAAATGTGTCTTTAATAGCAGCCTAACCTGCAGAAATTCCTCTCTGTTTTGTCTCTAAACCAGAAAAGGCTTCACATTAATTTATAAGTATTTTATTTTGTATATTTCTGGGCCACCCCCAGGTGAAGATCCCCAAGGAAGTTCACAGAAGGTTAAAATGCAAACAATTAAATTTTAAAACCAATATTAACACAAACAGTACAATCTGTCCAAAGTACACTTTCCTGAGAGTAAGTCCGACTGAGCAGGCACAAGTTTCTGAGCAGATCTGTTCAGGATATTAGTGAAGTTGCCAGCCTCCAGGTGGGGACTGGAGATAGGCCTGTAGCTACAGGGAGCCAGTGGGGGCCCTGCCCCCTGACTTCCTGATGGGTGCCCCAACCAGTGTTCCCTCTAAGCTGCAGAGTTTTGTAAGCAAAAATTTTACTTTGTGAGCTACTGGCATTAAAGTTCTGAGCTACTGCATAAATTAGCTCACACTAACTCAGCTTAGAGGGAACGCTGGCCCCAACTCAGGTGCCACTGACCTTCCCTCCCTCCTCTTGCCACGACTGCCGGGGTGAAAACTGAGAGGCTGGGGGCCACACCCTCCCTCCCCCACAATTTAAATTGCACGGGTGGGGTACCCAGGAGCAGCTGCTGCTCCTCCCATTCCATTTAAAGGGCCCACAGAGGGGAAAAGGGCACAGCCCCTGCCCTCTCAACTTTCACCCCATGACCCCTCAAGCTGTGGTGGCAGCAGCGGGGGGGGGGGTCGAGGTCAGGAGGGAAGGTCAATCACCCTGAGTTGGGTGCCCTGAGTCTCAGCGGCGGCAGCCAGGGGAGGGGAGGTGCTAAGTGCTCCCCGACTTTTTAAAATGCCCCCAACTTTTAAAATCCTGGCTATGGGTCTGGCTGAAGATCTCCTGGAATTAAACCTGATCTCCAGACTACATAGATTGCTTCTTTATTTATTATTATCTAAAACATTTATCCAGGCCACAGATACAGCAGGAGCTCACAGGAGAGCAGCTCCTGAACCTTTCTGAGGGTTCCCCCTCTTCCACCCCACCTCCCTTGTCCATTGAATAGTAGGTGCAGCTGTATAACAATTCCTGGATTAGGAGAGCGGGCGGGCAGCCACCCACCAGGGACTTTTCCACACTCCCAGCAGCCCTCATTAACCCCTGGAGAAGACTGTGTCACCCTTTCTCCACTTCTTATGTGATTTTGGGCGGAGGGTAGCTTGCTGGCTTTTTGACTGGCAGGGGCAGGAGAGCCCCAGGCGAGTGAGGTCTGCTTGGGCTGGCTGGATCTCTAGCCAGCCCAATCAGGCCTCTTTCACCCGGGGCTCTTCTTTCTTGCATCAGGTTGCTTTTGGCTGGGGGGGGGGTGGCATATGCTAATAAGTTATGCTTATGAGCTCCACCACCTATTTTTCTACAAAATGACCCCTGCATTTATCCCACTTCTCCTGGAGAAAATGACTGCTCTGAAACGTGGACTGCATGGCATTATACCATGCCCAGGGGTCCCTCCCTTCCCTAAATTCCTATCTCCCAAGCCCCACTCTCAAATCTCCTGGCACTTCCAAACCTGTGGTTGGCGAGATCTTTGAAAGGGGGTGGGTGGGAACCCTGAGTGTCTGCTGTTCAAAGACAAATGAACAGAGCTGGAAGAGGGAACCTGCCTCTTTCCTCCCATGGTAGCCCAAAACAGTCCCCAGAGATTGTTCCTGGGAATCTCCAACCCTTTTCCTCTGTGTACTGTACAAATGTCCTTTATAAGCACTATGGGGCAAGGGCCTGTCATTTGCTTGCTATTCTGTCAACAGCTATTGTATACAGAGTTGTTTTACTGCCTCCACTCCATTGTATATAAGTTGTTTTACTGCCTCCACTCGTAGCAAGAAATCTGAGACTGTCAGGTCAGCCCAGGCAGCCTTCTAGGAACCAGAAGTTTGGCTGGTGGGGTCAGGGGGACAGCTTTGGCTGTTGCTCCTCCAGCTTTGGAACTTTCTTGCTCAGGAACTGGAAACTGATGTTTCCCTATAGACCATCTTGATAGGGCTGAAGTCCTGCCTTTTCCAGCTCTTGGATCAGAGAAGCAATAATACAGCAGCACTGGCAAATTTAATTTTTAATTTAAATTTAAATTGAAACAGTGGCCACAGGATTGGAAAAAGGTCAGTTCATATTCCAATCCCAAAGAAGGGTAATGCCAAGGAATGTTTAAACTACCGCACCATTGCACTCATTTCACATGCCAGCAAGGTCATGTTAAAGATGAACACATATGAACATATGAAGCTGCCTTATAGTGAATCAGACCCTTGGTCCATCAAAGTCAGTATTGTCTTCTCAGATGGCAGCGGCTCTCCAGGGTCTCAAGCTGAGGTTTTTCACACCTATTTGCCTGGACCCTTTTTTTGGAGATGCCAGGGATTGAACATGGGACCTTCTGCTTCCCAAGCAGATGCTCTACCACTGAGCCACCGTCCCTCCAATGTATTTACCAAAAGGAAAACTCTAACTTACTTTTTAGAAGATGTTAATCCCCACATTACTAGATGTTGCAATATTATATATTATTACTATTCCAAGATCCTACAAGCTAGGTTTCAGCAGTACGTAGATCGGGAACTACCAGAAGTTCAAGCTGGGTTTCGGAGAGGTCAAGGAACTAGAGATCAAATAGACAACATTTGCTGGATTATGGAGAAAGCACAGGAGTATCAGAAAAATGTCTATTTCTGTTTCATTGACTACGCTAAAGCCTTTGATTGTGTGGATCACAACAAACTGTGGCAAGTCCTTAAAGAGATGGGAGTACCAGACCACCTCACATGTCTCCTGAGAAACCTGTATAAGGGTCAAGAAGCAACTGTCAGAACAGGATATGGAACAACTGATTGGTTTAGAATAGGAAAGGAGGTTCAACAAGGATGTATATTGTCACCCTGCTTATTTAATTTATATGCAGAGTACATCATGCAGAATGCTGGCCTGGATGAAGGACAAGCCAGAATTGTGATTGCCAGGAAAATCATCAACAACCTCAGATATGCAAATGATACCACTCTAATGGCAGAAAGTGAGGAGGACCTAAAGAACCTCTTGCTGAGGGTGAAAGAGGAGAGCACAAAAGTAGGCTTGAAACTCAACATCAAAAAAATTAAGATCATGGCATCCGGCCCCATCACACCTTGGCAAATAGAAGGGGAAGACATGGAAGTAGTGACTTCACATTTCTGGGATCCAAGATCACTGCAGATGGTGACTGAAGCCATTAAATTAAAAAACGTTTGCTCCTTGGGAAGACAGCTATGGCAAACGTGGCCAGTATAATAAAAAGTAGAGATATCACCCTGCCAACAAAAGTCCGTATAGTCAAAGCAATGATATTCCCAGTAGTAATGTATGGCTGTGAGAGCTGGACCATAAGGAAGGCCGAACGCAGAAGAATAGATGCTTTTGAGCTGTGGTGCTGGAGAAGAATCTTGAGAGTCCCTTGGACTGCAAGAAGATCCAATCAGTCAGTCCTAAGGGAAATCAACCCTGACTGTTCCCTGGAAGGTCAGATGCTGAAGCTGAAGCTCAAATACTTTGGCCACCAAATGAGAAGGGAGCACTCACTGGAGAAGATCCTGATGCTGGGAAAGACAGAAGGCAAAAGAAGAAGGGGACAGAAAAAGATGAGACGGCTGGACAGTGTTATTGGTGTAACAAACACGAATTTGAGCAGACTTTGGAGGATGGTGGAAGACAGGAGGGCCTGCCGTGACTTTGTCCATGGGGTCGCAAAGAGTCAGACTCGACTGTGCGACTGAACAACAACAACAACATTGTATTGGGAAAGTGATTTTTAAACATTTTAAAAAAGGAAATAAATGGAAAACTGATATTTATTGTTTTTACCATATTTTAACTGTTTATTATGATTTACTGTTTTAGATTGACTTATATATTTTGTATACCCCAACCAGGATGGCCCAGGCTTGTCAGATCTCAGAAGCTAAGCAGGGTCAGCACTGGTTAGTTTTGGATGGGAGACCTCCAAGGAAGTCCATGGCAGATATGCAGACACAGGCAATGAGAAACCACCTCTGAGCCTGATTCAGCACTAACCTTGCTCCGCGCCAGGCTTCCGTTTCTCTCCGGAGGAAGCTATAGATTTCGCACCAGCTGCTCCGTGCTGCCATTTTGCAACTTGCTGTGCCACAGTGTAAACCTGAAAAAACAGGTTTACACTTGCAGCGCGGCAAATTGCAGGTTTTCCCTGCGCAAAATGGCGGCATGGAGCAGCTGGTGCGAAATCACTAGCTTGCTCTGGAGAGAAACGGAAGCTTGGCGCAGAGCAAGGTTGGTGCGGAATCAGCCTGAATGTCTCTTGCTCTCAAAACTTCATAAGGGATTGACATAAGTCCGCTCTGACTTAATGGTACTTTGTACTTCCATGTATTTTATGAGGCAGTTATATATTTTCTGTGTATTGTGATTTACATGTCTTATTGTGCTCTAAATTATATTGGGAACTGTCTAGCTGAAAAGGCGGTCTATAAGTAAACAAACTGAATTTTTTCACCTTCACATTTAATTCGCTTTTATGTTGTTTTCAGTTGCCCAGAGTGCTGTGTAGGAGAATGCATATATATAAACTACAAGCAGAATGCAAATTAATGGAGCTACACATATCAGTAAACATCTATAAGGGATTATCAGTCATTTGAAAAAGAGTGGTGGCAACACAGTGCCATTAAAAGTGACATAATTAATGGTCGTACTCATTATGGTTGTTTTTTACACCTAAGACAGAAATTGCTAAATATAGCTTCAGCTCTCAACTCCTGCTGCAATTCTAGGAACATGAGATTCAAATGTTTTACCACCTCTTATGATAATATTTTTTTAGTTTGTTTTCACATGATAGGTACCTCAAGGGGAAGGGATTCCACAGACAGGATCCCACCACTGTAAAAGCTCTATCTCTGATTGCCGCTTGCCTCACCTCTGAAGGCTGAGGACACAAACAAACAGCAGGGATTGCGAGCAAGATCTTAGAAGGAAAATATAGGCAGAGACAATCTTTCAAGTTCCCTAGCTAGGACTCCCATTTACCTGCCCAGGGCAAATATTTGCCAGTCCTCACCCCCAATTTCCCACTCCCAAGGAACTGAGTGTCAGCAAAGGGTTCATTGAAGTTTCAAAATGATCAGACTTGTCTTTGTTAAAAACTAAGTTTCATTTATTGATTACAACAATGTTACTCTCTACATGGATTCATTGAAACTGATAACAGATAGCTTGAACCATTGGCATTTATGAATACACTTCAAAGGCTTGGGCTTTAAACTACTTCTCATAATAAAACTACAGTTGTCCCTGCAAGTAACACTTTCACACGCCTGCTTATCTTTTACCGGTGATGGTTGCATTCTCCCCCCTGGTGATGTCCTTGCTTTGCTTGGGAGGCGCCAGAGAGGTGAGCTTGAAGCTTTGCACTTCAAAGGCTTTTACTGGCCTTTGGAGTTTTTGGCAACTTCCATTCCCACCCCTCCTCTTTCCCTTGCAGGGCACAGGTATTAGTGGCATAGTATTTTATTCAGCAATGGTATTAGTAAGCATAGAATAAACATGATCATAAAGCATCAATAACTTCAATGAAGCATAGCCTGACACTGAGGAGCAAGAAAGGAAATGGCCTTAACACAGTGCCGCTCCAGAAATTTCCCCTAGTCTCTGTGGTAGAGCCCTTAGAGACTATTGCAGCCACCAGGCAGCCTAGAGCAGGGATGTTGAACTCATTTGTTATGAGGGCCGGATCTGACATAAAGGAGACCTTGTCGGGACGGGCCATGCTGGGCTGTGAGGGCCATGTGTGTACCTATTTAAGATTAAGTAGCAGAGATATAAACTTTATAAAGGACACTGGCAAACACAAAGATTTCTTCTAAAAAACCCTTACCATAAAACATGCTTAACACATCGGCACTCGTTTATCTTAAAGATGTTTTCTTTGTAACTCTTCCATGGAATCCAGGGAACTGGGCAAAGGAAGCTCTGGTTCCTTCCTTCCTTCCCTAGGAGACTAGGAGGGGGGAGGAGCCTCATCCAGTAAAAGGAAGAGAGGTTTGGCTCAGTAGCTCTGCTGTGTGGCTGAGAGAGCCTGGCAAAGCAAGCTATCTCTCCCTCCCCCCTTCCTCTCCAAGGGAGGAGCCTCAGCCAATGGAGAAAATAGAGGCTTTGCTCTGTAGCTCCTGAGTGATTGAGCAAGCCTGGCAAAGCAAGCTGTGATGCAGAAGGAAGCAAGACAGAGGGAGAAGGTAGCAGATGACAGCCAGTTGCTTGGGGCCCTGATAGGAGCCCTCTGGGGGCTCGATTTGGCCCCCGGGTCACATGTTTGACACCCCTGGCCTAGAGCATCACCTGGAAGTGATGTCATATCCCCCCCCCCCAAAAAAAATCCACCCTTCCCAGGCACCAACCCCAAATCTGCAGTGTTCAACAGGGCAGTATGGAGAACCCTAGTCCCTGTCCTTTTAGGACCTTAAATGATAAGAATCAGCACTTTCAGGACAGAGGTGATAGGTCCCTTGCATCCTGTCCTCAATGGTAGCTATACAATGACAATTCAAATATTGAATAAAACTCCACACTTTGTTCACATAGTTGATCCTTCCCGGAAAATCTCCTACCTGAGCATCATAAACCCAAATTACATGTTATGACTTTTAATGCATTGTGTCTGACCCCCCATAGTAGGTGCTGATAACATCATTTAGAAGTCAGAGGGGAGGCTGTTGTTTTTATTATTTTATTACTATCTTCAACAGCAAGGACACCCTTAAAAATAAAGATAATGCAAGACAACAATAGCTATTCTGATATCAATGAAATGTATGACTGAGGGACTGTTCTTACTCTCTTTGTAGATGTTTAGAAGTTTCACTTACCCCATACCTACTTGGATCTATCCTCATAGCACACAGTCATATGGCAGCTACTACTGAGTTACTCAGTCTGACAGCCAACGTCTGATGCATAGATCAGATGCCTATAAAAGAAAAATCTTGACAGCATCTGCAGATAAAAAAAGAGTTCAAGAACAAAATAATACTACATATGTTAGGAAACTGAAATGGTAGCTATGGTGACCGCAGATAGACAAAGAGCAAACCACTTGGATTGAATTCAGTTGATTTTCAGTTCACAAACTGTTAATGTCGTATTCAAGTTCTGTAAAATCCAGGGTGATACATTACGACAAAAAAGGAGGAAGAAATCCTTCACTATTGTGTTCACTTATAAATGAAAGCAGCACATTCGCAAACACTGTGGGATCTGCACTAGAAAGATTGTTTTCTGTTTTGCACAAAAAAAGGTTTTATTTAATTGATTACTCTGTTTTCATTTTTGAAGCAGCTAGGAAGAAAAACTAATGGGAAACAACAGAGGAAAGAACTTGTGCATTCGTTGCTATTGTTCCACCAGTGGGGAGAAGGAGGGAGGGCGTTAAACTATGCAGCTTGGAAACAACAATACTGTTGCTTACCTTTCGCCACACCTTTCAGGAGGTTTTGCTCGTGTTTTAATTTCCTCAACAAATTCACTGCCCTGTCTCAAAACATTAACCGTGCAGTTTCCATACCATTACATTTATGAATGCTCAAAGACCAATTCGTTACAGGTAAATGAAAGAAAATACAAAATACATAGTAATTATAAATACAGTATTTACATTACGGAATATTACTAGATATCATAAGCCAGAATTAAACCACAGCAAAAGTCACAAGGCCAACATCAGCTAACAACTTAGCGGCAAGCTAGTCCATTTTCAAATGTAAATTATGCTCCACCTATCTTGGGCAATGCTATGTTTATTACAGTCAATAAAACATGTCAAATAATACATAATTTTCCAGATTTACAATTCTTATTCCTTATCTGCCCTTTTAATTATTTAATTTAGTATACTTTGCTTATTTAGTATTACATAGATTCTTTGAATTCACCTCATTCACTAAAAGGGGGATCACACCCGACCCTGGATCTGTCCTTGTAGATATCAATGATGATCCACATGGTGGGGGTGGAGGGAAGACAAAAAAAAAATAAAAATGGAAGGATCTTTTTATTAGGACCAACCATAATACGACAAAAGATGCAGATTTGGAGTTGTTTCATTGTCCTGTAGCAAAAGTAAGGGGTGTCTGCTTATGACCTATTGATCTGTGAGCACAGGGCCGGCCCTGCAACTAGGTAAATTAGGCATTTGCCTAGGGCACTGGGCTGGGAGGGAGTGCTGAACTGGGTGTTCCCCCACTTCTGGTGCCCTAGACAAATGCTCCAGTTGTGCAGCGGCTGGTAGCCTAGCTTCGCCTCCCTTCCTATCGGAATGGAGGTGAAGCGAAGCCAGCCAGCCACTGCATAGCCACTGTCTTTGTTCCACCTCCCTTCTGATTGGAAGGGAGGCAGAGTGAAGCCGGCTGTCTGGCTGGCTTGCATGCCTTTGCCGCCCTTCCTGGGTGCCCTCCCCACCCTACTTCACTGTGCAGGCAGCGGAGTGCTGCCATGGAGGAGGGCAGTGGGCCTGCCTAGGGTGCTGTGCACCCTAGGGTAAGTCCCGTGTTGTGGGAGGATCCTGCCATCAGCACACCAACCTGCTTCCCTATAGTTCTGATAACACACGAGCACAAGATCCTTACACCCGTGTTCAAACCGCATTTCTGCTTCCTCAGATAAATCTATTCCTGACAACTGCTGAGCTGGTATTAGTTTCTGTAGATGCAGACACGACCTCATGGTAGCTGGGGAGAGGTCTTCCTGTTAGTGCTTTGTCTGTTGCAATGTGGTAAGCTGAATTATTTTTGGTGTGAGGGGAACAGGAATAAATAAACCCTTGCTCAGAGAAGCAAGGCAGAACTTTTTCTTCTCCCAAAACACTCGTGTCAGTGATCATTCCTACACTGTGTGAGCAGGAAGTATAGAATAAAGGAAATAAGGTCTGTGTGCTTTTCACAAAAGAAAAGGAAGTATTTCTTTATACAACATTCTAGAATCTGCTGCCAGAGGAGCACAGAAAACTTTAAAAGAGGATCAGACAGAATCATGGAGGTCAGGTCTATCAGTGCCTACAGGCCATGTTGGCTAAAGAGAACCTCCACATTAACAGTGCTAGGAGGCTATAACAAGGGAAGGCCTCAGCCTCTATGCCCTCTTGTTGGCCCTCCATAGTAGCTGCTGGTCACTGCGTGAGTCAGGATGCTAGCCTAGAGGAACCACTGGTCTGATCCAGCAAGGCTCTTATTGTGTAATGTCTTGCATTGTTTATAAAATCTCTACCCTGCCTTTCTGTCCCATGTTGGCCATTAAAGTGACTAATATTTAAAACAAGCATTAAAATTCACCATAAAACAATTAAAACCAGGACTAAAATACACATGTAAACGCATAGAATAACAGGGAATATCTTGTCAAAGAGGTATTGCAGAGCATTCAGAGGTGTGTTTTATCAGAGCTTTTAATGATTGTGTGGTGTGATCAAACAAGGAATGGGAGAGGGACAGGTGCTTCCCTTCCCCCACATCACACACCTTTACTGGAGGTGCCAGCTGACCAGAAAAAAACCTACCCATACAGCTGTGACTAAACAGCTGTCTTGTGTGCAGAAATCGGCAGGTAAAGTTATTCATAGCACATAGACCAACGTTATACGGTTGCCAGGTCCAACTCAGGAAATGTCTGGGGACTTTGAGGGTGAGCCAGGAGACTTTGGGGGTGAAGCCAGGAGCAAGGGTGTGCCAAACACAACTGAACTCCAAAGAGAGTTCTGGCCATCATATTTAAAGGGACTGCACATCTTTTAAATGTCTTCCCTCCATTTGGAAATAATGAAGGATAAGGGCACCTTCTTTTGGGGTGCATAGAAATGGACTCCCTGGTCCAATCTGTTTGAAACTTGGGAGTGTTTTGAGGAGAGGCACTGGATGCTATGTTGAAAATTTGGTGCCTCTACCTCAATAAACAGTCCCCCCAAAAAGCCCCAGAGCGCAGATCAATTCTCCATTATACCCTATGGGAATTGGTCTCCATAGGGAATAATGGAGTGCCCAGCAGACATCCTCCTCCCCTGCCTTATGATAACCCTGAAGTGGGGAAGGGTCTCCAAACTGGGGGATCTCCTGCCCCCAACTGGGGATTGGCAACTCTATAACATTATCATTTTCTATATAGAGAACAGAATGCAGGAAGCTGCCTTCAACTGAATCAGACCTTTGGTCCATCAAGGTCAATACTGTCTACTCAGACTGGCAGTGACTCTCCAGTGTCTCAGGCAGAGGTCTTTCACATCACCTACTCACGAGGAGTACCCAAGGCATCAGTCATGGCAAGATGATCCATAGAAAGCTCCAAGTCTTGGCCAAAAGATAACATTCTCGATCTGTGATGATGCCCCCATAATTATGCCCCGCAATCTCAGAGTTGTATATATTCCATCGTGATGAGCCTGCTTCGGCGGTGAGGGCGGGATATAAATGTGAAAAATAAATAAATAATAAATTTCTCTAGGATAGTTACTATTTCATCCTAGTTTCAAAAGGCAGCTTTGTTGGTCTGCAGTAGAACACTTATACTGAGTCCAGTAGCAGCTTAGAGACCAAAAAGAGTTTCAGGTTATGAGCTTTTGACAGTCAAAGCTCCCTTCATCTGACATTTGAGCCAGTTTGGTGTAGTGGTTAAGTGTGTGGACTCTTATCTGGGAGAACTAGGTTTGATTCCCCACTCCTCTACTGGCAGCTGCTGGAATGGCCTTGGGTCAGTCATAGCTCTTGCAGAGTTGTCCTTGAAAGGGCAGCTTCTGTGAGAGCTCTCTCAGTCCCACCTACCTCATAGGGTTTCTGTTGTGGGTGGGGTTGCCAAATCCCTAGCAGTCTCCAGCGGGGGATTATCTTTGTGTGCGCTTCACACATGGCGTGATGACGTCTCCCGGAAATGACATCATCACAGTGGTGACGTCATGTGGCAACTACTCTAGGCATTTCCAGTAAAACTCCATGGTTTTCCCTGGACGCTCTAGCCATTTGGGAAGGGAAAACTCTATGATACCTATTGTACCATAGAGTTTCCCCTCACAAATGGCTACAGTGTCCGGGAAAAACCATAGTTTTCCTGGAAACACCTAGAATGGCCACCGCGTGACGTCGCTGATGCGATGACGTCACTTCCAGGTGACGTCATCACACTGGCAACATTGGGGAAGGTTCCCCCCACTGGCCCAATGTGGGCCGGCGGGTTGGGAACCTCCCAGGCGGGGGAATCCCCGCCTGGACCAAGGGCTTGGCAGCCCTAGTTGTGGGGGAGGAAAGTAAAGGAGATTGTGAAACACTGAGACTCTGAGATTCAGAGTGAAGGGCGAGATAGAAATCCAACATAGTCTTCTTCTGACATGAAAAGAAATGGAGATCTTGAAGTCCTTTTATCCTATGGGAGGAGTGTTATAAAGAATGCTTGTAAAGAATGCAAAGGTACAATGAGCAGGGATGGAAGATAAGCTTTTTAACCATTTCTCCTCCAGCCATCTTCCCACTGAAAATTGCCACCCCAAGCTGCATTTACCCCTGTGTTTCCCCCCATAACAGAGAATGGTTTTCAGTGGGTGGAAGATCCCATGTCTCTTGATACTGGGCTTCCCATTTGCAAACTTCAGTGGCTGCGTTTTGTACAGAATGGAAGAAAATAAATCACAGAATTACAGGTAATAATATCCTTCTACTCTACTTATCTCCATGACAAGCCTCTGTTAAAGGTTCGCCTACAGATCGAGCTGTTGTGATTTTCTTTTTTTGTATGAAAAGCAAGATATCCTCCCTTTCCCCAACATTAAAAGGTTCTGTTTCTTCTCCCAGCATAGGAACAGCTTCACTAGTTTAATATTTTTTATTACACATATGTTAAAGTAAAGGAACTCTGCCAGAAAGAAAATCAGAAACCGTAGAAGGAGGCATGTTTAGGTTGCTAAGTTTTATAGGTGGAGCCTCCTGTTCTGTAACACTTCATAATAGATATAAAGGAAGAAGCAAGACAGGAACATTCTGTTATGCAGCTGTTGTAGGTGGAAACACGTAAGGGGCAACCTTCTCGACTGCATCCACATGAATACACGAAGCTGCCTTCTACTGAGTCAGACCATTGGCCAATCCGCAACCTTATTGAGTCCATGGCCACGTTTGGAATTCTAACACAGGGTACTGAGGACAACCACATAATGGCTGCCAAAGGAGGTGGAGCCAAGTACAAAATGGCAGCTGTGGGAGATACACACATGCTAAGGTTGCCAACTTCAAGAAATATCTGGGGACTTCAGGGATGGAGCCAGGAGACTTTGGGGGTGGAGCCAGGAGCAAGGTTGTGACAAGCATAATTGAACTCCAAAGGGAGTTCTGGCCATCACATTTAAAGGGACTGCTCACCTTTTAAATGCCTTCCCTTCATTGAAATAATGAAGGATAGGGGCACCTTCTTTGGGGGCTCATAGAATTGGACCCCCTGGTCCAATCATTTTGAAACTTGGAGGGTGTTTTGAAGAGAGGCAGTGGATGATATGCTGCAAATTTGGTGCCTCTGCCTCAAAAAACAGTCCCTCAGGGCCCCAGATACCTGCAGATCAATTCACCATTATACCCTATGGGAATCAGTCTCCATAGGGAATAATGGAGTGCCCAGCAGACATTCCCCACCCCTTGCTTTTTGATGACCCTGAAGCGGGGGGAGAACCTCCAAACTGGGGGATCCTCTGCCCCCACCTGGAGATTGTGCAATCCAAATTAGAGAATCACAGCGTAAATAGGCAGGGGAAGCCAAGCAATTGCTGCTGCGATCGCCAGCCTCAAAAAGAAATATTAACCAAAGAAAACAAATTAGAAAATACCATATCAAAATATTTATACTGATAAATAGACCTCACAGTCATTCAGTCTATAATTCATGCCAAAGATGTATTCACCAGACGCCAGTCCCAATCTTTTATAGCACTCCCGTGCTGATTTTCCTTCGGGATAGTCCTGGTGAAGATGTATAATAAATCCACTTTGTGCAGAAATCTTCAAGGAAAGTAGACAAAAGTCCAATAGCTCTTCCCAAAAGGCAGCCAGCAGTTCAGTACAGCTACAAGGTCGTACCGATATCCTTGTTCCTCTCTAGTTTTTTCCGGCTGCATAAAGAATTCAATACAATATCTTATTAAAATACAATTGTTTTAAAATGTTAGTGGTCCCTATGGGTAACAACATGTTCATACATTACCTCTTCCAAAACAGTCTTAAACACAGGGTAAAAACGCCATATACTTTAACTCACAGAGTCTCACTTCAATGTGATACTATTATATGTTGCTACCGAACTTATATACCCACAGGTGTATCCATTTTACCACAAACATAGTTTAAAGGAGCAATCACAATTTTACAGCGTTTTTGCAAATATTGCTATTAAAAGCTACAGCAGTGTCATTAACAAAATCCAACTGAAAATTAAACCGAAGAACATCCCGATTATATCATGATTTATAAAAAGCAAGCTAGGTCCCAATAATTGTTCAAGCCGTGCAGCGCAAAGGTCCGCAATTTAAAGATCATGCGCATCTCCTGTTGCAATAACCACCTATTACAGTCCACTTTGTCCTGCAACCTGTTAGGAAACTTTAATAATACAAAGAAGCATATAGACTCCGGTGGATGTTTAAATTTCTGGAAATGTTCAACCAAAGGAGCATCTGTCACACAATTCTTTACCCGAGATTTGTGCTCCAAGATGCGCGTGCACACCACACGCATCATGGAGCCCAAATATATATTTTTTTCATGGACACAAAATTCCATAAACGCATTTCTTTGTTGCACATGTGGTAGTATCCCTTAGAAACACCCTATATTCTGTACTGGGATGTACAAACTCAGAGATTTGTAGGCATAGGGCAGGGGTGGCCAACGGTAGCTCTCCAGATGTTTTTTGCCTACAACTCCCATCAGCCCCAGCCAGCATGGCCAATGGCTGGGACTGATGGGAGTTGTAGGCAAAAAACATCTGGAGAGCTACCGTTGGCCACCCCTGGCATTGGGCACAAGTGAAGCAAGTGCCGCATTTAAAGTGCCCGCCCGTTTTTTCCGTCCCTGTTTGCAATGCGCGAATATCAGATTTCAGTAAGTGGTCCCCAATATTTTTGGTTCTCCTAAAATCCATTCTGGGTATCTCTTGGCAGCCCGGCAGATCTTTAACTAAAAACCAGAATTTCTTAATGATATTACAAGTAGGTTGGGTCAATGGAGAAAACTGCATAGCGCAGGTTATTCTATTACTAGAGAGAGTAGTTCCTTGCTGCCGAGAACCTTTTAGCAAGGAAGTTCTCTGTACTTGATTAATTCTTGAAACAGCCCTTTGTAGAATTCTGTTCGGATATCCCCGGGATCTAAACTGATGGTAAATGCGATCCCTTTCTTTTACAAAATCCTGTACTTCAGTAGAATTACATTTAGCACGTATCATTTGGCTAAAAGGTAAACTAGCTCTCAAATGTGACGGGTGGCAAGATTGGAAGTGTAAAGGAACACTCTTGTCTGTTGGTTTTCTGTATATTTTAACTGCCAGAGTACTATTTTTAGTTTTATAGACAAATGCATCCAAAAAGGCAATTGTCTGCTTATCAGCTACATACGAAAATTTAATTGCCGGGTGCACAGTATCCATCCATTGCATCAACATGGGCACTATAGACTCATGTGCCACCACTACCATATGTCATCAATGTATCTCTTGAACCACAAAATTGATGAAAAAAAGGGATTAATCTCAGAATTGCAAAAAAAGTTTTTCTCCAGTTCAGCAATAAATAGGCATGTCAAGCTCCCCATCGAGACCCCCTTTACTTGTTGGTAAAATTGTTCATCAAACCGGAAAAAAAAATATACTCAAGAATAATATCCATTAAATCCATCAAGAAATGCATGGGCGGCTCCAAACAATCTCTAGAATCCAAAGAATTTGGAGTATCAGCCTTGCCTCCCCATGCGGTATATTGGTGTAAAGGGACGAAACGTCCATAGACACCAAAACCACTTCAGTGGGGACCTTTAAACCTTCAACTTGCCTAATAAAGTCTGAAGCGTCTTTTATATATGTGTCAATTTTTAATACATGAGGTTTTAAATAATGGTCAACAAACTGGCCCAATGATTCCAGCAGAGATGCTGACGCAGAGATGATAGGGCGACCCAGTGGAGGAAACCCCATCTTATGAATTTTTGGTAATATATAGAACACAGGGGTCCTGGGGTACAATTTTTGTAAGAAATTCCTCACCTTATCATCAATATAACCCAATTCACTGGCTTCGGTTACTGTAACCTCAATGATTCTTTCTATTTTACTAGTCAGATCATTTGGGAGGGGCTTGTAGAATGTTTCATCTGTCAATTGGCGCATAACTTCTGCTACATAGTCCACCTTATCTAGAATGACAATTCCACCCCTCTTATCCGCAGGTTTGATTATGATTTATTCATTGTTCATTAACAATGAATGCCTGTCCAATCTAGAAAAGTTGCACCAGCGAGAAGAAAAATCATGTTCCAAGCGGTCAATTTCTTTCAAGAAGATATTGGATTTATATCTCGCCCTCCACTCTGAAGAGTCTCAGAGCGGCTCACAATCTCCTTTACCTTCCTCCACCACAACAGACACCCTGTGAGGTGGGTGGGGCTGGAGAGGGCTCTCACAGCAGCTGCCCTTTCAAGGACAACCTCTGCCAGAGCTATGGCTGACCCAAGGCCATGCCAGCAGGTGCAAGTGGAGGAGTGGGGAATCAAACCCGGTTCTCCCAGATAAGAGTCTGCACACTTAACCACTACACCAAACTGGCTCTCCAAGAAAGACCAATCTTTCAAAAATAGGAACAACCTCAGTGTCATGGGTGCTGGGGACCCTTCAGAGGAAGTTGAGTCTCATGAGGAAACTGTGCCCCTGCCACCTGCACCAGTGCCCCTGCCTCCTGCTGGAGAAGATCCCAGCCCCCCTGCCTCGCCCTCTCGGGTGGCTCGTGTGCGTGACCGCCTCCGGCAGGACCTCAGGGATCGGAGGAGGGCGGCACGCTCACAAGCAAGACGCTCCCTGAGCCCTGAGTTCTGAGAGGATTCTGGCCCTTCTAAGAGCAAGGATGCTTGAGTGGTAACAGGATCCTGGCTGCCTCCCTGAGCCAGCAATTAGCCCAAACGGGCAACAGCCAGCAGAGGGCTATATAGCTGTGGGCTTTGGGAGGAAGCTTTGTGGAAGCAACTAGTCATCTCCCTGACATTCTAGCATCCACTCCGGCTTGACTTTGGTTCCTGACTCCCTGACTTTGGCTTTGGACTTCTGGACTCCCTGACCTCGGCTTCTGGACCTCAGACCTGCGATACTTCTACAGTGATTCGGATTTCGCACCTCGGACCCTCCTGCTTACTGGCTACAGACCTCGGACTGCCTCTGGACTTTGCCTGACCCGGCCCCAGCCGTGACAGATTGCTTCCACCGACAAACACCCACTCCACAGGATGGATGCTGAAGCAAGTGAAACCACAGAACTACTGGCTGCGCTCCAAGCCCAGGTACAGCAGCTAACACAGGCAGTAGTGCACTTGCAGCAACAACCTGCGGCCAGTGCTCCAGCCAAGTGCCCAGTTCCCCCACCTGACAGATTTGGGGGTGCCGTGGAAGAATTTCCTGCCTTCCTAGCACAGTGTCGGCTGTACTTTGAACTGAGAGCACGGGACTTCCTCAATGACAAAACCAAGGTGTGTTTCGTCATCAGTCTGTTAAAGGGGCAGGCGGCCAAATGGGCCACACCCTTACTGGTCGCGTCCTCTCCCCTACTGACTGATTATCAGGGGTTTGAGGCCCACCTGTCTGCTGCTTTCTCAAACCCAGTCCAAGCAGCCACAGCCAACCGGAAGATCAGGGCACTGAAACAAGGCAACTCCTCGGTGGCTCAATATGCCACTGAATTCAAGCTCCTGACCCAGGACTTGGCGTGGAATGAGGCTGCCCAGATGGACCAGTTTACTGAGGGGTTGGCAGAGGAGGTCCTGGATGAACTGGCCAGGGTGGAGCAGCCACCCACGCTCCAAGAACTTATCACCCTCTGCCTCCGCATCGATGGCCGCCTGGAAAGTCGCCGCCAAGCCAAGACCAGAGGGCGCCAGCTCCCTGCGCCGTGCTACCTGGCTCCTCGCCCGTCCCCAGCTAGTACCAGCACCAAGGATGAGCCTATGCAGCTTGGAGCTGCTCGACCCCGCCTGACCCCAGAGGAAAAGACCAGACGCCGCACGCAGAATCTGTGCCTCTACTGCGGCACGGCAGGCCACTATGCCTCTGGCTGCCCTGCTAAGCATCGGATACCTGGACCTTCGCTGCCACCGCCGCCAAAAGGGCAGCCCCAGGCGTAAGTGGACCCCCCAGCCTGGGGCGACTAGCTGGGTCCTCCGAACAGCGGGCTGATACCCCAGGGCCATTCCTGCTACCAGTCAAACTCCGTCTGCCTGACGAACGCTGGCTGTTCGTGTATGCCATGCTGGACTCGGGAGCGGCCCACTGTTTTATAGATGCCGCCTTTGTGAAGCAGCACCAGATCCCTGTGCAGACAAAAGGGATTCCGTCGCTGGTGGAGGCTATTGACGGGCGCCTCCTCCGTTCTGGCCCCGTCACCCAGGAGACCTGTCCCATCACCTTCCACGTCCAGCAGCACCAAGAACAGCTGCGGTTTGATGTCGCCCGCATGCCTCGCTTCCCGCTGATTCTAGGCCTTTCCTGGCTGAAGCTGCACAACCCCATCGTGGACTGGGCCCAGCAGGAACTACGCTTCCGAGACCCATGCCCCCATCTGACTCCTCCCACCACTCTAGCAGCTGGCATCCCGAGTGGTGGTCCTCAGCTCCCTCAGAAGTATGTGGACTTTGCTGATGTCTTCGAAGAGACAGGAGCTGATCAGCTTCCCCCTCACCGGCCCTACGACTGTGCCATTGATTTGGTACCTGGGGCACCACTCCCGGTGGGGCGTCTGTACCCAATGTCGGAGCCGGAGTTGGCAGCTCTGCGAGACTTCCTGGACAAGAACCTGAAACGCGGATTCATCCGACCCTCAACCTCTCCCCTATCTGCTCCAGTGCTCTTCGTGAAGAAGAAAAGTGGGGAGCTCCGGCTGTGCAATGACTACCGGGCCCTGAACAAGATCACCATCCGCGACCGGTACCCTCTACCACTGATCCCTGAACTCTTGGATCGCCTAAAGGGGGCCCAAATCTACACCAAGCTGGACCTCCGTGGAGCGTACAATTTGGTGCGCATACGGCCCGGAGACGAATGGAAGACCGCGTTTGGGACCCGATACGGGCAGTACGAGCACCTGGTAATGCCCTTCGGACTGACCAATGCCCCCGCTGTCTTCCAGAGGTTCATGAATGACATATTCCGGGACCTGCTCGACCGCTTCGCGATCATATACCTGGATGACATCCTAATTTACTCCCGCAATCCTGCCCAGCACGCCGAGCACGTCCGCCAGGTCCTGCAGCGCCTACGAGCCCATGGTCTCTACGCCAAGCTGGAGAAGTGCGACTTCGACCTGCGCTCCGTCGAGTTCCTTGGGCACATCGTGTCACCGCAGGGGATCCTCATGGACCCGAAAAAAGTAGAAGCGGTCCTGACCTGGCAGGCTCCTCAGAATCGCAAAGACCTGCAGCGGTTCCTCGGTTTTGCCAACTACTATCGGCAATTCATCCCGGCCTACGCATCCCTGACCACACCCCTGACTCAACTACTCCGCCCCAAAGAACCCTTCCACTGGTCCCCAGAGGCCGATAACGCCTTCTCCACCCTGAAGACTCGCTTTGCCACCGGGCCACTCCTGAGATACCCCGACCCCCAGCTTCCCTTTACGGTGGAAGCTGATGCCTCCAACGTGGCCCTGGGAGCAGTGCTGTCCCAGCGCGAGGAGCCGTCCCAGCCACTACAGCCCTGCGCCTATTACTCGCGGCAGCTCACTGCTGCAGAGAGGAACTATACCATCTGGGAGAGGGAGTTGCTCGCGATCAAGGCGGCGTTTGAGGTTTGGCGACATTACCTCGAAGGGGCTCGCCACCCTGTTCAAGTGCTCACCGATCACCGGAACTTGGAACACCTCCAGACCACCCGCCGTCTCAACCAGCGCCAGATCCGGTGGTCCCTATTCTTCTCTCGCTTTGACTTCCAGATCTCCTACATCCCCCATACCCAGAACCGGAAAGCAGACGCGCTCTCCCGGAAACCGGAATACGCCCCTGCCTCAACTGAGACCGCGCCCGCTGCTCCAATCCTGCCGCCCTCAGTATTTGCAGCCACCTCCACTTCACCAGCACTCGTGGAGGACATTCGGGCTAGCCAGGCCAATGATCCCTGGGTCCAGCAACACCTCCAGGCTCTCCAAGATGACCCAACAGGGGAGTTCACGACTCGAGGCGGCCTCTTGCTACACCGCGAACGCCTCTATGTGCCGCCCGGGCCCTTGCGGGCAGAAGTGCTACGCCTGACCCACGACTCGTTACCCGCCGGGCACTTTGGACAGCATAAGACCACCCACTTGCTGACAAGGGAATTCTGGTGGCCACGAGTTCGCGCTGATGTTGCCCGCTATGTCAGCTCCTGTGACATCTGCCGACGGGCCAAAGACATCCCAGCCAAACCCTCAGGGTTGCTGCAGCCCTTGCCCACATCTTCAGGACCCTGGGATACCATCTCGATGGACTTCATCACGGAACTTCCACGCTCCAAGGGTCAGACTTGTATCTGGGTGGTCGTCGACCTATTTACCAAGATGGCCCACTTTGTTCCGTGCCCGAAACTCCCCACAGCTCAGGAGACGGCCCAGCTTTACCTGCAACACATCTTTCGTCTGCATGGACTCCCAGCCCATCTGATCTCCGATCGGGGCCCTCAGTTCTCCTCTCAGTTCTGGCAAGCCCTCCATTCCAGCCTGGGTACTCGAGTGCACCTGTCCTCGGCCTACCACCCACAGACAGATGGCCAGACAGAGCGCACCAATGCCACGCTAGAGCAATATCTCCGCTGTTACACCTGTTACCAGCAGGATGACTGGACCACTCTATTGCCCCTAGCGGAGTTTGCATACAACAACGCGGTCCATTCATCCACCCAAATGACCCCATTTGCTGCAACCTACGGGTACCACCCTCGGTTCTTCCCAGCGATCCTACCACCCACGAATGTCCCCGCCGTCGATGCCTACCTGCAAGAACTCCGTGCCAGCCAAGACTTGCTCCGAGAGCAGCTACAGCAAGCCAAGGAGGCATATAAACGGGCTGCGGACCGAAAGAGGCAAGAAGGCCCTCCAGTGCAGCCGGGGGATCAGGTGTGGCTCTCAACTCGCTACCTGCGCCGGCCTGGTCGGTCTCACAAGCTGGATGCACGGTTCATTGGACCCTACCCCGTCGTTGAACAAATAAACCCCGTCGCCTTCAGGCTCCAGTTGCCACCCCACCTCCGCATTCACCCCGTGTTTCATCGCTCCCTCCTTGTTCCGGCTGCACCCCCTGACCCAGCTCGGACTCCTTCCCCACCGCCGCCACCACCAGTGTTGGTGGATGACGAGGAAGAATATGAGGTGCGCCAGATCCTGGACTCCCGGTACCATCGTGGAGGCCTCCAGTACCTGGTGGACTGGGAGGGATACGGCCCAGAAGACCGGTCTTGGGAGCCCGAGGACAATCTTCATGCCCCGGACTTGGTGCACCAGTTCCACAACGACCACCCCGACCTTCCAGGTCCCTCGACGGAGGGGGGCCCTGGGGGGGGGGATAGTGTCATGGGTGCTGGGGACCCTTCAGAGGAAGTTGAGTCTCATGAGGAAACTGTGCCCCTGCCACCTGCACCAGTGCCCCTGCCTCCTGCTGGAGAAGATCCCAGCCCCCCTGCCTCGCCCTCTCGGGTGGCTCGTGTGCGTGACCGCCTCCGGCAGGACCTCAGGGATCGGAGGAGGGCGGCACGCTCACAAGCAAGACGCTCCCTGAGCCCTGAGTTCTGAGAGGATTCTGGCCCTTCTAAGAGCAAGGATGCTTGAGTGGTAACAGGATCCTGGCTGCCTCCCTGAGCCAGCAATTAGCCCAAACGGGCAACAGCCAGCAGAGGGCTATATAGCTGTGGGCTTTGGGAGGAAGCTTTGTGGAAGCAACTAGTCATCTCCCTGACATTCTAGCATCCACTCCGGCTTGACTTTGGTTCCTGACTCCCTGACTTTGGCTTTGGACTTCTGGACTCCCTGACCTCGGCTTCTGGACCTCAGACCTGCGATACTTCTACAGTGATTCGGATTTCGCACCTCGGACCCTCCTGCTTACTGGCTACAGACCTCGGACTGCCTCTGGACTTTGCCTGACCCGGCCCCAGCCGTGACACTCATCACAATGTGGGGGTATAAATGTAGATCTCATCTTAAAGGGATCATTCGGTATATTCATGTTATTGTCAGACCAAAAAAAGTCCCTAAGTTTAAGCTGTCTACCGAAGCCAGTGAATTGAGAAGACGGACATGAGAGCGGCATAGAGGTGAGTGCTAAATCAGTCCAACACTACATTGGCAGCCGCCATTGAAACAACATTTTTTAAAAATCTGCTCGGCCAACCAATTCTCCAATGGCTAATAAACTGCCCTGCTGGGCAAAAGCCCCCCCTGCCCTCCCTACTCCCTAAAAACATTTGGCAGGTGCTGGGAAAGGTGTTGGAGGGTGTCATGGTTCTCATAGTACCACTTTGGGGACCCCTGATATAATGTGACTGTCAGCAGCTCTCCAGGGTCTCAACTGAAGTCCTTTTCCAGTATGTACAACCTGATACCTACTTGAACTGAAGATGCCAGGCATTGAACCTGGGGGCCTTCTTGATGCAAAGCAGATGTTCTACCACTGAGCCATGTTCTACCCCAACCAAAACTACACAGATGGATTCAATAGGTACATTCACATATACTAAATAACACACTTTGCAACTGGATTTTTACGGTGTAAGAATAGCAAAATCTACTTCTAAACAGTTGCCGTGTGAAAGCACCCAGTGAGTCAAGCACCCTCCATGTCTCAACTTAGGAGATCTTTACATATGGTCATCCTATACCTTGCTGCTCACATATCTATTCTAAAAGTGCTCCAATCTGCAGATGTAATACCACGTCTCTGCATTATTTGATATGTCAAGTTTAATACCTATGCTTTGCTCAGACAACAGCTCAGTGTCAAAATTTCTGCAATTCCTAGTCCTATTGCATTGCTTATTAGAGGTATCATCTTGCCAACTACATAGATTTACAGTGCATAGCCCACCCGGAATCTCACTGAGAAATGCAAAGTAGAAATAATGTAAATACATTTTTAAAATTCTTGAAATAAAGATTGTAATTCTCTAAAGTGCTCAGTTTTCTAGTCACTCACAATCTGGGCCAAACTCTTCATCATGTTAGAATTTCATAACTGGAATTTAAAAAATATGTTATTTTGGATCTAAGGAGTAGCTGTGGAAGTGGTGATGGGCAGTGTTCCCTCTAAGCTGAGTTAGCGTGAGCTAGCTCAGATTTTTAGCCTCCATCTCACACATTTTTGTCTTAGCTCAGGAAGGATGACCCCAGAGCACACTAATTTATGCAGTAGCTCACAACTTTAATGCCAGTAGCTCACAAAGTAGAATTTTTGCTCACAAGACTCTGCAGCTTAGAGGGAACATTGGTGATAGGTCAATCAGTGGCTACTAGCCATAGTAAGTAAAAGAGAACCTCCAAGTTCAGAGGCAGGCGACCAGTCCCAGGAGGCAATATCAGTGGAAGGCTTTGGCCTCTATGCCCTGTTGTTGGCCCTCCAGAGGAACTGGTTGGCCACTGTGTGAGACAAGATGTTGGACTGGATGGACCACTGGTCTGATCCAGCAAAGCTCTTCTTATATTCTGATGTACTGAGGTTCCTGTTGTGTATCAAGTTCTATACTGAATGTTTGGCCTGAGCTTGAGGCAGGCGTTCATTGATCTCCAGGATCCTGATGCCTGCATTCCAATTGGCCATTCTCTCAGAACCGGCTAATCAGGATGTGAGGTATTTCTCCGGGAAATGCAAATAAAGGATGCTGGAGAGCAGAACGGGATTGGCTGACTATTGCTAGAGGCGTGTGGTTAAACCTTCCCAGACTGTATATAGTTCGTTGTGTTGCTTGTGGAGAGCCAGTTTGGTGTAGTGGTTAAGTGTGCGGACTCTTATCTGAGAGAACCGGGTTTGATTCCCCACTCCTCCACTTGCAGCTGCTGGAATGGCCTTGGGTCAGCCATAGCTCTGGCAGAGGTTGTCCTTGAAAGAGCAGCTTCTGTGAGAGTCCTATCCAGCCCCACCCACCTCACAGGGTGAAAGGCGGGATATACAGTAAATCCAATATCTTCTTCTTGCTTGTGTTTTGTTGTGACTGTTCTTACCAATAAAGAGTTGTGTTGAATGAGAGCTGGCTGAACTCACTATTTAACAGTTCCAGTACTAAGGAATTGGGAAGGGTCTTTACCTCTTTCCCTTGTGCTATTTCTCCAGTCAAAAATGGCCCCCAAGCAATTTAATTTATTTTTATTTCATTTTGATATTTATAGCCTGCTTTTCTCCCCAATGGGTCAACTTGCAATGTCGTTCTCCTCTCCTCCATTATATCTTCAAAACAGTCCTGTGATATACATGAAGCTGAGAGAATGACCAGTCCAAGGTCATCCAGCCAACTGCCCTGGTAGAGTCGGGATTCAAACCTGGGTCCTCCAGATCTTAGTCTGATACTCCAACTGCACTCAGCCATAGTAAGGAAAAAGACACGCAAACCAGGAGTGCCTGTCTTTTCTTGCTGCCAGGGCTTGAAGTGAAAAAGGGAACGTTTCAGTCAGGGAAACAGTAGGGGAGGGGGGAGCCCTGCTTCCTCAGCACCCTAGTCCCAAACCAATCACTTCCACCCCTGCAGCTGCACACATCTGGAGCTTGAATCAAGGCATTCCACTATTTTTGTGAGTATTTTGTGTGTCTGTGTTTGTGCATGCCTAGAAGTCATAATTGACTTCTGACATCCCGCAGTGGGGCTTGGATGTTCAGAGAGGTGCCTCTATTGCCTGCCTCTGGGTCCCCGCCCTGGTATTCCTTGGAGGTCTCCCATCCAAGCACTTGCCAGGGTTGGCCCTGCTTAGCTTCTGGGATCTGACAAGTCAGGCTTGCCTGAGCTATCCAGGTCAGGGCAAGGCATTCCATTATTGTGTAGCCTGGCTATCAATAACTTTCCTTTTTTCCGACCTGCATGGCCCAGGTCAGTTTAATCTCATTAGATCTTGCAAGTTAAGTAAGGTTCGTCCTGGTTAATACTTGGATGAGAGACTCACGAGGGAGTCCAGTATTGCTATGCAGAGGCAGGCAATGGCACACCACCTCTGATTGTCTCTTGCCTTGAAAATGCTATAAGTTGGCTGCAACCTCACAGGGCTTTCCACCTCCACCAAGTCTCCTCTTTCAACAATGGTTGGAAAAGAAAGGATGGTCATGGTGCTGGGGGTTTTTTTGTGTGTGTGTGTGTGTGATGAGCTTTTAGGGAGGCTTTGTGTGTGTATCTGCTAATGTTTGTGAGCCATTAGATGAGCAAAGTAGCTGATGCACATACTAGTAAGATGTGGCTCCCGTAGGGTTGCCAAGACCCCTGTGTTCTCCATACCATAGAGTTTTCCCTCCCAAATGGCTAGAGTGTCCAGAAAAACCATAGAGTTTCCCAAGAAACGCCTAGAGTGGCCACCATGTGAGGGTGCCGGTGCGATGACATCACTTCCAGGTGACGTCATTGTACCGCCGACGTTTGGGGAGGTTCCCCCCACAGGCCCAATGCGGGCCGTCAGGTTGAGAACCTCCCAGGTGGGGAAATCCCCACCCGAACAGAGGGTTTGGCAGCCCTAGACTCCTGCCTGAACAGTGTCTTCCCCCCTCCCCCTATGAGAGCCAGTTTGGTGTAGTGGTTAAGTGTGTGGACTCTTATCCGGGAGAACCAGGATTGATTCCCCACTCCTCCACTTGCACCTTCTGGAATGGCCTTGGGTCAGCCATAGCTCTGGCAGAGGTTGTCCTTAAAAAGCAGCTGCTGTGAGAGCCCTCTCAGCCCCACCCACCTCACAGGGTGTCTGTTGTGGGGGGGAGAAGATATAGGAGATTGTAAGCTGCTCTGAGACTCTGATTCAGAGAGAAGGGCGGGGTATAAATCTGCAGTCATCGTCATCATTTTTACATTTGCCAAACACTGAGTTGAATTAATGGCTCACAGTTGAGAGTTTCCCCAACTCAGTGCAAAGAGGCAGCATCGCAAGCAGACTCCCACAAAAGTTCAGCGAATACTGAGTTCCGCTTCTGACCAACTCCCCTTGGTGGACCTGTCACACAAACTCCTTCCATGCATCACATACTGTTAAATTTATAACAATCAAGATTTGAAGTTGGCTGACGTTACAGTCGCTGTGGGAGTAATTACTTCAGATTTGCTATCTTTGGCATATTGACATTCTTAAGTTATAAATATAACATTGTAGTCTCATTCTGTTGAATGCCAATGTTTCTTTTCTTTTTCTTTTTAAGTAAAAAAATCTAAATAGAGGTATGTTTGCCTTTACTAATTTCCTGGGATATATATCCTAGGAACAGTTGGAGCTGTTTTGGCTTCCAAGTGGGGACATTCAGCAGAATTCTACATCCGGAAGGGCTGTGTGGGGAAAATTTTGGCAGAACCAAGCATGGTCTTAGTTAATGGGCTACAGGGGCAGCTGCTCTGTGCCGTATACTTGGAGGGCCCCCCAACCAGTTTGGGGTAGTGGTTAAGTGTGTGGACTCTTATCTGGGAGAACCGGGTTTGATTCCCCACTCCTCCACTTGCAGCTGCTGCAATGGCCTTAGGTCAGTCATAGCTCTCATAGAGCTTGTCCTTGAAAAGGGCAGCTTCTGTGAAAGCTCTCTCAGCCCCACCTACCTCACAAGGTGTTTGTTGTGGGGGAGGAAGATAAAGGAGATTGTGAGCTGCTGAGACTCTAAATCTCAGAGTGAAGGGCAAGATTAAATCCAGTATCTTCTTCATCTTCTTCTTCACCTGTGGGTCCTCCACACCATAGGGGGAAAGGAAGAGCAGTCTTCTCATGCCACATGTACTTAGAATCATAGAGTTGGAAGGGATCTCCAGGGTCATCTAGTCCAACCCCCTGCACAATGCAGGAAACTCACAAATCCCTCCCCCTAAATTCCTGCTCCATCTAAACCTTGTAGCTGGCTTTTGGGGGCAGTGGTGATTCCTACCCACCTTGCATGGAGTGAGAAACACCTCTTGCTTGGCCCTGGCAAGGGCGGGGGGAGATGGTGGTAGAGTGGCAGTGATTTGGGAAGGGCATCTTGGACTTTTGCTGAGGGCCCCAGTATCACTAAGACTACAGAGAATTTGATACTATCTCACAAAATGTGTGTTCCCAAAGCTACCTTTGGCTTAAGCTCCTAATAAAAAATATATCCACTTAAGTGGTATTGAGTGGTAAATTTTTAACAATGAACAATATCTTAAAATTTAAAAATTCAAGAATTATCTATCTCCGTTCAGCTTTGTGGTATGTCTTGTTATTTACCATGGTTTATTCCAGGATGAGAGAACTTGAAGAAAAAAGATGTTGCAGAAGAGCATTGGTACTTTGAATTGTTACAAGAAACTGACAACCCTGAAAGAAATAGGAAGGACGATTCCTGCGAAAGTTCATTGAAGAAATGAGCCTATATCTGGGTGCTCATTGGACCTTTCTTGTGCTGTTGTAATATATAAAGATTATATGGTTTTGCTAAAAAAGGTTTTACTAATCATTGTTAGTCAGTACATCACAGTGTTCATTTCTCTCACCTGGAGACTGGCAACAGTGCTTTCCCAGGGGGAAATGGCATTGTACCTGTCTGAGGTCCCACCCCTCCTCTGTGCAATCCTAGAGCAGGGGTGGCCAAACTGCGGCTCGGGAGCCACAAGTGGCTCTTTTGCACACATTGTGTGGCTTTTGAAGCCCCCACTGCCCTGTCAACCAGTTTAGAGAAGGCATTTGTCTCTTTTAATCACTTTTCCAAGCCAAGCAAGCTTGGAGAATACATTTAAAGTTAGTTACTTTTTCCTCCTCTCTCTCCCCCCATTTTTCTTTCTTTCTTTCTTTCTTTCTTTCTTTCTTTCTTTCTTTCTTTCTTTCTTTCTTTCTTTCTTTCTTTCTTTCTTTCTTTCTTTCTTTCTTTCTTTCTTTCTTTCTTTCTTTCTTTCTTTCTTTCTTTCTTCCTTCCTTCCTTCCTTCCTTCCTTCCTTCCTTCCTTCCCTCAAACATCTGACATTCATGTCTTGTGGTTCTCAAACATCTGACGTTTACTCTATGTGTCTCCTACATTAAGCAAGTTTGGCCACCCCTGCCCTAGAGCTACCCTACATCACCTCCAAGTATTCCTTAGAAGTGATGTGACAGCACATACCCTGTTATAACTGCCCTATACCCCACTCCCAGACCTCCCACTAGTTGCCACAGCCTGGCAACTCTAAACTTACACCTTCCACATTGAGGAGGAGCTGTGGCTCAGTGGTCAAGCATCCACTTCCATACATGGTGTAGCAGTTAAAATGTATACTACAGTCTGAGAGACCCAAGTTCAGATCCCACCACGCCATAATGGATAACCTTGGGTCTGTGTCACACACTCTCAGCCTAACCTACCACACAGGGAATAAAATGGAGAAAGGGAGAATGTTGTAAGATTTCTCATTGGGGAGAAAGTGGAGTATACCTGAAGTAAACAAATAAATTCAGATGATCTGATGTTCAATCCCTGGCATTCCTAGAATCAAAAGGGATCGGGTAGTGTGTAAGGTTGCCAGCCAAGCAGGAGAGAGAAGGGTGGGGATGATGGGGAATGATGCAACATCACATCTGGAAAAGACCCGGACGTGACATCACATTGCTGTTGTGATGCTGTTACAACACTCTAGGACTCAGACTAAGCTCTGTGATAAGAACATGAAAAATTTGTCTGAATCTTAGAGTGTCCCATCGGTCCAGATATCAAAATCTTCTGGTAGTTCCCAGTGTCAAGGAAGTGAGGGACTTTTCCGCGGCTGCACCTAGCTGGTGGAATGAGTTGCCAGAGGACGTTAGGACCCTGCGAGAGCTCCCACAGTTCCGCAGGGCCTGTAAAACAGCACTCTTCCACCTTGCTTTTTCATAAGGATAACTTACAGCAACGGACTAGGCCCTTAAATCGGAATTTAACATCATTCTGGACTTCCCACTACGCTATGGTGATTTGGGGTCCTATGGAACATCTAACACTGACTACTGAAACTAAACGGCATGACGAATTATAGAACTAGCATCCATTGTTACATTGTTTTAAACTGATATTTTAATATTGTCTTATGCTTTGTTTTGTGCTTTAGGTATTATCAATGTTTTTATCTTGTTGGTCATTTTCGACCCTAACCTGTGAGCTGCCCTGAGCCTACCTTCAGTGGGGAGGGCGGGATATAAATAAAATAAATAAATCAGCGATGTGACATCACTTGCAGGTATTCACCGGATGTCACACCATCAGCATGCTGTCTTTTTCAGACATATGATCACCCATTGCCCCTCAGCTGGGTAGCAGGTAATACAGAGGGATACCTAGTAGTAGGTGATGTGAGAGACCTCCACCTGGACCATAGAGAACCACCCACTGCAGATCAGAGTAAACAAGGCTTTTTTTGAGCAGGAATGCAGTTCCAACTGACTTGGTGTCAGGGGGAATGACCTAATATGCAAATGAGTTCCAGCTGGGCTTTTTCTACCAAAAAAAGTTCTGGGAATAGACAATACTGACTCAGTAGAAGGCAGCTTCATTTATTCATGTGCTGTGCTGCCTGTTGTCAAACTCAGTGGAAAAATCACCCCCTATCAGATGAAACTGCACAGTCTGTAATGGCACATTGCTGAGCTTTGGAGCTGACTTGCAAGCCACTTGCAAAAAAAGTGAGCTTCCTGCAAAAAAAAAAACTAATATTGTGTACAGTGCCACTTGTGAGTTCTATGCTGACTCCCCAGTTCCTGGATGCTTGCTAACAGGACCTCTGCAGGATTTGTACTGGATCCACACAAGAGGCAAACGGGATAAGGCGCGTTCTCCACATGAACTCCATTGATAGGCACGCTCTCTCGGGTCTTCCCAAAGGCAGATCTTATAGACCTTCTGTCTCAGCTAGCTTGTGGAGTTGGCTGCCAAACTCTTCCAAGAATGTGCGGTGAACACGCAGAATGCCCACACAGATTTCACTTTCTCTTCCATATACAGTAAACTCACACTAGATGGCTCTTTACGTCAAGCATAACATGGTTCATCTCTAATGCTAGATTATTGATGTGACCTTATAAATCCTGTGCAGTGCCTCAATTTGCATAACTGTTTGAAAGCAAGCAGTGAAGGCATGTGAGAGCAATCAGGCAGGTGTCAAGAAAACAAATTATTTACACGTTTACAGAGTGACGTGTTTTTTACCAGTGGCATGTGCTGTGAGTCACACTGCAACTGTCATCTCTGACAAAAACTATATGGCAGTTGTCCTCTTAGAAGATGCTCTTCTGTTATTCTCCTGTACCCTAATCCTGTTTAGGGTCTTCAAGTCCAGAGTGTGCATTTTCTGCTAATGACCTTGGGTAGTGCCATTTAGTATGGACCCATTTCCTCCTCTACCCACTCTGTTTTGGACCACTTGTAACTCAGATTCTTTTTAGGATGCTGTGGAGCAGGGTTGCCTGGGGGGTACAGGTTTGTGGGGAGGTGCCAGGATTGTATGTGCAGCAACATAACTTCTGAGGAAAGAATGGAAGTGATGCCACATCGCTCTAGGAATTGCCAGAAACTCTATGATTTTTGCCATAGGATTTCCAGTAATTCCTAGAGTAACATAATGTCATTTCCGTGTTTCCCTGGGAAGTGACATCACACAGCTTTCCCCCCCTTCCACCACTATTCAGAGCAGCAACAAAGGCTGCAGCAGGACATCTCTGCCACAGTGGGAGATCCGACTACCCTACAAAGAGGCCTGAGGGGGCCTGAATGTTCATGTAACCCCCCCCCCTTCCCTGCATGTTGTGTCAATTTTATTTTTTCCCAGTTGCAGAAAAATTGATCTATAATCTCATTTAAGAGTCTGTATTTAATGTCAGGATAAACTATAGCACTATGATAAGTTTTTAGGACTTGACATTTAATTTATTGATTGATTGATTTACACTCACATTTCATGCCAGTGAAGACCCAAAGGGGCTGACAAAATTATTCATCCCTCCTCCACGTAACAACTACCCTGTGAGGTATGTTAGGCTGACAGAGAGGGATTGGTCCCAGGTCATCCAGGAAGCTTTTATGGTGGAGTGGGGATTTGAACCTGGGTCAAAAATAAGACTTCTGGACTAACTAGAGAAGTAAAGCAAATCGGATTTCCACATCGTTTAGTTGACTGGGATTCATTAAAATTAGTGGAAAGGATTCCTTGCTGCTATTGGTTGGGGGAATGGCTCCATTGCCTGGCCCTCTGTCAGAAAACTATTGATGTGCTTAGAGGTGTGAGGAAGAAAGGGGGAAGTAAGAAGTCAGTGTCTCTATGTGATTAAATTTGCAAGTCAAATAACAGCTGAATGAAATGCCAAGTGCTGAAATGACTCCTGACCAAGGGTTTACACTTTCACTGACTAAGTCTAGGAGGCTCAAACTTTAGGTGGAGGCTGAAATGATTAAAACCTCCACATAAGATTTTTTTAAAAACCCTGCACATAGACACTTAACATGTCAAGGAAGAAGACTAAAGTAGAACCCTTCCCCCTAGAGCTGCCAGCCTCCAAGGGACTGGAGACGTCCCACAATTACATCCCGTTTCCAGACAATAGAGATCAGTTCCCCTGGAGAAAATGGCTGCTGTAGAGAGTGGGCTGAATTACATTCAACTCCACTGAGGTCCCTGCCTTTCTCAAAGCCCACCCTTCATAGGCCCCACCTCCATATCTCCAGGTAGTTCCCAAGCAGGAGTTGGCAACCCTACCTAAGAGCTAGTTCTCTGTGTCAACTGAATTTTTTTATGAAGGAGTATTCAGTGAGTCATAGCAGCTTCTATATGGAGTCTGAAACAGCAACATCCAAACACAAGTTTATCACCTCAGCAAGAACTAGGCCAAAAGCTATTTATACATTATTTAATTGGACTATGTACTGTCTGGACACTGCTGTCAAAGGTACGGCTCCTTTGACTTAAAGTAAGAAGGGTGCTGAGAGGGGGAAAAGGGTGACATTTTGAGAACAGGAATATCATTTAGGAAGAACAGGGGGAATTTCCCCTCTCTCCACATTTCAGACCACCTGTGATTATTCTTCTGCTAAAACTCTGCATATGAGGAGGTATGAAAGCGACAACAGCAAATGTTCTTAAATTGTCCCTTTAAAAAAATTACCTCAAACAGATTAAAGAGCATTTTTAAAAAACTTTGCAAGTAAATTCCCCCTTCCCTGTTTCTTTGTCTTCTTTCTTGCAAAAACCTTGGACTTATGCCGCCATTTGCATTTGGACACAATAGCTCTGCTGTTGTGAATCTGCTATAGTGAATCTGGTGTCTTAGCGCAGCAGTCCCCAACCTTTTTGTCACCAAGGACCGGTTTTGTGGAAGACAATTTTTCCTCAAACCAGGGGAGGGGGGGTGCAATGGTTTCAGGATGACACAATTGTGCATTTTATTTCTATTAGTTTGGTGTAGTGGTTAAGTGTGCGGACTCTTATCTGGGAGAACCGGGTTTGATTCCCCACTCCTCCACTTGCAGCTGATGGAATGGCCTTGGGTCAGCCATAGTTGTCGCAGAGTTGTCCTTGAAAAGGCAGCTTCTGGGAGAGCCCCACCTACCTCACAGGGTGTCTGTTGTGGGGGAAGGAGATTGCAAGCCACTCTGAGACTCTGAGATTTGGAGCGGAGAGTGGGATATAAATCCAACGTTGTCGTTGTCTTCTCCTTCTTACATTGTAATATATAATGAAATAATTATACAACTCACAGCCCAGTTGGTAACAGGCCACGAACTGGGGGTTGGGGACCTCTGTCTTAGAGAGTTCACAGGGTGTAGTGGCGTGAGTGTTGAATTAGGACTGGGAAGACTCAGGTTCAAGTCAAGCACCCTTGAAACTCATGAGGAGTTGCCAGCTCTAGGTTGGGAAGTTCCTGGAGATTTGGGGGTGGAGCCTGGAGGGCAGGGTTTGGGAAGGGACCTCAGAAGGGTATAATTCCATAGACTCCACCCTCTGAAGCTGCCATTTCCTCCAGACAACAGATCTCTGTCGTCTGGATATAAGTTCTAATTCTGGGAGATCTCCGGGCCCCACAGTGGAGGTAGATGTCACCCCACCACTAATCAGCTGGCCAGCAGGGTGGACTTACTCAGAAAAAGAGCTAGGCCCAGTCGATGTTGCTGCGACATGTCTATGTCACTTCCAATGTGACCCATTAGTGATGTCATCTTATTGTCAACATTGGGGTGATGCTCTGGTATTTGGGCAAAAACGATACGATAGAAGCCAAATTTACCGTAGAGTTTTGCCCAAAGTGTCACCTGGATGTCGCAGTATGATGGCATCACTTCCAAGTCATTTCAGCAGTAACATAGACGTGTCTCTTCAATGTTAGCTGAGCCTTCTTCCTGCTCCCAGTAAATCCTCCCCCATCTACTACCAGTTGCCAGGAGAGAGGGACCTCACCACCATACCTGAAGCTTGGCAAAGCCTAACATGGGGGGAGGGCCCATTACCATCTTATAGCCTAAACTACCTTACTGAGTTACTATAGATGAAGTAGGAATGCTCCCCTCAGCTTCTAGGGGAAACAATATCAGTGATTTCAGCAAAGGCTTTCTGCAATTTAATTTAGAAGAAGAAGAGGAGGAGGAGTTGGTTTTTATATCCAGCACTTCCCTACCTGAAAGAGTCTCAGAGCAGTTTACAATCTCCTTCCTTTCATCTCCCAACAACAGACACCTTGTGAGGTGGTTGGGGCTGAGAGAACACTGAGAGAACTGCTCTTGAGAGAACAGCTCTGAGAGAACTGGGACTGACCCAAGGTCACCCAGCTGGCTGCATGCGGAGGAGTGGGGAATCAAACCCAGTTCTCCAGATCAGAGTCTGTTGCTCTTAACCACTACACTAAACTGGCTTCTCTTCAAACAGATTGAAGAAAAGCCTTTAAAACCTTGCTGAGAATCTTGTATTACTGTCACTGAGGCCAATCCTTTCTTCATATCAAGTCATGGGCTTTTTCCTGGCTACACTTTTAATTTATATATGCTGGAATAGATTTGCTAGAGCTCCAGTGCTCTGAACATCAAAGGAGATCCACAGATCAGCTGAAACTATTAACCTGAATAGCAATTTTTTAAAATAATGTAACACAAGGGATATTTGTCATACTTTTAATGACAGATATCTCTGGACTGAAGAAATCATGTACGTTCCCAGAAATTTGCACAAAAGAGAAAAGCACATATTGTTCTTGTTTTGGCTACATCAGGAGGATTGGCTATATCAGGGGTGTACAGCCTAATATGCAAAGGAGTTCCTGCTACAAAAAAAGCCCTGGTACTCATCAATACGATTTGGTGAAATAGAGTCATGTCATAGAGTGGCATCACTTTAGAAGAGGCATTCCATCTTGTTTGAGAGAAGGAACGCCTCTTCTACAGCGCTGTACATCTTTGGAAGCACATGAATCAACAATAATTATAATCACACAACTTTGATCTAAAGCAGGGCTGTATGTACCTGCAACTTGCCTAGGTATAGTGGTTAGGAGTGCAGACTCTAATCTGGAGAACCGGATTTGATTCCCCATTCTGCCACATGCAGCTGCTGTGTGACCTTGGGTCAGTCACAGTCCTCTCAGAGCTGTTCTGCTCAAGAGCAGTACTCTGAGAGCTCTCTCAGCCCCACCTACCTCACAGGGTGTCTGTTGTGGGGAGAGGAAGGGAAGAAGATTGTAAACCACTCTGAGACTCTGAGTGAATGGAGGAGTATAAATCCAATCCAATCCAACCTCCTGCTCTTCCTCTTCTTTTTTGTAAAAATGGAGGTCTGTGAGTTCTGTCATGGCCGTTTCAGAAGCTAAGGCTGCCAGATCTCAAGGTATATCCTGAACTTTCATGATTTTATCCTTCTTTTTGGGCTCTCTAGAGCAGGGGTCTCCAACTAGGTGCCCGTGGGTGCCATGGCACCTGCCAACACTTTTCCTGGTGCTCGCCAAGTAGTAGCCGGGGCTAGATGGAGCACTTGGGCAGCAAGGCTTCTGACTGGCTGTTCAGATTAAAAAGACATCCTGTTAGACAGTGCTTCTGTGCCTGAAATGTTGAAGAGCTGCTTTGAGAGTCATGTATAACCTCACTCCCTGATATATTATGGTTGGCTCCACCTCCCACAGCAGCCATTTTGTGATTGTGCCCACTGCCCTGTGTCAGAATCAAAGGGTGGCACAGGCTAGTTTATTTGTTTGACTTACAGGTTTTTACTGTTCCCTTGAAGGAAATGGCCATTTTGGATGGTGGATTCTATGGAATTATGTCCCCACTGAGCTCCCTCCTTTCCTCAAACCTCAGTTTCTTGAAGCATCACCCCCAAACCCATAGGAATTTCCCTGGACTTTTTTTTTTAGCAGGAACACAGTTGCAGCTGGCTCGGCATAAGGGGGTGTGGCCTAATATGCAAATGAGTTCCTGATGCACTTTTCCTACTCAAAAGCCCTGTGTAGAACAATGGTGGTGTCAGGGTGTGTGGCCTAATATGCAAATGAGTTGTGCTGGGCTTCTTCTACAAAAAAAGCCCTGAAATTTCCCAAGCCAGAGATGGCAGCCCTGGTTGCTCACCTTGAATGAGGGAACAGCCAGCAGGTGGCAGCCTGAAGACTATAATTGGTACATGGAGGCCTTGAAAGTCTATGGTGCCCTGAGAGTGAAAGATATTACTCCTCCATTTCTGTGCATTGTGGGTAATGGGAGGGACTGGGGCCGTGGAATGAGTGGCTCATGACATATATCACCTGACCCTTATTTCACCACCACGCCTTTCCCAGAAATGATAAACTATTTGACTTCTCCCCTGCCACAAAGCTTAGATAATCCTTGGAGAGGCATGACTGTTATTATTTCTTTATTCTATTGATATCTGGCCTATCTTCCACTGAAGGGAGTTCCCAGGAGTCATCCAGTCCAGGCTCTGACCCAGGGCCAGCCCTAGTCTATCTGGCACCCTAGGCAAGGCTAACATCTTCCCCCTCCCCAACACTGATAACCTCACCAAGTCACATGGCAGGTGCCCAATTCAGCACCCGCAGAAGGCTGGCGCCCTAGGCAGTCGTCTAGTTTGCCTAGTGGCAGGGCCAGCCAGCCCTGCTCTGACCAGACCCAGGCCTGCTGATCTTCAGCAAGGTAAACTGTACCTTGTGCCTTCATACCATACCCTGGGATTAATTAGGATAAAAGTAAATGCTTTTCTTCTGATCCTAATTAATTCCCCTGCCAGGATACTTTTAGCTTCAAAATGGTTAAAGCCTTTAAAAAGCTTAGCACCTCCTGCACTGGTTGTACATCAAGAGAAGAGAGAATTAGAGATTTATTTATTTCATGCTTATCATGCAGTTCTCCAAAATAGGGGCCAAAAATGACTCACATCATTCTCTTATCCTCTGTTTTATTCTCACAACAAGCCTGTGAGGTGGGTTAGGTTGCAAGTGGGAATTCAGACCTGGCTCTCTCAGATCCTAGTCAGGCATTCTAATGCAAGGGTCTCCCGTCTGGCTGCCAAGGGCACCATGGTGGCCACCAAAACCTTTCCTGATGCCCACCAAATGTTTTTAGAAAATAGTGGGTCTTTTACCCAGCATTGGCCATTGGAGATTTGATCGGCTATGCAGAAGGATCTTTACCAAAGTTAAGCTGCAGCAGCCATTTTGTTGCTGGCTCTGCCTCCTGAGACAGACATTTTGTGGCTCCACCCACAACACTGTGTCAGAATTCCAAAGGTGCACACAGGTTCAAAAAGGTTGGGGCCCCCTCCTCTAACCACTATATTACACTGGCTCCAATTTATTTATTTTATTTTATTCGATTTTTAGACCGCCCTTCCCGTAGAACAGGCTCAGGGCGGGTTACATCATAAAAACAGTCAACAGTAAAAACAATAAAAGACCCGTTTAAAATATATAAAATCTAAAATTAGATGGATTAAGATGGCAGATTCTGCCTCACAGATGTCCAGGTCCAGCAGATCTTGTAGCACTGGGTTGGAATGAAGGGGGAGGGGAGAGGCCGATAACACTGCCTCAGCTGAAAGCCTGGCAAAAGAGCTCTGTTATACAGGCCCTGCGGAATTGAAGCAGATCCCGCAGGGCCCGGATCTCCAGGGGGAGCTCATTCCACCAGGCAGGGGCCAGGGCTGAAAAGGCCCTAGCCCTCGTCGAGGCCAGATGGACGTCTCTGGGGCCGGTTATCATCAGAAGTTGTTGATTTGCTGATCGTAAGGATCTACGGGGCTCATACAGGGAGAGGCAGTCCCGAAGGTATGCTGGCCCCTGGCCGTATAGGGCTTTAAAGGTACCAACACCTTGAACCGGATCCGGTACTCAATGGGTAGTAGGCTTGCCAATCTCCAGGTCCCAGCGGGGGTTCTTCCCAGGCTACTTCCCACCCCCCAGTCAGCTGGCTGGTGGAGGGAAGCCCCGCCCCCAGAGGGCCATGTGCATTTCCAGCTCCGGAGGCTTCAGTCTCCGATTGAAAGGCTTCCTCTTGGGATGGGGTGTCTGTGTTATTCTGAAGAAGTTGGCAGCAACTCGTGAGTAGAGAGGCCAATCCCTCTTTCAGTCACTAGAAACGGGGTTAGGGGGGGAGAGGGAGGGAAACGTCTGCTGAGCACTTCATTATTCCCTATGTGGAGATCGATTCTCATAGGGTATAATGGGGAATTAATCTGGAGGTTTCGGGGGCTCTAGCGGAGCTGTTTTTTGAGGTAGAGGCACCAAATTTTCAGTATAGTATCTAGTGCCTCTCCCCTAAAGTATCCCCCAAGTTGCAAAACGATTGGACCAGGGGGTCCAATTCTATGAGCCCCAAAAGAAGGTGCCCCTATCCTTCATTATTTCCTTTGGAAGGAAGACATTTAAAAAGGTGTGCTGTCCCTTTAAATGTGATGGCCAGAACTCCCTTAGAGTTCAATTATGCTGGTCACACCCTTGTTCCTGTCTCTGCGCCCAATGTCTCCTGGCTCCACCCCCAAAGTCTCCTGGCTCCACCCCCCAAAGTCCCCAGCTATTTCTTGAATTGGACTTGGCAACCCTAATGGGTAGCCAGTGCAGTTCACGCAGCACAGGATGGATCCGTGCCCGTACAGGTGACGAAGTCAACATCCGTGCAGCAGTGTTCTGCACCAGCTGGAGTTTCTGGAGGAGAGTCAAGGGCAGCCCTACATAGAGAGAGTTACAATAATCTAGCCTGGAAGTGACCATTGCATGGGCTACTGTGGCCAGGTCGTGAGGGTCGAGATACGGGACCAACTGTCTGACCCGCCTCAGATGGAAAAAGGGCGCCTCAGATGGAAAAAGGGCGCCTCAGATGGAAAAAGGGTGGTAACTTGGGCCTCCATGGTTAGAGAGGCAAACAGAAATACCCCCAAGCTCTTCACCCTTGATGCAGGCGTCAATGGAGCCCCATCAAAGGACGGGAGCCTGATCTCTGATCCCAGTCCTTTATAACCTAGGCACAGCACCTCCATCTTCAATGGATTCAGTTTCAGCCGACTCTGTTGCAACCAACCAGCCACAGCTTCCAATGCCCTACCCAATTCCTCTGGGGCCAAATCCGGGTGGTCATCCATCAGCAGATAGAGCTGGATGTCATCTGCATATTGATGACACCCCAGCCCATACCTCCGGATGATCTGGGCAAGGGGGCGCAGGTAGATGTTGAATAACATTGGGGAGAGAATCACTCCCTGCGGCACACATTGTAATGGGTGCCGCTGGGATAGTTCACCCCCAAGCACCACCCTCTGTCCCCGACCTTGGAGAAAGGAGACCAGCCATTGTAGGGCCAGCCCCCATATCCCTGCGTCATCGAGGCAGTGGGCCAACACTTCGTGGTCGACCGTATCAAACGCTGCTGACAGATCAAGAAGGATCAGCAGCGCCGAACCGCCTCGATCCAGATGCCTCTGGAGATCATCCACCAAGGTGACCAACACCATCTCCGTCCCATGGGCAGGGCGGAAGCTGGACTGGAAGGGATCCAGGACAACAGCGTCCTCCAGGAAAGCCTGAAGCTGCGTTGCCACTGCCCTATCCACTACCTTACCCAGGAACGGCAAGTTCGAAACTGGGCGGTAGTTTGCTAGGACCGTAGGGTCGAGAGAAGGTTTCTCCAGGAGAGGATGGATCACTGCCTCCTTCAAAGTCCTTGGGAATGCCCCTGTTGAGAGGGACAAATTGATGGATCTCCCTCAGGGGAGTTCCTATGTCATCACTGCAGGCTTTAACCAGCCATGACGGACAAGGATCAAGGAGGCAAGTGGTGGGTTTCACAGCAGCCAGGGTCCTGTCAACTTCATCCTGGGAAAGCAGGCTGAAATGGTCCAAAACTGGACCTGAAGATGAGCCTCTCCTCTTGGTTTTCCTTCCTCCCCTCCCCTTGAAGTAATATTCAACCTGCTCTCAACATTCTGGAGGGCAATGAGCATGCTCAGTTCTCATTAGGTCACTGGGAGATAGGTTCCTTTCTCTCATAAAATTACAAAACAATATTTTCCTGTGCACTTAGGAAATCCCATGTATGTGGAAACTCCTGCCATCTGTACAGGTTACCCTGTTTTACTGCTGTACTGATAAAAGGTCATAAATTCAGCAGGCACTGGTTCAGAGTTTCTGCAGTCTCCTTGGGATTTGCTGGAAGTGCAAGACAGAGTTGAGCGTCATCTCCATATTGATGACAACCCAGCCCCAATCACAGGTTGTACACATCTCCCCCTCCAAGATTCTGTAAGCTTTCAAGGGGTAATTTCAGGTCCCCTCTGCTAGAGTTACCAACCCCCCCCCCCCAGGTTGCACCTGGAGATCTCCCACTATTACTATTGATCTCCAGATGACCATGATCAGTTCCCCTGGAGAAAATGTCTGCTTTGGAGGGAGGAACTGATGGCATTTATCCACTGAGATAAGAGTTGCCAGCCTCCAGGTGGGGACTGGAGATCTCCCACTTTTACAACTGATCTCCAGCTGACAGAGATTGGTTCCCCTGGAGAAAATGGCTGCTTTGAAGGGTGGATTCTATGGCATTGTACCCTGCTGAAGCCCCTCCCCTCTCAAACCCCACCCTCTCCTGGATCCACCTCCAAAGTCTCCAGGAATTTTCCAACACAGACCTGGCAACCCTAACTGAGATCCTTCTAGTGTTGCCATGTCTGTGTTGGAAAATACCTGGAGACTTTGGGGGTGGATCCAGGAGACGGTGGGGTTTGGAGAGGGGAGGGGCCTCAGCAGAGCCAGTTTGGTGTAGACTTATCTGAGAGAACTGTGTTTGATTCCCCACTCTTCCACTTACAGCTGCTGGAATGGCCTTGGGTCAGCCATAGCTCTTGTACGAGTTGTCTTTGAAGGGGAGCTGATGTAAGAGCTCTCCACCTACCTCACAAGGTGTCTGTTGTGGGGGGTGGGGGAAGGTAAAGGAGATTGTGACTGCTCTGAGACTCAGAGGTTCAGAGTATAAATCCAATATCTTCTTCTCCTTCTTCAATCCACAGTCCACCCTTCAAAACAGCTATTTTCTCCAGGGGAGCTGATTTTGTTGGAGCTGGATATCAGTTGTAAAAGCAGAAGATCTCCAGGCTCCACCTGGAGGCTGGCAACCTTAGATCCTCCCCCACCCTTTCCATGTTCCACCGCTACCCAAACCTGGCAAACCTTCATCTGCTCTTCCACACACTTAATTGTCAACATTCCATTCTCCCTGGAGGTTGCTCAGTTCTCATCCCGTTAATGTGGGGATGGGGGGTGTCTTCTTCTTTAGTTAATTTATATCTGGGAATTCTCCTAAGTATGTAGAAACCCCCTACTTTGTCTGTGGGTGGCCCAGTTTTGTTGACTGGCACAAGCCACCCAGCAGCACAATCGCGATGCACGATCTCTCTGTTTCAGGAGGCCTTGCCTATAAACTCTGATGGGATTAATAGTTTTAATATGTTCGCGCTATCTTAAAAATCCATCTAAAGTTTGTTGGTTAACTTATCTCTGTAATTTGCAGGTGGGGGATTAAAAGTCAAACAAGGATAGAAAGCACAGCAAGATGTGTACTATTTTGTCCCTTTTTAAACAAATAATCTGGAATGCGCAAAGCTCTGTCCCTTAGAAGTTTATTGGCCCACTAGGACGCATCTTTTTAAAAGCCCTATTTTCTACTTTTATATACTGCCCATGGCAGTTTATAATTTAAAATAATAGCTAAGTTACAAGGAGAAACCGGGACAGGGAAAGGAGAGGGAAATAAGGAAAGCTAAGGTATCAGCTTTTTTGTAATCTTCTACATGTAGAGAAGGAGGATCCGCATTTAGTATTTCATGCAATTGTCTCACACTGTTCTACATTTGACAGAATGAGTCTCTGGTCTCCCCTTCTCTGTTCCGCTGCCTCAGCAGGCTTTGGAATTCTCTCTAGGAAAATTAACGGATTCATCAACACAGTCTATGGTATGGATATGATGCCAGCATTCAGGGCTTTTTGTGTAGCAGGAACTCCTTTGCATATTAGGCCATACACCCCTGATGTAGCCAATCCTCCTGGAGCTTACAGTAGACCCTGTAATAAGAGCCTTGTAAGCTCTTGGAGGATTGGCTATATAAGAGGGATGTGGGCTAATATGCAAAGGAGTTCCTGCTACAAAAAAAGCCCTTGACGTATCCCATCCGCAAGTCTAGGCCACACATTACACAGCTGCAGACCTGAGGGTGCATTTGTTGTCATCATGCAATGGACCTCAGCTTTCATAACTGATGTATCAACATGCCTTCCCAGACATGCACTACTTTGCATATGTCCATGGTTGTGGGTTTGTTTTTTTTAAAAGAAAGATTATAGGTACAACTTAAAATGTAATAATGTGCGAAGTGGCTTGTTACAGAGCTTGTTCCTTCCAGGGATACCAAAGAGCACTTTAAAATATGGAGCTATTAATATTCCTCCTTTTTAAAAAGAGGACAATAGTAACCTCCAGAATTGGGTATTCTAGGGCAAGACTGTGGCTACATTTCACTTCTGCCTTACGTCCTGACAGGCAGTTCTACCACAGGTAATTAGACAGCAGAGAAAGTCGAGAATTTCTCACCTGCGCGGCTGCGCCTAGCCTCTCATTTTGGCGTGTTTACATGCTCCCTCTGTGTTTCAACAGCGACTCAACCCTGCCCTCATTAACTAGTGACAGCAATTTCTGCTTATCCTCTTGTGAGATAAGCAAGCTTATTGCATAGGTGGAAGGAAGGGTGTGAAAACAAGGGAACGGGGAAAGAAGGGGCGGGTTTTTGCTGTACTGTAAAAGGCCTTATTTAAACGCACAATGGCCTGAATTGGGTACATCCCGACTGTCCTTGTTTGGCAGGGTTAGATGTGATTTAAATATCTGTCCCCATCTGGCCTTCTGAGAAATGCTGGAGATTTTTTTTAAAAATGTTAGGATGCACACATGCATTACCAAGGATAGCAGCCTGCAAATGGAACCTGGGGCTCCGCCAGAATTACAGCTCATCTCCAGACTACAGAGATTAGTTCCACTTTGGAGGGTGGGCTCTGCACCCCACTGAGGCCCCTATCCTCCCCAGGCTCTCTCTCTAAATCTCCAGGAGTTTCCCAACCTAGATCTGGCAACCCAGCCTCCTCCATCCCTGCAAATGGCCAGGGGGGACCTGGCTAGGGTTGCCAATCCCCAGGTGGGGGCAGGGGATCTCCCAGTTTGAAGGCCGTCCCCCCACTTCAGGCTCATCAGAAAGCAGAGGGGGGAGGAATATCTGCTGGGCTTGCATTGCTTGCTGCAGATCTGGCCTCAGCAGCTGTGCAGGATATGGGAGGAACATCTGCTGGAGGAATATTTCCAGAGGGAGAGCCAGTTTGGTGCAGTGGTGAAGTGCGTGGACTCTTATCTGGGAGAACCGGGTTTGATTCCCCACTCCTCCACTTGCACCTGCTAGAATGGCCTTGGGTCAGCCATAGCTCTCGCAGAGCTGTCCTTGAAAGGGCAGCTGCTGTGAGAGCCCTCTCAGCCCCACACACCTCACAGGGTGTCCGTTGTGGGGGAGGAAGGTAAAGGAGATTGTGAGCCACCCTGAGACTCTGAGTGGAGGGTGGTATATAAATCCAATATCTTCTTCATTATTCCCTATGGAGACCGATTCCCATAGGGTATAATGGAGAACTGATATATGAATATCTGGGGCTCTGGGGGGGCTGGTTTTTATGGTAGAAGCACCAAATTCGCAGCATAGCATCTGATGCCTCTCCTCAAAACAACCTCCAAGTTTCAAATGGATTAGAAAAGGGAGTCAAATTCTATGAGCCCCCCCAAAGAAGGTGCCCTTATCCTTCATTATTTCTATACGAGGGAAGGCATTTAAAAGGTGTGCTGTTCCTTTAAATGTGATGGCCAGAACTCCCTTTGGAGTTCAATTATGCGTGTCACACCCTTGCTCCTGGCTCCACCCCCAATGTCTCCTGGCTCTACCCCCAAAGTCCCCAGATATTTCTTGAATTGGACCTGGGAACCCTAGACCTGGCAACCCTACCCCAGGTCTCTAAAAAGGAAGGGGGGGGGGAGGGTTGGGGTCCTAGCATATAATGCCTGTCCAGTTACAGAATATTATGGGATGCATCTGAGGTGCACCTATTGCTTTACAGTGCAAGCTGCATTGTTGGGTTATACTCTCTCTCTCTTTTTTAAACACCCTATAATTGTTAAGGCTATATTAATAGTTTACTAAGGTTGCAATCCTGTGAATTTTTTACTTTGGAGTAAGTCTCATTGAATATAATGGGACTTACTTCCCAGTATATGAGCCTGGGCTTGCATTGCTTGCAGCAGATCTGGCCTCAGCAGCTGTGCAGGATATGGTGTTGCAAAAGTAAATGAAGAGAGTGGATAGCAGGAAGCAGAGAGCAGCTTGCTCAGTGGGTAGTGGGAGGATGTTGTGCTTAGCCGGTAATCCTTGGTCTGAGAATAAGACTGCCGCATTAGCACACAGACTAGAGAACAGGTCCCTTTGAGTGCAGCAAGTCTTACTTCCAAGTAAACATGCTCAAGCTTCTAGTCAGGGGTCATTTTGTAGAAAAAGAGGTGCTGGAGCTCATAAGCACAACTCATTTGCATAACATTTGCATATGCCACACACACACACACACCCCGTCATCATCAGAAGGTGTACTAAATTCTGTCAGCTCAGCGTCTACCTTAAAATGCTTCCTGAATTTTAATTGTCACAATAAAACCTTACTCCCCCCGGTCATACTTTTAAAATTACTTTCTCCTGTGTGGCCACCGTGGCATGATAAAGATTTTCATCTGTCTGCTTTCTATGTTTTGGTTATTTTCCCATTTTTGTGTAGGGAAAAATATTAGAAAGTTTGTCAGATCCTAAGAGTTCAGCAAAATTCTCAAAGGGGGTTGAACATTGGAGCCCAGAAGTAAGGATTTTTTTTGGGGGGATGGGGTTAAAGAAAGAAAGAACACAGTAAAATTTAGAGGTTCCGGAGCTCTGCTCCTATCAGCTCCTGCCCAAAATGAGGCCTGCAGATGTCAGGAATGCCCGAGGATCCTACTTTTAATCTCAGAATAGTGCACTGGGATGCCAAAAGGCCTAGAGAAAAATATTTTGTCTTTTTAATAGAGTTGCAATGCATGGAAATGGGCAACTGAAGCTTCTCATGGCACAGAGGGTAAATAACACCACCTGGTAAACACTATGCCATTGAATAACCATTTAAAAGAACCTTTTCCTCCTCCATGCAGTTGGCAACAGTACATGTACTGGGGAGGGACAGTGGCTCAGTGGTAGAGCATCTGGGTGGTAAGCAGAAGGTCCCAGGTTCAATCCCCAGCATCTCCAACTAAAAAGGGTCCAGGGAAGTAGGCGTGAAAAACCTTAGCTTGAGACCCTGGAGAGCCACTGCCAGTCTGAGTAGACAATACTGACTTTGATGGACCAAGGGTCTGATTCAGTATAAGGCAGCTTCATATGTTCATATGTACACCAATAATGCTGTATCAACAAATATCAGGTAGCACAGAGTCATCGCTTTTGGGATCACATCTCCAAACCTCATCGATCAACAGCATCTTCCTGACGTACAATTCTCTCCAGAGAGCTTCTGAGCCATTCCACCTCTCCCTCTGCCTCTTCCAATGCCTTGCTCAGCTCCTCTACTGGTCAAATACTGTATGTCACTGCAGACAGACCTCTCTTTTGAAAAGGGAGATGGTCCAAAGTCCGGGGACACAGCACACAGCACAGCGCTTAGGAGAGCACCAAAGTCTGTTGTTGTCAGCTTACCAGAACTTTATTCTCTAGGCCAGTTCACCATAATTGGAGGGTGCATGCGTGCTCCATCAAACAACACAATAATGCACAAGCTAAGGCATCCAATGGGGGCTGATGGCCACATGTAGACTTGGCAGCTCTGGTTTGGAAAATTCCTGGAGATTTGGGGGTGCTAGCTGGGGAGGGCAGTGTTTGAGGAGGGCAGGAAACTCAGTGGAAATGTTAGCTCACCTACTCTGTTACCACTCTAGGACTTCTGTTTCTCTTAGACTCTATGGCGGGGTGGCCAAACTTGCTTAATGTAAGAGCCACATAGAATAAATGCCAGATGTCCAAGCCCCACAAGACACGGACGGCAGATGTCTGAGAGCTGTAAGATATGAACGTCAGATGTCTGAGAGCTGCAAGACGTGAACATCAGATGTCTGAGAGCTGCAGGACAGGAAGGAAGAGAGGGAGGGAGGAAAGCAAATAGATGGGGGAGGTAGAGGTAGAAAGAAAACAACTTTAACTTTAAATGCATTTTCCAAGCTGCCAGCTGGCTTGGCTTGGACAAGCAGGCTGATGGGGCAGTGGGGGCTTCAAGAGCCACACAGTATCTGTGAAAGAGCCACATGTGGCTCCTGAGCCACAGTTTGGCCACCCCTGCTCTATGGTATACCATAGAGTTCAGCCTCTGAAGCTACCATTTCCTCCTGGGCACTGATCTCTGTACCCTGGGGATGAATCGTTATTCCAGGAGAACTTCAGGCCCCACCCTGAGGCTGGAACCCTAATTCGTAGTACAGCTAAGTTCAAGTTCAGTAGCATCTTAGAGACCAACAAGATTTTCAGCATATGAGAGCTGTCAGGAGTTGAAGCTCACAAGGGATTCACCCAGCTCTGACCCTGGAAAGTTCATTTACACCCCCAAAATCCTGTTGGTCTCTAAGGTGCTACTGGCCACAAATACAACTAAGGTTGCCAGATGTGTGTTGGAAAATACCTGGAGATTTTGGGTGTGGATGTGGGAGAGGATGGGGTTTGGGGAGGGGAGGGGCCTCAGAATGGTACAATGCCAGAGAGTCCACCCTTCAAAGCAGCCATTTTCTCCAGGGGAGCTGATCTCCGCCAGCTGGAGATCAGTTGTCAAAGTGGGAGATCTCCAGGCCTCACCTGGAGGCTGGCAGCCCTAAATACAACTGTTCTGCTGTGGACCAGCATGAAACAAATCTGTAGTGATTCATTCATGCACTGGAAGCTTTGTCTTGGGGAGGATGATAGCCTTTTGCTGGGAAAGTGCATGCGTTGGTCTCGCATGAAGAAAAACAGTCAGCCCAGAGAGCAGAGCCAAGCCAACACCTTTGTCTCTCAGCCATATGGCTGCTTGCCATTTCTCCTTAGGCTACTTCTCAGGCAGCACAGTATTCTAAAACCTCCATGGTCTCTCTGGCAGCCCAAGGCAACCAGCCTCCAAAAGAATAAGAAGTGTTTGATTCACAAAGGAAAGGCACTCTGCACATGCTTATCAGTACTTTGCTCCAACTTTTCCCTTAAAGGGGAAAGAATTCTGCACATGGCCCAAGGCAGAAGCCCAGGTGCCAGAAAAGGTGGCAAGACTCAGGACTATCACTGTGCTTGCACCTACACAGGGCAACGATTTTCTCTGTTTCTTTCTCCTTATTTCCATGAAAACTATTTGCACTGGCAACAGAGCATCCACATTGGAGTTTTGTGCCCACTATGCTCTATCAGCTGCCATTTCCCCTGCATCTTCTGTTGTACCACTGAGGGTTGTTTTCAGTGGGTTTTTTAATCAGCAATTTCTAGATGACTCTAGCATTATAGAAATCTACTGCCACGATCTCTGAATTCCCAGCTTTCAATTTTAAAAAATTAAGTCGGACTCTGGTCTTTTTTGTTGCAGTGATATAAGGGGAAAGGTGTCTATCCACACAAAAAAGGACTAGACTCGGTTGGATTCTTGGCAGCTGAGGGAGGCCGAGGCAAGGAAAATGGCACTGATGTGGGTGGGACCTTAAAACGTTTGCACTTTCCCGTGCACTAGGATTGCCAGCCCTGGACTGGCATATCCCAGGATATGTGGGGGACAGTGCCAGGGAAGAACAGTGCTGAGATCCAGTGGTACTGGCAGAGCATCTGCTTTTTATGCCAAAGGTCCCAGGTTCAATCCCCAGCATCTCCAGTTAAAAGGATGAAATAGAAACAAGGGATGTGAAAGACCTTTGCTTAAGCCCCTGGAAAGCCAATGTCATTCGGAATAATAATAATAATAATTTTTATTTATATCCCGCCCTCCCCGCCGAGGCAGGCTGAGGGCGGCTCACAGACATGGAAAGTGCCATGATTACAGTTAATACATTATATAGTAAAATACATTAATAATAAATAAATTAATTAAAAATTAAAACCATTACAATTAAAGTGCTATAATGCAAGACATATCAGATGTATATCAGATGGCTAGATGTCATTTCAGGATTCAGTCTTGTAGGCCATTTGAAAAAGGATAGTTTTGCAGGCCCTGCAGAACTGAATGGGCAATACTGCCTTTAATGGACTAATGGCCTGATTCAATATAAGGCAGATTTGTGTGTTCAAGGATGGCATTTCAGAGGTTGTGATTTTACATCCTCATAATGCTTTAGAAACTTCTCCAATCTCTTCTTAGTGTAGGTTTAGAGAAAGCAACAATCTTTAAAAGAGAGGTTGGGAAAACTCCTAGAATGTCACCGTTAGTGCTATCCCCCCTCCATTTCTTCTTCCACTGCTCAAATCATTGAGGGAAAGGGACTGGGGGTTGAGGGAAAGGGAGGCAACCTCAGAGACAGGCCACACCACCTCTTTCATCCACCCAGATCCTGGGAGGGCAGAAAGGGCAGCGCTACTGCGACCTTCCTATCCCTCGTTTATAGACCCCTGACAGTCGGCTGACCTGGGGCAGCAAAAACCCCAGCGCTGCCCCCACCCCCAATGGTCCCTGGAAAAATTGCCTTCCACAAAATCGGTCCCTAGTCCCAAAAAGATTGAGAGCCACTTCTCTAAGATCCACAAGATCCTTTTAGATGAAAACACCAGCAAAAGAACCAGAGCGCAGGATGCTTTCGCATGCCAAGCATGCGCCTCATCACTGAAGCCACACATTCACAAGTACTTCCTTTAAAAATCCCTTTCTTCTTCTTCTTCTGCATAGTGATTAAGTGTGCGGACTCTTATCTGGGAGAACCGTGATTGATTCCCCACTCCTCCGCTTGCAGCTGTTGGAATGGCCTTGGGTCAGCCATAGCTCTCGCAGAGCTTGTCCTTGAAAGAGCAGCTTCTGTGAGAGCTCTCTCAGCCCCACCTACCTCACAGGGTGTCTGTTGTGGGTGGGAGGGAGGTAAAAGGAGATTGTGACCGCTCTGAGATTCAGAGTTTAGGGCGGATTATAAATCCAATATAATCAGAATCTCAGAGTCTCAGAGCAGGATATAAATCCAATATCATCATCATCTTCTTTCTCCTCTTTCCCCCGCCCCAAGGAACAGCATTGCCACCATATGTATGCCCTTCCCCCTCGCAAGCTTCAAAACGATGCCTAGATTAATAAAAAGAATAAATTGACTTCAGATGCTTATGTGGCTTGCATCTGTGAGGGATCTGGCTGCCAGACCCCAAGACTTGCCTGGCCCCTCGCATTATTCTTCCCCACCAGCTGGCCCCCAGCCCCCAGAGAAAGAGCCAAGAATTCAGAAGAGACTTGGCTGAACGCAAGCCAGGCTGCATGAGCTCGACATGGGCTTAATTGGTCCTGCTATTCACTGTAGCTCCAATCTTGACGGGGACTTGTTATCTTTGAATGAATAATCCTAACAAGGAGACAAAGGTTGGGTCCACGCCAACCCACCTGCATCTATTCCTAATGAGGGGGAGTGCCTCTGAGCATGTGCAGACCACATCCCTCCCCACACTGCCAGGAGCGCTCGTAAACTATGTGCAGAAATTGTTTGGCTATTTAAGAATGACAGTTCTAGGAGAGCCCCCTGCTGGTAGGCCAAGCTGAGAATCTGGGGCAGGCCTAGAGGCATAAAACCAGCCTCCATGGCAGTCGTAGGCCTTCAAAGCCCAGCCTCCCTGGGCCCAAATAGGGTTGCCAATCTCCAGGTGGGGGCAGGGGATCTCCCAGTTTAGAGGCCCTCCCCCTGCTTTAGGATTTTCAGAAAGGGGGGGGGGGTCGGAGAGGGAAATGTCTGCTGGGCACTCCATTATACCCTGTGGATATTGAGTCCCATAGGGTTCAGGGCTTTTTTGTAGCAGGAACTCCTTTGCATATTAAGCCACCCCTGATGTAGCCAATCCTCCAAGAGCTTACAGTAGGCCCTGTAATAACAGCCCCGCAAGCTCTTGGAGGATTTGCTACATTAGTGGGGTGTGGCCTAATACGCAAAGGAGTTCCTGCTACAGAAAAAGGCCTGGGTATAATGGAGAACTGATCTGTGGGTATCTTGAGCTTGGAGGGCGGGCTGTTTTTTGAGGTAGAGACACCAAATTTTCAGCATAGCATTCAGTGCCTCTCCTCACCCCCACAAGTTTCAAAAAGGTTCTATGCGCCCCAAAAGAAGGTGACCCTATCCTTCATTATTTCCAAATAGAGGGAAGGATTTAAAAGGTGCACAATCCTTTTACATTTTTTTTCTTATTTATTTGTTTGTTTGTTTGTTACCTTAAATGTCTATCCCGCCCTCTCTGCAAGCAGACTCAGGGTGGCTAACAGTCAAATCAGACATTTACATTTACAATTTAAAAGCCAATACAACACAATTACAATTAAAACATTCTATGGTGCTGTCTTCAATATAGGCGGGCTCTTCTTTCCTGATGGTGATCGTATAGTAACTGTAGCTCTTTAGCAATGTGGGGTGGTGGTCCTCTCCCAGCTTAGATGTTAAAGGCCTGTTGGAATAGTTCAGTTTTACAGGCCCTGCGGAAAGTCGAGAGATCCTGCAGGGCCCTTATGGCCTCCGGGAGGGCATTCCACATTTCTGGTGCTGCCACCGAGAAGGTGATGGCCAGAACTCCCTCTGACATTCAATCATGCTTGTCACACCCTTGCTCCTGGCTCCACCTCAGGAATTTCCTAAGCTAGAGCTGGCACTTGTATTGCAGGAGACAAAACTGTAGGTAGCCAAGTTGATCTATTGGGCAGGGGGGATCCCAAAGCAATAGTATAATGCAGGGATCCCCAATGTGGTGCCTTAGCACCCATGGGAACTTCTCTTGGTGCTGGCCAAGTGTTCTAGAAGTGGGTGGGGCCAGGAGGATATTTTGCCCAGCAGGACTTCTGATTGGTTAGTGAAGGTCTAATTGGCACTGCAAATTTTTAAAGCATTGCAACTGCCACTACAGCACAAGGATCTTCTCCATGTATGCAAAAATGTGTGTATGCAAGAAAATATTTTAAAGCAACATGCTAATTTTTAAATGCAACTTGAGCTAGGTCTTCTTGCTGGAAACAGACATGCTGAAGAGTTACTGTGAGAGATATGCTGGACATAAATCAGTGTAATATGGAATTGGCTGCTAGAAGGAGCAAAAATACTCATGTAGAACAGGGAGCGAACCCCTAAAGAAACAGGAACTTACAGGAAAATGAGTATTCAGAAAAGCCCTGCGTCTATAAGACTAACTACTGTTTGCTGTACAACACATAGACTAAATAAACAATGGGTTTCCATGACATCTAAATGCAGCCCAAGAGTGCGAATTGTGAACCAGGAATTTTCTGTTTTGAATATTGCAAATCTCTTCAGACGAGTTACAATCGAATCTGTGGTAAGGGAATAATATGAATAACAGCCTACCTTGAAGAGCAGTTGTAAAGATCACTGAGGTATCCCTTTGAAGCACTTTGGGAGCTCTAAAATGCTATATCAAATTGGTACTCATTAACAAACGCTACTGAATTATTGTCGACATTGTCTTGGGATTATGAATGCTCTCTGTATTTGGGGGATTCAGACAGTGGGTGAGAGGGCAAACTAGGTACTGCTCAAATATAACCTCCCACATCCACACCAGCATTTTAAAACCATGTTTATTGCAAGAAGTTTATTGCTCATGTGTGCCACACAACAGGTTTTTGCTGTAGTCTGGATGTCCTGGAAGTAGGGTTGACAATCCCCAGGTCATCAGAAAGCGGGGAGAGGGGAGGGAAATGTCTGCTGGGAACTCTTTTATTCCCTATGGAGACTTATTTCCATAGGAAATAATGGGGAATTGATCCACGGGTATCTGTGGAACTGGGCTGGGGGTGGGTTGTTTTTTGAGGTAGAGGCACCAAACCTGCAGCATAGCATTCGATGCCTCTCCCCAAAAGACCCTCCAAGGTTCAAAAGGATCGGACTAGGGGGTACAAATAAAGTGATCTCTACAGGATGAAGCACACATAGATACAGGACAGGCTGTCTTCTCAGAATGATAATGATACTGGATTTATATCTCACCCTCTACTCTGAATCTCAGAGTGGTCACAATCTCCTTTACCTCCCTCCTCCCAACACCCACCCTGTGAGGTGGGTGGGGCTGGAGAGGGCTCTCAAGGACAACTCTTTCAAGGACAACTCCTGCGAGAGCTATGACTGACCCAAGGCCATTCCAGCAGCTACAAGTGGAAGAGTAAGGAATCAAACCCAGTTCTCCCAGATAAGAGTCCGCACACTTAACCACTACACCAAACTGGCTCATCGTGGCCCTTTCTTACATGTCCAAGGAAAGCTGTTCACCACTTTGGGGTCAGCAAGCAATTTTTCTCCAGGGCCAAGACTGAGTCAATCCAACTCATTTTGGGTCTTCATCTTTTCCTGCTTCCTTCACCTCTTCCTAGCATGATTGTCTTTTCCAGTGACTCGTCTTCTCATCATTTGGCCAATGTACAATAGCCTCAGTTTAGTCATTTTAACTTCTAGTCAGATTTGATCTAGAACCCACTTATTGGTCCTTCTGGTGGTCCATGGTATCTGTTAAACTCTTCTCTGCCACATTTCAAACAAACTAGGCCCTGCCCTATGCATTCCACAACGCATCAAAGGAAACACACCCTTGTCCGGCTCCTGAGCTTCCTATCCCTTCTAGCTTCCTATCAGTGCTTTCTCTTGGGTTTAACAAAGCTAAATCATCCTTCTCTCCCCCCCCCCCCCCACCTTTCATTGTCATTCACCGTGGGCAGTGTTCCATATGGAAACCTCACGAATGACAAGATCTCCCGCTGACTCATAATCAAGTGAGAAGAGCCTCGTGGAATTTCGCCAAGACCCATCATCAGTGCTTTGCAGGGACTTGTAAAATCGTTTGTGGCGGCTAAAAGAAATGAAGTGTTTAGGCTGGGTGTGCAGTGCCAAGCAACCTTCCTCCCAGTTCAGGCAAGGGTTAGATCCCAGTCTTTCCATCTACCAACAGTGGCGATTTAGATCCAACCAAGCCAGTGTGGGTGTGCTGGCTAGAATGTCAAGCTAGATCTCAGAAATTCAGGTTCGAATCTCTACTCTGCTATGGAAGCTTGCTGGGTGATCCTGGGCTAGTCACACAATCTCAGCCTAATGGACTTCACAGAAAGCTGGGGAAACAGCAATGGAGTAGGAGCTGAAGCCAGCACCTCATACCAGTCACAGTCAGTGTTCCCTCTAAGCTGCAGAGTCTTGTGAGCAAAAATTCTACCTTGTGAGCTACTGGCATTAAAGTTGTGAGCCGCTGCATAAATTCTTGTGCTCTGGGGCCATCCTTCCTGAGCTAAGACAAAAACGTGTGAGCAGGAGGCTAAAAATCCATAAGCTAGCTCATGCTCTCAGCTTAGAGGGAAAACTGGTTGCAGTCCCATGTTATGTGTTGAAGGGACCACCATTGGGTAAGCAAATTCTCATTTCCTTCTCCTCTGAAGCTGCTTCAGAGATTGCTGGCTCAGGATTATCACAATGACCCCTTTCACACTACTGTTCTAAAAGAGATGTTATGCCTTGTTGGCCTGGTTCTGAGTGAAGCGATATAGGGAAGGAGGTTTCATGCAGTGAATTCCATTCCATTAAAGAGCTGTCTCTAAAGCGTAGGTTGCCAGGTTTGACTCAGGAAATATCTGGAGACTTTGGGGGTGGGGCCAAGAGCAAGGCTGGGACCAGTGTTCCCTCTAAGCTGAGTTAGTGCGAGCTAGCTCACGGATTTTTATTTATTTATTTATTTATTTCAATTTCTACCCCGCCCTCTCCCCGCTAACAATCAATTCAATTCAAAACAATTATAAATTACAATTTAAAATCAATAAAATACAATTACAATACAATAACAATTTAAAACATTCTATGGTGCTGTACATATCAATATAGGCGGAGAAAGTTTAAGAAATACTGAAGCCATCGGAAGTGAAACAACGCCAAGTGATGTCAGCACCAGATTGTTTTTAACTGTTGTGAATAAACAATTTTATTAGTAACATATGGTAGTAGAACTATAACTACAACTTATAAAAAGCTTAATATATATTAAGAAAAAGACCATCATTCTACCCCACATCTTACTTTCTCCCACCCCTCCCCCAATTACTTGACCCCCGCCAGTGTTATTTTCTTTAAAAAAACAGATATTAAAGGTACCCTTAACTATCAAGAAAAAAAACGAAACAAAAAAGAAACATAGGGAAGAAGAACCCCCTTCAAGAGTTATATTGTTATCTTAAAAATCTTAATCCTCAAAAATTGTCCAATGTCCTTTTATTTTCCACTCTTTCTCTACATATCTTCTGAATTTCTTCCACTCTTGGTTAAAAAGTTCTAAATCACAGTCTCTTAATTTTCTTGTTAATTTGTCCATTTCACTCCATGACATAACTTTCATAATCCAGTCCCATTTTTCTGGTATTTTTTCTTGCTTCCACAACTGCGCATACAATGTCCTAGCAGCTGAGAGCAAGTACCATATTAATATTCTATCTTCTTTTGGAAATTTTTCCATTTGTAATCCCAGCAGAAAAGTCTCTGCCTCTTTATTGAATTCATATCCCAGGATCTTAGATATCTCTTGTTGAATCATTTGCCAAAACATTTTAGCTCTTTCACAAGTCCACCACATATGGTAGAAAGAACCTTCATGCTTTTTACATTTCCAGCACCTATCTGGCATCTTATTGTTCATCTTTGCTAATTTTTTTGGAGTCATATACCATCTATACATCATCTTAAAACAGTTCTCTTTAATACTATGACATGTTGCGAGTTTCATGGAATTTTTCCACAGATATTCCCAAGATTCCATCTTTATTTCTTTATTTACATTAATTGCCCATTTTATCATTTGAGATTTCACTACTTCATCTTCTGTAGCCCATTGTAAGATTGTTTTTAACTGTTGAGTTTTAAATTATGATGTATTAATGTTGTGAAATTTTAATTGTTTATTGTGATTTTATTGTTGTGAGCAGCCCTGAGCCTGCTTCGGTGGGGAGGGCAGAATATAAATCGAGTGAAAGAAAACAAACAAACAAATAAATAAATAAATGGCCCAGAAAGGGCTCATTTGCATATTAGGTCACAACTCCTGACACCAAGCCAGCCGGAACTGCATTCCTGTACCTCCTCCTTGGTGGTCTCCCATCCAAATCATGACCAGAGCTGACCCTGCTTGGCTTCTGGAGATGTGACGAGATCAGGCTAGCCTGGGCCACCCAGTCCAGGGATAGAAAATACAGAGCCAATTTGCCAAAGGTAATTCTGGTGCTGATATCTCAGGATAGCCAGAGATGTCATTTCAGTTGTCGGAGGGTGTGGGGAGCTGTGTAGCGGAAATACAGAAGGTGGTCTCAAGGAGTGAGGTGGTGCGCCGTAATTCTCAAAGCCATCTTTCTAATGCCATGAGCAGCCATATGTTTGCTTTCCCTTCCTTTGCATTTGGAGGAATACAGATTAAAAGATAGGTGGCAGAGCTCATTAGCATAACTTATTAGCATATGCCGCCACCACCCCGCAGCCAAAAGCAACCCAATGCAAGAAAGGAGAGCCCTGGGTGAGCGAGGCCTGCTTGGGCTGGCTAGAGATCCAGCCAGCCCCAGCAGGCCTCGCTCACCTGGGCCGCCCCCCACCCAGTCAAAAGGTCAGCAAGCTACCCTCCGCCCAAAATCACATAAGAAGTGGAGAAAGGGTGGCTTCTCCAGGGGTTAATGAGGGCTGCTGGGGATCTGTTGAGCACTCCAAAGGGATCAGTTGAGGCTGGGTGAGTGGGCGTCAACATGGTAGAAGAGGTTCAATGTGGCCAAGTGCAAAGTAATGGAGATTGGGGCCAAAAATCCCAGCTACAAATATAAGTTGATGGGGTGTGAACTGTCAGAGACTGACTAAGAGAGAGATCTTGGGGTCGTTGTAGATAACTCACTGAAAATGTCAAGACAGTGTGCAGTTGCAATAAAAAAGGCCATGCTGGGAGTTATTAGGAAGGGAATTGAAAACAAATCAGCCAGTATCATAATGCCCCTGTATAAATCGATGGTGCAGTTTCATTTGGAATACTGTGTACAATTTTGGTCACCGCACCTCAAAAAGGATATTATAGCATTGGAAAAAGCGCAGAAAAGGGCAACTAGAATGATTAAAGGTATGGAACACTTTCCCTTTGAAGAAAGGTTAAAATGCTTGGGGCTCTTTAGCTTGGAGAAACGTCAACTGCGGGGTGACATTAGAAGTTTTCAAAATTATGCATGGGATGGAGAAAGTAGAGAAAGAAGTACTTTTCTCCCTTTCTCACAATACAAGAACTGGGCATTCAATGAAATTGCTGAGCAGTCGGGTTAAAACAGATAAAAGGAAGTACTTCTTCACCCAAAGGGTGGTTAACATGTGGAATTCACTGCCACAGGAGGTGGTGGCAGCTACAAGCATAGCCAGCTTCAAGAGGGGATTGGATAAAAATATGGAGCTGAGGTCCATCAGTGGCTATTAGCCACAGTATATTACTGGAACTGTCTGGAGCAGTGATGCTCTGTATTCTTGGTGCTTGTGGGGGAGGGGGCAAAGTGGAAGGGCTTCTAGACCCACTTGTGAACTTCCTGATGGCACTTGGGTGTTGCTCAAGGCGTGGTAAAGCTCCTGGTGGCTGGCTGGTTGCCCGCTCTCCTAATCCAGGGATTGTTATGCAGTTGCACCTACTATTCAATGGACAAGATAGGTGGGGAGGAAGAGGGGGAACCATCAGAAAGGTTCAGGAGCTGTGCTCCTGTGAGCTCCTGCTGAATCTGAGGCCTGGAGGAATATGACTTTAATAGCCGCAAGCAGCAGAGGCAATTGCAGAGACTAGGCAGCCAACATCAGGAGGGACTGAGATATGCTACCCCTTCCGAGGTTAGTATAGGCTGATCTGCAACTCGGGCACAAGGCCTCCTGTTAAATACTGGGTTTGATGCAAGAGGAAGCTCGTTGCATAGTGATCAAAGCTCTTTATTAGTGATACAGCATGGTACTGGTAAACTCAAGTCTGGAAACTGGGCCAATGGGGCCAACCTACATACAAGTCCAGTTCCCGTGCTAAGACGCCATTGAGTCATTTGAACCAGCAAGGGGCTCGCGACTGGTCCTGGAAAGCAAGGATTTGGATCCCGCTTCCCATTGTCCAAGTGTCCCCCAGCTCAGTCCTAAAGGCTCCTATGAGCCAGACAGGAACTAACACAAGCAACTGCACATACATAACACCTCCCTCAGCCTAAACAGGACCAAGCAGGAGCCAAAGACCCAATCTTTGCCATAGAAAGGAAGTGCTGTTGGTTTTCTTATCTGCAGCTGCAAGCATTATTTTCCTTTTGTTAGTACTTATTTGCTGGCTTGTGTTCATAAACTCCCTTTTCCCCAACAAACTCCATTTTCCATTCAGTGTTTCCAAATCCTAAAGAACCAGAACCTTATGCAAAAAAGGCTGCCATGCATCAAGGTGCAAATTCTTGGATACACTTTGAGACAAATTCTGGGAAAAGCTGCACATTTTAAGAACGCTTCTTATGAAAGCTACATTAGGACTGTTGACTAGAGTTGCCAGTTTCTAGGTGGCAGCTGGAGATCTCCTGGGATTACAACTGATCTCCAGGCAATAGAGATCAGTTCACCGGGAGAAAATGGCCACTTTGGAAGGTTGATTTTACCACATTATACCCTGTTGAAAAGAGCCCAGTGACGCAGAGTGTGTACTGCAGTCCTAAGCTCTTCTCACGACCTGAGTTCGATCCCCGGTGGAAGCTGGGTTTTCAGGTAGCTGGCTCAAGGTTGACTCAGCCTTCCATCCTCCCGAGGTCGGTAAAATGAGTACCCATCTTGCTGGGGGGAAAGTGTAGATGACTGGGGAAGGCAATGGCAAACCACCCTGTAAGAAGTCTGCCGTGAAAACGTTGTGAAAGCAACGTCACCCCAGAGTCAGAAACGACTGGTGCTTGCACAGGGGACCTTTCCTTTTTTTCATTGTGTTGAAGTGCCTCCCCTCCCCCAACCCTGCCCCATGCAGGAAATATCTGGGGACTTTGAGGGTGGAACCAGGAGACTTTGTGGATGGAGCCAGGAGCAAAGCCGTGACAAGCACAATTAAACTCCGAAGGGAGTCCTGGACATCACATTTAAAGGGACTGCATTCATTTTAAATTCCATTCCTGCATTGGAAATAATGGAGGGTGGGGGCACCTTCTTTTGGGACTGATAGAATTGGACTCCCTTGTCCAATATCTTTGAAATTTGGAGGGGGGGGGGTTGAGGAGAAGCACCAGATGCTATGCTGAAAATTTGGTGCCTCTACTTCAAGTAATACCCCCCCCCCCAAGCCCCAGATACCACATATGGATTTTGTATGGACTGGTCTCCATAGGGCAGGGGTGGCCAAACAGTGGCTCAGGAGCCACTTCTGACTCTTTCACACATATTGTGTGGCTCTCAAAACCATCACCACCCATCCACTGACTTTGCATTTTTCTCTTTAAATCACTTCTCCAAGTCAAGTCTGCCGGTGGCTTAGAACATGCATTTATAGTTAAAGTTGCTTTCTTTCCACCTCTCCATCCCTCCGATGTATTTGCCTGCTTTTCTTCCTGCCTGCCTGCCTTGCGGCTCTCAAGCATTTGATCATGTCTTAAGGGCTGCCAGACACCTGACATTTATTCTATTTGGCTCTTACAATAAGCAAGTTTGGCCACCCCGCCATAGGGTATAACTGAATGCTCAGTGAATATTTCCTCCCCCCCCCCCGCACTTTCTGATAACTGTATAGGCTTCCCAAATCCCCCGCCTAGCCGGGGGACCACCAATTTGGAGCCTTCTCCCCCCGCTCGCCAAAAATCTGGAAAGCGGGGGGGAATGGCGGCCCTTCCCACCCAGCCCCGATCTCAGCAGCTTCTCCTTGCCCTTCCCTTCCCACCCAGTGCCGATCGCAGCAGCCTTTCTTCAGTTTTCCCAGGCTGCTTCCCGTCCCCAATCAGCTGGCGGGGGGGGGGGAGAGGGAGCCCTGCCCTCAAAGGACCATGTGCCTTTGCACCTCCGGAGGCTTGACTTGAAAGGCTTCAATTTAGGATGGTGTGTCTGTGTTTCTGTGAAGAAGCTGAGAGCAAATGGTGAGTAGAGAGGCTGATCCGCTGCTTCAGACTCGCCAGAAAGGGGGGGTGGGAAGAGGGAAACGTCTTCATTATTCCCTATGTGATCGATTCTCATAGGGTATAATGGGGAATGGTTCTGGAGGTTTCAGGAGCTCTGGGGGAGCTGTTTTTTGAGGTAGAGGCACCAAATTTTCAATATAGTATCTAGTGCCTCTCCCCAAAGTACCCCCCAAGTTTCAAAACGATTGGACCAGGGGGTCCAATTCTATGATCCCCAAAAGAAGGTGCCCCTATCCTTCATTATTTCCTATGGAAGGAAGACATTTAAAAAGGTGTGCTGTCCCTTTAAATGTGATGGCCAGAACTCTCTTGGAGTTCAATTATGCTTGTCACACCCTTGTTACTAGCTCCACCTCATGTCTCCTGGCTCCACCCCCCATGCCTCCTGGCTCCACCCCCAAAGTCCCCAGATATTTCTTGAATTGGACTTGGCAACCCTATAACTGTAAAGCAAGGGGAGGGGTATCCAACTGGGGATTGGCAGCTCTAGCAGTAAATTTGTTCCCATATTACCAAGTGCCAGAGCCACGCCCCCTCACCCAGCCACGCCTGTGAGAGAGAGAAGACCCACAGCTGGACTGAGGGAAACTGCTGGTTTCTTTGATGGGCCCAACTACCAGGGAGAAAACTGCATATCAGAATTTCCCCTTGAGGAGATATTATTTTTAAAACGGGGTTGTCAAGCTGTTAGTTGGAGCCAGTTGTGGTTAACGATAGAGATTAAAACTGTTTCCCCTGAGTGAGTCAGTCTGGCCTGCAGCAGAAGAGAGAAGGCCCAGAGAGCCTAACTGAGGGAAACGGCGGATTTCTATGGGCCCAGCCAGAAATCAAACATCAAAAGCAGCAGCAGGAGCAACAAGCAGCCATCGAAGAGTATATGGGAAAGAAGCAGCCTTGCATTGCTTTAAGTTAACAGCCTGGCCCTGACCTGGACAAGCCCAATCTCATGAGATCTCAGAAGCTAAGCAGGGCTGACTCTGGCAAGAAGAACCTGCATTGGGAGACCTTCAAATACCAGAGCCCTGAGGCTGGGGTAGGCTTTATTCAACCACCTCCCTGAATATTTCCCAAGCCCCTAGTAGGGTTCAGTTGCCATGACTTCCATGTGCACACATACTCACACACACACAAAATATACAAAAATACAAAAAAAGAAAGGTAATTGTTTAGACTTTCTTTTTCCCCTTGTGTTAATGGGCATTGTTTGTTAGATGTTGCTTTTGTTCTGAAGTTTTGCTTCTTGAAGGCACTGCAGATCCTGTCCCTCCATTTTGGTGTAGTGGTTAAGTGTGCGGACTCTTATCTGGGAGAAGCAGCTTTGATTCCCCAAACCTCCACTTGCAGCTGCCGGAATGGCCTTGGGTCAGCCATAGTTCTCATAGAGATGTTCCTGAAAGGGCAGTTTCTGGGAGAGTTCTCTCAGCCCACCCACCTCACAGGGTGTTTGTTGGGGGGGGGGGGCGGGGAGAAGATAAAGGAGATTGTAAGATGCTCTGAGACTCTGAAGGGTGGGGTATATATCTGTGGTCTTCTTCTTCTTCTTCAAATATTGCTGTTTCATGGCCATTATCATTAAGTTTTATCTTTAATTGTAAAGTTGTTAGGTCTATGATAAATGTTTGATATGTTGAAAACAAAAGACAAAACCTTTTTCAATACCTCTGAAGCAATTTCACATTTGTTTGCTGAGCCAGAAGTCATTTCTTGATTTGAACCCTCCCACCCCCCATTAGAAAAGATTTCATTAAAATGACACATTAAATAATGCAAAATTCCATAGCAGGATCCTAGTTTCAACAGACTATAAAAAGGTAAAGGCAGTACCCTGTGCAAGCACCAGTAGTTTCCGACTCTGGGGTGACATCGCATCACGTTTTCACGGCAGACTTTTTAGGGGGTGGTCTGCCATTGCCTTCCCCAGTAGGGTTGCCAATCCCCAGGTGGGGGCAGGGGATCCCCTGGTTTGGAGACCCTCCCCCTGCTTCAGGGTCATCAGAAAGCGGGGGGAGGGGAGGGAAATGTCTGCTGGGAACTCTATTATCCCCTATGGAGATTTATTCCCATAGAAAATCATGGAGAATTAATCCATGGGTATCTGGGGCTCTGGGGGGGGCTGTTTTTTGGGGTGGAGGCACCAAATTTTCAGTATAGCATTTAGTGCCTCTCCCCAAAATACCCCCCAAGTTTCAAAAAGATTGGACCAGGGAGTCCAATTCTATGAGCCCCAAAAGAAGGTGCCCCTATCCTTCATTATTTCCTATGGAAGGAAGGAATTGAAAAGGTGTGCATTCCCTTTAAATGTGATGGCCAGAACTCCCTTGGAGTTCATTTATGCTTGTCACCTGGCTCCACCCCTAATGTCTCCTGGCTCCACCCCCAAAGTCTCCTGGCTCCACCCCCAAAGTCCCCAGATATTTCTTGAATTGGACTTGGCAACCCTATTCCCCAGTCATCTACACTCCCCTCCCCCCCAGCAAGCTGGAGACTCATTTTACCAACCTCGGAAGGATGGAAGGCTGAGTCAACCTGGAGCCGGCTACCTGAACCAGCTTTTGCTGAGATCGAACTCAGGTCGTGAGCAGAGGGCTTTGACTGCAGTACTGCAGCTTTACCACTCTGCGCCACGGGGGCTTCTCAACAAACTACACACAATATTAGATTGCTTTTGCCTCTCTCCACATAGCAACCCTGGACAACCTTAGTGGTCTCTCATCAAGTACTAACCAAGACCAACCCTGCTTAGTTTCCAAGATCTTGACGAAATCAGGCTACCCTGGGCCATCTAATTTAATAGGCCCATTTAATTATTGACAATTCTTGTAATGTGGCATAGTCAGAAGCACAGGTATTTCTAATGCATCGTCGTCGTCATCTCCTCTGAAATAGGAATAATTATAATGATTATTTAATATTATTTATTGGGCTTGATAACCACCCTCCCTCAAAGGACCGGACTCAGGGTGGTGCATAAACGTCAATTAAAACAGATTGAAACCAATAAAACACAGCAGATGGAGCTAAAATCCCAATAGCACCGCTGCCTCACAGCGAAGGGCAGGGAAGTGGGAGTGGCAAGATAAAATCGTTGCTGTCCTTAACCAAACACCTGGCAGAACATCTCTGCCTGACACGCCCTGTGGAACTGTAACAAGTCCTGCAGGACACAGATGTTATTCAGTAGAGTGTTCCATCAGGTTGGAGCCGGGGCAGAGAATGCCCTACCTCAGATCAAGGACCACCAGACATCTCAGGGACCAATAATTTCTGATCTACAGAGTGCAATGCTCTTCTGGGGGTATTCCAATAGAGGCAATCTTGAAAATACATAGGTCCCTGACCATTAAGGGCCTTAAAGGTCAAGACCTGATCTGGTACTCCATGAGAAGCCAATGCAGTTCATACAACACAGGATGGATATGTGCTGTGTGCGGTGTCCCAGTAATTAGGGCTTTTTTTGGTAGAAAAAGCCCAGCAGGAACTTATTTGCATATTAGGCCACATCCCTTGACATCACCATTGTTTCACACAGGGCTTTTAAAAGAAAAGGCCCAGCAGAAACTCATTTGCATATCAGGCCACACCCCTGACACCAAACCAGCCGGAACAGCATTCCTGTTCAAAAAAAGCTCTGCCAGTAATGATCCATGCTGCTGCATCCTGTACCAGTTGGAGTTTCCGGGTCAGCTTCAAGGACAGGCCCATGTAGAGCAAATTACAGTAATCCAGTCAGGAGGTGACCACTGCATGAATTACAGGCACTAGATCAGGGTGAAACAGATAGGCCAGTTGCCTAACCAGGCACAGGCAAAAAAATGCCAGTCCAATAGCATTTGTGACCTGGTCGAGATCAGAAAAGCCAGCTGAAGGGTTATGAAAACATTTCCTTAAAACCGGAGACTGCCTCTTTCCTGCCCCTGATTATTAGATGGAACAAGAGATGGTGTATTACTTGCTGAATATCATCAGAAATGAAAGCCAGGAAATAGTTGAACGTTCTGGCTTCAAGAATCTGCATCAGAAGGTGGCTGAGAGTCAAGAACAGCCGTGGCTTTGATTCGCATCCAGGAACTGCTGCTGAGGCATGCCTGTGTGAGTGAGGGAAGCCAGAACAGAGAAGGAGGCCTCAGAGAAGGAAATGGGAAAATCCTTTGTCAGAAAAGGACCTGCTTCAAATTGGCCGTCCTAAAGACTTCTGGGATTTGGAGAATGCTGAGCTGACTTGCCTCTCTAAGGGGGGCAGACTGGAGCTTCTGTTCGGGGTAGTAAAGGGCAAATTTTTGCCTTCTGCCTACTTTTCTCAGTGAGAGATTAGTCCAAGATATGCACAGGGAACTTTGAGGTGATTTACCTTGGCTAAAAGGGAGTCCCGTGGGGGGGGGGGGCTCCTTTGAGGCTTTGAGGGATCCCTGGAGAAGAGTTGCATATTCATCATTTGCAGAAGTTTACAGAGTCATTTATTTGACATAAGCTTGACAAGATCCTAATCTTCTTTGAGACTGCTAAATATCTGATGCTGTACGAGACCATTGTTGATCTGGATAACCTTAGAAGAAGGTATTGATTGTTATCTACCATTCTAAGACTATTTTAAAGCAAACAAAATAATATCAGAAGGTGGGAAAGAGAAAGTTTGAAAGCTTGGAAGAAGAGGAGAAGGGGTGAATTTTGGACTTTGTTAAATTAAGGACAGTGTTAAAAATTGGAAAGGAATCTATTGTTTTGTCTACTTGTGATCGTGGAGTGAAAGCACCATCGTCAGAGATCTGCAGTTTCTAGTCAACACAGGAAATACGTCAAGTATCGTGAAACTTTGTTACCAGTGAGAACGTGACTTGGGGCAAGCAAAGCAGGAAGTAACTATTGAAAAAGTGGACCTACTCTAGGATTGTTTTACTATAGAAAAACATCGGCGGCCATTACTGGGAGGCTAAATTTTTTAAAATTTAATATCTGAGTGTGGGAAGGTTGGAGGACAGCGAAATTAGGCTCATTTGAAAGGGCAAGTTCTAATCTATCAAACCTGATAGTTGAAATTTAATTTGGTGATATCAAATTTTTCGCCGTTTTTTTAATGTCAGAGTCAAAGATAACCCGTGCAAGGGCTGCCTCATTGGAGAAGATGCAAGATCAGTTGGAAGCAATGGAAGCTGGGATGATGGAAGGGGTGGAAAAGATGATAAATGCTTGCAAAAAAGAACTTTAAAAAGTTATTGAGGACTTTAAAAAAAATGGAAGAGCTTAGAATGAAACAGTGGTGGTGTCAAAAAAAGTGCAGAAGGTAGAAGGGAAAGTTAAACTTCAGCATTCCACCTTATTAAAAATGCAAGAAAAAACAATCCATGACTGTAAATTGATAGAGATACAAATACGTCTGAGAGGAGTACCTGAAGAAGAAGGGACAGACTTAAAAGAACAAGTAATAAAAATACTTGCTGATTTCTTGGAGGAAGATCCTGAAGGGACTAGAAATATGTATGATTATATGTATAGAGTGAATTCATCATATGCCAAGAAAAATAACTTACCAAGAGATGTGGTTATAACATATATGACAAAAGAAATGGTGGGGAAAATCTTGAATAAAAATTTTGAAAAGACATTAGGGAGGGACGGTGGCTCAGTGGTAGAGCATCTGCTTGGGAAGCAGAAGGTCCCAGGTTCAATCCCTGGCATCTCCAAAAAAGGGTCCAGGCAAATAGGTGTGAAAAACCTTAGCTTGAGACCCTGGAGAGCCGCTGCCAGTCTGAGTAGACAATACTGACTTTGATGGACCAAGGGTCTGATTCAGTAGAAGGCAGCTTCATGTGTCCATATGTCCATTGATAGTGGGAGGAAGCAGAGTAAGAATAATGAAAGAATTGCCAAGACAAGTGATAAATGACAGGAGAACATATAAGAAATTAACAGAAAAACTACGTAACAATGGAATGAGGTATAGATGGATAATACCTGAAGGTCTGAGCTTTGAGCTACAAGGAAGGATTACAATTAGAAATACACAGGAGCTGCGTAAATTTTAGGAAGAGAATAAAGAATTTGCACCATGATGGATTATAAATTATTATCTTGGAATGTAAATGGACTAAATTCACCACAAAAAAAGGCAATATTTCATTGGATTAAAAAACAAAACTGTAAATAAAAGGATTATAAATTTTTATGGAATAAACAATTGGGAGTGGAATTTTTTTCATTGGCTGAACAGAAGAAAAGGGGTGTGATTTTTTATATTAAACAAGAATTGACCCCAAAATAATATTTAAAGATAAAGATGGACGATTTGTGGCAGTAGACGTAATAATAAATGCGAAAAAAACCTTATTATTGGGACTGTATGCACCAAATGGTGCAAAAGATGCTTTTTTTAAGACATTATAAAACAACTTTTTTTTTTTTAAACACATTTATTACACCCAAGTGAAAACACAAATACAACAGGTAAAAATACAGATACATACAATACATATAATACATCTACATACACATTCCATACATCCTCCAAATAAATCCAAACTCCCTCCACCCCACAAGCATACTCCCAGGCATCCCGGGTACGAACAGAGATTTATATATGGTATTTGTAATATTTCTATTGTTCCAATATTAGTCCTTTACTTTTTACCCAACAATATATTGGTTCCCAAGTCTCTTTACATTTTTGTAGATTACCTTCACGGAGTCTTGTAGTCATTAAGTCTAACTCCACAGCTTCCATAAGTTTAACAATAAATTCTTCCCTAGAAGGGATTTGAGGCGTCTTCCAGTATTTAGCAAATAATATTCTTGCCACAGTAACAATATACATTAATACCTTAATCGTTTTAGGTGGGAAATCCTCTCTACAAATATTCAAAAGAAACAGCTCTGGAGAATGGTGTAATTTAATTTTTAAAATTTTCTGTGTCCAAATATTAATTGACACCCAGTATTTTTTAGCAAACTCACAATTCCACCAAATATGGAATAATGATCCTTTAGTCTTTTTACATTTCCAACATTTGTTGGAGTAGTTTGGATATATTTTCGCTAGGCGGTCTGGTGTTAAGTACCAACGGTAGATCATTTTGTACAGATTTTCCTTAAATAAAACAACTTGATGAAGTGACATACGACCAGGTCATGATTATGGGAGACTTTAATGGAACAATTCAGAATACATTGGACGGATCTGGGGGAAAAAATAACAATAAAGAAGGGAAATTGTCAAAATCCTTCTTTGAACTGGTTAAACAAGAAAACTTGGAAGACATATGGAAAAAATTTAATCCTGAAGTACGAGATTATACATTTTTTTCAGCAAGACATAATACTTTTTCCAGAATTGACATGTTATGGGGTACAAAGGATATAGGCCTTATAACTAAGAAAATAGAGATCTTACCGAAGATAGGTGCAGATCATAACCCAATATTATGGATTACAAAATTGTCTAAAAAAGTGAGAAGATGGAGATTAAATGAAGATTTACTACAAAATAAAGAATTAGTGACATCTCTAGAAAATGAAACTAAAGCTTTCTTCCAAATAAATGATAAAGATTATATAGAATTTCAGATGGTGTGGGATGCTTATAAAGCCATAATGAGAGGAATATTGATTACATTAAACAATAAGGACAAAAGGGCAAAAGAAAAACAGATGTTGGACATTCAAAATGAAATAAAGAAAAAAGAAGGGGAACTGAGGAAAAAGCCAGGGAAAAAGAAAATTATAAGGGAGATTACAATACTACAAGCACAAATGAGACATTTGTTAAATAAGGAATTGGAATGGAATTTGAAAAAATTACAACAGAAGTCCTTTGAGCGAGCGAATAAACCTGGAAAGTATTTAGCCTGGCAACTGAAGAAAAAGAGAAGAAGTAAAATTATTAATAAAATTGTGGTTGATGGAAGAGAGATGGTAGATCAAGAAGGAATAAAGAGAGAATTTTTCAAGTACTATGCTAAATTATTTAAAGGTGTTAAAGAAAAGAAGGAAAGGATGGAAGCGTATTTGCAAAAGATAGCACCCTTAGCTGAATATATGAAAAAAAAAAATTAAGGATCCAATTGAAAAAATAGAAATTGAAGCAGCGATTAATGCAATGGAAATTGGAAAAGCACCTGGGCCAGATGGATATACGGCAAAATTTTTAAAATTTTAAAAGAAGACTTAGTACCGAAACTTCAAAAATTGATAAATATGATAAGAATAAAAGGGAAAATACCAAATACATGGAAGGAAGCTGTAATTTCTTTGATTCCTAAGGAAGATAGAGATGTCATGAATGTAAAGAACTATAGACCAATTTCATTACTAAATAATGACTATAAGATATATACAAGAATTTTGGCAGAACGACTTAAACAATATTTGATAAATTTCACAAAGGAAGACCAAGCAGGATTTCTCCCTAAAAGGCAAATAAGAGACAATATTAGAACTGTTGTAAATATTGTAGAATATTTTGAAAGACATCCAGGGAAGGAAGTTGCATTATTCTTTGCGGATGCAGAGAAAGCTTTTGACAATTTGAACTGGGACTTTATGTTTGCAGTAATGGAGAAAATAGAGTTGGGGAAAAACTTTATAAGAATGATAAAGGCAATATATACTGAACAACGTGCAAGGTTATGTATACATGCAGATCTTACAGATGAAATGATAATCAGCAAAGGTACAAGACAAGGTTGTCCGCTTTCACCTTTGTTGTTTATAATGACTCTTGAAACTTTATTGATGCAAATACAAGATGATAAAGAAATAGAAGGGTTGAGAGTTAAAGGATTTACTTACAAATATAGAGCATTTGCAGATGATATAATGTTTATAAATTTGTAATCCCAACAGAGGAGGATTCCAATTACCAGATTTAAGATTATATCATGAAGCAGTTTGTTTAGTGTGGATAAAAGATTGAGTGACGCTGTTGAATAAAAAACTTTTAGTGTTGGAAGGTCATGGAAATAAATTCAGCTGGCACGCTTATATGTATTATAGGAACAAAAAGATGGATAGTTTTTTCTCTCACCATTATATAAGAAATAATTTGTTGAATACCTGGATGAAATATAAGAAATATGGTGATGAAAGAAAACCATTATGGATAGTGCCAGCAGAAGTGATAAAAATAACAGCATGATTCCTGTTTCACTCTGATACATCAAATCCAGTATTTAACAGGCCCAGGCTCTTATCTGCGAGAGCTGGGTTTGATTCCCCACTCTTACACTCGCAGCTACTGGAATAGCTTGGGTTAGCCATAGCTCTCGCAGAGCTGTCCTTGAAGGGGCAGCTTCTGTGAGAGCTCTCCCAGTCCCACCTACCTCACAGGATGTCTGTTGTTGGGGAGGAAGGTAAAGGAGATTGTAAGCAGCTCTGGGATTCAGAGTGAAGGGTAGGGTGTAACTCCAATATCATCATCTTCTTTTTCTTCTTCTTTCCGAACTCCCCAAACCCAGCCCTCCCACAGTTCCATCCCCAAAATCTCCAGTTATTTCCCGAGTGGCCAAGCCAGAGCTGGCAATCCTAAATTACATAACATTACTTCCAGGGAACACCAGGAAATTACATGATGTCATTCTAAGAATCACTGGACATTCCATGAGCCTGCCCCGGCGGGGAGGACGGGGTATAAATAAAATTTATTATTATGTGATGCCTCAGGGATGGAATTCTAGCAGGAGCTCCTTTGCATATTAGGCCACACACTCCTGATGTAGCCAATCCTCTAAGATCTTACAAGGCTCTTTTTTGTAAGCTCTTGGAGGATTGGCTCAATCGGGTGTGGGCTAATATGCAAAGGAGCCCCTGCTAGAATTCGACCCTTGGATGCCCTCCGGCATGTCCCTGCCTCCCATCTCCTAGTGGCTACAGGCACAGATTCCCGGTTCAACTCTTGTCTGAGCTATGGATCTTTGGTGTGTTAATATTCCATGCTTAGTGGTTGAGGACCTGTTTAAAGATCACGGAGGGTGTGTGCCACATTGCATGGGAAACTTCTTGTCTCTTACCGATATGACATTTCAAGTGGGCCTGATTTCCTGTGCATATGCAGGGGTGGAGGGCATTTGAAAGCAGGTGAACAATTTCAGGTTGTGGCAACAGAACAAAGCAGTGGGAACCACATTCAGAAAGGACCAAGTATCTTGTCTTGGATACGTGCCCAGTGAAAGTGAGAAAAACAGACTATTTTAAGAGCATTTGTTATTTTATTTTCTGTCTTTCTTTACACCTGACAATTATAACACTGGATTGTACCTCAAGCACTCTGTTTGTTTGGTTTTTAAAAAATATATTTTTGTACTTTGGGATAAATACCTGTTACAGCCCATTTGTAGCATTTTTCATTTAGCAACTTGTAGCCATGAATTGGCATGACTAAAACATAATTACATATGCTCAGAACCCCCGAGATGTGAATGACTGCTCCTCCCTCTTCCAAAGAGTTCAGGGGAATGGAGATAGCAGCACAATTTTAATTTCACACCAATCCTGCGAGGTTAGGGTTGCCAAGTCCAATTCAAGAAATATCTGGGGACTTTGGGAATGGAGTCAGGAGACTTTGGAGGTGGAGCCAGGAGCAAGATTGTGACAAGCATCACTGAACTCCAAAGGGAGTTCTGGCCATCACATTTAAAGGGACCGCACACCTTTTAAATGCCTTCCCTCCACTGGAAATAATGAAGGATAGGGACACCTTTTGGGGTAGAATTGGACCCCCTAATCCAGACTTTTTGAAACATGGTGGGTATTTTGGGGAGAGGCACTGGATGCTTACTCAGAACCTCAGATACCCACAGATCAATTCTCCATTATACCCTATGGGAATCAATCTCCAAAGGGAATAATGGAGTGCCCAGCAGACATTTCTCTCCCCTTCCCCGCTTTATGATGCTCCTGAAGCAGCAGGGAGGGCCTCAAAACCGGGGGATCAAAAAACAGCTTCCCCGGGGGGATCAAAAACCGGGGGATCAAAAAACAGCTTCCCCAGGGGGATCAAAAACCTCAAAAAAACAGCTTCCCCAGAGCCCCAGATACCCGCAGATCAATTCTCCATTATCCCCTATGGGAATCAATCTCCATAGGGAATAATGGAGTATGCAGCAGACATTTCCCTCCCCTTCCCCACTTTATGATGACCCTGAAGCGGGGGGGGGAGGGTCTCCAAACTGGGGGATCCCCTGCCCCTACCTGGGGATTGGTAACCCTATGTGAGGTAGGTTAGACTAAGAGAGGTCTGATCAGTTCAAGGTCACCTATGAGCTTCCACAGCTGAGGGAGGGTTGAATCCTGTCTAACTCGGGACACTCTTATCCAGTGGACAAACCCTTCTTCAACCACTGACCCAAGATATGAACAGTGGACTGAGTTCAGTTGGTGGGCTATAATGTTGCCAACTCCACATTGGGAAATTCCTGGAGCTTTAGAGGTAGAGTCTGGGGAGATGAGGGTTTGGGGATGGAGGGACCTCAGAGGGGTTCATCCTCCAAAGCAGCTATTTCATCCAGGGAAACTGATCTCTGTAATCTGGAAATCAGTTGTAATTCTTGGCAATCTCCAAGCCCCACCTGGACTTTGACAACCCTATAGTGCTGGGCTAGATTATATGATTTCTTATACATAATTTCTGTTGTATTGTGCCGTGTTTAAAATGTTTTACATTCTGAAAATTTATTTCATCCTTAGGCTCTTCTGGAAAATGGATCTTGTCTGAGTGAAGGACACAACACCAATTCTTGGCTCTGTTGCTAAAACCTCACACAACAGAGAAAATGCAGCAGAAACATTCCAAGTTTTTTCTTTTTCTTTTTTTAAAAAAATCACTCTATTGTACCTGGGGTTTTTGTGAGAGTGGAAGCTTTTGTTTTCCCACAAGGTCAGTTGTAGTAAATGTTGAAGGATGGAGTGAGCTGCGTTGATAAATGCCAGGATTTCTCTGACAGGATTTAAAAAAAAAATCATGGGAAATACCAGCTATTTTATCAAGTGGAAGTGAAAATCTTTCTGGTAACAACAAAAAGAAAAGAAAAAGAAAGAAAGAAAGAAAGAAAGAAAGAAAGAAAGAAAGAAAGAAAGAAAGAAAGAAAGAAAGAAAGAAAGAGAAAGAAAGAGCGAGCAAGGTGGAGTATTGTGAATCCAGTTCAATGCTGCACCAGCTTCGTAATGACACTCTTTGCAGTTTCCTGCTCCTTTAAACGGTAAAGCCCCCTTTTGTGCTGTCACTTCAAATACTGCAAGACGAAGAAGCCATGCAGCCTTGTTCAGGGCCTTTCTCCTTCTCACTAATGGAGACTTAAGGGCAAATGCCAAATTGTCAAGCGCAGAGAATAATGTTGGCTTTAAAATAATGATGAGGGGAAGTGGCCGGGAATTCCTGCCTTTCCCAATCAACATGTCAGACGGGTGGGTGGTTTAATGCAAAGCAAGGTGCCTTTTTTGTTTGTTTGTTTGTTTGTAGAGAAGGATTGTGGGGAAAGGAAGGATTTTGGCAGGTTCTGTTTTTCATGGAGGGTGCAAGAAATTAGAGATGGTGGCCAACACTTCTACAGTTACTTCACTCCTTGATCTCTGTGCACCCTTATCCAACCTGTAAAGTTCATGGTATGCATCCCCTCAAAGTGAATGCCAGATAATATCTATCATCTATCCATCCATCTATCTGCCCTCTGCTTGCTGCCCTTGCTGTCACTCAGCAGGGCAGTGGGATAAAAACGGGGAAAGTCCGGAAGTGACATTATCACAGCAGTGGGACACTCTGCCCCCCCCCCCCCCCCAATTCTATGGTAAAAACTTATAATGCCATCAGCACTGCATCATTTTCCCCATCTCCGGCCCCCTCCATCTCCCACTGGTTGCCAGTCAAGTACTGGCAACCCTTACCTGTTTCTCTACATACCTCCCTGCTTTTAAATGTTCTTAAGTTAAACCTTTGAACACAAGAAGCCAGCCTTTTTTTGTGCTGATTTTATTATATGCTTCCAGTTTGAGAAGAGTTTTATGAACATAATTTTAAGCTCCTGAGTACTCTTTTCTGTCATTTTTGTGCCCTGGCTTGTTTTACCTTGCTACTATTTATTTCATTCTGTATTGTTTTTGCTTTGTGAACGGACTCCAGCATGTTTGTAAAGACATGACATATGAATTTTATAAACAAATAGTTACATTCTAGACCTCGGATTCTTTTTTTAAAAAACCCTCTTAAAATATTAACTTTCCGGAAGCCTCATTTGGGGTTGGTCATTATTTTATTGGCTGTAAGATGGCATTTTTCACAGTAGCTTACACACAAAAATGAAACAGGTGAACTCTTTAGCAGCCAAGGCAGAAAACCTTTTCCTGATAAATATCTGTGACAGAAGAAAGAAAGAAAGAAAGAAAGAAAGAAAGAAAGAAAGAAAGAAAGAAAGAAAGAAAGAAAGAAAGAAAGAAAGAAAGAAAGAAAGAAAGAAAGAAAGAAAGAAAGAAAGAAAGAAAGAAAGAAAGGGAGGGAGGGAGGGAGGGGTCACACGTACCATTAGTGACGACACAGCTCCGTCTGGCTGACGGATTAAATGTGTTTGTTCAGACATGCACATCTGGCAATCGAGCGTCATCCAGGGTCATTCCGACTTGCTGCGGATCAGTGCCGCGTTAATTTGACAGCACATAAAGTCCGGCCCTTTTTCAAAACAGAGGCACAAGATCGGCTTTTTGTTGTTTGGACAGTTCACGTGCGATACTGCCTCTCACCTTTTTTTTTTTTTAAAAAAAGCCCCAGCAGACATGCGAATTGCCAGATCATCCGGGAATCTGAGGTGACGCTTCTGCTTCTCCAATCAACACAGGATCGGAGGCGGGGGGGGAATGTTATCCCACTATTCAGAACAGGAAAAAATTCTTTTTTTTCAATGTGGAGGATTTCAAGATATCATTGTCACTGCCAATTTCTAGGAAAATAATTCCTGGCAGTTCCGTGGTTTGGATCGGCAACGTTAATTCTGGAAACTTTCGCCCTTCCCCCCTGCCTCTGAAGAAAGTTTTGATTTCCCAGCTCCAAACAGTTGGGCGCATGTTCAATGGACCCCCTCCCCTCCCAGAAATCACCATCTGGTTACGCATGCTCCAAGAAATGAGCGTGATAGTATTGGATGTCTGATCACGCACAACAGAATGAATCGCATTCTTGGATGCTCATCTGACCTGCCCTGCATCGAATCAATATTCAGCAGTTTAGATTTGAGCGCTACACACCCGCTTTTAATGGTAGGTGTGACTGCACCCAAAGAAAGGCTAATTTCATCCTAAAATAAACAGTAGTCTTTACATACAAATTCCAAGTGTTCTTTTACTATGTATTCTGGCTGTGTTTGTTTTTAATTTACACCCCCCCCCCCCAAACTAAAGTATCTTTATTGGAAAAAAAATCAGAAAATACAAGGGCATAAGCAATAAAAACCCATCAAAACAAGATAAACAATAAAAAACCCATCAAAACAAGATAAAAAACCCATCAAAACAAGATACAAAATACAGTAGACATAAGATTACCAAAACCACAATTCATCTAGCTCTTTCAGAATTTCATCTTGTACAGTCAAATTTTTTTTATTTTATCAAATTTATATCCCGCCCTCCCCTGACGGGCTCAGGACGGCATTATAAAATATTTACGCATTGTAAAATATTCCAGTATAGGGAACCAAACAGTTTCAAAATTGAATGTGAGGGTATGTGATTCTACTTCAGAGAGGCTGCCAGTGATCTTAGCCATAACATATAGACTCCATAGCTTTTTATACCATAACTGAATGTGTGGGCTTGATAGGCTTTTCCACTGTGTGGCTATTACACTTTTCGGAGCATATAGGAGAATGGAAACAGTTTCTTGTACAACCTTTGGAGAAGTTTCATCAATGCAGCCGTTCAAAAAATATATATTCAGGTTGAAGTTGGATATTAATACCTGTTATGCAGTGTATGCACTGTAAAATATCTAGCCAGAAAGGTGGTATCAGTGGACCTTCTAACCAACAATGAAGGTAAGAGCCTAATCCTCCACAGGCCCTCCAGTAAGAAGGAGAGGCTGTTTTGTAAAGGTAAGTCATCTTCCGTGGAGACAAATACCAAAAAGACAGGATTTTGAAAGTGTTAATTTATGAAAGACTCAATCGGTGTTACGGTTTCAGGCAATGTCCCGCATTATCAAGAAGTGGTATGCTTTGTGGAATTTTGAGCATTAAACTGCTTTCCTCTCAGTCCATGCTTCAAACGCCACCCCTGCCCCATTAACAGGTGGAACACCATTTTGTACAATCTACAATCTACAGAACAGCTGGATGCAACTACAGCCAATACAGGATCTATTGGAAGATTTGGTTCTTAAGGCAAAGAAACACTAAACCATACAGCAGGGGTGGCCAAACTGCAGCTCGGGAGCCACATGTGGCTCTTTCACTCATATTGTGTGGCTCTCTAAGCCTCCACTGCCTCATTGGCTAGCTTGGAGAAGGTGTTTTTCTCTTCAAATTGCTTTGCCAAGCCAGCCAGCTGCTTGGAGAATGCATTAAAAAGTTAAAAGTTGCTTTCTTTCCACCTCTCCCCCCATCTATTTTTCTTCCCTCTTTCCTTGTGGCTCTCAAACATCTGATGTTTATGTCTTATGGCTCTCAGACATCTGACCTTTATTCTATGTGGCTGTTACATTAAGCAAGTTTGGCCACCCCTGCCATACAATATAGACCAGTTCACCTATCCACAAAACTCTGAAACCTCCTACAGAAGAGACTGGCATTTCAAGCAGAGGGTGCTGGCTGATGAAGTCTTATGCCACAATGGGATGTATTTCTTTCATAGGACAGCTGACAGTCCTACGGCTACATGGAGCTTGAACACATTAAGCTGCCTTCCACTGCATACTTCTGTCAAGGTCAATGTTGTCTACTCTGACCAGTGCCGCGGTGCTCTCCAAAGTTTCAGGCAGAAAACTTTTACATCATGATCTACCTGATCCTTTTGCTTGGAGATGCTGGGGACTGAATTTAGGACCTTCTGTGTGCTAGGCAGGCACTCTGCTATCGAGCTACACTCTCTCTGCAGCTGCTTCATTTCTGTATGTCCCAGAGTTCATTCTAGCACATCGCTGGCCCCACTTTGGGCAGCACAAAGAAAACCATTGCAATGGAAAATTCATGTTTGCACAGTTGGGTTTAAGAGAGAGCTAGGCTGTTTTTTTTTAGAGAGAGAGAGAGAATAAAAAGAGAATAAAAGGAAATCGTTAATACTTTCTGTCATTTTCCTTTAATCTTTCATTCTTTCTTTTCTATGTTATTAATTTTCCCTTCGTCTCTTTTCTCCTGTTTTTCCTTCCTTCTTTCCATTTAATGTTCCAGTGAGTGCGCTCATGTGGAGGGGGAAGGAGAAGGAAATGCTTCAGGGACTTCCTGTGCAATTTGTGTGGGAAGGGGGCTTAGGCTATATCCTGGCTTATCAGGCTGTTGTTAAAGGTACCCAGAGAAAAGCAATCAAACAAAGTCAGTAACTGGGTTGAATGGAAAGCCGCATAAGCAGTAAAGGAAATGCCATTTAGAGTTTGCTAAGCAAGAGGCTGCTGTGTTTTGTTCTGAGCCCTTCCCTCTATATCATATATATACCAAGGAAACATTCTCCTGCTATAGCTCTTTTCCAATTTACTGAATGAGAGGCATAAATTAGGATTTACAAACAGCTCTGAGAAAATTGTGACTGACCCAAGGTCACCCAGCTGGCTGCATGTGGAGGAGTGGAGAATCAAACCCGGTTCTCCAGATCAGAGTCTGCTGCTGTAACCACTACACCTCAGCTCTTCTCCAGTTTACTGAATGAGAAGCATAAATTAGGATTTACAAAGATGGTTTGAACTGTTCACGGCAATGGCCCTTTTGAGGACCAGAGGGTAAATTGATTAATGCAATGCCCTGCAGATATCAGAGATCATAGAGTCTACCCTCCAAAGCAGCCATTTTCTTCAGGAGAACTGATATCTGGAAATAGAATTGCCAGCTCCAGGTTGGGAAATTCCTGGAGATTTGGGGGGTGGAGCCTGAAGACAGGGTGGAGTCTGGGGAGGGGAGAGCAAGCTGGGCATAGAGTGGCAGACTCTAATCTGGGAGAACCAGGTTTGATTCCCCACTCCTCCACATGCAGCTGCTGGATGCCCTTGGGTCAGTCCCAGTTCTCTCAGAGTTGTTCTCTCAAGAGCAGTTCTGTCAGAGCTCTCTCAGCCCCACCTACCTCACAGGATGTCTGCTGTGGAGAGAAGGGAAAGAGATTGTAAACTGCTATGAGACTCTGAGTGAAGGATGGAGTATAAATCCAATCTCCTCTTCTTCTTAGCAGGTTATGATGATGCTATTGAGTCCACCTTTCTATTTTCTCTGGGGAAACTGATCACTATAGCCTGCAAATCAGTCAAAATTCTGGGAAATCTCCAGCATCACCTGGATGCTATACATAAAATGTCTAGAGACATTTTGAACCTGACAAAGGATAACTCCTAATGGAAGACTGTTGATCTTTGAGGCTTCAACTGTCTATACAACAAGTGTAAAAGCTGTAGTGTCTTAGCATAAATTTGAAGGAAATACCGGGTAATCAATTATTGAATTCAAGGCTTTACCTAGTGTACTGCAGCCTGAAGAGAGTGGATGAAATTGATAGTTACCTAGGCAATTCATTGCTGCTATTGCTGTAACATCAACCCTCTATTGTAATTTTGCCAATTGTTAAAATCTGGCATCCAGTGTTTTTGTTAATAATATTGATAATAAATTGTTTGTTTCAAAATACAAAGTAGCAAGCCAAGACTTGTATTATTACTTCTATACAGGGCTTTTTTTGTAGCAGGAATTCCTTTGCATATTAGGCCACATGCCCCTGATGTAGCCAACCCTCCAAGAGCTTACAGGGCTCTTTGTACAGGGTCTACTGTAAACTCTTGGGGTATTGGCTACATCAGGGGTGTGTGGCCTAATATGCAAAGGAGTTCCTGCTGCAAAGGAGTTCCTGCTACAGAAAAAGCCCTGCTTTCTATTCAGTTTTTCCTTTTGTTATAATATCACTTTAGCACTAAGAAGCAGACATTCACTCTGGGCCTGTGATATTCTGCCTGCACTGTAGTCGCCATGGGGCATGATCCTTCCTCTGAGGCACACTTAGATGTGCTTTCAGTAGCAGGTGCGGTTGCATTTCCTGCCAGGAAGCAGTTGGTGGGTAGAAGCCTAAATCCCATCACCACGGAGATAAGTCCTGAAAGGGGGGAGGAGTGAGGTAAACAACACTATACCAGGGGTGGTAAACAGTAGCTCTCCAGATTTTTTTTGCCTACAACTCCCATCAACCCCAGCCAGCATGGCCAATGGCTGGGGCTGATGGGAGTTGTAGGCAAAAAAAATCTGAAGAGCTACTGTTGACCACCTCTGCACTATATTATTTTATGCTTCTACTGCTGGCCTTCTGAGTATGTGCCCAGTTCTTTCTCCAGTTCTTGCCAGAAGTGTGGAAAGTTACTCTCATTTTTATTGTCTGAGAGATTTGGATTTACCTGAACAAACTCCAGAGGAATAAGCCCCATTAAATCTGCTGAAGTTAAAATTGCCAAGAGCAGGGCTTTTTTTGTAGCAGGAACTCCTTTGCATATTAGGCCACACATCCCTGCTGTAGCCAATCCTCTTGGAGCTTACAGTAGGCCCTGTAAGAAGAGCCCTGTAAGCTCTTGGAGGATTGGCTACATCAGGGGTGTAGCCTAATATGTAAAGGAGTTCCTGCTACAAAAAATAGTCCTGAGTCTTGTGGTATCTCAGCTGCACCCACAGGGTGAGGAGGACTCTCTGTGTCCCTGAAAGAAGTGAAGATCTGAAGAAGTGAGCAGTGACTCCCAAAAGCTCATCCCTCGCCACACATTTTGTTAGGCTTTAAGGTGCTCCTGGATTCTTGCTCTTTTCTTCTAAGGCAAACCAACATGGCTTCCCTTTGAAACTGGCAATTATTAATTGTTAATTGTTATTGAGGTATAGCCTAATAACATTACAATGCTTTATTTCCAGGATCTATAACAGGGGTGGCCAAACTTACTTAATGTAAGAACCGCATAGAATGTCAGATGTATGAGAGCCACAAGACTTTACTTTAATGATACTGCTCATACAGCCAATTTGGCTCTAAGAGGAGAGAGCCACAACAAGACATGAACACCAGAGCAGGAAGGAAGGAAAGCAAATAGATGGGGGGAGGTGGAAAGAAAGCAACTTTAACTTTAAATTCATTTTCTAAGCCACCAGATGACTTTGCTTGGAGAAGTAATGTAAAGAGACAAATGCCTTCTCAGAGCTGGGGGGGGGGCTTCAAGAGCCACACAATATGTGTGAAAGAGCTACATGTGGCTCCCGAGCCACAGTTTGGCCACCCTGCTCCAGAGGAACTGATCTCTGTAATTTGGAGACCAGCTGTAGTTCTGCCAACTTCAAGCCCCCACCTTGAAGTTGGCAATCCTACTCTACTTCCAGATGACATGTCATAGTATTGGAGCTGGACTTTTGTTAGCCATATCCTTGTAAGGACAGAAAAGTGGGATATAAATTTTGTATAACTTTAAATTCATTTTCTAAGCCACCAGATGACTTTGCTTGGAGAAGTAATGTAAAGAGACAAATGCCTTCTCTGAGCTGGGGTGGGGGGCTTCAAGAGCCACACAATATGTGTGAAAGAGCCACAGTTTGGCCACCCCTGGTCTATAAACTCCTCTGAATTATCAGCTTTTATTTTAAAAACAAACTTCTAGCCCCTTTTGTTGTGACGCTTAATGGCTTTAAAAAAAATGGTTTCACTTATTATTGCTTCTATTCAAGAGCAGGGACTGGGCACGGTTATTCCTGTCCGTATGGAGTCATTACCATTTGAATGACACCCGCCAGTCTTCCTGTGGTAGAATTAATCAGCCAGATTGGACTAGGATCAAGTGAGCATTTAAGGAGGCTGCACTTCTCCAACTATCTCGTCTACACCCTTGCGTTGCCATTGGGGAAATACATGGAAGCAAAAGCAGTTGGCAGATGCAATGAGCATTCCACAATGGGATCTGTAATACATGGAATAGATATGAACAAGAGAGCCAAACTGTATGTTCGTGTTTTTTAAAGAGCTGGGTCCAAGTTCCCCCATGTGGAGCAGGGGGAAATAACCTCCGCCATGCAGTTTTGGCAGTGAAAAATGGCTGGGGTGAGGGGCAGAAACACTTCCTTTGTCCACAGTGGCGTTCTGAGCCTATTTATGCTCTCCTTCATTGTTTTTAAAAGCCATTTCCCGCAGCTCTTTTGTGTTGTTGGCTCTGAGTTGGGAAATACCTGAAAATTTTGGTGGCAGAGCCTGGGAGGATGGGGTTTGGGGGAGGGGCCTCAGCAGGCTATAGTGTTATAAAGTTAGGGTTGCCAACAATGCTCCCACTAAGCTGTGGAGTCTTGTGGGGAAAAATTTTACTTTGTGAGCTACTGGCATTAAAGTTGAAGTCATTAAAGAATGATGTTTACATGTTAAAAAGTAAATCAGGTGGACAAGAACATCACTATCCAACGTATTTCCCTTTTTTTGGCTGCATTGACATACTCAAATAAGGGATATTGGCTGTTTATCTCATTACATATACTAAACCCGTCTTCCACTATATTTTAAGGTATTTTGCTTCTAATGGCAAACTATATGTATGTTACATGTTAAAAGGTAAATTAGTTGGATGGGAAAAACTTCTGCGAAAGAAATGCCCTCATTTTGACCCAGGCTTGTAATCAATAGTGATTAGCAGACATTCTCACATTTTGACACGTTACCGTTTTATTGGTTTCTCACGCTCATGCTACCCAGATCAAAGGTTTGCTCAATTTGTTAATTTTACTATTCTGTCATGGGATTTTAAATTTGTCCCATTTTGCATTCTAAACCACTGCCTACCAGCTGTATGTAGCTCTGCTCACTGTACCTGATTCCTCGTCTGAAGAAGTGTGCATGCACACACAAAAGCTTACATTCTGAATAAAACTTTGTTGGCCTTAAAGGTGTAACTTGACTCCTACTTTGTTCTACTGCTTCAGACCAACACGGCTGCCCGCTTGGCATTAAAGTTGTGAGCGAGCGATTTAGCTAATGCAGAAATTAGTTTGCCTTGGGGCCATCCTTCCTGAGGTAAAGCAAAAATGTGTGAGCTGGGGGCTAAAAAAACTGAGAGGTAGCTCACTCTAACTCAGCTTAGAGGGAGCACTGGTTGCCAACCTCTAGGTGGTGGGTGAAGATATCATGGAATCATAAAGTCTGAAGGGGCCATACAGGCCATCTAGTTCAACCCCCTGCTCAACGCAGGATCAGTTTAGCGCATCCCCAACCAGTGTTCACCTGACCGCTGCTTAAAGATTGCCAGTGACGGGGAGCTCACCATCTTCCTCGGTAGCTGATTCCACTGTTGAACAACTCTTGCTGTAAAAAGATTTTTCCTAGTATCCAGTTGCTACCTTCCCGCCTTTAATTTAAACCCATTATTATGAGTCCTCTCCTCCAGGAACAGCTCCCTGCCCTCCTCGAAGTGACAGCCCTTCAAATACTTAAAGACAGCAGTCATGTCCCCCCTCAACCTCCTCTTCTCCAGACTGAACATTCCCTAGTCCCTCAGCCTTTCCTCATAGGGCTTTGTCTCCAGACCCCTGATCATCCTCCTCGCTCTCCTCTGCGCATGCTCCATTCTGTCTACATCTTTCTTGAAGTGAGGCCTCCAGAACTGCACAGAATATTCCAGATGGCCTAACCAATGCAGTGTACAATGGAACTATTCTATGAGCCCCAAAAGAAGGTGCCCCTATCCATTATTTCCAATGAAGGGAAGGCATTTAAAAGGTGTGTAGTCCCATTTACTGTGATGGTCAGAACTCCCTTTGGAGTTCAATCATGCTTGTCACACCCTTGCTCCTGGCCCCTCCCCCAATGTTTCATGGCTCCACCCCCAAAGCCTCCAGATATTTCCTGAATTGGACTTGGCAACCCTAAGTGTGACAACCCTATCGTGTGGGGAACCAAAAAGCATGAATGTGTAGCTTGATTCTGACTTTGTCTACACACTGTCTAGGAAACAGAACACAGCAGCCTGTGTTGGGTTCTGGTAGCTCTCTCTGAGGGCCTGGCTTGGGAGGGTTACCAATACACTGGGAGTGCGTTTGCTGAGCCCGCTTACTGCAAATACACCTCTCCCTCTCCCATGACCCAGCCCCAGCCAGACAGTTTTTAATAATAATAATAATAATAATAATAATAATAATAATAATAATAATAATAATTATTATTATTATTATTATTATTATTATTATTATTTTATTTTTATATCCCGCCCTCCTCCTCCAAAGGCGGGCTCAGGGCGGCTCACAGACATGGAATTCCATGATTCAAGTAAAACAATGTAGACAGTTTTAAATATGGTCAATTACATAATAAATTTTTTAAAATAGATAAAATATATAAATTAGGTGCTAAAATACTGTAAGTCGTAAAATCCACAAGATGGCTGGGTAGCCACACGTCAGGTTAATCAGGTTCTGTCTCAAAAGCGAGCTGGAAAAGAAATGTTTTGCAAGCCCTGCGGAACTGATTCAGGTCCCGCAGGGCTCGCACCATCTCTGGAAGGTGGTTCCACCAACGAGGGGCCATTACCGAGAAGGCCTGCTCCCTAGTAGCCTTCAACCTAGCTTCTCTTGGCCCAGGGATTGTTAGAAGGTTCTGAGAGCTAGATCTCAGTGCTCTCTGGGGAACATATGGGGAGAGGCGGTCCCTTAGGTAGGCAGGTCCCCGGCCATGTAGGGCTTTAAAGGTGATAACCAGCACTTTATAGCGAACACGGTACACAACCGGCAGCCAATGCAGATCCCGCAGCCCAGGCCGCACATGTTCCCACCGTGGTAGTCCTTCTAGCAGCCTGGCCGCTGCGTTCTGGACTACCTGAAGTTTCCGTGTTCGATATAAGGGCAGCCCCATGTAGAGGGCATTGCAGTAGTCTAGTCTCGAAGTGACCGTTGCGTGGATCACAGTTGCTAGGTCGCTGCGCTCCAAGAAGGGAGCCAACTGCCTCGCCCTCTTGAGATGAAAGAAGGCGGATCTAGCAGTGGCAGCTATCTGGGCCTCCATTGACAAGGAGGATTCCAGTAGCACTCCCAGGCTCTTGACTTTGCGCACTGGTATCAGTGGCGCACCGTCGAAAGCCGGTAGGGTAATCTCCCCTCCCGGTCCGCCGCGGCCTACGCAAAGGACCTCAGTCTTTGCCGGATTCAACTTCAGCCCGCTCAGCCTGAGCCAATCAGCCACGGCTTGTAATGCCCGGTCCAGATTTGTAGGGACATCACCAGCCCGGCCGTCCATCAATAGATAGAGCTGGGTGTCATCTGCATATTGATGACAGCCCAGCCCATACCTCCGTGTGATCTGGGCAAGGGGGCGCCTAAAGATGTTAAACAACATCGGGGAGAGAACTGCTCCGAGGCACACCACAGTGAAGTGGGTGTCTCTGAGACAGCTCCCCCGCAATTGCCACCCTTTGTCCCCGACCTTCAAGAAAGGAGGAGAGCCACTGTAAGGCTAGCCCCCGAATTCCTGCGTCGGCGAGGCGGCGGGTCAGCAGCCGATGGTCGACCGTATCGAACGCAGCCGATAGGTCTAGCAACAGCAATACTGCCGAGCCGCCTCGATCCAGTTGTCGTCGGAGGTCATCCATGAGGGCGACCAGGACTGTTTCCGTCCCATGGCCCGGGCGGAAGCCGGACTGGCATGGGTCTAAGATGGAAGCGTCCTCCAGAAAGTCCTGTAACTGCAACGCCACAGCCCTTAAGTCTTTTCCTCATTCAAAGCTGCAAAATCAGAAGTGGGACCAGCTGGGAGGAAATGGCTAGGGGTATATGGGGAGGGGGGCTTGAGACTAAGGAGATAAGCAGGGATATAAATACTTTAAATCAAAACATAATTGTATTTCTTAAAAAAATACTGCTAAAGGAAGACAAGACTCACTAGAAAAGACAATTATACTGTTGGGTTTTTTGGCAGCTTCACTTCCTGGAGTCATGAGTTAATCAATTGTTTATTTATGCATGCTGATGCTTAGCTGGTTTAGTGGTAGGGCCAATGAGCAAGTCTGCATGTATTTAATACCAGAAGCTAGGTGTCAATATGCATATTAACCTGTGTTGGTAAACTCTGATTGGCTAATCAATACATTGGGGATGGTTGAAGGAGAAAGGATTGGTTTACAGGTTTTACGATCCTTTGTTCAAGCCCTAGATCACATGCCAGTTGCTGCTTAGATGTCAGAGAGTCAACATGTAGTTAGAGAAGACAGCTAGAATGCTAAATCCTTTTCTTGTTTTGTAGAACTCCATGTTACCCTTTCCTCGCTAGATAAGTAAAGATTACTTTGTATATACTGTATAACTTTTTATCTGAATTTGTTGTTAGCCGCCCTGAGCCTGCCTAGGCGGGGAGGGCGGGATATAAAAAAAATGTATTATTATTATTATTATTATTATTATTATTATTGTTGTTGTTGTTGTTGTTGTTGTTGTTGTTGTTGTTGTTATTGCTAAATGTGTGTGCCTGGCTGTTTTGTGGCTTAATCTGCATTACTGTGCTAAAGAAATCCTAACAGATAGTAGCAGGGCCGTAACTAGGCGAGGGAAACACCCCCTCTGAATCTGCCAGACACACCCTCTCTTGCTCCCCTGACCTCCCTCCCCCTCTCTCTCTCACATTGGAGTCCCCTGCAATGTTTCTTCTAAGGCAGGGGTGTCAAGCATGCAGTTCGGGGGCCGAATCAGACCCCCCGGAGGGCTCCTATCAGGCCCCCAAGCAACTGGCTGTCATCAGCTTCCTTCTCCCTCTCTTGCTTCCTTCTGCATCACAGCTTGCTTTGCCAGGCTTGCTCAACTGTACAGGAGCTACAGAGCAAAGCCTCTATTTTCTCCATTGGCTGAGGCTCCTCTCTTGGGGAGGAAGTGGGGAGGAATAGCTTGCTTTGCCAGGCTCTCCCAATTGCACAGCAGAGCTACTGTGCCAAGCCTCTCTTCCTTCTACTGGTTGAGGCTTCTGCCTCTCCTGGGGAAGGAAGGAAGGAAAGTGCCAGAGCTTCGTTTGCCCAGCTTCCTGGATCCCCTGGGAGAAAAGGGACTATGAGGAGCATATTGCAAAAAACATAAAGACCAACAATAAAACTTTCTTCAAATATATTAGAAGTAGGAAACCAGCCAGGGAGGCAGTGGGGCCCTTGGATGACCATGGGGTAAAAGGATTACTGAAGGAGGATAGGGAAATGGCTGAAAAGCTAAATGAATTTTTTGCCTCCGTCTTCACTGTAGAAGACGAGAACTTTTTGCCCGCCCCAGAACCACTAATTTTGGAAGGGGTGTTGAAAGACCTGAGTCAGATTGAGGTGACAAATGAGGAGGTCCTACAACTGATAGACAAATTAAAAACTAATAAGTCACCGGGTCCGGATGGCATACATCCGAGAGTTCTGAAGGAACTCAAAGTTGAACTTGTGGATCTTCTAACAAAAATCTGTAATCTTTCATTGAAATCTGCCTCCATTCCTGAGGACTGGAAGGTAGCAAATGTCACCCCCATCTTTAAAAAAGGTTCCAGAGGAGATCCGGGAAACTACAGGCCAGTCAGTCTGACTTCAATACTGGGAAAGTTGGTAGAAACCATTATCAAGGACAGAATGAGTAGGCACATTGATGAACACGGGTTATTGAGGAAGACTCAGCATGGGTTCTGCAAGGGAAGATCTTGCCTCACTAACCTGTTGCATTTCTTTGAGGGGGTGAACAAACATGTGGACAAAGGAGACCCGATAGATGTTGTTTACCTTGACTTCCAGAAAGCTTTTGATAAAGTTCCTCATCAAAGGCTCCTTAGAAAGCTTGAGAATCATGGAGTAAAAGGACAGGTCCTCTTGTGGATCAAAAACTGGCTGAGTAATAGGAAGCAGAGAGTGAGTATAAATGGGCAGTCTTCGCAGTGGAGGACGGTAAGCAGTGGGGTGCCGCAGGGCTCGGTACTGGGTCCCATGCTTTTTAACTTGTTCATAAATGATTTAGAGTTCGGAGTGAGCAGTGAAGTGGCCAAGTTTGCGGATGACACTAAATTGTTCAGGGTGGTGAGAACCAGAGAGGATTGTGAGGAACTCCAAAGGGATCTGTTGAGGCTGGGTGAGTGGGCGTCAACGTGGCAGATGCGGTTCAATGTGGCCAAGTGCAAAGTAATGCACATTGGGGCTAAGAATCCCAGCTACAAATACAAGTTGATGGGGTGTGAACTGGCAGAGACTGATCAAGAGAGAGATCTTGGGGTCATGATAGATAACTCACTGAAAGTGTCAAGACAGTGTGCGTTTGCAATAAAAAAGGCCAATGCCATGCTGGGAATTATTAGGAAGGGAATTGAAAACAAATCAGCCAGTATCATAATGCCCCTGTATAAATCGATGGTGCGGTCTCATTTGGAGTACTGTGTGCAGTTCTGGTCGCCGCACCTCAAAAAGGATATTATAGCTTTAGAGAAGGTGCAGAGAAGGGCAACTAGAATGATTAAAGGGCTGGAGCACTTTCCCTATGAAGAAAGGTTGAAACGCTTGGGACTCTTTAGCTTGGAGAAACGTCGACTGCGGGGTGACATGATAGAGGTTTACAAGATAATGCATGGAATGGAGAAAGTAGAGAAAGAAGTACTTTTCTCCCTTTCTCACAATACAAGAACTCGTGGGCATTCGATGAAATTGCTGAGCAGACAGGTTAAGACGGATAAAAGGAAGTACTTCTTCACCCAAAGGGTGATTAACATGTGGAATTCACTGCCACAGGAGGTGGTGGCGGCCACAAGTATAGCCACCTTCAAGAGGGGTTTAGATAAAAATATGGAGCACAGGTCCATCAGTGGCTATTAGCCACAGTGTATGGAGCACAGGTCCATCAGTGGCTATTAGCCACAGTGTATGGAGCACAGGTCCATCAGTGGCTATTAGCCACAGTGTATGTGTGTATATAACATTTTTTGCCACTGTGTGACACAGAGTGTTGGACTTGATGGGCCGTTGGCCTGATCCAACATGGCTTCTCTTATGTTCTTATGTTCTTAAATACAAAGAAAGCATCTTTAGGACCAATGAGTGCTAACGTTTTAAGCATGTTTTAAGTTTTTAAAAATATATTTGTGTTTGTCTATGTTCTTTATAAAATTTCTATCTCTGCTATCTAATCTTAAATAGGTACACACATAGTTCGGCCCAACCCGAAATGGCCTGGCCCAACAAGGTCTCATTTAGGTCAGATCCGGCCCTCATAACAAATAAGTTCGACACTCCTTCTCACACATTTTGTCTTCGCTCAGGAAGGAAGGCCCCAGAGCAAACTAATGTATTCAGTAGCCAAATTGCTCACTCACAGCTTTCATGCCAGTCGCTCACGATGCAGAATTTTTGCTCACAAGACTCCGCAGCTTAGAGGGAGCATTGGTCCGCTGCACCCCCTCCAGAAAAAAAAAATCCTAGATATGGTCCTGGATGCTAGGAAGAGTTGAAAGCAGCAGGGAAAGCGGAAGACCCACCAGGACTCAAGTTAAGGAAGCCCAGTGCTCTCAGTCTGCAAGACCTGAGCAAGGCTGTTAACGACAGGACAGGATGTGCTGAAGGACATTAATTCACAAAAGCTGCCTTAAGTTGGAAGTGACTTGACAGCATTTGACAAACACACACAAAGGAAGAGTCCTGGGTCACCCAAAAAGCAATGGAAAAGGCTCTTCCACCTATTGGAAGTTTCATTCCTCTGAAGGAAAGTGCCATGTTTAGTTGTGCAGGGTGATGCTATGTAACTGTAGCCTTCAGTGCAGAGGTATCAGAGTTGCCACTCTCCAGGGGGGGCCTGGAGATCTGCTGGAATTACAACTGATCTCCGGAATGCAGAAATCAGTTTTCCTGTTTTAAAGAAATGGCTGCCTTGGTGTTGGTGGGCACACTCTATGGCAGGGGTGTCAAACATGTGGTCTGTGGGCCAGATCAGGCCCCTGGAGGGCTCCTATCAGACTTGTGAGAAACTCACTGTTGTCTGCTTCCTTCTCCCTCTCTTGCTTCCTTCTGCATCACAGCTTGCTTTGCCAGGCTTGCTCAATCAAGCTACAGAGCAAAGCCTCCATTTTCTCCATTGCCTGACCAGCACATGAAGCAACTTATGTATGAAAGTTTTGCAATGCCCAGCCATTTCATATTTTCCTCTGGGCCTTAGGCTCAAAGCATTTATCATGAGATTTCTGTAATCAATGTCAGTAAATCTAAAGTAGGTTCACAACTTACAGATACACACTTGAACAATACCTGAACTGCATACTCAAGACTGCTACAGCACAGACATTGCCTCCAGATTTTGATGCAGTAAGTCAGAGGAGGAGGCATCAGTTATCAGAGACTGTTAAATAAACAAAATATTGCAAGAGTGCTAATCTTTTAAGCATGTTTTAAGTTTTTCAGAAAAATCTTTAATTGTGTGTGCCTTTTCTAAAGTTTATATCTCTGCTACCTGGCATTACATTTTATGACACACATAGCCCAGCCCAATAAGGTCTCGTTAATGTCAGATCCGGCCCTCCTAGCAAAGGAGTTCAACACCTCCACGCTATATCACATCCCTGTTGAACCCACCTGCCTCCAATCTCCAAACTCTGCCCTCTGCTTGCTCCACCTCCAAACTTCCAGGGATTTCCAAACCCTGAGCTGGCCGGCTTAGCAGGCAGGCATGTTAAAAAAATGCTCCTTTTCTTCTCTTCTCCTGGAAATAGCAAAATCATTCTTCAAATCCCTTCCAGAGGTTGTGGGTTTTGCTGCTTGAAGGACTTGATTGAAAGATGGGGCTTTCGTATGATTGCCCTAAAACCAGGCTGCTTCACAGCAAAGGTCCACCTTTTCCTACAAGTGTCCTTGGGGAAATTCTCAAGCAAGGAATGAAGGCCTCTTTTCTAGCCCTTCTCTAAACATGGAAATTCCCTTTTTAGCTTTCATGAATAATAATAAATACATGAATTTGTACGTCACCAATATGGGGTTATGTTTAAGTTTTCCTTACCGAGCCTCGCCCTTGAGACGTGAAGAAGACGAGGTTCCAGCACAATATGCTGTTCCCTGTGGTCTTTTTGGTAACTGTCCTATCCCAAAATACTCCAGCAACCTCACAGAAATGGATACCAGATTCATCGGTCGGGGTGATCTGCTGCCCTCTGCTGGAGAGACAAGGATTTGCACATATGAAGCCCTGCCCTAACTAATTCCAGAAATTGCAGCACTGATCCATGGCGGAGGGGGGGAGGGGGGATTCAAATGCGGTAGGGCAATTTGGGATCTTGTTGGCACCTAGTGGTCTAGTTGACACCTAGTGGTCTGCATAGCGTCCTCTCTGCTCCATCCGAAGGCATTATATCCTGCCATCAGTATCTTTCCTTCCACCCCTCTTTTTCCTTGAATTTCCAGAGTTTTGGTGTAATCAAAAACTTGTTCACTGCTTTATAGTTGGTCTTCCGACAGGTATTCCATCCAGTCCCAGAAATATTAAATACCCAAGAATTGTCTTTATTACTTAGGGGGCAGGGCGGGATCTAGAGTGCTTATTTTAAAGTTAGAACATTTTTAAAAACAAAAAGTTCTACAATGTAATGCAACACAACCATTCTTGTATTCAAGGAGTTAAGTAAAGGGTGCATTGTTTTGAAGGCAAGAGAAAAGTTTGACTCCGAATTCTGCTGTATTGTCTCCACTGAGAAGGCTGTGCATTATATAATAGTGCACAATTATATGCAATAATACTAATACATGATAAACACAGAGAATATTTATAAAGCTCTATATGGAGCTGGGGTTTCAACTGAGATCTCCAGGGCAATTTCTACATGAATTCAGCTGTTTGTTCCATTCAGTAGCCGCGCAGAAATGGCTTTTTATAGCGAAGAACTGTGGCTGTTCTGCCCAGAGCACAGGAACAAATGTTGTACTCCTCCTGAACAAAAACTGAGGCCATATTGCAAGGACAGCTAAACCGACTCCTGCCTTTGGGCCGGCCTCCTAAGGAAAAACAGACTGTTGCCATAACAGCAACAGGTTTCCCCCTGAGCTCTTTGGTAATAATACATAAATAAATGATATTTAGCGCAGCCATGGCACCTTTAGGTTATTCAAAGTAGATATCTCACAGCAAAGGGGGGGCATCAATAATTTTGGGGCTTTTGTTTTGAGCAAGAGCACACAGGAATGCAATTCTGGCTGGCTTGGTGTCAGGGGGTGTGGCTTAATACACAAATGAGTTCTGGACTTTTTCTATAAAAAAAAGCCCTAAATAATTTGATTAATGTTATCGTTACCAGGTCTGTTTAATCCTTACTAGCTCTAAGGCAGAGGTCCTTAACCTTTTTGAGGTAAGGAGCACCTTTGAAATTCTAGCACACTGTGGTAGACGCAGACATAAAATGGCAGCTGCAGAAGGCAGAGCCAGCCACAAAATGGTTGCTGGGGCTTACTTTCATCCACACAATGAAGATCCTTGAGCTGTGCTGGCAGCTGCTGCCAAAGGAACATTTTTAAATCTCTGCAAAGCCAATCACATCTCCAGTAGCCAATCAGAAGGCTTTCTGGCCTCACTTTCTAAAAACATTCGTTGGCCACCAGGAAAGGTGTTGATGGGCAGGATGGTGCTCATGGGAACTGTATTGTCAGGCCCTGCTCTAGGGGAGCCATGATTTAACTTTGTTCACAGGTTGTTGAATGGTCTTCTTGTAGGGCTGCCAATCCCCAGATAGGGGCAGGGGATCCCCCAGTTTAGAAGGCCCCCCCCCCCCCGCTTCAGGGTCATCATAAAGTGGGGTGGCGGAAGGGAAATATTTGCTGGACACTCCATTATTCCCTATGGAAACCAATTCCCATAGGTTATAATGGAGAATTGATCCGCAGTTATCTGGGGTTCTGGGGGAGCTGGTTTTTTGAGTTAGAGGCTGGTGCATAGCATCCAATGCCTCTCCTCAAAAGGCCCTCCAAATTTCAGAAAGATTGGACCAGGGGTCCAATTCTATGAGCCCAAAGAGAAAGTGCCCCTATCTTTCATTATTTCCAATGGAAGGAAGGCATTTAAAAGATGTGTGGTCCCTTTGAAATGTGACTGCCAGAACTCCCTTTGGAGTTCAATTATGCTTGTCACAACTTTGCTCCTGGCTCCACCCCCAAAGTCTCTTGGCTTCAGCCCCAAAGTTCATAGATATTTATTGAATTGGACCTGGCAACCCTATCTTCTTGGTTGACCTTTCTTCTCTTTTTGCCTTTAAGTTATATATCCAAAAGGTCTCTGTGATACCAGAAGGCCTACGGTTAACTAGGTAGGCTTGCCAACCTCCAGGTGGAACCTGGGGATTTATTGGAATTACAAGTGATCTCCATACGACAGAGATCAGTCTCCCTGGAGAAAATGGCCCACTTTGGAGGATGGACTCTATGGCATTATACCCAGCTAAGATCCTTCAACAACCTAGGCTCAGGGTTGCCATCTCCAGGTTGGGAAATTCCTGGAGATTTGGGGGTGGAGCCTTGAGTAAGTGGTATTTCGGGGAGGGGAGGGATCTCAGCATGGTACAATGCCATAGAGTCCACCCTTCCCAAGCCGCCATTTCCTCTATAAAAACATAAGAGAAGCCATGTTGGGTCAGGCCAATGGCCCATCCAGTCCAACACACTGTCATACAGTGGCCAAAAAAATCAGGTGCCATCAAGAGGTCCATCAGTGGGGCCAGGACACTGGAAGGCCTCCTACTGAGCCCCCCCCCCCCAAGAACCAATAATACAGAGCATTACTTGCCTCAGACAGAGAGTTCCATCTATACTTTGTGGCTAATAGCCACTGATGGACCTCTGCTCCATATGTTTATCCAATCTTCTCTTGAAGCTCCAGGGGAATTGATCTCTGTAGTGTCAATACCAGTTGTGATTCCAAGAGATCCTCTGTAGCATCAATACCAGTTGTGATTCCAAGACCCACATGGAGGCTGTGTGAGCAAGAGACCCCTAATTTCAGTTATATACAGACATTGTAATCACCTGTTTGGTTACCAGGGTGCCTGGAGATTTAACTCACACACATCTGCTGTGAAACGTGAGTTTTATCTACCATTTTATGAGAGACTTATGTGAATACTAACAGCCTCAGCGTTACAACAGCACTCTATATCTCTGGAAGAGTGCTAGCCAGAAGTACAGATGGGTTTCCAGCCGCTCCATGCATGCCCCATCTCGGCCGTTGCAGTGGAAGAAGGTGCGCCACCAGGAACTGTCCTGGCAAATGGTTTCCAGCCTTGACCATGAAAGCCATGTTGGTAGCTAACATCATCAGCAACCATCTTCCTGCAGCGCCAGACTCCATGACAGAGAAGCGAGAGGCTTATGTACTCAACAGCTGTTACATCTACATAAGGCAATCAAGCTCCGCTTAGGCGTGGACCCTGCCAGATCGCCCAAGTCCTTGTCAAACGGAACTTTAGACAATGGACAGTGCTAGCCAGAAGAGCAGAAGAGGAAGACCAGCTTCACCTAGAGCCAGAGTCCTTTGTATAAATCAGGTGTCACCTTAGGTCCCTATTTGGCTCTCTATTGTCACCTTTAGATAAGTTTGGATAGCTTGTTTAATCACCTCCACCCTTACCTCCGCCCATACCTCCACCCATGCCATGCCCCAACTGTCATTCTGGAGCCTCCTCTTTTCCTGAGGTAATACACCATGTGACACCGCATCATGACTCAGCGTCATAATCCTTTGGGCCTCCTACCCCCTAAGGGCTTAAGGAAGACCTTATAAGCTATGACCCTACATCCCACACGTGTGCATCTGATAGTACCACATACTCCGCTGTTAGATACGCCCCTGATACCTGATCAGTTGAGGGTCCGTCCCCCATCTCCTTTTTCATCGCCATTGGAGCCTTCCTCAAAGACTACGATAGGTAATTATTACCCTGTTTGTCGATCCTTGTGTTTACCCCTGTCTATTTCAACCCTATCTTTATTAGGACTGTATGTGTGTTGTATGACTTTATACCCTTGTATGTTTGCCTTCATTCTATAATAAAACCACCTGATTATTATATTATATTGCCTTGTTATTGGGTAACTTCCAAAGCAGACGCCTTCTGTATAAAAAAGGTTTTAGATCTCGCTGAAAGGCTGATTGCCCTCCACTCTAAATTCCCCCAAACCCTATTTTTAGGGCGATTTGCCTAACAGCTGGCATCCCTATACAGGCTCCACTCTCCAAATCAGGAATTTTCCCATGTGGGGCTGGCTACCCTACTATATGGCTGACCCAAAGTCATGACAGTGTAGGAATTTGAACTTGGGACTCCTAGATGCTAGTATCTGAACTGCATCATCACACCGGAACTCCTATCAGCCAGTAACGCCTGATCCTACCTCACGGGAACCTTGCTGTGAAGACAAAATGGGCTAAGGGACAGCCATGTATGTGGGCTGCCTTCATAAGAACATAAGAGAAGCCATGTTAGATCAGGCCAATGGCCCATCCAGTCCAACATTCTGTGTCACACAGCGGCCAAATATATATATATATATATACACACACACACACACACACACACACTGTGGCTAATAACCACTGATGGACCTCTGCTCCATATTTTTATCTAACCCCTTCTTGAAGGTGGCTATGCTTGTGGACGCCACCACCTCCTGTGGCAGTGAATTCCACATGTTAATCACCCTTTGGGTGAAAAAGTACTTCCTTTTATCCGTTTTAACCTGACTGCTCAGCAATTTCATCGAATGCCCACGAGTTCTTGTATTGTGAGAAAGGGAGAAAAGTACTTCTTTATCTACTTTCTCCATCCCATGCATTATCTTGTAAACTTCTATCATGTCACCCCTCAGTCGACGTTTCTCCAAGCTAAAGAGCCCTAAGCGTTTCAACCTTTCTTCATAGGGAAGGTGTTCCAGCCCTTTAATCATTTTAGTTGCCCTTTTCTGAACTTTCTCCAATGCTATAATATCCTTTTTGAGGTGCGGCGACCAGAACTGCACACAGTACTCCAAATGAGACCGCACCATCGATTTATACAGAGGCATTATGATACTGGCTGATTTGTTTTCAATTCCCTTCCTAATAATTCCCAGCATGGCGTTGGCCTTTTTTATTGCAAACGCACACTGTCTTGACATTTTCAGTGAATTATCTACCATGACCCCAAGATCTCTCTCTTGGTCTGTCTCTGCCAGTTCACACCCCATCAACTTGTATTTGTAGCTGGGATTCTTGGCCCCAATGTGCATTACTTTGCACTTGGCCACATTGAACCGCATCTGCCACGTTGACGCCCACTCACCCACGTGAGTGGGTTCCTTGGGGGATAGATGGGACAAAAACGGACTCGGTAGATGAAAACTGGAGGAAATGATCTATGAAATAAAAGCGTGGGAAGGACAGATGCTCCTTTACCTCACCCATTCACATAACGGGAGGCGTGAAAACTAGAATGAAGGGAACACCTCAAGGCTCTGTTTGTGATGATAATGATGATATTGGATTTATATCCTGCCCTATACTCTGAATCTCAGAGTCTCAGAGCGGTCACAATCTCCTTGACCTTCCCCCCCACAACAAACATCCTGCGAGGTAGGTGGGGCTGAGAGAGCTCTGACAGAAGCTGCCCTATCAAGGACAACTCCTAGGAGAGCTATGGCTGACCCAAGACCATTCCAGCAGCTGCAAGTGAAGGAGTGGGGAATCAAGCCAGTCAGTCAGTCAGTCAAAAATTTATTGTGTATAGCCAGCAGCCGTTACAAAACAAAACAGAACCTGAACAACAAAGTTTCCAATGAACACCTTAAAAGTTCCCCACAAAGGCCAACCTCAAGAAGTTACAGCATTTGATATTACTCTTGGTCTTATCTTCTTAGCTGCAAGGGGGCATTGAGAGAGTCTCTATAGGACACATGAGCATCATTGTCAGATAACAGAAATATAATCTTTCCAGTTTCTGAATGTACTTTTAAGGAGGTTAGTACTCCAGACAGAAATTTAATTCTGGGGGCATTGTAGAGTGGACGGGATAGAATATAACGGGGGAAGTCCTCTATCATAGGTGGACCACAAATGCAAAAACATTGTTCTGTTGGGATGTGGGAATATCGACCAGTTAACAGAGTTGTTTGCATAGTCTGAAAGCGGAGAATGGGGAATCAAACCTGGTTCTCCCAGAAGAGAGCCTGCACACTTAACCACTACACCAAACTGTAAGCTCCCTGACCACTTGTTAAGGGGTCCCACAAATGGGTCTTGTCCAAGGTCATTCCCAGAGGTCCTTTTGTAGAAAAATAGGTGGTAGAGCTCATCCAGGGATTGTTATGCAGCTGCACCTACTATTCAATGGACAAGGAGGTGGAACTCTCAGAAGGAGGAGGCGGAACTCTCAGAAAGGTTCAGGAGCTGCTCTCCTGTGAGCTCCCACTGAATCTGAGACCTGATCATCCTAAAGTTTGCAGTCTGCTCAGGAAATCTCTGGGGTAGACCTGGACATGCAGAAATAGCCCTCCAACCACGAGACATGATAAAGCAGCTGCCTGAGGCAGCAGATGGTGACTTGGATCCCGCTGTAAATCTCCTTCAATGGAAGGCAGAAGAATGGGACTTCCTGACCTCCTCCCTTCCCAGCAGCTCTTGAAAAGATCCTCAAAATGTGGCTGCCAACAACTCAGGGGTCTGAAAGGTTGCCAACTGGTGTGGAAGGGAGGCCCTGTGTCTTTAACTGAGGTTTAATCTGCTGAAATGGGAAGGCTCCATGATTTCAAGGCATGGAATCAAATAATATCATCTGATCGTTGCTGAAGATCAAATTGACAGCTAGAAGGATTGATTTAAAAGTTGTCGCCCCCTGGCTGCAGTGGGTGGGGTGGGGGGAACTGATGAGCACCCCTTCCCTTGAGAACCAGTTTGGTGTAGTGGGTAAGAGCATGGACTCTAATCTGGGAGAACCACCAGGTTTGATTCCCCACTCCTCCACATGCAGCCAGCTGGGTTTCCGTGAGTCAGTCACAAGTTCTCTCAGACCTGCTCTCAACAGCAGTTTTCAAAAGAGCCCTCTCAGCCCCACCTACCACAGGGTGTCTGTGGTGGGGAGGGGAAGGGAAGGAGATTGTAAGCCGCTCTGAGGCTTCTTCAGGTAGCGGAGGGTGGGTTATAAAACCAACTCTTCCTCTTCTTCCTCCTGCGTTACCTAGAATCATAGAGTTGGAAGAGACCTCTAGGGTCATCTAGTCCAGCCTCTTGCACAATGCAGAAAACTCACAAACACCTCCCCCTAAATTCACAGGATCTTCATTGCTGTCAGATGGCCATCTAGCCTCTGTTTAAAAACCTCCAAGGAAGGAGAGCCACCACCTCCCGAGGAAGCCTGTTCCACTGAGGAATCGCTCTAACGGTCAGGAAGTTCTTCCTAATGTTGAGCCAGAAACTCTTTTGATTTAATTTCAACCCATTGGTTCTGGTCCTACCTTCCAGGGCCACAGAAAACAATTCCACACCATCCTCTATATGACAGCCCTTCAAGTACTTGAAGATGGTGATCATATCACCTCTCAGCCGCCTCCTCTCCAGGCTAAACATCCCCAGCTCCTTCAACCTTTCCTCATAGGACTTTGTCTACAGACCCCTCACCATCTTTGTCACCCTCCTCTGGACCCATTCCAGCTTGTCTATATCCTTCTTAAAATGTGGTGCCCAAAATGAACACAATACTCCAGGTGAGGTCTTACCAGAGCAGGGTAAAGCGATACCATCACATCATGTGATCTGGACACTATACTTCTGTTGATACAGCGCAAAATTGCATTTGCCTTTTTAGCCACCTGTACACTATCTGAAGCTCAAGCCCCTTCCAAATGGATGCAAGAGCACTGTCATGGCTTGAGGACCTGAGGAGAATTTTCCAGAAGATTGCTTCCTCAAGTTAGTCAGTGGGTGGGAAGCCCTTGGGACTGTCTTCCTTTAGACAGGCAAATATCTTGAGCCTGGAGCCTTTGGGGATCTATATTCCACTGATTTCTGGGTCTAAATAGGCACTGAGCTGCCTGTGGACATGCCAGCAAAGAATTAAGCCTTCTGAAAAATTACATAGAGAGACATTTGGCCCTCAAGAGGACATCGAATTAGGTCTGTCCACTCAGGAGCACTCAAGAAATCTCAGAACCTCTATGAAGTTCCTGGCATTGTATCCTTGATCTCACAGAGGACTCAAGCGGAAACCTTTCACACTCTCACCTACCCCAGATGGATTATTAGCAGACACATAAAGTGGCATATTAGGCTATTTACCAGAAACCAGAGCAGAATTCCTCCCTCTTCCGCCACTCCCTTCATAAAATCAGCCCCACAATCATATAGCAAATCGGAGGCTTTCTCTGGAACATCTTGCTCGATTGTTTTGCATTTGAGGATTCTGGTTTTTCATTGTCTACCAGCTGCTGTGTTCTGAACGCAACCAGAAGAAAAGCAATGCCTCTGAGCTGTGTTCCCTTTGCACGTCTGGGCATTTCCCCCTGTGCGTGAATTGGAACAATCATCCCGTCCGGTTGCTCTGAAATGCAGCTGTGTCTGGGGCGGAACATGCCAGCTGTTCTAAAAACTCCTTCAGAATGGTTAGGCACAGGCAAGAGGCCACAGCTTTCCCTGGGGAAAGTGCAAGGGCAGAAGGAAAAGGGCGTGTGTGTGTGTGTATGTCCGGGTGCACGCACACATGCACATGCAAACACACACGTAGGTTAGTCAGAATACAGTTATCCAAGCTGGAATCTATGTGGGAAGCAAATGTTCTGCTCAGGCTGCATGAACAATCTGTTTGGCTCTGCCTCTGCTGAAGCAAGCTGACTTGCTGAGCCGGTAAGAGAGGTAAAACTGGATACTTGCATGGAAATGCCCCAAACTGCGGCACATCATTAAGACATTTAGCTAAGAGCTCCACCTTGCTGTGAGTCTCTTGATGGGCACCTGTAGTCCCTGTTAGTTGTCTCTTTTAAAGGTACTTGGGGCTTTTTTTGTGGCAGGAACTCCTTTGCATATTAGGCCACATGCCCCTGATGTAGCCAATCCTCCTGGAGCTTACAGTAGGCCCTGTAAGAAGATCCCTGGAAGCTCTTGGAGGATTGGCTACATCAGGGATGTGTGGCCTAATATGCAAAAAAGTTCCTGCTACAAAAAAAGCCCTGTTACAATTTGCATTTCTTCCCCTTTGTCTTTAAGAGGGCGGCACGACAAGAGGTTTATAAAAGTGAAACTCTTACCGATTTCGCACACAGCTTACCCCCCCGGTCACGTTCCTGTTCTCCGCACAGCGTCCGTCGGATTTCCCACTATCTGCGTCGGAGTTACAGGAAGTGTCTCGGCTTTCGCATAGCAAACGTAAACCGCTAAAACCCAGTTTACGTTTGCTACGCAAAAGCCGTGGCACTTCCTGTAACTCCGGCGCAGATAGTGGGAAATCCGACGGATGCTGCGCAGAGAACAGGAACGTGACCGGGGGGGGGGGGAAGCTGTGTGAAATCGGTCACGGTGTGTGCAAAACCCAAACTTTCCCCCTCTCTTTCCCATAATCCTAGAAATAGGTGGCAACAGATGAATCTGTTGGGCATGAGATTCAAGATTAAAGCTATGATCACACACACAAAATAATGCACTTTCAATCCATTATCCAAAAGGATTTTGCCAGTTCACACAGTAAAATCCATTTGGAAAGTTTACTGAAAGTAGATTGAAAATGCATTATTCAGTGGAGGGCTTTTTTTTTTTTAGCAGGAACACACAGGAACGCAGTTCCGGCTGGCTTGGCATCAGGGGTGTGTGGCCAAATATGTAAATGAGTTTCTGCTGGGCTTTTTCCACACAAAAGCCCTGTGTGAAACGATGGTGATGTCAGGGGGTGTGGCCTAATATGCAAATGAGTTCCTGCTGGGCTTTTTCCCCTACACATAAAGCCCTGATTCAATGTATGTGATTGCAGCCTATGAATTGCCAACCTCCAGGTGGAGCCTGCAGATCTCTAGAATTAAAGCTGATCTTCAGACTACAGAGATCAGTTCCCCGGGAGAAAATAGATGTTTTGGAGGGTGCTTTGTGGCATTGCACCTCACTGAGATCCCTGCACTCCACAATCCCCAGCCTCCCTGGGTTCCATTCCTAAAATCTGCAAACAATTCTCAACCCAAACTTGGCAACCCTAGTACTTCTCACACATGCCTAATTAATTGATGGGAGTCACTGTCACAGGATGTGGTTGTGGCACTAGTTCATACGGCTTTCCCATTAGGCAAATTCAAGGAAGCTAGAGCCATCCTGCCCCATGGTGGATGCCCCAGGCTAGCCTGATTTCAGCAGAGATCAACCACTAGGCAGCATCCACCCTGGTTAGTACTTGGATGGGAGATCACCAAGGAAGTCCAGGGTCACTAGGCAGAGGCAGGCAATGGCAAGCCACTTCTGTGTATCTCTTGCCTTGAAAAACCCACAGGGTCACCATAAGTGAGGTAGGGCCTGATGGCACACAGAAAAAATCTTATATTAGCTGTGATGGCAGAAGAAGAAGATTGATATTGGATTTATATACCGCCCTCCGCTCTGAATCTCAGAGTCTCAGAGCAGCTCACAATCTCCTTTACCTTCCTTCCCCACAACAGACACCCTGTGAGGTGGGTGGGGCTGAGAGAGTTCTCACAGAAGCTGCCCTTTCAAATCAGCTCTGTGAGAGCTATGGCTGACCCAAGGCCATTCCAACGTCTGCAAGTGGAGGAGTGGGGAATCAAACCTGGGTCTCCCAGATATAGGACTGCCAAGCCCCTGGGCTGCACGGGGTTTCCCCTGCCCTGGAGCTTCCCAATCTGCCAGCTCACATTGGGCCAGCGGGGAGAACCTCCCGTGATGGCACAATGACATCACCTGGCAGTGATATCATCGCACCAGCAATGCTGTGCACCAGCCACTCTATGCATTTTCAGGAAAACACTATGGTTTTCCCAGACACTCTAGCAATTTGGGAGGGAAAACTCTATGGTACAATAGGTACCATAGTTTCTACCTTCCAAATTGCTAGAGCATCTGGGAAACCATAGAGTTTTCCAGGAAATGCCTAGAGTGGCTGACGTGTAGCAGCGCGATGATGTCCACCACTGGAGGCTGCGGGGGATTTGGCAGCCCTACCCAGATAAGAGTCTGCACACATATCACTTCACCAAACTGGCTCCATGTTTAGAGGCAGTGTAGCTCTGACTGCATTAGTCAGAGCGGACAGCAGGGGGATACTTTAGCTTCAGTCCCCTGTTTGTAGACCTTTTGGAGTAATCTAGTTGACTACTGTAAGAAACAGGATGCTGGAGCAGACAGACCATGGGTCTGATCCCTGAATAGCTGTTGTATTGGGTGTGTTTTCCTTTTCTTTCCTGTCTTTTGAAAGGTCTATTGATCTCCTCTCCCTCTCTTCCCTTTTGTCATTTGGCTTGATTCATAAAGTTTGCTTGCATAATGGTAAGCGAGAGAGAAGAGAGGTTAGCTCCGTTGCGTCAGTTCAAGGCATTTATTCAATGCTGGTCGATAGAGGGGTGTGATGTTTACCATGGTTTTATTGATCGATGTGAAAATTAATTGAAAATTGAAAAAGATCCGAGGGTCCCAATTGTGCATCTGCTTCTCAGGAATAAGCCACTTCAAATTCGGCAGATTCATCTGTCGCGTTCCCCTCCCCACTTCCTCCAGTAAGCTCACTGAGAAATATCCTGTTCTCCCTCTTCCATTATGTTTTTCTATGAGCCCATCTGAGACTCTAACCCTGGGATCCCCAACACGGCCCCTGTGTTTTTAGAAAGTGGGTGGCCATGGAACCAGTTGGGGCTTTTGCCCAGCAAGGCTTCCGATTGGCCACTGGAGATTTGAATAGTTATTCGGATTTTTTTTTAAATCTGGTTTTTTGGGGGTAGAAGCACCATATTGTCAGCATCTGGTGACCATCGTTCCCTCTAAGCTGCAGACTCTTGTAAGCAAAAATTCTACTTTGTGAGCTACTGGCATTCAAATTGTGAGCTACTGCATAAATTAGTGTGCTCTGAGGCCATTTTTCCTGAGCAAAGACAAAAATGTGTGAACCGGAGGCTAAAAAACTGTGAGCTAGCTAACACTAACTCAGCTTAGAGGGAACACTGCTGGTGACTCTCCTCAAACCGCTCCCCCAAGTTTCAAAAAGATTGGACCAGAGGGTCCAATTCTATGAGTCCCTAAAGAAGGCGCCCCTAACCTTCATTATTTCCAATGACGGGAAGGCATTTAGAAGAAGAGCAGTCCCTACAAATGAGATGGCCAGAACTCCCTTCGGAGTTCAAGTCGTGCTTGTCACAACCTTGTTCTTGGCTCCACCCCCAAAGTCCCCAAATATTTCCTGAGCCAGACCTGGCAAACCTACTTGAAAAACTGTCGTTTTACACATAGCCCAGCTTCTGCTCACCACAAAAATGTATGATAATTCGTCCCTAGCCCCAGGGTGTAAGCAGAGCTAGAGGTAACACCACTGAGAAGGTCCCACTCAAAAGCATCTGAGAAAGTGGACCTTAGTCCACACATGTTGATTCTGGAATGACACTTCGTTGGTCTTTGACGTGCCAGGACGAGACTCCTGCGTAGCTTTATGAGCAACCTCTTGCAAACAGTTAGGAGGTTGCCAAGCAACCATCAGAAAAAGAACAAAACCCCCCTGCCTGGCCAGGGTTTTCTTTGCTTTGGGGCAAGTTGCCAGAGAAATAAGATGCAAGGCTATTTTTCCTCTTTAGCCATTTTATTTATTTATTTAGCAACATAGTACACTTTAACAAAATAAATAGCTTTTGCACTTGGTCCCTATTCTTACGTCCACTGAAAACTGCTGCGATTTGCCCTGGACTTGTCAATAACTTTGGGCTTTAATTCAGGTTGCCAACTCTGGGTTGGGAAATTCCTGGACATTTTGGGGGTGAAGCCTGGGAAAGATTGGGTTTGGGGAGGACAGAGACTCCAGTGGGGTATAATGCCACCCTCTAGAGCAGCCATTTTCTCCAGAGCAGGGGTGGCCAAACTGGCTTAATGTAAGAGTCACATAGAATAAATGTCAGATATATGAGAGCCACAAGACTTTAATGACACTGCTCATACAGCCAATTTGGCTCTGAGAGAGCAACAAGAGATGAACACCAGAGCAGGAAGGAAGGAAAGCAAATAGATGGAGGAGGTGGAAAGAAAGCAACTTTAACTTTAAATTTATTCTATAAGCCACCCAATGACTTTGCTTGGAGAAGTAATTTAAAGAGACAAATGCCTTCTCAGAGCTGGGGGGGGGGTGCTTCAAGAGCCACACAATATGTGTGAAAGAGCTACATGTGGCTCCCGAGCCACAGTTTGGCCACCCTGCTCCAGAGGAACTGATCTCTGTAATCTGGAGACCAGCTGTAGTTCTGCCAACTTCAAGCCCCCACCTTGAAGCTGGCAATCCTACTCTACCTCCAGATGACATGTCATAGTATTGGAGCTGGACTTTTGTTAGCCATATCCTTGTAAGGACAGAAAAGTGGGATATAAATTTTGTAAATAACGACAGGGTTCGAATCTCCACTCTTGCATGGAGGCTCCCTGGGTAACACATGGTCCATCACACTACCTCACAGGGCTGTTGTTAGGGTTTGCCAGATCTGGGTTGGGAAATACCTGGGTTTTTTTTTTATTTGGGAGGGGTGCCTGAGGAAAGTAGGGTTTGGGGAGGGGAGGGACTACAAGGGGAGGTATAATGCCATCTTCCCTAGAGTCTGTTTTCTCCAAGTGATCCGACCTCTGTCACCTGGAGATCAGTGGTAATAGCCAGAAATCTCCAGCAACTACCTGGAAGTTACACAATAGCAATGGCACATAGTATAATCAGATGTTGCTGCTGTTTCCTTCCGGATTTAAAGTGGCTGATCAGACAGCAACGTCTGCCTCCCGGTATTAACTCGTGTTAGCCCCTCCCCTCCCAGTCCTTCTCGGAACCGTATTATTTTGTCACCTGCTCCTTTGTGGTGTTTTTTGAGTTCTCCCGTTTCACTCGTAGTTTTCTCCGTCTGGATAGTTCTGCTGTGATATTAACCAGCTTCCAGATGTCTGAAGGCTGTCCCAGAGCAAAAGGAGCCTCAGACATCTGGTTTACAGTTGCCATTTTTTTTTTACTACTTAGCAATATGCGCATAACCACATAATGTTTTAACCTATGCGCATAATGCACGTATGCGCATAATAGTGGAAGAAAAAGAGAACTGCATTGTGCCGTCGTGTGGATGGCAGAAGACGGTTTCACCGCAGAGTGATTCGAATTGCAGTATGGCAGTCTGATCGATAATATCCAGAACAAAGATATTTGGAACACAGCCGGGTCAGTTTAACACGGACTCAACACACTGTGTGAACAGGGCCAAGGTGTCCCTATCTCAAATAACAACCCACTATCCAAAAATTCTTATATATAATTCAATCAATCTCATAAATTCATTCAATATATGATGTACAAAATACAAAAGATGTTTTAGACACTATCCTCTAGACATGGGCCCAAACCACAAATTGTGATTCGTGCATGAATCAGGCTGATTTTTGTTTCATTCTGAACCAGTCCAGACCTTGGTGCTCCTTTGATTCATTTTTGCGGTTTATTATTTCAGACAACCTGGTGCCGATTCAGTCAATTCCTAGGAAACGCTGGGGGTGGACTTCTGGTAGCCCTACAAACCCCCATCACAGTTGTCCATAGCCTGATTGGCAGTTCCAAGAGCCAATCATGGAGCTCCCATTCTGCAGCACAAAGCACTGTCTATGAGAGCTGAAGCTGAGCTTTCCTAGGGGCACCTGCTTTTGGGGGGCTATAACTTGGGCATTCCAAATCCAATCTTCACTAAACTTGGAGGGTGGGTGGAGGAGAGCCTGATGAAGATTCCCAGTGAGTTTTAAACCTTCTGAACCATGCAAACCAATAAAACAAGAACCAGGTCAGAAATCAAACAAATCATGAAATGGAATGAACCACCTTTTCCCCTAGTTCATGCCCACCCCAATATCGTCTTAGTCCATGTGCTTTTTATTAGACACCAAAAAACAGTCCAAAATTCTTTGAAGGAAAAATCATCTCAAGCCTCCATAGAAAATGAAGTTGGCAAGTTCAGTTGTATCTCTCAAAGCCCCCCAAAAGGGTGTATCAGAATAGTCTCCAACTACAAACAGTCAACTTGAATTGCTTGTTTCATCCAAAACTTCTCCAAGGGTGGGACCTTTCAAAAAGTATTCAGTGTCTCAAACAACTCTGTCAAACAATACAATCACAGTTCAGCATTCCAAAAGTGTATTTTGAATGCCATATATTGAATGAATATATGAGATTGATTGAATTATATAAGAATTTTTGGATAGTGGTTCATTATTTGGGATTGTTGTGAGGATAGCATGGAAGGGAGAATGCTGTGATGAGCCACTTTGGGTCCCTATTGGGAAGAGGAGAAGCAGGGTACAAAATAAACAAATAATCAGGGCTTTTTTGTAGCAGGAGCTCCTTTGCATATTAGGCCACACACCCCTGATGTAGCCAATCCTCCAAGAGTTTACAGTAGGCCTTGTAAGAAGAACCTGTAAGCTCTTGGAGGATTGGCTACATCAGGGGTGTGTGGCCCAATATGCAAAGGAGCTCCTGCTACAAAAAAGCCCTACAAATAAATAATAGAGTCCACACAAATACAAGACTGGTCAACCCTAAGAATCAGAGCTTCTGTATGATATTAGCGCAACTTTAAATGGCCAAGGCTGGGTTCAAAGACCAATTATGTGAATTAATCTGATATGAGGGAGGAGAGAGCAGGGTGCTAAGGTTGCCAGCCTCCAGGACGGACCTGGAGATCTCCCATTTTTACAATTGATCTCCAGCCGGCGGGGTTCAGCTTCCTTGGAGAAAATGGCTGCTTGGAAGGGTGGACGCTGTGGCATTGTACCATGCTGAGGCCCCTCCCCTCCTGAAACCCCACCCTCTCCTGGATCCACCCCCAAAGTCTCCAGGTATTTTCCAACACAGACCTGGCAACCCTAATGTGCACTGACCATATTCCAGTGGACATTCAGCCCTTATCTCTCATTCTCAGTTCCACATTTTTCAAGAATATTTATGGGGTAGTTACAAAGATTTATGGGGTAGTTACAAAGATTATGGAAACTTTGAATCCATTGATCACTTTATAAAACTTAACTTTTCTGTAGTGAAAACAATGCCCAATAAACCTGTGCAAAGCATTTTGAACATTTATCAAAGTGTCACTGAAATGCTGAGGCAGCCCCTTGAGGAGGTAGAGAATGTTAGGAAAATTTAAAAAAAGAAAATGTCTGGAGAAGGAAACGTGTGAGTCTTTCTCCACAATGGGACCAGCCACAGGGCTGCTGGAGACGTCTCCTTTGTTCTTTTGCCAGGCAGTTCAGGACTGCAGGCTTTCCTCTTCCCTGGAACAACAAAAACAAAAGCTCTGAAGCAGAGCCTGCAGGGGTGGAATTCTAGCAGGAGCTCCTTTGCATATTAGGCCACACACCCCTGATGTAGCCAATCCTCCAAGAGCTTACAAAAAAGAGCCTTGTAAGCTCTTGAAGGATTGGCTACATCAGGGGTGTGTGGCCTAATATGCAAAGGAGCTCCTGCTAGAATTCCATCCCTGAGGAGTTCTCTTTTACAGGTTTTTTAAAAAGTGTAGTTTGTGGCGGGAACCTTGGTGGAGGGAAGCCAACTGCTGTCTCGGGCATAAAAAGCAAAGAGGACAGCCTTCTTACCCTTCTCCAACTTCCTTTCTGATAATTTGGGAGTCGATAAGAAAAGAGCTCACTGCTGAAGCATCTGGCTGGTTCCGTCACCCTGGAACCACATTACTGACCTCCCTGGGTCACGTTGCAGAGAAAGCTGAATGTCTCATGCTCGCTGTGCACTTTTGCATATGACAACAGTGGGTACAGATGTGGCAGCCATCTCCAGCATTGGTGACCTCCCCTCCCATCTGCTGGTGAAGGTCAGAAAATGCTGCCTGTCGGATTTTGTCTCAAAGAGGGCATTTTCTGTGATTCAGAACTTCAGTAACAGCCTACCTGTCAAAACAAAATGCACATGACGTAGGTATGATGTGAGCAGCAAACAACTTTGCAAGCTCTGACACAAACTCTGATGTCAGAGCTGTGCAAGAAGGAAATCCTTCATGATTAAACATTTTTTTCCCCTAAAAGGTTAAATGAGAAATGTTTAGCACTCTGCACTGCTTTTAACCACCCTCTGCCTTTCAGATTTTCAAAAGCATGGAACCTCAAATTAGAATTATGGCCAGCAAGGACTCCATTTCAGGTGTAGGAAGAAGAAAAGAGATTTCCGTGGCAGGAGAAAGCTGAATTAAAAGGAAAAACCGCGCCCTGAAAACCAGTATACCCTAAGAACATTTGCTGTGTTCATTTCTTATTTGTTCTTCACAATAATACACATAGAAATGTTATCAGCACAGGCCATAGTCTCAACCCTGTGTTTAAGAAAAAGAGGCCATAAGTCTACATAGGCCCATTTAATTTACAGTAGTCACTCAACCTGTGCAATTACTGGCCAGAAAGATTGGTTCTCCTATGTAGGGTTGCCAGGTCTGGATTGGGAAATACCTAAGGTTGCCAACCTCCAGGTGGGCCCTGGAGACCTCCTGCTTTTACAGCTGATCTCCAGGTGGCAAAGATGGGCTCCCCTGAAGTCTTATATTCTATCTACCTTCCCAGCTTCTGCTCACATTTATTAAGGTTGGCTCCACAGGCAATATCAGTGGCTGTTAGCTCTCAGAGTCCTGAACCTCCAGAGTGGTGGTTGTGGTATGTTGATTGTATATATGTAACAGAATAGTCTGCTCACCCCCTGATATCTGTGTGATGATGATGACATTGGATTTATATCCCACCCTCCACTCCGAATCTCAGAGTGGCTCACAATCTCCTTTATCTTCCTCCCCCCAGAACAGACACCCTGTGAGGTGGGTGGGGCTGAGAGAGTTCTCCCAGAAGCCGCCCTTTCAAGGACAACCTGTTCCAGAACTATGGCTGACCCAAGGCCATTCCAGCAGGTGCAAGTGGAGGAGTGGGGAATCAAACCTGGTTCTCCCAGACAAGAGTCCACCACACCAAACTGGCTCTCTGTGATTTAGTTTAGTCTTGTTGGGTGGAGCTCTTGTTTCAGTTTGCAGTTTTGTATGTTAGCTGTAGATATTGGTCCTGGGAGTTGTCCCCTTGCAAATAAACGGTTGATATTTTGAGCCAGCTTGTCTCTGCTGTATGGACCTGAGAGAGGGCAGCCAGCCTCCAGGTGGGTCCTGCTTTTTCAACTGAGATAAGCAGATATCAACTCCCCTGGAGAAAACAGCTGCTTTGAACAGTGGACTCTATGGCATTGTACCATGCTGAGACCCCTCCCCAAAACCCGCTCTCTTTCGGATCCACCCCCCAAAGTCTCCAGGTATTTTCCAACACAGACCCGGCAACCCTAGAAATATCTGGAGACTTTGGGGGTGGAGCCTCAAGAGGGTGGAGTTTAGGGAGGGGAGGGACTTCAGGGGGTATAATGCCATATAGAGTTTAGTTTCCAAAGCAGCCATTTTCTCCAGGTGAACTGATTGCTGTCGCCTGGGGATCAGTTGTAATCCCAGAAGATCTCCAGTCACTACCGGGAAGTTGACAGCCCTATTCCTAGGTTGCCAGCCTCCAGATGGGGCCTGGAGATCTCCCAGAACTAGAACTGATTTCCAGGTGACAAAGATTAGTTCCCCTGGAGGCCATGGCTGCTTTGGATGGTAGACTGTATGGGAGACCAGCAAGGAAATCCAGTAGGGTTGGCTGGTCCAACTCAGGCGACTTTGAGGATAGAGCCAGGAGACTTTTGGGAGTGGAGCCAGGACCCAGGTTGTGGCAAGCAGGACTGAACTGTAAAGGGAGTTCTGGGAATCATAAGGGACTGAGCTCCTTTTAAATGCCTTCCCAACATTGGAAATAATGGAGGATGGGGGCACCTTCTTTTGGGGCTCATAGAATTGGACCTCCTGGTCCAATGTTTTTGAAACTTGGGGGGTGTTTTTAGCAGAGACACCAGATGCTATGCTGAAAATTTGATGCCTCTACCTCAAAAAACAGGGGGACCCCAGAGCTCCAAAGGACATTCAATCCACACCCTCCGCACACTTTCTGATAACCCTGAAGTGGGATGAGGGCCTCCAAACCAGGGGATCCCCTGCCCCCAGCTGGGGACTGGCAACCCTAATCGTGACATGGAGGTGAGCAGGCAATGGCAAACCACCTCTGAAAAGTTAGTATACCCAGGATTTGGGGTGGAAGGTGCCATCAAGTCACAGCCGACTGACCCCATGGGACTTTCAAGGGTGGAGTCAAAAACAGAGGTGGTTTGCTGTTTTTTGCCTCTGCTGAGCAACCCTGGACTTCCTTGGTGATCTCCCATCAAAGTACTAACCAGGGCTGACCCTGCTTAATTTCTGAGATCTGATGAGATCAAGCTAGCCGGAGCCATCCAAGTTGCGGCAAGTAGGATTTTAGCCTCGACAAGTTTAATTTTGTCCTCTTGTTTTTTACAGTCTCAAACTAGGAATGGCAGGAACCAGGGCTTTTTTTGTGGCAGGAACTCCTTTGCATATCAGGCCACACCCGTCTGATGTAGCCAATCCTCCAAGAGGAGGTGTGTGGCTTAATATGCAAAGGAGTTCCTGCTACAAAAAAGCCCCATGAGCAAATATGGAGGGAAGGGAGAAAGGTAGGTTGGCTGGTATCCTTTTTCACCTGAGGGATGACAGCTCTTTGCTTCAGGCTGGCAGCTGGAAACCAAACGCCAGAGCTGTCCGGCCACTGGGGAGGGGGGGAATCATGTCCCAATTCCAGCTCCTCTTCCTAAGAATGGGATATGTGATGTGGCACGAATGGGCATTTGAAGGCGATCCAGTTAGCTAGTGCTCTTGGCTCGGCTATCTGCTCTGTCATCAGTGTTCCCTGAAGTCCTTCTCACTGATTACCTGCTGTTAACTTAATTGTCTTTGACACTGGGAAGAGGCAATGTGTGCTCTGATGTGCTGACTCACGCCTTTAAAAAAACGTGGAGCACAACTGGGGATGGCTGGATTTCCCACATCTCTGCACTACATCCATTTCCCCTATAGGGAGCCAGTGTGGCCTAGTGGTTAATGTTAGCTTCTCTGGTTTCAGGAATCACTATCAATTGTAGCAGCGTGCAGGACGCATTTCCACACAGCTAAAGTACTGAGTGTGCAAGCAGATTTACAAAGTTACACAGATCAGATTCAAAAGCTAATAATCATCAGATTCAAAAACTAATAATCAGATTCAAAACTAATAATTCTTTATGATATGGAACTCCATTTTAGACAGTTTAGATGAGAGATAGAGATAGGATCTATCTAGCTAACTAGGATGGATGTGGATGCAGAGGAGCATGCCCTGCATCCATTGTTCAAAGATGGAGACAAGCGTAACAACAACATCAACCTTTATTGGCGTAACAACATAGACCTGCACAATCAGCAAAAATATATTACCCCAACATTTGAAACATTCCTCTCTTCTTAGAAGCACAGCACAGCTATTTAGCCACAGTCTCAATAATCTCAAGGTTATGGGTGGACAACAGGAAAAGAGTCTTACCACCATCAGATTGTCCCTCATGATTTTGAAGAAGAGGATCTAAGCAAATGGCACAAATATCACAGTAAAATGTACAGTGCAGGAGAACATGTTCAGCACTTTCTATATCCCTTGAACCACAAACACAAAACCTGTTGGGATATGGAATTTTCTTAAACCTCCCATACCGCAGAGCAGAAGGAAGGACATTAAAGCGAGCTAACATGAAGGCTCTACGAAGGTTAGGGGAAGTCAAGCAAGAAAGATGTGTTGCCTGGAGTCCAGGATTTTGGGAGACCTAATACCCTAATTTTGGGGAGGGACAGTGGCTCAGTGGTAGAGGATCTGCTTGGGAAAGCCGAAGGTCCCAGGTTCAATCCCTGGCATCTCCAAAAAAAGGGTCCAGGCAAATAGGTGTGAAAAACCTCAGCTGGAGAGCCGCTGCCAGTCTGAGAAGACAATACTCAATACTGACTTTGATGGACCAAGGGTCTGATTCAGTATAAGGCAGCTTCATATGTTCATATATGTTCAATACCAGGGATGTGACAGGGAAGGCAGGCAATAACAAACCAACTCTGTACATCTCTTGCCTTGAAAACCCTATGGGGTCACCACAAGTCAGCTGTGATTTAATGTTACTTTCCACCACCATATTGGGCTGGTGTGGGGAACCTCCCCCAAAGTCGCTGGCATGATGACATCACCCAGAAGTGACATCATTGCACCATCGCGCAGCGGCCACTCTAGACATTTCTGGGGAAACTCTATGGTTTTCCTGGACACTCTAGCCATTTGGGAGGGAAAACTCTATGGTACAATAGGTACCATAGAGTTTCCCCCTCCCAAATGGCTACAGCGTCTGGGAAAACCATAGAGTTTTCCCAGAAACACCTAGAGCAGCCGCACGCAACATCACCAGAGTGATGATGTCACATTTCTGGGTGACATCATTGCATCACACGCGAATGTTCCCTGCCAGAGAACGCAGGGGACTTGGCAACGCTAGATATGATGGAGGCTTATAAAATTATGCACAGGTTGGAGAGAGCTGACAAAGGGAACTTTTTTAACCTCTCCCAAAATATTAGAACTTGAGGGCATACAAGGAAGCTGATGGCCAGTAGATTCAGACAGACAAAAGGAAATACTTCTTTAGACAGAGAACGATTGAAATGTGGCATCCACTGCCAGTGGATGTAGCGATGGCCACAGGTATGTTGTTGTTCAGTCGCACAGTTGAGTCCGACTCTTTGTGACCCCATGAACAAAGTCACGCCAAGCCCTCCTGTCTTCCAGCATCCTCTGAAGTCTCTCAGATTCGTATTTGTTACATCGGTAACTCTGTCCAGCCATCTCATCTTTTACCGTCCCCTTCTTCTTTTGCCTTCTGTCTTTCCCAGCATCAGGATCTTCTCCATTGAGTGCTCCCTTCTCATTTGGTGGCCAAATTTGAGCTTCAGCTTCAGCATCTGACCTTCCAGGGAGCAGTCTGGGTTGATTTCCCTTAGGACTGACTGATTGGATCTTCTTGCAGTCCAAGGGACTCTCAAGATTCTTCTCCAGCTCAAAAGCATCTATTCTTCTGCACTTGGCCTTCCTTAGGGTCCAGCTCTCACAGCCATACATTACTACTAGGAATACCATCACTTTGACTAAATGGCCTTTTGTTGGCAGGCTGATGTCTCTACTTTTTATTATACTGCCCAGGTTTGCCATAGCTGTCCTCCCAAGGAGCAAAAGTTTTTTAATTTCATGGCTACAGTCACCATCTGCAGTGATCTTGGATCCCAGAAATGTGGAGTCTGTCACTACTTCCACGTCTTCCCCTTCTATTTGCCAAGGTGTGATGGGGCCAGATGCCATGATCTTAGTTCTTTTGATGTTGAGTTTCAAGCCAACTTTTGTGCTCTCCTCTTTCACCCCCGACAAGAGGTTCTTTAGGTCCTCCTCACTTTCTGCCATTAGAATGGTGTCATCTGCATATCTGAGGTTGTTGATGTTTTTCCCGGCAATCTTAATTCTGGCTTCTGCTTCATCCAGGCCAGCATTCCGCATGATGTACTCTGCATACAAATTAAATAAGCAGGGTGACAATATACATCCTTGTTGAACTCCTTTTCCTATTCTAAACCAATCAGTTGTTCCATAACCCGTTCTGAGAGTTGCTTCTTGACCCTTACACAGATTTCTCAGGAGACTTGTGAGGTGGTCTGGTACTCCCATCTCTTTAAGGACTTGCCACAGTTTGTTGTGATCCACACAATCAAAGGCTTTAGCGCAGTCAATGAAACAGAAATAGACATTTTTCTGACACTCCGAAACCCAGCTTGAACTTCTGGTATACTTTAAAAGGGGATTAGACAGATTCATAAAGATTCCATCAATGGCTACTAGTCATAGTGCCTGAGGTGAACCTCCACATTCAGAGGCACTAAATCTGTGAATCCCAGAGCCAGGAGGTATCATCAGGGGAAGGTCTCAGCCTCTATGTTCTGTAGTTGGCCCTCCAGGGGAACTGGTTGGCTACTGTGTGAGACAGGATGCTGGACTTGATGGCCCACTGGTCTGATCCAGCAGGGCTCTTCTTTTGTTCTTAATCTGATGGCTTTTGGTTGACTTAAAAATAACCAGTAAATTATAGTGATGTAGTGCTTTAAGGCTATGGTGCTATAGCAACTACTCTTTAAAAAGCAAGCCAGCAAAAAAGCTTGTTGGGGTGGGAGGAGATGGCAGGCAAGAGAACATAGGGAGGAGAAATGTAGATAAGAAGGTCCAGTGTAGATAGGAAGATCCAAAAATCTACACCTTCCAGGCCACATAGTGATGGTAATTTCCTGTCCCAGCTGATAAACAGGAGGCCCAATGAAGCAGCTAAAGACTGGGTTGCTATCACATCTGCCCATTGCTTCCTTGATCCTTCTGGCCCCATCTGTTATGGGGTGATATGAAAGTCCCAGTTACTATACCCTCCCCCGCCCCATGGCTGTGCAGTTTCCTGTTGCATCCTTGCTGTTAAGAGGAAAGGCACATTTTCCTGGCTTTGGTTTGGCCACCTTGGCAGCCTGACTGTTGAAGGGGAAATTCCAAATCTGCTTTTACATTTTCACCGAGAAGACACTGACCGTGCAGTCTTATGCAGAACTACTCCCGTCACAATTCAAAATTGTTGCCATCATCCACATTTATAGTCTCCATTTTGCCTGCTATCTCATTTCCAAACCATTTAAAGCACATTTGGCTATCCTGGATATCTTACATCAAATAAATATTTCATTTCTATTCATCCAGTCCTCCCAGGAGCTCTGAGAGTTTTTAAAATCTTGCTTTATCCACATAATAAATTAGGCAGAGAGAGCGAGAGAGATTAATTGGCCCAAGATCATCCAATGTATATAATGGCCATTGAGATTTGTACCCAGATCTACCCTGTCAAAAAATATTCTATGCCCTGATTTGGATAGTCCAGGCAAACCTGATCTTGTCAGATCTCAGAATTTAAGCAAGGTCAACTCTGGAAAGTACTTGGATGGAAGCAGGGCCAGCCCTGGACTGTTTGGCATCCTAGGCAAGGCTAATTTCTGGCACCCCCTGCCCCCGCACTGAAAATGTCACTGAGTCACATGGGGGAGCCAGATTCGGTGCCACCAGAAGGCCGGTACCCTAGGCAATCACCTAGTTTGCTTAGTGGCAGGACCAGTCCTGGATGGAGGACCTCCAAGGAATACCAGCAGTCAGGAGGACAGGGACAGGTTTTATTTAGCCACCTCTCTGAATATCCTCTAGGCCTCCAGCAGGCCTGCCAGAGGTTGCCATGACTTCCAGGAGCACACGCACACATCAACACACAAATACAAAAAATAACAATACAATAAAGTAATTTTATCAGCTGCACCACTGGATGCTTGCAAAATGTAGGTGCAAAATATGAGGCAGCCTGGATTGAATGTGGGATGTTGGCTAGAGCGTATATTTTTTGCCATCCATTTGTAGCCAATTTCCAGCAACCTTGCAGGGTTATTAAAGCAAGAGACGAACAGAAGTGGTGTGACATTTCCTGCCTCGGCATTCCTAACATGGTATTTGTTGGTGGCCTAATATGCAAATAAATTCCTGTTGGGCTTTCTCTACCAAAAAAAAAGCCCTGTGTGATCCTATAGTGATGTCAGGGGGTGTGGTCAAATATGCAAATGAGCTCTTGCTGGGTTTTCCCTACAAAAAAAGCCCAGTGTGAAACAATGGTGATGTCAGGGGTGTGGCCTAATATGCAAATGAGTTCCTGCTGGGCTTCTCTACAAAAATAGCTCTGACCCAGGAATTTCTTGGTGGCCTCCCATCCAAATACCAACCAGGGCGGAGGCTGACCCTGAGATCTGACAAGGTCAGGCTATCCAGATCTGGACTAGGAATTGCCCCTCAACTGTAAATCTCTGCTCACTAAGTTCTTGGGCCAATTACTCTTCCTCAGCCTTACAGGTAAAGTTTAAAAGATGCCAGACACCATTATGGGCCTGCCTTGGGCAAATGAAGGGAAATCGGGAACACCTCAGTAAAGCGACTGTACTCATTTTCATGAGGGATATACTAAATAACAGATACGCTGGAGTGCACTTATGTGCAGTTCCCCAAACTGCACACTAGGTGGTGTGTACACAGTCAATGGGGAGGGGGGGCTTTGTTTGGCGGAGAGAGGGCGATGCTGGGGTTTGCTAGGAAATTCAGCTGATGAGAAGAGCTGAGCCTGGGGAAATCTTAACTAGCTTCTGCCCCACCATAGCAAGCTGAAACAGCACAGACTGAAAAAGCCATGACAGGGGTAAGTAGCTCTGTGGCAAGGCTGGATTAACAATTAGGCCAAGTAGGCACTGGCCTATGGGACCTATTGGACCCCATGCCTTTAGGGGCCCCGGGCCAGCTTCTCCCCCCGCTTTCCCTCGTTCTTGCAGTCCTCCCACCTGCATGCGTAGCCAGCAAATGAGCCACTTTTTGCCTGACTTGCCTCGTGTGGCTGATTCTGGTGCCATCACCAAATTTGCCTCTCTGCCTCTCCCCCGCAGCTTTGTCAAAGGAGCTTTTGAGAAGGTGCCTGCAGGCTGCAGCAGGGGCCACAGGCAATGGGGCGGCTGCTCCAACTCTGAGATAATTTGCAAGGGGGCCCCCAAGGTTTTGACTGCCTAGGGGCCTCCACAGGGTTTAATCTGGCCCTGCTCTGTGGAGTTAAAATGGATGAAAGGAAGTACTTCTTCACCCAAAGGGTGATTAACATGTGGAATTCACTGCCACAGGAGGTGGTGGCGCCCACAAGCATAGCCAACTTCAAGAGGGGTTTAGATAAAAATATGGAGCACAGGTCCATCAGTGGCTATTAGCCACAGTGTGTGTGTATATATAAAAATTTTTGCCACTGTGTGACACAGAGTGTTGGACTGGATGGGCCGTTGGCCTGATCCAACATGGCTTCTCTTATGTTCTTATGAGATTCCACTCTCAGCACATGTTTTCTACTCAGGGATCATTTTGTAGAAAAAGAGGTGCCGGAGTGCATCAGCAGAACTCATTTGCATATGCCACACACTCCTGACATCACCGGAAGTTGTACTGAATTATATCAGCTCAGCATCTACCTTAAAATGTTTCTTGAGTTAGAATTGTCATAATAAAGCTTTACTCCCATCGTACTTTTTAAATTACTTTTTCCTATGTGGCCACAGTGGCATGATGAAGATTTCCATCTGTCTGCATTATATGTTTTGGTTATTTCCCATTTTTTGTGGGGGGAAATTAGTTTGTCAAATCTTAGAGTTTGGCAAAATTCTCACAGGAGGTTTGAACAATGGAGCCCAGGGGTTTTTGGGGGATGGGGGGGTGGCGGAGGTTAAGAAAGAAAGAGCACAATAAAATGTAGAGGTTCCAGAGCTCTGCTCCTCTGAGCTCCTGCCCAAAATGAGGCCTGTTTCTACTACTGGCTGCCTTTGGTGGTTTGTTTCCACTTGGGATTCTCACCACCTGTTTTTCAGTCCAGAAGCTCTTTGAGAGGCAGAAATTCAACAGGTGTGTCCTTTTTTGTAGTAAGATATACCAGGGATGGCCAACGGTAGCTCTCCAGATGTTTTTTGCCTACAACTCCCATCAGCCCCAGCCAGCAGGCCAATGGCTGGAGCTGATGGGAGTTGTAGGCAAAAAACGTCTGGAGAACTACCGTTGACCACCCCTGAGATATACAATAGTGCTTAGATCAAGATGGGTAGTAGCCATGTTTGTAGCAGTAGAAAATAGCAAGGATCCAGTAGTACTTTAAAGACTAACAAAAATTTGTGGCAGAGCTTTTGTGAATCTGATGAAGTGAGCTCACAAAAGCTCCTACCCTGCAACAATTTTTTTTAGTCCTTGAGGTGCTACTAGACTCTTGCTGTTTTCAACCCATCATGCTTGTTAATACAGCTTTTTAAAAGCCTATATCAGGGGTGTGTAAGCCAAAATGCCCTCAAAACGAGGTTGGGGAATTAGTTTGATGGACACCTGGCTTAAATAGGAATCTTTTTACCAATGTATACCAGGCTCAACCATTCAGAGAGTGAATGCTCAATTAACTGGACTTTAATTTAATAAAATCAATTGTAATTTATTTGGAATAATAGTTCTTTCATACAAGATAAAAAATACAAAACAATCACACATTCACACAGGTCTAAAGAAATATAGATAGATCGATAGGGGTACATATAAGGATAAACATACAGGGTGATACTACCTCTCGCAGACTCCAAGGAAGACTCCAATGGCGACGAATGAGGGAATGGGGGAGGACCCAAAACTGATCAGGAATCAGGGATGTATCTATACAGCGGGGTATGGGGGTTGCTGAATAGAGAGCACACCTGTGGGTAGCTAGTCCACAGGTTATAAAGAGTCACCTACATCCCGAGGGGATGGGAGGTGACTGGGAGGGGAGATGGGAGGTTCTGCTGATGACCAAGAAGGCTGGACATCGGCTGGACCAATGGTGAGTCTTTGGTGACACCTGATTGGGTGTATGCTTTAGCCAATGAACTTCACCTTCATCCTGGGCATCCTGGAAACTTCCAAGTTGCGACAGGGCCTGGGGCGGCTCCAGTGATATCAGTATGGAAATGACAGGGTACTTGGGATGAGATGGGATTATCTGGGAATGTGACAATAGGGAATCAGATATGGACCTAGGTATCCCCGGTGTAGACAAAAGGCTTGGATGTGACAGGAGAGATCCTTCCTCTTTTCTCAACGTCTCCTATGCCAGAGTTACAGTCAGGATATTACTGGGCAATTAGGATCAACAGTCGAGCTATTAATCCATTCATAAAACGGATGGGTTGCTTGCGGGCTAGGAATGACTCAAGGTGTGTACGTGAAGTTCCCACTAAGAAGGAATGAAGCCCAACCAGGCAGGAAGATGGCTACAAGTGGTGTCAGCGAAACACAGTGGTTTCCATGCTTAGCGCTTCAACACCGGTCGCCTGGACAGCTCCGTGGCGGCGCAGCCTCCTCCTCACCATGGCGGACTCCACGCAGTAGCGGGGAAACGTCCGTGCATGTCGGCAAGCACTCTGTGCCTGTTTAGAACACTTATACACTTAGGCTGCTTGTACACATGAGTCCCGTTTAGTTCCTGGATAGCTTTGCTCGCACTCTCTGGCCAGACGGGTGCAAGCTCACTTCTCCAGGCGCCCTGGCAACCATGTTTGTGACTATGATATTGGGGAAAGAGGGGTCATTTCCTCACAGGTGGCCAAACTTGTTCAATGTAAGAGCCACATAGACACGGAAGGAAGGAAGGAAGGAAGGAAGGAAGGAAGGAAGGAAGGAAGGAAGGAAGGAAGGAAGGAAGGAAGGAAGGAAGGAAGGAAGGAAGGAAGGAAGGAAGGAAGGAAGGAAGGAAGGAAGGAAAATAGATGGGGGAGGGGGAGGGAGGTGGAAAGAAAGCAACTTCCATTGGCTGGCTTGGCTCGAATGTTATTTAAAGAGAGAAATGCTTTCCCCAAGCCAGCTGATGGGGTGGTGGAGGCTTTGAGAGCCACACAATATGTGTGAAAGAGCCACACGTGGCTCCCGAGCCACAATTTGGCCACCTCTGGCCTATATCCTGGAGTGGCAATTTAATTTTTAAGCCAGCCAGTTCACCTAAATACTCAATACCTATTTAAAAAGGAATGGGGTCAGCTCCAGGAAACTTGGGAATGAGGTATCAGCAGAAAAGTCGAATGGATGGGGATGAGGGCTGAGATCAAGGTAACTTGGGCCTTCCAACTAGGGTTCTCAACCTCCAGGTAAGGCCTGGGGTTCTCCTGGAATTACAACGTATCTCCAACCTGCCGTGATGTCATAGAAGGCCTGAAGAAGCTGGAGGGTGGGAACAACCGTTGCTGGGTGTTATTGGTTTAGCTGCTGTGATGTTATATGAAGAGTCAGCAGCTACGAGCCAGGCAGATATATGCAGCTAAACTGGATTTGGTAGTCCTTAGAACTGGAATTCCACACTAAACCTCCTCATGAGGGGTTTTTTCAAGCTGAACCTTATGTCGATAGGTCGAGCGTTTCCAGGCCTTTTTGACAGAAAGAGACAGAAGAGTCACAAGTGGTTGAGCCAGTTTGGTGTAGTGGTTAAGTGTGTGGACTCTTATCTGGGAGAACTGGGTTTGATTCCCCACTCCTCCACTTGCAGCTGCTGGAATGGCCTTGGGTCAGCCATAGTTCTTGCAGAGCTGTCCTTGAAAGGGCGGCTTCTGGGAGAGTTCTCTCAGCCCCACCTATGTCACAGGGTGTCTGTTGTGGGGGAGGAAGGTAAAGGAGATTGTAAGCCGCTCTGAGATTGAGATTCAGAGTGAATGGCGGGGTATTAATCCAATTTCTTCTTCTTCTTCTTCTTCTTCTTCTTCTTCTTCTTCTTCTTCTTCTTCTTCTTCTTCTTCTTCTTCTTCTTCTTCTTCTTCTTCTGTGAATATTTTTGTAACTCCTTGTAAAAAACTGCAAAATTCTTCAACTCTCTGTCTTGCTAAAGGTCGACATGATGGAAAGCTTCTGCTCTCTTCATTAAAATGATCTGCAGGTACAAAAACCACTGTGAAGCCTGCTGTTCGACAGCCAGCACACTTTTGCATGCTTTACAATATAAAAGGGTTTGGTACCAAGAAGAGCCATTCCCCAACACTGAGCAAATAAAGATGTGAAGAGCTCGGAGCTCGGAGGCAGCTGTGATGTGAACAGGTGGCCAGGGGAACATGAACTAACCAGAGAGCCAAAGTTGGGAGGGGTATCCTCCCCACCCCGCCACACAACTATTGCAGAAATCTGAAACAAGCATAGAATATTAGATATGATACACAGAATGTAGATACAAGGCAGAAAAATGTTACCTCACTAGAAAATAATACAGCAACAGCAAGGTAATACACACTGCAAACTGACAGTTATTCAGTAGGCCCTGTACTAAGAGCTCTGTAAGCTCTTGGAGGATTGACTACATCAGGGGGTGTGGCCTAATATGCAAAGGAGTTCCTGCTACAAAAAAGCCCTGAGGAGATTTGATTTACCCTGCCCTTCACTAATTGAAGGAGTCTCAGAATGGCTTACAATCTCCTTTACTTTCCTCTCCACACACCTCCATTGTAGCAGGCAGGCCTTGAATCCAGCAGGAGCTCATAGGAGCATAGCTCCTGAACCTTTCTGAGGGTACCCCCCTCCTCCTCCCCACCTATCTTGTCCATTGAATAGTAGGTGCAGCTGCATAACAATCCCTGGATTAGGAGAGCGGGCAGCCAGCCAGCCAGCCACCAGGAGCTTTGCCACACCCCCGTAGCAGCCCTCATTAACCCCTGGAGAAGCCCACACCACCATTTCTCTACTCCTTATATGATTTTGGGAGGGAGGTGGCTTGCTGGCCTTTTGACTGTGGAGGAAAAGGAAAGGTCCCCTGTGCAAGCACCAGTCATTTCCGACTCTGGGGTGCATCACGACTGTGGAGAGGGGCGGCCAAAGAGAGCCCCAGGTGAACGAGGCCTGCTTGGCCTGGCTGGATATCTAGCCAGCCCAAACAGGCCTCGCTCACCCAGGGCTCTCTCTTTTCTTGCGTCAGGTTGCTTTTGGCTGCTGGGGGTTGGCATATGCTAATGAGTTATGCTAATGAGCTGCACCACCTATTTTTCTACAAAATGACCCCTGGTAGCAGGATTCAGTCTCTTACAACACCACATTCCAAATAAATCAACTTTTTGCCTGTCTGCTTTCTTTGCTGTCCAACCTCCACACCCGTACATTATGGGGAATACCAGAGCATGCATTACTTTTGGCTTCTTGAAGTCCAGCTGTAATCCTGCTTTGGAAATTTCTGCTCTAACCTTCATCAAGTAATCCTTTCAAGTCTTCACTATTTGCTGCCAGTAAACAGGGCTGTTAATTGCCTGCATTATTTTAACGGGTGGGTTTTTAAAAAAAAATACAGCATCAGGGACATTTTAAATTGGCACCATATTTAAATGAATTATCATCTAAAAATGATCAAAGGCCTTTCTGGCAGAGAATGTGACAAGTCTAGCCTGTGTAATCAGGGCAAGTTTCCTATTAGTGGGGAAGAACAGGAAGAATTTTAGGTTTTGTCCTATCTGTAGTAACTTTAAATTGACTGCAGGGGGCAGCGTTTTGCTACTGAAGCATAGAGTTGGGTGACGAAAGGACCCCTCTCGCTCCATAAAACAGAACACAGCAGTTCACTCTTCCCTGCTTATTCTTTGCTATGCAGTTTGCGCTAATAGTATATTAGGGAGGGGCTGTGGCTCAGTGGCAGAGCATCTGCTTGGCAGGCAGAAGGTCCCAGATTCAATCTCCGGCATCTCCAGTTTAAAAGAACAAGGTAGTAGGTGATGTGAAAGACCTCTGCCTGAGACCCTGGAGGGCTGCGGCCTGTTTGAGTAGACAATACTGAGTGACCTTGATGGACCAATGGGCTGATTCGGGATAAGGCAGCTTCCTGCATTATAATATAGTGGGTTCAATGCAAGGAAGAGGCGAGGTGGTAGTGATCACAGCTCTTTTATTCTGTACATCAAAGTATAGGGCTGCACTCTAAGACTGCTAACTGGGCCAGCTTATATACACTTTAAGGTTCCCACGCTAGTACGCCATTGGATCATTCAAACCAGCCAGAGGCTCGTGATTGGAGCAGGGCAACAGGGCAAGCTCAGTCCTTATGGCACCAATGAGCCCGGCAAGAACACCCATCGTAGTCTTCACTTTGGTCCGCATATACAACATCCATGTTTGTGTGTGTGTGTTCCTGTAGTATTGGGGGAGGGGGGAGATTTTTCGTAGCAGGGGTGCATTACTTTGTTGTGATGCGGTTTCAAATTGTAGATCACAGCAAGGTGTGTATGTGTGTGCAGTGTGTCTTTGTTTTCATGTGTTCTTGAGCAGCCTTCCTTGTTTTTGAGCAACCTTTGAGGCCATGGTGGACTGTTGCCTTGGCAATGCACTAAAAAAAATTGCGCTGACTTGTCTGGGGTTGTATTTCCCACCCGCCCAAGATAACCAGCAAGTCCAAAATGCTGTGTCTAAAATGCTCCTCCACCACAGCCAACCCCAGTCCAGCTGGACATTGTGACTATTGTGAGAAAGCACAAGAAAAAAAATATATCACAGAACGCTTAATCAGAGATGCACAGAAACATAAATTTGCCCATTTGGGAATTTGAGTAATGATGGGTAGCAGTGGAAAGATTTCCCAGATGCAGCTTCTACACAGCTGTATTTGGTTCCTGAGCACCTCAAATAGTTCAAGCTGAGAAGCTATTTAAATCACCATTTCGGATTCTTTTTTTAAAAGCTATTTTTTATGTGCATTTTAATGCCAACCCGTATTGTTCCGGCCCAGACTATTAATCACTTATGCCTGTCATAATAACTCCAGTCAAAATGGTTCATTGTTAATTCACAAACCGCTCTTTCAAGTCCTAACTGTTAATTCACAATCTGCTCTTTCAACTTCTAAGGACCTAAAGTGAAGTCAGGAAGTTCTGCGAAAGACCAGTGTAGAGTCTAGGGCTGCCAAGTCCAATTCAAGAAATATCTGGGGACTTTGGGGGTGGAGCCAGAAGAAAGGTTGTGACAAGCATGATTAAATTCCAAAGGGAGTTCTGTCCATCACATTTAAAGGGACCGCACACTTTTTAAATGCCTTCCCTCCATTGGAGATAATTATGAGGCACCTTTTTGGGGGGCTTATAGAATTGGACCCCACTGGTCCAATCCTTTTGAAACTTGGAGAATATTTTGAGGAGAGGCACTGGATGCCATGCTGCAAATTTGGTGCCTCTATCTCAAAACACAGCCCCTCTGGAGCCCCAGATACCTGCGGATCAATTCGCTATTATACCCAATGGGAATCGGTCTCCATAGGGAATAATGGAGTTCCCAGCAGACATTTCCCTCCCCTCCCCTTGCTTTCTGATGACCCTGAAGTGGGGGAGGGCCTCCAAACTGGGGGATCCCCTGCCCCCACCTGGGGATTGGCAACCCTGGTAGAGGCGAGCCATCTGGGGTGCATAACAGGTGTTCCAAAGCCGCTTTGCTTCACCCAGCTAGGTTTTCCTCTTCCTTGGGTGAAGCAGGGTGCTCTAATCAGAACTAAATTTCCTGACAAGGAACTCTAGACAGTCTTCTCAATTGGCAGACTGAAGGACATGGAACATTCTCTCTGTTTCATGGATATCTTACAGGCTGGCCCAAGGGCACTCGGCGAGATTCCATGGTACGAATGGTGATTCGAATGCAGGACTCCCAGACAGTGTTCCCTCTGAGTTTGTGTGAGCTAGCTCACAATTCTTAAGCCTCTGGCTCACACATTTTTGTCTTAGCTCAGCAGAAATGGCTCCAGAGCAAACTAATTTATGCAGCAGCTTACAGCTTTCATGCCAGTAGCTCGCAAAGTAGAATTTTTGTTCACAAGACTCCATCTCTTAGAGGGAATTTTGCTCCCAGATACTAACTAGTCCAACACTTTTTACCATTACAACCACACTGGCTCTCCTTAGAGGACACCCATAGACTTCACTTAACTAAATCTTTGTTAGCCATCCTGAACTCTAAGGACAAGATCCCATTCCAAAATAATTATAAAATAAATATGCCACATGTGGAATTGAATCAGAAATGGATTGGGAAGTGAAGGCAGTGACGATTGTAGAGATTGGGATGTGAAGGCATGACGATTGTGGGTGTCACTGGGCATGGGCAAACAGGACAGTGTCCCCCCCCTCCAGCTGTTCAGCAGTTCAAAGGTACAATGCCATTCAGAGCCAAGTGGGAGAAGGTGCTACATCTGGGTCTCTGCTCACTTTTGAGGCTTCTGAGATGGTGACCGATTTCCCACTTACCTTACCTCACTCTCCTTTTCTCCGCAAGGCTTCCATCGGATTTCTCACAAGCTGCTGATTTCGCACTCATTCTTACGCCACTCTCACGTCTGTCTTCTCAGCGCAGTGTCCTCCCAATTTCCCACTCTTTGTGCTGGGGCTGCAGCAAACATCGCAGCTTTCAGACGCTAAAAACCAGTTTCTGTTTACTCCGTGAAAACCGTGATGTTTGCTGCAGCCTCGACGCAAATAGTGGGAAATCGGGAGGACACTGCGCTGAGAAGATGGACGTGAGAGTGGCGTAAGGTGAGTGTGAAATCGGCCCCAGTTTCTGTTTGCCGTGCAAAAAAGGTGAAGCTAGTTGCAGCCCCAGGGCAGAGAGTTGGAAATCTGACGGAAGCCCTGTGGAGAAGAGGAGTGTGAGAGCGGCATAAGGCTAGCGGGGAATCGCTCGGTGTCTGTTGGAGAGTCCTCAAAAGGAATTGGGGAACCAGATGTGACCCCAAGCCCTTGCTTTTTGTCCTCACACATCTGGAGTTTTTCCAGCAAGGGGAAAGCCATCTCCACTTGCTCTCGCAAGATTTGTGTGTGTCCCTATCATCGAGACTGTATAACCCCTTCTGACTGGGATAGTCCTTTCTTCCAGGTTTTAATAAAAGCCTTTCGAGATAAGAGATTATAATGGAACAGTTCTAACAACAGCATGAAAAGCTGTAGCCCTGCGGGGAGAATAATGTTCCTGCATGCCGCAGCCAATTAAGATATCGGAAGCACCGCTGTGGACATCGGGCTATGACATTAAAGACCTCTCTTTGAATTCACGGGGTTCGTATAATATGTACGTTCTTCTGTGGCCACATTATCTACAGTAGAGGGTGTTCCCTGTGGTGTTACTCTCTGGGCAGTAAGGGGATAATTATTTCTACTGTATTTTTTGGTTCGGGCTGCATTATGCAAAGCAAGGGCCTAGTCCCCATGGGGCTTACTATCTAAAGATCAGTAAAAGCACATTTGGTCTTTGCTGCTAATTAACTGTTATTTTAATTTGCACATTGGTGGTGCAATCTAAGCAATAAATAACCATTTGAGCAAATGTACCATCAAATAGTTGCTACGGTTGCTGTGAGAATTGTGCAAATCCATGGGGGCCAATGGCACAAATGGGACTGCAAAAAATACAAATTCTGTGCGTTGCCTAGCCAACAGGGAGTCTCCGCTTGATTAGGCATTGTTCAATTGTTCCTTGTTCCTTTGAAAACACATTCGCTGCTAATATGGAAACAATATATATATTTTTTAATTTAGACCAGGGGTGGCTAAACTGTGGCTCGGGAGCCACATGTGTCTCTTTCACACATATTATGTGGCTCTCGTAGCTCCCACTGTCCCATTGGCCAGCTTGGAGAAGGCATTTCTCTCTTTAAATCACTTCTTCAAGTCAAGCAAGCTGGTGGCATGGAGAATGCATTTAAAGTTGCTTTATTTCTGTCTTCCCCCCCTCCCCATCTCCCTTCCTTCCTGTCTCAAACATCTGACATTTATTTGATGTGGCTCTTACATTAAACAAGTTTGGCCACCCCTGATTCAGACCATCTTTGTGCTGCTTTCCATCCATCCAGTTTGGTCCTTGTACCTGTTAAGCTGTATGCTAATTTGCTGCTTATCCTCTACCTATATGTATGGGCTGGTAACTTGTATCTCAGTGTATCTGAAGAAGTGGGCAATGCATGTATACGAAAACTTATATCGTGAATAAAACTTTGTTGGTCTTAAAGGTGTCCCGGGGTTTGAACTTTGTTCAACCATTTGAACAGCTTTTAACAAAACCTATTTAAAAACCAATTTTAAAAAAACTGTGAAACAAAATGCATAAACAATTAAAACACATAAATGGGAAGGAGGATCACTGAGGGAAGGCCAATGAAACAGATAAGTCTTCACCTATCGGCAGAAGACAATTATAGAGGAGAACAGACAAAGCTCCCTGGGGAGTGAGTTCCGTAATTTTGGTGCCACAACCAAGAAGGAGTTTTCTTGGGTTGCTTCCCATCTAGTCTCAGAAGATGATTGTGGTGATCCAGTAGGTTCATAACACACAATAGGCACAGTCCCCCAAGATGTTACTGCTGGAGACTCATTGAAATCATTGGGAACCTTGCGTAAGAATGCCACGTAATTGCAAAGGCCTTTTCTGTTGTCAGCTGTTGGGAAATGGCACTGTCTTTGCAGAAAACAAATGCTACACTTAGACAGGGATCACACACACTAAATCAGGGGTGTCAAACATGCGGCCCGAGGGTGAAATCAGGTCCCCAGAGGGCTCCTACCAGGCCCCTGAGCATCTGGCTTTTGTCTGCTTCCTTCTGCATCTCACCTGGCTTTACAAGGCTTGCTCAATTACACAGGAGCTACAGAGCAAAACCTTGATTTTCTCCATTGGTTGAGGCTCCTCCCCCTCCTGGTCTCCTGGGGAGGGAGGGAAAGAGCCAGAGCTTCCTTTGCCCAGTTCCCTGGATCCCATGGGAGAAATACAAAGAAAGCATCTTTAAGACCAACAAGTGCTAATATTTTAAGCATATTTTATTTTAAGGGTTTAAAAAAAAAAAATCTTTAGTCATGTTTGTCTGTGTCCTTTAAAAAGTTTATATCTCTGCTACGCAGGACTTTTTTGGTAGGAAAAGCCCAGCAGGACCTCATTTGCATATTAGGCCACACTCACTTATACCAAGCCAGCCAGAACTGCATTCCTGTGCGTTCCTGCTCAAAAAAAGCCCTGCTGCTACTTAATCTTAAATAGGTACACAAATGGCCTGGCCAAATAGGACTCTGCCTGGCCCAATAAGGTCTCGTTTATGTCAGATCTGGCCCTCACAACAAATGAGTTCGACACCCCTGCACTAAATAATGCACTTTAAATCCACTTTCAATGCACTTTCCAACTGGATTTTGCCAGTTCACACAATAAAATCCAGTTGGAAAGTGCATTGAAAGTGGATTTAAAGTGCATTTTTTAGTGTGTGTGATCACAGCCACAGTCTGAAAAGCAGTAAAGAAAAAAACCAATAACCCAGAAGATCTGGAAGTGTTGCATGCAGGAGAGCTGAACCTTTAGGCCAGGCAGGCTTGAACAGAGAAAATGATGACTCTCACTTTGGCCAAGACCATAAAAAGCATTCTCAAGTTGCCTGAAGGGGTCATGCAGGGAAGGGACATGGTGTTTAACCCACTGACCCTCACTCAGTTTTGTTGTTCAGACACAAGTTATGTGCTTTATAATTAGAACTTTAAAGGAGACAGGCCATTTAGAATAACAATTTCCCCCCCTTTAAAATGCTAATAAAACAAGGGAATCCTGTTTTGAAGAGTGAAACTGAGTGATGATTGAAGGGTTAAACACCCTTTTCCTTCCACGCTTAGCCCTAAGGCAAATTGAGTGAACAGTCTGAATGAGAGGTATGGTCTTTTGCTCATCTGCTTCAGACCATCCTGATAAGTAAGAAGCAGGGTCCAGCGTCAGTGTACCCTCAGGTGGGGCAGCTGTAGGGTTGCCAAGTCCAATTCAAGGAATATCTGGGGACTCTGGGGGTGGAGCCAGGAGACTTTGGGGGTGGAGCCAGGAGCAAGGGTGTGGCAAGCACAACTGAACTCCAAAGGAAGGTCTGGCCATCATATTTAAAGGGACCGCACAAATAATGGATAGGGGCACCTTCTATGGGGGCTCATAGAATTGGACCCCCGGTCCAATCTTTTTGAAACTTGGAGGGTATTGTGGGGAGAGGCACCAGATGCTATGCTGCAAATGTGGTGTCTTTATCTCAAAAAACAACTCCCCCGGAGCCCCAGTTACCTGTGGATCCATTCTCCATTATACTCTATGGGAATCGGTTTCCTTGGGAATAATGGAGTGCCCAGCAGACATTTCTTTCCCCCTCCTGCTTTCCGATGACCCTGAAGGGAGGGGAGGGCCTCCAAACCGGGGGATCCCCTGCCCCCAACTGGGGATTAGTGAAACGTAGAATCCCACAGAACATAAACATGGTATAAAGCCACAAGCTTTTTTCGTTATTTCTCCACAGTTTTTTGCGGCTTTATACTACCCACCTGGGGACTGGCAACCTTAGGCAGCTGCCAGGGTAGGGTTGCCAGCCTCCAGGTGGGGCCTGAATATCTCCCGCTTTTATAACTGATCTCCAGCTGGCAGAGATCAGCTCCCCTGGAGAAAATGGATGCTTTGTTAGGTGGGCTCTATGGCATTGTACCATGCTGAGGCCCCTCCCCTCCCCAAACCCCACCATCTTCTGGATCCACTCCCAAAGTGTCCAGGTGTTTTCCAACAGACCTGGCAACCACACTTTGCCAAGGGAGGATGTGCAGGTGTTGTACAATAGCAGCACTCCCGATAGTCGCAATGGTGGTATTCCACATACTACCCACTATCATCAGTGAAAAGACACACAGGCAGGTGGAGATGTGAGTGGGCTGGAAGGAAGGTGTGAGTGGTTACAGGAGGAGAGTGCTTGGGGGGGCAACAGTGGGAGGGTTTCTGGAGTTTTGGCCCAGCTGATGGATCCCCTGATGGCACTTGGATTATGGCTATGGTGTGACACAGAGTGTTAGACTGGCTGGGCAATTGGCCTGATCCAACATACCCTCTCTTACTTTGGGGGTGGAGCCAAGAGCAAGGTTGTGACAAGCACAAATGAACTCTGAAGAGAGTTCTGGCTGTCACATTTAAAGGAAACGTGTGCCTTTAGAATGCCTTCTTTTCATTGGAAATAATGGAGGATGGGGCACCTTCTTTGGGGGCTCATACAATTGGGCCCCCTGGTTCAATATTTTGGAAACTTTGAGGGTTTTTTGGGGAGAAGCACCAGGTGCTATACTGAAAATTTGGTGCCATTACCTCAAAACACAGCTCCCACAGAGCCCAAGATACCCACAGATTGATTCTCTATTATACCCTATGGGATATAATGGAGTGCCCAACAGACTTTCAACCCTCTCCCACTGCTTTTTGGTAACTCTGCAGTGGGGGGAGGGCCTCCAAACCAGGGGATCCCCTGCCCCCAACTGGGGATTAGAAATTACAAAAACCACTGTGTACTGATCATTTCAAATAATCATGCCAGACGACTTTTCTTATACATTGATCTTTGTAATCATACACCTTCAGAAAATACAGAATTTATATCCCTCAGATCAACTCAATGTCCATTTTAAAGCCTCAAGATTTATGCCAAGTATTGTTTCAGTACAGCCTGAGTCTCCCAGTACAAGAAACACGGATACAGCAGGAGTCCGGTACTAATTTTCTCAGCATCTTGGATTGGGCTGTTACTTTGAATATTCATTTAAAATGGACATTGAGTTGATTTGAGAGATATAAATTCTATATTTTCTGAACGTGTATGATTGCAAAGAGCAATGTATAAGAAAAGAGCATGATTATTTGAAATGCTCAGCACGCAGTGTGTTTTGTAATTTCTAATTATCTGTACACTGTGGTTTCCTGTCGTGTTTAACTTCTCAACTGGAGATTGGCAAGCCTAGCACCCCTGGTGCTGTCTGACCAGGATCCTGCTGGAACCAGCCCTGACGAGAACATTTGTTCACAAGAGCAGTGTGAGGATGGGAGGAATATGAGCTGATCCTTTGGTCTCCTCAGACTTTGCTTACTCATGCCAAGGCCAGGTCGCTGTCCTGGTGCAATAAACTTTCAAACTTGCTTAACCCTTGAGCAAACAGCAGTGGCAAACATTCATTTGCAGTTGCTGACCAGGTCTGTGACAAACTGCATTGTCATTTTAAAAACTGCTTAATAGTGGAAAAACAAGACTGAGGCAAAGAGCTCTAAAGAAGCCGTCGGGATGCTTAAAGTCTGTTCACAGAAAGAACGTTAACCTCAAGGTAAATATACATAACATTTGCCTTACCAAGCCATAAATTGGGAATTTCCCCACAGTTCCATGGAAGTGTTGTTCCTGTCACAACCTGGGCAGACTAGTGGTGGTGGTGGTGATGGAAAGTTCTGTCAAGTTGAAGACTATAGAGCAGGGGTGGCCAATGGTAGCTCTTCAGATGTTTTTTGCCTACAACTCCCATCAGCCCCAGCCATTGGCCATGCTGGCTGGGGCTGATGGGAGTTGTAGGCAAAAAACTTCTGGAGAACTACCGTTGGCTACCCCTGCTATAGAGTCTTCAAGACAAGAGATGTATGGAGGTGGTTTGCCATTGAGTGCCTCCGCGCAGCAACTCTGGACTTCCTTGGTGGTCTCCCATCCAAACACTAACCAGGGATGACCCTGCTTAGCTTCTGAAGAAGAAAAAGACATTGGATTAATATTCTGCCCTCCACTCAGAGACTCAGAGTGGCTCACAATCTCCTTCATCTTCTTCCCCCACAACAAACACCCTGTGAGGTGCATGGGGCTGAGAGGGCTCTCACAGCAGCTGCCCTTTCAAGGACAACCTCTGTGATAGCTATGGCTGACCCAAGGCCATTCCTGCAGCTGCAAGTGGAGGAGTGGGGAATCAAACCTGGTTCTCCCAGATAAGAGTCCGCACACTTAACCACTACACCAAACTGGCTCTTCTGAGATCTGATGAAGTTGTGCTAGCCCCAGCTATCTGGATGGAAGCCCAGAAAGATTACCATGTGAAATTACCTCAGTAGTCCTCCCCATGAGAATGATTCCACTTCTCCCATTTTTGAAGGACTTTGGTGGATTTTGAGGAGAGAGGTGAACCCCAAGTTAGATTTGTGCTCGAAGAAGTACAAAAGCCCAGTGAGTTGCAACAAACAACTTCCTAAGGAGAAACTGTATTATTATACACACAACAGAACACTAACATTGAAATTTATAGGACAACTCAATAATATTCATCACAAAACAAAACATCTGCTGATGAAATACTGTGTAATATTTCTTTAAATAACAAGTGAAGAGATTGAATAGAAATACGCTTTATGAAGAATTTTGGGTATTCAAAGCATGTGAAGAAGTTAGTGTCAGATTTAGTTGGATGGAATTTTCAAAATGACTGGAGGCCCCTTAGGGAACTACCAACATTTGTGAGGAAAACAAATAAAACAGCTAGCTTCGAGTCCAGTAGGGCCTTAGAGACCAAACAACATGTTTGGGCTATGACTTTTTGAAAGGCATCAGATGTCAGGTGTCTGACAAAAGGAGTCTTTATTCTTGGGACTCAAAAACCTTGTTGGCCTCTAAGGTACTGGACTTGAATCTAGATGTTATACTGCAGACCAATATGGCTACCCTCTGAAACTACTCTTCTGAAGAAGTCAGCAGTGACTCACAAAAGTTTCTACCTTGCCACAAAATGTGTTAGGCTTTAAGGTGCTACTGGACTCTTGCTCTTTTCTACTGCTACAAATGCAACTACCCATCTTGATCTACCTCTGAAACTGTGTTTAGGTAATGTCTGCAGCTGACATTTTTAATTTCTCTTTTTTAAAAGACTTTTTTTCATGTAAATGAGCAGGTGCTCTACCACCACCCATCCAAGTGCTTCCCAAACATCCACCATTTCCCCAAGCAGTATGGAGAGAGCCAGTGGTCACTTGTGGTGAGTAAGGATTCCTTTTCAGCACACCCTCTTTGCCAGGGCACTGGGGTACCATAATGCAGGTGTCCCAAACCTTTTTGAGCCTGTGGACACCTTTGGAATTCTGACACAGCCACAAAATGACTTCCACAAGAGGCAGAGCCAGCCAGCTTTTGACAACCAGGGGTGTCAAACTCATTTGTTATGAGGGCCAATTCTAACATAAATGAGACCTTGTAGGGCTGGGCCATGCTGTGTTGGGCCAGGCCATGTGTGTACCTATTTAAGATTAGCTAGCAGAGATATAAACTTTTTAAAGGACACAGACAAACATGACTAAATTTTTTTTTAAACTTAAAACATGCTTAAAACATTAGCACTTGTTGGTCTTAAAGGTTCTTTCTTTGTATTTCTCCCATGGGATTCAGAGAACTGAGCAAAGGAAGCTCTGGCCAGCTCTTTCCCTCACTCCCCAGGGGACCAGGAGGGGAAGGAGCCTCAACCAATGGAGAAAACTGAGAAAATAGAGGCTTTGCTCTGTAGCTCCTGTGCAATTGAGCAAGCCTTGCAAAGCAAGCTGAGATGCAGAATGAAACAAGAGAGAGGGAGAAGAAAGCAGACAAGAGCCAGTTGCTTGAGGGCCTGATAAAAACCATCCAGGGGCCTGATTTGGCCCCTGGGCCGCATGTTTGACACCCCTGTGCTGCAGCTTACCTTCAGCTACATAGTAAAGATTCTGATGTATTGGCAGCTGCTGCCAAAGCAACATTTTTTAAAACTCTGTACAGCCAATCAAATTTCCAGTGGCCCAGCAGAAGGCTTGCTGAGTAAAAGTTGCACCTGGTCTCAGTCTCTTTCAAAAAATACTTGGTGGACCCCACATTGGAGGATCCCTGACATAATGAATAACATAGGGCAGATGGGCTAGAAAACTATTTTAGTCATTTGCAACCCTGAACTCAACATATTCTCAGGTGTTTCCCTTGCAACTGAATAGGCTGAAGGTGTAGCATTGCTGCTTCAGGTTCAGCCTACGCATTTTGGCCACATGTGGTCACTGGGTGAGAGTATAATAAAGGAGTCAGCCAGAACAAGCAAGCACACGAACTGCCTTTTTGCATGTTGGGTTATGGATGGCAAATGCCTCTTCTCCCTGTTTCTATCTTTATGCCAAAGCCTGAGGCTCAGAGTGTTCCAGTCTGTTCTGCCTATTCTCACTAATAATGCATATCTAACACAGCACTGGTTACAAGCCACATTAAGACGACAGTAGAAATGCCTGGCCATGACCTAAATGACTTAGGCTAACTGATCTCATCAGATTCTGGGAAGCTAAGCAGGGTCAGCTCTGGTTAGTTCTTGGATGGGAGACCACCAGGGAAGTCCAGAGTTGCAGTGCAAAGGTAGGCAATGGGAAAACCATCTCTGAATATTTTGTGCCTTGAAAGCCTTACAGGGAAGCCATGAGCTGGCTGTAACTTAAGGCTGTGGTCAGACGGGAGGTTAAATCTGATGTCGTTGCTGTTGCCCTGTGGATTTAAAATGCAGGTTCAGACAGCAACATCTGCCTCCTGTCCCCCAGTCATTGACACCCAGAACTCACCTGCCTTGAAGCTGGAGTTTCCTGGCACTGGGGAAGGTCTGGACTTTACGGGTGTTTGCGGTTTCACCCCATACTTCTGGATCTCTGGATCCTCCATCATGTGCTCAACCTGTATGGGTGCAAGACTTCTGGATTCTGGCCACCATTTTTTCCTTCTAGGAAGTGATGCGTGCTTAACCACATAGTCACCCCTGGCAATCGAGTAGTCCTGCACATGTGCATGAAGATCTTTACAGATGAAGAAGCTGCCTGAACTTTTCCCCCCACCCCCCCGGGCTACTATGCAGATGTCTGATCTGTGAACCACAGCGTCAGTACGGGGTAACAGTGGTGTGTCAAGTCAAACTTCTTCAGAACAGATGGTTCTGGACAGGGCTTTTTTGTAGCAGGAATTCCAAGAATACCTAGTGGCTAATAGCCACTGATGGACCTCCTCTCCATATGTTTATCCAATCCCCTCTTGAAGCTGTCTATGCTTGCAGCCGCCATCACTTCATGTGGCAGTGAATTCCATGTGTTAATCACCCTTTGGGTGAAGAAGTACTTCCTTCTTGATGGAGGTCTGTTCTGGTTAGTAGTGCTCTTGCTGACATTTAGATTGTAAATGCTTTGGTTTTATTTTTTTTTAAAAAATGTTTTTGATGTGTGTTTGTCATCTCCTCAGACGCCAAGATCGACAAGGAGATTGACAATAGGCTGGCAAAGGCAAACTGTGCATTTGGCCGACTGCATAAAAGAGTGTGGAGCAACAAGCATCTGAAAAAAGGCACAAAGATCAATGTTTACAAAGCGGTTGTGATGACAACCCTCATCTACGGCTCCGAATCGTGGGTTTTATACCGTCATCACCTGCGACTCCTTGAGCGCTTTCATCAGCGCTGCCTTCGCACCATCCTCAACATCCACTGGAGTGACTTTGTGACCAACACTGAAGTCCTCAAGCGGGCGGAGGTTACAAGCATCGAGGCACTGCTGTTGAAGACGCAGCTGCGCTGGGCAGGGCATATTTCCAGGATGGAAAACCACCGCCTTCCCAAGATTGCCCTGTATGGCGAACTTTCCACCGGCCATCGAAATAGAGGGGCACCAAAGAAGAGGTACAAGGACTCCTTGAAGAAATCCCTTGGTACCTGTTGCATCAACCATCACCAGTGGTCTGACCTAGCCTCAGATCACAAGGCATGGAGGCACACCATCCACCAGGCTGTCTCTTCCTTTGAGAACGCACACATAGCTGGTCTTGAGGACAAAAAGGAGATTGAGGAAGAATCGTACTGCTACAGCACCAACCCCAAATCAGACTTTTCCCTGCAGCCACTGTGGCCGGACCTGCCTGTCTCGCATTGGTCTTGTCAGCCACCAGCGAGCCTGCAGCAGACGTGGACTACTGCACCTTTCTTAAATCTTCGTTCGCGAAGTCAAGCCGAGAGAGATTAGTATTGCAAGCTGCCTTGAGCTTCATTGGAAGAAAATATACCAAATAGATAAATAAATTGAGGCCTAATTTTTTTGGCAATGTTTTTGGGGGAGCAGTCATGTTTTTCCTACATCCCTTTTAGCTAACTTCAACCCTCTGCAGAGTTCAGACAGCCTCAAGCAGAAGGAGAATGATGTTACCTGTCTCTTTAAAAAAAAAAAAATCAGATAATCTCATGCTCTTTCCAGGCATCTGGAGTCAGATTAATCTCTGGCATAAATCCAGCACTCTTTGATCAGGAACAGCTAGAGTTTACTCATTGGGTGATGAGTCAGAACCCCAAACATCAAAAAGGCCAGATTGGCAATCTGGCCAAAGAAAATCCTCAAACCACTGTCAGGCAAGGCGTGCCATTTTTAATTCCTTTCTAACTGAGGAAACCAGCAGAAACACTATCCATAGCTACTTTCTTCATCCCTGCAACTGACCCTTCCATTGGCCCAGGAGGAGGAGGAAGAAGAAGCAGCAACTTTTTCTAGAGCAGGGGTGGCCAAACTGTCGCTCAGGAGCCACATGTGGCTCTTTCACACATATTGTGTGGCTCTTGAAGCCCCCACCACCCCGTCAGCCAACTTGGAGAATCTCTTCTCCAAGCCTGCCTGCCTGCCTCCCTCCCTCCCGGCTCTCAAACTTCTTTCATGTCTTACGGCTCTCAAACACCTGACATGGCTCCTATGTTAAGCAAGTTTGGCCATCCCTGCTCTTGAGAAAATGATCTTCCCCTTGAAGGCACGAATGTACCGCATGTGTTTTGATCCTGTGTTGCTGCTAGGTGGCGGCAGTGCCCTGGAGCACTCTTAACCTGTTTGGTTGTCGAGCTGATTGCAACACTCCTTTGGGGCCCAGGTCTTACTACTGGCACCACCACTGGAATGTTCAGACGACTGCTTTGCCTCTTCTGCTTTGTCCAAGGCTGCCTTTGAAGACGGGGCGCAGGCTTTAACTAATAATATCATCCCTGCTTGAGGCTTGAGAAAAGCAGGCAAACTCCAAGTTATGCCGCTACAGAAACGTTACAATGGCATTGTGTATCATTAGATTATATCAGCATAATTTCATCTATTGGTTTAGTGTATCTATAAGGTTGCCTTCCTCCTGAATGTCTTGGGATCCAACTTGAAGCTTACATTTTATGCTGCTGCTTCTATATCAGGGGTGTCCAAACTGTGACTTGGGAGGCACATATGGCTCTTTCACACATATTGTGTGACTCTTGAAGCCCCCACTGCCCTGTTGGCTGGCCTGGAGAAGGCATTTCTCTCTTTAAATTGCTTCTCCAAGCCAAGACAGCTGATGTCTTTGAGAATGCATTTAAAGTTAAAGTTGCTTTCTTTTACATCCTCCCTCCCCCATCTATTTGTCTTCCTTCCTTCCTTCCTTCCTTCCTTCCTTCCTTCCTTCCTTCCTTCCTTCCTTCCTTCCTTCCTTCCTTCCTTCCTTCCTTCCTTCCTTCCTTCCTTCTCTCAAACATCTGACGCTCATGTCTTGTGGGTCTCAAAGATATGACATTTATTCTATGTGGCTCTTGCATTAAGCAAGTTTGGCCACCCCTGTTTTAGGTAGTAGGTAATGTGAAAGACCTCTACCTGAGATCCTGAAGAACTACTCCCAGTGTGAGTAGACAATACTAACCTTGATGGACCACAGGTATAATTCAGTAAAGACAGCTTTCTGGAAGTGCTGGAGACTGTTCCATGCTGTTTGTTCACAACTTGTGTTTGGGAGAAGATAAGAGTTCCATGACATCATCCCTGCCTTGCTATATGGTGACTGGTTCCTTCGATCCATGTGCGTCTATTGTCAGTGAACATCATCATGACTGGTGGATGGCAATGTAGTCTCCATGTTTTTTCGTAGGAGTTGTCATTATTGCTATATTAGCTGGGTTTTACCCCCAGCTACTACTATGCTTTTGAAGTTGTTGCTGCAGAAGCACAGGTCCTTACAAAGCCAGCGGGACAGCAGCCCTCTTTATTGGATCATAGGACAAACCTATTTGGCTGACCTCCCGTGTGCATTTATCAGGGAGCAAATCCTACTGAATTCCCTTGGATTGACTTCTGCCCAAATTCAGGCTGTGAGACTGAATTCTTAAACAGATTCACTAGAAAGCAGGCCATGTAAAAATCGATTGGAATTACTTCTGAATAAATTTAGGCATGGGAACATGGCCAGTGTTAAATCCCCTAAGCTTCCATGAGGGATAGTTGCCATGACCTTTTGCTAGGCAGCACCCTGGGCTTCTTCATCCCTGGATGTCCTTCATTTGACCTTGGAATCCAGCTGCTTCACTTTGGTGTCTTGGTTCCCTGCCCTGAGTCCTCCCTCCACCCACTGTGCTTTGCTTAACAATATTGCAAGAGGTTTCCTTCATTTGGTATTTTCTTACTGCTTGTCATGTGAACGAAGGGAGCGAGGAGAAACATTTCCTTTTCAGGATTCCTCAGAATTTGCATGTGCACCAATGCTGCCTAGAAGTTTTGATCCCAGGCCCAAAAGTTGTTGTGGCTCTGTTAAGCAAGATTCCTTCGATTCCACAGATGTCATTAAGGGTTCCAAGTACTTTGCTGACTCCAGAGAGACTCCAGCTCCTTGTATAGGCCATTGTTTCCAATTCAATCCTCCCTCAACATCTGAGTCACAGCGGAGTTTCCAAATGAATACAGTAGAAATAGGAAAACAAAGTAGATTCCCCAGTTGATGCCAATTGCATTGGCATGGCACAGTACAAAATTGATAGTTAACATTAACCAGGCCTTGTCCTAATAAGCTCTCCTCAGTGCCAAGGAGCTGACTGTGGCCATTTAAGACAAAAAGCAAAGATTAGAGCAAGCGAAGAAGAGATATGGCTGTCCTCACAGCCACCTGCATTGCAGAAGTCCAAAGGTGCTCCGCTTCTGGAACAGAATCAGAACTGGTTGAATAGCAATCTATTCTCAGGAGGGAGCCTTTGGAATTAGATTTTGAAAGCAGCCCAGGGGCCTCTAACAGAGAATTTCCAGCACTTTCACAAACCTCTTTTACTTAGATATTTATACTATGCTTTTCTTTCCAACGAGGACTCAAAGCAACTTACAACATTGTTCTCCTTCCCTCCATTTCCCTCACAGTAGCCTTGTGAGGTAGGTTAGGGAGAGAGTGTGATTGGCCCAAGGTCACTCAGCCAGCCCCCCGGGGCAGAGTGAAGATTCAAACCTGGATCTCCTAGATCATAGCCTGGCGCTGTAGCCACTATCCCAGGCTGGCTCACAATCTCCAGGAGGAATGGTGAGGGTTACAGTGCTATAAACCTGGTATAATTTTGAGGGTATATGTTATCTGTGAGATCTATTCAATACATGGCATCCAAACACTAGTATGAGAAAATTCTAAAGGAATAATAAATTTTGAGAGATCCGGACTAGCCGTTGACTCTTGCAAATAAAACATTTCTTACATGATATCTTGTATCCTGTAGAGTAGGGGTGACCAAACTTGGTTAACGTGAGAGCTGCACAGAATAAATGTCAGATGTCTGAGAGCCGCAAGACATGAGCATGAGATGTTTGGGAGAGGAAGGAAGGAAGGAAGGAAGGAAGGAAGGAAGGAAGGAAGGAAGGAAGGAAGGAAGGAAGGAAGGAAGGAAGGAAGGAAGGAAGGAAGGGAGGGAGGGAGGGAGGGAGGGAGGGAGGGAAATGGGGGAGGGAGTGGTGGAAAGAAAGCAACTTTAACTTTAGATGCATTCTCCAGGCCTCTGGGTAGCTTGACTTGGATAAGTGATCTAAAGAGACAAATACCTTCTCCAAGCCAGCTGATAGGGTGGGGTGGGGGCTTTGAGAGCCACACAATACGTGTTAAAGAGCCACATGTGGTTCCTGAGCCACAGTTTGACCACCCCAGCTGTAGAGCTTTTCAAGACAAGAGACAAAGGTGGTTTTGCTATTGCCTGCCTCTGGACTTCCCTGGGGATCCCCCATCCAAGTACTAACCAAGACCGACCCTGATTAGATTCTGAGATCTGACAAGATCAGGCTAGCCTGGGATGTCCAGGTCAGGGCATCTTATAATAGAAGTATCATAATTTTGTTCTCTTTAATTATAATCCTCCCTCTAACTTGGAAGTTCAAAACAACTTGCAGAAGAACACACACATACAGAGAGAGAGTCGCATAACACAAAACATTAAAATTGTAGAGGTTTTATTGGCATAATTTCAACCCACCATAGAAAATAATTACCGTTTGAAGGGGGAGCCAAAAGTAAGGAATTAAAAAGGCTTATTTGCACCAGAAAAAATACACAATAGGGACTCATCTACATAGGCAAATTATTTATAACTGAACTGATTACTGATTTAATTACCTCCCTACTTACCACTGATAGGGGGGTGGCACTTAACAGTGTTTTCCTTTCATTTTTCAAGTGGAACAGGAAGGTTAAATAATGGAACTTGTAACTCCACCTGACAGATAGAAGCCATTAAGCTTCGCTGCATCAGGATATGATACTCAGATGTTTATTTATCCTTGTATGATAAGATGCAGAGAAAGGGGGCTGAGTGAGTGGTTGGCCTACCGCCATTTTGTGAGAGGCTGCATTTGAACTGTCACTTGCCAAGCTTCCTACGAATACTCAAAATCTCATCTCAGACGTCAGGGATGTGGTATAACCACAGAAGTCATTAGTTCACCTTCACTTCATTCTGAAGACAGTACCTTCGGCCAGGAAAATATCTGACCTCAGAGAGGAAACTGAGAGATTTTTCTGATAGGAAGTAACAGTAATGGTGTATCAACAGTAATATCGTCACTGTCAGTAACAGCTGCGCACAGAAGACCTGAGGAAAAAGTTCATCCTTTAATCTTCAAATTCAGCTGCCTTCCGAGAAATACTCTCAGGCCTTGGATGACAGTCTCCATTTTGTGACTAGCAGCTCGAAGAGTAGGTTGTTAGGAGAAGAGGTGCCGGCTGCTTGCTCCTGTCAACTGTTGCTCTAATTATGAAATCATGGAGTTGTAGTTCTGGAAGAAACCTAAACACAACTGAACACAAGCATTCGGTGGGGCCTCTTCACACAATATTTTTGTTAGGGGGAGACAGGAAACCGGGATCCACTTCAAAATGTCCTTTGTTAATGGCAATGAAAACATGCTTGCAAAAACAACAGCATACAAGAACACTCAGCACGGCACAGGGATTGGACAGAATTGGGGCATGAGGTAAACATGGGATGCAGCCACACATTGTGGGAAGTTGCCTTATTGTTACATCATAATAATCATTTGAACACTGGAATTTCCTGTGTAGGCACACCAGTCCGGTTGTGAATGACTGCTGTACCAGAACCAAATCAAGGGCTTTTTTTGTAGCAGGAACTCCTTTTCATATTAGGCCACATACCCCTGATGTAGCCAATCCTCCTGGAGCTTATAGTAGGTCCTGTACTGAGCCCTGTAAACTCTTGGAGGATTGGTTACATCAGGGGGAGTGTGGCCTAATATGCAAAGAAATTCCCGCTACAAAAAAAGCCCTGAGCAACTCTTTGTGACTTGGTAAATTGTGCTCATCTCATTTCTCCAGCCCCGTGGCACAGAGAATTAAAGCTGCAGTACTGCAGTCCTAAGCTCTGCTCATGACCTGAGTTCGATCCCCGGCGGAAGCTGGGTTTTCGGGTAGTTGACTCGAGATTGATTCAGCCTTCCATCCTTCCGAGGTCAGAAAAATGAGTGCCCAGTTTGCTTGGGGGGAAAGTGTAGATGATTGGGGAAGGCAATAGCAAACCACCCCATAAAAAGTCTGCCGTGAAAACATAGTGAAAGCAACGTCACTCCAGAGTCGGAAACAACTGGTGCTTGCACTGGGGACATTTCCTTTTTCCATTTCTCCAGATCAGTTTGGCTAGGGATCCTGGAGGTTTTTTGCCATCTTCTGACCATGGAGCAGAGGTCACTGGGTGTGTGTGTGTGTGTGGGAGTTATTTGTGAATTTCCTGGATTGGGCAGGGCGTTGGACTAGATGACCCTGGAGGTCCCTCCCAACTCTATGATTCTAAGAAGGTCCCTTCTTGAAAGTACTTAAGGGAGGAGTGATAGCTCCTTGGTAGAACATCTGCTCAGCATACAGAAAGTGTCAGGTTTAGTCCCCAGCATCTCCAGCTTAAAGGATCAAGCGGTACATGATGTGAAAGACTTCTGTCAGTCTCAGTAGACAGTACTGACCTTCATGGAATGATGAGCTGATTTAGTACAAGGCAGCTTCGCACATACTTGCATGGTCGCCTTCTCACTATTTTAAAGCTGCACTAAGCCATTGTGTCTGGATCTAAGAAGACAATCACGGAAGAGTTGGCTTTATACCCCACCTTTCACTACCCAAAGGAGTCTCAGAGTGGCTTACAATCACCTTCCCTTGCTTTCCCCACAACATGTGAGGTAGGTGGAGCTGAGAGAGCTGTTTTGAGAACTGCTTTTGAAAGTACAGCTCTGTGAGAACTGTAGCTGACTCAAAGGCACCCAGCTGGCTGCATGTAGAGGTGTGGGGGATCAAACCTAGTTATCCAGATTACGCCCCAGAGGCCTCCCAGGATCTTCTGATAGTCCCCAGCCCGAGAGATGCCCGTCTTGCCTCTACCAGGGCCAGGACTTTTTCGGTCCTGGCCCCGACCTGGTGGAATCAGCTCCCTATGGAGATCCGGGCCCTACCTGGCTTGCTGACCTTTCATAGGGCCTGTAAAACGGAGCTGTTCCGCCAGGTCTTTGGATGAGGCTGCGGGCATCTATCTATTAGATCGGCTGGCCTCCCCCTACGGCCCTACTGCACTACTGTGGTGCTGTATTGTGGCATTACTTTGTTGAATGTTGAAGCTGGTTTTATTATGATTTTATTGTGATTTTATCTCTAATTGCTGTACTCCGCTCTGAGCCCTCAAACGGGGGAATGGGTGGAATAATAATAATTATTATTCCTGCTTCTCTTAACCACTATACCAAACTGGCTCTCTAAGCCCCTCAAATGGATGCTGGTAAGGAACAACGAATCCAGGCTAGCATTTCCGCAGGTGCAAGGATTTTTAATCAAGCAGCATGAGATGTCTCTCATGTCTCCTCTCCTGCAGCAGCTCCAAATGCAGGGGCAGTTTGGATCTGCAAGCAAAATATAGGAGGAAAAACCTATAAAAACCATAAAGCCCACAAGCAATAGACAAATACACAGCACGCGCTCTCTGACATTTCACAAAGAAAATAGGAGTGATTTCCTTCGTAAGCTTATCTGCTCTTTGCTTATCTGCTCTTATCTGTTCCCCTGCTTGGGTTCTACTTGTGGATCTGAAAAGTAAGCAAATACTTTAAGAATGCCACAGGCCTTCAGTGCTCTTTGCCCCAAAGGAAATCAACCGAAGGTAGCGCTGCTCGGCAATTCTCGGTGCTCAGTGAAGTAAAGCGCACATTGCATGATGCTACATTTGAATACCCCATGACAGCCAGAGTCAGGTGCATTGGGAAAATCATCCAAAATTTTGCTTTAAGGCTTTCAGAATGTTTAAACTCACAGTGGATCTGGTTGCTCTGAGTTACCCACTCTGCCATGGGAACTTGCTGGGTGAGACACACCCTTAGTTTAACCCACCTGAAAGGGTTGGATCAGATGGAGAAGGGGGAAAGCAGGATATAAATCAAATGTTGTATGCCACTTTAGGGCCCCATTGGGCAGAAAAGTTGGAGTATAAATGAATTAAATCTCACAGTGGAGCTGGTTGTTGTAGATTACTTCTCACTCAATCACATTCAGGCACACTTGTTATCTGAACTAATTAGACTAATTGTTCCCAAAGGCAAAATAGAAGCAAAACTGAAGAGGTGATTGATCAGGGGGCGGTCCAGAAAACAGAAACCATCACTGGGGCTGCATCCACACAATGTTGGCAATTGTGCTACTGTTGTGTATAGGATTGCCAGGTCTGACTCAAGAAATATCTGGGGACTTTGGGGGTGGAACCGGAGCTAGAGTGTGACAAGCACAATTGAACCCCAAAGGGAGTTCTGGCCATCACATTTAAAGGGACCACACATCTTTTAAATGCTTTCCTTTCATTTGGAAATAATGAAGGATAGGGGCACCTTCTTTTAGTGCTCATAGAATTGGACTTCTGGTCCAATCCTTTTGAAACTCGGGGGGTGTTTTGAGGAGAGGCACTGGATGCTATGCTGAGAATTTGGTACCTCTACCTCAAAAGACAGCCCCCCAAACCCCAGATAACCACAGATCAATTTTCCATTATACCCTATGGGAATCAGTCTCCACAGGGTATAATGGAGTGCCCAGCAGACATCTCCCCCCCACACTTTCTGATAATCCTGAAGCGGGGGGGGGCTCCAAATCGGGGAATCCCCTGCCCCCAACTGGGACTGGCAACCCTAGTTGTGTGTTGTTGTGGCAATCGTGCAACCAGGCTGCCGTATTCACACAGGAAAACCTATTAGATTGTTACAGCTCAATATCCAACAATGTGTGGGTGCAGGAAAAACCAGTTATGCATGTTTGCTAATAGCAGAATGTCAATGCAATGTCTAAGGACAACAAACAGAACTCCAGTGGCAATTTAGAATCTAATAATAAAATTTATTCCAAAAGGAAGGGGAGGGGCCATGGGTCTATGGCAGAGCATCTGCTTGGCATGCAGAAGGTCCCAGGTTCAATCCCTGGCCTCTCCAGTGAATGGACCAGGCAGTTGGTGATGGGAAAGACCTCTGCCTGAGACCCTGGAGAGCCGCTGCCAGTCTGAGTTAACATGACTGACCTTGATGGACTGAGGTCTGATTCGGTATAAGGCAGCTTCATGTGTGCCCATAAGCTTTTGTGAGTCAGAGCTCACTTAATCAGATGCATGCGGTCTACATCCATAGCAAAATATCCAAGCAAAACAACATCCAAGCACAACAAACAGAACCACAGTAGCAATCTGGAGACCAACACCATTTATTCCAGTAGGTTTTTATGAGTCAGTGCTCCTTTCATGGGAAGCATTTTAGTGTATGTCTGTAGCAGTTATGGGCAGTCACATGCCATGCATCAGATAAACAGAGCTGCGACTGCACAAAAATTGATGCTGGAATATATTCTGTTCATGTTCAAGGTGTATTTATGGACATCTACACTACATGCAGCTGAAGAAGTTAGACACAAGTCCATAAAAATTAATGCTGGAATAAATTCTATTGGTTCTTAAGGAGCTGGAGCCACTGGAGTTCTGGTTTATTTTGCTGCTACAGACTAACATGGCCACCCCTCTGGAGCCTGTGTAGATGCAGCCAACAAACAAGAACAAAATCCATGTAATACCTTTTATTGTCCTGACCTGGGTGGTCCAGGCCTAATCTCATCAGCTAAACACGCTTAGTACTTAGGTGGGTGGCCATGTTGGTCTGAATGCTGAAGCAATGAAGCAAAGCTTGTGTCCAGTAGCACATCTACAACCAACCAAGTTTAATTCTGGATACAAGCTTTGATGCGCATGCACACTTCTTCAGATGCACACCAAAACTTATGCCCGAAATTAAACTTTGTTGGCCTTAAGGGTTAGTATTTGGATGGCAGACCATCAGGGAGTCCAGGGTTGCTGCATCAAGGCAGGCAATAGCAAACCACCCCTATCGGAGGGGTGGCCAAACTGTGGCACAGGTGGCTCTTTCACACATATTGTGCGGCAATCAAAATCCTCACCGCCCATCCACTGACTTGGAAAAGGCATTTCTCTCATTAAATCACTTATCCAAGCCAAGCCTGCCGGTGGCTTAGAGCAGTGGTCCCCAGCCTTTTTGGCACAGGGACCAATTTTGTGGAAGACAATTTTTCCACAGACCGGTGGAGGGTGGGGGGGGGGATGGTTTGGGGATGATACAATTGTGTGCTTTATTTTGGTGTGGTGGTTAAGTGTGCAGACTCCTGTCTGGGAGAACTGGATTTGATTCCCCATTCCTCCACTTGCAGCTGCTGGAATGGCCTTGGGTTGGCCGCAGCTCTTGCAGAGCTGTCCTTGAAAGGGCAGCTGCTGGAAGAGCTCTCTCAACCCCACCCACCTCACAGGGTGTCTGTTGTGGGAGAGGAAGATAAAGGAGATTGTGAGCCACTCTGAGATTCAGAGTGGAGAGCAGGATATAAATCCAATGTCTTATTATTATTATTATTATTACTACACTGTAATATATAATGAAATAATTATACAACTCATTGCCCGGTTGCTAACAGGCCACGGCCCGGTACCGGTCCATGGCCTGGGGAGTTGGGGACCTCTGGCTTAGAGCATGCATCTATAGTTAAAGTTGCTTTCTTTCCACCTCTCCCTCCCCCCAAATCTATTTGCCCGCTAGCCTTCCTGCCTTGCAGCTCTCTCAAACATCTGATGTTCCTGTCTTGCAGCTCTCAAACACCTGATGTTTATTCTGTTTAGCTCTTATGATAAGCAAGTTTGGCCATCCCTGCCCTAGGGGATCACCATAAATCAGCTGTGACTTAACAACACGCATTTTACACACACACACACACTATACCTGAATAAAGTTAAGAGTTCTGCTGCTTCAGACCACCATGACTACCCACCTGGATCCATACACATTATACCTCTTATTGTTTTCTGTGGCCCCAGAAGGCAGGACCAGAACCAATGGGTTGAAATTAAATCGAGTTTCCGGCTCAACATTAGGAAGAACTTCCTGACCTTTGAACTTTTCCGCAGTGCACAGGCTTCCTCGGGAGGTAGTGAGCTCTCCTTCCTTGGAGGTTTATAAACAGAGGCTAGATGGCCATCTGACAGCAATGAAGATCCTGTGAATTTAGGGGGAGGTATTTTGTGAGTTTCCTGCATTGTGCAGGGGGTTGGACTAGATGACTCTGGAGGTCCCTTCCAACTCTATGATTCTATTGGACCAACCGCATTAGCACAAAAACAAGCCTGCGTAGAACGAACAGTCAGAGTATTCGCCCTCAGCACTAACTCGCCATGCGGATTTAAAAAGCAAAAGCAAATGTGAATTCTTGCAAAGGGCAGAGAGCGGGGAGGGAGTTAGAATCATGCAGTTTGCTTGCTCCAATCCCAAGAGGCGGAAGAGAGTGTTGGAGAGCGCGCAACAGAACAAAGTCCGAGCCCAGCGGCGCCTTTAAGGCCAACAAAAGTTTTATTCAAGGTAAACGCGCTTTCGTGTGCACGCGCACTTCTGCAGAGCCAGCAAGGGAGAGGGAAAGAGAAAGAAAATTGGGGTTGCCCGGCCGGGAAACGAAACCCGGCGGCGCTCCCTTTCCGGGCTTTTCCTCCTCCTTCTCGGCGGCACCCAAAAAATAAGCGGCCCGGGCAAGTTTCTTGGCCCTTTGCCTCCTGCTGACGCCAACAATCGTCGCGGGGCCCGGGCCTCTCGGCGCAGCCAATGAGGAGCGAGGGGAGCCCCGGGCGCCGCCAATCGCGAGCCGCTGGACAGTTCCCCGGTCCTGACCGACCTTCAGCTGGGCCGCCCGGCGCGGGGAGGAGATAAAACCGCCCGGAGGAGGCAGCTGCGGTTTGGTGGCTGTTGCTGCTGCTCTCGCCCAGGAGACTGGCACGCCCGGCTCGGTTCAGGCAGGCGGGCAGGCGAGGGGCGAAAGGGAGCCGAGCGCAAGAGAGGCGGCGGCGGCGGCGGCTCCATTCATTGCAGCAAACAGCCGGCTCGGGGAGAAGCCTGCCCAGGGAGCCGAGCTCACGCGCCAGAGGAAAGCCCCGTCGGCGCCCGCCACCAGGACCCCCGGGTTTGAGCAGGCTGCGGGGGGCGCAGCGGAGAGGTAAGCGGGAATGGGCGCCTCGGCTGCCGGATCCTAGTGTGAGATTTCCGCCCCCTGCCCTCCATTCCTCTCCCCGGCCCTGCTCCAAACCCTTCTGCTCAGCGGCATCGGGGGCGCGGGGAGGGAAGCGCCAAGGAGGAGAGGGCGAGGAAGGGCGAAGATGGAGATCCGGGAAGAGAGGGAGCAAGGCTTGGGGGCGCACCCACCGCTTTTTGCAAAGGACGAGAGGCGGATATTCAGGACAAAAGGGGCGCTTGGGCTCCAGGCGGAGCGGCGGGGGGAGGCGAGGGCCGGGGAATCAGAGCCTTCCGCTTGCCCCTCCTCAGCGCCAAAGCCCTGGAATCGCTTCCCCCCCCTTTCCTAATTGTAGCAGCAGATCTGCTGGAACCGGGAAGGCTTCCCAAGGACAAGAAGCAGCTGCCCGGGTGTGGGTCGTGGAGGCTTCGGCGAGGAGCTGAGAAATGAGGCCTGGGGAGGCGGTCGGGAGGTTGGAGCTCCGGGATCCTAGCAAGGGAGACGGTTGGGGTGGGGGAGCCTGGGAGGAGGTGGGGAGTGGCCTGCAAGTCGACAGAGGAATGGGGCGGGGGGCGGACAGGAAATGCAAGCGGGGCTTCGGAGAGCCCAGATAGCAAACCGCTGGAATCCACGTGAAGTCAGGCCAGGATACCGACTGGGCCCGCTGAGGGTTGCCAGGGGCGAGTGCACGCCTGCAGCAAAGCCGGCCGCGGTGAATTCAGCAGGGCTGGAATTGCTGCTGCATGAGCCGCTTCGCGCTTGGAATCCCATTCGCCGCAGCACCGGAAAAGGGGGAGGGGAGGGGGATGAAAAGCGGTGCAGAAAATGCGGTTTGATATTAGGCGTGCAGCACTTAGGAACAACCGCTTTGCAACAACAGGCTGCATTTTGCGCTGACCAGCTAGCATTCTCGGCGTGCAGAGCTGGTGAGAGCTGAACTTTGGTCCCAACCTGGGCTTCTGTATGCTTGTAACATATGAACATATGAAGCTGTCTTCTACTGAATCGGACCCTCGGTCCATCAAAGTCAGTATTGTCTACTCAGACTGGCAGCGGCTTTCCACGGGCTCAAGCTGAGGTTTTTCACACCTACTTGCCTGGACCCTTTTTAGTTGGAGATGCCTGGGATTGAACCTGGGACCTTTTGCTTACCAAGCAGATGCTCTACCACTGAGCAGCCATCCCTCCCCTTGATGGTAGAGCATTTGCTTGGCATGCAGAAGGTCCCCAAGTTCAACCCCTGGCACCTCCAGTTAACAAGGACCAGGTTGTGGATCACGTGAAAGACCTTTGAAAGAGAGCCGCTGCCAGTCTGAATAGATGAGACTGACCCTTGGTAAACCAAGCGGGCTGACTTGATAGAAAGCAGCGTCAGGTGCAGATGTTCAAATTGCCTCTTTAGAGCAGAAGAAGAAGAAGAAAAAGAAGATATTGGATTTATATCCCGCCCTCCACTCCGAAGAGTCTCAGAGCAGCCTCCAATCTCCTTTATCTTCTTCCCTCACAACAGACACCCTGTGAGGTGGGTGGGGCTGGAGAGGGCTCTCACAGCAGCTGCCCTTTCAAGGACAACTTCTGCCAGAGCTATGGCTAACCCAAGGCCATTTCAGCAGCTTCAAGCGGAGGAGTGGGGAATCAAACCCGGTTCTCCCAGATAAGAGTCCGCACACTTAACCACTACACCAAACTGGCTTTGGAAACCATGATATCCAAGGGCACAGGAACAAGAAGAGTTGTTTTTTGATACCTTCCCTTCCTCTCCCACAACAGATACCCTGTGAGTAGGGTTGCCTGGTCTGGGTCAGAAAATATCTGGAAACTTTGGGGGTGGAACCGGGAGCAAAGTGTGACAACATTGAACTCTAAAGGGAGTTCTGGCCTTCACATTTAAAGGGACCATGCTCCTTTTAAATGCCTTCCCACCATTTGGAAATAATGAAGGAAAGGGGCACCTTCTTTTGGGGCTCATAGAATTGGACCCCCTGGTCCAATCTTTTTGAAGCTTGGGTGTTTGAGAAGAGGCACCAGATGCTATGCTGAAAAAAGCTTCCTCAAAAAACAGCACCCCCCCCCCAAGTCCCAGATACCAACAAATTGCTTCCCCACTATACCCTATGCTATGGGAATCAGCCTGCATAGGGTATAATGGAGTGCTCTGCAGAGATTTTCCTCCCCCCCCCCCGCCATTTTCTGATGACCCTGAAATGGGGGAAGGGCCTCCGAACCAGGGAATCCCCTGCTTTCAAGTGGGGATTGGCAACTCTACCTGTGAGGTGGGTGGGGCTGAGAGTGCCGAGAGAACTGTGACTGACCCAAGGTCACCCAGCTGGCTGCCTGTGGAGGAGTGGGGAATCAAGCCTGGTTCTCCAGATTAGAGTCCGCTGCTGTTAACCAGTATGCCAGTTTTCTTCAGCGTGCGCCTGAAAGTGTTTTCACGGCATGCCTTCCTGAGCTAAGAAATTAATATTTTTCTAGCTCTTCTCCAATAAGACAAAGTGAAAGTTGTTAGCAGTGTTTGGTCATCGTGGGCATATAAGGTGGCAGCAGGGAGAATGGTGTGCTCTGAGACTCCTGAGAAGGGCTCTCTAAAAAGCACATTTCAGCAGCAATTATGATACTTTGTTAGTTATTAGGGAAAGATACAGGGCCTTTTTTTAGGTAGGAGCACACAGGAGCAGAGCTCCGGCTGGGTTGGCCGGGGCTCTGGCTGGCATGCTTGGGAAGGCGCAGGGAGGCATCTTTAAATGCCTCTCTGATGGCTTCAGCCTTCCCCAGCGTGCCTGTTGTGGCAGGCAAGCTGGGGGAGGGGGGACTCCTTCTGGGCCTTTTCTACAAAAAAAGCCCTGGGAAGATCCATCAACTCCAAAAGCTGTAGAGAGGTCATTGTGAGGCTAAAAGGTGAAATAGAATAGAAATAGTAACAAACTGGGGATGGGGGAGAGATATTTGAATAGGGAAGAAAGATTTAACCAAATAAAAACTTTACACAAAAATGTCCATTTTGGGTGCAGGAGACCGAAGAGATAGCTTGTGACTCCAGGGGAAGACTCCTCACCCTCAGATATGGCTGGCTCTGTTAGGAAAGCTCTCTTATTATGACCTTGTTAAACGTTTGTTGTGCTGCTCTTCAAGTTTGAATAGCCTTACCTTCCTTGGCCAAATTGGGTCAAAGGGAAAATGTGTGTTCCCCCCCCCCCCCCCCAGTTTGTTACATGCTGATGACAACGGCTTTCCTCAGTTGTATTCAGCACAGTGGGGGGGGGGGCGGAATTCCTCAGAGCATTCAGTTCATAGAGAGGACCTGCAGTTAAGGTGACATTGACAGCTCTAATAAATAGCAAAAAGACATTCCGTGCAGCATTTTTAAAATTCTTTCGTCCCTCGACCCATCCAAGGACACTTGAAGGGCAGTGGCCTCACTGCACAGAGGCTGTGAGACTCCAGGTGTCTGGTAAACACTGGGCTGCGCAGTGTTTAACCTCACCTGCCTGCGGAGGAAAGGGAAGGGCTGGATTTAAGTTTGGTGGTTCGATCAATCCACTCAGCATTTCCTTTGAGCATTACATTTAGGAAAGAAAAGAAGAGTGCATTGCCAACACGGGCTGCAGATTCTTAGAGCAGTGGCTCCCAACGGTTTTGGCACCAGGGACCGCTTTAATGGAAGACAATTTTTCCACAGTGGGGTGGGGCAGTGTTGGGGTTTTTGCTGCCCCCCCCCATGGGGTCTTTAAATGGGGAGAGACAGGGGCTGTTTCTGCTGCCTCCCTACTAGGTGACCAGATGGCAGAGCCCGTTTGGTGTAGTGGTTAAGTGTGTGGAGTCCTACCTGGGAAAAATAGGTTTGATTCCCCACTCCTCCACTTACAGCTGCTGGAATGGCCTTGGGTTAGCCATAGCTCTCACAGAGCTGTCCTTGAAAGGGCAGCTTCTGGGAGAGTTCTCTCAGCCCCACCCACCTTACAGGGTGTCTGTTGTAGGGGAAGGAGATATAGGAGATTGTAAGCCGCTCTGAGTCTCTGATTCAGAGAGAAGGGCGGAGTATAAATCTACAATCTTCTTCAGAAGACCAATTTGCCTCCTCCTTCCATTTAAAGACCCCAGCTGATTGGCAAGGGCTATAAAGGGGGGGGGGGGTAGGCTAAGGTCACAGCAGCAAGGGGAGGCAGCTTCAGAGGGAGGCCGCTGTGCCTCTGCCTGGCTCTGCGGCCCGGTTGCTAGTAGACTACGGACCAGTGCTGGTCCACGGACTGGTGGTTGGGGACCCCTGTTTTAGAGGTACAAATGAAGAATGGAACAGGGATATATAGACTGGGTGGGGCTAGATAATTATCCAGCTATACTGTTACTGACTGCCTGTTTGGTGTAGTGTCCGGACTTCTAGCAGGGTGTAGAGGTTTGGGTGTTGGGAGTAGGATCCAGAAGTCAAGGGTTCAAATCTTCACTTGGACAAAAAGCTTACTGGGTAATCTTTGGCCTGTTGCTTTCTTACTAAGTGGCTGTCAGGACCAAATGGGAAAACCAGGCAAGTCACCTGAGGCTCCTTAGAGGGAGGGTGAGATTAAAATGTAATTAGTAAATAGGTAAGGTGTGCATGGGGAAGTGTTGCGGCTCAGTAGCAGAGCATCTTCTAAGCATGCAGAAGTTCCCAGGTTTAATCTCTGGGATCTCTCCAGCTAAGAGCACCAGTTAGTGGATGATGTGAAAAACTTGTCTGAGACTCCAGAGAGCCACTGCCAGTCTGAATAGACAACATTAACCATGATGCACTGAGGGTCTGATTCAGTAGAAGGCAGCTTTGTGTGTTTAGGGTGGGTGGAAACGAATTCACAAGTTTTGCTGTGGGGACAATGAGATAAAAGTAGACTACTTTGGGAGACGGAGGAAGCTGACTTACAAAGTCCCACAGTGCCCTGTAGTGTTCTAAGGAAATGTTGAGGAATTGGTAGAGGGGAAGAAATGAGAATGTTGAGGAATTGACAGAGGGAAAGAAAGGGGAATGTTGAGGAACTGGTAGAGGGAAGGAGAATACTACGCATGGTTTTTTGCATGGGAGAGTAAGAATGTGTCAGTGAACTTTGGGAGACTGCCTCAAAACGATGCATCTCACAGCTCTGGCACACAACTGCTTGTGGGGAGAAGTGACTCCTTTGTTCCTCTCCACACTGTGTGAACTGCTCTTCTGGAAATGTTGCATCTGCACTGCAGAGGGAGTTGCTTGATGAACAGAAGATCTGGGATACCGCAGGAAAAGTTTAACTGATGAGGATGTATCACTAAAACCACTGGGGACTTTTGTTAGTCATTACATACAGGAAAAGCACACATGACGTGGGAGATTTTCCAAATGGATCTCCTGATTCTTTAATGGTATTGCAAGCGATGGCAGGCGGGGGGGGGGGGGATTTCTGAATTTTTGTGCGAGTAGCAGCCTCGGGAAGAGAAGGGCATTTTTAGCTCCTCTGTGCAAATGCTTTGAACACTGAAGCCTTTGGAGAGCCGGGGGTTTTTTTCTCACTGTAAATGAAAATGAGCAAGAGAAGACGGAATTTGGTAGGGAGCAGGAATGCATAATTAATATTTGTTAAATTTGTTTAAGTCCCATCTTTCCGTGTGGTTCAAGATGGTTTACCATAACAGCTAAAAACATTTCCAGTTAAAACAAACAACGAAGTCACAAAACCCACATCTCCACACACACCCCTTAAAAGATGTCTCCTGTTCAAACCCCCTCCAAACCCTGGCAGACAAGCTGGCCTATGTGATGCCTCCTGTTGATCTCCAAGGAGGGGGCCCCTCTCCACCTCTTCAAGAAGCCAATTCCACAGAGTTGGAGCCATGATGGAAAAGGCCCTGGCTCTGGTCAGTGTTAGACAAACCCAAACTGATGGGATAGTCAACCGATGGCTGTCTAACGACTGTAGCTGTTGCGCAGGGACATAATATTATTATTCTTGGTGCTTGGTGAGGGCACAGTGGGAGGGCTTCTAGTGCCCTGGCCCCACTGATGGACCTCCTGATGGCATCTGGGGTTATTTTGCCATTGTGTGACAGAGTGTTGGACTGGATGGGCCAATGGCCTGATCCAACATGGCTTCTCTTATCCACAGCAAATAATGTATAGAAAGTTTTTACATAAGAAGCTGGATTAACAAAAATTCCTTGAGCTGGTCAAATAAGCTCAAGCATTGCACAGCTCCTTTCCCTTCCTGAGGTCCAACAGCTTTCTTGAGCTTGCTGACAGCTCTCCAGACCCATAAATATCAGGGGGGTTTGGGGGGGGGGGTATTAGCACAGAACCTTTCATAGGGGAGGGACCATGGCTCAGTGGTAGAGCATCTGCTTGGGAAGCAGAAGGTCCCAGGTTCAATCCCTGGCATCTCCAAAAAAGGGTCCAGGCAAATAGGTGTGAAAAACCTCAGCTTGAGACCCTGGAGAGCCGCTGCCAGTCTGAGAAGACAATACTGACTTTGATGGACCAAGGGTCTGATTCAGTAGAAGGCAGCTTCATATGTTCATTTGTGCCCATTAAGATGCAAAATAGATTTGCCCTGACCTGGATAGCCTAGGCAAGCCTGATCTCGGAAGCTAAACAGGGCCAACTCTAGCAAGTATTTGGATGGGAGACTTGGAATACCAGGACAGGGAGGCAGAGGCAGGCTGTATCAACCCACTTCTCCAAAGGTCCTCCATGTTCCAGTAGGGGTCACCAGAAGTAGCCAAGACTTCCAGGCTTGCATGCACATGCACACATAAATGCAAAAACGTTTTTATAAAAAGATACAAAATAGACTTTAAAAACATACTCCGACCTGGATGGCCCAGGCTATCTGAATTTCATCAGATCTCAGAAACTCAGTGGGGTCATATGAACTTATGAAGCTGCCTTCTACTGAATCAGACCCTCAGTCCATCAAAGTCAGTATTGTCTACTCAGACTGGCAGTGGATCTCCAAGGTCTCAAGTTGAGGTTTTTCATGCCTATTACCTGGACCCTTTTTAGTTGGAGATGCCAGGGATTGAACCTGGGACCTTCTGCTTACCAAGCAGATGCTCTGCCACTGAGCCACCGTCCCTTCCACTGACTAGGGAGACCACTGAGGAAGTCTGGGGCTCCTACACAGAGGCAGGCAATGGCAAACCCCTCTATTCATCTCTCCCCTTGAAAATCCTCTAGGCTTGCCCCACAGGCCAGCTGTGACTTGGCGACAGTTTCCACTGCCAGCATGCAGAACCTCATCTTGCGTTACGAACCAGTTTATAGCTTCTTAAAGAAAAGGATGTTCGCCTTGTAAATGGGTGTGAGCATTATGCGCTAGGCGAATCCATACTTCAGGTAATTGCAAATGTCGTCAGCCCCTCCCTAGCTGTGGCCAACGTTTGTGGATTGTGAAACTGGGTGATTTGTGTTCATTTGTCTCACTAAATGATGGCTAATTAAGACAGATGGGTGCTTTCCAGGATAGTCAACAAAAGCTGCATTCAGACCCATAGCCAGGATTTCAAATGTTGGGGGGGGGGGCATTTAAATTTCTCAGGGGGCGCTTTAATTAATTTGAGCCAGTTTGGTGTTGTGGTTAAGTGTACGGACTCTTATCTGGGAGAACCGAGTTTGATTCCCCACTCCTCCACTTGCGGCTGCTGGGATGGCCTTGGGTCAGCCATAGCTCTCTTATATGGGAGAACCAGGTTGGATTCCCCACTCCTCCACTTGCACCTGCTGGAATGGCCTTGGGTCAGCCATAGCTCTCTTATCTGGAAGAACCGGGTTGGATTCCCCACTCCTCCACTTGCACCTGCTGGAATGGCCTTGGGTCAGCCATAGCTCTTGTAGGAGTTGTCCTTGAAAGGGCAGCTGCTGTGAGTGTCCTCTCAGCCCCACCCACCTCACAGGGTGTCTGTTGTGGGGGAGGAAGATAAAGGAGATTGTGAGCCGCTCTGAGAATCTGAGATTCGAAGTGGAGGGCGGGATATAAATCCAATATCATCATCTTCTTAATTCTTGCTGGGGAGCTGTGCACTGATGCTGTGTCTGCCTGACCTCTGGCAGGCTGCCCTTGGCAGCAGAAAGGCACCGGCAGGGCTTTCTTACTTTCCAAAGGGCCACCTCCCCCCACCCCAGGTCTCTGAACAGGGAGGACCGACCTCTCGCACTCTCCTCGCCCACCTCCCAGGCAGCAGCAGAGGCAGCAGAAAGGGAAGGCTGTGGGTCAGGGGGCCTCATTAGGAAGTCAGGGGGCAGGCCCCCCACAAATCCTGTAGCTACAGGCCTGGCTGCATTATGGACTGAGCCCCTCAATCGAGACTTTGCTACGGGACCGTCCATTAACGTGTGCCTGTGTTGTTTTGTTTGTGTTTTTCTTTGAAAGGCATCCCGCAGTCCTCAGGTCTCCATGAAGCAGCACTTTTGCGGCCCAGGAGGAAGCACTCTCCCTTGAAGCCCGACCTCAGCAATGCCCTGGAACGTCAAATGGCTAAACAGCTACCGCGGCCATGACTCCGCCTCCCAGAAGCAATGCAAGAAGTCCTCCTTCGCCTTCTACCAAGCCGTGAGGGACCAGCTGCCGGTGTGGCTCCTGGAGGACATGAGGCTCATGGAAGCCTTCCACTGGCAGGAGGGTGGCAAGGTCAGCTCCTACTCTCCCTCCGAGGCCCTCCTCTACGCCCTGGTGCACGACCACCAGCCTTACGCCCAACATCTCCTCCGTAAGTTCCCCAAGAGCGCCTTGGCGATCCCCAGCCTCCACTTCAGCTGCTGCCATTCCTCGGCGCCCCACCTGGCCATGGCTGTCCGCTACAACCGCGTCCACATCCTTCTAGAGATCCTCAAGGCCATTAGAGACTTCCCGGCCAGCGAGTGGGCTGGCTACTTGGACCGCAGAGGGTGCAGCCGAGTGGAAGGCGGCAAAACGGCCCTCCATCTGGCCTGTGAACTGGCCAGGCCTGAGTGTCTGCTTCTGTTGCTAGGCCACGGGGCCTCCCCTGGCTTGAGTGACTGTGCTGGCCTCACGCCTTTGGACCTCCTCTTGCAGCAGATCTGGGAGAGCCCCACGGCGAATCAGCGCATCAAGCTTCTCCTCCTCGACTCCCTCTTCCTCTTTGTGCCTCAGGGCTTCCGTTTTGCCATGAAGCAGCAGCTGTTGGATGACCAGCAGCAGTGGCAGGACCTTTTAGGTGAGAGCAGGTTCCAGTGGCTGGCAGGCCTCGCCCCGTCTTCTCTCTTTGTCAAATCCATGCAAGTCTTAATTGGGACCATTGCGCCGGATCAGTTCCCAGAAGCTCTGGACGCCTTGCCTTTACCTCACTTTCTGAAGCCTTTGGACTTGAAATTGAAAAATTAGGAGAACTTTGGGGCCTGTCTCCTCCCCCCACCATCCCCTCACAGTTCCTGCTTGTGTGATGAAAACTGAGTTTTTGGTCTGTTGTGTGGCGAACTTTAATATAAAAACTGTGTGTGAGGAGAAGCCTTTGTTTTAATTAGAACCTTTATATATATATAAAAGACTCTGACCTTGTGTTTCATTGTTAGTGTCATGGAGAAATATCTGCTTTGCATTTTAAAGAGGGGGGGGGTTGTATTTTGTGGCATACGTGTCTTAACAGCTACCTTTGGGCAAGCAGAATTGTAGACGGGCTTTTAAAGAGAAGTTTAGGTCCAGAAGTATAAGGTAACCAGCATACAGGTTCTCCGAACAGGGAGTTTGCCTATCCAGAGCTTGGAAGCTAAGCAGGATTGGCCATGGTTAGGACTTGGATGGGAGACCACCGAGGTGTTGCTGTGCAGAGGTAGGCAGTGGCAAACCACCTCTGCTCATCTCTTGACTCATGGTCTTGGGGTTGCTGGGAGTCAGTTGCAACTTGATATCATCATCATTAGCTGCACTTCTTTCTATTCAGAGTAGGATTTATGCACAATCTAAGTAAGCTGTAGTTTACGGCCTCAGATAATGAGAGGCCTCTAAATAAATACGAATTACTATATTTCAGTGTTAGAATCAGGGGTGGAATTCTAGCAGGAGCTCCTTTGCATATTCCCTTATGCAGCCAATCCTCCAAGAGCTTGCAAGAGTCTTTTTTGTAAGCTCTTGGAGGATTGGCTACATCAGGGGGTGTGGCCTAATATGCAAAGGAGCTTCTGCTAGAATTCCACCCCTGGTTAGAATAGTCCATTGAGGGGTCAGGAAATATATGAAACCCTTGTTGTAGCATAGGACCTCAACATGCCTTGACTTAGCATAGGGCTTCGACCCTTTAACCAGCTCTGATACTGTTGCGGTTTAGGTACTATCTCTAGGCATTTTAAATAGAAAAGTTGATCTCTTATAAAACTGAGTTGCTTCCACAACAGAAGCTCTAGGCTATCAGTGGTGCTGAAGCTTTCCTTTTCTGTAATCATCCGAAAATGGGATTGAAATTGTGGTTCTACGCAGCCCTAAGAAATCTGGCTCTACTTTTCTCTATGAGCAAGATCCTGCCAAAGGTTAACTCATAACTGCAGTTTTCTACCTAAAGAGGCTTCTGCTTCTTGGCTCTCTTTCCTCGTGTGAAAATTAATGGGATGGTAGTGATGGGAAGTCTAAATAGCTCTTAGCTGGTCCACACAGAAGGGGACCAGCACTATAATTGTGGTTTAGCTGGAAACAAGAATCACCACAAATCAAGTCTGAAAAGTATAGGGAAATGACCAGGAAAACAGTGGAATGCAATGGCTAGGCAATTATGTTTGGTCAGGAGCTTAACTGTAAAAATTACTAGGCAGTGATGTATGTCAGGAACTTGAATGAATGATGTCCTTTCCAGCCTACACGAATGGAAACTAAAAATGAATGATGTTTCCGGACTACATAAATGAAAACAACTGATGTCAACCTTATGTTGATTTCCTATAGCAGCAGCCAGCAAGGAAGAAATGGAGAGATGCCTGCTGAATGGGGGCGATCAGTAGAATGCTGTTGCTTCGGACTCCATGGGCAGGATGCAGCCTAAAAGTTAGCTTCTGGAGCAGTAGTGTCTCAAAGAATGGTAAACTGGTGAAACCCATTAGTTTGAAATAGGGTGGGAAAAGCTGAAAACCCCCAAGGATGATTAGAGAAGGTAGGGAAAGAAGTACATTTCTCCCTTTCTCACAATACAAGAACTCGTGGGCTCTCAATGAAATTGCTGAGCAGTCGGGTTAAAATGGATAGAAGGAAATACTTCACCCAAAGGGTGATTAACACATGGAATTCACTGCCACAGGAGGTGGTGGCAACTACAAGCATAGACAACTTTCAAGAGGGGACTGGATAAATATATGGAGTAGAGGTCCATCAGTGGCCATTAGTCACAGCGAATTGTTGGCACTCTGTCTGGGGCAGTGATGCTCTGTATTTTTGGTGCTTGGGGGGGCACAGTGGGAGGGCTTCTAGTGTCCTGTCCACACTGATGGACCTCCTGATGGCACCTCGTTTGTTTGGCCACTGTGTGACACAGAGTGTTGGATTGGATGGGCCATTGGCTGATCCAATATGGCTTCTCTTATGTTCTTATTTGAAAATTCTCTGTGGGCATCTGAATCTCCAAGATTCTCTACACTCTTAAGCGCTTGAGCATGCAAAGTTCCCCTCCTGACTCCCCCTCCCCCTTTTAACTTGACCCACTTGCTCTCAGTATCCAGTGCCCCTTAGAGCATACAGTTCCCATTAGGTTATTTTGGGTCCTCCCCCCACCCCATTCTGTAAATTAACCAAAGTCCTATTTTTCTGCCTCAGCTATATATGGGTGACCTGGTTTTGCTGCCTTCATGGTCTACCGGGAGGATTTTACCATGAGGAAGAACAGTTCCTTCTGCATGCTTTAAGGTCTGCTAAGGTTGTCAACTCCAGGTTGGGAAATTCCTGGAGATTTGGATGCGGCGCCTGAGGAGGGTGGGTTTTGAGGAGGAGAGAGATCCTAGCCACAGGACTGGCCCTAGGCCGTCTGGCACCCTATACAAGGCTAATTTCTGACGCCCCACCCCTGCACTGATAACATCACGGAGTCACATGGGGAGCACCCAATTTTTCACCCCCAGAAGGCCGGTGCCCTAGGCAATCACCTAGTTTGCCTAGTGGCAGCTATAAAAGATTTCGAAAGCAGTCATTTTCTTCAGAGGGACTGATCTGTGCCATCTTAGGAGATCTCCAGCTACCACCTGGAGGTTGGCAACACTAAACTCTGATGCATGTCAAAACGAGATCTTGCATGACAAATGCACCAGGTCAATTAAGGACATGAAATATAAACAGGTAACAAGCAGAAACAAAAAAAATCGTTTAAAAACTAAAGCATTTGTTCTGTCTGCCCTTGGGACGCGGGAAAGTAAAAGTGGCACTTGGAACACAGGAAACGTGCTACACAAATGCTTATTTATTGTTAGTTATTCTTAGTCTTCCATTTCATTACATGAGGAAGATAACTGCAAAACCAAGGGTTTGGAAAAGCGGCTTTTCTCACCCCCTTCCTAGCAGGGATTATAAAAAGAGAGGGGAGCTGTCAATCACCAGATAGTTCTCCTGTGAATATTTAGAAGAAGAAGAAGAAGAAGATATTGGATTTATATCCCGCCCTCCACTCCGAAGAGTCTCAGAGCGGCTCACAATCTCCTTTACCTTCCTCCCCCACAACAGACACCCTGTGAGGTGGGTGGGGCTGGAGAGAGCTCTCACAGCAGCTGCCCTTTCAAGGACAACCTCTGTCAGAGCTATGGCTGACCCAAGGCCATGCCAGCAGGTGCAAGTGGAGGAGTGGGGAATCAAACCCGGTTCTCCCAGATAAGAGTCCACACACTTAACCACTACACCAAACTGGCTATCTGAACCTAAGCTTGGTGGGTCACATGTAGGGGTGCCAATATGCCTGGAGAAGAAAAATTGTCCCTTTAATATGCTTAATGCGTGGAAATGGGCAGCTGAATCTTGTCATGGCAGGGAAGTCAGTAACATCATATGGTAAATAACACCCCTTGAAGCCTCTGTTAAAGGGACAGGACACTTTTTCCCTCCAGGCAGTTTGCAATTCTAGTCACAAATTATGAATAACTCCTTTGCAGCCATTGCAAATGCTGTGCTTTTTTTGTAGCAGGAACTCCTTTGCATTTTAGGCCACACACCCCTGATGTAGCCAATCCTGGAGCTGACAGTAGGCCCTGTATTAAGAGCCCTGTAAGCTCTTGGAGGATTGGCTACTACATCAGGGGTGTGGGGCCTAATAAGCAAAGGAATTCCTGCTACAAAAAAAGCCCTGTCATATTTATGTCCCCAAGGGCCACAGTAGTAAGGAGCCCAGTTCAGGGGTTTTCTTTCTCTTAAATGTCTTGAGTCTCCGCAGGATGAAGGTACTTAAAATTTCTGCATTTCCGCTTCTCACCATTATACGAAATTGCCCAAAGAAACTGCACTCGTTGAAATAATTTGTTATCCCAATACTGAAGGAACAGAAAGTTGGCCTGGGATAGTATTAAGGTGGCCACTGGCCAGTTGTCAAGAGAAATAAAAAAATCCTGTCCCTTTACTGATGCATTTGCCCTTGACCCTTTTCATTCTGATTTCAGGCCTCGGTTGGGCACTGAGATGGCTTTAGTGGCCCTGGGAGACAATCTTGATTTGAAGTTGGACAGGAGACAATCTTCCCTGTTGATACTATTGAATCTCTCTCAGCAGCCTTTGACACAGCTGACCACTCTGTTCTTCTCCATCAGCTTTAATATGGAGTTGGTATTTGGTGGTTTTGCTCTTTTCTGTCTGTCCAGGTGCAACAAGTCTCCACTGGAGGGGCAGAATCAACTGGGTGGAATGCATCCTGTGGGATGCCACAGGGGTCTATTTTCTCACCCATGCTCTTTTATATATTTATTCAGGACTTGTTTTGTAGATAAAGTCCAGCAGGAACTCCTTTGCATATTAGAAGAAGAAGAAGACTGCAGATTTATACCCCGCCCTTCTTTCTGAATCAGAGACTCAGGGGGATTCTGCATTCATGTTTAAGCCAGATTTTCTGTGAACTGAAGCTGGTTTATATAAATCCGGAGTATTTATACCTCGCCTTTCTCTCTGAATCAGAGACTCAGAGTGGTTTACAATCTCCTATATCTTCTCCCCCCACAACAGACACCATGTGAGGTGGTGGGGCTGAGAGGACTCTCACAGCAGCTGCCCTTTCAAGGACAACTCTTGCAAGAGCTATGGCTAACCTGAAGGCATTCCAACAGGTGCAGATGGAGGCATGGGGAATCAAACCCAATTATCCCAAATAAGAGTCTGCACGCTTAACCACTACACCAAACCGGCCACACCCCCTGCCACTGTCAGCTGGAGCTTTGTTCCCATGTGTTCCTGCTAAGAAAAAAAAAGCCCTGGTTATATTATAATAATGATATTATATAATAATTTTTTTAGGCCACTGAATTAGATGGGACAAAGGGAGTATTGGGCTCAGTGCTAGGCTCCTATCTAGCTGTGACTGTTTTCTCCAGGCTAAGGAAACGAAATCTGAAGGGTTTTAAAACTATTGCAGAAAAGGATCACCAAGTTCCCCCTGCCCTATCAAGTGGCCCAAAGCTGAATTCCGTGGGTTCCCAGAACTGTTGTACATAAGTAACCAAACCTTTATTTAAAAGAAATGAAGTTTGATTTAATTTCTGTCAAAAGATTTTATCTACAGACAACACAATGCTCTAAAGTCATGCAGCAGAAAAACAAGAAAGCTAGCTTAACTTTCTAACACATTTCCCAAGACCTGCATTAGATGCCTTAGCTCATGCATTCTCTTGCACTGCTATTACGATATAAACATATTATAGTCCAAGCCCTCAGTCCATCAGAACCCAAGCTAGCATCTTTTCACAAGTCCCTTGGTTCAGTTATAGTTGTGGGTTTTTTGTCTAAGCAGCATCAGGTAATGATGATACCCAATGAGGACACATTCTTGCTAGAACCCTCTAGAAAATTACCTCATCACTCCTTATTTCCCCCCCCCCTTCCATCCTGTGAGCCACAGATTCCCATGAGAAGCTAATTGCCACACTTCCAGCTCTGGCCTTGAAGATGAAAAGGGCTGTGTAAGCCAAGAGACCAATCAGTAACATCTGTAGGATGCAACCACTTACATTAACCCTTGGGGGTGGGAATCCAGGGGTGCTTTGCCTCACACCCCCTTTTAGAGTTGGCAGCCTCCAGGTGGAGCCTGGAGATCCCCCACTTTTATAAGTGATCTCCAGCTGGCAGAGATCACTCCCCTGGAAAAAATGGCTGCTTGCAGGGGTGGACTCTATGGCATTGTCCCAAGCTGAGGCTCCTCCCTCTTCATACCCCACCCTCTTCTGGCTCCACCCCCAAAGTCTCCAGGTATTTTCCAACACTGTCACTTGGCAACCCTACCCCCTTTTATAGTTGGACTCTTCCAGAACTCTCTACAACTGCAATAGAAACAGAAAAGCAGTATGATAATTCTGGACAGGGTGCTGTGTTGGTTGGTAGGGGCAAAATAAAGCAGGCGTCCAGTGGCACCTAAATGCCTAGCACAACGGATCTCTGCTTTAGAAAAGTTGGATGTGTAGATTTTTCCCATCCCTTCTAGGAAAAGCTTGCAATTTCTGCTTCTCAGGCTACTACTGAGCAAGGCATAGAAGCTAAACAAGTAAACAAAATTCAGCAACTAGGAAGCCAGCCTCCAAGTGGGACCTGGGGATTCCCTGGAATTATAGCTCATCTCCAGACTACAGAGATCAGTTCCCCTGGAGAAAATGTCTGCTTTGGGGGGTGGACTCTAGGGCCTTGTACTCCACCAAGGTCCTGCCCTTCCCAGGCTCCATCCCCAACACTCCAGGAGTTTCCCAGTCTGGATCCGGAAACCCTCATCTGGTTTCATAAACAATTTTTCTAAATTTGACCAAGGCTAAGAAAAGTGTACTGGGAAACAAGGTCTGCCAGTTAATATTAGCATATATTTAAAAAGTAGGGTCATCAACTCTGTGTTGAGACATTCTTGGAGATTTAAGGGCAGCGCAAGGAGGGAGTGGGGTTTGGGGCAGGGAGGGGCCTCAGCAGGAAATGATGCCATAGAACCCACCCTCCGTATCAGCCCTCCTTCTAGGGGCACTGATCTCAGTTGTCTGGAGGTCAGTTGTAATTCCAGGAAATCTCCAGGCCCCACCTGGAGAGTGGAAATCCTAGGAAAGAAACTCCTCTAGGGCCTTTCAGAAGGTCGTTGAAATGACTGAGAATGCCAGTTGACCCAAAAATGAAATGCCTGTTTGTGCTGTAGTGCCTCCAACATCACTTTGCTGGGCGCAAGTAAGTCGGCAGGTGAATATCTTCACAGTACGGCACTCAGCATTTATCACCTGCCATCTTCTGCAACTCAGACGGGCTGTTAAAAGCCGCTCTGCTGGGAGACCAAAAGGCAATTTGCAAATGTCTGTCCCTGCCCCAGTTCCCACAATGCACTCAAGTGTGAAAAATCTGATACGGACAAGTAAATGTCAGATAATGATGGATAAGTCTCCGATCCTTGCAAACACCAGAAACCAAGAGAGAGAATAAAAAGCCCTTTTCACTGTAGACGAAGATTAACAGGGTTGGCAGCTAATGTTTTAACACGAAAAACAAAAAAAACCCCCAGGGTCGGCAGCTAATGAGGGAAAACACGAAGTAACACAGAAAATCCTTCTCAGCCAGAGATCTCAGGTGGAATTTTTGCTTAATAGTGTTCCTAGATTAAAGAAGCCCATCTTGAGATATTGGAAGAAAGAGTTTTCTTAGCAACCAGGAGGGAAGCCCAGATATGTTGCTGACAACATGATGATGTCACTCCTGCCTGGTATTGGAAATGATGTCATCATGTTGTGGTGATGCTCAGGTATTTGGGCAAAAAACAGCTTCTACCATAGAGGGCTTGCCCAAATACCAGAGTGCCACCTTGACATCGCTGACGTGATGACATCACTCCTGGTAAACGCCAGAAATGACGTTGCCATGTCACCAGCGACATAAGCCTGGGTGTCCCTCCTGCTCCTTGTCAGTCCTCCCACCAGCCACTGATTAGTGTTGGGGGTGGCAGGGCCTGGGGCAGGGGTTTCCTGCCTCCAACAGGGGAATGGAAACTCTAGGAGCCCGCCTAGTGCTTTCAGAATGCGGGTGGGGCTAAGTAAGGCTTTTGCCCAGCACTGATTCCAATTGGCTGTGTAGAATGCTTCCTGGTAAACAGAGCTTCTGTCTGAAACATTTACAAGTTACTATTTGAGTTCTACAAGTGGGATGCCCAGGAGACTTGTGGCGGGGGGTGGGGGTGGGGAATCCCATCTCCCCCACCCACACCATCACGACTCCAGGCCCCACCCCCCATAGGGTGGCCAGGTCTGTGTTGGAAAATACCTGGATACCCTGGGGGTGGATCTGGGACTCGGGAGAGGGTGAGGTTTGGGGAGGGAAGGGGCCTCAGCATAGTACAGTACCATAGAGTCTACCCTTCAAAGCAGCCGTTTTCTCCAGGAGTGAGAGGAGAATAAGATCCATGCGTAATTACCAGGCCTTGAATTCAGCAGGAGCTCACAGGAGCACAGGTCCTGAACAGCAATGAAGGGCTGGAACACTTTCCCTATGAAGAAAGGTTAGAACACTTGGGGCTCTTTAGCTTGGAGAAACGTCGACTGCGGGGTGTCATGATAGAGGTTTACAAGATAATGCATGGGATAGAGAAAGTAGAGAAAGAAGTCCTTTTCTCCCTTTCTCACAATACAAGAACTCATGGGCATTCAATGAAATTACTGAGCAGTAGGGTTAGAACGGATAAAAGGAAGTACTTCTTCACTCAAAGGGTGATTAACATGTGGAATTCACTGCCACAGGAGGTGGTGGCGGCTACAAGCATAGCCAGTTTCAAGAGGGGTTAGATAAAAATATGGAGCAGAGGTCCATCAGTGGCTATTAGCCACAGTGTGTATATATGTGTGTGTGTGTGTCTGTGTCTGTGTGTATATAATTTATGGCAACTGTGTGACAGAGTGTTGGACTGGATTGGAGATTAACCTGATCCAACATGGCTTCTCTTATGTTCTTACCTTTCTGACAGTTCCCCCCCGCTCCTCCTCCGCACCTTGTCCATTGAATAGTAGGTGCAGCTGAATAACAATTCCTGGATGAGCTCCACCATCTATTTTTCTACAAAACAACCCCTGGTAATTACGGTACTAATACAATTCAGGTACTATTTCTAGTCACTTTATAATCAATATTAAATTCATGAATAACACTCAAATCTCTAAGTCACATAAACACCATATCTGATTCATGCAAATGTAAAATACACATTAATTTCAACATTGTGGTAAGTTTCACAATTATTCCAAAGTGCTAGTGCAAAAATATTCAAAAACTTTGAAGTCCACAATTCTTAAAGTCCATCAGTTTCAAGGGCCACACATTTTTCAATGGCGGTGTACAGACATCCCATTGTACCCTAAATGTGACCATCTGACAGCAATGACTCTCTGACAGCAATGAAGATCCTATGAATTTAGGGGGAGGTGTTTGTGAGTTTCCTGCATTGTGCAGGGGGTTGGACTAGATGACCCTGGAGGTCCTTTCCAACTCTATGATTCTGCACATTTCAGTCATCCAGTCTTCATCAAGGAGGCGTAATGCAGTCCACTATGAAAGCCCATACACAGCTGGAGTGCTCTGGTGATATGGTTGGACCTGGAGCCTCTCCTGGCATCCGCTGCAGCAGCTTCCCAGATCCCAGCTGCTCCTGGAATCCACAGCCACATCAGCTGGGCCTAGGGTTGCCAGCCTCCAGGTGGGGCTTGGAGACCTCCTGCATTGACAACTGATCTCCTGCTGGCAGAGATCAGCTCCCATGGAGAAAATCGCTGCTTTGAAGAGTGGACTCTGTGGCAGGGGTGGTCAACGGTAGCTCTCCAGATGTTTTTTTGCCTACAACTCCCATCAGCCCCAGTCATTGGCCATGCTGGCTGGGGCTGATGGGAGTTTTAGGCAAAAAACATCTGGAGAGCTACCGTTGACCACCCTTGCTCTATGGCATTGTACCATGCTGAGGCCCCTCCCTGCTCCAAACCTCATCCTTTCCTGGCTCCACCCCCAAAGTCTCCAGGTATTTTCCAATGCAGACCTGGCAACCCTAATTTAAGGCTAGTTAGAGAGTCAAGGTGTGTAAGTATCTGGGCGATAACCCTCCACCTATTTGTAAATAGTTGAGGAAGTCTTGTTTCAATGTATCTGAAGAAGTGTCTGTGCACACGAAAGTTTACACCCAGAATTAAACTGTTGGTCTTAAAGGTGTCACTGGACTCAAACTGTATTAGTGAAAATACTTTGTGCATGCGTGCGCGCGCACACACAATCCCAGGAACAGTCATCCAAATGAAAGACTGTTTCTCACTATGGACTAAAAAGCTGTTTGAAGCTGCAAGGAATATTTGTTTGAGCCAGGGTGGTGCAGAGACAGAAGGAGGTCTCCTGGTTCTGATTTCTTCCTAGCCTAAATCATCCTTTTGCCAATCTGGGGGCAGAAACCAAACAATTCCTTGAAAGACTTTTACGGTTCTTAATTGGAGCTGAACTGTTAAAAACAACCCAGATTAGAAATTTGGTACAAGGATGGACAACAAGTCCTATGAAGAAAGTTTGAAGGAGCTGGGGATGTTTAGCCTGGAGAGGAGGCGGCTGAGAGGTGATATGATCACCATCTTCAAGTACTTGAAGGGCTGTCCTATAGAGGATGGTGTGGAATTGTTTTCTGTGGCCCCAGAAGGTAGGACCAGAACCAATGGGTTCAAATTAAATCAAAAGCGTTTCCGGCTCAACATTAGGAAGAACTTCCTGACCGTTAGAGCAGTTCCTCAGCGGAACAGGTTTCCTCGGGAGGTGGTGGGCTCTCCTTCCTTGGAGGTTTTTAAACAGAGACTAGATGGCCATCTGACAGCAATGAAGATCCTGTGAATTTAGGGGGAGGTGTTTGTGCGTTGTGCAGGGGGTTGGACTAGATGACCCTGGAGGTCCCTTTCAACTCTGATTCTATGATTTTAGCTTGAGTTAAAGAGTGACAGTTCAGCAATGGCTCACCAACTAGGATATCTCAAGCACAAATTGGTATGAACAGTAATGCTGGAATAAAAAGGATGAAGAGAGCAGCAGCCATGGGACCAGTTTTATTTTAAAACACCAGTGAATATAAAGAGCATTACTAATTGCAGAAAGTCCACTATAGTAGCAATAGGGAAAGTGACAAAAGGTAGAAACAAAACAGCTAGGGAAATAATAATGCTTTGGTGTAGTGGTTAAGTGCAAGGTTAAGTAGAGCCAGTTTGGTGTAGTGGTTAAGTGTGCGGACTCTTATCTGCAAGAACTGGGTTTGATTCCCCACTCCTCCACATGTAGTTGGTGGTGTGACCATGGATCAGTCACAATTCTCTCAGGGCTATTCTCTCAAGAGCAGTTTCTCAGAGCTCTCTCAGCCCCACCAACCTCACAGGGTGTCTGTTGTTGGGAGGGGAAGGGAAATTAGATTGTAAATTGCTCTGAGATGCCTTCGGGTAGTGAAGGGTGGGGTATAAATCCAATCTCTTCTTTTTCTTTCACCTGGCACCTGAAGCTTAGCAAAAGTTGTGGGCAGGGGATTCCAAGGGTGCCCCCATGGCGAATGTTTTCACTCTGCTTGCCAGAGAACTGGAATTATAACCAATGAAGGATCAGTACTGGACAATCCTGTTCTGCTCTGCATTTGTTTCCTTCATTTATATACCACCTTTCTCCTCAGTGTGGGCCCAGAGTGGCTTACATCCTTCTCCTCTCCTCCATTTTATCCTCACAACAACGCTATGAGGTAAGTTTCAACAACAACCTTTAATGGCATATGATGAGGTAAGTTAAATTGGGAGGATATGACTGGCCCAAGGTCACCCATGAGCTTCCATGGTGGAGTACAGATTTGAACCTAGGTGTCTCAAACCCTAGTCCAAAACTCAAATGACCCCACCACACTGGCTTTCAATACAAACACACTGAAAACAACTAGGCTGAATCCCACAAGTTTTCCATGTGCAGTGGTGAGGGCTGCCAGCCCCCAGGTGGTAGAGATACAAAGCAACACTTCCGTGTATAAATTAGTCTTAATTGTGCTTCTGAAAGCTAACACAAATTAAGTTACTCTAACACAAAAATATAACTGGTCTTATCAAAATATATTTATAGCAAATGAAACATCAGCAGAAGAGCCAAATGCCTAATGATGTGTGTGTGTGTGTGTGTATGTGTGTGTGTGTGTGTGTGTGTGTGTGTGTATATATATATATATATATATATATATATATATATATATTTTTTTTTTCCCCCAAAGTCCACAGAGGCAATTTCATAGAAGTTCAGTCTCCTGTGAAGCAAACAGAAGGAAGGACCACCTTAAGAATGCCAAGGGGAACCAGCGAACATTGGCTGGTCAATGTAGATTCTTAGACGTGCAGAAAATTTCTATTTTTACCACATAAGAGTTAAACGAGGTATCTGGAAATTCAGAACCTGTTTTTGCCTTCCAGGCTTTCTCTAAGCTCCAATCATGACAAGGCATTTCTCACTAAGATCCATAGCTTCAGTTTTTTACAGTTCCAGATAGGTTGCAATTCCAGATCGGTTACTGGCTCTTTCCTCTGGTGCAAGATGTCCCTGATGGAAGAGATCCAGCCCACTATGTGGATGAGTTGAGGCTTCCCAGATGACTCTGCTCTAAGTAATGTGGATATGTTGTGGGGGCTGTATTTGCTCATATAAAATCCACAGATATATGCACCATCGTAACATCTGAAAAGAGCTGAAATAACTGGGGGGGGGGGGGGGGGGGAGAAAGAGCCTATTCTCTATGGAAAAGGAAGGAACCTCTTGTGAAAGAGCTGTAAAACGGTATTAAAAACAAACAAGCCGGCTTTCCACTGGTTGGAATTTTCCTCCCTCAGTTGTTGCCTGCTTTCCTGCCTCACTCTCTTGGTAAAGTGACACACCAGCTATCATGCCATAAATTGGCCAAACGCACAGCTGAGTCAGAAACAAAAGCAAAGAAAAGCAATCAGATGTTGTTTCTCTTCTTTCTCTAGTGATCCCTGCTTGTGGAAAAGGCTGGACTGCCAAACTCTCCAGACAAAAAGCATTCTGTTTATTAAATGGCATTACCTCAGAAGCGTCTGTTTGGTTTCCTCGCTTTGTGTTGACTGAGTGCCTGAACTGTGGTCATACCAGAAAGACCTTTCCCAGCAGTCTGTGCTCATATTAGTTCTACCATCTGGCCTGCTGACCAAGGCACAGATGCCAATTTAAGGCGCATATCCCTCAGTGGGAAAACTCCCATGCCTTCCCTCAATTGCCCATACTTGATCAAATGAGCAGTGGGAGAAATAAAGCGAGGGCGAGAGGGAATGACAGTGTTGATGCTGTGACATAATTTCCAGATAATCACCCGAAGTGGCAGCATAGTCCCCCAATCTCTATGGTCTTTCCTGGAGCATCACATGTAGCTGCCTTTTACACTTCTACTTGCCAAACTCTTCCTCCCCCCCCACCGCCCAGATCCTGGGAATCATGGGCACAGGCCTGGAAACCTATACCAGCCGCTACCTGTTCTCAACATTCCAGAAGTGCTCAAGATGGCCCATTGAAACATGGCTTCTCTTATGTTCTATGTTCTTAAGATGAGAGGTAGGGGCTATCCTGGAATGTCTATTCAGCATAGGGTTGCCAACTCCTGGTTGGGAAGTTCCTAGTGAAGGTGGAGAAGAGAAGAAAATAAGAATCATAGAAGAAGAACTGGAGGAGAAGGAGGAGGAGAAGAACCCCACCCTTCTCTCTGAATCAGAGTCTCAGAGAGGCTTACAATCTTCTTTTTCTTCTTCCCCTTTATCTTCTTCCCCTTCCTCCTTTATCTTCTTCTTTCCCTGGCACTCCACAAACCCCCACTGAGGTCCCCGGGTTCCACCCCTAAAATGTCCCAAAATTTACTATCCCAAACTTGGCAACCCTAGTACTTCTCACACATGCCTAATTAATTGATGGGAGTCACTGTCACAGGATGTGGTTGTGGCACTAGTTTATGGCTTTCCCATTAGGCAAATTAGGAAGCTAGATCCGTCATGCCCCACGGTGGATGCCCCAGGCTAGCCTGATCTCAGCATTGTTCAACCACTAGGCAGTATCCACCCTGGTTAGTACTTGGATTGGGAGATATCACGGAAGTCCACAGTCACTATTCAGAGGAAGGCAATGGCAAACCACCTCTGTGTGTCTCTTGCCTTGAAAATGCCACAAGGTCACTGTAAGTGAGATGGGAATAGGCACACTGAAAAAAATCTCATATTACCTGTGATAGAAGAAGAGGAGGAGGATATTGGATTTATATCCCACCCTCCGCTCTGAATCTCAAAATCTCAGAGCAGCTCACAGTCTCCTTTACCTTCCTTCCCCACAACAGACACCCTGTGAGGTGGGTAGGGCTGAGAGAGCTCTCACAGAAGCTGCCCTTTCAAAGCAGCACTGTGAGAGCTATTGCTGACCCAAGGCCATTCCAGCAGGTGCAAGTGGAGGAGTGGGGAATCAAACCCGGTTCTCCCAGATAAAACTTAACCACTACATCAAACTGGAGCCTGGGAAGGGACCCCGGCAGGCCATAATGCCATTAAGTCCATCCTCCAAAGCAATCATTTTCTCCTGGGAAACTGGTCTCTGTAGTTTGGAAAGGACTTGGAATTCCAGGAGGTCTCCAGGACCCACCTAGAAACTGGTAATCCTATTTCATCTCCCATTAGAACAGCTGAGTCAGGTGTGGTCCTGCTGACGTTTTGCATGGTGCTAAACAGAGGCTTGTTTTTTTCTAATTCAAAACACCGGGAGCAGCTTGGTCTCACCACCAAGCAGGGAGCGATCAGAAAATGATGGAGGCTACATAGCAACCAGAGACAAAATGCATGTCGGGGAACCAAGACATCGCTGAGTCGCATAGTAGTGTTTTGTTTGGAGTCCGGGGAATCTTGGCAACGCTACCAGCTTCCTGTAATATCAACATTCCTCACCAGGCCACACTCACACCAGCCTTCCTGTCATTTGACAGCAGAAGGAAGCAAAGCCTCTGATTCATTACCCCTTTGGGTGTCTGGAAGCTTTTTTTTTATTATTGGAACACTGCTGAAGTGACGCCTGCAGAGCTGATTGGAGGTTATGAGAGATGGTGCTCCAAAGAGGTCTAAAGCTGAGCCTAGGCTTTTCTTTCCTGCCCTCCTTTGCATGGAAACAGAACACACTTTTGTTGGTATCTGGCAACTGTTTCTAAAGCCTCGTGCCAAAGGAGGAGGCCA